>NC_138357.1:120913633-123825984 GCF_046562875.1 Panthera onca | reverse complement strand
AATAGCCACAGACACAGATTTTCAAAATGATAGTTTTAAGAACAGATGTAAGTATAAAAGAAGATGTACACACAGGTTACACGTAGACATAGATACAGACATAAATAAAGACAATAGAGGATCAGACCTGGTTCTTGTCGGTTCCCTCCACTTAACAATGACAAACACAGTGACAATGGACTTCCAGATGTTTTCATGAGTCCAATGTCATCAATGAAGGGACTCACCTTCGGGGACTTTGTAAGCATGCTAATACTCTTCCCCTGACCCACATAAAGTAAGTGCTTAAAAAGGTGAAGATAGGCATATGGTGGCATCTATATGCATCGTTGACAGACACGGTCTTGTTTTCTTGCCTACAAAATAAATATTTACTTTAAAGTACAACATACGTTCCAAATTAGACTTTGTGCTCTCAGCTCTCTCAGCTCTAATTAGTCATGATTTTCACTAGGTGTGAAAAGTGTCTCTTGTATGATCTTTGCAAGAATTCTTAAAAGTCATTTAAAAGCATATTAAAAATCAGGTAGTTATAGTAACCAGCTATCATAATATAATACCTTTGTTTATACAGTACCTGGGCAAAGGGTTTTATAATTACCGTGACTTATTAAATGATTTCATAACGATCTGTCACATTCATTCCGTATTCACTTCAAAAGCAAATTTTGAATTTTCTGAGTACGTATATTATAGATGATTAAGGGGACCATCACTTAATAAAATATAATCTATGGCTGCATGTTTATGCTACACCCTCTATTGTCAGAGTAAATACAGTTAGAAAATATTCAAGCTGCTGTCAGTTTTAAATTCTAGAAAATACACATAATTCAAATTTCTAGTATAGAGTGTAAAATTCTTTCTTGGCTTCTTTTGCTTAAATACTGGACATGCGGACCCTTAACTATTGTATATAGTACTTTATCATCCCCTGTTCCCTCAATTAATTCCAACACAACTAAGTGGGTCACCATTTATATTTTTGTAAGTGGATACTGAATTAGAAATGGAAACTGAAAATGGAAATGAAATTCCCCCACCCCCAATTTTTTATTATTATTATTATTATTATTATTATTATTATTATTATTGTTATTGTTATTATTTGAATGCTCTGCACACCAGTGCGCCTTCCCTTGAGAACATGTGTATAACAGATCCGGATGCTCCAGAGAAGGAAGTGGTCCTAGTGCTGCACCTGAGCCCAGTGTCACGGTGTTTAGCTGCACGATGTCACCATGGAGAGGAAAACAGTAGTAATGATGCAGGAAACCAGAGCAGGGAAGGCTGAAGGCTCAGTGTAAAATGAAAACCTGTTCACGAGATGAAATCAATGCGAAAGGTGGACAAGAGGCGGAATGAGGTAAATTTATCAAATGCAAAATGGACTGAGGATAGAGATTTGGAACGCGGATAAATTCTAGGCAAATGTGACCTAGGGCTGGATCGGCCAACAAGGGAAGAGAAATGGAACAGACGCTCGTTTTGTGAAGAAGTACTCACATCTTACCCAAGTGTCAGAGGACTTTTCTAGAAGATCACGCCTTGATCAGAAAGGTCTTGAAAGCTTAGATTAGAATTGGAACAAAAAAGTGTTAACAGGTAGTAATTTTTTTTAAGATAGAAAACCTTCTTAGAAACATAAAAATGGCTATTAACTTCTCAAAGAGATGGTGATAAATCTTTCTGAGGATTTATCTTTAAGAAAGTAATTAAAAAATATAGAAAATCTTATACTCGGAGAGTCTTCTCAGAATATTATTTCTAATAGTAAAAAATTAGAAACAACCTAAACATACAAAATACAGGTAAGGCTAACAGTTTATCCATTTGATAGGAAAGCGTATAGAAAATAAGTTGGTGCTTTAATAATAATGATGATACCAACAAATAATTAGCAAGAAAACAGCCATCGGTGAGGGAAGCGACTTAAAGTCTCTCATATTAAAATCCCAAATATTAAATAAAATGCCTATTAAGGTAATTCTTTAGACCTGGGTCTATCCTTTTATTTGCAGGGTCTTAGTATCTTTAAAACAAGAGACCAGTCTTCAGATTTTTCCTACAATTTTCTAAACTTTCTAAGGTTTGACACTGGGATTTAAAAAAAATTTTTTTTTTTAATGTTCACTCATTTTTGAGAAAGAGAGAGAGACAGAGCGCAAGTGGGGGGAGTAGCAGAGAGAGAGAGGGACACAGTATCTGAAGTAGGCTCCAGGCTCTGAGCTGTCAGCACACAGCCTGACTCGGGGCTAGAACTCACAAACCATGAGACCGTGACCTGAGCCGAACTCGGACACTTAACCGACTGAGCCACCCAGGCGCCCCAACACTGGGATTTTTTTAACCTATGTGAGCAAACTCTGCAGTACTTTTTCTAAACATGTGCTTACTCTGAGGTTCATTACCTTAGATTCGATGGTAAGTCTTTAGGTGAAAATCAGGGAAAAGGTTGCATTAAGATTTCTCAGAAACAGCATTATGGAAATGGTTTTACTTGTTCTTTCTCTCTCAAGCCTCAATTCTAAAGACCTTATTGTGTCCTGTTCTCCATCCCTTAAGAATGACATCTACCTTGGTTTACCACCTGCTAACTCTAATTATCTTTCTCAGAACCTGTTCGGTCTCTAAGCCCATAGGTTGTGCCTACTGGGAGTCACACATGTAAATTTCACTAAATTCATTCATTCATCTCTGTATCTATGTATCTATCTATCTATTTAAATTTTAGAGACAGAGAGAAAGAGAGAAAGCACACACATGTGAGCACATGAGGAGAGGGACACAGGGAATTTTGAGCAGTCTCCACACTCAGTGAGGAGCTAATGCAGGGCTTGATTCCACAATCCTGCATTCATGACCTGAGCTGAAATCAAGAGTCAGACACTCAACCGACTGAGCTACCCAGGCACCCGATCATTCATTTATTTTTTTTAAATAAACACCTATCACGCATCTAAATTTGCAAGGTGTCATGTGAAGCAGACAGATACAGAGGACTTCTTCTAGGGCACTTACCACATAGTCACGGACACAGGCATGAAATACACAAATGACTACACAGTTATATAATTGAGGGGCCACTAAGAAGTAAACAGAGGGCTTGGAGAGGATTTCAGAGCTGGACCTGGTTAGATGGGGTTTCCATAGAAATGGATCCTGAGACCAGGGTTCAACTGCAAGTGGTATATTTGGAGGTACTCATGCTCTACTTGGGTAGAGGGGAAGTGAGACAGAGAAAGGATGACAGGCAGTGAAGGGGACGCTATTAAGCCAGCTATCTCATGGAAAGCAGTGAGAGCTTAATCCCATCAACCAGTAACTGTAAAGAATGATGCAAAATGCCAGTTCTGGAATTATCTCACCAAAGGAGCAAGGAAGCTGGGGCTGGGGAATCACATGCCAACTTGCATGCATCACCTGTGGAAGATGCTTCCCAGAAGGTAATTCCCCAGTGCTTTGAGGCCCCTGGCACACACAGGCACATCAGCCCTCCACGGTCCTGGAAGTTATTGCTGCAATGAATAGTTAAGGTCCCAGGCATTTGAGCCCTGCCACAGCTAGCATCTGCTACTGGGCATGGTAATCTTACTGCACAAGCACTGTACTGACAAAATACAGCTTTGACTGCATGGAAAGTCTTAATGGATACAGCTTTGAGTGCCTAAAACCAGGGTTACTTCTTGAAAAGAACGGAGAGTTATCAGTGCAGCCAGAATACACAGCAGAGCGACTGGCACAGGTAATATGCTTCAGGAGTCCAGATGCATACGGAAGGTGGGGATGATGGTGGTTGGGTCCAGCCAGGGCACAGCTGTGGATGGTAGTACTGAGTGAAGGAAGACCATTGGCACTCCCTTCATATGGGCTGAAGAAGTCCCGCATGTCGGCTCGTCTGGATACACATTCATAGTTTCCGACCAGCTAACAGCTCTTTGTTAATCCTGGGATTAAATAACACACATGACCACAGGTCACAGTATGGGAATCACACTCCTCCACATGCACAGAGCCCTCACTTATGAGCCTTGGATTTCCCAGGCAAGCACAGTGTGGTCCCCATGGTATTCCTGAACCCAGTGTGTGGAACCACATGAGAAAGATGCTTCTAAGATGACAGCGTTGATCAGGACCAAAGGTCTTGGCTCTAGCTGTGGGCTCTAGGTGGTCTTATCAAGGATCCAAGACTGTGGTGGATTTCCAAGCATATTTTAAAAATCTCCTCATTCAGACACTCCAAAATTGCATTTATGAGAACAGTAAAATGAACCTTAAAACAATATCAACTTTTAAAACGATTACTATCAACACAGAGGCAACAGTTACTTGGAAAATGTGTGAAGCACTGATTCTCTGATATATGTCACAAACTTGCCTTCCTTATACATGGATAGTAGATCTGTGATTTTGCTGTGCCTAAGTCTCATTTTCTTCATCTATAAAGTTCCACTTAATAGGATTATAAAAGATAAAATAAGGTAATCACTTAGCAATAGTACTTGACAAAGAGAAAATAGTCAATAAATGTTAGCTGCTGTTGTCATTGTTAATTTCTAAAAGATGACCATATAATTTCATTGTCTAGGCTTAAAGCCTTTTATTAGTAAAAGGTAAAGTTATTATTAATTATGCCAGGATTGCAGGCATAACCCTGCACTGTTTCGGGAAAGGTGGGGTATACACGTTGTAGCTATAAGTAGTTCATATCAACATCTCAGCTGAAATGAGCTATGATTCATCATCAGAAAGGTGACTCTTGATTGACACAGTTATATCAATGACATCTGTGGGGGTGGAGATGGCTAGAAAATGACTTTGCAGGGGCGCTTGGGTGGCTGAGTCGGCTGAGCGTCCAACTTTAGCTCAGGTCATGATTTCACGGCTCTCTTGAGTTTGAGCCTGCATTGGGTTCTGTGCGGACAGCTCAGAGCCTAGAGCCTGCTTTGGATTCTGTCTGCCCGCTCTTTCTCTGCCTCTCCCCCACTTGTACTCTGTCTCTCTCTCAAAAATAAACATTAAAATTAAAAAAAAAGAAAAGAAAAGAAAAGGAGTTTGAAGAGGGGACAATTGAGAACCTCATTCGACAAGTAGACTAAACCTCTACTCCAGTATCGGGGACTTGACCGACCATTCAGTGTTGAGCAACACAGACTGTTTGAAATGAACTTTTAACTATATTTTCTACATAGATGCCTTCCCTTCACATAGATACACACCGGAGGGTTATTATTTGGCAACCTGCCAATACGGTAAACTGTCTTTATGGCATGAGTTGTACAACAGCACAGGCATGGAACTGAGACGTTGGCCTGCAGGAGAGAAAGGCCCATAGCTGTTGATGAAGTCATGCTTCGAGTGAGAAACCACTTTTACTTTACAGAATTCCCCTTAAATACTATAAGACAAAGATTCAGAGCTTTAAAAAAAAATCTAACTCTTGACCCTTTTACGCATACCCCTGGTATTGAAGTTATTTCAAAATCTGAATGGGTTCTTGACCATCTACTCTGAAAATGTGTCTTTAAAAAAATGTTTTTAATGTTTATTTTTGAGAGAGAGAGAGACAGAGACAGAGACAGAGAGACAGAGTGTGAACAGGGGAGGGGCAGAGAGAGAGGGGTACACAGAATCCTTAGCAGGTTTCAGACTCTGAGCTGTCAGCAAGATCCCAATACGGGACTCAAACCCACAAACGTGAGATCATGACCTGAGCCGAAGTCGGATGCTGAAGCGCCTGAGGCACCCCCATTCTCCATGAGTTTTTACTCAGTCTCACACTGTCTCTTGTTACACATATCAGCAAATAATTGCAGAACATGATGAATCCTTTAGTGGTTGCATAAGCCAAGCTACCATGAAGGCAAAGATGATGGACTCTACTGTGTTTGAAAATGCCGTCCACTTCTCAGATACTCCTACTTTTGGATTGTGTCTTTGGACACAGGTTGATTTCTTGATGGTTTGTCTTACAAATGGAATTGCTGGGGCATACAATAGGCACATTTGCCACTTTCCTAGGTGTTGGCAAACTGCTCACACATACTGGCCTTGCCAACATGGTCAGATTCAGAAATTTTGCCAATCTGATGGATGTGAAAATATATCTCATTTTAATTTCAATTTGCATTTTCCCACATACTACTGATCTTGAACATCTTTTCAAGTTGTTATCGCTATTCCTCATAATTGTTGTTATCGCTAATTTACATCCTTCGGGGAACTTTCCATTCAAGCCTTTAGTCATTTTCCTTTGATCTCTTTGTCTTTTTTCCAGTTGACTTGTTAGATTTTTATACACTAAACAATAATCTTGAGGTCTGAGATATGTACATGATAGAGATAAGAGAGATGATAAACAGGTAAATATATAGCTCTATTGATAACAGATATCAGTATATATTCTGCTCTGTACCTTTAACTTTTAAATTTATGGTGACTTAGGTCATGAAAAAAATTCAGATTTTAATAAAAGCATAATTATCTGTCTTTTGTTTACAAGTTTTGTTTCTTGTGTACGGCTTTGAAATTTTATTTCCTACCCTGAAATTATAATCACCAATTCCATACAAACATTTTCAAAACTTTGTTTTCACCTTTAGGCTTAATCTGGCTCCATGTATCCTATGAGATAGAGATCTAAGTTGTTTTTTTTTTTTTCTTTTTTTTTTTTCTTATATGGAAAGTCAGTTGTCTGAACACTGTTTACTGAATTTAACTATACGAAAAAGCATATATTTTTTCCATAATTTTATTGCATCACTTTGCAAAACCCTTGATCTTGAATTATGAAAGAACTCCTCAGTATGTTATTTTTCAGAATTTTCAGAATTATTCTGGTTATTCTGGGAACACTGCTATTATTCATAAATTAATACACATTTGCTAAATACCAACCAAACCAAATTTCCCGGGATTTTTATTGAAATACCTTTGTACTTACCACTGTCTTTCCAGAGAACTGTATCATTATTATAAAGTTGACTCACCAAACACATTATTCTGTAATTTTTCTCTCTACAGAATTCATAGCCCTTTTGTTAGATGCATTCCTAGGTAATGCACGGACTTGGTTATCATACTGAATAAAATGACATTATTTTCCTTTTATATTTACTAATTTGGTTAGTGCTGGTGTAGAACTGTAGTCATTCCGTGCATTGAAGTCAATGAATAAAAGTGGATAAGTACAGAGCAGTCACGTGGCATTTAATCAGCTACAAGCATGTTTAGTTGTGGGTTTTACTCAAGACCCTTTTCAGAGCATTAAATTTTAAAAGAGCCGAGTAGAGCAAGAGACAGGTAAAATGGACACATAACACAACATATCCCAGAGTTTAAAACAATTATATAAGGGCTGAATTCAAGCAGAGCTGAAGAGAGGTACAAAATGGATGACCTCAATTAGGAAAAATCCACCGAAACACGTCAGTTGTGCACAAGTCGAGACACAGGGAGCCTGCATGTACATCATCCAAAATGCCATTTCCATTCTTTTTAACTGATACCCTTTGAGTATATATACATATTAAAGAACCATATTTGGTAGTTTAAGTTTTAAAGTTGTTGGGGCGCCTGGGTGGCTCAGTCGGTTAAGCGGCCGACTTCGGCTCAGGTCATGATCTCACAGTCCGTGGATTCGAGCCCCGCGTCGGGCTCTGTGCTGACAGCTCAGAGCCTGGAGCCTGTTTCGGATTCTGTGTCTCCCTCTCTCTGACCCTCCCCCATTCATGCTCTGTCTCTCTCTGTCTCAAAAATAAATAAACGTTGAAAAAAAAAATAAATAAAGTTGAGGTAGCAGATCCGATTGGAGGAAAAAAAGTCTCTCTACCCTTGAAAGGATCAACAGTGTTCAGATGACCCAGTTACTAAGGACCTACAGGATCATCTAGAAAAACCCATTTGGACAGCATCTCTCAGCAGTAGCCCCTGCAAGAGTGAGAAAGATTAATTTCCCATTGGTAACAGGTAATCTGTGCTCGATTAGGCCTAGTATTGTTCCTGGCCTCCATCATTAATACTCAGCAAATGAAAACAAACACAGTTGAATAGCGAAAAAAACTTGCAGGGCCTTGAGTAGATGCAGCCTGACTTGACATTAACATCTTAATAGCTCTGATAGAATCACTTAGGAGCCTAGCTTCATGTAAATAGAAAAAATGTTAATGAGGACAAAAAAAAAAAGGATGATTAATAAATGTGATTGAAATGAAATGACCTTCCCTTATTCACTGGGTAATTAAAGTAATCAAGGGAGACCCAACTGTGATGAGAAATGTCACAGAAGAGACAAAAATACAATTAGCTATCATCACTGCGAAAAATACAGCATTCGATAGGTTTTGTAGAGAAAACAGTGCTTTTAAAAATTGCTTTGAAAGTAAAATAGGGGTTTGTTTTTTTTCTGACTATCTGGAGAATGTTCCTACTTAAGGGAACCTGCAGCAGTATAAAAACACAGCGCTGAGATACAATCCCTGTGGCATAAAAAGTAGCGTGCAGAGATTTATCTTATGTGCCCCTAGATATCCTTTGAATTCTAATTAGATGCTCCCTATAGTGTACAATATCAATCAGAAAACAGTGCCTCAAAGGCACCAGATCACTTCAAGCTCCTCTGATGTTACTCCTGGGGAAAGAGGGGGTGAGGAACACATTGTCCTTAAAATGCCTCTGTCTTTTCTTTTGGCAGAAAAACATGCCACACTGTCCAAAACGCTGGGAAGGAAATCAATCCACATTCCAGGGTCAGCGATAAAGTCTTCCTATACTGCAGTGACCAGGGACATCTGGGCAATGCCGCCTTAAATCCAGCTGATTAATAAACATAATGCAACCCGCTGCGTTCCTTTCCCCCTCCTTTCATTGGGAAGTCTCCCCTCCACACTCCTGCATATCTTAAGCACCTGGGTGTTCAATAGATGCTTGGCAAATTCACTGTAGAAACAGAGGGAACTATATCACTGTATAGCAACCCCCCCCCCCCCCCCCACACACACACACATTGTTTTGACTTAGTGAGTTCATCACTTTTATCAGATACATGTTAATGACCCTGACAACGTTGGAGTCTCACATCAGGATTTCCCTCATGGTGCTATTGTGCTTCCTATTTTGAAGTGACTGTAAACATATGAGGGCGAGAGCTACAGGTCCATCCAGCATTTCTTTCTGAACCTGTCGCTGCCCAGTTTATCATGTTTAAGTGCAGAAAGGAGGGTCAGGCCAGCAGAAATACCCTGTGGAGTGTTAAGAGAGGCAGAGGAGGGTCCTTTTCCGGACTGTCTAGACCACCTTCTGAAAACAAATTACTTTTCTCTATTTTTATTCATTTCCTGTTGGCTTATCTTTCTCTTCCTTTCTCTTTGTTTTTGGTACTTTGCCACTTTATCTGCCTGCCTACACTTTGTGTCTCCCTTCTATCTATCGAGATGTGAGATTTTCTCTCTCCCCATCTTTGGCAAGTCTGTGGATGCTTTTTCTGGTATTTTTAGCCTTCTCTATATAGCCCTCCAGCTCCCCCTTCATTCTTTTGAGTCTTCTTTTCCTTTCTATATTTGATGGGTTGACTCGAATTTATCAGTCACTTAAACACTTTTGGGCTGCCCACAGGGGGAGCATGAGCGGCCAGCAGGGCAGTTGGGATTCCATGACCAGTCACCTCAATCACGAGTGAGGAACACCTTGTTGTGACCAACACAAAGGAAGGTTGTGCTCATTCCAGTGAAGAGACACTGAACAGATGCATAAAAACGACAGGTAGTGAGGGCAAATTGGGCGCAGGTGGGGAATGAAATAAATAGAAAAAAAATATCACCCCTGCCAATCCCTGCCATGTTCTAATTTTATGCATTCAGTATTCAAGCAATACAGTGTAAGATATTCAGATTGAATTGGGGTTTCTAATTTTAAGTCTTAAGAATTCTTCCACGGTGTGAATTTCCATGCTGTCCCTGGTCAGTGCTGAACATGATGTCAGTATTTTCCAAATAAATTCGTGTGCAATCTAAAGCATCACCCCTGCAGAGGGCAGACATGTAAGTTTACGGATGGGTCACTGGCCAGTAGATTGCCCTGGACTGAGTTCAAAACCTCAGTATAAAATTGTGGTGGTTAATTTTACGTGTCAACTTGACTGGGCACCCCATATATTTGATCAAAAATCTTTCTGGGTGTTTCTGTGAAGCTGTTTTTGGAGGAGATTAACATTCGGTATACTGAGTAAAGCAGACTGCTCTCCATAATGTGGGTGGGCTTTATCCAATCAGTTGAAGGGTTGAGTAGAACAAAAAGCCTGACCCTCCCCTGAATTAAAGAGAACTCTTCTGACAGTCTTCGAATTGGGACATCAACTTTTTCCTACCTTTGGATTTAGACTGAAACACTGGCTCTTCCTGGGTCTCAGGCTTTGGGACTCAGACTAGAACAAAACCATCAGGTCTCCTGAGTGTCCATCTTGCCAATGCACCCTGCAGATCTTGAGACTTGCCACTCTCCATAATCACATGAGCCAATTCCTGATATTAAATCTCTTTCTGAAAATATGCACATCCTACTGGTTCTGTTTCTCTGGAGAATACTGATTAATACAAAAATCTTACCTGCATGAGACACCTTACAGTCATTTATCACAGCATCATATTCTTTTTTTTTAATTTTTAAAAATTTTTATTTATTTGAGAGTGAGAGTGTGTTCACACACAGTGGGGGAGGGGCAGAGAGAAGGAGAGAGAATCCCAAGCAGGCTCTGCACCATCAGCACAGAGCTCAGTGCAGGGCTGAAACTCATGAACCACGAGATCATGACCCGAGCTGAGATCAAGAGTCAGATGCTTAACTGACTATGCCACCCAGGTGCCCCTCATGGCATCATGTTCTTACATGTAAGGACAATAAGGTCCAGAAAGACTATGGAATCTCATGAAAGCTAAACAACAAAACAATGTCCTTGTTAACTTTGTTTTTTTTTTCTCATGTCTTGTGGGGATTCTAGGACAGCCACTGCTTTGTTTATGATTTGGGGTGCATAGAATCTAATTTACTATTATTAAATAATATATTATTATTTTATTCCATAGAATAAAAGGATCCAATTCTTTAGCCTCCAGATGTTACAAGCCACAAGTGGAACATATTGAAGAAGAGGTGAAGATTCTTCCAACATTACTAAGTTCGCTGCAACCCGGCAAAGATGATCCGGAAAGTTTCTGTGAGTATATTCTTTAGTAACTTAATTTCATCAAAATGTCTATAGTACTCCTCCAACCACTGAGATTAAAAACTATCTCTGGTTTCCCTTGTGTCTGTTTCTTTTTTAAAGTAGGCTCCACAGCCAGTGGGGGAGGGGGTGTCTAACATGGGGCTTGAACTCACAACCCTGAGATCAAGACCTGAGCCAAGATCAAGAGTGTGATGCTTCACTGACTGAACCACCTGGGAGCCCCTCCTTTGTCAGTTTAGTGGTGCTGGAACTGTAGCTCTGCCAGGGACTTGAGAATATCTCCAGGAACCCCCTGGAAGCACGTTGGGGTAGGATAAGCAGAATCATGGCCCCACCAAACGTGCCGTCTTCCTAATCCTCAGAGTCTGTGAATATGGTACTCACATAGCAAAATGAACACTGAAGACGTGATTAAGAATCTTGAGAGGGGGAGATAAGATTCTGGATGATCCACGTGGGCCCAATATCATCACTTGTAAAGGTCCTTACAAGGAGGAGGTAGGGGGCAGAGTGGGAGAAGGCCGTGTGAAAATGGAAGCAGAGGTTGGAGAGAGACAGAAATGTGAAGAGGTTACGCTACTGCCTTGGCAGATATAGTGGAGGAAGGGGCCACAAAAGCAAGGAATGCAGGTGGGCTCTAAAACCTGGAAAAGGCCAGCAAGCCAACAAAAGATTCTCCTCTAGAGGTTCCCAAAGGAATGTAGGCCCCCGAACATCCTGATTCCAGGGTAGTATAACCCATTCTGGGCTCGGACCTCTGGGGCTCTAAGATAACACATTTGTATCATTTTATTCACTTATTTATTTATTTTTAATGTTAATTTGTTTTTGAGGGAGAGAGACAGACTGACCATGATTGGGGGAGGAGCAGAGAGAGAGGCAGAGGATCCCAAGCAGGCTCCACACCATCAGCGCAGAGTCTGACACGGGGCTCGAACCCACAAACCGTGAGATCACGGCCTGAGCCGAAATCAAGAGTCAGACGCTTAAGTGACTGAGCCACCCAGGTGCCCCAAATTTGTATCGTTTTAAGTCAGGAAGCTAGCTAATACAATGAGGCTGGTAAAAATAGATGCCTGGACCCAATCTTCAGTGAGTCTAATTCACATCTTCCACCAATCAAATTTTATATTCCACGAATTCGTCAATTATCGGAAGAACATGAAGGCTGAGTCACAGTTACCCTTCCAAGGAGCTTATGGTCTGAAGGCAAAAGCAGTTTTTTTACGATGAAATACATCTCTTTCCTGATTAGGAAGCTTAACAACCATCCACAAATAGTACACTGATAGACTCACAGTGATCAATAAATCTTTGTCAAAAACACGAAGTTCCATTCGTTTAGCTTAAGTCAGCTTTCCTAAAGGGATATTTTGGTAGCAAATCCTTAAATTTTTCCTGCAGTCTGCCACATTTCTTCCACAGGTTTGCTTCCTGAGGACCCTGCTGTTACTATGCCTCCATAAATGGTCCAAATTTAAAACTTGTGCGGGTTTAGTGATGAGAGCATTTGTAATATCAGTTGGTTTGCTTTCTTCTGGGTGCCATCTTGTTGCCCTAAAAGCTCAGTAGGGTGCAGGGTTAATGATTAAATACTCAAGAAGCCAGTGCTGGTGTGTGCAGTGCTGCTAAGTCTCTAAGCCTCTAAGCTTAACTGCATTTCTTTCTTTCTTTCCTCCCTTCCTTCCTTCCTTTCTTCCTTTCTTTCTTTCCTTCCTTCCTTTCCTTCTTTTCTTTCTTTGCTTCCTTGTCTTTCTTTCTCTCTTTCCTTCCTTCTTTCTTTCCTTCCTCTCTTTTTCTTTTTTCTTTCTTTCTTTCCTTCCTTCCTTTCCTTCTTTTCTTTCTTTGCTTCCTTTTCTTTCTTTCTTTCTCTCTCTCTTTCCTTCCTTCTTTCTTTCTTTCTTTCCTTCCTTCCTTTCCTTTTCTTTGCTCCCTTTTCTTTCTCTCTCTCTTTCCTTCCTTCTTTCTTTCTTTCTTTCCTCCCTTCTTTCTTTCTCTTTCTTTACTTTTCTTCCTTCCTTTCTTTCTTTCTCTCTCTCCTTCCTTCCTTCTTTCTTTTTTTCTTTCCTTCTTTCCTTCCTTCCTTCTTTCCTTCCTTCCTTCTTTCTCTCTCCCTATCTTTCTTTCTTTCCTTCTTTCCTTCTTTCTCTCTCCCTCTCTTTCTTTCTTCCTTTGTTCCTTTCTTTCCTTTCTTCCTTCCTTTCTTATAAATGTTTATTTATTTATTTTTGAGAGAGAGTGCAAACAGGGGAGGGGCAGAGAGAGAGAGAGGGAGACAGAACATTAGTGGGGGAGGGGCAGAGAGACAGGGAGACTCAGAACCCAAAACAGGCTCTGGGCTGTCAGCACAGATCCCGATGTAGGGCTCAAACTCATGCACCGTGACATCATGACCTGAGCTGAAGTTGGATGCTTAACCGACTGAGCCACTCAGGTGCCCCACCCCTGCATTTTTACATTGATAGAGTGGTCTAAGGTGTGACATTGTGTTAGAGTGCCTTTCTATCTGCCCGTGTTCTCCCAAAGAGCAAGAGAGTCAGGCTTCCCTTATGTTTTCTTCTAAAACACTGTCCCTTCTCTCTATGATGCCCTAATGCCTTCAGTAAACTATACGATCTGGTGACTGCTGTGTTGATGAAACTCTGTTCCTGATTTGTCACCCTTTCAGCAGCCCCATCCTTTGTCATGTGAGTCCGTAGTTTCGCACATCATTGGTGAATTTACTTTGCTGCTGCACTGATGTCAGGCTTGGAAACTGTATTAGTCTCCCATTACTGCTGCAAGAAATTACCACAAATAATCTGTTTAAAATTACTCGCATTTATTATCTTGCAGTCTGGAAGGCAGAAAGCTAAAGATGGCTCTTTCTGCCCCACAATCAAGATGTTGCAAGGGTTGTGTTCCTGCTGGAGGCTCTGGGAGACAGTTAGTTCCTTGCCTTTTAGATCCTAGTCCCTCCTCCCCCAGCCCGTCACTCGTCTCTTGGTTTGAACCCCCGCCATGGTCGCACTGCCACTGTTGTGACTTCTACTTCTGCTACGATATCTCCTTCACCTAGCCTGATCCTCCTGCCCGCTTACATAATCCAGGATGATCTCCCATTTCATGACCCTGATTTTAATCACATCTGCAAAGTCCCATTGTCATGTAAGGTAAGATATTCACAGGTTCTGGGGTAGAACATGCATGACTTTGGAGGACTATTATTCTGCCCACACACAAAAGTCACTTGCTTTGCCAGATTGTAGTTACACTTGTGGTGAGTGTAGCATAAAGTATCAACTTGTCAAGTCACTATCTTGTACACCTGAAGCTAATGTAACATGGTGTGTCAACTATAATCAAATAAAAAAAATTTTAATGTCACTTGCCTTGGTCAGAGGAATATAGGCAGAGGTGATGGTCTGCTAGTTCCAAGTCCAGGCGTAAAAGGTAATGCATATGCCCACCCATCCCTCTGACGATTCTGTCATTACCATGAGAGGAATGTATCCTACCTAGCTTGCATTCCAAGGACAACGAGAGGTTCGTGAAGCACACCTGAATCCAACCTACAAGTCCAGCAGGACAAACCCAGTGAGTCAACACCAGTTGACCCTGACTCAACTTGATTGATGCTGGGTTGAGAGAAAAAAATGGACTGTTAAATTATGAAAATAAGGGGCACCTGGGTGGCTCAGTCGGTTAAGCGTCCGACTTCGGCTCAGGTCATGATCTCACAGTTTGTGAGTTTGAGCACCATATCGGGCTCTGTGCTGACAACTCAGAGCCTGGAGCCTGCTTCCGACTCTGTGTCTCCCTCTCTCTCTCTCTCCTCTCCCATGTTCATGCTCTCTCTCCCTCTCTCTCTCTCTCTCTCTCAAAAATAAACATTTAAATTTTTTTAAATATAGAAATGAGTATCAGACTATTTTGTTATGCAGTAAGCATTATGGTAATGACGAGATGATACAACTGAATCCAAAGTCTAAAGTAACACGTCTTGCACTGTGGGAGTCCTCCAGGATGAGGAAACCCTTGCCCTGAAATGGTAAAGAATTACAATTATGTTTGCACCTGTGCTTTGACATCCCTTTATCTACACATAATACTTTTGGCATATCCTACTATCTTCTGCACATTGGAAGATCTGGCTATATGTGAAGAATTCCCAAGATGTTTGAAAAAACTGTATTCTGACTTGAACTTCCTCAAGGGACTTCCTTGTGTCTTCAAGCATGACTCCATAGGAAATCTGATTTGGACTCCATAACACACTTTATGCATTATGTTACAGAAAGGAAATGGTCGGACAATATAGGCCTAATTAAAATGACAACTGATTGCCTGAACTGGACTGATAATAACTGGTCAAATTTCCAGTTTAATCTGTACCCAAACACTGTCCATATGTATCTCAGTGAAGCTAATTGATTCTGGTGGTATGGATTTGACATTACCGGATATTAAGGAAATGAGGAATCTACCTGTTTTTAAAATCTGGCTGCCCTTGGGGCACGTGGCTAGAGAAGGAAGCTGGAGACTTAAGATTAGGATAAACTTCTTCACATTCAGGGACATTCTCAGTTTCAAATATCCCAGGCCATATTTCAGATCATTTGACAGCCAGCGTGATCTGATTTAGGGGTCAGAATATAAGGACGCGGTGGTTTTTCCAAAGAAGACATACAGATGGGCAACACACACATAAGAAGATGCTTGACATCACTAATCATCAGGGAAACACAAATCAAAACCACAAGATATCATCTCACACCTGTCAGGATGACTATTACCAGAGGGACAAGAAATGACAAGCATTGGTGAGGATGTGGAGGAAAAAAAGGAGCCCTCATGCACTGTTGGTGGCGGTGGGAGTCCAAACTGGTGCAGCCCCTGTGGAAACCCGTATAGAGGTTCCTCAAAAATTAAAAGTACAGGGGCACCTGGGTGGCCCAGTCAGTTGAGTGTCCAACTCTTGGTTTTGGCTCAGGTCATGATCCCAGGGTCATGGCACCAAGTCCTGCATCAGAGCAGAGCCTACTTAAGATTCTCTTTCTCTCCCTCTCTGTCCCTCTCCTCCACTCACACACTCTCTCTCTAAAATAAAAAAATAAAAATAAAAACAGAAATTCCCTATGATCCAGCAATTCTATATCTAGGTATTTATCCAAAGAAAATGAAAACACTAATTTGAAAATATATACGCACTCCCATGTTCATTGCACCATTATTTACAATAGTTAAGATATGGAAATGATCTAAGTGCCCATTAACTGATAAATAAAGAATGTGTCACACACACACACACACACACACACACACTGGAATACTACTTGGCCAACAAAAAAGAATAAAATCTTTCCATCTGTGACAACATGGATGGACCATGAGGTCAAAGAAAAAGATAAATACTGTGTGATTTCTTGTATATATGGAATCTTAAAAACAAAGGAAAGCTCACAGAGACAGAGAACACAATGGTGGTTGCCAGAGGAGGGATGAGAGAAATGACTGACGGAGGTCAAGAGCTACAAATTTACAGTTATAAAACAAATAAGTCATGGGGATGTAGTGCGAAGCATGGTGACTAGAGTCATATTACAAATCTGAATGTTGCCATAAAATCTTAAAAGTTACTCACCACAAGAAAAACAATGCAAACCCATGTGGTGACAGATGGTACTAGATTTGCGGTATCCATTTCACAATGTATACAAATGTTGAGTCCTTATATACACTTGAAACTAATAAAATGCTGTGCATCAATTACACTTTAATACAAAAAAAGAACATGGTGCTTTGAAGGCTTTTTTTCAGGTTTTTAACCATTTATTCTCCATCCCAAGAGGCAAACTAGTGAGTTGCTTGGTTTTTTTTAATCTCAATAAAATATTTTAGGGAGTTTTCCAAGCAAAGACAATTAAACTAGAAAGGGACTAACTCTAAAATATGCACATTTCTCTGAAAGTTGGATATAATTTTTACTTGCAAAAGAACACTCAAAACATAAACGGCAAGTATTCAATATAAAGATCTCAGCTTTTGCAGAATTGCAATTTTAATTGCTAAGACGAATGTTGAGGCTGATTTAGCACCAGAATCATAATTGACCATAAATGTTCTCTTGTTTTTACAACCATTCCTGTGATACAGAATATCAGTTTAAAGCTGAAGCAAAGTTTCCCCACAAGAGTTTGTTGTGGGTTGAACTGTATCCCCCAAAAGATGTTGGAAGTCCTGGCTCCCAGACCTGTGAATACAACCTTACTTGGAAACAGGGTCTTTCATATGATTGAGTCAGGATGATCTCATCAAGGTGGGCCTTAATCCAATATGACCGGTATCCTTATAAAAAGAAGAAATTTGGGCACAGCAACAGATGTGGACACAAGGCAGACGATGTGACGATATAGGAACAAGGCCATCAACAAGCCGAGGCATAGCTGAGGCTGTCCGAAACTAGGAGGGAAGCATGACACAGGCTGTCCCCTTCAGCCCCCAGAAGAACCCAAATGTGCTGACGCCTTGATCTTGGACGTCTGGCCTCCAGAACTGTGCCACAACAAATTTCTGTTGTTTGAGCCACACAATTTGTGGTAGTTTGTCACAGCAGCCATAGGAAACCAATACCAATGTCAATTTTCTTCAATATATTACAGATTAGAAGCTATCAATTTTAATAATCAGATGAAAAAAGATGAAAAAGAATTATCCACAAAATATTCATTACCCTATCCGTGTGTGTGTGTGTGTGTGTGTGTGTGTGTGTGTGGGGGGGGGTGTGTGTGTGTGTGTTCCTAAACAAATAGCAATTTCCTGTGCCCTGTGCTACTGAAGTAAAGAGTCTCTTTGTTTTTTTACATTAAAATTCCTCATGGATTATGAAATGGGCCCCAAATATTTCAGGAATCAGCCTAGAAAAGTGTCAGTATTAAAAAAAAATAAGATAGTACTGGGGCGCCTGGGTGGCTCAGTCGGTTAAGCGGCCGACTTCGGCTCAGGTCACGATCTCACAGTTCGTGAGTTCGAGCCCCGTGTCGGGCTCTGTGCTGACAGCTCAGAGCCTGGAGCCTGTTTCAGATTCTGTGTCTCCCTCTCTCTGACCCTCCCCCGTTCATGCTCTGTCTCTCTCTGTCTCAAAAATAAATAAATGTGAAAAAAAAAATTTAAAAAAAATAAAAATAAAAAAAAATAAGATAGTACTTAATGCAAGTTATTTATATTTCTTCTGGCTCTTTAAAATATTTAATTTGTCAAATATTCAAGACAGAATCTATACCAAACAAAAGGTTTCTTTCAGTATTACTGAAATATTGGTTTAGGCAGCTCTAAGTTACCCAGATTTTCAGTGATGGTATAACGAATTTGAAGTCACTGGGTTAACTCTCTTAGGGAGCCAATACTCTTATTCTGCTTTCTGCATTTACTTTACAACTTCAGGAAGGCTCTCTCTCTTTTTCAGTCATTCTGCCTTCCTCCCTTGTCAAGGCCTGCTCTCAGGATTGCCTCTATAATCCTTCATATTATAGTATGAATCAATTGAAGTCATTGTATTAACTCACTCAGGATCAGCTTGTCCCTATTTTTACAGATAAAGTTTTATCGAAACTCAGCCAAAGTACATTTTCATATGTCTGCTCTGATCCACCTTGGCAGTGCAGAGTAGTTCCAACTGAGTCTTGGTGGCCTCCAAGCCTGAAAATATTTACTCGCTGGTACTTTACAGAAAAAGTTTGCCAATTCTTGTCTTAAGGCTTCTCTCTCAAAAAAAGCAAAACAAAGAATTTATATTATATTTGAAATCTTCAGGACATAAGAGAGTAAACATCTTGGTTGTATGGAATGTAAACAGCCATAGATCTTTCATCAAATGGACTACAAATCTACATCATCTTTGAGTCCCATACAAACAAGGTAAAATGGCCACATTTCAGGGATCGCACATGTATATGGAGTGCTGTCTGTTTGCTCATAATCTGACCTGTTGGTTTCCGGACATGCAAAATGTTGGTGTATTCCCAAGTCTTTTTTTTCTTTTTTTAACATTTATTTATTTTTGAGAAATAGAGAGACAGAGTGAGAGTGGGGGAAGGGCAGACACACACACACACACACACACACACACACACACACACACAGAAACTGAAGCAGGTTCCAGACTCCGAGCTGTCAGCACAGAGCCTGACACAGGGCTCAAACTCGCGAACTGTGAGATCATGACCTGAGCCGAAGTCGGACACTCAACGGACTCAGCCACCCAGATGTTCCGGTGTAGTCCCAAGTCTTAAAGTGGAAGGCATATGTTTTAGCAAACATGAACTAAAATTTCACTTTCAAAGTTAGTAGTTGACTGATTTGGTGGTCTGCCATGTGCCAGTTTCCCGAGTCAGACCCCAAAATTACTATTGTTTGCCAAGGAACAGTCTGGATGCTGGCACCACTGAATCCAAACCTAGACACTAAAGTATTATAAACAGAGATGGATTCGTTCCACGGTCTCCAATTAGTTTTCTCCATCCAAGCTCCAACAGCTGTTCCTGCCATTAGATGATGAAAATACAATGCCTATTACAGAACCAAAACAAAATGCGATTATTGCTGTTTGCACTTATATTATTGTTCTTGATCACTCACCATCTGATTATCCTGCTCAATTATGCATTTGCCACACCTGCTCTTTACCTTTGTGATGCTTTTTGTACCATGACTATAAAGGGAAGCAAAATATGAAGGAAGTCAACCAGAAGTGTTTCTATTCTATTTCCGGAGAAGTTTTGCAGTCTCTGAGCAGTGAAGATATAATTTCGAACCACTTTCTCACAGATTTGTGGCACAGAGCATTCCCAATAGGAAAGTGTAGAATTCCTTATCAGTGAATGGGAAACATCTTGGATTAGATCCTGAGGACCCCCAGGGTTTGCTTACTCTCAGTAACTTCACTTCTTAAAACACACGTACCAAACAAATGCAAATAATCTAGATGAGCACATAATTTCTCAGTTTGGGTTGCAGTCAGTTGCAATTTGTTTATTCATTTGACAAATATTTATCGCATACCTACTAGGTGTCGAGCGCTGCTCTCTGTTCGCAGAATATACACTGACCCTTAAATAGCATGGAGGGTTAGGGGTGCCAACACCCTGAGCAGTGGAAAATCCACACAGAACTTTTGACTCCCCTAAAACTTAACTAGTAATAGCCTACTTTTAACGAGAAGCCTTACCAACAACATAAACAGTGAATCAACACATATTTTGTATGTTAAAGTATTATATACTGTATTCTCACAATAAAGTAATCTAGAGGAAGGAAAATGTGATGAAGAAAACCCTAAGGAAGAGAAAATACATTTACAGTACTGTCCTGTCTTTAGTGGAAGAATGTGCATATAAGCAGGCCTGTGCAGATCAGACCTGTGTTGAAGAGTCAACAGTAGGAACTTCACATGAGTTTGTTAAAGCTCCTTTTATAGCCATCACAGAACTGTCAGCCTGTTAACTGTGGTATCAGTACATCTGGCTCTTGTCAGCCTTTTCCTTGTTTTACACTTTACCAATGCCTCCCCAATGCCTGTCTTTTGCTTTTGGTAACAGCATTTCAATACTGTCTCTCCACTGTCTAAGTGTTTGTTTAGACACTTCAGATCATCCAAAATCATCTTGCTGTCCTAATTCCAGACTTTCAACAATGCCAATTTCCCTAGTCACTCACCCAAGAGATTATTTATTGAGCAGTGTTACAGTCTGTTATTGCTGTGTAATGACCATCTCTAAACATCAAGTGGCTTAAAACAAGCACACTCATTTATTTGAGTAGGGTTGGGGGGGATGACACCTGTCCCTTCCCAGAAGTACCAGGTGGGGAAGCTCAATCAGAGGTGGGAGAATTCAGTCACTGGCAGATAAGCTGGGGCTGGTTGTTGTCTGGGAACGTAGCAGGGAGCCTCAGTTCATCTCTACGGGGGCCTTTCCATGGCGCTGCTTGGGCTTCCTTCAGAACATGGCAGCTGGCTTCCAAAAAGAAGTATTTCAGGTGACAGAAAATAGAGGCTGTCGGTCTCTTAAGGCTTGGGTATGGAGAGTGGCACAGGGCCACTTCTGCTATATTTTATTGGTCAAAGATGAACACCTCCCTTCTCAATAAGACATATCAAAGAATTTGAGGTCTTTGGGATGCCCAGGTATTATAGAAAGCACTAGAAATGCACAATTAAGATATAGCAGAGCCCCCACAAAAAGCTCAGAATTTAGCAAAATAACTGAACTGGTAAAAAGTTGGTTATAATATACCAGTTAATTTATGGAAAAGTGCTGAGGGCACACAGACAGAAAGTTTAGGAATATTTTATAAGTAGGAGTTCAGGGCATTAAAACAAACAAAAACAATGAGAGGCAGAGAATACACCTTCAATGCTGAGGCTGTGGCCAACTGAGTGAGCTCTGCCACAGAATTCTCATTCAACCGTGAAATACTGCCCGTTGCCACTACCGGTCCCCCCTGTCATTAGATGAACCAACCCTCAAGCAAATATGCACTGGACAAGAGTCAGCAGTAGCACGCTGCGTTCGCTACCTGCAGGCTGCCCTCTGTCTCTCTCTCTCCACCTTCTGGTCTCCTGACTTCTGTTTGACAAGTGCTGGAAGCCTGTCAGCTTCTCCACCCAAAGACATATGTGCTCCCCAGTCCATCCCTATGGGGGTTGGCTATAAGAGGCTGCTCCCCATGAATCGCCCTTGCCGGACCAGGAGTTTCTTTAGCTGTGGCTCCAGTAACTAGATCACAAGTAGCTGTGGCTGAATGTGCTAGACACTGAAACATTGTCTTAGGTTCCTATGTGCACACTCACTCATGCACATTCTTATGCACACACTCACTCATGCACATTTTTATGCACACACTCACTCATGCACTTTCTTGTGTGTACATTCTCTGATGCACATTCTTATGCACACACTCATGCATTTTCTTGTGTGCACACTCACTCATGCACATTCTTATGCACACACTCATGCATTTTCTTGTGTGCACAGTCACTCATGCACTTTCTTGTGTGCACTCACTCATGCACATTCTTATGCACACACGCATGCATTTTCTTGTGTGCACACTCACTCATGCACTTTCTTGTGTGCACTCACTCATGCACATTCTTATGCACTCACTCATGCACTTTCTTGTGTGCACTCACTCATGCACATTCTTATGCACACACTCACTCATGCATTTTCTTGGGTGCACACTCACTCATGCACATTCTTATGCACACACTCATGCATTTTCTTGTGTGCACAGTCACTCATGCACTTTCTTGTGTGCACACTCACTCATGCACATTCTTATGCACACACTCATGCATTTTCTTGTGTGCACAGTCACTCATGCACTTTCTTGTGTGCACACTCACTCATGCACATTCTTATGCACACACTCACTCATGCATTTTCTTGTGTGCACACTCACTCATGCACTTTCTTGTGTGCACACTCACTCATGCACATTCTTATGCACACACTCACTCATGCACTTTCTTGTGTGCACACTCACTCATGCACATTCTTATGCACACACTCATGCACATTTTTATGCACACACTCACTCATGCACTTTCTTGTGTGCACATTCTCTGATGCACATTTTTATGCATACACTCACTCATGCACTTTCTTGTGTGCACACTCACTCATGCACATTCTTACACACACACTCACTCATGCACATTCTTATGCACACACTCACTCATGCACTTTCTTGTGCGCACACTCACTCATGCACATTCTTATGCACACACTCACTCATGCATTTTCTTGGGTGCACACTCACTCATGCACATTCTTATGCACACACTCATGCACTTTCTTGTGTGCACACTCACTCATGCACTTTCTTGTGTGCACTCACTCATGCACATTCTTATGCACACACTCACTCATGTACATTCTTGTGCACATGCTCACTCATGTACGTTCTTATGCAAACATACCAGAAACACAAACAAAATTCACACTCTGAGCAACAGGCTTTGGACTCTACTGGTACATTAAAAATGGTGTATTTTATAGGCTTATGCAAAGATGGAAGGAAGCACACAGGCATGTCACTTTAAAGTTAATTTGACTATAATATATAAGAATGAAGAAGATTAGGAATGATTCCCTGGGTCTAGAAATGATATATTTTTAGACTTTAATTACCTTTCAAATAGGGGGAAATTTAAAAATATTTACTGACTCCAAGGGTTATTGAATGGCTGTCCAAATTCACTACCTGTTTTAATGCAACTTCTAGATCACTCATTTGTTTCATCTGGCTGTCCTTCATTATTGTTTTTTTAAGTAGTTATTTATTTATTTATTTATTTATTTATTTATTTATTTATTTGGGGGTGTGTGGAGAGGGAAAGAGAGAGAGAGAGAGAGTGTACACGGGAAGGGCAGAGAGAGAATCCCAAGCAGGTTCTGCACTATCAGCACAGAGCCTGATACGTGGCTCGAACTCAAGAGCCTTGAGATCATGACGTGAGCCGAAATCAACAGTTGGAAGCTTAACCGACTCAGCTACCCAGGCACCCGTCACCTGGCTTTTCTCAACTGAGGTCAACCAATTTGTTCCTCTCTGACTGAACACAGTACTTAGGTAATATTTTTTAAACCAGGACATTTCATGGGCCTATTGGTAGACTCAGCCCTTTTAAAGATTCAGTGCCTCCAAAAAGGGACTGGAAAAAAATTAGCAGCTAAGCATGCTTGTGGTTGATAAAATGCCACTTGACAGTTCTTTATTTATACTTTCACTCATTCACTTCACATTTATTCAATTACTATACACCAGACACTATATTAAAATATGTGAAAACATTCACAAATCCTCTTACACTTATCTATGCTTGTGTCTTCTCTAAGAGTTTATCAGCTGCATAGAGATAGAAAATGTATAGTTTGATAACAAACAAAAATGTGTCTACACCTAAGACTGATGAAGGAAGGCATTATGGCCAACATGGAATTTGAGCTATTTCTGTCTCCCTCACTCTGCCCCTCCCCAACCTGTGCTCTCGCTCTCTCAAAAATAAATAAATGTTACAGAAAAATTAATAATAAATAAACTTTAAAAAAGATGTCATTAGGAAGACATTAGAAATGATAAAAAGTATCCAGATATAAACCACAAATTTGGATTTGTATTTTTTTTTCACTATTAATATATGAAATTTATTGTCAAATTGGTTTCCATACAATACCCAGTACTCATCCCAAAAGGTGCCCTCCTCAATACCCATCACCCACCCTCCCCTCCCTCCCACCTCCCATCAACCCTCAGTTTGTTCTCAGTTTTTAACAGTCTCTTATGCTTTGGCTCTCTCCCACTCTAACCTCTTTTTTTTTTTTCCTTCCCCTCCCCCATGGGTTTCTGTTAAGTTTCTCAGGATCCACATAAGAGTGAAACCATATGGTATCTGTCTTTCTCTGTATGGCTTATTTCACTTAGCATCACACTCTCCAGTTCCATCCACGTTGCTACAAAAGGCCATATTTCATTCTTTCTCATTGCCACGTAGTATTCCATTGTGTATATAAACCACAATTTCTTTAATGGATTTGTATTATTATTTGACACCCAAATTTAATCTGTGTTGCCTACAAAATCAGAATTATGAAATTCTTTAAAAGCGGGCTGCTTAATATTTTTATTTTAGTATGTTAAGAAACATTACTGACACAAAAACTGCACTCACATTTATTTATACTTTCATCCTATTTCTGTGGCATGATGGATATGAAGCTCACCGAGTGGTGATTTAACTGTGAAAGAATAGTAGTAAGAAACACCAAGCTGAATTTACCTTTGGAGTTATTCAGTGCCCAACTGCACATCTCGGATGTACGAAAATGCAAAATAATGAGCTCTTCATTTATGAATTGGTCGCCCTGAATCTATTTACTACTCTAACCACACATACAGAAAGTGATTCAAGCCAACGCGCGACATCAAACTATTCTGAATTCCTGCTCTCCAGCCCACCTGTGCAGTGGTGATATCCACTGTATTTGCCCACAAACGTCAAAACAAAATGAGATTAAGGAACTCATGATCAATGCAACAACACAAATAATCAATCACGTGAAGTCACGGGTACCCATAGAATACCCAACTTAGAGTTTTTATGCAAAAAGGATGAAGAGTTTGCATAGTCAAAAATAATAGCCAACGTGATTGTGACATTAAGGGCTAAAATGCAGCAGAGATAAAGGCAAAGTAAGGGAATACATTTTCCACATTTAAAGTTCATCTTTAGTTCCACAGAATTGGAAATTGTAATCTTTCACAATGTATCTGCAGGATGAAGGCCTGCCACGACCCTTGAGAATAAAAGCTATTCCTTGCAGAATCTAAAATCATATAGGTGTTTATTAAATATTGCTTTCAGTACATAGTAATATGAAAGAACAACCATTCTATCTATGGAATATCATACTCTATCACTTAAAGTCACGTCTGCCAGCAACTTGCACCATGATCAAGGCTTGTACCTTGCACTAGTGGGGTTATTAGCATGGAGAGAAGAGGTTTATACACTTTTTAAAAAATACACTGTACTTTATCACAATAGGCCAACTATATGTTTTGATTCCATACCACTGCATTTTTTAAATAAATTTTTTAATGTTTATTTATGAGAGAGAGAGAGCAAGCAGGGGAGGGGCAGAGAGAGAGAGAGAGAAAGAGAGAGAGAGAGAGAGACAGGGTACGAGCAGGGAAGGGGCAGACAGAGAGAGAGGGAGACACAGAATCCGAAGCAGGCTCCAGGCTCCGAGCGGTCAGCACAGAGCCTGACGTGGGGCTCGAACTCAGAAACTGTGAGATCGTGACCTGAGCCAACACTGGACACGTAACCGACTGAGCCACTCAGGCGCCCTTATACTACTGTGTCTTTTAATTGTTGAAATAAAAATGGATGACTCCATTATTGAGATGGATAATGAATGTTTTAAAATACAATTTATCAGAAGCATTTTGAATTCCATTTACTCTCCTCATGTGCCCCTCAAACTGTGGAGCGGCAAAAGTCATCATTTGAAACCCAATGTCCTGTCCTGTGCCTCCAAACAAGAGAAACCAAGGGAAGCAGTTCAAGGCTGTGTTTTGAAAGAATAAAGAATAAAGAACATTCTAGGTTTAAAAGGTCCAGCAAGACCATTTCCATCTATTCCCCACCTGGGAATCCTACCCCAAAACAACATTGTGAAGTGTGGACAGAGGCAGAGAATGTGATATTGGACCTCTAAGAGAGTATGTGTTCCCTCCTATTAACTGCCAGAATCCTGCAAAGTCCATCCCAAAGGTCTCCGAGGAGAGGCCTCAGATCCAAGTGTGAGGAGGTCACCCGGAGAGAAAGAAATGTTCCTTCAAGCAGTGGTTCTCAGCCCAGGGGACACCTATGGCAATGACTGGAAACAGTCTTGGGCTGTCACAAATGGGAGGGGGGTGCTATCAGCATCCAGTTAGGGGGTTGAGGCCAGGAGTGCCGCCAGGAGAGCGATTGGCCTCAACTGTCAATATCTGTACACGGGTCTTCTGTGTATGTGTGCATGTGTGTGAGATTACAGAAAAGAGAAGTACATTTATGACGAGAAAATTTTTCAAAAAACAAAAGAGAAGAGCACACAGTACTCCAGAGTCTCAAATAAATTACAGAGAATAGATATGAGATTATTTTTTTTAATTGTGAGACAACAAAAGGAGATTAAAAATGCCGAGCTAGTGAAGCTTAGGAAAGAAATGGAAAAAACACACAAAGTAAGTGCAAACATCAGTTACAGTGAATATAACAGACAGTAAATTCAGAGGCACAACCTCTGAAGTTGAATCAATGAAATACAGCAAAATGGAAGACAAGAGGGATATAAAAATAATTATGAAGATGGCTGGATGGACATAACACAAAACGGGTCCAGTGTAGCATAACTAATACTCCTGCAGAAGAGGAGAGAAGAGAGAAAATGCACCGAAAACCAATTCAGAGCTATAACAAAAGACATTTTATTCTGGAACAAACACTTGAACCTGTTGATAAAAAGGACACTATCTCCCAAGAAATTGGCTGCCAAATTATCAGCATGAAGATATGGCAAAGTTCATCGATTTTAAACACAAAGAATCGTGTGGGAACGTAGGCAGAAGAAAAGTTGAGCCATGTGAAAGGGGACAAAGTCAATTTGATCTTAGACCTCTGGATGGCAACACTAAGTGCCAGAAGATCAGAGGGCAAAGACTACAAAATGTTGAGGGTAAGAAAGTGTCCTCCCCAAATTTTATGCCCAGCCAAGTTGCCCTTCAACTATGTAAGCAATAGACAGGCATTCTGCAGAATAAAAACAGCTGAAAGAATATAGCACCCAACACTTGTCTTCACAACATTCCTTGAAGACAAAATCCCAGGCAATAAAAGATATGTCAAAATAAATAACTCAGGAATGGAGAAAAGATGGTTAAAAAAAACAAAAACACTGAGGTTAAGAATCAAATAATTTTAGATAGAGGAATGAAATTAAGGTTACCTAGAAAAAATGTTAAAATAATACAACAAACAAAAGGTCAAGGGTCATTAGGAAAGGTACAAAGAGGAAGTTGTATTGTAATAAATAACCTATTTAACAGAGAGAGAATAGGGGCACCTGGGTGACTCCATTCTTTAAGTGTCTGACTCTTGGTTTTGACTCAGGTCATGATCTCATGGTTTGTGAGCTCCAACTCTACATAGAGCTCTGTACTGAGAGTGCAGAGCCTGCTTGGGATTCTCTCTCAGCCTCTCTCTTTGCCTCTCCCCTGCTTGCTCGCTCTCTCTCTCTCTCTCTCTCTCTCTCTCAAAATAAATAAATAAGCTTAAAAAACAAACAAACAAGGAGAGGGGCATCTGGGTGGCTCAGTCGGTTAAGTGTCCGACTTCGGCTCAGGCCATGATCTTGCAGTTTATGGGTTCGAGCCCTGTGTCGGGCTCTGTGCTGACAGCTTGGAGCCTGGAGACTGCTTTGGATTCTGTGTCTCCCTCTCTCTCTGCCCCTCCCCTGCTCACGTGCTCGTTCTCTCTCTCTCTCTCTCTCTCTCTCTCTCAAAAATAAACATTAAAAAAATCTTAAAAAAAAAAGGAGAGAAAATAGCTAAAGTTGAAGTGCATAGTTAAAAAACTGCATTTTTTTAGAAAAACAATTTTTTATGTTTTACGTTACTTCATCATAATTTGTGAATTGGGTACAACTCTTGTTGGAAATGACAATTTTTGAAAAAATATTCATCTAACATTTAACAATTTCTTCACTTTTATTTCCATTTACTGCTTTTGGTTAAATTTAAGTAAAACAATATAATCCTTCTCTTCTTTTAAATGTAATTTAATGTTAATGTTTATTTTAATCGAAAGCAGGCTCCAGGCTCTGAGCTGTCAGCACAGAGCCCAATGTGGGGCTTGAAGCCACAAACTGTGAGATCATGACCTGAGCTAAGTTGGGCCCTAAACTGACTGAGCCACCCAAGGTGCCCCAACAATATAATCCTTCTTATTAAAAACAACACGTGTAAGGTTTTAAATGTACTCTTCCCTAGGTATCTATCATTTAGTGATAATTTTTGGATTTCTCAATCTGAATGTTTCTGAAGAGAGATGTCTGTAATCATAAAATGCTGACCAGAATGATTTCTCGGTGGTGGGCTTTAGAGTGATTTTTTTTTTTAAACTGTGCTTTTCTTCATTGCTTTATTGTTTTCATAATAAAAATCTATCTTTATAGAGCAAAAAAAGTCATTATTATTTTAATAGAAATGGTGGACAGAGACCATAATGGTCCATAAAATCTAAAATATTCAGTCTCTGTCCCTTTATTTTTTAAATTAAAAAAATTTTTAATGTTTATTTTTGAGAGAGAGAGGGAGACAGAGAGCAAGTGGGGGAGGGGCAGAGAGAGAGGGAGACAGAGAATCCAAAGCAGGCTCCAGGCTCCAAGCTGTCAGCACACAGCGGGACGTGGGGCTCGAACCCATGAATGGGGAGATCATGACCTGAGCCAATGTTGGACGCTTAACCCAATGAGCCACCCAGGGACCCCTGTTTCTGTCCCTTTAGAGAAGAAGTTTTCCAAGCCCTGCTCTAACACTCTACTTGCTGATATAGACAGACGCCCATCGTACACACACCAGAAAGACCAAAAGCATGAACTTGTCTATTCTCACACAGCATGCCTGTTCTCTTTTGACTTCCCTATGTGGTCAGTAGCTACATTCTTCCAAGGATTCAGCATTTTTATAATTAGAGAGCTTGTGCACACCAGAGCTAACGCATACCATCAGCCTCCGCTCAAATGAGACCAAGCAAATATTCACTGATGGTTACAGTCCTATCACAAATAAGCCACACCTCTTTTACCCCGCCAGACAGGAAGGTTTAAAAGGGCAAAGAAGAACCATCATGATTTGATGCTAAAAAATTCTGAGCTGGGCTCACTAAGCTATGCTGAAGATTCTGAGTAGTCATAGCAAACAAGTTCAAATGTCTTCTTCCCCAGGATGTTTGATTATAGTGAGGTATCCATCCCACTTCTTCTCACAAACACAAGCCCAGACAAGGTGTGTCCGGGTGGAGATGATACTATTCTCTGGACGATTTTTCCATCCTTTTGTGAAATAACCATGAGTTACTCTGAGGTACAGATAAGAAAGAAAATTAGATAGCACCCTGCGTAAACACTTCAGACTTTAACAGAAAAGGACACACACTCATTTTAGGGAGGCGGAAAATGTCAAATTACAGAGTGGTTCTAAAAATAATCCAGTAACGGTTTGGTCCAAACAAGACAGCAGAGAATGAGGAAGTTTTCTGAAGATTGCCCTTCTGGGTCAAAGCTAACGCAACTCAAGGAGTTATTGCTTCAACCCGGGGCCTCTCCCTATGACTCTGTCATCCTGCAAGGAAAACTCTGGCCACTTAAGTGGAAAAGTCTTCAGGCCTCTGACGTTCATGGAAGTCAAAGTGGCTTCCAAATATCCCCATTCCTGTAGTCCTTGTGGGGAACTGTTTCCATTCTTCCACGGAAGAAGCAAACGCACCCATCATGACAAGCTGTACGTCCCTCCCTTCTTTTGCCTAAAGTGTTACATGCAGTTTATTGGAAAAAGTCCTTAAAAGCAATCTATTTATGCTCCAGCTCCTGATTCTCTAAGGCGGGAAATCTCTCTCATTACTGATGATTAGCTTCCTATTGATTCTGTCATGCGCTCACTGGAGCCTTATAAAACTGGTCTTTAAAATAAAATAAGATTTTGGACGACATTTAGCAACGGCATAGAAATCCAAAATGCAGCAGGAGGTGGGGATAAAACACTCAATAACTCTGTGGGCAGCGTCACTGAGTGGAAAATCTGCAATCTAGCGATAAACAGGCTTTAAATATCATTAGTCATAATTTGTATATAAAAACCTTCTATAATACATCAAAGTCAATGACTCATAAGTGCCTATCATAGTGGTCTTTCAGGAACTGTTCTTTAGGGCATAAGTGTTTTTGTCCTAAGAGTGTAAATGGATGCATGGAAAATAATTCGATAGAGCATCTAAATTTAAATGGAATAGATTTTCATTTTAAGTTTTAATGCTGGCCATTCTTCCTTTCTTCATTGCAAAGACAATCATGAGAGTGTGCAGACATTGACCGAATAGATAACAAGAGAAGCCATAATCCATCAAACAATGAGTTGAAAATTGGAGCTATTTTTCTTCCTTATTTAGAAAACAATTCTCCCTTTCTTTCCAAGAAACAGCCTGCTAAAATTGTTTTTTACAGGCAACAGTATTTATTTTATATGAAATGTATCTTCAAGCAGAGTTTACTTGTCTTGTTATGGTATTCTTTGGTTTTTGTGAGAGGCTAATCAGAGAATATTTTCACCAAGAAACTGACACTAATTGGTGAAGAAGGTAGCAGATAAAATATGCATTATCAGGAAACAACTGTCATGAGAAAACCAAAAAGCATTACGCATGGATTCCGATTCCTTTTTATGATGTTACTACTCTAGTGTAGCTAGTGTTATTTTCATAATGTAAACTTGGGCATATGAGAAATGAAAGACACATTACTTCCCTTCAGTTTTCATTACTTGGTCATAAAACTATGAGGTCCTTTGAAGTAAAAACACCCTCACTGGTTGGGGGGATAGCAAAGGGTGGATGAAGCATACCTACAGGCTAGGTATTAGTCTATAAGTACGTCATTATCCCCTACAAGAACGTAATCACTCTTGAAATTTACCCAAAAAAAAAAAAATCTCAAAAAAACAAAACAAAAGTCAATTGATGAGTCAACAAATTTGCTGCAGAAATGTTCAGAAGCCAAAAAGCATGGTGGTTGAGGATACTGGTCAATGAGTCAGATGTACCTGGCTTTCAACTGCAGCTCTTTTCGTTCCCCAGGGGCTAGCTTCACTGGAGTTCAACTTCCTTGTGATTTGAAAATAATAATGGTCCACTACAAAGGGTTGTTGTGCAAAAACAAAAACAACAACAAACAACTTAGTAAGGTCTGGGACATACTAAGCATCCCCACTATGGTAGGTATGATTATTATTGAGGTTGCTGGACTGATTCGTGTGGGGCCATAATCCAAGTAAGTGTACCACAGTTCCTATACACCAAAAGCTTATAAGAGACATAAACAAGGAAGAATAAAATGAAAACATAAGGCCTTTATAATTATGTGCCAAATGGGTATTGCAATCAATAAATGGGTTACAATGAAATAAGACAACGAATGGCGAATTGGGTGGTCAGCAAAATTTTCTGTGGCAGAATGACCTTGAATTTGGATTTAATGCTCTTGCTCATCTCTATTACTCACAGGCTTCAAGGGTTGACAAAACAGGAGAACAAAGCTGTTAAGCCAGGAGAGAATTAGGCTTGTCCAGCAGCAACCAGGAGGACTAAAAATGTTGCAGTTAACATCCCCTCTCAAAGTGTGTGTCATGGGCCAGCAGCCCTGTTGTCACTTGGAACTTGTTACAGATGGGAAATCTCAGGTCTCTCTTAGCAGGTTCTCCTGTACCTACTAAACAGATCTGGATTTTAGCAAGATCCTTGGGTAATCCATGGGTAAGCTTGTATTTGAGAAATGCTGACAAACAAGTTCTGGAACACAGGTTCTGCTTATTGTCAGTCTCTAGGGGAGCTAGGCTCCAAAGACAGTCCCCAAATCTCTCCTCCTTCCCGATGTGCATCTCTTCCAGAAATTAACAGGTGGAGGTTATTTCCTTTGTCTTAATGTTTGCCTGGTCTTCAAACTAGCTTTGGTCAAAAGGATGGCCCCTAAATGTTGCTATCTTCCAAAGCCCATGGAGTGCACAATAACAAGAGTGGACCCTAATGTAAACTATGGACTTTGGGTAGTGATGACTTGTCAGTGGAGCCTCATGTACTGTAACAATTGTAACACTCTAGTGGGAATTGTCAGTGGCAGGGCAGGCTGTAAGTGTTTTGTGGGAACTTTACTTTCCGCTCAATTTTGTTATGAACCTAAAAACCAGGCCATGAGCTTTTGGCCTCTTGGAATCCAGCCACCATGCTAGAAGAAGCCGAAGCCACATGAAAAGTCCTTCTGGAAGATTAAAGGTACTCTGGCAGACTGCCCCAGCTGAGCTCCTGGTCAACAGCCCCGAGTGGCAGCCAGGTGACAGAGCCATCTTGGATAGCACAGCACAGTCAAGACCCAAACCAATATTACATGAAACAGAAGAAGCACCTCTCTCTCTGAGCCCAGTCAATGTACAGAATCATGAGAATAACAAATGCTGTTGTGCTAAGCCACTAAGTTTTGGGATGGCTTCCTATCCCTATGCTACAAAGTTATGGAAATAGTTTTGTTTGAGGGTTCACTGCAGCACATCTCTGAAGATAAACTTCTACTAAAAACATTTGGTTTGTTTATTATTAAGAAGTGCAAATTCGTAACGTTCTTGTCCAAAACAAGTCCTAATGTTATGATCCCATGAAATAAAAGAGATACTACAGCAACAAGGAGCAGAAGAAATCTTAGAGGACATTCCTTTTCATGCATGAAGCTCTTTTCTTAAAAGGAATGTAATACACTTATGTAAAATATGGGCAAAATAATTTTTTTAGGTTTTATTTATTTATTTAATTAATTTGGGAGAGACACAGACAGAGTGAGCAAGGGAAAGACAGACACAGAGGGAGAGAGGGAATCCCAGGTAGGCTCTGCACTGTCAGCACATAGTCTGACATAGGGCTCGAACTCAAAACGGTAACATTATGACCTGAACCGAAATCAAGAGTTGGGCACGTAACCAACTGAGCCACCCAGGCACCCCAGGGCAAAATAATTTGAGAAAAAAGTTTAAGAATGCTTTTGACAAGGGGTTTCATTCTCCTGTTGAATCAACTCAACAAAATCATTGTGCTCTCAGGCTTTCAATGATGCTCTTTTATTAACTTAAAACATCTATTCACCTCAGAAATAAAAAGAGGAATATATTTTGTTTACATTCCTGGAAAACATGCTGTATATGAAATGTGAGTTTCTTATAAGAAAAAAAAGGCATAATGTGGAATCCATTCCTCAACCATGGAGAGGTTGCCTAATGTTTATAGAAATGACAACAGTGATCATATTGTATTAACTTGAAGTGATGGGATTTATCAGCATAAAGCTTCTTAGAGAGGACATACATTAATTATATGGCATAATGTGCATGCCTGGTGTGCATATCCCCAGCTGAGGCTGAACAGGGCTACACTGTGCCTTCTCATTTCAGCTCTCATACTGTAAACAAGTGTCCTTTCTGTTCTCTCTCTAGTGCATTTCTGTGCCATATATGGCAAGCAAAGTCATAATATATACCATAATATTTTTTATCCTACTACTTTATAATCTGTGCTTTGGTCATGCCAAAATAAATCCGAGACTAAGGAAACCCTTTCATCAGAGCAGAGTGTGGCCGTGGCTCAAAGGATGGAAAGGGCACACCAGGGTTCGCCGAGTGTGGGCAGGCTCTAAGTCTCATTCCATCATATGTGAAATGAAGACAAGAATGGTTCATACCCATAAGACAGGGATTGGGATTCAATAAGGAACTGACATCAAGCATCTCACTTAGCGTGTAACATGTCATGGGGGCTCCATGAAAGGGGAGAAATTTAGGGAAGGACAAGAAATGCCACATCCCCCACTTAAAATACAGCAGCCTCCTTACAAGCATCAGAAATGAAGCTGACTATTCCGTTCTGCTGCCTTCAAAGCACGTCTTCCTGCTTTCTGGAAATGCCACTCAAGAGTGATAAGTGGAATTATGTATTCATTCTGTTTTCTCCACACATCGTGGAAGGCACTCAGATGGACCATGAGCATGAAACAGAGAATTAAAAGACACATGCTCTCTTCTCAAACAGCACACACATCTCTAAGACAGATATGACACTAAGTCCAGCTGGGGAAAAGGTTCTTTGTATGTTTGTTTCCCACGATGTGTTTCAGGAATGGTGAGGATTCCAGTGGCTGGAGCACAGAGATGGAAAGACAGAGACAGAGGCATAAAGAGACAGAGAGAAGCAGCAAATAATCAAGGATGAAGTCAGATCGCATAAGTTCTCCTAGATAACAATAAGGATTTCAATTTTACTTTGAGTAAAGGTTTTGAGCAGAGGAACCATATGATCGACCTTTGAGGTGGAAGGTCATTGGTAGCTGTGTTACATACAGACACAGGAGGCAGGGCAGAAGGAAGGGGGCCAGTTATAAGGCTTTTGAAATAATCCAAGCGAGGGAACAGGTGGGGGCTGTGGGGATGGTGAGAAGTGGTTGGACTCTGGGCATAATATACTGTAAAGGTAGAGTCAACGGAATTGCATCACAATTAGATGTAGAGTATGTAAGAGAGAGATACAGAAAAGAATGACGCCACGACGTTTGGTCTGTGCGAATGGCGACTGACGTTGCCATGGACTGAGATGCTTCCTGTCAACAACCTCAGTGCAGGTGACTCTCCTTATCTGTCATAGCTGTATTCTATAAAGTTGCAGCAAACACTCAATGAGCAAATACTAGCCATTGCTCCTAAGGGAAAAGCAATCATTAATATTGAACTCAAGGCCAACAGCACTAGAACTCATGCCTGAAGGAAGCTTCTCTAACATGTGTATTTTCTCCCTGAGGCACATCATACTCTTCTTGTGCTTAGGAACACCAGACAGCAATGCAGCACTACATGTGGGAGCCATTTTAAATGGCAAAATCACCAACAAAAAGCACAAAAATGCACTAGAGAGACAAAAAAAAAGGACACTTGTTTACAGTATGAGAGCTGAAACGAGAAGGCACAGTGTAGCCCTGTTCAGCCTCAGCTGGGGACATGCACACCAGGAAACTCTAGTTTATCACCACTCTGCACATGTCCATGAATAACCATGAACACCAGCAAGTACTGATTTGGGTGTTAAAACCAAATTTTAGCAAGTAGGTGAATTTGCAAATACAGAATCCATGAATAATGAGGGACAACTGGATGTACAGAAAGTACTCTGATGACTATTTTTAAGGACACAGGAGGAAGGAAAAAATAATGGGGATCAGGGAGAAGAATCAAAGAAGTCACAGAGTGGTTTTCCTCAATTTGCCCTTTGTACCCACAGTTGAAGACTGGCTTACGTGTCCCTAAAAATGCCTAAGTGGAAGCCACATTGTCACATGGCAACAGGGCAGACAAAGTGTATGGGAGGAAAGAAACAGCATCGACCCAAGATAGAGGCAACAGCAATGGAGTCAGCACCTGGCAACGGGGTCAGCGAGACAGCAGAGAGCCATGGAAATGGTGGGGAGACAGGAGACTGGCCAGGACTAAGACACACTCAGCAAATCACTGCCACCATGCTTTGCAGCCCCTATCATCAGATTTTCCAGGTTTTCAGGGGAAGCTGAAAATTATGCTTTTTGTGAAAAAGGTGTGTGTGTGTGTGTGTGTGTGTGTGTGTGTGTGTGTGTGTGTGTTGCGGGGGAGAGTTGGCTATTTCAATTTTAAAAATACTGCCTGACAAATTCAGTCCCCATTAAGCTCTTAATCCTTTACCGGTGGTTGAAATGGATCTTATTTCCACTGGTGTTTTTCCTTTGATCTCTTTCTACATTCATGTTTTCTGCAGGAAAAAAGTTCCAGAGTTGGGTTTCAAAGGAACTAAGCAAAAATGTATAAAAATTCACATCTTCAAAATAGAGTGATATATGTGCACTTTGCCTTATATCTGTACGGCATAACCACCTCTTTCATTCTGCTTTTTTCCTTTTTTTGTTTTTCCCCTTTTTTTTTTTAGCATATGCATGATCATGGACTTTAAGCATTATATAGGCTGACAGAAAAATAGCTAGATGCTTTTAAAAAATAAATCTACTGGAGTTTACACAAACAAGTACTATTTTACCTTACCAGTGTTCCCTAAAGAACCTTCCCTGTTATTCAATTTATGCTCTTAACCCTCATTCTTGGACCAGGCTTACCAGAGATGCCATGGGGCCAGCCATTTCTCCCTTATAGCCAAACTGATTAGCTTGGGTGATGACTTGGGAAGTGTCACCAAAGGATGGGGGGAGGCATGGAATAAGCAGAGGTCTGTCTGAAGCATCGAATTCACCCCCGTTTTCATAAGGAAAGTTTGAATTTGTGTGCTAGGGAAGATTTTTGGCACCAAAAGTTGCAAGGCAAAGCACAATGTGTCTCTGTCATGCATGACCGCAAATGGTAGCTTTCATTGTTGGGTAGTCAGCACTGATAGGTCAATGAGAGCAAAGTGTATCCCTCAGGTGGAAACGGATCATTTCAGTGACCTTCTGGTTAGAACATGTGATTTTGAGGGACTGTCAGTAGAATCCTACCTTGTTTTTGCATAAAACTGCTTTTTCACCATATGACTCACTATTTCCTTTGAAGAACTCTGTTGGTCATCTACTGCTGTTTAACAAGTTACCATAGACTTAGTGACTTAAAATAACACCCATTTACCAGCTCATAAGTTCCCTGGACCAGGAGTTCAGGTAAAGGGTGGCTATTTACTCGGCATAGGGAATCCCATGGCTGACATTAAGGCAACGGCTGCTGTGTCTATCTAGAAGTTCAGTCTCCTCTTACAAGCCTGCTGGCAGTTGGAAGAACCCATTTTTTTGTATGTATGTGACTGAGGTCCTGGTTTTCTTGCTGGCTGTCAGCTTGTGGTCACTCTCAGCTCCCAAAGGCTCTCCACAGGTCTTAGCTAAGTGGCCTCCTCCATACCTCCTCTCACAGGTCCAGTATTTCTGACCTCAGGACAATCTCAATCCCTTTTAAGGGCTTACTTGAGGAGGTCAGGCCCACACGAATAACCACCTTTCTGACTTAACATCATTTGAGCTAGTCACAGGACCAGTCACTCGTCCTATTTACACATCCTGCCCACCCTCAAGGTGAGAAAATCATACTAGCTGACATGTACCAAGGGGCAGGAATCTTGGGGCCACCTTAGAATCCTGTCCACTAGAAGAGGAAGGTGTCATTACACATCTGTACCTAATATAAAGAATTATTGGGGCGCCTGGGTGGCTCAGTCGGTTAAGCGTCCGACTTCGGCTCAGGTCACGATCTCGCGGTCCGTGAGTTTGAGCCCCGCGTCGGGCTCTGTGCTGACAGCTCGGAGCCTGGAGCCTGTTTCAGATTCTGTGTCTCCCTCTCTCTGACCCTCCCCCATTCGTGCTCTGTCTCTCTCTGTCTCAAAAATAAATAAACGTTAAAAAAAAAAGAATTATTTGTTGCTATAAATTATTTTAGAGCCCTGCTATAATTATGAGGACAAAGATAGTTGAGTAAAAAGAAAAAACTCCTTATGAAGAAATCTACATAAAACAAGTATCACAACTCCTGGGTATTACAGTTTGTGTCCTTGCCCACACACTATTTGAAGGCATACAAATTTATGTGTTTATTGTCTACCAGAATTAAAATAGGAAGCTTAAATAGTAAGTTTTAAATAAAACATAACAAAATAATAAGGGAAATTCAGAATAGTATGTAATCTAGAGAGATTCTGAGAGCCATGGATTTATGCTCGGGGAACCCATAAATATGTCTTTTGTCCGAAACAAAAGTAGAGTAACAGATGGTAGGCAGCAGTTGTCAATCCAAATGGTTGGTTGTACTTGAATGCTTATTAAAATGTAGATTTCGTTGGGAGATGGAAATAAGTGTACTGTTTCATTAAGAAAGCCCTGAGCAGTAGCTACATGAAACCATGGAGCCAATGAAATTTTAAACTGATCATGCAGAACATCCTTTCCATCGCTGGTGAGAGTCTGAAGAGCACAACCACTTTTGGAAAACTGCTCAACAATGTCTACCAAAGCTGAACATATACATGCCCCATGACCCATCAATTCCATGGCCCATGACCCATCAATTCTATATGCAATAGAACTATGACCTATGAACACCAGGAGGCATATCAAAGGCACTGATCTTTGTAACAGTCCCAAACTGGAAACAAATCATCTGTAGATGGGCAACCCAATGACTGCCCATCAACAGTAGAAAGAAGAAGAAGTAAATTGTTATAGTCACACAATGTAACGCTATAGAGCAATGAAAATATACTAATTGCATCTACACAGAACACCATGGATGAATTCCACAGGTATAACTTTGAGCAAAAGAAGCCAGAGATAAAAGGATTTCAGCTGTAATAACCCATTTATATAAAATTCAAAAGGAGGGAAAACTCTAGCATTTGAAGTTAGTAGAGTGCTTACCTTTGGGGAGAAGGAGTTAGTCACTGGAATATCTCAAGGTGGGAGCATTTTGGAAGTGCTGAAAATCTTCTACTTTTTATTTGAGTAGTGGTTACAGCCATGTGTTAATTCCAGGAAAATACACTGAGATATATAATATATGTTCACTTATCTGTATATGTGTTTTCATTCAATAAAAAGTTTACTTAAAAATCATTCATGCAGGAATAGGTTGTTGGTAACCTCAAGAGAATGAGATGATCCCATGCATTTGGTTAAATTTTTAAAAATACACTGGAAAGCTTCTCAAAGAGACAGAAACTGGAGGGGAGTTTAACCTCAAACACTAGCAGCTGTAAGAGTAAGCATTGCTATGTTGAGGCTACCTGGCCTCAGAGTATTGCCCTCATGGCTAAGACTGCAGAAAACAGTGTGAGGACCTCCACATGCTTATTGGTTAAAGGGGTAGAAGGGTAGCTGGAAATCAGATGGGAAATCTTGAGAGCTTGACAGCCTTAGGATTTAAAGTCAAATTCAGGGGGCGCCTGGGTGGCTCAGTCGGTTAGGCGGCCGACTTCAGCTCAGGTCATGATCTTGTGGTCCGTGAGTTCTAGCCCCGCGTCGGGCTCTGTGCTGACAGCTCAGAGCCTGGAGCCTGCTTCATATTCTGTGTCTCCCTCTCTCTGACCCTCCCCTGTTCATGCTCTGTCTCTCCCTGTCTCAAAAATAAATAAACGTTAAAAAAATTTTTTTTTTAAAAGTCAAATTCAGAACATAACCTGCCTAAACCACTGGTAGACAGCTCGACTACAAAGGCACGGAGAGGTCCTGGTGAAAGATCACAGCAACAAGGAGCAAAAAGATGCCAAGTTAATGATTTTCTTAAATGAGCATACTCCCTAAACGTGCATAGCTTGGGCAACAGAAGGCCTGAGGGGTTAAAGTCCAGAGCCCCAAACTGGAAAAGTAGCTGGAAATTAATAGTGTCCCTAGAAGCAAGGAAATCACAGAGAGTGAGCAGAGAGTATCCTCCCAAGATACTCAGCTGATTATTAGTTCTCACAGGGAAGAGGTACAAAGCCCAAACAAACAAACAAACAAACAAACAAAAAAGTAGAAGAGGAAGGAAACAGAACAGGGCAGAGGTCTAAGTGAATGCACACAATGAAAAGACAACGTGCAGACTAGAAGAAAAATCTCAATCAAGATACATCAATTGCTGGGCCATAAAACAAGTCTCATGGGATTTGGAAATAATGAAATATTGCAATATCTAAATATTGAAATATTTAGAAATAATGAAACACTGAAATAGGTTCTTTGTCCACAGAGGAATTCACTCAGAAACCAACCTAAACATAGTTAATATGCAAAAATTAAACAACTCACTGGAAAACACAACATATAAAAAAATTTCTAGGAGGTACATACAGTAGTGCTTAGAGGGTGTTTATGACCTTAAATGCTGATATATGGAAACATAAAAGGTCACTAATCAATGTCTAATCCAAGGGTTAGCAAACACTTTCTTAAAAAGGCCAGATAGTAATTATTTTAGACTTTGTGGGCCATATGGTCACTGTTGCAACTCCTCAACTCTGTTATTGTAGCACAAAAGCAACTGTAGACAATACAAGAGAAGAATGACTATGACTGGATGCCAATAAAACTTTATCTACAGAAACAAACATTGGGCCATCTTGGGCCCATGGGCTACAATCTGCCAATCTCTGATTTCAAAGCTTTCCTCATTGGAAAATAAGAAGCAAAAATAAACTGAAATTAAGGGAAAGAAAGAACATAGATAATGGCAGAATTCAGTAAAATACAAAACAGGAAATAAAACCAAAAGCTTGTTCTTTGAAAAAAGTTGATACATTTCTAACCAGTAAAATCATGAAAGAAAGACAGGGGAGAGAGAGAGAATTTACCAATTGCCAATATCAAAAAGTAAAGTGTGTGTGTTGGGGGAGGATCATCAGAGAGCCTATAGGTGTTAAAGAGGTAATCTTTTAAAAAATATAAATAATTTGGGGCGCCTGGGTGGCTCAGGCAGTTAAGCATCTGACTTCAGCTCAGGTCATGATCTCAAAGTTCATGAGTTTGAGCCTTGCGTCAGGCTCTGTGCTGACAGCATGGAGCCTGGAGCCTGCTTGAGATTCTGCATCTCCCTCTTTCTCTGCTCCTCCCCTACTCACGCTCTGTCTCTGTCTCAAAAATATATAGGCATTAAAATTTTTTTAAAAAAATATAAACAATTTATAGGCATAAATTCAACTATGTCAATAAAATGGACAAATTCTTTGCAAGACATAAGTTTTCAGAATTATTTAAGAAGAAGTAGAAAACCAAAGTAGCACTATATCTATTTTTAAAATTGAACTCTTGGTAAAAAGGCTTCTGACTAAAAATTCCCCACTTAAATGGCTGCACCAGTGAATTCTATAAGAGTTTTGAAAGAAATAATCCAAGTATAAAAGATTAGTTTAACATCTGAAAGTCATACTATCCTACTAAAAAAGAACAGCTATATGATCATCTCAATCAATGCAGAAAAATCATTTGACAGAATTCAACATTGATTTATGATAAAAAGTCCCAGCAAATTAGGAATAATAAGGAGCTTCCTAAACTTTATAATGGACATCGCTTAATGGTGGAAGATTTTCTTTTTCCCCCAACTGGGACAAGACAAGGAAATCTTCTCTAACTACTTCTGTTAAACATTGTGTTTTAAGTCCTAGCCAATGCATTTTGGCAAGTAAAGAAAAATGAAAATCACACAGATTTTTAAAGACAGAATTAAAGGTTTTTCTAATCACCAATGACATATTAACATATGTGGAAAAATTCTAAGTAATCTATTTAAAAGCTAGTCGAAATAAGACACGAATTTAGCAAGGTTGTAGGGAAAAGATATCCATATACAAATTGCATTTGAATACAACATCTCTCTATATCAGAGACGAAAAACTGAAAGTGGAAATGAGATGGCAGCTGTGAAAATTTTGTTTTTAGATGGGAGAAATAAGAGGAAGTTTTCTTACGGGTCTTATCCAATAGGGAGAGAGAAAGATTAACACAGAAATGAGAGGGAGAGGAGACAATTGCTGGGGCAACGCACTGGAGGCAGAGAGCATCTATCGAAGGAAGGAACTGCGTAAAAGGTGACTGATTATCTTACGGATCATTTCACCTGGAATGAGAGGGAAGGTTTTTGTGGGGTTGGGCGTAGTGCAGACAGATGCTGGTGTGTGTGCAGATGTAGCCGGGGACCTCTGTGGGATTTATTTTCTGATTGCTCTCCTTTCGTCAGTGAAGTCAGGAGCAAGAGCATCATCTGGCCGTGAAGACGGGAGAAAGAATTGTCAGAGTTCTGAAAGAAAGAGACAGAAGGTGGGAAATAGCTGAAGAGGAAGGAGAACCATAAGCTGGCATAAACAATCATAATATGATATCTTGACCATGCTAAGGGCAATTCCTCGAGGTCATGGATTCAGGAGACCAGACATTAGTCTTCCTCAATCCACGTTCAGCTGCACGTAGATGTGGATTAGGCAGAAGTTTTACTGTGATCAGCACTGTCATTTGGCCAAGTAAGTAGAAAGAATTGGAGGATATACACAAAGGTAATGATTGATAGGGATTTTAAGGTGGTTATGGAGGGCAGAAAAGTCATCATGAAGTTGAAGGTCAGTCAAAGGTGGTAGGACTAATGGTTTGGAATTGGCAGTGTGGTCAAAGAAATATTGGGTATGTTACTAAGAGGTATATATGCTGGCAGGATGGAAGGCAGTGATAAACAGTGGGACTTATGAAATTTTGATTTTGAGGGTGCATAGCCATTGGTAATAAGAAATGAAGTGAGTGGACAAGACAGAGCAGAAGACACAAAGGTAAGTTTATGAAATTCTGAAAAAGTGATATATATGATATATAAATTTTATATACATAAATAATATATATTATAAATGACCAAGAGTTAAAACAGAAATTGTTATCCTATTATGTTATATTCTAATATATATTGATATATACTTGTAAATACATATATAATACACAGGTTATTAAATGACCAAGAGTTAAGACAGAAATTATGTTAAAGAAATAACAAAACACCAAGAGCTAAAGTCACCCAAAAATGAACATGAATGACCCAGAAGTTGTGGAATGATAGCAAATATGATGGGAAATCAGTGGTATAATATGATGACATAATCTTCAAATGTGAAGCATTTAAGACAAGTGAAGGTACAAAGATCTGGTAACTAAAACAGAAACAAAATTTGAAATCTGAATGAAGACCACTAATCCTATGATTATGGAAACCAATAAGATGGAGATTTATGTGGCAGAAACTAATAACCTCAAGCTCCCCTCCAATTTCAACCACTTGCAGTAGCAAATAAGATAGTTTGACATGCATCTTTCAACATTACTCTGAGTCATTTCAGGTTTAATTTTTTAAGAAACTATTCTGTTGTTTAAAAAAATCCATCAATCTCTACTGAAAAAGATTTTATTTTTTTTTAAAGATTATTTATTTTGAGAGAGAAAGAGTGCAAGTTGGGAAGGGGCAGAGAGACAGGGGGAAAGAGAGAATCCCGAGCACTATTAGTGTGAAGCCTGATGTGGGGCTCAAACTCAGGGACTGCGAGATCATGACCTGAGCTGAAGTCAGACACTTGACCATCTCGGCCACCCAGTGCCCCATCTATTGAAAAAGATTTTAGGGTATGTCTGTTAGGTAAACTGCCCTAGCCAGTTGGCCCTTTCAGGGGATGGCGTAAGTGACGATTTCTCAGCAAATACACTCACCAAAAACTTCTCCCATGTGACCTAAAAATATTGCACAGTGTCCTCCAGGCATCTTAGAAAACTTGTACTTCTTTCCTCAGAGATTACCCTGACAGATGGTAAAGCATTAAGTCAGTGTTATCATTTGTGTATCATAGTGGTATGATGGTTCTTTCTGGAAATACTGTGACACTGAGACAAAGAGAAGAAACTGCCCTTATGTTACACCTGATAGTCTGTGGCACCTCATTTCATTTCAAGCAATAGTTCACAATCGATAAACTCCATGAGAACAGTATTTTAACCAATAATCAAGAGATACACAAGAAATTTCCTGGTGAAAAGTAACATGAAATATCATTTCCCAGAAAAAAATACTATGACATAGAGGAGAAAATGTGCATGAATTTTTTTAAATTAAAAGAAGACATGGAGAAGGGCACCTGGGTGGCTCAGTCGGTTAAGCGCCCGACTTCGGCTCGGGTCATGATCTCACTGTTTGTGAGTTCGAGCCCCGCATCAGGGTCTGTGCTGACAGCTCAGAGCCTGGAGCCTGCTTCAGATTCTGTGTCTCCCTCTCTCTCTCTGTCCTTTCCCTGCTCATACTGTCTCTGCTAAATGCTAAAAAAAAAAAAAGAAAAGAAGACGTGGAGAGTGTCAACATTTGGAACATGTTCTGCTCATTTTCATCAGCGCTCATGCAACCCACCTCCCCACCCCAAGCCTGTAGGGTGACTTTCTTTTGCTTTTGGGTTCATTGTTGGAAAGATGGAAAAACAATGTTTTGTGTTAACTTCTTTCATCATTGACCTGAAAATCGCTTCAAACTCCTCTTCTTTTCCTTCCCTCTTTCCTCCCTTGTCTTCCCTGCTGTTTCTGGAGGGAAAGTAACTTTATAGGAGGGGGTGAGGCTAAGGGACCCCAGGAAGAAGCCAGGCAAAGGTGGGGGCAAAGGTATGGGTTCACAAGACAGGAAAAAGACAACTATCCTGGGTAGAGGTGCTCCAGAAAATTCCAACTGACCACCTGCCAACCATAAATACCTTAGGCAGTCATCATAAATGTAATTGGCTGAAAGCTACAATTGTACATTCTTGAAGGTTATCTGACATGGGTCAAATCTCTATATAACCAAGTGCACATTTCTTAACTACCCACTTTAAATAGCTAAAATTTAAAAAGCATAGAGCCACTAATAATAATTACATGTTAATACTGCTTTACAGCTTTCAAAGCATTATCTCAGATGGAGGTAATGCACAATTATCTACAGACTATTTACAAATTTTTGGGTTTTCCAGACCTTTGGCATTTCCCCATCTCTCTGCAATTACCTTGCCTTGGGGGCATTTCACTGCATCTCACTTTTTTTTTTTCTTAGCAGTGTGGAGAAAGGAGATCCCAGTAAGTCAAGCTCACTGTGTATCAGTATTGCCCCAATGGTGAGACATGGTGGAGGCTTAACTCCAGGGCCAGTGCTGGATTTGTGAACTGCTTTCCCAGACACACATCCCTCCTACCCTTTAGACACAGGGGAGAGGGGTGCCTGGGTAGCTCAGTTGGTTAAGCATCTGACTCAGGCTCAGGTCATGATCTCATGGTTCGTGAGTTCGAGCCCTGCATCAGGCCCTGTGCTGACAGCTCAGAACCTGGAACCTGCTTTGGATTTTGTCTCCTCTCTCGGCCCCTCCCCTGCTCACGCTCTCTCTCTTTCTCTCTCTCAAAAATAAACATTAAGAAAATGTTTTTAAACACAAGGGGAGAAATTATTTCTAATGTGTTTCTCTTTTAGACCCAAATCACTCCAAGTATGACTCAAAACAGTCACAGTGCTTAGGGGTCTCCTCTCATCTGCGCAGTTCCACGAAAGCCACACTTCTTAATGTTTCTGCTCCTTCCACCTCCAAATACCACCTCTATTTTCTCCTGTTTTCTCCATTTTCATGTGAAATAGTCTTTTTGCCAGCCAAACTCCTCCTACAGACAGGCTTAGAATTTTCATGAAGATACCGGCAGCCACATCCACCACAGGGAGGAATAGTAAGATGTGAAACTAGGTCAACTTGGGACCAGAAGCAGAAGGTGAATCAGAGAAGTGAATTTGTATTTTGTCCACTATACCCACCAGGGATAGTTTGCCCATGATCCCTACTAGGGAAAGAGTTGTGTCCCCCTTTACTTTTTCTGTTTGTGCGAGCACCACGAATAGGTAGTTGAGTATAACCATGTGGCAAAACCTAAAAGAATGAGACCACTTCAGTCTTTCAGTTCAGATGGCTCTTTCAAACGTTCACTTACCTCTCACTGCTCTGATCTCCATATTCCACCATTTATGGTTTGAATACACTGTTGAGATTGTTTCTCTTTTTTTTTTAAGTTTATTTATTTGAGATGGGGGAGGGGAGAAGGGCAGAGAGAGAGGGATAGTGAGAATCCCCAAACAGACTCCATGCTGTCAGTGCAGAGCCCGACATGGGGCTTGATCTCACGAACCTGAGCCGAAATCAAGAGTGGGATGCTGAACCGACTGAGCTACCTAGGTGCCCCCAGATTGTTTCTAAAGACACATGAGACAGCACAGAGTAGCAGGGGGTGCAGAGATAAACAGGACAATATGCAAGCATCCCATCCATGCAGGAAGCAGTTCCTGCTGAGGCAGGATAGAGGAGGAGGATGGCAAGGCCTGTGCTGTGGCAGCTGGGGTCCACAGAGGACAACAGATATGAAATTACCTGGGACACAGGGGTTTGCAAGCAAGGACAAGAGCAATTTTCTGCCTTCTCTGTACACAGAGCCATGCTTCAGGGGAAAGGGTTGGAGGGGAATGTTCTGAGGAAGCAACTCAAAAGCCCAGCTTCCCTGGCTCTCCCTTCCACTTTCCACAGAATTCTCCAAAGATCATGGAATTGCAAATCAAAACCATAATGAGGAGTCATCTCACACCTGTCAGAATGACACTCACCAAAAAAACAAGAGATGTCAGGTGTTGGTGACAGGTTGGTGACAGGTGTTGGTGGACAAGGAGCCCTCATGTACTGTTGGTGGGAATGCAACCTGGTGCAGCCATTGCAGAAGACAGTACAGAGTGTCCTCAGAAAGTTAAAAAATAGAACCACCCTATCACCTAGTAATTGCACTATTGGGTATTTACTCCCAAAATATAACAAACACTAATTAAAAGGGACACATGCACCCCTATGTTTACAGCAGCATTATGTACAATAGTCAAATTATGGAAGCAGCCCGAGTGTCCATCGATAGATGAATGGGCAAGGATGATGTGTGCAGATATACAGTGGGATATTATTCAGCCATAAAAAGAATGAAATCTTACCATTTACAAAGATATGGATGGAGCTACACAGTAGGATGCTAAGTGAAATCAGTCAGTCAGAGAAAGACAAATACCATACAATTTCATTCATACGTGGAATGTACAAAACAAAGCAAATGAACAAAGGGGAAAAAAAAGGAGAAAGAGAGAGGCAAACCAAAAAATACTTTAAAAAAAAATGTTTATTTATTTTGAGAGACAGAGTATTAGCAAGAAAGGAGAGAGAGAAAGAATACCAAGCAGGCTCTGCACTGTCAGGGCAGAGCCTGACATGGGGCTCAATCTCATGAACCATGAGATCATGACCTCAGCCAAGATCAAGAGTTGGTCACTTCACCAACTGAGCCATGCAGGCGCCCCAAGAAACAGACTCTTAACTCTAGAGAACAAACTGGTTGTTGCCAGAGGGTGGGTGGGGGGTGGGTGGAAAAGGTGATGGGGATTAAAGGGTGCACTTGTCATGATGAACACTGAGTCATGTGCAGAACTGCTGAATCATTATGTTGCACACTTGAAACTAATATCACACTGCATGTTAACTGTACTAGAATTAACATGTTTAAAAATACGGATTCTCTGAGCAAAGGGCCACGGACAAGCAAGGGCTACAAGAAAGCCAAAACAGAAATGAAGATGTGAAAAATGTGCCAACACGAGTTTGGAAAGAAATGGACGAGGAACATAAAGTCATTGCACAAATAAAAATCACATATGAAATTATGTAATGATCCTGTGTCCCACTAAAAAATAGTCAGGCAATGATGGATAAGATTGTGAAACTCTATTATTTTCTCTCAGTTTATTGTAGACTCTTCATTCTTTTTATTTTGTTTTTGCTAATTTGTGGTCAGTGAATGAGCTGCTGGGTCTAGGGGCTCACTACCACAGAAGGGGTTCTGCTTTTGGCTGAGGGATGTGGGGGCTAGGTATATTTGAGCCATACATTTGTTGTCATCGAATGGATTTGTTGCAACTTTGTCAGGGCCTCTGTGTCACCAGGACCCAGCCCTGTCCCAAGAGAAACATCCAAAGGACAGAAAGAAGGAGCCATTACAATTTTTCAGAGGCTTGTCCTGAGGGCAGATGTCTTGCAATTGCTCAGGGCCTTGTCCCAAGGTCAGACTTCTTCCAGGAAACGTGCAGTGAGAGATCTGCCCTGAGATTTGTGCTGACTCACATTCCAACCTGAATATAACCTTTGCCCTGCAAATGACAGCCCTCTAGACCATAGTCAGAACTGACCAAAGACCCAGGCTCACAATGAGACAAGGCATAAGACGTAGGAATTATCTCCAGAGCAGACATTCATGAATAAACACTCCAGAGGATGACAAAGAAAAGAAACAAATCCTTGGTACTGAGAGCTCCCATTCAGAGAAGATTGTCAAGATAGAAAACAATCTGAGGGAAAAAAATGAGAAAAATCAAGCAATATAATACCTCACAAATACACCTACCCTGGGAAAAAATATTCCAGGAGTATAATAAATCTGCCCATAGCTTCCATTTTGAACACATTATAATTTTTATTGTTATTTAATTACTATATTATGATGATGATGATGATAGAACTATTATAACAATAAACACTTAGAGCTTGTTCTGTGCCAGCTACTGGTCTAAGGATTTGTACATGTATTAGCTCACATAGTTCCCAAAACAACAAAATAAGCAACTACTATCTGCAAGGCAGAAGAGGAAAGCCAATGCACAGAGCTTGGGAATCTTCCCCAGGACCATGCGCCTTTGAGGGAAGGAAGGGTCTGCTTTATGGTCCATCTACACAACAGTGGGGGGAATCTTCTCCTTCATGTACTCCACATGAGAAATCTCCTCACACTACCTAGATATTGTATAATTCACACCAAGAAGAAAAGAGAGATCCTTAAAATGAAAAACTATGGTACAGTACCCAGACCTGATTCAACAACAAAAGTTTCATATGGGGGGGGGGGGGGGGGCGGGAAAAACCCAAGAGCGTTGCAATGGACACCTTCGGGACCTCACACTATTTTTTTCCCACCACAAAAGAAGACTTACTCGGGAGGAGTCCTGGAATGCAATGAAAAGTAGTCCCAGTGGGGTATGAAAGAAATAATAATGGAAAGAAATACAATGAATATGATTAGAGGGAACAGCATTATAATGTGACTTTGTCCTAGTGGGACAAAGGTCCTTGGCTTTGAGGTTCTTTCTCAGTCAAGTCCAGCTACACTGGATGCCTTATTATTCCTCAAACACAGGCTGCATATACCTGCCTGAGGGCATTGTGAAATTCTTCCCTCCTCCTGGCTTCCTGCAGGTATCTGGGACAGGCTCCTTCAAATCTTTGCTTAAATGTCAGCAAGGCCAACCAAGATGGACTCTGTGATTTCTGTCTGAAGAACTCAGAGAGGAATTTTCATTAACTGCTATGTTGTTAATAAACAATCAGCATGCATTTGGAGAAGTATTAAAATGGCTACCTATTTATGAAGGAAAACAAGAAAGAAAGAGAAAACCTGGGGGGCAGGCGAGGCTTTCAGCGTAGAAATCCCAGAGGGGTGATGCTTGGGCCCCAGTCTACTCTCTGAGCTCTCCTGCTGCCAGAGAGCTCAGGGGTGCGCCCATCCTTCTAATGCATAATCAGGTGTCACAGGTTCAAATGCTCACCGGAAGTACACCGCATAAAGAACCATCAGGGCATGAATTCAATGATCACTGCAGTGGATATTTTACTTAGCGTCAGCAAGATGATAGAGACTGCAGTTGCAAGACCAGTATTCCCAGATTTTCCAGTTTTTCAAGAAAGGCTGAAAATCTGGATTTTTAAACGTAAAAAAATTCTTATTTGAGAGGTTGGTAAACCATTCAAACTTTTTAAATACTGCAATCCAACCAAAAGATGAGGTCTTAAAGTTACATTCTTCTATTCAAGTGAAGAAACAATTTAAGATTTAGCTCTATCGTGGATATTGTAATTCGCTGAAATTTAAGATTTAATGATCGCTATTCCAAATATATTATAAAGTTGAAACAGAATTCTTACTGTCTGAAAACGTGTGCTCCTGCATTCAGGCATTATTTTTGTTTTTAAATGCTTTTCCAAGCTAGGTTGATGCTTCTGTTGCTAAGAGAGGTTTATTTAATTGGTAAGGGCCAGTCATGATAGCTGTATTTGGTTTGTTTTTAAGGTTTTATCCTAACTCTAGAAGTTTTCTACACTTGGGTAATCCACCTTTTTTGGAAAGGATGAAAAAGAAGAAAAAAAATCCTATGATTATCCTAGGAGTCAATCCAACCGTGTGTCATTGCTAAAGAAAAGAAAATCAAGTAAATTCTCCAAAAATCTACCAGGTAAAGACTAATAATAGGGGACATGATAATAGGGAGAGGAGGAACAGATAAGAAGCAGTGGTGCACAATCTAACCAAAAATTTATAATCAAAACTACATGATTAAGGATATAGTTGGGGAGTGTAAGTGTTATTACAGTATTCTTAAAATAGAGGAAGCCTAACATAAAATTTGAAATTATGACAATGAAGTACATGAAGTATCATGTGGTGGGGGACAGAATTAAAAATAATAAAGGTCTTTTCTTGTTTCTGTAGAGGGAAGGCAAAATAATTATTTAACTCTTGACAGTAATGGAAGTATACGGAGTAGAAAGTGGTTGTAACAACCAAGGGGGAGGTTGGAATCACAGAACAGTATTTTCTTTTGGTCCAATGTAGATAAGTCACAGCATTGTTGAAATTTAAATACATGGGAATTTGAGTATGATGGTAGTACTGATACTAATAATGCTTAATTAATATTAATGATAACTAATAATTACTAACAATGATAGCATTATCCAGGAATTTATAAAAATTAATATTAAACTTGCTAATGGTATTATCCAAAAATAAACAGGAAAGCTTTTGGTCTTGCCAGACATTTCATCCAAGGGAAAGGATTTATTTTATTTATTATTTATTTATTTATTATTTATTTTAAGAATAAAGGTAAGGGGCGCCTGGGTGGCTCGGTCGGTTAAGCGTCTGACTTCAGCTCAGGTCACGATCTCGTGGTCCGTGAGTTCAAGCCCCGTGTCAGGCTCTGTGCTGACTGCTCAGAGCCTAGAGCCTGTTTCAGATTCTGTGTCTCCCTCTCTCTCTCTGCCCCTCCCCATTCATGCTCTGTCTCTCTCTGTCTCAAAAATAAATAAACGTTAAAAAAAATTTAAAAAATAAAAATAAAAAAAAAGAATAAAGGTAAAGGTGAGTCATGAGTTTATCCTATGGAACTCCACTTATTAAATATGATCATTAAACTATTTAAATTGAGACACAATATAGCAAGATAAAAATCTTCCGGATTTTGAAGAGTCTGCATTAATATTGGTTAAAACTTCTAATCAAGTTGGCACAAGTGTAAAACAAAGAAAAAAGCAATCCTACTGGTTAATGCAAACAAAAGCCACAAGCAAAATATTAGCAGAAATCAGATGTTGGGCGCGTGGGTGGCTCAGTTGATTAAGCGTCTGACTTTAGCTCAGGTCATGATCTCACAGTTTGTGAGTTAAGCCCTGTATGAAGCTCTCTGCTGTCAGTGCAGAGCCCGCTTTGGATCCTCTGTCCCCCTCTTTCTCTGCTCCTCCCCTGCTCTCTCTCTCTCTCAAAAATAAATGAAAACCATTAAAAAAAAAAAGAAATCAGATGCAATTTTATTAACAAAGCATCACCCCCAAGGAAAGATGAAGCTTAAGGAAAGGTATTGAATCCTTCACCATTTTAATAAAAGGCCATTTTATTCATGGAGATTGAAAAAGCAATGGCTGAAATTCAACAACCATTTCTCATGAAAATTCCGTCTTTAAGGCAGGTTATATGTACCCGTCCCTAATATGTCAAAGAAATAAGCCACACACACACACACACACACACACACACACACACACACCCCAAGATACTGCTTAATGAAGAGACATGGAGAAAATATATGTAACACCAACAAAAGAAAGGGGTTTAATTTCCTTAATATATAAAGATTTCAAATCAATTTTAAAAATTCAACAACTCAATTAAAAGCAATGAGCAAAAGACATGAGCAGGCAGATCATATAAGATAGCAATGGCTTATAATCATGAAATGATAGTCTAATTCTGATTTTAAAAAGTCCCTTGAAAACAGAATTTCATTTTCTTTCTTTTTAAAAAAATTTTTAATTTTTTAAACATTTTTATTTATTTTTGACAGACAGAGAAAGATAGAGCACCAGCAGGGGAGGGGCAAAGAGAGAGGGAGACACAGCATCTGAAGCAGACTCCAGGCTCTGAGCTGTCAGCACAGAGCCCGATGTGGGGCTCGAACCCATGAACCGTGAGATCACGACCTGAGCCGAAGTCCGCTGCTTAACTGACTGAGCCACCCAAGGTGCCCCCAGAATTTCATTTTCAAAGTCCATATTGGCAAATATTAACATGTATGGTTGCACACACAGTTGGCTGATTTGTGACGTAGCAGGTGTTCTCATACACTATTGATGAACATGAAAACTAGTATACTCTTGGGGAAAAATCTGGACAAATATCAATCCCACTGTTGATTTCATCTCACGGGTGAACTATGTGAACACTCACACTTGAATTCACTGCAGCGTGTAACCAAGGAAGTGGAAACATAAGAACAGACTCAGCGGTCATGGAGAAGCCGTATGCACGCAGGAGGCAGAAAACGTATTCTTCAACACAAGATGTCATAGACCTTCGGGTTTAAAGTCCCTTGGAGCAGCACTCTGTTTAGTTCAAGTTGCATTGCTCATAGCTCCCTCCCCAACTTTTCTTCCCTTAGAAGGCGCCCTTACATTCCCACTTTCAGTCCCAGCCCCATCTCCAAGGGCCGTTCCAGTACTGGCGGGGGGAGGGTATGGATGGGAGAGAGCAAGGAGCCATCTGATTTAGTGGGAACGCAACAGTGACATGGGGAGTAATGTGTGCATTTCTTGAGTCTCCTCTGCTTTTCACTGCAGCACAGGCACGGGCACGTACGTTGCCCACGTGAGTGATTACCTGCCCAGACACCGATGGCAAACAATGGAAGCTTCTTCTTAGATCCATTACACGACCTTCAGGGACAGTGCAAAGACCTTGTGCAGCAGCGTCCTAGCAAGGCTGACATCTGTCTGGCAGCACTGCCTCCCCCCACCCCGCCCCCCCCACCCAGCATTCTCAGACGTGATCCATCTCCGATCCATCTTGTGCTGGAGGCTCCTGTGTGTGTGGACTGCGAACTAGAAAGGGGCCGCTGTCCAGTGTGAATCTTTCTAAATGTCTCAGGAGATCCCCCTCTCCCCCAAGTAGATTTACCAAGACCCTCCACACCACTATCTCGCATATTGTTCTTGCCCTCCTGGAATAGTGCCCTCTGTCCATGGGTTCGCTCTCCAACTCCCGTTATACCGCTCTCCCAGGCATGGGAACTAACCTCTTCCCTCCTGCATGTGCCACAGGCATGTCTATCGTGTATCTGGTAAGGCTTTATTAAAAGTAGTGGTTTCTATTCTCTTGACTTGTTGGTACGTCTTTGCGTGCATCCTGTGCGGCATATATTTGTGTGTGGAACGCGTACGTGTGCATGTATGCGCATAAGCATGGTGGGTGGGGGCATGGATGGCAGACAGAGAAGCAAATCTCACCACGCTCCGTCTCAGGTGATCACTAAGGCAACACGCATCACAACCAGAATGTTCACAAATGAGGGTTCTTCACACAAGATTGCATATGATACGCCTCATTTGGAGGAGCAAGATACGCATACATGTACATACATTTCTGCTTGTACATACATTTATAATTTCAAAAAACACTTGTAAGGCTGCTAACAATTTCTGGGGATGGTGGGCTCTAGATTACTTTTGAATATCTTATTTTTCCTTTTGTTTTTTTTTTATACATGTACATTTTGTGACAAAATATAGTTAATAAAAATGAAAAAAACACAAAAGAAATTTTTTAAATAGGAGGAGGGAAAAAAGCTAGGAGAGATCATTAGAGTCTTTTTTCTTTCTTTCTTTCTGGTATTGATTCTCCCAGCTGTGCTGGTCCCTTATGCTCCAATCATCTAAAGTCAGAAAGCACGAATGCTTCCCAGAGCGTTATTCATGTCACGAGCACTCTCCTCAAGGGTGAGTGAGAAGGCATTTTCTAGGTAAGCAAACTGCTGGGTAATAAGTGTGCTGAGCAACACGTTTACAGAAATGTTCTGGGGAATGGATTTACTTGGAAATAGAATTAACCGTTGCCATAAGAGATTGTTGAAGGAAGGCACATGTCTATACAAACATGCCACTTTGGTCCTAAAACTATTATTTGGGGCAGATTTTCATTGGTTTAACAAGCTGTTCTAAAGGCCTCAGACTCTTTTCAACTTGCCTCCCCCAGAACTGTTCAGTGCCGCCTGAGGGGTTCCTGAACAATGCCCACATAAGAGAAACATCATCTGCCACTCGGTGGACCCCCACTTACACCACCTTCAAGTGCCACAGACAGCAAGCTCAAGCACACACATCTCCCCTTGCCCCAGGGAATATCCTGCTTAAGTTAACTAAATGGCCTTTTTTCCTGCCTTCCGATGCCCCTGTAAAGGGGCCACTTAACACTTTATAAGGGGGGGCCTCTAGTTCAACGGGACACCCGTAGATCCTAAAATACACTCTCGCCGAGAAAAGCATGCACTGCCTACAACGATTCAGTTTAACTCCACGTTACCAACACTCTCGGTCAAAACAGAGTCCTAAATAGAAAACTAAGGCAAGTCTTCAAGTAAATCATAAACTCTCCAGCGATGTGTGTGTCTTCTTTCTCTTTCACAGCTCAGGGAAAGGGAAGAGACCAGGTACCATCACCACCACTGGAAACGGAGATGGCTGAAGAGGTTCTGCTCACAGCTACCCTACACGGCTCTCACTGCTGTTCCAGTCAGTCTGTCCAACTGGGGCCATGCACGTCTGGGCTCCTTGTACGCAGTGTTTTAAGCAGCACCCCTCTCAAAGCACAACACGACCAGGCAGAAAGTTGCCCTAAGATTGGAGTCCCATTCAACAGCTCATAGCAAGACTGTTGGGAAATCGATGCGACTGTTCCTGGGCTCTCAACGGCTTTGGCATGAGCTACAATGACAAGTTAGAATCCCAAAATTCTACCTCCTACTACTTGACTTAAAGATAATGAGACATAACTACTTCATCTTTGCTTCCAAGGTGCCCTCAACACAGCTAAAGCATTTAGCATTCAGTACATCTTTCCTCATCCAAATTATCCCCCATTATGTGACCCATGTCTGTTTCTCTTTCTAAACGCGAGAGAATGTCTTCGTGTTATCACAGTAACTCACCCTTGCAGGCTGAGCTCTCCCAGCTGAGCAACGGATAATGTCTGAGCAGTTATAACGGAGTCTGTAGAATAATTGTTCTCACTGGAAATGGAACAAAAGAAGAGAGTTTGTCAGGATTTTTCCACCGTGTTTTATTCTGCGCACATTTAGATTAAACCCAGTGTAGGATGTGTATAGCCAGACTCTCAAATGATTCTGAATCTTCTGACATAAATTTAAGACAGAAGATGTCTCTACTGAAAACTCAAAACAGTATCGAAGATAAGTAGGCAGGAATGTTCATGTGCAAATTTGACCTCTAGAAAGATCTTTGATTATAGACATCAGTGCTTGATGTATAAAGTTTTTATAATCTGAAACTCCCCAATGCTCTCACCAAAAAAGAACACTTAAATAAATCCCAAGCACAGTGTCTAAAATTTGACTGCAGTCTATTTCCAGTTACAAATAAATACATGTTTGAATTTATAGATATTTCTTTCATTGACTAACTTTTCCCTATGTGAATTAAAATTATTTTTCAAACTAAATACATTTTAGGTGTATTGTTGTCCCTTCCTCAACTGAAAATATTTCATTTAATCTCCAAGGATACGACCTTAACAAAATGACCAAGAACTAAAATATACAAAGATTAATGACTAGCTTGTATAATGAAAAAGTAACGTGCAAATCCATGTTACAAGGCAATGTTTGACTTTAAAGTTAATGGTTATATAAGTAAGTATATCATATTGCTGAGGATAGAATATTTCTTACAGGCAAAAAAAAAAAAAAAAAAAGAGGAGTGACTGGTGATTGTACCATTTGGTCAATGCCTTGGAGACCCGGAGGGAGCTGACCTCACGTATAATATGTATGGGCACCAAGGTGTGTAGTGATCAAAGTCCTACAAGATCTCATATTTGTCATTCCATTGGATCAAACCCTGTAGAGAGCATTAAAACTTTCCAGCAGTGAGTGTGAAAGTGCAGGTGTGGAGCGGCTGGAATCCACCCCAAGAAGTGGAATATTCTATCATTGACATTGTATAGAATTGCTAGTCCATGGTGATAATAAACAGAAGATGGACATTGGGTCTGTTCTATCATTGCCTTTCATTCTCTGGACCACTTCCTGTGGAATTCTGAAAAAGTAACTGATAATCTATGATTGCTAATGCTGTAGCAACAGAACGTTTTTGTTAGGATGAAATAGTATTCAGAATTCCAGTGTTCCTTTTGGACAAAACCACTGCCCCTTTTGCTCCATGGCCCTGAGGACTCCCCAGAAGCCCTAAAAAGAGGGTCTTGATTGGATCCCGGTGAATAGAGATACAGAGACCATGCAAGGCATCCTGAGAGACCACACACCAGGATCCTGGGAAGTCCATCAGTCCAAGGAGGGCTTAGGAGACATGGAAACAGAAGGGAGGCTGAGGATAGCAGGCAGCACACCCAGCGCTGGCATTAGTTACAATTTTGACTCATTTCAGTCCTATATTGGGAGATAATTCTATTTCCAAAGACAGTTGGTCTTTATTCTCTCAGTTGAGTCCTCCCTTTAGGGCAACTCCAGAGTTTCTTCATAAAATGTGCTTACATTCCACTGTCTTTGAATTTCTCTGGCCAGAGTTGACCTTTCTATGCAACTAGGAAGGGAAAAATAATTTCCATGTCCAAGTTTAATTCTCATGTGCTTGATCCTGCAATTATTGTCCCTTGAAAATATGAGTTTAACCTTAGGACACTGGCAAGCCCCATGTTATTAATACACGGGTTTTTCCCTAGGACTGTGAAGGAGTTCTCAGAAGACAGAGAGAGCTTGGACTTTCTCCAAACCTTTGGCCTTTCTAAATCTCTCCAGCTTTTGTTCCTACAGTCTGGAAAGAACTGCTTTTTCTGTCCAGCTTTCAGTTTCTGCAGTTCTCTGTTTCAGCTGTCCCCCGTCTAAGCTAAGACAAGAGGTGCTTTGCTTTGCACGGTCAGCCAGCTGTTCCAGCTGTTCAAACTATAAATTAATTTTCCAGGAGAGAAAGAAAGGTAGGCAACTCTCTTGGTCAACAAAGCAGGATGCATTTACCAGCCCCAGAGATCTTGGCCAGTTACCGTGTCCGCCGAGGAAGGGCGCAGGTGGAGAAAAGAAATGAAACTGGCAACCTTTCCTGCTCTTCTGGTGTTACAGCTCTTCTGAGAGATAAGAAATCTCTTCCCAGCTATTTTTCTCATATTATATGAATCGAGACACGTTCTTCTGGGGAAACCTCCCCTAGGACACATCATTGGAATGTTAACTTTGCCAGGGTCTTCCAGCTTTGTCAAAATAGGTCCCTTGGAGATATTGCCCCTATGTAGTCTGAACCCAATTTTTGTTGTCACAAGAATTTTAAATGAACTGAATGTTGGACAATCAAGATCATTCCTTTTTGTTTTCGTTCATCTTGGAATGCATAGATCATGGCACATTGTCATAATTTGCTTGCATGACGCAACTCGCTCACGGTCCTGTGTATTAGCTATAAATGCACGCATGTGCGGGATTATCTCCATTGTACGTGCACGTGTTCACTTTTGTCCGCACTCCTCCTCCCATCCCCCTGGAAACAGCCTTCCCAATAATCTGTTGTACACATTTGTGTAAAATGTATGTCATTGTTTTCGGTTGTAGACGTGTGTCTCCATGTTATATTTTGTTGTCATGTGTTGGTGTGTGATGGGCTCAACTGTTTTGTGTAATAGATTACATTCTATTTCTCACTTTTTTTCACACTGTGCTATTGGGATCTATCTACGATGCAGTGTTCACACATAGTGATGGCTTCTGACAGCAGGATAATGCTCTGAAGTATGCGCCTTCTGCATGCTCCACAGCCCATCCCCAGCGATGTCCCCAATTCCTGGCCAGTACACACATCATGATGAACCCTCTTGGACATGTCTCCCAGTGGTCTGTTGTGATAATTTATTTGGGTTATATACTCAGAGTACAAATTTGGGTCACAGACTATTTTGATATTTAATGTGATTAAACCCTGTAGAGTTTTATATTGTTCCCATATAAGACTCTCTATGGGAAAAGATGCTCAACGTCGCTCCTCATCAGGGAAATACAAACTAAAACCACACTCGGATACCACCACATGCCGGCCATAGTGGCTAAAATGAACAAATCAGGAGACTATAGATGCTGGAGAGGATGTGCAGAAACGGGAACCCTCTTTCACTGTTGGTGGGAATGCAAACTAGTGCAGCTGCTCTGGGAAACAGTGTGGAGGTTCCTCAAAAAACTAAAAATAGATCTACCCTATGACCCAGCAATAGCACTGCTAGGAATTTACCCAAGGGATACAGGAGTGCTGATGCACAGGGGAACTTGTACCCCGATGTTTATAGCAGCACTCTCAACAATAGCCAAATTGTGGAAAGAGCCTAAATGTCCATCAACTGATGAATGGATAAAGAAATCGTGGTTTATATACACAATGGAGTACTACGTGGCAAGGAGAAAGAATGAAATATGGCCCTTTGTAGCAACATGGATGGAACTGGAGAGTGTGATGCTAAGTGAAATAAGTCATACAGAGAAAGACAGATACCATATGGTTTCACTCCTATGTGGATCCTGAGAAACTTAACAGAAGACCATGGGGAGGAGAAGGAAAAAAAAAAAGGTTAGAGAGGGAGGGAGCCAAACCATAAGAGACTCTTAAAAACTGAGAGTAAACTGAGGGTTGATGGGGAGTGGGTGATGGGTATTGAGGAGGGCACCTGTTGGGATGAGCACTGGGTGTTGTATGGAAACCAATTTGACAATAAATTTCATATTTTAAAAAAAAGACTCTCTATGGTATCCTAGTTGTCCATCTTTTTGGCCTTAGATTAAAACCATGCTATTTTGATTACTATGGCTTTTGTGTATGACTTAATATCTGTCAAAGCAAGTTTTTCCTATGTAATATTTTTGCCAAATTTTTGTCATTTTCATGGAAGTGCATTCTTTGATAGACATTAAAAAAATTTTTTAATGTTTATATTTGAGAGAGAGAGGGAGAGACAGAGCATGAGCGGGGGAGGAGCAGAGAGACGGGGAGACACAGAATTCGAAACAGACTCCAGGTTCTGAGCTGTCAGCACAGAGCCCGATGCGGGGCTCAAACTCACAAACTGCAAGATCATGACCTGAGCCAAAGTCGGACGCTTAACAGACTGAGCCACCCAGGCGCCCCTCTTTAATTTTTTTTAATGTTTATTTATCTTTGAGAGAGAGAGAGAGAGAGAGAGAGAGACAGAGTGCAAGTCGGGGAGGGGCAGACAGAGAGGGAGACACAGAATCTGAAGTAGTGATAGACATTTTAGATTAGGTTTATCAAGTTTTAAATAAATTCAACTGAAATACTGAATTTAAAAATTAGGAGAATTGACACCTCTATAATATTAAAATTGTATCATCTCAGGAAAGGAATGTCTATTCAGATATTCATATCTTCTTCTGTCCTTTATAGGAACTTTACATTTTTCTCCATAGACTTTGCAAATACAGATACTTGATGGTTTCTTTGCTGTTGTGAATGGTATCTTATGTTGCTTTATATACTCAAATGTTGGTGTGGAGACTTACTTCCAATTTTTGTGAGTTTATCTTGCTTCAGCAAGATTACTGAACTCTAATTATAATAGTTTGTCTAGGGATTCTGTTGTTTTTGTATGTAAATGATTGTTTCATCTGCAGATGATGTGATATAAGAAGCCCCGTTCCATACCATAGAAAAGTAAAAGAAACGAGAAGTGTAAATATTGGACCATTTTGATATATGCTCTGTGAGTTTGCAAAAATAATATACAGAAAACCTCGGTTTGCAAGCATAATTCTTTCCGGAAACACGTTCGGAATCCAAAGCACTTCTATATCAAAGTGAATTTTCCAACAAGAAATAATGGAAACTCAGATGATTCACTCCACAACCCCAAAATACTAATATAAAAATGATTACAATACTGTAATATAATAAGAAATAATAAAGAAAATATAAAGAAAAATAAATTAACCTGCACTTCCCTTTGAAAACCTTTGTGGCTGGTGTGAGGGAGACAAGAAAAAGGAGGGTTATTGTGTAGGACTGCTTTCACTATCACTAATGGAATCACTGCTATCTATTGGGTTAATAGAATCTTTTTCTTTTCGGGCAACTTTAGCAAGGTACCTATCCAATGACCTAGAATGAAGCAAAGCATTCCTAAGCTTACTCTTGTACACAAAATCAAAGGACTGTCCATAGGTGCTGTGAAGTGACAAAAAAAAATACACTAGTTCCAGTTATGGGCACTTTGCAATGTTCTGAAAAATCAGTCATTTCTGCCAAACACCGCAGCCTGAGGCAGAGCATCCGAGCATGGGAGATGATCACCCACAGTCCTACAGAGAGAGACAGAGACAGAGACAGAGACAGAGACAGAGAGAGAAAGAAAGAGAGAGAAGAACCATTGGCTCAGTTGTGATCCTGTGATGTTTGGCATCACATACTACTCATATCGGAAGACATTACTTGTTTATCAAGTTAAAATTCATTAGAAATGTTTGCTCGTCTTGTGGAACACTCACAAAACAAGTTCTTGCAATCCAAGGTTTTACTGTATATTGTTTGCTGGCCATACAGTTCTATCTAACTATAATATCTCAAGCTTTTTAATTATATCATTCAGATCTTTTATAATGGTGCTTTTTTGGCAGCTTGATTGAACCACTTCTTAGAGGAATATGTTGCAGTCTCGAAGTATAGTCTAATTCTACTAAATCTATTTCTCCCTGAATATGTTTACAAAGATAGAGTATTCTTTTAGCATTGTTCCTTATACAATGTCATATCCCTCTTTTTCCTTTATGATATTTATGTCTGGGGATCTATTTTGCTAGATTTTAAGTTTGTTACCCCGGTACTGATTGGTTCACAATTGACATCCTCTTATTTTCGCGTTTTCTCTATCTTTTGAATTAAGCATGATGCTTCTAGGCAACGAGTGGTTGAATCTTATTTTGTAATCCAGTCCCAGGTCCATCTTTTAACTGCCAAGCGCAGCATATCTAAATTTTTTATATTGATTTGTTCCTACCATATTATATCACATCTCCTTCTGCTAACTTTAATCTTAGTTTTTATATTCCACTTCTGCTTTCTATTGGATGGATGAATTTTTTTCTCTTCCCTGGCTGATGTAAATGTAACACATTCTATTTTTCTTCTGTTCGTGGTCACTCTTTATTAAGACCCATATTTAAGGGTGCCTGGGTGGCTCAGTCGGTTGAGCATCCGACTTCGGCTCAGCTCATGATCTCACGGTCCGTGAGTTCGAGCCCCGCATCGGGCTCTGTGCTGATGGCTCAGAGCCTGGAACCTGCTTCGGATTCTGTGTCTCCCTCTCTCTCTGACCCTCCCCCATTCATGCTCTGTCTCCCTCTGTCTCAAAAATAAATAAACATTAAAAAAAATTTAAGATCCATATTTACTATTGAGTTCTTAAACTCACTAGTATCCAGATCTTTCCCCTATTGAGGTATGGGTTTAAGCAAGCTCTCACATCCCTTTGATCTCCCCATTGTGTTGCCCACTGTTTGGTGCTGTTTAGAGTTTTAGTTCTGAGTTAAGATACCCTTCACCTTTCTCTCTTTTTATCCTGGCTTTATTAGATGACAATCAAGTACCTGACCTAGATCACCACCCTGCTTCTATATTTGTTACAGTCTTTACCTGGAGTTGAGCAATTCTTCTGTTTCAAAGTGGAGTTTTTGTCCAGCAAATCTTGCCTGAAAATATTTTCAATACACTCCCACATTTTAATTGAGAATTTGGTTAGATATAGACTTTTTATGTTCAAAGTAAGGATAAAATGTTACTCTATTTTAAGGCTGCTCAGGGTGCCGTAACACAATACTATTGATTCAGGGCCTTCAACAACAGAGATTTATTTTCCTACAGTTCTGAAGGCTAGAAGTCCCACATGGAGGCACCGGCCAGTTTGGTCCCTGGTGAGAGCTCTTCCTGACTTCCTGCTGCTTCCTCTCCTGGCCTTTCCTCTGCAGGTAACCCAGAGACACAGCAGGCTCTCTGTGTCTCTACCTATAAGGGCACCGATCCCAACATGAGGGCTCCACTCTCATGACCCGATTCCCTTCCCAAAGCCCCATCTCCACATGTCATCACACTGAAGGTCGGTGCTTCGACATATGAAATTTGGGGGGCCACAAACGTTCAGTCTACAACACTGACTTCTTAGAGTTAGTGTTGATGTTGAGAATTATGTTGTCAGTTTGATTCTTGTTCTTTGGAAGCCTATTACTTTCTACTTGGAACTTCTTTTGTTCGAATATGCCTACGTATGTGTTTTCTGTACCTATCATGTTGACAATGCTCTGAGCCATTTCCATCAAATATCTTTGATCTTTAATCATCTCCTCCTCCTCCTCCTCCTCCTCCTCCTCCTCCTCCTCCTCCTCTTCTTCTTCTTCTTCTTCTTCTTCTTCTGTAATGGAGCTTCTCTTCATTTCTCCCCCCAAGAATGCTTCCTTTCCATTTTTTCTTAAACTTTATGGGTCTCTCATCCATTTGTTGCTAGTTCGGTTTCTACTCACCATGTCCTTGGCACTTCTGTTGCAATTCTCTTCTTTTTAGCCTTTCCGAACCTTTTTATGGAGGAGTCTTGAAACTTACTTTGCAGCTCACCCATTTTTTTTCCCCTGTATCCATTCTGCTATTCAGTCCAGTACCCACATCCTTTACTTTAACACGCATGGTCTTCATACTATACATTCCACTTGGTTCACTTCTGTAACTTATTATTATGTGCCCTATCTTGGTACAGTCTTCCACTATCTCACTGACTATATTTATTATATGTACATTCTTAAGCCATCTCCCTCTGCAATTATACTGACATGGTTATATGTTTTTCAATTTGCTTTTTTTTCTTAGAGGTTGTACTCTTTGGGTCTTTAGTTATTTTAGTCTGTGAGTGTACATTATTTGAGGAGAGGGTTCTCCCCTGGAGGCTATGTTGCCCCCCAGGAGACATCTGGCAATGTCTGGGACTATTTTTAGTTGTCACAGCTGGGTTAAGGGTGATGCTACTGGCATCTAGTGAGTAGAGGCCAGGAATGCTGCTCAACATTGTACAATAGACAAAACAGCCCCACAACCCCCACAACAAAGAATTGTATGGTCCCAAATGTTACTCCTGCCAAGGCTGAGAAGCTCTCAGTTAGGAGTATCACTGCTCTGTGTGCTGGAGAGGGCCTGAGTCCTAAGGGTGGAGGCCCTAGGCAGCATGGAACCACCGCGGGATGGACACTTCTTTTCCCTCAACAATACCAGACAACCTCTGGTCAGGGTTTCCTCTAAGATTCTTCCCTAAATTTCATCTCCTGAGGTTTAGGTTCACCATGGCTGGGTGTTTAGAAGAGGTGTGGGCAGAGGAGGAGATGCCCAAGGAGGGCAGATCTGATGCAAGGAGACACCTTTCATCAATTCCTCACCCAGTAAAGATGCTGTACCACCTTGAAAAGATCACCCACCCCAAGAATATCAGTGGCCTGGCTATTGCAACAGTTTTCTTATAGCAAAAGGGGCAGGTAGAGACTGCCCCTGCCCCCACACACACACCCAAAGCAATATCAGAGAGAGGTAAGAGGGGAAATTAATTTTTTCCACCAATTCTCTCACTAGCCTTTTGGAAACCTGGTTATAGCTTAGTGAGGCAACCTCCCACCTGTCACCCCCAGAGAGGTGTGAATCCCTTTCCAGGATTTTTCAGGGAACTTTGGTGGTTACTATAGGGTGTTTCCTCCTGTCTTCTAGCCTTTCCTTCTGCTTCCATAGCTGTCGGTCTATGATTGCCACTCAAGTTTCATGGGAAACCCTATCAACTCTAAAAAGTATTACTTTGACAGGGTGCCTGGGTGGCTCAGTCGGTTAAGCATCCGACTTCTCCCCAGGTCATGATCTCACGGCTCAGCTCATGAGTTTGAGCCCTGCATCGGGCTCTGTGCTGACAGCTCAGACCCTGGAGCCTGCTTTGGATTCTGTGTCTCCCTCTCTCTCTGTCCCTCCCGGGCTCATGTTCTGTGTGTCTCTCTCACAAAAATGAATAAACATTAAAAAATTTTTTGAAAAAGTATTAATTTGAGATGCCTTGTGAAAACTAAGATATTGAAGTGAGTATTTCTGTAAATTCCATTCTTTGATGGATGATGTAATAGATTGTTGTACATACGTTTAAATGCTATGGGATATATTTTTGAGTTGTTATTTTCCCCCACTTTGAACACAAAATGATTTTTCTCTTGACTCTGACAGTTACTATTCACATGAATATTTAAATGATAAGGAAACTAAATGTTTTTCCCCTTTCCAGTTTCTACCGAGTACCGTTTAACATGACACGTCCTTCTTTTCTCTCAGGGAACAGAATCTCATTCTTAGCCACTAATAACATTAATCAAAGCAGTCTTTTATGACATGTAAATAAATGAATTTTCCTTTACGTGCACAGGACAATATAGATGATCTGTAGAGACTGGGTATTTATCACAGTGATATATTCCTATTATCACATTGCCATTACTTAGTCATTGGTTCAGGGAAAGTACACTGCTTAGGATATCAAGGATATCGAGACGGCAGTGTAGAGAAAGAAAAAAGCTTATGGAAATTCAGAGATGGCTTTCATGGCCCACTCCCTATTTTATTGTTATAGATTACTCACATGGCTTATAATCAGACTTAAAATACAGCCTTAACATTAATAGCACTTTTTCATGAGAAAGCAGTTTTTCACGTGTATGTAAGACGTACATTGCCAGTAATGCATCTGAGAAAAAAATTTTAAAGCAAGCTTAAACTCTCTTTTAATTAGGTTTGTATACATTCAAATGTCTAAGAGAAAAGTGATTTTATTTTTTATCTACCTGTATATCTATTTATCATTCTATCATTTATTTTTGTGGTTTGGTACATAATCATTTTCCATAAACTGTCAGTTGAAATCAACTGGTAAAGTACAGCCAATTATTTATCAAACTCTAGAAACATAACTGCAGATGCAAATATTTTTATGAATTCTAGTATATCATAAGCACACCCAGATCTAATAAAAGTAGCATATAGATATTCTCAGAGTAAATGCAACAGTAACCTGAATGCCTGTGAACAATTTTATTCAAATACACTGAATGTAGTTCTACGAAGTATACTTTAGGACATAAACAAGGATGCAAGAATTCAAAACTTTTGCAGACTCTAGATAACACGAACACTAATCAAGATAAGGCAACTGTCTCCCATTTCAAGTTTTCCGTTTTGTCCTATGTTTTAAACCAAGGGACAAGCCAACTGCTACCCTCAAGCACAATCAGGCCCAGCATCTTTTTTCGGTACACAAACACATCCACTTGTCGATGAATTGTCTATGACTGCTTTCATACTACGGTGTCAGAGTTGAAGCCATCGGACCCACAAAACCTAAAACATTTACTATGTGGCCCTTTACAGAAAGAGTTTGCTGACCTCTGTCATGAGCCATGAATAAATGAATGTACTGAAGTTGCTGCCATGTTCTCTCTACTATTACCTAATCTAATGGCGGCTGGAATGTTCCTCCTACCTCAAAAAGGTGGTTTTGGCATCTTTCCCATGTCTCCTATATGATGAACCATGTTAAGTTTTCTCTTCTCTTGCTGTGGGCTGGCATGAACAGTTTTTCCTGCTATGGGAGCTGTCTGCAACAACTTCCCAATTATTTTACACTTTCATTCTTAACTTATCCTGAAATTATCTGCACAAACATTTCCTTTGTGCTAAGCTTGGACAAGCAGTGATTCATACTTTTGTTGGCAAAATGAAAGCCTTGATTAGAATCAATAATATCAAATAGCTGCCATCAATTAAAAACGCTTCCAACAAACCCTTTGTAGCAGAGTTGTGTAAATGGATATGGCCTTGATTTATTAGGGAATGGAGGGATGCATAGTGAAAGGTATTGATTTTTCCATTTTTTTCCCCCAGATACTGGTAGCATACAATTGATTTATAGTATCATTAGCATTGTTATGGTTCTAAGCATTTTTTAATTGCCATTGTTACTTCCCTTATAACTCATGAGTTATTTAGGGATGTATTTTTAAATTCCCAAACATAAGGGATTTTATTAACTATGTTTTTATTGTTGATTTCCAATTTACTGCTTTGTGGTCATTCTCAGTATATGGGGTATAAGTTTATGTATGTGTAACATACGAGGCTTCTTTTTTTTTTTTAATTTTTTTTAAACGTTTTTATTTATTTTTGAGACAGAGAGAGACAGAGCATGAACGGGGGAGGGTCACAGAGAGAGGGAGACACAGAATCTGAAACAGGCTCCAGGCTCTGAGCTGTCAGCACAGAGCCCGACGCGGGGCTCGAACTCACGGACCGTGAGATCATGACCTGAGCCGAAGTCGGACACTCAACCGACCAAGCCACCCAGGCGCCCCTACGAGGCTTCTTTTTTTTTTTTTTTTTTTTTTTTAATTTTTTTTTTTTTTCAACTTTTTTTTAATTTATTTTTGGGACAGAGAGAGACAGAGCATGAACCGGGGAGGGGCAGAGAGAGAGGGAGACACAGAATCGGAAACAGGCTCCAGGCTCCGAGCCATCAGCCCAGAGCCTGACGCGGGGCTCGAACTCACGGACCGCGAGATCGTGACCTGGCTGAAGTCGGACGCTTAACCGACTGCGCCACCCAGGCGCCCCAACCTACGAGGCTTCTTAATGTCATTGCTAAAACCTTCTATCTACATTCTAATACTCTTTTATCTTGATCTACCAATTTCTTTTTAAAAATTTTTTTTAATGTTTTTTAAATTTATTTTTGAAGGAGAGAGAGAGAGACAGAGCATGAGTGGGGAAGGAGCAGAGAGAGGGGGAGACACAGAATTCGAAGCAGGCTCCAGGTTCTGAGCTGTCAGCACAGAGCCCGACGCGGGGCTTGAACTCACAAACCACAAGATCATGACCTGAGCCAAAGTCGGACGCTCAACCGACTGAGCTACCCAGGTGCCCTTTGATCTACCAATTTCTGACAAAAACATGCTAAAACATTAAACTGCTAATGAATGTGTCCATTTCTCTTGCTAATTCCATCAGTTTCCTTTTTGGAATTAAGGTACATACAATTTCATATTGCTGTATCTTCTTAGTAGACTTGTCCTTTTGTGTCCATCATATATCATCTTATTTTGCTAAGACAGTTTGTGCATTAAATTCTATATTATGGGACACTGGCACTAGTAGTTTTCTTTTTATTAGTATTCTCCTTGATTTTATTTAGCTGTGTCATATTTATATAGCTGGATTTTTAGTAGATCAGTCTATTTACATTCATGATAATTAATGTTATATTGGGGCTTACCTCCACCATTTTATCTTGTGTTTTTTATATCGCCTTTTTTTCCCTTTCTTTCTTTTTTTCTCCCTAGTTAGTTAGTTAGTTAGTAGGCTTCATGCCCAGCACAGAGTCCATAGCAAGGCTTGAACTCTAAGATCAAGACCTGAGCTAAGATCAAGATCCTGACACTTAACTGACTGAGCCAACCAGGTACCGCTATTTTTCAAATTTAACGTTTTTTCCTTTTATTTCTTCTCAATTGCGGTTATTTATCATGTGTTATCACGGTTACTTTCATTGTGGCATATACTAAGCAGTAATTTAAAATAAAATCTGAGGTTAATTCTGAAAAAATCTGAAGTTATTCAGTAATTGTGTACTTCATCAAAAGACTGCACTCCCAACCTTGTTATCGCTGCCAGAGTTTTCATTTTCAACTTTTAGTGCAAAATGTCATTTTTACATTTAGCATTGAATTAAATTAGTCGGTATTTCATCCACTTCAGGACACCTTGTTTCTTAATACCTATCTCTTCCCTCTTAACTTCACGTGTTTTTTTTTTCTTAACAAAGAACATCCCTGAATATTTATTTAAGTGCTAGTTCCATAGTCTGTATCTATAAATTCTGTATGTGAAAACAAAATGCCTGTATTTGATGCTTCTTCTTGAATTTTAAGATGGCAATTGCTCTCCTTCTAGCCTCAAGTACTGAGAAGTGCACTGTTAGTTGAATTGTAATTCCCTTGCAGGTGATTTGATGTTTCTCTGTGGCAGCTTCATAATTTCTCTTCGTTCTCAGTGGTTTGTAAGTAACTCTTATATGCCATGGAATGGAGTGATATTTACCTATCTTTTCAGTTCACAGAATGCACTTCTGATCTAAAGACTGCAATTCTGAATAATTTTGGCTATTACTCTATTCAACTCCACCCGTGTTCCAGCCATTTATCTTATCAAGTCATATTAAAGGATCTCAGTCTGGGCTCCAAATCTCATACCTACTCTTCTATATTTTTATATTTCTTAAAAAAAATCTTTTTCCAGGGTCACCTGGGTGGCTCAGTCAGTTGAGCATCTGATTCTTGATTTCGGCTCAGATCATGATCCCAGGGTGGTAGTATTGATCCCTGCATCAGGCTCTGCACTGAGCATGGAGCCTGCTTAAGACTTTCTCCCTCTCTCCCCTCCCCCCCACCCCTCTCCCCTGCCCATGTGCACTCTCTCAAAAAAAATTTTTTTTACTTTTAATCTTTTACTATTCTGTTAGGTCTAATGTTGTAACAACATCTAATTACTAATTTCTCTTCCAATATGGGTAGTAAGAGTGTATCCCAAGAATAATTTGTTTTTTACTGATAACTGCTAAATTTTTCTGTGATCTCTAACATTCTATGCTAATTTCTGCCTATCTTGATAACTCCCCTGCCCTTTTAAAAAGGATGTTTTTAATTCGTATAGGCATCTTAAATATATTACTTTTAAGCTCTCAGACTGCTCTAGAGTACTTTAAGTTATCTAACTTTTTAAATTATTTTTTTAATGATTTTATTGACGGTAATAGCCTCTTAGCAGTTGGGTTTCTTCACAGGTTTTGGAATTTTGGATTGTGGCTCTTTTGGAGGGGTGGTTTTTGTTTCTCTTTTCTAGTTCTTTCTCCTTCCTTCTTTCCCTCTCTCTCCTGTCTCTAGGCTTAGTCCTTGTGTATAATAATTTCATGGCTGGTTGAACCCCCAAGCCCCCTGTGATAGTTAATTTTAGGTGTCAACTTGGCTAGGCCACGGTGCCCAAATATTTGCTGAAACATTTTTCTGGATGTTCTATGAGGCTCTTTTTCGATGAGATTGCATGTTGGTAAACCATGAATAAAATGTACTTCATAATGTGGGTGGGCCTCATCCAATCACGTTAATAGAACAAAAGACTGACTTCCCTTGAGCAAGGAGGAATTCTGCTGACAGATGATCTTCAGACTTAAAAGCATTATCGACTCTTCCCTGGTTCTCCAGCCTGCTGGTCTACCTGCAGAGTTCGGATTTGTCAGCCTCCATAATCATTAAAGTGAATTCCTTACAATAAATCTCTATCTATATACACACATCCTATTAGTTAAATCTCTCTGGAGTATAGTAACTAATAACCCTCCCCCCAAAACCTGTCAGGATGAGATAGAAGAATGGCATTTCAAGGCTGCTGTTGTATGATAGGGAAATTCAGCTAGAGCAGATCTTGCCCCTGAATGACCGGGTGACTTGGTCCAATCTCTGGTCTTGAGGCTACGTACGTGTCCTTAAGCCTCTCTAAACCTGGCTAAAAGTCCGAACCTCGGGCAGTGGTCAGTGGCTGCCTTCCCTCAGCTTCTTCGCTGGGGTAGGGGGTGATTCTCGCTTAAGTTCCTAATGTGTCCAAGTGAACCTGGATCCATGAACATTGCGTCAGGAAATTCACAAGACACATCTGTTGACAAATAGCAAGTATGGATACATCTATTTTCTTCCTGTGATAACCAAACAGTGGAAAGGAGTAATGACTTCTGCCATTACAAAGGAGTAATGTCTTTCCCAAGTATATTTGGGAAAATATCCTTTGAGGAAAAAGGATCTTTCATCCAGAAGACCCAAAAGAACTTCATCCTGATAATCCTTTGCTATAGAAGAATTTCTATAGTTGATTGAAAATAGACATCATGAAGTCATGCCTTGTATAAAAACAACTCGCCACATAGGCTGAGATTAAAAGATGACGTGATGAGCTACAAGGAGGCAGGCTTCTCTGCAGAACATCGCTGCACCTGCCTCAACATTATTCCTCTTGCAGATCTCGGATTCAACATGTCCTCTTTGCCTTGCTCAGACCCGGCTCCTTCTCCCACCACATTAACACTGCTATCATCATCGCTTACTTTTTCTCCCACCTGCTCCTATAACATCCAGGGCTTACCCTACTGACACATTCCATAGGATATTGTGTTATAATTTGTTTATCATCAGTGTCACTCCTAATGAAACAGAAATCTTCTAAGGGCTGGAACCTCTTCTACCTAACAGATATTCGAGTCGGCTGTGCCTGGACCCAGGCTTAGCACATCACTCCTACCCCAGTAAATATTTTTTGAATAGTTGACTGGATTCTCATCATTCTGAATAGTCTTCCTATTTCTGGGCATTTGTGACCTACATACAAAACTATTCCTCTGAAACTTTATAGATGTACATTGTGTTTTACAACAAACATTTGATTGATTGAGACATTCTCTCTTTTTTGGTGCACGTAGAGTTCATATATCCAGCAACAGCGGTTGTCTTCCTCTGCAGACCCCTCAGCATTCTCCTAAGTGGGAGCAACCCTAGTCAGCCTTCCACGCTCTGCGTACAGCTGATGGAGGCCTAACGTTTATGATTCTTGCCCTATACTTTCCACTTCACCTCACTGGAAAATTGAACAAATGATTATAGAAAAGTAAATTTAAAAGAGAGATGCGATGGCGGGGAGGTGCCTGGGTGGCTCAGTCTGTTAAGTGTCTGACTTTGATTTCGGCTCAGGTCATGATCTCACAGTTCATGAATTCAAGCCCAACATTGGGCTCTCTGCTGTCAGCGCAAAGCCTGCTTTGCATCCTCGACCCCCCCCTCTCTCTCTGCCCGTCCTCTGCTCTCTCTCAAAAATACATAAGCATTAAAAAATTTTTAAGAATAAAAATTAAAATAAAATATAAATGCTACGGGAAAACTGTTTTCGTACCTCCTCAAATCAGATAGTGGGGCTCAGAGAAGGAGTCAGCAGTCTGATGTGACAGCAGAAAGGTTTTCAGTGATTACAGCATTCGACCCTTCCTCAGCAGGAATGGCCCATAATACCTTTGTAGGAAACAGAACCTTAAGGGGGCAGAACCATGGCTCTTACAGCAAACGTATTAGGAGGCCATTAGACAGTCACTGAAAGGAGTTCTGAGGAATCCTGCCCCACCCCCTCAGGTCTTCACAAATTAGCCAATGAAAACCTCGTCCAAACCTAAACCATTGCTTTGTAAGTCATTATGGAGGCCTGAGGTGATGTGGGACAGCTGTTTCATAACTAGTGCCTGAAAAAGATGAATAGACTAAGAAATGAGGAAAGGGAGACTCGACTGCAGGCAAAGATGCCTTCTCCCTCAGATTCAACCATGGCGATATTATTTAATTTTTTCAAATGGGTGGGGAGGAGGGGAATAAAGGCATCATCGCATCGACATCGGATGTCTCAAGGAAAATATCAGATTCTGAATGTAAATTTTAATAGTTACTTTTCTCTACTAAATTTGCAACGATTTTTGAAATAATTCACAGGAGTATAGATTTGTGTCAACGTTCTATAACCATTCTAAACTGTAAGGTACAAGTAAAGGAAGTTCTTTCAAATATTTAATTGTAAATGTTTATAATCTAAAGAGGCAAAGACTAGTTGAAACAATGATAGTATCAGCAGGAAAGGAAGATCAGGGGGCTGGCTACAGGACAAGAAAATACTATATGTTTTAATGCAATACTGATCAGTATTTTCTCTCATGATAATTCTCATGGCTTCCTCCAGGTAGAAACCGCAGATATGTACTCCACCAAGCACAACTTGAGTTGCCCATTTTGACTTAGCAAACCTAAGGTGAGTAGGATGTAAGCTCTGGGAGAAGGGTGTATAGAGCATCTCTCTTCCCCCATGTACCTTGATAATTCCAAACCTTCCAGTAACCTCTGGTATCAGTGTATTTGGCTAAATTACATAGATACTGGGGCACCCGGGTGGCTCAGTCAGTTAAGCGTCCAACTCTTGACCTTGGCTCGGGTCATGATCTCACAGTTCATGAGTTCGAGCCCCGCGTCAGGCTCTGTGATGACAGTGCAGAGCCTGCTTGGGATTCTCTCTCTCCTTCTCTCTCTGCCCCTCCCCAACTCATGCTCTAAATAAATAAATAAATAAATAAATAAATAAATCTTTAAATTCCATAGATATTAATGAGACCCAAATATCAAAGAGATAACATCAAAAAGTCCTCTTCTAAGTTAAATGCATTTGGAACGTCTGGTCAAATAAGGGAGAGTTCTGCCGGCCGGAAGAGGAGAGCCTGTAAGCATGCGAGCATCTGGGCTGCTTATGTTCTGAGCTCATTACAAGACCGATGTGGTGACAAGGAGAAGCTGGTTCTGGCCAAGTCACTGGCCGAGCACAGGAGGCCCCCAACCTTGGGCTCGATGGCAGGCTGTGACTTGGCGGAAGACAGCATGGCTGGGAACCTCTTCCCTGAGCCCTGTGAATCGCTCACACAAGCACACCCACCTGCACAGGTGTCTAAGCAGCCAAGCACCCTGGAGCAGCAGCCCCGAAGCCACAGGTTTCTATGGCCTGGGTTCTGTGGGGCATTTGGAAACATGGCTGAGTTCTATGGCTCGTCCCTGAAGCCTACCTATCATGTGCCTTTCTGGTCTGTGGGATAAGCGATAAGCCTTCTCTGTGCTCATCTGAATACCATACAGTCCAGGGAATTTAGGCCTCAGCCGATTTATTTTTCCTTTTGTGGTACCTAGACACCCTCACCAAAAAATAATAGCAAAAACTGATGAGATACACTTGTCGAACCGCACCTACTCTTATGAATAGATGAAATCCTTTAGAATCCCCTTAATGTTTGTCTGCAAATATTAGCTATGCCATCCTGGTTTAAGATGCTTGAGAAACCTGAGCTGTGCTAACACAATTAATTTGCTCATTATATACATCTTCATCAGCAGGGAAAGGTAAATCCCAGGCCAGCCGGGGATGATATTAAAAATTCCAAATGAGTGGGTTTTACAGCAATGAGTACTGAACATTTTTAAGTGTTTTTCTCCCTTCCGGTAGTTACAGTGTTATTTAATTCATAGTCCATGGCTATGCCGTGTACCCATGTCAAGAATCCTAACCTTTTATAATCCCTTAACAATCATTTTACAGCTTGGGCTGCGAATTTAGCAGCCTGCCATGGGCTTCTGGATGTGATTACGGGCTGGTAAATTGTAGAGCCCCACGGTGGAATATTCTCACTCCATCACATCATGTTGTAAAGTTGGGGTCCCACCCCCCTTCAACCTGCCTCCTAAGGCTTTTGCTGTTGTCTCTACCACAGAATTTGCACTTTGAGTCTCTGTGCAGCTCCCCGTGTCTGGGAGATTTCTGTGTGTTGAGAATGTAGTCGTGCTGTCACCCCCATCACTGATTCTGCTTCCCCCATGCAGGCTTCTGTGATATGGCAAATCCCATGACTCTTTACGGTTCCTCCTAATGAAGTTTATCAGCTCCTCTTGGCTATATCTCTGTAATTCATATTCAAACCTTATTTCTCCAGCTCTTCTTAAGAGCAGGGTATTGGCCTTTGTTGTGATTCTAAACTCATTTCTTCCCTAGGCTGTAACAGACACTGCATTGTGATTACCAATTTGCCTTGCTAGCGCGAGAGTACCTCTAGGGAGCGTGATCTATCTACCTATCATGGGAGGATTTGAGGTCTTCCTTATGTGGAAATTGTTCCTTCTACTGTAGCACCCGAGGTCAGAAATTCCACTGAGAGAAATAATTATTTTATTCTTTAAAAAAATGTTTATGTATTCTGAGAGAGACAGAGAGGGTGCAGGGGCAGGGCAGAGAGAGAGCGAGAGAATCCCAAGCAGGCTCCTCAGTCAGTGCAGAGCTTGACACAGGGCTTCCATCCCACGGACCACGACCCCGGGCCAAAATCATGAGTCAGATGCTCACCGACTGAGCCACCCAGGAGCCCCAGAAATAAATTATTTTCCATTGAGCATCAGGGTCTCCAAATGCCAACTGTCGTGGGAAAGATAAGGCATCGTTCTCTGCACAATTGGTTTATGAGATGGTTCCCCCGGAGACAAAAGGAGATGTGGAAAAGTAAGCGAGGACTGGCTCCTTGCTGGGGAAGAGAAGCCGAAAACAAACAGGTGAGGGAGGAAGATGGAAGGGTATGAACCTACGTTAAGTGACTAACGTCACAGGGCTGGCTGTGCAGGACATAGCAGCATTCTGAGGTGACCGCCTGCAGGTGCCTCCGTGCCTCTTCCCGATAGCCACTGTGCACAAGCCCTCCTCATAGCGCGCTAACGTAGGGCACTAATCGCGACACACGTTACAGGTTGTGGCACCCACATTGTGCTGGTCCCCTCTGCAAAGCATTTGTTCTTGGTCCACCTTGTCTTTGAACGTGAGGCCTCCGGTGGCACATTTGATTCCAACTGTTGACTTTGTTCTTCTTTCCATCCCAGTTGGATTTCTAGACCCAGTGTAACTCGGCTGAGAATCCTTCCAACACTACCCTCCATGTGACCACGAGGATAATTAGCAAATAAAGTAACCGCACGACTTAGGCACGGGGGATAAAGCCCTGACAACCCAAACTGTGCCTCGGGCTAAGTTTCTCCAAGAGCCCAGGGGACTTGCGCACAGCAGGAGCACATCCAAGATAGAGACATCCTGACGTGCCAGAGAAAAGGCAAGAGCAGGCACAACTGGGTAAGAGCACATGCACATGGCCAGCAAAATGCACACTTGTCTGATGGGTCTGCACAAACAAGATTATCCCAGCTGCTGTGGGTTTTTCCCGCTGAACCGATACAAAGGGCATATTTTAAAACTTTCACTGTGTGTTTTTCCCTTCATGGAAGGTATAGATTCAAGAGCTGGAACAAGAGACGGAAGCATCTCAAAGTTCGGTGACTCATTGCACTCTTGGACAATTAAGACAAATAATTCTGCACATGGACAGAAGCCAACCCATCTGCGATAGTGCGTACCAGGCTCACCTTAAAGTAATTAAATGTTACAGGGAAGCGAAACGTAAGTGAGATTATAAACCTTTTGCTATCTTGGAATAGGGCCTCTAACTCCAATTACATTGAAGGGGCACAGGGCAAGCGGAAGGGCGGTGTCCTCAGTGGTCACAAGGCGGTTTGGCAACGGTCCGCCTTGCGAAGCACGGGAATCACAGCACCTGGCATCGAGGCTTGGTTCCACCATGAAACCAGTCTCTGACCACGGCGTGATGACTCTGTATCATTTCCTCATTTATGAAGTGAAAATGAGAACACCAGAGACAGGGCTGTTGCAAGGGAAAAAAATTAAAAGGCATACTAATGGAAAAGATCTTTGAAAAAGTCACACAAAAAGTAATACACTGTATTTTGTGACATGTTCGTATTTATGCAAAATTTACCTCTGCACATAATAGCTGCTCAGCTAACATTTGCTGTGTGTGCTGACGACTGTGGGCCTGCCAGTCACTAAATGCGGTGAATTCTGCCCAGTCGCCAACCATCTCCACCTGTCCTGCTTTCGTGTGGCTGTTGTAGTGCTTCTTGCAAAACCTCTCCCTGCTCAACGGTTACGCTGCTGCTTCCTTCTTCAAGTCCAAATGGCGGCCCAGGCAGGGTTTCAGTGGCTTGTCACCTGCTGGCTGTAGACTGTCACAAGTCTCCAGGAGTTCTGTCCCTGGATCATGTCCTCTGCTCCCATGTTCCAGTCACTCCTCTGTTTGTCCCTGCCTCTCGGATCTTCACCTCCAGTCCTATCATCTCTTCTAAACCCCAAACCATATTTCAACAAGTTCCTGGGTGCCTCCTCATCATGTCCTTAAAGCAGATGGTCCTGTCTCCAGCCCCAGGCACAACTGCCCCCGCCCCTTCAGGTGTCTGTGGCGAGAGTGCACAATCCCCTATATTGTTATTAGCTGTGAAGGACCACCGTTGTTCACTCCTTCTCTTCATCCCCTGACCTCATCCCACTGATCACAAGCCACCTAAGGTTTCCTTGGACATATTTCTTGAATCACTCACCTCAGTCACACACAGGAAAGATTAATACCTTCACCAAATTATTGCAAATAACCACCCTGTTGACTTCCCTAGCCTCCAGACTATTCTTTCAAGCTAGTTTCCGCACAGCTGTGGGCTGACCTTTCTAAAGCTGAAATCTGGCCCTGTCACTACTTAATGCTCCTCCCCTCCCCCAGTGGCTCCACTTTGTCTCCAGAAGCCGAGCACTTTATCATGATAGGATGGCCATGAAGAAGTGCCCCCATGACCACCTACTGCAGGGACGTGCCTCCCTGAACTCCCACTGCAGGGATGTGCCTCCCTGACCACCCACTGCAGGGATGTGCCTCCCTGAACTCCCACCGCACGAATGTGCCTCCCTGACTGCCCACTGTAGGGAGCGTGTTGGGGTGAGACCCTCAGCTCCACAATCCATCAGTGCCTTTGCGCTGAGCCTCCCAGGCACTGTTCCCCAGCAATGATTCAGCATGATGGAAACACAGGCATGGACCCATTTCTGGGAGATATGGCACTCCTTTTCAGCTCAAGGACTCCCTAATGGCTTGGTTGAAACCTCCTGAGAGTTCGTAGCCATCCACCCAACCTTCTCCATCCCCTTCATTGGGGGTCAGGTTTGATGGAGGCCAGAACCCTCCCCCAGCCTCCCCAGCTGCTTCCTAATTTCCTTTCACATGGGCATTTCCTCTAATGAGATCCTGGAGAGTGTAATCCTCCTCTGATGTCTGCTTCTCAGCACACTCAGAGTAACACACATTACAAACACGTTACACACTTTTGGTTTTGCAAATTCCCACTAGCAGCATCGACTGCAGTCTTGTGTTCTTATGTTTTCTACCTGTCGTCCTCACCATCGTCTTCTCTTCTGGATCAGTTCTATTGTAAATATAGCATCACTTACCTTTAGGTAAATTATGTACCCGTCATTGGTAATTATCCGTCATATCACAGACCATTCTCTATCCCCTGTTATTACTGTGACCCTTCCCATCTATTTCCACTACTACAACGTGAGCTTTTCAAGGCCATGAATAGTCCCATGCATACCCGATACCTAGAGTCTAGTACAACATGCGGAATCACTGGCTGCACATTCTCACATTTAGCTCTTTGGTTGGCTATTGCTATGTAACAAATTCCCCAAATTTAGTGGCTTAATACAGCAACCACTGCATTATGTGTATGATTCTGTGGGTCAGGAGGAATTCAAGCAGAGGTCTGTTTCTGTTCTGTGATATCTGGGGTTGCAGCTGGGATGGCTCAAACCGCTGGAGATGGAATGGGCCACAAGTAAGGGATCTTGGTTCTTGTCTGTGTAGAGTTTATGGGGGCTGTAATGGCTCCTTTACTTGCATATCTAATGCCTGGACCGGGATGGGGGCTAGCCAGCATCACATTCTCTCTCTCTACAGCCTCTCCATATAGCTGGCTCGGGCTTCCTCACAACATGGTAGCCTGGAAACATGTTGAACTTCCCACAGGAGAGGAGTGACTCATGGAGAAAAAGAAAACAAGAGCTCCAGTAGAAGCTGCAAAGAATCTTCTGACTGAGGCTTACACGTCCTAGCATATCACGTCTGCTACAGTCTATGATCAGAGCAGGTGAGAGCTAGCCCACATTTCAGGGAATGAAGAAATGGACTCTTCCTAATGAGGAAATGGCATGTATGTACAGGAGAAGAAGAATTGGTGGCAGGCATCTTGAATCGAGCTACCTCAAGATTCCGTGTTGACACTTATTCAGAAAGACTTCCTTCCTTAGGTATCCTGTCTAAAGTACGCTGTTCCCACTAACTAGTCTTTGTCATGATGTTTATTCCCTTCAACATATTTATCAATCTGTGATTTCTTGTCTATGTGTCTATTATTTACTGGCTGATGGTCTACTACAAGATAAGCCCTTGGGGACAAGATCACCATCCCACCTCCCGTTTTCCCACCTCCCGATGCAGAGCACAAGGCACAGTAGACACTAGTGATTAAGTGTGCAAGCTGGACACAGAACCTGTGGTCTAACACATCCGTATGGAGCAATTTTGCCTCCCAAATAGACAGTTTCTATACGACAAAGACTATGGCTTTTTGAATCTTTCTCAGTGCCAAGGATAACATAGAGTTTGCACAGCTCAACACATCCTTGTTGAATAGTAGTAACAATCTTGGTCTTTATGCAAAAGGTCATTGGAGGCCCAACCTTCAAATATTTTTAGCAGAAACCATGTTATATCTTGCCATAGGGAATGACCACAGGTGCCAGACTAATACTCACACTCCTCCTACTTGCTGATGCTGCTTCATGATTATGGGCACCTTGCCAGTAAGTCTCCTACCACAATAGTTTATCTTAAACTCTCAGGTGGGGTAGTGAAAATGTGACAGGCAAAAAGCAAGCTAATTGTCTTTGTGCAAATCACTCATCGTCTCTGAGCCAATTATCTCTTCTCTAAAATGTAGGTATATATCCACAGAGTTGTATTATCTGAGATAATACATATAAAGAATTTATTGCCAAATCTGTAGGAGGTAAGTGTTCAGTTCATGGTATTTTCCTAATCTCTAATGCTTGTGGTTATAAAAATGCAATATCTCTAATACTAAAAGTCTACACCTTACATATTCAACCTCCTTTAAAGCTAAGTGAGTTGACAGGTTTTGTCTTTTATTTTCAAAGAGGAAATGACAGGACATGAGAAAGGGACACACAGTGTTCCAATTCCATGGACAATAACAGAAGTGAAAATATGCTTCCATCTAGATGTTTTGTATTGGCTTGAAAGTAACTCACAACTGGTCCTGAGAAATGGCATGGACACACTTGATCAGTACAGTATGGCCATCAGAAAAAAACAAGGCTGAACTTTGTTAATTTTCTAAACTACAATGACTAATAAAGGTTATAAAGAAAGAATCGGGGGGGGGGGGCAGTGTGTGCCTGGGTGGCTCAGTTGGTTAAGTGTCCAACTCTTGATTTCGGTTTTCACAATCATGAGATTGAGCTCTGCGTTGGGCTCCAGCTCAGGCACGGAGCCTGCTTAAGTCTCTCTCTCCCTCTGCGCCTCCCTTTTCATGCATGTATGCACTGTCTCTCTAATAAGAAAGAAAGAAAGAAAGAAAGAAAGAAAGAAAGAAAGAAAGAAAGAAAGGAAAGAAAAGAAAAGAAAAAAGAAAAGAAAAAGAAAGAAAGAAAGAGGGAAAGTAGGAAGGAATTGGTATTTGTAAGCAGGCTAGTGAATTACAAACACTTCTTATAACTCTGGACATCATGGAGACAAACAAAAAATAGACAACAAGACTTATTGCCAATAAGTAAGCTACTTTCACTGACCTTTCAGAAAAATATTTAAAAAGGTATTTCAAATGCATGAACAAAAATGTATATATTGCACAAATACCAATGTACTCTAGTCACATGTACTGGAGAAAGTGTCTGGTTTTCCAATTGCACATGTCACTAGCTTATTCTATCTTTCTTCCCCCTACTATTAAGCTTTTGACTCATCCACAGAATAATAAAAAGTTGTGCCAAATAAGAGTTAAATGAGGAGAGAACCGTAAAATAAAAGTAGTTCTTTTTGCACATAAAATTTTCTTGCCAATTTGTGGATAGCCAGAAGACAGCTGAAATAATGTTTCAAGATCATGTTTACATTACATTTATTTATGCTTTTTCTCAACTCTTAGTAGTGATGACTGCAAATGACGTTGTTTCAAACAAATTGTGTAATGCCAAAAGGTAGAGGCTACTTAAAAGAAAACTACACAGGGGTGCCTGGACAGCTCAGTCTGTTAAGCATCCGACTTTGGCTCAGGTCATGATCTCATGGTTTGTGAGTTTGAGCCCCACGTCAGGCTCTGTGCTGACAGCTCGGAGCCTGGAATCTGTTTCAGATTCTGTGTCTCTCTCTCTGTGCCTCTCCTGCTCACACTCTGTCTCTCTCTCTCTTTCTCTCTCAAAAAATAAACATTAAAAAAAACTACACATATGAAGGAAAGAGGGGACACTCTGATTATTTGGAGGGGGGCAATGAATACAAGGTACACAGCTTCATGTAAAATCTTACTATTATTTAAAAATCTTCCTTGGGGCGCCTGGGTGGCTCAGTCGGTTAAGCGTCCGACTTCAGCTCAGGTCACGATCTCGCGGTCCGTGAGTTCGAGCCCCGCATCAGGCTCTGGGCTGATGGCTCAGAGCCTGGAGCCTGCTTCCGATTCTGTGTCTCCCTCTCTCTCTCTGCCCCTCCCCTGTTCATGCTCTGTCTCTCTCTGTCTCAAAAATAAATAAAACGTCAAAAAAAAATTTTTTAATAAAAAATAAAAATCTTCCTTTAGATAATCTTATACTATGTTGAAACCATACAAAGATCTACTCTTTGGTTTAGGTAACACTATAGGCTAGAAGTCAGAGAACTTTTCCTGTTAAGGGATAAATAGTAAATATTCTACTCTGCTGTTGTAGCATAAGAGCAGTCATAGACAATACCTAAATGAATGCATGTGGCTGTGTTCTAATAAAACTTTATTTATAAAAACAGAATGGCAGGCCAAATGTGGCCCATCGGTGGTTGTTGCCAACCCTTGCCATAGAATAGCATCAATCTACACTTCTTAAAATAGAGACAGCCCTAGAAGTGAGAAAAATAAAATAAAATGCATGTGCATAGCCTGAAGGAGCTAAGAAAAAATCAAAATAAATTTAAGTTTAGCATGCATTTTTAGTAGGTGCCAAAGACAGACACCCTCTCCAGCTGCTCCTTCATAGTCAAGCCCTGGCAACCCCTGTGATCTGTTCTCATCACTAGAGTCTGTCTTTTTGAGAATGTCAGATAAATGGCATCATATCTGTCCTTTCAATCTGGCTTCTCTCTCATAAAAGATTAGGTCTTTAAAACTCATCTGAGTTGTTGCATGTATCAATAGTTTCATTTTATTGCTAGGTAGTCAACAGTTGTATCCAACCAACTCTTCTTCTTCGTGTGTGTGTGTGTGTGTGTGTGTGTGTGTGTGTGTGTGTGAGAGAGAGAGAGAGAGAGAGAGAGAGAGAGAGAGAGAGAGAGGGAAACAAGAAAGGAATTTATTTCAGTGAGTTCAAAACCAGTAACACAGTGGACTAGCACCTCAAAGACAACTTTTTAAACTGCATTCATGAGTTAAAGGATATTTGGGTTGTTTCCAGCTTTTGGCTATCACAAAGCTGCTATGAACATTTGGGCACAGGTTTTTCTAGAAATGTAAGTTTTAATTTCTCCAGGGTAGATACCAATGAATGGTAATACTGTTCTGTATATTAAAGGCATATTTAATTTTTTTAGGTTCATTTTTGAGGGGGGGCAGAGAGAGAGAGAGAGAGAGACAGAGAGAGAGAATCCTAAGCAGGCTCCACACTGTCAGCATGGACCCCAATGTGAGACTCAGACCCACAAACCATGAGATCATGACCTGAGCCAAAAACCAAGAGTCAGAATGCATATTTAATTTTGTACAAAACTGCAAATCCATTTTCCATTATACAGTTTTCTAATCGCTGCACTTACTTTTCTTCTCTATTAGGAAGTAGCATGCACCAAATGAAGCCCCCAAGTATACCGGCTGAGTGACCTTGAACGAGCTCTTGAGGATCTAACACTTTCCTAGTTTTAACAATGGGGATAACAATGATTCTAACTTCATATGTTTCATATGAGGTAATGAGATGATGCTACTACATCATTTAGGCCATGCCCACGCTAGTGACTCTCAATTCTACCCCCACAGGGACGTGGCAATATGTGGAGACATTTTCAGTCGTCACAAACAAGGAAAGTACCACTGGCATCTGGTGGGTAAAGCCCAAGGATGATGCCGAACATTCTACAATGCACGGGACAGGCCCCTCAGCAAAGAGTTATCCATCCCCAAATGTCATTGATGCCAAGTGGAGAGACCCTGGCCTGCATAGAGAAAACAAATATCTATTACCATCATCACCAGCATTATTCAAACTCAGCGTATCTTCAAGTTACTCAAGAATGTTAGGCAAGTACACTCATTGAAAAGAATGCTAACTTTAGGAGGAGCCAAGATGGCAGAACAGCACGGAAGCTTTTTGTGTGTCTCGTGTCCATGAAGTACAGCCAGACCAACACTAAACCATCCTACACACCTAGAAAACTGACTGGAAGATTAACACAACAATCTGCACAACCCGAACCACAGAATTCAGCAGGTACATGACACGAAGAGCTGAACTTGGGGAGCAAGAAGCCCCAAAAGGTAGGGAACCCCTTTTGCGGGCAGAGAGAGGACAGAGACTGGGGGCAGGGGGAGCATACAGGAAAAACACCCATCCCCAAAAGCAGCTGGAGAGAAAGTGGAAAATTGGAAACAGCCACAGGGACTAAACTAAAAAGGGAGAAAGAAGAAAGGAGAGGGTTTAAATTCCATTAAGACTGTAAACAAGGGGAGCGCAAAGGCTGCAACTCCGCAGCTTGATACATGGCGGTGCTCTGGTGGGAAAGGTGAATCCCCAGGAACAGCATGGGGTCCGGGAGGTTCTCGGGCCACACGGGGAAAAGCAATTCCACTGCTGGAAGGACATTTGATAGAGACTGTTGAAGCCACCTGGTCCCAGCAGACCCCGGAAGGCAGCCACATTCGCTGGTGCTGGGGCAAGGTTGTTGAGGGTGAAGCCTGGTGCCAGATGTGTGTTGTGATTTTCCATGGTCCCTGAAATGCTGAGGATACACTGTCTCGCGATTTGGGTGGGGGGGTGGGCCGGCACCTGGCCGCAGTCTCGGGGCACCGGCAACAGCAGGATCCAGCAGGTGTTCCTGGGTGCAGCCGACATTCGGCCATTGCCCATGTGGCCATCGCTTGGTGAGACCCTCCCACAGAGGGGTGGAACGGGTTAAAGCCACATTCCTTCGGAAGTAAGGGGCCGGGGAAAACAGCGGCATCTGAGACACAACTTGGGAGAGAGGTACTGCCTGGGGCCTGGTGACAGAGAGTGGAAAAGCGGGGAATGGACGAGAGCTGAAGACGGAGGACCGGCGCGCAACTGCTGATCCGGGAAAACAGACTGGGTGGCTGGGTGGTGCCATTTTTCACTGCTCCCGCACATGCGCATATGCACCAACGAGCACCACAACAATCCACCCCAGTAGGCTAGCAGGGCCATCTAAGGGAGAGCAGAGCTGTTACACTGAGCCCTGCCCAACTGGGCCAACTTCGCTCTTCAAGAACACAAGTCTCACCACCAGCTTAGTTTATGGACTAAATTAAGTAGTTAAGGCGCTACATAGACTGACTTCTAGGGGAAAACAAAGCAATTTCAGTCCTACTTCAATCTGTTAGCAGGTTCATCTATTCAATTTTCTTTTCTCTCTCCTTTTTCTCTTTTACGATTCTTTTCTTTTTCTTGAATACAGCAAGAGAAAAAAATTTTAATTTTCAATTTTTATTAAAAATATCTGTCTTCAATTTTTATTACTATACTTTTTACCTTGGTGTAATTTTTTTCAAATTCTAGTTTACTTCCATCATTTTATTTTAGTCTACTTCAGTGTACTAACCTTTTCAAATTTTCCAAAAATTTCCTTTTTTTCTTTTTCTTTTTTTCTTTTTCATTTCTTTTCTTTTTCTGAATGAAGAAAGAGAAAAACTTCATTTTTACTTTAAATTTCTTGTAAAAATGTTTTTATTTAATTTTTATTACTATATTTTTTGCTTTTATGTAAATTTTTTCAAATTCTATATTACTCCATCATTTTATTTCAGTCTACTACAGTGTATTCACTTTTTCAAATTTTCAAATGATTTCTTTTTTTTGTATTTCCTTTTTTCTTTTTTATCTTTTTTCTCTTTTTAATTTCTTTTCTTTTTTCCTAAATGCATAAAATGAAAAAATCATATTTCTTTTTAACTTTTATTAAAAATATTCTCCTATAATTTTTTTCTACTATATTCTCTACTTTTGTGTATTTTAGTCTACTTTAGTGTTTTCATTTTTTTAAGTTCTCAAATGATTTCCTTTCTTTTTCTTTTTTTTTTTTTTTGTTTCTCTAATCTGTCAAACCACTTTCTACACCCAGACCAAAACACACCTAGGATCTAGCATCATCTATTTGATTTTTGTGTGGGTGTGTTTTTAACTTTTAATTTTAATATTTTTTTAATTTTAATTTTTTTAACTTCAATTTTTCTACCTCATTAATTCATTTTCTCCCTTCAAAATGACAGCCAGGGTGAAGGAATTCACCCCAAAAGAAAGAGCATGAAGAAACGAGAGCCAGGGATTTAACCAACACAGACACAAGCAAGACGTCTGCACCAGAATTTAGAATCACAATAATAAGAATACTAGCTGTAGTTGAAAATAGATTAGAATCAACATCAGAATCATAGGGGTCCCAGAGGAGGAAGAGAGAGAAATAGGGGTAGAAGGGTTGTGTGAGCAAATCATAGCAGAAAACTTTCCTAACCTGGGGAAAGACACAGATATCAAAATCCAGGAAGCACAGAGGACTCCCATTATATTTAACAAAAACCGACCATCAACAAGGCATATCATAGTCAAATTCACAAAACACTCAGGCAAGGAGAGAATCATGAAAGCAGCAAGGGAAAAAAAGTCCCTAACCTACAAGGGAAGACAGATCAGGTTTGCAGCAGACCTATCCACAGAAACTTGGCAGGCCAGAAAGGAGTGGCAGGATATATTCAGTGTGCTGAATCAGAAAAATATGCAGCCAAGAATTCTTTATCCAGCAAGGCTGTCCTTCAAAATAGAAGGAGAGATAAAAAGTTTCCCAGACAAACAAAAATTAAAGGAGTTTGTGACTACTAAGCCAGTCCTGCAAGAAATATTAAGGGGGACTCTCTGAGGGGACAAAAGGTTAAAAAAAATACATACATATATATATATACATACATATATATGTGTGTGTGTGTGTGTGTGTGTGTGTGTATACACACACACACACACACACACACACACATATATATGTATGTATATATATATAAATACCAAAAGCAATAAAAGATTAGAAAGGACCAGAGAACACCACCAGAAACTCCAATTCTACAAGCATCATAATGGCAATAAATTCATATCTTTCAGTACTCACTCTAAACGTCAATGGACTCAATGCTCCAATCAAAAGATATAGGGTAACAGAATGGATAAGAAAACAAGACCCATCTATATGCTGTTTACAAGAGACCCACTTTAGACCTAAAGACACCTACAGATTGAAAATAAGGGGATAGAGAACCATCTGTCATGCTAATGGTCAACAAAAGAAAGACAGAGTAGCCATACTTATATCAGACAATCTAGACTTTAAAATAAAGACTGTATCGAGAGATGCAGAAGGCCATTATGTCATAATCAAGGGGTCTATAGACCAAGAAGACCTAACAATTGTAAACATTTATGTGCCAAATGTGAAAGCACCCAAATATATAAATCAATTAATCACGAACATCAAGAAACTCATCGATAGTAATACCATAATAGTAGGAGACTTCAACACCCCACTCACAGCAATGGACAGATCAAAAAATCAACAAGGAAACAATGGCTTTTAATAACACATTGGACCAGATGGACTTAACAGATATATTCAGAACATTTAATCCTGAAGCAGCAGAATATACATTCTTCTCCAGTGCACATGGAACATTCTCCAGAACAGACCATATACTGGGACACAAATCAGCCCTAAGTAAGTACAAAAAGATGGAGACCATACCGTGCATATTTTCAGACCACAATGTAATAAAACTTGAAATCAACCACAAGAAAAAATTTGGAAAGGTAACAAATACTTGGAGACTGAAGAACATCCTACTAAAGAATGAATGGGCTAACCAAAGCAGTTTAAGAAGAAATTAAAAAGTATATGGAAGTCAATGAAAATGATAACACCACAACCCAAAACCTCTGGGATGCAGCAAAGGCAGTCATAACAGGAAAGTATATAGCAATCCAGGCCTTCCTAAAGAAGGAAGAAAGATCTCAGATACACAACCTAATTTTATGCCTTAAGGAGCTGGAAAAAGAACAGCAAATAAAACCCAAAAGCATCAGAAGACAGGAAATAATAAAGATTGAAGCAGAAATTAATGCTATCGAAACAAAAAAAAAAATCAGAACAGATGAATGAAACCAGAAGCTGGTTCTTTGAAAGAATTAACAAAATTGATAAACCACCAGCCAGTTTGATCAAGAAGAAAAAGGAAAGGACCCAAATAAGTAAAATCAAGAATTAAAGAGGAGAAATCACAACCAACACAACAGAAATAAAAACAATAATAAGAGAATATTATGGGCAATTATATGCCAACAAAATGGGCAATCTGGAAGACATGGACAAATTCCTAGAAACATACACTACCAAACCTGAAACAGGAAGAAATAGAAAATTTGAACAGACCCATAACCAGTAAGGAAATCGAATTAGTAATCAAAAGCTGTCAAAAAACAAGAGTCCAGGGCCAGATGGCTTTCCAGGGGAATTCTACCAAACATTTAAGGAAGAGTTAACACCTATTCTCTTGAAACTGTTCCAAAAAATAGAAATGGAAGGAAAACTTCCAAACTCTTTCTATGAAGCCAGCATTACCCTGATTCCAAAACCAGAGACCCCACTAAAAAGGAGAACTATAGACCAATTTCCTTGATGAACATGGATGCAAAAATCCTCAACAAGATATTAGCCAACCAGATCCAACAATACATTAAAAATTTATTCACCACGACCAAGTGGGATTTATACCTGGGATGCAGGGCTGGTTCAATATCCGCAAAACAATTAACATGATTCATCACGTCAATAAAAGAAAGGACAAGAACCATCTGATCCTCTCAGTAGATGCAGACAAAGCATTTGACAAAATACAGCATCCTTTCTTGATAAAAACCCTCAAGAAAGTAGGGATAGAAGGATCAGACCTCGAGATGATAAAATCCATATATGAGTGACCCAACGCTAATATCATCCTCAATGGGGAAAAACCGAGAGCTTTCCCTCTAAGGTCAGGAACAAGACAGGGATGTCCAGTCTCGCCACTGTTATTCAACATAGTATTGGAAGTCTTAGCCTCTGCAATCAGACAACACAAAGAAATAAAAGGCACCCAAATCAGCCAGGAGGAGGTCAAACTTTCATTCTTCACAGATGACATGATACTCTATATGGGAAACCCAAAAAATTCCACCAAAAAACTGCTAGAACTGATTCATGAATTCAGCAAAGTTGCAGGATATAAAATCAATGCACAGAAATCGGTTGCATTCCTATATACCAACAATGAAGCGACAGAAAGAGAAATCAAGGAATTGATCCCATTTACAGTTGCACCAAAAGCCATAAAATACCTAAGAATAAATCTAACCAAACAGTTGAAAAATCTATACACTGAAAACTATAGAAAGCTTATGAAAGAAGTTGAAGAAGACACAAAGAAATGGAAAAAGATTCCATGCTCCTGAATAGGAAGAACAAATATTGTGAAAATGTCTATCCTACCCAAAGCAATCTACATATTCAATGTGATCCCTATCAAAGTAACACCAGCATTCTTCACAGAGCTAGAACAAATAATCCTAAAATTTGTATGGAACCAGAAAAGACCCCGAATAGCCAAAGCAATCTTGAAAAAGAAAACCAAAGCAGGAGGCATCAAATCCCAGACTTCAAGCTATACTACAAAGCTGTAATCATCAAGACAGTATGGTACTGGCACAAGAACAGACACTCAGATCAATGGACTAGAATAGACCCCAGAAATGGACCAACAAACATATGGGCAGCTAATCTTTAACAAAGCAAGAAAGAATATCCAAAGGAATAAAGACAGTCTCTTCAGCAAGTGGTGCTGGGAAAACTGGACACCGACATGCAGAAAAAAGAACCTGGACCACTTTCTTACACCATACACAAAAATAAACTCAAAGTGGATGAAAGACCTCAATGTAAGACAGGAAGCCATCAAAATCCTCAAGGAGAAAGCAAGCAAAAACCTCTTTGATCTTGGCCGCAGCAATTGCTTACTCAACACGTCTCCAGAGGCAAGGGAAACAAAAGCAAAAATGAACTACTGGGACCTCATCAAAATAAAAAGCTTCTGCACAGGGAAGGAAACAATCAGCAAAACTAAAAGGCAACTGACAGAATGGGAGAAGATATTTGCAAATGACATATCAGATAAAGGGTTAGTATCCAAAATCTATAAAGAACTTATCAAACTCAACACCCAAAAAACAAATACTCCAGTGAAGAAATGGACAGAAGACATGAATAGACACTTCTCCAAAGAAGACATCCAGATGGCCAACTGACACATGAAAAAATGCTCCACATCACTCATCATCAGGGAAATACAAATCAAAACCACAATGAGATACCACCTTACACCTGTCAGAATGGCTCACATTAACAACTCAGGCGACAACAGGTGTTGGCGAGGATGCGGAGAAAGAGGATCTCTTTTGCATTGTTGGTGGGCATGCAAGCTGGTGCAGCCACGCTGGAAAACAGTATGGAGGGTTCTCAAAAAAACTAAAAATAGAACTATCCTACGACCCAGCAATTGCACTACTAGGCATTTATCCACAGGATACAGGTGTGCTGTTTCGAAGGGACACATGCATCCCCATGTTTATAGCAGCACTATCAACAATAGCCAAAGTATGGAAAGAGCCCGAATGTCCATCGATGGATGAATGGATAGAGAAAATGTGGTGTATGTATATATATATACATATACACACACACAATGGAGTATTACTCAGCAATCAAAAAGAATGAAATCTTGCCATTTGCAACTACGTGGATGGAACTGGAGGGTATTATGCTAAGTGAAATGAGTCAGAGAAAGACCAAAATCATATGACTTCACTCACATGAGGGCTTTAAGAGACAAAACAGATGAACATAAGGGAAAGGAAACAAAAATAATATAAAAACAGGAAGGGGAACAAAACAAAAGAGACTCATAAATATGGAGAGCAAACTGAGGGTTGCTGGAGGGGTTGTGGGAGGGGGGATGGGCTAAATGGGTAAGGGGCATTAAGGAATCTACTGAAATCATTGCTTCACTATATACTAATTTGGATGTACATTTTAAAAAATAAAAAAATAAGGTTAAAAAGAAAGAATGCTCACTTTATTATTATAATGTTTTTTTGACAGAGAGAGAGGGGGCACAAGTGAGCAAGGGACAGAGAGAGAGAGAGAGAGAGAGAGAGAGAGAGAGAGAGAGAAGCAGGGCTCACCTGATATGGGACTCGAGCTCACCCAATGCGGGGCTCGATCTCAGAAACTGTGGGATCATGACCTGAGCCGAAGTCAGACACTTAATGACTGGGCTACCCAGGTGCACAAGAATGCGACTTTAAATGACAAGGAATAGTTTTCTTTTCTTTTCTTTTTTTTTGATGATGAGGGTTATTTATTTATTTTTTTAATATATGAAATTTACTGTCAAATTGGTTTCCATACAACACCCAGTGCTCATCCCAAAAGGTGCCCTCCTCAATACCCATCACCCACCCTGCCCTCCCTCCCACCCCCCATCAACCCTCAGTTTGTTCTCAGTTTTTAACAGTCTCTTATGCTTAGGCTCTCTTCCACTCTAACCTCTTTTTTTTTGGCAATGAGAAAGAATGAAATATGGCCTTTTGTAGCAATGTGGATGGAACTGGAGAGTGTGATGCTAAGGAATAGTTTTCTATAAAACTGAAGTCAAGAAAGTAATATATAGTTAAAATAAATCACCACTGGATTTTTTTCCCTAAAATTCCCTAAGGAAAAGCTAATATCCAAAGACTTTTTGAAGCTCCTCTGAAAATCTTACATATATCCAGAACCCTAATACGATTATCATTGATGTTAAAAAATGACACCGAATATTGCCACACTTTTCACCACAAAAAGTCGTCTTTGAAATACTAAAATACACTCACAAAGAAACATTTAAATGTCCGTCATGCATTCGAGTCAGTTCAGCGGAGATACTTAGGCACATGAAAGAATTGCTGAGTATTAAACCTGAGATAAAGGTGGGATAACAAAAAGAAACTCCTAGAATACTCCTATCATTCACTGAGTGTGAATTCAACAAATATTTGTTACCCTCAGTCCTTCTCCCCAACCTTTATTGTTTTGGTAGCAGCAACGGTGGAGTGCGACACTCTGTAACTGCACTTAGCTTCCACAGCCCATGGCCACGGTCAGCTGCATAATGCTGGTTCTCTCACACCTAACAGTCTCTTCCTCTGCAAACAGACCCGGTGAACCACCACGGCCCCTATCAAGTCACCAATGCTCTGGGGGCAGTTCTGCTATCGGCTCTTTTTAGGCAGGTGAGGGGAGGGGATGGCAGACTGGGAGTCTGCAGGGAAGAGACACATTGAGTTTGCTTGTGTGTTTATTACTTAATGTTTTATTTTTTATTTTTATTTTTTTAATGTTTATCTATTTTGAGGGAGAGACAGACAGAATGTGAGCAGGGGAGGGGCAGAGAGAGAGGGAGACACAGAATCCAAAGCGGGCTCCAGGCTCTAAGCTGTCAGCACAGAGCCTGACACGGGGCTCAAACACACGAGCCATGAGATCATGACCTGAGCCAAAGTCGGAGGCTTAAATGACTGAGCCACGCAGGCGGCCCTTAATTAATGTTTTAAACACAGTATTTATTCAAAGTGTGTCAACCAGTCTTTAATGCCTTCAAAGAGCCTTCTCCTTACATATTTCCTCCACCACAATCTCCCCACAAAACGCTTATTTTAAAAGAACACTCTGGTACACTCTATTAAGAAGCCCAAGAAGGAGGACAAATGTCCTGAACACAGTTGTATCTTAAACGGGAGGTGCGATTAGGTCAATACAGCATAGAGTGCATTGAGCGGTGCTGGAAATAATGCAAACATGATCGAATTAGCAATTTTTTTGCTTGCTTGGTTTAGTTTTTCCTTTTTTCCGGGGGGGGGGGGGGCCAGATTGTAACAGTTTTACTAAGATATAATTCATATATCCATACAATTCACCCGTTTCAATTGTACAGTTTAACAGTTTTTAGTGCGTTCGGAGAGTTTTGCAGCCATCAGCACAATCAGTTTCAAAGCATTTCATCACCCCAAAAAGAAACGCATACCCTCCTTGTTCCCCCAGCCCCATCAGGTCCAGCTGTGCTGATAACCGATCAAAGTAAATTCTGCAAATCCTTTAAAAGCAGCTCCACGTCTACTTTTCCTTTTTGAAGTTACTGACTCTCCTTTTGTTCTGGTTTCTGACTGGCAACATTCACTGCAGGGTTAGGACTAGGTGAGTCAAGTGCCCAGCCTCTGGCCCAAAGCCTAAGGTAGCACTGAAGCTCTCAGTCAGCAAGAAAATTATGACTGTAATGCAATATTTTAAAGATGAAAATGAATGCAAAAGCCCCAGAATTGTAAATAAGGCAATTTATTTACAACTGCCTTTTTGTAATAAGTGCTATTTACAAAAACAGGCAGCCAGACCATGGGCACAGCTTACCAACTCAATTTTTGAACATACTGCATTATAAGTTACATATCTTGATGCTTGAGTGATTTTGCTGCCCCTTAAACTTTGTACGTGAGACAAGTGCCTGACTATTCTCACCTTTGTCCTAGTTCAGATATTGTTTTCATTTTTTCCCTTCTTTTTGTCCTTCCTTTGTCAATGGACCAGTATAAAACAAAATATATATTTTTAAGTTAATTTATTTATTTTGAGAGAGAGAGAGAGAGAGAGAGAGAGAGCAGGGAAGGGGGAGAGACAGAGGGAGAGAATGAATCCCAAGTAGGCTCCACATTGTCATTGCAGAGCCCGACGTGGGGCTTGAACTCACAAACTGAGATCATGACTGAGCGACCCAGGTACCCCAAAACAATATAATTTTGAAAGGCTAGGGAGACTGTTAGAAGAGAAGCAAGAAAATCAAATGATCTAGGAACTGGGCCATCAGCCGCTGAATAATGGAGACACTGTAAACATTTGCAAGAACTCAACTCTGGGACCTGACAGGTAAAAACACAGATTTTCTATTAGCATGATGGCCAACAGGGGCATGGTAGCAAAACTCATGTTGCACGACATATTTATTAATGATTTCAAGGGCCAACGTAAAACAGGGGCAGTAAAAGTTGCTGATGCAAATTTATTAAGTTAATAAAAATTATGGAGGAACATAAAAAGCAGAGTAATCTAATTGCGCTCTGTGAATGAGCCACCTGATAAAATTTAACCCAGAAGAGAATAATTGAGGGAACAAAACCCAGAGGTACTCAGGAAAAACAGCCAATAACCAAAGCCCTAAGACGCCACTGGCTTGGCAAGATCCAAAATGTGTACACGGTGTTTGAATATAATAATGAAAGGGTATGGAAAAATTCAGAGATGTTACAGCTTACATTCGGGGTCTTAATGAATCTCCTCCCCATAATAACTCCCCTGTCACAGTCTCTTCCTACAATGACTGCTCCTTGAGAAACTCTGGTCCATTTGCTTAAGGAGCCTGAGATGGGGAGCAAACATCCTGAACATAGTTGTATTTTAAATAAGAGGTACAGGTAGGTCACTGCAGCTCAAAATAAGGAGCTCCGAGAGACACAGGCAGATGAGACATGTCAAAATGTGGGTCTTTGCACTCAGAAGGCTTAGGAAGAATTAAGATTACTTTAGCAAGTGTGGAAGGCATAAAAAGAGTAAAGAATAATGGTAAAGGAGGATCTCAGGATCTCATTAGTCACGAAATACAAGAGACAAAGGATGATGACCAAGCAAATTGCACTGGAAAACAGAGAAAAAGGAAATGCTTCCTACAAAAAGCAGAATCGATAGGAGTTATTGACATGCAGCGGGGAGCTTGTGCTTGGGATTATGATCAAAAGGGCTGTAAATATGCACATTTAAGCCCGGGCAGAAGACAACATGTGGCCAGGGCCCCTGTGGGTTCCAAAGCAGCCGAGAAATGGGGAGGGCGTCCTAAGGATGATGACTGTCTCAGCTCACAGAGCTCCACTGGAAATGAAGAGGAGTCAGAAGACCCTGTATGTGCCAATTGGTGCTGGGTTTCTTGTCTTTCTGCCTGGTTGCTCTTTCTACTGGTTTTAACCCTATTTATGCTCTAGCAGTTGAACCTGTGTGGGCTGCATTGTATGGGTTCCTGTGCCTTCCAGCTTCTAGTTTTATAATAAGCAGTGCCTGGCGCAGGACAGGAAAAGTGACTGTGAGGCTTCGCTGCAACTGTTCACAGCACAATGGAGATTTCCCCAGGTGACCGGCCCATGCCTGGCCTGCCATCAAGACCCTCGGTCAAGCAGCTGAGGCTTCTGTCTTCTGTGCTTCGTTATTTCAGGCAGTCATGCCATGTGGCCTTAGCACGTGCACCCTGACACTGGCAACACTTGGGTTACACTCCTAACTTTCCACGGACGTAGTACAATTACGTCCATTTTACAGATGAGAACCCTGTGATAACCTGATGTCATTATGAAGATTTTGTTACTATGGGAGGATACATGTAACGTGCAACGGTCACCACCGTATTTTCCAAGATTTTCCCATCATGCAAATCTTCAATTGCTTTAAAAAATCTTTTTGCGGCAAAATCTGCATGACATTAAACCTGCCATTAAACGGCAGTAAGTACATTCATATGGCCATGCAATATCACCACCTCTCACCCGCAAATCTCTTCATCCAACAGCAACCCCACGGCCGAGCCCCATCCCCCCGGCAACACCATCCTACTTTCTGCGTCTCTGAACCTGACTACTCGAAGCACCTCCTAGGAGCCGTCATACCGTATCCGTCCATTTGTATCTTATCCACTCCGCCAAATGTCCTCAACATACATCCACTTGTAGCACGTCAGAAGTTCACTCCTTTCTAAGACCGAGTATGTTCCATTATATGTAGACATTACACACTGTTTCTCCATTTGTCCAGTGATGGACATTTGGGTTATTTCCACCTTTGGCTATTGTAAATAACGCTGGTACGAACATCTGCATACGATACCTCAGTCCCTGTTTTCAACTCTTTCTGATATACACTTAGAATGGCTGGTTGTCTGGTAACTCTAGCTTGAGTTTTTGAGGATCTCCATGTCAGTTTCACTTTTTGATTCAACAACAAAAAATAAAAGCCTAAAACCCTTGACCTTCATGTCCATTATAATGTAATCTTGATAAATAGACACTAAACCTATAAGAATTTCCAATGGACCCAAGGGATACAGGAGTACTGATGCATAGGGGCACTTGTACCCCAATGTTTCTAGCAGCACTCTCAACAATAGCCAAATTATGGAAAGAGCCTAAATGTCCATCAACTGATGAATGGATAAAGAAATTGTGGTTTATATACACAATGGAGTACTACAGGGCAATGAGAAAGAATGAAATATGGCCCTTTGTAGCAACATGGATGGAACTGGAGAGTGTGATGCTAAGTGAAATAAGCCATACAGAGAAAGACACATACTATATGTTTTCACTCTTATGTGGATCCTGAGAAACTTAACAGAAGACCACGGGGGAGGGGAAGGAAAAAAAAAAGAGGTTAGAGTAGGAGAGAGCCAAAGCATAAGCATAGCATAAGACACTCTTAAAAACTGAGAACAAACTGAGGGTTGATGGGGGGTGGGAGGGAGGGGAGGGTGGGTGATGGGTATTGAGGAGGGCACCTTTTGGGATGAGCACTGGGTGTTATATGGAAACCAATTTGACAATAAACTTCATATATTGAAAAAAAAAAGAATTTCCAATGGAAACATCTAAAGAGCTATAAAAAAAAAAATACACGGAGGGCACCTGAGTGGCTCAGTCAGTTAAGCATCTGACGCTTGATTTTGGTTCAGGTCATGACCTCACGGTTCATGAGTTCAAGCCCCATGTCGGGCTCTATGCTGACAGCGTGGAGCCCGCTTGGGATTCTCTCTCTCTCTCTCTCTCTCTCTCTCTCTCTGTTCTTCCCCTGCTTGCACTCTCTCTTTCTCAAAAATAAATAAATAAACAGGGGAGCCTGTATGGCTCAGTCAGCTGAGTGTCAACTTCAGTTCAGGTCATGATCCCATGGTTCACAGGTTTGAGCCCAGTGTTGGGCTTTGTGCCAACAGCTCAGAGCCTGAAGCTTGCTTCAAATTCTGTGTCTGCCTCTCTCTCTGCCCCTCCCCTGCTTGTACTCTATCTCTCTCTCTCAAAAACAAATAAAAAAAATTAAAAATTTTTTAAATAAATAAACTTAAAAAATATATATGGCATCTAGCCGGGTAAAAATCCAATTGCCTGACTATAATAATGATTCCTTATATTGGTGCTGAAAATGCAGTAATGTGACAACACACACATCACTGTTCTTTGGAAATTAGTTTCAGAAACATCATGTTAAACTTTACTTCTTCTGGTGAAGGAGTGAGTTTTATACTACTATTTTTAGGGATATAATTGCGTGAAAAAAAAATCCATATTTTGAAAATGAAAGCCTTGCCACGCCTACACAGAGACCAGAAGGGAGAGAGACTAAACTCTCCTTCTTCATGCCTGCAATCTCTGAGCCCACACCTGCACTAGAATCACCTCCATCATACCCCACCCGGAGCTGCTCTGTACGCCTGTCTCTTCTTGTCCCCAATAACTCTAATAAACTCTCAGGGAGAACTCTGTGCTTTCACAACACCAATTACAAGGGAGTCGTTTATGATCTGACGAGTCAGGTGCGCAGTCTGCCATGCGTTGATTCCTGCTTAAAGCCGGGGTGTCAGGACAAAATGTCAGCCACGCATCCCTCCCTAGTGGCCCCATCAGGTGGTCAGGCATGTTTTGAAAGGTGATGATAAGACCGGTCGCGCAGAGCCTGTCTGATGCTTAGTGAAGAGTGACAAGTCAATTCCGGGAAGCTCGGTGCTGCTCTTGCACACACCGCCTCTGAAGGTCAGTTTGGCATTGAGATCTCCACGATGGCAGGGGCCTCGGGGAGGCTGACGCACTGGTGCAAATGTGTTTGGGAGCAGGGCTTACCTAGCACCCGGAATGCTGAGTCTGGAAGGCCCATCAGATGCAGCTGCCCCGGTCCTGGCGTGTAACCAGATGCCCTCCAAGACCGAAACGGGAGCCCCTTTTGCGAGAACAGTCAAATCCACTGTGTGCAAACCCAACTCAGATTCACACGTGGGGGTGGGATTTATCCTCCCCTTCTTTTTCCTTTCTTTCTTTTTTTTTTTTTTTTTCAGTTTTAGGGAAAAATGGTGGAGAGCTTTCAGAAAGATGTTTTAGAAGTCTGTACTTCCTGAAGAAGTGCAGGATGATTCTGTCGTGCACAGGAAAGCCGCCCAAAGTGACACTCACTCAGTGCTTCTCAGATGTTAGCGTCCCAGACAGTACCTGGTCTGTGCTGGGTAAGAGTGCAGGTGCCCGGGCTCCACCTCCAGAAAGGTCTGATTCTCTGCATCTGAGCACCAGGAATCTGTGTTTGCAGCCCCGCATCAGGTAATCTGATGGAGGCCGTGTGTTAGTTTCCTGCCGCTGCTAATGCAAATTCCCGCCAACAGAGTGGTTTCAGACACGAAGCTGATCTCTTCCAGGTCTGGAGCTCAGGTGACAAAAGCCTCAGTGAGCTAAAGCGTGGTGTGAACAGGGCTGTGTTCCTTCTGGAGGCTCGAGGGGAGAATCTATTTCTGTGCCTTCTGAAGCTTCTAGAGGCTTTCGGCATTCCCCAGCTGACTCCTCGGCATTCCTCCTCTTCCTGTATCTGTAATGCAGGCACCGTTGCCTCTTCTGAGTTGGCTTCCAGCCCTGCATATGTATTTATCTTTGACCACCGCTGGGAAAGGCTCTCTTTCTCACGCTGCACCCTCTGGCTTGCTTTTTCTGGAGTCAAATCTTCCACTGCCCTCCTCTAGAAGGATCCCTGTGATTACCTCGGACCCACCTCACTAATGCATGATCACCTCTACACCTCAAGGTCCCTAGCTTAGTCACACCTGCAAAGTCCCTTTTACCCTATAAACCAACACATTCCCGGTTTTGGCGACGAGGGTGTAGACCTGTTTCGCAGGGAGAGAATGGGCATTATTCTGCATACTGCAGGTGGTCCACAGGCCACACTCAGGAAAAAAAAAAAAAACCGTAAGAAGCAGTATTTACTTCATTTTTCTCATTACTCACAATACCCACAAGGCAGTGGTTCCCAGCTGGGAGAGGGAGGGGTGATTCTTCTGCCCTGGGCACATCTGGCAATGTCTGGGAGGGACTGTGAATTTATGTAGATGGAGATGAGATTGAGAGAGAACCCACGAGAAGAAATGCACTTTTCTTCTAACCAACGAACTGCTACATATCCTCTCCTGCCCAGGGCAGTGCTAATGGAGAGGACATGCCATGTGGGGTCAGGTGACGCTGGGTGTACACAGAGAGTGCTTCAGTGACTTTCTGAGCCTTTGGCTTCCTCATCTGCAACCTGAGAAGAATCTACCTCGCTCAGAGAGGGGAGGGGAGCCCTGGCTGTGATGGCTAACACACGTTTCTTCTGGTTAGTTCCCTAAGCGTTAGCTTATGAGCGGCTATTTCAGCCTCGCTCAGATAGAGGCTCCCAGGAGGCAGGGACTTTGAGTAACTAAACACAATGCATTGGAAACTGCCCAAAGCCGTGTACATCCGGTCCTTACATCTCATCAACAGCGGTCAGATCAAAAGGAAAACAGAGCAAGCAAGCAGCTGGTGCTAGGACTTAAGCCAAAGTGCTGGTCAAACAGAAGATGTACATAAATCACAACTGAGGAAGGGATTAGGAAAGGTCCTCGAAAATCTGAAATGTGCACAATACCAATCCAATCCCCAAAGCAGTGCATACGTGGTGACTGCTGACAGCAGAAAGGACGGACAGCCAACCACACACCTATAAAACAAAGAAAAGGTGAAGTGAGGGGACAGAAGTCTGTTATGCCGCGAGATGAAGAGCTGAGCTCCACGGCAGTGACACAGAGCACTGCACATGGGCTGAAGGAGGGGAGGACGGCCTCGCAGAGCCGATGTGGCCCAGGTGCCAGCAGCACGGCAGGCTACTACGTTTTTCCCGTGCGAGCCTCAGCTAGTGAGTCTTGTTGAAACAAAATACATTCAATTCTGGCCGAGGCTCCGTGGGCATCCCGCGAGGTCCTGTCTGTGGAAATGAGCATGGAGAACAAGCAGGTGGGCACCCCTAACTGAAATCCAGCCTGCTCGTGAGAGACGCCGGGGCGCAGGCCAGCTGCACAGCGTGGGACACAGCAAAAGACACCACCATCACCCATTATCCCCGAACGTGGGCGTGAAGAATGTGCCCACAACCAGGAAGCAGGGGAGGATCCCCATGGAAACGCTTAATCACTGACATTTCAGTTCCCAGTGCCAGTGCCGATAACAGGAGGCGCTGACTGTGACCTATTGCTAATAGTTTAGCAAGGTAAGCAGGGAGCATCTTTCCCTGGTCACAAACCACACTGGGTACAGTTTTCCTTTCCTTCTTCCCTATACTTGGAACAAGCCTTTGGAAAAATCCCATATGGGAGGGTGGGTGCCTGGGTGGCTCAGTCGATTCAGCGTCTGACTCTTGGTTTGGGCTCAGGTCATGATCTCACGGTTCCATGGGTTCGAGCCCCGTGTTGGGTTCTGTGGTGGCAGTGCGTGGCCAGCTTGGGATTCTCTCTCTATCCCTCCCCTGCTCATGTGCGTGTGCTCTCTCTCTCTCTCAAAGTGGATAAATCAACTTAAAAAAAAAATCCATATTGCACCCTTTTCCATCCGGGCTTGCCCCACAAATTACAATGATATTGGACCTAAAAGCCAAAGATCTATCAGAGTTGAAAGGTCAGAAGGCATCCTGTACAGCACAGCTTTTCTGTGAGACCCACTTGTAGGGTGTGGCTCCATCACTGTGGGAGAATTCCCCTGAGGAGTCAGAGGACTGCAAAAAGGAATGCAAGACTGCTATTTCTACGGCAGTGCAAATCTAGCTCTGTTGCATGTTTTTAAAAAAAAAAATAATGTGTATTTATTTTTGAGACACAGAGCATGAGGTCAGAAAGGGCAGAGAGAGAAGCAGAGACACAGAATCCGAAGCAGGCTCCAGGCTCTGAGCGGTCAGCACAGAGCCCGACGTGGGGCTCGAACCCACAAACCACGAGTTCATAACCTGAGCTGAAGTCGGATGCTTAACCAACTGAGCCACCCAGAAGCCTCTCTAATGCATGCTTTTGAACTCCAGGCAATGTGTTCAAATTCTTAACTCTGCAATGGTTCATAAACAGGTCACTTTATCTAAAATGGTGGCCCTTTGGGGCACCTGGATGGCTCAGTTGGTTAAGCGTCTGCCTTTGGCTCAGGTCAAGATCTCACAGTTTGTGGGTTCAAACCCTGCGTCAGGCTCTGTGCTGACAGCTCAGAGCCTGAAGCCTGCTTCGGATTCTGTGTCTCCTTCTCTCTCTGCCCCTCCCCAACTTGTGCTCTATGTCTCTCAAAAAATACACAAATATAAAAAAAATAAAAAAAAATAAAGAAAAGAAGAGGAGACTGGAATACAGACGCACAAACAGACGACCACGTGAGGACAGAGCAGGGAGATAGAATCTACATGCCCAGGACAGGGGCGTCAGGAGACAGCAGCCCCGCCCACACCTGGATGTGACTCCCAGCCTACAGAACCGTGAGAGATGAATGTGTGTTTGTTTGAGCTCACCAGTGTGGTGATCTGTTATGGCCGCCTGAGCAGACCCATACATGTATTTTCTATATCAACTGCTGGAAGTTACTCTTTCTTGTTCTATAACCTGCCTTTACTGAGGACCTGCTGTGTGTCAGCCCGGGACAAGGAGCTTTATATTTCTAACTCGGTTTTTCTCTGAGCGAACTTGCATAATATGCATCAGTAGCCCCAGTTTATGAACACGTACATTGAGGCTCGGGGTTGGAAATCTGCCCTGGGTCATACTAGATGATGCAACGGGACATCCAGGCCACATGTATCCAAAAGCAGGTCTTTTCGTTCACCTCCTCTGACTGCAGGCCCCAGGTGCTTTAATGAGTAACATGTCTCTGAATTTCAGGATAAACATTTGTGCACTGGTGATGCCTGGAGAGAGCTGGGAGCTATACCACATCCATCTTGGCAGGGCCTGCCATCAACTCCATGGTCACCAAGCATGGGTCACCCTGAGCAGGGAAGCAGGGCTGTGACTCTCCCTCACTACACAGTCAACCACCGCAAAACATATGTGCAATACACTGGGGGAGAAAGAACGCAAAGCCACCTCCCTTCCCCGTCCCACCACACGTGTAGATGTGGCTTTTTATCTGTATTAGCTTTTTATCTACATTAGCTACTGCTTGTTATCTATATTAGCTACTGCTACAAAATAAATGAACACAAAGTTGGCAGCTTAAAACAACACCCATTTACTAGCTCCCAGCTCTGTGGGACAGAAGGTCCAGGACAGCACGGCCATGTTCTCTGCTGACGGTCTCTCAATGCTCAAATCAAAGCATCTGCTAGGCTGGGCTGTTATCTGGTATGTTCAGAAAGAATTCATTTCCAAGCTGACTCAGGTTGCTGCATAAATCCAGTCCCTCTGGTTGTAGGACTGAGGTCCCCCTTTCCTTGCTGGCTGTCAGAGATCACTTTCCGCTCCTAGAGGCCAACAGTACTCTTTCTCACACCGCCCCTCCCTTCCACACACTACAGAAGCACACTGAGTCGTTCTTGTACTCCAAGTATCTCTGACTTCTCTTTCTGCTACCAGCTGGAAAAATACCTCTGCGTGTGTGATTAGACTAAAGCAACCTCACCCCAATACTCTCTGTTCTCCCAACATAAGGCAACATCATCAAGGAAGTGCTATATGATCCTATGATAGGCTCCTACCCACACTCCATGGGAAATGTATTGCACAAAGGAGGGGCAGCCTTAGAATTTGGGCAAGCACAGCATGTCACCAATACCTCCTGTCCTTGTCACCTCTCTCTTTCCTACCACACCACCATTCTCACTGCCCTGCCTCCCTACTAACCAACCTCTCCTTTTTCGCACCAGAGAAATAGGGATCTGTTCTCAAACATGCAGTGACCTTGCCACTCCAGTAGTTAAGTCCACTTCATTCACTCAACATTTACTGAGCTCCTCTGCAAACTCCCGCACGATTCTAGGTACTATGATGAGGGAAGCCAATCAGACATGCCCTCAAGAAGGAAAACTCACCCCCAACAAGCAGCAAGTTTCCAGGCAAGACTGGCAGCGAACAGGGTAGGAGCTACGAAGAAACGAACCGATGAAGCAGCTGGCTGGACTGGGGATGGTGCACGGCTATTTTACATGGGTAGTCTGGAAAGGTCTGGCTTAGCACAGAAAGACCTGCATGTAGACACACAGCCACCCACAGGAAGCTACTGGCGATGGAGCGTTCCACAGAGAGACCAGCACGTTGAAGGTCCTGAGAAGGGGAAGCACTGGCTGTCTGAGGAGCTAGAGACAAGGGCATAGCTCCCACGGATGAGGAGCTTCTGGAAGAAATGAAGTCAGCACAATGCAGTGATCTATTGAATGCCGGTGTAGTTACACCGTGTAAACTGGACAGTGACACCCCCATCAGATGAGCTACGACCCTCAGTTGAGCAACATGGTCAGCCTGAGGTGATCTCGTGGGGAAGAGCTTTGGGGAACAAATATGCCTCTCTCCCTCCCTCTTGGCTCCTGCCAGAGTTCACTGCTGGATCACTTTAGGTGGGATCCAATCTGAAGCCCAAGGACATGCTTCCAGGTGACGTGATCCACAACCATCCACCTTCAGGGGGTGGACGGGGGTAGTGGGCAATGGAGAACAATGCAGAGTGGATTTGGGGACATGAAAGCACCATCACAGCCCCAACCTTGAAATCTGGAAACATGCCCAAGCAGACAGTTGGTGCTCCCTACTTTCACGTCTCCTAAACACTGAAGACTCAGCAATTATAAAGCAGTGCTGATTTTCCAGGTGCTTTATTTCAGGAACCTCCAAGTTACTTATGAACCCAAGCTGAGAATTCTGTTTCCCTCTGGGCTGGGCTGCTGTCTCAGCTGATGCTGCCCAGAGGCGGGGGGCGCTGCTCTGCTCCCAGCCGGGCCGGCAACCAGCTTCTCATACCCGCCCCCCCCCCCCCCCCCCCAGCTGGAGCCTCCACACACATTTTGGCACAAGAGGGCTCGGTCAGCAGAACACGTCATCTTTCCTAGATAGATTTTCTATTGTGGGCTACGTTTACTGGTGGCACAATTACTGCTCAAGTGCAACCCTGTGACTTCCAGCTGAAGATCATCTCTATCCCTCCTTAGTAAAAAGGCTTTTGAAATCTGCAAACCTTCACAACCCTTGATGAGACTCACCTTTTCTCCAGGAGGGGCGATGCTCCATCCATCTCGCACCTTCTTTTATCCCTAATCCTTTCAACAGTGCCCAACTCTCATTAAACATTTACAGAATGATACATTTTGGGAGGAAATCAGCATAGACTACACATCCATGGTGATGAAATAAATGCCCCAGACAAAGTCAGGAGGAGAACCCTGAAAACATGAGATTAACACAAGATCTGGCTTAGAGCACAGGTGTCCTAGGTCTTTTCGGTGAAGATAAATGGACCTTATCTCCAGTCTGGGACTCTCTGCCTGGAAGTCACCAACATCCACAGTAGTTTCAGACATGCTCTGGCAGCTGACTCCCACAGCACTGGAGGGAGGTGTTGTGGAAACTGCATTTCTGTGTGTGCCAGAGTGCAATGCAATGACGGCTTCAACAGCGGTGTAAGCGCGCAAAGTATAGTCGTATTTGCTTAGCACAAATGCAGACTGTGAAATGGCCTTGGCTGGCTGCCTACTTACTGACGATGGGCCATGGTAGGGAACTGATCGCCTGATACCTACTCGTTCATACGGAGCGGTGTTGGAGACCTTGGTGCTCTGGGCATTTAGGCCAGATGGATTTTTGTTGTGGGGGCTGTTGCGTGCATCGTAGGGTGTAGGAGCCCTCTCTACATTTGGGCCGAGCCGCTTTTGCACCCAATGCGCGGTCACTGGGACTGGGTTGGAGCACTTGGGCAAGTGGCATATGTTTTACTCACACTAAACGGTGCAAACCACTGGAGCAAACTGCACAGCGCTCACCTAGAATACATGCTTGACCACAGGACTTATGGAGAAGTCAGTCTCTTCAGGTTCCGTGCTCTTTAGCGGAATGCCTATTTTCTTTTTTTTTTTTTTTTTTTAATTTTTTTTAACGTTTATTAATTTTTGAGACAGAGAGAGACAGAGCATGAACGGGGGAGGGGCAGAGAGACAGGGAGACACAGAATCGGAAGCAGGCTCCAGGCTCTGAGCCATCAGCCCAGAGCCCGACGCGGGGCTCGAACTCACGGACCGCGAGATCGTGACCTGAGCTGAAGTCGGACACTTAACCAACCGAGCCGAAGTCGGACACTTAACCAACTGAGCCACCCAGGTGCCCCAGAGGAGTGCCTATTTTCAACAGGCCCACCAACGTACATTCTCCTTTCAGATCACATCTTCTGTGTATAATTAGGTGTTCCTCCGGGACACCTGGGACAGACCCAGAGGCACTCTTCCAGCAGGATGTCAGTTGGAAGGTTAGAAAGAGGAGGTTTAAGGTGCAGTGCAGGCCTGGCAAGCAGCCTGTTGGACACCTAGTTCTGTGACTGAGACCAGGAAGCGCTCTTCAGCGGCCGCTGAGCTCTGTTCTGCGTCACACGCACAGTGTGCTGCTCAAGTCCGTGTAGAATCCCCTGAATGGCTAAGCTGCAGGATTTCTTCTCAAACAGTAATTATATATTATTTCCCAAAGGGTAGCCCTTTTAGTGCAGCCCCTGGCTTTAGGAAAATAAATAGCCGTCTCCAGCAGCCCAGAAGGTACCATTAGTCTCTTTCCTACACTCAATGCTCCTAATGACATTCAATAATTATTAATGTCCCAAACTGCATTTTATCTTTTTGTTGTCCGGTAAGCTCAATTACTGCTGGTGGCCTTAAATTATACCATCACCCAGGTTCCCCTGGCACTCACATAAACCATGGATCCCACCTCCCACCCATCTCCCCATCAAAACCTTCATGAAATGAGATTCCTGCTCTTGTCCAAACACACAGCCTATGTTTCTAGGCATCATCTCCTGTGTTTCTCAGGCACAGCTGGAAAGAAATGTAGGCTTTCTGAAACTTTGAGTTTGGTCTCTCATTCAGTAACTGTGACCCTCCACTGATGTGTCTCAATGGGACTGTGGTCATCTCTAAGCTGCCTCTTATTCATTTATTTTTTTTGAGAGACAAAGCAGGGGGAGGGGCAGAGAGAGAGGGAGACACAGAATCCGAAGTAGGCTCCAGGCTCTGAGCTGTCAACACAGAGCCCGACGCGGGGCTCAAACCCACGGACTGGGAGATCATGACCTGAGCCGAAGTCAGACGCTCAACCGACTGAGCCACCCAGGCGCCCCATGCCTCTTGTTCTTGATCTTACTGGACACTCATTGGGTACCTTTTCCCATTTTCATGGAGAAACTAAAGCGAGGATGTGTTTCCATGTCGGGAGGGACTTTTGCCGTTGGGAGAAACAGAGCATACTCTACTATGGATAAATCAACGTATGCTTGAAAAAAAAAATGGCGGTGGCAGAAGCTTGCTCTGAGTCATGTCACTAGCTGTAATCCCAGCATGTCTCCTTCCCTCAGCTTTATTGACATATCATTGACATACAGCATCCTGTGACTTTAAGGATTTGACGCCCGTATAAATTGCAAGATGATTATCCACACGGTATTAGCTACTACCCCCCTAGCATCACATAATTACCATTCCTTTTTTGTGGTGAGAACTTTCAAGATCTACTTACTCTCCTGGCAACATTCATGTATACTGTACAATATTATTAGTTTATAACCACCATACTATACATTAGATCCCCAAATTTGTTGATCATAAATAACTGGAAGTTTGTACCCATTCAACAATATCTCCCTGTGTCCCCTACCTCGTAAACCCTGGTAACCACCATTCTACTCTGTTCTTTCTGAGTTTGTCTTTTTTGGAGTCCATATTTAAGGGAGATCACACAGTATTTGTCTTTGTCTGGCTTATTTCACTTAGCATAATACCCTCATGTGACATATGTGCTGATATATATATGTCTCACACATCATTAGTGCCTTACGTGATATATACATAGGGTGTTTCCATATCTTGGTTATTGAAAGTAAAGCCTCAACGAACACGGGAATGCAGGTATCTCTTCAGGATACTGATTTTAATTTCTTTGGATGAATATTCAGACGTTTAACTGCTGTATCAGATGGCAGTTCTCCTTTTAATTTTTTGAGAAATCTTTACACTGCTTTCCATGGTGCTGGCACCAGTGGATATTCCCGAGGACAGGGTACAAAGGTTCTCTTCTCTCCACATCCTCACCAACACTTGTTATGTCTTGCCCGCCTCGTTGTTTGAGCAGCCACTTCACTATTTTCTGTCGCATTGGGTGTTTATTTCCCACGTGCATTGATTTTCCTCCCATTTTTCTCTATCTAGTTTTGGATGGCCAATAGTTGCAAAGCTAGAGAGCAGGACTTGTCGTCTTTCTGTAAATCAAAAAGACACTACGAGCCTGTAGTGTCTTTGCTCCCAGGTTGAGCCCATCACTGTTGTTTTACCAAACATCGCAAAGCATGTGACGTTTCCAGACTGTGAGTTACTGGAGGGCTAGAGCCTTGTGGACCTCTGTGTCTTCAAACTGTTTCTCAAAGTCTGGCCCAGGGCAGAAGCTCAAATGTTTGTGGGATAAAATGAGAATGATTTTATACTCTTCCCTAAAATAGAGACCATGTATTCCCTCAATAAAAACTGAATGAGAAGCTCTTGATTCAGGTACTGGGACATTGGCATAAGCCAGGCAGACTAGTTCCTTTAGAATTTAAGTTCTAATAGGATAGACAGACAAAAAAAAGACAAACACCTGACAAGGGTGATTTCATATGTATACTATGAAGAAAATAAAAACAAGGTGGTGTGATAAAGAAGGGACAATTGGATAGACAAATGGTCTGGGTCAGATTCTCTAAGGAGGTGACTCCTGACCTGAGAGAACTGGATGACTTTTAAAAGAGCCAATAATGTTAACATCAAGAAACAATGTCTTCCAGACAGTAGGAGAAGTAGCACATGCAAAGGTCCTGCGGTTGGCATCGTGAAGAAGTGGTTGGAAGACCACTGTAGCTGGGTATAATCTAGAGTACTGAACAGACAGAAAATGGAGCTGATGAATAGAAGGCATTGGGTTAGCAATTGTGTACGATGATCAGTGTTTAACAGGAGTGAAGAAAAGCCCTTTCATAAGCAGCTGAAGAAGGGAGTTGCGGTATATTCTCTGAGGTTACCAATAAAAGTAAGAGAATTATATAATGCCACCTTTGGGTGTCCCTGCCAATAACCCCATGTTGTTCATCCAGGACCCCCACGCCCACCATATATTCATTCATCCAAGAACAGCTTCCCTCTCTGCCAAGGGTGAGGCTTGATGGTGTGGAACTTGAAGCCTACTAGGAAAGGTGTGTGATCATCATATTTATAGTTGCAAGCTGTCTCTCCTGAACGTGCCCTGCTATGTTCAGTCCGGGAAAAGAAGATTAAATTACACCAAAAAGAAAAATCCCCAACCACACCTCATTTTGTCTGTTTCCCATTATCACTTACTTAAGTTGCAGCCTAAAACTGAGAAAAAGAAAGACTTCTAGAATTGTCCAGATCTGGAAGTTCCAAGATAGAGAAGCAAGCTTAATAAACACACAAATAAATAAGTGAACAAGATGTGACTTCACACATATCAGACTGCCAAAGGCATAAAAAGTGTGATAAAACCAGGAATATGAGAAAGTGGAAACAACCACACGTGACCAGCAGGAAAGAGAGTTAGTGCAACCCCTTCGGAGGCAATTTTGCAAAATCTAATGAAGTTCAAGATCGCTATAGTCAACAACCCAGCCATTCTACTTCGAGTTATATGCCCTAGAGAAATCCCCCCGTGTGCCCACAAATAGGGAGGTGCATAGATGTTTTCTAAGGCTCTAAGGCTTTTTACAGCAAACAACAAATCAAACAAAACATCAAAGATCCAGCAACAGGGAAGTGGATGGATTATGATACGTTCGCGTCACGAAATCTCTCCTGGCAACTCAAATGAAGAAACCACAGCTACTCGTGTAAACATGGTAAAACTTGAAACATCACTTTGAGTGGGGGGGAAACAAGTTGAAAGGTTATTGGTGACTACATGCATTTTTTAAAATTCCAAACAATCCTCATGTAGTAAAAGTCTAAGAAAGATCATTTAACTGACACTGACCAGCTCTGGGGGGGGGGGGGGGGTGGGGTAGGAACGGTAGCTACAGAAATATATCTGTTAACACTGCTTCTTTAAAATTATTGAAGCAAATATGACAAAATGCAAAAATTGTGAAAATCTTTTTTTGCTGGTATTCTCAGGTACCTTTTCATAAATTAGATTTTTGGAGCACTCAAGGTTCTGTGAGCAGTAATTTATTAATTCAATTCGGCAGTGGAAGCAGGGACAAAACTGGAGGGGTTATCGTTTCTTACTAGTCAGAAACTCTGGTTGCTACAAAATAAAAGTGACACCAGCTGGGTTGCTGAAGAAACACTATAACTCTTCAAAATGAACAGTGTGCACATATAATTGACAATTTTTTGTTCTTCCGGAAGAATTGTGACCTCAAGCTCTTACCCAAGTAATCTTACGTTTGTCTTAAACAATAAAGGATTCCCTAAGAACCTGAGAATGAATCTCCTACTGTTTCATCTGCACTCGTATTAACAAGAGTAGTTCTGTATCATTCATTAGAAAGCACAAAGAATTTCTTGACAGAAATGTGTGTTGCAGTCTCTGAAAAAAATACTAGGGAAAAAAAAAGCAAAAAATGTCTGCATTAGAGGACTCTACTTACTGGTGTTTAAAGAATATTTTGCAATGACATTGATGAACACGACTAAGGTCTTATTATCAGAGATGGTAAGAAAATCTCTCTCTTAGGGGCGCCTGGGTGGCTCAGTTGATTAAGCGTCCAACTTCAGCTCAGGTCATGACTTCACAGTTCGTGAGTGTAAGCCCCACGTCTGGCTCTGTGCTGACAGCTTAGAGCCTGGAGCCTGCTTCAGATTCTGTGTCTCCCTCTCTCTCTGTGCCCCTCCCCTGCTCACACTCTGTCTCTCAAAAATAAGTAAAGATAAAAAAAAATTTTTTAAAAAAAAGAAAATCTCTCTTTGTCTCCGAATGACCCTGAAATTGTAATACTCAGTAATGTTGAGTTCCAAAATTGTTAAAATACATTGGAATGTGCAGTAACTATAGGATGTAAGAAACACCTGGAGTTACCACTTATCTTTTCCAAACATATCATTGGCAAGAGCAACATTTCTACTAACACCAAATTTATATTTATATCCAGTGGGATAATATATAAAAATATTCCCTACTAGTTGTATAATTCTTTATCTGAAGTTTTGCAGCTTGCCTATACTGATCTCATTCTGAGGATGGTCTGTATTCATTACACCGACTCAAGATAAATGATGGAAAAAGTAATTCATAAAGCATTTTATATTTGTAGCTTCTCCCTTCTCTTACTTCCTGTCTTTAGAATATTCCTTCAGCCCATCAACACTGCAGGATATAGTACTTGCCTGGTATAGCATGGTACTCCTGTAAATATGTGTTCACAAATAAAAATAAAGAAGGCTAACACATGGACTCTTCCGGGCAAACAGAAGCGAATGCCCACAGTTTGCCCAAATTCTTCCTGATGAGAAGTGGCCACTAGCCTCACTGTCCAGAGATCCCAGGGTGAGGGGTAAAAAGGAATTTAGATGAGTTACGAAAAAATAATACTCCACAGTGCCACTGTTTAAATAGCCGCTCCCCACTGAGAATTCCCATTGTTCTATCGTGTAATAAATACTGAGACACTCATATGCTGAATCGTACAACAAGCACACTACTACTTGGGAGTTTAAGCACATTTAACCCTTTCAGGGCCACAACAGCCACTGCTAAGTTTGCCCCCAAAAGATCCTGAACCTCGCAACAGGCTGATGCTCTGAGGTGCTTGTGCATAGAAATATCCTGGATTACCTTCAAATCTTTAACTCAGTGGTCCATATTCTGATATTTAAAACCAGGCAAATGTCCCTTGTAGCTCATTATAATTCTCAACGTTGGCAGGCAAAATTGAAAGTTTTTACGAAAAGAACTTCGTTTCTGCTTTCTTGGTTTGTAATAGGGTGTTTTTTTCTTCATACACCATTGGAGCAGAAAATACCACATTTTCCTAATACAATGTAAAACTGATATAGAGATTGCTAGTGATCAACTTTCTGCCACTATTCATTTGACATTTCTGTACTCATTCACTTGACTGTATTTGTTTGAGCACCTCCTATGTGGCCGTACTAATGGCTGACCCTGGGAATTGTAGGCAACAGAATCCCACACACTTTGATCAAAAGCTAGATGCTCTCAAGGGAGATGCAAATGGCCTGGGGAAAGCCAGATAGGGTGCTGAGTGGTAGAAAGGTTTCACACAGGTTAAGCAGCAAATGCAGAGATTCGAAGAAAAATAAGGCAGGGAGTCCTGTAGAGACAGCAGCAGTGGGGAGAGTGTTCATTGCAAAGGCCGTGAGATAAGTGCATGCTTGAGTGTTCAAGGACCACTGAGAAGCCAGGGGGTTGAGACGGCAGGAGAGAGGCAGGGAGTCATCAGAGAGGAAGTCAGCTGGAAGCAGGGGTCAGCCATGGAAAGCCTCACAGGTCATTGTAAATAAGACAGGAAGCTGTTAGAACATTTTGGTTTTTTTTTGTTTGTTTGTTTTTGTTTTTTTTTTTTTATTTTTTTATTTTTTAATATATGAAATTTATTGTCAAATTGGTTTCCATACAACACCCAGTACTCATCCCAAAAGGTGCCCTCCTCAATACCCATCACCCACCCTGCCCTCCCTCCCACCCCCCATCAACCCTCAGTTTGTTCTCAGTTTTTAACAGTCTCCTATGCTTTGGCTCTCTCCCACTCTAACCTCTTTTTTTTTTTTTTTTCCTTCCCCTCCCCCATGGGTTTCTGTTATGTTTCTCAGGATCCACATAAGAGTGAAACCATATGGTATCTGTCTTTCTCTGTATGGCTTATTTCACTTAGCATCACACTCTCCAGTTCCATCCATGTTGCTACAAAAGGCCATATTTCATTTTTTCTCATTGCCACGTAGTATTCCATTGTGTATATAAACCACGATTTCTTTATCCATTCATCAGTTGATGGACATTTAGGCTCTTTCCATAATTTGGCTATTGTTGAGAGTGCCGCTATAAACATTGGGGTACAGGTGCCCCTATGCATCAGTACTCCTGTATCCCTTGGATAAATTCCTAGCAGTGCTATTGCTGGGTCATAGGGTAGGTCTATTTTTAATTTTCTGAGGAACCTCCACACTGCTTTCCAGAGCGGCTGCACCAATTTGCATTCCCACCAACAGTGCAAGAGGGTTCCTGTTTCTCCACATCCTCTCCAGCATCTATAGTCTCCTGATTTCTTCATTTTGGCCACTCTGACTGGCGTGAGGTGGTATCTGAGTGTGGTTTTGATTTGTATTTCCCTGATGAGGAGCGACGTTGAACATCTTTTCATGTGCCTGTTGGCCATCCGGATGTCTTCTTTTTTTTTATTTATTTATTTTTTTTTTTTAATTTTTTTTTAATGTTTGTATTTATTTTTGAATGAGAGAGAGAGCGCATGAGTGGGGGAGGAGCAGAGAGAGAGAGAGAGGGAGACCCAGAATCCGAAACAGGCTCCAGGCTCTAAGCTGTCAGCACAGAGCCTGATGCGGGGCTCGAACTCACGAACTGTGAGATCATGACCTGAGCCAGAGTCAGACGCTCAACCGACCGAGCCACCCAGGCACCCCCCGGATGTCTTCTTTAGAGAAGTGTCTATTCATGTTTTCTGCCCATTTCTTCACTGGGTTATTTGTTTTTCGGGTGTGGAGTTTGATGAGCTCTTTATAGACTTTGGATACTAGCCCTTTGTCCGATGTGTCATTTGCAAATATCTTTTCCCATTCCGTTGGTTGCCTTTTAGTTTTGTTGGTTGTTTCCTTTGCTGTGCAGAAGCTTTTTATCTTCATAAGGTCCCAGTAATTCACTTTTGCTTTTAATTCCCTTGCCTTTGGGGATGTGCCGAGTAAGAGATTGCTACGGCTGAGGTCAGAGAGGTCTTTTCCTGCTTTCTCCTCTAAGGTTTTGATGGTTTCCTGTCTCACATTCAGGTCCTTTATCCATTTTGAGTTTATTTTTGTGAATGGTGTGAGAAAGTGGTCTAGTTTCAACCTTCTGCATGTTGCTGTCCAGTTCTCCCAGCACCATTTGTTAAAGAGACTGTCTTTTTTCCATTGGATGTTCTTTCCTGCTTTGTCAAAGATGAGTTGGCCATACGTTTGTGGGTCTAGTTCTGGGGTTTCTATTCTATTCCATTGGTCTATGTGTCTGTTTTTATGCCAATACCATGCTGTCTTGATGATGACAGCTTTGTAGTAGAGGCTAAAGTCTGGGATTGTGATGCCTCCTGCTTGTTAGAACATTTTGAACGGGGCACCTGGGTGGCTCAGTCGGTTAAGCTTCTGACTTCAGCTCAGGTCATGATCTTGCAGTTTGTGAGTTCAAGCCCCACATCGGGCTGACAGCTCAGAGCCTGGAGCCTGCTTCGCATTCTGTGTCTCCCTCTCTCTCTCTGCCCCTCCCCTGGCTCGTGCTCTGCCTCTCTCTCTCTTTCTCTCTCTCTCTCTCTCTCTCTCTCTCTCTCTCTCTCTCTCTCAAATAAATAAATAAATATTAACAAATTAAAAAAACATTTTGAGGAGCGAGTGGACATGAGCTAGCCTGTTTGAACAATACACTCTGTACAGAAAGAGCAAAACAGGAAATTTACAGGGAAGAAAGCTGGCAGGCAGCACCTGACCTGAGTGTCAAGGTTGACATCACGGTGATGTCACCCAAATTGAGGATCTTTCTACAGCATGCCCAGCCAGTCCTCCTCAAAACTGTCATGAAAGGAAAAGACAAGAGATTGTCACAGGTCAGAAGAAACTAGAAGACATGTTGCCTAGATGCAATGTGGGGTCCTGAATGGGATCCTGGGACAGAGAATGGTCATTCGTGGAAAAGCTTAGGAAATCCAAATATAGTCCCTAACAGAGTTAACAGGATTGTGCCAACGTTAATTTCTTAGTTTTAAGAAATGTGCTGCCATTGTGTGAGAGTGAACACCAGAGGAGGCTGACCAGAGGATATATGGAAACTCTCTGCAGTGTCTTGGCAAGTTTTCCTAACTCTAAGATCAAAGAGTTTTACAGGGGGGAAGATACTCTGGCCATTTCCTGAAGACAAATAGGACAGCAAGATGTATTCATCTTAGACGTAAGAAAGGAGAGCAACTTAGATCAGGGTGATGAGAAGTGGGGCAGTTTGGGGCACATTCTGAAGGAAGAACCCATGGCATTTGCTGCCAGGTTGGATGTCAGCAGTAAGAGAGGTGAGTCAGGGATGGCTCAGAGTTTGGGGGCCTGGGAGACAGCATGGAGGGGTCGGTGTTGACATGGGCCAGGTCGGGGGAGGAGCAGGATCCACAGAGAAATCAGGAGTGCCTTTTGGACATGGGAACATTGAGATGCCTATTGGCAGTGGAGCGGACAGCAAAGCTAATCTACCAGAGTGAATCAGGGGAGAGTGCAGAAGAGAGGTCGGCGTTTGAGGTACAGATGAGCATCTCCAACGACACACATGTATACAATCCTGACGGAAGTGGAGACGGCTCCGAAGGAGCAAATGGGTGGGTGTGTGGGAGGGAGGGAGGGAGAAAGGGCAGGGAGGGAAGCAGTCTTGTCCATCAGCAGACAAACTCCTGTAACGTAACTAAGGCTGGGACAACTGAAGACAGAGACTTGGCCAACAGGATACTGAAGAGCCAGGGCACTGAGGTCAAGGACTGTCAGGGATGTGCCTGAATGGGTGTACTGGAGGCTGTCTTTTGTCTACACTTAACATAGGGTCCCTTTCCGAGATCCTTGGGGATTTCCGACATTTTGCATCCTTAGCTGCATCTAGTGGTTGACAGCACATCTGTGGAGGAAACCACAGGTAGCTGAGGGGAACTTTTCTCTGCCAAGGGGCTTAATCTTCACATTATTACCCATGAAATGATGACAGAGGTTGGATACTCAGGAAAAATTCTTCTGACTTAAAAAAATACCTCAGTAAGTCAAATATACTCCCAAAGGCCAGGTTCACAGGGAGTGGTATAGTCAGTAAGAAGGTTTTTTTCCCTTTTCTATTCGAGCCTTACGGTGACATTTTGGGCCCTGTTAAGAGTTCGGTGTAAAATGTTTAGGAGATCGGATAGCCCTGGGTCACAGCTCCGTGGGATCCCCTTATTGAGAGATTATGGATCAAATGGAATTTGAGACCACATGATCCACAAAACTCCGTTAAGTGCATCTTTCCAGACTTTTCAATCATACAGAGAAACAAAGGACATACATTATCCCACTTAGACTTTTCTTTGGTTGACCAGCTTAATTATTATTATTATTATTAATATTTTTTGGAACCCTTCTCAAAGCTATTTCCTGGACTTTCAAGACTCAGATTTGAATGGAAATTTACTGCTGGGGAGACCCCATGATACAGGGCTCATGAAGACTACCATAACTCTTTCTTGTCAGGTCCCATTGCCACTGGTATTAATGTGGGAAATAAAAGCAAAAAAAAATATTAAATTTCCTTACTGCATACAGTTCACTGACAAGTCCTTGAAACAGGCAGAGTGACCTCCCTCTAGGAGCTCAGCTGCCTCAGTAATGACACTTTGCTAAAGGGAAAAGGCAATCTTAGCTTAACATTGTCCCGACCGCGCAGGATCCTGTAAGTCTCTTTAAAAAAAATTTTTTTTAACGTTTATTTATTTTTGAGACAGAGAGAGAGACATAGTATGAATGGGGGAGGGTCAGAGAGAGAGGGAGACACAGAATCTGAAACAGGCTCCAGGCTCTGAGCTGTGAGCACAGAGACCAATGCGGGGCTCGAACTCACAGACCGCGAGATCATGACCTGAGCCAAAGTAGGATGCTTAACCGACTGAGCCACCCAGGCGCCCCCCCCCCCACTTTTTTTTAATACTTTTTTAATGTTGATTTATTTTTGAAAGACAGACAGAGACAGAGAATGAGCAGGGGTGGAACAGAGAGAGAGGGAGACACAGAATCTGAAGGAGGTTCCAGGCCTGCTGTCAGCACAGAGCCCGACGTGGGGCTTGAACCCACAAACCATGAGATCATGACCTGAGCTGAAGTCAGCTGCTTAACTGACTGAGCCACGCAGGCTCTTGTAAGTCTCTTTTAACACAGAGAAATTCCTTTGGAAAATTCCTTTATCTCTACCTCAAGATATAGCCTGGTAATCATCCTCCAGGCATATGGCCTCACTGGTATACATCTGAAGGGTTTTACTAAACGGTAATAAATGACGTTTTCCTAAGAAGAGCTAGTCCACTCAGGACCCTGGAAACCTTGTTTCCAAAATACCTTAGAGGTTTGTACTGTCCCTAACCCCCTGCCAACTTGAAAGTGTATAATCAGTCACCCCTCACAACCCCAGAGCAGCTCTTTCTGCCCACAGGTCTGTCCCCGTGCTTTAACAAAACCACACTTTTGCACCAAACACGTCTCAAGAATTCTTTCTTGAACATTTGTTCTGAACCCCAACGTTTCCATGTCACTATCACAGCAGGCACCAGGCCATGGTGATGTAAAGATGCAAAGGGAAGTCGCAAAAAGGGATTCAGGTATTGTTGTTCTCAAAGAATACTGCCAAATAAACCAATCTGGACTTGGTAAAGAAAGACTTTTTGAAAGGATTATCACAAGGGAGGAAAGAGGCTGTTGCAATATGGGGAGTGCAACGGTAGCAAGAAGGAAGGTGCTCTGGTCATAACACCGAAGTGTTTCAGAGGTTAGGCAAAGGGGTTTTCCTTTCTAAGGAGGAATGAAAGGCTAGAGGAAGCAGGTGTGGGACGTGGGAAGAGAGGGTGGCCCAACTGGACAGGGGATCTGAGAATGGTTTACGCTAAGGTCAGACTGTCCTCAGGAGGGACTGTCCAATATCTCAGGCGGAGGGGGGCCCAAGGTTCAGGGCCCCAGCGGAAGGAAAGAATCTCAACCAAAGTTTAGTTAAAAAGGATCTTAGTCTGTTCTGGCAGGTGAACAAAATGCCACATTCATCATTTCTCAATACATATGCGTAACAAACAGTCAGCTTATACGCCTTAAACTTATACAACGTGATATGTTGACTGTATCTCAATAAAACTGGGGGGAAATAGCACAGACTGGATTGCTTATAAACAATGGAAATTTAGCTCTCCCAGTACTAGAGGCTTCAAGTCCCAGGTGAGAATGCCAGCATGGTGGGCTGGGAGCCGTCTTCTGGTTCATCGCTGTGCCTTCTCTCTGAGTCCTCAGAGGGCCGGGGAGCTCTCTGGGGTCCCTTTTAGAGGGGCACTGATCCCATTCATGAGGACTCCACCCTCAGAATCTATCACCTTCCAAAGGCCCCACCTCCTAACATCATTATCTTTGGGGGTTAAGATGCAGCATATTAATTTGGGGAGGACACAAAATTTCAGACCATAGCTGCAAGTATTTTGTTCCCATTGATCAGTGAGGAGTAACACTTCAGCTTACCATTCTTGAGGCAAAAACAGGAGTTAGGAGAGTCTGTGTCTTGCCTTCTCCTAGGTAAACAAAGCATGGGAGGGGTATCCGTGAGTACCATCTAAGTCATACGGGGATTGGTTCTTTGTCATCTGTTGTTTCTTTTGAGACCAGATTTCAGGGGAATGACCAGAAAGATGAAACCCGTCCCTCATCTTGCCACCACTGTAGACTCATTTTCTTTTACTCTTGCTTTCTAGAAAAATGTTTTATAGTTCTACTTTAAAAGTCAGTGCTTTCGGGGGGCAGCTGGGTGGTTTAGTTGGTTAAGCGTCTGACTTAGGCTCGGGTCTGGATCTCACAGTTCGTGGGTTCCAGCCCCCTGTCAGGCTCTGTGCTGACAGCTTGGAGCCTGGAGCCTGCTTCGGATTCTGTGTCTCCCTCTCTCTCTCTCTCTCTCTTTCTGTCCCTCCCCAACTTGTGCTCTGTCTCTCTCACTCTCAAAAATAAATACACATTAAAATTTTTTTTTCAAAAGTCAGTGCTTTCGGGAAGGACCTAATGTTAGGAGCTGATGAGAAATGAGCAGGGTTCAGACAGACTTAGAGTTGGGGAGAGAAAGAGTGGAAAGGAGCAAGGAGAAGCTTCTGCTTTGTAAATTTCCCTAGAGCCAGCCCTAAAGTGGCGGAGAAGCCCTCGATTGGATTTTCTTCACACTAATGATAAGTGGGCTGAGGGATTTTTATTTTGGTTGGGGTTATGCAAAGGACCTTCCCATTCCCAAAGATTACCTGCCTTCCCTCTACCTTTCTCCTTGGAAGAAGCTTCTCCTTTTCATCATTCAACAGGGTGATAAACGCTAGGACCCTGTTATCTGGATTTAATGTCGTTTCCCATCTCAATGGAACCCAAATTGCCTATTGTTTTTCTTTAAATGTATTCTTTCCACAGTATAGTAGTTTTTTTGTTTTTGTTTTTGTTTTTTCTTTTACAAAAGGCTGCTTTTACATGAGGATCAAGACATATTTTCAATGCAAGAAAAACCTCGGAAACAAAAAACACAACATTGACATTTACAGTCATTAGGAATTTAGTGATTCACTGCATGGATAATGATTTGGGTTGCTTGTATTTATTAAAAAGTAGCAGCATGTGTGTAGAAAATAACATGATTTAGAATTTATGTTGCTCACTGTGAATGTAGAAATGAAATCACCATCACCAAAATACTTAAGTAGGGTTGTAATTTCCAATGCTACTTTGCTATTTAGACAGTGTTTGAATTATATGTGACTACTTTGCTATTTATACAGTGTTTGAATTATATGTGATTTTATTTAGTTACACAATAAATCTATCACAGAGAAAGCAAACAATCCTATTATCTTTGTTATTAAAAGCTCTCATGTGTCTGAGAGCTGACCCTATTAAACAAGAGTTAGAAAAATCAAGGAGAAAGTTAGCCTCTGATTCGTAAAGGAGGTTGAACCATATCACAGGTTACTGACAAGCGAAATCTCTACCCACCTAGCAAAAGACATGACCTAAACCATTCTAATTTGGATTAACAGTGCTTAATCAAGGCCAACTTGATTTTACAGCCTGTGCTACTGTGTCCAAGAATAGAATTCAATGAAGGTTGTAATAAGTAAAGCAGTTTAAGCTTCATTTGGACCCACTTAAATTACAAAGCTATTAGATAAAGTACATAAAATTTCTGATAGAACACATGGAATCTCCATGTACTTTTAAAGAGAACCGTGGTTACATATTCACATTCCCACCGCTACTCTGACACTGGGGGTGTGGGTGGGTGGGAGGAGAAAAGCGATGAATACCAATTCTTTTCAAAGTTCATTTATTTGAGAGAGAGAGCAGGGGAGGGGCAGAGAGAGAGAAGGAGAGAGAGAATCCCAAGCAGCCTCCACACCACGAACACAGAGCCTGACGTGGGGCTTGAACGCACAAACCATGAGATAATGACCTGAGCCAAAATCAAGAGCTGGATGCTTAACCAATTGAGCCACCCAGGTGCCCCTGAATACTGTAATGCCCCTGATTTCGAATCCGAGAGACCACCAAGGAGCCGATACCGATGCAAACGCACGAGGGTTTATTTGCAAGCTCGAGCTTGGGCCCAAGTATACCCGACACAGCGGAGCAGGGACTTGGATCCCTAGGTTAAGAGGCGTAGCCGTTTTATAGGGGCCAGTGGCCAATGAGATTGTTACACACACAGAAAGTTGCATAGTCATGTCAGTCCACATGCAGGTGGCCAATTGAATTACAATTTACCCTATAGTAACTGTTTGACCTAGCCTATCACTCTGGTCAGAATTGGCGCACAAGTTTGGCGGTTAGGGGTTCCACATTCCTGTATGAGCCAGTTTCCAGTAAGGGTGTGCTCAGTGGCTTGACTAGGGTGGGGGAGTGTCTTAAGCAATAAGTAGGTCATGTGGGGGTTATACATGAGATGGTGGGTGTAGCACAAAATGGAGTTAGTCTTGCTGTGTTTGTCCAGGGGTAGGGGATTTTTGTTAAATTCCTTGGGTCCCACAATACTAATTTTTATTTTTTTATTTTTTTATTTTTTTTTATTTTTTATTTTTTTAATTTATTTTTGGGACAGAGAGAGACAGAGCATGAACGGGGGAGGGGCAGAGAGAGAGGGAGACACAGAATCGGAAACAGGCTCCAGGCTCCGAGCCATCAGCCCAGAGCCTGACGCGGGGCTCGAACTCACAGACCGCGAGATCGTGACCTGGCTGAAGTCGGACGCTTAACCGACTGCGCCACCCAGGCGCCCCAACAATACTAATTTTTAGAAAGAAATCAGAAAAACTCAAGAAAAGGATGATACACAGGTGTTCAGAGCAATCAAAACAAAGTATTCATAAATTATATCCAGTAAATCCAAAGCCATTTGAGCCTGTTTTATGCCCATTTGCATCAAAGAGATTCAAGGAAGGTGATGGGAGAGGGGGTCTGAAGACATTACTTACAAGAGATTCTTGAAGCTGAAGTCTGGTTCCCTGGGGCTGAAGCTACTTAGCATTGATTTGTATTAGTGATGTTTAGTGTGCCAGAAGTCCTAGAGGCTGGGAGAGGCACAAGTTATACTGTAAACACTATCAGACTTTTTTTTTAAGATAAATGTTTATGGAGGATTTTTTTTAAAAAAAGAAAACATTAGATTTTAATGCAGATTATATGCGTAGGGGATACAGTCTCCTTGAATGAATAACATTTTACCTAGTTAACTCTCCATTAACCTCAAGCAGATTATCTACAATCTGACACAACTGTTGAATATCACAGGGCACCATCCAAATAAAAGAATAAAAGAATAAAATAGCATTCCTGCTGCCTGAGGACTCACAGTCTGAAGCAAAGAAAAAAACAGAAGCAGCCGATTAAAATGAAATAAGATCAATGCTACACATAGAAGAATAAGAGAACAATTCTGCTGTTTTGGATTGGTTTTGCTGGAAGGTTATCAGAAAGGTATCAGAAAGGTATCAGGAAGACAAAGGGTGCCTGGGTGGCTCAGTTGGTTAGTGGTCATGATTTCATGGTTCCTGGGTCCGAGCCCCACATCGGGCTCTGTGCTGGCAGTGTGAAGCCTGCTTAGGATCCTCTCTCCCCCACCCCCCCCCTCTCAAAATAAATAAACTTAAGAAAAAGAAAAAAGAGAAAGACAAAGGTGACATCTAAGTTGAGTGTACAGTTTTCTGGGTTTAAAAAAAAAAGTGGGGATGGCTATTGTAGGCTGCCAGAGCAGGATAATGAAGGGACAAGGGTATGGAAGCCGAGGAGGAACCATGGGGACCACGAGGAATCCAAGGCCAGCATGGCACAGAACCCATGGAGGAGAACATCTTGGAGGGACCAGAAAGGCAGGGCTGGGACAAGGAAGTAAAGAGCCAGTAGAAGCTCACACCTGGCTGAGCGCTTTGCCTAGATCTGTGTTTCCAGATTCACAGCTCAGTGTGAAGGATGGGCTAGAATGGGGAGATGATGAAGGTCTAGCCAAGAGCAGCACATACAGTGCGCGGCGGGCAGGCCTCAGGGATTTGAGAGACCCAGGTGAAGGTATCTGATGGCCAAATGGGAAGTGTGAATTCAGGAAAGGGGTCAAAAGCCCCCTCAGGTCCTGGCTGAGGCAATAGGAGGTCCTCCTTACTAGCTGAGCTAGGAGCTCCTGGATGCGCATGCAGGAGGGGTCTGATGGGGACAGGGTCTATCAGCTTGGGAACACACTGATTTTGACTGGGGCGTGGGACAGACATCCAGGTGGACACGGATGTCCAGAAGGCAATTAGTAAACGACTCCGAAGAGGACTGGAGGTGGGAAAATAGCTTTGCATGGCACCCTCACATGGAATTTGATACAGACCCAGCAGCCCTTTCACTATATGTCCCCCGGAGGCACTCACTACGTGCCAGACTGTCTTCTCTTCCTACCCACCCGGTCACAGCTGATGTCACTACTTATTCCCGCTGACATTTCACATAATCCTGGTTCACAGGACACTAAATATAGGTCCACTAACACTGTGGTTCAGAGCGAGCCACACATTTGAGCAGCTGCATAGCTCTATCTATTTATTGGCAGCTGAAACGTGGACTCCCTGGTGAACGTTATGATCATAATGAAGCATAAAATTGAGCCTCCAACTTCTCTTCATAACATGAAAGACACCTCTGAGGTTGAGTCTCACTTTTTCTATTATTTCATGTGTCTCAAATTCACCTAGTTAAGGAAAATATGCTTCTGAGGTTTCTTCCCCAAACTACAAAATTAAAGTATGCTTATTGAGAAAAGATCATCATACCAAGAAAAAAAGCCAACCTTCTCCCCTTTCCCCACCTCATTTCCCTCCACTGCTTCACATATGTACAATCCCCTCCCTGTGAACGGCTTTATATACATTATGCCATGCTTTCCTCAATGCATATATTGTGTATAGACATAATTATGTTCCTCTCAATAAAAGCAATTTATAAAATGTATAGTGAAGTGCATTTTCATTTTTATAAGACTGCAAATCTTGTAAATTACTTCTGATTTTTGAGTCCTGAAACATCCATCTTTAGTTGGGGAACTACAGATAGATAGATATCTATCTATCTGTATACAGATAGATACAGATAATTATCTATCTGTAATTAGATAGCCTAATTACAGAGGAGCAGGGAAAGCAACATCAATATTTGAACTGATACTACCAATACTTGTGTTCAGTATGAAAATGCAATTGGTGGTAACTTCCAGGAGATGTCAATTCTGTCTCACACCACACGGATATCCAGAGTATTTCTAACCACCCTACCCAGCCACATTCCCTAGGTCCTTCCACAAGAGTACAAAGAACCAAACAGTCCGTTAATCGATGTTCAACTAACAGGTCAATTACATTCTATTTGGTGGTTGGATGGTTTAAAAATTTCTGAAGTGGATAATTGGAATATATATATGTAAATGTTTTTTTTAACGTTTATGTATTTTTGAGACAGAGAGAGACACAGCATGAATGGGGGCGGGGCAGAGAGAGAGGGAGACACAGAATCGGAAGCAGGCTCCAGGCTCTGAGCAGTCAGCACAGAGCCCGACGCGGGGCTCGAACTCACGGACCGCGAGATGGTGACCTGAGCCGAAGTCGGACGCTCAACTGACTGAGCCACCCAGGCGCCCCTATATGTAAATGTTTATACCTATCATCTTACACATAGCACTTAAATATTCTGAAGTTAAAAAAACTGCCTGATTTTCATGCCCGAGGCAAAGTCTACAGAGAATATGATTTATGTCTTATTGTTTAAAGCATTTGTATTTTTTTAAATCATGTTCTTCCACATTAGCATTTTCCCCAAAAGTGAAGGAAGTGTAGTCAACCAGTAATCTTCTTGAGGGGACAGGTCATGGTTTACTTTGTGCACCCTTCATTCCCCATTCATACTCTTAAAGGTAATTGACTCGAGTAAGTTCAGGAATATCAGGGTCTTTATAGATTTTTTTTTTTTTGCTAAATTCCCCCAATACAATAGAGAAAAAGCCCCCCGAGTTTCCTGGGTTTTTTTTCTTTTTTGCCGAAAAGTTACAAAGGCTAGAAGAGGAGAAATTTAATAATGGTTATCGTAACAGATCATTGAAAATGTGATTGTAGGACATCACAAGATTTTTGCAAAAAAAAAAAAAAGCAGAAAGAAAGAAAGAAAGAAAGAAAGAAAGAAAGAAAAGAAAGAAAGAAAGAAAAGAAAAGAAAAAGAAATACAGAACTTGCTCTTTAGGACGCACAGTTTTCTTTTAAATGGAAAGAATGAAATCCTATGGAGATGTAGCTTTTCAAGACGCCATTCATTCAAGCACATATATCTCACCAAAAATAACTCGGAAGCAGTGACCTTTCAGTCTCTTGGAGCTCTGAACCATGTCACAGAAACTCTTATGAATGTGGGTGCCACTGGGGCCTTATAAGCAGAACTGACCTCTGGCAGCACAGGGCCTTTTTGAAGAATAGGGAGCTGTGCCTTGGAAGCCGCTATGCTCCATCACTACTGTGCTGATTAGCTATGGCTGCATAACAAATGTCCCTCGTGTCAGGGCCTTAAAGCAACAATGATATACTATGTCTCCCAACTCTGGGGGCTGACTGGGTACTTGTGCTGGCCTTGCCCGAACTCACTCATGAGGCTGCAGTGCTGTGCTGAATGTTCTAAATGTCCTTCCTCACATGGCCAAAGCCCTGGTGGCAACGCTAGAATGGTCAGGATGGCTGGCTTCCCTGTCCATGTGGGGTCTCATCCCTGGACTGCACACAAATCAGCATCCTAGGAATGTGAGGGTGGTTCCCTCTCCCTGTGGGGTCTCATCCCTGGACTGTACAGAAATCAGCATCCTAGGAATGTGAGGGTGGCTTCCAGAGCTCTCCATGTGGGGTCTCATCCCTGGATTGTACAGAAATCGGCATCCTAGGAATTTGAAGCTGGCTTCCAGAACTCTCCATGTGGGGTCTCATCCCTGGATTATGCAGAAATCAGCATCCTAGGAATGTGAGGGTGGCTTGCCTATCCATGTGGGGTCCCATCCCTGGATTATGCAGAAATCCGAATCCTAGGAATGTCAGGCTGCCTTCCCTCTCCATGTGGAGTCCCATCCCTGGATTGTGCAGAAATCAGCATCCTAGGAATGTGAAGCTGGCTTCCAGAGCTTTCCATGAGGGGTCCCATCCCTGGATTATGCAGAAATCCGCATCCTAGGAATGTGAGGCTGCCTTCCCTCTCCATGTGGGGTCTCATCCCTGGATTGTGCAGAAATCAGCATCCTAGGAATTTGAAGCTGGCTTCCAGAACTCTCCATGTTGGGTCCCATCCCTGGATTGCGCAGAAATCCGCATCCTAGGAATGTGAGGCTGCCTTCCCTCTCCATGTGGAGTCTCATCCCTGGATTGCGCAGAAATCAGCATCCTAGGAATGTGAGGGTGGCTTGCCTCTCCATGTGGGGTCCCATCCCTGGATTGTGCAGAAATCAGCATCCTAGGAATGTGAAGCTGGCTTCCAGAGCTTTCCATGAGGGGTCCCGTCCCTGGATTATGCACAAATCCACATCCTAGGAATGTGAGGCTGGCTTCCCTCTCCATGTGGGGTCTCATCCCTGGATTGCGCAGAAATCAGCATCCTAGGAATGTGAAGCTGGCTTCCAGAGCTTTCCATGAGGGGTCCCATCCCTGGATTATGCACAAATCCGCATCCTAGGAATGTGAGGCTGGCTTCCCTCTCCATGTGGGGTCTCATCCCTGGATTGCGCAGAAATCAGCATCCTAGGAATGTGAGGGTGGCTTCCAGAGCTCTCCATGTGGGGTCTCATTGCTGGATTGTGCAGAAATCAACATCCTAGGCATGTGAGGGTGTAAATGGCAAAGCTTCTGGGGGATTGGCCTGGAAAGTTCACAATGTCCTACTCTGATTAGCCAAAAGCAAACCACCTCAGACTCCAAGGAGTATGGTACAGACTCTACCTCTTGATGAAGGAGCTGTAAAAAATCCCAGGCCATTTTTAATCCACTTCAAGAAATTAAAAATCCCTCAACCCTCTGCCCAGCTCAGTCCCATCTGAGCCTGCACAAAGGCTGATGGTGGTCTAAGGGCCTTGGTCACTTTCCAGAACTTCAACATGATGTTTAAATGGGATTTTCTACAATGTGCTTTTCTAAGTGAAAAGGTAGAAGGAAGTAAAATATAATATACAACACACCACAATTGTAAAAAATGAAGGAAAAGTTTAATGGGGCGCCTGGGTGGCTCAGTCAGTTGAGCGTCTGACTTTGGCTCAGGACATGATCTCACAGCTCATGAGTTCGAGCCCTGCATCGGGCTCTGTGCTGACAGCTTGGAGCCTGGAGCCTGCTTCAGATTCTGTGTCTCCCTGTCTCTCTGCCCCTAACCCACTCACATTCTGCCTCTGTCTCTCTCAAAAATAAATAAACATTAAAAAAAAAAAAAATGAAGGAAACGTTTAAGAGGTATATGTACTCAGAATAGGAACCACAGTCAAACGACAGCTTTAAATTTATATAATTGCCATTTGCAAAGTTCAGTGATTCCTTACATGAAATATGCTAGTTTTAAAAATAACTGTTTACAAAGGCAGGAGATGGTATCTTCAATAATTCCCTTGGTATCATTAATTCCCAATTAATAAGCAATAGGCTATAGACTGCTGGCCTATATATTTCTCTACTTAAGAGAGGAACAGTTGATAATGGCTTATTACAGTCTCATCAATAAATAAGCATCAATATCACCTACCTCATAGGATTTGCTTAAAAATTAGATATTTTAACATGTGAAAACTTCACCAAACAGTATCTGGAGCATAGTAAGACATCTCTAGTATTTAACAAAATAGAAATTATTAATACCACCAAAAGAGTTTATCTTTTCAACAGCAGTAAATATTACATTTAATTTCAGAAATCAAGAAAATAATTCATCCTTGTATTTCTATAAGAAGTAACAAAAAAGGTCAATGCACATAGGGCGTAATACACACACACACACATATACACACACACAAGCAACTTGAGCCACCTCAACCAACACTTTCAGAGCGAAGGAGATATAGATTGCCTGTAGAGTCACTTAATTTCATAGACACATAGACAACGCTGGTCTTTTCCAGGGCCTGTTCTTGAGAGCTTATACACATTAGTTCAATTGGTCCTCATAACAAACTTATAAAGTGGGTGCTTTCATTATATTTTAAACATGAAGAAATTAAGGTGTACAAGAGTTCTCACTAGTAAATGTACGAACTAAGTCCAGTGTGGATGGTTCTGCCTTTACAATCCATGCTTCTGTCCTCTACTGTCCCTGTCACCATGCTGGTTGAGAAATTCCTCATTCAAGTCACTGCACAGCTAGGAAGCTAGCAAGATATGCCCTCTGGTAAAGTATTGTGAGAACTAATGTCCGCAAGAATGCTCTCTTTGGCTACATCAACACTGGCCTAAATACCAAGGATTGAAGGATGGAAAACAATTATGAACAATTATCAACAACTGTGAGGCTTTGTTCTGGATGTTCAATTGCCCTGTTGTAAAATATTATGTATCAGAAAGCCTGAGGGGTAGTTGGAGGACAGTGGGGATCAGGATTATAACTTCAAATTCATCTGTCCTTAGACTCTAAATCGGCCAAGAGGGACAATGTATCATGTACTCATATAACTGCCCGATTCTTGCTTCTGAACCCAAACTAACTGATGACAAGAGGCGGTTCTCTGAGGATTGATTTCTTTCCATGCAAAATAAGAACAAAGAGAGAATGGAGGAGTACAGTTCCCCATTTATTCTGAAAATAGGGCATGCTTCATAAATGCTTATTAATGTTCCTCTACAAAAATAGTGATTGGAACTGGCTTTGGTTTCATTTAAAATTGAGCTGAATCACAGAAGCTATGGATTGCTAGGTCTCCTGTCCAGGGCCCTGACATTTATTCTTCAGTACCCTGTGATTACCAAAAAACAAAAGGCGACAGCACATGGCATTCATTCTCCCATGAAGCCAAAAAGTGTTGGGGGACTTGGCACAAGTGGCTGGACTCCGTGAGAAACAAACACTTCAAAAGAATCATTGTTTTGTGTTAAGAATGTAGCCCACAGTGATCAATTCAAACAACATTCAGAAAAGCAAAGCAGGTCCTTTTTTCTTTCGTATTGTCGGGAAATCCAGAAGGAAGGTTAATTTGGGGATCTGGCTGAGCTGCCAGTGACCACTGCCCACATGTCAACAGAAGGATAAAAGGCACACTCTGGCTAAAATGAGTTCATGCTTTCAGATCATTTTAATCCCCATGGTCTATTCCAAAGAGCAGAACATTCCTTAAAAGCTTTATATTGTGATTAGATGATTAGGGCTTTAGGGTTTAAGTGGTATTTTCCTTTCAGCAGAAGTCTGCAAAAACTGAATGACTTTTCAACAAATATTTGCCTAAAAGGAAAAAGCTTTCATTTTCTTAGTGTGATCCCAACCTTGACCATATCATCATTGGTCCTGGCCACTTTCAGACAGCTTGGCTCACCCAGGCAGGCAAATAAATTGAAAATGCCTTTATCTAAAATATTCAAATTTTCTTTCCAAGGCAGGTTCTGAGCACTACCTAATTTCTCCAAGTCATGCAGAGATAATAGGCCGCACTGGAGACGACATTATGAAGAGCACGTCCTATTAGAGCGGGGCATACTTTCAGGACACTGGATGTCCCTGGAGACACCACACAAGCTCTTTGCACCATACAAGCTCTGGCCTGCTCTGTGTCAGGCCAGCCTGGAAGGTTATGGAGTGCAGCTCATTGTTTTTTCAACACAGGTCAGTCTTAACTTCTGTCTATGACAATATGAAAACTCAATCACTGGAGAGACAAAGCACGTACAAATGCTGTATAAAATATAACCAACACTGTTTTCAATGTCTAGATTTACATGGGAAATGAAAACAGTAAGAAAATTCCCAGGGACCCAAAGTGACGAGGACACTGAAAACAAAGTTCTGGGTAAAAGCCCAGAATATCTGCTGCTGACCAGGCCCACAGCCAGGAAAAAGGCCTTGCACTGTCACAGATGGAAGCTGGCATGTAGATGCCATCAGAGATCTGGAACCCTCAAGGAGGTGCCATGGAGGGACTCAAAAACATTCACCCTCTAGTACCCACTTGGCCTTGGTTGTGAAAGAAAGATTTTCATCACTGTTAATAAATGAATGTCACCTTTGCAAAAAAACAGAATTCAAATAATTACATCCTGTATGTTCTGGGAACACTCAAGCTATTTTTAAAGTGGTCCTGTGATGTTGGGAAGAAGCAAATAAAATCCGTTCTTACAATTCCTTGCTCAAACCCACCTTCTCAGCAAGAACATGCCTAGTCATAGTATTTAAATGTGTACCCACACACTTTCCTTTTCTCCTAAGCACTCACTGCCTTCTGGTATTGAACTCTGCAAATTACTGTTTTACTGGGTTGTTTGCTCTATTCCTGCCATAAAAGAAGTACCCTTTAATGGTCCCTGTTATGATTGCCAAGCACATAATTGGATAATGTCAGGAAGCAAATGATTGGTTAATGTCAGGAACCACATGAATGGGTAATTTCAGGAAGCGTGTGATTGATTAATGTCAGAAGGCACATGACTGGATAATGTCAGGAAGCATATGATTGGTTAATGTCAGAAGGCACATAACTGGATAATGTCAGGAGGCACGTGACTGGATAATGTCAGGAGACACATAACTTGATAATGTCAAGAGGCACACAACTGGATAAATCAAGAGGCACATGACTGGATGATGTCAGGAACCACATGACTGGATAATGTCAAGAGGCACATGATTGGATAATGTCAAGCAGAACATGACTGGATAATGTCAGGAGACACATGACTGGATAATGTCAGGAAGCACATGATTGGATAATGTCAGGTGGCACAAGACTGGATAATGTCAAGAGGCACATGACTGGATGATGTCAGGAAGCACATGACTGGATAATGTCAGGAGGCACATGATTAGATAATGTCAAGAGGCACATGACTGGATAATGTCAGGAGGCACATGACCAGATAATGTCAGGAAGCACATGACTGGATAATGTGAGGAGGCACATGACTGGATAATCTCAGGTGGCACATGACTGGATAATGTCAAGAGGCACATGACTAGATGATGTCAGGAAGCACATGACTGGATAATGTCAGGAGGCACATGATTAGATAATGTCAAGAGGCACATGACTGGATAAATCAAGAGGCACATGACTGGATAATGTCAGGAAACACATGACTGGATAATGTCAGGAGACACATGACTGGATAATGTCAGGAAACACATGACTGGATAATATCAAGAGGCATATGAATGGTTAATATCAGGAGGCACGTGACTGGATAATATCAAGAGGCACGTGACTGGATAATGTCAGGAAGCACATGACTGGATAATGTGAGGAGGCACATGACTGGATAATGTCAGGAGGCACATGACTGGATAATGTCAAGAGGCACATGACTGGATAATATCAAGAGGCACATGACTAGATGATGTCAGGAAGCACATGACTGGATAATGTCAGGAAACACATGACTGGATAACATCAAGAGGCATATGATTGGTTAATATCAGGAGGCACGTGACTGGATAATATCAAGAGGCACGTGACTGGATAATGTCAGGAAGCACATGACTGGATAATGTCAAGAGGCACATGACTGGATAATGTCAGGAGGCACATGAATGGATAATGTCAGGAGGCACATGACTGGATAATGTCAGGAGGCACATGACTGGATAATATCAGGAAGCACATGACTGGATAATGTCAGGAGGCACATGACTGGATAATGTCAGGAGGCACAAGACTGGATAATGTCAGGTGGCACACGACTGGATGATGTCAGGAGCACATGACTGGATAGTGTCAGGAAGTACATGACTGGATAATGTCAGGAAGCATATGATTGGTTAATATCAGGAGGCACATGTCTGGATAATATCCAGAGACACATGACTGGATAATGTCAGGAAGCATATGATTGGTTAATATCAGGAGGCACATGTCTGGATAATATCCAGAGACACATGACTGGATGATGTCAAGAGGCACATGACTGGATAATGTCAGGAATCACATGACTGGATAATATCAGGAGACACATGACTGGATAATGTCAAGAGGCACATGACTGGATAATCAGGTGGCACATGACTGGATAATGTCAGGAAGCATATGATTTGTTAATATCAGGAGGCACATGACTGGATAATGTGAGGAAGCACATGACTGGATAATGTCAGGTGGCACATGACTGGATGATTGTCAGGAAGCATATGATTGGTTAATATCAGGAGGCACATGACTGGACAATATCAAGAGGCACATGACTTGATGTCAGGAGCCACATGGCTGAATAATGTCAGGTGGCACATGAGTGGATAATGTCAGGATGCATATGACTGGATAATACCAGGAAGCACTAGAGCCACATCATGGCATGCTTGTCTGGATGACCCAGCTTATGTCCTGGCACTTCCCTCACTCAGGTCCCGCCCTTGCCAGAACTCATGAACACTTTCAGTGGAGCACTGGTGTTGAGCATGTCAATTTGAATTTGACAAAGTGAAAAATTTAAAAATCATCTGCCTATGTCTGACTTTAAGCTGTACTACAAAAATGTAATCATCAAGACAGTACAGTACTGGCACAAAACCAGACACTCAGATCAATGGAACAGAATAGAGAACCCAGAAATGGGCTCAAAAACCTACGGCCAGCTAATCTTTGACAAAGCAGGAAAGAATATCCAATGGAATAAAGACAGTCTCTTCAGCAAGTGGTGCTCGGAACACTGGACAGTGACATGCAGAAGAATGAACCTGGACCACTTTCTTACACCTTACACAAAAATAAACTCAAAATGGATGAAAGACCTAAACATAAGACAGGAAGCCATCAAAATCCTAGAGAAAGCAGGCAAAAAACCTCTTTGACCTTGGCCCACAGCAACTTCTTACTCAACACATCACTGGAGGGAAGGGAAACAAAAGCAAAAATGAAATACTGGGACCTCATCAAAATAAAAAGCTTCTGCACTGTGAAGGAAACAATCAGCAAAACTAAAAGGCAACCGACGGAATGGGAGAAGATATTTGCAAACGACATATCAGACAGATAAAGGGTTAGTATCCAAAATCTATAAAGAACTTATCAAACTCAACACCTAAAAAACAAGTAATCCAGTGAAGAAATGAGTGAAAGACATGAATAGACACTTCTCCAAGGAAGACATCCAGATGGCCAACTGACACATGAAAAAATGCTCAACATCACTCTTCTTCAGGGAAATACAAATCAAAACCACAATGAGATACCACCTCATACTAGTCAGAATGGCTAACATTAACAACTCGGGAACAACAGATGTTGGCGAGGATGTGGAGAAAGAGGATCTGTTTTGCACTGCTGGTAGGAATGCAAACTGGTGCAGCCACGCTGGAAAACAGTATGGACAGTCCTCAAAAAATTAAAAATAGAACGACCCTATGACCAGCAGTTGCACTACTAGGTGCTCATCCAAGGGATACAGGTGTGTTGTTTCAAAGGGGCACATGCACCCCAATGTTTATAGCAGCGCTACTGACAATCGCCAAAGTATGGAAAGAGCCCAAATGTCCATCGATGGATGAATGCATAAAGAAGATGTTTTATATACATACAATGGAGTATTACTTGGCAACCAAAAGGAAAGAAATCTTGCGATTTGCAATTACGTGGATGGAACTAGAGGGTATTATGCTAAGTGAAATTAGTCAGAGAAAGACAAGTATCATATGACTTCACTCATATGAGGACTTTAAGGGAAGGGAAGGGAAGCAAAAACAATATAAAAACAGGGAGGGGGACAAAACGTAAGAGACTCTTAAATACAGAGAACAGAGGATTGCTGAAGGGGTTGTGGGAGGAGGGGGAGTGGGCTAAGTGGGTAAGGGGCATTAAGGAATCTACTCCTGAAATCATTGTTGCACTATATGCTAACTAACTTGGGTGTAAATTAATTAAAAAATAAAAAATAAAATGCAAAAAAAAAATCGTATGCCTGTGTGAGTAAAAACTTCGGCAGTAGGGGAGCAGGAGGTTTAGAGAAGTGAAAAACAGTGTAGCACGGATGGGTGTAGGAACCACAGGGAGCCCAGCAAGGTGAGAGAGCGGCCTGACATATCTGAAAGAAGGTGATATCACAACAGAAATTAGCTGGACAAAAGGTTTTAATTATTTTTCCAAGAGACAGATAAAACTCTAGCAATGCCTGGTGAGGTGAGCTTTCCCCCCCTCACCAACTGAAAAGAAAATGTCAGGTATCATCAAGCAAGTGTATTACCTTTCTTCCAAGGGCACCCGAGAGAGTCCTAAGAAGCCTCAAACAGTGCACACCCAACAGTGCTCATAACACAGAACCCCATCTAGGAAGCCACAATGAACGATGTTCTGAGTTTCCTAGGAACTGTAGAAAAAAATTAAGGATTGGACACCCAAAGACCTTTATGTTTAAATGTATACCTTTCTCACACTGGGCAGGCACTTTTCCTCACCCACGTCCTTCCTCTCTTCTTCATGGCCAACCTCTGGTTTCTCTTCGACTGTGCCACCCACATTCCAGGCGCAGTCTCCCACAGTTATCTCAGAACCAAACTCTTTCGGAGAATCATCTTAGAAGATCTGTATTTTACACATGCGGAACACGTTCCCTGTCGCATTTCATCCCTCTGAAACTTTCTGGGGGAACGGAGTAAGGATTCGAGGCTTCCCTGTTTGGTGCTTTTGGTTTTGCTTTCTATTTTGAACACTTCAGTTATTTCAACTAACCACATAACAAAAACCTGCCTTTCCCCCCATTACTTGTCATCTGTTTCGTGTATATGGTCTTCTTCGAGATGCGGTACCATCCAAAAAATCTCCAATTTTAAAGTAACTTTCAATGCAGCATGTTATAAGGTAAGCGCAAATCTGTAACAACTAGGTAAACATTGGAGTCTTTCACTTTCCGTTTTATTCCCTGATGGATTAATATAATAAATCCCTTTGTAGATACATTTATCAAATTTAATAGCACAAAATACGAGATACATTATTTAGCCAAGTGCTTCAATACCTATGATCAAGCGCCATTGTTTTGAGTGCCAAGATACAGAATCTATTTGCCTGTATCGCTTAACATAAAATAGCTCTTTTCAATTCATACTTGATATGTACAACATTTAATGTACACTCTGCCTGAAGAGAGGCAGGCTGTGATTCATTCTCACCAGGCTCCGTGCATACAAATGACCAGGAGCAGCTTCATGACAGGGTTAGGGACACAACCTTTATGGGGTTACACAGGGAGGGGACCAAGAGCAGTGGCTCATTTATGAAATAAAGAAAGCTGCCAGAGAAAATTACCTCGTGTGTAATGCAGAACTGGCCAAGACAGCCATAAATATCTCGAGATTTTTTTTTTTAATTCTGAGCTGAGGATCTGGATTGTGTTCAGGGGAGATATACCGTGGGGGACTGAATAGAGCCCCCCCCCCAATATTCACCTCCTAATTTGTAGATTCTGTAAATATGTTATATCACATAACATAAGGAACTCTGCAGATGTGATTAACGACCTCGAGATGGGGGTGTTGTCAGGGAACATCGAGGTGGGTCCAGTGTAATCACAAGGGTCCTCATAAGAGGAAGGCAGAAGGTAGATTTTCCATAGTGATGCACTGTGAGACAGCCAACCAGCCCTTGGTGGCTTTGAAAGAAGGCAGCATAAGCCTAAGCCTACAAGTGGCTCCAGAAGCTGGAAGAGGCAGAAAAACAGTCTCCACAAAAGAATGATCCATGAAAGAACAGAGGTTCTGATAACATCTTCGTTTTAGCCTAACATAGTCAGGGTTCTCCAGGGAAATAGAACAAACCAGAGATTCATCAAGAGGAATTGGCTCACATGATTCTGGGGCTGGGATGTCCCACAACCTTCCACCTGCAAGCTGGAAACCCAGGAAAGCTGGTGGTGTCATTCAGTGTGAGTCCAAAGGTCTGAGAACCAGGGGAAGGCAAGGTATGAATCCCAGTCCAAGAGCAGAAGATGAGATGAAATGTCTCAGCTCCAGCAGTGAGGCAGGAAAACAAGGAATTAACTCCTCCTTCATCTGCTTTTTGTTCTATTCAAGGCCCCCAGAGGATAGGATGAGGCCCACCACAGTCAGGAGGACAGTCTGCTTTGCTGAATCCTCTGATTCAAATACTAATCTCATCAGGAAACACCCTCACAGATGCACCCAGAGATAATGTTTAACGTGGACACCCCCCTGGCCCAATCAAATGAACACGTAACACTAAGGGTCACACCCACAGACTGATTCTGGACCTCTGACCTCCAGTACCGGCACATAATACATCTGTGTTGTGTTAAACTACTGAGTTCGCAGTGGTTTGTTACAGCAGCCACCTCAGGACAGTCTGGTTTGTTAAGAGAGGGAGCCAAGAATCAGGCTGCCTTGATCTGGACCCACTCTACCACTTACTAGCTTTGGGCCTTAGGCAAGTCTCCCAAACTATGATCCTGAAAGAGGATACGATAGGGTATTTACCTGTGCGGTTTGGAGTTCCTCAGAAACAGACCCTAAGGTAAGGTTTCAAATGTAAGAGTCTACTTGGGAGTCCAGAGCACATCCATGGGCGTGGGGAAGGGACAGAGGAGAGCAGCAGCAAGTTAAGTCATCCGCCTCAGTGGGCACAGGACACTCCAATGAGGGAGTGTGTTCCCTCAGAGTTACCTCATCTCCCCCACAGCCCTAAGACCCCTTCCCAGCCCCTACTGCCCCCAGGAATGAGGTATTTAATGCGAATCTCTGAAAATCATTGGCTCCTGGCTGCTTCTGGGAGGTGTTAATTCCCCATTACTTCCCACCTAGGGTTTGGCCAGAATTGCCTTCAGCATTTCTGGTTCCAGGAAAGAAAAAAAAAAAAAAAAAAGGGCAGAGAGAGATGCAGATGGGTGCCGGATGAAGGGGGGGGGGGGCTGAGTATCTGGGTAGCCCTTTACAGGGTGCTTGGGAGGGGCGTTAATTCCACGCTTCCATCTTTCCTGGCTCAGTGCCTAGCACACAGAAGGTGCTCAATAAAGGCCAGTTATTCTAACCACTAGATCCGCGTCTTCTGTGTTCCCAGAGCATCCCAATTGTGGTACGCGGTAAGCTGTGCTGTCATTACCTGGCAACTAAGTACACGGCCCTGATTCCGTTGTAAGCAGCTGGAGGGCAGCCGCTGGGACCTCCCGGTTCACTGTACAAATGCTATGATGGTACGTGGCGGGAATATCGTCATTGTCTGTCGAGTGGCGGCTGAATGAATAGGAAGCGAGAACCCATAAGCACTTAGCAGCGGGAAGGAAGGCATTTTAGAACGAAGCAGGGACAACACAGAGACACCACATGTGTCAGTAATCCCATCTCGAGCGTGATCCCCAGAAGAACTAAAATCAGTCACCGCAACAGAGCCTTGAACATGGGTGTTCACAGCAGCATTATTCACAGCAGCCGAATGGTGGAAACAACCAAAAGATTGATCAACAGCTGCATAGATGAACAAAATGTGGTCCATCCATACAGTGGAATACTATTCGGCCTTAAAAGGGAAGAAAGTTCTGATATGTGCTATAGGACAGATGAACCTCAGAAACATGGAGGGAGGTGAGAGAAGCTATTCATACAAAAGTTTACATATTGTAGGATTCCGTTTATATGAAATAGGCAGAACAGGTAAATCTATTAAATATCTACGGACAAAAAGCAGATTAATGGTCACCAGGAGCTAGGGTAGAGGGGGGCAGGGTGTAGTGACTGCTTACATGGGTGTAGACTTTCATTTCTGACAGATAAAATGTTGGGGAACCAGAAAGAGAAGGTGGTAGCACAACCCTGTGAGTGTACTAAATGCCACGGAACTGATTGCTTCAAAATGATTAAAATGGCAAATTTAAGATTTATGTGCATTTTATCTCCTTTAGAAAAAAGAAGAAGAAGAAGAAGAAGAAAGAAAAATAACTCCCTTGATGTCAGGAAATCAGATTAGTCTGGGAGCAGAGAACCAGCTTTTCCCATATTTCTGGAAGCAGAACGCAGGGAAAACCACAGAGTTTAAAAACGAGTCAGTTGGGTGTGAACCCCAAGTGTACTCACTACTAGCCATGTGAGCTTGGACAAGTGTTCTGGGTGACACAGGGTCTTTTTCTATACAGTGGAGATGCCTGCATTCCAGGATTGTTTGGAGGCATAATGGGAGGCACAGACACAGCTCCCAGCACGCAGTAGGCCCTTGAGTGGATGTGGACAGATGGCTGTCCCAGCCTTGGTGGCCCCACCGTACTCAGCAGCATGGCGAAGTCTTCTCCAAGTCCAGAAGCGGCCCCATCACAGGCTCGCACTTGCAGAACAGATGTAAAAGCTGCTGCAGCTTTTGTTGCCAGCCTTCTCCAGGAAAAGGACTCATATGATGACACACTCCCCTTCACTGATGAAGAGCAAAAGAGCCCAAGTCTTCATTGAGGGACCACCAATGTGGCAGGAACAGCATTCAGGTGACATTTGCAGACCATGCAACGGACGACCTGTGAGAATGGCTTCTACTTAACTCAGATCAATTTCACAATCAATCCCCGTCCTTTAAAAGAGGCCAAAGCAAAGCCCTAAAAAGAAGCTGAAACAACAGATCCCACATATTTTGTCCTCTTCCCCAACCGTCCATCCCTCAGACATACTTGGCTGGGTTTATGGTCTTAACAAAGGTCGAGCTACAGTTCAACTTAGTGTATCCCCTTTAGACCAAGCGACAAAACCCATGGATTAGGACAGCCAGACTTCACTGTCGCTTTGCCAACCTCCTCGGTCTCCCAGGAATGCCCATAAAATGCAGAATCTTTGCAGACCAGCGAGCAGTAAAAGCCTCCCCAACAACAGCGTGCATTTGCAGATTCCAGCCTTTGCCTGCTGCTTGAAAATGCGTCACAGTTGCTGAAAGAGGTCTTCTTTGCTTTTTAAAACTTTTCTAATAGGGTCACAGAGGTCGGCCCTCAGCCCCAGTACACAGCTTCCATCAAATTTAGATTATAAAGGATTTCCTTAGCACTGTCCATTTGCCAGGCTTAATGGAAATAAGCAATATTCCTATTAAATGTAAGAGGTATTGAAGAAATATCAACAGGGGTCTAGATCCATTCATAGTAGTGGTTCTCCACGTGGGGCCATGTGGTACCCGCAGAGGTCACCAATATCTGAAACATTTCTGGTTGCTGAGATTGGGGCAGGGGTTGCTGCAGGCATCCAGTGCAGAGGGGGTGTGCACAGGACAGCCTCCCCCACAAAGAATACAGGTCGAAAAAGTCAATTATGCCAAGGTTGAGAAATCCAAACTAACTGGAACAGCCTAAGAATTCAAACATTTCTCTCAATGACCCCCCTGCACACACATAAAACACCAAAATGCAAATGACTAAGCATCTGTTCATTCTTCCCTTACTGATTCAGTCATGGATTTGTTTCTATGAATCTAAGAGGGATTGCCCCTCAAGTTGCTCTAGAGCCTTTCTGTGTTGCTTCCTCTTTCTTTTCTCCAGGAGTTTGCTAGAAGGAGAGAAAAGCCTGTGTCTTATCCCTAAGGTAAGTGACTGACAGTACAGTCAGAATTCCAGCAATGTAGTTTGGGTTTGGTTGTTTTTGTTTTGTTTTGTTTGAGATAAATGACATTTCTGATTGAAAAATATTAAATATTTATGGGGCACCTGGGTGCCTCAGACAGTTAAGCATCCGACTCTTGATTTCAGCTCACAGTTTGTGAGTTTGAGCCCAGCATCAGCCTGCTTGAGATTCTCTCCTTCTCACTCTCTATCTCTGTTCCTTCCCCGTTTGTTCTCATTCTCTCTCTCTCTCTCTCAAAGGAACTAAATAAACTTAAAAAATACCTTTAAATATATTATTTATAATTTATAAATATTTATATTAATTATTACATAATAAATATATTAAAATATCTCAGGAGGGTTTTCATTTTATTTGGGTCATTCTTCAATTTCAAGAGAACATGTATCAGGCACCACATCACCTGAACAAAAGGAAATGGCAAGTGAAATACTTCATTAGTTAATGCAGTCGCTCCCTACCTAAAGGGCTGAATCCTCAGAGGGGTACGTCCCACCATTATGGGGGCAGACTCCCTTCCAGAGCCACAGAGCAGAATAAGAACGGTACAGCTCAAACATGGCGTGCACCAGAATCACCCAGAGAGCCTGTTACAACGCACACCGCGGGGCGGTCCCCAGATGCCCAGGTCATGAGCACACACTCAAGAGGAAGCCTCTCCAGGGCCAAGTCACACATACTAAGCCGGACATGAACTGGAGAGGTGTGTGGATCAGGACAAGTTGCCCATGGAAACTTCTCACAGTCCCCACCGGCTCCTTTGAAGTATGCACTTTGGGCTCTGAATTGCTTCTCCCTCATAATTGTATTGGGCTTTGTTGCACACCGTGTGGAACGAAATGGAAGTTGTGGGGTGGAATGAGGTCGGGGCAGACTTGAGACAAAACACACCAAGCATGAGAGGGGAAGAACGGAGCCCCGTGGAGCATGTGTGTTGGTGGGGACATGATTTTAGGGTGTGCTGCTTACTGTTTCACCCCCTTCTAAAAAAAAGTTTATTTATGTTGAGAGAGAGAGAGAGAGAGAGGGAGAGAGACAGAACACAGTGGGGAGAGAGTGTGCAGAGGGAAGGAGAGATAGAACCCCAAGCAGGCTCTGCACCATCGCCATCAATGCAGAGCCCAATGTGGGGCTCGAACCCACAAACCATGAGATCATGAGCTGAGCCAAAACCAAGACTCAGACGCCCAACCGACTGAGCCACCCAGGCACCCCATGTTTCCCCTGTCCATGAGAAGTCCCCTCGGGCACAGATGACTTGATTATTAGGCTTGCCACCCACATCTTCATAAAACTGGGCACTGGGTACTGCCTGCACATCTGTGAAGCATTATGCTAAAGAGACTGACATTACTCTGCATTTATACAGAACTTATCTGTCAACAACAACCAAGTAAATGGAATCAGTGCACATGCTTACTACATTTGGGACAGGAGGCAGTGAAGCCAAGGGGGTGTCCTGGAGGTATCTGCACAGGTGCATGGTGGGGTGCTGCCCTCTCCATTATGGGGGCACAGGAAGGTCCATCCTGCACAACCATACCAGGACGAAGGAAGAGACAATGCTGCTATCATTCACACAAGCCCGGCGGTGATGAGACCCCATGAGCAGCACTGGCACAAACTTTTGTTCCTTTCTCGGTGGTGGTATACCTTCCCTCCTGCTGATCACAAGCTGAGGAAGACAGCAGGGCTGGGGAAATATTTGTGAAAACAGGAAAGATGTGTTGCTAGTACCTATCCTCAGAGAAAAGAATAAAGCAAAAGCAGCATCATTCTTTGTATATAACATGTGAGAACTTCCCAGATGAGGATGGCTCTCAACACTGAATAAATAGAAAGTACCTAACGGCCTTGTGTCATATTTGGGAAAGATAAAATCAGAAATCAGAAGTTTTTCTTTCCTTTTTTACCTTTCTCATATATGTGTGTATATATATATATATATATATATATATATATATATATATAGGCATTAATCTCTAAACGATTTCCCCCTGAATGTTTCATGTGTTGATAAAGAAAACATAGACAAAAAGGAAAACAGTTCTAGCCTATGGTTCTGTTTCACCTGTCTTTAGGGCTGGCGCAAAGCCTCTGTGTGGCTCTGTAAGCCCAGTGCCATCAGCTGTAAATATCACATTAACAACAAACAATCTTTCAGACTCTATTCTGTGAGATGTATTAGTCTGTCCAGGTTGCCATGACAAAGTACCACATAAACAACAGAAATTAATTTTCTCACAGTTCTAGAGGCTGGAAAGCCAAGTTCAAGGTCTGCATGGGGTTGGTTTCTCCTGGAGCACCTTTCCTTGAAGACAGTTACCTTCTCAGTATGTCCCCAACTGGTCTTTTTCTCTGAGCTGGTGCGACCCTGGTGTCTCTTCCTCTTCTTATAAAGATATCAGTCCTATTGGATTAGGGCTTCGCCCTCATGACTTCATTTAACCTTAATTTCTTCTTTAAAAGCCTTATGCCAAATACAGTCACATTGATGGTTAAGGCTTCAACTTATGAACTGAAAGTAGGCAGTGGGGAGACAGAATTAGTCTAACGCAAGGTGAAAGATCCAAAGAAATATGAAACTCTAATCTGTCCTTGAGGGTATTATACTCAACACAGGTTCCTGATCTATAATCAGGCACAAAATATAAGCTATAAATCTAGAAAGCTTACAATTCAAAGCTCAGAAAAGAAGGGATATATTTCAAGTTTTAGTGCCATTGTAGAAAACAGAGACTCACTCCTGAAAAACAAAGATGGAAGAGGTGCTTATTTTCCCACAGGCAGCAAAGATCCATTTTATCTGTAATGATGCCTTCTAAATCAGTAACTAAGATAATGATGGAAATAGCCCCAGCAGACAAACTTAGAGCAAAGAGTCCTTGGACCAGGTTTGTCTGGTAGCTCACCAAAACATCTGATCTGATCTCTCTCTGAACTCCAAACTTGCAGGATTATTTCCACTGACCTGTCAAGGGGCAGACCCTACCTATTAGAGCATCTGCAAAACTGAGAGTTGTACTGAGTAACAGAACTTCTCAGTTCTATGCTTCCTAGTCCATCCCCACAAGAATAATATGAAGATCAATTAATCTAATGCTCAAGGAACCTGGGGAAGCTAAAAATGCATCATAGACGGGTTTGGAACAGGACTCCATTGTCCTCAGTTGGTCAGTCCAGTTACAGAAATTTAGTTATACCTCATTGGATTTTGGAGCATTAACATTATCACTATCCCTCCTTCAATGGGTTTTTTATTGAAATATCTGCCAGTTCTCCACTGTCCATCCTAAATGAGAGACCTAATGGCTCCTCATTTTTTCAAGGTAGGTAAAATAACAGGTTTTCTCACATATTAATTATTTTAGCTTTCAAGTTCCAAGGGAGCTAATAAAGGCTCTTTCTCCCTGGCTTGCCAGAAGAGCGGTTTTCAATCCTGGATATGTAACCCCAGATGCATCCGTTCTGATAACCTGGCAGGCTGAAGGTCACAAGGGAATCAGCCCCTAGAAGCAATGCATCAGAACACAAACCACCAAGTTAGTCACAGGTGTAGATTCCCAGCGGGGATGCTGGGTGGGGTAGGAAACATGAAGATGGGGCAGGACGACATACCAGCCTTCCACTCATCCTGTTCCACCCACTTCCCACCACCTTCCCACATCAGGTGAGAAATAATGTACCAGTCCTTTTAAATTTCTGCTCTCCTTAAATGGCTATTTCTGTGTTTTGACATTGGCCTAGTTAAGACAAAAAAATGAGCATGGATCAGAGAAATGAAAATTCACTCAGGGTGATGGGAAATGTTACCTAGGATTCGACAACAAATGAAATGAAAGCATAATGAATGGTATTAAATGAAGATGTTTAAGAAATTCCCAACAAGGAGATTCCTCCTTGTTTAATATAAATGACATTTCTCTAAAGCATTTACCTCTTGTGAACTCTATAGCAAGAGTCAAGCAAGATTCAAGATTTACTCAAGAGCATGCAACCATGCCAGACTCCTTCCGTCCCTAGGCCCCCAATTCCCTTTCCACGGACCACGTGATATTCATATCTGCCTCCCTCCCTGTCCTGCCCTCTCTCATCATCTATTATCTCTCTATTATCTATCAATAATTATCTATTATCTACCCATTAATTATCTTTATATCTACCTATCTTAGCCAATACTGTCTAACAGTACCTGAAATAGGCAAAGATTTAGAAATCACACTTCTTAGAATTGACCTAAGTATCATAAACCAAGAATGCACACATAGGACCTTAAATGGACTCAGGTTAGTGACTCCTGTCTTATTCTTATATTTGCTTATATTGAGACAGATGCCCAGCCTGTGTTTAAATATAAATCTGACTTTAGTCATGAGCAAATATATGAAGACCAAAACAAACAAATAAAAACAATCAAGAAAAAATTTTAATAGTTCTTGACTAGCACTTGGTACAGTTGAATTTATATTCAATTTGGTCACAACCAACTTCATGGTTTTGGCCAAGTTATATAAAGTCTCCAGACCTCAATACCCTATCTACAAAACAACGGTGTCTTGCTAGATTAGTCCTAAAATGTCCTGAAGCTCTTAATTTCTATAACTGCATATTTGCCTCATTGTATCTTCTCCTTTGCAAACAAATCATGATCTTGACCATCCTCCTGCCACTGGTAAAAGTGAGTAGAATCGGTACAGTGATGTAGAAGTTCCAAAAATTAAGACAAAGTGATCGTTAGGACCACTATTATATAACTATAGTTAAAATACAGAACCACATAGGAAGGATTTGCTGGGAAATATAATATATAATTTCAAAAAATTATACAAATACATCAACTGGAATATAATAAAAGGCCAAAAATATTTCTGAAATAATTGTTAAATTGTGCTCTTGTTGCTAAAAGAAAATTATTTTTCATTTATAATATTTCTTCAAAAAAAGCACTGCCCAAAATGTATTTTTATAGCCACTTGTTAGCAAATGTGTTTTTTATGAAAAACATAAATCACCTTGATTTGTTAGAATAATCCTGATTCTTGTGGCAATTTAAAAAATTATATTCACACTTGTTCCAGAAATGATTTAAGATGGCTTGCTGAGGTAAAAGCAAGACCTATCCACTTCACAAGTCTTAAAAAGAGTTCCAAAAGACATTATCATATTCCTAGGTATGAAAAAATGCCTTGTGTCTAATTAAGCATTTTTTCAAGGCACATAAATCAATCCACACACAATGTCTGTCTCATGACTAACCCCACACTCCCATCTCCCACTTCTGTCTCCTTTTTAGCACTAACAGACATGGTGCCTGACCTTCAGGCACTTATGCTTTAATTGAGGAGATAAAATGTACACACATGAAATAATTAGAGCACAATTAAGTGATAAATGTCATATGACTGTGAGTACAAAGCTTTGCAGAGAAAAGAGAGGGTACTGAATTCTTAAATAGCTGAACAAAGAAGGAGCAGGTCTCTGAAAAAGGTGAGGAAAGGAGCCAAACATCATGACTCAAGAGTAAATGTGGCATGCAAAACCAGCAGTGAAGGACCTGAAGATGACACAAAATGTGGAGCGGTAGGCAATTAGGTTAGATAAGTTGGTCAAGGTGGGGGGCGATTCATATTGGACATCAAAAACTGACCTATATTTTTAGAGGCAGACATTGCATTTTTATCTTTGTCTTCCAAAAAAAAATGTAGTATGGTATATTGTCTATGGAGTGAAACTTGTTCAGTGGCAAATGGAAGATAAATTTCTCCTCCTTTCTCTATTCCATGAACTATTCCAGGTGCAATTCCTGCTTGCAGATCTGTCAATGAACACTACATACCTAATGAACACATACGCAGAGAGACTTGTTGGGGCTCTTTGTGGCTTATCATGAAACAGTAGTTAGTATGATTCAACATCATATCCCAACGGTTTACAAATTTTCTTTCCTCATTTCCTGTTTTTCTTCATTCCCATGCCCCAAACTTATCCGTCTCCCCCAACCCTCACCCTGAATCAGTACTTTAATATTCAACAGCTTCTTCCCACCTCTACTTACTCTTAATTGGGTAGGAATTTGTCCTAGAGATGGGAGGAAATACATACTGTCTAAAGTTGATAAGCCAAGCTGCATAGGTTTATTATATTAAACTATAAAGACAGTTATCAGAAAGAGCCTTAAATTTCTTTTTTTTTTATAAATTTTTTTAACGTTTTTTATTATTTATTTTTGAGACAGAGAGAGACAGAGCATGAACGGGGGAGGGTCAGAGAGAGGGAGACACAGAATCTGAAACAGGCTTCAGGCTCTGAGATGTCAGCACAGAGCCCGACGCGGGGCTCAAACTCACGGACCGCGAGATCATGACCTGAGCCGAAGTGAGCTGCCTAACTGACTGAGCCACCCAGGCGCCCCAAGAGCCTTAAATTTCTACATAATCAGAAAGAGCATGCACAAAGCATATAGATCATATGGCAAATATTGGAAAATAAAAAAATATATCACAAACAGTGATCATAACACAATATAAAGTGATAGAATTAAAACCAAGTGAATCTGTTTATCAATAAATATAAATGGGATAAACTCATACTAAAAGGAAAGGACTTCTAACTTGGCTCCAAATTAGAAACCCAGTATATGCTATATGCAAGTATGCAACTAAAGCAAAATTATATCTATAAAAATACACGTAAGAAAATACAAAGAAAAAGAAAATATAAGTCTGGATATGAAAATCTCACTAACCTAAAATAATGAAAAATGAATAAATAAACCAAAGGCAAGGCACACTAAACAGTAAAGGGCACAATCCATGCTAATTACCCAACATGAATCATTTTGTGCTTAACACAGCATCAACTTTGGGATGAGTACTAGGTGTTGTATGGAAACCAATTTGACAATAAATTATATTAAAAAAAACCACAGCATCAACATGCCAAAAACTATAGGAAGTACAAGAAAAATATCAAATGAAATTCAATAGTTATGTGAGTATTCCCTGTATGTCCTGGAGAAACCAAACACTGGGTGTATTATTGTTGGTTCCACCTGTATAGAGGTGGTATTTTAGAATTCCCTTAGCATTACAGTAGAGAGAGCATTTTAGTTTTGTTTCAAACAATGAGCCCTTATCAGCTTCTTTTGTGTTTACCCATTCAGCCTTTGCTATATCCTATTCCAACTGCAGTATTCCAAAAGATTAAAAAATTGAGAAGTCTACCTTTTTTGACTGTGTGTGTGCAGACATGCTCACATGTGAATGTGTATTGTGATGTCTCCTGGTTATATTTTTAAATATGGAAACCAGCACTAAATGATCTTAGAAAGGGTCTTCATAACTTGAAAGAAATTTACACATGATATCTGTTTCCCCTTCAATATTAGTAAAGCACAGAAGGTAATGTTCCATTTTAGTATATTGAAACCATAAGCATTATGTTGGAGAAAAGAGCATGGGAACCAGTGCCCAAGGAAGCTGCAGAAAAGTCACATTAGAGAAATCCCATGCTATTCTTAACTCCTACTCTAGAAGCTGTGCACACTCAGACAAAGAGTTTAGTTTGGGTATACGATACTATACTAGACACCTCAGCTTGTTTTACTACAGACTAAAAACCATAAATTCATTTTGCCTTTCTTCACAGTTCTTAAAATTAAACTTTTTAATAACTTCTTACTAAAGGTTTTAGGAGTTCTTCAAAATTATATATGTATCATGTATGTATCATATATGTACACACACACACACATATTTATTCAAAGCCTAAAGCTGAACAGAAAGTTAATAGAAATCTGACTAGGCTAGTTCAAAATTTGCAGAGATTTTCCTCATAATCTCTATGTTTTATGTAGTCCATTAGTAAATTGTGAAACCAACACTCCTAATAAGAATATTTGCATAATGCTTTATCATTTATTTAATCTTTGTGTACAAACTAGCATTTGTTGTCTTAAAACAATCTAATTGGAAATTTATTAAGACGTTAAAGAGGAAATTAAGTTAAAATAGAATTAAAAGGAAATTATTAGATACAAATATAGAAAAATAGAGGGATAGGGGAGCCTAGGTTGCTCAGTTGGTTAGCGTCCAACTTCGGCTCAGGTCATGATCTCACAGTTCATGAGTTTAAGACCCGCGTCAGGCTTGGTGCTGATAGCTCAGAGTCTGGAGCCTGCTTCCAATTCTGTGTCTCCCTCTGTCTCTGCCCATTCCCCACTCATGTCCTGTCTCTCTCTTTGTCTCTCAAAAATGTATAAAAACATTAAAAAAAGAAAACGAGGAAAAATAGAGGGACAAGGAAGTAACCAGGTCCATTAATATGTGTGTGTGTGCACGCGTGTATGTGTGTGTGCGTGTGTGTGTGCGTGTGTGTGTGTGTGTGTGTGTGTGTGTGTTGGGGAGAGTCTCTGAAAATAATGCTCCAGATCAATGGCTTGCCTCTTTTATAACAGACAAATATCCCAAATTGGGAGAAAAGCAGACTTACATTTTCCAAATGCCAATCTCCAAAGATCTCCAAGTTATGACCTCAAACACCTTTTATGTTTGTCATATGGTTTCCCTTTAATTTGACTGGTCCCTAGGAAAACCAGATTTTTATTGCATATGCCCCTCCTGTTATTAATGTCTATCCTAGGCTGACAAAATGCTTTCTGAATTTCAAACCCATCCCAAATATTTCCTACTCAGTGTAACTGTTACCACAGTATACTTTAAAAATGTGTAAGACCCTCTTCCTCTTTTAAACCTTTTAAAGGCTTTTATCTGTCATGAGAAATTTCCCTTATATTATAGTTGTTTGGGAAGTCACATTCCCCATTAATTTATATCACAAGGTTAGGGACAGTTTCACACACTTCTGTATAATATGGAGTCCTGAATGTACACTGACCACATTGAATCAAACAAAATGGACAGAAATGGAGCTTTTTATCTTAAAATAGTCCTTTAAAATAGAAGAAAATATAATGAAAAAGGCAAAAGTTACATAGTACTTGAACTTGAGTAGTTCTGCTGAGTGGCATTTTTGAGTCCTGCTCTACACTCATGAAAGACAAGATTGCAAATAATTGCCCATGTTCACAGAGAGACGTCAGTAGGCAACTCAGACCTGCTCGTTATGTTGTTGTTTTTTTCTCAGAACACATAAGTAGGTTTATAATTTGCATAATAGAGTCCAGCTCCTTTCTAAATTATGTGTAGACAACCCTGATATGTATATTTTAAATTAGTTAAGGTCTTTATTGAATCTCGAGATGTATCCATAACTCTCTGTTAACTCGAACAGAGTTTCTGCTGTGCTTTTCTCTCTGTGCAATTGCAGGTTACTACAGAGAACAGAATTCAGAAGTCAGAAAAATCTTTTTATCAAGTGTGACTTCAGAGTAATAGAAATTATGTGAAATAATATGAACTGCACCTCAAGCACCTTGAGTGGCATTGCTATTGTCCAAATGTTTTCCCAAAATGGCGAGATACTCTTTGTAAAGTTATGAATAAAACAATGTACAGTCTACCCCCAAATTACATAAGCGTTATGATCTGGAAAAATCCAACATATATTAAAATTGTGGGGAAAAATTCTGCTTTACATGTTAAACTGTATAATTCTACCTTCAGACAATTATACATAGGTTTTTTTTTTTGTTTTTGTGCTTGTTTTTGTTACATATTTGAAAGTCAAAACGACGTCTGGATTCCCATGCTGCATTGTTCAGTGCACCTGCTGATCACCAGCCCCCTCCATCAGCTGTAGTGCAACCCTCCAATCATCAAGACTACAAAAGACTACTTCTATGAGTATCCAAAAGTTCCTTGGGGGCAAACCACCAAGCTTAATTCATTGCCATCTAATGTATTATATTCGAGTTGAGTATAAAAATCATTTTTGGCTTGACCAACTCTTCAGTGACCTGAGTCACATACAAAGGTTAAATAGCAGGAGCAACGTGGTTATTTATTTCCAAAGCATTAAACATGCTGGGGTCTGATAAACATGCATGGTATGCCACAATAAATTAGAAAGCTGTCCAGTATGATTGAATTTCTGACACTGAGAAATGTCACTGGCATCCGATAAACAGACAGCAAAGATTGGACTCCTGAGCCATACAACTGTCTTTGAGCTACATTCTCCTTCGGACACCAAATGCATTTCCAACCACCTGCAAAGACAAGAATTCAAAAGCAGCTGCCCATTCTTTAGGAATAAAAATATATTTGATTCTCTTCATGCAGTAGGATTTCTCGAGACTCCAGAACACCCTTGTGTAGCTCAGAGATAAAGAATGGCCTACCACACTTCACAAGTTTCAACATGAACTGTTTTCTGTGTGGATCAGACATTGGGCACATACACTGAAGAATGGGCAGGCTTAGGGGGCGCTTGGGTGGCTCAGTCTGTTAAACATCAGACTCGGTTTTGGCTCAGGGCATGATCTCACAGTTTGTGAGTTCAAGCCCCACATCGGGCTCTGTGCTGACAGTGCATAGCCTGTTTGAGATTCTCTCTCTCCCTCCCTCTCTGCCCCTCCCCCGCTCATACTTGCTCTTTTTCTCTCAAAAATAAACTTAAAGAAAAAAAGAATGGGCATGCTTAGGCAAAGCAATCCTGTGATAAACAGTCTACTTGCTATTGTGACAGAAAACTAGTCCTTGAAAAAAAAGATGCCAAATTATATGCTGTAAAGTTATAGAGTTACGAGTGAAGAGTTTCTAGCTATTTACATATTTCTAACATTACATCAGAGGACAGTGAATCTGTGCAGCTGAACAAGAAGGAAGGAACATTTAAACAATATATCTTGTTGAGATTTAAAATTCAATTGAAATATTTTTTTTACTTTGAGAAAACGGAGGCAAAATTATGAATTATTATATAACATATGTTTCAGCAATACTGGGTCAGCATTAACAATATGTCTAATTAATATGCTTAACTACTTTATACTGAAGGAAACTAGTGAAATTTGTTATGTCAGAGTTTTGAAATTGGGTCATATTTTACATGGTCCAGAACCAGCTTGTTAATAAAGTTGTAGGCTGTCTCTGTGTGAAGCAGAGAGTATATACTTATATAAATATTTTTTCATTTTTCCTTATATGCCAGTATTAGATGTCCTTAGAATAGACATTTTCAACTATAAAAATAAAATCATTACTTCACCATAACTCAACCGGAAAAGTAAACTGGAAGTGTTACTAACCTATAGTCAATTTAGATGATCTGAATCAAATATCTTACTCCCAGTAACAAGAATTTGGGATTAGGAGCACCTGGATGGCGCAATCAGTTAAGAGTCTGACTTCTATTCAGGTCATGATCTCATGGTTCATGGGTTCAAGGTCTGCACCGGGCTCTGTACTGACAGCTCAGAGCCTGGAGCCAGCTTTGGATTCCGTGTCTCCCTCTCTCTGCCCCTCCCCCACTTGTGTTCTCTCTCTCTCTCTCTCTCTCTCTCTCTCTCTCTCTCTCTCAAAAATAAATAAAAATTAAATAAAAAAAGAATTTAGGTTTATTTTAGCTGTATTGAAGGAGTAAATGTTTTTGTTTACCTGGAAAATTATCCAATTATCCCTATTCATCATTGGACATGACCTCTTAAGACAGATTAAACATTCTCTGTACATTTTTCTCAGTTAAGACAAAACACTGAACAATATTATTAACCCAGTTCTCTGAATTGACATTTATGGAAGACATATATACAAACTGTAACTGAATAATACATATTTTTTAAGGGCATTTGGAACATTTACCAGGACTGACCATATACTGGGCCATAACACAACTCAGAAGCAATTGGAATCATACAGACAACGTTCTCAGACCAGAATAGAATCAAAATAGAAATAAATAACAAAACAAGATAATATTTTCAAATCCAGCAACACACTTCTAAATAACCAAAAGGCCAAAGAGGAAATGACAAGTGAAAGCTACACAGTACTTTGAAGTGAACATTAATGAAAATAAAACGTATCAGATTTTGTGGGACGCAGCTAAAACAGTGCTTACAAGAGAACAAAATTGCAGTGTCACTGAATGAATGTGCCTTGTCGATGATTTCCACTGAGTACTAGTTTATCCTAGTTTGCCTTTTAGGAAAATACTATTGTCTCCTGAATGGAATTAACATAAAAGCACATAATTTTTTCTCCCTTGTGCATATTATTATGCCCTTCACTCCAGACTTCTAATGTGCAGCTTGCAGCTAGAGAATTGTCTAGCTGTGTTTTGCTATTGCTTGTATATTTCTAGATCTTCACTGTCATTTTATTGTCTTTCAATCTAACAAAAGCTGCATTTTGTTTTACTTTCTTTCTTCTTCTACTTGATTGATTGCTTAAGGAACAAAATCTGACATATAATCTGATTAAAATGCCAAACACTTTCACAACCCATCTTCTTCAGATGTGCTTAGAAAATACCTCATATTAACAAAATCATTCATTATGCATCGTTATGCCTAACCCACCCCCCACAGCATAGAATATAAGGCTGTCAGGAAGACCAAAATGAAGGTTATTGTTCACTTTCATCCCACCAAAGACTCAGATAATGGATGGCATTTATTCAATCCCTCATCTGAAGAGTTATAAACAGGATAACAAAAGCCTTGGCTGGCCTACACCATTCTGTACATTTGCGTGATGGAGCTGGCCCAATATTGGAGTTAGGCTGAGATCATCAGCTTCCACCAACCCAGCATTTAAAACAACTCACTAGTTCCCATCTCCGGGAATGCCATCCTAACCGGGGTTCCACGCTATGCCGGCAGATCACGCCTCCATGTATGCAACAAAAACCCCAGACGCTTGCTGCTGGACAGGACCATGGGGACAAGCTAACTCAGTGAGCTTCACTGAGCTTCACCCTGTGCTGTGACAGCCCTTTGGGGTTCTGGGGGAGTTTCTCTAGTGGCCTTCTAGGAGATGGGAGCATGAGAGCAGGGCCACTGCCTCAGGCTCAATTATCTAGCTTCGCGCAAAGCTACCTCTGGTTTCTACACAGAGCTTTTGAGTGAGATTACCTAAAAACAACTATTATCTATCTCCAAGGTGCAGTTAGACACCAAGTGCAGTTTCTAGTGATTTGCTCCAAGGTCATTCCGTTAATTAAAGACCCTTTCAGACAGAGGTTGGAAGATGGTGGCAGAGTAGGAGGACCCTAGGCTCACTTCATCATATGAACACAACTAGATAACTCTCAAATCATCCTAAATATCCCAGAAATTGACCTGAAGACTGCCAGAACAAGTTCCACAACTAGAAGTAGAGAAGAGGCCACATCAAAGAAGGTAGCAAGTGCAGAGATGTGGTTTAGAAGAGAAATGAATCTTGGGTGCTCCAGTGAGGAGGGAGCTGTGGTTGCAGAGAAGAGTGAGAGACAGACTAACACACAGGGAAGTGCACAGGGAAAATGATTCCCCAAAGTAATTGCCCTGGTAACTGAGAGGGGCTGAATTTTGTGACTTCTGGCAACTAGTGGGGCTTAAAGCCTAGAGTTTTAAAGGTCATCCTGCATGGCTCTAAGAGACCCCAGAGGGCGCTGTGGCTGTTCTTCACAAGAAGGCAAATAGTCCGCAGACACACAGCATGGAAACAGTGACCTGAAGAGCACCTGGGGTACACAATGTGGAGGTTATTTGCTCATCTTGAGTGCATCTCAGAGAAACAGCATTCAAAGAGAGATGCTTCCCCCTCACCTCGGTATAAGCACAGGGCCAACTGCAGGAACCAGCACAGCAGGGACACTGGCTACCTACCTTGTGTACACGAAGCCCCAATCCCCCACCATGCTCTGGTGGAACCAAACCTCCCAGTCTCTCTCTTGCTTCAGTCCTAGCACTGCAGGCCCCTTCCCAAAACCCTGCTCACACTGTGTCTCCCGACACAGGAGTTTTGCACAGTCTGATTCCAGTTACAGTGGTAACAGGTCTCATTTCATAAATGGACCAGAGCACAGCTAGTTAAGACAGGCCACATTCAGGCCAGGGACCAAACACTGTTCACAACAGGCAAAGGCAGCCTCTGCAGACAACTGGCCTGAAGGATAAAGCAGCCAGGACAAAATAGCAGAGCACACACAGCACACATTGGAGATACTCCCAGAAGCATCAGGCCTTGGGGAAGAGGGGACACTACAGAGCAGGGCACTACAGGATCTCTTCTTCATAAGGCCATTACCCTCAAGAACAGGAGATATAGCCGACTTTCCTAACACAGAGAAACAGGCACAGAGACTTAAACAAAATAAAACAGAGAAATTTATCCCAAATTAAAGAAAAGGACAAGACCATGGCCAGAGATATAAATGAAATAGATATAAGTAATGTCTGATAGAAAATTTAAACTACTGATCCTAAGGATACTCATTGGACTTGAGAAAAGAGTAGAGGACATGAATGAGACCCTTAACACAGAGACAATAACACACAGAGATAAAAGTACAAAAAAATTAAATGAGAAACACATCTGATGGAATGAACAGCAGGATGGAAGAAGCAGAGGAATGAATTAGTGACCTAAAAGACACAGTAAAGTAGTCAAGCTGAACAAAAGAGAGAAAAAAGAACTGTGCGAAGCAGAAGAGACTTAGGGAAATCAGGGACTCCATCAAATGTAATAATATTCATATTACAGGAGTCCCAGAAGAAGAGAGAGAAAAGGCACAGAAAATTTATTTGAAGAAATAATAGCTGAAAACTTCCCTAACATAGGGAATGAAACGGATATCCAGATCCAGGAGGCACAGAGAACTTCTATCAAAATCAACAAAAGCAGATCCACACCAACATATATTGTAATTAAGCTGACAAAATATAGTGTAAAAAAAATTGGAAAAGCAGCAAGACAACAGCAGCAAGACAAAAGAAGATACCCAGATCCAGGAGGCACAGAGAACTTCCATCAAAATCAACAAAAGCAGATCCACACCAAGACATATTGTAATTAAGCTGACAAAATATAGTGTAAAAAAAAATAGGAAAAGCAGCAAGACAAAAGAAGACGGTAAGTTCCAAGGGAAACCCCATAAGGCTAGCAGATTTTTCAACAGAAACTTTTCAAGCCAGAAGGGAGTGGCAAGATAAATTCAAAGAACTGAAAGGAAAAAGAAAAACCACCACCAAGAATACTATACCCAGCAAGTCTAACATTCAGAATAGGAGAGATAAAGAGTTTCCCAGAAAAAAAAAAAAAAAAAAAAAAGAGAGAGAGAGAGAGAAAGAGTTTCCCAGACAAACAAAAGCTAAAGGAGTTCATGACCACTAAACCAGACTGGCAAGAAATATTAAATAGCACTCTTTGAGTGTAAAGGAGAGGCCAAAAGTGACAGTATAAAGGTAGGAAACACAAAAGCATGTAAAAATGAGTATTTCTGTAAAAAAATAAGTCAAGGAACTCACAAAATAAAAGGATATAAAATAAAACAACATCTACCCAAAACGTTGGGAGAAAAAGAGTAAAGAATGGGTTCAAAATTAAACAATCATCAACTTAATATAGACCACTATTTACAGAAGAGGTTATACACAAACCTAATGGTAACCATTTATCAAAAACCACTAATAAATATACAAAGAATAAAGAGAAAGAAATCCTATATATCTCTAAAGGAACTCAGAAAAACATGAAAGAGAAAGACAAGAAAAGATCAGAGAAAATCTTTAGAAACAACCACAAAACAAATAATAAAATGACAATAAATACATATCTATCAATACTTACTTTGAATGTAAATGGACCAAACACACCAATCAAAAGACACAGGTGACAGAATGGATAAAAAAAACAAGATCCATTTATATGCTCTCTACAAGGGACTTGTTTTAGACATAAAGACACATGCAAATTGAAAGTGATGGATGGAAGAACATTTACCATGCAAATGAAATGTCAAAAGAAAGCCAGAGTAGTGATACTTGTATTGCACAAAACAGTCTTTTTTAAAAAGGTTTTTATTTATTTCTTTATAGATGGGTTTATTTATTTATAGATGGATTTATTTATTTATAGATGGAGAGAGAGCACTCGTGCTCATGCAAGCAGGGAGGGGCACAGAGGGAGATAGAGAATCCCAAGCAGTCTCCGTGTTCAAGCAGGCTCCATGCTCAGCACAGAGCCCAGTGCAAGGCTCCATCTCATGACTGTGAGACCATGACCTGAGCCAAAATAAAGAGTCAGACGCTTAACCAACTGGGTGCCACCCCGGTGCCCCTATATTGGACAAAACAGACTTTGAAACAAGCACTGTAACAAGAGACAAAGAAGGACACTATATAATCATAAAAGAGACAATCTAACAAGAAAATATAACAATTGTAAATATTTATACACCCAACAGAGCACCCAAATACATGAAACAGTTAATACCAAACATAAAGGAACTAATTGATAATAATACAATAATACAAGGGAACTTTACCCCCCAACTTACATCAATACACACATTATCTAAATAGAAAATCAAAAGTAAACGATGGCTTTGAATTACACACTGGAACAGATGGATTTAACAGATATATTCAGGACATTCCATCCTAAAACAGCAAAATACACATCCTTTTCAAGTGCAAATGGAACATTCTCCAGAATAGATCACATATTAGTGCACAAAACAAGCCTCAAAAAATTCAAGGAGATTGAAGTCATACTATGCATCTTTTCTGACCATAATGCTATGAAACTAGAAGTCAACCACAAGAAAAAATATGGAAAGAACACAAATACATGGAGGTTAAATAACATGCTAGTAAACAATGAATGGGTCGACCAGGAAATCTTAGAAGAAATTTAAAAGTACATGGAAACAAATTAAAATGAAAACACAATGGTCTAAAACCTTTGGTATTCAGCAAAAGTGGTTCTAAGAGGGAAGGTTATAGCAATACTCACCTACCTCAAGAAGCAAGAAAAATCTCAAATAAACAATCCAACTTTATACTTAAAGGAGCTAGAAAAAGAACAACAAATAAAACCTAAAACAAGCAGAAATAAGAAAATAATAAAAATTAGAGCAAAAATAAATGATATAGAAAAAAAAAACAATATAACGCATCAACGAAACTAGGCACCGTTCTATAAAAAAATTGATTAACCTCTAGCAGACTTATCAAGAAAAAAAGAGAAAGGACTCAAACAAATAAAATCACAAATGAGAGAGGAGAAAAAACAACCAAAATGACAGAAATATAAACAATTATAAGAGAATATCATGAAAATTTATATGCAACAAATTGGACAATCTGAAAGAAATGGATAAATTCCTAGAAACATATAAACTAGCAAAACTGAAACAAGAAGAAATAGAAAATTTGAACATATCAATTATCAGCAAAGAAATTGGATACATAATCAAAAACTCCCAGGGCACCTGGGTGGCTCAGTTGGTTAAGCATCTGACTTCTGCTCAGGTCATAGTCTCACGATCTGTGGGTTCAAACCCCGCATCAGGCTCTGTGATGACAGCTCGAAGCCTGGAGCCTGCTTCAAAGTCTCTGTCTCCCTCTCTCTCTGCCCCTCCCTGACTCATGCTCTGTCTCTCTCTGCCTCTCAAAAATAAATAAAAACATTAAAAAAATTTTTTAAAAATACCAGCAAACAAAAGTCCAAGACCAGATGGCTTCACAGGCAAATTCTACCACAGAAGAGTTAATACCTATTCTCTTCAAACTATTCCAAAACATTGAAAAGGAAGAAGACTTCCAAATTAATTCTATGAGGCCAGCATTCATTACTCTGATACCAAAACCAGATAAAGATACCACTAAAAAAGAAAACTACAGGGGTGCCTGGGTGGCTCAGTCAGTTGGGTGTCTGGCTTTAGCTCAGGTCATGATCTCACGGTTCATGAGTTTGAAACTCCCCATAAGGCTTGCTGCTGTCAGCGTGGAGCCCACTTTGGATCCTCTGTGCCCCTCTCTCTCTGCCCCTCTGTTGCTCATGCTCCATCTCTCTCAAAAATAAATAAATATTTTTAAAAAGAGAGACAACTACAGGCCAATATCTCTGATGAACATACATGCAAAAATCCTCAATAAAATAGCAAACCAAATTCAACAATACCTTTAAAATATCATTCACCACCATTAAGTGGGATTTATTCTTGGGTTGCAAGCGTGGTTCAATATTTGCATGTCAATCAACAAGATAACATCAATAAGAGAAAGGATAAGAACCATATGATCATTTCAATAGATGTGGAAAAAGAATTTGACAAAGTACAATATCTATTCATGATAAAAACTCTCAATAAAGTAGGTTTGGAGGGAATATACTTCAATGTAATAAAGGCCATATGTGAAAAACCCACAGCTAGCATCATCCTCAATGGGGAAAATATGAGAGCCTTTCCCCTGAGGTCAGGAACAAGACAAGGATGTCCCCTCTCACCATTTTTATTCAAAATAGTACTGGAAGTCCTAGAACAGCAATAAGACAACAAAAAGAAATAAAAGGAATCCAAATCAGTAAGAAAGAAGTAAAACTTTCATTATTGCAGATGACATGATACTATATATATAGAAAACCCAAAAGATTCCACACACAAAAAAAGACTGCTAGAACTGATAAGCAAATTCAGCACAGTTGCAGGATACAAAATCAATGTACAGAAATCTGTTGCATTTCTACATACCAATAATGAAGCAGCAAAAAGACAAATGAAGAAAACAATCCCATTAACAATTTCACCCAAAAGAATAAAATACCTAGGAATAAACCTAACCAAAGAGGTGAAAGACCCATACTCTGAAAACTATAAGACATTGATGAAAGATATTGAATACAACACAAAGAAATGCAAAGACATTTGATTCTCATGGATTGGAAGAACAAATACTGTTAAAATGTTTATACTACCCAAAACAATCTACCCATTTAATGTACTCTCTATTAAAATACAAACAGCATTTTTCACAAAACTAGAACAAATAACTCTAAAATTTGTACAGAACCACAAAAGACCCTAAATAGCCAAAGCAATTTTGAAAAGGAAAAGCAGAGCTGGAGACCTCACAATTCCAGACTTCAAGTATATCACAAAACTGTAGTGATCAAAACAGTATAGTACTGGCACAAAAACAGACACATAGATCAATGGAAGAGAATAGAAAACCCAGAAATAAACTCACAACTATATCGCCAATGAATCTTTGACAAAGCAGGAAAGAATATCCAATGGGAAAAAGACAGTGTCTTCAACAAATAGTATTGGAAAAACTGGACAGCAATATGCAAAAGAAAGAAACTGGACCACTTTCCTACACCATATGCAAAAATAAACTCAAAATGGATTAAAGACCTGAATATGGGGCCTGAAACCATAAAAAATCCTAGAAGGGAACAGTCAGTAACCTCTGTGACATCGGCCATAACAACGTTTTCTCTAGAAATGTGTCTGGAGGCAAGGGAAACAAAAGCAAAAATAAACTTTGGACAACATCAAAATAAAGAGCTTCTGTACAGTGAAGGAATCAGCAAAACTAAAAGGCAACCTATGGAATAGGAGAAAATATTTGCAAATGACGTATCTAGTAAAGTGTTAGTATCCAAAATATATTAAATATTTATAAAACTGAACACCTGAAAAACAAATAACCCAATTAAACAATGGGCAGAAGACATGAACACACATTTCTCCAAAGGAGACATCCAGGTGGCCAACAGACACATGAAAAGATACTCAGCATCATTCATCATCAGAGAAATACAAATCAAAACCACAATAAGATACCACCTCACATCTGTCAGAATGTCTAAAATCAAGAACACAAGAAACAGCAGGCATTGGAGAGGATGTGGAGAAAAAGGAACCCTCTTTCTCTGTTGGTAGGAATGCAACCTGGTGCAACACTGTGGAAAACAGTATAAAGGTTCCTCAAAAGGTTAAAAATAGGTCTATCCTATGATTCAGCAATCACCCTACTGGGTATTTACCCAAAGAATACAAACACATTAATTCAAAGGGACACATGCACCCTGATGCTTATAGCAGCATTTTATGTATAATAGCAAATTATGGAAAGTAGCCCAAGTGTCCATTGGTTGGTGAATGGATAAAGAAGATGTGGGGTGTGTGTGTGTGTGTGTGTGTGTGTGTGTGTGTGTGTATGGAATATGAACAATGGAATATTATTCAGCTATAAAAAGAATGAAATCTTGCCATTTGCAATGACATGGATGGAGCTAGAGAGGATAAGACTGAGCAAAATAAGTCAGAGAAAGACAAATACATGCCTTATGACTTCACTCATATGTGCAATTTAAGAAATAAAACAAATGAACAAAGGGGGGAAAGGAGGGAGAGAGAAATTAAGAATCGGACTCTTTTTTTTAAAGTTTATTCATTTATTTTGAGAGAGAGTACAAGTGCAAGTGGAGGAGGGGCAGAGAGAGTGGGTGAGAGAGAGACAGAGAGAATCCCAAGAAGGCTCCATGCTGTTAGTGCAGAGCCTGATGAGGGACTCAAACCCACTGAACTGTGAGATCGTGACCTGAGCTGAAATCAAGTGTTGGATGCTTAACCAACTGAACCACCCAGGCACCCCAAGAAACAGTCTCTTAATTACAGAGAAAAAACATGGTTACAGAGGTTAAAGAGTGCACCTGCTGTGATGCACACCGGGTGATGTATCGAAGTGTTGAATTACTATATTGGACACCTGAAACTAATATTACACTGTATGCTACCTAACTGGAATTAAAATAAAAACTTAAAAAAAAACACCATCTCAGGGCAGGCATCCAGATTTCCCAATATGGCAGGGTGTCTTTTTCCATCAGTACAGGGCTTAAGGATTGCTCTGAGGGAGGCTCTCTTCTCCACAAACTCTCTCCCCACAGCCACTCACTTCCTACGAAGTGGTTGAAATTTGGAGATCAGTGAGCATTAAGATACGGTCTTAAGTAAACACCTATTAAAATGCAGGTGCATTACCAGCAATGTGTTATGGTTTTCAAGCCTGGTTCTTGATGCTCGCCCAGAAGAATTCTGCTTCATGATGTTGAACACACACCCAGGCAATGCAGTGAAATCTAGCAAAGTGGAGAGTTTCTTGTGTTCCTTCTGAAGGTTTCTCTCACAAAACACCACAATGACAAACAGGAGAATTGAAGGACCCAAGTTACAAATTACTCCCTGCTTGCTCCCCTACACTTTATAGTGTGGATTGTGGCTGTGGCAGAGTGTGGATGGCAGTGTGCAGTGGCATGCGTGTGTGTTTACAATTCCAAGTGTACAATGTATGCACCTATTGTATACCACCATATTCTCTGATACCCAGATAAATAAATGCTCACCCCATTTCTGGGGGGAACTTCAGTACCTATTTAGTGTTTCTTCAGATTCCAATATTGGGGCTGAGGATCTCTGGACTGTCTCTCACCATCTCTTACTCTGAACCGCCTACTTGGTGCCACAGTATCTGGGACCCTTGTGCTACCTGCTATCATCCCTTGCCCATTCTACTGCCTTCCAGCATGAGACACAGCCCCTACCCCATTTTCTAAAGCACTAGTAACCTAACCCTACCATATCTCACAGACTTTGCAAAATACTTGGATAAAAGAGGGGAATGTTGGGATAGAGTAAAAGATTACTAAAAACTAAGTATCAGGTACACACAAAAAGTCCATCAGTGCTTCCAGTTCAAGATGACCACATAGGAAGACTATGAACTCACCTCCTCTACAGAGCACTAAATTATATCAATTACTAGTATAATTCTCCCTGAGGAAGAGCTGAATGCTGATTGAACAGCTATTAAACAACCAAAGAGACAGAACAGCAAGAGAAGCAGCAAGATGGAGACATGATAACAAAGGAACCCCTACTACAGATGCTGTGAATGGCAGTGGGGAGGGACAGTACTGAGGAACCAGGAACAGATCCCTCTGTCCTTTTATAGGCAACTAGCCTATAAAAGAGACAACACTACAAGTCTGTTAAGCAGCACAGGAGCTCCAGGAACACTCTCCAGGTCAGAGGAACTGGAGAGTAACATAGATGATGTTCCCACCTGGCATAAAAGCCTAGATTAAAGCAGTGTCCAGACACCGTAACAGGTGGACCTGGTCATCTCAAAGAGATTGTGACTGTAGCAAGCTCAGGTCGCCAAGTCCACAGCAGCCCTAGCTGTGCTGGGGCACAGAAGAAGGCGAGGTTTAAAAGGGCCAAGATGCTGTGGAAACATTCTCTTCCTCTCCCCCTTAAAAGCCCAGACTGGAGCAGGATCTGGATGCCATAAGGAGTAGGCCCAGAAATCATAATTTGTGGGTCTGGCTGTCACAGGGAACTTGTGACCTAAGTGAGACCAGGGTCCTCAAGCCCACACCAACTGCCCTGTGATGCTGGGGGCACAGAAAACAAGTTGTGGGTTTGCGGCGTTTGTCTGCTGTTTGCTTTTAATTCTTACTTCTTAATTTTTTTCACTTAAAAATTTGTCTTTTTTTTCTTTTTGGTTTTGTTCTTTTCTTTCTTGTTTTCTCCTTTTTTCTTCTTTCTTCTTTTTCTTTTTCTTTCTTATATTTTACTATTTTCTTTTATTCTTTTTCTTTTATTCTTTTTTCTCTTTATTATTTCTACAAAAAGTCACTGTTTAAAAGAGAAACTAGAATATACACCCACAGCCAACAAGAAAAAGTCACCAAGCACACACAGTCTGCATAGGGGACACTATACAAAAGACCACTCCTTCAAGTAAGGACAAGTAGCCCTTCTGCCTAATCCAGAGAAACAAAGAAAGTCAAGCAAAATAAGGAGACAGAGGAATATGCTCCAAAAGAAAAAAGAAGAAAGAAACCTTAGAAAAAGAACTAAATGAAACAAATAAGCAATATGACTGATAAAGAATTTAAAGGAATGATTGCCCATCAGGCTGGAGAAAAGACTGGAAGAACTCAATGAGATCTTCAATAAAGAGACAGAAAATACTAAAAAGAACCAACCAGAACTGGAGAATAAAATAGCTGAGATAAAAAACACACTAGAGGGAATCAACAGTAGATTACAGAATGCAAAAGAATATATCAGTGTCATGGAAGACAGGGTAATGGAAAGCACACAAACTGAACCACAAAAAGAGAAAAGAATTTTTACAACTGAAGACATATTAAGAGATCTCTTGGACAACATCAAGTGAACCAATATTCACACTATAGGGGTCCCAGAAAAAGAAGAGAGAGAGAAAGGTGTATAAAACTTATTTGAATAAATAATAACTGAAAACTTGCCTAACCTAGGGAAGGAAATAGCCATGTTAAGTCAAAGAAGTACAGAGAGTTCCAAACAAGACAAACTCAAGGAGGTCAGCACTGTGTACACAATAATTAAAATGTCAAAGGTTAAGGATAAAGAATTTTTTTTAAGAGAGAGAGTGTGTAAGCAGTGGAGAGGGGCAGAGGGAGACACACACACACACACACACACACACACACACACACACACAGAATCTTAAGCAGGCTCCACGTTCAGCATGGAGTCTGATGCAGGGCTCAAGCCCATGACCCTGGGATCATGACCTGAGCCAAAATCAAGAGTCAGATGCTTAACTGACTGATCCACCCAGGTGCCCCAACAGAGAATCTTAAAAGCAGCAAGAGAGAAACAAAAAGATACCTACAAGGGAAAACCTATAAGGCTATCAGCTGACTTTTCAGCAGAAACTTTGCAGACCAGAAGGAAAGTGGTTCCATATATTCAAAGTCCTGAAAGGAAACAAAACATACAACCAAGAATACACTACCTGGCAAGGTTATCATTCAGATTTGAAGGAGAGATAAAGAGTTTCCCAGACAATTGAAAGATAAAAGATTTAATCACCACTAAACTAACCTTACAAGAAATGTTAAAGGGACTTAAGTGGAAAAGGAATGGCCATAATTAGACATAAGAAGACTATGAATAGAAAGATGTAAACTATGACAACATATATATGAAATATAAAGAAGGGAGTAAAGAGGGAAGAGAAAGGGAAAAAGAAAAGTCATATTTTTACAAAACTGGAACAAATAATACTATAATTTGTATGGAAGCAGAGAAGACCCCATATAGCCAAAGCAATCCTGAGAAAGAAGAACAAAGCTAAAGGTATCACAATTCTAGATTTCAAGATATACTATAAAGCTACAGTAATCAAAGCAGTCTGACACTAGCACCAAAATAGACACATAGATCAATGCAGCAGAACAGAGAGCCCATAAATAAACCCACAACTATATGATCAATTAATCTTTGATAAAGGGGATAAGAATATACATTGGGGAAAAGATAATCTTTTCAATAAATGGTGCTGGCAAAACTGGACAGCTATATCTAAAATAATGAAATGTTCTATATTTTGATACCACATATAAAAATAAACTCAAAATGGATTAAAGAGCTAAACATGAGACCTAAAAACCATAAAAATCCTACAGGAGAACATGAGCAGTATTTTCTCTGACACTGACCAAAGCAATATTTTTCGACATATGTCTCTTAGGACACGTGACACATGACCAGACACATGAAAAGATGCTCACCATCACTTGTCATCAGGGACATGCAAATCAAAACTACAATGAGATACCACCTCACACATATTAGGATCACTAACATCAAGAGGACAGGAAATAATGGGGTACCTGGGTCGCTAAGTCAGTTAAACATCTGACTTTGGCTCAGGTGATGATCTGAGTCAACAGACAAATGGATAAGGAAAATGTGGTATACATATACAATGTAATATTACATGGCCATAAAAAGGGACGATATTGTGCCATTTGGGATGTCCTGGATTGACCCAGAAGGTATTATGCTAAATGAAATAAGTCAGACTAAGAAACACAAATAACAGGGGTGCCTGGGTGACTCAGTTGGTTAAGTGTCCGACTTCAGTTAAGGTCATGATCTCGCGGTCCGTGAGTTCGAGCCCCATGTTGGGCTCTGTGCTGACAGTTTGGAGCCTGGAGCCTGCTTCAGATTCTGTGTCTCCCTCTCTCTCTGCCCCTCCCCTGCTCATGCTCTGCCTCTCTCCCAAAAATAAACGTTGAAAACCTTTTTCATTTAAAAAAGACAAATATGACTCCACCCATAAGTGCAATCTAAAAAAATGAATAAACAAACAAAAAGGATAATGAGAACTATAAATACAGTGAACAAACTGATGGTTGCCAGAGGGAAGGGTACGTGGGAATTGAGCAAAATAGGTGAGCTGAAGAGGGAAATACAGGTCTCCAGTTACGGAATGAGAAGTCAAGAGAATAAAAAGGAGAGCTTAAGGAATACAGACAATGATATTTTAACAGCAACATAATGGGACATATGGCAGCCATACTCGTGCTGAACACAGCATAACGTATAAACTTATCAAGTCACTAAGTTGTACACCTGAAATTAATGTAACGCTGTAAGTCAAAAGAAGGGAGAAGGAGAGACAGGAAGGGTGGAAGGGGGGGAGGAAGGAAGAAAAAGAAAAAGAAAAAAGGCCATCAGCCCTTCTTGCACAGGGAATTCCTTATTAAAATTTTCCCATGTTCTTGCGGCCTGCCCTTACTTACTCTGTAAAGGATCTTTCATTCATCCAAGAAACATGTGATGAAAGCCTATTTATTTACCAGGCATAAGTCTAGGTGCTAGAGATTCAGCAGTAAAGAAAACAAACTCCCCCCATTATGAAATTACATTCTCTATACTCCCCCCCACACACACACTTTTTGAGCCCTGGATTCCTGAAGCCCCTGGATCAAAAAGACAAAATGGGAAGTTCATGTTGCTCTAGTATGCCAAGCATTTTTATTTCTCATTGTTTTCACTTCCCTCTTTCAATCTAGGCAGGGGGCCTTACTTTTTTTTTTTTAATTTTTTTTTTTTAACGTTTATTTTTGAGACAGAGAGAGACAGAGCATGAACAGGGGAGGGGCAGAGAGAGAGGGAGACACAGAATCGGAAGCAGGCTCCAGGCTCTGAGCCATCAGCCCAGAGCCCGACGCGGGGCTCGAACTCACAGACAGTGAGATCGTGACCTGAGCTGAAGTCGGGTGCTCAACCGACTGAGCCACCCAGGAGCCCCAAGGGCCTTACTTTTTATAACCAAAAGAACAATTACAGTGTTTCCCTAAATAAAAAAGCAGTTTTCTTCTTGATATGGATTCTGCCTCCTCCTAGAATGCTGAAATGATTCTAGTCAAATTTTTTAATCAATGTTTCCTTCTCTCTATATTTGCCATTTCAAAATTCCACTTAATTCAAGTAATTTCTCAATCAGAATCTGCCTCTTTCTGTTATGAAAACTAGACGTCCCACAAAACACCTTAGTGGAAGCACTAGTTCTAGGAAAAGCCAGCCAGAAATGTGTAGGTATTTGAATCTAGATCATATAGCTCAAGAAATCATCACTTATATTATTGAGAAAAGAATATGTTTAAACGGTGATCTCCTGCTCATTAGACAAGAAAAAACATTATAATAAGCCATCAAAGGAAGTAGAAATATTACACATTTTATTCCAATACTGCCATATTGAATACTTGCTATCCATAAGATTCTATGTTCATGTTTTAGAAAAACAGTATGAACTGCCCTTGATTCCTTTGTTTATATTCCCATTTCACCCTTCTGCAGAGACAAACCTCTTGTTCTAATTTTTTAAATAGTTTTTTTTTCATTTTTTAAAAAGGTTTTTATTTATTTTTGAGACAGAGAGAGACAGAGCATGAGCAGGGGAGGGGCAGAGAGAGAAAGAGGGAGACACAGAATCCGAAGCAGGCTCTGAGCTGTCAGGACAGAGCCTGACATGGGCTCGAACTCCCGGACTGCGAGATCATGACCTGAGCCAAAGTTAGACACTTAACTGACTGAGCCACCAAGGTACCACTCTTTTTGTTTGTTTGCTTTAATTTTTTTAATGTTTATTTTTGAGACAGAGGGAGAAAGAGAGAGAGAGAGCAGAGGAGGAGCAGAGAGAGAGGGAGACATAGAATCCGAAGCATACAAACTTCTTGAAACAACAGTCATTATTTGGTTCATTTCTTCACCTACAGTTTCTTCAGATCTGTTGCTTTCTGGCTTTAACCTCAACCACACCATTGAAATTGCTTTTGTCAAAACCACACATATGCTTTTGGTCCTGTTTTCCTTGGCCTTTCCACAATACTTGACACCATTGACCATTTCCATCCCTCGGAAACTATTTACTCCCTTGTCAAGGCAACACGCATTTTAGTTTTAGTCTCTGTCATGGGGTCCAATTCTCCTGCTGGCCACCTCAATGTTGGTGCTCCTCAGAGTTCTGTCCTCAGCTCTCACTTCTCACTCTCATGGTTTCTGAGGGACCCCAGCATATCTGTCCTTTCCATACCCTTGGAATGTCTACAACCACCTGTTACATGCCTCTAAGTTCACCTCTTCCCTAAGACTACAGAATCATTTTTAACTGAATATCAGACTTTCTCCACCTGAATGTTTTTTTTTAACATGTCAGTCCCACCCCAATACATTGTGCTTTCTTCCTCCCTGCTCTCATCACCCTTAAGATTCATCCCATACTCATGGCACCACTCTACCCTAACCAACCATGGCAAAAATTTCCAGAGTCATCATACCTTCTTCCTTCTCCACTGCCTTTCCAGTCATTAGCTCCTGTCAATTCTATGATCTTAACACTGCACATCCATCTCTTCCTTGCCATATACGTGGCTACTATTTTTGTTAAGATCTTCAAAATTTACCATCTGGAGAATATTTCAGTTGTTTCCTAATTGGTCTCCCTTAGAAGAGACTCACCATTCTAATCTATTTTTCATTATGTTATGATATTGACCTCTGTAAAGCACAATCAAGTCCCTCCTATTTAAAATATTATAAATCACCTCCATTTGTTATCATAAAAGTCCAAATTGATTAGCATTATATACAACCTCCTGCCTGATCTGCTCCTATCTTTTCAATTTCATCTCCTATCCTTCCCCATGCTTCAGCCATATTGAAAAGCTTATGATACTCTTGAACACATCATATCATTATTCCTTCCACACATTTACACAGTTTTCACTTGAAGATATCCCTTTATGATACCTTTGCCTATGTGGCAGCCCTATTTGTCCTCTGCAGTGTAACTCAAGGGTCTCTTCTCTTTGAAACATTCCATGCATCCCCAGAAAAAGCTGATCCTTGCTGCTTTGGGCTTTGAGAAATGCACTGAAAATAGATTCAATAAGATTTTACTTAACTGATCTAAGGAGAGAGAGCATGAGATAAGTCAAACAGTTCTAGGGGTTGACCTGGAAGCCAAGAATGATGATGAGGCATTATTATAGAAAAAGAACAAAAAGGTTTTACAAGAAGGATGAAAATCTATGAGGTTATTGTTAAGCAAACTGTTTTTTGAAGAATAACATATATACATGAAAGTAGAGAAGTGTGTGGCTTACATATACCAGAATGGCTAAAATTCAAGAGACAGACAATCCCAATAGTCGGCAAGAGTGTGCAACAACACTAGTCTGCTCTTGGAAGTATAAATTGTGTCATTTTGGGAAACCACTGGGCACCATGAAATAAAACTGAACACATGCATACCCTATAATTTAGCAATTCCATTCCTAGGAATATACCCAACCGGTAAGCTGATGTAAGTTCATCAAAAAACATTTACAGTATGTTAATAGCAGCTTTATTCATTATGATAAAAAGTAGATACCACCCAAATGTCCATCAAACTGTGAATAGAGAATAAATTGCATTAGATTTACACCATGGAATACTATTAGACAGCGAGAATGAACGATATGCCACATGCAAAAGCTTGGATGAATCTCAAACATAATACTGAATGTAAGAAGTCATATATAAAAGAGAATATACCGCATGATACGTAAGTGCAAAAAGAAACACAGTCTATATGTTTTGAAGGCAGAATGGAAGTTAGTGACAGGAAAGGAATAAAAGGGGTGCTTCTTGGGTGTCAGTAAGGTTCTGTTTCTTCATTTAGTTGCTGGTTCCATGATTCTGTTCCATTTGTGAAAATTCATCAAACTGCCACATTGGGCATGTACATTTTCTGTATATTAAGCTTCAGTGGAAAGGTTTGTTGTTTGTTTGTTTTTTCAAGTATACAGCCGAATGAATTTTCACTAAGTGAATACTCCCATGTAACAGACACTCTGCCAAGAAGGAGAACATTGCCAACACCTCAAAAGCCCCATCATGTACCGAACCTTGTCAATCCCCCCAAAGCAAGGCCTATTTTGACTTCTATCATGGTGGCAGACATCTCTTCTGTCCTGTTGACTTCTATTTCCTCCAGACCCAGAAAACATCTTGGCATGCTATAGATATTTCATAGATACATGTTGAACTAATCAATTACAGTAGGCAAAAACTGGGGAGTCAACCAAGATATTTGAAACCTTGAGGTTGGCCAAGTCCATCAAAGGGTAAACTGAGGAAAAAGAAGTGAAGAAAGAGAAGGCAGATCCTTGGAGAATGTCTACACTTAAGAGTAGGAAAAAGCAGGGGCACCTGGGTGGCTCAGTTGGTTAAGTCTATGACTTCAGCTCAGGTCATGATCTCTCTCCCCTAGTGGGGCTCTCCGCTGACGGCTCAGAGCCTGGAGCCTGTTTTGGATTCTGTGTCTCCATCTCTTTCTCTGCATCTCCCCCGCTCTCGCTCTCTCTCTCTCTCTCTGTCAAAAATTAATAAACATTAAAGAAAAGTAGGAAAAAGCAATACTGAAGGGGAGACCAAAAATCAATCAAACCATATTTTCATTTCATAAGCACAATGGAGTAGTTTCTTACTGACTTATTGATATAATTTGTATGACTAAACAATTACTGATCAATAAAAATTCTTTTATTCATGAAATCTTTCTGATGGCTTATAAGCATCTTTGCATTCACAATACAAAGGTTTGAAATGTATGACTTAGGTCTGCACATGTATTTTTTAAAATCAATTTGAAGACAGGAAGAATTTCATCTTCCTTGGATCCTCAGGATTTGAGCTCATAGTAAATGTGCAAAGATCATCAAATCCATTAAAAAATTATAACATTTGAAATGCTCATCGGCCAAAAACATGATTTTTCTTTAATTTTCAGATTCATTAAATCTGACAGTGAGTGTTCACTGTGTAGGAAGAAAGAAGCGCCGGAACCAGGGTGAGAGGCTGTCTCACCCATCCATTCAGACCTGCACAAACATTACCTCTTCTACCTGAGACACTCAATGGGAACTGCTGATGCCCAGGCAATAAACCATCTGGAAATCACTACCAGATAAAAGCATACACATGGGCATGGACTTTGCCTGCACTGTTTCGCTGGCTGCACGTGTAGAGTCCCTGAGGTGACAGCAGTGTGCACATTGCCACGGGCAACGCTTTTCTCTCTGTCTCCATTTACCTGTATTTGAGTTTCACACGCAGCATTGAGTCAACCCTTCCTCAGAACTTCTATAATGTCCAGAGCTTCAAATAAGCTATAGGATTCAACTGCATATTCATTTGTGTGATTGATGCTACACTATATAATCTCCATTAGTCTGTCATCCCAACAAGATTAAGTTCCTGAACCTCACCAAGGTCATATGCGATCAAGAAAGTGTGTAAATACTCAAAAAGTTGTTAGTTAAATGAGGTCATTTTTACATTTAGAAATATTGTAAAATATCCCCGTGTGTTGGATTTCCATGAGGATAACTAAAGTTGGAACAGTTTCGGAAGAGATCATGATTACTCATGAGAGAGTGCTGATATGACAACGTAATTAATGAAGAATGACAGCTTCTCCTCGTTAATCAGCAGAGACATTGCAAGGAGGACTTTCACGTTTGGCAAAGCCCAGTGCACATGTCTACACCAAGGAGTCTCTATTCCCTTAACCTTCTCAAGACAGAGAGACAAAGCCAGACCCCTTCCCAAAAGGTCACATGGCCAGAAATCCAGGTCTGCTCCTAAACTGAGTATTATCAGGTATTACCTGGGTGGACATTTCTCATCTTCAGCTGACTATTTTTTAAAAAGCATTTTTCTAAGTAGCACAAATGGAAAAATAACAAAAAGTAGAAAAACAGAGATCATAGCGTTAGTGTCTAGATGTAGTTAATCTTTGCTATGAATACTTCTATGTATTAGGAAAATTCCTATGATGATTATATGGTATATTCAAAATTGCATAAAATGTATAAATTGATAGGTATAACTTTGTAAATAATATGTGTTTACTGTTAACCTTTTTAATTTAAAAAAAAGCTTAAAGAAAAAAATTAAGAAAAAAATAAATTTATAGAAAAAGATTGTTCAAATCAGTATAGATCTTCTCTGAGTGTATCTCTCTCTGTGTGATGACTCTTTCTGAATGTATCCTATTAAGATTTGTCAACACTATCCCATAGGAAGCCCATTACTACCCAACTGAGGGCTGACTGCAGGCAGAGATGTAGATCACAGAACGATCCACCGGTATAAATCCTCCATTCTGGTTTACGCAACTTTGGTGTCACAGGCTCATGTTATAACAGGGATACCACCTCTGACCTTCTCAGAGGGGCTGTGGGCACAGCGGGTCATCCAAGTCTTCTTGAAGCAGGTGGACGGCAGCTGGTCAACCAGATCTGTAAACCAAGTCACGTTCTGTGGTTTGAATCAACGTCCATAAATTGGACTAAGACATCAAGCATTTGTCTAGGATGAATTCATGGGTGCCATATATTCTGAGTCCCTATTCATCTACAAATGTTAGTTTGGTATAACATTCTTAAATTATATCACTTTTCTTCTTGAAAATCTGTAAGTGCTTCTCTAGTATTTTCTGATGCATACTTTTCCGAGGAAGGACTGAGATTGTATCAGCTTATTTCGGTTACAGGCAACAAAAACTGAATTCATTTAATATAATCAAAAAAAGAAATATTGGGGGCACCTGGGTGACTCAGTCGGTTAAGCATCCAACTTCAGCACAGGTCATGATCTCGCGGTTTGTGAGTTCGAGCCCTGAATCGGGCTCTATGCTGACAGCTGGGAGCCTGGATCCTGCTTCACATTCTGTGTTTCCCTCTCTCTCTCTCTCTTTCTGCCCCTCCCCAGCTCACACTCTGCCTCTCTCTCTCAAAAATAAATAAATATTTTTTTTTTAATTTTTAAAAAGAAATATTGATTCATATGTTGAAAGACCCAAGGGCTGCTGTACTCAGGGTCATACCATGTCACTGAGACTGTCACACTACACCTTCTTCTATCCTCTTTACTATTAGCTTTATTCAAGTAAGCTGTCTATGTAGAATTAAAGATGGCTGCCAACAACTCCAGACACAAATTACTGTCACACACAAATTTCTTTGTCCTGATAGCCTGACAGAAGTTCCAGGTAGGAATGTCATTGGTCTGGCTTGGGCCACAGGTGCAACTCTATTCAGAGCATGGATATCATAACTGATGAGCTTGAGTCCCATGGTTAATTTTGCACTGAGTGGCAACGTTTCATTTGATTGGCAATCCCAGGTTGCCAGGTAGAAGAGCTTCCCAAATAAATGAAGAGCTATGTCTCCTAAAAAAGGAAGGAAGGATACTGGGTTGCACATACTGATGGAAATTCACTGAATCCTTCATGCTTTATAGATCTTTTTCTTCTTCTTCGTAAGCACATAAATTGTCAACCCCATTTTCTTAGAAGTATTTTTTTAACTATATAAATTTTCAAATATGGAGGTTTTCTTTTTTCCCCTCAATCGTAACTGCCTCTGATGCCCATTTTTAATTCTACTACTGCATGTTTAACTTCTCTATGTTCCTTTCTCATCTCATCCATCTTGTTTCCTCATGTTACCCTTTATTTTTTTACCCTATTTTCCTCATAGGGCTTCATTCTCTGGCTTGTTGCCTTGCATCATATTTTGGATTCCAAACAGTTTCTTAGGATTCTTTCATATTTTTGGATTTGCTTAATATTAGAAATTCACTCTCCTTCTGAGTTTTCAGGATATTGCTTTTAATTCGACAGCTTCTCCCCTAGGCTCTATTTGTTTTGCTTTGTTTTGTTCTTATTTACTTATCACGTATAAAAGAGACTTACCCATTTGTGGCTTCTGTCCCCAAATGGGTTACACTCACCTTTACTCTATATTAATTTGGACTATTTCTCAAATTCCATTCTTTTATTTATATTGAGATCAACCAACTGCTCTACATAGCTCTGAGTTTGAATCTCAGCATGCAGCAAACATGAATCTATCACTGAAATGGGACCTTCTGGGTTCCTATCACCACAGTGTCTATGCTCTATTCCAAAGGAAACTATGAACAACTACTACCCTGCAGGTGTTTTCTGTTCTACTCATGGTGGCTATCCACCGCAGGATACTGCATGCAATCACCAGCTCCCATCCAGCCCTCTTCCTGCCAAATGGTTCTCAGGTCCAGTTTCCAAACAAAACTGTGAGAGTTTACAACAGCTATTTTAGCTTTTTAAATAATTTTTTAAAGTTTATTTTACTTATTTGGAGAGAGACAGAGAGCACAGGAGAGGCAGAGAGGGAGAGAGAATCCCAAGCAGGCTCTGCACTGTCAGTGTGGAGCCCAATGTGGGGCTCAAACTCACGCACCATGAGATCATGACCTGAGCTGAAATCAAGAGTCAGTTGCTTAACCTGCTGAGACACCCAGGCTCCCCGACAGCAGCTAGTTTTAAAGGACATAATTCAGTCTTTGCTTCAGAGGCTCTGCTTTTCTGACCTGTGAGACAGGAAGCAGCAAAAGAAACAAAGATCGTTACACCTCCTTTCATGTGAACCAACAGACTTGTGGTGTTCTAGCCAGTTCTATCAGGTGAAATTAGTGGAAGGTGTTCACAGCCTATGGTGATAGGTTACCTGCTGGTTTTCAGAGGTGACAGAGTACGAAGCAGAGAGCAGTCACTGTAGGAACTGCAACTGGGAGTTATCCCTAATGGAAGTGCTACCCACGGATTTAAGCTGAATATGCCAGAATGGACATGCTACCTTTAAACTGACACTCTAATTCTTGAGTTATCCTCAGAAGGCCACTCCTTACGGCCTTTTCTTTGTTTTCCAAAGGTACTGCCTGGAGCAGGGCAGATGACTTTTTTCCCTAAGTTTGAATGTTCCCGAGAAATGCAAGTTCAAGAGCAATCACAACAAAGCTCTTGCAAACTTCAAGATCCAAGTCCACTGGAAATCCTTCTTTGCATCACACCCCAAACTCTCCTCATCCTATGTTTTAAAACTGCCTTTTTGGCAACCAACGGAATGGGAAAAGATATTTGCAAATGACACATCGGACAAAGGGCTAGTATCCAAAATCTATAAAGAGCTCACCAAACTCCACACCCCCAAAACAAACAACCCAGTGAAGAAATGGGCAGAAAACATGAATAGACACTTCTCTAAAGAAGACATCCGGATGGCCAACAGGCACATGAGAAGATGTTCAACGTCGCTCCTCATCAGGGAAATACAAATCAAAACCACACTCAGGTATCACCTCACGCCGGTCAGAGTGGCCAAAATGAACAAATCAGGAGACTATAGATGCTGGAGAGGATGTGGAGAAACGGGAACCCTCTTGCACTGTTGGTGGGAATGCAAATGGGTGCAGCCGCTCTGGAAAGCAGTGTGGAGGTTCCTCAGAAAATTAAAAATAGACCTACCCTATGACCCAGCAATAGCACTGCTAGGCATTTATCCAAGGGATACAGGAGTACTGATGCATAGGGGCACTTGTACCCCAATGTTTACAGCAGCACTCTCAACAATAGCCAAATTATGGAAAGAGCCTAAATGTCCATCAACTGATGAATGGATAAAGAAATTGTGGTTTATATACACAATGGAATACTACGTGGCAATGAGAAAGAATGAAATACGGCCTTTTGTAGCAACGTGGATGGAACTGGAGAGTGTGATGCTAAGTGAAATAAGCCATACAGAGAAAGACAGATACCATATGGTTTCACTCTTATGTGGATCCTGAGAAACTTAACAGAAACCCATGGGGGAGGGGAAGGAAAAAAAAAAAAGAGGTTAGAGTGGGAGAGAGCCAAAGCATAGGAGACTGTTAAAAACTGAGAACAAACTGAGGGTTGATGGTGGGGGGAGGGAGGGGAGGGTGGGTGATGGGTATTGAGGAGGGCACCTTTTGGGATGAGCACTGGGTGTTGTATGGAAACCAATTTGACAATAAATTTCGTATATTGAAAAAAATAAAAAAAAATAATAATAAAACTGCCTTTTTCTTTTGAGCTCCATTTACAGAGCAGCTTAGCCAGTAATGAAATATTACCACAACTTAACCTGGTTTGTTACAGGAGCTCAACCAAGAACCAAAGCGCTCGATGCTTGGTGATGGCATCATTTAGATAAAGAAAACTGTTCTCACTTATTGTTCACCATAAAGTTTAATCTTAACTATCTAAGACCAGTGTAATTACTTCATATATTATGTAAAGTTAGCTTTTCTTTACAGTGTTTTCATGATTAGGCAGTGTGAAAATAATGACTAAATTTGATGATTATTATATGGGACTTTCTTCATTCAGTTTGCCAAGGAGATGTACCCGAGATGGCAATCTGCATTCAAGAGGTCAGGTCAGGAGCAATCTCAGAATCAAGACCTACAAGGGTGAGGGGAACAAGAAGCTGCACTGTGATGTCGCTACAGGCAAGGTCTCCACTGATCCACTGGGAACTGGAGCTGAGATGGCCCTTTAGAGTTGCTCTAAACTACAATAAGGGGCACGCATTTCTACCCAAAAGCTGCCAACAACTGGATGCAAGCTGTTCTCAGGGAGCAGAGAACACTTGAGCCAGTGTTGTCCCCTCACCAAGTACATTTCCCAGAGAGGGATGCAGCTGTCAACATTCCAAACAGGTGTGGAAATGAGTGCCTCAGTCCTAAGGGGATCTTAAAGGCACATTACAGCATCCTCCACAAGGCAGAGAGTTGCTGTAGAATGGTGTATCAGTCAGCTTGGCTAAGTTATGCTGTATAACAAATAATCCTAAAGTTCTAATGATTACATACAAGAATTTGTTATTTACTTATATTCTCTGACCAGCACGGTGGGCTCTACTCATTAAGGTCACTTGAGGACCCAGGTTTATAGACTCTCCAAAATAGCAGATATCTTATGGTCATTTAGGTAAAAAAGAAACATTATGAATCATGTACTGGCTTGAAGTACCCCAGAAGTGAGTCATGTTTTTTCCCACTCAATTTTACTGGCCAAACTGTGTGACATCTTTGTGCCCCAAATCCTACCTAGTGCCCAGATATAGAGGAAAACCAGAATATCTATGATCTAATGAGTACCACAAAGGAATGACCTAGCCTAGGGTACAGAGCTATAAATTGCCCATTTGAAATACTGAGATACTTTTGTTAAGCTTTGTACATTTATTCTTTAAATTACATTATTCTTTAATTACAACTAAAGTAGAGTCAGAAGTAAAAGTACATTTGAGGAGCTGGAGCCTCTTAATAAAATTGGAAAGCTGAATATTTCCATAAGGCAGTCCAACAAGGGAATCATAAGACACCCCAAAGAAAGCAAGAAATGATGACATTTAAGAAGAGACTGGAAACTCTGAATACCCTCTAATGTTTTATCAGTTGTTTTTAATCCCTAAAGTTATCAGGATAAAAATCCTCAAAACAACAGTGTCTCTTTGTTTTGGACAGGGAGGCACAGCAAAGAAATGAAACAATGTGTAATTCCTCATTCCATTTTATAGTAAAGAAGAATCCTCAGCCTTAAGGAATGATAGTATATACATAAAAAAGTGGGGGGAGGGGGATTTAATCTTCTGCAAGGAAGAAAGAAAGCCTGTGGTTTTGGAACTGACAGGACGTGGCTGTCGCAGCAGGTACAAGCATATATCACAGGTTGCCTTGAGAGTGTGTATGTGTGTTGTGTGTATGTAATGTAGCTATGTGTGTGTGCACACATATACGGAACAGGCACTTCCCAGCATACCACTGGGATAGCAACAGTATAACACAACCAGTCTAGGCATTAGTTTTTTAATGATGTCTATATATCTGCTTAAAAAACTTGAGAGATTTCTTCAAACAATGGTGCTGGGAAAACTGGACATCTACATGTGAATAAAGGAAATTAGACCCCCATCAAACACCACTCACAAAAACTAATCCTCAAAGTGGATTAAGGACTTAAATGTAAGATCTTAAACTGTAAAACTCCTAAAGGAAAACATAGGGGAAAGCTTCCTGGCAGTAGTCTAGGCAATGACTTCTTTTTTTTCTTTTCTTTTCTTTTTTCTTTTCTTTTCTTTTCTTTTCTTTTCTTTTCTTTTCTTTTCTTTTCTTCTTAGCTATACTGAACACACAATGTTACATTAGTTTCAAGTGTACAATGCAGTGACTCAATGAGTCTATATGGAGGCAATGATTTCTTGATATGACATCAACAAAATCAAAAATAGACAAAGAGAACTATGCAAAACTAATAAGCTTCTGTACAGCAAAGGAAAAAACAACAGAGTAAAAGACAACTTACTGAATTGAGAGAAAGTATCTGCAAAACATGTATTTGCTAAGTGGTTAATCCCTACAATATATAAGAAATTCCTACAACTCAATAATAAAAAATAAAAACCTGATTTCATTTTTTTTATTTTTTAAAAAATAACCTGATTTGGGGCACATGGGTGGCTCAGTCAGTTAAGCGTCCGACTTTGGCTCAGGTCATGATTTTATGGTTCCTGAGTTCAAGCCCTGCGTCAGGCTCTGTTCTGATAGCTCACAGCCTAGAACCTGCTCTGGATTCTGTGTCTCCCTCTTTCTCTGCTCCTCCCCTGCTCACACTCTGTCTCTCTCTCTCTCTCTCTCTCTCTCACTCAAAAATAAATAAAAACATTTTTAAAAATTTAAATAACCTGATTTTAAAATGGGCAAAGAACTTGTAAACAGGCATTTCTCTAAAGAAGACATAAAAATGGTTAACAGGTTATGAAAAGGTGTCCAATATGACAATCATCAGGAAAATGAAAAATCAAGACCACAGTTAGATATCACCCTACACCTGTCAGGATGTCTAATATCAAAAAGACAAAAGATAACAAGTGTTGGCAAAGGTGCGGAGAAATGGGAACCATGTATACTGTTGATGAGAATGTGAAATGCTGCAGCCACAGTGGAAAATAGCACAGAAATGACTCTCAGGTTTTGAAAAAGAACTGCCATATGGTCTAGCAATCCCACTTCCGAGTATATACTCAAAAAAACCCATCTCTGGGTATATATCCAAAAGAACTGAAATACAGATATCAATTTGTTTAATGTTCATTTATTTTTGAAAGAGAGAGAAACAGAGTATGAGTGGGGGAGGGGCAGTGAGAGGGGAAGACACAGAATCCAATGCAGGCTCCAGGCTCTGAGCTGTCAGCACAGAGCCCAGCGAGGGGCTCAAACCCACGAACCACGAGATCATGACCTGAGCCAACGCTGGACACTTAACCAACTCAGCCACCTAAGCGCCCCTGAAATCCAGATATCAAAGAGGTATCTACACTCTCATGTCCAATGCAGCATTATTCACAATAGCCAAGATACAGGAACAACCCAAATGCCCACCAATAGACAATGGGTAAAGAAAATGTGATATAAACATATAAAATGGAATGTTATTCAGCCTTTAAGAAAAGAAGAAAATCCTGCCATTTGTGACAACAGAGATAAACCTGGGGGACATTATGGTAAATGAAATAAGCCATTCACAAAAGTACCATTAGTGCACAATTCTACATATATGAGATACCGAAGAGTAATCACACACTTGGAAACAGTGAGTAGAATGGTGATTGCCAGGAACTGAGGGAGAAGGAAAATTAGTTGTTCTTCAATGGGCATAGAGTTTCAGTTACATAAAATGAGTAAGTTCTAGAGATCTTCTATACAACATTGTGCCTAGAATTAACAATACTGTGTTGTGCACTTAAAATCTGTTGAGGGTACAGGCGCCTGGGTGGCTCAGTTCGTTAAGCATCTGACTTTAGCTCAGGTCATGATCTCATGGTTTATGAGATCAAGTCTCGTATCGGGCTCTGTGCTGACAGCTGAGTCAGGTGCCTGCTTCAGATTCTGTGTCTCCCTCTTTCTCTGCCTCTCCCCTGCTTATGCTCTGACTCTCTCTCTCTAAAATAAATAAACATTAATTTTTTTTTTAATTAAAAGAAAGCTCCTTCTCAACAGGGCGAGTGCCTTTAAAAAATCTGTTGAGGGTAGATCTCATGTTAAGTGGTCTTATAACAACAACAACAACAAAAAAAAAAACTTGAGAGATTTTTCTATTGTCAGTAAAAAAAAAATCAAAATACGTTTTTGGAAAACCAAAACAAAAATTCACTAATCAGGTCTGCAAAGTGATTAACTGTATATGCTTGAACATACGACAGCACTAGAACATATTATCCTGGATGTCGTGACGGGTGGATTGATACGAGTCTGAGTCCTGATCGGGTTTACCCCTCCAGTGCTTCCCCCACCCTTGTGACAGACCTGGGCCCTGGTGACCACAGCAGGGAACAGCAGCTTCTCTGCCCAGTCCCCTTTCGAATCAAAGTTCTTGTGTGCTTCTGAATGTTGCTACTAAGGGCCTCCATTTTCCACTCTGGGTCCCTGTCTGCCCACTTTTTCCCATCTGCTAGCCACTCCCATCCTTCAACACAGTTTATTTCCTCACATTGACTATTAACACACACTTCTCTAGCTGTACTGAGTACTACGCATAAGAAATGCTCTCAGGTCACCTATAGCAGCACATAATTTCTTGACAGTCCCATTCCGAAATAAAATATATATGCAAATAAGTCTACACATACATGCTGCAGCAGTTGCTTTTTTCCCAAAGCATGTCCCCTGATTCCTCACTTTATTCCCACTTGAGGGAGTCAGTAAACGTGGGAGGGTGACGAATAGCTATTTCCTCAGTGCTAAACTTCATCACAAATTTACTTTTTTCTTGCTCTTTCACAGGAAAGGCTAAATAGAGTCACTAATCATCATGTTAACATTATGCATCAAAGGAACAGTTTAAGGTAATGAGCAATAAAAACATAAATGAATATTTTATTTCTAGGTGAGTTTCCCCCTGGAGTTTTCTGAATTGTTAATTTCAGGAGTCAAATGCTGGGCTGCATTTCCCACTCTTTGGCAATGAGAAATGGCACATCGTAAAAGGATGTGTATACACTGGAAATGACTACCACACATTACAAGACTGCCGAAGGTTTTCAAGTTAATATTAAAGGTTTCAGGGTAATTTTATGTTTAGCATATAAATGCTAGTTTTGTAATCTGAGAGCACGTAACTAGCCATTTTGAACAGTTGTTATAGATTCCATCTTAAATATAGCTCCACCAAAAATCGCAGTGTTTAAATTGCCTTAACATTGTCTGTGAATTGTATTCACTTGACAAAGGCGTGTGAGGAGTCTGAAGTATAATGATTTTCTAAAAATACTAATGATTTGCAAATTCTTTTCCATCTCAGAGCAACTGGATTTATTACATATTTTTATCCACTTGTCAGGCATGGAGAGAGTGGCTCGCAAGAACTCTCCAACTCCCATTGTGCTTTTAAAATAAAATGATCAAACCAAAATCCAAATTTATAAATGGAACCACAATACGTATGTTCTCGATGAGACAACCGAGTCCATTCTTCCTCTAAATGGGAGGATCAATTTATATTCTCTAAGTTTACTCATCAGCTTGCATTTTAGCCTTTGAGCAAATGGGGTTGTGGCAAACAGCCCAATTTCTCTCGAGAACACAATACATTCCATGAGTCTGAATGTATAGATTACCCGTCCATCACTATTACAGCAGGTCCTCACATGGACATTTGATCAATAGCACAAAATCTCACTCACTTGTCTTATCACAAATCTTCTTAAATTCTTTCTAAATGTAACCACACGTGACAATGGAGAGAAAAGAGGAAAAAATATATATTCTCCAGGAGAGAGTCTGTGGGTTTTACTCACATGAAAATACAGAAACATCCTTGTCTTTAAATGTTGGGCATAGAGGTAAAGGTTATATGGGCTCTTCACGGAGAGTAGCTCTCAGATATGTATAACAGAAACAGCGCAGCTAAATGAATCTAGTGAGTCTAAATAGTTTCGTCATTTATGAAAAGATACCTTTCTACAAGAGTCTTTTTCTGTAAATTTGTAAATTTGCCTGTTTCTTTAGATTCTAAAAGAGAAGGATATTAATACCTCTTTCCAAGTGTGATATTCAAAATATGTAAGTACCAGCAAGTACAAACCAATGAAAAGGGTCACTGACAAGTCACACTGGCCATAGACCCTAGTGAGCCATAACAAGAGACATCAGTTGACAACCAGCCCTGCCTAGTTCAGGGTGGAAGGGTTAGGAGATTAGAAAGAAGTAGCCTTGGGGTCCCTGGGTGGCTCAGTCGGTTATGTCTCCGACTTTGGCTCAGGTCACGATCTCGGGGTTCGTGGGTTCATGCTGCACGTCAGGCTTTGTGCTGACAGCTCAGAGCCTGGAGCCTGCTTTGGATTCTGTGACTCCCTTTCTCTGCCCCTCCCCCATTCGCACTCAGTCTCTCTCCCTCTCACAAATAAATACACATTAAAAAAAAGAAGAAGAAAAAAAAAAAAAAAAAAAAGAAGAAGAAGAGAGAAGTGGCCTTGGGGTACCTGGGTGGTTCAGTCAGTTAAGCATCCAACTCTTGGTTTCATCTGAGGTCATCAACTCATGGTTTGTGAGTTCAAGCCCCACATCAGGCTCTGTGCTGACAGCGCACTTGTGCTCTCTCTCTTTCAAAATAAATTTAAAAAAAATTTTTTTAAAGTGGCCTTAGCAGAGCCTGGCATACAGAATGCATCCAGAAAACATCAGTATGATCCAAATAAACTCTCCTGCCGTGGTAATGCTATAAAACACTTGTATTCTACTTCTGGAGAGCTTCCTCTAAATATGAAATACCATAACTATTGAAGACTTGTTTTTTAAGTAATCTCTATATCCAACATGGGGCTCCAACTCACAACCCCAAGATCAAGAGTTGCACGTTCTACAGACTGAGCCAGCCAGGCACCCTGGAAATATCCTAACTACTCAATAGTGTCTACTTGATACAAAATTATCTGAAAAATGGGTAGAAAAACCTCAGTATTTTGAATATTTCTTTACAACCCAAAGGTAGGAAGGGAGAGAAAGTTCCATACCAGCACAAACCACAGTCAGAGAATCAGGAAGAAGCATAAACACTGATAGACACAAAGGTTTCAACAGCCTTTAGGTCATTCACAATAACCAGGGAGAAGGAGGTGGAAAGTTCTTTACCTTACACAACTTTAGGGCCCATCTTCAAATACAAGGGAATTAGAAGAATAGAACTGGACAAAATTGCACAGTTGTACTTTGCTCAGATTCAATGTGGCTTACACTAAAAAGAAATTCCTGGGAGAATAGAAATATCCAATTTATTAAGTGATACCTCAAATGTCTCCCCAAAACAAGGTCTCTCGATACAGTGATATTTTATGTGATTTTTAGGAATTCAGAATGAATGTTTGCAGGAACATACACATCTATGATATAGCATGCATGCCCACGATCTCATTTTCCAAAATGCCAGAACTGTGGCTGTCCCAGTTGCTATGGAGACAACAAAGATCTCGGATGAAGTTCACAGTCCAGAGCTTTGGGGAGCACACAGCCAGCAGCTGCAGGAATCAGAAAGTTGCTGTCATACAGATTCTGCAGCTGCCAGACCAAGATCTTAAAGAAGGCACCAGGCAGGAGGGCAGAGTGGAGAGAGAATTCTTTGTTTTCTATTGAAAGCAAGGGGAAAGAAAAACAAGCAATGAGGGAATGACTGATCTAAATGCAATTATAGTACTTAATGAATGCACCCTAGCCTACAGTATTTTAAACCATCTCAAATGGTTGGGAAATGAATTCCAGCATGACTTTAGTCAAAGAATATTATGTGATGAACCCGCACCATCTGAATAATTGCAGCTATCAGCTGAAATAACAGCAGGGAGATGGGGATATAGGTCAGACATTCTAGGCCTTGTCTCAGCAAGGATGAAATTTGGCTTGAGTGGTGAAATGGGCATTTGGGAGAAAAATCCAACACTTCTGATTCTAGCCCTGGAAATGCCTTGGAATTATTGAATATTAGAGCTGACAAAACATCTCAGAGGCCCAAAGCACCAAAGCTTCTTGTTGCAAGGATGACAAAATTAAAACTCAGGGAATGTAAGTCATTTTCCTCATTAACTGCCATCGTCGAGTCACCTTAAAACAATGCAAGCTGCCCTCACGTACTGAAAAAAGGACCTGCTTTTCATGTGCTCAAAGGCCAACTATTCGTGACAGATGGGTATTCCGGCAGGAACCCCCCTCTGTCCTGCCTGGAGCAAACTCTACTGCTTGGGATTCAGCCAAAGTTGACCACAGACTGGAACGGAGGTAATAAGGTTTGTTTCCGTTGTTATGAAGCAAACACCTACAAAACACAGTTGATGACTGGATAATGCAAGTTAGAAATCGGGGACAATTATAGTTATTTATGCTCTCCTATGTTATGCTCCACTCTGCCTCATTAGCATGAACTAAAAAGTTGCTTTCAACGTAATTCTTTTTTTTTTTAGTTTATTTTTTTATTTTGAGAGAGAGAGAGCAAGAGAGAGAGCGAGTAGTGGAGGAGCAGAGAGAGAAGGAGGGAGAGAATCCCAAGCAGGCTCTGCACTGTCAGCACAGAGCCTGACGTGGGGCTCAAACTCTCCAACTGAGAGTTCAAGACCTCAGCCGAAATCAAGTGCTGGGTGCTTAACCGACTGAGCCACCCACGTGCTCCTGCTTTCAATGTAATCCTTAATCTAATGGCTACCCTACACCACTTTAGTTTAGCTAAATCACAAGTTTCCATCACTCACCCAGTAGTCCAATGTATATTTTCTTATTATAATTCCACCCATATTGTCTTATTTCAATATTATTTTCCATTTACTGAGCAACTGTTCTGTGCAACGCATTTTATGAGCAGCTTTATCTGCATTATTTCCTACTCTTAAAGCTATCCCAAAAGGAAGGAGTTAATAGTCCCATTTTTCGATGCATGATTCCATCTTCAGAGGGATTAAGCAAGTGGGCCAAGATCACAGTGTGAGTGGAGAGCTAAAAATTCAAACACAGAGTCCTCTAGCTGCAAAGCCAGATTTCCACCACACAGCACGGCTTCCATACTTTGTCAGTCCCTCCATAAATGGGGAAAATTAATTATTCACTTATTTGGAAAAGATTACCCAGAAGCCATCTAACATGTCATCATAATGGAAAGATAATTAAAGATCAAGCTACAAATTCCACAAATGCCAATGAATAATTAAGACTTCCAAAGACAGCTAGAAGTTGGAAGTTGACCTGCTGTACACCTTGAGAACACTTCCAGGTTATCTAGTTGAAAAGAAAAATTGGCTGATGGTCAACTGATGGTCACAGAATGTCTGGAGTCATTTCAAGTCAGCCTCACAGAGGAATACGACATGAAACCCTCTGCAAACAGGCAGGTATTGATTAAGGATAGTCCAGGGCAAGACCCAGGACTATGTAATTAACAGAACACGAAGGCAAGAGAAACATTTTCCCTCGCAATTATTTCATCAATGATTTCTACCAAAATCATTTGATCAATGACTTTCCAAAGAGATAGACAGAGCTATGAGGGGAATTCAAACATCAACTCAACCGGGTCTCTCCTTTCAAACACCAGATGTTCTCTCTCTCTTTTGTCCTCTGTTCAATCCTGATTTTTTATTTGTAGGAAGACCACACAGTCAGCTTCAAACCTATCCCCTTTGTCTGCTGCCTAACTCCTTCATCAGCAAACATGCTAGAAAAATACTATCTGTGATTAACAATATTACCATCAACGTGTGCACACTGACCGATTAGTGGATGCCCACAGGGTCATACAGCTATAAAGTCATAGGGCATGATGTGAACCACAATGTGTCTATGTTTTACACTTCCCGAATGGTCTCGCTGGTAAATTATCACAGCACCAAACAAATAGCTATAATGTTCTTTCATACACATCCTTTCATCTGGTGGGGTTGGGCAGGGGGCTAACCAGGCCAGGGACGATGCCACAGATTTAGGCACGGGTCAGCAAACCTTGGCCCAGGGGCCAAATCCAGCCCACCACTTCTTTTGTAAATAAGTTTTACTGGAACGCAACCACACCTATGAGTTCACATACTGTAGATGTGGCTGCCTTCGTGCTTTAATGGCGGAGTTGAATAGTTGTGACAGAAACTGTATGGCCCACGAAGTTGAAAATATGTACTATCTGGCCTTTTATATAGAAAATATGCCAATTCCTGGTTAGGACATGGAAAGAGAAGACCTTGGCCCAAACATGCTAAAACCAGGGGAGAACAGCCAACAGAAAATCAGAAATCTAAACCCATAAATGCAGGTAAGAAAAATAGGAGAGAATGATGTCAGCAAAAGGGGAGAATAGGAGTTTTCTAGCACCTTCTCCGGAAGGAACACCAACTGTGACACTCATTTGGCTGAGAGTACCTTTGTAGAAGTCAGGGAGTCCAGTGGAGAGTTCTAGAGCACCACTGAGGAAGAAAACAAATCCAAGATCAGACCATGAGGAGGGGAAGAGGGACAGTTTGACTCTATCCACATCAGCTCTCCTTTCAGGCAGCACAGCTCAGTGCCAAAGGAGCCGGGGTCGGCCTGTGACTTCCTCCTAGGAGGGAACGTGAGAGCATGTGAGTGAACGGCCAGCAGCCTGGGCTGTGCAGGACACCGCCAAAGGGCCCATTTCTTTCCTGCCCCACCCACGGTCTGAGATGAGCTGCATGACAGGAGGACAGGAAACAGATGACAGAACAGCAGCCAGGGCTCCCGTGACCGCGCCATCTCCCCCGCCAGTAAGTAGTGGCCAGGCTCTCACCATTACGGGGTCTCCCCTGCTAGGTAAGTAGTAGCCTGGCCTCTCCAAGGGCATCAGAGAGAGGCAGACCCTAATAACCACTCCACCGACACCATCAGAAAGCCTGCAAATGAGCCACTGGGGGACCTCATCTGTCAATCTCTCCAGCTGGCACACGGGTACCCCTAATGTGCTGCACAACTCATCCACACACCCACACCATGGCAGTTCCCCGTGTGCACCTCGACAGTAGCCAGTGTGAGCCTCTGCAGAAGGCTGGTGAGTGCACACAGAAAGCTGGCCCAACTCCCTGGGACTGAAAGGAGGTACACAAACTTGAGCATTTAGCACCACCCCGAGAAATAAAATCGGCTGTCATCACCCAGCCTGGCTTTGCAGGGTCAAGACAAGGCACACAGTCTTAAGAATTCCCCAAGAAGGGGGGTGCCTGGTTGGCTCAGTCGGTTAAGCGTCCAACTTCGGCTCAGGTCGTGATCTCGTGGTCCGTGAGTTCAAGCCCCATGTCGGGCTCTGTGCTGACAGCTCAGAACCTGGAGCCTGCTTCTGATTCTGTGTCTCCCTCTCTCTCTGACCCTCCCCCCATTCATGGTCTGTCTCTCTCTGTCTCAAAAATAAATAAATGTTAAAAAAAAAAAAAAAAAAAAAGAATTCCCCAAGAAGGAACAAGAAGTGTGGAGGAGGCATATCCATAGAAAAGGTCTAAGAAGCCTCAGAATCTCTAGCAGGACTGACAGAAGCGATTTCTCTTCCAAAGCCAGTCAGTAAAGACTGGAGGAGGTGACTGCTTCTTGAAATGTAAAGACAAGGGCACCACACTTTGAGGAACATGAACAATTAAGGAAACATGACACCTCCAAAGAACACAATAATCTTCCGGTCACTGACCCCAAAGAAATGGAGGTCTGTGATTTGTCGAATAAGTAACTCAAAACACTTGCTTCAAGGAAGCTCAGTGAGCTATAAGAAAACACAGAAAATTCAATGAAATCAGGAAAACAATATACAAATAAAATGAGAAGTTTAACAGAGGGATAGGAATTATAAAAAGAAACAAATAGAAATTCTGCAGCTGCGGAATACCATGAATGAAATGACAAATGCAATAGAGAGCTAGTCCATGGAAACGCATTCAAGCACCAGGAAGGATAGCCTGGGTTTTGAAGGCACTGCCTGTCTAGGGAAAGCAGTTTCCCCATCCACTCATTGGGCTTAAATCTACACAGCTATTCTCTGCAAGTCCTGGAGACAGTCATGATGTGAAACAGAACAATGACGAGTGAAATGCAACTGGCTTCCTGAGTAAGCCTTTGTTGGAACTGCTTTTCCACGTGCAAAGTGAAACGGTTTGTATTCACACTCTATTTATATGTGTGTGTTTGTGATATTTGTGTGGTGTATATGTATTCGTATCTATATATTGATATTTGTGTGTTTAAACTAATATTGTATGTACATGTACATTCTAATAAAGATGAAATTCACTGAAATATGACAGTTTTTAGGTTATGTGTAAAGGATATGGTTTAGCTTATTTGTAAGCTAATTTCACTTATTAGCTTATTTGTAAAGGATATGGTGTCCTTCTTGAATACATGTTGACTCGTTCAACAAGGACCCTATACAAATACCGTGTGTCAGGCAGGATGATAGGATCTATAAATGCACTGATAGGGAAGAAAACAGACAAACATCTTTTGTGTGTTACTAGCTTACATTCTAGTAGGAATGCGGAGAAATTGGCAATAAGCAAAATTACATTAACTATTGCTGTGTAACAAATTCCACACACTTAGTAACTTCAAACAACACACATTTATAATCTGCTTCTGTGGCTCAGGAGTCTGAGCATAGCTTAACTGCATCCACTAATTCAGAGTATCTCACAGGGCTGCGATATCTACCACATGTTGGCCTGACTAGAGAAGAAGTTGCCCAGGAGGTTGTTGGTAGAATCAGTTCCCTCAGGGACTAGATCTGGCCCTCAGCTCCTTGTTGCTATTGATGGAAAGCCATTTCAGTTCCTCAAAACATGGGTCTGTCCAGCATGGCAGCTTGCTTCATCTAAGGCAACAAGGGAAAGTCTTGTTTTGTTTTTTTTTTTAAGTTTATTTATTTTGAGAAAGAGAGAGGAGGGGAGGATCAGAGAGAGAGGGAAAGAGAGAATCCCAAGCAGGCTCTGCACCGTCAGCACAGAACCCAAACTGAGGCTCAAACTCACAAACCACGAGATCGTGACTGGATCTGAAACCAAGAGCCGGATGCCTAACCGACTGAGCCACCCATGCGCCCCAGGGAAAGTCCTCTAACAAGATAGAGTCAAAGCCTTTTGTAACCCAACCATAGGTGTGACATCCTATTGCCTTTGCTAGATTCTATTTTTTTTTTCTGGAAGTCACAGCCCACACTGGAAAGGACAGGATACCACAAGGCTATGACTATCAGGAGGCAGGGATCATCAGGGGCCATCTTTAAAGTCCACCTATCACATTGGGGGCAGAGCATGGAGAACCTGGTGGGCCACTGGAAGGAATCAGGATTTTGCTGTAATATAGAAACTGATCATACAACAATTTATGAGATGCCGCTCAGGATCTACTGAGTTGTGATGGCTACTGACAAAGTGTTTACCTCAGAGCCACTCACACTGTCCCAAAAGAGACCCCTCAACCTCCTGGCCTCATGGGAGGATGGCAGTGTTGATTTTTCAGCTTTCTGTGCTGTTCTCACACCCATCACAACCTGTCTTGATGCTACAGGCTTGCTCCCAGTCACTCATAATCTCTCCCTGCATCAGCCCTTTGTATAAATTTTCTCCCATTTTTCTCTCCACCTGTATCTCCTTCCTGCTGAGAGTCACCTCTTCCATTAATCATAGTCTTTTCTTCCTCTTTTGGCCAACAGCCTTGCTACCAGACTACCGACACTATTAAATTACGTACCATCTTGGTAAGTGAACCTTTTCATCCAATTTGGAATAGGGGAGACAGAACTACCACAGCTAAATTAAACTGCACGTTATTCTCTGACATTTGACACGTGTGCTAAAGATTGCTGAAGCAGAAAGTCATCGACCACGAATCCTGTTTTGCCTGTCAGGAATACTTGGCCAAACTGCTATTTGCAGACAGGCCCTCCCAGGTCCTTACAGAGTCCAGACACTATGTCTCCACCTTGCTTCTCTTTTCCCATCCCTTTTATACCATGGATGTTCACGATCCAGAAAGCTGGATCCATCAGGCCAACACTCAATGTGACAGTTTTCCTCACGAATATAGTTCTCCCATCCAGTCTCTCTTTCAAATGCCCTCTGAGAGATCCCTTGCCCCCCACCTCCATTTCTGGACATCTTCTTTGCTGGCATATGAATAAGCTAATATCTGCAAACTTTCAGAAGAATCCTTCATTTCTATACATAGACTATATAATGGGATTAAGGATAACATCCTAATGACACAAATTTTAAAAATATGGCTAGGTTGTAGAGGAACATCTTTCAATATTTAAACAAATGAGAGGTGAGATCTCAGTTTCTTAAAGTGCTTTCAAGCCATTTGACCACATTGGCCTTAAGGCCACATTTTTTGAAGGAGAAACAAAAATCATTATAATCGTCTTTCCTTAATAGGAATTTTTTGTTGATGTGTTTCAGGGAAATATGTTCTCAGAAATTGCTAAAAACACCTTCCCAAGATTTATTTCTCTCCTCATGATCAAATAAGTGTGGCAATGCCTACATTTGCCAGAAATAGTACAATATTTTCCCTCAGGTTTTGAAACTCCTTGAAAACTTCTGTAACCTGCTGCTTTGTTTTTATAGTAATCAAAGCTAAATTGGGGTTTAGAGAAAAACGAAGCAAAGCTGAAGAAATTCCATCGCAATGCTGCACACATTTTCCAAATATTCAACTTTTCCCCCCTAGTGTAAACATAGTCTTTATCAGGAAATTGAACAGTTTTCTAAATTTGTCTCTTAGGAGCGAGCCTACTCTGCACATCATGGAACATTTTATCCTCCCAAGATAGACTAAAAGCTCTAAATTACTCATTACACAGCTTAACAAAAGCAGCTCATCGTTAGTTAATTGGAGATAACATGGCCTTGTTCCCTGATGCAGATATACTAAAAATTGCTGGTTATTTCTGTAGTTAATTTCTTCTGGAAAAACATTCTCAGTCATAAAATTTATCTTCTCATGATAAAAAATGATATAGCATGGAATAAATATTTGATTTGGAACTAAGAGCATGTAGAATCCCAAAGAGAAGTAAATTTCTGAAAAACCTGCCAAATGTCAACTGTCCCAAATGATACGCAACCTGTCATCTCCAAGAAAATGATTTCACTGAATTGCTAAACTAACAGGGCCTTGCTGGGGTGAGGCAGTGCCTGGGGTGCAAACAGTAAGGGGGTGCCTGATGCAAGTGTCCTGCCTGCTCTGCCCTAGTCTGGGCCCCAGTTACAGAAGCCATGCTCCCTGAAATGACCTCTTATCTAATATTGAATGAATCCCTTAACTGCTCACTTGCTTGTGGACTTCTCTCCTATAATCATACTTATTTTGCTCCCTGGATCTTTCATTCAATCTATTACAAGTTCAAACACAGATAATGGTGGGGCACCTAGGTGGCTCAGTCGGTTGAGCGTCTGACTTCAGCCTAGGTCAAGATCTCATCCCAGAGTTTGAGCCCCACATAGGGCTCTGTGCTGACAGCTCAGAGCCTGGAGCCTGTTTCAGATTCTGTGTCTCACTCTCTCTCTCTGCTCCTCCCCCACTCATGCTCTCTCTCTCTCTGTCTCTCTGTCTCTCTCAAAAAAAAAAAAAATATTAAAAAAATTTTTTTAATTAAAATTAAAAAAACACAGATAGTGGATTCCTATAGATAATGGATTAGCAAAGGAACATCTTGAGGAAATAAAGCCCATTAAGACATTGCACAGCTGTAAGGGGCTTATAATCCAGGATAGAAGACATGTATTTCTGCCTTCTAAGGAAATCCTTGCTTGGACCCTCCACTGTCCTTCACACCAGGATTCTAACTCCTCATGGTCTACACTGCCAAGTGTCACTATATCACCTGCTGTTCACTTTCTGGCTCATGACAGGTGCTCGCCACATACAACTAGAATGAAAGCCCCACTCAGCCGTCTGAGGCCCGTCAATTCACTGCACACCCAAAACTTTAAACATCGCTGAACGTCATTGACCTGAGGCTTTTTATATTACTGAACATCCCTTCCTTCTTGAGTATTTCTCTTCACTGTCACTCTGGCTGGTCTTCAATATTTCTGATCCCTGCTCCGTCTACTTCAATAGCATCCCCTTCTTTAAAAAAAAAAACCAGTTTATTTATTTTGAGAGAGAGAGAGAGAGAGAACACAAGCTGGGGAAAGCGGCAGAGAGAGAGAGGAGAGAGAGAATCCCAAGCAGGCTCCATGCTGTCAGCACAGAGCCCAATGTGGGGCTCAAACTCACAAACCATGAGATCATGACCTGAGCCAAAATCAAGAGTCACAGTTTGACGGAGACACCCAGGCACCCAGTTCCCCTTCTTTTTGTTCCCTACCACCTTCTTCCTAAATGTTGACACGGTTTATGATCAGAACTCTCTTTTCTTACTGCTGTACATAATTTCACTGGTCAATCCCAACCACTTGCAAGACTTTACTTCCTATGCACTCACATTTGACTTCAAAATCTCTATCTATGGACAAGCCCTTTCCACTAGAAACTATGTCTTTTTATCTCGTTAGACACATTTATTAAATAACAACTAAGTTCCTAGGCATTGTGCATGCAAAAATAAAGCAAATAGCCTCTAACCTCAGATGGCAACATGGAGGAGAATGCTGCCCATTCCAGAAAAAGCTACAACACAATATGTGGTATAATTAGAGCGTGAAGCTGGTGCTCTAGGGCACTGCTGCTCAAACTTTAACGTGCAGCTGAGACACCTGGGAGTCTTGTTAAAATGAATATTCAGATTCAAGTTTCTGCATTTCTATGAACCTCCCACGTGATGCTCCCGCTGGCGATGCGCAGAGCACACTTTGAGTTCTGGGAGATTTTGGTGACCCTAACTCAGTCTGCAAAGTCAAGGCACTGATGCGTGACCTAAGACTTGAGGATAGCCTGAATTTGTCATGGGAGCGAATGGGAAAAGACCATCTGGGAAAAGGGAAAAGCATGGTGATAGCATGGAGGTCTGGGAGACCCGTGCCTACAGCCCATGGCAGCAGACGTGAGAGAACCAAGTGGGCGTGAGGGGGTGGACCCACAGAATTAGAAACCACATGATGAGGGACCTGTAGCACATCCTAGAGCAGTGATACCCAGAATGAGACAGAGACAGCCAGAGAGAGCAGGAGCATGAAAAATATACAAGCATGAGGTTCAGTCTGTGCCTGATGCTTGTGTCTTCAGCGTCTGGGCCCCTCCCGACAGACAGCAGCTGGCCATGCCTGATTCCCCCTTGGATGTCCCTGAGGGCATGGCTACTGTGCCTGGCATTCCTACTGTTCATGGAGTGAACCATTTTCTTAAACCTCTGACTCACTCAAGACAATCCCCTCAGTGATTAAAAATTATTTTGATACTTCACCAGACAATGGAGATTGGAAAGAAACCACCAAAATGTAATACAAATTCACAAACAAAAAGTAACCTCTGCTAATGAATGAGTGAATGGTATAAGATGGTACTTTGGGGCCACTTGGGTGGCTCAGTTGGTTAGGCATCCAACTCTTGATTCTGCCTCAGGTCATGACCTCACAGTTCCTGAGTTCAAGCCCCACCTTAGGCTCTGTGCTGACAGCACAAACCCTGCTTGGGATTCTCTCTCTCTGCCTCTCCTCTCTCTTACTCTAAAAATAAATAAACATTTCTTAAAAAGCATTTCCTTTTAGGGGTACCTAAAAGTTGGTTAAGCATCTGACTTCAGTTCAGGTTACGATCTCACGGCTTGTGAGTTTGAGTCCCATGTCGGGCTCTGCACTGACAGCTCAGAGTCTGGAGCCTGCTTCAGATTCTGTCTCCCTCTCTCTCTGCCCCTCCCTGCTCACACTCTGTCTCTTTCTCAAAAATAAATAAACATTTAAAAAAAAAGCCTTTCCTTTAAAAAAAAAAAAAGATGGTACATTGGGTCTTTGGGTGGGAACTGAATAGAGAAGAATCACTATTGCTTAAAGTAGTGTTCCCCAATAGAAATACAATGTGAGCAACATACATGATCTTAAATTTTCTAGTAACCATGTTTAAAAGTCAAAGTTAAACTAATTTTAATATTTTATTTAACCCAATATATCCAAAATATTATCATTTCAACAAGTAATTAATATAAAAAATTACTGATGAGATACTTTGCATTTCCTTTGAGGTGGGTCTTTGAAATCCATGCATGTGACTTATGTATGTTACATCTCCATTCAGACTCACTGTTTTTCAAGTCCTCAATACCCCCATGTAGCTGGTGGCTACCATACTGAACAGCATAATTTAATTTTTTTAAGTTTACTTATTTATTTTGAGAGAGAGGGAGAGACAGAGAGTGTGCAAACAAGTGGGGTAGGGGCAGAGAGAGAGAGAGAGAGAATCCCAAGCACGCCAAAACCAAGAGTCTGACATTTAACTAACTGAGCCACCCAGGTACTCTTGGACAGCACAATTTTTTAAAGTGTGCAATTAACTCTTTTTTTTCTCAAAATGAGTAAACAGAATTTTATTCAAACTTTACACATATCTTTTACATTTATTTAGCCTGAGAGTAAGCATGAGAAAATCCGACCTGCAGTTAGACTACACTGCCCAAACAGCATCTGAAAATATAGCTGTGAATGAACATGCATTTAGCAAACATAGTTAAAGCCTTGCAATGAGCTTTGAGAATGAATACTGACACAAACCAAACTTCAGTCTGGTCTATATGGTCTTCAGAGCCTAAAAGTACCTATTATCTAATAATGATTTTAAAAGGTGTGCAGGTGACAAATTATGAAGGTATGTCCAGATGCAGAATTTAGTTCAATATTTCTACAGGTGCTGTTTTAGCTTACTACTAACAAACTGCCTCCCCAATCCTTAGTATTCAACATGTACTTGAAAACATGTAGCAGCATGGTACAGTTTATTTTTATAAATATTAGTGCCTGTAATAAAATATAAAAACAGAGTTTCCCTTTCCCAAATATTAAGTCTCTGAATGCTCCATTCACCCTTTGGTTTCAAACCCGTACAAGGCACTCACATTACATTGTAGATTTAACATACAGACAGAACACTGTGCATCTGTTGGGGAAGGAGGTAGGGAGCTGAGGGAATACCAGAGCACTACATTATAGAAAGTAAATGTAGAAGCAAAAATACTTTCTGAATATATACTATACATTATGCAAGCAAACATTCATGATAAGAGTCAACACAGGCCAAAACATTGTTTTCTAGGAAACCAGAATCTTCTTCCTTTTAAATCACACACACACTGTTTTGTGTTAAGAAAAATGGAGCCCGCTCCTATGTTTGCTTATGTGCTTCAATATCTTGGAAATGAGTAATTATTGTATTCATTTGCTAACGGTTTGTCCTCTTAGTTGGCTGGCTGTTGCAAATAAGGAATACAGAACTATTATGTCAGTACCTGTTTTGCATTTAATACTGGCCAAGTAATACATATAATTAATTCATCTTTATCAGCCCATATTAGTAATATAAATAGATGAAGTGAAGTGGTGAATTTCAACATTTGTGCGGGGGAAACCAGTTAATAATCTGTTTCCAGTAAGGCTAGTGGCAAAGAAATTACTACAGAGTCAGTCCAAGCTAGTAGTAAAGCCCTGATTTAGCAAGCTGAATGAAAGTCTGAAGTTAGGTCATTTTAATTCCTGTATATTACTGTGCAAATCTAGAATTTCCCATGTAAAAGACAGTGCTGACAGCATCAAAGTCCTGTGTGCACCCGGCGTCCTCTGAAAAGTGTACAGTTAACTCCTTAATCTGAATCTATTCCTAAATCAGGTCATTTCACCTTCCTGTACTCACAAGCCTCATGGGAAACCAGAAACGGTAACACAAAGATCCTGAAGGCGTCATGTTGTAGCCACAGGGATGAGCAATCCGTGTGTGTGTGTGTGTGTGTGTGTGTGTGTGTGTGTGTGTGAACAATCATGGAAGTTACTGGAAATCTTAAAACAGGTCCGTACCCTCTGAGAGGGTAAGAGTGTAGAATAAGGATAAGAGACATGACACTATGAGAATGCTAAGGTCACTCAAACTCTGAGCACTTTCCAGGTATTTGTAGGCTTTGGGGGGTTACTTCTTTGTTTTGGGAGGTTTGGGGGATGTATAATTTTGGGGTGGTTTTAGTGTTTTTTTTACCATCCTATGATTTTACAAAGCAGAAATAAAGCAGTAGTTTGTGCATTACTCATTGGATTACAACAGACACGTTTACCACACTCGCATGGTAGAGAAACAAGTCTGTATGCAGTCCAATACCTGCCTCTGCACTACTTAAAGTTGATTGCACAACAATCCTGTATTTACACACAGAAAATACATGTGGTGACAGTGAGAACTGCTTTTAAACCATGGTTAGCGCCACCACTTTAGAGAATGATGGGAAAGATTCCACTGTCTTCTGTTTCAAAGGAAAGTAAAATACACTTGATACTCAGCTTCTTAAGGAAACTCTGTTTTATTTGTTCTTAATGTTCCATTTTAAGGGTGTCTTGTAAATTCCAAACAAACCGATGAGTAAGTTGGAGGCAAGGGTTCCATATTATTTGGCTGTGTAAGCCCAGTGTCTGGCATGCTACCCACACAGTTGGCACTCAGTGTATGCTAATCAAGTGCACGAGGTAGCATTTCAAGCCTCACTGAAGGTTCTCCAATCTATTGACCACATGTGGCAAAGAATAATATTTAAACAGTACTCCAGGGGCTGTGCATAGCGCTCCCTAGAAGAGAGGTGTGCATCTAAGATTTTGTCTGCCAGTGACAGGGAAGGAAGAAGAGCTGGAAGGGAGAAGTCAGACAGACCAAGCTTCACACAGGGCTCACAGGCAGCTCTACTACCTGGAAGGCAATGAGATAAAAGATAGCCTCTTTCTCTCTCTCCTCAAGCCCCGGGCCAATCACTGTAACACTTTTTTCTCTACCTTAAAGAAGGTCTTTCTGGTCAACTCCGTTTAAAATCTTTTCATATATATACACATATAACTTTACGTAATGCCCAAATGTGATGAAGTCATATACACTAAGTCACAGTCTTAGCAGTTGTTCTTGTGTGTGTGTGTGCTGTTTGACTTGACTTCTTCTATCCTCCACCCCCACCATCCTCCCTTCTCCCCAAAGCACTGCCACAGCCCTCCCTGGGAACCCAGGTGAAGAATCTAGAATGTATCTTTCCATATTTTTCTTCATAGTTAACCACACGCACCTACACACACAATTTTGTCACTGCTTTATAAAAATATACCTTTCTGGGGGCACCTGGGTGGCTGGGCCGGTTAAGAGTCCGACTTCAGCTCAGGTCATGACCTTGCGGTCCGTGAGTTGGAGCCCCATTTTGGGCTCTCTGTGCTGACAGCTCAGAGCCTGCTTCAGATTCTGTGTCTCCCTCTCTCTGCCCCTACACTACTGATACTCTCTGTCTCTCTCGGTCTCTCAAAAATGAATAAATGTTGAAAAAATTTTAAATATATATATATATTTTTTTCTTTTCTGCTTCTTGCTTTTCTCTCCTAACAAAAATACATTGTAGAAATTCTAATACACTCAAATTCATTCTTTCAAGTGGCTGCATGATATGATTATGCCATGTTGCCAATATATTCTGATTTATTCAAGGACTCCTCAGTAGAAGGGTAATTACTTTGTTTCCAGTTTCTTGTCAGCTTGAACAATGCTCAGTATATAGCCCGGAGCATTGGTCTTTACCTACTGAGCTTTATTTCTAGGGGATGGAGCTCCAAGATAGGGTGGCTGGGTCAAAGAGTATATGTAGTTAACATTTTGATAGTTACAGACATTAATATCCAAAAGGCCTATAACACTCATATTATCAGTAATATATCAAAGTACCCATTTATCCACATATGTTCTGGCAGTATGTGGTGTTGCTTTACATTATTTTATATTTCTGTACCTGAAGTAAATACCAGGTGCGCAATATGGACCCACAGGTGTCACGTCTTTGGGGAAACCAGAAAGTCGTGCTATACAGTGGGAAGGGCATTAGAAGACACTCAGCAGACCCAGTTTTGGATTCACACTCTGCACCCTGAACTGGAAACCTGAACAGGTCTCTTAACCTCACCAAGCCTCTTTCTACATTTGTTAAAAGGATACAAATACACATACACATATGTATTTTAATATCAAAGGCTGACAAAACAACGTGACTTTATGAGGCCACAAAGTGATGCCGAGAAGTAAGAAGGGATAGCAGAACGCCAATGCCATTTTTCCCTGAGGGCATCTGGTCAACCTAGTAATTTTAGTTTTTATTCTTCATGAGGTGCAGGAGGTAGAAGAAAAATACCCAGGGCTCATTTGGGGTAAGAAATCTAATAAAGGACCCTCCTGCCTCAAATCTGAGATCTCCAAAGTGCTACACCTTCAGTGTAAATTTGAGGCATGACAGACTTCTCCTAAATCTGCACCACATAGGGCCCACAAGGACATCTTCCTGGATCCTAAGAACAGCAGCCAAGGAAAAAATACTGAAAAATTGTAATAAAGACTAGCATGCATGTGGACTTGTGACCCAAATTCATATCATCTGGGAAGTCCAAAATAATGTTAAGCTATCAATTTAGCTCAAAACAGAACCTCTAAAAGCACACGTGGTGAAGAGCTGGGCGGTGTGCTTCATTTCCAATCCACGGGAACTCTCACACTTTTATAAAATACAATAAAAGTGAATTACAAAAAAATGATAGGGAAATAAAGAGATAAATACAGCATACTGATGCCGTCGCAATGTCATTACTCGAAAAATTTCCAAATGTCACTCTCAATTTCCATACTCATCGCACAAAAGGTTACAAGCATTTTGGCATTGACACCTGGTCCCAAGTATCCGGCAGAACAAGTACAATTCTTTTCTGTGAACATATCTCCCTCTTAAGCCTTAGAGAAGTTTCAAAATAATTTTCCAAGGAAAAAGCATATTTACCAAGTAAAAGAAAATCAGCAAACACGCAAGGAAACTAGACACTGTGAGGCAGAATTAAAGAGGAAAAAAAAAAAGATTTGCAAAAGCTTCAGGTATTGAAATGATCAGACAATGAATTTGAAACAACTCGCTTATTATGTTTAAAGGGAATAAAATATAACATACTACTATAAAAAGTGACCCCGTAGACTTCAAAAGAACAAAACAGAAATGAAAAATAAAATAACAGGAAGTAAAAATTCAATAAATGGGTTGTATAACAGCAGACTGAACATGGTTGGAGAGACAACTGGGTAACAGAAAAGTGGGGCAAATATTATCCAGAACACAGCACAGCAAAACAAGCTGATGCAGAAGATGAAAGAGAGGTTTAGACATGTAGAGACTGGGGGCCATCTGGGTGGCTCAGTCGATTAAGCATCTGACTTCAGCTCATGTCATGATCTTGCAGTTGTGGGTTCGAGCCCAGCACAGAGCCCGTGTCAGATTCTGTGCCTCCCTCTCTCTCTGCCCCTCCTCTGCTCACTCCCTCTCTCTCTCAAAAATAAACATAAAATTTTTTTTCATTAAAAAAAAAGAAATGTAGAGATTGGATCAGATATAAAATATTTTCTCAGAGTCCCAGAAGAAAAGAAATAGGGCAGAGAAAATAATGTGAAAAGAGATATTTCTTCAGAATGGGTAAAAGATATCAATCTACAGATTCAAGAGTTCCCAGGAATCCCAAGGAATTTTCATAAATAAAAATGCACACCTAGACAAGCCAAAATGAAATCTGAGAACACCAACAAAAGTTTTAAAAAGAGAGACAAAAAACAAAGATTGTCCTCCCAGTAGTGACAGGCTGACAGCTGATTTTCAACAACAAAAAAAGAAGCCAGGGAAAAGGAACCAAATGCTACCATTGGCCATATGAACCTGCCTGGAAGCAGGTTCTTTCCAGCTGAGCCAGGAGACTGCTTTCCAACACGCTGACGGCAGCCTGTGAGGGACTCGGCCCCAGACCCGGCCAGCTGAGACGCACCCAGACTCCTAGCCCATGGAAATGGTGATTTAATGTATAATAACAGATAATAAAGAGATTATAAATGGTAATAAAGGTTTTCTTGTTTTGAACTGCTAAGTTGGGGGTTAATCTGTCCTGCAGCAATAATTAATACAGTTAGCATTCATCTGCCCAACCTGCCATCAAATAGAGCCATTCCCCAGCAAGTTAAAAATAAAGATGCAGGGCGCCTGGCTGGCTCAGTCAGTGGAACATGCAACTCTTGATCTTGACGTTTTGAGTTCGAGCCCCATGTTGGGTGTAGAGATTACTTAAAAATAAAATCTTTAAAAACTAATAATTAATTAATTAATTGACACACAGACTTGGGGGCGGGGAGGCATGGAAAATCCACAACTAGCCAACTCTCAGTGGAGAAGAGAGAATCTGCCACGACGTATTAGTTTGCTAGTGCTGCCATAACAAAGTACCACAGACTGGGAGCTTAAACAACAGAAATCTGTGGTTTCAGTTCTGGGGGCTAGGGTTGGTTCCTTCTGAGGGATGTGAGAGAAGTCCCTGTTCGAGACCATTCTCTCTGGTTTATAGATGGCTGTCTTCACTTCTCTTTGGTTTATTTGTGTGTCTGTCTGTGGGCAAACTTCTTTTTATAAGGACACCAGTCATATTAGGGCCCACTGAGTGACCTCTTGACTTGATTACCTCTATAAAGACCCAATCTCCAGAAAAGGTCCCATTCTGAGGGACTTGAGGGTCAGGACTTCAACATATTAATTTGGGGGGTGGGGGACACAATTAAACCCATAATATATAGTGAAGAACATTTAGATACAGATTGCATATTATTCAGACATATACTCAGTATTTGGAATCACAAGTTCATTCCACCCCCTAAATAATTCCTGCATATTGTTTTACTTGGTTCAAAGTGAGGCTGTAACTATAACATTCATTTGTCTTGCCTGTCATGTAGGCGACTGTGGGGTCCGATATGGTCTGGAGGGGTTCTTTATTATAGCTTTGCTCTTTTGTTATCAGTTTTAAGAAAACATAATGAAAACGAAAATGCTGCAAATATGTCAAGTTGGCATTAGATACAGCCAGTTTAATGTGGCACTTGGCTAAATTCAATCACGGCATTGTTTATGGATGAACTTTTTCGTTCATCCTCATAAATCACATCTAAGCTAATTAAAATCCCAAATGGAAGTGGTATCTCAGTTGTCCTGAAGCCCAGTTCTCCGCTGAATCTATCCATAATGAAATATGAAGATAATGAAATTATTCTAGGGGTCACAGTCTAGGATGCACTTCCAAAACTCATAAACAATACTCACGTGCATGTCCACAAAGCTGACACAGTGGTAGAAATGAAGCAAATGAAACCAGGGGCTGTGTAAGATATCCTCACTGAGTGCAGCCTGCATGGCGAATTAAGACTTCAACCCCTTGGGTGCAGGGTAGTAGCAAATGGCAGAAATGTGGAACTGAAGCTCATGTTCCAGAAATAGCTCCATTTTCTTTATACATGGGAGTTACAGTTGCTCTCTCTAACAGTGTTCAGGTGTGTGCCTGTATATGTGCTCCATTCCATACAGCCCTAATTCCCCTTAATAAGAACAAGAAGCCCTTTAATACAAAGGCTTTGGGTTAAGGCTGCCGCGGAGGACATCTGGTTAACCAGGCACAAGCTGGGCAAAATGATGTCTTTGCTGCTGAAGGCAAGGATTACATGAAGGCTGTCCAATTTCCACTGGACTGGACTTTCTGGAATGAAGCACAACAATGCAATTATCCCAGCAGAAAACTACATGGAAGAAATGAGAAAAAATAGATGGAAACCAATCTGTGAAACAGCACAGCACACCAAGTTCATTGGACAATAATAGATATCGCTACATTGTCTGAAGGCTTTTAAAGATTCATGTTGGGGGAGAAAAAACAATAAAAGAAGAATAGCATTATTTCAGGCAAGGCATCATACTGAAGCAATGAATGTTCAAAGCAGGATACATGTCAGAATAATGAAAGTTATATTTAAATCAAAGGTTCTTAGCTAATGCCTGCCAAACTCCAGTGGAGGGCCAGTAAAATAAACTATGAGAGAAAGAGTCCAGAAAACAAAGACAGGCAGAGAGCACTGCTCCTCAAAGGAATTGCCTGGGGTTTTCTCCTGTTTAACTGTGGGCTTTCTCTCTTGGTTCCGTTTGATGGCCCAGAGCCATTGAAAAGGCGCTGGTTTTACAAAAGATCCAGGATGGGCTCCTGAAGAAGAAATTACCAGCACGCTTACAAACTCTGCTCCACCAAAGGAAATGTTTAAATTCACCAGGGCATCAAAAAGAATAGAATAGAAAAAACAGGTGTCCTCTGTACATAGTCATCAACAACACTCAAAACGGAAGTCAGCTGATGAGAAAATACAACCGGCTAAACTTTTCTAAGCAAGATGGACATAATTATAACTGATAAAGAAGCATTTTTAAATAGTATTACTCCAAAAAAATGTTTGTGCTTACAGCCTATTTGTATCATTGCCCCACAAATTTCAAAAGTCCTTCCCTTGTGAGGGACAGATCAGTTTATTTAAATATTCACACATGTCTGAAATATAAACAAGAGAAGCTTAACTGAAATTAACTTAAATAAGCTACATATTTAGCAGATGATAATTATAAATATGTTAAATGCATACAAGTTACACTGGGAAGCAGTGGTTATTAAGCCTTAGACTGATCCTACTGCAAGTGAAGGAATAATAAATGAACACAACTGCCTGCAATGGGCATGTTGGTGGACTTTCCAAGCCTTCTGCATGGACAGCCAAGCCAGCCTTTCACCATGACACCCACTGAACAAATATTTCTGGAGAGCCTGATTTATGCCAAGCTATGTCCAAACCATTAGTGGGAAGTAATGGGAAGTAAGTGGGAAGTAGCCACAATGGGAAATGAAATAGTCAAAATTCTCTACCCTCCTGGCATCTATATTCTAGCAGGGGAAGACAGATAATAGACTAAATAAATAACATATATCACATTTTACATGTTGATGTATTAGTTTCCTGTGGCTGCTGTAACAAATTACAACAAACTTAGTAGCTTAAAACAACACAAATGTATTACTGTCTAGTTCCAGAAGTCAAAAATCCAAAACCCTTCCTTAGAGTTGCATACATGAAGTCTAAGGGGATACTTAGCAATTCAGTGAATAGCGATAAATTCAATCTGTAACTTTTGCAGACATCCATTATCTCGAGAGCCGTGGTCTTTGATCCCCACTATTCTGATTCCATGATACTCTGCCCTAAATACTATTTTCCTTGATGAAAATCCTTACTTTTTACAGGAACTGGAGTTAACGCTTATGTACTTTTTCCAGGCTCAGAGCACTCTGCCCTATGTCTGAGTGCAGAGTACAGTATTACAAGGTTCTTTTTCCTGGAGAGGTCCTTGCTTATTAGGAGCTGAAAATGGATACTCCCTTGCATACACAAAGCCTCAACAAGCCGAAGTATGGAAGCTATGCCCCGTCCTGGGCAGTGCCATTAAATAATCCCTATAGCAATTCATCTCCACTTCCAGCTGACAATGTGGGCTCTCAATTTAGGGGAGGAGAAGGGTTATTAAGCTAAAGCATGCCTCTGGGAACAGGAATGAGGTTTTAGTGGAATGGGAGATGTAGCCTTGGGTCTTAAGGGGGTGACAAGCTAGCATTAAAACCTAATGGAGCTGTCTGTCCTCTAAAGATAGACTAGAAAAACTTCCTACTACAGACAAGCGTCCAATCTTCTTGAACCTCTGAGTGGGGGGAAATTTACTCCTATAAGGAAGCACAGTCAAAATGTGGATGGCCTGCCTGGTGTAAGAATCCCAAAATAAGAAACCTCATCAGGCATAGCAGAAGCAACTGCAAAATCATTCTATAAAATTCCTCCGGGATCAGACATGGAGTGCGAGGGTGAAAAACTACACCTACTATAGATGAGCTCATTATATACTTACAGGTACACTATGAAAATTGGTCCACTATGAAAATGAAAATTGACACCCTAACAGCTGAAATAATTACTTCACAGATCCTGTAAGTTCCTTTTATTATGCTTAACACAGATTTTTTTTTGTAAAAAGGAATAGGAATCACAAAAAAAAAAAAAAAAAAAAAAAGAATAGGACACTAGGTGAAAGTGTCTTGTTAATTATGTGAACAAGATTATTTGAAAGTCAGTCAAGTCAATTCCTAGAAATGAGATAATACAGTCATTGACAATCTACTAATGGAGAGGTTGCCAGACACCCTTTCTGAAATAGGGGAAAATGATCGTGTATTTGGAACTGGTGACATTGTTCATTACACTGTATTGCATACTAAGATGAACATTTACTTTCCCCTGCACCAAGCTCTAGCACCAAGGTGGGACAATCTAAACAGCTAGGAAACTGGAAAGTAGATTTCGGTCTCCTTCCAACTGTCATTAAAGTACTAATTCTCCGTGTTCTTTCCAGGAATATGTTCTTCACAGGTCTTCACTTATATTCTGTGATATGAAAAACTGTGTTCAAGGTTATGGAAGCATCTAGAACGTCTTTCAAAATCAAAGAAGGGATGAAGAAATCTAACTCCCAGTAGTGTTCCTGAGGCTCTTAGGAACCCAGGTATTTTCATGTGTGCCAACAGCAGGCCTGATCTTTGTTCTGAAATTAGACAAATACAAAAGCATGTTAAGTGAAAGACATTGAACACATTTCTTATTTTTTCTCAACGGAATTTATATTTTTCACAGTATAGAAAATAAACAGTGTTCTTGTAGTGCAATTTTCAGTTGTGTATGACCTGTGTACAAGAAAGGATATTTGTAAGTTAAGTGAGATTGCGTGGATGACTCACCGAAACAAGATCAGAGCTAAATAGCTACAGGTACAGAAAAAGAATGAAAAATATTTGAACACCGGGGCATATTCCCTGAGAACTAGAACTTAATTAGCAACAAATATTTCAATAAGCCACGAATAATTGAGTAGCATTTTATCTAAGCCAGAGTTAAGTATTAACTGGATATACTAAACCTTCTACAATTAAAAAATAGTACTTCTAGAAGTTACAATTCTCCCATACGCACCTAAAATGTAACTTGACTTTCTGAAAATCTACCCTAGACACTGGGAGTGCAGAAAGGTTCTCTCTCTTACCTATGATAATTTTATTATAATTTCAAGTCAGCAGAAGAAGTTAGAGAGAGGGTGGTTTGTGGTTCGGGAGATATTACTGCTGCTATATTTACAAGTATGAATGTAAATTTCCGCGAGAAGGAGCCTCCTGATGGGATTAGTCATCCAAATTCCCATCAGACACACTTTCTGATAAAAGTGGGACAAGAATAGCAGTGAAGGTCTCCTAAGGACTCAGTTGCCACTTCTAATGAAGTGTTTTTCCATGCAAAAAAAAAACAAAAAACAAAAAACGCTTCAGACAAAACCAGCAGAGTTATTAGCTGTGCCCGTTTTCCTGTTTAAAAGTAGTGGGGAGGGGTGCCTGGGTGGCTTGGTCGGTTAAGCTTCCGACTTTGGCTCAGGTCATGATCTCACGGTCCGTGGGTTCGAGCCCCGCGTCGGGCTCTGTGCTGACAGCTCAGAGCCTGGAGCCTGTTTCAGATTCTGTGTCTCTCTCTCTCTCTCTGCTCCTCCCCTGTTCATGCTCTGTCTCTCTCTGTCTCAAAAATAAATAAACATTAAAAAAAAATTAAAGAAAAAAAGAAGTAGTGGGGAAACAACTGACTATAATCTAACCACAGAAACTAGCCAATCTGTAAAATCAAGTAAAACACAGAAAGTTAACAGGGGGTACAGATGACAAATGCTAGATCCAAATAAGATCAAACTGTTTCTTTCAGATAAATTTGCTATTCTGAAACTATCAAATCTGAAGAAAATTCAAGTCTACTCACCCGTCACTTCACATCTAGTATGTACACATTTTAAGAAAAGGACTCACGATCCAAATAACAAGACAGAAGAAAACTTTCTTCTCCACCCTTCCATCTATCCCTCTTTATGAAAGGACGCAAGAACCCAGGCTAGAGAAACTTTCCTGCCTCTGCCTCTTTCCACCCCGTCCTGGGCCAGAAGAGAACATGGAACATTCATGGCAGGTTTAGCTAATGGAGCTTCTCAAAACTTCCTCCAAATGTCCCCAAGAGCAGCAGAGCCAAAAGCACATCCATAGAGAATAAGAGGAAGAGGTCACGGCAACTCCATCAGTGTGAAATTTCTGGCAAAGGAATTTTATTTTTTGGAAATTGTGATTTAGCTCAATAAATCTGTGCACATTGTGCCTTTTAGTCATTATATAGCCATATGAGTTTTAACACAGTAAGGATGGTTTAAATTATTTGTCATGCCAACTATAGATATAGGTCTATGGGGAGATTAGCTGTTTATCCTATGGCTTTTCAGATCCTGGCACACTTCCTCACACCCCTGAGGATAATCTACATGTCAGACTGAGATATGAGGTCAATGGATTTTAAACTCTGCTGGCTCAATGTGACAACTCATAGGATTGAAACTCACTTTTGCTAACTCACTCAAGTATAGAATTTTTTTTTAAATCAAACATTTTGCTAGAAACAGTAAAGGGAGAGGAAGTGCATAAGCAAACTAAATTGGAGGCTCCTTCTATGATCATTAAATCCCTCATAAATCCTGCACTGACATCGCATGTTGTGTGTATCAATATTTCTCTGTGTATCTTCCTTTCACCTCTCCCCTGTGACTGATAAACCCACAGAAGGCAGATACTCTGCCTGATCCTTTCTCAGAATGCCCTTCTACATTTAGTATAATAGATCATCAAGAATGTGTGATTATGGGGCTCCTACGTGGCTCCGTCAGTTAAGCATCTGACTCTTGATATCAGTTCAAGTCATGATCTCACTGTCTGAGACAGAGTCCTCACCAGGCTCTACGTTGACAGCACGGAGCCTGCTTGGAATTCTCTCTCTCTCCCCCCCTCTCTCTGCTCCTCCCCCACTTGCTCTCTGTCTCAAAATAAATAAATAAACATTTTTAAAAAAAGAATTTGTGATCAGTAGAATTACAGAACTGTTATGACAAGGACACCTGTTTATGCCAGTGTTCAGGAGCTGAGCCAGCAATGCAAAAGGACCTTCCAAACAAAGCTATTCCTCTACCCGCAGGGAGAGTAAGAATCCACAAGCTTACAGAATCTCTTCCAAGATCTCTGGGAAGAAGATGAATTTAGGAAGAAAGAGGAAAATTGTAAAGTCAATCCTCTGCAGTGGGGTTTTACTATTTTGTTTAAAATAATCAGAGAAAACCAATCAGCACATGCAACATACCACTATTTAAGTCCAGGGCCTTCCTGTTAAAGTCAATAATAAGTAAATTTTGCCCATTCTTTGTTGTGATTTAACCCCAGGATCCCTCTAGCGTACGTAAAGTTGACTTTGTTTAGAAATACCTTCTGTTTGCTTGATGGCACTGTTAGGAGGACACATGCTTTCCATACCCCTCCCTGGAAACAAGACACACTCATGTGAACAATGCTTACTGGCATTTTTAGTGTCATAGACTTATGACAGCTGAAATACACTCACTATTCAAAGAATCTAGCCTGTTTGCCTAATCTCAAGACAAAAACGTTGGGTCTACTCTTAGCAACAACAAATATTTTTTTACAGTGGGAATCACGGCAGGCATCAAATGCTCTCAGTGAGCTGATATTTGATATTTTTACGACAAATGAGTTAAGACAATGCACACACTGGAAGCCCAAACTGAATTTGGTTGACCAACATACTTTGTTTTTCCTGAATACCATTTAGAGGAAAATCAGAACCAAACCTGAGCCAATATCTAAAACTCAGGAAAACTAATGTATCAATCCAGATGCCAGGCAGTCCTGAATATCAGGTTTTTGGATCACTAGGCTTGTATTCATACCTGTCGATGACAGGCTGGAGCTATAGAAGCTGCTTCTCCTTACACAGAACCCAGGCCCTCCAGTTAGCCACAATCCCCACTGCTCCCTATTGTGCTCTGGCACTGACCTGGATCTCAGTTCCCAATCATCACGGCATCGGGACCATTGCTTTGAGAATAGAAAAATGTTTATCTTGCCTAATGTCTCTGTTGAGTATGGAGAAAAAAATAAACAACAAAAGAGATGTATATTTCCTTTCTTACATCTTTATACGTTAATGGCCCACTCCAGGCACGTCTATTAACTGCCAGGTCCCTATATGCCAATGACTTTTCAACCACTGTGTCGAGAAGATTATCAACCTAGTTCAGAGGAAACTTCACTTGGATGTTATTAGGAAGAATGTTTGCAAAATACAAAATGTTATGTGTTCTTCGAGCTCAATCTCTACATACAAAAACTAGAGTAGGGGATAAATTCCAACAGTTCAAGACAGTTTTGCTATCTGTCTCTGTCACTGCTAAGCAGCTCCACACACTGGAAAAGCAAGTGGTGAAATACTCGAAGCATTCCCCATCTCTAAACAGCCATGAAGTCTCTGTGGTGTCCAGATATGGCTACCTGCACAATCAGTCTCCACTCCCATGGTCATGGGGCTGCATGGGAGAAAGAGTCCAACGGGGAACCACAAAGAAAATGTATCTGCCCTCTGTCTTCTCAAGCACTAAGGCACTTCCGGCTTCGGCCTAGAATATATAAAGCTGGAGAGAATATTATCCCTATTCTAATAGTACATCTTTTTAAAAAGCCAGATCAACCATAGAATCATTAAGCTCCTTGAACTCATCAGAGAACTAAGGGCACAGGGCAATCAACAAGCCTGAATCCAAAGACAGACAGAAACCTCCAAAGATAGCACACAAGCATTGGCCCAATTACAGGGAAGCACAGCAAAGGACTAGTTCCCCCACAAGAAGAGGTAAGAAGAATCCATCTAAAATTTTACATGAACTATTAAAAGCCAAGTGTGGGCTATCATGAGAGTAGGGAATCCCTGAGACCACAGACACAAGGGGGTTTGCACCCCTCACAGGCTCTTTTCATGACAGCCACTGTGTTCTCATTAGAAAGTCAGGAAGCAGGTGCAAGATGGGAGAAAACCTAGGTTATACAAGCTCGGCAGAGACAGCAGGCACCACTGGGGGAAGACCATTACAGTCAAGAGAAAAAGCAATCAACATAACCAAACTAAGAGATAACCATGTATTAGAATTATCAGACAAGAAGTAACTATGAATATGTAAAAGGTGCCATGTAATGTACAGAAAACATGCATCAATAAATGGAGAATTTAGGCAGCGATATGGAAACTACAGTCACAAAGAAATGCTAGAATTTTTTAAAAAAAATTTTAATGTTTATTTTTGAGAGAGAGAGAGACAGAGACAGAGACAGAGTGCAAGCCAGGGAGGGCCAGAGAGAGAGGGAAACACAGAATCTGAAGCAGGCTCCAGGCTCTGAGCTGTCAGCACAGAGCCCGATGCGGGGCTTGAATGCACGAACCATGAGATCATGACCTGAGCCAAAGTCAGACACTTAACCGACTGAGCCACTCAGGTACCCCTAGAATTTTTTTAAGCATGATAATAAAGATGAATATTACCCTCAACTGGCTCATCAGTGGACTCGACAGCCAAAGCAAGAATTAGTAAACTTGAACACAAGTCAATAGAAATTACCCAAACTGAAACACTAAGAGAAATAGGAATAAATAAAAACAAACCAGAACACAGCATTTGAGTTATGGGACAATATCAAAAACATCTAACATGGATGATTAGATTCCCAAAATAATAAGAGAGACAAAACATGGCAAGATAGATATTTGAAGAGACAAGAGCTCAATTATCAAAAAATTAATGAATAAATAAAATATACCAAACCACATTTCTAATAAATGCTCCAAAGAGGTTAACCACATGTGTATGCCTGCGCACGCGTGCGCGCGCGCACACACACACACACACACACACACACACACACACACCTCTAAACACAATAGAATCAAACTTTGAAAAGTCAAAGGTAAAGAGAAAATCTTAAAGGCAGCCAGATCTGGGAGTAGGAGGAGATATAGTATGTAATCACACAGAGAAATGAAGATAAGAAATACAGCAGACTGCTCATTGGACATTATGAAAACCAGAAGATGGTGGAGTGACATCTTTAAAGTACTGAGTAAACAGGAGGAAAATGGCGGCGTAGGAGGATGCTGGGCTCACCGCGTCATGCAGATCACTTAGATTCCACCCACACCTGCCTAAATAACCCAGAAAAACGCCAGAAGACTAGCAGAATGGATTCTCCGGAGCCAAGCATAGATGAGAGGCCCATGGAAAAGGGTAGGAAGGGAGGGCAGAGAGGTGGTGTGTGCTACACGGACTGACAGGAGGGAGCCTGGGCAGAGGGGCAGCCCACCAGTAAAGTAGAGCCCCCAAGCGTGGCTTGTAAAAGTGGAGGGGCCGGATGGAGTGTGTTCTGACAGCAAGCGGGACTTAACATCTGGAAGGTTATAAGCTAACAACTCTGCTCAGAGAGCAGGAGGGCTGGAGGACAACGGGAGGGAGAGTTGTTGAGCCCCGGACGACAGAGCTCAGCTTGGTGGGGAACAAAGGCGCTCGCCAGCGCCATCTCCCTCACCCATCCCCCAGCCAAAATCCCAAAGGGAACCGGTTCCTGCCAGGGAACTTGCTTGCACCGCACAAACACCCAAGGCTGTGCTTCTGCGGATCCATCCCTCCGGCGGCAGGTCTGACTCACTCCCGGTGCCATAGGGCCCCTCCCAAAGTGGATCACTGAAGGAAAAGTGAGCTGAGCCTGACCCTCCCGCCCCTGTGCACCTTGCCGATCCACCCCAGCTAATACACCAGATCCCCAGTACCACAAGCCTGACAGTGTGCAAGTAGCCCAGACAGGCCATACCACCCCACAGTGAATCCCGCCACTAGGAGGGGGGAAGAGAAGGTGTACACCAGTCTGACTGTGGCCCCAGTGGTGGGCTGGGGGCACACATTGGGTCTGACTGCAGCCCCGCCCACCAACACAAGTTACTCAAGACAGCACAGGGGAAGTGTCCGCAGTTCCACACCACTCCAGGGACTATCCAAAATGACGAAACGGAAGAATTCCCCTCAAAAGAATCTCTAGGAAATAATGACAGCTGATGAACTGATCAAAAAGGATTTAAACAATATAACAGAAAGTGAATTTAGAATAATAGTCATAAAATTAATCACTGGGCGGGGTGCCTGGGTGGCTCAGTCGGTTGGGCGTCCAACTTCGGCTCAGGTCACGATCTCGTAGTCCGTGAGTTCGAGCCCCGCGTCCGGCTCTGTGCCAACCGCTCAGAGCCTGGAGCCTGTTTCAGATTCTGTGTCTCCCTCTCTCTCTGACCCTCCCCCGTTCATGCTCTGTCTCTCTCTGTCTCAAAAATAAATAAACGTTAAAAAAAAATTAAAAAAAAAATTAATCACTGGGCTTGAAAACAGTATACAGGACAGCAGAGAATCTATTGCTACAGAGATCAAGGGACTAAGGAACATCCCGGAGGAGCTAAAAAATGTTATAAATGAGCTGCAAAATAAAATGGAGACAACCACAGCTCGGATTGAAGAGGCAGAGGAAAGAATAGGTGAACTGGAAGATAAAATTATGGAAAAAGAGGAAGGTGAGAAAAAGAGAGATAAAAAAAAATCCAGGAGTATGAGGGGAAAATTAGAGAACTAAATGATGCACTAAAGAGAAATAACCTATGCATAATTGGTATTCCAGAGGAGGAAGAGAGAGGGAAAGGTGTGAAGGTGTACTTGAAGAAATAATAGCTGAGAACTTCCATGATCTGGGGAAGGAAAAAGATATTGAAATCCCAGAGGCACAGAGAACTCCCTTCAGACGTAACTTGAATCGATCTTCTGCACGACATGTCATAGTGAAACTGGCAAAATACAAGGATAAAGAGAAAATTCTGAAAGCAGCTAGGGATAAACGTGCTCTAACATGTAAAGGGAGACCAATAAGACTCATGATGGATCTCTCTATTGAAACTTGGCAGGCCAGAAAGGAATGTCAGGAAATCTTCAATGTGATGAACTGAAAAAAATATGCAGCCGAGAATCCTTTATCCAGCAAATCTGTCATTTAGAATAGAAGGAGAGATAAAGGTCTTCCCAAACAAACAAAAACTGAAGGAATTTGTCACCACTAAACCAGCTCTACAAGAGATCCTAAGGGGGATCCTGTATGACAAAGTACCAGAGACATCGCTACAAGCATGAAACCTACAGACATCACAATGACTCTAAACTCATATCTTTCTATAATAACACTGAATGTAAATGGACTGCACCAACCAAAAGACACAGGGTATCAGAATGGATAAAAAAAACAAGACCCATCTATTTGCTGTCTACAAGAGACTCATTGTAGACCTGAGGACACCTTCAGATTGAAAGTGAGGGTGTGGAGAACTATCTATCATGCTACTGGAAGTCAAAAGAGAGCTGGAGTAGCCATACTTATATCAGACAAACTAGACTTTAAATTAAAGGCTGTAACAAGAGATGAAGAAGGGCATTATATAATCACTACAGGGTCTATCCATCAGGAAGAGCTAACAAGTATAAATGTCTATGCACCGAATATGGGAGCCCCCAAATATATAAAACAATTACTCACAAACATAAGCAACTTTATTGATAAGAATGTGGTAATTGCAGGGGACTTTAACACCCCACTCACAGAAATGGATAGATCATCTAGACACACGGTCAATAAAGAAACAAGGGCCCTGAATGATACATTGGATTAGATGGACTTGACAGATATATTTAGAACTCTGCATCCCAAAGCAACAGAATATACTTTCTTCTCGAGTGCACATGGAACATTCTCCAAGATAGATCACATACTGGGTCACAAAACAGCCCTTCATAAGTATACAAGAATTGAGATCATACCATGCATACTTTCAGACCACAATGCTATGAAGCTTGATATCAACCACAGGAAAAAGTCTAGAAAACCCCCAAAAGCATGGAGGTTAAAGAACACCCTACTAAAGAATGAGTGGGTCAACCAGGCAATTAGAGAAGGAATTAAAAATATATGGAAACAAACGAAAATGAAAATACAACAATCCAAACGCTTTGGGATGCAGTGAAGGCAGTCCTGAGAGGAAAATACATTGCAATCCAGGCCTATCTCAAGAAACAAGATAAATCCCAAATACAAAATCTAACAGCACATCTAAAAGAAATAGAAGCAGAACAGCAAAGACAGCCTAAACCCAGCAGAAGAAGAGAAATAATAAAGATCAGAGCAGAAATAAACAATATAGAATCTAAAAAAACTGTAGAGCAGATCAATGAAACCAAGAGTTGGTTTCTTGAAAAAATAGACAAAATTGATAAACCTCTAGCCGGGCTTCTCAAAAAGAAAAGGGAGATGACCCAAATAGATAAAATCCTGAATGAAAATGGAATTATTACACCCAATACCTCAGAAATACAAGCAATTATCAGGGAATACTATGAAAAACTATATGCCAACAAACTGGACAACCTGGAAGAAATGGAAAAATTCCTAAACACCCACATACTTCCAAAATTCAATCAGGAGGAAATAGAAAGCTTGAACAGACCCATAACCAGTGAAGAAATTAAATCAGTTATCAAAAATCTCCCAACAAATAAGAGTCCAGGACCAGATGACTTCCCAGGGGAGTTCTACCAGACATTTAAAGCAGAGATAATACCTATCCTTCTCAAGCTATTCCAAGAAATAGAAAGGGAAGGAAAACTTCCAGACTCATTCTATGAAGCCAGTATTACTTTGATTCCTAAACCAGACAGAGACCCAGTAAAAAAAGAGAACTACAGGCCAATATCCCTGATGAATATGGATGCAAAAATTCTCAATAAGATACTAGCAAATCGAATTCAACAGCATATAAAAAGAATTATTCACCATGATCAAGTGGGATTCATTCCTGGAGTGCAGGGCTGGTTCAACATTCACAAATCAATCAACGTGATACATCATATTAATAAAAGAAAAGATAAGAACCATATGATCCTGTCAATCGATGCAGAAAAGGCATTTGACAAAATTCAGCATCCTTTCTTAATAAAAACCCTCGAGAAAGTCGGGATAGAAGGAACATACTTAAACATCATAACAACCATTTATGAAAAGCCCACAGCTAACATCATCCTCAATGGGGAAAAACTGAAAGCTTTTTCCCTGAGATAAGGAACATGACAGGGATGTCCACTCTCACCGCTGTTGTTTAACATAGTGTTGGAAGTGCTAGCATCAGCAATCAGACAACAAAATGAAATCAAAGGCATCAAAATTAGCAAAGATGAAGTTAAGCTTTCACTTTTTGCAGATGACATGATATTATCCATGGAAAATCCAATAGACTCCACCAAAAGTCTGCTAGAACTGATACATGAATTCATCAAAGTTGCAGGATACAAAATCAATGTACAGAAATCAGTTGCATTCTTATACAGTAATAATGAAGCAAGAGAAAGACAAATAAAGAAACTGATCCCGTTCACAATTGCACCACGAAGCATAAAATACCTAAGAATAAACCTAACCAAAGATGTCAAAGATCTGTATGCTGAAAACTATAGAAAGCTTATGAAGGTAATTGAAGAAGATACAAAGAAATGGAAAAACATTCCATGCTCATGGGTTGGAAGAATAAATATTGTCAAAATGTCAATACGACCCAAAGCTATCTACACATTCAATGTAATCCCAATCAAAATTGCACCAACATTCTTCTCAAAGCTAGAACAAGCAATCCTAAAATTCATATGGAATCACAAAATGCCCGAATAGCCAAAATAATTTTGAAGAAGACCAAAGCAGGAGGCATCACAATACCAGACTTTAGCCTCTACTACAAAGCTGTAATCATCAAGACAGCATGGTATTGGCACAAAAACAGACACATAGACCAATAGAATAGAATAGAAACCCCAGAACTAGACCCACAAACGTATGGCCAACTTATCTTTGACAAAGCAGGAAAGAATATCCAATGGAAAAAAGAAGTCTCTTTAACAAATGGTGCTGGGAGAACTGGACAGCAACATGCAGAAGGTTGAAACTAGATCCCTTTCTCACACCATTCACAAAAATAAACTCAAAATGGATAAAGGACCTGAATGTGAGACAGGAAACCATCAAAGCCCTAGAGGAGAAAACAGGAAAAGACCTCTCTGACCTCAGCCATAGCAATTTCTTACTTGACACATCCCCAAAGGCAAGGGAATTAAGAGAAAAAATGAACCATTGGGACCTCATGAAGATAAAAAGCTTCTGCACAGCAAAGGAAACAATCAACAAAACTAAAAGGCAACCAACAGAATGGGAAAAGATATTTGCAAATGACATATCGGACAAAGGGCTAGTATCCAAAATCTATAAAGAGCTCACCAAACTCCACACCCGAAAAACAAATAATCCAGTGAATAAATGGGCAGAAAACATGAATAGACACTTCTCTAAAGAAGACATCCGGATGGCCAACAGGCACATGAAAAGATGCTCAACATCGGTCCTCATCAGGGAAATACAAATCAAAACCACGCTCAGATATCACCTCACGCCAGTCAGAGTGGCCAAAATGAACAAATCAGGAGACTATAGATGCTGGAGAGGATGTGGAGAAACGGGAACCCTCTTGTACTGTTGGTGGGAATGCAAACTGGTGCAGCTGCTGTGGAAAACAGTGTGGAGGTTCCTAGAAAAATTAAAAATAGATCTACCCTATGACCCAGCAGTAGCACTGCTAGGAATTCACCCAAGGGATACAGGAGTACTGATGCATAGGGGCACTTGTACCACAATGTTTATAGCAGCACTCTCAACAATAGCCAAATTATGGAAAGAGCCTAAATGTCCATCAACTGATGAATGGATAAAGAAATTGTGGTTTATACACACAATGGAGTACTACGTGGCAATGAGAAAGAATGAAATATGGCCCTTTGTAGCAACGTGGATGGAACTGGAGAGTGTGATGCTAAGTGAAATAAGCCATACAGAGAAAGACAGATACCATATGTGTCCACTCTTATGTGGATCCTGAGAAACTTAACAGGAACCCATGGGGGAGGAGAAGGGGGAAAAAAAAGAGGTTAGAGTGGGAGAGAGCCAAAGCATAAGAGACTCTTAAAGGGCTGATGGGGGATGGGAGGGAGTGGAGGGTGGGTGATGGGTATTGAGGAGGGCACCTGTTGGAATGAGCACTGGGTGTTGTATGGAAACCAATTTGACAATAAATTTCATATATTAAAAAATAAATAGAATAAAATAAAATAAAATAAAATACTGAGTAAAAAAGAAAAACTGAATCAAGATACTAACTCAGAGAAAACATCTATTACAAGGAAAGAGAACTGGGACAACTGGGTGGCTCAGTCAGTTAATCATCTGACTTCAGCTCAGGTCATGATCTCACAGCTTGTGAGCTTGAGCCCTGCATCAGGTTCTGTGCTGATAGCTCATAACTTGGAGCCTGCTATAGATTCTGTCTCCATTTCTCTCTGCCCCACCCCCCACCCCCTGCTCATGCTCTGTCTCTGTCTGTCTGTCTGTCTCTCTCTCAAATATAAATAAACATTAAAAAATTTTTTTAAAGGGAAGAGAATTAAAAATTCTTTCAGACAAACAAAAACCAAGAACACTTATTACCAGCAGACTGGAGATACAACAAACATTAAAAGAAGTTCTTCAGATAAAAGGAGTATGATAAGAAATAGAAACTTGGTTCTAAAGAAAGAAATAAAGATTTTCAGAAATGGACTTACTAAAAATATCGAAGACACTTTTACTTCTTTTTAATGGCTTTAAAAGACTATTGACTTTCTAAAGCAAAAACAGAAGCACTGTATTGTGTGTTTACAGTATATGTAAAATAAAATGTATTCCAAAGTAGCATAAAGGGTGGAAAGGGGAAAGGGAGCATACTGTGGTAAGGTCTTTATACCAGTTGAAGTAATATAATATTATTTGTAGTCAGACTGTAACCAGTTAAGGAAGTATATTGTTAACCATAGATAAGCAAAAAAAAAAAAAAAGTTTTAAGGTATTAATAAAAATGCAATAGTAGAGACAAAATTTAATCATAAAAAATAACAAAACCAGCAAGATAATTTTTTTTTTTCGTTTTTTTTTTTTTTTATTTATTTGTGGGACAGAGAGAGACAGAGCATGAACGGGGGAGGGACAGAGAGAGAGGGAGACACAGAATCGGAAACAGGCTCCAGGCTCTGAGCCATCAGCCCAGAGCCTGACGCGGGGCTCGAACTCACGGACCGCGAGATCGTGACCTGAGCTGAAGTCGGACACTTAACCGACTGCGCCACCCAGGCGCCCCAAGATAATTGATATACCATATATTAAGGAGAAGCTGAGCCTTCTTAAATGCAAATATATATATATATATCATAAAGAAGCATAGAAACCAAAGAGCAAGTCTAGGATCTAAGTATTTCCAGCAATAGTCACCCATAAGATGCAAAGACTAACCATCTATTTTTTGAAAATTAGGTTAAACAATTAGAACAAATACTAATTGTGTAGATGTGATTGGAGATTTGAAAGCATAAGCTGTGACACAGAGTAACTCCTGTTTAGAGAACAAACTATCTAATCAATGACCACATTATCCATCTACCAGCTTAAGCTATTGATTCAAATTCAGTTTCACATGGAATTACTCATTCTTGGCCTGCATTTTTAACACTTGATTATCTTTGCCTTTTCATTGCTGATACAAAAGGGAAAGCTTCTCTAGAAAAGCTTAGTAAAAGCAATTTCATTCCATTTTATTTCGGTCTCTGAACATGGGTCATATAGATCAGTACAAAACTAAAAGGTCAATTTGGCTCATTAGCATGATATGACTATCTCCCACAAGAGAAAATGAGTTCTAAAATAATCCCTTAAAAAAAAAAGTACAGTAACCACAAAGTACCTATATGTTTCTAGACCAAGATTCAGTCATAACTCCACTTCTCATAGAAAGAATGGTTGGAGCGCCTGGGTGGGTCAGTCAGTTAAGCATTCAACTTTGGCTCAGGTCATGATCTCATGGTCCATGAGTTCCAGCCCTGCCTCGGGCTCTGTGCTGACAGCTCAGAGCCTGGAGTCTGCTTCCAATGCTGCGTCTCCCTTTCTCTCTGCTCCTCAAATAAAAGGCAAACCTCAAATATTCATTAGGTACTTAAATTTTTTTTTTAAATAAGCCCTCTCTGAAATCAGTATGTCATAGAAAAATGACATTTGGAGGCTTCTGAATCTTCTGTTGGCCCATCAGCAAATACTTATGTTATGACTGTGTCCATATAAACATTCTAGGTTGAAAAGACTTCACAGAGATGACAAGATGTGGAATACACCCCACATCACATTCCGCTCCTAGTTCAAACACTATTTAGCTTGAACGATGCGTGAAACTACCGACCGGACTTGCTTTGACCTACAAATATGGCAGTTGCATAAGGTTCAGCTGAATAGCATGCAGCTATCCGCTATGACCTGGACAAGTCATACTGCAAGATACCTTCCTTGTATCTTCTTCTCTAAAACTAAACTTACTGGATCATGGCTGAAATTTCTTCATAAAAATATATGCATATAATCGGGAAAAAATCATAGAAAGTGAAGACATCAACTGAAGGATCTGATAGTCTAATCCAAGGAGGTAAAATACCTATAAATGAAAATCCTAAATACCACAGACCTGGCCAGAGAATAGAGTGCCCTAGACAGATTTTTAAAAATATTTCTCATGGAATTTGTGGTCAGATAAAGAAGGCAGGAAAAATCTTGGAATTTATCTCATCTTAATGAGGCAATTTCTATTAAGACAAATGAAGTCACATCACAAGCATCCCTAATTCAGTTATCTACTTGGGAAGCATAGAGGATCATTTTTCAAAGCTGGGCTGTCTGGTTATCACATGCCAGTGTAAACAGTTGAGATTGTTGGTACCACTTACATAATCAAGAGTTCTAAGCTTTGGCTATCAATTCCCTGTTTTCCTGATACACCCAGACCACAAAATATACCCTGGTCCCACACCTGCCTAAAAAAAAACAAAACAAAACAAAACAAAACAAAAAAACGTTTTTCTCGATAAATCCAAAAGTATAGAATATACTTACTTATCCAGGGCTTATCTTTGTAGAAAGACCACTTCCAAAAACTAATAATACTTTATCTTAGCAGAAAAACTTCCTCACTTGACCCCACTGCTGTTAGTCATTTTCCTTTTCCTGTGACCAACACAAGAGTCTGTTAAATCTACAGTTTCTGCTAATTGGGAATTTTTGCAGCAAGTTCCTGAGGTCACAAAGGGAGGCAACAACCATTTCTATCTGCCGACTTTTTACTGCCGAAAACAGACACAACAGAATTTCCTCACCAAGGAAAAAAGTGGGTAAATGATCTGCTGATGGGTTCACCTTTGAGGTGAAGGGAGTGAGGAACATGATTTCACTGATGCTTAACAGAAGACTGAGCACAAGTAGTACTGTGCTCAAGAAGTCCACAGGTGAGAGCTACTTAAATAGACACAGCTTCTTTCTTTTCCTCCCCTTATTTTTCCCCAGCACTTCAAAATCTCATCACTAATCATATTCTACAAGAATACATTTGCCTAAGATATCTGACCCTAGTAGTAAATAACCTCACCCAATTTACTCCAGCATCTTCCACAAACATGATAATTTTGTATGTAAGCCATGACATGAAAAACTGGGGAACATTCTGGAGTATTCTGAGGGTGGTAGTTATATTGCCCATGGGATAATTTACTTTTAAAATAGTTCAGTATAGGGGCTCCTAGGTGCTCAGTTGGTTAAGCATCTGACTCTTGATCTCAGCTCAGGTCATGATCCCATGGTTCACGGGATCAAGCCCCGTGTCGAGCTCTGCACTGACAATGTGGGGCCTGCTTGGGATTCTCTGTCTCTGTCTCTCTGTCTCTCTCTTTCTCCCCTTCCCTTCTTGCTCTCTCACTTTCAAAATAAATAAATACACTTAAAAAAAAAACAGAATAAACTAGTTCAGTATAAGACAGTGGCAATGTATATGCACAAGTGTCTTGGTAAACTTTAATCCATGCACTACAGGAGGCTACTTAGCATAATCAGGAATTCACACTTTGGAGGTAGCTTTTGGATACTTCAAATATTGTTGAGATGGACACTGTGAGGCATATTAGTTAAAGACAGGAGTATTCTTCAATATATGTATTTAGGTACGAGGATGTATGAAAATTAGCAAGCTGGTCAGAACTGTTTCAGAGAAGGGCTCAAGGTGTGAATGTCATCACTCTTTCATCAGTTAACATTAAGGAGAAGCCTCTAGTCATCGGGCTCTGCTATCAAGCAGCCTGGTTCTGCCTTCAAAGTATGACTGTGTCAAAATGACATGCCATATAGTACAGAAAGCATACAAGGACGGTCATAGAGGAAAGGACAGAGAGAAACACTAAGAGATTACATTACATCATTAGGTGAAATCAGAAGGTAGAAGAAAAAGAAGGGAAAGGAAGAGAAACCTGTAGTTTTTTCATTAAAGTAGAAAAAAATCGTAAATGATGTTTAGAGCAACAAAGGATTAAATGTATTCTGTAATGGAACCATGAAAACAAAACTACACATTTTTGGGGCACCTGGGTGGTTCAGTTGGTTAAGCATCCAACTTCAGCTCAGGTCATGATCTCACAGTTTGTGGGTTCGAGCCCCGCATTGGGATCTGTGATGACAGAGCCTGGAACCTGCTTTGGAATCTGTGTCTCCCTCTCTCTCTCTGCCCCTCCCTGCTCATGCTCTGTCTCTCTCTGTCTCAAAAATAAAACATTAAAAAAAATTGTTTTAAACTACACACTTCTGAAGGTAAGAAATATATACCAAAAGCAAAGTGCAAAGGCCAGAGGGTGAAAGACTTTTTTAAAAAGGCTATTAACATATGAAACCTAAGACAATTTGAGAGAACACTAAGCAACACTCATTAATAAATGTAAGTGCAGTCAATGCTTAAACACATACTTAAAATCAAACTCTCTAAAATCTACTGCTGCATAGCACCAACTCCAAACTTGTGCCTTAACACCATAACTTAGCAGTTTTAAATGTGTTGTTATTATTATTACTCATAGTTCAGGGGCGCTGGGTGGCTCAGTCAGTTAAGCATTCAACTTCGGCTCAGGTCATGTCTTCAAGGTTGGTGGGTTCAAACCCTGCCATCAGGCTCTGTGCTGACAGCTCAGAACCTGGAGCCTGCTTCGGATTCTGTGTCTCCCTCTCTCTCTGCCCTTCCCCAACTCATGCTCTGTTTCTCTCTGTCTCAAAAATAAATAAACATTAAAAAAATTATTACTCATAGTTCTGTAAGTAGACCAGGCTCTGCTGGGGTCCATCACGTGGCTGCAGTCAAGTTGTGGCTAGAGCTCAGAGGGTTTCTCCCCATCTGTCTTCCTCCTCAGCTGGAAGTCTGAACACTTAAGGACTGCTCAGGCATCTCTCTCCTTCCAAGAGCCTTGCCACGAGCTCAGGTTGGCATTCCTCACAACATGGTGCTCCCAGAACAATCTTCTTCTGTGGGAGCTGGCTTCTCCAGAGAAAGTGTTCTACGTAGGTGAAAGTGGCAGGCTTCTCTTGACCTGGCTTTGGAAGTCATGCAGCATAACCTCTACCATATTCTACTGAACAAAGGCAGGTACCAGTGCACGACCAGAATCAAGGGAAAGGGATCAGGGGGCAAGGTTCATTGACAGGGTGACGTACTAACAACCACACACATGACTCGATGTGTTTCAAAGAGGTTAAACACATGAGGCACCTGGGTGGCTCATGCGGGTAAGAGCCCGACTTCAGCTCAGGTCATGATCTCACAGTTCGTGGGTTCGAGACCCACATTGGGCTCTGTGCCGACAACTCAGACTGGAGCTTATTTCCGATTCTGTGCCTCCCTCTCTTTCTGCCCCTCCCCTGCTCACACTCTGTCTGCCTCTCTCTCCCTCAAAAATAAATAAACATTTAAGGGGGGGGGGCGGTTAAACACAAAACAATGGTCAAGATGCCAGATATAGGCCAACAAAAAGAAAGTGTAACTCGCCAACTGAATGAATAGGATAGAATTTGGCAAAGTGACATAAATAAAACAAAGAAGGACACTTTACATAAAGTGTCTTAAGAAATGCGTAATAACTAAATATAAATATATCAAATAAGTACCTTTCATAAAACAAACTACAGGTAACAAACACATGCAAGGAGTGAGAGATAACTCATTTCCGTTTCATGAAAGAGCAACTATATATCTTTAAAGACCTTATTAGCATGATTTAAAAGGTAGACCTGACGAAAAGACATCAAACCGGCAACGTAAGACGGGTAAACACCACCCTTTCAACTGCCTGTGTGCAGTCCCCAAAACCACCACAACTAGCCTATTAATTAATAAGACCTCAATTTATTTTTAAAAATAGAAATAGTATAAAAAACATTCTATAATTACAATGTGAATAAAAGGATAATAAATTCAAAAAAAAAGCTCTGTGGCTAAAAATTTTAAAACAGCTTTGTTTAGTCACAAAGGAAATTCAAAATGGAAATGCAGAATGTCTAGAAAACATAGACAATAAAACCACTATTTATAAGACCCTATAGGACACACTCAAGGTGATATTAGAAGAAAATCTAGTCTTATGGGGGGGCCTGGGTGGCTCAGCTGGCTGAGCATCTGACTTCAGTTCAGGTCATGAATTCACGGTTCGTGAGTTTGAGCCCTGCATCGGGCTCTGTGCTGACAGCTCAGAGCCTGGACCCTGCTTCAGATTTTGTGTCTCACTCTCTCTCAAAAATAAACATTTAAAAAAGAAGAAGAAAATCTATAATCTTAAATATTTATTTGTTCTAAAATATTTGTTCTTAATAAAGAATGAAAAATAATTTAAACATCATGTTCTAACACTTAGAGAATAATTAAAGAAATCAGAGAGAACCAATAAAGAGGGAAATTAAATTAGTTGCAAACACAAAACACTACAACTAATAAATAAATTTGAATGTTTTTTAATTAAAATACAAACTATTCAGTTCATTTCAACAGGAGAGTATGTAAAACTAAAAAAAAAATACTGAGTATGATCACAGGTTCAGAGTAAATTAATCATAAGAGTATAATATTTCTTACCTCTATGTAAATAAATTTTAAAGCTTTGATAAAATGAGAAATTTCTAGCCAAATATAAAATGTCAAAATTGATAAAAGATAGAAAAGCAGATCATTTAGATGTAAAGTAATAATAGAAAATAGCCAGAGCTAGTCACTAAAAAAATAATAGGCAGAGGCTTTAACAGACAAATTCTGCCAAATCTTAAAAAAAGACAATCCAAAATTTTCTTTAAAAAAAATGCAAAAGTTCTTTGAATTGTTCTGGGACATAGAAACAGAAGGAAAACTTCACAATTATTTTTAGGAAGTAAATATAATATTGACTCCAAAGTCTGAGAAAGACAACAAATTATCTGTCTTCATATACTATTATTTATACATAGTAATACAAAAATTCCAGTAAAGTATTAGCACCAGAATCCAATACTAATGAAATAATATCGTGTATCAATATCATAATACAATATGATCAAACATATTTTTTTCCAGAAATAAAAGGATAATTAAATGTGAAGCATGTAATTCCTCATATTATGGATCTAAGTAGGAAAAAGTAAATGATCATCTCTGTAGACACTTGAAAGGACATATTCCAAAATTCAAACATCATTCTTTATCAAAAGAACCCAATAAAATAGAAAGATATTCCTTAGCTTGATAGAACGTAATAAACTTAGTCTGAATATTAATGGATGGAAAAGACACATCTACCCCTGCCAGCACTACTACATAATATTTTACTGGCAATATTAACCAATTCAATTATATAAGAGAAAAAAAATGCTAGGCATAAGGTTAAAGAATAAAAGTAACATCATCTTTATTTGCACACGCAATTGTATACCAGGAAAAGGTATGAAAATTAACTGGAAAGCTACCCACACTAAAAGAGAGCTTAGTGCCACAGATTACAAAGTTAACAGTCAGAAATCAATAGTTTTCACATATGTAAAACAGCAACTTGGAAAAAATATTGGCTGAAACAATCGCTTTGTAGCAATAAAGGGTAAAATAATTAGGAACACAGAGAAGTGTGAACATTTATTAGAAAGTATTGGCGGGGAGGAGGGCACAGAGTGGTGGAGAGTAATCAGGCAAGATGATTCTGATGGAGGTGTGGGAAAATAAACAGAAGAGTCAAGAAAACTTTAATCCAGAAAAACAAAGGGATCCAACCCTCTCAGATATGAAAGCATTGTGAAGCCACAGAAATGAAAACAAAGTAGTACTGGCTTATGGAGAGACTGATTGATGGAACCAAAAAAAGAAAGTCCCCATATAGACTCAGCACATTCGGTACATGACAAAGGTGACACTTTGAATTAATAGGGGAAAATGAACCCATCGATAAACAACACGGAGACATGCACTAGCCCTTAGGTATTGGATCTAAATGTCACACTGTACAAGAGAACGGATTCGAGGGGACCAGAGATTTGCTTCTAGAAAATTAAACCATAAAAGTTCTAGAGGAAAAAAATGACTCAGTATCTTCATAAACTGAGAGCAGGTGGGGTGCCTGGGTGGCTCAGTCAGTTAAGTGTCCAACTTCAGATCAGGTCATGATCTCATGGTTCATGAGTTCGAGCCCCACATGGGGCTCTGTGCTGACAGCTCAGAGCCTAGGGCCTGCTTCGCATTCTGTCTCCCTCTCTCTCTGCCCCTCCCCCACTCATTCTTGTTCTCTCTCTCTCTCTCTCTCAAGAATAAAATAAACTGAGAGCAGAGGAGGCCTTTTCACTCAGATATAAATCAAGAAGACATAAAATAAAACATGATTGACTTTACCTATATAAAAATAAAAATCCTTTTTATGGCAAAAAAAAAACCCTCCCTTTTTTTTTCTTTTAAAAAATCTTATGTTTGTTTTTGTTTGTTTGCTCTCTACTTGCTTAGAAGGCTAAAATCAAAAGTGCAAGTACACAGATTTCTGGTAAGCTCCACTTTTTAACCCCTCTGTGAAAGGATCTAATGATGGGGTACCTGCCATTGCCTTGGCCCTTCCTTTTTACATGGAGTCGTTGGAGCTTTAATGAGGTTGTCCACTTAATAATCACTTGTTTTGGTCCCTTACTGCCTGGAGTCATGGACAGGGTAGGCGTTGACTGCTTACCCCTTTGTAAAGTGCAGGCACACCTCCTGGGCCTCTTTAGACTCTCCTGAATGTCTCATTGGCTTTCAAACAGGGCAAAGTTGACCCATACGTACACACTGCATTTAATCAGACCCCTGCATAACCAGATGGCCCATTTGTACAATTGTAACACTTACCCCAATGGGCTCTGGTTTCAGACAGTCGTTGTTTTTCTAAGGTAGGATAGTTTGCCTAGAGCCCCTGAAACTTGAGCTGGCAAATTGCAACTAATCCTTGCCAACCTGGAAAGTATCATCCACCTACTTCAAGACGCAAAGACTTTGTTGACTGACACGTTACGAGTGGATTCAGGTAAGATCAGCACGCCAAAGACACTCTTTCTGTGCAGCTATTTGTAAGTAATAAACTAACTCCAGGTAAAATTCTTACTTCCCCAACTTACTTTGTAAACTGTGTAATTGGCACCGCCATATTAAAATCAGACATGTACTGGCCATATAATCCTACTGAGAGCTGCTCTGGTTTCCTTTCGGAGGAAAAGTGGAGGATCTATTCACCTGGCCATTTTATTCCTTAATTCCTTTTGCAATTTGCATTGCCTCAGAGCTCCAGAGTATACCTAATATATTCTAATCAATTGTGAGTTCCTTTTACCTTCTTCTATGTAAGATTCCATCCCCTAATTTTTTAGTCTTGAATAGTATCAGTCAAAATTATTTCAACTCTCCATAAATTTCTTCTAGTGAGAGTATCACCAATATAATGGACTACATAAAGATCTAAGGAGGACCTTCACATGCCCTTAATCTTGTCCACCTGAGTGGACATTTAAGTATACAGTAGACTACAGTGTTCCAAAAGAGATTGACGTTATTAATGGCTTAAACAAGATAAAACAAGATAAAAGTTGTTTCATCTTTATTTGCTGTCCCGCACCAATTCCAGGCTGGCACAGTGGCCTTGTTGCCTAAAGTCTCCAGGAACTGAAGTTCCTTCTACTGGTGAAAAAGTGACACTGCAGCTTTTCTGTATCAAGGTCTTGGTTTCCATGGGTGGGAGCCATGTGCATTCCACCCGGCCACAGAGACAAGAGAAGCCATGAACCTGGGTAGCTGCTAAGCCTCCAGAGGAGATACAAATGCTCTTCCAGCTATAGATCCTGCCCCACGTGATTTTATAAAACTAACCAAACTATCGACATACACAACTTTGATGGTTCTCAGAACCATCTGAGTGAACCATGCTGAGTGGCAGGATATAAAGGCCAACCTCAAAAGGTTAAATACTCTATGGCCCCATTTATATAACTTTCTAGAAATGACAAAATTCAGAAGTGAATTTTGAAGTGAGGGAACAGTTCTGTCTTAATTGTGGTGGTAACAGGAATTTACACGAGTGTATGAAAAACACTCATGAATCTGAGTAAACACTCATAAATCTGAATAAGGTCTGTGGATGGCACCAATGTCAATTTCCTGTTTTTGTCACTGTCCTATAACTATTATAGAAGATGCTGCCATGGGGTAAGCTACACGAAGGCTACATGGGACTTCGCTGTAAGATTTTAATTTTTCTTGCCGTTTCTTGTGAATCTATTTTTTTCTAATTTTTTAAAATGTGTATTTATTTTTGAGAGAGAGAGACAGAGTGTGAGCAGGGGAGGCACAGAGAGAGAGGGAGACACAGAATCCGAAGCAGGCTCCAGGCTCTGAGCCATCAGCACAGAGCCCGATGCGGGGCTCGAACTCGTGAACTACAAAATCATGACCTGAGCCAAAGTCGGATGCTTAACCAACTGAACCACCCAGGCGCCCCATATTACTATTTTTAAATAAAGAAATTTTAAAAATTAAATACAGTACTAGCTTAAAGCATACTGCATCTTTTGAATTTCATTGCCAATTCGAACCTCTAATCAGCACTATATCATGGCAGGAGGCAGACTCCTTTTAAGGCCAGTTTTTCACATCACGGCTACTCAGGCCTATTGGCCAGAGTGTAGCCAAATGACCTCAACAACCTGCAAGGGTGAATGCAGTCTTCATCCTGGTGGCCAGCTAAAACTCACAGGCTTTATTACTAAGAAAGAAAAATACTCTTTTTCTGTAGTAGCAGGCATGTCAAATTCCTTGAAAACCCAACTGTTTGTAATTTTAGCTTGGTTTTTATTGCAAATGTAGCAAATTACCAAAATCCTTGATATCTAAATTTTCAGCCCTTTTAAATATATCAGGATTTCCTAAAGGATTAGTAACCTATTGATTTCCTCTGCTGAAATTCTGAATGCTCCCACTAGCAAATTAGAGTGTGTGTGAATTGTTCCTGAGCCATATACCACTCTGCTCAGGGCACCAAACACTGCAAACTGACCTGAGCCAACTTGGCCAGGCAAAAATGGTGAGGATCTTTCAGTAAATATAGATAGCCTCTGGGGTTAGGGGTTTACTTTCCTTTCCGCTGTCTCCTCACCAGTGCTTCCTGCACTCCAGGGGGTGGGCACTCCAGGCTGAGCTCCAAGTACACTGAGCCTCTTACTGGGTTTTCTCCTGTCCTGGGGCAACATACTGTATGGTTCTTATGTGCGTTTGAGATTAGACAGTGGAGAGAGACTAAAATGGAAAATGATACACAAGGGGAAATATTTGTAAAAGGAAAAAAATAGTCTCCTTACAAAAGTAAGTTGAAATTCTGAATTTGGAATGACTCGAGTTGGGGGTTAACCCCTCAAGTGGTCTAGAACTTGGAAAGACAGACGCTCAACCCGGAAATATTTGTGGGACCCCGGACGATGCACATATTCAGCCAGACTCAAGATTTTTAACAGAGTGGTAATTTTGTCTAGAATGAAGACAATTGATATTAGTAACAGTATAATTTGTTCAAACCGTTCAGTCATACAATTTTTGTTAATGCATTTATAAAAATATGTACCAGAGGGCTGTGCAATGTGTGTGATACATTTGATGTGATAGAAATGGTTCCATGGTCAATTAAATGTAAGACAAGCTGGGTTCATCAAAGTTAAGCAAGTTGATTGGAGATTTTAATATGCTAATTTGCAACAGAAATCCTCAGCAGAAGGTGAGGTGCAAAACACAGAAGAAAGCATTTCCCTAAACATGTTTCGCCACAGAATCCATTTGAGCAGTTACACTTTGTTCTGTTTTTATGAGGTGAAACACACTTTGGGAAGTGCTGATATACTTATAAATACCAATACTTCACATTATTCTCTTTTAAAAACTAGTAGATGGAGTCTTTAATCTTAGGGAAACTAAATTTAAGGCACGTGAGGGGCGCCTGGATGGCTCAGTTGGTTGAGCATCCAACTCTTGATTTCAGCTCAGGTCATGGTCCCATGGTCGTGGGATCAGGTTCTACGGTCGTGGGATCAAGCACCACGTCCGGCTTCACACTGAGCATGCAGCCTGCTTAGGATTCTCTCTCTCTCTCTCTCTCTCTCTCTCTCTCTCTCTCTCTTTCTCTCCCTCCCTCCCTCCCACTCCCCCCTTCCATCTCCCTCTCCTCCTTGCCCCTGCACTCTCTCTCTCTAAAATAAAAATAAATATAAAGTATGTGAGAACTTGTTGTATGAGAAGCAATGGAAGGGCAGAATAAATGAAAGTTGTTCTGAAATATTTGAAGGTCTGTAGTACCAAGACAATGAAAAACGTTGAAAACACTGGACTGTGGGCAGTCAGGCAGAGACGTGTCTTGTACTTTCCCTTCTTCCCTTCACATCTTTGCACCCAGGTCAGGGTAGTTAAGGTGAGAGATGCACTGAGACCCCAATTCGAGCCATCATGGGGGCTGGGCAAGAGGCAAGAGTTTTTGACTGGGAAAGATACTTAAGTTCAAGATGCACAGCCCTATGTCTTAATAACCAAATAGGACTCTTCCAATAATAGAAACTGAATAAGATACCATAAAAAAGAGATCCTTAAAAGATTTTAGCATCAAACGGGAGAGAGGATTCCACAGGTCCCTGTGATAGTTTGTTATTAGAGAAAATGAAAATAGTTTCATGCTCATCCTCAGTAAATTGGGAACCCTCCATCCTATCCAAGACCCTTCCTTAACTTCCACATGCGGAGTTATCAGTGCCTGGATGCGGTCACTCTTCCTGCTCACAGAGAAAACCCAGAGCAAAAGTGAAGAAGCTGAAACTGGAAAAAAAAAAAAAAACCCTTTCTAATGACCAGAACTGCCAAACAGAGCACTGCCCCATGAACGGCAGGAACACTGGGACGTCAGGACACTGGGCCAAGTTGGAGGGCCAACAGTGACTGGAAGAGAATTCTTCCGTTGGGTGGGAGACCTGGGTGCAAACCTCTGAAGTCCTTTCCAACTCAAAGACTGAATCCCTCATTCCTCCCCTCTACATAACATACTTCAAAGCACTTTGCTTGCTCTCAGCTAACCTTGCCAACAAAAGCAAGCAGTGATGTAAATGATCCAAAAACTCTCCATGATCTGACTTCTAATGTCATGCCATTTTCTTGGTGCAGAATACTAGTACTCATGTTTACTTTTCCTTTCAAGTACAGTCTCAATTACATTCAGTCTTAGATACTGAAGGCAGAGGAGGGAGGTTTGAGCTTCTTTACAGGGAATCATCCTATGACTGAAACAAGGGATAACCACAAAGTCACAAATTATAACTCCCACTCAGAATAGTCAGGAACTAGGCAACACTCTGGGCCAACAGGAGGAAACTGTTTCACGTAGTTGCTTTCCTTCTGGTCCCCTGTTAGCTTCCTCTAATGCTACATAGCTGATAACTGAGAAGGTTCTCTCTTCCTTTTAATGCAGTACAAGGAAGGGTGTGTAAGTCTTGCCTACACTTTTATAAGCTAATTTAGAATCACAAGTGCACTTGCTCCTGTCCTACAGCAACGTCTGCCGATACGAAGTACATATAACTGACTATCTTTGTCGATCACCGGGATTCCTCCAAGTCCCAGGCTCTCCGTACATTGTAGTGTTTTTTCTTTCTTCCTTATAAAGATTAGCTTCTTGAAGAAATGCCCTATCAATAGCTTTTGTTTGCTCAAAATCCCTCAAGCATCATCCTGAGGTTTCTAGAACTTACGCTGCTTACATTAACTTTTAAAATTGTATATGTTTACCCTTGTCTACATTTACCCAATCTAATATGTCTTCAATGCACACTTGAGAGTACTTCTCACCTGTCACTTTAGTTTCTATCTTCTTGATATGATAATTCACCTTTATCACTCTCTGCATCTACCTCTACTATCCTTCATTTTCACCAAAAGCTTGTATCCCGAGCTATTTTTCCATCAGGGTCCCCTAAACCTCTCACCACTGGCATTGGAGGCCAGATAATTCTTTATTGTCAGGGTCCATCCTGTGCATCCCAGGAATGTGGGCAGCCTGCACGGCCCCCAACTACTAGATGCAGGTAACCAGCACCACCCCCCCAGTTGTCATTCCTGATATTGTCAAACATCCCTAGGGAAGAGAGAGCAAAGTCACACACACACACACACCCCACACCCCCCCCACACACACACACAGTGACACCACGTGCCACATAAACAATGGGGAAAGGGCTCCTCAGATCCCTCCAGTGTAATCTTTAGAGAAAGTACTCATCCAGGGTGAAGCTCAGAGCCCTTGATTAGAAACCAGCGTGAGGATGCCCCAAGGATGTGACTGAGGGTATGAACAATGCTTGGAGACTGCTTACCCTCTCCCTGAAGAGTCATGGTCACCCAGGCATACAACTTAGCGCAAAGGATTTGACGTGTGGAGGTGATGATGCGGGAGAAGCAACCAGGGTTGACAGGAGATGGTGTCTGCATGCCAGGAAAGCTGAGGGAGGAGATTCAGGAGGACTGAGCTACAGCAGAAGGGATCTGTCGGGTGCAGGATATCTGGGCATGAAACAGGACTGCCTTTCTGGGAGTCAGAAAGGCGTAGTTAGATAATCCACGTTCAAGTAAGCTGGGTCCACAGTCACCATGTCCAAGAATCACAGAGCACGGAGTTAACACACAGAAAGTACTGGATTACACCCAGATTCCAAGGCGATACGTGCTGCTTTCCATGAAGCCTTTTTGATGTTGTTGTGGAATGTGGCCCAGGCCCCAAGATGAGTCAAAGATGACTTTAAGTCAACGGTGCTTTGTGGGTGCGGAGCAGATGAGAGGGGCCTCCGCTAACCTCCCCCTCCTTGCCTATCCCTTTTAATGCTTGCCTCAGAACACGTCCTCAGTCCCTTTCTCTGAGAAGTGTCTTAGTTGTCCACATGTCTAGAATTTCCTGCAGCTCACACTAGTCACTCCCCTAATGGGATCAATTACCCTTCAAGCAAGAGACCCTAGGAAACAAAAAAGCAGGAGAAAGAGAACACTATGGAATCAGGGAGCCAGGCGTATTCTCCCACTTCAGGGACTTACTTCCACATCCAAAAACCTAGGATTAACTTGTCTAGAGACTTTGCTTTCACATCAAAGGCCACTGAGACTGATTTATTTTCTCTCCACTTCCCTCATCAAGATGAAAATGAACAGCACTTTCCAGTAAAAAGGAATAAGCTAGTGTCTGTCCATGCATCAACATGGATGGATATCAGAGACACCAAGTTGAGGGCAAAAGCCAGACAGACGAGTTCACACTACCAGCCTCCTCTTGCTTGACGTTTTAAGGACATGTGACGCTATGTTTGGTGATAGAAATCAGAAGACATACAGATGGGTGTAGACACCGAGATTGGCAGGGGCAGGAAGGGGACAGCGGATACTGGACATGAGCTGGATCTCGATCTTGTGCTCCTCACACAGGTTGACAAATGCCAAACACATCACACTGTGCACAAGATTGGTACACTACATCTCCTTTACTATTTATAAGTTATCACCTAGTTAAAAAAATGTCCAGTTGCTTTCAAATAATGTAAGATACTGTCACCAAAAATAACACAAAAGAATCTCTTCTATTATGACCCTAGAAAAAAAGCACAATATATTTTTTTCTACATGTACCAGAGAGCGTTAGCAATCTTTCTCAAGAGAACACCCAGGTATATTTCCCATTCTATGATAGTGACGTTTCAAACTGGGTAAAAATATTACTGTAGCCTTGTTTATGGATGAGAGGCTAGTAAAAGTGAAAGGAGGCAGAGCAGATAACCACCAGGAACATTAGTACAAACCCTCTGTGCATGGCTGCCATTTAGAAACAACGTCCTGTATGACAAACATCCTAGGGGGTATCATGGATCCTTATCCCTGGGGACCAATGGATACTCGTCTGAAAAGGTCACCAACGCATCGCCTCCATTGTGGCGTGAGGCACTTCAGAGCCTGGAGTCAGCAGCTTGAACAAAGGCTTACTGTGATATGATTCACAAAGACAGCTGCATTTTACTCCCTGTGCCAGGCACGGCCAAGGAGACTAATGGACACGTGTGGATCTATGTTTTCAAAATCTATCAACTAGAACAGCACATAGGAGGTACCTACAGCTCATTAACACCACAGAACAGTGGTTTGGGTTTTTTTTTAAGGTGAATATGGATTTGATAAACCTGAAGGCAACTGGGTTACTACCCTAAATTACCTGCGAATTTGAAATTATGTGCAAAAGAGAGAGAGGAGTCTGCTCTTAATGCCAATCTCTTGAGGCCAGGGTCTAAATGTCCCTATGAAAGGTCGCACCTGAGTTTGCACAGCATAAGGGAATTAAGTATTGCACAAATATGGGGGCCTTGGGTGCTTCACAGGTCCTGACATCTTTTTTAGATAGAAAGTTCTTCTCTACACTGGAAACCCACTTGGGCTTGGATCTGTCAGAGTGGTGGTCCTCAAAAGTCACAAGTGTTAGCATCATCTGATAGGCTTTTTCAAACCCAGATCCCCAGGCTCTATCTCTGGAGCTTTTGATTCATTAGCTTTGGGTTAGGGATTAAAACTTTGCATCTCTAGAAGCTCCCAGATGATGCCAATGGTGCCCATCCCAGGGGCTGGCCCATCCGATCTGGATATGTCTCTGAGAATTCACTTAGAGCAGCTAAGACCACAGCCCCCTTCATCCAAAGGACCTGCACCAGATAAGTCTCACGGATCCACCACAAATGGGCTCACTTATGGTGTTTTCCTGTGTCTTTATAACTCTACCACTTATCATGTTGCCACAGGAAGATGTGAGTAACTTGCATCTCAGTTATTAGACTGGAAAATGACACTAGAGTCTGAAATTTGCCTACAAAACAGATGGCCTAGATAACAGATTCATCTTTATACCTATCAGTTTGGTACTCATATTCTAGGATCCATTATTATTATTATTATTATTATTATTATTATTGTTATTATTGTTATTATTTCTGCTCCTCCCCCATCTCCCTTCCCCCGCATTGTCCTCCTCCTCTTCCCCTTCCTTCTTCTTCTTCAGCTAAAGATCTAGATCTAGGAATACCAATGTCTTTGCTGTTTTGTTTCAGACATTTTCTGGGGTAATAATGTAAACCTTTTTCAGTCTCCAAGTTGGAATGAAACGTGGATTGCATGGAATAGACTGTTGTCAGAAGTAGCAAACAGACTTCTCTGGTGAGGCCACATGGGCTACCCACGGTCCTCCCTGAGCTGGCTGTTGAAGGTACAGATGAACAAGCCAGGAAAGCAGGAAAAGTATGAAGTAGAGATTCTAAGAATGCATGGAAGTCATTTACCACAAATATCGTCTCTGGGTTGTCTGCAGGACACAAGCCTGGTGCTACATTCTAAAGGCAGCGAGTATTGACAGGAGAAAATTTTAAATGTCAAGCAAATTCAAAAGAAGTCAAGAAAATGGTTTCAACACAGTCTAATGGCATCTATTTTAAAGCATTAGGGTGAAAATGACAATTTTCTGAAAGTTCAGCTGGCAAATCATCTCTACACCAACAGTTTATCACACTGCCTCTCCGAAAGCTGCTTAGTTTATTCCCAGGGTCCCTCTCCACTTATTTCCAGCTGGCCAGAAACATGGACTTTGGGGCCAGTCCCGGGTTCGATTTTCATGTGTGCCGTGTGACCTCGACTAAATGGTCATCCTCTGTGAGCCTGTGCTTCTGTATCTACTAAATGGATATAAGAAAACTTATGCCCTGGGAGCCTAGAGTAAACAAAGCATTCAAACACACAACATGTAAGAAGCCTCAAATACAATGTTTACAATTTTATTGTGGTAAGAACATTCAACATGAGATCTACCCCCTTAAATATTTAAGTGTTCAGCGCAGTTGTTAACCATACCATACACCATGTTGTTCAGCAGATCTCCAGAACTTACTCACCTTGCCTAACTGTAACTTCATGCCCACTGATTAGATCTGGCAATCTTGGGGCACCTGGGTGTCTCAGTCGGTTGAGTGTCCAACTTTGGCCCAGGTCATGATCTCGTGATTCATGAGTTCAAGCTCTGTGTCAGGCTTGGTGCTCACAGCTAAGAGCCTGGAGCCTGCTTTGGATTCTGTGTCTCCCTCTCTCTCTGCCCCTCCCCTGCTCACGCTCTATCTCTCTCTCTCAAAAACGAATAAACATAAAAAAACAAAGATCTGACAATCCCACCACTGGGTTTTTATCCAAATGAATTGAAATTGGATCTCCAAGAGATAGCATTCCTGTTTGCACTGCAGTACTGCCCACAGTAACCAAGAGGTGGAAATAACCTAACTGCCCATCGACACATGAATAAAGAAAAGGTGGTACGTACATAGAACAAAATATTATTCAGCCTTAAAAAAAGAACGAAATTCTGCCATATGCAAGAAGCAACAACACAGACAGATGTTAAGGATATTACACAAAGTGAAACGAGCCAGTGCTAGAAGGACAAATATTGCCATGATACGTCCATACTCTCGCTGAAGTGGTCTAATGTGACCCAAATTCCAAAGTATGAAAAGAAGCAAACACGCCTCTCTATAAAAATCATTCCTTTACCAAACCTGCTTGAGATTTGTTACCCCTAACTGTTCCTATGTGCATTTTTTCTTTGCTTTTCTCCTAACTCCCTTTTCTTCCTGACTCTTCTCCTTGCCTCAAAAGTTTCCAGGCACAGACTCCTATTTTTCTCACTGACCTGGCTTATTCTTCCGACACCAGCTTCTGTGAAAGTTACAAGCCCATCCGAGCCACCAGGCCACACAGTCTGCCTCTTCCAGGCTTCCTGCCCCTGACTGTATGAGCAGTGTGCCTTGTTTGCAGTGAGTTACGCGGCTGTTGGAAGTCTCAGTGGAACGACTCCAGGTCTAAGAAAGAAAGTCCCCATTCAGAGGTGTTCTAGCCCATTCACGTTTGATTCATGATAGAAACAACAGGCAAGATCTGAAAAGATACTGTCACCCGCTTACCATGCCTGCCCTGCCCTACAGAGTCAGGCCTTGGGTACATGGCAATTAGGAGAAGAAACTTGGAGAACCCTCGTCCCACCTAACGCTGCCTCAGCTGCATTTTCTGAGCTGGCCATCAGTGCCGACCCTTTCTAACTAAAGGAAGATCCCGACTGCAAGTGACTCCCTCACTCTGTTATAAATGTTGAAAACTCTAAATCTACACTGTCTAATTCTGGATCAATAAATGTTGAATGAGGACATAAATCTCTGGGGAAGTTCATGCAGCTGTAATAACAACAGCAGTGGAATGATTAAAGATTCATAAATAAAATCCATTTGCTACTGTGTTCTTGATATCTGCTAAAGCTTTCATTTGAATCAACCTAGGTGCCTATTAAATTATACTGAAAGATCAAAAATACACATATACACTCTTCATCATATAATATTGACACATCTCTTTATCTCATTTACTAATAGGGCACATATCCAACGTTTGGAGACTACTGTTTTCAGTTGCCCAGACCAATTGCTGCTACTAGGTTGCCTACTCCTTCTCAATTCTACATGCTAAGATTTTAATAAAATGTTAGTGAGTAAAATAGTTAAAAGCAGGAGCAAAGCCGAACGCTCTGGGACTATTTTCCAAGTCCCTCGTTCCCTTGCAGGGCCGCCTTCCTTGCATCAACTTGGTGTGGCCATTTCCTATGATCTATCTGCGGCTGACACAGAGTTGCTGTCTCCCTGTTCTATCTTTTTAAATAATCTGTCACCTAAGACTATACTTTCAGGGATCATTTTTAGTTTGTTAAATCATGTGTCACCTAGAGTTTCCTTTATTTTTCCAGAAGGTAATCACCTGTGTTGCTCAGTATAAGAAAACAAGCAGGAATATAGTAGTGGTCAATTGTCCATAAACACTCCCAAGGATGTGTTCCAGGAATGCAAATTTCTTAGCATGCTAAAAACTAGAGAAAAACAGATCACTCAACTGAGTTTAGAAAGATGAAGAGTTGGGGCACCCGGGGGGCTCAGTCAGTTAAGCATCCAACTCTTGGTTTTGGCTCAGGTCATGATCTCACAGTTTGTGGGTTCGAGCCCTTAGAATTCTCTCTCTCTCCCTCTCTTTGTCTCTCTCTCTTTGCCCCTCCCCCGCTCACTCTGTCTCTCTCTCAAAATAAATAAATAAACAAAAAAAGATGAAAGTCAACATTTAGCATTTTAAAATACAGAAATTAAATATTGGGTCATGACTCTTAAATTACCAACATATTTGAAAAGCATCACAGTGGTGTCAGAAAAAGGTTCAGAGAAGCAACTGTGCAGGGCCGGCTGCAGTAAACATGTTCAGTGCTTTTTAAAGCACTATTCAGTTCTTACAAGGATGCTGGACAGTGGGCAGAGTCGGGGCTCAAAGCCCAAGTTTCTAAGTTGAAGACTCGCAAATCTTCCTGACAATCAAACTGCATCACAACAGAATGCACAGGCTGACTTCCTACCCCTCAAGTTTCCTTTCCCTGGTCAGCACCAGGAAGAGGTAAGACAGATGCGTTCTGATGGCAAACGGGCAGGCAGTCCGTGAATGCTTCCCCCTGGCTGGTCTCAAGAGCCCTACAGAGTTGAAGACCCCCTCAAGGGGAACAACACAGTGAGAAGGGGCACAGTCCATTCAAGGGAAGGAAAGGTGAGGCTACTGAGATCCACAGGCAGTAGGCAAAGGAGCCTGCAGAGGACTGGTCTACAGAACATAGTCACAAATATCCATTTCTCTTATTTATTTATATATTTTCAAGTTTATTTATTTATTTTAGAGAGAGAGAGAGAGTTCACACAAGCTGGAGAGGGGCAGAGAGAGAGGGAGAGAGAACCCCAAGCAGGCTCTGCACTGCCAGCATGGAGCCCAACGAGGGGCTCAAACTCACGAACCGTGAAACCACGACATGAGCTGAAAACAAGAGTCTGACGCTCAACCAACCGAGCCACCCAGGTGCCCCAATATCCATTTCTTTTAAAAGACTGCAACAGAGAGCAGGGCTTGACCGGACCTATTTATTTCTATCTTATGCTCTTCTCAAATTCCACATGTCAAAGTTTAACTCAAAATTGCCTTATCTTCTCATGGAGACTTTCTTGGTAAGTTTGGATAATTTTCCCTTTGCCTTTCCCAAGCACATCTCCTGCTACCACCCACAAGCATGCTTCCCCAGCATTTTTGAGCTCCTCACGGTTTCCCTAAAGCACCATGCTCCTTGGTACATTCGTGTGAATTATTTCACGTACCCAGACAATTCCCTTCTCCCCTCTAGCTAATTCCTGCCAGTTTGTCAGGACCCCACCGAGCATCATCTCCCTCTGTGGTCCTCTCCCACCGCCAGGCTGCATTCGCTGCCTGCCCCTCCGCCTCCTTCAGCACCTTGTGTATTCCTCCTGCCTATTCATTACTCTGACTCATTCACCAGATCACAGACACCTTCCGGGCAAGGATTGAGTCTTTTCTTCTCTGCATCTTTGATGGTTAAAGCAATGCCTTCCCACACTAGGCACTCGATAAATATTTATTGAAGAAATGAGGGTTTTGCCCAGACCCATCAAAACCAAATACAATGCTTTGAAAAATTCTGTCTCTCCCAGGTGTTGCCTCTCACGTAATTATAGATTGTTGTATCACACTGACTAACAAGTCCACCAAAACACATTGAGTGTATCTTTTTGATCTTCCATTATCCGTCAGTCCTTGAATTGATTTCATTATTTCTAAATCTTTCCATTGAACTCTCTCCAAATTGTGTCTTTCAGCTACTAAAGGATCTAAAATATTTATGATATGTCTTTTAATCTCACTGATTTCTTTCTATAAGATATGGTAGTCCTGAAGCAGATCACAAAATCATCCCAGAGTAGAAGTACTTTAGAGTTACTTTTTGCTGACAGAAATGAAAATAATAGCCCAGGTTGACTATACTCCTTAAAATTCAGGAACATGGACAGCTTTATTTATGTCTTTGAGGTTATCTTGACAAGAGCATGTATTACTAATTAGCTATCACTTATATAGTATAAAATTCCCTTATAAGTGGCACATTTATAATCCCTAATGTTATGTTCACAAAAAAACACAAATAAAAGCAATTGATTTCAACCCAGCACAGCAAATAGAGGTTTGATCAGAAATGAGATATCAGCAGCTGAGTTAAGAAAGAAAAACAAATCATAATCCTTATTTTTTTTAAGAAACACAGTATGACTCCCTCAAAACGACCTTTCTTAGAAAAGCAACACATTCTGCTTTTCTTGTTTTGATAAATGCTATATCTTGAATGACTTTTTTTTACTGTTATTCGTTATTTCTAGAGAGTTAACAACCATCCACTTTGTTCCCTGAGTAGGGATATATAGTAGTCTATATAGTATATAGTACAGGCATATAGTAGTCTCCAGTAGGTCTGTATTTGGATGAGAATTTACAAGATGAGAAAGTAATAGTCTGAACAAGAAGGGGTTATTTTTCTCACATAACAAGTCAGGAAGTGGGTGGCCAAAAGATGGTTATTCTGCTCACTGATTGCTGTCAGGGACCTGTGCTCTTTCAATATCTGCATCACCACCCTCAACATCTTGTTCTTGGCCCATCACCAATGTAGCCTCATAGTCACTATGGTTGGCATACATCCAGGCATCAAGAAAGGGAAGGACATTCTGTAGAGTCTCTCTTTTCTTTATCAAGAGCTTCCTAGGACCCCACCTGGGCAGATACCCACTAGAATGGGTAGAACCATCCTATCTCAACCCAACTTGTGATTGACTCATGGCCAGTTGAGTAATAATGTAATTATGGGAGTGATGACTCATCATATCCAAAGGCTCTGCCCATGCTCAAAGGTAGGGAATTACACAAGGTTTATAGAGAAGGGGTTGGGAATCTCTGTGACCATCTTAGAATTCTGCCCACCAACTTCCACTTTCTTCTAACAACCACAATATCCAAATAGAAAACAAAGAAGTCTGGCACCAAGCCCTTTAGTGCCGTTGGCAGAAATTCAAAGTCACAAGTGATGCATTACAGATCTCTTCTGGTAATGTCATCTGAGTCCACCTGAATCAGCGGAAATGGGAAGCCGCTGGGGTGCAGAAGCTTCTGGTAGACTCTGTCACAGGACTTTCCAATGGCATTCCGCTGGACAACCAAAAGTGAAATTTAAAAACCCTTTCTAAACAAGCAAATTTCAGGGCACCTGGATGGCTCAATTGGTTAAGCATCTGACCCTTGACTTTGGCTCAGGTCAGGATCCCAGGGTTGTGGGATTAAGCCCCACACCCCAAGCTCTGCACTGGGCACAGAGCCTGCTTAAGATTCTTTCTCCCTCTGTCCCCCCCTCTGCTCATGCTCATGCTCTCTCTCCAAAAAACAAACAGATAAATAAATAAACAAACAAACAAACAAGTTTCTCCTCTCTCTGTTTATGGACACATGTTTAAGGAAAAGCTATTGAGCCACAAACTGGGTCACCATGTCAGACAAGTGAAACACACGATACGGCCTCATGGAGATTACATTATAGTGAGAAGCCTTCCCACCACCCAGAAGAGTAAACCAATAAATAAAACAGTAACAATTTATAATGTGTACTATGTAAGAAACTACTTGCTATGGAAGAAAACATGCTGAACTTTTTCTTGGACTTGCTACTATATGCGGGTTGGTAGGCATCATGTCTTAACCCTTATTTTGCCTTTCCAAGGTGTCATCTAAGGGACTTATGTTTTAAAGAAAGTGGATTAGGAAATTGTTCTATTTTATATTAAACCTGGATTAAGATCACATGGGCAGGGGTGTCTGAGTGGCTCAGCCGGTTAAGCGTCCGACTCAGCTCAGGTCATGATCTCATGGTTTGTGGGTTCAAGTCCCATGTCGGGCTCTGTGCTGACAGCTCAGAGCCTGGAGTCTGCTTTGGATTCTGTGTCTCCCTCTCTCTCTGCCCCTGCTCTGCTCACACTCTGTCTCTGTCTCTCTCTCAAAAATAAACATTAAAAAAATTTTTTTAATTAAAAAAAAAAGATCACATGGGCAGCCCCAGCAAGGATTCCTAACCAGGGCTATCTTCCTTTAGCAGCTGGTACCACGTGTCCTTATACCTGCAAGTGCCTGCACATACTCACTGCTAGACTTGGATGACTTTTCAGCAGATATGGACGTGTACCTGATGATGCATTTTTATGACCCCTGATGGGGCACTTATGTGCAACTGTCTTCTGGCCATCACCACTGCACAAGTGCCAATAACCCATTGACTCTTCCAAGTCTTTTGAGTATCTGCTCTTCCCTCTTAAGTATTCCTTTCTGGGTATGGAAACCGCATTCTGACTTGAAAGGAAGAACTTGGATTTCCCTTCTCCTCTAGCAAGACCAGATGCATATAGAGAATGTGTATTTTACACCATCTCAGTCACAAAGTGAGCGTAATGCAGGCATACCCAGCAGATGTCTTCATGGTTAACATTTTCCCAGTAGATGCCTGTTAACCTTTCGTACCCAAACTTCAGAGAATGTGCACATTTGTGAAGCCTATTTTTGTTGTGTTTTAGGCTCCTTTTAGCATTTTCATGCAGACCTTTGATTTTTTAAGAACAGAATACTGACATTCAATGGAAGGCAGCTTCATACATGTGGGGTCTCAGGCCTACTTCCTTGCTGCTGAAGCCTCCTAAGGTCATCTGTGATTCTCCTTAGAAAATACAACCCTAGGACACCTGGGTAGCTCAGTTGGTTGAATGTCCCACTCTTGACTTAGGTTTGGGTCATGATCCCAGGGTTGTGGGATTGAGCCCCGTGTTGGGCTCTGTGCTGAGCATGGGGCCTGTTTTAGACTCTCTCTCTCTCTCTCTCTCTCTCTCTCTCTGCCCCTCTCTCCAGCTCAAGTGCTCTCTAAAGTTAAAGAAGAAGAAGAAGAAGAAGAAGAAGGAGGAGGAGGAGGAGGAGGAGGAGGAGGAGGAGGAGGAGAAGGAGAAGAAGAAGAAGAAAACATCTCCTTAACTCACCTGCATCAAGTCCCTCTCTGCCATTCCTGAGCTCCCCAGATTAGGGGGCAGTGTGCGTGTAGGGGGTGGGATCACACACTGCCTTAGTCCATCCAGGCACTTTCCTCACAGCAAACCTCTACACCTTTGCTGAGCTGTAGCAGCTACTAAAAAAATTACAACACAGTAGGACCATTCTCCAAGATTGCAAATCCTAACACAGGGAAGAAAGCTGAGCGTGGCTGCCTCTAAGGAGCCTTGCAAATTGATAGCAGTATTGCAAATGATCTTCACAAAAAGAAAGGGTAACACCCCCTCCTCCAGCTGTGGTTGGAGAGATAACTCCTTAATAAGCTCCAATTTTAAAGAAATGTGAAAAGCTAGGAGGAGGAGACTGTGAATTGAATTAAGAAGAGTAAGACCACAGGAGCTAAGGCTATAAAATGTACCCAAATCAATCTAACAAGACCTGGCTAAGTATGGGCATCAAAGAGTTGGAACCAATCGGAACAGATGCCCTTGCATGGTACAGACAGCATATGACACTTACCTATGAGTGAGGAAGTGTTTGGTATTAAGGACAATGTCTTTAAACTGGTGTATGAGTTATTCTCCTGCTCTATAACAACCGCAAACTTAGTGCCTTCAAACAGTACACGTTAATACACAGCTTCTGTGGCTCGGGAGTCCAGGCGCCCAGTGCTTAACCGCACCCAGTGCTCAGACTTCCACAAAGCTGCTTCTCAGGGAGCTGGTGGATTGTGCCCCCTGGAGCTAGGAGCCCCCTCCCAAGCTCACGTAGTGGATAGAATTCGGCTTCTTGCAGCTGCAGGACTGAGGTCCCAGTTCTCTCACTGGCTGTCAGCTCCTGGAGCCTGTCCTTGGTCACCACCATTTTGACCCTCTCAAAACACAGCAGTTTATTTCTTCACTGGCTGCAAAGAAGCTCTCCCCAGTCTGCTCCAATGGAGTCTTACGCGGCATAATCATGGGTACATTCCATCATCTTTGCCATAAGGTAACTTGACTGCAGAAATGGAATGCATCATATCCCCGGGTCCCACCCATATTCAGAGGGCATTACACTATCACACCTAAACAGGAAGATATAACATAACTGAGATGGCACCAAAATGAAGGATGGTAAAAGAGACAGTTTAAACTTAGTTCAACATTCCAGACTCAGGTGACTATTCTAGGTCCATAACTGTTTACTGAAAGACTGTACCAAAGGAACCACAAAGAACCCCTCTTTCTGATCCTGCAATAAACTCTAGTTTCTAAAAGTCTAGAGTTGGCCAACTCTAAAAAAGGAAACCAAGTGGACTCAAAACCAAAGACTCATGAGTTAATTATTAATTCTCTCCCCAAATCTAAAACACAACGCACAGATTTGTAAGCTCCTAAAAAATGTTGTGTTGATTACCAACAATTAGTACTGACTCGCCAAATCCATTCCCTTCAGTCTAACCCATTCCTTTGACAGAGCTATTTAGAGAAAATGTTGAAAATACGGTCCCCATTGACTATAAGCTAGTTCACAGAGGTGTTTCTTGTAGGAAGAATGAAGAAATGTCATCTGAAATAATATGCTTTTTTTTTTTAATTGTGATACTCAGAAGTGGGTCAACCAAAATGAGAAGGATGTTAAGCATAATGACATTTTGCAGTGAGACAAAACACTTAGTACTGGCCTGCTCGATATTAACACTAATATCTTGGGGGCGCCTGAGTGGCTCAGTTGGCTAAGTGTCCAACTTGGGCTCAGGTTATGATCTCGTGGTTCATGGGTTCAAGCCCCATGTCGGGCCTGTGCTGACAGCTCAGAGCCTGGATCCTGCTTCAGATTCTGAGTCTCCCTCTGTCTCTGCCCCTCCCCTGCTTGCACTCTGTCTCTCTCAACAATAAGCACACATTTTTGAAAAAAACTAATATTTTGAAGTGTTTATGGATTGCCTACTTTGGGAGCACTGGTCCATGACATAAAAGAGTAGAAATTTAACATAATCACAATAGGCTTAACCAGTGGGCAACAGTGATTCAGTTGAACATCAATATCTTTAACCCAATGATATTTACCAGAGATCAAATCGAACTCCACATACGTCAAAACCCCGGCAGGTAACTGCAATGTAAGGAATCCGTGGCTTACCACCATCCTGTGACAAACACTCACAGTTCTAGTTGACTCAATGCACAGTATTAATAAGCACCAACAGGGAGAGCTCATAGTCTACAGAGAGTTACAATAGCTTATTTACCCCTTAAAGAACATTCTCTGTATCACCACCGTGTCCCATAGATGGTACGTGGTGCGGAAAAGTGTCTCACAGCCAAGGATGTGTGGAAAAGACACAGTCAAATACAATTAAGCTTCTTTACTATGAGCCTTCCATATGTCACTGCGTATTTTGAATATCTAAGATTAGATGATAGTTTTGCAGAGAATCTCATACAACTAGATTCTGGAAAATCTCAGGGAAAATCTGAATCACCACAGCCTCTCGCTGTCCTAATTAACGTGCAGTGTCTATATTCTAAAAACTAAGAGTCAAAATGTCATCTGCCCTGGACACCAGACTTCTGGACTGCTGAATTCAAATCTGGAAGCCTGGCAAGTTCAGTTACGCTGACCAACAATAGCACACCTACTAGGCAAAAGTCAGATGAGGTAGGGGGTGCGTGCAGAAGAGTCATGCCTCTTCCTGTGTCGCCATATCTGGTTTCAAGTTGCTTTGCTCCCAAGACAGTCTTACGAGCCACAGAAGTCCATGGAATCCTCTTACGCCTTATGCCTTATGGTGAGACCTAATGACTCAATTAAACAATTGAATATGGCAAAAGTAACAGCACAGCACTCCTGAAAACAGGTTAGAAAAGTCTGTGACTAATACACAGAGACTGAAGATAGATTATCTGATTCCATAGAGCTAGAAGGCTGGAGGTTGAGGGATGACAGCTAAAAGGTATGGGGTTGGTTTGGAGGGTGGTAAAACATTCTAAAACTGATTGTGGTGATAGCTGCACAAATCTGCAAATATACTAAAATCTATTGAACTATACAAATTGAATGGGTGAACTTAATGGTATATAAATTATATCGTATTTTTTTAAGTTCATTTATTTTGAGAGAAAGGGAGAAGGAGAGAGGGAGGGAGGGGCAGAGAGAGGGAGAAAGAGAATCCCAAGCAGGCCCTGCACTGTCAGTGTGGAGCCTGATGCGGGGCTCAAAAACTCACAAACCATGAGATCGTGACCTGAGCCGAAATCAATAGTTGGATGCTTAACCGACTGAGCTACCCAGGCACCCCTGTAAATTATATCTTAATAAAGTGGGAAAACACCCCACCCCCCGCAAAAAAAAAAAAAAAAAAAAAACCTATGACTTCTATCTTGCTTACACTCTCTCTGGATCTTCTCACTTGCTCACCCTGGTGACACAAGCTGTCATGCTGTGAGTTGCCCTGTGGCGAAGCCCAAACGGCCAGGAACTGGAGGCCCCGTCTAAACAACAACCAGCAAGGCGCCAAGGCCCTAAATCTTATAAGCCTGTGAGTAAGTGAATCCGTCCCACAACCACACCAGTGAGCTAGGAGCAGACCCTTCTAGAGTCAAGCCCAGAAGTGACTGCAGTCCTAGCCAACAGCACAGTTGTAACCTGTGAGAGCACCTGAAGCAAAGAGGACAGGTGAGTCACCTCCAGATTCCTGATACACGAGAACCTGAGATCAAGCCATTCAATTTGGGGGGCTGAAATACTTCAAAAGAGCCCTCTACTCCATTTTCTTTTGTGTTCTTTGCCAGATTCCTTTTCAGCTTCTGGGAAAGAGCCTTACAAAACCTTTCTGATGTATGCTTCATATTGGTTTATTCAGATAATTCCCGTCCCCAGCCCTTGTGTGTCACCATCTTGCTCGCCTAAAATGTCCCGTCCCCCTTCAGCATGCCTACGATGCTGATACCGCCTTCAAGTCCTTGTATTTTCTATAAAATACACAACCCATCTTCCAGCCGCATCTTATTTCTGCCACAAAGTGATTTTTCCTGACTGGAAATTTCTTCAGCACAAGTAGACTCACCGAGCATTTAAACCTTTCCATTTAAATCCAGATTACATATCTCATGCCAGCATTTATCTGTAGTTCACCTACTAGTAAGAGTTCTTTTAAACCACTTCTCAGGAAAAAATAGATGTTTGTTTCATCTACTACTCATATTTCTATATCAATTTTCACAGATTTACATTTATTTTATTCACCCTTTGCTATGTCCCAATTTTTATCTGCCCTTTTCAGTATTCTTTTTTCTTACAGAGCCGAGCAATTACCATTTTTGTCCTTTCAGATGTTTATTACATTGCATTGTATTTTTTCACGTATTTAACCTTGCCCTTATCCAATGGATAGTAGGTAAGATTTCCAATTGTCTCCTATATTGTAATATTATATTTACTTTTAGTTATTCAACATTGATGTGTATATTTTTAGTTCCCCAAGTAACATTTAGGTTCAGCCACGGTAACTACTTCATCATGGATCTTTTATATCTTCAAGTATGCAGTGCCCAGTACCTTTAAACTAATTTGTACTGGGGTGCCTGGGTGGCTGAGTCAGTTTAGCGACTGATTTCTGCTCAGGTCATGATCTCACAGGTTTGTGAGTTCGAGCCCCATGTCAGCAAGAACCTGGAGCCTGCTTTGGATTCTGTGTCTCCTTCTCTCCCTGCCCCTCCCCTGTTTGTGCTCTCTCTCTCAAAAATAAAAAATAAAACATTTAAAAAATAAATAAACTAATTTTTACTAGATTTACGACCTTTCATGGCCCAAGAAAGTTATTACAGTTTTTAAAGTCCTGAAGTTACTACCAGACATTCTGTAGCAAAGGAAAATTGGTTCTAGGTTTGGGGGCTCAAACTTACATGAACTTCATTTGACCCAAGATTCTTCTTTATCATCCTTGGATGACATAAAACTTCGGTGGAAATGTTCTTATAAATAAATAAAGGCTGATATAATAGAAAATGAACAGTGATGGAATACACTAAGAAGTTAACAAGAGGGGAAACACCAGGAAAACTTTTCTAGGCTAACATATCTGAAGGCTGGCCAAGGTCACTGTTAACTAGTTTTGGACTCATCCATCCATTGTTCAAGGGAAACAGTTTACATTTTACTCCCATATACCCACATGCTCAAGTGGTCTACAATCTGATTTATGCTTTGTAAGCTCAGATACATCGTAAAAGAGCTTGTCTGATGTGGTTCTAAAATAGAATCCATTTTTAGAGAGCTGTTAATCAAATTTAAGCATAATTTGAAAAGACAATTATATGAATTTCTTTTGCATAGCTGAAGTTTTCCAGGGCTTGACTTACAATTTCATCTATACAACGCCTTCCATTTAAATCCAGATTACATCCAGACTTCTCAAATAACAAATGATAATATAAATATTGTATGTATAATAGAAACCATTTTGTTCACAGCTAGTGACTGTATATAAAATAGACAATAAGAAAAATGAATATAATATGCTAGTAAGAAAAAAAAAGAATAAGAACAAAATGGTCCTTTTTATACAGACACATGCATACCCAAGTACTGACTTTTCTCTCAGAAAATCTTCTCGAGGTTGAGAACACAACATCCCCTGACTGCTCAGCTTGTATGTCATTTTCTCAACGACCCATAGCAAGGGCGTCATGGTGAAGAACAACTCTTCAACAAAGACACAATTCTTCTGGGCTCTGAGAAACTACACCATACTACTTACTGTTGTAGAAAATCAGTGGGGAACTCTGTGCTGTTTCTTTTACGTGCTATTTCCTTTGATGCCTGTGTCAATTCACACTGAAAAAATAAAGAAAAAGAATTCAAGATTTGCCTACATTCACCCTCTCCCCATGAAGGCTAACATTAACCAAATTTATTGTTAATGACTGCAGCATTCTAGAAACTCTTTATAACGCCTGCTGAAATTCACAAGATCAGCCTTGTCACCTCTGCAGACTTCCTGCCCCTCCACTCACCCAAACCTTAGCACCTACGAATCTCATGTTACAGTCACAACTGCCACATCCCAAAGTAGGAGTAGAAAGGGGATGTATGATTTGTTAAACCTCAAGTTCTACTGATTTATGCTTTTTGGTTCTCGTGTGCAGACATTACCTCGTCCCAGAAAAGTGGCACACTGGAAAACTAGGTCTCCATGGAACCCAGATTCTGAGAAGCGGAGTAGAAGGAATGTGGCTATTCCTTCCGAGTGAAGTCCCAGTAGGTCAATAAAACACCCGTATCCTGGTTAAACTCTATAAGCTCTTATTTTTTAGAGGTCAAGGTCCTGTTCTACTTGTGAAGACGTTGCATAACACTCAGGAACTAACCAGAAATGATAAACGCAGTTTTAATTCAAATTCCTCCAAAATTTTCTGTTCTCACTCTTAAACTTCATTCTGCCCTACCATTCCCTACCATTTCTTCTCCTATTAAAAAAAAAAAAATTATACTTGATTAATATTAGACATTTTCTTTTTTTTTTTTTTAATGTTTATTTATTTTTAGAGAGACAGAGACAGAACGTGAGTGGGTTAGGGGCAGAGAGACAGGGAGACACAGAATCTGAAGCAGGCCCCAGGCTCCGAGCCGTCAGCACAAAGCCCGACGCGGGGCTCAAACTCATGAGCCATGAGATCATCACCTGAGCTGAAGTCAGACGCTCAACCAACTGAGCCACCCAGGTGCCCCAATATTAGACATTTTCTGCCGAGAAGTTTAATGTTGCTTAAATTGAGCAATGGGACGCCAGAATAAACAGCAGATTTAAATTCCTGCTCTGCCACTGCCTACCTGTGTGATCTTGGGCAGCCATACAACCTCTCTGTTGTTTTTCAGTTCTCTCAGTAATGTGGGCATAGTACTGTCACCTATCTCATGGAGATTTAAGGAGTGTAAACATGTAAACTACTTACAACAGTACCTGACACAAGAAAGGCCACATAAGTGCTGGGGCTTAGATACCTGTTCTAATAGGATCACTTCTTTATCTTAGTGTTCAAACCTCTTCTAGCTCACTTTTACCAGGGCTACAAGATCATACCTGCCTGGACTCCCTCCTACCTACCTTCTCAACCATGATAATGAGTCCTCCTCTACTCACCTTTAAAAGCAGGTGATGTCACAACAGCCTAAAACCTTTGGGACATAACAAAGGCGGTCATAACAGGGAAGTATATAGCAATCCAGGCCTTCCTAGAGAAGGAAGAAAGGTCTCAGACGCACCACCTAACCTTACCCCTTAAAGACCTGGAAAGGTGCACCTGGTGATTCAGTCAGTTAAGCATCTGATTTCAGCTCACCTCATGATCTCATAGTTTGTGGGTTTAAGACCCATGTTGGGCTCTGTGCTGACAGCTCAGAGCCTGGAGCCTGCTTCAGATTCTGTGTCTCCCTCTCTCTCTGCCCCTCCCCTGCTCATGCTCTGTGTCTGTCTGTCTGTCTCTCTCTCTCTCTCTCTCTCAAAAATAAATAAATAAATAAATAAAATTAAAGACCTGGAAAAATAACAGCAAATAAAACCCCAAACCAGCAGAAGGCAGGAAATAATAAAGATGAGAGCAGAAATCAATGCTATCAGAAAAAAACAAAACAAAACAAAACAAAAAAAAACACCAGTACAACAGATCAATGAAACAAGGAGCTGGTTCTTTGAAAGAATTTAAAAAATTGATAAACTCCTAGCCAGTTTGATCAAAAAGAAAAAGGAAAGGACCCAAATAAATAAAATCAAGAATGAAAGAGGAAAGATCACAATCAATACTGCAGAAATACAAACAAAAATAAGAGAATATTATGAGCAATTATACACCAATAAATCCGGCAATCTGGAAGAAATGGACAAATTCCTAGAAACATATACACTACCAAAACTGAAACAGGAAAAAAGAAAAAAAAAAAGAAATAGAAAATTTGAACAGACCCATAATCAAATTAGTAATCAAAAATCTCCCAAAAAACAAGAGTCCAAGACCAGATGGCTTTCCAGGGGAATTCTACCAAACATTTACCAAATAACACCTATTCTCTTGAAGCTGTTCTAAAAAATAGAAATGGAAGGAAAACTTCCAAATTCTTTCTATGAAGCCAGCATTACCTTGATTCCAAAACCAGACAAAGACCACACTAAAAAGGAGAACTACAGACCAATTTCCCTGATGAACATGGATGCAAAAATCCTCAACAAGATACCAGCCAATCGGATCCAACAATACATTAAAAGAATTATTCACCACGACCAAGTGGGATTTAAACCTGGGATGCAGGGCTGGTTCAACATCTGCAAAACAATCAATGTGATACATCACATCAATAAAAGAAAAGACAAGAACCATATGATCCTCTCAATAGATGCAGAGAAAGCATTTGACAAAATATAGCATTGTTTCTTGATAAAAACTCTTAAGAAAGTAGAGATAGAAGGATCATACTTCGAGATCATAAAAGCCATATATGAAAGACCCACCCTAACATCATCCCCAATGAGGAAAAAGAGAGAGTTTTCCCCCTGAGGTCAAGAACAAGACAGGGATAACAGACTTTCGCCACTGTTATTCACCACAGTATTGGAAGTTTTAACCTCAGCAATAAGACAACACAAAGGAATAAAAGGCATCCAAATCAGCAAGCAGGAAGTCAAACTTTCACTCTTCACAGATGACATGATACTCTATATGGAAAACCCAAAAGATTCCACAAAAACCTGCTAAAACTGATCCATGAATTCAGCAAAGTCATAGGATATAAAATCAATGCACAGAAATCGATTGCATTCGTATACACCAACAATGAAGTGACAGGAAGAGAAATCAAGGAATTGATCCCATTTACAATTACACCCCAAACCATAAAATACTTAGAAATAAACCTAACCAAAGAGGTAAAAAATCTGTACACTGAAAACTATAGAAAGCTTATGAAAGAAATTGAAGAAGACACACAAAAAAAATGGAAAAATATTCCATGCTCCTTGATAGGAAGAACAAATATTGTTAAAATGTCAATACTACCCAAAGCAATCTACATAGTCAATGTAATCCCTATCAAAATAACACCAGCATTCTTCACAGAGCTAGAACAAACAATCCTAAAATTTGTGTGGAACCAGAAAAAAACCCAAATGGCCAAAGGAGTTCTGAAAAAGAAACCCAAAGCTGGAGGCATCACAATCCTGGACTTCAAACTGTATTACAACGCTGTAATCATCAAGACAGCATGGTACTGGCACAAAAACAGACACATAGATCAATGTAACAGAATAGACAACCCAGAAAAGGACCCACAAGTGTATGGCCAACTTATCTTTGACAAAGAAGGAAAGAATATTCAGTGGAATAAAGACAGTCTCTTCAGCAAGTGGTGCTGGGAAAACTGGACAACGACATACAGAAGAATGAACCTGGACCACTTTCTTACCCCACACACAAAAATAAACTCAAAATGGATGAAAGACCTAAACGTAAGACAGGAAGCCATCCAAATTCTAGAGGAGAAAGCAGGCAAAAACCTCTTTCATCTCGGCCACAGCAACTTCTTATTCAATACATCTCTGGAGGCAAGGGAAACCAAAGTAAAAATGGACTATTGGGACGTCATCAAAATAAAAAGCTTCTGCACAGAAAAGGAAACAATCAGCAAAACTAAAAGGCAGCTAATGGAATGGGAGAAGATATTTACAAATGACATATGGGATAAAGGGTCAGTATCCAAAATCTATAAAGAACTTAATGGGGCTGCCTGGGTGGCTTGGTCAGTTTAGCAGCTGACTTTGACTTAGGTCATGATCTCATGGCTTGTGAGTTCAAGCCCCACGTTGGGCTCTGTGCTGACAGCTCAGAGCCTGGAGCCTGTTTCACATTCTGTGTCTCTCTCTCTGCCCTCCCCTGCTTGTGTTCTCTCTCTCTCAAAAATAAACAAACAAACAAACATTGGAAAAAAAAAAAAAAGAACTTATACAACTCAACACACAAAAAACAAATAATCCAGTGAAGAAATGGGCAAAGACACGAACAGACACTTCTCCAAAGAAGACATCCAGATGGCCAACTGACACATGAAAAAATGCTCAACATCACTCATCATCAGGGAAATACAAATAAAAACCACAATGAGATACCACCTCACACCTGTGAGAACGGCTAACGTTAACAACTCAGGCAAAAACAGGTGTTGGCGAGGATGCGGAGAAAGAGGATCTCTTTTGCATTGTTGGTGGGAACGCAAGCTGGTGCAGCCACTCTGGAAAACAGTATGGACGTCCCTCAAAAAATTAAAAATCGAACTACCCTACGACCCAGCAATTGCACTACTATTTACCCAAAGGATACAGGTGTGCTGTTTCGAAGGGCCACATGCACCCCAATGTTTAGAACAGCACTATCAACGATAGCCAAAGTATGGAAAGAGCCCAAATGTCCATCGATGGATGAACGGATAAAGAAGATATGGTATGTATGTGTATGTATGTGTGTGTATACACACACACACACACACACACACACACACACACACACAATGGAGTATTACTCAGCAATCAAAAAAAATGAAATCATGCTATTTGCAACTATGTGGATGGAACTAGAGGGTATTATGTTAACTGAATTTAGACAGAGAAAGACAAATATCATATGATTTCACTCATATGAGGACATTAAGGTACAAAACAGGTGAACATAAGGGAAGGGAAGCAAAAATAATATAAAAACAAGGAGAGGGACAAGACAAAGGAGACTCTTAAATATAGAGAACAAACTGAGTGTTGCTGGATGGGGGGTGGGGGATGGGCTAAATGGGTAAGGGGCATTGAGGAATCTACTCCTGAAATCATTATTGCACTATATGCTAACGGACTTGGATGTCAATTAAAAAATAAATAAATAAATAAAGTTAGGAGTGCTCGATTGGTATTTCTTGGAAAAAAAAAAAAATACACTTGATCTTAGCCAAAAGGCTGAGAAGCGATTAAAAAATAAAAAAAATAACATAACATAAAAGCAGGGGATGTCATTTAAAGGCATTGTGATCTCATGCAGAGCAAGCCAGACTGCTGAGCAGGCTAAGGCTATGGTCAGGATAGCAGCAGGAGAGAGACATATTTGAAGGGGTAACTTCAAAGAGTTTAACTAACGAGGTGAGTGTAAGCAGAGGTGTGAGGAGGGTTAAGGGAAGCAGGAAAAGAGTTAAGGAAAGCTGTTTCAGACGCACAGGAGCATTTGCTTGGTGTCACCCAAATGTCTCAAGGTCTCCCCTTGCCTCCTAGGGCATCAGCAGACTCTTCCTCCCTGTTTATTGTTGGAAGAGGGTCTCAGGTCGTGCTCATGTATAAAGTCCTGTGATTTCACATTGAGGACTTAGGCTGCTATGGGTCTCCAGCCCGCAGCTGATCAGCACTGCTCTCCTTGCTTTTTGCAGCACAGCTCTTATGAATGACAGGGCAGGACTGTAACACCACAGCCAGCGGTGCCACTTTTCACTGTTCTACTGAGTCACTGACCCATTCCCAAATGCCCATCGGTACCATCGCTTCTATTCAAAATGTCTCCCCGAACGTCTGGTCTGCCAGCTGCATTCTTGAGAAGCTGTTCTTCAAACTGGAGAACACCGGGAAAGTCCTCTCCCAGGGGGGCCCTGCCAGTTCTTCCTCATCACCTCCTCCGCCTTCCTGCTGGCCCTCACCATCGTCTTGGAAGACACAACAGCCTGGGCATCAGCACCCTTGTTGCTCTCACTTCATATGCTCAAGAACCAGGTCTGGCTGTCGTGGATGATACAACACAGCCCACGGCTTTCAGGCTCACCCACATCTGAACCCAGAGTATCAGCCCATCCCACTTCCCAACACCATGCTCCGTACTGCCATTTACCCAATTCTGGCCACACGGGCACTCCATCTATTTCCAAAATATACTGTGTACTTGCCATCTTCTCCTTCCAGTGCCATTCTTCCCTGGGGTCCAGAATCTCTCCCTACTGTCCCCGGCCCATTTGGCATTGGGGCTGACATCTCCCTTGTTATCTCTGAGATAGCAGATCAAACATCTCCATTCTCCACGTTAGTAACGTGGCAGAAACCTTCAATGCTCTATGTAACCGCAGCTCTCAGTATTTACAGAACTTACCCAGTTCTGCCCTCAGGGACAGACCCACCCTCAACCCACTGACCCCATTAGAAGTTAAATTCCCTCACAGCAGAGAGCACAGCAGCGTCTTGTCCCCGTGGTGCTTAGCACAGAGTGGACCCTCCATATTTGCTGAACGACAATGCTGTGGTCACTCTCACCTTGAACTTCATATAATACTTTATAAACTCTCTCCTGCAGGGCTTGGCACTAAAGGTCACCAAAGCAGGGATTTTTCTTCAGAATTGTTCATTCTGTCTCCAAGCTTATACAATCGCAATGATAGTAATATAGTGAGTTGTCAATAAGTGTTCGTTGTATGAACAGGTGGGTGCATAAACATTCTAGGTCATCACATCAGTGAACTAGGTCAAAGAATAGCCAGGACTTGGTGATTATGTTCGCCATTCAGCACACTGCTACTCAAAGAGTCTGGTCTAAAAGCTGCCCACAAACGTTTGTTCCCAGGCCACGATGAGGCAAACATAGAAAGTGGCAGTAAATGTTTAGAGTATTTTAGAGGAATGGACATTGTCACAACATCCCATCATGCGTTCTTGTCTCCTTGAACAGTGTGCACAGCAGTCCAAATGTTACCAGTCTTTGAGGGGAGGTCATGAGGTGGATTGGAAAGTGAAAAAGAAAACCAACAAGTAAATCCCGTTCCTTCAGCACAGAGGGCCGAAGAAGCATCGTCTCACTGGAGAGCTCCTAAAAGGAACAGCATGGCGATCTACCCCGACCCTCCTCCAGTCCTCACAGGGGCTACCCAGGAGACGCTGCTTCTCCAGATATCCTTTACTGTCTCCATCCCCCTCAGGGTAAGAAGGTTTAGGTGAATAATTATAATTGTCTTATTGTTAGCCCGTGGGACACGCCTCCAGGTACAGTCAACCCAGGCATCATAGAAAGGAGCAGGGTGTAAACCGAATGATGGAGGAGAGACCCACTGAGAAATGTATGTGTGTTCTCCTTGGTTTGTTCTCTGTACGTAAGAGGACAGACAGATTTCAAACCACCTTCATTTGTTCATTCCTGTTATGGGATAGGCGAGGCACTAGAATTCACTGTGAAAAGACAACACAGGAAGAAGAAGGAGAATGATCAACAAAAATCTAACAATAATGGTAGGCATTCTAAAGCTTTACTATGCACCAGTCACAGGGCTGAGGACTTCTGCATACTTATGTCGGTGAATGCACAAAGCCCCCCTGGAATGCAGGGGTAGAAGCCCAACACCGTAAGCAAGCTAGATGTCCCTCTGAGGCTGACCAAGGGAATTGTTTTTTGTTTTTAATTTTTTTTAATGTTTATTTAGTTTTGAGAGACAGAGAGAGACAGAGCACAAGCAAGGGAGGGGCAGACAGAGAGAGGGAGACACAGAATCTGAAGCAGGCTCCAGGGAGCTATCAGCACAGAGCCCCACACGGGGCTCAAAGACACAAACTGCGAGATCATGACCTGAGCTGAAGTCGGATGATTAACCGACTGAGTCACCCAGACTCCCCTTAATGAAATTTTGTAGTTTACACTAGAGTTCACTCTTTGTGGTGTACACTCTATGAGTTTTGACAAATGCAGTGTCACATATTCACCATTATAATATCACACAGAATAGTTTTGCTGCCCTGACATTGCTCTGCGATCCACCTATCCATCCCTTCCCCCGCCCCACCTCTGGCAACTACTGACTTTTTAATGTCTCTGTAGTTTTGCCTTTTGCAGAATGTCAGGCAGTTGGAATCACGCAGTCTTTTCAGATCAGCTTTCACTTCGCAATACGCACTGAAGCTCCCTCTGTGTCTTTTCTGGCTTCGTAGCTCATTTCTTTGTATCGCTGAATAATATTCCATTGTGTCGATGAACCAGTTTATGTACCTATTCACCTACTGAAAAATAAGTTGGTTGCTTTGCATTTTCAGCAACTGTGAAAAATGGACTTTTCATATCCCATTGGCAGGAAGACAAAATGTCACAACTACCTTGGAGGATAAGCGGCATTATCTAGCAAAGCTGAAGAAAATGTGGGCGCGTGGAACTCAGAATTTCCATCCCTGAGTATACACCACAGAGAAATGCATGCAATGAAACATACAGAAAATTGTTCGTTAACCACTCTGTGGAACAGTGAAAACCTCAAACAAACCACAAGTGTGCCAACAAGCAAATTGGAACGGGACACAGTTCTGCATGGGTCTCTCTCAAATTTCGGCACATCGTGCCAGCATCAGCACTGATAGCTTTTGTTCTGGACTCTCTGCTCAAGGGTGTTGCACCGTCAACAGCCTCAGAAGACAAAGATTGGGTCTCCCTGTGGAGCAAAGTCTGGGCAGACTAGCTTACTGGTCATTATAAAAGATTTGGGTTTCGTACGTTCAGGGTTCCTCCGTGGTGACTCGGACCCACTGCATGTACATAACCCTGCATCTGAGGCTCGTTCCTTTGTGAAAGGTAAGCCAGAAGAGACTTCATAACCAGTTTCACATTTCCAGGTCCAGATATTCTGGAAGAGGCTTCTTTCATAACTGAAAAAGCCACAGTTTGTCTCAGAAAAACCAGTAAATCAAGGTGCTCTGTTGCTATGCATTTTTGTGCACCATTTCCTACCTATGGCAGTGACACTTTTCCCCCTGAAGACCTAGTTTTCTTCCAAAGCACTCACCCGGAGTGCCCTCACTGTAAGTGATCAGCAAACCTGTCTCAGCTTTGCTCAAACGACCCAAACTGACTAGTTAAAACATACCTATCATTTCTGGACATTTTAATTTATGATGGTTCTTTTTAACTTAGGCCTGTTGGGCACTGTTACCAAAGTTAAGTATACTTGCTAAGAGAGTAGGTCTTAAAAGTTCTCAGCACCAACAAGAAATGGTAACGATGGAGATGTTTGTTAACACTACGGTGGTTATCAGACTGCAACACATAAGTGCATCAAATCAATTTAAGTTTGTACACCTCACACTTACACAGTGTTACATGTTAATGGTATCTCAGGAAAGCTGGAAAAATAATAATAATTTATGCCTGTCAGCGAGTCTTTTATTAGAGTAGATACCTGCTTTGTCTCTCTCCTCCCAATGATGAGCGTATGGCCATACCTCTGGACGTATACCCACCACGGTGACAAGAGTCAACTGACCGTGGGCCTCGACTTCACTTCTGGGACCCAGAGGCAGAAATGCAGAAATTGACCTGCCACAGAAACAAAGCTCCTGGTCTGGACTCCTTCCCTCTGTGTTGTTGTTGTTGTTGTTCTTCTTCTTCTTCTTCTTCTTTTTTTAATATTTATTTTGTGGGGGAGAGCACAAGCTGGGGAGGGGTTGAGACAGGGGGACAGAGGATCTGAAGCAGGCTCTGCGCTGACAGGCTGATGGTAGCCGAGCCCAAGGTGGGGCTCAAACTCCTGAACCGGCAGATCATGACCTGAGCCAAGTTGGGCGCTCAACCGACGGAGCCACCCCGGCACCCACTCTCTGTTCGTTAACCACTTTGTGGCACAGTGAAAACTTCAAACAAACTACAAGTGTGTCGTCTTACCACACTTAACGCCGTCCACGGCACAAAACCAAATTCAAACAGCAGTAAGTAAACCAGTCTTACTGTCCTGCTCTGACCTTCCGCGTCGACACTAATCTTAACTTCTCTTCCTGCCTTCAGCCATGTTCTGTGAAGCAATAAATAGAACTAAGTGTCTTTTTAGGATGTTTTTATTGCGGCATATTTTTCCTGCCTCCTGCCACCTTATTATGTTATCTTGCCAAATGCCAGAGAAACATGAAACAGATGTTCCAAACAGGAGACATCACAGAGGGAATTTCCCTTCCAGCAACTGTGACAACGAGGCTCTCAGAACTCCACTTTGCTTGCGGTTGTATCATTCGGAGCCCTGAATGTACAATGGAGCAAGAGCTTAGTGCACGTGAAGAATGTAGGGCTAAGTTGATCTCTGTGGAGTAACATGGAATGAAAAAAATATACAGCTTGGCAGTTAAATAAAAAAAGGAAATTACAGGTCAAATGCCTCCAATTACAAATGCTATGTGATCATGTTCAAATTTCTTCATGGAAATGAAAAAAATACGCGAAATGTTGTTTGGAGTAAGTATATTTTTGCAAAGGTACTTTTTTCCCCTTGGGTGGCCTGGCTACAATGCATTTCAGATGAGTTTTCTATCGGACATACTTCACACTGTCGTTTTCCATACTGATATACACAAAAAGTCTCAGCCTTATACCATGTGAGTAAGAAGAACGAGAATGGAAATAAGGAATGGAAAACAGCAATTTACCAAGTCTTTCTTGGTCCATTAAATATATTTAAGACAAAGCCACTATATTACTTGTAATCTTTGGGAACTCTGAGCCTTTTTTAGAAATATAAACAAGAATAATTAACAACATAGCTCATAGGCTTCCAGTTCAAGAGTGCACACTTAGCACATATTTTATATCATCTCTCTCTTAAGGCTTTTTAACTTGACGGTAAATGAGTGATTAAAATAACAAATCCATGACAACAAAAATTTTATGGCATGAAGTTATTAACAGATGTGCAATCTCAACAACATTCTAGATGAGGGTTTCTCCAGCACAGCACCACTGACAGCTGGGGCTGGGTAATTCTACATCGTGGGGCTGACCTGTGCCTTTCGGGACGTATAGCAGCACCCCTGACCTCCACCCACGACATGCCAGGAGCACCTTCCCCTCACCCTCAATTAGAACAATCCAAAAATCTCTCCAGACACTGTCAACTATCCCCTAGGGCACCACTGCCCCTGGTTAAGAACCACTGCTCTAAATATAGACAGCACATTTAGCCACACAGACAAGGTAGAAGACAGAGCTGACATCTGTAGATGGCATGATAATGCAGGAGACAGGCGAGCCACAGCCATAGCAGTGAGGACAGTCCCAACAGGGATGCTACGGTGCAGCTGAAGATGCAAGTCCAGAAGGAGGGAAAAGCAGGAACGCTGGAATGTTCTGTACAGACTGGGAAGGTCTGTAGGCAGAACAGTAGAATAAGAACATGCACGTACTCTCACATGCGCACACACATTCTCTCATACATGTATACATGTACACATATGCTTGCACGTGCACACATGCACACACACGCTTGTGCACACACTCACATTTTCCCTCTCACATATACCATACACACACATACACACACTCTATGGTCAGAGCAGTATGTAGCCAAACAGATCCATTTCTGAGGTAAGAGAGAGAGAGTTCTCCTCCAACAAAACTGAATAAACAAAGAATTTGATCAGCTAGGAAAAGTATCAAAACTCTAGCACTGGAACACCTGCAAACCCAAACCCAAATTAAGGCCTGCCAGCCAGTAAGTCTCTTCAAGGCATGGAGCCTTCAACCTCCTTTCTATTGCATAAGGGGTTGAGGAAGAATCATGAAGCATTTAAGGAAAGCCTGGATTGTGAAACAGAAACACTAAGATCAACAGAAACACTGGACACAACAGAAATGGGGATAAATGGGGGGGGGGGTATTAAACAGAAAAAAAATCAAATTAACATGCTGAGACACATTTAAGAAGACATTGCATCCAAAACAAAAAATCAAAATCCTTCCCATAAGAAAGAAACACGTTTTTTAAAATCAGAAAACAGGAGAATGCTGGAAAATTAAAAACATGATAGCCAAAATGATAAGATCAATCCAGAAGATGAAACTAATAGAAATTCCTAACAAATAACAGAGAAAATAGGAGAATATTTCAAAGAAGTAATTTTCTAAAGTTTCCCAGAATTGAAGGGGCCCATGCAGTACTGAAGAGATTGAATAAAATGATCATCATCCTGCACTTCTATGAGAAATTCTAGAAGTGATGATCTAATATGGCATGTTAAAAACAAGGAGTAATGTCTTCAAAGTTCTGACTAAAAACCGAATATTTATGCAAACTAGTGATGAAGTGCAAAAACAAGAAATTTCAGACTTGCAAGAACACAGATAATTTATCACCCTTGCAAACCTTATTTTTTTTAATTTCTGAAATGTTTATTTATTTTTGAGAGATAGAGAGAGGGGAGAGGCAGAGAGAGAGGGAAACAGGGGATCCGAAGCGGGCTTCCCACTGACAGTGGAAAGCCCAATGCGGGGCTCAAACTCACAAACCGTGAGGTCATGATCTGAGCTGAACTGGCTCAGCTGACACTCAACCGGCTGAGCCACTCAGGTGCCCCCATGCAACCCTTCTTAACCAGGGATTAGCTATCACAAAATATGTCAGTGAACCAAGAAGAAAAAAAAGTTAAGATCCAAGAAACAATGGCACCTACTCATAAGAAGAAAGGAAGTTCCAGGGGGACAGTTGGGACTTTTATCCTAGCAAAGGATCAACTGGCTGAGGCAGAAGGATGGAGTGAGAACAAACAGGGGGTCTCTCCCGGTAGAAAGAAGAGCCTATGGACGTGACGAGGTCTGAGAAGGCCAGAGTGATGGAAATGAGGGGGAAGGTAAAAGCTGGAACCAGTAATGTAGGAGACCCTAACCCACTGCCCCTGTGCGGCAAGCTGAGGCAGGCTGAGTCTACTCAACATCAAGCTGGGGTTGAGAGGATGCTTTCATTCAGCTGAGAGGTTACAATTTTGCTACTCGACTGTGATGCCTGAATTTATATCTGCTCAATGAAGAGCGATAGGATCATCAGGGATGAGAAGAGACTCAACACGGGACAGTTGAAAGGCAAGAACCAGAGATAAATGAAGTTGGATTCTATCAGCATCCTTCTGAAACCAATTCATCCAACAAACCGGCTACATGACAGAGCATAAAGACTGTTCTGTCACTTGTCTACTTGCTCCCAGGTCCACTTACACATGTCTGTGCCCTCCTCTTTACTATAAGGCCTTGCTGTTCAAACCATAGCAACTTCCAGGGGCGCCTGGGTGGCTTAGTTGGTTGAGCATCCGACTTCGGCTCAGGTCATGATCTCGCAGTCTGTGGGTTCGAGCCCCACATCGGGCTCTGTGCTGACGGCTCGGAGCCTGGAGCCTGCTTCAGATTCTGTGTCTCCCTCTCTCTCTCTGCCCCTCCCCTGCCCATCCTCTGTCTCTCCCTGTCAAAAACAAATAAACATTAAAAAAAAACATAGCAACTTCCAGGAACTTGCTACAAGTGTGGTTTTCTAGCCCCATACCAGAACTATGAACAAGAAGCTGCATTTTATCCAAATTGGGTTGGGGTCTTCCAGTAGGAAGCCTTAATAAATGTGTGCTTTTAATAAGATGCAGAGTTTGTGGTAATTTGTTAAACAGCACTAGATTATCTAGATAACTAATACAACAAACTAAGATTAGTGAAGAATTGAAAAGATGTACAAGAACTGATGTACAAGAAAGATGTACCAGAATTGGAAAGATGTACAAGAAGTAGTGAGGACAGGGAGAAGGTGAAGTATATTATCAACCCTCACAGAAAAAAGCCAGCAGACAGTGTCTAAATTTCCTATGTGTTGAAGGAGGAATCTAAAACTATTGTTTTAGACACAGAGTAATTAGGTAGTAAAAGCAGAAATAATTAAGAATGGGCCTGTGAACAGGGAGGGCCAGAGTTAAGAACTATATTGTTTCACTATAAACTCTGACATTTTGACCATATAAAAATTCTACTTTTTAATTTAGCATTTATAGATCAATTGGATCTTACTATTGGCAGATATCCTAGGACCCAGTCAAAACAGGAATCTATACAATCTCAACTCCCAACCCTTTCTCCCATATGATTGTGGCTGGGTACACATTCCATCCCACAACACAGCCCATTCTACTGAGATGAAGCTCATTGTTAGAAAGTCTCCTTATGTTGAATCCAAAAAAATGTATCCATGTAACTTTCAAGCAAAACTCCCAGTTGACCCTCCTGGAGCCACAAGGACTACATCTCCTCTTATAGCCAAATGTCAGCCTTTCAAATCATGGACAACATCTGTCACTGGTCCTGCTAAATATTCTTTAGATTAAAAGCCCCAATCCATTCAGCACTTCTCCAGATGACACAGTGCTTGGGTTCCTTTCGGCAACATCTACCACCCCTCAGCATTTCTGAGCTTAGTAGTGTCTGACTTTAAAGTGGACCCCACAGCACCCCATGAATGGCTTGATATGGGCAGAAAAAGTGGGACAATGACCCACTAGATTTGCCTAGATGACAGACTATCTTAGGTGTAAGCACAACTGAATTCCTCAGGTCCTTTTCTCATGACCTTCTCTATTAACCCAACATTCCCTGAACATGTTCTAGGTTTAAACTCAATAGTAAACCTGCATTTCCCCATTACATTTCATCAGGTTTTTGCCAATTATTTGAGGATTTTTTTCTAGTTTAGCAAATTTTTGTATAGTACTTCTTCAGGGACAGGTACTGAGCCTGTCACAAGTATTAAATCGCTTGATCTCTGTAACAACCCCGTGAGGTAGGGGCTAATATTACCAACATTTTACAGATGCATTGTTGTTGACTAAGATGCCAAGATCCCCTAGCAGCCAAGACTAGGATGTAAACTTCAGCAGGTCTGCTCTGGAGCATCTGCTCTGGATGACAGCACCTAGCTGCCACAGGAAGCACTCTGTAGCCTGATTCTGCTACCCTGTGTATGTCTCACCTTTGTGTTATCCACAAACCCGACAAACAGGTCTTCCACGCTTGCCTCCAAAATGGAAAGAAATGTTGAGGAGAATGAGACCAGGAAGACTCTTTTACAAGAGTCTGAAGAAAAGCTATGAACACACAACCAATTTTCCCCCCTGCAAGCCTTCAGGGAAGGCCGAAGTCCTGGGGACATAACTGCACTGAGTTGTGTGATGCGGAGATAGTCTAGACACTTTGTTGGGTTCCCCACCCAACCAGGGGACATTTGGGGGTACTCCTGGCATCTAGAGTGTGGACCCTACTAAACATCATATAACGCACACAACAGCATCCCCTTCCCAACAAAGAATGATCCAGCCTGACACATCAATACAGGTCTTCCTCAACTTACAGTGGGGGTTAAGTCCCAATAAGCCCATCACAAGTCAAAAATATCCTAAGTCAATAATACATGTAATATACCTAAACCATTGAACATCACAGCTTACCCGGCCTACCTTAAACTGCTGAGAACACTTAAATTAGCCTACAGTTGTGAAAAATCATCTCACACAAAGCTTATTTTATAGTAAAGTATGGTTTATGTTGTGTAATGTATTCAGTAGTGTACCTAACGTGAAAAACAGAATGGCTACTTGGGTACAGAATGGTTTTTTTTTTTAATTTTTTTTAACATTAATTTATTATTGAAAGGCCCAGAGCGTGAGCAGGGGAGGGGCAGAGAGAGAGGGAGACACAGAATGTGAAGCAGGCTTCAGGCTCTGAGCCATCAGCACAGAGCCCGACGCGGGGCTCGAACCCACAAACTGTGGGATCATGACCTGAGCCGAAGTCAGTCGCCCAGCTGACTGAGCCACCCGGGCACCCCAGGTATAGAATGGTTTTAAGTGATCTGTTGTTGATGCTCATGATCATGTGGCTGACTGGGAGCTGTGGCTCACACCCCCCACCCCCACCCCCATCAGCATCATGAGGGAGAATTTGTACTGCCAAGGTTGAGAAAGTCTGGTCTAGACAATCAATTCATATTAAAGTCAAATATATCAGCAGTTTTGACACAGTGGGCCAACTGAGGAAAAGATCCATGTGAATTAGTGAAACACATCCTTTCAAGGAAATGTTTGCACACTGGCAAAGCGGAAAGACCAATAGAGTAGACCCCAGGGTCTCGTCTAGCAGATCTCTCCATGCCTCAGTTTATAATTTGCAATACTAGGGCATGCTTAGGTTGCTTCCCATTTTAAAATGCCATCGACCGCAACTTCATTATTTTCTAAATATGTAGGGTAAGCAGGATATTTTTAACGCAAGTAGTTGTTCCAAAATGCTCCGCGTTAATGACTAGTTAAGAGCATTATACAATTATCATTTCAAAGCGTCAGCCTAATTTCCCAGGTTTGCTTGTTTGCATTTTTATTACAATGTTTTCATGTAAACTAACTTCTGATTTAGTCTCTTTAGATAAACTTCAAATGTTATTTCTACTATGTCTTCTTAGTGTGTCTATGCTTACATAAATACTACGAAAATGATTTGTTTGCACACCAAACACCCAGCAGAATGTCACCAATTACTACTTTTTAATATTGTTTGGTGTGTATTTTTCTATAACGTTCATAAAAAATCAAAACTTGTTTCTTATATATCTAATTTCTACCATTATTTATTGGCTAAAATAATGTAAATAATGAAGAGGTAGGGAAAGAATCCATATCTTTTGTTTTCCTACAACCACCTGGAGTAACAGCCTAGAGGGATCAGAAATCCCCAAATCCTCTATATTGCCTAAGCCACACTTATAAGCCAGTGGTCAGCGAACTTCATTTTTTCTGATTCTCAGTAGCCAGAAGCCATTCTCTTAAGAATCTCTTAGTCACATGGTGATTGGAAAAGAATTTTTATACTTGATTTTACCCCCCAAAAGGTCTCTAAGAAAGTGTTCTGAGGCATTACAGAACCATGATACTATCAATGTCTTCCAAAGACCGGAGAGGAGCACAACTGTAGATAATTCAGTTGGGTTTATGGATTCATAACAACCAGAAAGAACATACATCTTGGGAACCCATGTACATCTCAGTAAGAAGGTGTTAGAAAAGGCATTATAGAATACTGGACTGTGGTAAGGATTTGGGGGAGGATTCAAGAAAGTGGGGCTTTGCTTTGAATTAGATGCTGTCAGCAGAGGAACTTGGGTATCTTGATGAATCTCATCTAGAAGACAGGACGTGAGATTGAAACTGTAATTAGTAAAAAAAATAAATAAATAAGTGGTCGCTCATATTAACCAAGAAAGTGGGATGTTTGATTCTTTTTGTGATTCAAAGAATATATTTTTGCCTATGTTCAGACCTGATGGCAGAGTAGTCTTTTTTTTTGTTTTTGTATTTTCTTGACCATTGTGTTTGTGGAGTGGCCTTGTCTTATGCTGGTATTCTATGAAATTGTTTCTGTTCAACAAAAGCATACCAGGACTCAGCTGTGAATGTCAGGCTGATTGCCAGCTGCAGTGGCTGCTTTTCTCTTTCTTGAGAATAATATTGCCCTACCCACCCCTAAGGAGACACTGGGTCTCCGGCTGTCTAAATCCACTGGCTGTCAACAATCCATCCTCCACGCTGGTTCTAAAGAAAAAAAAGTCTCTTGGAGACCTATGTCATTCAAATATTTAAGTTAGAGCTTTAATTTAACTCTTCCCTTCTGACAGTTTATTTCTCATCTTGTTCCATTTTCCAAGGTGAATAGGGACTCACTGTAGACAGGCATCACATTCAAGATATTTAACAGTGGCACCAACCCATTAGATTGGATGCCACTTCGGTCTTGGGGGTTGGCTGTTATGCCCAGCTGCAACTCTTCAGTGGTTACGTTTTAGGTAGTCTGAGGCACCCTGAGAAGACACCAGGGAAAGGTGTGAAGTAGGGAGGGCACCTGAGAGCCGGAACAGTGGCTGTTACCAACTCGTCCAGAGATGCTTCAATAATTTAACAACCTGGGAAGTTTGTTCTGGTAAATACCGCGAAGCACCAGCATTACCCTTTCTTGGAGGCAAATGACATTCGCCTTTGAGACTTTCTGGCATCAAGATTGACAGAAAAGATTTTATTTATCTCTATTTTGTAAAAGAATGACCCCATTCAAGTAGGCATTCCTTTACAATATGTTTGTCCTTCTGCATCATCATTCCCAACGTGGTTGGTTTAAGTGTTGTAAAGAAGAAATATTTATGGATGCGTTTTAAAAACCTTAAGGTTCTCTTTTACCTAAAAAGGTACATTTGATTTTTTAAAAAGACATAATGTCTCCAGTCATGACTAAATGCATAGGAAATTCATACATATTACTAACTTGAAGATTACTAAATTGGCTAATAGTTAATTAATTTAGTCAAAACAACTTTTTTTAAAATGCAGTCATTTCAACAACAGAAAAAGAACAATCCGGTAACAGCCAAGTCAAGTGTAAACAGAAGGGAAGGATGGGGATGTTATTGGTTAAGACCGTCTGCCACATTAGGAATTCCAACCATCTAGACATTGACCAACTCATCATCAATCTTATTACTCTTAGTTGAAAATAAAATTGATTTTTTAAAAACTAATATTAGCTACTACTTATTTTAATTGTTTGATTTTTTTAAATTTAAAATCATTATTGTCCAGACAAAACACTTCTTAAATATTAACTAAGGTGGGGGCGCCTGGATGGCTCGGTCAGTTAAACTCTGACTTTGGCTCAGGTCATGATCTCGCAGTTGGTGAGTTTGAGCCCCGCGTCGGGCTCTGTGCTGACAGCTCAGAGCCTGGAGCCTGCTTCCGATTCTGTGTCTCCCTCTCTCTCTGCCCCTCCCCTGCTCATATTCTGTCTCTCTAAAAAATAAATAAACATTAAAAAAATTGGGGGGGGGGGGGGCGCCTGGGTGGCTCAGTCAGTTGAGCGTGCAGCTTCGGCTCAGGTCATGATCTCGCAGTTGGTGAGTTTGAGCCCCGCATCGGGCTCTGTGCTGACCGCTTGCTCAGAGCCTGAAGCCTGCTTCGGATTCTGTGTCTCCTTCGCTCTCTGCCCCTCCCCCACTCACGCTTTGTCTCACTCTGTTTCTCAAAAATAAATAAATGTAAAATGTTAAATATTAACTAAGGTTAAGCAATTATTTATTAAGAAAGTTCTTTTTTTAAGGTCATTTTTACCAGTGAATTCATGCCAACAGAATTAAAGTTCATCCTGATTACATATCAGACTGTGGGGTAAAGGATTTCTCAGTCACTTATACTGCCACAGCCTTTTGAAACATTAAGAATTTTTGCTAAGTAATTCTTAACTTCTATTCTAAAAGACTTTCAAACTTATAGAAGAATCACAGGAAGTCTAGAAAGTATTTCCATATAACCTGAGGAAATTCACCAGATGAAAACATTTTGCCCCATTTGCTTATTATCTGCATGTTTTCTGAATCATCTGATTGAAAGTAATTTGCTGACACTACCCCTGTCCCTAAACACTTCAAAGTGTGTTTTCTGAGAAGAGCATGATTATCAAATTGAAGAAATTTAATACTGATATATTATTATTGCCATATTCAGATTTCTGCCATTTTCCCAATAGTATTCTGTATGGAAATTTTTTTCTCTGATCTACATTGTGTTTACTTTTCATGTCTATTTTATTTGCCTTGAATGGCATTGGCATTTTCCAAAAGTACAGGACTGTTGTTTTTTAGGATGCTCTCAACTTGGGTTAGCCTGATGCTTCCTCGTGATTAATTCAGGTTGCACACTTTTCAGCAGAAATGTCAAAGAAGTAAAGCTGTGTCCTTCTCAGGGCGTGACATCAGAATCAACCTGGCATTTTGTCCCACAGTTGGTGGTGATAAAAAAATAAGAATTTTGGGGGCACCTGGGTGGGTCAGTCGGTTAAGACTTCGGCTCACGTCATGATCTCACAGTTTGTGGGTTCGAGCCCCGTGTCAGGCTCTGTACTGACAGCTCAGAGCCTGGAGCCTGCTTCGTATTCTGTGTCTCCCTCTCTCTCTGCCTCTCCCCTGCTCGCGCTCTGTCCATCTCTCTCAAAAATAAACATTAAAAATATTTTTCTAATAAGTAAGAATTTTCTTTTCATCAGGTTCATTAATGTTGCTTTTTGCCCATGTTGTGAAACAGACACTCACTGACTTTGTAAAAAAAGAGTGGCTTGCGTGTCATGACTCATTCTTGAAGATCCATGTCTCTACTGCATTTCATTTCTACTTCCCTAGAATGAGCTGGTTCTGCCCATTTATTTTCATTCCCCTTGAACAAAATGGGAAAGAATAAACAGATTGACACAGACGGTTGTCAGTGCGATGATGACTACAACCGAGAACAGCTCTACAAAAATATCCAGCTCGTTCAACTTTCCATAAGAAAGCCTGCCTGGATCCGACATGCCAAAAGCAATTGGGCTTGGAGGATATTTTTAGAAATTGATTATTTTTTCAGCTTATTTCTGAAAGCAGGCTAGCTGCCACAATGGAATACACATTAAACAATGCATTAATGACCTCCAATTTAGAGCCAGCTGCACTAAAAATGGAAAACAAAATCCTGCCCATAGATAGTCATTTTGCAAAGACCAATGAGAAAATCTTGAGGCTGTGGAGTCATTCGGTTCTGCTCTCCAAGCCCTATGTGGTAGAGCTAAACATAAAACCTTTCCCCAAGATAATTTTCATACCCATTGCCTAAATATCTCCCAGAAAGAAATTTTCACAGCTTCCATTGGAAATTGCTTCCAGAATCTCAGGATACTTCTAGACATGAGAATATAATTTGGGGCACCCAAAATCTCTCTCTTCTTATTTTTTTCTTGTCTCAATCTGTGAAAAAGTAAGAACAATTGGTCATTCCTAAAAATCATGGTAGTGGGAACACATGGGCAAGAGAGCAAGGGGCCAGAGAGGAGAGTCCAATCCACTGAGTTTTTATTTGGAGAAATTTCCTTCAATCCCTACAAAATTCTCACTACAAACCTCTGCATCCTCTATTATAATCTTCATGAAAACAGGAAAATGTTTTCCCCACTGCTGTCTTCCTAGATCCCAACAGTGTTGGATACATGGTACTTTTTTTATCAATTAATGTTGAATGAATACACCAATGAATAAAAGTCTTATTTTGCATTCTAACGGTATTATTTGTGGTTACTTGCATTACAACTTCAACATATATTAATGTACTCGTTTTTCCCTTTTGTCAATACATTATTCATTCTACCATCATTCATTATGTCATTTATAGATGATATTAAATATGCTATCTTTACAGTATGGAATGTAATATGTTAATGGAAAACAAATAACCAAGTGACTGCCTGAATTACAAATCAGTGTTCAGATATTCTGGTCAGCTTCTCCTATATAACAAGCAAACACAAGATTTCAGCAGCATGCGATAATAAGCATTTACTAGCTCACAAGTCTGTGGGTTGGCTGGAGTTTGGCTGATCTAGACTGGATTCAGGAAGGTGCCTCTGCTGATTTCAGCTGGGCATGTTTACAAATCTGGGAGTGAGCTAGCTTGAGCTTGTCTTTCAAGCCTCATTACATCACGTCTGCCATTATTCCATTGGCCAGAGAAGTCATAGGCCAATCCCAATGCCAAGAGCATGGGCAGGTATGTTCCCCCCAACGAAAGCAAAGGGAGAGAACGAATACGTCTAGAAAAATATTCTAACCTATCACACTCCAGCAACACACAAACTGGCTCCTAGCTTTTTCCCACTTGTGAACTACAGAAGTGAACTTCGATCTTTCGAAAACATCATACTCTCTGTAACCTCCAGCCTCTTACACGTGCTATCCCTCTGCCTGGAATAATCTGCCACACTTTCCTCTCCTCCTTTGCCACAAGTTCGTCTCTATCATTGCCTGGCTAAGGCCTACTCATTCTTCCAAACTATTCTATTCTAGAAGCATCTCTAGACTCCAGAATCCAAGAAAGTTACCAACCCCAGATCTTTCCATATATCTCCATTTGGCACCTACCAAATGTTTGAAAATTGCCTATTTCTCTCTCCTCTTGAGTACGAAAATGTCTAAAGGCAGACTCCATCCTTATTCACCTCTGTGACCCCAGTCCCTAGATTAGCACCTGATATGCATCAAACACTCAATAAAGGTTTATTGGATGAGTAATTTGGATATAATGACTCATCCTTTGTGAAACACAAACACTGACCATACTACACAAAAAATACTACCCACTGACATTTTCTCTTTACATATACTTTTCTTATTATACTTAAAAAATAAAAATCATTTTAAGCTCTGCTGATGGAGAACTATAATTCAAATACATGAACTCTGACTCAATATGAGCAATGTGTCCCATTCATCCATAGATAATATGATGTTCAATGGAGTTTTCATAACACACAAAAAAATGAAGTATTTGGACCAAAACTAAGCTAGATGTTATAGTTTGAGTCCTCTGTGGATCACAGTATATTTTTATATTTTAAAATATTCTCATTACATGGAGAGATTGACTACTCCAAATTGGAACTCTCAGCTTTATTCAAGTAACTTTCCTCCTCTGAAGCTCATACCTAACAAAACCCCCAAAGCAAAATGTCTCCCCAATGACTGAATGCTTAAATAACTAATTGCTTGTAGCAAATAAATGGTTTCCTGCTAATATAAATACAGTTTACATTTGTCTTTCACAGTCCTTTGTAAAAATATGAGCTTCTCATGCAAATTTACAGGCTTCTAGACTACATTTGAAGGGTTTATATATTTAGCATCACTGCTGAAAATAATCACTTCATCATAAATCCATTCATCAAAACCTAAACCAATTGCGTCTCTCCACTAGAATGTATCCATTTTCCCAATACTTCACAATAAGTTCAATGAACATTAAATTCACAGGGACAGTGATTCTCAGAACATTCAGCAGTATATTCTGCCAAGTGTTTACTTAGACTTACAATATGATGATCCAGAACCCTTTGAGAGGGACTGTTAACTGGATTTCAACAATCCACTGTGCCTTCTAATCAATAACTAATTCATCGCCACCAAATGGCTTCTTCAGAGCACAGAGCCACAAAAGAATCCATGGAATGGAATGTCTAGTGCAGCATCTCCATATGCTCGCTTAGCTCTTTAGAAAACCACTTGTGGGGGCGCCTGGGTGGCTCAGTCGGTTGGGCGTCCGACTTTGGCTCAGGTCACGATCTCGCGGTCCGCGGGTTCGAGCCCCGCGTCGGGCTCTGGGCTGATGGCTCAGAGCCTGGAGCCTGCTTCCGATTCTGTGTCTCCCTCTCTCTCTGCCCCTCCCCCGTTCATGCTCTGTCTCTCTCTGTCCCAAAAATAAATAAACGTTAAAAAAAAAAAAAAATTAAAAAAAAAAAAAAAAAGAAAAGAAAACCACTTGTGAATGGCTGGGAGAAATCATCAAGGACTTGTAGCAAGAGCAACTGGAGACAACTTTTCATGGTGCAGTGACTATTTCTTGTAGCTTTGGTTCTAATTTGATGATGTCCAGAGCCATGTTTGGTGGTCATATCATGGAAGGACAGTGATACCGGTATCTACTGGGTAGTGGTGAGGGATACCGTTTAACATCCTGCAATGCACAGGACAGTATCTCCCCCACACACAACAAACACTATTTAGCCCATATGTCAATAGTGCTGAGACTGGGAAACCTTGTCTTATAAAAAGTTAATAGATGCAAATTCTAGAACTGTAGAACTGTGTGGCCCAAGTACAGCAGCCACTAACCACTTGTAACTCTTGAGACTTTGAAATATGGCAATTCCAAACTGAGATGTGCTGTAAGTGAAAAATATACTCCAGATTTCAAAGACATAGTATGAAAGAATGTAGAATGTCTTAATATTTTTATGATTAGATACTGAAATGATAATATTTTGATTATATCAGGCTAAAGAAAATACAGTGTTAAAATTAATTTCACCCCATACTTTTTACTTTTACAAATGTCTATTAGAAAATGTAAAGGGCGCCTGGGTGACCCAGTCAGTTAAGCATCCAACTCTTGACTTCACTCAGGTCATGATCTCACGATTCGTGAGTTTGAGCCCTCCATCGGGTTCTGCACTGACAGTGTGGAGCCTGCTTGGGATTCTCTCTCCTTCTCTCTCTCCCCCTCTCCTGCTTGCACTCTCTCTCTCTTTCTCTCAAAATAAATAAATAATATTTTATTTTATTTTACTTTATTTTATTTTATTTTATTTTATTTTTTTCTGTGTTCCAATAAAACTTTATTTGCAAAAACAGATGGTAAGCTGGATTTAGCCTACTGGCCATAGTTTGCCAACCCATGTCCTTGACTATGGCCTTTTTTTTTTTTCAATATATGAAATTTATTGTCAAATTGGTTTCCATACAACACCCAGTGCTCATCCCAAAAGGTGCCCTCCTCAATACCCATCACCTACCCTCCCCTCCCTCCCACCCCCCATCAACCCTCAGTTTGTTCTCAGTTTTTAAGAGTCTCTTATGCTTTGGCTCTCTCCCACTCTAACATCTTTTTCTTTTTCCTCCCCCTCCCCCATGGGTTTCTGTTAAATTTCTCAGTATCCACATAAGAGTGAAAACATATGGTATCTGTCTTTCTCTGTATGGCTTATTTCACTTAGCATCACACTCTCCAGTTCCATCCACGTTGCTACAAAGGGCCATATTTCATTCTTTCTCATTGCCACGTAGTACTCCATTGTGTATATAAACCACAATTTCTTTATCCATTCGTCAGTTGATGGACATTTAGGCTCTTTCCATAATTTGGCTATTGTTGAGAGTGCTGCTAGAAACATTAGGGTACAGGAGACTATAGATGCTGGAGAGGATGTGGAGAAACGGGAACCCTCTTGCACTGTCGGTGGGAATGCAAACTGGTGCAGCCACTCTGGAAAACAGTGTGGAGGTTCCTCAAAAAATTAAAAATAGACCTACCCTATGACCCAGCAATAGCACTGCTAGGAATTTACCCAAGGGATACAGGAGTAATAAATAATCTTTTAAAAAAATAAAGAGAAAAATGTAAAATTACATGTGTGGCTCTTGTTATATTTCTTTTTAGACAGCAGTAGGCTAGGAATTCCTTCTGTTTCCTTGATAACATGCTGTCTCTACCCATGAAATGCACATTTCAATGAGTGGACTCTCAAAGTAAACTTAAATTTAAAAAGCATCCAGTTGCTGTGTCCATATAAGATTAATAGAAATGCCAAAGTATTTTATCACATCAGAGATACATGGGCGGCAAGATGAAGTTTCCCTATATATATTGATTTACAAAACTGGTCACAGATGAAAGAACAGAGTCAACAGGCTGTGCTTTTTTTCTTTATGCCCAAATGGTTAGGAATTATTCAGTAGCAAAAGGTCCCCCAGGTCAGACTTCAGGGGAAGACGGCACAGTAGGAAGATCCTAAGCTCAGTTCGTGCCACAGATACAACTAGAGAACCCCCACATCAGTGTAAATGACCCCAAGCCCGCAGAACAAACGCCACAACTAAATGTAGAAGAGGCCACATTGAAGATGGTAAGAAAGTGGCGATGCGGTGGGGAGCTAAGCCCAGGTGTGGCCACCTGAGGGAGGGAGCCAGACACATGGACAGGGGTGAGAAACAGACTATCACAACCGGGAACCTGCAGGGGGAAGAGGAATCCCATCCCATTTGGCTTTGAAAATGAAGACACCAAATTCTCACAACCAGTGGGACTGACAGCCTGGAATTCTAATAAGCAGGCCCAGCTCTGGGAGAGACAGGAGGGTTACAGGAAGCTGAGTCACTGCCCTTAAAGAGACAGACCCCTCCTGCAGCAGACCAGCGTGGGCCTTGCTGGCACCACAGCCTGCAGCCCGTTCTCCTGAGGACCTGTGCCCTCCTTGGCTAGAGCCCATCGAAAGCGGTGCCACCAGCCTGGCACTGTGCGAGCAGCCCCTACAGGGACCAGCACCACACCAAAGTGACTCCTGCCCCAGGGAGAGGGGGGTCTCCCTGCAAGCCATGCCCACCGACGAAAGCTTCTCAGGGTACACACAGACAGAGTACTGCAGGTCAGTGCTACTGCATCTCTGGCAAACATGGAGCCTGCCTCAACTCAAGCTCAAGGTGGCCCCAGACTGGCCCACTAACAACACAGAGACCAAGCCCTTCCCACAACAGGCAAAGAGAGCCATTGCAGAAGATGGCACTGAAGGCAAACGCAGCTCAGCCATAATAGTAGGGCACAGGCAACAGACACAGGAGACACATCAGAAGTGTCAGGTCCTGGTAAACAGGGGACACTGCCCTGTAGGCCACCACAGGATCTTTTCTTCACAAGGATACTACTTTCAAGAGCAGGAGATGTACCTGACTTGCCAAACACAAAGAAACGGGGGCAGAGCTATACAAAACAAAGAGACAAAGGAATATGTGTCAAATGAAAGAAAACAAAATCACAGCAAGACAACTATGTGAAACGAAGATATGTAAAAATAACCATAAAACAAGTAACAAAATGACATCTCAATAGTTACTTTAAATGAAATTGGACTAAACACTTCAATCAAAAGACACACGGTGACAGAATGGATGAAAAACAAGACCCATATATATGCTGCCTATAAGAGGCTCATTTCAGACCTAAAGACACCTGCAGATTGAAAGTAAAGGGATAGAAAGGTATTTATCATACAGATGGAAGTGAAAACAAAGCCAAAATAGCAATACTTATATGGGACAGAAGACAGTAACAAAAGACACTTCTAACCGTGAAGGAAACAATCCAACAAGAAGATATGACAATACTAAATATTTACGCACCCAGCATGGAAGCACCCAAATACATAAAGCAACTAATAACCAACATAAAGGAAATAATCAATAGTAATACAATAATATTAGGGGACTTTAACACCCCACTTACATCAATGGAAAGATCATTCAAACAGTATCAAGAAAGAAACAATGGCTTTGAATACCATGTTGGACCAGATAGATTTAACAGATATATTCAGAACATCCCATCCTATAACAGCAGAATATACATTCTTTTCAAGTGCACATCAAACATTTTCCAGAATAGATCACTAATTAGGACACAAAATAAGTCTCAACAAATTAAAAAAGACTGAAGTCATACCATGCATTTTTTCTGACCACAATGCTGTGAAACTAGAAATCAGCCACAAGGAAAAATCTTGAAAGACCACAAATACACGGAAGTCAACTCCCATGCTACTAAACAATGAATAGGTCAATCAAGAAATCAAAGAGGAAATCAAAATATACTTGGAGACAACTGAAAACAAAATTCATACGCTTTTAATCAGACTTGCCAAAAAAGGGGAAAAAAGAGAGTGAGGACTCAAATAAATAATATACTAAGTGAAAGAGGAGAAATAACTACCACCACAGTAATACAAAGGATTATAAGAGAGTAAGTTATGAAAATTTATATGCCAGCAAATTGAAATACCTAGAAGGAATGGATAAATTCCTAGAAACATATAACCTCCCAAAACTGAATCAGGAAGAAATAGAAAATCTGAACAGACCAGTTATAAGCAGTGGAATCAAATCACTAATCAAAATACTCACTACAAACAAAATTCCAGGACCATATGGCTTCACAGGTGAATTCCACCAAACATTTAAAGAATAGTTAATACCTATTCTTCTCAAAGTATCCCAAAAAATAGAAGAGGAAGGAAAGCTTCTAAATTCATTCTATGAGACCAGCATCCTCATACTGAAACCAGATGAAGACACCACAAAAAAAAGAGAACCAGGCCAATATCTCCAATGAACATAGATGCAAAAGTCCTCAACAAAATATGAGCAAACCAAATCTGACAACACATTTAAAAAATCATTCCAGGCCCCTGGGTGGCTCAGTCAGTTGAGTGTCCGACTCCAGCTTGGGTCATGATCTCACAGTTGTGAGTATAAACCCCGCATCAGGCTCGCTGCTGTCAGCGCAGAGCCCACTTTGGATCCTTGGCCCCCGCCTCTCTTTGCCCCTTCCCCACTTGTGCTCTCTCCCTCACAAAAATTAATAATCTTTAAAAAAAGAAAAAAAGCATTCACCACGATCAAGTGGAATTTATTCCTGGGATGCAAGGGCAGCTCGATACTTGCAAATCAATCAACTTGATACATCACATCAACAAGAAAAAGGGAAAAACACACACGATTATTTCTTTTTTTTTTTTTTAATTTTTTTTTTCAACGTTTTTTATTTATTTTTGGGACAGAGAGAGACAGAGCATGAACGGGGGAGGGGCAGAGAGAGAGGGAGACACAGAATCGGAAACAGGCTCCAGGCTCCGAGCCATCAGCCCAGAGCCTGACACGGGGCTCGAACTCACGGACCGCGAGATCGTGACCTGGCTGAAGTCGGACGCTTAACCGACTGCGCCACCCAGGCGCCCCTACACACGATTATTTCAATAGATGGAGAGAAAGCATGCAACAAAGTACAACATCTATTCATGATAAAAAAAAAAAAAAAACCCTCAGCAAAATACGTTTAGAGGGAACGTATTACATATTTCAACATAATAAAGGCCAATTAGGAAAAACATCATAGCTAACATCATATTCAATGGTGAAAAACTGAAAGCTTTCCCTTAAGGTCAGGAACAAGAAAAGGATGTCCACTCTCACCACTGTTATTCAACACAGTACTGGAAGTCCTAGCCACAGCAATCAGACAACAAAAAGAAATAAAAGGCATCTGGACTGGTAATGAAGAAGTAAAACTTTCATTTTTCACAGATGACATGACACTACATATACAAAACACTAAAGACTCCGCCGAAAAACTTCTGGAAGTAATAAATAAATTCAATGAGGTTGCAGGATAGAAAATCAATATATAGAAATTGCTGCATTTCTACACACTTAATAATGAAGTAGCAGAAGGAAAAATTAAGAAAACAGTCCCATCTACAACTTCACCAAAAAGAATAAAATACCTAGGAATAAACTCAACCAAAGAGGTTAAAGACTTATACTCTGAAAACTATAAAACATTTATGAAAGAAATTGAAGACAGCAAAAACAAATAGATATTCCGTGCCCATGGATTGGAAGAACAAAGACTGTTAAAATGTCCATACTACCCAAGCAATCTACAGATTTAATGCAATCCCTATCAAAATACCAACAGTGTTTTTCACAGAACTAGAACAAATGATCTTAAAATTTGCATACAACAACAAAAGACCCCAAACAGCCAAAGCAATCTTGAGGAAAAAAAAAAAAAAAAAGAGCAAAACTGGAGGTATCACAATCCCAGACTTCAAGATATACTACAAAGATATAGTAATCAAAACAGTATGGTACTGGCACAAAAACAAACACATAGATCAATAGAACAGAGTAGAAAATCCAAAAATAAACCCACAACTATATGGTCAATTAATCTTCAACACAGCAGGAAACAATATGCAATAGGAAAGTCTCTCCAACGAATAGTTTTAGGAAAACCGGACAGATGCAAATGAAAGAATGAAACTGGACCACTCTCTAACACCAAACACAAAAATTAACTCAACATGGATTGAAGACCTCAAAGTGAGACCTGAAAACATAAAAATCCTGGGAGAGAGCACAGGAAGTAATTTCTCTGACACTAGCCATAGCAACAGTTTTCTAGATATGCCTCCTGAAAAAAGGGAAACAAAAGCAAAAGCAATCTATTGGGACCACATCAAAATGAAAAGCTTCTGCAGAGCAAAGGAAACAATCAACAAAACTAAAAGGCAACCTATGGGATTGGTAAGATATTTGCAAATGACACATCTGATTTGGTTTAGTAGCCAAAATGTATAAAGAACATATACAACTCAACACCCAAAGAACAAATAATCCAATTAAAAATGGGCAGAAGACATGAACAGACATTTCTCCGAAGAAGATATCCAGATGGCCAACAAGCACGTGAAAAGATGCTCAACATCACTCATCAGGAAAATGCAAGTCAAAAGCACAAACAGCTATCACCTCACACCTGTCAGAATGGCTAAAATCAGAAACACAAGAAACAACAAGTGTTGTGAGGATGTGGAGAAAGGGGAACGCTCTTGCTCCATTGGTGGGAATGCAAACTGGTGCAGCCACTCTGGAAAACAGTATGGAGGCTCCTCAAAAAACTGAAAATAGAAATATCATAGCATCAGTGATTCCACTATTGGGCCAATAGTTTAAAAAACTAGAAGGCAAAGAAACATTTGACCACAGGCAAATATTTCTGAAAGGAAAGCACAGCATCCAGCTCATTAAAAAGAATGACCCTGAGAAGAGCAGAAAAATTAGACAAATTTGTTAAACTGGTCATCAGACCTGAAATCTTCTATAAATAATACCACAAGGACAGTGTTGTACAGTAGAAGCCATGGTTCCCTTCTTAAGGATCCACTCAAAGACACAGGACAAACAAATGGAAATATTCAATAACAGGTCATGACAATGAATGAGAGTACTCCAAAGGAGAGTTCAGAGTGAAAATTGGCACCATGGAGGGTAGGACTTGGATGTGGAAATAAGGGCAGAATTTAGGCCATCAAAACTGAGACCAACAGTTTCATGGAGGAGACTCCAGAAAAGCAGAGCGAGCTGAAGCTCAGGGCTGAAATAGGCATGAGGTTTGCAACTGGGACAAGAACCAGAGCTCCCTCACTAAGGCTTTGCATTAATTTTGGCAAGAGTTCAGCAATGAGACAAACTTCTTTGTCTTAACGACCAGGAAGAGAATTTAGAACTTTATTCTACAGGCAATGGGGAGACAGGGAAAGCTATGGATGGAGAGAGGGGGTGTAAGAAGAACAACATTGCAGGTTTGCACATGGGATGGAATGGAGAGGGAAGATATGGCAGAAGGACGTGTCATCAGCCCATAATGTGTAGTGTTGTTTCCCACAACGTTTTCCATAGTGACCATACAATTTACATCCCCACCAATATGGCACAAATGTTTCCATTTCACCAGACCTTTGCCAACATTTGATATCGCTGTCTTTTTGACAACAGCCATTCTAACGGGTGTCAAAGCTTTCATATCGGAAATAAATAGGTAATGGGTTTCACATACTTACCTTGAAGTTTAATGAATATTTCCTCTCTAGCTTCTGAAATTGGGTATGTCACATGACACCATCTGCTCATCCTAACACCACGGCTGTAAGACTCCATCCACCTGCACACATAAAGGAGACTGTTTTATTGGTCTATTATTTACTGTCAATAAAACACTAAGCAATGGAATATTTAGCATTTTAAAATAAGTATGCCAACAGTGATGCCTAAGAATTATTAAGCACCAAAATGATACCTGGTAAGGGTACTTAATATTTTGTTACAAAATACCCTATTCCCTAATCTTCAAAGACCCTGAGGCCAAGAGTGAAGCCAATCTAATTAGGAGACAGTAGGAAGTATATCTTCCTTGGACAAAGAACAACTAATTAAAAGCTAAAGATAATCAGAGACAATAACTTTTTCTGAATATTATTAAAAACTTTCTAAAAGTCCAATATGTTCAGAGTAGTACGCAAGCTTTCACATGACATGGAAGTTCAGTATTTCCACCATTTCCTTTGTGGAAATACAAAACACAAAGAAGAAGAATGAGTTAAAAAAAAAAAAGTCAGCAATCCCTATTAAAATAACACAAGCATTCTTCACAGAGCTAAAACAAACAATCCTAAAATTTGTATGGAACCAGAAAAGGCCCCAAATAGCCAAAGCAATCTTGAAAAAGAAAACCAAAGCTGGAGGCATCACAATCCCGGACTTCAAGCTGTATTACAAAGCTGTAATCATCAAGACAGTATGGTACTGGCACAAAAACAAACACTCAGATCAATGGAACAGAACAGAGAACCCAGAAATGGACACACAAATGTATGGCCAAGTAATCTTTGACAAAGCAAGAAAGAATATCCAATGGAATAAAGACAGTCTCTTCAGCAAGTGGTGCTGGGAAAACTGGACAGCGACATGCAGAAGAATGAACCTGGACCACTTTCTTACACTGTATACACAAATAAACTCAAAGTGGATGAAAGACCTAAATGTAAGACAGGAAGCCATCAAAATCCTCGAGGAGAAATCAGACAAAAACCTCTGTGACCTTGGCTGCAGCAACTTCTTACTCAACACGTCTCTGGAGGCAAGGGAAACAAAAGTAAAAAAGGACTATTGGGACCTCATCAAAATAAAAGGCTTCTGCACAGCAAAGGAAACAATCAGCAAAACTAAGAGGCAACTGACAAAATGGGAGAAGATATTTGCAAGGGACAGATCAAATAAAGGTTTAGTATCCAAAATCTATAAAGAACTTATCAAACTCAACACCCAAAAAATGAGTAATCCAGTGAAGAAATGGGCAAAAAAACATGAATAGACACTTCTCCAAAGAAGACATCCAGATGGCCAACTGACACATGAAAAAATGCTCAACATCACTCATCATCAGGGAAATACAAATCAAAACCACAAGGAGGATACCACCTCACACCTGTCAGAACAGCTAACATTAACAACTCAGGCAACAACCGATGTTGGCAAGGATGCGGAGAAAGAGGATCTCTTTTTGCACTGCTGGCGGGAATGCAAACTGGTGCAGCCACGCTGGAAAACAGTATGAACGTTCCTCAAAAAATTAAAAATAGAACTACCCTACGACCCAGCAACTGCCTACTAGGCATTTATCACAGGGATACAGGTGTGCTGTTTTAAAGGGCCGCATGCACCCCAATATTTAGAGCAGCACTATCGACAATAGCCAAAGTATGGAAAGAGCCCAAATGTCCATCGATGGATGAATGGATAAAGAAGATGTGGTATGTGTATGTATACCTATATATGTATATGTATATGTATATGTATATGTATATGTATATGTATATGTATATGTATATATGTGTGTGTATGTGTATATATATATGTGTGTATATACATATAAATATATACATACACACACATATATATATATACACACACATACACATACCACGGAGTATTACTCAGCATTCAAAAAGTATGAAATCTTGCCATTTGCAACTATGCAGATGGAAGTGGAGGGTATTATGCTAAGCGAAATTAGCCAGTCAGAGAAAGACAAATACCATATGACTTCACTCATATGAGGAATTTAAGATACAAAACAGATGAACCTAAGGGAAGGGAGGCAAAAGTCATATAAAAACAAGGAAGGGGACAAAACATAAGAGACAGTTAAATATGGAGAACAGAGGGTTGCTATAGGGGTTGTGGGAGGGGGGGATGGGCTAAATGGGTAAGGGACATTAAGGAATCTACTCCCAAAATCACTGTTGCATTATATGCTAACTTGGATATAAATTAAACAATAAATAAATTAATTTTATTTTTTTTAATTTTTTTTAACGTTTATTTATTTTTGAGACAGAGAGAGACAGAGCATGAATGGGGAGGGTCAGAGAGAGAGGGAGACACAGAATCTGAAACAGGCTCCAGGCTCTGAGCGGTCAGCACAGAGCCCGACGCGGGGCTGGAACTCACGGACCGCGAGATCATGACCTGAGCTGAAGTCGGACACTTAACCGACTGAGCCACCCAGGTGCCCCTAAATTAATTTTAAAAAATAGCCATCTTAACAGGGTGCTTGGGTAGCTAAAAAAAAAAAATCAATTTGTATAAAATAGGAAGAAAGTTAAACCCCAGACTTTAAAGTGTCAAAACAGCTGCCAACGTCACTGAAGATTGATCAGAGTGTGTTAGAGAAGATAGATAGGAGCAAACCAAACCACAGGGATCATGCAGTAGCTAGAGATGTGCCAACGAGCCAGGAAAAGCACACTTCACAAACACCAGAGGCACAACCAAAGCACAGGACTTGGATCATCTTTTTGCAAGAAGAGAAGTAAGAGTAAAGCAGGAGGCAGCGAGAGCTTCCTGTACCAAATCAGCTTCCAGAAGCAGAAAAAGTGGATTAAAGGAAGGATCACATGGACAAAATATATTTTCTGGCATTGTTCTGTCTCAATGGCAGTGGGAAAAAGAAATTTAAATTGTTAACAAAGAAATTTTTAAAAATCAGCCTTTGTCACTTGCTGAGAAGTAAAGCATAAATAAATGTATACATCAGATATCCTGGCACATCATCTTGCCTTCTTCCCACAAAAACATCCAGAAATAAAACAAAATGCATACAGAAGTAGAAATCAACAGCTCTCTTATATGTAAATAACATAAATTAAAAGATATAATTGCAGACAAGGCACCATTTAAAATAGCAATAATAAATATAAAACGTCTATAAGTAAATATGTAAGAACTTTTGGAGGAATATTTTTAAGTTCTTCCAGGGGAGGGGAGAAGAAAATGTAAACATATGAAAGGCATTCCAAGTTGCTGAGTACAAAGAATCAACATCATAATATAATTGTCTCTGAATCTATCTAAAATAGAACCCAACCAATTCGTTTTAGGAATCTGGTATGTTGACCCTAAATTTTACAGGAACCACAGGTAAGTAAAAATAGTCACTAAAGGAGCCCCTGGGTGGCTCAGTCAGTTAAGCGTCTGACTTTTGATCTCAGCTCAGGTCTTGAGCTCAGGATCATGATTTCAAGCCCCACAGTGGGCTCTGTACTGGGCATGAAGCCTACCTAAAAAAAGAAAAAGAAAAAGAAAAAAGAATAGCCAAGAAAAAAAAATAAAGTAAATGAATTATAAGATGAAAGCAACTCAATACAAAATGGGCAAAGATTTTAACAAATACTTGATAAAAGATATTAAAAATGGAGAATAAGAACATGAAAAAGTATCAGCCTCATTAGTCATCAGTAAAATGCAAAATAAAACCACCACATGATACCACATATACCCACCCAGTATGTCAAAAATTAAAAAGACTGACCATCAAATGATGCTGCAGATTAGAACAAGCAGAACTCTCACACATGTCGGTGGCAGTGTCGAAGAGTACAACCACCTTGGAGAAAGCATAGGGTAGGAGCTTCTTAAAGAGCTTAAACCCACCCTATAGCTGAACCATTTCCCACACATGTTTGTCCCGTCCCCACAAAAAAAGGAAAAGATAACATATGGGCAACAAAATGAACTGTGCGATAATGTTCAAAACAGCCTTGGTCTTGGCTAGTAGGTGAATAAATAAACCAAATGTGCCATATTCACACAGTGGGACACCAGACATCAAGAAAAAAAAACAATCTACAGATACATGAAACAACACGGTTCAAGTCTCAAAAACATCATGCTCCTGAAGGAAACCTTCCCCAAAAGAATGCACGCTTCGTGGAGTCAGAATAGCAGTGGGCTCTATGGGAGTGGGGATGGGGACTGACTAGCACGAGGCATGAAGGAATTTGGGGGCTGATGGTAATGTCCTGTGTCTTGATAAGAGTTTGGGTTACATAAGCATAAGCATGTGTCAAAACCCTATTCACTGTATGTAAATTTTAGCTCAAAATAAAAAAAGATACTATAAACAAATACTAAACCCTACGTATTAATGAGGCAATGCTAAACTATTTGGGGAAAGTGTACTGATATCTCCAGCTTCCTTTAAATGCATCAAAAAATATGATGAATTAGTGTGCAGAATAGATGGATAGATATGTGTTAAAACAAGGTTAGTAAAACATTAATGGGAGAATCCGTGTGGCGCGTAATGGGTGTTCACTGTAAAATAATCTCAACCTTGCCACATGTTGAAAATCTTATTTTTTAAGTTTTTATTTATTTATTTTGAGAGAAAGAGAGCGAGCTAGCGGGGGAGGGGCCAAAGAGAGGGGGACAGAGGATTAGAAACAGGCACTATGCTGACAGCACAGATGTGGGGCTTGAACTCACAAACCACGAGATCACGACCTGAGCCAAAGTCGGATGCTTAACCAACTGAGCCACCCAGGCACCCCTGGTTGAAAACCTTTTTAAGAAGTGTTAAAAAAAAAAAAAAAAGCATAGAAACGAAAAGAGTGAGGAAGACTAGCCCTGTAGCATGCTAAAACTTATTTATATTTCATATTAAGTTTAAGAATAAATAGAAAAAATTTCTATTCAGAAAAAGAACCCCCTAAATATGAAAATTTAGTGCTGTTCAAGGGGTATAAACTTTCAGTTCCACAAGATGAATAGGTTCAAGAGATCTGTTGTAAAACACTGTGCCTATTGTCAACATTCCACGCTGCACACTTACAAATGTGTTAAGAGGGCAGATCTTGGGGCACCTGGGTGGCTCAGTCGGTTGGGCGTCCGACTTCGGCTCAGGTCATGATCTTGCGGTCTGTGAGTTCAAGCCTCGCGTCAGGCTCTGTGCTGGCTGCTCAGAGCCTGGAGCCTGTTTCAGATTCTGTGTCTCCCTCTCTCTCTGACCCTCCCCCATTCATGCTCTGTCTCTCTCTGTCTCAAAAATAAATAAACGTTAAAAAAAATTTAAAAAAGAGGGTAGATCTCATGTTAGGTGTTCTTACACAATCAAACATTTATGGAAATGTAATATATGTTACAGGCGACAACTCAAATCAGAGGGGAAAAGGTGGATTATTTAATAAATAGCATTGCGACAAATGGGCTGCCTTCCGGAACAATATATTTGGACCTATGCCTCATACCCTGTGCCAGGGTAACTTGCAAACAGATGAAATATTTAAATATATATAAAATGTAGAAGAAAGTAATAAACTAAAAAAAACCATAGGATAATTCTTCTTTAACACCAGAGGGAAAAAGTCCTTTCCAATTATGACCAAATGTCAAAAGTAATAACAATACTAATGAATTCAACCACATAAAAGCACGCTTAGGGCAAAACTATAATAAACAAACTCAAAGACAGATGACATGATGGAAGGAAACTGTAATATATCACACAGTTAATTGCTCCAATAAATAAGTAGTTCACAGATATAATTTCAGCAACCCAAGAGGAAAAACAAAAACAAAAACACAGGGAGATGATATGAACAGAGAATTCATAGAAAAGGAAAGACAAACGGCTTTTATCCCATGAAAATATCCTCAACCTCAAATATAGTAATTAAAAAAATGTATCTTTGTGTAGTTCTAATTTGCATTTCTATCAGAAGTGAAAAAAGAACACTGTACAGTGTATAATTCACTTTCAAAAGGAGAGAAGCACACACACACATATATAACAACACATATAAAAATGTGTTTGTACATATTTTTTAAAGCTCCAGAAAGGAACACAGAAATAACAATTTGGATTATTGTTCAGAATGATGGGGAGATTTTTTTTCACAGTAAACTCTTTATACTTTTTGAATCTTTAATCATGTAGTTGAACTACCTACTAAAAAATGAGACTTAGAAAAGTAAAAAGAATTCTACTGCAAGCAAAGTCAGAGTGGGAGACAGCCTGGGTTTTAGCCAAACTCTGCCACTAATTAACAGTGTGAACTTGGGCCAGTCTCTTAGAATCATTGACTCTTCCTTCTGGCTGCAAAGAATCTCAGAAAGATTCTCATCCTTCCTCTTAGTCTATAGAATAGAAAACAGAAACGCAAAATAAATTGCATGGCTTAGCAATGTCACATGCTGTCAGTTTATGGCAGAGCCACAAAAGCTGTCAATATGCCCATTTCTTCTTGTTTGAGATGGGAATTCTGCCATTAAGAGATGAAGAGACAAGCCATGTATGCTGGGGAATAATATCTGTAAGGCACACAAGTGAGAAAGGACTTGGGTCCAGAGTATATAAACAACTCTCCAAATCCAACAAGAAAACAAGCACCTAAACAGATGCTCAACATCTTTAGCCATCAGGGAAATGAAAATTAAAAACCACAGGAAGATCCCACTATGCATCTTTGGAACGGCTAAAACTTAAAAAAAAAAAAAAAATTACACAAGACAATGGAAAGAATATGGCACAATTTGAATCCTTACACATTGCCTGTATACAAAATGCAAAAGGTACAACACTTTAAAAAGCAGTTGGGCAGTTTCTTTTCTTTTTTTTAATGTTTATTTATTTTTGAGACAGAGAAAGAGTGTGAGCGGGGAAGGGGCAGAGAGAGGGGGAGACACAGAATCCGAAGCAGGCTCCAGGCTCCGAGCTGTCGGCACAGAGCCCGATGCAGGACTCAAACTCATGAACCGTGAGACCATGACCTGAGCTGAAGTCAGACGTTTAACTGACTGAGCCACCCAGGCGCCCCCAATTTCTTATAAAGTTAAACATTAACTCAAAAACCTGTACAAACATGTTTACAGCAGTCTTATCACCAAAAAGCTACAGGAAGAATCCAAATATCCTTCAATTACCGTACATCCACATAAAGGAATCCTATGTAGCCCTAAAAGGAACAAACTATTGATACATGCAACAGCCTGGATGCACCTCAAAGGTATAATGGTGAGAGGAAGCAGCCAATGTCACACAGCTACATGATCCCATTCATAGGCCATTCTGGAAAAGGCAACATTAGAGGAATGGAGAAGAGATTGGTGGTTCCCAGAAATGCTGGCAGGGGGAGAGGCTAATAGGGGGAGCAGGAGGAAATTTAGGGTGTCCTCGGACTACTGTGTCTCGTGATTGTGGTGGTAGATGTCCAAACCTATGCATTTGTCAAAATCCACAGAATCGTATACCACAAAGAGCAGATTTTACTGTAAGTTTAAAAATAAACTTTTTAAAATGGAGTCTTGATTCACCTCATCTCTATGGCTCTTTCCATCTCTAAAGACAAAGCTTCTTTCACTTTCAGAAGGGTAACAATTTACTCCCAAAGACTAGTAGGGATTTGTATTACATGTGACAAAAAAAAAATTCTAATCATTTTTCTTTTGACAAAAGAAAACCAGAATAAGTATGAAATTCACAGAGCAATGACATCACGGAGAAACAGGAAGCCCAGGAAAGGACGTGAAAACAATGGTTGAGAACTTCATCTCACTTGGAAGCACTACACAAATAGAAAAGTAGTCCCAAATTTCACTGTTTAAAGTTTGCTATCGTATTTGCAAAGTCCTTTGTTTAATGTCTACTTATTTTTTGAGAGAGAGAGCACAGCGGGGGAGGGGCAGACAGAGGTGGACAGAAGATCTGAAGTGGGCTCCGTGCTGACAGCAGAGACTCCGATGCAGGGTTCAAACTCATGAACGGCAAGATCTGGATCTGAGCCAAAGTCGTACACTCAACCGACTAAGCCACCCAGGCGCCCCCAAAATTTATTTTTATGTAAAGGTGGAATCATTGGTTGAGCAAAGTCAAGAATTGCCTCTACATATCCTTTTGCGTCTCTCAAAGCGTGTTCCTGTGACACTGGAGTGTCCAGAGAGATGCCATCCTTCGAGTAATTTCTTGTTTAGTTCTGCTGTTTCGTTCCATGAGCTTCAAGCAAAATGCCCCCTCATGAACTGTTTCTTGCATTTTTAGGGTTGTGTACCCCGTTGAGAATCTAACTGAAGCTCTGACCATATTTGCAAGGACTTACCCCAAGTCCATAATTACCCCTACACACACAATCATAGTTACAATGTCAGGGGCTCAAGGACTCCCTGAGTCCTGTGCACTGCAGGAGAACAGGCATGTAGAGCATAGGCTCCTGTGGGGAATCCTGGGTTCAAATCCTGTCTCCCTGTATACTTCAGGAGGTCAGGTTCCCAAGAGGCTGACAAGGCTGTGGTCATAGGGTAGGAAGTATGAAGAGTGGACTTCAGATTCCCTGATGGTTAGACATCTCTTCTCCATCACTCAGAGAGCTCTGGAAGCCTTAGCTCATTGTAGAAATGTACGGTATCATTTTCATGTCATTACACTATATCCCCGCTACCCCTGGCGATAAGCCAAACCTTTTTATTGCTGAGGCATAAAAAATGCTAGGGGGAAAATACAAAGGCATTTATTTATATTATTGTAAGCTTTTTAAAAATGATTTCCCCTAAATAGGCTATTTTCTTCTTTTCTGTCTGGCTATTACCATTTTTATCTTCTGGTTGTAAAATATCTGTTTGCCATTTCTCTGAAAAACAGCGTAACCCTCTCCAATCCATCACACCGCCCTACTCTTACCAAGCTCCCAACTCATCAGGAAAACAACGGCCTGATTAAACAAGCACAGCAAAGTCCCAGTGTCCTTAGGACGTGTGGGGAGCACTAAATGCAATCAGCACCATCTGCCACACAGGGCAAAGAGGCAGAGGAAACAGGAGTTTCTAAAGGAGAATCGCACACTTCGTGACCAGCAGCTTTTGTTAATGCTCTTTTCCAAGCAATTACATGAACTAATTTCTGGAAGATGATTTGATTCTTTCAGCCTGATGATTCAGTGAAATAAAAAACAAAGAGAGAGAGACAGAGAGAGAAAGGGAATCATCAGGTGATCGTTCTCCTGACCATAATTCACTCTACATAATCTGTGGGTTCCACAGAAGCAGCTATTGTGTGTAAAGTGCCCACTGATCATTTATCTTAAAATATTCAAGGTCAGATTAGCAGAACTGCAGTCCACAGCTTCTACCAGTCCTGTGACTCAAACTTCAGTATGAGAACTGGAGCTGAGTTCAACCTTATCTCTGCTGCAGAGAAAACATCTCCAGCCTACACATTGTGACTTGGGATGGAAACTGCCTTACATGATTGTTACTATATATGTACGTATATACAGATATATATATATATATATATATATATATATATAGACACACACACATGTATAGACACACACACATATGTGTACTTATATATATGCACACACATATATGTATAAGTACATCCGTATAGAGAAATACACAAATAAAAACTTATAAACTCCTCTTAATCCTTTCCTTAGCCATGGCCATGATTAAATCTTGGTCTAATCACCATCCCTGGTTCCAGTGTTTGTGGGATTTTAGGAGATATGTCAGTCAGCTTTTAAGAGCCTCACAATCTTCCAGGTATTTTGCCCAGCTTTACCAGAAACTTTCCAGGTATTTTGCCCAACCTTGATTATGTCCACCTCTTACTCCTCTGAGACGCAGGTATAGCAGTTCTCTCTGCATGGCAGAGGCTCTACTGCACTGGGGCTCAGAAGGTTGGCACCTGGACCAAGATCCACACGACTCCAGTGTCTCTCAGCTGCCACTCAAACTCCAAGCAAAGCCCATCTTCTTTCTGTCTGCTACACTTCCCCATCATCATGAACACCAGGTAAGAAGCTCCTCATGGATTCATCCAAGGAGAAGGTTTCAACCTCCCAGACCTGGAAGATGGGGAACACGCTCCTCACACCGTCTTGTTCCAAAATGCTTTGCCTCACCTGGCACTGGAGAGGAACTAAATTGCCAGCGGCCAGGGTCAGGCACTCCAGCTAACTACTCACCCAAGACTGCACCAGACTCAAACCAAGACTCTGATATGAATATCACAAAGCCTATCCAGTGACCTGCCTAGGGAAGAAACCTCCCTACAGACCCAGAACAGAGTCTTGGGTGTTGGTTGTTAGTGCCAGGGCCAAAATGCCGTGCTGTCGATTCTCTGCACCATCCATCCACTTGTCCTTGAATCCCTCCACTCTGACGTCACCAAATTCCACTTCAAAGGAGTTGTCTTGATAATCATTTTGTTCAGAACCACTCACAGTTTTTGTCATTAACTGACTTTCTCTTTCATGTCTCAGCTTTTATGACCCTGTTATATGCTTGTCTGGCTTTCTCTTTCCCCAGTCTCTAAATTCTAAGACACTGGTCTCTAAAATTAGGTGTAGCCATTCTGATCTCCTTGATTTTCCCTTCATATTTATTTCTTGAAGAAATTTACCTTCCTCGTAGCCACCCAAATTTCCTCCTTGGTCTCCCAAATTTCTGCTTCAATACTTCCATGATTCCTAAAGCTCATGCCCATATATCCCAACTACCTCATCACCTCAAACTCGATATTTCAAAGCCAAACCTTCCACAGTCCTACAAAAACATTTCTTTCTTGATAGCCCCATTGGTTAACAACAGCAAACCTTCAGCTTCAGAATTTTTAAATTTCCCTGTCCTTTGCTCCTATTTAATCAACTATATACTTAATTCCTTTTTTAACATGTTTTCTCCCTCATTCTCACTCTTCCTTCCTTCTGGAACTTTAAATAAATTTATGATATAACCATTTCAATTTATCTTCCCTGTCCTTCCATATATTTTCCATACATCTAAACTCTGAATTGCCCTCTGAGTGATTTTTTATAGTTCTGCCTTCTAGCTCACTCATCCTCTCTTTAGCTGCATCTAATCTATTTACTCTGCTTTTGATGTTTTTAATTTCAGTTGTTTTATTCCATTTCTAGAATATATGTTTCATTATCTTTATATCTGCAAGGCCAATTATATTCATCTGCTCCTCCTTACTGATTCACTTTTCTATTTATTAAATTCACTATACTTATAATTTAATTATTCCAATACCAAAAGCTTCCTGAGTCTGACTCTGCCATTAGTGACTTCTGCTGATTCTCACTCATGGCAGCTTACTATGAGTGGCACTCTGCCCAGTTGTGTCTTTAGACCAAAGCTGTCTCCAGATATTTCCAAGTAACTACTGAGAGGTAAAATGGCTTTTGGTTGAGATTACTGTGTTAGACAAACATATACACTTTGAAAATCCCCTAGAAGTACCTCTAATCTGTCAAGGGCTCCCGGATAACCTTGACCCACACTTGTTTCTCTGTCACTATGTAACTAAACTGTAATATCTTATTTTAATCTGAGAGGCCAAATTGCACAAATTAGCACCACAGTACAGTGAGTATTATTGTCCTATTATTCCACTGTTAATAAATCCACTTCAGAATCATTTAATTTATTTTTAACCTTTTTTTTTTTTATTTTAAGAGAGAGAAAGCATGGGGTGTCCGGTAGCTTAGTCAGTTGAGCATCTGACTTCGGCTCAGGTCATGATCTCACAGTCTGTGAGTTCGAGCCCCACATTGGACTCTGTACTGACAGCTCAGAGCCTGGAGCCTACTTCGGATTCTGTGTCTCCCTCTCTCTCTGCCCCTCCCCTGCTCATGCTCTGCCTCAAAAATAAAAACATTAAAAAAAATTAAGAGAGAGAAAGCAGAGGAGAGGCAGAGAGAGAGAGTGGAGGAGAGGGAGAATCCCAAACAGACTCCATACTCAGCACAGAGCCTGACTCAGGGCTATATCACACAACCACTAAGACCACAACCTGAGCCAATATCAAGAGTCAGATGCTCAACTGACTTAGCCACCCAGGCACCCCCAGAATCATTTTTTTTTTTTTTTTTTTTGTGTTTTTTTTTTTTCTTTTTTTTTTTTTTTTTTTTTTCTTTTTTAATATATGAAATTTACTGTCAAATTGGTTTCCATACAACACCCAGTGCTCATCCCAAAAGGTGCCCTCCTCAATACCCATCACCCATCCTGCCCTCCCTCCCACCCCCCATCAACCCTCAGTTTGTTCTCAGTTTTTAACAGTCTCTAATGCTTTGGCTCTCTCCCACTCTAACCTCTTTTTTTTTTTTTTTTTTTTTTTTTTTTCCTTCCCCTCCCCCATGGGTTTCTGTTATGTTTCTCAGGATCCACATAAGAGTGAAACCATATGGTATCTGTCTTTCTCTGTATGGCTTATTTCACTTAGCATCACACTCTCCAGTTCCATCCATGTTGCTACAAAAGGCCATATTTCATTTTTTCTCATTGCCACGTAGTATTCCATTGTGTATATAAACCACAATTTCTTTATCCATTCATCAGTTGATGGACATTTAGGCTCTTTCCATAATTTGGCTATTGTTGAGAGTGCCGCTATAAACATTGGGGTACAGGTGCCCCTATGCATCAGTACTCCTGTATCCCTTGGATAAATTCCTAGCAGTGCTATTGCTGGGTCATAGGGTAGGTCTATTTTTAATTTTCTGAGGAACCTCCACACTGCTTTCCAGAGCGGCTGCACCAATTTGCATTCCCACCAACAGTGCAAGAGGGTTCCTGTTTCTCCACATCCTCTCCAGCATCTATAGTCTCCTGATTTCTTCATTTTGGCCACTCTGACTGGCGTGAGGTGGTATCTGAGTGTGGTTTTGATTTGTATTTCCCTGATAAGGAGCGACGTTGAACATCTTTTCATGTGCCTGTTGGCCATCCGGATGTCTTCTTTAGAGAAGTGTCTATTCATGTTTTCTGCCCATTTCTTCACTGGGTTATTTGTTTTTCGGGTGTGGAGTTTGATGAGCTCTTTATAGATTTTGGATACTAGCCCTTTGTCCGATGTGTCATTTGCAAGTATCTTTTCCCATTCCGTTGGTTGCCTTTTAGTTTTGTTGGTTGTTTCCTTTGCTGTGCAGAAGCTTTTTATCTTCATAAGGTCCCAGTAATTCACTTTTGCTTTTAATTCCCTTGCCTTTGGGGATGTGCCGAGTAAGAGATTGCTACGGCTGAGGTCAGAGAGGTCTTTTCCTGCTTTCTCCTCTAAGGTTTTGATGGTTTCCTGTCTCACATTCAGGTCCTTTATCCATTTTGAGTTTATTTTTGTGAATGGTGTGAGAAAGTGGTCTAGTTTCAACCTTCTGCATGTTGCTGTCCAGTTCTCCCAGCACCATTTGTTAAATAGACTGTCTTTTTTCCATTGGATGTTCTTTCCTGCTTTGTCAAAGATGAGTTGGCCATACGTTTGTGGGTCTAGTTCTGGGGTTTCTATTCTATTCCATTGGTCTATGTGTCTGTTTTTATGCCAATACCATGCTGTCTTGATGATGACAGCTTTGTAGTAGAGGCTAAAGTCTGGGATTGTGATGCCTCCTGCTTTGGTCTTCTTCTTCAAAATTACTTTGGCTATTCGGGGCCTTTTGTGGTTCCATATGAATTTTAGAATTGCTTGTTCTAGTTTCGAGAAGAATGCTGGTGCAATTTTGATAGGGATTGCATTGAATGTGTAGATAGCTTTGGGTAGTATTGACATTTTGACAATATTTATTCTTCCAATCCATGAGCAGGGAATGTCTTTCCATTTCTTTATATCTTCTTCAATTACCTGCATAAGCTTTCTATAGTTTTCAGCATACAGATCTTTTACATCTTTGGTTAGATTTATTCCTAGGTATTTTATGCTTCTTGGTGCAATTGTGAATGGGATCAGTTTCTTCATTTGTCTTTCTGTTGCTTCATTGTTAGTGTATAAGAATGCAACTGATTTCTGCACATTGATTTTGTATCCTGCAACTTTGCTGAATTCATGTATCAGTTCTAGCAGACTTTTGGTGGAGTCTATCGGATTTTCCATGTATAATATCATGTCATCAGCAAAAAGCGAAAGCTTGACTTCATCTTTGCCAATTTTGATGCCTTTGATTTCCTTTTGTTGTCTGATTGCTGATGCTAGAACTTCCAGCACTATATTAAACAGCAGCGGTGACAGTGGGCATCCCTGTCGTGTTCCTGATCTCAGGGAAAAAGCTCTCAGTTTTTCCCCGTTGAGGATGATGTTAGCTGTGGGCTTTTCATAAATGGCCTTTATGATCTTTAAGTATGTTCCTTCTATCCCGACTTTCTCAAGGGTTTTTATTAAGAAAGGGTGCTGGATTTTGTCAAAGGCCTTTTCTGCATCGATTGACAGGATCATATGGTTCTTCTCTTTTTTTTTGTTAATGTGATGTATCACGTTGATCGATTTGCGAATGTTGAACCAGCCCTGCATCCCAGGAATGAATCCCACTTGATCATGGTGAATAATTCTTTTTATATGCTGTTGAATTCGATTTGCTAGTATCTTATTAAGAATTTTTGCATCCATATTCATCAGGGATATTGGCCTGTAGTTCTCTTTTTTTACTGGGTCTCTGTCTGGTTTAGGAATCAAAGTAATACTGGCTTCATAGAATGAGTCTGGAAGTTTTCCTTCCCTTTCTATTTCTTGGAATAGCTTGAGAAGGATAGGTATTATCTCTGCTTTAAATGTCTGGTAGAACTCCCCTGGGAAGCCATCTGGTCCTGGACTCTTATTTGTTGGGAGATTTTTGATAACCGATTCAATTTCTTCGCTGGTTATGGGTCTGTTCAAGCTTTCTATTTCCTCCTGATTGAGTTTTGGAAGAGTGTGGGTGTTTAGAAATTTGTCCATTTCTTCCAGGTTGTCCAATTTGTTGGCATATAATTTTTCATAGTATTCCCTGATAATTGTTTGTATCTCTGAGGGATTGGTTGTAATCATTCCATTTTCATTCATGATTTTATCTATTTGGGTCATCTCCCTTTTCTTTTTGAGAAGCCTGGCTAGAGGTTTGTCAATTTTGTTTATTTTTTCAAAAAACCAACTCTTGGTTTCGTTGATCTGCTCTACAGTTTTTTTAGATTCTATATTGTTTATTTCTGCTCTGATCTTTATTATTTCTCTTCTTCTGCTGGGTTTAGGTTGCCTTTGCTGTTCTGCTTCTATTTCCTTTAGGTGTGCTGTTAGATTTTGTATTTGGGATTTTTCTTGTTTCTTGAGATAGGCCTGGATTGCAATGTATTTTCCTCTCAGGACTGCCTTCGCTGCATCCCAGAGCGTTTGGATTGTTGTATTTTCATTTTCGTTTGTTTCCATATATGTTTTAATTTCTTCTCTAATTGCCTGGTTGACCCACTCATTCGTTAGTAGGGTGTTCTTTAGCCTCCATGCTTTTGGAGGTTTTCCAGACTTTTTCCTGTGGTTGATTTCAAGCTTCATAGCATTGTGGTCTGAAAGTATGCATGGTATAATTTCAATTCTTGTAAACTTATGAAGGGCTGTTTTGTGACCCAGTATATGATCTATCTTGGAGAATGTTCCATGTGCACTCGAGAAGAAAGTATATTCTGTTGCTTTGGGATGCAGAGTTCTAAATATATCTGTCAAGTCCATCTGGTCCAATGTATCATTCAGGGCCCTTGTTTCTTTATTGACTGTGTGTCTAGATGATCTATCCATTTCTGTAAGTGGGGTGTTAAAGTCCCCTGCAATGACCACATTCTTATCAATGAGGTTGCTTATGTTTATGAGTAATTGTTTTATATATCTGGGGGCTCGGGTATTTGGCGCATAGACATTTATAATAGTTAGCTCTTCCTGGTGGATAGACCCTGTGATTATTATATAATGCCCTTCTTCATCTCTTGTTACAGCCTTTAATTTAAAGTCTAGTTTGTCTGATATAAGTATGGCTACTCCAGCTTTCTTTTGGCTTCCAGGAGCATGATAAATAGTTCTCCATCCCCTCACTCTCAATCTAAAGGTGTCCTCAGATCTAAAATGAGTCTCTTGTAGACAGCAAATAGATGGGTCTTGTTTTTTTATCCATTCTGATACCCTATGTCTTTTAGTTGGCGCATTTAATCCATTTACATTCAGTGTTATTATAGAAAGATATGGGTTTAGAGTCATTGTGATGTCTGTATGTTTTATGCTTGTAGTGATGTCTCTGGTACTTTGTCTCACAGGATCCCCCTTAGGATCTCTTGTAGGGCTGGTTTCGTGGTGACAAATTCCTTCAGTTTTTGTTTGTTTGGGAAGACCTTTATCTCTCCTTCTATTCTAAATGACAGACTTGCTGGATAAAGGATTCTCGGCTGCATATTTTTTCTGTTTAGCACACTGTAGATATCGTGCCAAGCCTTTCTGGCCTGCCAAGTTTCAAAGGAGAGATCAGTCACGAGTCTTATAGGTCTCCCTTTATATGTGAGGGCACGTTTATCCCTTGCTGCTTTCAGAATTTTCTCTTTATCCTTGTATTTTGCCAGTTTCACTATGATATGTCGTGCAGAAGATCGATTCAAGTTACGTCTGAAGGGAGTTCTCTGTGCCTCTTGGATTTCAATGCCTTTTTCCTTCCCCAGTTCAGGGAAGTTCTCAGCTATAATTTGTTCAAGTACCCCTTCAGCACCCTTCCCTCTCTCTTCCTCCTCTGGGATACCAATTATGCGTATATTATTTTTTTTTAGTGTATCACTTAGTTCTCTAATTTTCCCCTCATACTCCTGGATTTTTTTATCCCTCTTTCTTTCAGCTTCCTCTTTCTCCATAACTTTATCTTCTAGTTCACCTATTCTCTCCTCTGCCTCTTCAAGCCGAGCCATCGTGGATTCCATTTTGTTTTGCAATTCGTTTAAAGCGTTTTTCAACTCCTCGTGACTGTTCCTTAGTCCCTCGATCTTTGTGGCAAGAGATTCTCTGCTGTCCTGTATACTGTTTTCAAGCCCAGCGATTAATTTTATGACTATTATTCTAAATTCACTTTCTGTTATATTATTTAAATCCTTTTTGATCAGTTCATTAGCTGTTGTTATTTCCTGGAGATTCTTCTGAGGGGAATTCTTCCGTTTGGTCATTTTGGAGAGTCCCTGGCGTGGTGAGGACCTGCAGGGCACTTCCCCTGTGCTCTGGTGTATAACTGGAGTTAGTGGGCGGGGCCGCAGTCCGACCCGATGTCTGCCCCCAGCCCACTGCTGGGGCCACAGTCAGACTGGTGTGTGCCTTCTCTTCCCCTCTCCTAAGGGCGGGATTCACTGTGGGGTGGCGTGTCCCGTCTGGGCTACTTGCACACTGCCAGGCTTGTGTTGCTGGGGATCTGGCGTATTAGCTGGGGTGGGTAGGCAAGGTGCACGGGGGCAGGAGGGGCAGGCTTAGCTCGCTTCTCCTTAGGTGATCCACTTCAGGAGGGGCCCTGTGGCAGCGGGAGGGAGTCAGATCCGCTGCCGGAGGTTTGGCTCCGCAGAAGCACAGAGTTGGGTGTTTGCGCGGAGCGAGCAAGTTCCCTGGCAGGAACCGGTTCCCTTTGGGATTTTGGCTGGGGGATGGGCGGGGGAGATGGCGCTGGCGCCTTTGTTCCCCGCCAAGCTGAGCTCTGCCGTCAGGGGGCTCGGCAGCTCTCCCTCCCTCTGTCCTCCAGCCTTCCCGCTTTCCGAGCAGAGCTGTTCACTTATGACCTCCCAGACGCTAAGTCGCGCTTGCTGTCGGAACACAGTCCGTCCGGCCCCTCCGCTTTTGCCAGCCAGACTCGGGGGCTCCGCTTGGCCGGCGAGCCGCCCCTCCGCCCCGGCTCCCTCCCGCCGGTCCGTGGAGCGCGCACCGCCTCGCCGCCCTTCCTACCCTCTTCCGTGGGCCTCTCGTCTGCGCTTGACTCCGGAGACTCCCTTCTGCTAATCCTCTGGCGGTTTTCTGGGTTCTTTAGGCAGGTGTAGGTGGAATCTAAGTGATCAGCAGGACGCGCGGTGAGCCCAGCGTCCTCCTACGCCGCCATCTTCCGGCACTCCTATCCAGAATCATTTTATTTTTCATTCACCTAGTTTAGCACTGGGCACAGGGAGGAGCTCAAAAATATTTCTCTGGTGTGACCAAAGGGAAATTTTAGATTCAATCTTTTAAAATTTTTGATCACAATGATTATGTCTACTGGCTAATAAGATGACTCAGCAAGTGGGAGTAGGAATATGAAAAAAGTCAACTTAGTTCTTTGCTTTGATTAAATCTAAGTATCTATATCATATAGCCAGCTTTAAACCCCCAATTTTTAATAACTTAATTGATAATTCTAAAAGTGCAAATCAATAACACTATACTTGAACTACTTGAAAAACTTCATGTGTTATTTGGCTGGCTTTTAAACTTGAATCAAATTTTAAATAGCCTTCAAAAGTGTTAAGAATAGTTTTTTCTTGCAAGGAAGACAAACTGGCTGATGAAAATCAGTGGCTTTAGGTCACTCAGAAGTAATTAATCAAGAGATATTTGAATAAAAGTCATTAAATGGCTTATCACACAAGACATGATTAAGACATAATGATTATCAGTAAGCATAAATGTGGATAAATGGCCTAAAAATGCCAGTGACATTCAGTTAAATTGTAGGTACAACCCTTAGATACATTTCCCATCTGTATCTATATCTATACTGGCAATATAAGCTTGACTTTGGAAAATCACAAGCTATGTTGATATTTAAGTAGAGAATTATGTTTATTTATGTGCTTTAATTTAAATTAAATCAGACTTGGGACACCCGGGTGGCTCAGTCAGGTAAGTGTCCGACTTCAGTTCAGGTCGTGATCTCACAGTTGGTGAGTTAGAGCCCTGCGTCGGACTCTGTGCTGACAGCTCAGAGCCTGGAGCCTGCTTCAGATTCTGTGCCTCCCTCTCTCTCTGCCCCTCCCCCACTCGTGCTCTGTCTCTCTCTCTCTCTCTCTCTGTCTCTCTCTCTCTCTGTCTCTCTCCCCCCCCCCCCAAAGAATAAACATTAAAAAAAAAATTGCGGGGGGCGGGGCACCTGGGTGGCTCAGTCAGTTGAGCCTCCTACTTTGGCTCAGGTCATGATCTCACCATTCGTGAGTTCAAGCCCTGTGTCAGCCTCTGTGCTCAGAGCCCGGAACCTACTTTGGATTCTGTGTCTCCCTTCTCTCTCTCTGCCCCTCCCCTGCCTGCACTCTGTCTCTCTCCCTCTCTGTCAAAAATAAATAAACATTAAAAATTTTTTTTTAATTTTAAATTAAACCAGACTATTCATAGCATCATTGAATATGTTTGATCACACTTCTCTTTTAGCTTTTTTTAAATACAGAAAATGATTCCTTAACACTAGATTTGAAGTATTTGTGTTAGTCACAAACATTTCCAGTAGTTTTCAGAAAGTTATGTCTTCAGTACTGAATTCTCAAATGTTAGCAGGTGTTTGAGGCATTTAAATGAGAGGAATTTACCTTTTAGTACACATCCATCGTGGCTTAATTCCTTATCCACATAATGCCCAACCTCTTAATGATCAGTTCCACTTATCCATACATTTGGTGCCACAGACAAAACTAATCTGTTTAACTGGGTTTTTTTTCTTTCTTTGACCTGATGTTCCAGTATCACACTCATACAACAAAGAAGAAGAATGGCATTGTGGGAGAGGGAAGAAAAATAAGGATAGTCTGTTGAAACATGTCATGGTGGGGGGGAGGGTGACACACCTGAGTGACTCAATTGGTTGAGCATCCTACTTTGGCTCAGGTCATGATCTCGCCGTTCATGAGTTCGAGCCCCGTGTCAGCCTCTGTGCTGACAGCTCAGAGCCTGGAGCCTGCTTCGGATTCTGTGTCTCCCTGTCTCCCTATCTCTCTGCCCCTCCCCTGCTCATGCTCTGCCTCTCTCTCTGCTGAAACATGTCATGATTGTATAAACAACATAAGACAGAAGTCATCCAAAATTACACACAATCCTACCACCAACTGAAGCATTTAGCTGGAACCTCCTTATTTGCATCCTGTGGCCAATTTGTTCACAGACCTCTCTTCCTGGGCTACTACCGTGCTCTGATAAATTATCTGCACAAGGTTGTGCCCTCTCTAGATTTGAGCCTCTGTCTCTCTGTGATTATATTTCAACTGAGTTCTTGAATACCATCAGATAGCCCAGCGTTGACTGGATCTATCCAGGCTGCCCGTCCCAAAGTTGAGATTCATGAGCCTCTCTAGACCTGTGCATGTCCTGATTCCCATGGATCTCCATCTCTGGGGAAAGCTAGTACAAGAGAAGCAACACTGAAGTCAATATTCTGTGAGCCCATCCATGTTAGTCTAGTTGCACTTACAATATCAACAGTAGAGAAAAACCCCAGAAATCCCTTAGTTTGCTGGAGGTGCCTGAAGTTTTGCCCCCACATTTCCAATCTCTATGCCTTATCTGCCTATTTCAGTCAGACCTGATGTGGGTTCATGATCATTCTATCCCTTCAAATTGTTGGGGGATTTCACAACAATTAGAAGTTCAAGAAAAGGCAAGTCAACTGTATTGCTTATCTATCTTAGAAACGATCTCATTTCTAGAACTTGGATTCTGCTGTGTTCATTGGTTAAACCAAACCATAAATCCCAATGCCCTAGCTCAACCCTTTGGTCTCAGACATTATCTTAAATACCAGATTCTATTAAAGTTCTAAGATTTGCCTTCCATTTTTTCCAGGGGCTGCTGTCCAGTTTGACCCAGGCAAGTATTGCAGGCCCCACAAATCTGTCCCTAATGCCAGCCTTCTTCTCTCCTTAGGTCTAGGAGATCTGGGTTTATATCCTGGCTGTACCACTTGCTAGTTAATCTTGCAACCTACCTAACTTCTTGAATGCAGACTCATTAATGTGGACTATTAATAACCATTCTGACAACACGGTTTTATTTCTAAAATCATATATAAAATAACATAGCTGAAATGCCTACTTCAGGGCCTAGCACATCACTGGAGTTGAATAAATGGTATTTTTATGTTCCTGGTTACACATACCAACATTAATATGAGAGCACTTTCTAAAGGACCGATGTATACTCCTAAGCAAGGTTTTCTCAAACTGTAATATGTGAAAGAACTGATTATTAGGCTTGTTAAAACGTGGTTCCTGACTGTATTAGAAGTTTCATTTGGTAATTCTGCATGGAACGCAGGGACCTGCGCTTTAGAACACCATCCCCAGGGCCTTTTGATATGTGTGGCCATAGTGTGGATCAGGAGGTCACAGAGGGACAATTTCCTGCCTCACCAAGGGATAAGAGGGCCTAAAAAGGCAGTGATGGTCACAGACATTGGCAGTGGCTTTTATATGTCCACAGACATTGGCAATGGCGTTTGTATGTCCACTCCTTCCGTATTTCTTCAAATCCTCCCCACGCGTACTCCTCTGCTGTGCTATGCTTATGCTCTAAACACTGAACGCCTGGAACTGGCTGGAATTTCCCATTTCCTGCTGCATTACCCACATCTTTGGGTCCCATTGCTTGCTCCACCCCAGAGCAGGGTCCTGCCTTTCGAGCAATTCCTGGTCCTTCCAGGCCCCCTGACCTCACAAAAGCAGGTTCCGTGACCATTAGCCCCATGCATTTTGGGGCCACATTAATTGAATCCTTGGTGATGTGACCATTTGGGCCTGCATGAGTGCAAGTTAGAGAAAACAGTGCAGGCATATGTTTCCAATATTTTATACAACTTCCAGGACAAATAAGTGTCTGCTCTTTGTGGCAAAAATCAATCTGTTTTACTTATGGGGGTTCCATTTATAGCTACCTCTTTTCTATCATTGGGTCTGAATGGCTATTTAAACCTATTATTGGACTCTTTACCCACTCCTATGATGTCCTGTCCCTCTCTCAGATGCCAGCCCTGGGCACTCATCGGCCAACATCATTCTGCCGAGAGTCAGAAAATCTTTATTCTCATCACAGCTCAAGTGCTTTTCATTTTTGTGACCTTGAAGAAATTCTTTACCCTCTCAGAAAGTGTGTGTTCTCACATATAAATAGAAATACTGTATCATTGACTTGTCATAAGGATTAAATAGAGATGCAAAGTACTCAGGGGGGCTTGGAATATAGTTAAGTGCTTAATGAAAGCTCTTTCCTCCTTCCTCTTCACGGGGTAAGAGCCATGCCATACTCTGCTTTTATTTCCCACCTCTTAGAAGTTCTGTGTCCTCTTAGATTTAAGGAAAAGACATCTTTCCAATTAAAAGGAGGGCCAGAGTGCCTTGAGGAAGTAATTCAATTTGCTTGAGCTCATCTGTCCACGTGTACACTGGCAGGAAGAATACCGGCCCCAGAGGGACGACTGGGAAAATCAGCATGATTAACCTCTTCCAAAGACCCCAACCAAGTACCAGGTCACAGTAGGTGCTCAATAAATGTTAACTCCACCCCTGATCCCCAGAGGCCAGAGCTCTAACTCTGCCTACCATTCCCACCATGATGTCCCATGCTTTCCAAACAAAATTAAATTTCCCTTCCTTCTGTGCAGCAGCTGAAGGAGGTATTTGGAGAAAAGCAATCTGGTGAAACAAATGTGTAGCATGTTATCAGTCAAGTTCTTTTACCCTCCCAGGGGTATAAGCATTGTAAGAGAGGAACTCGTTTGCCCAAAGAAAGCTACCACTGGAGATACCGCCAGGCATGCAAGGAAGGGACATCTTGACAGTTCAGTCCAAAGGTTCTCCTTCCTCATCTCCTACTTCCCCCTACATCGTATGCTCCAGGTACATGATTCTGCTCTGGCCTGGGCAAGCCCACTCCTCACCCAAGACCAAACTTTGTTCTAGTTTCCTTGGTTCTGACAAAGCTGGTCTCAATTTCTGCTTTCCTGGGAAGCTGCTCAATACACAAAACAAAACAAGTTAAAAAAACAAATAGTAAGGTCAGTTCCTTGCCTGAGGGTCAACAGAAAGCAGGGTGGGGTGTTACTTCCCAGTAGGCCCGAAGTTGGAGAACATAATACCCAGTTAATACTCCTCTGACTCACCAAATACTTTTTATAGTTTACAAGTAAACACTCACGTTGAACCACATGGTATGTGGTTCACGCAAACCTGAGTGCCTGCTCAACTGTATAAAGGAAAGAACACATGGATGAACAGCTGATAAATACTTCTAGTTTGTTCATGTGCAGCAAAAGTAAGCCTGTAGAGCAGGCAGAGGAAAAACAGCATAAGTGGGCCTTCCCACAGTTTGACTCAAATTGACTTTTTTAAAGTTTATTTATTTCTTTTGAGAGAGAGTGTGTGAACAGGGGAGGGACGGGACGGGGGTGGTGGTGGGGGGAAGAGAGAGAGAATCCCAAGCAGGCTCCATGCTGTCAGCACAGTGCCCAATGGACTCGATCCCACAAACCACAAGATCATGACCTGAGCCAAAATCAAGAGTCTGACGCCCAACTGACTGAACCACCCAGGTGCCCCTCAGATTGATTTTAATTTGAAAGAGAAGGCTAGATTTCCTTTAAATATTTCATATATATGGATACATAGATGATTAGACAGATGACAGACAGACAGGGGATATACATAAAAACAGTAACAGAGAGATATACAGACACAGGGACGGAGAGAGAGAGAGAGACAGAAAGAGAGAGAGATTTGCAGACTGAAAGATCCAAACCACTTTGTTCTTCCTGATGTTGTTTACCTTACCTGAAATGCCCTCCCTCTTCACTCCCACATGCTCAGAGTGCAGTTATCGTTCAAATCCTGGAGTAAGAAGTCGTGGAGATAAATACTGTGCCAACTTGGAAATAAGATTAAGTTACAGCACTTCTTTTAAATTACGTAATTTCACTAATTAACTTCCTGCCTCTCCGTGCTCTATGTTAGATAAGATGCCATCACTGCAAGCTCTCCATGATCTGGCCCACTGCACCAACAGTCTCCTTTCCATGCCACCCCCTCCTCAAGGCTTCCCACCAGGGGCAGTGTTCACCTTGCTACCACATCAACCACCCTCACCTGCACAGTGGTGAAGCCCACAAAGGTATCACCAGGTAGCTGCTAGTGCAGTGAAAAGAACACAGTTCTGAAACTTAGCACCCTACGTTTGGACACTGGCTTCTTCCTTTACAAGCTGAGTGACCTGGGACACATTATTTAATCTCTCTGAGTCTCAGATTCCTTACTTGTAAAATGTGGGCAAAAATAATAATCCCTACTTTGTGGGGATGATATGAGACTTGAATCACATCATTTATTTGAACACAGTGCTTAGAAGTATCCCAAACCATGAAGGGTCTCAATTTTACCTACTTGCAAGCAAACAGGCACACTCACCACAGGTTCAAGGATGCCAACCTAAGATACGAAACTCCTGGGGCAGAGACAAAGGACTCTATTACTCACAGCAACAGTAGCACCCAGACTGTCATTGATTGAGCCCATTCCCCGTGCCCCAGCTTCTACAGGTGATGCAAAGGCCTGACAACACATAACGCAGTGAGCTGCATTACAGGAGGGGAAACCAGAGCTTAGGGAACCTGATGTTTTATAATGGGCAGAATCCTGCCTGATCTGTGTCCTGGAGGGAGACATTATCTTTGTAACACTGGAGGGTAAGTTAATTTGCCTTATGTCCCAGAGGGAGATGTTATTTCTGTCTTCCAAGGTGTTCTCTACACAAATACCCTTGAAAAGATAGTCTGGAATAAAAGAGCATCCTGTGCCTCACTCGCAGAACATGGAGAAATACAACTGACCCCTCCAGAGTTGTTTCCCATTGAGACATACCTTGGTAAATCTCCACTTGCTTCCCTTTTTTTGGTCTTGCTCTTGCTAAATCTCCCGCCTGAGATTTTCCTCTTCTTCCCTCCAGAGATCCAAAGACCTTGCTTCATTCAAGCACAAGTTAAATAACCCCTTCCTTGAAGAGCTTTTTCCAAATACTCCAGCATTATAAATTTCTCAGAATCCCCTCTTCTATTTGTGGTCTGTGTCATAAAAACAAGCCATTCTTTAATTTTCTAACTGCTCCAATAAAATTCAATACTCATCCCACCTATTTTTTTCTCAACTCCAAGTTCAGGAATATACTGTAGGGGGTTGCAGTAGACGCTGATGGGGCCCCACCTATAGCCCCCTGAGCATTCTGGGTATATATCAACCTAACTGGTCACTTCCTGAGGGAGTGACTGGAGTATGCATCTGGAAACCTGAAGTGCTAGAGAAGTCAAGTTCCACTCCCAATAGCCCACCACCAATGAGGGGTGCAAGGTGGTGTATAAATACCCCAACTCCCTTGCTCCTCAGGTAGATGCATGTCCTACACTGCCTCCTGGAATTCCAATGGGGCATTAAGCTCCAGTTACCCTCAGTACAACCTGGCTTCATGACACCATTTTGTGGGTGCCCTCCACTCTGTCTCTTGCTTCTTCATGCCCTTCCATTGTTTTCTGAGAGTACCAGCCCCCCAATAATCTACTTGCAATAAATCTTCATCTCAGGGTCATTTTCCAAGGGAACACAAACCAAAAGGGCATCAACAAATGACGATTCTTGAATCACACCTTGAAATTATTAAATATTCATTGACATACAGCTTTCAGTCAAAACCACTGTCATATTTATTATGAGGCACCAACTCCAATAATATCATAAATATTTAAAAGTCATCCTTATGTTTCTAAAGAATAAAATAATCATATTTAATTATGATATCACTAGAATAAAATTTGGAACCAAATCAATCTATATGTGAAAGTGGCAGGAATATCTCTAGTTGAGAAGAGGCACTTGGCCCCAGAATACACCTGAAATGGTTCCAAGCATCTTGGCAATGACTTAGAGGTGCCCTTCTGGCAGTCCTCTGTGGAATGCGATAAGATTGGAGACACTTCAAGAATTCTCTTCATGGCAGTCAAGTGCTACAGGAAAGGTTGACAGGGTCAACTGGCTCTTTGCCAGGGACTTCTCCTGCTCCCGGTACATCCTCATACATAACCCTGGGCTTTATGATGACATCAAATTCAGATTGAGAAAATGTCCCCCATCCCCTATCATGATGCCATGAAGTGCTGACTTGTTTTCCTGATGGTCAAAATGTATGGGTTCCTGGCTTGTAACGATTAAAAGGGTCAGGTTAACGAGCATGTGGTGGTCCCCAGTAAGGTATGAGAGGAGTCAAAGTCCTTTGGGCATTTAGGACAGAGACACTGTACTGGGAGAGTAAGAGCAGCCTCAGAATGAAAAACAGCATTAAATGTTTGAAAGGCATGGCGACGAGGCAACAAGAGTATCTGCCATTACTCTGGACACAGAGCTCAGTCCTTCCCCATCACATGTAGATTGGCACCAGTCCAAAAGGCTGTTTCCAGCATGGAATGCAACACAGAATCCATTCTCAGAATAGAGCATGGAACATAACCCCTGAATCCTTCCCTTGCAGCTGCCCTGGGACCTGGCAGGATTCATGCCACTTGACCACATAACCTGTTACAAAACAGCTATGGGAGGGGACCTTGACAAAGAGCCCAGTTATCTTATCCTGTTGACTTATGTAGACACTCTTGTTGTGTTCGTCCCAAAGGAGAAACTAAAGTAACAGGAAAAGGAAAGTCTTCCTTGCCAAGACCCTAGAGATCAAGTAACTAGTGTCAGGTAATCCAAGAAGACACAGAAAGCAGTGGGAAAATAGACGAGCACCTACCGCACTATTACTGTTACAGTCAGGAAGTTCAGTTTAAGAACAGGTCAGTTAAAGTGTGACTCTATGAGTCAGAGGCCCCAGTGTGTGAAACCAAAATCCTTCACACTCTGGGTACTGCTCCAGACCCAGATCCACCCTGAGCACCACAACAGGACCAGAGACAGTGAGGACTGGAACCAGGTGGGCCACGTGAGAGCTACAAAGAAAGAGACCACACTCGTATTAAGCTTGCTGGAGAGAATGATCGGTGCGTTTAACAGAACGTGGGTGCACTCTGCAAATAGTGACTATTTTAAGGAATTTGAAAGGTAAAGGGTAATTAAGTCTCAGCGTGAGCGTCACATCTGAGCTCACCTAAGGGGAAAGAAATCTCCCACAATCTCAGAGCAAGACTGTCTGGGAGTGGGTTACATGCCCCAAACGTAGAGAAGATGTTCCCTGGTGCCACACCACTAGCGGGACTGTGTCAGCCTGAGTCTGGAAGTCCTCATTTCCAGCTGTAAGCCTCCTATGATGGCCTTGCCCTGGCCCTTCCATCTCATAAATGCGAGTGTGTGGAGGGGGTGACGGGTGGAGAGAGCTTTGGCCAGGCAAAACCACCCAACACTTCCCGGATGCCAGGAGGAAAGCTTTCGCTCCCTCTGCCCACCGTGACATTCACAGCCTCCATCACGGTGTTAGGGCAGCCCAGATCATGCCTTTGGCCAACCCATCCACATTTTCTCCCTGTACTCTGAAACTGTCACTGATGAGCTGCTTTTGAACTTGGTGGTGTAGGAGAGCTCCTAGCCAGACGCTTCCACTGTTCCATCCATGCGCGTCTTTGTCGTCTCTAAGGCTGCCTGGTCCCTAAAGCTATTCACTCTTCTCTCTGCAGATACAGTCAGACTACACTGCCCAGAGTGTCTTAGAGTCACATGTGGCTAAGTCACAAGAACAACAGTCACACAAAAGAAGGGTCAGCGTAGAATAGAAAACAGAGGCTGGTTAGACGACTGTTAGCATCTATCTGATTTCACAGGGCACTTTCAAACTTCCACACCTTTCCGAAAGTACATCCAGATATGCTGTCTCATGTTCCAACCAATAACTCTGAAAAATAGGAAAGGAAAGAAGCTGGTACCCTATTTACAGACAGGAAAGCAGAGGCAGGAAAAATCACTGATCAACCCAGGATTATAAAGTAATAGAGGCCAGGCTGCAGGCAGAACTCTGCTGTCCTGACAACTGACTTTTGTCTTACTCATGCTCACCATGTTATATTCAGTTTCTCCTAAAAATTCCCCATTAATGGTCAGCTTTATTATATTCATTCTTAAATTAAAAAAAATTTTTTTAACTTTATTCATTTTTGAGAGACAGAGAGAGACAGAGCATGGGCGGGGCAGGGGCAGAGAGAGAGAGAGGGAGACACAGAATCTGAAGCAGGCTCCAGGCTCTGAGCTGTCAGCACACAGCCCAACGTGCAGAGCCCGACGTGGGGCTCGAACTCACGAACTGCAAGATCATGACCTGAGCTGAAGTTGGACGCTCAACCGACAGAGCCACCCAGGTGCTCCTCGTTCTTAAATTTTAATAATGTGGGCCACTGCATCTTATTTTATTCTACCTGTAATTACATAAAATGATACAAATAAAAAGAAGGCTTACACTCCCCAAAATATGTACCTAGGAGCTTTGAGGGAACATAACTTTAATCCTTTTAGGCAGAGCTTACGTTTACACATAATCCTTTATACAACGGCTACAGATGCTAAGAGGTTAGGGTTCACTGCAAGCGTACGTGTGATTCGGGTCCCAGCCCACGGTGTCCTTTTATCTGCCAAAGCCACCACTCCTTCCCTGAGGAACACTGAAACAAACACTTGACTGAATTCCCCCTCCAACTCAGTCACCTGTCACATATTCTCAAACCAACGAGCACCTCACGAGGCTACGTATTGGTGAAGATGTGTAGAAATCGGAGCCCTCCTGTTTTGCTACTGGTGCGAATGTAGAAGGGTGCAGCTGCTCCGGAAAATGGTCTGGCAGCTCCACAAAAAGTCAGACACAGGGCGCCTGGGTGGCGCAGTCGGTTAAGCGTCCGACTTCAGCCAGGTCGCGATCTCGCGGTCCGTGAGTTCGAGCCCCGCGTCGGGCTCTGGGCTGATGGCTCAGAGCCTGGAGCCTGCTTCTGATTCTGTGTCTCCCTCTCCCTCTGACCCTCCCCCGTTCATGCTCTGTCTCTCTCTGTCCCAAAAATAAATAAAAAACGTTGAAAAAAAATTTAAAAAAAAAAAAAAAAAAAAAAAAGTCAGACACAGAGTTACCATGTGACCCAACAATCCCACTCCTAGGTACACACCCAAGAACAATGAAAACATGTCCACACAAGAGCTCGAACACAAATGCTCACGGCTGCATGATTCATAAGGGCCGACCAAACAGTCATCAACTACTGAATGGATAAACAAAATGGGGTCTGTCCACACAATGGAATGCTAGTCGTTAAGAAACAGGAGTAAGGTGCTGACAAGCTACAACACGGATGAACCTTGGAAACACGATGCTGAGGGAAGAAGCCAGACACAAAGGAACAAAGATTATATGATTCTGTTTATACAAAATGTGCAGAACAGTCAAATCCAGAGAGACGGAAAGTAGATTAGTGGTTGCCAGGGGCCTAGAAGAATGGAGAGATGGGGGAGGTGATGGCTAATGGGTATGCAGTTTCTATCTGAGGGATGATAAAATTGTTCTAAAAGTAGATTATGGTGATGGTTGATTAACTCTCTAAATAATGAATGTCAAATGCTTATAATAATACATGGCATGTGATTAGCACTATAAAGGCTATTAAAATAATGTCACAATATAATATTATTTCAATAATTATTACCCTTATAATAATAATTATTATTATATTTACTACTATGAATAATAATCCCCTGCCCTCCAAGTATAGTTTCCCTTAGTGTGGATCAACAGAGTGGGGCCCATGGTCCAAATATGACCGAGGGTTAGCAGCGTTTATTCTCCCGGCTTGTGTACACAGTTAGATTTCAAGAAAAATTATGTTGTTTAGAAAATAGGATTTGCCTCAGAACACTATTTGTAGGTCTTTGATAATAACCCACATTATAAGTTCTACTACTCTGAAAATGAAATCAATGTAACACAGAGCTGCCCACACCCCAAATGCCAACCTACCTGACCACTTAGAAGCCTCATGTTAGCACCTCTTTCCAAACTGGTTTCAATCTGTCACATATCTGCTACCACAACGGAACATTCTTCAGTCTCCTGAGATAATATGGTAATTGATGCTTGCATTTTTAAAGTGGATCGGGATTTTTTTAATACCAAAAAAAAAAAAAACAAAACAAAAACAGTGTTGGGAGCAAGGGAGGCCACTAGGAAGGGAGAGACACAGAGACAGAGAAAAACAAAGAGAGATGAAAGACATGGAGACGAGAGACAGAGAGATCAAACCTATGGAGAAAGAACTCACATGGGGCCCAATTTCTTTCACACATCCATGAATCCCCCTCGCACATGGGGCTCACACAACCTTCAAAGTGAGCTTTCCCCATGCTGTGTGGGAGAGATCAGCATTAAGACAACTGGATGTAAACTTTCCAGAAGAAAAGAAAAACAGGCACAAAAGAACACAAGCCTTTTTGCCTTTTCCAAGGAATCAAAAAATGACTCAAGAACAGCACGTCAAAATCAAAGATGACAGCAGTTTCAAAGCTTCTCCATAAGATCAAAGGCAGAGGAAGGGGAAAGAAGACAGAATCTGAGACAGTGGGGAGAAGGGTCCTCGTAGCCAGTGCGAAGCCATAATAACCATTATCTCCAATAAGTTAACTTCACCCTTGACAGTCAGCTGTAGGGCTCTCCCAGGGAGCTTTGTGGAAAGGTCAGTAACAGAAACAAAAATGAGGCATTTTAGCAAAAACACTGAAATCAAATTCTACTGGCAGAAGTCTTCCAGGACATCACCTTGCCCTCTCTCCCCTAAAAAGACTGTCTTGCTGGACCTCACATACTTTATTTTTTGTAACATTTATTTATTTATTTATTTATTTATTTATTTGGGGAGGGGGGTGCAGAAAGAGAGGGAGAAAGGATCCCAGGCGGGCTGCGCACTGTCAGCACAGAGCCAGACGCAGGGCTCAAACCCATGAACCACGAGATCATGACCTAACCAAAACCAAGAGTTGGTTGCTTACCCAACTGAGCCACCCAGGTGCCCCGTGGACCTCACATATTTTAAACTGAATTTGAGTAAAGTGCCCCAGAATCCAGTAACAGTTTCAGTTAGATCACACAGGAATTGTTTTCAAGTCAATATATTTATCCTTGTAGCATTTAAAAATGTGACTTTCCTACAACCTTCCCCAAGTGAGGGAAAGAAGCATGAATGCTAGTGAAATGTTTATTTTCGTGATTTGAGGACTGATCTCAGTATAATTGGTCAGAAACCACCTCTCCCTCATTCTGTTGCCATTATAAAATACTTCTCTCTCAATTTAACTCTTGTTCTCCCCAATACTGTGCTGCATAACACTTGAGTGTGGTAGTGGAATGGATTCCACATGATTAGTTCTACGTAATTGAGCAATAAGGCCTCGTTATGCATGAAAGTCATTGGGCCTCTCACATAGGAACAACTCGAGAACAATGATGCATTGTTCCCACTAACTGTGCAAAGCATTCCCTGTAGGACTGTGTGTTCTTTTGCTTGGGAAACAGCATTTCCAAATGACGACCGGAGCACTGTTTGAGGGAATATTTCCTCTAAAGCAATCTCCTTCCCAGAACATTCTCCCGGTTCCTCGTTTCCGAGGGGTTATGAGAGAGCAGATCGATAGCAGTTGAGAATATAGTATAGTCCCTGGCACATCATAGGTGTCCAGTAAAAAGCGGTTTTAAAATGATCTTTAGAAAACTTGCTGACACCGTTCTTTCAGAGAGAAAACGCAAGCCATGCATACCTCTAACCTCACCGTCTCCTCGCCTCTATCTTTCCTGTATATAAAATAGATGTTTCCCACTGCCTTCAGGACAACCACATGTTCCTGAAAATAGCTCTAGATACTTGAATGGCAGTTTCCACCTAAATAGAAAACTTCATTATTTTTTTAAATTTTTTTTAACGTTTATTCATTTTTGAGAGACAGACAGAGACCGAGCATGAGGGGGGAAGGGGCAGAGAGAGAGGGAGACACAGAATCTGAAACAGGCTCCAGGCTCTGAGCTGTCAGCACAGACCCCGATGCGGGGCTCGAACCCACAAACTGCAAGATCATGACCTGAGCCGAAGTCGGATGCTCAACTGACTGAGCCACCCAGGTGCCCCAAACTTCATTATTAAAATGCAGGCCCAGAGTATGCTAGCCTAGAACAACACACACACACACACACACACACACACACACACACACACACACACACACTTCAACAAATACATAAATCCAAAGCAACCTTGTAAAGTGTTTGCACTTTTTGTAATGTATTGAATGTTGTCAGATCACACCAAGCCTTTGACTTTATCGATACCTGAACACTACCTACATGTATCTTTGCCTTCTTCAAAAAGGTTATAAGGACAATCTGCAAATCTGTAAATGAGCAAATAAGTGTGCATATAGTTCAGTGAGCATTTCTTTATTTATTCTGTATTGTTACACTCAGGCTATTTCTATAAAGTGCATCCAAGTTTGCCAAATCTCAAGCATTAACTTTTCATCTATGTTTTCCCTAAATGTTTTGTTCTAATGTTTGTTCCTCTGAAACAGGTTAAAGAGTTTAAAAAAAAAAAACTGGCTGATTTTTAATGCAACCAGCTTCACAAAAAACAGATGGTGTATAACCTGGCTAATTAGATAACAGAGGGAGAATCTCATTCCCTAAATAAAACTGTCTTTTGAGTAAACCTTCCACATATCACTTAAACTAGCCATAAAAATGAGTCTTTGGGGAAAGGTTTTCCCCACCAATGTCATCAATCATGTCATTTCCCTTCTTTCTCTCATTCCCCTTCTGCCCTCATACCGTTTCTTCCCGTGTTTATCTACCTAGAGAAATAGGAGCTAAGGCAGAAGGCTAAGAGTAGATAGGCAATTACTCTTACCTAAGCACAGGAACACCCAAACGCTGAAAACTTTGCCAAATGAATGTTTTTCAGTGCCAAGCAAGTCCACGGGATGTATTTGTGTTAAATGTTGCAGTCTCGCATAGCTAAGAGAACGGACTCTGAACGACCATGCCGAGAAACCAAATTCAAGACTCCTTCTATACTTTGATCCATGCTCCCCTAAATGCCAATCACCCACAAAGCACACCCGGAGGAGAAGCATCAGCTGGGCCCTGCACCACACCCTCTCTGAAATAATAGAGGCAGATCACCCAGACCAACTCTTTAGTTCACTGCATCTCTGCATGAAAGTCACCTCCAAAGGCTGTCTGAGATCCCCAACCTACCCATTCATGCGGGACAGGCTACGGCAACTTATTTTCCAAGATTCTCCTATGGACAATTACACCAAATACCACCGCCAGAAACACATACCCACACATGCACACAAGCGCATTTCATTTTCTGAAACAGGGTGTGAGCCAACAATGAAAGGAAGAATCATTTCCAGGAGCAGTTTTGTAGACCACAGTGCATAGTTTTCTTCCTTTCCCGCCTGTCTGGGCTGGCTGGAAAGAAAAAGGTGTCAACTTCTGAGCCACAAGTCCCTTAAACCCTCTACCTTTCATCACACCAAGAGAAACACTGAAAAATACAGCTCCAGTAAGGATTTAATTAAATTCCCAGCACAGGGCTCTGGGTTGTTTTTTTGTTGTTGTTTTTTGTTTTCTATTGTTTTTCCCCATTGTAATCTGGAGAAAATAGTTTCTTCTATTGCTTAACATTGATGACTCCTTCTGACTCCAGATTCTCTTCTCTCTTCAGACTGACAGCACACGGCAGGCATAAACCTTGAGTTCTTCATCCATTCAGCTCTGGCTTCCAGGACAGTGCTGAGCCGAGTTTGTGCTCCTGGATTGTTTCTTTCTTTAAGCGTTGTGTTGTTAATCAGTTGAAGGCCCCCACACGCCCCTTCTTCTACACTCATTTACACAAACACTGAGGTCACTGCCTGCTCTAGCTACTCTTACCTTGCCTGTGTTCAGGGCTTGCTTTTCCTAGATTGTAACAAGGGATTGCAATGCCTGCCTGGGGGTAAGGGTTGAACTCATTTTGTTAAGGCTCTGTGACTGACCTTGTTCATTAAGTCCATGCACAGTCACCTACTTAATAAGGTCCCGATCACATTTGGGGGAAGAGGTTGCCGCAGTGGCATAACTACTGAATTTCCCCAAATCTGTACGTAAAAATGGACAGAACAACCAGACAGCAAAACCACGCATGTATTCACTGCAAACTCCAGGGACACCATATATCCATGAACCACAAACTACAAGGCTTGAGCATCACTGTCTTTGTGGGGGGAAGCCAAGGAAAACATCAGGGATTCTGGCAGACCTAGAAACAGAAGAAACCCAACAGAGCCAGTAGATTTTCCCTAGCAAGCATGGTGGGCCAATTTGAGAAAAGCAGCTGGAATTGACAAAAGTGCTGTTCGACTCGGTAACAAATGAGTGCAAGATCTCCATGCAAGTGTGAAGGGGCTGGGGCAGCCTGGCCCACACACACTCTTGAAGCTGACCCACCAGGTTCCCTCCCTTCAGGCCAGGGCCCCCACACAGGGAGTGGGCTCCAAATTCAGCAGGACAGGGATAATAGAGACAGAAAAGAGTGACCAGCTAACTCATAATTTTCTTTAATTGACATAAAAACAACAGGACAGGGAGATCTATGAAGTTATAAACTATGCTGAATACAGCTACTTTTAAAAGTTGAGGAAAACTAATTTCATGTGAAAATGAATAACAAAAAAGGATCATAAGTAAATTTGATTTAAATTGATTATAAGGAAGGAGAATATGGAGAATAACATTCCCACAGACAAGCAGAGCAGGACAGCAAATACGTCCTCATAAACACTTGAGAACTACAATTTGCTATCTGACACAGAGCTAGAAGACACTGATAAAAATGGGACAAAACATGAAAGTACAACATAAGTCAGAAACAAAACCTCTCAGAAAGCAGATGGCAGAACTCAAGACAACTACCAATAAGAAAAAATTTTTCACAAGTAAAGAAAAAAATGGAAAAAACACAAGAGAATAAACAAATAAATGATGACTTGTAAGAAATAAAGGATAAAAGTGAAATTTTCAAACTCAAAAAATCTGAAGAGATAAAAGGATTTGACCGAATGTGACAAATACTTAAATAGCAAAGAAGATCCAACAATGTTGACAATAAAAACCCCTGAAGAAGAAAGCCAGAACAAGGCAACAGATACTAGAAATCATAATTCAAGGAAATTTTTCACAATAAAGATTTGAAATGATGTATCAAAACAGCAAGGAATATCCCTGAAAATACTGACTCTGAATAACCAACTGAAGATACTATCCTATAAAATTGCTGTATTTTGAGGAAAAAGAAAAGAATCCTATAGGTTTACAGGAAAAATAAAACAGAAAGTGACATATAATGGAAATAAAAACAGACTTTGACAGCAAGGCTTTATTCCAATAAAACTAGAGTAATAGAATTAAGATACTCAAGGAAGATCACCAAAGCTGACATCAACATAAGGCTGCTGGTAAACATTCAATAGAGAATTTCTTTCTTTTTTTTTTTTTTAATGTTTATTTATTTTTGAGAGACAGAGACAGAGAATGAGAGGGGGAGGGGCAGACAGAGAGGGAGACACAGAAGCCGAAACAGGCTTCAGGCTCCCAACTGTCAGCATAGAGCCCGATACAGGGCTCGAACCCACGAACCAGGAGATCATGACCTGAGCCAAAGTCAGACACTTAACCGACTGAGCCACCCAGGTGCCCCTCGATACAGAATTCCTTCTCTACAAAAACATGTTGAGAGTTGAAAGGGAGAGAGCAAACCTTACAATATGACTTCAAAGATCTCATATCACAGTCAATATCAAGAAAGCCATCGATGACAGTGAGGGAGGTCAAGGTGAGGCAAGAGTCGACAGGAAGAGGCTCTCACCAGCCATAAATGAGACAACATGAACCAGAGTAAGGACGAAGATGGCAAAGGATGGAAACCTATCTGTTTAAAACCAGGAGTTCACAGTTAAATTTTTAAAAATTAATTGATCACTTTCTGATGGTTGTAAGAAAACAATCCATGACCTTGAAAACTGATAAAGCTGAAGAATCGAGCATTTTTCCTGCCCTTCCTATATGAGCTATACTGCTGTGCAATCAGAGGATAGATGAGAACAAGGCACTCTTTATGAGGTTTCTATGGGCAATAAATGAAAAAATGAATGGACTTGGCATGTTAACATCTGCTTCCACCTCCCTCCCTCTCTCTCTCTCTCTCTCTCTCACACACACACACACATACACACACACACACACGAAATCAATCAAAGTCAGATATCATTGTGGCTTCTGAGAATAGAACTCAATAGCACATATAGTCTTGCCAAACAGACCGAATGTGGGTCTGATCAGTCTCTGTATCCAGCTGCAGGAAATATAGACAATGGAGGAAAACACTAATCTTCACTATGAGTAAAGCTATCGGCCACATCCAGACTTTGGGAAATGCAACGGGTCCAACAACCCAGGTTCCCTGGCAGGTAGAGTGTAAGGAACAGCAGTGGCAAAAAGGAGTAGAGGAGAAAATTGTAGATTAAAAGCAATTTAAAAGACATCAAATTATAAAAGTAGACAAGAACTGTCATGTCTAAGGATGCATATCTGGAGGGGGGACAGAACTAGACAGAAATTGAAGACAGTAATCACTATAAAAGTTAGCCCCATGCATCCATCCATGGAGGGAGGGAACAGAACGGGTATAAGTGGGAAGGGACACATACTAGAGCTGCTAGTGCCCCTGGATGTTCTAGGACATGTGTCATATTTATAAGGGCACTTGCCATATAATCTTGTGTGTGCACTTTTTGTGTGGTTTTCTGTACATACGTCTCATTTTACAGCGAGCAGTTTAGTTAAAAAGAAAAAATAATCATCACAATAATGGCCCAAATGATCCAGAAAAGGAGCAATCATACAGAGGTTGGAATGCAGCGGAATACCTGAAGGTCTAGAGTAAAAGCAGATGGTGAAGAACACGGAGGTCCCGCATCTGGAGGCCAGGGTCAGGGGGGAGCTATGGGCAAGGTCGTCCAGTGTAGTCGGAGATCCCAAATCCCGGGGTAGGCATTCTGGGCGAAGAGGGAGCACGTGGTATCCGCATGAGGCATCGTTAGCAAAAGCACCATGATTCAGCTCCCTGGGGACCGAGCCAGAGCTACAAATCACCAGCTGAAGGAAGGCAAGTTGGAGAAAAAGAACACAGAAGAAAGTCTTAAAATTACGGCTCCACCTCATCCACTGCCACACCAGTATTTATGGAAAAGAGGGAGGCTGTAAATATAAAAGCAATTTTAAAAAGAAAAGAATTCTTCAGAAATTAAGGTGTTTTTAGAGAACAGTGATTGTTTTTCCCTGAAGTACATGCTTGTGAAAACTCCTCTGGAGGGACCCAAGATTAACATCATTTACAGACCTGGTCTACAACATCTAACATCTTCTTCCCTTTCCTCTTCTGGATACAGATGGCATGCCTTATGGGCTCAGGCCCTCTTGGCCTCATCTGTCCCTAAGGCTGTCGGCCATTTACTGGTGTGGCCACCCCTGCAGTGACCAATGGGGGATGGGGGGCAGTCTCCGGCTCACTTCCTATGAGCACAGTTTGCCTTGCCTCATGCTGCATGGGGCATCCTTAATTCCCCTTTGCCATGTAAGATAAACATATCCACAGTTTCAGGGCATCTCTGAGGAGGCCATTATTCTGCCCCCACATTCCACTTTCCCTGGTCTCTGTGCCCCTAGGATTTCTCTCCTAAGAAAATTTTTCTCATAAGCGATTTGCTAGTCTGTACTTCCTAGAGAATCTGACCTAAGATGGTTGGTACCAACAGTGGGCCCCAGAAAGGAGACCCTCAGAGAACCCGGGGCCTGATCACTGGCCACACATAGGATAGTGGTTGTTCCTGGCATGTGTGGGCATCACAGCGACTCACACTGCACCTGTGGTTAATGACGAGGAGGCATAGGTGGAAAGTGAGGTTTGGGAAGGTGACAATAGTGGTGACAAGGAATAAGTGCAGGAGGAATTCTCTGGATGGCATCAGAAGCTTTGCAAGAAATATGCTCAGGGTAGCCATCCACCAATTTAAGGTACATCTTCAGCAACCACAGGGCAGATTATATTGAAAATAGAGTCCAAGTTTTCATGTTTCAAATGGTTGAGATGCAAAAGACACTGAACACGCAGCCTGACGTCGAAGTCAGAGGCAGACCTTCAATGAGAAAAGAATGGGACTCTGAGACAGAGTGGGGGATATCTACCAAGACCCGCATGAAAATCTTAAACCCCCAAGTCCCTCCAGCACTCTGGGCTCCCAGAAGCTGCCTCGCTCCCTGGTGTCAGAACCTTGCCTAGAGACCTCACAATGGCCATAGCTGAAGGAGGTATTTTGCCAGATGTTCTTGTTCTTCTTGATGTTGGCAGGTCACCAAAGTCTGTACAGAGCCTTCAAAGGTTCCCTCCACCAGCCTCCCCGCTCAGCCATATGCCTCTCTGGGAGGTCTGGGCAGGCGGAGACGGGTCCCTCCTGGAAAGCACTCGTATGCACACCTCCTTTTCTCTCCCTCTGGGGCACCATCAAATATTTTCTAGTTTCTTGGGAGAACCATCTCCCCTCAAGCCACAAACTTCCCTAAATTTTCTGTCTAGAAAGCATCCTCTATCTTCCCTAGGATGTTTGGCTCCTGAAAACCAAAGCCAAGAAGAAACCTTCCAGTTATTTTCCGCTTTGTGCACTGAGGCAAAGCTGCTCACAAGAACCTCACAGAGGCAACATGCAATAGGATAGATAAGGGAATAATCAGGAGGGGACATACGATTTCAAAGAATATGGACACATCTCTGTAAAAATAAGTTACAAAGTGATGGAGCCACACATGCATCCAGGAGAGGGGCATAATTGCCTGTCAGGGCTAAATTCTACATGAAGACACGTAACCCTAAATATTGACTGGACTGCACGCTCTGGAAAACGGTGTGGAGGTTCCTCAAAAAATGAAAACTAGATCTACCCTACGACCCAGTAATAGCACTGCTAGGAGTTTACCCAACGGATACGGGAGTGCTGATGCGTAGGGGCGCTTGTACCCCAGTGTTTATAGTAGCACTTTCAACAATAGCCAAATTATGGAAAGAGCCTAAATGTCCATCAACTGATGAATGGATAAAGAAGATGTGGTTTATATATACAATGGAATACTACGTGCCAATGAGAAAGAATGGAATCTGGCCATTTGTAGCAACGTGGATGGAACTGGAGAGTGTTATGCTAAGTGAAATAAGTCAGGCAGAGAAAGACGGATACCATAGGTTTTCACTCTTATGTGGATCCTGAGAAACTTAACAGAAGACCATGGGGGAGGGGGGGCGGGAAAGTTACAGAGAGGGAAGGAGGCAAACCATAAGAGACTCTTAAATACTGAGAACGAACTGAGGGTTGATGCGGGTTGGGGGAGAGGGGAAAGTGGGTGATGGGCATTGAGGAGGCCACCTATGGGGATGAGCTACCGGGTGTTGTATGGAAACCAATTTGACAATAAATTATATTTAAAAAATACTGACTGGACTGCAAATATCTACTTGTCATGTATTTTAAAATAGGATGTCATAAAGCAAAACTGAAGGAGAACCAATTCATGCAACTCATCACAACCTTGATTCTTTCCTGATAATTTCTGAAAGACTCGTTCAAATAACACTGGTCCAAACTCCTCTAATTATTACTTGGCTCCATGGAATGACAAGGGCTCACACATCTTTCAGGTGAATTTTTTGATCATCCTGTCTCAAAAGTATGTCAAAAATCACAGCTGGAAAACATTTGTAATACTCAAGCAAGGCACGTATTTCTGAATGGAAACAAAATGTGTATATTGGAAAAAGATTTGTAGAGACCCCACGTAAATGTACATCTTTAGCCTGAACAACTGAATCCTCGTCATACAAGCATTTTGCATTTACATTGTTATCCTGGAACAACACTATCCCAGGGAGGCATACACAATAGCCTAACATTTACATGCCGACCTGAACATCTATCTAACATCAGGCATATTATATGAGCGTCCCCAAATCCAAGCTGCAAATATAAATCACATTTTTGATACACTAATTTTTTCACAGCCAAAAAAGCAATCATCCATTAGCTATCAATTTAAAGAGATTTTAGGGTAATCCCAATGCCCTCAACCATCTATTATGGCCGCTAAGAGTTGCAGTAAATTAGTTTACCTTTGGTGCAAAGTCTCATATCATCCATGAAATAATAGAAGTTGATCCCTTTAACAATAACATAACATGACATAACATGACATAACATGACATAACATAACATAACATAACATAACATAACATAACATAACATAACATAACATAAAATAGAATTTGGAGGCTTCCCAAAAGCCTTCACGAAGGTGCACTGGAAAGCTCGCCATCTTGAATCATCCTGCCTAATAAACAAGCATGACTGATCAGAGCCCTGCAGGGAGAGAGAGCACAGAGGGCTCCTGAGATGTGCCTGAGATGAGTGAGAAGGTAAGAATCCCCTGAGAGGCCAACCAAGATGAACTTCGCAGCCCTCAAAAAATAGAAAATTGACACATCTTTGACCGATCGGCATACATTCAACTATTTTTTAAACAGAGGAAATTAATTTTTTTTTATCAGTCACACTTGACAATTATCTGGAAATACTCCAGATACAGCAAATCTCAGCCAAAGCCTCCTTGTATGCACCAAACAATAGGAACTTCAGCCAAAAACAAACAAACAAACAAACAACAACAACAACAAAAACCACTGTATTTGGGGCAACAAGAGCTGAAACAGAGCCAGTCTGCCTCTAAACTATCTAATCTATCTCATTATAGACATAGGATTATCTGATATCTTCCTGTGTCGTTTACCCGGAATAAACTAAAGAATGGGTTTAAATATATTACCTTTAATGCACATAAAGGGAAAATAAATCTGAATATCTTAGAAAGAGATATATATAATCCAGGTGGATATCCCACCGATACAGATAAATAGAGATGACAGAGACAGATAAAGACAGAGATAAATGTTTCCAAATTTCACGTTAAAGTTTCCAACTTTGGGGCGCCTGAGTGGTTCAGTCGGTTGGGCATCCGACCTCGGCTCAGGTCATGATCTCACAGTCCGTGAGTTCAAGCCCCACGCCGCACTCTCGGCTGACAGTTCCGAGCCTGGAACCTGCTTTGAATTCTGTGTCTCCCTCTCTCTCTGCCCCTGCCCTGCTTGTGCTCTTTCTCTCTCTCAAAAATAAATAAACATTAAAAAAAGTTTCCAAACTTGACTCTCTTTTTTTGCTTAATTTAAAATAATTTATCCATACATCACATATTTGTCTAAACACAGTGTCAATCTAGATTCTAGGCATCAGATAAATATTAAAGGAACCAAAATTTTCATTCTGCACCAACACAAGCCAGAAATCATTTTTAATAATTTACAATGCAAGGAACAAAGAGCTTTTCCATTTCTCTCAGTAGAAATTCTCATCTATTAGCCCTTTTCCACCTCAGATCCTAAGCTCTCCTTCCTTCTCATGCACCTTGACATACATGTGAGAGGTAAGCATCAGTTGTAAAGCCAAGAAACACATCTCCACCATTAATGTAGCTGGGTTTGGCCAAGAAAAGCCACCAAGCTGGTGAAATATGTAGACAGAGCCTCAATAAGCAACATCATTTGAAAGCAGAGTACATTGTCCGATGCAAAATTGAATGGCTACATAAAACAAACGGATTGTGTAAAGATTTCTTGTCGATACCCAATGGTTTACAATTCTGAACGCTGGATCTTTGTTTCTTTCTAGCTATCCTTCTGTCAGCCTTGCTCTCTTTTATCTTGTGTTGCCCAACCATGCTGAATTTTTTGCCCTGCCTATTCATCCCCTTTGTACATGCCAAGGGATTTTGGTCTTCTGATGCTTTCTCTTTGCCAACATCCTGTTTGGATTATTGATAGAGAGGCTGGATCTTTGGAAAGCTCTCATCTTTGAAAGAGTTGTCAAGCTGCAGTTTTGCAAACTGCAGAGCACAAACACTTCAATATTTATGCTCCTTCTATCGACACTGAGTAAATTAGACTCTGGAATACCTGCATTAACCAAACCATCTGCTTCACTGCATTTTTTTAAATGAGTAGGTGGGGGGAAATTATGGGCATTTTCTCTTATCTCTTGTTGCCAGGGAGACGACTTTTTCTTGGTAGGGATAATCCTAGAATCTCAAAAGAGCTAGGATGCAACCTTCCTTCCCCTCTTTCTTTGAATGAAATCTGTGTCTCCCCTGGAGAGAGAGCTTTACACCGGCTACTCAGTCTCCGAGGACATTATAATATCCCAAGCTAGTCCAAAACATGACGGGCTGAATTTTCGCTTTGCACTTCCACGGTCAGCCGGCACCAAATGGAGGGGTCCGCAAAGTTTGCCTCAAAAAACAAAATGACTGTTTTATAAAGGGTTATTCTGTCATTTGGGCCCATAAAACTCAAGGGAAGCGAAAAGATCCACTCTGCCCCATCGGAGTGAAAGCCGTACTGAAAGAACCCCTTGTGTGATGAAGACAAAATAAAAAATAATTATGTTCAGTTCCATGGGGCTTTCTTCCTGAAAACATAAAAGAGAATCTGCAAGCAGAGGGGGAAACTGCCCACGGTGTTCATATCCTCGGGGGTCTTGGAAAACATCATGCCTCAGCGTACACAGCCTACATGCCACTACAGGAGAGAACACACTTAAAAGAACTTGTGAAATACTGTGTTTGTGGATCATGGGTTTGCTTGCTTAGGTGGAGGGTAAATCGCCAGTAGCACATTTTGTACCAGGAAGGCGACTGTGCCCAGAACAGAAACTGGCTGTGGACAAACAAGTAATTTGCATTCTGCTTTTGCAGACAATCGTATTCCACCCCCAACCCACATCATATTTGCATAATTCGTTTATGAAATGCTGTTTTTCATTCTCTGGAACCCACAGCTGCCGCGAGGGGAATGGGCATGGTCCACACCCAGCTTCAAATTCACTCCTGCATAATGCTCAATGAGAGGATTTTTGCACACAGTTAAGAAGGAGGCCCAGACGCTCAAGGAAGGCAGGCCTTGAAAGACTTTCTGCCTTCTGCTTAGTGTGACATCCAAGAAAGCATGGCAAAGAGACCCCAAGAACCCCAACTGGTGATGGCTAAACAGTAATCATTGATTTGGGGGTTAGAAATGATTGAGAAAAAAAACTTTACCTTGATTCACAGGGAAGCAGGAAAATTAGTGCAAAGGGGACCTGAAAGTTTAGCCTCAATTTTTAATGTTAACTAAGCTGTACAATAACATGGTACACAATAAATGCCACGTAATGACCAGTAGGGTCTCTCCCACAATAAATGCCACGTAATGACCAGTAAGGTCTGAGACCCTTACGTGAGGTTTACTAACTTGTTTGCCTCCATTATTACCAACAGCAGTTCGGTGAGTGTGTAAAATTATTACCGTGCCCCAGAAGACACGGCTTTCTGTATCAGAGCAACTCAGTGGGCCAGCTGCAGCCACACAAGCTGGAAGCCTGCTACAAATGCACACCCACGGGCTCCACAACAGATGTGCAGGATCAGAGTCCACGGGAGGGGGTGTCCAGGCGTTAATAAGCTGGCCAGGCGAGGTTGAGGCACAGGTCTGAGCACCACTGGTGTGGGTTGTTTGGGCCCTACACCACAAAACCTCCCATGTCCTCATTCATGTCAGTAATTAGCTCCCTCTCGCATCATTGAATACAGAGACATTTCATTTCTAGTACCGTGTATGATGCATTCACATCACAGAAATATAGACCATATTATCCAAGACCCTATTTAAATGCATTAACTTCATAGGCCATAATTTACTAAATCCTTGAAGCAGACGAAAAAAGAAGGAAATATTAAGAGGAAAGGTAGGAAAAATTATTTAGGAAATTATGCTGCCATTAAATATAGTATTTGAGAGGAATGTGTAAAAATATGAAGAAATACATTATAATATTAAATGCAGAATAAAGAATTACATATTTACTGTAATCACACTCTTAGGTTATACATTTTTAAAAGGACGGGAAAGACAGTCACTAAAATGTTAGTAGTCAATGTCTCTGGGTGGTAGAACAACACATGATTGTGTTTCACCCCTCTTTTTACTGTGTCTGGTTTTCATTGTTTTGATCATAACACGATGAGAGGTATTCCTTTTTTTTTTTAACCTTTATTATTTAATGTTTTTATCTGTTTTTGAGAGAGAGATACAGAGCATGAGCAGGGTAGGAGCAGAGAGAGAGGGAGACAGAGAACCTGAAGCAGGCTCCAGGCTCTGAGCTGTCAGCACAGAGCCCAACTCAGAGTTGGAACCCATGAACTGTGAGCTCATGACCGGAGCTGAAGTCAGACCCTTAACTGACTGAACCACCCACGTGCCCCGAGGTATTGTTTTTTTAATGAAAAATATACTTTAAACACACATTAAGGCAGGACCAGTCTATAAGTGGCTAACACGAAGATAAAACAGTAATGCCATTTGTCACCCTCAAGTTCTTAATCTGGTTGAGATACTCCAGATGTGAAGCATTGCCGAGTCTCTCCTGGATTTGCTACTAACAGATAGATATAGTGATACTATTTTACTAGGCCATCTTGTAGAGCACATCACACACATTAAGAAATGGTCCTGACAGCCCAGAAATACTCTGGTAAAATACATGTAACATAAGGGGTGGTTTGGGAATCACGTAGGTGTCTAAACAGGTTTCATTATAAAAAGGAGGACCCATTGAGGTTAAGACATCCGTACATAATTCATCCCTTCCTGTCCTCCTCTCTAGGCCTCACCCACTACCTGAAAGTGACAGATAGGTGGGGAAAACCTAGGAAACACAAGTCCAGTGATTTCTTGACTAAGTCTCTAGCTGTAGATGTGCTTTCAGCTGAAAACCACCACAGTTGCTTCTACCCTTCAAATCTTGCAATCCCAGAAAGGCAGGCACCAGATGGATATTCAGAAAGATAGGAAAAGTTATTCTGCAAAATGTTGACTTAACCTTGGAAATATCCTTTTGGCTTCCTCAAAGGAGACCATCAAAGGATTAGAACAGGCCTAAAGTCTGGGATCTACTTACTCTGGGTCAACTGTCAACTCTTGATTACATTTCAGTCATTAGCAATATGAGAATGATACCTGCCTTACAAAGTCATTGTGAGTACAAAGAATGCAGTGTAGGGGCACCTGGGTGGCTCGGTCGGTAGAGCATCTGACTCTTGATTTTTGCATGGGTCATGATCTCACGGTTCATGGGATCAAGCCCGGCATCAGGCTCCATGCTGACAACACAGACGGTGCCTGGGATCCTCTCTTTCCCTCTCTCTCTCTGCCCTTCCCCCTCTCACACTTGCTCTCTCTCTCTCTCAAAATAAACAAATAAACATTAAAAAAAAAAAAAAAACCACATACACATACAAAGAGTGCAGTCTGTGCCCCAAGCAGTGGATATGGTTTGGGGTAGGGGCATCCTAGCAGTAGTAGTGAATATTATCTGACTTAGGACAGGAGTCTACCCCTCCATTTTAAGGGACCGAAAGGGAGAAACACCTTGCCAGTAAGCATATAAACTGGTATCCCCTCCTAGGAAAACAATTTGGTGCCATCACTCGCCCAGCTCTTCCAACCTTGACTGTGATCCAAGAGAAGCTTTTCACAGGTATGCAAGGATTCCTGACTGAGAATATGTCCTCAGCAGCATTGTTTATAAAACCCAAAGCCTAAAAACAACCCTGATGCCCTAAGACAGGAAAATGGGTAAATCATCATGGCATAGTTCCCCAAAGAAATACCATATGGGAGTCAAACTGAGTGAATGAACGACATCTTACAAAAACCTTAGAAATAAAGGCTGAGTGAAAAAACCAAGTCCCCATAGGATATTCTTTGTATAAAATATATTTAAAAAAAAAACCAAAGGAAACTACATATTATTTAGGAATACAGATGTGTGTGATAAAAACAGTGAGAAAGTCAAAGCGAGGGAATGAAAAACCCAAACATCAGACTTTTAGGTATTTGAAGGGTGAGGAGGCAGAAAAGATAAGGAAGCACAGGTGGTGTAAGTGATTAACAATGTGCTAAGTCTTGGGTTCAGTGGCTGCTTGATGTATTATTTAGGGAATGGAATAAACCAGAGCTAAGGCCACACACGGACCAGTGATCACAGCATGCCTGATTCCGCACTTGAATCCTGCGTAAATGTGACAAAAGATGGACATGACATTTCCTGTAAAGGGTGTCCCTAGACTTAGGAAGAAAGAGAATCAGGGGCGCCTGGGCGGCTCAGTTGGTTAAGCGTCCGACTCTTGGTTTCAGCTCAGGTCATGATCTCATGGTTTGAGTTCAAGTCCCCTGTCAGGCTCTGCACTGTAGTTCAGAGCCTGCTTGGGATTCATTCTCAATCTCTCTCTCTCTCTCTCTCTCTCTCTCTCAAAATAAATAAATCAATAAATGAACCTTAAAAAAAAAAAAAGAAAGAAAGAAAGACACAGAATCAGAAACAGAGTTTAACAGAGTGGTTAAGAGGGAAGAAAACAAGGATAAAGAAGTGATGGAAGTCCAAGCACCTACAGCGAAACAAAGGGTCCTGAGCAGTGTCTTAGCCCTGGAGGAAAAGCCATGAAGAGGAAGGATGGTGGGTGGGAGGCTGAGAAGGAAGGAAATAACAGGTAAGAAGTTCACCATTCGAGAATCATCAGGCTGAACACTGGAACACTCCCACAACAATGTAACGCCAGCACTTGGAACTGTCTACCGAGCTCGGTATGAAGGAATTCTCTGAAGATGTCTTACTCCAATTAACACCTATACTTCACATGTATTTGTTTTTATTTTATCTCCATATCCTCACTTTCCTTTGAAAGAGAGGGGGGAAAAAAAGAATCTTAACATCCTAAAAGAAGCTGTATCACTGCCAGAAAAAAAAATAAAGGGTTGTACCAAAACAGTAATAATCTTTGCATTTATTGAGCAATTACTGCATACCCCACATTCTGTTCAGTGCTTTCGTTTGTGAATTCATTTATTCTTGCTACACAGAGGCAGGGACTCCCAGCATCTCTTTATGCTTGAGCTGGGAAAGCCAAGACACTGGTTAGGGAATGACAGGTTAGATCTTTTTGAAGACGGCCTTTCTGGCTGAGTTACCTGCTGCTCCAGCCCATTTTCTTATCTGCCCTACAGCAACTGGGACAGGGAGAAAGTCAGCTGGTAGGTCCCCACTTCACCCAACTCCCTGGCAATATTCTGGGCAATTCCAGAGGTACCCAGGGCTGTCCTGGCTGCCTGGCACCTTCTCTCAATCAGAGGTGGCCAGGAACCCAAACCCAAAATTGAATGGGAAGGGAAACAGTAAATAGAATTCCCCCCTCACCTCTTTGCACTGGCAAAGCATCTCTCTGTCTCACTCACGTCTCGCATGACAAATGTGCATTCTGTGGCTTTCACGCGCATGACAAATGTGCATTCCGTGGCTTTCGGGAGCCTTGGATTCTCCACAGAAATGTCTAAACAGTACATGTTCAAGGATGTAAGGCTCCAATTAACACAGGCACTGATTACTTTGTCATTTGTAAAGGGAGTCACTTCTTTTCATCAATGGGGTGAGAATTACAAAGACTCCATGCCTTGGCTGAGGCCCTGACAAGCCTTGGATGACTGTAATTCTCCTACAAAGTGAGAACGCCAGAATGTTAGGATCCTGGTGGGCAGGGTAAAAATCCTGATGCCTATGCCACATCCCAGACCGTAACATCATAATCTCTGGGCAGGCAGGGATAGGGACCACGCTCCCTAAAATGACTCTAAGCTATCATCACCCAGAAACTTGGGGAGAATAAAACAAATACAGAGATAATAACTGGGAAAGAGCTGGCAGATTTCCAGATGGTTTTCATTTACAGTGAAGTTAGGAGAACAAAATCAGTTATCTCTATGTACGACAATGCAAGTTTTAAATTTTGGTTATAGGAGTATTACACACAAATAGCACTTACTAAATAGATTTCATTTTGTTTCTTGGCCTAGAGCAAAGATTTCCACAAGAGCTTTCTGCCCTTTGTTATTTGTACAAAGACATCACTGAGCATCAGAAAGGAGTCATTGCTCAAATGGGGGCCCTCCCCACGCCACCCAGCCACCTCTTAGAAGGATGTTTCTATTTATGGAACTGGCTTGTTTTGAACTTCTATGTTTCCTATGAATGACTGTGTTATCTCTATTAGTTTTCTAAAGAGAACAGAGAGCGCCTCTAAAAATGGTTTAGGTTGCTAGAAAAGAAAAATAACCATTTTCCCCAAAATTTACATTACAAATTACATTTCAAACCCAATCGGAAAGTCTGCTTATTTTTTCGATTCAAATTCCATCAACTCCTTTCCAGAAATAAATTAAATTCTAGTTCTGTGCTCAGCTTTAAAAAAATCTTTCCAAAACAAACCAGGGAGACACTTCTCATAACTATATCCTCATTATATATCTACCCCATACCCCTATATTTAATAATTTAATACATATTTATACATTGTATATGATATTTCTATATATCTAGTTGAAAAAGATATACCACAAATAAGTTACCTAGTTATCTGGATGTAACTGGATAACATATATATGTAATTGTGTACATTATGTGTCTATACATATAATACACTAACCATACTTTTGCACTTTGTATTTTTAATATATCATTATATTTATGTAGCTATGTTTATGTGGGTACACTGGTACACATTTCACATGTTCAAAGTGATTCCAAGCAATGAAATTGAGCATTTGAACTCAGGAGATTACTTTGGGATCAGGGACAAAGCTAATTGAACCTTAATTTAATCTATTATCTCAAGATGATGATGGAGCATTCTACTCGGTACAAAACAAGTTAACACTAAGTACTTAAGAAAGCTCAATTTTGCAGAGTTTCACAGTTATTTACTGAGCCTGCTTATTAAATCCATCTAAATTCCACTGTGGGGGGGGAAGGTTCTAGTACGGCTCAGGCAAGGCCTGTCTGGACCAGGGTAAGTAGCACTCCCAGGGGACGCAGGAACTGTCTTCACCACCAGACAACAGCGCAGAATAGAGAAATAGATCTCACACCCAGGCTGTGTCCATTTCATTGGTCATTTAATGCTGCCGGGACTCATTCAATCATACTAATTCACTTGACAAGTTGTGTTTCCAGCAGGCTTGTAGAATTATCTTCAATTTGAACTTAGTGGGGTAGGAGTCAAAGAGCTTTTCCAGTGCCTTCTGGTCATTTCCACACCATCTTATTGTTCCTGTGTGGTCAAGCTAGTTGCTGGCCTGCCTGGGGACACTCAGATACCTTCAGATGTTTATTGATGCCAGGACTGATCATTCAGGCCAACTAGTAAGACCTCTCTTGTGAGCCTCACAGCACCACTGGTCCCTTCGTCTAAAATTGCAACATAGCCCAGCCTGTACGCGAGTCCACTGTCCCCTCACCCACCTTACTTTCTTCTTGCTTCTCCTTCCTATCTAACATGCTGCCTGGTTTACTTATTGTTGTTTATAAAAAGGCACAAGTCACATAATATCTTGTGGATTTTTCTGACTTCCCTGCTAGACTCTAAGCTCCATAAGGACAAGAATTTGAACTGTTCCCAGGTAAATGACAAGTGCTGAGCGCAGTGCTTGACAAACAGCAGGTGATTGATAAATATTTGATTACATGAATAAACTGGAATGCAAACAGATTGATCAAGATATAAAGGCAGGAGGGTTAGAGGACAAGGAGAGAAAAATAGATCTTGAATGTTCAAATGGCTCAGCACCCAAGTCAATTTGTTTTCAGGGTGAAACTGAGCCTCAGTATTCCTTTCAAACTTGCGGGCCATTCCTTTATCATATCCACAGAATTTCCAGAAGAAGCATGCTTGGGTGTAATCAGATAACACATCCAGTGCCCCCAATTACCCTGAATCTTGCCAGAATAAGAAGCATTATGGGTTTTTTTTTTCTTTGTATTTGAACTGGCACCGGTACATGTAAATGTGGAAATTGATTTTATTTTAAATGTAGTCACGTTTCCCAACCTCCTGCCAATGTTTCCATCATCAGTTACCAAGCAGGATTTGCAAGCCATCCGTACAGTGGTGTATGTTTTGTTCTACTTCTCATACAGATTGGCAGAATGTCTCCTACTTATTTTACAAGCTGTGTATGTTTTTGTTCCACTTGTTTTACTCCATGATCTAAGACAGACGTTGCCAAAGTTGTTTGGTAAAGGAACAGGCAGTAAATATCTTAGGTTCTGCAGGTTAACACGGTCACTGTAGCAACTACTCAACCCCACTGCTGCTCTCCCAATGCAGCCACAGGCAATATATAAACAAGTGGGGGTGGCTGCGTGCCAATAAAACTTTATTTTACACAGTGGGGGAGAGGGGCAGAAGGAATGACAAAGAGAATCTCAAGCAGGCTTGATGCCCAGTGCAGAGCCCAACATAGGGGCTGGATCTCCCAACCCCAGGATCATGACCTGAGCCCAAATCAAGAGTCAACCAACTGAGGGGCACCTGGATGGCTCAGTCTGTAAGCGTCTGACTCTTGATTTCAGCTCACGTCATGATCTCATGGATCATGAGTTCGAGCCCCGCATCGGGCTCTCTGCTGACAGTGCGGGGCCTGCTTGGGATTCTCTGCCTCTCTCCCTCTCTCTGCCTCTCCCCCACCTTGTGCCCTCTCTCAAAAGAAACAAACAGACTTTAAAAAAGAGTCAATTGGGGTGCCTGGATGGCTCAGTCGGTTAAGCGCCAACCTCGGCTCAGGTTGTGATCTCGCAGTTCATGAGTTCGAGCCCCATGTCGTGCTCTGTGCTGACAGTTCAAAGCCTGGAGCCTGCTTTGGATTCTGTGTCTCCCCCTCTCTCTCTGCTCCTTCCCCACTTGTGCTTTGTCTCTCTCTGTCTCTCAACAATAAACATTTGAAAAAAATTGTGTTAAAGAGTCAGCCAACTGAGCCACCCAGGTGCCCCAAAACTTTACTTTTTAAACAATGAAATCTGACTTTTATATAATTTTCACATAAGATCTTTATATAGTATTTTCTTTTGGTTTTTTCAACCATTTCAAAATGCCAACTCCATTCTTAAGCTGTGGGCCATACCACCACAGGCAATAGGAGGGGTGCAGTTTGCCAACCCCTGGCCTAAGACAATAAAGGATTTCTTCGGGAGGTTCTTAAGCTTGAAAAGGTACCTTCCAGATCCTTCTTTAAATTCCTATCCCCTAAGTGCAAATTACCATGGAAAAAGTTCTCTGCAAGCCCAAAAACTGAAGCTGTTAAATGAACTCATGGTACAGGAAACCAGATTCTTACCAGGGATTTAAAGTTCACATGTTGATGTTAGACAACCAACACTTACGCATAATCCCCTCTGGATAATAGGAGCAGGTGGCCACATGCACCCAGTGAGCCGCAACACCCACTGCTCATCCCACTAAGCTCCCTCCTTAATGCCCATCACCCATTTAGCCCATCCCCCCCCACACACACACACCTCCCCTCCAGCAACCCTCAGTTTGTTCTCTGTATTTAAGAGTCTCTTGTTAAGCATCCGGCTCTTGATTTGGGCTCAGGTCATGATCTCACAGTTCGTGTGTTTGAGCCCTGCGTTGGGTTCCACACTCACAGCACGAAGCCTGCTTGGGATTCTCTCTGTTCCTCTCTCTCTCTGCCCCTCATGCCTGTTCTCTCTCTCTCTCTCTCAAAAATGAATAAACTTAAAAATAAAAGAGTCTCTTATGGTTTGTGTCCACAGAAGTGTTAAATGTTCCTTCCCCTCCATTCCCACCACCTTTGTGCATTTCTGTGGCCAGGGCCCCATCCAGTGTATAGCCGGCTCCTTGAGGGCAGAGCTCCCCAAGCCCTGGGGCTCTGCTCAGTATCTAAGATGCCCAGTGCATTCTCATTGAACGCCATTTCCTCACTTTAGTCAGAACTGACAGAGTGCTTCCCAGTGCAGACAGAAGGAAGCTTTCTAAAGCTTGTTTCATTGAGAACAAATACAAAAGGATGTGATCATTTGGGAGGGTGACTGGGACTTGGGCCTTTTTGTATATCACTGGCAACTTGGAGAATGGATTCACAGACTGGACAGACGAAATGAGAAGCTACTGGCGAAAGCAAACTCCACACTGGCCTTATAAAATGATTCCACTTTCTCTGTCTCTCCTCTCTGTCTCTACGGCTTGCCATCACCACCACTTTCCCAGGGGCCCCAAGCCCTGCTGCCAGCGATGGTGAGTGTTGAGGCTTCGGTCAGGATGGTCAAGTTCAAAGGCAGTTGCTACAGGTCATACTATTCAGTGATGGATGGACCCTGAGATCCTCTCAAGGGATGCACACCTACACCCAGCCTCGTCCAAACACATTTCTTCCAACAAGAGTATCTTCAGCCAATCACACGGAGGTGTGGTTAGAACAGGCCTGCTCCTGCAACTCCCCTCTCTTCACGTTTCATCCTGCTAGAGGCATTTTTTCCTTCCATTTTGCCCAAAGTGGTTCACTGCGCTGACCACACTCGAAAAAGTACTTGGGGGTTCTCCAAACTTTTTTTGAACTGGAAAATCATGCTGTGCTTATTCTGCCCCTTAAATAGGCTAAAAGAAAAACCACTGAGTAGGGGCCTCAGATCCCAACACTGGTCAAGTGCTGCTGCTATCTGCAGAGTAATGGAATGACTGGTGCAACACTGTGGGTTGGCTCATGAACTGCAAACAGTGGTCCTGGAGCTCCTGTGAGCTCCTGTGGTCTTCCATCTTGGAAAGCGTTGCCAGTCACAGGCCGCTCTGCTTCCCCAGTGGAAGAGACAGAATTCTGAGATGGTCCCCAAGACTCCCACTGCCCTTTTGTACAGCCCTATATAATCTCCTCCCTCTGATATTACCATGGGATATCATCCCCATGAGTAGGTCATGTCTCATTACATGGCAAAACTGAAGGGACACTGCAAGATTTAAAAATCCCTAATCAGCTGACTCTGAGTTAATAAAAAGGGAGATAAAATAATCAAGCCATGAAAAGATACGAAGGAGTCAAAAATGCACATCACTACATGAAAGAAGCCAGTCTAGAAAAGGCTACATACTATACAATTCTAACTATGTGACATTCTAGAGAAGACAACATTATGGAAAAATTAAAAAGATCGGTGGTTGCCAGGGGTTATGGGAGAGGGAAGGATGAACAGACAGAGCACAGAGGATTTTTAGGGTAGTGGGCTATCTGCACGATACTTAATGGTGGACACATGTCATTGTGCATTTGTCAAGACCCACAGAAGATATAATACAAGAGTGAACCCTAATGTAAACTATGGACTTTGGGTGATGGCGTGTCACTTGTAACAAAAGTACCACTCTCACGTGGGATGTTGACAGTAGGGGAGGCTATGCATGTGTGGAGGCAGGGGACATAAAGGAAATCTCTGCACTTTCCCCTCATTTTTTCTATGTACTTAAAATTTCTCTAAAAAATACAGTCTATTTTTTTTTTTTAAAGGAGGTAATCATTGGCAGACCTCACCTAATCTGGCTAGCCTTATAAAGAAGGCCTTAGCTTTTCCTAAAAGCAGAGACTTCTGGCTACAGTGATGTTTTTTTGCTGACCTTGAAGAAACAAAATGTCATGGGTATCTCATTAATTCTACGAAGAAATGAATTCTACCAACAACTTGGGGGAGTGTGGCAAAAGATCCTTCCATAGTCCAGTCTCCAGATGAGAACACAACCAGCCAACACCTTGTTTAGAAAGTGAGACCCCCCTAGAGGAGAAAGCAGGAAAAGACTTCTCTGACCTCAGTCGTAGCAATTTCTTACTTGACACATCCCCAAAGACAAGGGAATTAAAAGCAAAAATGAACTACTGGGACCTTATGAAGATAAAAAGCTTCTGCACAGCAAAGGAAACAACCAACAAAACTAAAAGGCAACCAACGGAATGGGAAAAGATACTTGCAAATGACATATCGGACAAAGGGCTAGTATCCAAAATCTATAAAGAGCTCACCAAACTCCACAACCGAAAAACAAATAATCCAGTGAATAAATGGGCAGAAAACATGAATAGACACTTCTCTCAAGAAGACATCCGGATGGCCAACAGGCACATGAAAAGATGCTCAACGTCGCTCCTCATCAGGGAAATACAAATCAAAACCACACTCAGATATCACCTCACGCCAGTCAGAGTGGCCAAAATGAACAAATCAGGAGACTATAGATGCTGGAGAGGATGTGGAGAAACGGGAACCCTCTTGCACTGTCGGTGGGAATGCAAATTGGTGCAGCCGCTCTGGAAAACAGTGTGGAGGTTCTTCAAAAAATTAAAAATAGATCTACCCTATGACCCAGCAATAGCACTGCTAGGAATTTACCCAAGGGATACAGGAGTACTGATACATAGGGGCACTTGTACCCCAATGTTTATAGCAGCACTCTCAACAATAGCCAAATTATGGAAAGAGCCTAAATGTCCATCAACTGATGAATGGATAAAGAAATTGTGGTTTATATACACAATGGAGTACTACGTGGCAATGAGAAAGAATGAAATATGGCCCTTTGTAGCAACGTGGATGGAACTGGAGAGTGTGATGCTAAGTGAAATAAGCTATACAGAGAAAGACAGATACCATATGGTTTCACTCTTATGTGGATCCTGAGAAACTTAACAGAAACCCGTGGGGGAGGGGAAGAAAAAAAAAAAAAAGAGGTTAGAGTGGGAGAGAGCCAAAGCATAAGAGACTGTTAAAAACTGAGAACAAACTGAGGGTTGATGGGGGGTGGGAGGGAGGGGAGGGTGGGTGATGGGTATTGAGGAGGGCACCTTTTGGGATGAGCACTGGGTGTTGTATGGAAACCAATTTGACAATAAATTTCATATATTGAAAAAAAAATAAAAAATTTTTAAAAATTTACAAAAAATTAAAAAAGAAAGAAAGAAAGTGAGACCCTGTCACACCCTGAGCAAAGAGCCCAGGTAAGCCTTCCTCAGACTTCTGATCCAAAGAAAGAAAGAAAGAAACAATAAATGGGTATTGTTTTAAGCTACTAAGTTTCTACTAATATATTATGCAGCACAGACAACACACCAGCTCTAGCAAATACCCAATAATAATAATAATAATGACAATAATGATGATGATAACAATAATATATTGTACTTCAGTGTTTATAAAGTACTCACACTAAACTTCTTGGTTTTTTTCACTGGGTCACAATTCCAATCTCATTCAGTTGTAGAATGAAAATAACATAGCGAGTAAAAACACAAGCAGTGAAATTTTAGGGACCTAAGTTTGAATTGTGCTTTGCCTGCTTTCTTGCTGTGAATGCTTTTGGAAACTTACCCCTGTGAACTCTGTACAACAGAGATGAGAATACCTCCCTGATAATACTGGTTGTCAAACTTGGCAAAACCAAGGTATGCAGCCATGCAGCTTTCCAAATGCTGAGGCCCATCCCCCCCCCCCCAACTCCCCCCATCCCCCGACCTCCCCTTAGGGATTCTGATGTAATAGTAAAGAGTGGGACCTGGACACTGGGACATTTATAAGCTCCCCAATGGCTCTTCATGGGCAGTGAAGCGTAAGACTGGTTGCCTCGTAGAGCTGTGGTGAGGAGTAAATTAGACAGTGAGGACTTCCGATGGTGACTGCATGTGGAAAGTGACTTTCTCACCCCTGGCTGGGGGTACAGAAGCTTAAGGCCAGAGAAGTGACTGGCCTGAGCTCACACTCTTCAGTAGGAGCCTTAACACCCACATGTAGCTCATCCTATCACAGAAGGATCCACAAGACCCCCCAACCAGACCCTCTCTCTAGGTCTCTGTTCCTTAATTTTGTACAATCCCAGTTCCTTGGGAAGTAACCAGTGGAACATGGGTCAGTACACTGGAGCATGTGGGCCAAATCCTGCCATAACCTACTGTGGGAAAAAAATAAAAATAAAAAGGAATAAAATTGTATTGGAAGTGGCCCTTTCATTTATGGCTTTGGTGCCACACAGCAGAACTAAGTAGTCATCACGTAGCCAAAAATAATTCAGTATCTGGCCCTTGACAGGAATGCTTTGCTGACCCCTGCAATAAACAATAATCAAGCTGATGTTTTATCACAGCTGATGATGACCTAACTGGTCTCCATTTAGTCAATGCCGATTTTCCCGGCAAATTACAAACAGGATCTACCTGACAAGGTAAAACGCTTAACTTCACAAGAAAACAGACAGAGGCCATGGGAACTGTTGGACTAGCTCAGACTGTATGGCCCCTTAGGAGCCAGGTCATAACTGGAATCCAGATTTTCTACCTGCCATACTGTGCTACCTGAAACACACTGTGATTTCACTTACATGAAACAGCCACTCAAGGGAGAGGTTTGAATGGAGGATGGGGAGGCAATTTCATTTTGTTTTCCATTTGTTTTAACATTATGAAGCCACCAATAATTTGAATGGACTGGGATAAAACCTGTGCAGGTTTTAGGAACACGAGAATCACTCTTTGGTTAGCTCCTGATTCCCCGGAATGACGTAAACAAACTGCCTTCTGTTGTTCTGAGAGGGTCTAACAGAACGGAAGTATATATGGGAAAAGTACTGTGTTTAAAAGCTTGAAGGGACTGCACTTCATTCTATTAAACTGCAAATGGGTAGAAATTCAGCACCCAGTGAGCTCTGTTTTAAATTAAAAGATTTCTCCTTGTGTTATTTACCCCACCGTTCCAAGCGGCATAAGCCTTCCCGGTGCGTGGGCAAGTGCCCAGCCAACCAAAGATTCTGACATAATAAGGAAGAAATCACCTCAGGAGCTGTTTGTCTTTCCCTGAAGTCTCTTGGCTGCTGGTTATCACACTGCAGATATTTCCTGGGGCCAAAAATTATTGAATTTGAAAAATACTTTTTAGATCGTTATTCTTCTCAATTGCGGCATTGCTAGGTTCTCTAGATACATTTAATTTTTAACAGTATATTTCAATGAGCCATTTATTTAAGAAAAAAACACTTGCTGACTTCCTGCTGCTTATCTGTAGCATGAGGGAAATGAACTGGGTGGTCTACGAGGCCCCTTCCCTTTCAAACTAGATGTGAGTATGTCCTTTTACTGACTATATTCATCTAGATACACAAAACCAAGACTGAGCAGTGCCCCAGGTAAGGAATAAAGGTGGTGCAGTCAAGTCCGTGGGCTACATATATTGTGTTATGCAGATTCTATGAGCTCAATTGTTTGCCAGGGATGCTACATCATACAAACAAGATGAACAGCTGATCCTCGGTCCTAAGGAGTAAACAGTCGGGGAAAGATAACGCTGAAATACACAAAAGTGAGGAACAATTACCTTTGAGATACAGAACATACATGGAAAGTAAGTTCTCAGTCACTTAGATTTATTTGTTCTGCCAGCAAGAAGAGCCCCATAAAAATTTTGATCTGCTCCAAAAGAAAGAAAAAGTGCAACTTCAAAGCTTCCAAGAGTTGTTTTTGGTGCTAAAAGTACACATAGCATGATGATGTTCTCTTTAGGATGCTGGCCAATGGGTGTGTTTGGAGGGATAAGGAAGGAGGGTTATCCAAATGTGGGCCCAACCCTACTAACAGGAAGAGTCTGGGGATTGCTCTGTTCTGTCTACTGAAGCAGTAAGCATGTGGGGCTTGGCATGGCAAAGTCAAGTATTGTCTATAATGCATTCCTTTTCTATTGCCATGTAACAAGTTACCATAAACAAAGTGACGCAACACAACACAAGCTCATTATCTTACAGTTTCCATGGCTCAGGCGTACAGACACAGGGGACCTGAGCCCTGGGCTCAGGGTTTTACCAAACCATAGTCAAGATGTGAGCCAGGCTGTGGTTTCATCTGAGGCTCAGATTGTTGGCAGAATTCAGTTCCTTGTGATGGCAGAACTGAGGCTCCATTCTCAGCTGGCTGTCAGCTAGTGGCCACTCAAAGATCCTATAACTGCCCACAATTTCTTGCTACATGACCCTGAACAAGCCCCACCTCACACTCCCCATCATTCCGACTTCAGGGAGGGTCCAATTCCTTTTAAGCTATCGCCTGATTAGGTCAGGCCCACCACGACAGTCTCTGATTTAACTCCGTGTCAATAGATCAGCGGCTAAATAGCAGAAGTGACATCACGTAATACCCACAGTTCTGCTCATACTCAAATAGAGGCAATAATATGGGAGGCTGCACACTAGGAAAGCAGAATATTGGAGGCCATCTTAGAATTCTGCCTACCATACATATGGGGGTCCTGGGAGAGGGGAATACAAGGGCAATTACATGTATAGGCCCATTTCTGTTCAGAGAAGAGTAAAATAGTTGCCCTTAGTTGATAGGAATTTGTAAGTAATGAGGACAGAGTTTGTATAAAATGGGTGAGATCAACTTTTAGATGAACTTGAAGCTAGGCAGGAATTGAATATAATTCCAGGAGCCTCAGGAATGCAACCACCAACCTGGTGCTATTCAAAGTAGGGCCTATAAGGGGGGAAAACCATAAGAACTCTTGGATACTGAGAACAAACTGAGGGCTGATGAGGGGTGGGGGAGAGGGGAAAGTGGGTGATGGGCATTGAAGAGGGCACCTATTTGATACCCACTGGGTATTGTATGGAAACCAATTTGACAATAAATTGCATTATTTATTTATATTATTTATATATTTTTATATATTATATTATTTCTAATTATATTATAAAAAATAAATAAAAATGAAGAGTATACAAAGCACTCACAGTGATCTTGACTATAAGAAAAGAGTCCTATGACATCTAAAGGAGATCAAGACTTCCCAAACACACAAAGATCAGAAGGTCAAGGTTACACAGGACTGGAGCCCTAAACAAATATGGTCAGACCCAGGTGACAGGAGTTATGCTTTAGCCTTATGACACACAGCAACAGAGCATCTACAACCAATAAGGAACTCTCAAGGAAGCCATATATAAATTCCTGCCTTAGGATCAGCCCTAAGTACCATTGACCCCTAAGTACCATTTAATTGGAAAATCCTTGCTGCTGGGACTGAACTGACACAAAACAGTCATGTGACAGTCTCACGGGGGCAGGAGCCCAAGTTAGAAGCAACTGACTGGTGGTTAGAAGTTGTGGGGCTGGCATCTCACAAACCTGGAGTGGAATCCCAGCTCTCCTACTGGTCAGCCTCTGTAAGTCTCGTTTCTTCTCATCTACACAAGGGTGACAATACAGCACTATCCTTAGTGAGGATTAAGTAACTCAGGCACCACAACCCAATTAAATATGTCCAAAGGATCTGAATAAACATTGCTCCAAGGAAGATATACACATGGCTAACACACACATGGAAAGATGCTCAGCATCATTAGGTGTGAGGAAACTACAAACCAAAACCACAATGAGACAGCACTTCACACCTACAGAATGACTGTAACAAAACAACAGATAAGAATAAGTGTTGGTAAGGATGTAGAGAAACTGGCATCCTCATACATAGTTGATAGGAATGTAAAATGGGAACGGTTTGACAGTTCCACGAAAGGTGAAACAGAAAAAAACATATGACCAAGGAACAGACTCAAGAGAATGGAAAACAATGTCTACACAAAAAAACTACATATGGATATTCATAGAAGCATTATTCATAAGAGCCAAAACATGGAAACAACTCAAATGTCCATTAATCCATAACTGGATAAACAAAATGAGGTCTATTCATGCAATGGAATTCAGTTCAGCCATAAAAAAAGAATAAAACAGTGATACTTACTACATCACGGATGAACCTTGAAAACAGAACACTGAGTGTAGGAAACGAGTCACAAACGACTCACATATCATATGCTTCCATTGTATAACCGTCCAGAACAGGCAAATCCATAGACAGAAAGTCAGTTAGTGACTGCCAGGGGCTGAGAAGAAAGGGGAATGAAAGTGACTTTTAATGGAAATATTCCAGAATTAGATGGTGAAAATTTTGCAAAACCCTGTGGATATACTAAAAACAACTGAGTTATACCTTTTAAAGGAGTAAATCTTATGGTATGCAAATTGTACCTCAACTTCTTAAATAAAAAAAATCCACAAACATAGACCTTATCAGTGCCACCAGCACATAAACAATGAATAAAAGCTATCTTAGCAAAATAACAAGATAGTGAGAATATAAAATGATGCAGCCACTGTGAAAAACGGTATGGGAGCTCCTCAAAAAATGAAACATAGAATTGCCACATGATCTAGCAATTTCACTTCTGAGAGGATTCCCAAAGGAATTGAAGGCAGGGTCTCAAACAGATACATGTATCATGAAAAGGTGAAAGTAACTCAAATGTCCTTCAACAGCTGAGTGGCTAAACGAACGTGGTCTATCCATACAGGGAAATGTGCTTCAGCCTCAAAAAGGAAGGACATTCTGACACCTGCCACAACATGGATGAACCTCGAGGACGTTATGCTGAGTGAAATACGCCAGACACAAAAGAACAAATACTGTGTGACTGCACTTACTGCAGCACCCAGAGTAGCCAAATTCATAGAGACACAAAGGCAGAATTACGGATGCGAGGGATCAGAGAGATAGGAATGGGGAGATTTTGTTTAAAGGGTACAGAGTTTCCCCTTGAGAGGATGAAAAAGTTCTGGAGACGACAGTGATGACACTTGTACACAATGTGAATGTACTTAATGCCACAGAAGTGCACACATCAAAATGGTTAAAATGGTAAATTTTATGTTATATGTAATTAATCACAATTTTTTAATTAAAAACAGAGATAAATAGATGGAATACTGTGGATGAAGGCTATAAAATAGTATCTCCTGTAAATTCTCAGCAATGAAATAATAATAAAATACCATTGTGTTTGTCTTTAAAAAAAAAAAAATGAGAAATTACACATCCCATCACTGCAGTGGGCCAAGGACCGTGACGCATTCACATGAACATCACTGAGTGCCTCCAGGATTAGGGCAGGGGCAGGGGGTGGGAAGGAAGCTGAGGGATCCTCTTTGGGACTCACTGATGATCTCAGCTTTCTGGGGAGAAATCGTGTTCCACCTTAGCTATGAAATGTTTGCAACACCAGCTTTTCCAAAGCAGCCATCTGGGCCGCGTTCCCTGAAGAGATGTCTCAGGTATCTTTGGCGCTGAATGAATCAAGCTACACCGAGAAGCAATCATTAGAGAGAGGATGCTTTTCAGAGAGCCAGTGGCCACCTGTATGCCAGACAACACATTTTGAAAGGCTGGAAAGAGCTGTCTAATCTGGGGTTAATGAAGTCTTTGAAAAGATAACTATACATTGTCAAGATGCTAGGCGTTTTCATAGTAAGTGCTAGCCTAGAATGAGTCGTGATTTTTCTTCATCGAAATGTTTATCTGGTCGGCCTGCTAATAGTTGTTATTCTTCATCAAAGAATTTCAAAAACTGCTATGCATGCAGAACAAAATAATGATAATAATCATTTAAAGTATTCAGAAAAATCCTAATATTCCCAAGAGAAAATATAATTATATAAGAGTTCTGCTCTAGTATTCTTAGTTTTATTTCACCAGATGCATAATACCTCTTTGGTTTGATTTAATACCTCATCTAATATCCCAAGAGAAATTTGTGTAGGAAAAAAGTCTCATGATGCACACCTGCTATCTATTATTATAATTTCTCATAAAAGTCATAGAGCTTGCACTATTAACTTCACAAAAGCAGTGAAAAGACCAATAAATGTTGAATATGTCTCCAGAAGATAATAAATACGCAGTGAAAAATCACTTTTTAAATTGTTTTACCTACTTCATATCCAAAATATGTGTTTCAAATTTTTTTCATTGATTAAATAAATTTCTATATCAAATGGACTCAGTCTAATTTTTAAAATATGACTTAACTTCTGGGGCGCGTGGGTGGCTCAGTCGGTTAAGCGTCCAACTTCAGGTCAGGTCATGATCTCACAGTTTGTGAGTTCGAGCCCCACGTCGTGCTCTGTGCTGACAACTCGGAGCCTGGAGCCTGCTTTGAATTCTGCGTCTCCCTCTCTTTCTGCTCCTCCCCCTACTCATGCTCTGTCTCTCTCTCTCTCTCTCTCTCAAAAATAAATAAACATTAAAAAAAATTAAGATAGGACTTAAGTTCTAGTTAAATATTTAAAATTTAACCCGTGCATTTATATCTGCCCTTTCCCAAAGCTTATTAAAATGAGAATAAATTTTTAAATACCATATTATTTCACTCATATGTGGAATTTAAGAAACAAAACAAATGAACAAAGGGAAAAAAGCAGAGGCAAGCCAAGAAAAAGACTCTTAGCTATATAGAACACACTGATGGAGGTGGGTGGAGGGATGGGAGAAATGGATGATGAGGATTATTAACAAGTGATGCTAACGTAGAGAATTGTTGAATCACTAAATTGTGCACCAGAAACTAATACGACACTGTATGTTAACCATACTGGAATTAATATTTTAAAAAGAGAGAGAGAGAGAAATAAAAAAAATAGAAAAAACTGTCACAAGGATTTAAAGAATAGAAGAGACAATATCAGAGAAGAGGTGCCAACAAAGGTTTGGAAGCTGGAAAGCATACATGAGCAGTTAGCAGGGCTGAGTTAGTTGAATGCCTAAGAAGAGTGGGGACGAGGAATGATCAAGCCAGTTCCTACGTCATAATCCCAGAAAGGTCCAGAGACGAGACCTCTGACATATAACACAGAGTGTTATATTTCAAGCATCAGATATCAGGAGGGAGGTGTGGGACTGAAAACCAGGGACGAGTTGTAGGTCAGCCTAGAAAGATCGGCCTACACATCATCTCAGAGTCAACATACTTAAAGCCATAACCCACATTCTCAATGCCAGCTGCCTTCCAGCCTATAACTACTGCACCTCTAACCTTTTGACGACCAGGCTCCAAGACCTTCAATTATCTGACAAATCCACAGAGCCAGAGGATAGTCCTGCAGAATTTTTTTTCCATGAAAGGTCTCCAGGATTGCGGTAGCCAGCCTCCAAGATTGCCCCCAGTGGTCTTCCTGGTAGTCACAACCTAGAGCAGCCCCTTTCCACGTTAAATCAGGACGGACTTGACTGACCAGTACAATAGTGCAGCCGTGTTCCAAAGCCAGGGCCGCTTTCACTGTGAGCTCTTGAATTGCTTTTCCTGGAGGTAGCCAGACACATGTCATGAGGACACATTCAAGCGTCCACATGGAAATCATATCTAAAAAGGGACCAATTTGCCAGCACCAAGCTGTGAGGGAGTCATCTTGGAAATCGATTTCTCAGCCCCAGTTGAGCCTTTGGATAACTGCAGGTGACATCGGTCATTACACTCTCCCTCTGTTTCTGTCCTGATTCTCAATATCCTACTAGACCAGCATCGGCTATAAGTTAGCTCAACTGTTGTTCTGGTTTTTTTTTATCTTGTCATTTTCACATACAATCACAGAAAGGTGCAAAATAGTTTATAGAGTCCCGTGTATGTTTCAGCCACCTGCACCCAATGGTGACATCTTATATAACTATAGTGCAATATCAAAACAGGACATGAACAAAGCAAAAGAGAAAACTATGTCTTTTTTTTTTTTAAGATTTTATTTTTAAGTACTCTCTATACCCAACATGGGGCTTAAACTCACAATCCGGAGATCAAGACTCATACGCTCCACCAACTGAGCCAGTCAGATGCCCCGAAAATTATCCCATTTTACCTAAGCCTGACCGAGTAGCTTAGCTATGCAACTGCCAGCAAGATACCTGTTATCTCGGAAACTGAGTTTCCTCATCTATAAAATGGGGATATTAACTCATGCTCCAAAGGTTTGTGAAGAATTGAGATCATATTCCTAAAACATCTAGAACAGTGCCTGGTTTGGCACAGAGAATACAATAAATGGAAGTTTTTGTGATTATTCTATAGATTTCACAATAAAAACAAATAGTTCTCGACTCATATATACTGATTATCACTTTCTCTATGAGATCAGCAGAAATAACACTGGGTTTTTCTTTAAAAAGTTCCACAGTACTTGACATCATCAAGACCTCAAGGAAAAATAAAACATACTTCAAACACACAGGAAGAAAAGGCAAGTGACCTACCAAATAGAAAAAAAAAAACAAGTTTTCTATTTCTCTGTAACAACACTGAAAGCCAGACAATAAAGAGCAACAAGAGGATGTTTTCAAGCAAAAAACTTGAGATCCACACAAAATCTGGTCATGAGACCACTCAAGCAAAGAGGCAATAGAGATATTCTCCAGCATGAAAGAGCTCAGAGAACACAGAAACCCATGAGGCCTTTTGATAAAACTACCTAAAGATGACAAATAAGAGACAAAACTAAAACCTGAAGAATGGAGAACCTTTGGCCAAACAATGGACGATGAGCAGAGAATCCATTTAAACAGAACTAATGTCAAGCAATTGTGAAAAGCATGGTCACAGAGCATAATGTCACTGTTATATAAATAATCACAGCATTAATATAATATAATATAATATAATATAATATAATATAATATAATATAATATAATATAATAAATATAATATAATATAAATGGAGAAAATCAGAAGGGAAAAGGGGAAACATATGAAATTACCAATGTCCTCAAATTTCATAGCAAGCAGTCAATATTATCTAAAATTGAAAACTGTAATTCAAAGATACATAATGTCTTCAATAGCTTCATGTTATTCATAATCTACTTCCTTAATCTCAGATCAATATAATAATCTTTCGCAGGAAACACACACACACGCACACACACACACGCACACACATATTTAAAGTTTAGCATTTCTGGTTCCAAATCAGTTTCATTCCTTCTTGCTAAATTAAGTGAAGTTAATTTTAATACTTTCACAAAATTAGAAATGAAAACATATTTTGGTACAACTATCTGTCCATCTTCAATCCTTTCTGGAGATGTACTTTGAAAGGTGTATTAAAGTGATAGCTATCCAACAGGGATAATATTTATGTCTACTTGGTGGGGATTCTGGGTAGATTTTTATTTTAGTCTTTGCCAGTTCTGTATGAATATTTATAACAAGGATGTATTCTTTTAATACAAGGGATCAAGTCATGACTTGTTTTTTTTTTTCTGTAGCCTTTTCTATTCTATTCCCAGTACTGCTCAAATGATGTAAACCAGAAAGCAAAGGCATCTTTGACATGACTTATTCATGTTGTCCATCTATGACAACCCACTCAGCAGTAAATGTCTACCCAACTTGCTTCCTGCTGCATATAAACATGGTCATAGGCAGCTGCGGGAGCATCATGTAAGAGTCCAGAAGGAAAAGTCTTTAGTGAGTGGTTTGAGTATGGGCTTTGTTTTCACTATTTGAAAGCCTATTTCAAGGTCTCTATCACCACCCTTGCTTCTACAGATATTTGAATTGTACCCTAGAAAATAATTCTGAGATCCTGGATGAATCCATTTTCCTGCCTTTTCTGCTTGTACACAAAAATTCTATTCTGAAACTTACAGCAAATAAGTTGCTTTTCTTTCTGGAAATTTCTTGGTTAATCTTCATATGAAAATGCTCTACTTTTGGAAAGTTCACAAGATGCCCAGTACCTGTCAATAAAATTCAATTTCAATTTATATCTGTTATCAACAAAACTGAAATGTTCCTCCAATGTGGCAGAAAGGGTGTATTTCCCACAAGGTGCTGAGTCACAGTTGTATTTCTGTCAGGGTTGTATGTCTGTTGCTCTCCTGGAACAAGCGAGAATTGCTGACTTCCACAGAACCCAGAAAGGATGGCTCTGCGTGGCTGTCAAATCCAAACCAATGTGTGGCACTTGGGTAATAAGCCAGCACGAGTCTGAAAGGACGCTGAGCTAAATAAAATCTAAAACCAGTTAATAACGGAAGTCTACGTGATGTGTTTCAGGCAATTCAGAATCCAAGCATGAGTGAAAACCCTTGGAAACCTGCTAAGAAGAGAGAGAAACTCAAATGTCTCACCACTTTGGGTAGCTTAGCAGAAGCCTCAGCAGAAAGGCAGGCGGAAGGTATGGAAGCTGTGCTTTCCAACAGGGCACTGTTATGGGGGGCTCCCATGAGTAAGGTCAGCCCTCCCATCTCCCTCTACATCTGTAGAGCTGCAGAGTTGTGGAGCCCCCCACAACGTGCACCTGCTCAGCACTGCCCAGCTAAGCACCTCTGTATGAAGCACGGGGCCTCAACGCCATGCACAGCTGGGACTATGGTCCCTCGTATGACCTGATAAACATCCACGGCCACACATGGTGCTCATCGTGTGCGCACATGTATGTGTGTGTGTATGTGTGTGTGTGTGATGCTAAAATATTATTTATGTTTGAGCAAAAGTTCAGGTTATTTCTGAATGCTTCATGAATCCCCCAAAAGAATCTGATTATGAAGGTTAAAAAAGAACTTCATTATAAGGCAATTCGTGCCTGGTGCCCCCTCCAAAAAGCCACAGGAACCATGTTAAGTCACACCCAATGTGTTTCACAGGAGGCGGGGGGATAGGCTTTTGTTTAATCTAGACTCACAACACATCTCTGATGCATCAGCATCTGAACATAATAGCTTAGCATGTAAATGTGTGTGTGTTGGGCACATGAGCGCTTGGCTACATCTGAGAAGGAAGCAGAATGTATCTTTCTGCCTCTTTTTCATTTCCTCCCCTAGTGCCAGGGACCTGCCCAGCACCGCCCTCAGGAATCCATGCCCTCAGGCTTTCTTCCCCTGTGGAAATGTTACCTCGGGGAAGACTCTGAACACAGCATTCACATGAAGCTCCAAGTGCCAAATACTAAGTATTTCCAGGAACAGGTTGCACACACATCCATCTTCTCTATTAAAGCAGTGAGATTTTTTAACTGCCCAGGCGAGGCTGTTGCACTAAGCAAGCTGCTCAGGGGACCCAGGTGGCCTCCTTCCTCCTGGGGCTGGCCTGACAGGTCCATTAGCCCAAGTTGCAAACAACGCAGTTTATCCCTTGATCCACAGCAGTGATTCCCAAAATTCATGTGTTCTGCAGGCGTCAACAGGTATTACCCCAGATAAAGGGATCTGTGGTCAGATAATTTGGGGAGATGCAAACAAAATTAAGTGCATGTCTCTACTGCCGACTTTCTGAGTGTTAAATAGGCTCAGGTGCATTTAGAAGCTTCAAGACAAGAATGTGTTCCTTGAAGCTTCTCGAAATTAATCTCTCTTAGCTCTAAGCTTTGAAACACAGATCTTAGGCAATAGCTGTACCATTCAGATACCCAGTGGACAGAAGAGTCGTCCATGGTAGGCATGGAGTGCACAGAGCTCATGTCCCTTCAAGAGAACGTGCTGCTGGGAGCAAGCACATGTGAGTGTTAACACCTACATATTGCACCTGGGTTCAACACAATACCACACCACAAACTCTTGCAGACTGAGTGACTTATAATCAACAGATTTATTTTTCACAGTTCTGGAGACTGGAGAGTTCAAGATGAAGGCATCAGCAGATTTGGTGTCCTCTGGGGGTCACTTCCTGGTTCTTGCTGTGTCCTCACACGGTGGGAGGATGAGGGAGCTCTCTGGGACCTCTTTTATAAGGACATTAACGTCATTCCTAATGGCACCTTCACGACAGCATCACTTCCCAGAGGCCCCACCTCCTAATACCAACACAATGGGGATTCATTTCAACTCAGGAATTTTGAGGGACTCCCAACAGCCTGGCTAAAATTTTCTTAGATCTACAGTGGGCTGAAACTCTTCTTATACAATGCCTCATTCTCCCCTCTCACGAGACTCAGACCTGCATCTCCGTCTAAAGTCTCGCCCTACCTTCCGCAGCACCCTAGCCCTTTCTCCTTCACTGGTATAATGGATCCCAATGGTGGACAGACACGTCCACCTCGGATCTGCAAATATGACTTTATCTGGAAAAAAAGGGGTCTTTGCAGATGTTATTAAGGATCTTGAGATGCGATCCTCAGAGATGCAGCATGACTGGTGTCCTTATAAGAGGAGCAGAGCACAGAGAGACCCAGAGGAGGCATAAGAAGACAGAAGCACAGACTGTAGTGATGCTGCCACAAGCTGGATCCCCCTGCGGCTAGAAGAAGCAAGGAAGTATGTTTCCCTTAGAGCCTGAGGAGTCAACACAACCTGCTGACATCGGATCTCAGACTTCTGCTCTTTAGAATTGAGGGAATAATTTAAGCCACTGAGTTTGTAGTAATTTGTTACAGTAGCCGTAGGAAATGAGCACAGATATGTCCTCCAATAATGACTTGTGGGTCTAAGCCTATTCTGGTATCTGCTTCTTGAAGGACCTACACTGACATAGGAGCTTCTTAAAATTCAGAGTCTTGGGCCTTGGCCCCTACACTAGCATCAAGATTCTGATTTATCTGGTCAGGTCTGCACATCAGTGTTTCTCAGTTCTGGCTGCATATAGAATCACCGGGAGAATTTTTTTTTTTTAACTTCCTAATGCCCAAGCCACACCCCAGACCAACTGAATGAGAATATCTTGGGGGCAAAATATCTCAGTATTCTTTGAAGCTCTCCAGATACAGCCAAGTATCTATAGAACCACTTCTGGTTCTCAAATCCAAGCATGCATCAGAACCATCTGGAGGGCTTGTCAGAACACAGACTTCTGAGCAGTGCAAGGGAGCAGGTCTGGGGTGGGGCCCAAGAAGTTGCATTTCTAACAAGTTTCCAGCTGCTTCCTATGCTGCTATTCCAGATAGCAAACTCTGAGAACCACTAAGCTAGAGGACGACCCCAACCACACATTCCCCTAAAGAATTCTAGAATACCAACATGTTATTAGCTGAAAAACGTTCTCTCTCTCATTGTACAATGAGCAAACTAAGACACAGAGAGGTGAAATGACAACCTTTTCCATGCCCACACCCCCACCCCACTATAGACTGAATGTTCCTGTGCCCTCAAAATTCCCATGTTGAAGCTTAATCCCCAGCTGGAGGGAACTAGAAGGTTGGCCTTTGGGAAGTGATTAGGTCATGAGGATGGCACTGGCTCAGAAATCAGGAATGGGATTAGTGCCCCTATAAAAGAGACCCCAGAACCTCCCTTGCCTCTTCCATCATGTGAGGACACAGCAAGGAGACGACCATCTATGAAGCATAAAGTGGGACCTCTCCAAACATAGAATCTCTGAGCACCTTGATCTTGGACTTCCACCCTCCAGAACTGTGAGAAATAAATGTCCACTGCTTTTAAGCCATGCAAACTAGAGTATTCTGTTACAGCAGCCTGAATGGAATAAAACACCCTCCACCCCCTGAAAATTCATCCAGATCATCGATCTGGGTCTTGAGCCAGAGCTGGCTGATTTAATGACACCAAATCTGCTCTCAGAGCTTGTCCAGCTTTCTGGTTTCTTCTAAACACAGCCCAACAAAACAGAGCTGGGATCCTACACAAAAATAAATTAAAAATGAATGGAAGACCTAAATGTGAGACAGGAAACCATCAAAATCCTAGAGAAAACATGCAGCAACCTCTTTGACCTCAGCTGTAGCAACTTCTTACTAGATATGTCGCCGGACGCAAGGGAAACAAAAGCAAACATGAACTATTAGGACCTCACCAACATAAAAAGCTTCTGCACAGTGAAGGAAACAATCAACAAAACTAAAAGACAGCCTACGGAATGGGAGAAGATATTTGTAAATGACATATCTGATAAATGGTCAGTATCCAAAATCTATAAAGAACTTATCAAACCCAAAAAGCAAATAACCCAGTTAAGAAGTGGGCAGAAGACACAAATAGACACTTTTCCAAAGAATGGGGTAATGGACACATGAAAAGATGCTCAACATCACTCATCATCAGGGAAATACAAATCAAAACCACAATGAGATACCACCTTGCACCTGTCAAAATGGCTAAAATTAATAACACAAGAAACAGTAGGTGTTGGCGAGGCTGTGGAGAAAAGGTAACCCTCTTGCACTGCTGATGGGAATGCAAACTGGTACAGCCACTCTGGAGAACAGTATGGAGGTTCCTCAAAAAACTAAAAGTAGAATTACCCTATAGCCTAGCAATTGCACTATTAGGAATTTACCCAAAGGATACAAAAATACAGATTCAAAGGGATACAAGCACCCCAATTTTATAGAAGCATTATCAACAACAGCCAAACTATGGAGAGAGCCCAAATGTCCATCGACTGATGAATGGATAAAGAAGGATATTTGAGATATATATACTGTGAAATATTACTCAGCCATCAAAAAGAATGAAATCTTGCCATTTGCAACAATGTGGATGGAGCCAGAATGTATTATGCTAAGTGAAATAAGTTGGTCAGAGAAAGATAAATACCATATGATTTCGATCATATGTGGAATTTAAGAAATAGTACAAATGAACATATGGGAAGGGAGGGCAGAGGAGAGAGAGAAACAAACCATAAGAGACTCTTAACAGAGAACGAACTGAGAGTGGGATGGAGGGAGGTGGATGGGAGATGGGTGATGGGTATTGAGGAGGGCACTTGTTGTGATGAGCATTGGGTGTTGTACATAAGTGATGAGTCCCTGAATTCTATTCCTGAAACCAATATTGCACTGTATATTAACTAAAATTTAAATTATTTATGTATTCATTCATTCATTCATTCATTCATTCATTTATTCATTTAGAAAAATAGAGCTGGGATCAATGGCAAAACAAAACCCCCAAACATGCAATGATGCAAAGCTACATCTCCTGGAGGAGACGCCAAAGGCCTGTAATGGATCGTAGCATGCATGTAGGTGAGTGGATGGGTTACCGCTGCCGAGGACTATCTTGTTTCACTTAAAAATTGAACTTATCACCCTCCAGTTCAGTTCTCTGCCACCCTAATACATCAACTGGGAAAATTAAGCAAAGATTTCTTACTTTATTTTAATGTATAGATTTTTTTGAAGTGCAAGGAAATTGCCCAAGTCTAATCTGAAACCCTAATCTGAACAGGTGAGGACAAAATGTAATTAATTTTTGTTCTTCTAAAAGTCCTGTGGGTGGGAATCCTTTAATCCTGAGTAATTTATACTCAGAAAGACAACCTGAAATGACTTTGTCTGTTTGGTCCTAAAGGTGCCGTATCTTTTTTGGTAAAAATGCCAGCACTGAGCTTCAGTTGACCTCAGTGGTACTGAAGCTTGCTGCACCTAACACCAAAACAAGTCTTTAAGATGGACTGACTCTTTGGGGAGGTAGGAAGGAGGGCCTGTAGAGCACTGCTGAATCCACAGCACGTGGAAAGAAAAGCTGCCTGGCTTTTTAACTGAATTGTCTAGGATTTTAGCATCACCTCTATCTCTCCATTTAAACTCATGACTTATGAGGAAGACACATCTAGGGAAAGTAAGGCCTAGGAAACTTTCATTCTCAACACTGCTGTGCAGAAGGGGCGGCTCATGATACTCCCCCTAAAGAGTGTGTCTGAGAGCTTGGGAGGTTAAGGAGGCAAGCTGTTTCATATCACAAGGAATAACATGAAGGACTGAGGAAAGCAAAGAGCTCTTTTATCAAGTAATATAAATTCTTATGACTAATTTACTAGCGTTGTAATCTCCAAAGAGCGAATTTGTATACTTGGTGAAATTTGTTACCATCCAAACTGCCGCAAATCAGCCATTGACGGATGTTTCTGTAATGAGAGAAAAGCAGGGATGAGAGGCAATTTCCACAAGTCCTGCAAAGAAGGAACAAATGACCAGGGCCCCCCACTTTGGACATCTGTCACTGTTTGATCCCGGGCAGGGCCAGCAGTGACAATGTTTTGATATTCTGAGAAGTTCTTTCAGTGCCTCGAGGAAGCCTCTCTGGCAAACTGGGCAGAATATCTCCAGGGATCTGTGAGAAGATCAGCAAGCACTCACCGAGGCCCGTTTTCTCATCAACAAAAGGAAAGTAATGTATGTCCTGGGCAGAAAGGCAGCAACTTGGGACCCGTGCACCTGGAGAGGCAGGGAGGTGAGTGGGAAAGGATGATAATGACGATGGTGACCATTTATGAAGCCAGACAGTATGCTGAGCACATCCGGTGAACTGTCTCATTCAGCCCTCTAATGACGCTGTAACTTACAACGTACCACTATTTCCATGTTTCAGTTGAGGAAATTAATGCACAAAGAAATTAAATGCTCTGCCCTAGGCCACACAGACTGCCAGTAAATTGTAGAAGCCAAATGAATACTCAGTTTGATATGATTCCACAATCCACAGCCTTAACCACAAGAGTCAAAAGCCAGCCTGTCCTTTCCCACCCTGCTCTCACGGTTATTTCCAAAAGGAGTTAAGGCAACTCTTTTAAGAAACACTATTTTTTAATTAAAAAAAAAAAACATGAAAAGTGAGAAAAATGGAGTAGAGAGAAAAAATAATCAAATGTGTATTTGTACCCAGAGCAGGGAAATATACCCTTGCATTTGGGATCTCTTTGCGATTTTATTCTCAAGGTTAAACATTTGTTTAAATAATGTCTAGACTTCAAATAGTTGGAAGATGGAAGTACTTTCTTTGTTGTGAAATGAAATACATGCAGTTAATTTGCACTGGTAAGATGCAAAACATATAGTTTCATTTAACTGTCATTAATATTTGAAATAAAAGCAGACACCTTTTTAAAAAAAAAGGCAATTAGGGGCACCTGGGTGGCTCAGTATGTTAAGTCTTCTGACTTCAGTTCAGGTCATTATCTCACGATTCGGGGGTCCAAGCCCCATGTCAGCCTCTGTGCTGACAGCTCAGAGCCTGGAGCCTGCTTCCAATTCTGTGTCTCCCTCTCTCTGTCCCTCCCTTGCTTGTGCTCTGTCTGTCTCTCTCTCTCTCTCTCTCTCAAATATAAATATTTTTTAAAAAGGCAATTAGCTTTGGGGATCAAAGCAGAAATGCTGTATTTCTTAATCTTTCTTCCTTGCTTCACATACTGGAGATGGTCTTTAGCCAAGGAAGGTGGTAAAGCCTTTCCACAGGAAGCTGGTCTCTATTTTTATACATATCACAGTCCTGAAAATGTATACCAAAGGTCATATGCCAAAAGTGAACAAGTGAACAGCAGTCCTACATAGCATATACAAAACAACCTCTATTCTTTAGAGGTGAATTCATAAAGTACTGTTAAACTTTATCCTGCTGACACGATCTTTAGCAACATATTTTCAGTATGTCGTACATGTTCATTAAATTGATTTTCTTTCATAATTGATCATATATTCCACCAGCCTAAAGCTGATGAGCATCTGATGGGGGTTAACGATTCACTACTTCTGACATGCCTAAATACTTTCATTTTGGTTGCAAGTTTATGTTTACATATCACGTTCATGAAACCTATGCCTCTTATCATAGTGCTAGAACTTCCTTTTTTTTCCATTTACATTTACAGAGAAAACAAAGAATGCAATATAAACAGAAAAATAAACACACCAAAATACACTTCTACACCAAGACAACCAACGTGCTGAAAAGGAACCAGCAGCAGCAAGGGGCACCTCCTCGTTACAACCAGAAACTTCCATTCCTCAGCTGACATAAACAAAATGCAGTATCTAAAAGAAACTTTAAGAATGTCCAAGTATAATCTGCAAAAACACATGATGTTTAGGAATACCAAATCTATGAAAGGCGAGGACTACTTATATGATCATTACAACATCCCTTGGCATTTACAGAACAAGCATTATTTTCCTGATGCCATAAGGAAGGAAATGATGTAAAGAAAAGAAAACCAAGATTTAGACCCGTGAATGAGGAAAGCATTTCCTGGAAACATTTGCATTTAACTAATGAGTTGATTTACACTACAGACATTTGTTGTGGGGGCTGCTGTCTGTGCACCGTAGGGTCTTCTGCACCATCCCTGGTATCTACCCACTAGATGCCAATGGCAATCCCCCGCCCCAGCTGTGACATCCAAAAATGCCCATTGTTGAATGTCCTCTGGGTGTGAGGGGGTCAGTGCGGAGGCAAAATCATCTGATCCAACCCACCCCAGTGAGATTCACAGACTTAGATGATCAGCGTCTTTCAAGTCCAGAAAGAGCGTGCACACACATGGGTTTGTTGGAAGGATTCAAGTATACAGAATTGTAGCCCAATTTGTTTCCTTGCCCATGCTGTGCACAAATAAGCCAATATTTATCAAGACCATAAACCTACTCAACCCATCTCTCCAACCTGATATTTGCTGGAATTAGAACTATATCACCAACCTCAGATGCCCATGTTGACCATATGTGTCAAATTGTTGGTCTCCATCAGTGATTCATGAAATTAGAATTGTGTCAAAAGTTAAAAACAATCCTCAAATTTTAGTTAAATAGTCATTTAGCAAATTAAGTGTTCTTTTAAACTCCTTCAGATGCATTTATGAAAATTAGAAGTCACCTAAAAGATAGGTAACAGAATAGGTAATTAATTAAAACACGGTACATCCTTAAAGTAGAATTGTATATCTCCATTAATTATCATATTTTTGAAGAATATATGATTACACCGGAAAATGCTGAGGACACAGTGATAAATAAATAAATTAGTATTTATAGTTATATAAAATATTTGCATATATCCTGTTCAAAACTTATGAACATAATGTTATTAGTCATTATCACAAGGTGTTAAGATTTTGGTTTTCATTTTCCTCCTTTTTTATTTTTTAAATCCTCTTCATTGAACAGTTAACTGTTTTATAGTTTAAAAGATCCATTCTTAATTTATCCAAAATAAAAGTCAAAAGTTGATCTTACGTGTTCCCCTTTTCTTATAAAAATCAAGGGTGTTAAATTTATCAAATTGTGATTTTGCTCAGAGAAAGTGGCTAAGACATGCCACCATCATGCCTATATTTGCACATCAGAACTAATTCCTTCTACCCATAGTACCAATGGGAAAACACAAGGCAACACTCTTCACTCTAAATATGGAGTCCCTCCAACTGTCTTCTCTTTGACCATGGGTGACAAATACTGGTACTGCTTTGTAGATCTCCAATATCAGTGTCTACATCAAAAGCCCAAGGGACAAAAATCGCTCCAAAGTGAACTCACAAGTCAGAAAAGTCCAAGACATGAGGAGCATTTTTAAAAGACACTAAGATACATGACTTAGAGTGGGTGGCCATGAGGGCTAGAGGGAAAGTGGTAAGCTTGATGAGGATGCCATGGGGCCCAATTTGTCCCAGGGCCGGCCAGGGCTTGGTTTCATTTCTTCCCCTATAAGCAGCTACATCTCTCCTTACCTTCTAACCTGCAGGTAAGAGGAGGGTAAGAAGTTCACTGAAGGTCAACTCCAAGGGCAGAGGTATGAGGGAGGTGCACATGAGGGGGCTCCAGCAGATGGCAGTAAAAGCTAAAACAGGCATGCAAATTAGCTCAGGTCTACCAGGCGACAGGCACAAAAGGAAGGTGAACCATCTCTTTATCATTCTCCAAGAGTCGCATTCTTACCCATAAAGGCATCCATACATCTAAACCAGAAAGACAGAAACTGACTTGGAATGAGGTACATGGCAGCCAGGAATGAGTTTCATTGCCATGGCCAACACCCCAAGCTTTGCTGTGATTCCTTGTAAAAGGGGTGAGTTTGCAATAACTCGGTGGTACCCACTGGTCCTTTCACTGTCAGCGGGGAGGCATGAAAAAGGTTATAAAGGACAGTTTATGACACTGTGCTACTTGTCTCCGATGCAGACACAAAGCAAGTGAATATAGGTACCCACATGAATTTAAGAACAAGAATTTCCTGAAATTGAAGGCAACAACCCAAAATACCATTTGCAGAAGGCCAGAACATCTCCTTCTAAAGCATGGTTTAATGCAAAACCTACCAGTCAGGAGGCCACTAGCCTTCATGGTCAATTCACTGGGTGATCTTGTCAAATACTCAACTTCTCTTGGGCTCATTTTACTCACCAATAGAACAAAGATCTTGGTGAAGATAAAATTCAAGATTCTCTCCAGAGCTGAGATTCCAGGATCCCATAAATTCTTAACCTCACAGATATATCTCTGTCTGCATGGGACCAATGAGGTCAGACAGGATCCAAATTCAACTCAATTCACTGAATGCTGTACCAGTGTTGAGTGCATCTCTCTATTCAAAGTGAAAATCACGGCTTCCGACACCAGAATTCTGACACTTTCCATTCGTCAGTGTGTCCCAGTGTAAGAGCGTAACTCATTGACTACTCCTTGGGTATTTGGCCTTATGTTCAGTCAACCATGTTGTCTGACCTGTTTTGCCATTTCTGGAAATAGTCTTATTTGATGAAATACAGAAGCTCTCCAAAGACTGTGGTACAAGAACACAGCAACAAATGATGAGTTTTCCTACCTTGTTTTTCCAAATCAGTGTCAAGGTCAGTAAGAAATAAGCTCGGCACTCAACAACTCTTAGCTCGGGTACCATGGTCTCTAGGAAATGCATTCCCAGGGACAGCCAGGGCTTGGTTTCATTTCTTCCCCTATAAGCAAGGAGTGGAGGAGGTGTGTTTTTGGTTTCAGAATCCTGTTTGGCTGGTTGAGAACTCCACTTTGATCATTTTTATTCTTTCTGCTATATTATTTCTTAAAAGCAACGCTCTTTGCATCTCATTTTGGGTCTCCACTCATACTGATCAAAGATAATGACATTCTTAGCGAGCAAACGATACCATTTCCCAGCTCAGTATTTTTCTAGGACAATTTGTTAAAGCATATTTTAGGGGAGGCTAGGAAGTGGGGGAAGCACTCCAGCTCATGTTGCTGTGGCAACTTCTACAAAAGCTAACGGTACACTTGCTTTGCTTCTGAGCGCAGTTTTACTTCTTAAAATAACGATTTTCATGGTGCAGAGATGTAATTAGCCAGGTCTGTACAGGGGGAAGATTTTTTTTTTTTCTGCTCTCTTTCATAGCTGCTGGAAAGTCAGACTGAGACGAGGCCTTTCACAGATACAATAACCAGAGTTTCAACAGATATTCCGGGTGCAACTAGAGGAGTGATGTGTGGTGTGTTTGAAGCCACCCTACTCCGCAGATCAGCAATGTTAGCCGTCTGCTAGGACTACTGAAGACAATCATTTGGGGATGAGTGGGGTGATCACCACAACACAGTTGTCAGCACACTAGCCAAGAAAGTTGCCCGGCAAACATGGTCTGGAACACTCTACGTGGTTCATTCCTTTCGTGGAACTCTTTTAAATTGGCTGCACAAGTTATGAAACTTTTCAGTGCCAGTCTCAGACAACTGTCAGACATAAACAGGTACAGAGCATTCTCTGCAGGTCAGTGGAAAATGCCCTACAGGTGGTAGCAGGCAGACACTGCCAGCAAGGAACATGGTAATTGCGATGCCAGCCCTCAGGGGCTTCATCATAAATGGAAGAAAAGTGCAAATAAAAGCACCACGGAAATATACATCCACTTCCTCCCCATCTACTATATCCATCACATCATTGCCAAGGAGGTCTTTCCTTCTCAGGAATCAACAACAGACTCCCACTGCCTGTAGAATAAAACTGCATTGTCCACATAGAATTCTCAGCCTTCTTCCACGTGGCCCAACCATGTCACCACCACTTTTCTTGTACAGCTCTTCCCCAACATACACAGCCCTTGGTCTCCAAGGCCATTTGACCATCAGTTGTCCTGCAAGTCCCGCCAGAGTTTGCACCTCTGCCTGCCACCACATCGGCCTTCCGTGTTGCCTTTAGACCTCTCCAAATTGGCAAATCCTTCTCAGTCTTCACAGATAGCCTCAGACCCCGCTTTTTCCCAGAAGCCAACTTGATACTCCCTCCCTACGCACTCTGCTTTTACTTCCGTTTTGGTATTTGTCATCTACTTATGTGCATGCCCTCTCCCCTCCCTGCTACTATGAGTTCCCTGAGGGTAGACAGTGAGCCTTTTCTACCCCACATTCTCCCAGAACTTAACTGAGTGGTCTGCACAAAGTAACCCTCTTAAAAGTACCCATTTGGTGCACACGCATGTGTATGATGAGTGCCTAACCTAAGACCCAATTAAGCTTGGGCCGTTGTGGGGAAGACTGGACCGGGTTTGGGGTCAGGTGGAGCTTATCTAAGATTAGATGAAGGAGGTATCTTGAGCAGTGTTTTATTTTTTTTTTTAATGTTTATTTATTTTTGAGACAGAGAGAGACACAGTATGAACGGGGGAGGGGCAGAGAGAGAGGGAGACACAGAATCGGAAGCAGGCTCCAGGCTCTGAGCCATCAGCCCAGAGCCCGACGCGGGGCTCGAACTCATGGACCACGAGATCGTGACCTGAGCTGAAGTCGGACGCTTAACCGACTAAGCCACCCAGGCGCCCCTTGAGCAGTGTTTTATAGAAGAGAAAGAATGTGTTGTGGCTCCAGACACAGGGGACCAGCATGTAGAAAGGCTGGAAGGCAGGAATGGAGGAGTCACATGGAAAGCTGGTTTGCCTGGAATGCCAATTACTAGCTGATATGTTAAATGCATTTAAGGATAATGAAAGATGATTTTTAAAGCATCCTATTCTATTTACCTTTCTTTTTATCACAAAGATCACATATTATAGAAGGCATCAGGGCTTTGGAGCTGAGCAGCCTATTTATAAAGCACACTTCAACCGCTCACTGTATGACACAAATGACTTAAGGTCTGCAAGCTTCAGTCTTCTTATCTGCAAGATGGGAGCAGTATCTTGTAGTATATAGATTAAATGACACAGAGAACTGCCCTGATGCTACACATAGACAACAAAAATTTATCCATGTGTTCCCGTCTTGTGTCGTAACTTAACACACAAAAGAATTTAACTGCAGCTCAAAGCAAAGCTCAATGACATCTGCACCAATTAAAGAAAATTCCTTTACTATCTTAAATGCCTCTTTTATGGCTCTGTTTCATAAAGTGGTGGTTATGAGCTTCAAGGAGACTGAACCCATATTGTAATTTATAGGTGCAAGCTCAGGCTGCCCTTGGGGCCAAAAAAGGTATTCAAAATTAATGGTCACACTGGACATAGTGACTCAAGTCCAAAGAACAGAGTATGGGAAGGGAAGGCACCGTAACTTCACAGCTCAGAAGTACTATGCTAAACAAGGGAACAAGGTCAACATCACTAATGATGACTGCTGTGGACATGATGGACCCCTGATATGGTAGGAGGAGAAGGGCACTTGATTTCTGTGGTATAAAGGTGGGAGGGGTAAATAAATGCAAAGCACTAAGCTTCAAGTGGTTAATATGTGAACATATGAATCTGATCATTTCCACGGTGGTGGAGTCAACAATTACCTTGGACTGGAGACAATGCAGAGAAACAGTACAAATGAGATTGTATGGGGGGGACTTCTAGAAAACATCTGCAGAGGAAAGAGGGCTGTCCTGTGCACCATAGGATGTTGAACAGCATCCCTGACCTCTCCCCACCATCTGGCATCTCCCCCCCCCCCCCAGGTATGGCAACCAAAAATATCTCCAGACATTGCCAAATGTCCCCTGCAGCTAGGAGGAGGGGCACATCTGTCTCTCTCCCTCATACTTTTACCTGGTTAAGAACCACTCATATAAGAAAACTCGTCTGCCCAATCATGACGGTCAATGTCATGAAAAATAGACAACTAAAAATGAAGGGTGAAAGGTGGGGAGACTATTCTAGGTAACATACAATAACCAAAGGCATTCTGGACACATGACTAACAACCATTTCCTAAATGTAAACACAAATTTCACTCACAGATGTTCTACTATGCTAACAGCTCATTAGAGCAGTCCTACATTTTAATGGACATACCATCCCCCTCAGGGCATCCCTAAAATGCAGCTTCCAAATCTGGAGGTCTGGGCAGGGCCTGAGCATCTACACTGCTAACGAGGTTCCAGGGGCTGCTCCCTCAGACCACCCCTGGCCCACATCTAAAGTACAGGGTCACTGGAGGAAGTTAAACCTACAGATAGAGAAACAGAGAATTGGAATTCCTCTTTTTGATAAAGTGGTGCTTATAAACTGGCTTTTTTTTTTAATACACATATGTTAAGTTGCTGATCCTTCTGTAGTGGATGTGTAATTTTAAAAGAGTATTTGAGAATAGAAGTGCCTTACTGCTCACCTACTCTGACTGATATTTCTTTTCTTCTTTTCTTCTTTTTCAGGGGATGAGAATGGCATGTTTATTATCTAGAGGAAGTAAGCACCTATCTTTAAATTCGGGATAATCATCTGCATCAGTATTTAAAGTTCAAATATTTGGAAAGTGTGATAAAATTATCAAAATAATTCCCACAAACCACCAAATTTTTGTGAAGTTTTTACTCTAAAATATCTTATTTATTAAAGAAAATCTGGGGGAAAACACAGAACAAAATGAAGCCACAGCTACATCATTTAAACCTAATTGCTACTGAACTTTTTAAATATTTTATTCCAGACCTCTGCTACATGCACAGGTTTGTTGCGTTTCTTGTCATATAAAATGCTGTATTCTTTTTATCAGAAACTTCACAAACATAATAACTCGATAATATTCCATAATCACATTTAAGACACCGTCTTCCAAAGTGACAGAGCATTAAGACGGAGCTTTCTTCAAAAACTACCCACAGACCATTTGATCTGTCTCACTCCTCTCTGGTGTGTTGATCAGAGCCTAATGAAACGCTGAAATGATTGCAATGCTTTTCTCCTTCTCGTCCTGAATTCTCTTGAATTGGAGCACCCCAGTGGTTCTAGCTGCAAACTCGTCGATAGGCGTGGTGTCAAACTGCCCTGAAGTGTTCACAATGACCCTCCGTTATGGAGAGGAGTGAGGTGCACCCCGGTTAATTAAGGCAATGGGCCAATATGCCCTTGTGTATAACTTGGCTGTTTGGGTGGCTGGTTCATTGGCTGCCCCTTCTGACTCTTGAAGTTGTGAGGCATCTCTGTATCCCAGCCAGCTGAAGCATGGGCACTTCTCAGAATCTCCAAGTGGGCGATTTCCTCACCATGTGCCCACCACTCCATACAGCACCTTTGTTTTTTCTTTTCTCAATTTCCTCCTCACTCCCTGCCACCAGATAGTTAGCTCTCTCTGAATCCTGGTAGATGTTCACCTTAACAGCAAGGCTTTGAAACCAGGTTCTGAAAGACAATGTAGTTTCATGACCAAGCAGCATACATTTGTTTAATATAGCAACAAAACACAAGAGTGAACCAGGCTCTGCCATACAGACCACGCTGCTGACCCTGGGCCAGGGCTGGTGGGAAAAAAGGAAGAGACGCACTTTCTACACTCAACAAATTTTTAAGAGCAAAACCCATACCCCAGAGCAAATCCTGTGACAGCGTATGTGCGTAAGAGCCTGGTTATAGGACAGAGACCCACAGATGCTGTTTGTTTCTTGTTTTAAGGAATACTGCAGAAAAGATCAGGGCAGACTTCAGAAAGGTAGATTCCCAGTTTGGGTGTTTAAAAAACAACAGGGCTGGGGTAGAAAATGGGGAACATTCAGGAAATAATACCGGAGTACTTCCTCAACTTTTTAACTTCTGTTCCTTCCCTCAACTATCTGGAATTGCACCACCCTGGGTGGTTCTACCTACCTGGTACAAAATGCACCTGTGCATCAAATACAAATGAACAGGTATCTACCTACTTTTCTTTGCTAAATGAGTCGGTTTTCTTCATTTTTAAAACCGGTAGAAATGAACTGTCCTCTTTCCACCTAAAGAGGGCAATCCCAGGTCATGTGGACAAGGCGTCCAAAGTGCCAATAATCAGCCTGTTTCTCGCTGGCCCAGGGGAGGATGGCCCACCTGGCGCAGGATCACCTGGGAGCTTGTTCTGATGTGGATCCCTGGATGCCAGCCCAGACCTGCTGAATGTGAATCTCGGGCAGGGGCCAGAGAATATGCATATTTAGCAAGCTCCCTTGGGGATTCTTGTGCTGTGTCTGGAGATGAGATCAACAACTATGGGGCCAGGTGTCACAAAATGCACCTCAAAGTTTCCGAGCAAGTAGAAATTGCCCATGGGTCTTTAGAGAAAGCCTCAGGTTAGAGGAGTATTTGGAGGATCCCTACTAGGGTCTGCAAACAGCATATCTCCTGTATGACAGATGCGATAAACCCTTTTAGATTTGCTGACTGCCTCATAAGAAAAGACTGGGGGCGGGAGAGCAGGGCAATGGGAGGAGAGAAACGCACTGAACCCAGCCATCTGCAGAGAATACACTGTCACCTTCACAGCCCTGCCCTGAGGGGAAAGTCCTCTGCTGAATGCTCCACTCTTCTTGGGCTTGTGACAGGCACAAGTTGGTGGATGGTTAGCAGGCTGTTTCCTGAGAAGGGAATACGAAGGAGCAGTTAGGAGCATTGTCTTACAGCAATCCCAAAAGGCTCAACGAATGGGCTGAGAAACCCAGCCTGGTGGCGTCTGTGTGAGAGGGAGAAGACAGTGATGCTGAAATGCCACCTTGAAAATGTAGAGCTTCTTCACTTTTCTCCTAAAAGAAGCTCTCACAGGAATAACATCAGGAACATATGTTGGGGGGGGGGGGGGGGTAACTTCCAATTGTAGGGTTAGTTCTTTGGAAGAACTTCCACTCTGTGGGAGATGGGTGTATGGTTCCCGTATAGAAAAATTTAAACAGGAGCTTCTGTTCATTTTTTCACAGGCCAAGCTGCTAACGGGCGGTGATTCCACATGGCCTTCTCTGCAGCTGCCCGATCTTGTCTGCCTGTTGTAAGGACACTCTCACTGGGGGCAAGGCCCATCCTTACCTGCATAACTGCGTCTCAATCCTTACCTTAATACCTGAATTACATGTGCAAAGAGCCTGTTTCCAAAGGAAGTCACATTCTGAGCTTCCGGGTAGACAAGAATTTGGGGGGGTCACTATTCAACCACTACAGAAAGGATGGTGTTTGTGAAAAAATTCACTACATAAAAGGAAAACTTCAGGTTAGGTATAACTGGTTTCTTCTTTAAATGTTTGGAAAAATTCACCAGCACACTTAACTGGACCTGGAGTTTTCTTTGAGGAAAAGTGTTTACCTATGGATTTCATTTCTTAAAAACATATAGTACAATTCAAATTTCCTATTTCTTTTTGTGTATTCTTAGAAATTCATCCTTTTCAACTAAGTATTGACATATATTGGCAAAAGGTTATTATTTCCACTTGTTTTATTTTTAATGCAGGGCAGAGGTTTAGTTCTATCCTCTTTCTCATTCCTGAACTTGGTTTCTTCTGACTCCTTTTCTTTTCATGATTAGTCTTCCCAGGGATTTATAAACCTTATAAGTGCTTTCAAAGAGCAAGCTTTGCTTTTCAACTTTGGCTTTCTTGATTTTTCTGTCATACTTCTGTTTTCCACTTTATTAATTTCTGTTCTTATCTTTATTCTTTTCTTCCCCTTTGAGTTAATTTGCTGTGTGAACTTCTGGAGATGATGTTTAGATCCTTGATTCGTGGCATTTCACCTTTTCCCATGCGTGCATGTAACAGCAAACATGGTCTTCTGTTCATGGCTCTTACCCAATGCCATATCTTTGGATATGGTATGTTTTCACTGCCATTCAAATATTTTCCAAGTTCCATTCCAACTTTTATTTTAACTTATGGACTGTTTAGAAGTTTACTGCTTAATTTCTTTTTTTTTTTATTTTTTTAAATGTTTATTTATTTTTTGTGAGAAAGAGAGAGACAGGGCGTGAGCGAGAGAGGGGCACAGAGAGAGGGAGACACAGAATTCGAAGCAAGCTCCGGGCTCTGAGCTGTCAGCACAGAGCCTGATGCAGGGCTCAAACACACAAACCGCGAGATCATGACCTGAGCCAAAGACGGACGCTTAACCGACTGAGCCACCCAGGCACCCCTACTGCCTAATTTCTAAATTGGGAATTTTCTAGTTGCCTTTTGGTTGTTGATTTCTAACACACTTCCATAGTAGTCAAGTAATATACTCAGTGAGATTTTACTCTTCTAAATCTGTTGGTACTTTATGAGTCAGTGTATGGTTGATTTCGGTAAATTTTCTATGTGCACTTTGAAAATAATTGTATATTTTGCAGTTTGAGCTATAGTGTTTTATATATGTCAATTAAGACAAGTGTGTTAAACATGTTTAAGTGTTCTCTGTTTCTGATGTTTTGTCTACTTATTCTTTCAGGTATGAAGAGAAGTGTATTAAAATTTCACACATACGAAAAGGCAAATATTTCTTGTAGAGAACTGTGCTGCCTCTTCCTTGCCAACACTGAGTGTGAACACAGTCCTGTCCCCAGTAGGAAAGGGCATAGAGCAGCTGACTTGGTTTCCAGAACTTGCCATATCCAAGAGCAAGTCAAGAAAAGGAGCCTTGAAAGCGCTGACTCGCAGATGGTGACTCGATTTGCCTCTGTGTTCAGTCACAGTAAAGGAAGGAATCCCAGCATGCCTGACAGCCACCATCTCCTTCCCTCCAAGGATGTGGACCAACCCAGGGGCAGGGAGCCACTGCACCACACTCCCCAAGCTGCCAATGAGCAGGCCCGAAGCCCAGGCCACACAATTCTCTCCCTGCCAGCTTCTAGTGTCTTCTGGCTCCTAGATCCTGCACATCCCTGCCCTGCAGGACCTCTCACTTATACCTGAGACTTTCCTTGTCCCCAGCTAACTTACCTTCCTTCTTAGATTCTGAAGAGAACCCTTGAGTGAGCATTTTCTTTCTAGATGCTTCTTTCAGCAGAGGTGAAAGGTTTGGAACTTTGTTGTGGCATTTTATATTTATATTTATAAAAATACATATAGGGGCGCCTGGGTGGCTCAGTCGGTTGAGCGTCCGACTTCGGCTCAGGTCATGATCTCACGGTCCGTGAGTTCGAGCCCCGCGTCAGGCTCTGGGCTGACGGCTCAGAGCCTGGAGCCTGCTTCCGATTCTGTGTCTCCCTCTCTCCCTGCCCCTCCCCCGTTCATGCTCTGTCTCTCTCTGTCTCAAAAATAAATAAACGTTAAAAAAAAAAAAAAATTAAAAAAAAAACCATATATTTATAAGGTAATAATAAATATATAACATATACCTTAGATCATTCTTTATATAATTATATAACAAGAATATTATAATAAATATATAATATATATATAACATAGAAATAGTATATAAATCACAGTGTGTATATCACATATATATTACGTGTGTAAATATCATATATTATGCATGTAACATATAATTATATACATATACAATATTATAAGTCTTACTATAATATAATTGTATAAGATAATTATTGAAAATTGTAAATTATAAATGATAAGTTTATATATGTTTGTACTTATTCACATTTTAATATATAATTATTCACATACACTTACACATCATACAAATTTATATACCTATATTAAATATATTGATTTCTATATTTTTATGATCCTTTATATAAAGATAAACCTAATCTATGCTGGACTACTGTCATGCCTTTTCTGCCGGTTTCAAAAGAAATTAAAACATTTTCATGGGCCACAGGCACTGGGCTTCCCACACTAAGAAGTCTGTGCTGCCTCTCAAAACTGTTAGGGAAGTATGATACTGTGATCCAGGAGGTGAAATAAGTGGTTATTCTGCCCTTGAAGAGAGGAGACATCATAAACTCGGCAGGACAGCATGCGAGGCCCTGTGGGAACTCACTAAATGTTTAATGATGATCCTTGATGTTATTTATCTCCATGCACTTTTATGTGGCTCACTTTGAGATGTATTATACCCCCAAATCCAGGGAAATTAGTTGAATTTCTCTAAGAGTTCAGGTACACATATCACCAACAGACAAGTACGGGGAAAACCCTGGGGAATTTTGTCCTTCTCTCAACAGAAAAGTGAGCTTCACACAGTTTGATTTTCCCTTGTTAGAAATCACCCTGCCCCATAGCAGCTGTTGATGCTATGGGCACAGGACTGTTTATCCGCACAGTTTAGAGTTAGGAGCAAATCTGGAGGATTTAATTCTTCTATTTCTGTAGTGGTATGCAGAATCCAATAAAAAATGTGAAATAGAGTGAAAAAAATCCTCAATGGGTGATTACGTTCATTGCCAATGATTTATCACTGGTTGAAAACTGACTGATCTTCATCATAGTAACATAGTGTTTGCCATGGCATTTTCTTGCCAAGAAAGGCAAGAAAACACAGGAGCAAGGGTTGTCTCTGAAAGAAACATGAGGTTCTTCTACCAGAAATGATTTCTGCTTCATGTGGGTTTGGGAGAATAATTTCATATAATCAGAAAGAGAGAGAGAAAGAGAAAGAAAAAAGACCATATTTTGGTTTCATGATTGAATTGTCTTCTTTCCCAAATAGAATATGCTCAAATATTTTAGGAGAGCTAGCTCATGTGAAACCAGAAAGAAAAAGGCTGGCTGAGATGACAGAATCCTAATATTCCTCACTGTCAATGGGAGGGATAGCAGTTTTTCACTTGCCTAAATAAAAATGGCGACCACGACAAAGCCACAAAGAACCCACACTAGTCCTGTTATTACCTACTCTTCATTTCAAATGAGAAGACGTTGGAATTTTCCATGAAAGGTCAAGGGTTTGCAGCATCGTTCCTCATAAACACCTGACATTGCCCATTGGTGGAGGATTTGGCAACTGTGGTTACAAGCTGACCTATAATCTCTTTGTTCATCTTTAGCTGCAATGCTGTCAGCCCCCATGCAGGCTTATCCTGGGACAGAAAGGCTTACTCTTGGTTTCCTTCCCCTCCTATAGTATATGTACAAAGAGGCTACAGGAAAATGTAGTGATTTTAAAGACTCTGAAATTACAGTACAAACCGCAGATAATTCTGTATAAGTTTCCTACTGCTTCTGTTACAAGTTATTGCAAATTTAGTGGCTTACAGCAACACAAATTTATTACCTGTAGTTCTGGAAATCAGAAGTCCTAAAATCAAGATGTCAACAAAGCTAGTTCCTTCTGGAGGCTCTGAGAATCCACTCCGTTGGGTTTCCCAACTTGCGCAGACTGCCTACAGAGTGGGCTCAGGGCTCCTTCCCCCAGCTTCAAGCAGCGGTACAGCATCTTCAGCCGCCTCTCTGAATCTGCTTCCACCGTTGTGTCACCTTCACCAACTCGGCCGCTTTCTTGTAAGGACCCTTGTAATTCCATTAGGCCCGCCCAGATTCTCCAGGATAATCTTCTCTACGTCAAAATCCTGAACTTCATCACATCTGCAAGGTTCCCTATTCACAGGTCCAGAGAATCAGGACATGGACATCTTTGGGGGACGCATTATTCTGTCCGCCACACACAACAAAGAAACTGCCTACATTTCTCAAATTTGAAGACTGGTAACAAAAGAATTCTATAGGTTGTTCATCCACACACAGACCAGAGGGGTGAATAAGAGATGACTGTGCCCTTCTAAAAAGATGAGCAACAAGGAATGTATCAGTACTAAACATAAACTGAGTTCCTGGGGGTCGTTGAAGGCAGCTAGCACACACCCTCTCGGAGGCAGGGGCTTCGCACGGAACATTGTGGTCAGTCTGGCGGAAGATTTCAGCGACAGTGACAAATCTCATTTCTATACTTACTGAAGATTTACTCCCTCAGGTGGGACTATTACTTCTAGTAATACTAAATCCTAATCTCAGTGGTTTAACACCATGATGGTTTATTTCTCATTCATGGAATGTCCTAGGGCCAGCTCTTCTCTGGGTGACTTGGAGTGCCTACAATCTATGGCTTGGCCATCTTCAGCATGTAACTTCGGGAGTTGCCATGCTTATCTAGATACAACCAAACAGGCAAGGTCACAGGAGGACTTCATCTATCAGTCCCATGTATACGTGACTTGTATTCACATTCCGATGATGGAAACTCAGTCATGTGATCACAGCCAACTGCAAGAGAGGCTGGGAAATGGGGTTCCCAGGAAGAAGAGGCCACTGTGATCAGCTAGCTAGTTGTTGCTGCCCCCGTGGGTGACTGGCAGAAACCCTTCTAAGCAAGAGGAAATAACAACAACAACAACAACAACAACAGAATATAAAGAAGGTATACGCATAAGGAAGAACGTGCCGGCCAAATTTACACTCACTCCCCTTCACTCCCTATTTCAGGAGGTTCAACTACAGCCACATGTGCCAAAGCTTCTGTGAGATATGAAAAGCTCAGCTTGTCATCTCGCTGGATTAGTTCACGTGTTCCAAGGACCCACTGGAATTGTTGCCTTCCGTGTGGATGCTGTGTCAGCCCCCCACCCTGAGAGGCCCTGGGGGCTGTGCTGAGAGGGAAAATGTAGTCTCCTGTACAGGAGATCTTAATAAGCGTTGTTGGCCTCTAAAAATCTGCTTTGCAGCTAAATGGCTTCATCATACCTCACTGAATTTCTGGCTCCCTTTTCTGGAAGTTTTATATATAAGATGACCACCAGCCCTAATACCTACAGAATCCTTGCAGTCAGCATATGCTTGGGAAATAAAAAGAAACTCTGTTGTTAACTCCAAAGAACAATCAACACCTGGAAAAAAAAAAAATCATTCTCAGGGCTGTGAAGAATGCCTTGGCTATATCTGGCAAAGAAATGGAAGGGTCTGCATTCAAATTGGCAGAGCAAACTTCCTGCTGAAAGCCACAGGGTGATCCCCAGGGCGACATACATTCCTGTCAGCGAGAAGAGCCACGGACAGTGGTATAAATGAATTTCCGTTAGTGCCAATGATGGAAGCCATCAGGAAGGAAACTGCACTGCCAATTGCTTAAACACAATTCCAAAAGCAATTTTTAGTGCTTGAGCAGAGGAGTGCTTTTTCATCAGGTAAGCTTTTGTGAATTGATGCCAAGATTGAAGCAGCAATTTCAGCGGCATATTCTGATGGCATTTCCAAATTATCTGACGTTGTTAGCAATACATTCGATGCAGCCTTGCCCCTCCGCATCACAAAGCACTCTACAAGCACAAACTCATTACTCCACCCCATACGACTGTGAGGTAGGTGGGTGGAAAGTTGTTATTTTCCTTGTTTCACAGATTTCTAAAGAATGTGAGGGTGCAAAGGGCTGACATGTGTTTTATTTTTGAAATCACGGAGTTGCTATAGTGCCAGCTCCAGTGATGGGGGAAAAGGAGCTATAACTGAACATATTTCCATTCAAGGCTCATCTCCTCATTCTTTGGATTCATGACAATTCAAGTCACATAGATAGCATTTTATAGTCCCCAGAAGAAGGGTGAGCAGGCCTGTCAGCCTCTGAAGACTGGCACCAGCAGACCTTGAAACCAAGGCAAGGGGAAAAATTATAAATATTCTTTATGCCTTTGAGGAAAAATGTGTGTGAGAAATAAGAGAGAAAGCGAGATTTCCCTACGTTCCAGTTGGTGTAGAGCAGACCTATGAATAATCTAAGAAGGTTAGACAGCATCGCATTTTAGCAGAAGGCAGATGGTAAGGTTGAAGTATATTATTAGAATGAGTGTGTATTCATACGTGTGCATGCACATGTAGGTGTGTGCACACATGCGTTGGCAGCCATTTAAAATTACTCTGTTATGGACTATCTAACTGATCCTTATTGCACAAAACATTTTCTTCCAAAAACATTAATTTAATGTGACAAATGATTTTCCCTCAAAAGTATTCTTTTCATCGTAAGTCTTATCTTCTGTTACACTTACTAAGGTAGCATAACAAATTATCCCAAATTTGTTCACAAATCTGTAGTTTGAACAGGGGTTGATGGAGACAGCTCATTTCTGCCCCTCCTGGTTTTTGCTGGGGCAACTCAAAGGCTGGGGACTGGAATCCTCTAGAATCTTACTCCTATGTTTGTAGATAGATGTTGGCTATCGGCAAAGATCTCAGCTAGGACCCTTGGATGCACAACTTACACCTGGTCTCTTCATGTGGCATGGGGTTCCTCAAACATGGTGGCTGAGCTCTAGGAGCGAATGTTCAGAAAAACAGGTGGGAACCATGTTGGATTTTATGGTTTAGCCTAGAAAGTCACACAGCATCATTTCGACAAGTCTATTTTCTTTTTTTGTTTAACTTTTTTAATGTTGATTTATTTTAGAGGCAGAGAGACAGAGCACAAGTGGAGGAGGGGCAGAGAGAGCCGGAGACAGAATCTGAAGCAGGCTGCAGGCTCTGAGCTGTCAGCACAGAGCCCGATGCGGGGCTCGAACCCACGAACCATGAGATCATGACCTGAGCTAAAGTCGGACACTCAACCAACTGAGCCACCCAGGCGCCCCTTGACCACAGTCTATTTTCTGAGGTGATCATAAAGGCCTGCTCATGTTCAGGGGAGAAGAAATAGATACCACCCCCTGATGAGGAACGGCAAGGTTACAGGAGAGCATATGGGACCAGAAAACTTGCTAGAATCCATGGTCTCCACCTTGCCAACTCACAGGGAGGGTGGTTATCTAGAACATTCTATTGCATGTCCAAGACACAAGTACTTGGAGACAATCATGGAGCCAGCAAAAGAGATATAAACATCATCCAAAGCTCCCTTAGCACCCACAAGTCATAAGAGTAAAGGAGCCCCGTGAGGGGGAAAAAATGTTATTTTTTTCTTTACCACCCTCAGCATTATCACAAGGCAATTCAATCTCAGATTCAGTAGAAAACTTAGCATGAAAACAGACACTGTTATCTCCCAAGATATGTCCAATGTCCTTGTCCAAAGAAATTAAAATGAGACGTTGCAGTTTGTTTACAGACCAATATTTCCTTTCTTCCATGCTCACATTAAAGCAGTAGAGCAATGATTTTTGATTTGTTATGTGCTAAATATTTTAATTACATTTTGCAGTAAGCAACATCCCAGAAAAGACGAATAGTCAAAGACAAAGGTAATTAATTATTGAAGGTAACCATACTAATATATGCATTTTTCATAGTGGAAATAATTATTCTCAAGACAACTGTCTTTTCCCTTGTAAATTAGGACATCTCTCCCCTAATTAGTTGAAATTGCCTGTAGGAGATTATCACCACTGAGCTATGGAAATTCCTTCAGCAGGTAACTCCAGTTTTCAGAATGAGGACTTTAAAATAGAAAGCAGAGTGTTGGCTGGGTTTGTTTCTGCTGAGTGGGGTGTAGAATAAAAAGTATAACTGTCTATGATTATGTAGGGATATGTACCCTGCACTCATGTGTTAAGTGGAACTGTTCACTAGAGAAGACTGGACAAAATACTGGTACAAATGTCTTTTTCTCATCATACTACCACATTCTACCAAGCCAAAACAGCTTAGGGTAAGATCGCAGGGTTTCTTTCCTGTGTGCCAAGCTGTAGACCATGCTGAGATCACAACCAAGAAAGAATTAGCTACGTGTTCACTCCCAGAATGGGCCACTTAGCAGGCTGCTCAGGTAACGTTCAATCTAGATATCTACCAGGTCTTCTTTCTGCTCTTGAAGGCATAGCAGCACTTCTCCTTGAAAACCCCAGTTAGAGCAAAAGGATGAGTAAGACAGCTTCAGTCCATTTGTAGAAACCAAATAACCCTTTGCCTGCATGTTCTCAGACCCAATCATCACCTCTGGTGGGCTCTGAAGCCCACTGAGTTGTTAGTCAATTCAGAGTTCATGGATTCAAGAGAAGGAGAAGGAGAGGAGGAAAAAGAAGGGAAGGAGCGAAGCCAAGCCAATTCATTGGCATCACACAACATCTGAGGGCAGAAACCGCAGGGTCCCATGAAGGCAGATGGTAAGGCAGAAATATATTAGGATGAGTGTACATTCATATATGTGTGTGCATGCAATGCTAAACTTGGACTATACCCAGCCAAACTATCAATCCATAACATGATAATAATTTAAAAACTTCCCAGAGAATTAATAAGTAGTGAATAAATGGTTGCCACTGTGGTCTGATTTTTTTTTAAGCAACTGTTTTGGAATGCAACTATTCACTCATTCCCCAACTATGTACTAGGTGATTACAAATAGTCCCCGACTTACAATGGATTGACATAACATTTTTTTTCTACTGCATGATGGTGCAAAAGAGATCTACATTCCATAGAAGCCATACTTGGAATTTTGAATTTGGATCCCTCTCCAGGCCAGCAATATGCAATACGATCCTCTCTCATGATGCTGGGTGGTGGCAGCGAGTTCCAGCTTGTCAGCCATGAGATCATGAGGGTAAATAACAAACACACGGACCACCATTCTGTATCCATAGAGCCATTCAATAAATTACATGAAATGGTCAACACTTTATTATAAAATAGGTTTGTATTAGATGATTTTGCCCAACTGCAGGCCAATGTAAATCTTGTGAGCATGTTTAAGGTAGGTTAGGCTAAGCTATACTGTTCAGTAGATTAGGCATATTAAACACATTTTCAGGGCACCTGGGTTGCTCAGTCAGTTAAGTATCCAACTCCTGATTTTGGCTCAGGTAATGATTTTGCAGTTCATGGGATCAAGCCCCACATCAGGTCCTGCGCTGATAGCTCAGAACCTGCTTAGGATTCTCTCTCTCTCTCTCTCTCTCTCTCTCTCTCTCTCTCTCTCTCTGTGTGTGTGTGTGTGTGTGTGTGTGTGTGTGTGTGTGTCCCACCCCTGCTCTATCTCACTCTCTCTCTCTCAAGATGAATAAATTTTTTTTAAATGCATTTTTGGGGCACCTGGGTGGCTCAGTTGGTTAAGTGTCCAACTTTGGCTCAGGTCATGGTCTCTTGTTCCATGAGTTCAAGCCCTGTATCGAGCTCTGTGCTGACAGCTCAGAGCCTCGACCCTGCTTCAGATTCTGTGTCTCCCTCTCTCTTTCTCTCTCCCTCTCTCTCTCTCTCTCTCTCTCTCTCTGCCCCTCCCCCGCTCACACTCGCTCGCTCGCTCTCTCCCTTTCTCAAAAATAAATAAACATTAAAAATTTTTTAATGTATTTTCAACTTAGGATATTTTCAACTTACAATGGGTGTATCAGGATATAACCCCATTGCAAGTTGAGGAAGATCTGTATACAGTGATAGAGAAAGTGGGCATCAGCCCTGCCTCATGGAACATACATTTCAGTAGAATTACGTAGTTTCTGCTTAAAGTTATTTATGGAAACAGAGATCAAGTGTATGAATATTTATTTCAAACCAATTGGCTGTAACTTGTGTTCAAGTTGCTTGGCAGAATTTTCTCTCAAGTTGGTTTCAATGTAAAGACCCAAGGACTGCTGGAGTCAGTTCCAGTTTTAAAAATCTTTTATAGAATATCTATTTTTTTTAACAAGATGTAATCTCTTGCAAAGCAACGAGCAGAATGCTAGAACACCTGCAGGCTGTCTTCCTACATCAATCCTGCTGCAGGATAATGGAAGAAGAAGAAGCTTTCAGATCCAAGGCTTACCTGGCTGGAGCTCTATCAGGTTAAATGAATGTGAATAAAACACAATGTCAAACAAACAAAACCAGAAGAAAAATAGCATGTGCTATATGATTCTGTTTATGTGGTTCAAAACAGGTAACACTAACCAATGGTAACAAAAATCAGAAAAATAGTTACCTTGATTTCAGGAATATGACTGGGAAAAGGGCATGAAGGAATGTTCCAGGGTACTGGAAATATTCCATAATGTCATCTTGGGGGTGTTTACACAGGTTTAGACACAGAAAAGGCCATAAGGCTATATATACACTTACAACCTGTGTACTTTATCGTGTACATGTTGTATCATAGTGGAAAACATAAAGAATACTGAATGAAGGCAGACTCTATGCACTGATAGTTCCAGAATACACTGTTCAGCGAAAAAGTGAAATATAAAGTAATATCTGTAGTATGTTATCTCTCATTGCAGAGAGAAGGGGATGTAAGAAGATATTCACGTATTTATTCTTGGATGCAAAAGAAACGCAGGTCAGATAAACAGTAATTTAATGTGACTGGCTACCTACCAGGGGTGGGTGGGCATGGAAAAAGGATGGGTGAATGGAAATGGGGTAGAACAGTTGGGGGGAGCAACATTTCTCTGTATATATCTTTTTGTATAGTTTTGACTTTTAGAACTAGGTTAGTGTTTCACTTACTCAAAAAAATTAATAAATAGCTAAAATCAACCAAGACAGTGGTGGCGATGTTGGGGCAGGAACCCAAACTGGAATTCAAGCAGTACCAAATGAGCTTTCACTCTATGACAAATAATAATGTAGACACACAGAAAAAAGGAAAGAAGTTACCTAAGTAAAGTTGGAAAACAGCATTGTGACTAAATGCTCTAAGGCTAAAAGATAAAAAAGAAAGGTTCACATATACTGTATTCTACTCAGTACATTTTCTGTTCAAGAGGTATGTGCTAGTAATTTTGAATATTTGAGCAAATTAGTAAACATGTGAATAATGACAAACAAGTTTTCCACTGTTGGAGAAAGAAGTTACAAATCAGGAAGAAGAAAATGAACACTGTGATATTAGACTTGAATCAGACATGTCAGTATAAACTCAGGGTCCTTAGCATATAAATAGATGGCTGCTGACATGGATGAATGTATGTCTATGTGTGCATATTCATATATGTGCTAGGAAATACCTCTGTTCTTTCAGAGGGCTAAGAAGCAATGGTAGCAATGAGTACACCTAGCAGGCAGAACTTGGTTTCTAAATCCATTCTCCAGTAAAAGAAACCAGGGCTCCTTGGAGAGACAGCTTATTGTGAAACTGAAGTAGTGAATAAGATATTCTAGGAACATCAGGTAGTACCAAAAATTAAGGAGTGATGGAGGCAAGGACTTCTGCAGAGGATGGTGGAGTAGGAGGACCGTAAGCTCACTTCATCCCATGGACACAACTAGACTAGAAGTGTAAATAACCCAGCAAACAACCAAAAGACTAGCAGAACAGACTGACCACAGCTATATGTAGAGAAGAGGCCACATCAAAGAAGGTAGGAAGGGATGAGACATGGTCAGGAGCTACACAGACCCAAGGGATGAGGGACTATGTGAGGAAGGGAGGAATGGCTTGGGACAGAGAGAGGAGAGAAATACTCTCACACCAGGGATCCTGCATGAGGAAAACAAATCCCTATAACATATGGCTTTGAAAACCAGAGGGGCATAATTTCATAGGTTCTTACAATCAGCTGGACTTACCACCTGTAACTTTAAAAATCAGTAGTCTCAGCTCTGGGAGAGCTGGGAGGGTAAGAGGAAACTGAATGCTCACCCTTAAGGAGACAGCACACCAAACAGCCCCTTGGAGTTACAGCATAGAAGCAGCAGTCTGAAAAACACCTGGGGTATACAAAAGGGAGGTTTGTTTACTAATCTAAGAGATAAGCTGAAGGGGCAAGGATCTTTGGGAGACTTCCCCTGGAACAAAAGAACTGGAGGATGCCATTTCCATCCCCCGTCCCTGAGCCTAGACACAAACACCTGTAAGAACCAGCAGACCACCAACACTCGGTGTGTAACTTGCTAACACTACCTGCCCTGGTCCCATGTTCTTGGGCACACCTACTCTGTCCAATATGCCCTTGGCCAGAGCCCATCCAAAGCGGTACCATAAGCCTGTCAGTGTGTAAGCAGCCTCCACAGGGACTAGCACCACTCCAAAATGACTCATGCCCCTGTAAAAGGGGAAGATAATGACACACACCAGTCTAACTGTTGCCCAAGAAGCAGTCTGGGGCAGACATCTGATCTGATTGCAGGCCCCATTCAACAACAAAAGCAAATCAGGGAACAACACAGGGAAAGCACCCTGCAGTTCAGTGCGACTACATGGTCTAACTCAACTCAAGCCCAAGGCGGCCCCACACTGGCCTACGAACAACACAGGGACCAAATGCTACGCACAACAGGCAAGAGAGCCACTGAAGATGACTGCATTAAAGGCAAACGCAGCTCAGCCACAACAGTAGGGTACATGCAATGCACACAGAAGACACCCCTTAAGTGTCAGGTCCTGGTGAACAGGGCACATCACACTGCAGGACACTACAGAACCTCTTCTTCAAAAGGCGACTAATGTTAAGAACAGGAAATGTAGCTGACATTCCTAACACACACACACACACACACACACACACACACACACACACAAAACAATAAACACAGAGAGTTAGATAAAATGAGGAGACAGAGGGATATGACCCATATGAAAGAAGACAACAAAATCACACAAGGAGGGCTAAACAAAAGGGAGATAAGAGAATAGAGAATTTAAATTATAATTCTAATAGAGAATTTAAGGTAATGGTCATAAAGATACTCACTGGACTTCAGAACAGTAGAAGACATCAGTGAGACCTTCAACAAAGATAGAAAACACAAAAAAGAACCAGAAATGAAGTACTCAACTGAAACTTAAAATACACTAGATGGAATAAAGAGTAAACTAAAGGAAGCACAAGAACAGATCAGCAATCTGGAGGACAGAGTAATGGACAGAAATCAAGCAGAACATGAGAAGGAAAATAATAATAATAATAATAAATGGAAATAGACTTAGGGAACTCAATGACACCATCAAGTGTAATGACTTTCGCATTATAAGGATCCCAGAAGAGGAAGAGAAGGAAAAAGGGGTAGAAAATTTATTTGAAGAAATAATAGCTGAAAACAACCCAAAACTGGGGAAGAAAACAGAAATTCAGATCCAGGAGGCACAGAGATCTCCCAACAAAATCAACCCAAGGAGTTACACAGCAAGATATACAGTATTCAATGGTAAAAAGTAGTGATAAAGAGAGAATTTTAAAAACAGCAAAAGAAAACAGTTTCATACAAGGGAAACCCCATAAGGCTATCAGCTGATATTTCAGCAGAAATTTTGCAGGGCAGAAGGGAATAGAATGATATATTCAAAGTGCCGAAAGGAAAAAGACCTTCAGCCAAGAATACTCCATCCAACAAAGCTATCATTCAAAATAGAAGCAGAGATAAGGCATTTCCCAAACAACAGATAAAGGAATTCATGACCACTAAAGCAGCCCTACAAGAAATATTAAAGGGGACTCTCTGAGTAGAAAGGAAAGACCATAGCAGGAGTTAAAAAAAAAAAAAATAGGGAGTACAAAGGCAGTAAAATTGACTGTATCTATAAAAATCAGTCAAGGGATTAACAAATTAAAAGGATGCAAAGTATGACACCATATACCTAAAACATGCAGGGACGGAGGAGTAAAAAATGGGTTCAAACATAAGCGACCATCAATTTAATATAGACTGTGATATGCATGTGTTATAGAGAAACATAATGGTAACCACAAATCAAAACCAGAAATAAATATGAAAAAAAGAGCAAGGAATCCAAGTATATCACTAAAGAAATACAGCAAACTGTGAGAGAATGGAGCAAGAAAAGGAAGAGAAAAGAACTGCAAAAGCAACCATAAAACAAGTAACAAAATGGCAATAAGTATATACCTATCAAAAATTACTTTTTTTATTTTTTTAATGTTTATTTTTGAGAGAGAGAGAGACAGATTGCAAGCAGGGGAGGGGAAGAGAAAGAGGGAGACACAGAATCTGAAGCAGGCTGCAGGTTCTGAGCTGTCAGCACAGAGCCCAATGCGGGGCTCAAACATGAACCATGAGATGATGACCTGGGTCAAAGTCGGCCGCTTAACTGACTGAGCCACCCAGGTGCCCCTAAAAATTACTTTGTAATTTCTTAATGTAAATGGACTAACTGCCTAATCAAGACACAGGGTAATGAAATGGATTTTTTTAAAAAGCAATACCCATCTATATGGTGCTACAAGAGACTCCTTTCAGACCTAGAAATACATGCAGATTGAAGGTGAAGGGATGGAAAAGCATTTATTATGCAAATTAATGTGAAAAGAGAGCTGGGGTAGCAATGCTTTTATCAGACAAAATAGAGTTTAAAACAAAGACTCTAACAGGAGACAAAAAGAACACTATCTAATCCAACAAGAAGATATAACAACTGTAAATATATGCAACCAACATGGGGGCACCCAAATAATAAAGTAACTAATAACAAACATAAAGGAAGTAATCAATGTTAATATAATAATAGTATGAGGCTTTAACAGCCTACTTACATCAATGGACAGATTATCCAAACAGAAAATCAACAAGGAAACAGGGGCTTTGAATAACACATTGTACCAGATAGATCTAACAGATTTATTCAGAACATTCCATCCTAAAACAGCAGAATACACATTATTTTCAAGTGCACATGGAACATTCTCCAGAATAAGTCATACATTCGGCCACAAAACAAGTCTCAACAAATTAAAAAAGATTGAAGTCATAACTATGCATCTTTTCTGACCATAACACTATGAAACTAAAAATCAACCACAAGAAAAAATCTGGAAAGGGCACAAATACGTGGAGATTAAAACAACATGCTACTAAACAATGAATGTGTCAACCAAGAAATCAAAGAAGAAATTTAAAAATACATAGAGACAAATGGAAATGAAAACACAATCATCCAAAATCTTTGGGATGCAGCCAAAGCCGTTCTAAGAAGGAAGTTTATAGCAATACAGGCCGAACTCAAGAAGCAAGAAAAATTGCAAATAAGCAACATAACCTTACACTTAAAGAAGCCAGAAAAAGAAGAAGAAACAAATCCAAATCCAGTAGAAAGGAGAAAATAATAAAAATTACAGCAAAAATACAGAAAATATAAACTAAAAAAAAAAAAAAAAAAAAACCAGTAGAACAGATCAATGAAACCACGAGCTGATTCTTTGAAAAAAAATCAACAAAATTGATAAACCTCTAGCCAGACTCATCAAAAAAGAAAAAGAGAAAGAGAGAGAGGACTCAAGTAAACAATATCAGAAATGAAAGAGGAGAAATAACAACCAACACCACAAAATACAAAGAATTATAAGAGAGTATTATGAAAAATTATATGCCAAGAAATTGAAACACCAAGAAGAGAATGGATAAATTCCTAGAAACCCACAGCCTCCCAAAACTGAATCAGGAAGAAATAGAAAATCTGAACAGACCAGTTACCAGCATTGGAATCAAATCACTAATCAAAACACTCAAAACAAACAAAACTCAGGGACCAAATGGCTTCACAGGTGAATTTTACCAAACATTTAAAGAATAGTTAATACATATTCTTCTCAAAGTATTCCAAAAAATGGAAGAGAAAGATTCCAAATTCATTCTATGAGGCCAGCATTGTCCTGATACTGAAACGAGATAAAGACACCACAAAAAAAGAGAACTGAGGCCAATATCTCTGATGAACATAGATGCAAAAGTTCTTAACCAAGTATTAGCAAACTGAATCCAACAACACAAAAATAAAAAATCATTCACCACAATCAAGTGAGATTATTCCTGGCATGAAAGGGTGGTTCAATAATTGCAAATCAATCAACATGATACATCACATCAATAAGGGAAAAGATAAAAACCATATGATTATTTCAATAGATGCAGAAAAAGCATATGACAAAGTACAACATACATTCATAATAAAAACCCAGAGCAAAGTAGGTTTAGAGGAAACATACCTCAATGAAGCCCATAGATGAAAAACCCACATCTAACATCATATTCAATGGTGGAAAACTGAGAGTTTTTGCCCCTAAAATTACAAATAAGACAAAGATGTCCACTCTCACCCCTTTTATTCAACATACTACTGGAAGTCCCAGCTACAGTAATCAGACAACAAAAAAGAAATAAAAGGAATCTTTGGGGCTCCTAGATGGCTTAGTCAGTTGAGCATCCAACTTCGGCTCAGGTCATGAATTCCCAGTTTGTGAGTTCAAGCCCCATGTTTGGCTCTGTGCTGACAGCTCAGAGCCTGGAACCTGCTTCAGATTCTATGTCTCCCTCTCTTTCTGCTCCTCCCCCACTTGCACTCTGTTTCCCTGTCTCTCTCAAAAATAAGTAAAGAATAAAAAAAATTTTTTTAAGGCATTCAAACTGGTAAGAAAGAAGTAAAACCCTATTTGCTTCTAATTGCAGATGACATTATACTGTTGCAGATGACATCAGTCATTGGGTTTATATAGAAAAAAAAGACTCCACCAAAAAAACTACTAGAATTGATAAATGAATTCAGTACAATTGCAGGATACAAAAATCAATATACAGAAATCCATTGCACTTCTGTACACTATAACAAAGTAGCACAAAGAGAAATAAGAAAACAATCCCATTTACAATTGCACCAAAAATAATAAAATACCTAGGAATAAACTTAACCAAGGAAGTAAGAGATTTGTACTCTAAAACTATAAAACACTGATGAAAGAAATTAAAGACAACACAAAGGAATGGAAAGATATTCCATGCTCATGGATTGGGAAAACAAGCATTGTTAAAATGTCTATGCTACCTAAAGCGCTCTACAGATTCAATGCAATCCCTATCAAAATATCAACAGCATTTTTCACAGAACTAGAACAAATAATTCTAAGATTGGTATGGAACCACAAAAGATCCCAAATAGCCAAATAAATCTTGAAAAAGAAGAATAAAACTGGAGGTATCACAATCCTAGATGTCAAGATATACTAAAAAGCTATAGTATCAAAACAGTAAGGTACTAGTACAAAAACAGACACATAAATCAATGGAACAGAACAGTAAATCCAGAAATAAACCCACAATTAATCTTCAGTAAAGGAGGCGAGAATATGCAGAGGTAAAAAGACAGTCTTCAACAAATGGTTTTGGGAAACCTGGACAGCTACATGCAAAAAGAATGAAACTGGACCACTATCTCACATCATACACAAATATAAACTCAAAATAAATTAAAGACCTAAATGTGAGACCTGAAACCATAAAAATCCTGGAAGAGCACAGGAAGTTAATTTCTCTGACACTGGCCCTAATAACAGTTTTCTGGATATAGCTCCTGAGGCAAGGGAAAGAAAGGCAAAAATAAACTATTGGGGCTACATAAAATAAACAGCTCCCATGAAGCAAAGGAAACAACAAAACTAAAAGGCAACCTAGTGAATGGGAGAAGATATTTCCAAATGACATATCTGATAAAGGGTTAGAATCCAAAATATATAAAGAACTGACACAACTCAACACCACAAAAAAAGCCACAAATAATCCAATTAAAATGGGCAGAAGACATAAACAGACATTGTTCCAAGTACACATATAGATGGCCAACAGACACATGAAAAGATGCTCAACATCACTTATCATCAGGGAAATGCAAATCAAAACCACAATGAAATATCACCTTACACCTGTGAGAATAACTAAAATAAAAAACAGAAGAAACCAGTGTTGGTAAGGATATGGAGAAAGGGGAACCCCCATGCACTGTTGGTGGGTATGAAAACTGGTACAGCCACTGTGGAAAAAAGTATGGAAGTGCCTCAAAAAAATAAAAATAGAGTTATCATATGATCCAGTAATTGCATTACTGAGTAGATATATGGATGTGATAGATGATAGATAGATAGATAGATAGATAGATAGATAGATAGAGTAGATGATGATGATAGATGGATGGATGGATGGATAGATGAATGGATGAGCACTGCATGTATGTATACATATTATCATTGGAAGAGTCAGATAAAATTCTTGGGAAGAGTCATACCCAAATAATAAAAGGCTGACCCACCACCCCAATCAAATTTATTATATTAGGAACATTCACGCATTCATTCATGAAGTTACATAGCATATATTCATTTAAACACTCAAGTGTGCACCAGGTCTAAAAGCAAGAAGCAAAACCAATTCCCTGTTCCATCAAAATTACATTCTAATGGAGAAGACAGAGAACTAAATAAAAATATATATTATGACAAGTTGAGATGAGTGCTGGAAGAGAAAGAAAGCACAGGAAGGGGAGAGAGACTGCAGAGAGAGGCTACCTGAGCTATAGTGGCCAGGAAAGTCCTGTGGGGAAAATAAAGAGCTGTGTGAACATCTGGTGGAAAGAGTTCCAAGTCAAGGACACTGCGAGTGCAAAGGCTTGAGGAGTGGAATAAGCATGGCGAGCCTGAGGAACCAAGAGAAAGGCATGGTGCTTGCTCACGTTGAGAGAAGAGAACAGTATATGCCAGACAGTCGGCGTCTCCATAACTCTGGGTGTGGTAGGCCAAGGGATGTGCTATACATCACCAGTGGATGTACACACACATATCATCACGGAAGGACTCAGACACAATTTCTGGGTAGGCTGACTCAGGAAGCTGCACAAACCCCAGGAGGAAGCCAGCCTCCTGTTTTATCTCTGGAGCGCACAGGTTCCTAAAGCCCACTTGAGGCAGCCCATAAACATGAGTGCACAGGGCTCTAAACTTTGGCCGAGGGAAAAGCTCTTGGTTGAGTGAGACTCTCTCCAGTCGCAACAGACGTTGTTTTTCCTCGCTCTGTTTTTCTTGCCCTTTACGTTTGACTTTCTTACATTACTTTCAAACAATGCATCTCTGTGTAAAAGGTTCAGGGCCAGATAGCATGAAAAAAGGAAGCTTCCTCTATCTATAGGCCCAGATCTTTGAAGGCACTAATGCTCACAGATCTCCGTCCTTACCTGCAAGTGGCAAAGGGATGGGAGGGTGGAGCGAAACCTACCTCCCAAAGCATCCAAAACGTATTTAAAGCTATTTTGGAGCTGACATTTTCCTGAACCTGTTCCAAGCTACAGTGAAGACACTGGCGCGTGATATTTTTGCAAAATATGCAGGTTCAGAAATTGACAGACGTTATGCTGACGTCAAACATGAAGAACCGTTTTTGAATCTTTGTGGCAGAAAGCTGCTATCTACAAGCCAAAAATAATAGCGTAAAGAATCATAATAAAGCAAAGCTGGCACGAAACTTTTCTTGAAGAGAGCCAATTTTTAGTTTGATAGCAGTGACTCTTGGAACCCAAAAGTAAAATAAATTCCCACCCACACAATCGGCATTGTTCCTCTCCTCCTCATGCTAATTTTATCTCACACCTCAACTACATACATTTTTTTTTTCCTATTACGAGTACAAGGTGTTCATTCTAAAACTAAGTTGCCTACAGTTGGTTCCATAAACAGTTTCTTCCTAATGAGTGCTATTTTTCAGGACTGTTGCCTTACCTGAAGTCATAGTAAAGAATTAGAAATATTCTCTACCAAAATTCTCGAGCTGTGCGTGTGTATGTTTGTACACACAGTCTTCGTGACATGAGAGTTAAATGCCCACTACCTCTGTTCAAATACATAATCAAGTATTTCCACAAAGAAAAAATAATAATCAAATCTGTTTTCTGCATGCTGATCAAGAGCTACAAATTCCTTTTTTACCCCTAATCAAGGGCCATGCACACTAAAAAACTCATCAAATCCAAACGCCACTCAATCAGCTAGTATTTTTAAAAACTGGGCTGTACATATAAACACACTTGATAATTCACTGAAGAACACAATACAAAACGTTCAGGCATACAACTATTTTTGGAATGTTTTGGTTCCATTGGGTGACCAGTCACCTGAAAGAACCAAAGCAAGAGGTAGAAAATAAGGGAGAGAAAAGAGGGGAGGAAAGAGAGAGACAGTAGAGAGCAGAGGTAGATAAACCCAAGCTCGCATGGGAAGCCCCTGCAGTGCATGTTACAACAGAGATTACTGGGCCCACTGCCACGGTTTCTGATTCCGGAGGTCAGGGGTGAAAGCGGAGACTGAAGCTCTAACAAGCTCCCAGAGGAGGCTGATGCTGACCCGCTGACCAAACTGAGCTGTGATGAGAAAGACTACAGGGATGAAAACAGGAGGAAGGGAAAGATGGAGGGGGAATTCAGGAGAGCAATGTAAGGTGAGGCAGGAGACACTGTGGGAATCAGTCACCACCTTGGCCCACTGAGAGGGCCAGGGTAGAGTATAATAATCAACTCTAACAGACCTTGTGAGTTGGTGATCCAGCCCTTCCGAATCCTGGGCTCCGTAATTAACTCCATCCTGGCCAGTGAGGAAGCCATAGGACAAGTGAGGTTTCTAGAAAAGCTGCCCACTGGGCCCTCTGTCCCTTTCTCCTTCTTCCTGCCCAGAGACCTGAGCCAGGAGATGTAGTCGTCATTCTAAGGCCATGTAACCATGAAGACAAAGGTGTCCTTCTGTGCCAGGTAGAGCAAAAGAATGGAAAATGCCTTTGCCCCGATGGCATCATGGAGCCGTGGTTCCACCATGCCCATCATGATGTCCTACCCCCCGTCTTCATGACGAGCAAGGCAAAAACCATCCCTCTCTGTGTATACCCTGACTGTTGGGTTTTCCATTGCCTTCAGCTAGATGATCCCAATTAATATAAAACGAGCTAGCTACTTATTTGGTGCCTGCCATTGTGACTACTATACATGGATTATCTCAAATAATAATGATTTAGTATGCACAAAACTTCTGACTGCTCTGTGAGGATGCATTTAGAAATATGTTACGTCCTGACTTGATTCCAGCCACAGAAGCACAGAACCCCAATGCAATAGACCCACAGGCAATTGCTGGACCATAATGGTCCCGTTCGAGATGCAAGCACAGCCTGTGGGGGAGGAACCAAGAGGGCCTCCAGACAAAAACAGGTGGACGGAAGGACCAGGAAGGCTTTTTAGAGGCAGAGATCTCTAGGCTCACTATTGAAGGATGAATAAGAATTGAGCATTTCCTTAATGCTTTTAATGATTTCTCTTTGGTTTGTTGTTGTTGTTGTTTAATGTTTTATTTATTTTTGAGAGAGAGAGAGAGAGAGAGAGAGAGAGAATGAGTGAGGGAGGAGCAGAGAGAGGGGGAGACAAAAATCCAAAGCAGGCTCCAGGCTCTGAGCTGTCAGCACAGATCCCGATGAGGGGCTTGAACCCACAAACCATGAGATCATGACCTGAGCCGAAGTGACACGCTTAACCGACTGAGCCACCCAGGCGCCCCATCATGACTTCTCTTTGAATGTGACGGCAATCACAAGTCAAGAGGAGACAGGGAAAACTCAGGGAACTATGGCAGCAATGGAACAAGACACAGCCAATGAAATGCACACACAAGGGGCTGCTGTGTGGATGGTGGTAAGGAAAAACACATCTGGTCTGTACTGGCAAGTCTATCACAATGAGCAAATCCCTGCCTCCCAAACTCACTACCACTTGGGGCTCGAGCCAGGCAGACCTCACGGGGAAAATGATTCTGAGGCCATCCTTCTGCCAGCAAGGAGCTGCCAATTGGACCTTCTTGCCATGCCACGCGAGAGCAGGAAGGGACTCCCACCATGCAGGAAACCCCTGCAAACAATCTAGGAGGTTGGCATTTTCATTTCAAAAGTCCTTGGGTTGAGACTGTCCTAAACAGTGGTGATAACCAACAAGGAAGCTTGGAGGGGAAAGATACGGAGCTCCCTGGTCAATGCGGAAATGAGTACAGACGGGCTCATCTCAGACCCCAGGAACATGGCCCTGCTCAGGGCGAAATGACTTCACTGATCATCTGAAATTTGGCTGATTGATCAGGCTTTCAAATCACTTTATAATTTTTTAAGTTTATTTATTTATCTGCAGAGAGACAGAGCACAAGCAGTGGAGGGGCAGAGAGAGAGAGAGAGAATCCCAAGCAGGTTCTGCAGGGTCAGTGCAGAGCTCTGCATGGGGCTCTCAACTCATGAAACTGAGATCATGACCTGAGCCAAAATCAGGAGTTGGATGCTTAACTGGCTGAGCCACTCAGGCATCCCTTAAGTCACTTTAAACTGTAATTCTTCACTAGCCCATAGGTTATTAAACAACATATATCCACATACTATTTCATTATGATAAAGGATTCCTTCTTAACTATTTTAATGCAGTTGGTTACCAAACAGAATGAGGCTCTTGATGGAAAGTCCAGTGACATATTCTACAAGAGACACAGCAATTTCCAGCCCTGATTATGGCCCAGTGTCCACAGAGCAGTAAATTCTTAACTCTTTGCCCTTCTGCTTTTATGTTGTTACTATTTTGTTAACTACATCTTTTAAATTAGTTGCTTTTTTTTAAGAGACTCTTAAAAACTGAGAACTGAGGGTTGATGGGGGGTGGGAGGGAGGGGAGGGTGGGTGATGGGTATTGAGGAGGGCACCTTTTGGGATGAGCACTGGGTGTTGTATGGAAACCAATTTGACAATAAATTTCATATATTGAAAAATAAATAAATAAATAAATAAAAATTAATTAATTAATTAATTAATTAACTGCTTTTCTTAAGTACAAGTGAAATGGATGCATGCCAGTGAAAGAGTAACAGTTGAGGAAAAGGTTGAAGATTTTGAATTAGGACTAAATTTGTGCATTGGCTGGGAGAAAATACTCTTACTTGTCAATAATACCAAAGTACATTTTTTAAACCTAACGTTGAGAAAACCGTGTAACGCTCTATTCTGTAACACTCTTAAAGGCAAAGACCTTATGCCCACAGCAGAGACTAGGCTAGAGACTTTAGTAATTGTCTGAGCATCATGTTTCATTTTTGAACCTCAAAAAACAAGAGAAACAATTTAGAGACTCATGTTGCATTTCATCCCCCCAGCTATGTTACTAGATTGCATCAAACCATGGGGGAGAACATATCTACCTTCCGCCACAATGGCACACAGTAAAACAAGCAAAGGACTTGGAAAACTGTTACAAAATTCTTCTTGATAAACTAGGATTCCTTTACTGGCACTGTATTCCTTATGTGAGAAAATTTTTTTCCTGCCCAGAGCACCTGACTTCTAACACTGATTACTGACTATCTCATCCAAATAGAGCATCAGTCGCCCTGAAAATCTGGGGCAGGCTGGGTAGATGTGTCATTTATTTGCTTGTCTGTCTGTATATCTGAAGACTCAGAGACAAGTTCTAAGAACAATAAGATATTGGAAAGTAAGGAAGTGGGCTTTAATATTTCATATTTAAATTTTAAAGTTCTAAATAATTTAACATAATTATTTTCTACCATTGACATCATTTATAATGTGCCAGGAACCAGGATAAATGCTTTACATATACTATGATTCTCAATCCTTAGAAAACCTGGTAAGGTCAGCATTGTTGCCCTGTCTTCAAGGACAAACAAACAAAATAAGACAGAGAGGTTAATTCCTTGCCCAAGATCACACAGTGAATAATGGAAACATGAGAATGCCAGCCCAGCTGCGTTTGATTCTAAAGTTCTGGCTTGCAAGTGACATTTTATATGGTTTCTCATCATCTTCACCCTGCATCAGCACACTCCTTGCCCATGGGTCAAAACCAGTGCACACTGTGAAATGGGGGTGTTGGCAGGTGTGGGATTTTGTGACTCTTCCTAAGCACATACCCTATCAGCCACAGCTAATTAACTGAAGTCTCAGTTACCCACCTCTCAAACTCTGTAAAGGAGCAAAGAGATCTATTATATGCAGAAAATCTTCATCCTAATGTAATCATTAGCTTCAAGAGGAAAAGGAGTTGTAATTCAAACTTTGAAAGCAAGGAGTATGTGATGGTTTGTGGCATTACAAGATTGTATTCGGCTTGTGAGGGAAAAAAAAAAAACTGCTACCCTGTGTTAAGTGTCAGATGAAAATTGTGTCGCCAAACAGAGCCTGTTTTACATTCTACAAACTAATGTGTTCTGGGGGAGCTTTTTTTCAACCATCATAACGTACGCCTTGCCAAGTGAGCTCTCTCTCTTCAATAATATTCAAAGCTCAAGCAAGCAACAGGACAGAGAGTGTTCTGTCCCTGAAAAAAACCAGCCAGGCATATTTTGTTACCAAGAGAGAAAGGAAAAACAAGAGAATATTTTGTGCAACAAAATTAAATTGTGAAAGATCCAAATGTAACACATCAAGAGACTCTATTTGTAGGTGGAATTAAAAACAAAACAAAACAAAACAAAAAGATCAATTCATGCTTCGGCTTCATCAGGGGCCATTCACTTTTCTTGTAAAAGGTATTGATCTGGGCTCACAGCTACAGCAATCAGACTTCCATTATAGCCAGTATTTACAGCTGAGAGTTTGTTTCATCTTTCCCAAACCCTGCTCCCCAAAAAGTTCAGTACGAAATAACCCTGATATCAGGAGAACACAAATAGCTTTCCTGATACCAGGCACAATGGCTCCTTTTTACCTCACCCACAGTGCTGTGCACCTCCAACACTCTGCAAGCAGGCCCCCGAGCCCCCCACCTCTTCCCGCCACGGACCCCTTGCTTGTGTCATTACAGCTTCACAGCAATGAAAGTCCTTTCTCAAAGGACCGAATCCCAAATGTGCCATAAACGGCCCTGGCTGTGGAGCTAGTCAGGGATGGTAGTTCATGGAAACATCTTTAAAGAAGTCCTCAACATAGCATTTAGTCTTCTAACATCGCATATGATGTACTTCTAGGTTATTGCCATGCGTGGGCTCTCTCCCTCCGCCCTCTGCTAGCACACAAATCCACGATCCTGGAGGATCTCGATATCTTTTACTCACTGATAAATCTATCCCAAGTGATAGCACAGGTCTGGAAATTCCAGGCAATAGGTGCTCCAGAAGGACGTGTTGAGTCAAGATGTGTTACATGCATGAAGACTTCGCATTTTTAGTGTACGTATTTAAAAAAAAATTTTTTAACGTTTATTTATTTTTGAGACATAGACAGAGCATGAACAGGGGAGGGTCAGAGAGAGAGAGGGAGACACAGAATCTGAAACAGGCTCCAGGTTCTGAGCTGTCAGCACAGAGCCCGACGCGGGGCTTGAACTCATGAACCACAAGATCATGACCTGAGCCGAAGTCAGACGCTTAACCCCCAGTGTATGTATTTTAGTATTTACTATTTACTATTTAGAAGTGCTGCTTATAATCAGAATATAATTGTGTCCCCATGGGAAATTATGATAGCTAAGACTGCAAAAAGGAAATAGGAGAAATAAAGAGACTGCTACTAAGATCAAGAAAATATACCAACCTCCATCCACATAGCAGAACAACAGATGAATAAGTGAAAATGATCAAGGTGAAATCTCAAGGACAGATGCTTGTACTGTCTTCATGCAGACAATATCTGGGGTCAGTGGACCCTTTTATCAACCCCACAGAGATGGCTACACCTGGCATGATCATTCATTTCTCTTTTCCTTTTTTTTTATTTGAGAGAGAGAGAATGCACGCAAGTGGGGGTGAGGCAGAGGGAAAGAGAGAGAGAGAGAGAGAGAGAGAGAGAGAGAAAATCTCAAGCAGGCTCCATGCTCTGCCCAGAGCCCAATGTGGGGCTCAATCCCACAACCCTGGGATCATGACATGACCTAAGTCGAAATCAAGTGGTGGACACTCAACCAACTGAGCCATCCAGGTACCCCAATCATTCATTTCTGTACAAGTGTAGAGCTGACCCTCCAATATTCTTTGGGTTTTGAGATGACAACTTTCTTTACTTAACAGGATGCTGCTCATAGTGTAGGCATTGTCAAGAACATACTAACAAAATTAATTAAATGGTAGGGGACTGTTTGTGTTTATGGATCTAGTGATGACATCTTAATCTTCACATTCTTTTTTTTTTAGTTTTTTTAATGTTTATTTAGTTTTTTTTTTTTTTTAATTTTTTTTTCAACGTTTTTTATTTATTTTTGGGACAGAGAGACAGAGCATGAACGGGGGAGGGGCAGTGAGAGAGGGAGACACAGAATCGGAAACAGGCTCCAGGCTCCGAGCCATCAGCCCAGAGCCCGACGCGGGGCTCGAACTCACGGACCGCAAGATCGTGACCTGGCTGAAGTCGGACGCTTAACCGACTGCGCCACCCAGGCGCCCCAATGTTTATTTAGTTTTGAGACAGAGAGAGACAAAGCATGAATGGGGGAGGGGCAGAGAGAGAGGGAGACACAGAATCAGAAGCAGGCTCCAGGCTCTGAGCTATCAGCCCAGAGCCCGACGCGGGGCTCGAACTCACGGACCGTGAGATCATGACCTGAGCCGAAGTCGGACGCTTAACCGACCAAGCCACCCAGGCACCCCTATCTTCACATTCTTAATAATTCCTTGTTGCCCCCAGGATAGGAGCTTATTTCTTTGTGTGGCAAACTTTCTCAGCTCTCCAGAACATTCTGTAGCCATCCATCTCCATAGCTGAGTTTTCAGATCCTATCCCCTTCCAATCTTCCTTCTTCCATGATCTTTAAATATGGGGCTCCATCCCCCCAGTGTTCGTGAAAAACTGAGAGAAAAGCACCATTCAGTCTGTCAGATTTTCATACTCCCTAAGGTCAGTCTTTGCCCAAGAAAACAAGGGTAGCAAATAAACACAGGAAAAGATGCTCAGCATCTTTAGCCATGAGGGAGGTACAAATTAAAATCACGACCAAAAAAAAAAAGGAAAAAAATCACAAGGAAATGCACTATGAATTGGGTACATTTTTTTAGGTGACAATACCCACTGTTAGCAACAGTGTGAACAGCCGGGACCCTCCCACATTGCTGGTAGGAACCTAAAACAGCACAGCAACTGTGGAGACCAGTTTGGCAGTTTTTATAAAGTTGAACATGCACTGACCATATGATGCAGCAATCACACTCCTCAATATGTATACAAGCGAGATGAAAATGCACGTCCACACAAAGGCGTGGTTGCAAGTGCATATAGGGACATTATTCATAATCACAAACTTGGAAACACCCAAGTGTTCTTCCAGTGATGGAAGCTCTGGTAAGTACCTCCATACGAGGATGTCACTAGCCAGCAAGAAAAAGGCAAGGACCACAGATGCACACAAAGGATGGGATGAACCTCTGTGCTAAGGGAAAGAAGTCAGACCCCAAAGCCTCCAAATAGATGATTTAGTTTATATGAGATTCTGGAAAAGGCAAAACTATGGACAGAAATCAGATCAGTGGTTGCCAGAAACTAGGATAGGGAGGAGCACGGACTGCAAGGGTACAAAGGAATGGGGGGGAGGGGGCGGGGTGACAGAACTAGTGTATCAGGATTGTGATGGTGATCACATGGCTGCACATGGTTGTCAAAACTCCCCAACTTATCGCTGTAAGCTTAGCATATCGATATACATCGATAAAGCTTAGCATAGAAAATAACTGATCAATCGATAGAAAGAAACACCAGTACCTTGTCATAGGCCATAAGGCTCACAAATATTCAAGCTCAAGCTTGCACTTGCGATATGTTTGTCTGTTTATTTACAAATGATCTACCAGTACCCATTTCTCTAAGTAATGTCTCACAGCACAAGAATGTACTTAGGAAAATATCTGTCATTAATGAACTTGGACATAAAACCATATTTCCTACAGTTTGCTTGATAATTTTGAACTCGTTTCTTTTTTTCTCAACTCTTGTCAGATCTGATGGGCACAATGCTGTGATGTCACAATGTGTCAAAGAACAAATACAAGCTAACCATTTTCTTGTGGTTCGCTTGTGCATGAAGGATTACTCTTGACTTTGGTAGGTTGTGTGTAGCTGTCTTTTCAGACATATTTTTAAGCTATTCAGATATGCTTTGGGGTTACTTTTGGATACAACGTAATCTCTAGATTTGCTTACCCGCATGTGGGTAAGGTGTGACCCATGCCAGTGTTTTGGTTATTCTCCGGTCAGATTCTCTCTCACCCTGCTTCTGACTTGGGATATGTACCACACACCTTGAATGTGAGCTCCAGTATTGATCTGTACAGATGTCAATACTGCTAAAGACTTTCTGATACATTTACTTTTCATTCCTTTTTTTTTTACACTTACTTTTTATTCTTAAAAAATGTTCTAATACTTTCTTCCCATGTGCAACAAGCTGCTATAAACATCCTCTTTGAAGATTTATATCCATCCACTGTAGAGATCCCTATTCTGGTTGGCTTCTTCTCCTGAATGTACTGAAAGATCTTCCACAAATTCCATTTCTTTGCCACGTCTTATACATCTTGTTGGACCCATCAAATGTGACATGCATTAGTCATGCATTGAACTAGCTTTTTCCCCTTTATCTTTCCATTTACTGAAAGCAATCTATTTCTCCCTGCTATTATCATTCTAGGACATTTCTGAAGGAATGATATTTCTAGGACACTTCGTTAAGAACAACATTTAATGGAAATCCTTCAGTATGTTTTTCGGGGATTTCGAGAAACAAGTGTGAATAGTCTGCAGGCCTCTTACGCATAAGTAATGCCTTTAGTCCCCCCTTTCGAGGCTAGAAGTTTTTTCAGTTTCCTTTCTTGTCACTCAATGGAGTGTCGGGGTTCTGGCCCTCCAGTTTTGTTTGATGACCTTCATTGTGCTGTGCTCCTTCAAACTCAGGGATGCCTCCATGGTCAGCTCCTGACAGGCCCTATTTGCCACTTCACATTGTTATGTTTAATCTTTAAGTTTTCTGTTTAATTTCTAAGATGTTTTGCTATAAGTCTGAACCCGTAAGTATAGAGTAGGGTTTCTCAACTCCTCACTGTTGATATTTGGGGCCAGATACTTGTGTGCTATCAAATGCCATCCTGTGTGTGTATGCTGGTGAACAGCATCCATGGCCTCTGCTCACTAGATGCCAGCAGCAGCCCTCCACCCAGCTGCGCCACCCAAAAATCTCTGCAGACATCGCCAAATGTCTCCTGGGAAGGGTGACCACCCCCCGTTGACAGCCGCTACTATAAAGTGACCCTCTCCGCTTAAAAGAAAACCCTTGGAACCAGCAGCTTGGGCTGCTATAACCAGTGAGAATAATGGCTCCGTTAAATGTGCCAACAAGTTGCAAGTAACACCCAGCAGCCAAAAAATTTCTTTGCAGAAAGTACTCTAATTCCTAGAGAAGGTTAAGAAATTCTTCCTTCCCAACAAGGGTGGGCGCAGGGAGATCATTCCACTTCGCTAGAGAAGTGTCATCCCTCACAGAGGTGAGAGCTGCCCTTCGTCTCCACCTGCAGGGGCACAGGCAGGCTGTGCCCAGACCCTTCACATTTTCCACATTTGAACAATGGGGATGATATGCCTGCGCCTACCTCACAGAGGCAATATGAGGATTACATGAGTCAACACAGCTAGAACATCTCAAACAGTGCTACTTCACAATAACTGCATTTATAAGGAGTAGCTCTTTACATCATTATAGCCAGAAACTACCATTACTTACACACTTTTTCATGCTCTCATTTCCTATCAGCTAGTATTTACAAACATTCTCTACAGATATTCTGCTAAACCACTGTCACTGCTCCCAAGAAGGTTACAGCCCATAAGGAGACGATGTTGATGAAAATGTAAACAAGACAAGCCACCACGGGGAGCTTGGGTGGCTCAGTTGGTTAACCGTCCGAATTCAGCTCAGGTCATGATTTGTGGTTCAGGAGTTCGAGCCCTGCATCGGGCTCTGTGCTGACAGCTCGGAGCCTGGAGCCTGTTTCCGATTCTGTGTCTCCCTCTCTCTCTGCCTTTCCCCTACTCACGCTTTGCCTCTCTCTGTCTCCCTCAAAAATAAATAAACGCTTTTTTAAAAAAGATGACAAGGCACCAGAGGGATGCACTCAAGTATGTCTAGAGCAGGGAGGGCTTCTGGAGAAAGTGATAGTTGAGCTGAGACCTGAATGACGGCAGACAATTTTCCAGGGGGGCAAGAAGAATGGAAGGCATTTCATTCAGAGGTGAAAACAGAGGCTGAAAGTCCAAGGGCACAAGGTAACGTGACATTTTTAGGAAATTAAACTTCAAAATCACTGTCAGTGAAAATGCAGTCAAGAGATTTGTGGAAAATGAGACAGAAGAGCAAACTGGGGCCAACTCGTGACAAGCCTCCCATGGAAAGTATAGATTTCCCAGAATGCACTGGGAGCACAAATGTCATGGGAGGTTAAAGGCTGATTTGTGAGAGGTGCAGGGTCAACTGAGACCATGGGAAATACTAGGTCAAACCTAAATGAGTTCTTGACTTCCGGATTTCCTGCAACATTTAAAATGCCAAAGGTGGTTATGGGTTTCCAAAAAGAAAAACTGTGAGCAGCAATTCCCAAATAGGCAACAATCTCATGAGAAGAGGGCTCTGAAAGGGATCCAGACTGGGAAATATTGCTGAGCAAATGAAAAGACATTAGGGACCGTTTAGATAAAGGAATTTCACTGTCAGATCTCCACATGAGAAATGTCACTCTAAGCTGACCAACACGGATGGATTAAATGGAATGGAGTAAGCCTGGAGGCAGAAAAAAATAGGGAAAGAGATCCTTGCAATATTCCAAAAAGGAGAACAACAGGCCCAGTCAGGGCCCTGGGCAGTGGACAGCATGGAATGCCTTGGAGCAGTATTCGGAGGTAGGAATGATGTGCGGTGGGTAGTGAATGAGTCGTGAGATAGTACAGAAAAACCAGCACATTTCCACCTGAAGTGTAGGTGAAATGGTGGAACCACTCACCAAGAAAGAAATCATAAGAAGAAACCTGCTCGAAGACAAAGTCAAGGAGTAGCATTCCAGTGCACTGTGTTTGAGGTACATGTGGATTATGCAGTCCGCACCTCAGACTACAGATAACAGTTCAGGAGCCACTGGTAGAGAAGTACACTGAACCCACTCGCAGCATGAGGGCTGGCTGGAGACAGTGAGCAGAGAAAAAGGAGGAGGTGATCCAGACCAGACCTGCAGAAGAACACCATTTATGGCACGGACAGGAGGAGAGCCTGCAGAGCAAGTTGCCGATGAGGTGAGGTGAGAGAGCAGAACACGCTGTCATGTGGGCCACTGATTACAAAGGAGGGAATGGCTTCACATGGAGAGAGGTGAAGTTAGGGAGAGACACTGCAGATCCCACACCGGATGCTTTGACAACACCCGTCCAGGAGAACAACGTGGGAGCCCTCAGTGGATCTCAAACTTGAGCCTGTATCAGGATCATCCGGAGGTTTCTTCAAACCCACACTGGGGGGCTGACCCCCAGAATTTCCAACTCACTAGTTACCAGATGATGCTGATGCCACTAGAAAGCACCACTTTAAGAATCCTGGCTCTCAGTAAAGGAATCCAGAACTTTCCTTAGAAATGAGGGTTGGGGAAAACATAAATGTTTCATGGTTTTCTCTCTCAGGCCCTCTGATTCTAGAAGATGGGAGTACTTCATTTTATCACATTATCATCCCAATTTCACGAGCCCAAATCTATCACATTTCACCAAATATAGGAGGGCATCAACTGTAAGATACATTCTTCATTTACGTAATGCTAAGAAGGAGAAAAGTGGATTGTGAGAGGCACTCTGATTTTAGAAATATGAAATCCTGCAAAAATGTACATTTTAGAATTGGTAAAATGTGGCCAGTCTTCTATTCTTGGGCCATGTTGGAAAAACCTGGGCAGAAGCCTGTGCACCATCAGGAAATATGATTCTGTGTCTCCCCTGCTTTTCTTCTTGTGGCATACACAACATATCAACATATACCTACCAGATCTAAGGCTTTGCTCCTCTTGAGTAACTGGGCCCTTCACCTGTGCCCTTCAAAAGGATCTAACCCCACATCCCCCCAGTTCCTCAGAAGCTCTCAAAACTCACATGCCATTGTGCAAGGCCATTTCATGAGTCCTGCATTTCCCACATTTACCAAGGACTATCAGTAGCTACAGCCAGAATGTTCTAGCCCAGATAGCCAACTATATGAAAGATCCATTTAAGAAACGCCATTGCCATACTGGGCAAAAGTTCAAAGAAAAAAAACACCCTAACACTACTTTTTTCTCCTCATCACCAGGAGAAGTCCTGCAAGTAGTATACATGATTAACTCATTATGTCTTATAAACAATGGCTGCCATTTACTAGAACCTAACTGCATGACAGATGTTTCTACCTATATGTACTTTCTCAAAAGAACCACTCAATACCTTGATATTACTAATGTGAATATAAGTCTCAGATGGTACTACAGCCAAGATTCAGCAAATAAAAAAGCACTGATTTCCATAGCACGAAATTTTTTAAAGTCTATTTGTTAATTTTGAGAGAGAGAGAAAGCACGAGTAGGGGAGGGACAGAGAGAGGGGAGAGAGAGAGAATTCCAAGGAGGCTAGGGACTGTCAGCACAGAGCCTGATGCAGGGCTTCAACTCACAAACCATGAGCTCATGACTTGAGCCAAAGTTGAACACCCAACCGACTGAGCCACCCAGGCACCCCCATAAAATTTTTGCGCACAAAGCTATTTGAATATTCTCCAAGCCTGATACTGGCCTGTGTCCACAGACAAAATACTTCAGCAAAGCCAAAAGCACAAGTGACCCTTACATCTTTTGTGGTACCTAAAAAAAAAAGTCTTTTATTCCAGTACACAGGAAACTCCGTGGAAAGTCAAAGCAAAACAGTGATCTCTATTCTTTCAGGTATCTTACAGCACTGCTCTCTCTTTTGTGAGAATTCTGCTTTACCCCCTTTGTACCCTCTGCTCTTGCAAGTGCAAGTTGAAGGTAATCTATAAACTTCTTTTTTTTTTTTTTTTTTATTTTAGAGAGAGAGCACAAGCGAGCAGGGAGAGAGGAGTAGAGGAAGAGAAAGAATGTCAACCAGACTCCATGCTCAGCACAGAGTCTGACGCAGGGCTCCATCCCACGACCTGGGGATTATGACCTGAGCAAAAATCAAGAGTCAGATACTCAACCAACTGAGCCACCCAGACACCCCAGGAATCTGTCAACTTCTAGGGGACATCCCCAAGCCAGGTATTTCTGGTGGTGCCACACTACAATAAATAACCATAGTTTTATCTCCAACACACTCTTGTAAGATGGAACATTTTACCTACGTTTTACAAAACATAAAAATGGCTACATGGAAGTAAGCTGATCAGAAACAGAGCTGACTATGAGTCTATCTGTTGAGACCCTTTTGGGTCTAACCCTGAGGCCACACTTCCTCCCAAGGGACCCACACCTAGAAGTAGCCACAGTTAGAATGTTCTTACCCAGGCAGCTCCTTACAGAGAGGGCCAACCCATGACATACCATTAACACAGCAGACAAAAGGTCAACCAAAACAAATGCCTTATACAAACAGTCGCCAACATAAAGTCTTTTTCCTTAGGAGGGTGCTTTGAAATGACAGGCGGGAAACCTGATCCCTACCTGAATGTCCCGGGAGACAGTCCAGTAGTAGCAAATCTTCCAAGAGGGTCAAAATTGCCTGTTATTTTTAAAACCTGAAACTTAAAATAATTCCAGACCCCTCAGCCACACGTTGCAAAAACCGCCAGATAAGTTATACACATGGAATTGATTCCAACAATCCGCCAAAGAAGGGGGTCTCTCAAATTTGGCAACGTCCATTTCCATATGGAAAGAATTACGGGAACTGGGCAGAGATGGAGAAAGTGGGGAGGAGGCAGGGAAGGCTGGTGAGGATTCTGACGAGCTGAACCAGTTTGCACCATCGAGCAATCAAGCGTGCAGTGTCAACTGTTATCAGAGCAGGAGTCACTCCACGTGCCTGAGGGAAAGCTCGTTTCATCCTTTAAAGGTAGTTCCACACGTTCGGGGTTTTTGTGGTGGTTCTTGCTCTGGCTCGTGTTCTGTGTGTAAGGGCTTTTTTTAACCTCTCCCAAATCTGAGAGTAATTAGTCTTTTGTATTTGAGCTCTGGTGTTTGAAAAACGCATCATTATTAATAGGTTGAGTCTGAGCTACCTGTAGAATTTCAGTTCTCCCACATGTGGGAAAATCCTGACCCAACATCTGTTTTCCAGTAAGATCTTGTTTTGACATAATTTGGTAAGTACATTTGTGTTGCCCCCAGGTGTTGGAAGGTTGAGCAACAGATCCAAGGTCATGCAGAAAACGAGGCTCCCTTTTAATTACCTGGATCCTTCCTGGATGGTTTCGAAAGTAAATGGATTCCAGGAAGCTACACAAGAATGACGGCATTGCAAGAATATGCAAGTTTCACAGGTTTGGTTGGTTGGAAGATATTTCTAAATACAGAATCATTCCTACAGTCTGCTTCTGAGTTTACATATAGCTTTTCAGGTTCTCTCTGAAATTCTATAAAATTGTGCAGCTCATTGGAATCATCACCAGCCTTCCCCAGTTCATGTCAATCGCCAAGGCTATTTACAAAAAGCAGATGCTATCGAAATCCTCCATATTCAACGTGTGGTGTAAGGGTGAACAGCAGCAGCATCTCCTGGGAGCTTGTTAGAAATGCAAAATCTCTCTCCCTCACCTCTGAAAACCACAAACTTCATTTTAACAAGTTCCCCGGGTGATCTGTATGCACTGATGAAACCACTGGACAGCAAACTATGGGTGTGCAAACCAAATCTGGTCCTGCCTGTTCTTGGAAATAAAGTTTTATTGAGACCCAGCGAGAGCCATCAATTTGTCTATGCTTGCTCTCACACTATAATGACAGAATTGAACAGTTGCAAGTATGTACTCCCTGGTGCTTTACAGAAAATGCTTACTGAGCCTTGATCTAAACCTTTATTGTTGGTGGAAAAGGTGCTGATGCTAGACACATATACCTGCTACAACCACAGCAGGAAGGTATCATAACAATAACGGAGACAGTCTTTTTTTTGTTTTGTTTTGTTTTGGTAAGAGATCTGCTTGGCCCATCAGGTAATGAAAATCATCAGGGAAATTTCTAAACCTCATTCAAGTTAACTTCACCAACGTACAGCACCATTTTTGGCCCTATGGACCCTGCCATGGAAACGCAGTGTCTGTCCTTATGAAATTTACAGGCAGAGACGTAGCTAGTGTGAACCTAACATGGCACCAGTTGTATAAATCATGAATGTATTAGAAGGACACAATTTTTCATGCAGAATTCTGCTTGTTTAAGCTATATGTGAAAGAGTTAAATAGAGACCCCTGGTGAAATAGCAGGTGGGGAGCTTTTAGCTGAAGCAGCCACTGCTGCTTTAGGAATGTTTGATGGACAGATTCCATCTCTCCACATCCTCATTCTTTCCCCCTCCCTCTGCCTTTGCCCAACACTTGATTTTAAAGTCTACCACCTGCAATTCCTGGACTGCAAGGGCTCTGATGAGAGGCCACCTACGGTTTTGACAGAAATGAGAAGACTTTGAAAATGAGTCCCACCTCCAGGGCCTGCCCCACATCACTCTCAGAGAAGAAACCTGGCCTACACAAAACACACAGGCTCCTACTTAGAAGAGCAGCAGCTGAGAGATAAATGAAGGGGGAGGGCCCTAAGGCGAAGATCCCAGTAACACTGTCTTCCAGGCACCTCACTACCCAACGTCACAGCCCACACTTAGCCTGGAGATCCTGCTGCTACCCTAAGGTTTCACTGTCTTTGCTTATATGCCACTGATCTGCAGGGAGATCAGCCTTCAGCAAACTGTAGATGACCCATCCTAATGTATGGTTTTGGTTATTCTCAAGTAGTCATTGCTTTAGAAAAATCACAAGTGCTAAAGAAATAATTTTAATTCTAAATTTTAAACCTTTGAGAGTACCAGAGTCACAGAACTCACACTACAGCTTGGATGAGCGGCAAAAGTTCTGGGTGGTTATCCATAAATAATCACACCTCCCTCTCATGACAAGCTCTCTCCTCTAACTCCCACTGAATTAGCAAACAAAAAATTACCTTTGTGTCCGATCCAGTGCAAAGAATAGTCGTATCCAGTAATCTGTGCCAGTGATTCCCAAGATGTGGTTCCCAGCACCACCTGGGAGGGGGTGGGAAATGCAGAGTCTCGGGCCCCACCCCACACCTGCTGACTCAGAAACCCCAGGGGCAGGCCCTGCGGTCTGTGTTTAACAAGGCCTCCAGATGATTCTGATGCATACTCAAGTCTGAGCACCACTGATTAGACAATCCCTTTAGGTACGCAAAGGTGCATTAGAGACCATGTTCCTCCCTTTGATTGTCCCCTTAGTGTGTGTGTGTGTGTGTGTGTGTGTGTGTGTGTGTGTAGAAAGTTTGGAGGCTCTTGGGGATGTCATATCAGCATATGAAGAGCCAGATCCATGGGTGTCTGTCCTCTCCCTCTGCCCTCCAATGTCTGACCATCTCTCATCCACCTGGTATTGCTTTCTCAGCAGACATTTGAAGTTCAAATATTATTTAGAGCATCACTCGGCAAACTTTGTCTTCAAAGAATCAGACAGTAAACATTTTCAGCTATGACAGCCATACAGTCTTGGTCACAACAACTCAATTCTGCTGTTGTAGCACAAAAGCAGTCACAGACACTATGTGAATGAATGAGTATGGCTGTGTTCCAACAAAACTCTATTTATAAAAACAGATAATGGGGCAATGTGCCAACGTGGCTCACAGGTTGTAGTCTGTTGAACCCTGAGTTAGAGTAACATGAGCTGCTATAACGAATAAGCCCACAGGTCTCGCTAGCTCCTTACAAGTTTACTCTTGCTTCTGCCACAATCCAATGCAGTTGTCAGAGGGTCTTCAAGGATGATCTGGACACCCAGAATTCGTTCCCCTTGTCACTCCGCTCTCCCTCACCTCTTCCCAAAGGGACACTTGTACCATCAGCAGGGATTAGTCACTACACCCCATCTCAAGACAAAATAGTCTGAAAATAGATGCCCACTTCTCAGCAACATCTCTACACTAATGGAAGGGGAAGTATGGATTTGGGTGAACATTTAGTCATTCCTTTCACAAAGGGTGAAACCGGGTAGTGCCTGGAGGAAGGTAAGATGTTAAGGAGGAGCTTTTGTAAGTTGAATTTGATGTGCATGTTTGCAAAGACTGGGGAAAGCAAGCCAATTTGCAGGCACAGATGGAGAAGTACAGAAGTACAGAGGAAAGAGCACCACTTGGGGCCTTCAGTTCTTACTGGCAGGTAGGCAAGGGGGTTGAGGAAGAAAAAACATAGGACATGTTGCTCAGAGAATAAGATGTAGGAGTTGGCAACTTCCACTCCATTGACATCAAGCCTGAATAGCAGTGGTACTAAGATGAACTGGAAAAGGCCAAAAATGGGACATCAAGATTTCAGAGGTTGAGTCTCTTTCTGAGCAAGCTTGTGACAAAATTCCATTAAATAATGAACTAGGCTTTCCTTTTAATCTGACTTCAAGCCAACTTTTGCCCATGGGCCAGTCTTACTCACGGCTACAGCGTCTTACCACTCACCAAGAATGGAATCAAAGGGACTAGATAGGTCCACCATCCCCAACACATCCAATACCACTGGCCAATTCATAAATTTTCTGAGATTGTTACTCCTTTACATTGGAATAGCTGCACAGTTAAACTCTCAGTCTTTTAGAAGATACCAAACTATATCAAGGTTATATGATCCAGCAGTTGTGATCCTTGGTATTTTCTCAAATGAGTTGAAGGCTTATGTCCATAAAAAAAAAAAAAAAAAAAAAAAAAAAAAACAACCATGCACACAATGCTTACAGCAGCCTTACTTGTAATTGCCCAAAGGTGAATGAGTAAATAAACTGTGGTCCATCCAGACAACAGAATGGTACCCAATGTCCAAAACAAATGAGATGTCAAGCCATGAAAAGACATGCAGGAAACTTAACTGCATATTACTAAGTGAAAGAAGCCAATCTGAAAAGGCAACACACTGTATAATTCCAATTCTATGACATTCTGGAAAAGGAAACAGTAAAAAGATCAGTGGTTGCCAAGGGTTGGAGGGAAAAGGGAGGGATGAATAGGCAAAGCACAGACAACTTTTAGGGCAACACATGAGAATACTAGTGAAAATACTCTGTGTGACACAATAATGATGCATACATGTCATTACACATTTGTGCAAACCCACAGAATGTACAACATCGAGTGAACCCTAATGTAAACTATGGATTTGGGGTGATTATGATGTTTCAGTACAGGCTCATCAATTGTAACAAATGTACTACCCTGTAGATAACTGATAATGGGGGAGGTCATGCATGAGTGTGGGCAGGGGATGTATGAAAAATTTCTGTACCTTCTGCTCAATACTGCTGTGAACCTAAAACTGCTCTAAAAAATAAAGCATATTAAATGTGTGTGTGTGTGTGTATCAATCTTTTCCATCATTTACTAACATGGACATAATTTTGTTATCTGTCACTAGAAGACTGGCCTGAGGAAAGGAAGTTGAAGTCCCTCATGGAAGGCAAACAGAGACAAAAGGAGGCTGGGGGGCACTACGACGGATCCCTTGCCCTCCATCTCTGCCTCAAGTAAACCCTACACCAGATATTGGCATCAATGCTCTAATCACTTCATAGGAAGCTGCATTTGGAGTCTGTAAAGAAAGAAGTGATATAAAGGGTGCCTGGGTGGCTCAGTCAGTTTGAGCGTCCGACTTTGGCTCAGGTCATGATCTCACGGTTCGTGAGTTCGAGTCCTGCATTGGACTCTGTGCTGACAGCTCAGGGCCTGGAGCCTGCTTCAGATCCTGTGTCTCCCTCTCTCTCTGGTCCTCCCCTGCTCACAGTCTGTCTCTCTCTCAAAATAAATAAAGACTTAAAAAAAATTAAAAAAAGAAGTGAGATAAAACCTTCATGGCCTGTAAACAGACACTCCTTTTCAGACCATTGTATTTGGACTCTTGTACAGTTCCATATACCAAAGGCCCTTGCCAAATGCAACTCTGGATGCATGACAAGTTGTATTTTGAAAAAAATCAGATTTGAATTGCACAAGCTCAAATAAACCAGTAATAAGCCAAATAGCCTGTCTCTTGGAGAGCTGGAGAAACAGAAGGTCAGGGAAGGAAATCATAAAATAAACAAATCACCGCTATGAAAATTTATATGGCTCACCCCACCTCTGCAATAAGAGTTCAAAATAGAAATGCTTACTCCTTAACACTGGTTATTATAACAAGATGTGTTTAATCGGTGAGTTTGCCGGATACTGTTATCCAGCCATGCTGTGTACTTTTCCATGATAGATCTGAAACATCCACAGTTTCATTTGTGGCCTCCTCCTACACGCCAGATACGTGAGAGAAGATCTCATTTAGGTGATGTTTTGTCTAGAGCAGCTGCATAATAAGGCAGATGCCCAGGATGTAATGTCAAACACTCCTATCCAAAAGCACAGCGCTCATGACCTGGAACTGGGTAAACAAGACAGAAACGGAGATGATTTGTGTTCATGCAGGACGCAAGCAGAAAGTTCTGCTGCTTAGCCAGCACGCACCAAGCAAAGCACCTCCCTGCCAGCACCGCCCGGGGCACCACCGGGAGCCAGGTGGGTTGCACGGGAGGGGCCGTGGAAGCCTGACCCCCCTGCAGGGTGTCGTCCTCAGACACGCCGCCTCGGGCAGTTGGAGACTCAGAGCACGATGGCCATGTGGCTGCAGTGTCCACACAGTGCAGGAAGTCCCAGCGAGCGCAGAAAAACTAAGTAAAACATGCAATCCTTCTCATGAGACAGTACCCGCCATTCCTAGGGTGCCAAAGAAGAACCAACCGACCAACTAAAACAAACCAAAACTTTAGTTCTGTAGATCATTTTCCCCTCACTTTTGTTTTCTCTGTTTTTCATTTAAAAGTGTCCTCTTTACCCAGAGAAATAACTGATGATGAAAATTTGGTATACTTTACAACCGTGTCTAAAAGAGAAAAGAAGTGGGGCACCTGGATGGCACAGTTAGGTTAAGCATCCGACTTCGGCTCAGGTCATGATCTCTCGGTTCACGGGTTCCAGCCCCACATCGGGCTCTGTGCTGACAGCTCAGAGCCTGGAGCCTGCTTCACATTCTGTGTCTCCCTCTCTCTCTGCTCCTCCCCTGCTCATGCACTGTCTCTCTCTCTCTCTCCTCCACAAAAAAATAAACATTAATAATTTTTAAAAACATATATATTTCTTTAAAAAAGAGAAAAAGGGGCCCAAATGGATCTCAGCTTCTGTAAATTCTAACTTTTCTCAAAAGTAACTCACTGCAATTTGGAGAGGGTAGATTTTTTTTGTAGTCTTTGATTGTAAAGCACAATCCCATTTTACGGACAGTGGACTTATATTTATATTTTCAAATTTATAAAGGTTATATGTACAAGAGAAAGTAGAAGGCCTTAATATGACCAAGAATTGTTCCTGGGGCTGTCTCAGTCTGTAGAGCATGCAATTCCTGATGTCAGGGTTATGAATTCAAGACCCACGTAGAGCACTGAGCTTACTTTGAAAAAAAAAAAAAAAATGCTTCCCTTTTAAACAGAATTAAGGAATCCTCCTGCCTGGTCAATATTTTTTTTTAATTTTTTTAACGTTTATTTATTTTTGAGACAGAGAGAGACAGAGCATGAACAGGGGAGGGGCAGAGAGAGAGGGAGACAGAGAATCTGAAACAGGCTCCAGGCTCTGAGCTGTCAGCACAGAGCCCGACGCGGGGCTCGAACTCACGGACCGTGAGATCATGACCTGAGCCGAAGTCGGACGCTTAACCGACCAAGCCACCCAGGCGCCCCTGGTCAATATTTTTTAAGGTGCTTCCTAATTTTGCTTCTCCTTCCCTGGCTATAAAATTTGAAGTCAGCAAAAACTAACTCTAGAATAAAATTCTAGGTGAAATTTAAAGCAAAATAACATAAAAAAAAAAACCTCATATCTGTTTCCCAATACAGACATGGACAGAAATAAATAACACTCAGTAAAAACCACAAATCAGGAAGAATGCTTAGTTCTCTTACAAAGGAATCACATTGTTGATAATATTTATCAACATATTAGTTTCCAGGGACCACTGTAACAAAGTAGCACAAGCTAGATGACTTAAAAAAGAAAAAAGAAAAAGAAAGAAATTTACTCTCTCACATTTCTGGAGGTCATAAGTCCAACATCAAGGTGTTGGGAAGGTAACTTCCTGGAAGCTAGTCTCAACCTCATGCATAAGGCTCCCCCAGAAGCTTTTCCATCCCCACCCCTTTTCACCCAAATCCACCCTGCATTTCCACTACAGTGAGCCTTTGCTCAAGCCACTCCTCAACTTGAAAATCTTGACTTTCCTTTACCTATTAAAATCCTTGAAGAGTCAAAGACGGTCCTCCGAGGGACCTTTCCCATCCACCTGCCCGTAATTCTCCCTTTTCAGCTCTCTGCTCTCTTTGCGGATTACCCAGCCTGTGTCATGGCTACCTCTCTGCCATCTGTGCTCCCGACCACAACGGAAGTTCCCTCAGGCCACAGCCCTGTAACCCCATAAAACTGAGCTCACAATGAGGACTCAGAAAATACCCATTGGCCAACGGAATGAAGCAACGGGTGAATGTTGTTTGAAGAGTCTAATGTGATTATTGAGCTCACTGAAAATAATGACACTTTCTGAGAAAAATATTCACGATTTTTGTCCTCAGTTCTTGGTCTAGGCATGGAGGGAGGATTCAGTAGGATAAATCAGCAGATTAATAAAAGTGGCCAATTGACATCTATATGGGAAGGGGCCCCACCCCTTACAGTGACTATGAATTTGGAATAATGTATTTTTAGGATAACTCTATTCTGGAGTGCATATCATCAATAGGTATTCCCACGAAAACAGAACTTCACGTGACAGCAGCCAGAGGATAGTTGGAGGAAAAACGTCAAAACATGACAGCATACATCTAGAATTCCTTCGATACTAAAGAGGTTTTAGCAAGTTCTTGGAACTTATAAATATCACCAATCTTCGAAATGTTGGAGGGGGAAGACAGTGATCCCATATTTTCCTGCTTCTCTCTGCCTGCAGTGTCCTGCCTACTCTTCCCTGTCTTGCAAAATCTCATTTTTTTTTTAAGTAAGCAAAATCTCAGTGTTTCAAGCTGCAGCTTGTTTCCTGTGCCAGTCTGGACTATCACCTGCCCTGACCAAAACAAATTTCTAGTGCTTAAAAGCTACTCCCCTAATTCACCGCTTCCATTCTCAGATATCTTATTCTCATGGTTCTGTTTTAAATGCCTCAGCTTGATTACAAGCTCCTTGAAGACAGACTACATTACGGGTCTTTGCAGCTTTCTAGTATTTGTCATGAACCTTTGTACCTCTCCTTACTCTGAACTGTTTCCAACTTCTGTTGAAAGCAAAAAGTAAAAGCCAGAAGTTTTCAACACAGTTAAAAATCTCTCCACCACCCCCCTCCCACACCCCCATATGCTTCAAGAACTGCTGAGCGAATCAGACTCTAAGTCTGAGGCAACAGAGCCATTCTCCACTGCCTTAATGGAGCCAGCTAGACCGGGTCAACAGCATCAAAGACAAAAAAAAAAAAAAAAAAAAAAAAAAAGCATGATACACAATCAAGTGTGCAGGCTAAAATCTGCCACTAAAGCAAAGCAAAGCAAAGCTTTCCAATGACAAAGTTACTTTAAAATCCTATTTTTATGTCTGACATGTAATTATTATTATATAAGCTGGTTGAGTAAATTTATATTTTTGAAATATAGTAAAAAAAATTACAACTGTTATATTAACTGTAAATTATTTGGAAGAATAGTGGAGAGTGAAGCATTCTACTCCAGTACAACATACTGAAAAATTGATGGTAATGCTGCACTCAAAGGTGAAGATTACATTTGTTATTTGTGTGTGTATACACACACACACATACACACACACGTATATATGTATTACAAAGTATATGTGCACGTTGTGTGTGTTTATATATATGTATACCCATACACAAACATATACCTTAGTTACTTTGCTTGTTTATTTCAGATCAATTTTATTGTTTGGATTATCAGAGTTTGGGCAGTGGCTTCATTTCCCATCTTTATAAAACCTGAAACATAAGTCTTTGAGAAATTCCAGTTGGGTTTTCTATAGGTGAACCTCTTATTCCCACAGTTTTGTTTTGGGTGGGTTTTTTGGGGGGGAGGGTTGTTTCTGTTTGTTTTTTTGTGTTTTTGTTTTGTTTTGTTTGTTTGTTTTTTAGAAAGAGAGTGTGGGCCAGGGAGAGGAGCAGAAGGAGACAGAGAATCTCAAGCAGGCTCTACCCTCAGCACAGAGCCCGACCTGGGGCTCAATCCCACAACCCTGGAATTACAACCTAAGCCAAAATCAAGAGTAAGACACACAACCAACTGAGCCATCCATGTGGCCCCCTCCTTTTAAAAAAATACTTGGAGTTGTCTCCGTCTTGGATCCAACTGGATCCAACTGGATCCAATTCTCCCTCCCCGCCACCTTACAGAGTGAGTAGCCAAACCAGTCAGGGTTTATCCATCCTTGTTATGTGGGTTCATGGCCTTCCAGAAAAGATGTCTGTGTATTTAGTTTCAGCCATGAGATAAATGAAAAATGCTACTGACAACTGGTGACAATTTCAGATTTATATCAAGAAGCCCACAGTGTCTTTTGTTGGTATAACAAGGTAAAGTTAAAAAGAACAAGGAATACCACAAAGCAAAGCAAAAGACAGGAATACATGAAGAGTCCAAAAAATGAAGAAGTCCTCTGAAGGAGAAGGACCATGTCTAATGAAGGATGAGGTTATGTTTAGGCAGGGAACCTTGAAATTAAGAAAGCCAACCAGGGGCGCCTGGGTGGCGCAGTCGGTTAAGCGTCCGACTTCAGCCAGGTCACGATCTCGCGGTCTGTGAGTTCGAGCCCCGCGTCGGGCTCTGGGCTGATGGCTCGGAGCCTGGAGCCTGTTTCCGATTCTGTGTCTCCCTCTCTCTCTGCCCCTCCCCGTTCATGCTCTGTCTCTCTCTGTCCCAAAAATAAATAAAAAACGTTGAAAAAAAAAATTTAAAAAAAAAAAGAAAGCCAACCACGTACCCCTTCCACATATAATCTAACTCAAATTACCCCTGATTTTTATTGTAACCATCACTCCTGACTTCAGTGCTCTCCATTAGAGAAGTATAGTGAACCCAAGTTGTAAAATCAAGAATGCATCCCTCAAAATGCATTTGGCTTTACATGGCCTCCCCAGGTCTCTCTAGAATAGAGATATGCAATGCTTATTAATAAGGTGTACAAATACCTCGATGTGGCTTTATCCCCAAATGCACACTCAACCTCCCCTTTTAGACAAATCTCACCTTAAACCTTCTGTGCCAGGAGAAGATAGCAGTTCCCATGCTCTGGATGGTTCACCAGCCCAGCTCCTCTCAAAGGGCCTCCCACTTAGGAAAATGCAGAAGAGCCAGCTTGTGGTGCAGGAGCGCTGTGTCCAGGCTCAGCCTCCTGTTCCACGAATGTCAAGTTCACTGGTTCTCTGACTCATTTGGGCTCTTCGTTTCATCTCCCCCAAATCACTTACTGAGCCATTTGCTTGACAAGCTGTTTTGGACCAGTCCCAACACATTCTGGGCAGGAGTCTGGCATCTACCCCCCCAGCATCGCCCATCACCACCGCAACTGAGGACCACTCATTCTCATGCCACCCAAGGCCAAGGCCAGGACAGATGGGAAGAGAGGCTATGCAGCTGCCCAAGGATAAATCTCCATCATGGCTTTCAGCCTGGAGTGATCAGAACTGGCATGGTCCTCTTTTCAGACTTCAGCTTCTGTACACTCTGATGATCTCTTAGAGCAGATAAGCCCTGTTGCTTAAAAAAAAAAAAACAAACCGTATGACAACAACACACGTGCGCATACACACACACACACACACACACACACACACACACACACACTTCTCTTTCCAACTAACCCCCAGAAAAGTACAGAACCCCTCTGGATCCCAGAAATGATGAATGTATATTTATGTTCCATTTCAGTAGGATGACCTTCCACATGATTCTGACCTTAACAGCTTTAGGATAATAGAGAGAATTTGCAAACTCTACCCTTAGCAGGAAGGTAGAAAGCTCCACTATGGGGCACAGAGGTGTGTCTCTGAAGTCCTGTGGATCTTCAAAAAGATCCTGAGAGAAAGCGCTCCTGATCCCCTGTGACATGACAGTACACATGGCTGTGTTCACAGTCCCCTTTGTTCCTACAAACCCCAGGGTCCCTGAATAAACAGCTGAAGAGCTTCTTTCACAGATCATTTCTCACTTGTAACAATTTAGAATACCTTGAAGTTGGCTTCAAAACATAACTTTGTTTCGTTTTTGAATTTGAATATCACAGTGGCAAACCTTTGATGAATCCCCTCATATCACTAACTTCAAAATAATCTTGCATCTTTCAGAAAGAATCACTCCCTTAACTATACAAAAAAGTAAACATGTGGGGTTTACACAAGTGGACAGCACCACTATTCACGATACCCAAAAAGTGGAAACACCCCAAAAGTCTTCTAAAGAATGAGTGGATACACAAACTATGGTGTAAATATACAGTAGAATACTATCCAGCCATAGAAATGCATGAAATATACGGGCTACCGTGTGGATAAACCTTGAAAACATGATGCTCAGTGAGAGAAACCAGACACACAAAGATAAATATTGTGTGATTCCATTTACATGAAAGACTTAAAAGAGGCGAATCCATAGAGACAGAATTGTAAATTGATAGTTGCCAGGGTTAAAGGGAGGGGAAAATGTAGCCATGGCATTTGATTTTGGAGTGATGAAAACGTTTTAGAACTAGACAGAGAAGGTGGTTGCACAACCTTGAGAATACACCAAATACCAACCATTCACTTTAAAATGATTAGTTTTATTTTATGTGAATTTCACCTCAATTTTTAAAAAAATTTTTAATGTTTATTTATATTGGAGAGAGAGAGAGACAGCGCATGAATGGGAGAGAGGCAGAGACAGAGGGAGACACAGAATCCAAAGCAAGCTCCAGGCTCTGAGCTGTCAGCACAGAGCCTGACATGGGGCTCAAACCCACGAACCATGAGATCATGACCTGAGCCAAGGTCAGACGATTAACCAACCAAGCCACCCAGGCATCCCAAGTTCAATTTTTTTTAATGCATGATTTAAAAGGTATGAAACAGATTTTGCTACATTGTCTTTGTCCTATAAGAATCTATGTTTTCATTTTTGGGTTGAAACTATTCAAGACACCTATAAAATCTTATGTTGTGTCACCTTTTTAAATTTTTTTTTTTTCAACATTTATTTATTTTTGGGACAGAGAGAGACAGAGCATGAACGGGGGAGGGGCAGAGAGAGAGGGAGACACAGAATCGGAAACAGGCTCCAGGCTCTGAGCCATCAGCCCAGAGCCTGACGCGGGGCTCGAACTCACGGACCGCGAGATCATGACCTGGCTGAAGTCGGACGCCCAACCGACTGCGCCACCCAGGCGCCCCTGTTGTGTCACCTTTTTAAATGCCTCTTACAGGATTCTAAGAATAAGTGGTTCTAAGGAGGGTGAGGGGGAAGATCCCTAACCTATGCATATAGGAACCAAAAGGCAAAGAAATAGTTGCAGTTTATCTACCCAAAATCAAATAAAGGAAACAGCAATTAAGACACACAGGTGGCCCATTACGGGTGGATTCAAGCAGAGGGATTTGAAGTTTTGCCAGGTAAAGAAACTCTGAAAGGGTAGCCCCAGGCTACTGGAAATACAGTCTGTGGAGACCAGCAGCATCAGCATTACCTGGGCACTTCTTAGAAGTGGAGGGTCTCAGCCCCACCCAGAACTACAGGATCCAAATCTGCATTTTAGCATAATCCCCAAGCATCCCCATTATCCAGAAGCAGTCCATGGCCCCTCTACAAACAGCTGTGTTATTTTTTTTAATTAAATTTTCATTTTAATTCCAGTTAGTTAACATACAGTGTTACATTAGCTTCAGGTGTACAATATAGTGATTCAACAATTGTATACATTAGTCAGTGCATATCACAACAAGTGCACCCTTTAATCCCCATCACCTACTTAACCCATCTCTGATAACCATCAGTGTGTCCTCTAGAATTAAGAGTCTGTTTCTTGGTTTCCTCTCTCTCTCTCCCTCTCTCTCTCTCTCTCTCTCTCTCTCTCTCTGTCTTTTCCCTCTGCTCATTTGTTTTGCTTCTTAAATTCCACATATGAGTGAAATCATATAGCATCTTTCTCTGACTAACTTATTTTGCTTGGCATTATACCCTTGAGCTCCACGCATGTTGTTGCCAATGGCAAGATTTCATTGATTTTTAATAGGCAAATTATGGAAGCAGCCCAAGTGTCCATCGACTGATGAATGAATAAAGAAGATGTGGTGTAGATATACAACGGACTATTATTTAGAAGTTGTGTTATTTGCCTTTAACAAAAAAGCCTCTACATCCACACAAAGCTGGCAGCACCCATCCTCTGCTCCCTCCATGTCACCTAAGACAGTTCTATGCTTCACCCCCATCGCCAGACCCTTACAAGGGGCAAGACTCTGTCAAGCACAATGACACAACGTGGGGACCTGCACAGGATTTTCTAACATAATCTCCACCAACCAACAAAGATTTTCTTCTCCCTAAAAGCACTCACTTCCTTCTGTGTCCTCTGTCTTCCCCCACTGATAAAGAGACCAGTTAGGTCTACTTCATGCCCTCTTATTCACAATTCTCACAGGTAGGGTGGAAAGGATTTCCTGATGGATTGGGGTAGGATGCAGGGGAAGACAGACACAAGGCTTTGGGCCCTCCCTACTAGAACAATGGTGTTTCCATGCTGACATGGAAAAAGCAGTAGGAAAGGCAAGTCTGGTAGAGAAAACCGAGTTCCCTCAACAATGCTAGAATTAAGTGTGTGTGCTCTGCCCTAGAAGAGTCTCCACTCATGATAAGTGGCCCCTGTGACCTCTCTCACAGCGGCTCTATGTAGGCTGACAGAGGGATCACAGTCGCTATGACGCATGCATGTGCAAACCTGTAAACGTGGGAGTCTGCCACCTGATTACTGCATGTAAAGACCCTTGGGACTGCTTGTGGTGGCAGGGACTCTAGGGAGACTCTAGAATGCTTTGTACTAAGTGTCAGGTGCATATAATGAAACAAACTGCTTAGCTGCTCTGCAGTCACATGATTTGACCTCAAGAAGGTTACCACAACCTTGTGTTCCTTCTATCAGGAAGTAAATCAATTGGCATCTGGAAAAACAAAGTGGTACCTCTTGAGAAAAAAAGAAAAACAACTCAGTTTTTGCTTCAGTAGAACAGATGCAATAACCATGTATGTGTGTATATACGTGTATATTATAAAATTGTTATATGTCATATAATCATATAATAGGTAACCATATAACATACTTATATACAAATTATATATTATATATAAAATACATATCTTTGCATTTATTAAATTTTACATTCTTATAATACATAATACTATTATATTCCATGTAATAGTTATAGAATTCTATAAATATTAATTTCAATACAAAATGTTAATGATCATACATTTATACATATTCTATAACACACATTACATAATTATAGAAAATAATTATATACCTTATATAATATAAAACTATGTATTTTATATAATGTACATTTATATTCTATAATCATAATGCACATCATAAAATATATATAAATAATCTGTATGGTCATTAATTTTTCTTACTACTATATACAACAGCCTTAAAAATTACCATAAAATGTATGCAGGTCCCAAATTAATACATGACCCATCATAGCCAGTCTGCTCTCTTAAGCCCCAGGCTAACATGGAGTTGTCCTCAGTGGACATTATGACCTCATTCTTGAACTGGCTCACATTCTTCACCTACCCCCAGCTTTCCCTTTAGCTCACAGAAACATGCACCCACCATCCATCTTTATAGCTTTTAAGTGCGTTTGGTGCTATTAGTCATCCATTAACTTGAAAGTTAAAAAAGATGCAAGGAAAACTGGACAGAGACTTCATCTGAGTACCATGAATGGCTCTCAAACACAGAACCCAGTGCAGAAGGGAAACAATCAACCAGCAGATGAGGATTGGGGCACAGACCACTAGATGTGCTGGCTCAGGAAGGTCCTCGAAAGTAACCATGAGCAACAAGCCAGAGGTCTGGAGTGATTTTGGATGACCAGACATACACAGGGCCAAGTATGACTGAATGGTCACTAAAATAGGAATTGTTACCCTGCGGGCAACAATTTGTTAAGTATATCCTATCTTCACAAGTTGAACGTGTATTAGTCAGGGTAGGCTAACTGCTGTAACAAACAGTCCTGATGGTTTCACACGACAAACACTTCTTCCTTGCTCACACCACATTCCAATGTAGCAGTTCCTGTTCTGACCGTGCTCCTGTGCACCTCTCCCTTTTCCACCTTGTGTATCTTCCAAATTCTGGGCTACAAAAAAATTGCCTTCCAGATACACCAAGGGGAAAAGAGAGAGAACACGGAGCATTGTACATGAGACTGTTAGGGGCTAGGACTGGAGGTGACATATGTCATTTCAGCCACATTCTACTAGACAGAACTCAGGCATATGGCCATCCCACATGCCAGGGTAACTAACTAGGAAATGTGGCCTAGCTGAGTGCTCAGGAGGAAAGGGACACAGGTGAAGTGAGCCTCCGTCACAGAATACCAGGTAGGGACCACAAAGACAAGTAGATCGGGTAGAAAATAGTCATGGGGTAAAGACCTTTTGAGAAATGGTTTTACCCAGTTAGGGAATGTCTTTAGAACTACCATCATTGTCTTAACCCTGGGCTTAAAATTGTAAACAACAACAATAAAATAATTATGTTGGGAGAAGAAACTAAAAACAGCCAACCTCACGCTAGGAAACATGATGAATTGTGATGAATTGGAGCTACAGACGTAGTGTTAGCTGCCAATCCCATCAAAAACAAAAGTATAAAAGAAAACTTTAGGTCCAAGTGCCTAAGCAAGTATGCCTGATCTGGCATCGATTCAGACCCACTTTGTCCTTTAACATCTTTATTCTCCAAGCATTGTCTTTATTGCCAGGGGTTGGCAAAGTACAGCCCACAGATACACCCTGTTTTGGTATGGTCCCAAACTATAAATGGCTTGTACATTTTCAAATGGGCTGAACAAAATCAAAAGAATCATAAAACATCAAGACTCATTAAAATTAAATTAAATCCAAATTTCATTGTCCATATATAAAGTTTTATAGGAACACAGCCATGTTCCTCTATTTAGATGTTGTCTGTAGCTGCTTTCACACTACAACAGCAGAGTTGAAACCTTGTAACAGACTGTATGGCTCACAAAGCTGAAAATATTTACTATCTGGCCCTTTACAGTAAAAGTTTACCAACCCCTGGTCTAAGCCAAACTGGCTACTTTCTGCTGTCAAAAACTGTTGTCAAATACACAATGTTTTTGCTTTGCAGGATGCAGTATGTTCGATGTTCAAGCTTTTCAGGGTTCCTGCCGAAACCAAGTAACAGGTTGCCAATTCTTCATCTACTTCCCTTCCTTTTGCTGTTCCTATTCATCACTTTACACTACACAGCAATCTCAGTGTCTAGAGCAGCTACAGTGACCAAAGAGGATGGGAACCCCCTCTGCTTTTCTATGCATGAACTGGGAAGATTTTGCTATACCTCCAAAGCTTCAAGCAGAAAAAAGAAATCCTCAGCCCTCGGAGTGATCTGGAAGATTTCCCACCATTTCTTCCAAGCGCCTTCCTCCGTGACTACTTTCTACGTCTCATTTATAAACACCACTGCTCCCAGCGATAGCAGCTGGGATTCAAAACTACTTCTCTGCTGGCGATTTATCATTTCACTATTTTATACACACCCTACATCAGCTTCCTAGGGCTGTCATAACAAAGTCAAAGCCAGCATTTACTCAAGTCTGTCTGAACTCAACGCCCGAAATAATTCCCACTAGCCCATCTTTCCAGCACTTTCTCTGCCCTAGGAAAAAAGGCCATGAATCTAGATACACCACTAGATCTAGATCTACTCGTTCCAAGCTACATGTTCTGATCCATGGATCCTTTTTCTCTGCCCAAAGTGTCTACTTCCCTCTGCAGTTTTCATCAAATCCAGACTTTAATTCCTAAACTCAACCTTGTTTCCCATTTACTCTTATTTATAGGGAACATAATTACATGCAACCATGCTGCAACTAATAAAAACTTTACATCAGCTGAAGTTTTGTAATTCATCATATTTTTTTCCTTACTGGTTTTAACCCACAGCCTGCCCAGCAGACTCCTCCAAGCTGCCCAGATCCCCGGGCTTGTTTCTGCAGCCCATTGTTACCCATCACAGGCCAGGTACAACTTCCCCAGGCTGCCTGGCGACTCAACTTCCCATATCAAACTAGTTACATAACTACGCTCTGGGCAACTTTTGCTGTCACTGGCAACTGCCTATAATTGGATGAAGCCACGTATTCTTCATGAATTTTGGGTCATTTTTGCTCTTCCAACCATGATTTACAAGGGGTCTACCAAAAACTAATCTTTCAGTTCTGTAAATTTCCACAATGCCATTCAACAATGGGCAATTACTTGATATAAACAGTAAATACAATCCTCAAAGCTTCAAGGCATTTTCCACAAAAATTTATTATTAAGTAAATATACTACCCTACCTCCCCCCCCTGCAAAGTCATGAGCCAACTCCTATTACATAAAGTTACAAATTCTATTATGAAGTGATTACTCCTTTCGTGGGGGTGTGGGGAGGGAAGAAAAAGAGAAAAAATGCAATATTAGCTGCTAAAATCCAGAAACTGGAAGTAATGTAAACAGCTACCAAATGGTCGTCCATAAAATAAAGACCACACATTTCATAATTTAGCCAAGAATCTAATCCAAGTTAACTTATAACAATGAATTAATGGCACAGATGGTTGTCATGGTGACCTCATTTTGGCTTTACATAATCTAGATGTCAGATGATGCATATGAGATGTGACATTAGAAAATTGCTGAAATAATGAACAGTGAGCATGCTTTAGAGTCCTGGCATCTTTGACCTTCTTAAATTTAAACTACCTTTTAAATCTATCTGAAAATATTCAAGACAGCACTTAGGCCTCTTGATTTATGCTAACAATTTGATTGTCTTTCCCTTCTCTTAGCAAAGCTAACCACATTTGAATATACTGAACAGTTTAACCACCGCAACAGATTTCTGATCAAAGCAAGTGTGAAATCATTTTCCCAGCTTTGTACAGCAAAATTCTTTATGCAAGTAAGTCAACAATATGGAGAGGAGATAATGCAATTCAAAGGGCGTGAAGACAGGGCTTACAGAAGAGGCATTTGCTAATATTATCATGTGAAATTTGTTTCTTTTGTTTTCTTAAGTCTCAGCTGGGAGGCAGCAGCAACTGAAACAATGTTCTCCCAGCATAGCTAGGTCTTTAAGATGCTTTAGAGAATGAAATTATTTTCTAATCATGAAATCCACTAGACTGTGGAACAACCTAAGAGAACTCACAGAATGTCAGCAGGTTTGGGTCATTTTGAAGTTAACACACTGGGGAGTATGGGGTGCCCCAAATTAATTCACTTAAGGCCACTACTGGAACTAAAGCAAGTGAGCAGTCCCGAGATGAGACAAAAGCACAGGAGCCCTACTTCCTGGCCTCCTGGTTTAGTAGCTAATGCAGACACAATAGCTGAGGAGCTTCCCATATCAGGGAGATGAGACACACTGGGGGAGAGTAGGAAAAGTCTGGACTTTGTAGTACAATTAAAAGTCTTCATTTGTAAAATCTTCTAAGCTTTGATTCTCAAAAGAAAGGTGATCATGAATAATTATAATCCTGACTTTACCCTGTGGTAAACTGCAAGACTTTACCCCAAAGGCAGAGAGGTGAAGCGTTGATAATCACATGAATTGGGCTATCCTGATACTCTACTGCATATCCTCCACTCAAGCTTGAGTACATATAGTTTTCCTCCTGCTCAACCTTGTGGTCTCAGGTTAGGATCATACTGCAGGAGAAAAGGAAGAGGCCTCGGGGTCTGCAAAGAGTGTAGAGTTCGCCTTTGAGCCATAGCCCAACTTTAGCCCAACGTGAATCGGCAAGTCATGGAGAGCTCTCCAAACACAGAGGGCAGCCCCACGTGACACAATGTACAGTTCTTTTTTCTTTTAATGTTTTTTTTTTTTTTTTTTTTGAGAGAGAGAGAGCACACAAGCAGGGGAGGGACAGAAAGAGAGGGGGACACAGAATCTGAAGCAGGCTCCAGGCTCTGAGCTGTCAGCACAGAGCCCGACCGGGGGCTCCAAGTCACAAACCGCGAGATCATGACCTGAGCTGAGGTCGGAAGCTTGACTGATTGAACCATCTGGGTGCCCTGACAAATTTTTAATGCATTTATAGACACAAGTCTTTGAAGACCTTCTTTGTCTGAAAATGTCATTTTTTTTTTAAGTTTACTAATTTATTTTGAGAGAGAGAGAATCTCAAGCAGGCTACGCGCTGCCAGCACTGAGCCCAATGTGTGGCTTGAACCCACAGAACCATGAGATCATGACCTGAGCTGAAACCACAACGGAGCCACACAGGCACCCTTCAATGTACATTTCTAACGACTTTCACCCTTTCCACCTTTCCAAAGCTCTGATTTAATTAAATCAGCCAGTGGGAAGATCTGTGATCCTGATTACTAGCTCACCCTCAGACCCTAGCTTTTGATTCATACTCTCTGGTGTTTTCTTGCTACACATTTTCTTTAATACCTGTATGATTACTACACATTTTAAATTCAGATGGGAGGGAGGCTGCCTAGGTTAGAACCTCAGCTTCCCGGTTACTGTGTGGCCTGGAGGAAGTGTCTTAACTTCTCTGAGCCTCAGTAAATAGAGAGACCCTTAGTAAGGACATCAAGGTGGGGCTAAGAATGGAGAGAACCTGAATCAGGACATCATGGGAGGGCTAAGAATGAAGTGTGAAGGTGCAAGGAGAGCAGTGAAACTGCCTGGTATAGGAAACAAACAAAAAACTGTGGGGGCTTCTATTCTCATCTTTACCAGCCTGTACCATGACTCATCTATATAACGAACTCTAATAAACTGACCTCCATGGACTCTAGCTCCTTAAAGCACTCAAATCAGCCTCGGCTGTGTTTCCATGGCTGTCTATACCAGCCCCATACATAGTTTAGAGCCTTCTTGGTCCAGAGAGTGCTAAGCAGAAACAGAGGGAACATTATAGTTTTACATTTAAGAAGACGACTTAGTAAGAAAAAAAATTTTTAATGGGAATATAAGAAAAACCTAAAGAGTAAATGTTATAGCTATACGAAAGACACAGTTACGTATCCAGGTTCATGCCATACCACGTTTTCATCGGGTTGTATGAGAGGGATTCATAACCATTTGATTAAGGAGGAAGGAAGAGAACACAGATGGAAGGGTGGGGGGATAGCTAGAAAGGAAACAAAGGGGATGGAGAGGAAGAAGGAAAGGAGAAGAACCAGAGAGAAGCAAAGGAAAAAGAAAAACTACCTTAAAGCTTCAGTTGGTCTGAGCAGTTACGTTCTGTCCTACACAGCAATGTGCCCTTGTTCCCACAGTCTGAACAGCAATATGAGACCCGAGGGTCTAGAGATACACGGAGTCAGGAGCACCTCCATCCTGGGAGCTGCTGCCCTTGCCATGAACCTCCGACGGGTGCCCCGCGCCTCCCTTCCCACGAGCCCCAGTCGGGTGCCCACGCTGCCCTTCGCAGAAGCCCTGCACATCTGATAGCTGAGTCCTGCCCTCTGGTCTCCAGGCAACAGATGCCTCCTGTTGAGAGCAGGGACAAGCCTGATCCCAGAACTGCCACTCCTCGTCTATGGCGTTCAGTTTAAACAACCTCTGCGCTCCATACTCAGTACGCTCCTCCCTACCCTTCAACTGTAAAGCTAAGAGTCTAGTGTTTGGAGACTCCAAAATGCTGTGATTACACACAAACGTCACAGTGACAGGGGGAACACAAACAAAACCCAAACTACAAGAGTGGTTACCGCAGGTTATGTATGGTGGGTAAACGTGAACACACAAACAGATGTGTGCACACACCTATCTGTGCACATGTGTGCCCACACCGCCACACGTGTGCACATACACGTGTGCTGGACCGCTACGTACATACCTGCAATCACACAAGCACACGCATGCATACAAACATGCAACACGCCCATGCCTGTGCATGCACACACAGTTAAATTAATTAAACAAGGGAGACATCAGATTCAGGGGGCTCTAACGGCCTAGCAGCCTGAGTAAGCAAACCAAAATGTCAGCTTGTAAATGCCTCAAAGTTAAAAAATTTTGATTTTGTAACAACAACCTATCAACAACCAATCACAAACTGCCAACTAGGCTTCAAGCAATAGCCAATCAATAGTTTCCTTGATTTACTTCTGCCTTTTCTTAACCAAAATCTCTCCCTGAGGTCCTGTCAGTGGAGCCCTAACTACTTCCAGCGTGCTACACTTGATTGGAAATACTTTTTGTTCAAATACTCTCTTAAAATTTTTAACACCTCTCAGTTTCTCTTTTAAGCACACATTCATATACACAGACACACAGACACACCCATATACACACACGTACATATACAACCACACATATTAGTATGGTAAACTCTTCCTCAACAACTGACAATTGAATGGGCTACAGACTTCACAGGCTTCTTGCAAGGCAGAGGTCACTGTTTAAAATAGTGAGTTGAGGGGGCCCCTGGGTGGCTCAGTTAAGCATCCAACTCTTGGTTTTGGCTCAGGTCATGATCTCATGGTTCGTGGGTTCAAGCCCTGCATGAGGCTCTGCATGGGGCAATGCAGAGCCTGCTTGGGATTCTCTCCCTCTACCTCTCTCTCTGCCCCTCCCCCACTCCTGCTCGCTCACTCGTGCTCTCTCTCTCTCTCTTTCAATATAAATAAACTTTAAAAACAGCATACTGATTGAGGAACGGGTGCCTGGGTGGCTCAGACAGCTAAGCGTCCAACTCTTGATTTCAGCTCAGGTCATGATCTCACAGTCCGTGGGTTCAAGCCCTGAGTCAGACTCTGTTGTGACAGCATGGAGCCTACTTGGGATTCTGTCTCTCTCCTCTCTCTCTGCCCCTCCCCTGCTCATGCTCATGTTCTGTCTCTCAAATAAACTTTTAAAAAACAAAATTAAATTAAAATAAAATAAAATAAAATAAAATAAAATAAAATAAAATAAGTGAGCTGAGGTAACAACATTTTAAAGACTGAGACTTTGAACTTGGTTCTCCAGTATTCCTTGATTACTGATCACTGCCCTGTGATGAGTCATGGGGGGTGGTAGACGTCACGTGTTCTCTCATCCCAGTGAGGGCCTGGACTTCTCAAGCTGCTACGAAGCACAAGGAAGCTTTCCACAACTGGAGAGCGAGTCAGATGAAAGTGGTGTCTACATCTCCCACATTAACCTTCCACTAACGTGCTGACCGTAACTGAGCATGCAAACCCAGACCTCATGTATTTCCGAGGTGTGCTACTGGACCAACGGGACCAGTCCTGCTCTCCCTGAGCCAAAACTAGAACAAGAAAACAAAATTCCATCACTTGAGAAAGTAGTGAAGGGTACCTCCTCTCCTCCTGTGTGCCCTTGACATCAGGAAGCAAGTCCTCCTGGCAGGTGGGCAGGTGCCCAGGTGGGGCCCAGGTGTGGGTGAGAGTGGGAAGAAGGAGGACAGCACATTCTATTACCCAATTCCCCATCTGCAGGCCAGAGTCAGCCCCACTGGATGTGAGCTAAGAAATTGTCGTTCAAGGGTTCCAGGAAGCCTGAGGGGATCAGAACCCTGAGAAGCACACTGTGCTGCTCCTGTCCCTTCAGGTCTGTACTCTTCCGTAAGTGTACTACCGAGACAAACTGTGCTTTCAGGAGAGTGACACCGGTGAACCTGCCGGCGGTCTCCCGGTTGTCTGGGTGCTGCAGCAAACCTCTTTAACATCCCTATTACAATACGTATCTGCAGGGTCCAAACAGGAGAGGAGGGGTGAGGCAGGGTCCCCAAGGAGACAGCTGGGCAGGAGCTTCAGAAGCGCTTCTGTTTCTTATTTCTATCAGACAAGTTTAAGTAATTGGACAAATCAGCTTATAAATGAAACCTAATGTTCAAAGCCAACTGTTGAAAATGAGAGAGATTTTCTTTCTGTTTATTGGTATGGTTTTAGCCCAGTGAGACAGTGAGACAGTTATATCCACTTAGTCCTGCTGTCTAGCATCCATCCTTCTGTGAGGTTTCCAGTTGACTTGAACACCATTTTTGATCCACGTCTTCAAAAGTTAACAAGATGAACTATAGAGATGTTCGTTAGGGGTTAACATTAAGTTGTGAGCTTTCGTCAACAGAAAAAAGAAACAAAGCCAACATATGGAAGCATTGCATTTCCAAAATCACAGGAGCATGTGCACGTGTGTGTGTGCGTGTGTGTGCGTGTGTGTGTGTGCGCGCGCGCGCGTGTGTGTGTGTGTGTGTGTGTGTGTAAAATCCCCTAGGGTAACACACTGTTTCTATAGTTTCTCATTTCAGGGACGACAGGAAAGATTATATTTCACTTTCATCTTGTCTGCCCAAGGAAGAGTTCATTACATTTTAACAATAATCAATAATCACAATGAAAAGATAGTCTGTACTTACCAAACAAGGTAAAAATTTAGAGTAACCCTGGTGTAGTCCCTGGCCCCATTTTTGTGGTAATCATGTTAAGGGAACGTGCTGTCATTGTGATCGGATTAGGTGAAATGCCAGCGGAGGTCCATGGGGCTCGGTTTCTATTTGCAATGCACCGTGTGCTGTTCGACCTGTCCCTTACAACCGCATTCGTGTTTGATAATGCAACGCAATCATCTACCACGATCAGGATGAAAGTAGAAGAGAATGGAGGAGGTACCATGGAACTCTCACTGAACCCTTCTGATAACCTTGTATCTCGCACCTCACCAAGGAGCAGAGTGGCAGATCAGGAACATGCTAGGGCCCCACAGAGCCAGGCCGGATGCTTACCCACTCAGCCTGCCTCACCCACGTATCTATATAACACCTGCAAACCTGTTACTGTTTGTGGATGAAAACACACAATTTCTCACCTAACAGTTGTGTGTCTCCCTTTTGGTTCCCGGGCAGGGCTCTAATAGCGTATCTTTGCAAGTATAAAGGAAGCACACCTCACCTTCCAAAGTACACAGCGGAATGGAGACCTCATACTCGACTCCAGCAGGCTCCACGGCTTCCCAAAAATTGGCAGCCGTTGCACCCTTCCAGAGCCTCACATAAACTCAGGGGGGAAACATTTGGCTCCTTGATGAGGCTGAACTTTCCCATCTTTAAAAATCCTATTATATTTTTTATATCAATGACATCTTAAAATATTATTTTGCCTTTTTTCTTTGAGTTTGCACACCACTTCTCATTTTCCCAAATTAGTAAGGACTGAAGTACTGAAAAAGTGCTGAAAGGTGCTTATTTAGGTCCCAAATGGGAAATATCATACGGGCACTTTTGTAGCACAGATGTGATTGTGGCCCAGCAAAAGGGCAGGGGCCGCTGCGGAAGCTTCTGGAGGTTATGGCTGGGCCCTGAGCGATTATGTACTAGTTTTCTGCTGCCCTCTCCCAAACTGCATGAAAACTTACCGTAAAACAATGACAGGTATCTGCCACAGTGTCCCTGGACCACGGGTTTGGGAACAGCTCACCTGGATAGTTGTGGCTCAGGGTTTCCCGGGACGTGTCCGCCAGGGCTGTGCTCATCGGAAGGCTTGGTGGGGGTAGGAAGAGCCAATTCCAAAATGGAACGTGGACAGAGCTAGCAATCTGGTGATGGCTGTTGACAGGAGGCCTCAGTTCTTCACCACAAAGATCTCTTCACGAGGCTGCTTAACTGTGTTCGTGACAACTGTCTTTCCCAGAGCCGGTGATCCAGGACAGAGGAAGGCACAACTGGCAATGCCTTCTCTGACCTAGCCTCCAAAGTAACACCTCATCGTTTCCATGTTCTCTGAGTCATAAGATTGCACTGGTCAGCGTGCATCAAGGTGGAGAAAAGTGCACGGGATGCGAATATCAAGAGGGAAGAGTTAAGGGCACCTGGGTGGCTCGGGTGTGAATCGCAGGACTTCAGCTCTGACAGCTCAGAGCCTGGAGCCGGCTTCAGATTCTGTGTCTGCCTCTCCCTGCCCCTCCCCTGCTTGTGCTCTGTCCCTCCCTCTCTCTCAAAAATAAATAAACAGTAAAAAAAAAATGTTTTTAATTAAAGGGGCTCCTGCGTGGCTCAGTTGGTTAAGCATCCAACTTCATTTCAGCTCAGGTCATGATCTCATGGTTCGTGGATTCAAGCCCCACATCAGGATCTGGAGCCAGCTTCACATTCTGTGTCTGCCTCTCCCTGCCCCTCCCCTGCTTGCGCTCCATCTCTCAAAGAGAAACATTAAAAAAAATTTTTTTTTAAATTAAAAATTAAATTTTTTAATTAAAAAAAAAAAAAAAAGAGGGAAGAATTACTGGGGGCCATCTCGTAGGCAGACTACCCCCATACAGTTTCCCAGAAAACGAAGAGAAAATTGCCGGAACCCCAAGGTCATGCTGGACCCTTGATGGAAAAAGCAGGGTCAAGAAGGAGTCGAGGGCTTAGAAACTGGCTCACGGGGTACCAGGATGGCCACCAGCCCAAACGTGAACATCCACAGGTGCATGGCAGAGAGTGCACGATAACGAAGACATCACAGATGGAAGGCCGTCCGTCCAATCCTTCAGTGGCGGAACCAGCTAGAGATTCCCAGTCAGAAACGCTTGGAGTCAAACAGCAGTACAGTCGTTCCAAGCGGGTCACTTGGGGCAAGATTGCAGGCAGCAGCCGGAAGGAGAACCCACCCTCGAGAAAGGAACCGCTTCAGGGTAGGTCTCCGGGCTGTCAAGCGGACGAGGGAGCCGAACAGGAACCCACACTCGCGTCAGAGCCTAATGCTGCGCGCAGTGGCCCCGCAGGTGCCATGAGCCTTCCCCGCAACACTGGCTGCGGCGCGAGGCCCACCTGCACGAATGCCACAGCCCGTTCCTGCGTGGACGCAAGCTTCCTGCCACGGAACGCTCTGGATCTAGAGTTCTCACAAGAAAGCCAGCCTCCGGCCGCAGTGCATCCAGCAGCACCCTGGAAAGTTGGGGCGTAGCACGTGGGGCTCCAGGCCTCCGCCCCTCAGGGGGCGGCGCCAGGCTGGAGCCCCCGCCCCCCAGGACGGAGGGTGGGTTACGGCGACCCCGAGTCCCCTACTTCCGGGCCAGGCCCATCTCTCCGCAGTGCTTGCCCTGGGGTGGCAGGGCCGCTGCGTGGGCTGTGAGGGGCGAGAAGGGGCAGGGAGGGCGCCGGTGACCCGCAGAGCGGCGCCGCCACCTTGGACGCAGGACGCTCTGAGGCAGAGAGAGCTTGAGGCCGCTGAGGCTGCCGGGAGCCGAGGAGGGCCCGCGCGGCTGGCCGCTGAGGCTGCCGGGAGCCCAGGAGAGCCCGCGCCGGCCGGCCGCTGAGGCTGCCGGGATTCGAGGAGGGCCAGCTGCAGTCGCAGGCTGGTTTCTCAGCGCAGCTTGCCGGGGAGGCTTGCTACCTGGGCTGATGGAGACTTGCAGTTTGTCACGTAACCGCAGTCCGCTCGCAGGTAGTGGCTGGCGTTCACTGAAGGGCGGCCGGTTCTGGAATTCTCGGGGACTTGCACTGGTTCCGGCCACATGGTCGCTGTCACTCCAGAAGTGGTATCTGTGTTCCAGGCGGAGGCAGAGGGAAGAGGTCAGCGTGCAGGTCCTTGATCCCTTTGGTCAAGAAAGCAGGTGGGGCGCCTGGGTGGCTCAGTCGGTTAAGCGCCCGACTTCGGCTCAGGTCACGATCTCGCGGTCCGTGAGTTCGAGCCCCGCGTCAGGCTCTGGGCTGATGGCTCAGAGCCTGGAGCCTGTTTCCGATTCTGTGTCTCCCTCTCTCTCTGACCCTCCCCTGTTCATGCTCTGTCTCTCTCTGTCTCAAAAATAAATAAACGTTAAAAAAAAAAAAAAAAAAAGAAAGCAGGTTAATACCTCCCCCCACCCCATTTGATATGTACAAAGCAAAATCTTACAAAACAAAACAGGTTCTAAGAAAACTCCACGTGGCACATACTGAGCATCCCAGATTCCGTTTCCTCCTTCATTCTTAAGAAGAGCCGTGTGACTTAGTTTACCACCATAATGTGTTCTGTTAAAATATATACATCTTGGGGCGCCTGGGTGGCGCAGTCGGTTGGGCGTCCGACTTCAGCCAGGTCACGATCTCACGGTCCGTGGGTTCGAGCCCCGCGTCGGGCTCTGGGCTGATGGCTCGGAGCCTGGAGCCTGCTTCCGATTCTGTGTCTCCCTCTCTCTCTCTGCCCCTCCCCCGTTCATGCTCTGTCTCTCTCCCAAAAAATAAATTAAAAAACGTTGAAAAAAAAATAATAATAAAATAAAATATATACATCTTGCGAGACTCTCTTGAAGCTGTAGGTAGCCTTGGGATATCATTCCAGCTAATGAAACCTAACTAGGAGACTCCTAGAGAGTGTGGGGAAAGTTTTAGCTTCCTGATGAAGGCATCTTTCCTTCCTCCATCCCTCCGTCCTTCCATCCTTCCTAACCCTCTTCCTTTCATCCCTCCATCCCTCCTGCCCTCCACCCCTCCTTTCTTCTTTGAGCCTAAAACGTATACTTTTGGGGAAGCCATCTTGCAAGTAGGAAGCAATGAGCAGGAGGATTAAAAGTACAAGCTGAATGGGGCGCCTGGGTGGCTCAATGGGTTGAGCATCCAACTTCGGCTCAGGTCATGATCTCTCAGTTTGTGAGTTCCAGCCCTGCATCGCGCTCTGTGCTGACAGCTCAGAGCCTGGAGCCTGCATCGAATTCTGTGTGGCTCTCTCTCTCTGCCGTTCCCCTGCTTGTGCTCTCTCTCTCTCTCTCTCTCTCTCAAATAAACATTTTTTTTTTTTTTTTAAGTTCAAGCTGAAGAAAAGAGAGGAAGGAGACAGTCTGGGATACTGGGGAGAGTGTGAAGTCACTGCAGCAGCCTTGGATTATGTCTGGATCTTTTATAATGTGAGAAGAAATCAATTCCTGTTTAGTTAAAACTGTGTGTCGACTTTGTCACATCCAACCAAATCCCGTCATAACAGATATTGTTAGTCCTGTATTGTCCAAACTCATTTGGACACAGAAACTCTTTTGCCTTGTAGAATCCGTAACCACATTCCACAGAATTGTTGTTCTGTTGGGCATATTTTAGGGAAAGACTGAACTGGTAGCATTAGAATGGATTTAAGTGAGGAAAAGGGGGCAGCTCCTCTACCAAGATGTTACAAGAGCCTATGTGCTGCTCCTTGGGCGCATGGAAGGGGTACCAGGGAGAAGGGAGTGAGTTTTGATAGAAATGTTACCATAATTGAAAATAGCTCAAAGAATGAGAATCAGAAGTACTGGAAGCATTACGTCAAAAGTACATTACGCATCTTTATCTTCAGAACACAAATATTTTCAATATTATGCCCCACTGTGAAATTTATAATCTAGTTTTCATTACTGATTTGCATTACTAGCACAGGAGTTGTAATTTAAAACATCTTCCACGAATGAAATATACTTCCCAGCTGGTTGCTGCTCCTGCCTTCTTCCACCTACAGTAATTCAAAATAAGCACCAGCTCTTTATGATTATTATTTTATGAATCCAATGACATGGAAGTCTGGGAGGCACTGTGCATTTGCTGAGAAGAAAATAAGGGCTTCAGGGTTGTCCTGGAGCTATGCTGTCCAAGAGGGTAGCCGCTGGCCACATGCAGCTTTTGAGAACTTGAAACATGGCAAGCCTGAATTGAGAGGTGCAGTAAGTTTAAAATACACACAGGATTTGGAAGATTTGGTATGAGAAAAGGAATACAAAATATCCATTAATTATTTATTGGGGCACCTAAGTGGCTCAGTCAGTTAAGTATCTCTTGATTTCAGCTCTGGTCATTGTCTCATGGTTCATGGGATCATGGGTTCATGGGATTGAGGCCCGCGTTGGGCTCTGCACCAGCTCAGAGGCTGCTTGAGATTCTCTCTCACCCTCTCTCTCTGCCCCTTCCCCACTCACTCTCTCTCAAAATAAATACATAAACTTAAAAAACTTAGTTTTATTTAATTTATTTATTTATTTATTTATTCATTCATTCATGTATTTATTAGGTGCTAAAATGATATTTTTGGGATGTACTAGATCAGTTGCCTGTATTATTAAAATTAATTTTGTCTGTTTTTTATCACTTTTTAAAATTTTTCTTTAATGTTTATTTATTTTTGAGAGACAGAGACAGAGCGTGAGCGGGGGAGGGGCAGAGAGAGCGAGGGAGACACAGAACTCGAAGCAGGCTCCAGGCTCCGAGCTGTCAGCACAGAGCCCCACGCGGGATCATGACCTGAGCCGAAGTCGGATGCTCAACTGACTGAGCCACCCAGGTGCCCCTTTTTATCACCTTTTAATGACAGTGCTAGAAAATTTTAAATTACCACTATGGCTGGCATTAAGGCCAGCATTATATTTCTATTACATGTGTTCTAGACACTCTTGTCCCAGTATTGTGACCTTTTGAGGGAGTCTTTGGGCTTCAGTTTCCCCAGCTATAGAATAGGGTAATTGCTCCCAGTTTTGGATCTATGAATTGTAAAATTTGTGCATTTCCTCTTTCCCTTTTTTTGTCTCTTAAGAAAAACACTTGAATATTTTCCTGGAGAGAACACGGAGCTTGGAGTTAGAAAGCCTGGTTTGAATACTATTTCTGCCAGTCCCTAGCCAAGTGATTTTGGGTAAGTTGCTAATTTTTTAGTATTAGTTTCACATGGGAAGAACTCACATTTGAAGCGTTTTAAAGAAAATCCTACCTGAATGTGAAGCTGGCTCTGAGTAGACACATGGTTGTCTTGAAAATGAAGATGTTCATTTACAGACACAGAAAACAGTATATAGGAAATGTATTTTACAAGATAGAGGAACATTTTCCCAGCAGCTTACAGCCCACAGCCTAAAGTATAAAAGTACATAAAATGCCTCCCACAATGTCCACATTAGTTATTTTCAATCATTCTGCTGAAGGCTGAAGCAATTAGTACTTAGGTCCCCAGCAAGAAAGGAATCTCTGTAAGAAAACAAATATGTGCCAAGTGATATTCGGGAACTGAGAATACAGTTGGAAAAAAAATCAAAAACTCAAAAAAACAGTCAAAAAATCACACATGACTCCTTCCCCTCATGGTGCTTATTTTTTCAGCAACTACAGAAGTTCCAGCATTGCACAAATCTGTCAATAGCAATTGGGAACAGAAGGAGCAAGCACGAAAGATATGCAGGTGTCAACATTTCTATAAACACAACAGAAAGTTCCTGTTTAAAGTTAGAACTTTTGGGGTGCCTGGGTGGCTCAGTCGGTTAAGGGGCCAACTTCAGCTCAGGTCATGATCTCGCGGTCCGTGAGTTCGAGCCCCGCGTCGGGCTCTGTGCTGACAGCTCAGAGCCTGGAGCCTGTTTCGTATTCTGTGTCTCCCTCTCTCTGACCCTCCCCCGTTCTTGCTCTGTCTCTCTCTGTCTCAAAAATAAATAAACGTTAAAAAAAAAAAAAGTTAGAACTTTTGAGAAATTATATGCAAAATGTCTACGAATTCTGCCACACATTTATGTCCTGTGATACAAGTAAGTGGCAAGCCAGGGATGGACAAATACAGGATGACTAAGAAGACGGAAAAGGTCAGATGACAACAGAAACTCAGAGTGATGCTAGGAGCCAAATGACAGGAAAGTCTGGGGATCCAAAGCAGAGAGCATAGGTAGGGCTTGGGGCAATTTCCTGAACTTGGGCTTTAGTATGAGTTTTCAAACATTGGAGAGCAGTGTCCCCAAGGTCCAAACTTGCAGGTTCAGCTCAGGAACCAACAGGTCACATCAAAAGCCACTCTCTAGCTGTGCCTGGATGGTCTTCCTAAAATTCTTTACACGTTTACACTTTATCTGTGATTAAACCACTGGCAATGTATATACTGTCACCATTCATGTCACTCAAGGAATCACCTTTTTGTGTTTATAAAGAATCCAGTTACAATCATTGACTCATACATTTTACAGAATACTGACTCCTGGGGTAGATGTAATCAGACACATGCAGTGTCCTGACCACTTGGAAGTAGAATGGTGCCCAGGCAAGCCCTTTCCCTACCTTTCTTCATTCATTCAATACATATGTATTGCATATCTGTGTTATGGGTTGAATTGCGTCCCCCCAGAATTCATATGTTGAAATCCTAACCCCCAGTACCTCAGAACATGACTCTATTTGGAAATGAGTCCATTTCAGATGTAATTATTTAAGTTAGGATGAGGCCATATGAGGGCTGGGGAGGCTAATCCAATATGACTGGTGTACTGGGAGCTGAGATGGAAATGAATAAGATGACTTCAGATGGTGATCAAGGACAGCCCTTAGACACACCGCATTATAGGTTCTTCTTTATTTTACTCTTTTCTTATTTTGCTTTTATCTTACTTTATTCACAAAACTGTGAGCATGTAAAAACGTAAATCAGACTTGGATAGCTGCGGTGCTGGTATGCATTCCATTCCAGGAATGAATGGCCAATTGGCATTCGGAATCTCCCATTACAGAACCTCATACTTGTAATCCAATCCTACTTCCATTTTCCTTCTTCAGTGCACATGGTCACTCTCCAGTATGATGCTTTGTAATCAGCAACAGTTCTCCCATATTCCTTCTATATAATATAAAGTTATATCTTTACAGTACAAGTCCATAAAGCCTCACCAGACATATAGCCTACTTAAGCAGGCTGAGAAAAAGAATGATTTTCATTGTATATCACTGGGCATTCTTTAAAACTTTAACAAGAGTAGAGAATTACGTGAATGAAAAGTAAAAGTAGAAAGCTGGGATGAATTATGGCCACCATGCTGGCAGTCTCAACAGGAATGTATAAAGGTGTATGTTATGCAGGACTAACAAATGGATAAAAGATATTATCGTGAAAGTAGAGAAGTGGCTGCCTGGGTGAAGATGCTTGTGGAATCTTTTATGGCTTAATATGAACACAGCTTTAGAATGTATAATATAGTCAATGTCAAACTGAAAAAAAAAGTTTATGATAATACAATTTGACCATTCATTTTTTCCCATTGCCTCAAATACTTCTTTACCAGAAAAAAAAATTTTTTTTTCTGTGTATGGTGATACATACTAGATAGATGTTGGATGGATGGATGGATGGATGGATGGATGGATGGATTCATGATAGATGGATGGATAGATAGATAGATAGATAGATAATGATGAATGGATAGAGAGATAGAGATGGACAGATACAGATAATTGTATCCTAGGAAACAAGGTAGAGAAACCTGGATTATCTAGTCACTTTTTCAAACTCTCTTCCCCAAGTCCTAATGTGCCTCTTTCTCTGAAGGGACATTTGCCATTTTGCCAGGACAAGTCTTCATTATTCTTTTTTTTTTTTTTTCCATTGTTCTTCATGGTACAGAGCTACCCCAGCACCACAGGTGTTTGGCATCCCTGAACCCTGCCAAGTGTACCTTCCAACCCTCAGTCATTAGGATGACAAACACATTTCCAGCACACTTCGAGCTCTCATCTTAATTCAGCAGTTGCCATCAAGTTAGCCAGCAGGTTTTCTAGTCTGCCCAATGCTGTCCACTCAGTGTTGCAGAAAAATCTGGATTGGGTGGCAATGCATAAAAATGCATTGTTTTCGGGGCGCCTGGGTGGCTCGGTCGGTTGGGTGGCCGACTTCGGCTCAGGTCATGATCTCGCGGTCCGTGAGTTCGAGCCCCGCGTCGGGCTCTGTGCTGACAGCTCAGAGCCTGGAGCCTGTTTCAGATTCTGTGTCTCCCTCTCTCTGACCCTCCCCCGTTCATGCTCTGTCTCTCTCTGTCTCAAAAAATAAATAAACGTTAAAAAAAATTAAAAAAAAAAATGCATTGTTTTCCATTCTGCATTACACCCAAATGCCTGGCCATCTTGAATAACTGGAATATCTGCTAACAACTAGGCCCACATTTCCACATGGCCTCGGTCTGGGGGGCTGCTAGCCCCTCCCCACTATACCTGACTTGTTTCCCTCTTTAAGGTACCTTCGTGGCCCCTAGTGCATCTAGCTTAACACCTAATTCCCAGATTCTGCCTTTAGAGCTGCAGTTGACCACTGAAGCCTGGGTCCCCACAGATTTGATGGACTTCTCTGGGATGAGGCCTGAGAAACAGGACTTTTTATAGCTCCCCAGATGCTTAGAAAGTGCAGCTAGAGCTGAGAACCCTGCTCTAAAGCCTTGTTATTCAAAGTGTGCTCGGTAGATCTGGTTATTCCCAGGGTCCATGGGCAGATAGCATCAGCATCACCCAGGGGCCTGTTGGAAATGCAGAACTTCAGGTCCCAGTCCTGACAAGGCTGTAACAAGATCCCCTATGACAAGGTGATCTGTAAGCATGTTAAAACAACACCGACATAAGCCCTTTCTCCTCTCTTTGGCAAAGCAGTCATTCCAATGGCTTTAAACAGCACCTCCACGTGGATGACTCCCACGCAAACCTTCCCTGGTACATTATACTATGTTTATACTATGATTACATAAAACTGCCATGACTTTCCATTCAGGCTTCCTGCTGGTTCTGACTTTGGGAGCTGTGCTTATAATTTGGAGTCTCCAGGTTTTTCTCTATTTCCCAGATTCACTGAAAATGTGTCCTGTAGGTTGCTGTTGTTTTTCCTTGTAACTGTGTAAGTTTTCCAGGAGGAGACAGTTCAGAAAGAACTAAGCTTCTGCCGTGCTCCTATCAGAAACAGAAATCACTTTTTTGGACTGAAAAAAAAAAAATAACTTATGATTTATTCCCTCTCTCCTGTTTTTTCTCGTCCTGGAATTGCTTTTGTTTATGTATTGGGCTTCCTCAAATGGTCCTCTAATTTTCTTATCCTTTCTTGTTATCCATTGTCTTTTTTTCCCTCTACTTTCTGGATATTCCTTAATTTCATTTTCGGTAGGAAGCTCTTTCTGTGCTCATCCATATTCCCTTGACACATGCATTTTCATGTCCCCAAGACTGTCTTCCAGCTGCCAACACCTAACAACTGTCAGCCAGGGGACTTTCTATGGCGACAGTATCCCACTGGGCTCTTATGAGCAGTGAGCTATAAATACCGAGGAATTATTCTGCCTTGGGAACAGCCTCCACCTAATGACTGATTGGCTTTTTCCACTTAGCTTATTTCCTTGGAGATACATCCATGTTGCTGTGACTATAAACAGTCTGTTCCCTTTTATTGCATAGTATTATTCCTTTGTATGGATGGACCACAGTTGGCTTAATCATTCATCTGTTGAAGGACACGAGAAATTGGAGCTATCACAAATAAAGTTGATGTCTGGATATTTGTGTGAACATAAACTCATCTGTCTAGGACAAAATCCCACAATGGCAATGATTGGGTTATATGATATTCGCATGTTTCATGGTACCTGGTTTTTGAGCTAGAGGGCTTTGGACGTCACCTAATGGTAATGAAAACTGTTCCCAAACTTTTGGACAGATAGGATGCAATCAGAATATTACTATATGAAAAGTAACAACTTCATGCAATATGGAAATTAAACTGGACATGAAGGGTTCAAGCAATACTGTCATGATGAGAAGGATAAAGGAAGTGAACAGAAGAGAGTCAATGGGAGTGGACAAGAGAATTGGATCCAGGCGGCAAAGTTCTTTGGAATCTTACGGGGTTAATTCCATAGTTGGAAAAGGATACCCTTGTAAAATATGACCCTGTGGTCTTCTTCAATCCCCAGGAGGATGTTTGAGGAGAAATATAAACAAAGCAAAACAGAAGAGAAAGTTGTGCTTAAATTTATTTGTAATGTGTCCATTTAACATTAAAAACTATTCCTATAAAGAATACTGTGGCTTAAATAATAAGAGAAAAATCTCCACCTCATTTTCTTTTCCTACATGCAGCCTCTCTGTACTGCTTTTAATAAAATAAAGCACGATGTGCTTCTGTGGGTAAATTATGATTTTTCCCTAATATATTCCAATTCAAACTATTTTCAGAGAGCCCAATCTGAAAATTGCTCTCATATCTATAAAAAGCACATGTATTTTGAGAAATAAAAGATGAGAAACAAGAAGAAAAAGATACTTAAAAAAAAAATTCTACAGCCGGTCTAGTTACAGCTTGAGCCAAGAATCTGATGTCCTGAGAAAATAATTCTCTCCGACAGTTTTAGAAAAGGAAGAACCCAGATAAAAATAAGCCTCTAGCAAATGGAGCCTGGACAAGAATCTATCCCCCCCCCCCAAAAAAAAATCTAATTAAAAATATATACCATCTCACTTGCATATCTTATTTTGGATCCCTTAAAGATAAATTATTATTAAATCTTTTCCAAGAATTGCCCAACTTTAGGGGTGCCTGGGTGGTTCAGTCGGCTAAGCGTCCAACTCCAGCTCAGGTCACGATCTCACGGTTCATGGGTTCGAACCCCGTGTTGGGCTCTGTGCTGACAGCTCAGAGCCCGGAGCCTGCTTCAGATTCTGTGTCTCCCTTTCTCTCTGCCCCTCCCCTCCCCCCGCCCCCGCTCTGAAAAATAAAATAAACACTAAAAAAAAAAAAAAAAATTGCCCAACTTCATCATAACCCCCTATGTCTTTGTAGTTTCTTATCACAGTGGTAAGGTTGAGGGTGGGTAGCAGGGGCGTATGTTGTTTTGTTCTGTTTGTTTCTTCACGGCAGATCCTGCCGAGATGGAAAGCCTCCCCAACTATTCCATTTTCCAAATTTGGATGTTCAGGAAGTCCGGTTTCAATAAAGAAGAAAAAACAAGCAAAACACACAAGGAAACAGAAAACCTGAAAAGATACATTTGCACCCAGTTGTGTAAAGCCAGAGGGATGACACCATTGATGAAATCTGGTGACATAAAACACCTGTGAGTAGAGCTAATCACAGACACCCCGGACTCCTGTGGGTATTACTTTCCTTCCATGAATCTTCTTCTCCAACCACCTCTTTCTCCAGGTTGTTCCTGTGCTCTCCTCCACAAGGAATGCAGGGTTCTGTTCCAAGGATGACTTTAACGAGACGTGAGGCCAAGCTTCATGTGGCAGAGCCACCTCGAGACTCTGAAGCCACTTCTCATGAAGCTGTGCTAAGTGCATTTCCTAATACTCCAGAGCAGGCAGTTTGGGTTTTTCTGCTATCTTTAAAAACATCAACATACGTCTTTTAAAGCTCCCAATGCTAGAGAGACTTCATGGAGTCAGATACACAGCAGAGTCCTCTAACTTGCTTGTAAATCCTGAATTTCCCAGATTCTTTTCCATGTGAATACGTTCATTATCAAACCGTAGCACATACAAATGTATTCTGTAGCTAATGACCTGTTTACTTGAATTGCCATTACAGGCATTAAGGTCCTTAAGTATGCATAATTTCCAGCCAAGCAAAGGAGAAAAAGGATCATTCCAAGCTTAAGAATAATTGCATACATAAAATTTTCATATCTTTATCCATTTAAGGAGGAAATTTCTTGAAAACTGCTCTTCCAGGGTGACTGGGTGGCTCAGTCAGTTAAGTGACCAACTCCTGATTTCAGCTCAGGACATGATCTCACGGTTCATGAGTTCAAGCCCTGCATCGGGCTCTGGGCTGACAGCATGGAGCCTGCTTGGGATTCTCTCTCTCCCTCCCTCTCTCTGCCCCTCCCACTCTCTCTCTCTCTCTCAAATTTAAAAACTTTTTTTAAAATGCTCTTTCAGGTTAGAGTGGGAGAGAGCCAAAGCATAAGAGACTCTTAAAAACTGAGAACAATGGGGCACGTGGGTGGCTCAGTTGGTTAAGCAGCCGACTTCGGCTCAGGTCATGATCTCGTGGTCCATGAGTTCAAGCCCCTCGTCGGGCTCTGTGCTGACCGCTCAGAGCCTGGAGCCTGTTTCAGATTCTGTGTCTCTCTCTCTCTCTGACCCTCCCCCATTCATGCTCTGTCTCTCTCTGTCTCAAAAATAAATAAACGTTAAAAAAAAATTAAAAAAAAAAAACTGAGAACAAACTGAGGGTTGATGGGGGTGGGAGGGAGGGGAGGGTAGGTGATGGGTATTGAAGAGGACATCTTTTGGGATGAGCACTGGGTGTTGTATGGAAACCAGTTTGACAATAAATTTCATATATTAAAAAAATAAAAATAAAATAAATGAGAAAAAAAAGAAAACTGTATTCCACAAACAACTTTATAAAGATATCTTTATCTGAAAACACTGACATTTTTGCTTGTAAGTCACATTGTTGACATTCCATAGAAAAATAAAGGCACAGCAAATATATTACAGAGTGCTATTAAGTAGAAAGCAATAAATGTGAAAGGATGGCAAGTCAAAGTTATATATTAAATAACTAATTTTTATAAAATTAGAGCATACTTTTTAAGTAAATACATGCCATGTATTATAAAAGTATTTAGTAATAAAATTGCATATTAAATATTAAAAAAATAAATAAAAATAAAAATAATGCTCTTTCATTCAAAAGCAGAACACATTCATACTTCTCAAACTGGCTATGTTTGAATTCATTGTTTTGAACCTTAAATAATTTTTCTCTGCTGTTCCTGTGTTTAAGTATGTTTAAGTAGATCATGTCCAATACTGGTATTTTACTGAAAACTTCTAAAATGTGGGTTAAAACATGTAAGTATATGCACCATGGTAACCAGCCTTCAAAATGGACCCAAATGATGGTAACCGACTGGAGTTCATACTCTCATAATCCACTCCCACACCAAACCAGGACTGGCCTTGCACCAACAGAACACAGCAGAAATACTAGTGTGTGATTTCCAAGCAGAGCCCATAAAAGGCATTAAAGCTTCCACCTTGGTCTTTTGTAACACACCCATTCTGTCAAACGCCACCCACCATGCTGCAAGGATACTCAAGCAGCATGTGAAGACGCCATGTAGAAAGGGACTAACATGTCAGACAACTGAGGGAGCTGCCTGGAAAGGAGATCCCAGCTCTAGTTAAGCCTTCAGATGCCTGCAGCTCCAATCGACAACTGACTGCAACCTCCTGAGAGATCAGAGCCACAATCACTCAGCTGAGCCCAAATTTCTGACCCACAGAAACCCAAGAGATAAGGAATTATGACCAGGGTGCCTGGGTGGCTTGGTCGGTTAAAGCGTCCAGCTTCGGCTCAGGTCATGATCTCCCCCTTTGTGAGTTCGAGCCCCGCATCGGGCTCTGTGCCAACAGCTCGGAGCCTGGAGCCTGCTTCAGATTCTGTGTCTCTTTCTTTCTCTCTCTCTGCCCCTCCCCCACTTGTGCTCTGTCTCTCTCAAAAATAAATACATGTAAAAAAATTTAAAAAAAAAAAGGTGGAAGGAGCAGACTACTTTAAAAAAAAAAGAAAGAAATTATGACCATTGTTTTAAGCCTCTATATTTTGGGGGTAACATGTTACACAGCTGTAGTAATTTGAACACACACACACACACACACACACACACACACACACACACATATATATACGCCGAGCACAGATTACCCAGAAAAGGACTCAACTCCAACAGGAAAAAAAATTTTTTCAAGGTATCAACCCTTCCCGCAGATTATTCAGTGGATCACATAAAATATTTTTTGGGGGGGTGGGGGGACCTGGGTGGCTCAGTCAGTTTGGTGTCTGACTTCAGCTAAGGTCATGATCTCACAGTTCATGGTTTTGAGTCCCATGTCAGGCTCTGTGCTGACACCTCAGAGCCTGCAGCCTACTTCAGATTCTGTGTCTCCCTCTCTCTCTGCCCCTCCCTCACTCATGCTCTGTTTCTCTCTCAAAAATAAATAAACATTTGAAAAATTAAAAAAAAACTATATAAATAGTCTTTAAAGCATCAAAAACCAAACATGGATATTTTGCACATCAATTAAATTTTTTCTTCTTACAACTACTGTACTTCTTGCTACAAAGTTCCTTTTTCTGATTGTATTTTGATCAAGGGTGTAGAGATAGTCTATATGGCTCTCCAAAATTTTCCATAACTGTCTAAATACAGTTGCCAACAACCTATGTCCGTTATGAAATTACATGATATGTAATCTAATTGACAAACACTAAATTGAGACTACGTAGAGTATGACTTATTTTTTTTTCTACAAAAGAAAGCTTCAGAGCTTAATTGAATTGGAGGGGAAATATTGAGATAAAATTTTAAATGGTCTATCAAATATTTGCATTGAAGAAGGGTTAAACTCATGTTTTTTTCTTTACTTTGTATGTAACAGACTGAATATTAAAAGGTACATTATGAATAACACTATACTGGATATATGCCAAGCCCTCTTAATTTTTAAGAAACAAATTATTTCTTTCTTTATAAAATCCTATGAACCGACTTGCTGTACCTTGCTACATGTTTCTAATCTTGCTACATCTACACCAAAATGAAATTCTTATCATGTTAGCCAACGTCTTTTAGCCAAATGTATCAAATTATATTCATGGAATCAAATGTATGAGAGCTCACAGATGAGTGGAATAACTCAGTTCATGAAATTATATGGGCAAATGCAGTATTCAGATGGCCTCTAAAGGGAACACAGCCTGTCATGCACAATAAAATTTAAAACAAAAATTAAGAAGGTTCCCCCACTGTAGCAGGGAATTTCCCAAGCATGGAAAACTGCCTTCTGTATTCTGGGTAATTACCCAAAATATAAAATGTCTATTTAATAGTCCTTTCTTCACCCAGACATTTCTCTGCCCACAACCATCACCTTCTTATCCCCAAGTACACTCTCTAATTTTACAAGGAAATATCCTGGGGCGGGGGGGGGGGGGAGGGGGGGGAGATAAAAGGAAGTAAATTTAGTCAGTAGCTATCCTGCTTCCTTGTATTTCTAGATTTTATTCTTCACATCACAGGGAAAGAAATGGCACCAATTGGCTTTTTGTTTGCCTTTTATTTTTCACGTTAACTTAGCATTTTCTAAGACCACATTACCAATCTAAGCATTCAACTATTCCATTAGCATTACTCGTTCAATGCCCAGTAACCATGTGGGTCATTCCCCCCTTTCACTATTAGGAAACTGAGGCTGAGAGAGAGTAAAGGAAGTCTGCCCAGCCCATAGAATTAGTCTGCGACAGGATAAGAATTCAGAACCATGAGGTCTGAGACCAGAGCCTATACCCTTAACCACTGCTCTGCATCCGTGATCATTTTCACACACACAAAAAGGCACCTGTTATCAGTAGCTTTATCACCAGGTATTTATCATCTATTCGATGGGGTGGAACAAAGTAGAATTCACAAGAAACCTGGGATTCCCCTGCACAGGTGTTGTATACCTTACTCCGCGTCCCTCAGACATCGCAGAAGCCCAACAGACATGGCAGTGACACTACTACACGTGATTAATGTACAAAGAAGTACATCCAAAGGGGGGTTTCCTGACTTACAAGAGTATAAGTGAAAACCCAAGTACCTGTCTAATTCAGCTACTGCAAGAGATTCTCAAAGCAGAGTGCCTTTGAAGGAAATGTGTGTGGTCACAGATTTGGACTGATGGATTGGTGAGAAATCAAGCAGCATCAAGACAGGCTGAGTGAGCTGTTTTAGTCCTGTGTATTCCAGCCCTGTGTATTCCATTGTGCACATTCTTGACCAGTTTTCAGGTCAAAGACACAGTAGCCAATGCAAAATTAGAATCAGGGGTGCCTAGGGGCGCCTGAGTGGTTCCGTCGGTTCAGTGTCCGAATTCGGCTCAGGTCATAATCTTGCAGTTTGTGGGTTCGAGCCCAACATCAGGCTCTGTGCTGACAGCTCAGAGCTTGGAACCTGCTTTGGATTCTGTGTCTCCCTGTCTCTCTTTGCCCCTCCCCCACTCACGCTCTGTCTCTCTCTCTCTCTCTCTCTCTCTCTCAAAAATAATTAAACGTTAAAAAAATTGAAAAAAAAAGAATCAGGGGTGCCTGTGTGGCTCAGTTGGTTGAGCAACTCTTGATTTCACCTCAGGTCATGATCCTGGGATCATGGGATCAAGCCCCACGTCGGGCTCTGTGCTGAGTGTGGAGCCTACTTGAGACTCTCACTCTCTCTGTCTCTTTCTCTCTCTCTTTCTGTCTCTTTACCCTGCTCTGCTCTCGCTCTCTCTCTCAAAAATAAAAAATAAAAAAATTAGAATCAATTCCTAAAATAGAAATCAATCCATGGAAGTCGATAGCAAATATGTAACTAGGGAAAACTTAGCAATTTGAACATCGGGAAAGTGACCTTACTTTGCTAATGGCAAGCCATCTTCTAGAAACTGTGGAAGAGTGAAAAATAAGTTCATTTGCTTTTGTGCTAGACACTCACCAATTCATCACTACAAAGATTTATGAAAACTCACAGAGAAAGGAATTCTAATAAATGTAAGGAGTAAAAAGTGATCTCTGAGGAATTGTCAAATCACCAACCTGCTGTAACGATGAGGGAGTCTGAATGAGATCAATACACCTAAGCATAAAATAGACAAATCCCGTAACTGCTTGCCAAGGTAAAGCACCTTTAGGTGAATAACAATTATGATGATGATGATAGTAATAAAAATATCTTCTAGGGTTTATATACATTTCTTGAAAAAAATTACTTCCTGAGAAATCATCACTGAATTATATTTAACTATAATATACATTACAGTAGACTTTTGACCTGTCTGGTTTTTTTTCCAAGATATCTAGTCCAGTATGCAAAAATTTATTTTAAAATCTTAAAGGAGCGTGTGGGTGGCTCAGTTGATTAAGCATCAAACTCTTGAGTTCAGCTCAGGTCATGATCCCATGGTAATAAGATTGAGCTCCGCATCAGGCTTGGGAATCTCTCTCTCTCTCTCTCTCTCTCAATCTCTCTCTCTCTCAAAAAAAAAAAAAAAAGTAAATAGGGGAACCTAGGTGGCTCAGTCAGTTCAGTGTCTGACTTCGGCTCAGGTCATGATCTCACAGTTTGTGGGTTTGAGCCCCACATCAGGCTCTGTGCTGACATCTCAGAGCCTGGAGCCTGCTTCGGATTCTGTATCTCCCTCTCTCTCTGCCCCCACCCTGCTTGTGTTCTCATTCTCTCTCTCTCTCTCTCTCTCTCTCTCTCTCTCTCTCTCTCTTTCTCTCTCTCTCAAAAATAAATAAACATTAAAAAAAATTAATAGAAGAAAATATAATCTTAAAAACAAAAGTTATAGGGTTGCCTGGGTGGCTCAGTCAGTTGAACATCCAACTTTGGCTCAGGTTGTGGTCTCATGGTTCATGAATTGGAGCCCTACTCTGGGCTCTCCGCTGTTCATGTGGAGCATGCTTTGGATCCTCTGTCCCCCTCTCTCCTCGTACCTCACTTGTTTGCGCTCTCTCTCTCTCTCTCTCTCTCTCTCTCAAAAATAAACATTCTCAAAGAGTTATAGTTCAGACTTTAAAGAGCATTAATGCAGTTATATGATTTTTTAAATGATGAATCTGAAGGTTAGACAAGTTGCCTGAATTACCCAAGGTCCTACCATCATTTTGTTCACGTCTTTGTCGATTCACTCAGCAAATGCAATGTAAGGCAGCAATCATGCTGAGCAATGTTTATACTCAGCCTGTACAGGCTGTATCACTGTTAGTCAATGGCAAAGCTAATATTACATCCAGATCTTGTCACTTCAAGTCAAAGTTGTACAGAAAAAACAAAAGGTACCTGTGTCCACCCAAGTGGGTAACCAGTCTGGGTAATACCAGACAGTATTAATAATCCCTAATAGCAATGCACAGAGCCAAAGCACCATCACCACAACTGCCATTACAGAGGCCTAAATTATTCCAACATCCATGAGCAAGTCTGGTATTTTCAGAAACACTTAACAGTGAGTTCTGGAAAAGTAAAAGCCATGCCTCATTGTCTTCAAGCTGATAGCATGTGGCATAGTAGTCAGTTACCAAGACCAGAATATGTGCTCAGTGAAGACTGCCTGAATGAGTCAAGAAAGTTTGTGTCATTCTGCAGGCACTTTCCTCATCCTTTTTGACAATGACCTTAGGAAAGAGAGAGGGGGAAATGAGACTAATAGGGGCAGAAGTAAAGGTGAAAATGGCCAATATTCAGAGAAGTACAACTATTCAAAACAGGCAAGTAAGGACTCTTATGGAAATTAAGTCATATTGATGGATTTAGGAAGATCAGCAGATGAGATTTCAAAGGTGGACAGAAAAGGAAGCACATACTAATGCCCTAATCAGAGACATTGCTGATCTCTGCACATTAGGGCCTTACAGACTGAAAAAGTTAGACCAATGCAGACACACAGAAAGCAAAGACTAAAAAACAAACAAACAAACAAACAAAAAATGCCCATTCTAGCTGGAACTCAGAGCATCGCTACTCATTATTGGCATCTACATTAAAGACAAATAGGAAGAAATGAGGCTAAAAATAGCACTCACAACAATTCAACAGCACAGTGAATACATGTAACGTTGATGCCTCAATAGCTGCTCTTTGTTAACAGAAGTCATACCTTCATTTGTCACCAGCTGGGTTTTTTTTTTTTTTAGATTTTTTTTTTTTTAATTTTTAACGTTTATTCATTTTTGAGAGACAGAGGAAGACATGGCATGAGGAGGGGAGGGGCAGAGAGAGAGGGAGACACAGAATCGAAGCAGTCTCTAGGGTCTGAGCTGTCAGTGCAGAGCCCGACATGGGGCTCAAACCCACACACCATGAGATCATGACCTGAGGTGACGTAGGACACTTAACCGACCCAGGCACCCACCAGTTGTTTTCTTTAGTATCCCTTCTCGCATGTCTGTGTTGGTCTAACTCTTTCGATTGGTAAGCTCCTAATGTGCAGACATCAGCAATATCTATGAATGGAAACACATGTTGGGAGTAAAGGAAAATAACAGGTGGATGGGAAAAATAAATTAGACATCTTGGGGATAAAAAAAAAATGTCATTGAAATTCAAAGACAGAAACGGCTCTCAGCTGAACACAGCCAAGAAAAGAAATTGCAGTTAGAAGTTTGCATCAAGGAATCTACCAGAACAAGCAAGCCTAGAGTTAAAAATTAGTTTAAGCAAAGGAATATCAAGGGGTTCCAACACATATCAAACTGGAATTCTAACAGAAGAGAAAGGAAATGAAAAAGTGAAGAAAGTCTTTCATAGCTTAGAGCATTCCTGAATTATCCTAGAAACGTTTCAGAGCTCAATAAATTTCTTAAAAAAGTGAATCAATGGGAATTTGTAAGTGTGGGTTTCCATGTTTCTCTGCTCTTTCCTAAATGACTAACCTCTACATAAGTCCTTAGAACTTGCAAAGTTTTCTTCACTTATGGTCTCACTTAATCCTCTGAGCAGCCTTGTGATATGGGTGTCATTAAACTTATTTCTCATACGAGAAAACTAAAATTCACAGGGAAATATAGAAGCTTTCCTACAATCCCACAGCTAGAAAAGAACAGAGCCACGGTGAGTGCAATGGTGTTAAAATATGTCCACAAAATTTTTTGATACTTCTCCCTTCAAAAGGTGGAGCCTAGGGGCACCTGGGTGGCTCAGTCAGTTAAGCATCCGACATCAGCTCAGGTTATAATCTCACAGTTCATGGGTTTGAGCCCCTCATTGGGCTCTGTGCTGACTGCTCAGAGCCTGCACGAGCCTGCTTCGGATTCTCTGTCTCCCTCTCTCTCTGCCCCTCCCCTGCTTGTGCTCTGTCTCTCCAAAATAAATAAATGTTAAAAAAAAATTTTTTTTTTTAAAAAGGTGGAGCCTAGTTCCCCTTCCCTTGAGTGTGTGACTTGCCTCTAACAAATACAATAAGAGTGAAATGAACATATGTGATATTCAAGACAAAGTCATGAAAGGCACTATGGCATCCATCTTGCTCTCTCTTGGATCACACACTCTGGGGGAAGGCAACCGCCATGTTGTGAAGATACCGAAGCGGCCCATGAAACACATCCACTTTGGCAGAGGCTTTCTGCCAAAGTGCAGAGAGAACAGCCACCTTCTACCAAAAGCCATGAGAGCAGACCCTCCAGCCTCAATTAAGGCTTTAGATGACTTCAGCCAGGGTTGAAATCTTAACTGCAATCTCATGAGACACCTTGAGTCAGAACCACCCAGCTAAGCTGCTGCCAAATTCCTACCCCCAGAAACTATGAGATAATAGAAGCTTGTTTAAGGTACTAGGGAGTCATTCTGCAGCCACAGATAACTGATATACCAGGAAATAAACACAGAGGTCTTGACAAAGCCAGTGTGCTCTTTTATTTCACACCACTACTTTTTCCATGACTTCTTGCACAAAATCAAAATATACTAGCCCACTGAACTTACATTACATTTCCCTATCAGCTCAATCTTTGCCAATCATGTCACCTTTTCCTGTACCTATTTATAGTACTTCCCGTATTCTTGAAACACTGGTCTCCTCTTAAAGACAATAGGGCCACAAGAACAGGAGACAGATCAGTTCTGGTCACCAGTGTATCCTAGGACCAAATTTAGTGTTCAGTAAGGAGTAAGTATTCAATGAATATTTTAGATGAGTAAATATCCACATATGATAGAACCAATCTGTCACCAGAACTTGATTCTCATTTTATCTTGAACCAAAGGGGAATACATTCTGTGTCTAAGAGGGAAAAGGGGATTCTGTTGGAGTTACGAGTTTTTATTGATCCGAGCTCCCCGTTAGAAGTGTGTTGTATTCTGATAAAGGAAATACTTTGAAGCACAGGATACATGATTATTTTTCAACAGCATCCAAACATCCCCAGGGCATGTGAACATAAGAATATTTTCCTAATAAAAAGCTTCTTGTTCAATCCTGCATGAGTTCTTTCACTTCCTGTCCAGACCGATGGGAGGTTTCAGGCAACAGGGCCTCAGACAGGAGTGGCCGGGCCTGCCGCTGACCTCATCCCACACTCAGCTGCACAGGCGGGAGGGCAGCCTTCAGTCACAGACAATATTTTAATGGCCAAGTTATTTGTTCACACATGAACAGTAAATCAACATGTAGTACTAAGTTGCAATGGCTTTTGATTTTGTGGGAAAAGCCTAACCACCCAGATTTTATTTCACAGCCAGGAAAAAATAATAATGATAATGTGTGAGAGGGACAAAATGCAGGAACCTCTCTCAGACATGACTGAAATAAGAAATCTAAGGAACAAATAATGTTGCTAACAGCAGTCCAGCTTTGATCAAAGACCAGACATTTTTATAGTAACCACGAAGACAGGATGTGACATCACGGGCACATTTTCCATCCAACCCTCACTACTTTCTTTGGCATTTTATCATCTCAACAAGTGCTGCCCATTCGATCTTTCTGCGATGAGGGAAATGTTCTGAGCTAACACAGGAGCCACTAGCCACGTGTGGTTGGTTACTGGGCACTGGAAATGTGGCTGGCTAGCATGACTTAGAATTGAATATTTTATCTCATTTTAATTGTTAATTATTATTATCATTACATCAACTTTAATTTAAAACATTTTTTAATGTTTTTATTTATTTTTGAGACCAAGAGAGACAGAGCATGAGCAGGGGAGGGGCAGAGAGAGAGGGAGACACAGAATCTGAAGCCGGCTCCAGGCTCCGAGCTGTCAGCACAGAGCCCGACGTGGGGCTCGAACTCACACACCGTGAGATCATGACCTGAGCCGAAGTCGGACGCTCAACCAACTGAGCCACCCAGGCGTCCCTGACATCAGCTTTAATTTAAATGTAAATAGTCACGTGTGTCTAGAAGCTACAGCAGCGGGCAGCACTGCTTGAGAACTATTTCCCACAGACTCTTGAGATATAGGCTCTCTCAGGCTGCTGGAGTAACTTAGGTTAAGACAAGTTGACCATTATTACATTTTGCCAAAGACAGCAAGAAACTCAAAACTCAAAAAACTCAATCTATTTTTAAATACTGCCAGGGAGCCCTAGTGTTCCACTCTTTTCTGGAGGGTTTTTTTTTTTTTTTAATGTTTATTTATTTTTGAGAGAGAGAGATAGCCTAAGTGCAAGAGAGGCAGAGAGAGAGAGAGAGAGAGACAGTGGATCTGAAGCAGGCTCTGAGCTGCCAGCAGAGAGCCCAATGCAGGGCTTGAACTCACAAACCACGAGATCATGACCTGAGTCAAAGTCAGATGCTTAACCGACCAAACCACCCAGGGTTCACCCCTATTTTCTGGAGTTTCTTATGATCAGCTCCCAACGTGAGAAGTGAGACAGGAAAGAGCAAAGAAGGAAGCCCACCCGAGTTCTTCAACCGAGGTTCCCGTCCCAACATAGAAGGAGGGTCCATTCTAAAAGAGAGACCACCAGTACATGCCTTTAGGCTGAAATGGGACAGCAACGTGAAGTAAAGGGCTGCCTAGAATAGAAATCATGTTTAAATCACTAAGGAGGTCTAACTGGAATGCAACAAAGGCCTCAGAGAGTCCTTAACTGAGATGCCCAGTGAGCACATTGGCTATCTCTCATCATTTCCTTCTGCTTGGGGAGCAAGTCCAAAGTCTGCAATCTGTTGAGGAAGCAGTAGCCAGCCCCTGCTCCAGCCTTCCTCCTGTTACATTGAGGCCTGATTTCTCAGGTCTCCCCCACACAGATCTGACCACTGCATCCCGGCAACTGGGTGTCTATGATGATGTCCTCTTCTCCCGCTTTCTGCATGACTCCCTGACTGCACAACCCAGTCAAACGGTCCAGGGCCAGGCTGGAGAGCAACTGGAACCTTGCCCTCTGCTGGCGGGAGTGTGAACTGACACAACCACCCTGGAATACTTGTCTCTAGGGATCTACTAAAACTGAGCCCTCCCACTCCTGGGTAAATGCGTACCCAGCGTGTACAGATTTTCACCAAAAGACATGCGCGGTGACATCCACAGCAACATTATGCAGAGTACCCTAAAACTGGAAACCCCACAAATGCCAACAACAATGCAATGGATAAATATAGTACATAGCAGAGTAGTACACAGCAGTGCAAACAGATGATTTGCAAGCACATGTGGCACCAACAGTGCGTCAGACAGCAGTTTGGGCTACAACAGCTGAACACAAAAGAACATCATTCTATCATGTCAACAGAGGCTTCCTGCACTTCGCATCATTCAGTGTACAGAAAGTACAGAAATGAGCCACTTCATTCATGCTGTTCAAAGAGGTGGAGGTGCTGGTGACCGAAAGGGGACAGGGGAGGGAAGAGGGAACCCCAGAGTGCCCTTCACCTGAGTGTTGATTTGATGGGTGTGCTCAGTTGTAAGAGGTCAACAAGCTGTACCCTGAAGGCACATGCAGACGCTTCTCTGGATGTATTCTTCAATACTTTTTTTTAAAGCTCTATTCATCCTCAAAGTACAACTCAAAACTCACCACTTCCATGAACCATGAAAGTATCCTACAGCGGTCTTTCATTTTCTCATCATTAAAAACAGCTCACGTTATTTCAGGCACATACGTTTCAGCGTATCAGTCAGAATTTAAACACTGTGCTTTTTTAAACCTCCCTCGGTGTTTGGCACAGCACTGGTCACAAAATATGTATTTCATAAACTCTTGTAAGCCAAGCACATCTTTCGTGCTATTATTTAAAATTGCATAAATGGCAAAGACAGGTATTATCTCATACTTTCTGTGAATTTTCAAACAGCTGAGTTCAGTTAAGCACACATTTCCTTGCACATATAAAAATGGAAAACATTGCAACAAAAAAGACTCTGGAATTTTCCATCCACGCAGCTGTTGCTGCATAGAGTCTGTGGTGTAACCTTCTCTTAATGAAACTCACTCTCACAATCCCACACAAGAGAAATGATTTCATTCCATTGCAGTCCCATCACCGTACTGGGCAAAGGCATCAGAAGTAATCAAGGGAAGAAGAAAAGGCTCCCCAAAAGTGTGATGAAAACTATTACAGTGTACTACATCCAGAGTCTGAAAATTCATGGTAAATCCTTTTTTTTCCCGAGTTTCCAAATGACGGTCTAATTAGTATGCTTATTCTGTCACTTGTAAACTATGAGAACCAAGGAGAAGTATGAATCCACAGATTAGTCGTAAATTACAGCAGTCATTTCTAGGAGCCTCGCAAGTACCCCGCCCCAGGAGGATTTTCACCCACAAACACTCCGCCAGCTCAGATTAATCAAAGGGGAACCCTTCCCTTCACAGCATGTTCCTCACTTCTCCTTTCCTTCCAAGCAAATGCCTGCCACACAAAAAGAGGCTGGCCTCTCGAAATGTTCTTCTATTTGCTTGGTTTCATCAGCCCTGCAGAAAGAGGGGAAAAGTAATCTCCGATTTGCAGAAATGAGAGAAAGACGGGAGATTACAGATTTCCTTAGAACTTTCACCTCTGCTCTAAATAAACAGTTGAAATCATCTCCCCATTCCTGTAGTTTCATGGCGGAAGTTTGGTGCCATCAGAAGAAGGGTAGTGTGACATATTTACAGACACCCGGAAGGAAAGCAGGAGAAAACATCAAACAAGTACTTTCTTTAAAAAGACTCTTATCAACCTTCCACAGAGCCACAAGTGCTAGATAAGGAACATGGAATACACAGGATCCAAGAACCAGTCCGGCCAAAGCTGTTTGGGACACTGTGGGTTAGGTGACCTATGACTTTTCACTTGGTAGCAGCTACAAAATTCTTTACTCTTGGATTAAAGAACTTTCCAGAAATAGTCAAATCTATCATCTCAGTTCTAAGGAGTGAACTAAAAGCAAAAACTTGGTCCCACACATGCCCCCTCCCTCTTCCCCATCCCTTCTCTGTACCTCTGTCTCTCTCTGTCTCTGTCTAACTGTCTTGCTTTCCCTCTCCATACCAGTTCAGGCAACCCCATAACTATTACTCTTTGGACCCGAGGAAGAGAGACTGACTCTGCACAGTCCTTCCCAGTGCTTCATACCTCTCCGTTGTCCAGCAGGGTAGTCTGTTCAACAAGGTCTCTGAGTCTTGGACCAGATATTTCTCTTTAAACAAATGCCTAATCCCACTCAACTTTAAAGCTCCTTTCAGCCCAGCAATTTTACTACTAGACATCCACCAAGAAAACTGAAAGTATATGTCCACACAAAATCTCGTGCACGAATGTTCAAAGCAGCACATTCATAACAGCCGAAATGCAGACACAAACCAAATGGCCATCAGCTGATAAGTGAATACATGAAATATGGCATATCCATCCAATGGCACATTATTCAGCCGAAAAAAGGAATGAAGTACTGGTTCATGTTGCTACATGGATGAACCTTAAAAACTCTATGCTACGGGAAAGGCAGCAAACACAAAAGCATCAGCATACACAAAACATTGTATGATTCCATGTATGTGAAATATTCTGAATAGCAAGTCTAGAGACAGAAACTATCTTAGTGGCTGCCAGGGGCTGGGGGCAGAGGGGAGTCAGAAGTGACTGCTAATATCCGCCTTGCTCACATCTTTTCAGGCCAACAAGTTCCCAGAAATTATTGGCTTATTTTATCTGCCTCTCCCAATTAGATGCGAGTTCCTTGCGGGTGGAGACTATCATTTTCTTGAACCGTCAGCCAGAGAAAGCACTCAATATGTATAACGTAAGATGGAACATTTGGTCCGGGAGTCTTTGTTCAGTACATTTCAAGCAAAGAATAGCAAAGGTGCGTGACTTTGATATGAATCCTTAGAGCATCCAAAATGGGAATTCCCTCTTGGACTCAATCACCAGGCATTCGCTCGGAGCCCCCACTCATCAGGCTTAGAATTGCCTTGTTACATTTACTGACATGTTTGCCCCACAAAGCTGGGGACTTGATTGTCAGTGCATTTTGCTGCATTTACAGTGAAACAGGTCCTGGGACTCTGCATGTCCTCCAGGCAGCATTTGTTAAGAAGATATCAGAGCAAACAACTGACAATTTGGATGTGAAAGCAGAGATGTGGCTGCTTGGGCGGCAGGTGGTTCAGGGGAGGGCGGCACTGTAGGACGATCTCGGGCTCCCTTCTGTCACCCCTGCATCGCTTCGGGGAGCAGGAAGAGTTGCAGTCCGTCCAGCCTAAACCGGCCACACATCCTTAACTCACCTGCGAAACCCACACCAGGCTGTCCCGATCAACAAATCTACGTAACCCTACTTGAGGGCTACCAAAATTTCCTTCCTTCCCAAACAGACATCCCCTTGCTTGCCACAGCACCTTAAATTAATCCACATGGCGTCAGTTACCCTTCAGTTGAGACAGTTTCCCTAAATACTCATCTCCAAATGCTCGCTTTCCTGCTTGTGATTCCACACGGAGCCATTAGTCCTTGAACATTAATTGTGAGTCTCTACCTTTATCTTCAACCGCTTCTCCCGCCCCACCCAGTCGCCCCACAGCCACGTCCGCATATTCTCTGGTCAAACTGACACACTGCTATCTAGGGCCATGCCCTGGCTGTTCTCTCTGGCTAGAACTTGCTCCCTCCCTCAAGTCTCCAAGCCGACACCCTCCCTTCGTTCACATCCCCGTTCCAATGTTGCCTTCTCGAGAAAACCTTGTTTGGCCATCTCCATGAAATAGTAGCATGCCATCTTCCATCTGTCTTCATAGCACCTATGACCATCTGACCGGAGCACATTTGGGTTTTTTGGCTGTTAACCCACTACAACAAAGGCTGTGTCCATTTTGGTCACTAGGGGTTCTCTGGCCACATTGCAGGTCTCAAGCAAATATCAGGTGAAGAAAGGAGTGAGTGAGAATTGCATTCACAGACTTAGAAATGCCAAGGCAGCTCCTGTTCCCAGAGAGCCGAGGAGGATTAGCAAATCCTCAACTATAGCATAAATGTCTATATCGGGTGTTTTTGTAATTTTGTAATTCCCTAAGTGTTACAGAATGGGCATCAAGTGGAGCTCATTTAGTTACAGATGATAGAAATTCCTTTTTCAGCCAACTTGCACACTCAAGGAAATTTACTGGAGTGCCTGGCAGTAAGGCTAGCGAGAGGCAAAAGTTGCATCTGGGCTCAAAAAGCCAGCATGGGGGCGCCTGGGTGGCGCAGTCGGTTAGGCGTCCGACTTCAGCCAGGTCACGATCTCACGGTCCGTGAGTTCGAGCCCCGCGTCAGGCTCTGGGCTGATGGCTCGGAGCCTGGAGCCTGTTTCCGATTCTGTGTCTCCCTCTCTCTCTGCCCCTCCCCCGTTCATGCTCTGTCTCTCTCTGTCCCAAAAATAAAAAAATTAAAAAAAAAAAAAAAAAAAAAAAAAAAAAAAAAAAGCCAGCATGACCAGGATTGAGTTTTTCTCTCCACTTCTCAGCACCGCCCAGGCAGCCTGAGTTTCGTTTCTACACCAAGTCACCCTATCTGTCATGGGCCCCAATGGCTGTCAGCCATTCAAGGTGCTTCCTCATTCAAGTCCAAAGCAAAGACTCTTTCCTGGCAGCATGCGTGGGTGAATGAGGCTTTTCTCTCCCAGAAGTCCTTGCATCCCATTGACTCTGCTACATGTGAATGCATGAAGTCATCCCTGGAGCCAGCAGGGATGGAAGGAGCTTTGGCTGGGATCCAACCCACCCACACATATGATACAAAAATGGTGGAGGACTAAATTCCTCAGGAGGAAATTAGGGTTCTGTCGAGCAGAGAAGTGGCCAGCCACTGCAGGAAAGACCAACTACAAATGTCCAATATATCGTGTGTACATAATGACTTAAGATGCTGAAAACCTAAAGTCAAATTAAATATAGAGTAGAAGTTTACTTCTCTAAAACCATTTCTTACCTCAAATTATAGCTTCCTCAATTTTTAAGGACAATGGAAATTTTTTATATGTTGATTGTGGTAATAGTTACATGACTGTTTAAATTAGTATAATTTGTAAGACTACTGCTAAGTCCACAGACTGTATAAAGGACTAAATAGTCAATCTTTTCACCTTTGCAGATCAAAACTGTTGCAACTACTCAAGTCTGCAGTGTGCCAGATTGGACCCATGAGCTGTATGTAGGTTGAAGGCTTCTGAACTCCACGTTTGAAAAAGAGTGAATTTTACCACGTATACATTATACCTCAATAAGCAAACCAAAAAAAAAAAAAGTAAAGCAGAAAAAAAAAACCACTCCAGGAAACACACATACACACACACAAAACGTAGTTCCTTCCATTTATTTTAAGCAGAGCTTATCAAGAGAACAAAGTTATTTTATTGTTTGTAAGAGAGATTGTTGGCAATAATTGTGCCACAGATGAGCAGAAAGGTTTACAGAAAGTTAAACAGAGAATTTTAAACTTGACTTTTGAAGATTATTTCATCAACTCAGTTGGAAAATTCACCTAGAAGCCGAGTACCATACCCCTGCCCTTGAAAAAGATACCTACAGCTGGCTGAGCCCCTTGTCAACACTCTAAACCGACTTGTTTTGGTTTGGTCTGGTTTAGTTCAGCGGGAATATTTTAAGACTTAGCGTCCTGCGCTTGTGGCTTTTTTTATTGTTTGCTTCTTTTATGGCAAAGCAGTCTCTATCAGACATAGATTGTAGATAACAGCCAGTCAATTCTTCCCCCTCTCTAAACAATGGCACAAAGAATCTCTGAGGCTTTTAGCCCACCAGAATAGAAAGAGAAATCAAACTTACTGGGAACCAGAAAGTGAACACTCTCAGGAAAAAAATAAATAAATTTTAAGTAGGAGAGTTCAAAATCAGCACTCATCAGCTGGCATTCAAACACCCAAACTTGATGTAAGCGAAGTGATGGGGGGGTGTTACTGTATGTGTGGAAATTCAGGTTGTATAAAAGATATACAATCAGCCTCTAGCATCTGGATTTTTTAAAGATGTACAAGAAAGAAGAAATCAAAGTGCTCATCTCATCTTTCAGTCGAAAAAATACGCTTTTAAATCAAAGGTAGCTAACGTACAGATCAGCTGGAATTTTTCATGAAGACGTCCCTTACAACACACAAATGTCAGTCCTGCAGGGGATGTGTATTAAGGGGCAGATGCTGTGAGAGGCACGGCTCCAGGAAGATAACACATGAGCTGCCCTTAAACATTGAGAGCCCAACTAAGAAGACCCAGAACACAAATATTTAAGAAAATGTGTTGTATTACCACAGAATCTCTATATACTTTAACAAGTCCAGGCAAATTCATTTTGTAAGAGGTGAGGTCAAACGTGGAAGCAATGTCATTTCTCTTTGAAGCAATGCTAATAAGAAAATATGATCACTGTGTCCCTTGGTGCTGCCTGGTGGAGGTGACAGCCATCTCCTACTCAGCTTCATGGCTGCCCTCAGACCTCTGGTAAAGACCAAGATCATTACAAAGAGGACCAATAATGAGCACCTGGGTGGCTCAGTCACTTAAGCATCCGACTTCAGCTCAGGTCATGATCTCATGGTTCATGAGTTTGAGCCCCGCGTTGGGCTCTCTGCTGTCAGGGCAGAGCCCGCTTCAGATCCTCAGTCCCTGCCTCTCTCTCTACCCCTCCCCAGCTTGTTCCCATTCTCTCTCTCTCTCTCTCTCTGTCTCTCTCCCTCCCTCCCTCAAAAAATAAAATTAAAAAATAAAAATACTTAAAAATTAAAAGAAAAAGAGGACCAAAAACTTCATCAGATACCAGTCAGACCGATCTGTTAAAATCACACACAACTGACATTGACGTTAGACTGTGCAGAAGATTCAAGGGACAGAGCTTGATGACCAACAGTGGATATGGGAGCAACAAGAAAACAAATCATGTGCTGCCCAGTGGCTTCCGGAAGTTCCTACTCCACAACGTCAAGGAGCTTGGAGTGCTGCTGATGCACAACACATCCCATTGTGCAGAGGTCACTCCACATGTCTTCTCCAAGAACCACAAAGCCACTGTGGAAAGAGCAGCCCCTCTGACAATCAGAGTCACCAATTGCAATGCCAGGCTGGGTGGCAAAGAAAATGGATAGACAGCTTGTGTGCACATCATATTTGTGTTAATAAAACCATAAAACTACCAAAAAAAAAAAGGAAAATATTATCAAAAGAGTCACACAAGAGAAAAATGGACAAATTCATTTCGTCCTTCCGCTAAGTCATGTATTACTACAGATAGGGCTGCAGCATTTTCTTTTAAAAAAAAAAAAAATGCCGGGGCGCCTGGGTGGCGCAGTCGGTTAAACGTCTGACTTCAGCCAGGTCACGATCTCGCGGTCCGTGAGTTCGAGCCCCGCGTCAGGCTCTGGGCTGATGGCTCGGAGCCTGGAGCCTGTTTCCGATTCTGTGTCTCCCTCTCTCTCTGCCCCTCCCCCGTTCATGCTCTGTCTCTCTCTGTCCCAAAAATAAATTTTAAAAAAAAGTTGAAAAAAAAAATGCCAATACAAGAGAATGCTTATTTTTACTCATTTTTTGCATGACTGTTTTGTTTCATTTTTGTTAAATGACTTCAGATTAATATTACCAAAAGGAGATCAGGAGTAAAATAAAGCTGGAAGGGACCGTTGGCGTTAATTTTAGTAACAATCCTGGTCTCAGTAACCATCAGAACATTTTAGAGACAGAATTGTGATATGGTTGAAACAACCAAGCTGGGAAGATAAAGTGAAGTTAAAAAACATAAAGTCATTTTTTCCAGTGAGTCATTTCCTACAATCAGACATAAATATCCCCAACACTCTTTGCCCTGGACATAAAATGGATAAGTTGAGAACAGCTCCTACAGTTGATTCGATTCACTGCAAGTTAATTTGGGGATGAGACTTCATATAAGCAGCTCTTAAACGACACAGATACCTCAGAAGGATCACAAAGTCTTCTCATCTCATTGCAGATTCCCAGGCACTACTCCCCAGAGACTTTTTGATTCCAGAGACAAACATGGGATCATGAGTTTACTCACTTACTCAGTGGATCATATTGTCACCCCTGTAGCCAGGAGGAAACCTTGAACTGCAGAAGCAGTAATGTGCAGTGTAACCAATCCTGCAAATGACACGACCCAGAGGTTCTGAAACCTCACCACCATTGACTCTTCAGGGCTCCCGCCAAGAATAATTTGGGATGGATCAATGTCTAGACATAGTGACTGTGTTGGATGCTGTCTAGTCCATTTGTAACCATTCAATGAGCAAATCAAAATGTTTAAGAGAAGAGGGTGCATTTGTAGTTAAATTTCATCAATTCCACGGTTGCTTTTCCATTAATTGTGTCACTAAGATGTTTATTTCCTTAACGTGACAGCTAATCCTATTTCTCTGCAGCTACCAGTTTTCCCATGTCAGCAGAATAACTCTATCGGTGTTTTTCTTTGCAAAATAGAATCTCACACAGTCAGTGTAAGGCATTTATAAAACCCCTGTCACAGGAATCATCCATTTGTCTTCCAACAAGTAAAGGAATATCAGACCCAAATGCCTAGAAGGGATTTAGTTATGTGATAGTAATTGCATAAGTATATGATTTGTTAAGTCTTTGTGTACAAAAACCATTTCTCGCCAAGCCATTAATTTGTTGTGGGTCATCTGATTTTGCTACCATTACACTATGTGTTTATTGCTTATCTCTAAGTAAAAGGCACTGGTATGCCTAAATAATCTGCCTGAATAGGAAATTTGGCAGTTGCCTAATCCAGGGATTGGCAAATTACAGCCTACCACCTGTTTCTGTAAAAAAAAAGAGCGGGGGGGGGGGGGTGTTTATTGGTGCACAGATAATGCCTATTCATTTAGATATTGTCTATGGTCACTTTCCAGCAACAACAGCAGAGTTAAGGAGTTGCCACAGAGACCATATGGCCTTCAAACCTAAAATATTTACAATGTGGCCCTATTCCAGAAAAGTTTGCCCACCCCGGTTCTCGTCAGTTGAGACCACCAAAGTTAGAACTCAGCCACACAAGGGCCAGATAGATGAAAACGCTCAATGTTAACATGGTGTCATGCAAACCAAGACTGATGTGGAAGGAATTGCCATGCACGAAAGCAATACAAGAAATCACAGAGAAAACATGGGTAGATTTTACTATATTTAATTTAAGTGTTTTTTAATTCCAAATTAAAAGAAAAAGCATTGCAGAAAAAGACTACAAAGAGGTTAATATGCTCACTCTCTAAAGAACTGTCACAAATCTGTAGCAACACTCAATGGAAGAAACCTAAAAGGAGTGGATACAAATTGCCACTTTACGGAACAGGAAGTCTACAAAACTGATAAAGATATGAAAAGATGATGGGGCACCTGGGTGGCTTAGTCACTTAAGTGTCCGACTTTGGCTCAGGTCATGATCTCACAGTTCCCGAGTTGGAGCCCCGCGTTGGGCTCTGCGGTGACAGCTCAAAGCCTAGAGCCTGCTTCGGATTCTGTGTCTCCTCCTCTCTCTGCCCCTCCTCCACTAGTGCTCTCTCTCTCTCTCTCTCTCTCTCAAAAATAAACATTACCAAAACATAAATTTTAAAAAAGATATGAAAAGATGCTCACCCTAACTAGTAATCAAATTAAAAGTGAAATGAAGTATCATTTCAGATTGGCAAAAATTGAGTCAAACATTCAGTAGTATCAGATCTTAGTGAAAACATGTGGATAAGGTACCCTGTGCCCCAACTGTGGAAGAACATTTTGAAGGTCATTTGACAACATCTACTGAAAGTTTAAATACCATGGCCTTTGACCCCACAATTAAAATTCTTGATGTTCACCCTAGCGAAACACCTGACCTTGTTCACAAGACTGTACGTCAAACACACTCTGAAAATGCCACACTATAGAATCTGTGTAGCAATACAGGGCACGAAGCAGAAGTGAATGTACTAATGTTGAAACTGGTCCAAGATTATTGTCACCCCAAAAAGAAGTGATTGCAAAGCAATATATCCATGAAGATACCACTGAGTTTTCAAAAATCATTATCTTCAACTTGTTATGGGAAGAATCATGTCCTGCAAACACGATATGTTGCCATTCTAAACTCCTAGACTTCAGAAGGTGGCCTTGTTTGCAAACAGGATCTTTACTGAGGTAATCAAGCCACATTGAGTAATTAGGTTGGGTCTTCATCCAACATGACTGGTGTCCCTATAAGAAGGGGAAATTTGGACACACACAGAAGGAAGGCGGTATGAAAACACACAAGGAGAAGGTGGCCATGTGACTGGAGTGAGGCATGTACCAGCCAAGGAATGCCAAAGATGGACAGCACTCAGCAGAAGCTAGCAGAGGGAAGGAAGATCATCTCCTAGAACCTTCATGGGGACCATGGCCCTGATGACATCTTGGTTTTAGACTTCCAACCTGTAAAACTGCACAACAATCAATTTCAGTTGTATTAAGCCATCCAGATTTTGGTACTTTATTATGGCAGCCCTAAGAAACAAATCCATAATCCATCACTTCTCCCCCCTAACACCCAGTCGTTTCTAGAGGGTTTGTACACATACTTATCTGTAAAGGCACACAAAATAGTTGAGAAGTTTATCTTCCAATCAGTAGTGGGTATGTGCGAGCAGAATTTGCAGGTGACATACGAGGGGAACCTGTCCTTTCTACACATTCTTTGAAAATCCAGCAGCTAGTATGTATTAATGTAGGACTTACATCTACTTTAAGTAGAAAATGTTTCTATAAGGTGCAATGGTGAAGGGCAGGCTGATCTTTCTTCTCCTGGAACAAATGCCCCTCTTCTAGAACCTCCCACTCTCCATTCCAACTATTAGGCTCAAACAAAGGCATCCACCATTGATTGGTCCTACAAGTGCACTCTGGGTCCAAGCTGGGTCCCTGGGGTCTGATGGAATCCCTCCCTGTCAGCACAGCTGAAGACCTATGCCTGGGACATGCTGGCCACCATATCCACTGCTTGTCAGAAGCAGCAGCTCCGGGGGCAGAGAATAAAGCCAGTTTCAAAAGGAAGGTGATGGACGGGCACCCCTGTAAGAACTGGTGGCCTTGGAATCACTGTTTCCAGTCACTCCAGTAACCAGCTGCACCTCTGTCCTCACTTACGTGAGCCAATGCTCTTTGTCACCAAGGCCACTTAGATTGGGTGTCTGTCACTTGCACTCAAAATAGCTCTACACAGAAAGAAACAAACAAAACAAAGGAGAATAGATCCACATGATTCTAAACATCTGTTGAGAAAATGGTCAACCTTTTCATTATCAAAGGAATACAAATTCTTTTAAAATGGGATGTCTTTTTTTTTTAAATTCAGTGGCATCTATTGTGTGTGTGTGTGTGTGTGTGTGTGTGTGTGTATCCTTTGAACTGCAATTCTCAATCTCAGGGTAGTGGAATGATAAGCAAATTGTGTTCTCTTTTATTTATACTTTTCTCTTTTTACTAAATTCTTACCAAAAACATTATATTACTTCTGTATTAAAAATTAATTTGTCAGGGTGCTTTTTACTAAATTCTTACCAAAAAAATTATATTACTTCTGTATTAAAAATTAATTTGCCGGGGTGCCTGGGTGGCTCAGTCAGTCGAGCGTCCAGCTTCGGCTCAGGTCATGATCTCATAGCTTGTGAGTTCGAGCCCCGCGTTGGGCTCTGTGCTGACAGCTCGGAGCCTGGAGTCTGCTTCGGATTCTGTGTCTCCCTCTCTCTCTACCCGTAACCCACTTGCATTCTGTCTCTGTCTCTCTCAAAAATAAATAAACATTAAAAAAAATTTTTTAATTAATTTGCCTTTCAAAGAAAAGTCTTACAAGAAATCAAGTGTGAAACATTTAGGACCTAGACATTAAGATATTGTTTTTTAAGAAATTTTTTAAGGTTCTTTTTTTTTTTTTTTGAGAGAGAGAGAGAGAGAGAGAGAGAGACAGAGAGAGAGAGAGATCGAGCGTGTGCAGTGGAGGGGCAGAGAGGGAAGGAGAAAGAGAACATCCCAAGGAGTCTCCACACTATCAGTGCGGATCCTGATGCAGGGCTCAAACTCACGAACCATGAGATCATGACCTGAGCCAAACTCAGATGCTTAACCAACTGAACCACCCAGGCGCCCCTAGACATTCAGATATTTTCAAAGCATTGCTAGTTTTTGATCACTCACATGGAGAAAATGAGCAAAGACTCCAGGGTGACTTTATGGCTTGGGGCACATTATTTTTGGCTTCTTAGCACAGCATATTTACTACTAAGCTGGACTTACTAGGTGTGCCATTGGCATGATTAAGTCATATATTTAAACACTTTACTGTATTAGATCCTGATGACTAGTGTGGTAGCTTATAGTTTTGGTCACCAATATTCAAGGACCCTCCCTGAAGAAGGATTAAACATCCTCACTCAACTGAACTCATATGTTACCATGTTGTCACCAATGAGGGTGGGAAATATGATGTTTCAAGGCGATATTTTACAATGTGGTGGTCATTTCCCCCCATCTCCTCATTCTATCAACGTCAGTCCCCAAGTGACTACAATGAGCACGGGCCCCAGGCCAACATGCAGTGACATGTAGCAAGAGCAAGAAATAAACGAAGTTTTAAAGTCACTGGTCTTTGTTCATTACTGTGTCATTACATAGCCCATCCTCACTAGTACAGTGAGAACCCAGGAAAAGACGCCATGAGAAATGTTTGGAAGGAAAAGGAAGATTACATGCCCTGGCTTGCAAAACACATTTTAACTCCTGTTCTATTCTCTTGCTATTTTTACACGCTGTAATTATTCTTCTTGATATTTTACTAACTTAGCAAAAGGTTCTAGTGCTTTTTGAGACTGATTAACAAGCAAGCTAAGGGAAAAGCTTGGCTGGATCAGAAGCTTTAACATTTCTAGCAGAGCTCACACTATGCACTAAATTACACCGCTATCATCATAATCAAGCACAAACAAGGCCACATTTCTGTAATACATTATCCACTCCGTGGTTCCCTCCACCCCAGACAGCCTCCCCCCTCCATCTCAGCAGTCAGGGAGAATGTAATGGGAACCACACAAGCAACTTTTAGTAATTTTTCCCAGATCTGTTTTTACTCCACTTCTAAGCATGAGTATAGACCTAAGATTTTTGCCTCGTGGAAGCTAACTTAAATCATTTCATTAGATTCAGGCTCAGCTTGGGAAGTGTGCATATGAGGGCAGAGGGGAGGAATGCCTTTGTGTTGCGTCACGGATGTGCAAAAATCAAGAAATAGCCCCTCAAGTAACAGTAAAGGAAGAACATTTTTCAATATAAGTTGATGGCAAACACCTTCAGTGATCTTGTGCATGAACGGAATACCAACAAGGGTGAAATCACTTTTAGAAAGTAGATTGAGACCATCGTCATACAAACCCAAGCAGCTTCTCATGAGCTCAAGTACCCTACAATGAGGCAAAGCGCATATGCATACTCGCACACACACAAAAGGGCATGCACACTATCCACACTGGAGCAGTGCACAAACACACAGTTACACACATTGCCTACCTCGGGGCAGGGCGCGCGAACACATGGTTACACACACCGCCTACAACGAGGCAAGGTGTGCAAACACACGGTTACACACCCCGCCTACCTCGGGGCAAAGTGCGTGAACACACGGTTACACACACCGCCTATGACAAGGCAAGTGTGTGAACACACGGTTACACACGTTGCCTACCTCGGGGCAAGGTGCGCGAACACACGGTTACACACCCCGCCGACCCAGGGGCAAGGTGCGCGAACACACAATTACACACCCCGCCTACCTCAGGGCAAGGCGCACAAACACACGGTTACACACAAGGCCTACAATGCAGCAATGCACCCGCACAGAGGCAACACCCCAGGAAGGATTTGTATCAAATTTTAAATGAAATTTCTGTACTGCTCCGACTTTTCAAAAAATGCCTTTCCTTCCACACCACACCAGTAAGAGTTGGGGCATTGTCTTCTTTGCTGATGTAAAACCTCCTGGACTTGGTCAGGGTGCTTCTGCTGTCGTAAATGTTCAGCTTTAAGTCAGTTTTGACTCAAATAGGTAAACTACTACCACGTTTTATCAAAATAAAACTTCCGTGCGGTCCAGGGCAGATACACCCAGAGTAGTAATGCCATTTGACGCCAACATTGCCTGAGATGTCAATCTTTGCCAAATCAAATGGTAACAATTCTGTCTGCGCAGATGCCACTTCCTGGTTCACAGAGGACACCTTCTCGCTGTGTCCTCACGTGGCAGAAGGGGCATGGAGCTCTCTGGGGTCTCTTGTATAAAGGCACTAATCCCCTTCTGAAGACTCTACCCTCATGACCTGGTCACCACCCCAAAGGCCCCACTTCCAAATCCATCATGTTGGTAGTTCGATTGCATGAACATAGGAATCGGGGCTTGGGAGGGAGCTGACCCCAAGGTTAAGAGCATAGCACCCCTGGAATAGCTTCACGCAATCGTTTCTATCAAATCCTGCCATCATTTTGCCCATGGTAGCCATATTGCGTAGAAGATGCCACCAGCAATTTCTAAAAGGCAACGAATGTTTTGGAGATTATCAGACTGATCATTTGTGCCTCGATGTATATCGCTTGGGAAGCAGTTTTAATGACAGAGGGATTCGTTGGAGAATAAAATGGGATAGCTGTTTATATTATTATTTATGTATTAATTTACATTGTATGTTTTCTATTACCATAGGTTTTGTATTCTAGTACAATTCAAAGGGCAATTCTGATGGTGAAGTAAAACGATATATGTAAAGTCCCGAACAAAGTTCCCATTGCACAGTAGTATACACTAAATTTTACTTACTTTTCTTCAGGTAGAACATCTAGACTTTGGACAAGTTAATGAAAAGCAAGACGTGGAAGTCATGTGAACAAGCCATTCATTGCAATCCCAAAGGCTGTAAACTTTTACGTTTGAAAAGTGCACCCCATCACCGGCCCTAATCTAATGCCACAGGAGTTCTCAGCTACTTAAGCAATTACTTTAGTTACAGCACAATTACCTTTACATGTGCCAGGGCCAAAAGGGAAAAGTAACAATGGAAATTGAAATTCAACTTAAACATTGACACTCAGGCACAATTCACGGACCGCAAAACTGAAGGGACATAAATTGTTTCCAGTTTCCCTCAACACTGAAGAGAAAAGCATGAAACAGGTAATAAATCAAAGTTTAATTTAGAAATTTCCTGGGATTATGCTTTCATTTGTGATCTTTTTATTCCAGAAGCGCTTCTAAGCCTCCCTCATCAGTAAAAGAAACATACAAGCACTTCGTTTATTTACAGAACGTGGCTGATGGGTCTGCTTCCCCAGCCCACCTCTCAGAAACATATCTGCACCTGCCACTGCTATTTTTTTTTTCTTTTTGTATGTGATCCTGAACAGCTTTCACATTTCAGGACAGTTTCCAATCACATGGAAATCAATTCTTCTAAATTATGTCACTCCCTGCTCTCAGTAGATAAAACGTTTTAATTGGGTGAGAAAAGGGATTTACTACTCCAACAGCTCTTTGAAAAAATTCCTTTCACTTTCTCAGCATCAAAGCCCCCGTTACTGTTGCTTCATGCATCTCTTTAACATCTGTTAGACGCTGTTGCTAGTTTTCAAACGGATTGTGCGTGAAGCCTACCCTTACATTTCTAAAGCACTCAGGACAAAATGTGTATTCTGGGTTCTCTTTGCCTCTGAAGGATGGATGGACAGCCCACCTACACGTCCCCCTGCACATATCCAGGGGGCTTTGTGGCAGGTAAAGAGCCAAGCACCAGTGGCCCTATTCATGCTTTTTCTTCTCTGCTGTTTACAAAAAAAAAAAAAAAAAAAAAATCAATATCCTGTCAATACCTTCCTAGTTAGTAGTTGAACCATCTTGAGAAAGGTAAATTGTCCACTTACGAATATGTTCTTGCTCTGTCCAAATCAATGAGGCTAAGAGACACGTAGATATTTAATTGAAAAATAAAAATCCTACACCTCTCAAAATCAGCAAACCACACTTATGGGCCAAATAAAGTGCTGCCTGTTTTTATCAATAAAGTTTTATTGGCACTTGGCCACACCCATTTGTTTACAAATGGCCTATGGTACAAGGACCAAGTTGAAAACATTCCACAGAGACTTAATCCCCTACAAAGCCTAAAGTAATTACAATTTGGCCCTTTACACAAAACATTTGCCAACCCCCGCTCTAAAGAGGTACTGTCTTGGGGCACCTGGGTGGCTCAATTGGTTAAGCGTCCGACTTCGGCTCAGGTCATGAACTCGCAGTTTGTGGGTTCGAGGCTCGTGTCGGGCTTTGTGCTGACAGCTCAGAGCTTGGAGCCTGCTTCTGATTCTGTGTCTCCCTCTCTCTCTGCCCCTCGCCCACTCATGCTCTGTCTCTCTCTGTCTCAGAAATAAATGAACATTAAAAAAAAAAATTTAAAGGGGCGCCTAGGTGGCTCAGTCAGTTAAGCATCCGACTTCGCCTCAGGTCATGATCTCACAGTCTGTGAGTTCGAGCCCCGTGTCGGGCTCTGTGCTAACAGCTCGGAGCCTGGAGCCTGCTTCAGATTCTGTGTCTCCCTCTCTCTGACCCTCCCCCGTTCATGCTCTCTCTGTCTCAAAAATAAATAAACATTAAAAAAATTTTTTTTTTAATTTTAAAGAGGTACTGTCTTAACAGAAATATAATGGAGGCCACATACGTAATTCCAAATTATATAGTATTCATATTAAAAATTAAAAAGAAATAAGTAAAATTAATTTTAATATATTTAGCCCAATATAACCAAAATAGTGTCATTTCAGGACATGATTGATACTTAAGTTATTACTAACAAATTGTCCTTTTTTTTTCTTCATACAAAGTCTGAAAAGTGTACCTCACATAACAATTCAGACTAGCCACGGTTTGAGAGCTTGATAGCCACTTAAGACTAGCGGCCACCACACTGGTCCCTGTGGCTCAAAAGGGCTTGCTAAGTGAAAGGAGAAAAGGAAGAAAAAGAATGAATTTTTCAACGAAGGCTCCAGCTTCATGCAAGTGAAATGGGAGATTTTGGACTTTGTGTTCATTCTAAGTATATCCCAAGTAATATTTGAGACATGAAACACCATTCGTTGTGTACCTGAAATTCAGGTACTGGGTGTCCTGATTTTATCTGGCCACGTATGCCTCATCCGCTGAATCTTCCTGCTCAGTTAAAGTTCAAGAGGGAGGCAGTGAATGCAGGGGATGTTTTCCTAGGGCCTCTGGTCTGCTTGGGTTCCTCAAGTCAGCATTTAATTGATTTTGAAAATTGCTGGTGTGCACGCACTCCCTGGCCTTGGAGATCAATTAGTGCCAAATTCATCCAGCCCAGGCGCCACCAGGTGTCACACAGAAGGCGCAGGCTGCGTCCCTTAGTTCGAGTCCACAATGCCACCATCAACTCATGAGTCTACAAACTTGAATATAGATGCCGTCTTCCTCTTCAAACAGTTTTCCTTTAAAAAAAAAAAAAAATGCATGTTGCCCTACCAAGACACTAGGAATACCTCGCATAGAAAAGAAAGAGTCTGAGGGCACCTGGGTGGCTTAGTCGGTTGAGTGTCTGAATTCAGCTCAGGTCATGATGTCACAGCTCGTGAGTTTGAGCCCCACTTCAGGCTCTCAACTGTCAGCACGGAGCCTGCTTCCCGGCTCATGCTCTCTGACTCTCTCTCTCTCTCAAAATTAATAAATAAATAAACTTAAAAAAAAAAAAAGTAGTCTGCACCATGAGGAGTCGCGGTAAGAGTGGACTCCAAGTAACCTTTTTTATTCCTATGGAAAAAAATATTTTAAGAAATCACTGTCTCCTTTTTGCTTCTAAGGAAGTAGGCCAGCACTTCTGGAAGCCTTGACATGCAGAACTACGGAGTGCATGGAGATGACCAGAGTAACGTTAGCACCTGAGAGCTGTCTGGGAATCCACCCAAAAATCCAAGTTGTCAAGACCAAGCCCTGTGTGTTGTATGTCTTCCCTATACTCAAAAGATTGGTGATACAACTCAATATCCTCCACCATGGAGCCTTCTCGATGTGTCCTCTTCCACAGGCAACTCTGACAGAGTTCAAAGCCGAGGATGAAAATCAGATCGTGTGCAACAGAGTGTTGTCGGGTGAGCGAACGGTTGGGTCTGGCAGTCAGGGGACTCGGCAGATGAGTGAACCACTTGGCGACTGCAGCATGATCAAAGCTGTCAACACAGTTTGAACAAGGAAGAATGGACCCCGAAAAATGCAGGAGAAAATGATCCAGTGACAGGTACAATTATGCACTTTTCCTTTTACTCATCTTGAAAAATCATCTGGGAGAAACTTTCCACAGAAAGAACAGACAACCTTTATGTCATTCTCTTTCAAATTAATTTACTTGCAGAGCTCAAGATTCGAAGCACTCTCCCATCAATCCATTATTTAATGATCACTCAAAAGAGGTTTCTGTGCAGGATGAGAGTTATCTTTTAGGTCGAACAAAAACTATTTTTTTAACTGTGGACACATTTAGGTGGTCAAATGGGTATTAAAATCCAGGAGAAGGGTGAAACAATTCCACCCCCACCAGAGACACGCGAATCTGCAAACTTCTCTGTGTTTTTCCTGTTATTTCAGCTATATTTTCTCACAGTGTCAGTTACAAGGAACGGCATTAGGAGGACTTGTAAAGTCTCCAGGATTCTGCGGACAGTCATCAGGCTGTCCATTGGGTCAGTACTATTCTTGCAGTCTTGTTTTCCGGACAGCTTGCCCACCGCATCTGGAGATTCTCTCATCCCACAAACCAGAAAGCAAAAAACGCACTGCAGGAACGACCGACTGCAGCCAGCCACGTCACTGAGTTTATAAACAGGTGTCCTTGTCTCTCTGTGCTGGGGAAAACACGGGCAAGATAGTCTGTCAGACTCTCAGATGTGTTAGCGGGCGTGAAGATTTCTTTCTCTGGTAGGTTAAAAAAAAAAGGACCCTGCCTGCTATCTCCACTTTCAAGACAGTTTTAAGTTATGCTATATTCATTCTAGAATTCCTCAGTAAGATGAAATAAAATCACTCGTGAATGTACTTAATACCATGGAAGTGTATACTTAAAAAAAGTTAAGGGGCGCCTGGGTGGGAGTCAGTCAAACATCCGACTTTGGCTCAGGTCATGATCTCCTGGATCATGAGTTCGAGCCTCGTGTGGGGCTCTGTGCTGACAGCTCAGAACCTGGAGCCTGCTTTGGATCCTGTGTCTCCCTCTCTCTCCGCCCCTCCCCTGCTCACACTCTGTCTCTCTCAAAAAATAAACATTAAAAAAAATTTTTTTAAGTTTACTTATTTATTTTGAGAGAGACAGAGACAGTGTGAGTAGGGGAGGGGCGGAGAGAGAGGGAGAGAGAGAATCCCAAGCAGGCTCTGCACTGCCAGCACAGAGCCTGATGCAGGACTCAAACCCACGAAACCGTGAGATCATGACCTGAGCCAAAACCGAGAGTCAGATGCTTAACCAACTGACTTACCCAGGCGCCCCCGAACAGGATTATAATTTCAATATGCTGTTAAAACATGGGATTATTGGGGCGCCTGGGTGGCGCAGTCGGTTAAGCGTCCGACTTCAGCCAGGTCACGATCTCGCGGTCTGTGAGTTCGAGCCCCAAGTCAGGCTCTGGGCTGATGGCTCGGAGCCTGGAGCCTGCTTCCGATTCTGTATCTCCCTCTCTCTCTGCCCCTCCCCCGTTCATGCTCTGTCTCTCTCTGTCCCAGAAATAAATAAAAAACATTGAAAAAAAAAAATTTAAAAAAAAAAATTAAAAAAACATGGGATTATCTAGACTATTCACATCACGATCCAGTCATTGTAGACTAAGGTGGAGACAAACAGAATTCCACTTCAATATTACCATAATAACCAGTTACCTCCTCAAATTCCATAGCCACACACATTTCTCCTATGTGGACACTCTTCAGCAATTTCTGTATGCAGGGAAATTGGCGTTGTTATTTTCATAAGCAATCCAATTCTTTAATGAGGATTTTACAAATCTTTTCCTACTAACAGCTAACTTATGAGTAGGTGTATTGTGGTGCTTTTTTCCCCTATGATTAAGCATTCCTTACAAAATTTCACACGTTTCCTGCCTTGGTTGGCTTTGGGGATGTTTTTCATGGTTTTGTGATTCATTAGTTGCGAGGCCTCTTGATGTCCACACAGGGCCCTTTGTGGACCTGGAGGAAGATGGGGTAGTCCAGAGGAAGGGGGGGCATGTCTGGGCTGAGACTTAACGAAAACAAAGGGGAGCACTGGTGATCAAGATCCTTTCACAGGGAGGAGCATGGGGCAGGGCAGAGGAGGCACATGGCTGTGGGGGCTGGGGAAGGTGTTCCAAGCTAAAGGGAGGAGACTGGAAGGGAAAAGGGGTGACACCGGCAGATCTGTAGCAAGGGGGCATGTAGTGGGTTGCACGGCAGCCTCAAATACACGGGGCCAAGGGGCACCTGGGTCCCTCAGACGGTTAAGTGTGCAACTTCAGCTCGGGCCACGATCTCACGGTTCATGCGTTCAAGTCCTGCGTCCAGCTCTGCACTGCCTCTCTCTGCCCCTCCCTCACTTGCACTGTCTCGGTCTCTCTCCAAATAAATAAATAAACTTCAAAAAAACTTTTTTTAATTTAAAAACATATAAATGTATGCATAGGTAACAAGTGCTAACTCTTGGTACCTCAGAACCTAACCAAAGGAGGGGTTTTGTAGATGTTAATAAAGTTAGGATATTGACATGAGGACATCACAGATTTGGGGTGGGCCCTAAATCCAAGGACGTGTGTCCTTATAACAGAAATGACAGGGGGACATGAGACACAGAGACCAAAAAGGCCATTCAAAGACCAGGGCCGAAATTGGAATGGTGACAGTAATAACATTCAATTATCACTTGAATTCTCTACAAAACAGAGTCTACAAGTCAAGGATTGTTAGTAGCTACCAGAAGCTGAGAGAGCTCACGGCATGGATTCTCCCCACCAGGTTCCAGAGGAACCCCTCCTGCAGACACTGTGATCTTAGGCTCATGGCCTCCGGAACAATGGGAGAATAAACTTCTGCAGTTATAACCCCCCTTCATCCCCTTACCCCGAGTTTATGGTCATTTGTGGCGGCAGCCCAAGGAAATCAATACAGATTCATATAATCAGGTGTGCATTGCAGAAATAGCACTCCAGCTTCTATAGAGAAAGATGGCTGGACCTAAAGATGCACGTGCAAGTTAGGAAGACTGTGGCAGTAGTTCCGGGTGAGAACTTCAAAGACCCAGTCGTGACGCTGGCCAATGAAGGCAAGGTTATAAAGGCAAAGGCCTTTCACAGACATTGTGAGAGGTAGGTGTGGGCCGGAGGGAGCTCACGGAGCCAAGGACAGGAGCTCCCAGGACGGGGGAGGGCACAGGTGCAGCTGTTACCGGAAAAGAAGCTGGGCCCCAGAGATGGCCGGGGAGGTAGGTATGGATGCAGAGGAGATTCATCGTTGCCAAGTTAAGAAACGAACAGTGTTACACCTGATGACCTCCATGAACCAAGGTCATCTACTGTAAGTGTGTGGAGAAAAGCAGGGAGAAAACCACGCCAGCCTGAAGAGGCTGGGTCTGGAGGGGCTGGGGAGGGCAGCTGAAGGCAGACTCGCGGAATCGCTGGCGATTCTCACGAGGGCGCAGCTGGGGCTGAAGATCATGATCTGGAGTAACGTGAATTCACTCGGCTGTGCAATTTTTCTTCAGCAGCCATCAGCAGTCTGGATGTGGACCAAGGACGGCAGATGGCTGGGCCGATTCAAGATCAGGCTTCCACAAAGAGCGGTACATCGCATTTCAGTTTGTTTCCAATATGAGCTCTGTTGGACCGATCGACTTCAATAAATTCTCTACTATAAACATCGGGTACCAAAAATACTCCCTAATGGATAAATCCATTGCGGTACAGACCTATGGTGAATGCTCCGATAGCCTTGAAGATGGGTGGGCGATAGCTACAGCAGAGAGGAACACCACCCACATGATGTCAGCGGACAAATGTAGGATGCCCCCAAGATACATGCAGCACAGTTCCATTAATACAAAGTTCATTCAGTTTGGGGGGTGCATACACGGAGTAAAACTATAGAGAAAAGCAAGGAGATGATGATCCCCAAAGTCTGAAAAGTGATAAAACTTCAGGTTGGTAACCATGGGGGTTTCCTGAGCAGCTGACAACATTCTCCTTCTCAACTCAGGTGATTACTAGTTGTCCTTTTTTGTATAACTCATTAAAATGTATAGATTTTGAATGTTCCCTTATGTCCAGAGGTCATATGTCATAACAAAAAATGAAAGGAAAAGAGGTAAATTCTCTGTGACACTAATAACCTTTAATTACCATTTGAATTCTCTACAAAATAGGGAGTATCATTCTAATAAGCCAGGAAATACTTTTTAGGGACAAGCATTAGCAACCCAAATCAGATTTGGCTAAGAAAAACAAACAAAAAAAAGGAACACATTGGTTCATATAATTGAATAGTCCGTGTGTGGCCTTCAGGTGCGGCTAGATCCAGGCACTCAAATGCTACCTATCAGGGTCTCTCTCTGTTCCTTGGCTCCATGTTTCTCAGTGCTCACTGTTGTCTTCAGTCTCAAGCACTGATAAAGAAGATGAATTTTATCATAACTAGGTTTACATGTTACCAGCTGAGCAAGCAAGCAAGCCAACAAATAACCAAAGAACGAAACAAACCCCTTTGTCAGTAATTGTAGCAAAAGCCCATCTCCGGCTCTTTCTGGATAATCATCAGTAACAGACTCCTCCCTAAGCAGTCACTGTAGCCAAGGGATGTAACATGCTGTTTGGCCAGACCTGATCCCCAAATTTACCCCCAGAGCTCTGTCGGGGTCTGAGAGTGACAGCCAAATGTTCCCTAAAGAAACCTTACTTGTTTCAACCAAAAGACAGGTAATGGACATGGAGTCAGACAAAACCCTCCAACATCCACTATAGGTATTTCCACCTTTCTCTGGTGCCATCCCAAGCAGTAATTTCCTTTCATTTCCCACTCCTATATTTCAACCAAGCCACTTACCAAATAAAGAGCAAAGACAAACAAAAAAGACCGAAGAATTTAGAAAGAAACAAAAAGACGGAAAGAATGAGTAAATGATGCCATTTTCCCCAACCTCTGGCCTCTTGTTAATTACCCACTGGACATCTGGGCCACAGCTTATACCCAGAATTATATAATTTCTACCGACTTACTGGTAATGGATTGCTGCCAGCATGGTTCCGTAGAAGAGAATGTGACATTGTGCTTGGCAGCACAGTGAAGGGTGCCAAATTGACCCAACTTCCTCAGCCTTTGCCCAGTGACCTGCAAATTCTGTCCTGGAACCTCTGGGGACAAATGGAACTCAGTGAGCTCGCTAACGTAAGTAAAGGAGGAAGATCACGAATGCCCTCGGAGGGTCCGGAGGGCCCGGAGGATCTGGGACAAGATGGATTTGCCCCAGAGGGAAAGGACAAACTCTGCCCATAACTGGCCATGCCAGTCAGTACTCTAGGATCTCTCCAAGATAATCACAACCAAGAATATCTCCTAATTACATCTGTCATTCACCAAATCCCCTATGCTTCTGCAGATGCTGCAACGCTGGATGTGAAGGCAGACCCAGGGAAATCTGAAAGTATCCTGAGACCAACTCTTTCCAGCCATCCCACACTGGAATCAAAGGTAATAAGGCTGTTGAAACCACAGCTCTAACAGACTTTAGCCTCTGGACCTCTCCTTTCTCCTTCTCCTTCTCCTTCTCCTCCCATTCTTCCTCCTCCTCCTCCTCCCCCTCCTCCTCTTCCTCCCCTCCTCCTCCCCTTCCTCCCCCTCCTCCTCCTTCCCTTCCTCATCCCCCTCCTCCTCCTCCCCTTCCTCCTCCCCCTCCTCCCCCTCCTCCCCTTCCTCCTCCCCCTCCTCCCCCTCCTCCTCCTTCTTCCCTTCCTCCTCCCCCTCCTCCTCCTTCTTCCCTTCCTCCTCCCCCTCCTCCTCCTTCTTCCCTTCTCCTCCCCCTCCTCCTCCTTCTTCCCTTCCTCCTCCCTCCCTTCCTCCTCCCTCCCTTCCTCCTCCCCCTCCTCCTCCTCCTCCTTCAAGATTTTATTCTTAAGTAATCTCTACACCCAATATCGGGCTCAAACTCACAACCCCAAGATCAAGAGTCGCACGCTCCACCGAGCAAACCAGCCAGGCGCCCCTGGACATCTCCTTTCTGAGAACAGCTTGAGGAAATGCACCATATCAGAACATCTGCATCGTCTCCCCAGTTAGAGCAGCGAAGAAAGAGAGACCTCTCCTTTTAATAATTACCCGTTACCATTTCACAACAAAAGGCTTTGTGGTTTCTGTCACACCCGATCGCCGAAGATTAAATTAACATCTTGAAAACCCACATGGTTATTCCACAAACATACCTTGGTTCCCTCCTAGCTGCCACGCACTACAGTAAACTCTGGGGACACAAACATTCATAAGACACAACTGCTGCCAAAGAGAGACTACTCAGGAAAAACTTGGCTCTGGCAGCCTTTGCACATGCCCTTCAGGGTGTGGTGAACGTGGAACACAGAAGTAATCTCTTTTTTAAAAATCTCTCATCTCCCAGAAGAGAGAATTAAAACTGCAGCTGTCATTCAGGGCTCATGGCCCAGGTCTGCCCTGGCACCTGGGCCACAAGGTCTCTCCCTTCCGCAGCTCCCTTCTCTCTGTGGACCAGACCCGCAGGGCACCCCAGGCTGAGGAGGGATGTGAGCTCCCTCCCCGCTCACCGCCTCTCCTGTAGCAAGCCTCTGAAGGCTCCTCCCCAACCCTGTTAGGGGCTGACTTGTGTCCCCCCAAAATTCTTTGTTGAAATCCTAAGCCCCACTACCTTAGAACTGGACCACATTTGGAATCAGTCCTCAAGGAGGTGATTAAATTAAAATGGGGTGATTAGGGTGGGTTCTAATCTGGCTGGTGTCCTTGTATAAAGAGGACGTGAAGACACAGGCAGGGACAAAGGGAAGGCCATGTGAGGACACAGAGAGCAGTCGCCCATCCTCAAACCAAGGAGAGCTGCCTCCCGAGAAGCCAAAGCTTCCGGAAAGCCCCACCGCAGACATCCAGTCTTGAGAACTGTGAGGGAATAAATTCCTATTGTTTACCCCACACACACACACACACTCTGTTACTTCGACACAACAGCCCTAGCAAACCAGTACAAACGCAATCTACCACTATCAAAATTCAGACACCCTACAGAAACACTCAGGCTCTCACGATGCCTTTTTTTTTTTTTTTTTCTTCCCAATTTTGAAAGCCCAGGCCGTTAAAATGCACGAGACTGCTGGGCCTTCAGACTGAAATGGAGGCCGGCGGAACCACCCCTGTTCCAGCAGCCCCACACAGGGCCCCCAAGTCCGAAGACCCTTCTTCCTCCACTGACAAGTCCCCAGACCCTTCTGAGACGCGGCACAACCTGGCTTGGAGAAGCCAATGGAGCGCTTACCGAATCTGGCTTCACGCGACGGTGACAGATTGTGAACTATACATTTGCCAATTTTCCCCCTGTGCCAGACCATTTTTAAGTTCTGTGTGCACAGAATGGCATTTAAAGGCCTTAAATATCTCTCCAGGGAGAGAAAAGAGCAGAAAATGGCCCCCGAACCTCACATAATATCATCAAGAACAGCTGAGGCAGAGTTTGGGTGGGTTTTCTGTTTGTTTTTTGTGTTGGGGGGAGTGCTTTTTGGGTTGGTTGTTTTTGTTGTTTTGGCTTTGGGGCTGAAGGGAGGGAACAGAACACACAGGGAACCTAGTTTACAGGAAGGTATTTAGGAAAATCACTTGTAGATGAGAGGAGGGGTAGGGCTTGGGGACCCCTGGATTCCAACTGCTTAGGCTGGAGGGTGAGCGAGTTGCAGGGACTGTGATGACCCGGCAGTCAGCTCAGCCCCTGGGGATGCCCAGTCTCCCCTCAAACCCACCACCTTCCCTGGACAAGTGCTTGTTTTTTTGTGTTTTTTTTTTTAAAGTGTTTTTTTAACCAGCACTTCCTGTTATGCTGGAGGAAGGCAGGGCCGTTTTATTATTAAGCAATTCTGTTTTAAAGTTAACAAAAAAGAAAAAAAAAAAAAAAAAAACAGACCATATTTCTACCAGGCTGGAATCGGCCTTACTCAAGCATCCATGTTTTAAATCTCATATTTTCTTAAGCCCTAATTAAGCCTTCCAAGAGCTCGCTATGTTTAATTTGCATTCTGAAACAGAAAATCTAATGTGTTTTAACATTGTCTGCTTCAGCTGAAAAGGAAACTGTAAATTTATACAGTCTGGTTTAAAAAAAAAATTGGCAATTGCATCTTAATGAGTCTCTGGAATGGGGTTGGGCAGAGCCCCAAACCTTGTCTCTGGCCTCCTGTCCCCTTCTTCCTCCACTTTCCATGCACCTCCTTCTCCTCTTTCCACCCTTTCCCTCCCCCTCTCCCTCCTCCCATCCCCCTCTTCTTCCTCCACTTCCCTTCCCATTCCCCTCCTCTTCCCATCCCCCTCCTCCCCCTCCTCCCATCCCCCTCCTCCCATCCCCCTCCTCCCACCCCCCTCTTCTTCCTCCACTTCCCCTTCCCATCCCCCTCCTCTTCCCATCCCCCTCTACCCCTCCTGTCCTCCCCCTCCTCCCATCCCCTTCCTCCCATCCCCCTCTTCTTCCTCCACTTCCCCTTCCCATCCTCCTTCACCTCCCATCCCCCTCCTCCCCCTCCTGTCCTTCTCCTCCCCCTCCTATCCCCCTCCTCCCCCTCCTGTCCTCCTCTTCCTCCCATCCCCTTCCTCCCATCCCCCTCTTCTTACTCCACTTCCCCTTCCCTTCCTCCACCTCCCATCCCCCTCCCCTGCCTCTCATCCCCCTCCTCTTCCTCCACTTCCCCTTCCCATCCCCCTCCTCTACCTCCCATCCCCCTCCTCTCATCCCCCTCTCCTGCCTCCCATCCCCCTCCTCTACCTCCCATCCCCCTCTCCTGCCTCCCATCACCCTCCTCTCCCCATCCCCCTCCCCTGCCTCTCATCCCCCCCTGCACCTCCCATCCCCCTCTCCTGCCTCCCATCAACCTCCTCTCCCCATCCCCCTCCCCTGACTCTCATCCCCCCTGCACCTCCCATCCCCCTCCTCCCATCCCCCTCTCCTGCCTCCCATCCCCCTCCCCTGCCTCCCATCCCCCTCCTCCACCTTCCATCCCTCTCCTCCACCTCCCATCCCCCTCCCCTGCCTCCCATCCCCCTCCTCTTCCTCCACTTCCCCTTCCCACCCCCCTCCTCTACCTCCCACCCCCCTCCTCTCCCCATCCCCCCTCCCCTGCCTCTCATCCCCCCCCTCCACCTTCCATCCCCCTCCTCTTCCTCCACTTCCTCTTCCCATCCCCCTCCTCTTCCCATCCCCCTCCTCCACCTCCCAACCCCCTCCCCTGCCTCTCATCCTCCCCTCCACCTTCCATCCCCCTCCTCTTCCTCCACTTCCTCTTCCCATCCTCCTCCTCTTCCCATCCTCCTCCTCCACCTCCTAACCCCCTCTACCCATACCTGTCCTCCTTCACTGTCCATCCTGCCTCCTCTTCCCATCCCCCTCCTCCACTTTCTATCCCCCTCCCTCCACCACCTCTGTGCCCCCTCCTCCTTCGGTTTCTGCGCCCCTTCCCTGCCTCTCAGTCCCCCTCTGCCCTCCCCTAGTCCTCTCTGCTTTCCCCAAGCAAGCACAGGCTTCCTCCTCCTCCCTCTCCTCCCCTCCCCGCCCCCACAACCCCCTCCCTCATCGCCTCTCGGTGGGCGGACGGGTTTAGAAAGGTCACGTGGCCCCCTTGGCCTCCCGGTGGGGTGAGGGGGCAGGCAGCCGAACCTGTTCTTTGTTAAGAGGTCAACGCAGGCGCCCAGCAGAGCCGAAGGAGTTACCGATGACCTTCGAAGAGCAGCGCACTCGCAGCACCCCGCCCCCACTGCCGCCCCCTCGCCTGCCTGCCGGGCTTTCACAGTGTGCGATGCTCCCCAAACGGCTCACCGTTTGGGGGGGGGGGGGGGGGGGGGGAGAGTGGAATCCTAAGTCCCGGGGCGAGGGGTGGGGGACTGCGGTCCCAAGCAAGCTGAGAAACAGGAAAGGGGCCCCCCCCGGAGGATGCGCCAGGTTGGGGGTGGGGGGCTGGCAGGAGGGCCTGGGGGCGGGTGCACGTGTGGGACTGGAGGTAGAGGGGGAGCCCCTGGAGGGAGGGGGGAGTTCTGAGCGGTGGAGGCGCAGGATCTACGGAAAGGAAAGCCAGGCCCAAAGGGTTCTCCCGGGTTCAGCCGGCATCCGGCGGGGGGGGGGCTCAGTTTCTGCTGCACGTCAGGAGGGGGCTGTTCCCGCCCGAGAGCCGCTGGCGACTGCCCAGGCCCGGCCTTAAACCCCCGCAGGGGAGGGGGGGGACCCCGGTGGAGGCTGCGCCCCCCCCACACACAATGCTGTGCGCAGCGGTGAGCTGCCCCCCCCCCTAGAACGCCCCTGCGCAGCCTGGCCTGGTGTCGTTGGGAATGGGGGGGACCCCCGCGGGAGACTGCCTGCCCCCCCCCCCAGACTGCTGCGCGCTGGACTGGGGGCTCCCCTAGATCGCCCCCGAGCAGCCTGGCCTGGTCATGGGGACCTGGGGATGAGCCGAGTTCTTCCGCCACCGGAGGAAGTCTTTGTCACCCCACTGTGGGCTCACCGTTGCACGTGCTGACGATTGTTCACTCTTCCTCGCAGAAAATAACAACGTGGCCAATTTTCTGTCCCAGGAAGTAGAAATTCGCGGAGAAAACCAGCGTTAGCGTTAGCGTTAGCGCGAGTGCCTTTTTGGGCAGAACAGTTTAACATCCAAAAATGCGAGTTGGGGGGAGGAAGGAGGTGAATAATAAAATAGGACTCTCAGGATGGAAATGGCTTAGCGTTGTGATTTTGTTACCCAGCCTTAAAAATATTTTTCTAGGTCACTAAATATTGTTCATAGGCATGCTTTTAATGATGGCTTCAAATTTGACAGCATGGAAGGTTAAATGCCAGCATTTATTAACCATTTCCCTATTGGAGAACGTTCCTTTTGTTCAAACGTGAAGAAATAGATGCTAAATTATACCGCCTTGCCTCGCGTACTTATGTAAGTAACCTTTCCCCCTGTGACTCTCAGTGCAAGAAACGAATACACTTTGCTCCTGCCGTGGCTAAGCGTGTTGACTTTGCTTGCTTTTGGAGTTTCCCATCCCCCTCCTCCACTTTCTATCCCCCTCCCTCCACCACCTCTGTGCCCCCTCCTCCTTCGGTTTCTGCGCCCCTTGCTATTTGAGGCTTTCTGGGTATTACAGAAAGGAAGCATTGGTCGAGTGACCAAGCCAAGGGCTGCTGTTTGTCCTTTGAGACCTCAGATCAGAGAGGAGAGCAGCCTGGGTGGGAAACTCCCTGTGCCACGTTCCCTGGGATATCCAGCAAAGCCTGAGTGTTTGTGGTAAGGAGTGGAAATTTTCCCTTCTGCTACATTCTCTGCTAAATACACAGCTTTTGTATTTATACACACATGCACATTTTAGGGGAATGGTGGCTCTCACCGATTACATGTAAATTGAAGGCTTTGAAAGGCACAAATCTCAATGTGCTGGGACAAGCTGGAGGCCTCTCCTGCAAAGACTACAGTCACCTCCCGTTAATGACAAACTTCACAGGCCTGGGAGGCATCACATTCGGTGGTCTGTCGGTCGGGTCACTGGCTTAAATGATTCCCTCTTTTTGTGCCAATCACGTGAACTGTGTGAGCAAATTGTTTCCCTGACTTACTTCACCCCACGTTTTAGTATTGCATATGATAAGAAGAAATGCTAGAACAATAGAGACTTCCCTTTAACTGAACCTCACTCCTATCTGTGTAGTGAATGAGAATGAATTCCACAGCCATTCTCCTACCCCTTTGAAACACACAGTGGGGGGTGGTTCTTTTATTCTTTTATTTTTTTAATGTTTATTTTTGAGAGAGAGAGAGAGAGAGAGAGAATGAGCAGGGGACAGAGAATCGGAAGCAGGCTCTAGGCTCCGAGCTGTCAGCACAGAGTCCGACGTGGGGCTCGCCCCCACGAACCGTGAGATCGTGACCTGAGCCGAACTTGGACACTTAACCAACTGAGCCACCCAGGTGCCCTGGAGTTTTGTTCTTTTAATCAACAACTTCAGTGTGAGAACATGATCAATTGTACATATCTACTCAAGAGAAAAGAAAACATATGTCCACATTCTTCATAAAAGCCAAAAGTGGAAACAACCCAAATGTCTATCAACAGGTTAACAGACAAGTTGTAGTCTTATCCCTATTACGGAATGGTATTCAGCCATAAAAAATAACGAATTCCTGGTGTGTGCTACATAGTTGAACCTCAGAAATGTTACACTGAGACACAAAAGGCTACTTATCATATGATTCTGTTCATACAAAATGTCCAGGAAAGATTAACCAATGGAGAGATAGTAAGTAACTTCATGGTTGTTGCTGTGTGTAGAGTGACAGCTGATGGGTACTGGGTTTCATTTTGGGGTGATGGAAATATTCTAAAATTATATTATAGTCATGATTGTACAACCTTATATATTAAAAAAAAAATCAAAACTGAATTGTATACTTACAGTGGGGGATTTTTATAGCATATTAATTATATCAATAAAAAGTTTAATTCTTTTAATGCTTATTTATTTTTGAGAGAGAGAGAGAGCATGAACAGGGGAGGGGCAGAGAGAGAGGGAGACATAGAATTGAATGCAGGCTCCAGGCTCCGAGCTGTCAGCACAGAGCCTGACACGGGGCTCGAACTCATGAACTGCAAGCTCGTGACCTGAGCCGAAGTCAGACACTTAACCGACTGAGCCACCAGGCGTCCCTCAATAAAAGTGGGGGTTTTTTTAACGCTTTTAAAAAGCATTTTTAAGAGACAATTTGTTCAGGCACTGTCTCTAAGTGAAAAGGGGACGCTGACACAGGCCTATTAAAGATAAAATACCTTCCAAATCGGCCGCCCTAGGACTAGCACATGCTACAGTGAATCTGTACCAGATACTGGCTTTTTCTTGGAGATTTTTCTCTGAGATCCTGTGAATACCTGGACCTAAGTCCTCCTCACTTTATGTTAGCATTTGGGCACAGTCCTTGCAATGGTTTGCTTCACTGCTTTTCCCACATATGCTGTGAAATAATCCATAAATCTATCTCCTTGACGGATTTATGCAGTTAACCCCCAATTCCTCAAGCTAGAGTTTCCTCGAGCTGAGCTCACCAAACTTAGCTGAGCTGTTTCCATCATCCTCACCTTTGCCACGTGTGACATACTATTTTTTCTTGTTCCACTTACGTTTCATTTTTTCGATGCTGATCATCACCGACCCCACTAAATTCACACCCAGGTAGTTGTTTGAGAAGCCATCCCTCCTTCCCCAGTTTGAAAACTATGAGTCCGGTGGGGACATTAGGCAATGACTGCAGACAGTTTTGATTGTCACGGCTGGGGGAGGGGTACGACTGGCATCTAGTGGGTGGAGGCCAGGGAGGCTCCTCAACTCCCTACAGTGCCCAAGACGGCCCCCAGCAGAGGACAATCTGCCCCCAAACACTAACAGTGCCAGGACAGGGAAATTCTGATCTCAGTGTTAGGAATGTTTCCAGTGTCCTCATCCACTCAACGGGTCTCATAGCTAACTCTGAAATAAGGTGGAAGGAGGGGTACCTGGGGGGCTCAGTTGGTTAAGCGTCTAACTTCAGCTCAGGTCATGATCTCACAGTTCAAGAGTTCAAGCCCTGCGTCTGGCTCTGTGCTCACAGCTCAGATCATGGAGCCTGCTTCGGATTCTGTCTGTCTCTCTCTCTCTCTCTCTCTCTCTCTCTCTCTCTGCCCCTCCCCCTGTCTCAGAAATAAATAAGCAAAAGTAAATAAATAAAATAAGCTGGAAGGAGAGAACTCTCCAGAATTCATAAGGGTAACATGCTCCTGCCTCTTCTTCCCTGATATCTTCCCCTTCTATATTATTAACCCAAAGCAGACAATTCAGGTCCCCAGCCAACATTAGCTCAGGGACGGTGGCTCTGAGAATGTCATCAACATTTAGCTGCAGGCCGACTCGTGCTCAGTGGATTTGCACACACACCTGTCAACATGAGTCCTGTGGGGAGTACGTACCATAGCCCTGTGACTCCACGCGCAGTCCCACTAATCTGAACCCTCTTTCTCAGTCCATGGCTAGTCCACGGGGGATTATGGGTCCTTCTTACTTGGGCCTGAGGGTCTTCTGACTTTGGCTTCAAGTGTTCTGAAACGAAGGCCAGCCACTGCCTCAGCTGGGGCCCTCTCGCCTCGGCCTGGCAATGACAGGGCCTGGCTCCCCCCGTGTACCTTGGCCCCCGTGAATGTCCACGTGTTCATCCTGCCTCCTGCCATTTTTTCCACCCGTGTCCTCCTCAGGCCTCCCCGATGCAGCTCCCCCCCCCCCCCACCCTGAGTCCTGCCCCTTTGGAAAGTTCTTCCTGCTTGGCTTTGCTCTCACATTGTGTCTCGTTAAGAATCCAGAGAGTGCCTGGGATGTGGGCTTCAGTTTCCATCTCTGAGTCCACTCACACCAACACCTATATCCCAGGTCCCCTGACGCTCCAGCATGGCCTCGCATTGGAATCACTCCCAAAGCTTTCAAAACTCCAGTCGCCCAGGTCCCACCGCCAGAGACTGGGATTTCTTTAGTCTGGGATGTGGTCCGACCATCACAGGTTTGGAAATCACTCCCAGTTGAGAAACGCTAATTTAAAAGTATACAGAAACATGTTTCCGTTTTGCTGGTTTTTAGCTACATGAAAATTTACACTTTTTCAAAATAGTTTCCAAAGTTGCTTCGTGCCAACTATACTTTGTTTTGTTGGGGTGGGAGACAGCGCCAGGCCTATGCTCCCCAGTGCTCCCAGAGGAAGGCCATAGCAGACCCACTGGATCAAGGCTTACAATTCAGTTGGAGGCAAGGCCTGACAAAGAGTTCAATGAAATTAGCAAGGCTGAGGTGTTGGCGGCCTCTTTTCTCATGTCCACTGCGGCTCAAGAGACTCCTTTTCAGGAGCTCCTGCTGCTGACGGGACCGGACCGTGGGCACCTCCTGAGTCCCTCTCTGCCTCGGACGCCTCCCGAGTCCCTCTCTTCTTGCCGCATAAGTGCAGATTCCTGACTTTGGGGATCACATGCTTCCTTCCCTCCCTGAAGCTGCACCTTCAAACAGCCTCAAATACCTGGAGAGAAGCCCGCACGTCACGAAAGAGATGTGGCTGGGTCGGGGACAGTTTGTGGCTTGTGAGCAACAGGGCACCAGCAGGCACAATTCCATCCGTTTGTCCCTGCACAGAGCCGTTATCAGGGGAAACAAAGGATGATTAGCGGTTTTTAAAATTAAACAGAACATCATGGATGGATTAAAAAAAAAAAACAAAAAAACTCGCAACCCTTATAGAACTAGGTCAGGAATTTAAGAGAAGGAATTGGCCCTTTGAATTGTTTCCTCTGAATTGTTTGCGGGGGAATGAACCATCTTCTTTACTTGCTGTGACCTGCGAGCAGTCTACGGCCGTGTAATGACGTGTCCACATACGACTTCCGCTCACATCTACTACATAATTCGGGGGGCACGGTGCAAACTGTCAATGCGGGGGCCTCAGTGCAGAAGCAGACCGTCTCCCACAGTTTCGTTGCCCAGTCGTGGTATCTTTTGCTTTTCACACTACACTTCCTTGGGCACTGTGATCTTCCCACGGTCCGTGTGGACCCACACAGGTGCCCAGGGTCCCACGAAGCAGCAGGTAGAGCACACGCCCGAGGACCCCAATGACCCCTTCATGCCCCCAGGGGCACAGGGTAGCAGCAGCACCTTGGTGGGCACAGGGAAGCCAGCTGCAGACAACGTTCATGGTGGGGAGACAGAGAAGCTGCTGGACCCGGCACCCACCAAGCTCCCAGGTTCCTTGCTCCATTGGCCATGCAACTGCACTTTGCAAACGCAAAGCCAAGCATAAAATTACGAAGGATTTCAATACGGTGGCTGCAGAGGATGTCCAACCTGGGCATACGGGGCCACGCGTGATGGGTCATCAGGCCCTGAAAATGCAGCATCAGCAATATTTTACAGAGTTAAGTAAACGGTAAATTAAACATTTTCCAAGTGACAAGGATGACCCAATAATCAGTTCCACAAATAATTCACTCTTTTAGGGGCACAATCACGTTTTCAGCATGTTTGCTTTTCTCAATTGCCAATTTTTTTTTTACATTGTTAACATCTATACAGTAAAAACATATAGTGTATATTAAAAAAAATAGTTCATTTTGTGGCTCTTCCCAAACATTTTTTGATTGATTTTTTTAACTTTTATTCGGTTTTTTTAATTTTTTTTTTTAACATTTTATTTATTTTTGAGACAGGGAGAGACAGAGCATGAACAGGGGAGTGTTAGAGAGAGGGAGACACAGAATCTGAAACAAGCTTCAGGCTCTGAGCTGTCAGCACAGAGCCCAATGCGGGGCTCAAACTCATGGACCGGGAGATCGTGACCTGAGCCGAAGCCGGCCGCTCAACCGACTGAGCCACCCAGGCACCCCACTTTTATTCATTTTTGAGAGACAGAGTGTAAGCAGGAGAGGGGCAGAGAGAGAGGGAGACACAGAATGTGAAGCAGGCTCCAGGCTCTGAGCTGTCAGCACAGAGCCTGACGCGGGGCTCGAACTCGCAAACAGTGAGATCATGACCTGAGCCGAAGTCGGACACTTAACTGACTGAGCCACCCAGGTACCCCATTACCCTATCTTAATTTTTTTTAATGTTTATTTATTTTTGAGAGAGAGGGAGAGAGACAGAGTGCAAGCGTGGGAGGGGCAGAGAAAGGGAGACACAGAATCCGAAGCAGGTTCCAGACTCGGAGGGCTTAGCACAGAGCCCAAAGCAGGGCTCGACCGCAAGAACCCTGAGACCATGACCTGAGCCGAAGTCAGGCATATCACCAACTGATTCACCCAGGTGCCCACCTACCGTACATTTTTTTTTTATCGATTTATAAAACAGCCAAAGAGAACTAAGGAGATATAATTTCTGTCCCGGCCAAAGAAACATGCATTCCCCAAAACCAGGTTGTCCCTTACTCGAAAGATAATGAAATCACCTGCTGGTGAGTTGCAAAGGACCAAAGCAGGACAGATTGTAAATGGCAAAGCATGATGGGTAAAGATTGGCCCCAGGTTTGTCACTCCTTCACCCATTTGTCCAGCTTTGTGGAACAGAACTCCAGGGTGACATCTTGGGAACCTGTGTTAGTAACAAACAGCTCAGGTGCCACAACACACCCAACCATTGAGAACCACCACCCAGTGTATTCCCCCCACCCCCACCCCCCACCCCCACCGACTGACCGTCCCTGGGCAGTAGAGAACAATACTGCTCCTTCCGGAAACGCTATGAACTCCCTCTGGTTCCAGCTGCTGGGCTTGCTCTTACACATCACACGGCCGAAACGGCACAAAGCCATAGACACGCCTTGTCTGAAGCTGTCCACACCTGCCTCGGATGTGTGGAGTCAGGCAGCAGCATTCGGAGGGCGTGGGTACCCGTCTCCTGACCCTACACTCACCTCTGGGGCCATGCTGGATTGAAGGTTTGCATGTAGGACTTAATCACCTCCTTCTTCCTAGCCTTCTCCACTCTCCAGAGCCAGATATTGAAAAATACAATCGCCCTTTGTGTTCTTGCCTTTCCACTCTCTTGGCACAATCCCAGTTTGCAAGGTAGGAGCAAAAACTGCGAATGCAAATACCTTATGCTCAGGAAACACATGCCCCTCTTTTCTTAGGAAGTGACTATTTTCCAACTTTAAAAAAATCCTTCCCATATAAAATGTTGTTGTTATAGTCTCGAGACAGCAATCTGCTAATTTGGTAAATTTTTTCTTTCCTTTTAAAAAAAAATTTTTTTTTGATGTTTATTTTTGAGACACAGAGAAAGACAGAGTGTGAGGGGGAGGGGCAGAAAGAGAAGGAGACACAGAATCCGAAGCAGGCTCCAGGCTCTGAGCTGTCAGCACAGAGCCTGACAAGGGGCTCAAACCCACCAACTGTGAGATCATGACCTGAGCCGAAGTTGGACTCTTAACCGACTGAGCCACCCAGGTGCCCCATAAACTATGAATACATTTTAAAATGTAAGAGCGCAAGGAGTCCCAAGTGCAAAAGAAAACATTTTCGGGTAAAATAGGAAGAAAATAAAGCCATGGTCCAGATGACTGCCTAGAAGCTTTCATAAATTCTGCAGGATGGTGATAACGGTTGGTAACCTGGCAAGCGTTTCAGAGAAATGCACAGGAAGTGAAACCCACTGCACACATAACGGGCCCGATGTCTCATTGTGCAATGTCCCACAAGCCTTCAGGGTCCTCAGAACCATTTTGTAACTTACACATTTCATGGAGATGCCCCAGTTCCCTGAATGCCACCCGCCAGCCAGACTTCCTTGCAGGTCTGATGGGACAAAGCTTTCTTTGAAACAACAGCCAAAAAAGGGGGGCGGGGGGGGCAAGCAAAACTTGGCTCTGCCCCAGAGTCTCAGCCTGGCTGGTCTTTTCTTCTTCTCTTTCTTATCCTTCTGGCTTCTCGTTCATCATTATTTTGAGTCAGCAGGAGGAAATGTCAAGGGACTCCTAAGGAACGCTGGTGATAGGGTGGATAAGCAAAAGGCAACATTTTGCCTGTTCCTTTTATTAAGAAATCTTTGTTTGATTTGAGGATGCACTGTTCAAAGTGAAGGACTCCTCGGAGATTCTCTGGATAAGAAAGAGACACATGGTAACCCAATTCAAGGTCAGGCAGATCAGGTTTTGCTTGGCTTGGTTTTGCAGCGAAGCCCAGAGGCTCTCCAGTAAACCCTTGAGCACGCATTAGCTGGATGTCTCTTCGCAAAGAGTCACTTTTCGTAGGGTGCAGGGGAGCGCAGCCAAGGACAGCCGCCAAAAATAGCTGACTCCCAGGGCTGCAGAGAGATTGCAAGGCCAGCGTAAAAGGACCTGTGTCACACCAATTAACCCATCTATGCCAAACAGTGGGCTACTATGGGTTACAAAATGCGAACACGCCTGTTGGGAAAGATACAAATAGAAACTTCCACGCTGTAGTAGTCTAACATTGTGTCTACATTTCCAGCCCAGCCTTGTCTTGTAAAGTAAGCCAATGTAAACAGATATTGGGGTCTAAGGAATTACGCTTATCTCTTATACAGTCCACACCGCTCCACAGGCTCAGGGAACCCCGGTGAATGGATTGAGTTCACTAAAGTGACAACAAAAATCAAGCTGGGGGATTAATTGCCGTTATCCCCACTTCCTCCAAAAGCAACAAGATATGTGGTCAAGAAATGAGAAAACCCCAGCAGACCATCCAGCGGGTCTGTGGCACAACTCTGTCAGAGAAAGTCAGTGCCAGGGTGCCCAGTGGGGCGGGGGGGGGGGGGGGGCAGCGGGGGGGGGGCTCAGTCGGTTAAGTGACTGGGTCTTGATTTCAGCTCAGGGCGTGATCTCACTATTTGTAAGTTCAAGCCCCTCATCGGGCTCTGCACTGACAGCATGGAGCCTGCTTGGGATCCTCCTCCTTGCTCTCTCCTTCTCTCTCAAAAATAAACATTTAAAAAAACATTTATTAGAAAAGAGAATAAAGTCAGTGCCTTCAAACATATGATATTGTTCATCCTAGGTTCTCAAATTTTACTTAGTTGAGTAGATTTTATTTAGTTGCTATGTAAGTTGAAGCACTTACATAACAAAGCATTCTGCTAGGCATGGAGGGAGGGGAGACAGAGAGGTTACTAGTGACAACCAGTCACTCTGGAGAGGGATCTACAGTCAGTGAGCAGCTGTGCACACAGAGAGTTCCCGATACAGAGCAATACATGGGGCAACGGTTGAACACCTTCCCGTCAAGTTTACAAACACTGGTATCCAGCAGGCAAGAAGACGTCAGGAGCTTAAAATTCTTTCACATCTGGGGCCAGTCAGGGCTTAAGGGTCCCCTTGGAGTCTGAGGGCACCACCCTAGGACAAAGGGACTCCTTTAAATGGCATCCACCCCCTGGGACGCCTGAGTGGCTCAGTGGGTTAAATGTGGGACTTCAGCTCAGGTCATGATCTTGCGGTCTGTTGAGTTGGAGCCCCGCATTGGGCTCTGTGCTGACAACTCAGAGCCTGGATCGTGTTTTGTATTCTCTCTCTCTCTCTCTCTCTGCTCCCCCCCTGCTCACTCAGTCTCTCAAAAATGAATAAATGTTAAACAAGAATTTTTTTTTTTTTTTTTTAATGTCATCCCCTTAGCCACACACTCCTCCCACTGCCGCATGCAAGATCACAAGAGACCAGGTCTGGAGGAGGTCATGATTCGGTGCACAAGAGAGACCGGTAGAGATTGGCAGGTGAAGCATGACATTCCCACAGTGAGAAGTGAGGAGCGGCCTAATGCTGCTGGTCTGAGGTCACACCCGCTCAGCGACGGAAAGGTGGGATCCTGTCTTGTGCAGGTTCCTGGAACTCACTCCCAGGACTTCTGATGCACTGGATTTTAGTAAGTTCCAAAGCTGTCTATTTAATACCTTCCTTGGGAAATTCTAGCATAACCAGTCTCTGCACTCACTGTTAGGACGGTGTATTCCAGGTGGAGAACCAACATGTGTGCTCTGGGAAGTGCCAGTCATTTGGGAGCAGGAATGTCTAGGAAAGGGGAGAGAACACACAGGAAGCCTGATGCTTCTGTGAGCTCGGCTAAGAGTGTAGGGTCTAATTCCACTGTGAATGCAAGCCGCAGAAAGAAGGTGTCATAGGTTCCGTATAAACCAAACATTTATTCAACGTCAATACAAGGATGTTCCTGGACTAGAAAATGGACGACTTAATAAATAATACCTCTTTCTTTTAAAAAAAAAATGTGTATTTATTTTTGAGAGAGTTCAAGCAAGGGAGGGGCAGAAAGAGAGGGAGACAGAGGATCTGTGAAGCGGGTTCCGCACTGACAGCAAAGAGCCTGATGTGGGGCTCGAATCCACAAACTGAGAGATCATGACCTGGACCGAAGTCAGATGCTTAACCAACTCACCCAGGTGCCCCAATAACTCTTTTTAGAAGCTCCCCCCACAACACACACACACACACACACACACACACACACACACTGCATTGCATTGCAAAACAATAAATCAATGTGTAAAAATTTACACTATTTACAAGGTCAGCTGTTGGTAGATCCGTCCTTCCAGCTTCCTGGTGGAAACATTTGGGGCCCTCCTTGATGATATCTGCATCAATCCTTATCGTCACCCTTATCATTGTGTTCAGAATCCAACCACTTTTCACCACCTGCAGGGTATCGCCCTGTGGGAGCCAGCATTTTTTGTGTCTGGACACCAAGGTGGGAGAGGACCTCCTACTTTGACTTCCTGATTCCACTCTGGCCCCTAGAGCCTATTCTCTGCACAGTGCCTAGAGGATCCTTTTAAGAAGAAGTCAGATGGTGCCTTTGCTCAAAACTATCCAGAGCAGGGGCACCTGGGTAGCTCAGTCGGTTAAGCGTCTGACTCTTGATTTCAATTCAGATCATGAGCTCATGGCTCACAAGTTCAAGCCCTGCGTTGGGCTCTGTGCTGACGGTACAGAGCCTTCTTGGGCTTCTCTCTCTGCCCCTACCCTGCTCACACACACACTCTCTCTCTTAAATTAAATAAATAAACTGAAGAAGAAAAAAACTATACAAAGCATCCCCTGCAAGTTACTGTACGATTCCCCACCACCCTCCCTCTTACTTCTTAGACTTTGTGAAAGGGAGAATAATGACTCCCCAAAGATTTCCACCACAAGCTGTGGTTATGGTACGTGTTACCTGGCAAAGGGGGATTCACATTGCTAGCTGCTGAGTTGCTAACCAGCTGACTTTAAGATAGGGAGATTATCGGGGCGCCTGGGTGGCTCAGTCGGCTAAGCGTCCAACTTCGGCCGAAGTCATGATCTCACAGTCCGTGAGTTTGAGCCCCACGTCGGGCTCTGTGCTGACAGCTCAGAGCCTGGAGCCTGCTTCAGATTCTGTGTCTTCCTCACTCTCTGCCCCTCCCGTGCTCATGCTCTGTCTCTCTTGCTCTCAAAAATAAATAAACATTAAAAAAAAGTTTTTTTAAAGATCACTTCACACTCTCAAATCTGTGACATACTTAGATGAACGTGAAATATCCCAAGTACAGCAAGGCAGAGCCCAGCCACATAAGGCAGGGGTCGACAATACCATATATAGGACCAACTGGCAAGATGGCCCCAACAGCAAGACTTTTGAGAAGGAATGCTAATCTACCAGGATGTGGAGGTGGGGTGGCTTCCATTCAGGCAGCTGACATGAGTCGTGTGCTACAAGGTACATTTCAGAAGTGTCACAATCATGTCTAAGCAGGTAAAAAGGTCGAGGGACACTGAACCTGACACCCATGCTTAACTCATCATGTCCAGAGAAACTTCTAGAAACAGAACAACCTCCGATCTGAGCCACCTTTCAGAGGGGTCTCCCCAAGAGGCCTTGAAGGGAGCAAGTTGGTGACCATCGCTATGCATATTAGTTTAAATAGATTCACCATCTTTGCATCCTATTAGCTGGGCAGACTCAGTTCAGATTTCCTCTTGTCCTCAGATGCTGTGAAACCTGGGCCCAGAGGCCAGAAATAATTCGGAACGCATACACAGTGCCTCCTAATACATAATTATGGTTACTACTGTTAATGGATTTCCACAATGCTCCCCCAGACCCCATTGGCTGCTCTCCTTGCTTACCCCCCTGAGAGAGCATGCTTCAAGAGGAAATAAGACATCTTTGCGGGAGAAGTCATACAAAAGACTATAGAGTTGAATGTTTTGCTCAAGAAGTTAACATGAGGTATGGAATGGGAGAAAATATTTGCAAACGAGAAAAAAGTTACCATGAGGAAAAAGCAGGATGCTATCAATAGCATAAAATGCTCCCATTTGAGAAGTGAAGGGCATGTATACAAAACAGGGTAAGCCAGGGGCCCTGAAGGACAGCACTAGTGACATATGGGGCAGGAATCTTCTGCTGGGGGCAGGGGGGCTGTCTTGTCAGATGGTTAGCAGTATCCCTGCCTAAATGTCCCGGAGCTGTGACAACTAAAATTCTAAAATTGCCTCCGGACATTGTCAAATGTGCCCTGCAGGGAGGTTACGGCACTCCCAATTGAGAACCAGTGCAGTGCGTTAACTAGTACAGCAAACCAATCCGGTCATAAGACAGTCCTATCGGGGTCTCCGGAAGCTGGGGAGACAAGAAAGAATGTGGGGAGAGTCTGATGGGGGTTCCAGGAGCAGAGTCTGGGAGTGGCACAGAGCACCTTTCCCAACGACTGGCCAAGACCTCATACGACTGCAAGGGAGGCTGGGAACGTCACCTAGTTTCATGGCCAGAAAAAACAAAACCAGTCATGAGGCTTGCCGAGCACATCCTATTGTCTATCACACATACATGCTTGTAAATGTCTGCCCCCACCATACAAAATCGCTATAAGAATGCACACAAACTCAGGCATGTAAACAGTGGTTGCCTTGAGCGAGGGGAAATGGATGTCTGAGACACTGGAGAGAGCAAGAGGCTTGCTTTTCACTATTTGGATATTTGTAATTTTATACCATGACCATGCATGACTATTAAAAAAGAATTTTTTAATGTTTATTTTTGAGAGAGAGAGAGAGAAAGAGACAGAGCACAAGAAGGGGGAGGGGCAGAGAGAGAGGGAGACACAGAATCCGAAGCTCCAGGCTCCAAGCTGTCATCACAGAGCCCGATGTGGGGCTGGAACTCACAAACCAGGAGATCATGACCTGAGCTGAAATCTGACGCTTAATGAACTGAGCCAGCCAGGTGCCCCTAATTTTGTTGTAAATCATCACTAGGAAAATAATGAAAGCTTAATGCACATAACCATCAAAAATAGACATAAACGTTTTCACGGATGAATGTCAAGTTGCCTGTGCTATTGAAGACCAGATTTTTGTCTTCTGAGGGAATTAAAGGCAGGGCATCTCAGAGTCAGTTCGTGTGAATATGCTTTCACTAAAATCAATTATATCTGCTTCTTTCCATCAATCTCTCTCCACTTTCCACAGCTAACAGTTCTTGATCTCCTTCAGAGTAATTGGTACCAAAATGTGTCTCCATGAAGACATAGTATTAAAACATCTCAGAATGATTTTGATGTAATTCATGACTCAAACAATTTCGTAAGAGTTTTCACCTTTCCTACTTGAAAGGTTCTTGCTATAAAAGCCATTCTAATTGGGACTGGTAAATATATTTTACCTAATGTTCACAAGCAGGTAAATATATGGAGAGGTTCTCATGGAAAGTTCACAATTCTTGTTGGGGGACAATCTCCCACTAGAACTCGCACACAAGCTTTCTCTTTCTTCCCATTTGGCTTACAGAATGCAAATCCCATGGGGGGAGCAAAGTTGTTTGGGGTGTGTTGTTTGGTTTCTCTTTGTAATATTTCCTGATAATAAAAGTAGTCCTTTTCAGAGGTTTCCTTCCCCTCTTCTTCAGTATGTCCAATTCAGTTGGTAACTACAAGGAAGAAATGCATAGACTTTCGTTATTACAGGGCAAGGGTTAACAATTCTGATGGGTCCAGCAGAAAGATTACTGAAATTGCCTAAGTCAAACTTTTTTTTTTTTAAATCAAGCAGTTTTAAAAGTTTTTATATCTCTGAAAATACTGCTGTTTTAGAGTAGTTAGAAAATAATTTTCAGGTCAGAAGTCTTGTATGCTCACTAGATTAAAATTTGGATTCTTTAGAATAGTTGTATCAGTCAGCTTTTCTGCATAACAAACATTCCCCAAACTTAATGACCTAAAGCAATTACGATTCATTTTGGTCACAAATTTGGGTTGGGCTCAGCCAAGTGGATCTTCTAGTTTTGGCTGGGCTCATGAATGTGTAGTTGGCTTCCATGTGAGCTGGAGATTGGCTGCTTCTAAAATGGTTGATCTCTGTGCTGTATAATCTGTCATCCTCCAGAAGGCTGGGCAGAGCTCTGAGAGAGAAGAGGCACATAAGACCTCTTAACATCTAGGCCCAGAAGTGACAATATTGTCACTTCAGTATCACATTCTATTGGCTAAAGCAAGTCACAAGGCCAGATTAGAGTGAAAGGGAGGGAGAGTAGATTTGAGCTATTGATGGAAGTAGTTGCAAAGCCATGTTGCCAAGGTGCATGTGTACAAGCAGGCAGAAAGATCATGACCATTCTTACAATCTGCAGTACATTTATTTCTATTTGCCTAATCACATTCTCCTGTATGGTAGTTATTAAAATTTAACCCTATGGAAAATAATGGGGCAAAAGAGTGGAAAACCAGAGAGCCCCATTGGATTCTGATTTGACACAAACCCCGATACATGAATGTACATTATTGTTGAGCTTTGAAAAGTCTGGCTAGGGGCAGCTGGATGGCTCAGTCGTTAAGCATCCAACTTCAGCTCAGGTCATGATCTTGCAGTTCGTGGGTTCGAGCCCCGTGTCGGGCTCTGTGCTGACAGCTCAGAGCCTGGAGCCTGCAGCATGCATCGGATTCTGTGTCTCCCTCTCTCTCTCTCTCTCTCTCTGCCTTTCCCTGGCTCACACTCTGTCACTCTCTCTCTCAAAAAGAAATAAACATTAAAAAATTCTTTTAAAAAGAAAAGTCTGGCTAAATATCTGTCCTCAAAACATAACCTTGAGCATCAGATTCTTAAGTTACTCCCAAAGCTACCTGTTTTGTTGCTTAGTAATTATCCATCTCCGAGGCAGTGGAAAATCACATGATCTTTATATAGATAATGCTGTTATGGCAATGGAAAAAATTTGATTTGATATAAGGTTTACATAGCTAAAGCTCATTGATGTTGAACAAAACAGCCTCATTATTTTTGTATTCCATTCAAAATGCAAAGAGTGGTGAGGGAGGAGAAGCAAGCCAAACTTATTAAATGGAGGGGAAAAAAAGTAGGAAAGAATCATTAAGTTCTTATTCATGAATAAGAGGCACAAACCAAGAATAATGAAAAAGATAATCAGTAGCATCACCCCTGGCAAAAACCACGCTTCTGCCATAACTAAAAATGTCCTGTGGCTCACGGCCTGTGACCGCCCCCCCCCCCCCCAGCTCCCCTCCCCATTCCCACCTCTTTACAGGATCATGGATCCACTAAGCACACGGGACATGATTTTCTAAATCACAGGGGGCTGGAAGAGCTTCACCAGATTGTGTCCTTACCAGGCTGTTTGTATTTGGAGCACATTTTCAAGAGATAAAAATACCCATTCCTTCATCCCCCAATATCTTTGGTGTTAAAATAAGAAAAAAATGCTTTTGGAGATGGGGCAACGATTATACATTACTGAACATATCTTAAAACTAGGGGCACCTGGGTAGCTCAGTTGGTTAAGCATCCAACTTCGGCTCAGGTCATGATCTCATGATTCCGTGAGTGCGAGCCCCACGTCAGCTCTGTGCTGATGCCTCGGAGCCTGAAGCCTGCTTTCATTCTGTGTCTCCCTCTCTCTCTCTGCCCTTCCCCTGCTTACACTCTGTCTCACTCTTAAAAATAAATAAACATTGGGGCACCTGGGTGGCTCAGTCGGTTAAGCGGCCGACTTCGGCTCAGGTCATGATCTCGCGGTCCATGGGTTCGAGCCCCGCGTCGGGCTCTGTGCTGACAGCTCAGAGCCTGGAGCCTGTTTCAGATTGTGTGTCTCCCTCTCTCTGACCCTCCCCCGTTCATGCTCTGTCTCTCTCTGTCTCAAAAATAAATAAACGTTAAAAATATATATATTAAAAAAAATAATAAATAAATAATAAATAAACATTAAAAAAAATTCACTAAGTGAACTAAAAATATCTGAAGGAAAGCCAGATGCAATGAAGAAATAACATTATGGACCCCTTAACCAACAGGTACTTTCTCCTCTTCCCTGTAATTAATGCAATAAATAATTTATTGAGCACTTAATATGAACAAGGCATTGGGCTAGTATTGGGGAAGTGTAGAGATTAATAAAACATAAGCTCATTCTCTCAAGGAAATTATAATTTACCAGGAAAGAGAAGCACTCACTAAATAACACCTATACGAGATTGAAATGAATGCAGTCAGTCCTCACAATTCACGGATTCTGAATCTGCAAATTTGCCCACTCGCTAAAATTTTTTGTAACCCCGAAGTCAACACGCATGGTGGTTTCAAAGTCATTCAAGGACACGTATACGGCAGAGAAAATTTTTGAGTCCCTTGACACGTACATTGCCAGCCGAGCTCAGAGTAACACTCTGCCTTGTTTCAGCTCTGAGAATGTAAACAAGCCTCTTTTCACAGTCCACCTGGCGCCACGTTTTGTGCTTTTTTTTGTGCTTCCTGTGGGTGATTTCACTTTCGAAAATGGCCCCCTAACGCTGATGTGCTGTCAGGTGTTCCTCAGCACGAGAAGGCTGGATGGTGCCTCGTGGAGAAAATACGTTTTAGATAAGTTTCCTCCAGTCATGGGTCATAGTGCTCTCGGCCATCGGCTCAATGTGAACAAATCAATAATACATATGAAATAAGATGTCTTTGAACAGAAACATGTATAAAACAAGTTTAGGTACTGAGAGGTGGATGAAAGTCATGACCAGAGCCTTGTAGGAACCTGACCCCGTATGTCCCCTGGGAGCAGAGGTTCACTATTTGCTAATTCAGTGTTCGTGGAGATTCTATAGAACATCAATACTGCAAATAATGAAAATCAATTGTATACCTTGAATGAATGAATGAATGAATGAGTCACAAGAGGCATAGGTGAAATGCTCTGAATGTTCAGAGACAACTTCCAGTTGAAGGAAAGGGAAAGAATTCATTGCAAGATGACACATGGGAGCTGAGTCTTACAGAGTCGGTCAGGTGTGGACAAACAAAATTGATTATACATGCCCGGCAGGGTGGAACAGCGTGAGCAAAATCATACGTGCGGAAAACCTTGGCACTTGTCCTGCTCAAGAGCACAAGTCCCAAAGTCTTAGAATTACAAGTTCTAAGACATGGGATGCATGGTGTGACCTCCGGTAAGTGACTCAATTTCCAGTGAAGCGGGTTAATAATACCATCTATCTCATAAGGTCGCTCTGAAGATTAAAATCTGTTACAACTTTTTAAAAAATATTTGTTTAGGGGCGCCTGGGTGGCTTAGTCGGTTGGGCATCCGACTTCGGCTCAGGTCATGATCTCGCGGTCCGTGAGTTCGAGCCCCGCGTCGGGCTCTGTGCTGACAGCTCGGAGCCTGGAGCCTGTTTCAGATTCTGTGTCTCCCTCTCTCTCTGACCTTCCCCCATTCATGCTCTGTGTCTCTCTGTCTCAAAAATGAATAAACGTTAAAAAAAATTTTTAAAAATATTTGTTTATTTTTTGGAGAGCACAAGCGGGGGAGGGGCAGAGAGAGGGGGACAGAGGATCCAAAGCGGGCTCTGCGCTGACAGGCAGACAGCAGGGAGCCTGATGTGGGACTTGAACTCACGAATCACCAGATCATGACCTGAGCCTGAAGTTGGACGCTCAATCACCTGAGCCACCCAGGCGCCCCAAAATCTGTTACATCTTAATCAAGAGCCTCATGTATGTTACATATTTAAGACAAGTCAACTATCATTGTTATTATTTCTATTACCAGAACAGTGAATATTTCCATTTGGCTCAATCATAAGGCATATAAGGCAAAACGGGGTGGGGGAGGGACTAGCACCGGGAATATGTTCTCATCGGGTCCCAAGGACCTTGGATTCTAGGTGAAGAAACTGAGTTTTCACACCATAGCACTAGGGAGTAAGGCTATGTTTTCAAACAGAGAGCAGACATGACAGGTTGTGGTCCAGCCTGAAGCTGGCAGTGGGAGGGAGGATGGATGGGCAGGGCCATGGAGACCAATGAGGCATCATTGGCCCACCATGGATGGGCAGGGGCCTGGGAGACCAATGAGGAAATGGACCAGAAGGAGGGTGAGGGTTCCAGGATGAAATGGAGAAGAGGGAGTTCATGATATCTGGAAGAAGTTAACTCCTAGGAGTCCAACTTACCGGGACAGTAAGGTAGTGATTTGCTTCTTCATCTGGAGCTGGTTCCATGGGAGCGTTTAGGTTGTGAACGTCAGGGAGCCACTGACTTCTCGTATTTGCACCTTTCTGTATGTATAGAGACCGATGAATTTGTTAAAAAGTGCTTTAAAGGTTTTAGGCAGGCAGATGGGTTGGAGGATGGATCCATTTATATAAACAAGATGGAAAAGGAGCAGAGTTGGGTGGGGAGGATGCAGAATTCAGTTTGCGGTCTATGGATTGGAGACGCTTCATAAACCGTGATGATCTATCTTGTTGGAAAACCGAGAGCCTCATGCTACCAAGAGGCGCCATCTAAAACCTTTAATCTCAGAATCAAGAATGGGGAAACAGGGCTATTTCCTGTGGTTCTTTTTTTTTTTTTTTTAAGTTTATTCATTTTGAGAGAGACAGAGAGAGTGAGTGGGGGAGGGGCAGAGAGCAAGGGAGAGAGACAATTCCAAGCGGGCTCTGCACTGTCAGTGTGGAGCCCCATGCAGGGCTCGAACTCACGAAACGTCAGATCACGACCTGACCGAAACCAAGAGTCCGACACTTTACCTACTGAGCCACTTAGGCACCCCTATTCTCATGGTACTTAAGCAAAGTGCTAAAAAAAAAAAAAAAAGGAGAGAGGGAGGGAAAGAGTGAGGAGGAAAGGGAAGATTGGCCTTAGGTCGTGAAATTTAGGGTATTAACAATTAGGCTAACATTTTTGTCTTCTCACATAGGAATAGCAGGCCCTTGGTTACCGGCTTCTGTATTCTATATAAATCTTATTCCCAGTTTTTCCTATGGGACAGGAATGTACCACAGCCTGACTAAAATCTAATAGAACACTGAAAACTTTTGCAAATATCTTAGCTTTGCTTGAAACACCAGTTGTCCAGTGGGAATAAATAGATGCCCACAAAGAAGGTTTTGGATGTCCTCGTTCCTCCTCTGTTAATCCACTGCATTTCCCTTTGAGAAATAGGCTGGGGTAGAGACGGGGGGAGGGGGGTAAACCAAAAAGGTGAAATCCTGTTTCTCATATAAAAACAAGCCTCTTTTCTCCTTTCAAATGCAAACGCGAAGTAATCAAAGATGGCAGCCGTAACAGGCGTCCTCATTTTCGTTAACCTATGTGTGCTCATTAAATAGCAGGGGGTACATAGGGCATTTATTTCAATAAAAACAATTAAGTATATACGTTTTTTCTGCTCAGCGTTAATGATTCCCTGTTGACAGGGCTGCATGCGGGGTACTTCTTGAGTTTCAAAGCAAGATTATTAAACAGAAATGACTGTCAAGTCTTATAACTTGGGTAACTGCCAAACAGACCAAGGATAAAACCAGAAAAAGGAAAGGAAAACAAGAGACTGATTACCTGAAGCACTTTTTTTTTCCTATTAGAAAAATTACCCCTGAGGCCCTAACACTTATCTGCTCTGGCCATGCAGCCTCCAAAATGGAATGCCCACCATCATACCCACGCAGGACCGCACAACCTCCTCTCTAAGCCTGGGAAATCACTTCTAAACCACCTCTAGGGTGTCACATCCGAGGTGAAGGATTAATTAGTGCAAGTGTATAAAGTATAGGAAAAGCCATCGAGGGCTGTCTATCCAACACTGTTCCCTCTAAAGCTGAAGGAGGTTGGGCCTCCACCCAAGTACTCGCCAGATTGGGTGAACATCCGTATTTCATTTTGACCCTCTCCCTAAATAAGAGATAGTATTTGTCCTAAACCTCAAAAAAATTTGTTTTAACTACTGGGAAGTCTGTAGTGTGCTTTCCTTCAGGCGGCCACTGAAACAGTAAGCCAGAACATACTCCAATCAAAATTATGCATTACAAAACCTGATTTCAGAAAAGAAGTAAATGATGAAACAGAAGAAAGTATCTTGGACTTCACACAACTTCCAGAGTGTATCTTGGGGGCCAATAAATGGAAATCAGCTTTGAGAGCACAGGGGAGGACTTTTAGCCCACTGGCCCCTGGCCCCTGGCAATGCGTGTTCCAGAGTCAAAGGACAATTAAATTAGGCTCAGCATGCTGACCTTGCTTCAGAAGGAGGAGGACTAAAAACATTTTTTAGAGGGTTGTAACAAGGAAGAATCTAAGGACACCAGAAAATTCACTTCACTCCCCAAGGTTTAACTCTGCTTTGAAACCTAAAATTGTGCCTTCTTCGCAATAAAGGTAGATCTGCATAAAAATTAAACAAATAAGGGGCTCCTGATGGCTCAGTCCGTTACGTGTCCGACTTCAGCTCAGGTCATGATCTTACAGTTGGTGGGTTCAAGCCCCACGTTGGGCTCTGTGCTGACAGTGCAGAGACTGCTTGGGATTTTTTCTCTCTATACCTCTCTCTCTCTTTGACTCTCTCTGCTTCTCCCTGACTTGTGCTCTTTCTCAAAATAAATAAATAAACTTAAAAAAGATTCTTTAAAAAAGGTTAAACAAATAAGAAAAAATGAAAACTAAATATTCCAAATTATATATACCAGGAATTATTTGACTAATGGGAAGTCAAAAGTCTTTTATAATTTCTGTTCACCCTCTTGGGAATAGCCGCCCCCCCAACGCCAGCACGCTCGGGTCCAGTTTGTGTCTGAGGTCACACAACTGGTTGATTGCAGAGCCCCGAATGGACACCAGTTGCCAACATGATTCACTAAACGTAATGGCCTTTGTCATTCACGGTTGCTTGGCCATTGACCCCAACATGCAGATCTGGTTAGGGCAGGGTTCACACTTGACATTTGGAGGCAGATAATTGGAGGGCCACTCTGTGCACCGGCCTCTACCCATTAGATGCTGCAATGTACCCTCACCCAAGTTTGCAGACACCCAAAAATGTATCTGGACATTGCCAAATGTTCCCAGAGGGGGTGTGGGGACAAAGTCTCTCCACAGTGAAATCCCTGGATTTCGAGATAGGGATGTGGCCCTGCGTATCCAGATGTCATCTTCAAGCCCAGCCAGCCACCAAAGGACCTATCTGCTCCTACCACCCAAGAGAAATAAATTATAATGGCTGCACCTCACAACATACATCCCCCTGCCATTCTTCTCCAAGACCTGGCTCTTGGGTTCCTGTCTCCAGCCCAGGCTATGAGACCTACTTCTGACCCCCTTATAAGAATTATTGGACCTCCCACCCAGCTCTTTATTCCAGATCTCCAGTCCCTGCACTGGGGTCTCCAATAGGGATCAGCCCAGGAACCTTAGAACCTCCCCAGCCACCCTCATATCTCCACCATCTTATTCTTACCTCCACTCAATCAAGACAAGGGGATTTAATACCCACGACGTAGACTTGCTTCCATTTACCTGAAGGATAACATAGCAGAGGAATCGGCAAGTTTGTTGGATTGAGACAGATTCTGTCTCATCAGTTGCCTTGAACAATTCTGTTTCTATTGAGGAACAAATAATTAAGGATTCGGCCTTATCATGAGAAGTCAGCAACTAATAAGTGTTTATTCAATGCAAAGCAAGTCCAGGGAGGACCTGGCAGTCTAGAAAGTCTGCAGTGCGCGTTCATTCAGTCGCCCACTGGAACAGGACTCTTCTCTGACACTTCGTCGTTGTCTCGTCTACACCTAGCGTCTGAGATACGCTTGATAATCAATAGTTTTCGCATCAGTTAGTTCACTTCTCAGAAACATTGGGTAAGTGAATATGAATTAAGGGAGTATTGCATGTTCCGTGCTGGTTTAAGCAGAAGGAATGAGTGAATGAATGGATCGATTAATCAGTCAATGATTCCTTGTTAAAGTGGTAATTTTCAAGTGGCGGGAGACCACCATTTTCATATTAGGGGTTGTAATAGGGAGAATTCCGAGATGCCTCTGACATGCCTGACCCCTGGCATACACACACCTTTTCCAAGTTATTCAGTCACATACTAACCTGGGTGGGTCCGTGAAGGGATTTTGCAGCTGCAATTAAATCCCAAATCAATGACTTTAAGAAAGAGAGATTATCCTTGGTGGGGCTGACCTAATTAGGTGAGACCTTAAAGGTGACAAGGTTTTTCCTGGAAAGAGACTCGAAAGGTAACAGGGAATTTGGTGAGGCCCAGTCTCTGGTACTGGATTCAGAGATGAAGCCACAAGGCAAAGAATGTGGATGGTTTCCGGGAGCCAAAAGCAACCTGCAGCTGACCACAGGCAGGGAAGCAGGGGCCTCATGTCTGCTGTCGCAAAGAACTGCATTCTGCCACAACCACACCAGACCAGAAAGGACCAGACCTTCAGATGACGACCACGGCCCCAGAGCCCAGGTGAGGCTGACACCTCCACTGCAGCCCGGTGAGACCTGAGCACAGCCCACGGCCACACCATGCCCTGTTCTGCCCCGACCACCGTGAGCTGATGAGTGGGTGTGGCTGCAAGCCACGTTGGTGGTGATTTGAGGGATAGCAATAGAAACCGAGGCAGGGTTTGGGGGGAGCCTGCGTGGCTCAGTAGGTTGAGCGTTGGACTTCTGCTCGGGTCAGGATCTCCCAGTTCATGAGTTCCAGCCCCGCAATGGGCTCCGTGCTGAGAGCTCAGAGCCTGGAGCCTGCATCAGATTCTGTGGCTCCCTCTCTCTCTGCCCCTCTCCTTCTCACACTCTCTCTCTGTCTCTCTCTCTCAAAAATAACATTAAAAAATAAAACATAAAGAAACTGAGGCAGGGTTCAAAACAACATCGTCATTTAATAAAAAGATCACAGAGTTAATTCTCATATTAACAGGCGGGGTGGGGCGTAGTTTGTGTCATGTATGACCAAGTGTCTTAGAAATGCTCACACTTAAGAGACACAGGTGTCACTTCCTCCACCTGTTCTCCATCACCTCCAGTCCCCAGTGGAGGAGCCAGCAGCCTCCAGTCTGCTATTAGCCCGAAGCTTTCGTTGTGTTAATCATGGTGAGAGCCACCAGGAATGACACCAGACAGGGAGCCCCACAGAAGGGAGAAATGGGGGCAAGAACAGGGGGATGGGGCAGGAAATAAGAGCCCGTGAGGAGCGCCATCTTGAGAGCAAACTGGGGAGGGGTGGGTGGATGGCAAGAAAGAGACGATGAGGACATTTGCCATCTGTGTGTGACAGTAACAGAGAGAGAAGGAGGAGAGAGGGTTTAACAACTTCTGTTACACTGGACTATGAGTGAAAACCCCCTTTGGGCAACTGCACAATTGTAATTACTTTTATTATTTAGTAGGCACCAGATTAATGTTTTTGCATGTGGCTTTGTGGGGAAACGGCATTTCCTGTGGGTGCCAAAGGCCCAGCTTTCTACAGGTCACACTAGTATTGTCAGCCTGGCCTAAGGGAACGTGAAAACTGGCCTGTCTTCTCCACTCTTGTCTTCCTAGCTCTTGCCTCCGGGCCTCAGGTCTGCAAAAATTCCCCGAGGATCCATAAATGCAAGTCACATTAAAAAAAAAGAAAGTCCAGGGGCGCCAAGGTGGCTCAGTCAAGGTTGAGCCTCTGACTTCGGCTCAGGTCATAGTCTCCGGTTCAGGAGTTCAAGCCCCATGTCGGGCTCTGTGATGACAGCTCAGAGCCTGGAGCCTGCTTGGGATTCTGTGTCTCCCTCTCTCTCTGCCCCTCCCCCACTCACACTCTGTCTCTCTCTCTTTCAAAAATAAATAAACATTTTTTTAAAAATGCCTCCGTCACTTAAGCATCCGACTTTGGCACAGGCCATGATCTCCCAGTTCATGAGTTCGAGCCCCACATCAGGTGAGCCCTGCCTCTCTCTCTCTCTCCCTGTCTTTCTGTCTCTCTCTCTCTCTCTCCACCTTCACTCGCTTGTGCCCTCTCTCTCTCTCTACTACTAATAATAAAAATGCCTCTCTCTCTCTCTCTCTCCACCTTCACTCGCTTGTGGCCTCTCTCTCTCTCTAATAATAATAATAATAATAATGCCTCTCTCCCTGTTGAAGCTTGCTGCTCAGTGCCTCACAGCCTCCCTGGTGGCCTAGCAGAGGCTGAAGAGATGGGTGTTGTGAGCAGGAAGAGGATGCGGTCATGCCTTGGTGTGAAGCCTTGTGGCCGAAACAACCACCCGAGAGGACAATTCTGGCCCAGATTCTCCCAGCTCCTGTCCTCTCCAGCACCAGTTCTCAATTGGGGCACTTTGCTCCCCAGGGAACATTCCACAATGTCCAGAGATATTTTTGGTTGTCACTCCTGGGGAGGAAGCGTGCTCCTGGCATGCAGAAGACAGAGACTAGACATGTGCTGAACCCCCGCCCCCTGCAACACAGTACAGCCCCCCCCCAGAAAGAGTATCCAGCCCCAATGTCAATAGAGCTGAGCCGGAGAAACTCTGATTTACAAGCTTTGGTGGGCAAGGATTGAATATCAAAGACACCATGGAAAGTGATGGAAACCAAGCTCCCATAGGCAGGTTTCTATGTTTGGAATATTTGATGTTTTTCTGCAGGAAAAAAAGAAAAGAAAAAAAACACCACGATTTCTCAGGTTAAAAAAAATTACTGCAATAAAAACCACATGATGATAGAGCTAAGTTATTTAGCTGCCCACAGAGTAACCATAAGTGAAGAGCATACAGAAAGCTGCAGGCCCGTTTCAGAGCCCCCTCGTAAAGCTGCCCCATGATGCAAGGATTCTAGATTACCTTCCTCCGCTGCTTTTCTGGGCTTCCATGCATTTCACTGACCTGGTTTATGTTTGCGGGATGGATACGAGGCTGAACCTCTCTCAGAGAGGTAGGGTAGATGAGTTTAGGTCCCAAGATTGGGCACCCAAATGGACACCATGAGTCCTTCTCGGAGATTCTACGTCATCAGTGGGGATACGTGGACAGCAGGAGTGAAGACGGCACAGACGGGCTGGCTGTTGAGACACACTGTGTCTTTAAGTGGCCTCTGAGATCCACGGGATGCATGGCTCAGGCAAGAGCAAGCTGGGACTCATTCTCAGGAATGCCCTTGCCTCCAGCTTTCCACCCATGATCTGGAAGCCTCTGTCCTCTCCAAGAAGGGTGGTGTGCTCCCGATGCATGGGCGCTCGAGGAACTTCTCTGCCTATGGTGGTGAAATCACGTCCTGCTGACTCAGAAGAGGGGGGTTGCGGGTGTCTGCATCTGACAGACTCAGAGGGACCCATACAGAGACCCAGAGTTAGAGCGGTTCACGGGCGGATGGGGACGAAGGTCTCTTTCCAGTGGGAGACGGGAAATGAAAGCCAGCACCACAATCGACAGAAACAATTTCCTCTTAGTTTAAATTTATTTTTTATTTTTTATTTTTAGAAAGAGAGCACATGGAGAGAGGGGCAGAAGGAGACAGAGAGAGAGAGAGAGGGAGAGAGAATCCCAAGCAGGCTCTATGCCCAGAACAGAGCCTGACACGGGGCTCAATCTCACGACCTGAGCTGAAATCAAGAGTCGGATGTTCAACCAACTGAGCCACCCAGGTGCCCCCCCCCCTTTTATTTTATGTTTATATCAGTCTGTACGTTTTCTGGCTTTCCTTCTTACCTGTTTTCTTTATGAATGCGTAAATCTTCAGTTTCTATACAACAGGATTAATGTAAGCACATAAAGAGGCATATAAAGACTCACCAATTTCATCTCGTCTTTGTGTTTTGTTGTGGCAGAAGCCATCAGCCTTTTGACAGATTCCCCAGACACTCCTTCATCCCGCATTTACGGGCATTCCTTCGTCCCGCACGTACGCGCGCTCCTTCGTCCCACGTTTACGTGCTCCGGTGCCGTAGTCACAGCTCATTCTGCGGCAGGCTTTTGCCTGGCTCCATAATGCTCTGCATGAAATGCGGTGCTTAAAGACCAGAATCTTCCTCTTCTTTTTTTTCCAGTAAGCTCTGTGCCCAAGGTGGGGTCAAAGTCACAACCCCAAAATCAAGAGGAATATACTCCACTGATTGAGCCAGCCGGGTGCCTCATTCTCTTCCCCTTTCTTTCTTTCTTTCTTTCTTTCTTTCTTTCTTTCTCTTCGTGAGAGCGTGTGCACCCACAGGTGTGGGAGCACTGGAGGAGCAGAGGGAGAGGGAGAGAGAGAATCCTAAGCAGCCTCCACGGTCAGCACAGAGCCCGATGCCGGATGTGGGATCGTGAACTGAGCCGGAATCCACAGTCGGACACTTAACTGCCTGAGCCACCTAGGTGTCCCTATGCTTCCTTTCTTAATGTGAGTTCAGGGTCTCCATAGTTTTATAATAATCCTATGATAGAAACAACTTTATCGTCAGGGATTTTACTATAACCATTTACTGATGATTTTGAGCTCTACAGGTGCCCTCTCTTGTTTTTTTAATTCAGTGAAATTTAACATTTATTGAGTTTTTACTCAGGGCCAAGCTCTGTGCTAGGCTGTTGGGGGGGTGGGGGTCAGTATAAAGATGAACCAAACATCCATTCGCTCTTGAAGAGCTTTGGTGATTGTTTTTTCTCTGCCACATGCCAATGAAAACAATGAATTGTTTCATTGAACAAATTAACCGAGTGCCTACTATGAGCAGAAACAGTAAAACCTATGCAGAGGATAAAAATCGACAAGAGGGGCTCCTGGGTGGCTCAGTAGGTTGACCGTCCAACTTCGTCTCAGGTCATGATCTCGCAGTTCGTGAGTTCGAGCCCCGCGTCGGGCTCTGTGCTGACAGCTCAGACCCTGGAGCCTGTTTTGGACTCTGTGTCTCCCTCTCTCTCTGCTCCTCCCCTGCTCACACTCTGTCTCTCTCTCAAAAATAAATACAGATTAAAAACAATTTTTTTAAATCGACAAGAAATATGATAGGAAAATAAGAAACGGGAGATGTTTCCTTATGTTAGGAAAATAAGAAACGGGAGATGAAACCAGGGGTAACCACAGCACACAGAATTTATCCCATAAGCTCTATGTTTGGGCGAAGGGGGCATTATGTTTAGCTCCCAGCTCCACAGCAGCCAACTGAACAGAGAAATAATATCACCCGTGTATCGCAGTATAAAAACATACAGAAAAAACAAACAAACAAAACATCAGAACCCTGCTACTCTTCTGGAAAGAACATTCTCTTCTCTTATTCTCCTAACATGGACTCCTCTGTGGTGTGAAACTAATGATGTCGCTGGAAGACACACAGGGAAACAAAGTCCTCAGGAACACGAGCCACAGGCTGCAGGGGCAACATGTGGACACACAGACGTAGCACGCCAAGGAATAGAGGAAGGGCCCCATCGACAGACCTTGCAGGACAGGGCACTGGAAATGGGTAAGACTTCCAGAGGCGGGAAGGACGACATTCTCAGCAGAAAGCACAGCCTCAGTGAAGACACAGAGTTCGAGGGAAACAAAACATCCTTGGAAACAGGCCAGGGGCCTGCAGCGGCTGGAGTATAGGTCTCGTGGAAGCAGGTCAAAGGAGACGAGCTGGAGAGGCAGGCTGAAGCCAGACTACGAAAGTTCCTGAAGGCGAGCCGAGGGGTTGAGACGTTATTTTGTATGTTGTGTTTTGTCTGGAGTGGGGAGATATGGGGTGTTTATGATAGCAGCCGGGAGCCCTGTGGGTGATGAATTCAGAGAAGGGAGGGTGGCAAGACCCAACCCACAGCTGGGGAGTAGCAGCGTAAAGCTGAGGAGGACATGAACTGGACAGCGTGTGGGGGAAGTAGGCGGAGAGAAGAAAGAACCGGGGGAATATGGCGTTGACTGGCTTTGGCTCATGACTCAATCCTTGGCCAAGATCCTTGGCTTGGAATATAGATACTCTGCAAAGTTTGCTAGTTGAGGAACTACGGATATGACAAAAAATATATATATGTGATATATGAGGAACTAAAGGATATGACAAAAAAAAAAAAAAAAAAGGCTTTGGGTTTTATAACCTGAGGAGCCAGAAGGATTCCAGTAGCATTAAGCAGACTAAAGAAGACAGATGGGTCTGAAGTGTTTTTACGGCACGCAGATGGGGGTTCCAATCTGCGGTTGCTTGAAGGGCATGGGTTGCCAAGGGGCAGATGGGGTGATGGAAATGTTTCTCATCTTGATTGGGATGTTAGGTACATAGGTGAGTACATTTGTAAACCCCACCTAGCTCACACCTAAGAGCTATGTGTTTTATTGCATATTAATTTTACCTCCATACGTTGAGTTTTTTTAACGAATCTAAAATTTCCAGCACACAAACAAAGTTGAAGAGATTTTAGTTCCGTCCTAAAGGAGTTTGTACAAGCAAATGAATACAAAAGAACCCAACAATAAGGAGAAATATAAGGGGCAGAATATAAAGGCCAGAGCGTAGTCCTGGGTGGGGTTTGGGGAAAGCTGACGGGCGGCGCTATTTGAACTGGGTTTTGAACAATAAATAAACTGGAAATAGAACTGCCATGAGGAAGGACAGGAACCGTAATTTGCTAATGACTCATGGCATGATCAAGTTCAGACACATTTATTGCAATGCGCTTTAAGGCGTAATACAAATTTGCACAAGGGTATGCCTCTGAAAGAGACTGTCAGGCAGTGTGGAAGAACACGGATTTTGGAGGTGGACCGTTTTCAGGATGGGCTCCTGCGATGCCCTTTATGGGTTGTGTGGCATTAGGCAAGTTACATCAGCTTTCTGCAGGTACACCTGCTAATATCTCTACTATCTGGTAGTAGTGAGAATTAGCTCGGTCAGTGAATGTAAAATTCTTAGTTCACAGCGAGTGTCCGTGAGTGTAAACTCATGATGTGATTACGTAACAAGGGCCTATGCTTAGGATTAAAATGATTGTTAAAATAACACACCAAACAATACCCAGATAGTAATATGCTTATTTTCCAATGTTTCACATCCGAAGGTTTTAAGGTTGGGTTTTTCACCTGTGCACCCCTGGGGACCTCCTGAATTTAATTTAGGACTCCCTGCAGTGTCTTCTGTTAAATCCAAAGCGTGTTAAACGTTTATCACAGCAATGCTTATCTAAAACAGAGAACATTCTAGGGGGGGAGGTGTGCACCATGTGTGCTGTGGAGATTTTTCCCTCCTCTGTTAAAAGAACACACGTGGAGATCATGTGTCCCCGCCGATTGTGTGGGAGGCAGAGAATCACACTGTACATTCTAACCCCTGACCCCTTGCAGAGTGTTCGAGGCCGAAGAAATCACACACAGGACATTCTGTTGATTTAAAAGATTTCTTCCGGAAGTCATCAAGCCCCTGACTGATCTCGCTAATGAACCGTGTGGCCCAGGTTGATCTTTCCCCAACCTGATCTCTTGAATCAAGCAAATTGCTGGAATGCTTAGCAACTCCATCTTCAAGGGGAAAACATTCGTCCTGCATATATAAGCACTTCTAATGAGATGTGCCCCGTGTACCACATCAGAGCGATCACGGGGGGACAGAGGTAAATTGTGAGAGAGCAAGTCTGGCACTGATTGCTTTTTTAAATGATGATATATTTAGAACAGTCTGCCTCCCCAGCTGCCAGGATCCCTGCCAAAGCTGTCAGGCTTCCTCTTTTATTGTGGGCAGGCATTGGTTTACTTACTTAAAAATTGTAGAAAGCCAATGGGGTTTTCTTATCTTCCTCTTGGTTGTGTGGAGGCAGAAGCCGGTGTCTCCTCATTTCCACATGGACTGATATTGATTGTAATGACAAGAACGGTCTTTTTTTTTTTTTTTTTTTAATTTCTTTTAACGTTTATTTATTTTTGAGAGACAGAGCATGAGCAGGGGAGGGTCGGAGAGAGAAGGAGACACAGAATCCGAAGCAGGCTCCAGGCTCCGAGCTGTCAGCACAGAGCCCGATGCGGGGCTCGAATCCATGAGCCATGAGATCATGACCTGAGCCGAAGTGGGATGCTTAACCAACCGAGCTACCCAGGCACCCCAAGAACTGTTTCTTAAGGGGTAACTGTGAACATGCTCAAGAGCTAATGAGGGACAGAGTTGTTTCCGTGAAGTGAAGGACAGATTAAAATGGAAGATGGAACTGAACGTCTTATTTGAAGGCAACACGGATGAAGGGAGCCAGAACTGTCCTCTGAGTCTAGGAGGTAAGTTTGCAGGTAGGGAAGGGAATCGTCAGGAGTGAGCTGTTTGCCACGCCCCTCGTGGCTTGGGAGGCAACCTGTAGAGGCAAGTGTTCTAGGGGAAGTCTTGACTTCTACCGGAGACACAACAAAAGTGTTGTTGTGATTCTATTACTAACCATGGTTTTTATTTATTTTTAAAAAAAAAAATTTTTTTAACATTTATTTATTTTTGAGACAGAGAGAGACAAAGCATGAACGGGGGAGGGTCAGAGAGAGGGAGACACAGAATTTGAAACAGGCTCCAGGCTCTGAGCTGTCAGCACAGAGCCTGACGCGGGCCTCGAACTCACGGACCGCGAGATCATGACCTGAGCTGAAGTCGGCCGCCCAACCGACTGAGCCACCCAGGCGCCCCTATTATTAACCATGGTTTTTAAACCTTCAGTGTTTAAGCCTTGGTTAACCTTTCAGGATTCCCTACCAATTTCAGATCTACCGTGCACTGACTACCCAGCTCCCAGCATGCAGTTCACAGACCTGAGTCCTCATCCTGGTTCATAATGTAAGACAACACGGGGTAAGAGGTCAGAATATTGGAGTTCCAAGTTCAGCGCGGCCGTTGAGTGTTGGGTAGCATCTCCAGTAGTGAGGAAAGGCTGTATGTTATCTCTTGCTGTGTAATAAATCCTTTCAAAATGTAGTGACTTGAAACAACCATTCGTTCCATGTCAGGGTTTCTTCAGGTCCAGAATCCAAACAGGACACACAATCCAGAAGGGACGGCTTGTCCTTCATCCACAGTATTGAGCTTCTTCTAGAAAACTCAAAAGAAGCATCTGAAGACCAGACGCTGAAGGATGCACTTCCAAGGTGGTTCACTCAACATGGCAGGTGTGTCGGTGCTGACTATCGGGGGGAAGATTCAGCTCCTCTCCACGTGGGCCTTTCTACAGGACGGCTCCCCCGGAGTGAGCAATCCAAGACTCCAAAGAGAAAAACAAAATGGCACACCACCACTTGCTCAGTATTTTACTGGTCACAAAGGTCAGTTGTAGCTACCATGGAGAAGGTGAGGGAGGGCAGTGAACACCAGGAGGTGAGGACCATCAGGGACTTCCTGGGGACTTGCCACCACAGGCAGCTTAAGACAGCTCGCGGTGGGGTATGGCGGCATGGGTGTGGATACAGCACACCGGTGTGGAGGGATGCCGTGTAACACCGGCTCTCAAGCCACACCATTTGGGTTCACATCCCAGCCTACCCCTTGCCCTGTGGCCTAAGGCAAATTGCTTCAGGCTCTTGTGACTCAGATTCCACATACTTTAAATGTGGTGGGTCAGATTATTGGCAAATATTCACTCCCGACAGTGCCCTCTCTCCACCACCCCCAGCCTTCGTGGGAGGAGTACACTCCCCCGCTCTGTCAATGTTGGGCTTGGCTCTCTGACTTGCTCTGAACCCCCGGTGGCCAGAGTGTAATTTCTGACCTCTTGATATCAGGCCCAGCAATGTGCCTCACTTTGCCAGTGCAAGAAGATTTGACACACACACGAGTCTGAAATGAGTTTGCCCGGTTTTGTTGCCCTTTTGCATATCCTCCATCATTGTGGGAAAAACATACTCCAGGCAGGCCCCTGGGTCACAGAAGAAGAGACATGCCTGGAGCCACGTGAACCCAGCCTGCCGCGTGGAGCTAACTCCAGCTGTGCTGGACCAGATGCCCTGAGCCTCCGCTGAACTGTGGACAGTGGACACTCTAAGAGAGATGAAGTGATTGGTGTGTTAAGCCCCAGAAACTTGTGGCAATGTTTGTTACACGGTATTGCTGAGGCGATAGCTAACTGATGCAGGCGGCCGTGTGGAACCCGTCACATAGGGTCACGAGGATTGCACCAGATGATCTCTGTAAAGTGCTTCTAACGTCGCCTGCCGCTAGGGCTGACTCAGGGAGCCTTCAGCCTGCCTCTCGGCATGCTGGGGGCCCCTCCGCCCCGTCCGCCGGCCCTCTTTCCCTGGTGCATGCATTTCACCTCGTCCCAGGCTTTCCTGCCCGCCACTGAACTCTGCCTCATCCCCTCCCACCCTGCCACACCTTTCCAGGTGGCAAGCAGCACATCGGACTAATTAACCCACCCCAGTACAATGGTGGGAAAATCCTCTACCCACCTGGCCTCCTCCCACCTTCCTGGGAATCCGCGCTTGGCTATTTCTGTTGGTTTTAAACATTCTGGGAGTCAAGGGCTTCCTTTGTCTCCCCGGGAGAAATGAGTCACGGTGAACAACCCGGGCGAAGGACGCGGGGACGGGCAGGCTGCTTCAGGCCGGGAGGCGGAGGAGGGCTGCTGAACCGTGAGCCCGGTCGCTCCGAGGCCGGCGGGGCTCTGAGGCAGCCTGGCCCCCCGGGACACACAGCTCCCGTGCCTCCGCTTGCCGAGCCCTCCCCCGATGCTCAGGGCCGGCAGTCCCCAGCCGTGCATGCAGGTGCCCGTGGCCGACAACATTAGCTGACACTGCAAACGTTGGGAGGGGAGCGGGAGGTCAGGAGGACCAACGGCCCTGCCCTGGCCTCGTGTCCAGGGCGTCCGACCCCCCAGCGGGAGCGCACAGCGGAGGTGGGACGCGGGAGGCGGGCCCCGCAGGCCGGCTGGCCACGGCAGCCTTTCCTGACCTCGGCAGTACACACATTTGGGCCTGGCTGCTTCTCTGTGGAGGGGACTGTCCTCTGCACTGTAGGATGTGGAGTGGCGTCCCCGCCCCCCACCCACCAGATGCCCACCCCCAGTAGTGACAACCAAAAATGTCTACAGGTATCGCCGAACGTCCCCTGGGTGCCAGCTCTCCTCCAGGTGAGAACCGCGGGGCCGGAGGCAAAGAGTCGGACCGAGGTACTTGTATTCAGTCAGCAAACACTTCCCGAGCGTCTCCCATTTGCCGGGCACCGTGCTGGGGCTCGGGATCGCAGGCATGAGTCAGGGAGGAAGACCTGTAGCTAAGGAGCAGTCACATCGTGTGCCTTCTCTCCCGTACCCCATGGGGGATGAGGGGGAGTCCGTGAGCTTGAGACAGCCAGCGTCACGAGCCCTGTGCTCGTCCCCAAAGCCGGAATAGGCACCAGCGCCCCTGAACCCCACCCGGCGTGCTTTCCTCTGACAGCCGTGCGGGGGAGGCCCTGCACCCTTCGCCCCTCCCTGTCAATGGTCGTGTGCTGGGGTAGTCAGAGCCCCTCTCAAACCAATCTGGTTTGGGACCTATGGCCAGTGCTGCGTAGAAGGGCATGTTTTTCAGCCCCGGCTGTTCCCTGGGATAACCGGGGGGATCCTTACAAAACACCGATGCTTGTGCTGGACGCCACTCTTCCTGTGTCTGCTTTCATTCGCCCGATGTGGGGCTGCTGCGGTTGCTAGGGAAGCCCCCATCTCACCCAAGAGGGCCTCTTCCCTCTCTGGAATTTTAGTTCTATTCCCCCCTCTCTGTTTCCACACCTCTCTGGTGCTTCCAGAAATGTGATTTCTGTGTCATTGGTCCATTTCGTTCTCGTTGTTGCAAGAGAAGCAGTGATCCATCCCTCACCAGCAGCAAAAGTCGCTGGGAGATTTTTAATCCCCTCCACCAGGTTCCAATATACAGCCAGGGTCCAGAAACCTTGTTTAAGAAAAGGCATAAGCCAGTGGTTCTCGGAGCGTGGCCCCGAGCCAGTAGCCTCACCCAGGAACCTGTTAGAAATTCCGACTCCTGGGCCCCATCCCAGATCTGCTGAATCAGAAGCTGTGACCATGGAGCCCCACAATCTGTGCTGTAAATAGACTCCCAGGAGGGGAACCTGGGTGGCTCAGTCGGTTGAGCATCCGACTCTTGATTTCGGCTCAGGTCATGATCTCACGGTTCATGAGATCGAGTCCTGCCTTAGGCTCCGTGTGCTGATGGCGTGGGGCCTGCTTCGGATGCGCTCTCTCTCCCTCTCTCTCTGCCCCTCCCCTGTTCACGTTTTTTCTCTCTCTCTCAAAATAAATAAACTATTAAAAAGTAATCACTAAAAGAGACTCCCAGATGATTCTGACGCACACTCAAGTTTTCGATTCACTGTGAGAGGTAGCTGTTCCCTAGCTCTGTTTGGTTATTACAGGCTCCGCCTACCTCGGCCCTGTGCAGAGGCCTGACCGTGCCCGACTTCCCACCCCCATGGCACTGGACCAGGCTTGCTGAGACAGAGCTGATGCACCCTTGGGTGTTTGAGCTGAACTCGGAGACATCTGCACACCCGTATTGTGAAGCTGGCCTCACCCCTCCAGGAGCAGCCCCCGTCTAGATCTCGTTCCCCAGCCCCAGTGCTGGTCATCACCCCTCCCCCAGCCCTCCTCATGACTGCGTAGGAATGACAGGGAACTCCAGCCAGCTTGCCTCCCCCACTATTCCTCCCACTTTCCTACCTATTCTAGAATGAACTCACTCCCTTTTCAGAGAGAGCTTTCCTGCCACACAGAAAATGAAACACATCAGAGGTTGAAGAGGTTGAAGCCGGTGACGAGGAGGGAAAAGAAAAAAGATACAGCAAGAGTAAACATAGATAAGATTAAGTGGGGAAGAGAATCACTGCCGTGGAAAGGAACGAAAAAACGACGGGAGGAGAGAATTATATATGAGTTGGGCTGGGAAGGACAAGGATGAGGAAGCATAAATAAATGTATAGAGATCCAGAGGGAATTTTGATTCCTACAAAGTTTCTCAACTAGTCCTAAAAGAAGGGGGAAAAAAAACAACAGATAATGGAGACAGAATTTAACCTATAAACTCGTGTGGAAACTAGCATGTTCCCATGGGTCTCGGGCATGAGAATTTGCCTCTGTGAGTTATTCCTAGAATATTTGCCTGGCTTCTTAACCCCAGGAACAAAAGACCGAGGTCTTAAAGGAGGATCGTGGGGGAATCTTAATGAGGCCAATTGTATCTGCCCGGATTCTTAGTTGTAAACAGTAGGACTTAACTCTGGCTCATCTAAACAGAAAATGAATTTATTAAGGAATGATAAGTCGCTCACAGAATCTCCAAGAGGGTGCATCAGACTTGGGGCTGACAAGGTCGGCCACGGAGCCAAAACGTCACGAAACAGCTCCAACAAAGCCCAGCCTGGTGACAAATGTGGAAATAACACCACAGCTTGACCTTCCGTGAGAGAGGAGGCTTTGCCTAGATACAGGATAGAGACCCATCTTGCAGGCAACGGGGGGTGTTGACATGTGTCTCTTAATATCCGATTCTTCCGTCCCGTTCACAGCCACTCTCGACTTGAGGCCACTTTACCCGCAGAGGACATGGGGCAATATCTGGGGAAAATTTTATTTGTCATCACTGGGAGGAGGATGTCACTGGCATCTGGTGGGTGTAGGCCAGGGATGCTAACCACCCGGCAACACAGAGGACAGCCTCCCACCGCAGAGAATCACCTTGACCAAAATGTCCATCATGCGGGGGCTGAGGAGCCTTGCCCCTCAGAACAAGACGGGCTGTTTTTCACGGAGTCCCTGGCCACCCAAGAATAAGAATGATATTCTCCAGCCTCGTTTGCAGCACAGTGAGGCCGTGTGACCAAGCTCTAGCCGTGGGGTTATGGACAGAAATGGTGCGCGCAGCCTTAAGGAACTGCTTGCACTCCGTCTCTGTCAGCACAGGCTGCTATAACAAAGCACCACGCGCGAATCGACTTGAGCAACACACATTTCTTGCTCACACTTCCAGAGGCTGGGAAGTCCAGCATCAGGGTGCGGGGGGAGCCAGTGCTGGAGAGGGCCTGCTGCCTGGTCTGCGGATGGCCGTCTTCCTGCTGTTGGATCCTGTTTCCTCACTGCACATCTTGACACACAAAGGAACACGCCAGCCCATGTGCCAGACAGGCCACAGCGCAGAAGAGTTGGGGCTTCTGGAGGCAGGGCTCAGCAAATACTCTCGGGAGTCATTGGACAAGTGCCCCGGAGTGCTCAGTGTTTGGGCAGGATGCCTCTGAGGCATGTTCTATGGTCTCTGAGGCCCCCACACCTGGGCTCCAACCACCCATCATGCTCAGAGGCTGGTGGGTGCTCCCTTCCTCAGCTGTCGTCTTCCAGGATTTGCTCACACATCAATGGCTTGCACTTCATCCCTGTCTCAGGCTCTGCTTGGGGTGGGGGGGACCTAAGTCTGAACAGTTTTCTAACTTAAAGCCCATCTCTAGGCATGAAGACAGTTTGGATCAATTAATATATTTTTTACATTTAAAGCAAAATTTATTTTAGAGAGAGAGAGAGTGCAAGCAGGAGAGAAGGGCAGTAGGAGAGAGAGAATCTCAAGCAGGCTCCACGCTCAGCACAGAGTCTGACACCAGCTCAACGCCACGACCCTGGGATCACGACCCGAGCCGAAATCAAGAGTCAGAGGCTCAACCGACTGATCCACCCAGGTGCCCCTTGGATCAATTAATATTTTAAAATAATGGCCATGCAGCAAGGCAGAGCAAGGACTTCCCAGCTCAAGGCTGTGGACGTGAACAGACAGTTGTCACTCATGGTCTAAACACTGGGTGTAGCACAGACTCCAGATGGTCAAATGCAGGTACCACATTAAATATAATTATGTTTTCGTGTGTGCGTGTGTGTTTGGTTCATAAATGCGATGTGTGACAGCAAAATCAATTGCTGTACAAAACAGAAACCTGACCCATCAGAAAATAAAATCTTTGCTGCAAAAAGAACCACAAGAGAACGGAATGTGTGGGATAGCACATCCCAGGCTCATTACTTGACTAAGTGGATCAGAGTTCTCAGGCAGAAAAGATTAAATATTGATCCCCAGCGGGGACAAGGAGAGAAGGATCCTTATTTCCCTACCCCTGTTCCCTACATCTACACATCTACCCCTCCCTGTGGCATCTGGGAAGTCCCCCTCCGCGTCTATGACGATCTCCCACCTTTTACAGGTTACACAATTTTTGGAAGAACCATCACTGGCTGTAATTGTCACTGAAATAGTTATGGTGCCCCCCCCCCCCAACAGAGAAAATATAACTTTAGGTAAGTGCCAGTGAAAATGGAATGTCAGGACTATTAGCTATTAGCATTAAAACTTAATGCATGAGCACAAGCTGGAAATGACTCTTTGACTCTCTCTCACAGTCGAAGATTTTTTTTTTTAAGCACGATTTGCTTCTATTGTAACAGATGGGAAAGTCAGTATTACATATAATAGATCAATGATTTAAAAAAACGACGAGACTCAGAAAGATACTTCAAAAATCTGCTTTTCATCATCCTTTTCTTCTGGGCGTTCAGGTGGATAATTTCCAGTTTTAACAAGGAAGCAGAACAATTTCTTGGTATCACTGCTTACAATTTGACATAAGCAATGATGGTTCATTTCACCATTTGTATCATCCCAATCTTTTTTGTTCAGTGCTGATCACACCTGAATTCATATTCATACTAAAAATACACAGGGATTTTTCTATGTGAGTTGGGGCTGGTGTGCTTCCTGCAACAACGGTAGCTCCAGGCGTGAATTTGTAAGGTATTTGCAGAAAGACATCAAGCTTGCTTTTCTGCTACTCACGGGTGCCAAGGAGGACAAAGCAGCTAAATTTTACTATCAGGAGAATTTCCAGTCCTACTTCACAGAAGAAGACACATTGAGAAGATATTCCTTTTCAAGACCAAAAGTAGGGGTGGGGGCTGGGTACAACAGGGAAATTAGCTTCTCGGCCTCTGCCTTCCAGCCAGACCAACTTGAGATCCTAAGAGAGTCTGCATGGCTCTGGAAAACAACAGACCCACAGCCGTGGCCTCTCATCGGGCATTACGGCTGCTGGGAACGACTTGCTCAGGTGACTCAGTGTGTGTACAAGGAGTAACTGCTTATGTGCAACGGAGCCCAGCCTGGACCAGAAGAATCCCTTGTCTGAGCCTGACCTAAATCGCTGGCCCGTGAGCCATGAGCTAAATGAACGGTGGTTGCTTTTCAGTCATTACATTTTGGAACCATTTGTCAAAATAGCAAAAGCCGAGTGCCTAGGGGGCTCAGTCAGCATCTGACTTCAGCTCAGGTCATGATCTCACGGTTCGTGGGCTCGAGCCCTGTGTCAGGCTCTGTGCTGAGAGCTCAGAGCCTGGAGCCTGCTTCAGATTCTGTGTCTCCCACTCTCTCTGCCCCTCCCCTATTCAGTCTCTGTCTCTCTGTCTCTCTGTCTGTCTCAAAAATAAACATTAAAAATTTTTTTAAATAAATAAATACAATAGCAAAAGCCGACTGATACAAGTAATTCACATTTTTTAAAATCTTTTTCACTCTAATGAACATACAAGAGTGGTGATCTGAAAATTATTCTCCAACTACTCAAAAACAGCAACATTTTCAGTGATGAAAAAACAGACTGATCCCGGATGGCTCAGTCAGTTAAGTGTCCGACTTCGGCTCAGGTCATGATTTCACAGATCGTGGGTTTGAGCCCTGCATCGGGCTCTGTGCTGACAGCTCAGAGCCTGGAGATGCTTCAGATTCTGTGTCTCCCTCTCTCTCTGCCCCTCCCCTGCTTGCACTTTGTCTCTCTCTCTCTCTCTCTCTCTCTCAAAAATAAACATTAAAAAATATTTTTTAAAAAGTTAAATATAGAAGGACTTCTGGGTGGCTCAGTCTGTTAAGCACCTGACTTTAGCTCAGGTCATTGTCTCGCAGTTTGTGGGTGTGGGTTTGAGTCCCACATGAGGCTCTGTGCTGACAGCTCAGAGCCTGGAGATGCTTCAGATTCTGTGTCTCCCTCTCTCTCCGCCCCTCCCCTGCTCATGCTCTGTCTCTCTCTGTCTCAAAAATAAACATTAAAATAAATAAATAAAAATTAAGTGATCCTAAGAGTAGAAAGCAAGGAGGACTAACAAATATCACCATCTAAAATGTGGTCTGAGGCCTCATGGGATTCAATTATTGCATAGATGTAACCATAAGAAACCAGGTTTTTATGTCAATCACCTTCTTGTTTAGAAGCAGCAGGATTACTTTTATGTTATCATTTTAAAATTGAAGTTTAGTTTACAAACAGCGAAATGTGTAGGTCTCCGTGGACACTTGGGTTGGTTTGGTTGATGCACACACACGTAGAGCAGGAGAGCATAGAACTTGTCCATCGTCCAGGCCACTCCCTCGTTCTTCTCCCTAGTTAATCCTTGTCTGCCTAGAAGCAACCATGGATCTGCTTCTGTCACCGTGAATTAGATTTGTCTTTCTTAGAGCTTCCTACAATCTATAGTGCATACTCTTCTGTGATTGTCTTCTTGCACTCTGCGTGAGGTTTTGCACACTCGTTTTTGTATACTGTCGTGTGTATTAATAGTTCATTCCTTTTGATTCCTGAGTAGTATTCCATTCTACGGCTACGCCACTGCTCTCTTAGCCTGTCTCCTGTGCGTAGACACCTGGACCATTTCCAGGTTTTGGTGATGGTACGTAGATGGCTTCTTGCACTAGGTTTTCATAGTCACATAGTTTACTTTCCCTTAGGCAATGACCTAGGGGTGAGGTTGCTGGGCACCAGATAGATATGTGCTAAACTTCTTAACAGACGACCAAATTGTTTTCCCAACTGGTGGCACTATTTTTTTTTCAGTAAACCAACCACCAAGTGCTTTTCCAAAGCAGTGGCACTATTTTTTTTTTTAAAGTAAACCCTCTACCCAAGGTGGGGTCAAACTCACAATCCCAAGTTCAAGAGTCAAACGTTCTACCAAGTGAGCCAGCCATGTGCACAGAGGTGGCACTACTTTAAATGCCCACCAACCAGCACTTTCTGAGCATTCTGGTTATCCTTGCCCTCCTTGAATGTGGTCATAACATCATAATATCAGCTGCTCTAGTGCACATACAGTGGTGTTTCATTGTAGCCTACATCACTTCCTTTTGCAGGGTTTCTTTGCATGCAAGCGTTGAACAAGAGGTATTTCACTAAACAATAACAATTTGGAGTAACTCTCACTATGGAGGCGGCCAGGTCAACATTTTGGAAAACAATAAATCACAAGTGGGGCACCTTGGGGGCTCAGTTGGTTGAGCGTCTGACTTCAGCTCAGGTCGTGATTTTACAGTTCGTGAGTTCAAGCCCCACAGCGGGCTCTGTGCTGACAACTTGAAACCCGGAGCCTGCTTTGGATTCTGTGTCTCCGTGTCTCTCTGCCTGTCCCCTGCTCATACTCTATCCCTCTCTAAAAAATAAATAAACATTAAAAAAAATTTTTTTTTAAGAATAAATCGGAAGCAATAGGAATCTAGTTTTTAACACAAGGACCCATCTAACGACATCAGATTTTTACGTAGTTATGTTCCAAATTAGTGGAACTTATCAAACCAGCGCAACATGGCTTCTAAGTATGCCATCATAAGACGCAGGATGGCCGGGACATGAGCCAAATGAGAGAGCATATGGAGCTAAGCATGTCCGCACTGGGAGAGGTCCGCGGGAGCCAGATCTTGAGGATCTCGCCAGCCATGTCCAAAATGTGGATGTTACGCAGAGGCCAAGGGGAAGCCGCTTTCTGGATTTATAAAGGAATAGAATTACCTTACAACCCAGCAGTCCTTCTCCTGGGTATGCACCCCAAAGAGCTGAACACACATACTTGAACAAAGATGTGCACACAAATGCTCACAGCAGCGACTATTTACGATGGCCCCAGATTGGAAAAAACCCTAATGTCCATCAAAGGATGAGCGGATAGATAAAATGTGGCATCATAATGGAATATCATTCTGGTATAAAAAAGAATAAAGTGCTGTTACAGGCTGCAATGTGGCTGAGCCTGAAAAATGTTATGCTACATACAAGAAGCCAGACATGAAAGCCTGTATGAACGATACAGATTCGGCAAATCCATAGAGACAGAGGGCAGTCGGTGGTTGCCAGGGGCTGGGCAGAGCGGGGAATGAGGAGAGACCACTTCCTGGGGATGGGGCTTCTTTTTGGCGTGACGGAAACGCTCCGGAAATACATAGGTGGCAGTTGCACAACCTTGTGAATATACTGAAAGGTCACTAGCAGTCAGTTTTACTCTGTGTGTGTTTTACCACAACGGGTTTGTTGTTGTTGTTGTTGTTGTTGTTGTTGTTGTTGTGGTTTGGTTTGGGTTTTGTTTTCTTTTGTTTTTGTTTTTGTTTTTTTTGGTGGGTTTTGTTTCATTTTAATTTTTTTGTTTGTTTTGTTTGTTTTAGAGAAAGCGTAAATGGTAGAGGGAGAGAGAAGAGAGAGAATCCCAAGCAACCTCCATGCTCACTGCGGAGCCCAACATTGGGCTTCATCCCCCATGACCTAGGCTGAAATCAAGAGTTGGGCGCTCACCTGAGGGGACAACCCGGGCGCCCCCACCACAAGCGTTTTGAAAGGGGGCACGAGGGGCGCCTGGGTGGCGCAGTCGGTTAAGCGTCCGACTTCAGCCAGGTCACGATCTCGCGGTCCGTGAGTTCGAGCCCCGCGTCAGGCTCTGGGCTGATGGCTCGGAGCCTGGAGCCTGTTTCCGATTCTGTGTCTCCCTCTCTCTCTGCCCCTCCCCCGTTCATGCTCTGTCTCTCTCTCTGTCCCAAAAATAAATAAATAAAAAAAAAAAAAAAAAAAAAAACGTTGAAAAAAAAAAAAAAAAAAAAAAGAAAGGGGGCACGAAGCCACGGGATCTGTCTTAGGAAGATGGGTATGACTGTGAATTGGAAGAGCAAGACTGGAGTCAGAGAGACCAGGAAAGACCACGTAATTCAGGAGAAAATTGATGGAATAGGAGTGGGTGGTGGGAAGAAGATCATGGACAGAGAAAGTGAGAGCTTGGTGACCTAGCCTTCGGGGACCAAGAATGTCAACAAGTCCAGGAGGAAGCACAGATCCTTCGTTTAAGCCACAAGGTCATCGGGGCAACACGATTTCAGAAAGGATTTTACTCTTTTCACGTGTACCCTCTCCCTGTTTAGACCTGCAAGCACGTGGCTCCCTCCAGAGCGGTATAGATTATGCATTGTCAGAATTTCCATTTCATACATAGCTCTGTTTATGCCCGAGCACTTGGCGTTCTGCTGGTGGAAATAGGACCCAAGTCCCTGTGGAGAAACAGCGAACCACCAGTCCAAAAAGTTAAGCTCTCCTTTGGGTCTCCTGTCCAGTTCTAGGACCACGCTGGCCCCAAATGAGCTTTTCCAGCTCTACAAATGTTTGGGATTGTAATTTCTGTTTCAAACTCTAAACACAGAGCGCTGTGCAGTTTATCTGATAAACTGATCACCTGAAGATAAAATGTATCTTGGGGAAACAGCCGTTATAATGATAAAATCAAGCAGAGCGTACTATTCACGACACGCCAGGCACCGTGGTAAGTGCTTTCCGTCAGTGAGTGTATATGACCTCCTGCCCCCAGAGCCCAGTGGAAAAGGGAGAATATGACCTCTTACCAGATGAGGAAACAGAGAAGTTCAGACATAACACAGCCTAAGAGGGGATGGGGACTTGAACTTATTTCTGACTCCAAAGCTCATCATCTCCTTGCTCTCCTAAGTAGAAGACAGGTTAAATTTGATGGAATTGGAGGAGCTGGTTTCTGCTCAATGAGGCTCTGATCCTAAATATTCAAAGGCCCAGAGCCCAGTTATGGATTACCTGGGGCTTTTGCTTGTTTCTGGTTTTCTTCCCTCAGTCCCCTCCTTTAGGTGTCCAGAGCTGCAAGAAGAAGCCCTGTTCAGCCATGAGTTTCCACAGTGTTGACGGCCTAGCAAACCTGCTTTAAACCAACAAGAGACCGATGGCTTAAATGGCATTCTAAACCAGAGGTCGGCCAGCAAACGTTTTCTATAAGGGTGAGAGAGAGAATAAATATGTTAGGCTTTGCTGTCCTTATGGTCCCCGTCACAACTATTCAACTCTGCCATCGTAGCTGAAAGTGGCCATTGACAATATGTTCATGAACGGGCACGGGCGTGTGCCAATAAAACTTTATTTACAAAATCAGACACTGGCCCAGATTTGGCTCGTGGGCCGTAGTTTGCCAGACCCGTGTTTTAAACTGAGGGTTTGAGATCATGTTTTGATTTCATTTGTCTATAATCGGACTGGTCCTCACTGCCAAAACTACCCACAAGGGTTGAGTGCGCTACTGAAGACAAAACTGGGAGAGCTGAAGCCCAATCCCTGCTTGACGCCTTTGCGGGATCATGATCATTACTGTCCTTTTGCCATTATGGTCTCAGATATCGCCAAGATAATGGCCTAATTAGAGGCTGCTCAGTTATGTTTCACTCAGCAATACCTAGCCTTCCTTCCCTCCAAGCAAAGGAGAAGAAAGGAAAACCATCCAACTAATTAATTCTTTGGTCCCCAGCAATTACGCAAGCCAGGACTAGTGAATTATTTAAAACTAAAAATTAATTATTCAATGAGCGTTCCCAAGACACATCGCTGGCCACACAGAGGAAAAAGCAGGCCAGGCTGCCACTTCCTAAGTCAGATGCAATAAAGCAGGGGTGTGAGCTTTGTGATGCCAGAAGTTGATGAGCCAGAGAGCCTACTGCGTGCAGGGGGAGTAGGGCACAGGCACCCCTAAAGTGAACAGCGGGCTTCACTACAAAAGGGATGTCGACATAAAATGTACATAAGACCTTCACGTAAATGTCCCTGCCTGTTAACAGACCAGGACCGAGTGATCACAAAACATCCTGTGTTTGCCTTTTCTTTTTTCTGTAATAGCAGATCCTTAGAGAAAATGTAATTTTTAGACAAAGGTACTTTAGGCACTTGGCTGCTCAGCCCTTGCCTGATAAGAAGAGGAAAGGGGCAGAACATGAGATCCATCCCAGGGTGAACTTTGTACCAGGCATAGGGATGAACCAATCCAACAGCTTTCACAGATGATTTTCCTAGCAGCCAATATTTTTCCACCAAACATTTTCTAGCTTTGGGTCTTCAAGTAATCATAGATTCACGGGAAGTTGTGAAAATGGTGCAGAGAAGTCTCTTATTCCTACCTCCCGTTTTCCACCGACATTGGCATCTTCTAGAACCCATTATCAAAATCAGGAAATCAACATAGTGTAATACAATGAATTCCTCTACAATTCCAGCTTGGATCTCACGTTTTTTCATGCATTCATGAAATGTCCAGAATCCTATGCAAGTGTGCCGTTTGTGTGGATTCCTATGACCCGCCCCAGTCAAGACACAGACATCTGGGCACCTGGGGGGCTCAGTCAGTTAACCGTCTGACTTCAGTTCAGGTCATGATCTTGTGGTTTGTGAGTTCAAGCCCCGCTTTGGGCTCCGTGCTGACAGCTCAGAGCCTGGAGCCTGCTTCCGATTCTGTGTTTCCCTCTCTCTGCCACTCTCCGCTCATGCTCTGTCTCTCTCTCTCCCTCTCAAAAATAAATAAACATTTTAACAAAATTTTTTTGTAGAAGACACAGACATCACCACAAGGGAAGGAGTCCGTGTAGTCACCCCTTTATAGTGACATCCACCCCCTCCTCCCCCAACCCCCGGCAGCTAGTGATCTGGTCCCCATTGTGTTATTGTGGGTCATACAGTATGGGACTTTCTGAGATTGGCTTTTTACACTCAGCATAATTTCCTGCAGATTCATGCAAATTGCAGCGTGCATCAATAAATACTGTGTTGTAATTTGTGCTTCAAATGTGCAGCCACTCGCCCACTGAAGGACATCTGGACTGATGTTGGGATTTGGCTCCTACAAAGTTAGCAGCTGTGGGCAGGGGTCGGTGTGAATCTAAGTTTTCATTTCTCCATAATCAATGCCCAGGAGTGGTTGCTATTTTCCAGATTTCCAGAGGGTATCCAACAACCTTTCAATGGCTTTGTGTTTGTCCCCACGTTCCAGTTCCAAAGAAAACCATTGCCCATGCCAGCTATTCAAGTTCCTCATGAGCTCCACTGTGAGCCCCAAAAGTCATGGAACACCCTGGCTTCAGTGATTGAGCATTATTCAACCTCTTTAGTTTCTGCAAGAAGCCTACATTAGAAATAAGCTTTTCCTGGGGCGTCTGCGTGGCTCAGTTGGTTAAGCCTCCGACTCTTGATTTCGGCTCAGGTCGTGATCTCTTTGTGAGTTCAAGCCCTTCATTGGGCTCTGCGCTGACAGTGGGGAACCTGCTTGAGATTCCCTCTCTTACTCTCTCTGCCTCTCCCCTGCTCTCTCTCAGAAATAAATAAATAAACATTAAAGAGAGAGAGAGAGAGAGAAGTTTTTCCTATGCCTCAGGAAGGGGGGCAGAAAGCAAACTTTCTCTGGAAATACGTAGTTGTTTCCAAATCCAGCTTTAAGAAAAGCAAAAGGAAAATAGAGGACTTCCAAGAGGTATTTGTCAAGGGCCAAAAAAGTATAGAAAACAGAGTCATCTTTCATTCAGCTCGGCTCATGTGAACGGGAACCCTTACATAGATGTGGATAACGTATGGCGTGGGTGGCTAAGCATCGTTAAAGGAAGCCAACGTTTGTATAGGCAGCACTGTTTCCTTTCCAATTCTTTCATCTTGGACCAAGAACTGAGACCCTCAGCTTGGGACATGACCTCTGTTGAGACTGGCCAAAGAGGAGGCCTCCCAGCCCCCAAAGTCCCTCTCCCATGCCTGTTGTCATTCAGCATGGGTGGTTTTGAACCAGCTCTTTTATGATGAGTAGGTGAAAAAAAATGCAGGTATGGTGGGGGGCACCTGGGTGACTCTGTTGGCTAAGCGTCTGACTTTGGCTCGGGTAATGATCTCACAGTCCATGAGTTCAAGCCCCATGTCAGGCTCTGTGCTAACAGCTCGGAGCTCAGAGCTCAGAGCCTGGAGCCTGCTTCGGATTCTATGTCTTCCTGTCTCTCTATTCCTCCCCTGCTCACTCTCTCTCTGAAACCAACGAACTGTGACATCATGACCTGAGCCTAAGTCGAACGTTTAACCGACTGAGCCTCCCAGGCATCCCAAACAATATTTTTTTTTTTTTTACATGCAGGTACGACCCTACCCTACAAGAATAATTCTACAGTATGTTTTGATTGTGTTGTTGGCTTTCATTGCTTACGGTAGAAATCTAGCGATGATTTTCAAGCTTCAGGGGAAAACAGTGCTGAACACTTGAACCAAGTGTTCAATTGCTTGTTTTTCACCAGCAGGAGATACTGTGTTCCACACTCCTTGAGGCAGGAAGGACACAAGCCTGGCCTTGGATAATCGCTGTAGGCATGTACGCCCCGGTGAGAAGTCTGGCGAGGCTCATGCAGACAGAGCAGGTCAGAAACAGAACAGCACACTCTCCATTTCCCCGCCACACAGGCGGAAACATACCGAGAGCCCTGTGCTAAGCACTGAACAGGTGCTCTCCCATTCTTTCCCACAAATGCAGAGAAAAAGAGGTTTACTGTTGCCACCTGACCAAGAAGAAAATTCCTGTGATGGAGCAGGTGTTCCACAAATATTTGCAGAATGTGTTCCTTTTTAAAAAAAAAAAAAATTTAATCTTTATTTATTTTTGAGAGAGACAGAAGCAGAGCGAGAGTTGGGGAGGGGCAGAAAGAGAGGGAAACACAGAATGTGTAGCAGGATCCAGGCTCTGGGCTGTCAGCACAGAGCCCGACGCAGGGCTCGAACCCATGAACCACAAGATCGTGACCTGAGCCAAAGTCAGACATTTGACTGAATGAGCCACCCAGATGCCCCAGAAATGCTTCTAACACATTTTCAAATGAGTTAAATCATTGGCTCACTCCAGACCAACATTTGCGAAACAAGATTTTGTTCCATTTCTTTTTTTTTAAGTTTAAAAAAAAATTTAAACTATGCCATGAGCAGGGGAGAGGCAGAGAGAGAGAGAGACAAGAGGAGAGCGATCCCAAGAGGCTCCATGTTGTCAGCGCAGAGCCCCAACACAGGGCATTAGCTTCGATCAAGACCTAAGCTAAAATCAAGAGTCGAACACTTAACTGAGTCACCCGGGCCCCCCAAGATTACAGTCATTAAACAATTCCTCCCAGAAGAATAGCCACCAAACACCCCACTTTTCCAAAATGGCATCCATGATTCCATTACCATATGTTCCCACGGTGTTCCAATTCTCGTGCCATTCATTTCCTTGGGTACCTTCCCTTCGGCAATGACCATCTCCAGGGTTGGATTTTATTGTACAAGGCTGCTTGAGTCTGCGAATGAGGAAAAGAGAGAGAGACAGGAGCGCCTGGGTGGCTCAGTCGGTTAAGCGTTCAACTTCGGCTCAGATCGTGATCTTGTGGTTTGTGGGTTCAAGTCCCACGTTGGGCTCTGTGCTGACAGCTCAGAGCCTGGAGCCTGCTTTGGATTCTGTGTCTCCCTCTCTCTCTGCTCCTCCCCCACTCAAGCTCTGTCTCTCTCTCAGAAATAAACAAACACTTAAAAAAAAAAAAAAAAAGGAGGGAGACAGAGACAGAGAGACTATAAATAGGAGACCTTGATTTTAGCCATCAAAAATGGTGATACTAAAAAATCTATCAGACTGTCAGAATTTTTTTTTTCATGTGCTCACATCTCTACGGAAAAGACGTATTTTTTTTTTCCTAGTGAATACATGGCAAATACGGTCAGTTGTGTAATCCAAGACATGAGAACACTTTCTCTGAAAATGTAGCTGGGGAAAAAATGATTCCACAATGTAGAGAGGTAGCTGCCTCGAGAAACAAGTTTCCCGGAGTTGATGAAATAGTAGAAAGAGAAAAGAGGTCCCGTCGTGTGCTGTCCCCATCTCTATGTGTATTTTCAGAGCCAAAATGATTCCTTTTAAAGTATGCTTGCCAGGATTTTTTTTTTAATTTTTTTTAACGTTTATTTATTTTTGAGACAGAGAGAGACAGAGCATGAACGGGGGAGGGGCAGAGAGAGAGGGAGACACAGAATCGGAAGCAGGCTCCAGGCTCTGAGCAGGCAGCCCAGAGCCCGACGCGGGGCTTGAACTCCCGGACCGCGAGATCGTGACCTGAGCCGAAGTCGGACGCTCAACCGACTGAGCCACCCAGGTGCCCCAAGAATTTTATTTTTAACAAACGCTATCCCAAGTGCACATTAGCGTCTTACCGTCCACCTCTAAAATCACCCATGGTGACCTAAATAGCTGGGGACCACCAAGAGGAGGATAGATTCCAGGAAGAATTAGTCACAAGAGGATCTGAGGGGGAGATGAGGCCTGCTGCCTTGGTGGTGAGGGACGGGCGCTTAGTGTCAGCCTCCAAACGGGAGGACAGGACCCCGTAGAGGGCTAAGGTGACCCACACACAATGCCCTGAACCCACTGACCTGGGAAATTAGTTGGCAAGGGCAGCATATTTTGAAACTTGCTTCTTTATGTTGTACACGGAAAAACAGATGATAAAGACCCAAATCCTGGCAGAATTTCATTTCCTACAAGGTAGCTCGCCTGGTGAGGAAGCTCCATGTACTTAAAAATAGGAATCAGATCGGACTAAAGCAGGTGCATAGTTAAGTCAAAAATTACTATCAATGCAGGAGCCTCGGTGGTTCAGTCGGTTAAGTGTCCGACCTCGGTTCAGGTCAGGATCTCACAGTTCGTGGCTTCCAGCCCTGTGTCGGGCTCTGTGCTGACAGCTGGGAGCCTGGAGCCTGCTTCGAATTCGGAGGATTTTGCTAACTACCCCAGTTAAACTCCTCCCCCGCCCCTCCATCTAGATATGCCGATTTTTGTTTAGATAGTCTTTATAGTATTATGGCTTCATAAGTTCTGTGCTGATCCAAGGGGCAAGCTATGGCTGCATTTCCTTTCTTGTGCAACTCTGAACATTCTGGAATTAATATCTGTCTCATGCCATTGCTTGGTTTTCTATAGATGTATGCCGATTTTTTTCCAAATGTGTTCCAGTGTCTATTGATGTTTCTGCCAAAGGCTCGGGCACAGGGAGGCACCTGGCTGTCCACTTCTCCCCACGCAGAGAACGCCCCTGTGAGCCATGCGCTGTCCTGCTCTGACGCGCTGCTTGGATCTTGAAACCCCCACACACAGCTATAATCCTGGAACACCCCACTTCTCTCATGAGACGGATCTTGTCTCTTCCTGCTTTGCTACTTTGTGGATCTGCAACACGTTCTCCAGTGGCTTCCCAGGAAAACGTGCTTGCAAGGTATAGAAGGTATACATTTTTCATCCCCACGTGCTAAATCATTTGCTCCTTCTGCCTTCTTCGTTCTATCTGAGCGAGAGCTGCACACTTTCTCAGAATGTCCTCTTCTCTGCACGATCTCTCTGGTTCTGCCCCCGGAGGAGTGGCCTGCCTTTGGACTCTGGCTCTTGGGCTGTGACCTGTTTTGCTCTGCAGAAACTTTCAGCTCAGGGCTGCCCACTAGAAAGAGGTCATGAGCTCCAAAGCTGATACTCTAATAGCCACCATTTAAAAGGCAAAAAGTGGCTGGGGCACCTGGGTGGCTCAGTCAGTTAAGCGTCTGACTTCACCTCAGGTCATCATCTCACGGTTTGTGGGTACGAGCCCTGTGTCGGGCTCTGTGCAGACAGCTCAGAGCCTGAACCCTGCTTCAGATTCTGTGTCTCCCTCTCTCTCTGCCCCTGCCCTGCTCACACTCTGTCTCTCTCTGTCTCTCAAAAATAAATAAATGTAGGGGTGCCTGGGTGGCTCAGTCGGTTGAGTGGCCGACTTCGGCTCAGGTCATGATCTCGCGGTCCGTGAGTTCAAGCCCCGCATCGGGCTCTGTGCTGACAGCTCAGAGCCTGGAGCCTGTTTCAAATTCTGTGTCTCCCTCTCTCTCTGACCCTCCCCCGTTCATGCTGTCTCTCCCTGTCTCAAAAAAATAAAATAAACGTTAAAATAAATAAATAAATAAATAAATAAATGTAAAAGGCAAAAAGTGGAGTGAATTTTAAGAATATATTTTATTTTGGGGCGCCTGGGTAGCTCAGTCAATCGTCCGACTCTTGATCTCGGCTCAAGTCATGATCTCAGGGTTCCTGAGATCAAGCCCCGCGTCAGGCTCCGTGCTGACAGCGTGGAGTCTGCTTGGGATCCTCTCTCTGCCTCTCTCTCTCTCAAAATGAATAAAGAAAACATTTTTTAAAAAGAATATATTTTATTTAATCCAACATTTACAAAATGTAATCATTATCACCCTGTAATCAATATGAAAATGATCGACGAGCTGTTTTAGCTTGACTACATCTACATTTTCCACTCCCAGCTTGCCTTCTTGCTCTGTTCTCTGGGCTCTGCTCCATGTGCCTCCGGAAGCCTTCTGGAGTCCTGCCTCATACTCCATCACTGCTGGAGTCCTTCTCCACCACCGTACATCCCACTGGTCAGCCCCCTAGTTGTTTAATATCATGGTGGTTCTGAATCCTTACATGCCTAGTCACTCCTAAACATTCGAGAGCCCCAGTGCCCAAGTATTTGGGTGGAGAAGATAGTCTTTGCAGATATGGAACTGGTCCGCCCTTCTGGTGGGTGCCCACCATCACATGGTGGGTCAGGTCGCTGCTTCAGGATTTCTCCTGGCCCTCCTGCATGGCCTGTGATTTGAGATGTGTTCTCGGAATCCTCGAGGACTCTGTGGAAGGTTTTCAACATTTCCTGGGAAAGAACCAGCAATTCCTGGAAGCAGTGACTTTAGCCTTAGCGGGTAACAGGCGCAAAGGAAACTCGGTGTACAGCCAGCAGAGGGCAAGACCCCTACCCACATGATCCCAGGCTGGGAGAGGGAGGGACGGACAGGGGACAAGGAGAAAGGAAAGCAGGACGGATCTCATCTCCTTCCCTTGTGGTTGGGACACCAAGGACTCCAGGCTGGCCCCTGCTCCTGCCCTCCTTCCCTTCCGCTCTCTTCCTCTCCCCGCCTCTCCCCTTCCCCCCTCCACTCCCTCTCCCTTGACCCTGCCTCTCCCCAAGTCCCCATGGCAGACAAGGTCCACATGTCCCCACCGTGCTTAAATAACATAATCCCCATGTGCTCCTATCGGTGGTAAGATTCCTCACCTGTATCTGTCATCTTAAAATAACAGACCAGAGCATGGCTCCTAATTTGCTTGTCAAACATTTACATAGCGTTTACTCTCAGCCGCCACTCTTCTAAATCCTTCTGCAAATATCAACTCATTTAATCCTAACAACCTCTGAAGGAGGCACCTTTTCTACCTCCATTTTACAGATGGGAGCACTGAGGCCAGGGGAGGCCAGGGTATACCGCAGTCTGTCCCCAGACAGTGGCTCTGGACTCCATGATCTCAGCCATTGGTGGGGGCTCCCTGTCTCCCTGAAGTGCCTGCACAATTTGAAGGGGGAACAAGAAAGGTTTGGGTGTCTTACCATGGAATGGTCTATTCCGCAGAGCGAGTGGATTGATTTATTTATGTATTTATTTTCAATATTTTTTAACCCTTACATTTTTTTTGTTTGCTTATTTTGAGAGAGAGAGAGAACCAGCCCGCATGGTGGAGGGGCAGAGAAAGAGGAGAGAGACACAGAGAGAGAGAGAGAGAGAGAGACAGAGAGAGAGAGAATCCCAAGCAGGCTTCATCCTGTCAGCACAGAGCCAGATGTGGGGCTTGAACTCCCGAACCGGGAGATCATGACCTGAGCCGAAATCAAGAGTTGGGTGCTTAACCCACTGAACCGACCAGGCGCCTCTGCAAAGCGGGTTTAAATCCAGACCAAGCCTGAGCTCAGAACAAGTTCTCAGCTCTAAATGCTCCCGGGGCTTCCATCTTGACCAACACCAAAGCCGCGACATCTCCCTAGGTCTCCTGTCTACAGTTCACTCGCCCCCACCCCCCTCACTCTGCCAGGACCCCAGCTGCCAGAAAAGCCAGCTGATGTCCAGTAGACCCAGCCAAAAGTCTAGTAATACCTTTGCTTGTGAAACTCCCACTTAATTCCATTCCAGCTAAATTTTTGTCCATACCGATTTTCAACAGCGAACACGTGTTCTACTTTTTCCTCTCTGCCTAATTCAACTTTCCTGCTTCCAGAGTTTACAACATGTTGGTGAGTTTCAAATCCCTCAGATGTGTCTTGCTAGGAACCAGCAAGCCCGTAATTAATAAGGATCTAATGAGTTTGGACGGCACTAATTTGCGTTCCATGATGGTTTTGACAGCAGCTGGGCGGGAGCAAACCTCAGTCCATGAAGAAAAGGCCGGCTAATCATTTCATGGTGAAAGCATCGTAGGGACTAGATAAATATATTTTTCAGATCATGGAGCCGTGACAATTATTTACATACATAAATATAGCACATGCTGTTGGATGCGTGCTGTTTCATACATGGAATGATATCGGATCTTTGGTTTTTAGTGCTGTCGGTTTTCCACATCCTTGGGTAATACAAGTACCCTCTTCTTTTACTTATTTGTATGTATGTATGTATGTACGTACGTATGTATTTTCCACTTTGTTGTTGCATTTGGGTTTGCCCTGCCTCCTGAGTCTGACCTGAGAATGGGTAAATGCACTCTCATTGCCTCCAATTCCATGCATCTTACATTTAAGTTCTGAGATGCTGGATTCTTTATGATCCTACTTGGAGAGATTGGTGAAGGAGGGGACAGGTTTTCTGAATCAAGGAGCAGAAACTTGCTGTGAATTTCCTAACGATGACATTGATGGGATAAAGAAATATTCCAAACTTGGAGACTTTGGAGATAAATCCTCCAGGTTCTGGAGATGGTGAAGGGCTAGGGGCATATATTCTAGTCTGACAAAGAGAACTGAAAACTCGTAGCTTTGTACATGAGGAGTCCGCATGCCGGCAATGCTGAAATTACCTTGGAATTAATTGTCAGGGGGTGAATGAATACAGGAAGGTAGCTTTTGAGGTTTAATTTGATTTTTCAATAACCGTCTAGGAATAATTAATTCAGGACAAGTGTTTTTAAAAGTCTATTAAAATATAGCCCTGTTAAATTAATTGGCACAGTTTCTTCTGAATTCTCCTTTTAACAAAACTAATAAATTATTTTTCATGCATTTAATAAATATTAGATAGCTCAAAATTGAGTTTTCCCTTATTGTGGTGCTGATATTTTTAGCCTGCATCCAAAAAATGTGACATTGGGTATTCTAGGCATATTCCTGGATTCTAGCATGATAATTAGCATCCAATTTCACTGGGTTCTTTTCCCCCGAAGCTCCCCCAAAAGTGCCACACTAATTATTAATTATTCTCATTTGTTCATTAAAGCAAGCCCTCAAAGGACATCTTGGAAATGACAATTTATTAACCTAAACCAGGTTATTCTACGTTCTTCACTATAATAAAAGTGTAATTGTTTTAAAATATTTTAAATCCAGATTTTTTTCTCTGTGAACTCATCGCAACCTTCCCAGTATTCTGACTCATTGTCATTTCACCCTTACTCCTGACCCATCCGTTTTATTTATTTATTTATTTATTAGTTTTTAATGTTTATTTAATTTTTAGAGAGAGACGGACCGAGTATGAGCAGGGGTGGAGCAGAGAGAGAGGGAGACACAGAATCCGAAGCGGGCGCCAGGCTCCACGCTGTCAGCCGGGACCCCGACACGGGGCTCGAACTCACGAACCACGAGATCATGACCTGAGCCGAAGTCAGGCACTTAACGGACTGAGCCCCCCAGGCACCCCCTGACCCATCCTTTTAAATGAGCACAGACAGGCGGGAGCCGTCCTTTAGGTAACCACAAAGTGCATGGAATGAACACGTCCCAGCAAGAGATGAAAACTATTTGCGGTTGCTAACTACACCCCACCTGGATGCGAAGACTTCAGCACCCTGCTGTCCCACAGTTAGGCGAGGCGCAGACAAATTAAGCAGCAAAGCCATGGCCGTCTGGCCCCTCTCCCCCTACCCAGAGGGTAAGACCCTTGGGCTCAGACCCACCTCGCTCAGCTCCTATCGCTGGAGCTGCCCGGCACCCAGGACACAAGTTCCTCGGTCAAGGTTGGCTGCATGGATATATGAGTAAATCCACCGCCAGCACCTGCACGCCACCCCCGGGCCCTTTGGTGCACACACGCTGCTTCTCCTGGCCTCCCTCCTGCTCCCTGACACTGTCGGAGTGAAGGCACTTTCTCCACAGGGCTGGGGCGCCCGTACCCCGCACCGAGTTAGGGTGGCATGAGCAGCAGGGGGAGGCTCAGGTTTTCCTTGTGACATTATCAGACCCACCTTTCAGGCCAAAACATAACAATAATAATAAGACATACTGAGATTGAAGGGCGACCCAGCTATCGGGGAACATGCGAGCATTTGAGCCCAGGTTCCAGCTCCCCTGTGCGTCTGCTGTGAGGTCAGGCAAGTGGGTTTGCGTCTTTGTGTTCATGAGACGCAGGAGAGCAAGACCTAATGAGAACAAAGAGGGTGGCAAAGACACTCGTGCAATCACATTTGGCACAGTCCGTAACAATAGGGGGAGGGATGCTGGATGAGTTTCCAAGGGCTGCAAAGCAGGTGCATAAAACAACAGAAACCTATTCTGTCCCAGTCTGCAGGACAGAAGTCCAAAATCAAGTGTCACGGCAGCGACACGCTCCCCGTGAGGGCCATGGAGATGACTCCGTTCCGTGCCCGTCACAACTTCTGGGGTAGCCAGCCATCCTTGCTGTCCCCTGGCTTGTGATCCCATCCCTCGCCATCTCTGCCATCGCACGATCTTTGTTCTCCCGAGTGTCTTAGCATTGTCTTGCCTCTGTGCATGTCTATCTCTGTTTGTCATCTCTGCTTCTCCTCAGGACAGCAGTCATACTGGATTAGGGCCCACCGTGATCCAGTAGGACCTCATCTCAACTCGATCACATCTTCAAAGACCCTATTTCCGAAGAAGGGAACATTCACAAGCCTTAGAGGCTGGGACACAAGTCTTTTGGGCAGAGGGAGGGGACACAATTCAACCCATAAAATGTGAGCAGTGATGGCAGATAATTTCCTGCTATGTTCTTTGGAACGTTTCAGGCAAAGTGAAGCTGGAGCTCCCAGACGGCATCTTGCTACTCAAGGTTGGTCGACGTGTGCAGACAGCAAATGAACTCTTGTAGGTCTTCACAATTTAAAGGCCTTGGCTCTAGGGTCCCAAATCTACGCAAGGGTGCTGCTAAGTATCGCACAATGCGTAGGACGGTCCCCACAACAAAGAATGAACCAGGGATCAAGTGAGACTCTCAAGCACTTCTCCGTGAGGGATACGTCTTGAGGAAAAGCTTGAGGAGCCCTCCCCCAGGCCATGCCCGTCGTTTTATAAACCAGGCCTTTAGGAAAGTCACCTCAAATTACCCGCTGTGAGGAGCCCCCTGTTTCCTGCCCAGACAGACCCTATTATACTGATTCTTTTTTTTTTTTTTTTTTTACTTTTTTAAAGTTTATCTCTTTATTTTGAGAAAGAGAGCAAGCGAGGGAGTGACAGAAAGAGAGAAAGAGAGAATCCCAAGCAGGCTCCACGCTATTGGCTCAAACTCGTGAACTGTGAGATCATGACCTGAGCTGAAACCAAGAGTTCAACCCTTAACCGACTGAGCCACCCAGACGCCCCTACACCAATTCTTTTTCTATTATTTTTATTTTTTAAAGATGTTATTTTTAAGTCATCTCTACATCCAACATGGGGCTCTCGCTCACAGCCCTGAGGTCAAGAGTCACGTGATCTTCTGACCAAGTCAGCCAGGTGCACCTACACGGATTCTTGTATTGCATTAGCAAAGGACACAGACCAGGTGAGTCTTGAAGATGGCGGGAAATGTCAGAAGGTTCTGGAATTTGAGAGTCTCCCTGGTGGAACAGAGTAGATCCAGCAGAAAATACACGGTTTTGAGCCAGCAAACACCAGAACATGGAGGCGTAAGTCCCAGCAAAAGGCCAAGTGTCCCAGAAAGAAACAGAGCACAGCTAGAAAATAAATTTTATGCCTAGGGGCCCCTGGGTGGCTCAGTCGGGTAAGTGTCTGACTTCAACTCAGATCATGATCTTGCGGTTCATGGGTTCAAGCCCCGCGTCGGGCTCTGTGCTGACAGCTCAGAGCCTAAAGCCTGCTTCTGATTCTGCGTCTCCTCCTCTCTCTGCCCCTCCCCTGCTTGTGCTCTGTCTCTGTCTCTGTCTCTCTCAAAACTAAAATAAAAAAAAATTTTTCTAATGAATTTTTGTTCCTCAAAATTGTACTGGTCAGAGTAGGCCTCAATTATGGGTGAGCCGCCATGAGAAAAGTGACCTCTGGTTGACTCTGGAAAGCTCCGCCTCTCAGGTGATGTCTGCTAGAAGACAGGACCAGGCAAGTCAGAGGAAATGTTTGGTTCATTAAATAATTTGCAGTTCTGAATGTTTTGTTTGTTTTGACTGCGTGAACAGCTTCTCCAAATGGATGTCAGGCTTCTGCGGCCCGCTCACTTTACCTTGCCCCAGCCTTCTTTGTGCGTTTTATGTTTGCTTAGTTATTTTATGTATTGGCCTCAGATGTTTGGATGTATGACACTAGACGTCAGCTGAGCATCCTGGCACAGCCAGGCTGGCTTCTGACACTGTTAATTGGTAAGTGATTTGCCTGGATCACAAGACATACTTTCCCGTGAAATTAATGTCCAGGCCAGACAACGAAAGCCCCTTCGTCCCACACTGTCCCTGAAGGCTTGGCAATGGTTTGGAACTTCGTCCCCCTGTCTCAGGGCTTGTCTGGAGAAATGTCTTTGGTAGGTGAGCCAGTTTGGAATTCCGGATCTCCACGCGCCACGAGTCCATACAGGGAGAGACGGAGGCGAAGGGAGAGAGACCGCTTCAGTAGACAACAGTTGCTTCACTCTCTTAACACCGGGGTTCCAGATAAGGCATGCGCAGACAGAATGGGGGTTCAGAGGTCTGGAGATTACGAACTGGGATGGAGACTTTGCACGATGTGTTAGCTTGGGAGACAGGACCCATGAGAGAAAGACGGGCTGGAGTGGAGGGACAGGAGAGTGTGGTGGGCAGAGTAAACACTCCCAAAGAGGTCCATGTCCTAATCCTGAAAACCCTTGAGTCTGTGACCTTACATGGCAAAAGGGACCTTGCAGGTCTAAGTTACAGACCTTGAGATGGGGGGATGATGCTGGATAACGTGGGGAAGCTCAGGGTCATCTCTAGGGGTTTTATTAGGACCCAGAAGTTCAGAGGAAGAGAGGGAGGCATGAGGAAGCAGTGGACAGAGTCAGAAGTTCACAGATGGCGTCCCACTGGCTGGGAGCACGGATGGAGTGGCCAGGAGCCCAGCAATGCAGGCGCCTCTAGAAGCTGGAAGAGGCAAGACAGTGGATTGTTCCCAAGAGTCTCAAGAAGGAACCAGCCCTACTGACCCCGTGTAGACTTCTGAGCTCTGGAACTGTGAGAGAATAAGACAGGGTTGTTTCTTTTTTTTTTTTTTAATTTTTTTTTTTAACGTTTATTTATTTTTGAGACAGAGAGAGACAGAGCATGAACGGGGGAGGGTCAGAGAGAGGGAGACACAGAATCTGAAACAGGCTTCAGGCTCTGAGCTGTCCGCACAGAGCCCGACACGGGGCTCGAACTCACAGACCGCGAGATCATGACCTGAGCCGAAGTCGGCCGCCCAACCGACTGAGCCACCCAGGCGCCCCAAAACGGGGTTGTTTCAAGCCACCCTGCCTAGGATTATTTACAGTAGCCACAGGAGACCAGCGCGGTGAGGTTCAGGGATCAGCATGGGACGGTGGGAGACGGGGGAGGGAGGGAATGCCCAGGAGGAGTGGATCCCCCTCCCACCGCCTTCTGTCCCCTCCCATTCCCTCCCAAGGCAGAGAATGCAAAGGATCGTGGGAGGAGTGGAGGCCACTCTCCTCCTCCAGGCCTGCCCTTGCACCCTCTCCTCTCCTGGTGGCTTTTGCCACTGTCCCCTGGACCTGTCACTGTTCTCATCACCCACTCTTTTTTAAAACTGTCTTCTATTGCGGTCAAATTTACATAATCTAAAACGTGCCATTTGGACTATTTTCAAGCACAGCGCAATAAGGACTTTCACACCGTTGTGCAAACATCAGCAACATGCGTCTCCAGGATGTCGGCATCTTCCCAGCGTCAGCAAAGACACAGCAAGTCCCCATTCCCTCCTCCCCGCTGGTGACCGCGAGTCCATTGTCTGTGTCTGAACTTGCGCATTGTACACAGTCCGTCCGAGTGGAGTCCTACAACACCTGCCCTTGTGTGTCCGGCTGATCTCACCCCGTGTAGTAGTTTCGCGGTCCAGCCGAGTGGTAGCATGTATCAGACCTCCACTCCTTCCTTGTTCAGGGTGAAGAGTTGTCCATCGTGTGGATGGTCCGCAGTTGTTTCTCCGTTCATCGGCTGGGTTTGGCCGCTGGATCTGAATCTAGCTCTTGGCCATGGCAAAACTTGCTGCAAGAACATTGGTGCGCAAGTATCTGTCTGGGTTCCTGCTTTCACTTCTTTCCGGCAGAGGCCTGGAAGTTGAATTATTGCCTCGAAGGAATGCTATGTTTAATTTTGTGAGGAGCCACCACACCGTTTTCCACTCGCACCGGCAACGTGCTAGATAGAGCCTCTCCATGCCCTCGCCAACGCTTGTTATTTTGTTTGTTTTTTATGCTTATTTATTTATTTAGTTTGAGATGGGGGGGGGGGGGGCCAGGGGAAGAGAGAGGGAGGGAGAAAATCCCAAGCAGAGAAGCTGGATCTCACCACCACGAGATCATGAGCCAATATCAAGAGTTCGACGCTGGGGCGCCTGGGGAGCTCAGTCGGTTAAGTGTCCGTCTTTCGCTCAGGTCATGATCTCCCATTTTGTGAGTTTGAGCCTCATGTTGGGCTCTGTGCTGACAGTGCAGAGCTTGCTTGGGATTGTCGCTCCCTCCCTCTCTCTCTGCCCCTCCCTTGCTCGAACTTCTCTCTTTCAAAATAAATAAATAAGAACTAAAAACAAAAGAGTTGGATGCTCAACAGACTGAGCCACACCCAGGCACCTGTTTCTTAGTTTATTTGATTACAGCCATCCTAGTGAGTGTGCACAGCACTGACTCTTTGTTTTTTTAATGTTTTTTAATTGATTTATTTTGAGAGAAAGATAGACAGTCGTTGAGGAGAGGGGCAGAGAGAGAGGAAGACAGAGAATCCTAAGCAGGCTCCACACTGCCAGCGCAGAGCCTGATGTGGGGCTCGAACTCACAAACTGTGAGATCACGACCTGAGCCGAGATCAAGAGTCGGACGCCCAACTGACTGAGTCACCAGCACTCTTCTGATAGGAAAACATAGCTGAGTGCTTACCGGGGGCCTGTGAGGAGGAAGGGAACCCGCTGAAGAAGAAACATGAGAAGTATGAGGGGGGACGTCTTCACCAGCCACAGAGAGGAGAGGCAAGAGTGGGTAACATCCTTGAGAGTCCCTCGAAGGTGGCCCTTAATCGGTAACGAACACACTGAACAGGAGTGGTCAGCCGAGCGCCCCACCTTTAGTGTTGCCTGGACAGGGGGGCACACACCCTTCATGAGCACCTGCAAACCGACATGAGGAAAGGCCTCTGTGGATCCCCTGGTCTTTATTTTTTTTTTAACGTTTATTTTATTCTTTAGAGACAGAGCATGAGCGGGGCAGGGACAGGGAGAGAGGGAGACACAGAATCCAAAGCAGGCTCCAGGCTCTGAGCTATCGGCACAGAGCCCGACACGGGGCTTGAACCCACCAACCGTGAGATGGTGACCTGGGCCGAAGTTGGACGCTCAACCGACTGAGCCACGCAGGTGCCCTGATCCCCTGCTCTTTATGATGACCTTAGCGGAACAAGAGAACTCAGAGGGACACAGGCGATTTGCTGCTCAGGTGACAACACCGTTTGAGGAACCGTGGTCTCCGAGCGTCACAGTGGGCCTTGAACTGACTGGCAGTATTGTCCCCCCAAACCCGATCAGTGTGTGGCCGGATGTAGAGTGCAGGTGAGGAGTCCACAGCTCATTACGCAGCCATTTAAGAAAGCCCCTCTCCGGGCAACACGTTTTCCAAAGGAACGTCCGAGAGGAAAGAGAGGTGTAGATACATCCAAGCGCGTCGCGCACGAGACACGACCGCCAATTACGTGCCTCGTGCTCTTTTCTTTCCTTGCCATAACAGACAATTAACTGGAAAGCAATTTTATGTGTTTAAGAGATACAGATCGAGAAAAATCAATAGGACTGGGATGTTTTCACAGTTATCTCTGTTTTAATTGTGGTAAAAAAACAAACCTCATAACATAAAATGTACCATCTTTATGCGTAGGGTTCAGTAGTGTGAAGGATGTTCACACTGCCGTGAGGCAGGTGCCCAGAAGTGTTTCATCTTGCAAAACCGGCTTGATATGAAGAAGCTACTCCCTCTTCCTCGCTCCCACAGCCCCTGGCAACCACCATTCTACTTGATGCTTTTATGTCTTTGAGTACTTTTTTTTTTAAGTTTATTTGTTTATTTTTGAGAGAGAGACAGAAAGAATGAGCTGGGGAGGGGCAGAAAGACAGAAGAGAATCCCAAGCAGTGTCGGTGCAGAGCCCGGTGTGGGGCCTGAACTCACGATCCGTGAGGTCATGACCTGAGCTGAAGTCAAGAGTCGGACGCTCGGGGCTCCTGGGTGGCCCAGTCGGTTAAGCGTCCGACTTCGGCTCAGGTCATGATCTTGCGGTCCGCAAGTTCAAGCCCCGAGTCAGGTTCTGTGCTGACAGCTCAGAGCCTGGAGCCTGTTTCAGATTCTGTGTCTCCCTCTCTCTGACCCTCCCCCGTTCATGCTCTGTCTCTCTCTGTCTCAAAAATAAATAAACATTAAAAAAATTTTTCACAAAAAAAAAAAAAAAAAGAGTCGGACGCTCAACCCACTGCGCCACCCAGGCACCCCTCCTTTGAGTACTTTAGATGCCTTACAGACGCAGAGCCATATAGTAGTGGCCTTTTCGTGACTGGTTATGTCACTTATAATGTTCTCAAGCTTCGTCCACACTGTGATGGTGGAATTTCCTTACATTTTCAGGCTACATGATATTCCATCCTATGTACGGACCGCATTCTGTTCATCCATCGGTAGGCATTTGGGCTGCTTCCACGTTTTCGCTGTTGTGACCAATTCTGCTATGAATGTGGGTGTGTAAATATCTCTTCAAGACCCTACTGTCCAATTCTTTCTAAGTGGGATTGCTGGCCATCATAGAAGTATCTCTTTAGACTGCCAAGTGACAAAATTGGTAGTACAAAGACCAGTTCACAAGTTATATTTGTGCAACAGGGGAGCATATCAGAGGGAAAGTTTCTAGCTCCCTTTACGCCTTGTTTACAGTTTATTACGAGCACTACTTTTTAAACTTGTTATGGAAGAATACATACCGAAAAATACAAAAACGTTAATATGCAGTTCAATGCATTTTCTGAAACTGAACGCACTCGTGTAACCCACATTCGTGGTAAGAAAGAAGACATTAGGGGCACCTGGGTGGCTCAGCTGGTTAAGCCTCTGACTTCGGCTCAAGTCGTGATCTCACGGTTTGTGAGTTCAAGCTCCACATTAGGCTGTGTGTTGACGGCTCGGAGCCTGGAGCCTGCTTCAGATTCTGTGTTTGCCTGTGACTCTGCCCCTCCTTTGTTTACACTCTGTCTCTCCCTCTCTCTCAAAAATAAATAAACACTAAACAGAATTTTAAAAAGGAAAAAAGAAGGACATTGCCAGACCTAAGTAGCCCCTTTCCCAACCTCCTCAAGGGGAAACCACCTGAGCTGTCAGCCTAAATAGGCATTGTTGATACTCAAAACATCCTAGAGGGAAAAAAAAGAATTAAAAAAGAAAAGAGAAAGAAAGAAGAAGAGGGAAAGAAAGAAAAGAAGGAAGGAAGGAGGGAAGGAAGGAAGGAAAGAAGAAAGAATGAATGGAAGAAAGAAAAGGAGATGGGAAAGGAAGGAAGGAAAGGAAGGAAGGAAGAATGAATGAATGAATGAATGAATGGAGGGAGGGAGGGAGGGAAAGAAAGGAAAGAAGGAGGAAAGAAGGAAGGAAGGAGGGAAGGAAGGAAAGAAGAAAGGAAGAATGAATGAATGAATGAATGAAAGGAGGGAGGGAAAGGAAGGAAGGAATAAGGAAAGAAAGAAGGCTGAGTTTGAAGGCCAGCCTTCCCTTTAGCTGTGTGACATCGGGCAACTGAGTTAACAGCTAGGATCAGCTTTTGATCGCCACAGTGGACGTCCTCCTAATGCCCCACCGCCGCTCAGCTCAGTGCTGTCACGAGGGCCGTGACCTGGTTCCTGGATTTTATCACAACTAAGGGGAAGCAATGATATTCTGGAGATTAGCGTAACGTCAGGCTCTACCCTCTGCTCTTGAGGGTGGAAATTCTAGAAGAGCATATGTCATGTCCACTCTGTGAAGCTTCCTGGGGATTTTGCAGGGCAGAAAGGAAGAAGAAGAGCCAGGTTCTCAAGGGCCGGCAGGAAGCCACGTCCAGCGAGCGGAGAAAGCAGGGAGCAGGTGATCCGGTGCCCCTCGAAATGAGCGTGGGCTCCACCAGCCGGGCGAGATCCCTTGTTGGGCCAGGTGGTTCTGCAATTTTCACATTTATATTTAGCACAACTTCTGAAAGTCTTGTTAAGGGAGGCGTGGAATCGTCCCCGGAGGGGAGTGTGAAACAGAGCAATGTTCTTGCAAAGCTCCATAAATAAGAAGGTAATGGGCCCACCCGATGAGCAGGGGTTGTCCGCACTCATTCAGCCTCCCCAGGGGCGGGCTGGAACACTCTAGGCTTCTCATGCTCTCTCTTTCACACTGAGGAGAGCACTTAGCGAAGCCTCCTGTTTGCCTTAAAAGGGAAATTAAGTTCCCCCATGCGTGGCATTGTGTGGGAGATAACATTTCAGTGCATGGTCATATGGCTTACCAGTAACCCTGATATTAACATAAAGAGAAATAAAAATAATATTTCCTCTGGTAACCCAGTGACTTTTGCAGGAAACAGAAAAACCTCATTTTTTAAAAAAATGTTTATTTTTGAGAGACAGAGAGCGTGAGCGGGGGAGGGGCAGAGAGGGGTGGGGGACAGAGGATCCCAAGTGAGCTCTGTGCTGACAGCAGACAGCCCGATGCCGGGTTCGAACTCACGAACCATGACATCATGACCTGATGAAGTTGACCCCTAACCAACTGAGCCACCCAGACACCCCAGAAAAACCTCAGTTTCCTCATCTAAAGACAATCTGAGTGAGGCTCCGAGTGGCTAACAGACTTGTCTAAAGTCACCCAGTTGTTAAGAAGCAGTGCGTGATCTTAAAACGTGGGTCTTGTGTTGCTAAAATTTAAAAGACCAACCAGGGGTGCCTACGTGGCTCAGTCCACTGAGCATCTGACTCTTGATTTCAGCTCAGGTCATGTTCTCACCATTGTGAGATTGAGCCCTGCGTGGGGCTCTGTGCTGACCGCTCAAGAGCCTGGAGCCTGATTTGGATTCTGTGTCTCCCTCTGCCCCTCCCCCACTCATGCTCTGTCTGTCTCTCTCTGTTTCTCTCAAAAACAAATAAACATTAAAAAACATTTTTTTTAAATTTTTGACCATGGATAACTTATGAGAATTTCTCATTGTTCTAATTTGTTAATAACATAAATTCCCATCTGTAATGTTTCTCTCTTCTTTGGTATTAAGATAACTAAGTTATTGGGGCGCCTGGGTGGCGCAGTCGGTTAAGCGTCCGACTTCAGCCAGGTCACGATCTCGCGGTCCGTGAGTTCGAGCCCCGCGTCAGGCTCTGGGCTGATGGCTCGGAGCCTGGAGCCTGTTTCCGATTCTGTGTCTCCCTCTCTCTCTGCCCCTCCCCCGTTCATGCTCTGTCTCTCTCTGTCCCAAAAATAAAAAATAAAAAACGTTGAAAAAAAATTTAAAAAAAAGATAACTAAGTTATTAAACTGCATCAGGAACTGAGCTGGAAATTGACATAAAGGTTATAACTGAACACCCAGTCTCAACACTGAAGACCTACGTACGCTTCTAGTAGAAGTAAGAGTTCTCTGCTGTAAAAGAACTATTTCTGTGCGTGTGCTTTCTGATGGCTGTTCTTTACTGTAGTAACACGGAGGTGTGTTTATAATAAATTACGAGCTTTGAGTAGAAGCTTGGAAATAAGACTCAAGACGCATCTGGGTGGCTCAGTCAGTTGAGCGTTCGACTCTTGATTTCGGCTCAGGTCACGGGACCTTAGGTCATGGGACGGAGCCCTATGTCTGACTCTGCACTGAGCATGAGCGTCCTTAAGATTCTCTCTCTCTCTCCCTGTGCCCTTCTCCCCCACTCCCTCATGCTTGCTCTCTCTCTAAAATTAAAAAAAAAAAAAAAAGTCAAAAGATGGGAGGCAGATTCTAGTGTGCACTCAGGCACGTAGGTGGGGTTCAGGTCTGATGTGTCAACCAGCGTCCTTACAGGAAACAGATGGCATGCACAAAGGAAGGGTTAAAGAAGAGAGTTCAGTGAAGGGGCCCTGTAGGGAGAGGTGGGTGGGGTCAAGGGAATCCAGGAGGAAGCTGGATGTAATGGAGCTGGGTGTGGGAAATGGCACTGTTGTCTCTCAGTTGACGGTTCCTCCCAGCCCACATCTTATGCCTCTGCTTGTGGAGCGTACTTCCTGCCCCTTTGGCCTTGGGCTTCATTCACTGACTCGCTCTGGCCAACGGAATGAGAGCAGATGTGGTGAATACCGTACCTACATGGAACTTTAAATGTGCAAAATCTTCTTCCCTTGATTGTGTGTGTGAGCTCTGGATAAGATGAGATGTAACTCCTGTGATTAGGTAACTATGCAGTTGACTCCGAGTCAATCAAAAGGGAGACGTCCTTGGTGGGCCTGACCTGGTCAGGTGATCTTTATAAAAGGGTGAGCCTGACGTAATCAGATGACCTTATGAAAGTGGGGAAACCCTCCTGCTGAACTCAGAGGCAAAGCGAACAGCTGCTTGTGAACTGCCTATGAAAAAGACAATTCTCTAGGAGTTGACAGCCTTGGTCAGGCCCTCAGCTTGACTCCGGGCTGGTGCCTTGGCCAGACTCCTGGCCCACGAAATCATGAGATAATACATGCATGTTGTTGGAAGCCTCTAAATGTGGAGTTGAGTGGAAAAACAATTCACCAGGGAACATAAATCCTCAGTGTTACCCTACTTTATACATTCTTTTTAATGCTAGGATGAAAAGAATAGAGGAGTTGCATTCCCTTTGTAGTTTACTCATGCAGCTTCAGTGAAGAGGGAGGGGTAGGTAGGAGACAAATCAGACGGATTCCCTGCAGAAGCCCTTTTACAATCACTTTCTAGCACAATTAGGGGGCTGGTTTTTTTATGAAAAAAAATTTTTTTTGTCTTAGAGAGGGAGAGACAGAGCACGAGTCGGGAAGGGGCAGAGAGAGAAGGAGACACAGAATCGGAAGCAGACTCCAGGCTCTGAGCTGACAGCACAGAGCCCAACGCGGGGCTCGAACTCAGGAACCGTGAGATCATGACCTGAGCCGAAGTCGGACGTTTAGCTGGCTGAGCCACCCAGGCGCCCCGGGGGCTGTTATATTCTAACACTGACAACACCCATCCTAAGCCCTTCACTTACCTGAATCTCAACCTCATGCTTCTAGCCGGTCCCCTGTCCTCCCCAGGAAGGGCAGGGACCCTGGCCAGGACCCAGCCCCAGCCCTGTCTGCAGGCCCCTGGTAGAGCACTCACTCCAGTGTGGGGTTGGCTTATGTGCTCTTGGGCTCCCTGGTCTGTCAGCAGAAATGACGTCTCCAATGCTTCTGGAGTTCCTCAGCACTGTGCCAAATGTGCCCTCACAATCCCCCAAATGTTGGCTAAATGCTTGAGCTATTAATAGCATTCCGATACTGACTTTCCGCAGGGTAGCCGTTCTCAAAGTGTGTTCCTCAGACCAGAGTCAGCATCTCCCGGGAACCTGTAGGAAATAAGTCGTGGGTCTCACCTGCTGAGTCACAAACTCAAGGGTTGGGGCCCAGCCATGTGGGGGTGACAAGTTCTCCCCGTGGTTCTCCTTGCTTTCAAGTTGGAGAATCTCCTCCCTGGCCTAAGGGTTCATATTTTCAGGGAATCAGCCCCTTCATCGTTCCCAGAATGGTCCCTTTCTCTCAATGTTTCTGTAGCTGTTTTATTTTGGATTTTGCACAAAAGTCCTCAAAGTCATATCATCAATATCGTGCTCACATTCCTTGTAATCATCTGAGATCCGTATTTCAGTGGAATCATCATACCTTCAATTTATTGAGAAGTTACTAGGTACCAAGCACTCAGCATAGTGCTGAATGCAAATTATCTTCCTCTCAAACCTGCCCCAGGAGAAGAGGCCGAGGTGACCCCGCTTGTCAGAGGCAGAATCGAGTGCAGCCGTGTGCAGTCACATTGCCACAGCCGGTCGGGCTGGACTCGAAATTCGGAGCCAGGGTGTCCTGCTTTAAAATCACGGCTTGGGCGGCTCAGTTAAGCGTCTGACTTCAGCTCAGGTTGTGATCTCACGGTTCTTGGGTTCAAGCCCCGCACCAGGCTCTGTGCTGACAGCTCAGAGCCTGGAGCCTGCTTCCGATTCTGTGTCTCCCTGTCTCTGCCCCTCCCCTGCTCGCACTCTGTCTCTCTCTCTCTAGAATACATGAACATTAAAAAAAATTTTAAATAAATTTTAAAAATCACTGCTTGCAACCCCAGACTCAGTAGCCTCAGAATCCTAGACCCCAACTTTTAAAACGCACCAACTGTTTACTGCATCCAAATCGTGTGCCCCAGAAAGCGTCCTGCTGGGGCTAAGGACGAGCATGACCATGGAGGTGGGGACACCACGGTGTGCAGCCAGTCCCTGCCTGTGGTATCGTGGAACGCGCAACGCCTTTGTCCCACCAGCCTCCGTGGGAAGCTCTTTGTTCCGGGAGAAGCCGCACGTGTTCAGGGAACAGAGGACACCATGACCGGCTTCCTTGGAGGTGTGGATCCTCTGTGAGAGCCACTCGGCCTTTCTCCTCTGCTCCAGACTGCCTGCTGCAGCCAGCACCCCAGGCTTCAAGCCATCTTGGCCCCCTGCAGCCCCCCAACCCCTTTCCCAGCGGTTTCCCCCTGACCCTTCCCTCCCACCTCTGGCTCCCACCCTCCATCTCCGTCGTGGATGTGGCAGCACGGTTATATTTCAGGGTCCCTAAGCAAAGCCCCACGCAAACACTGGCCGTGCCCCACTCCCACCACCTGGTCCTCTTGGCCATCCGCCGATGGGACTTGTCACCTAGTGCCCGAGCACCATGAAAATTGAGAGTCGGCGGACTGAGTCCCCTGCCCTGATCTTTCTTCCTGCTCTGAGGCTGTCATCTCCGTGATCGACTGATTCCTCCGGGGCCCTTACAGCATTTCCATGTTTGGGTCTCCTAATACAAGAGAGAAGTAGATCTATAAATCATTATCATATTTGTTTGCATCTGTTAGTATGTGAAAATATATATAACACAAAGTTTGCCATTTTAAATCATTTTATTTATTCTTTTTTAGTTTACTTATTTTGAGAGAGAGAGACAGAGACAGAGACAGAGAGAGAATGCTTGGGAGGGGCAGAGAAAAGGAGACAGAGAACCCCAAGCAGGCTCCGCACTGTCAGCCCGATGCGGGACTCCATCTCATAAATGCTGAGATCAAGACCTGAGCTGAAATCAAGAGTCGGATGCCTGGGGTGCCTGAGCGGCTCAGTCGGTTAAGCGTCTGACGTTTGGGTTTAGCTCAGGTCATGGTCTCATGGTTTCTGGGCTCAAGCCCCGTGTGCTGACAGGGTGGAGCCTGCTTGGGATTCTCTGTCCCCCTCTCCTTCTGCCTCTTCCCTGCTCCCTCCCTCTGTCTCTCTCTCAAAAATAAATAAATACACTTAAAAATTTAAAAAAAAAAAAAAAAGAGTCGGACGCTTAACCCACTGAGCCACTCACATGCCCCAATTTTAACCGTCGTGAAGTGCACACTTTTGTGGTATTAAGTGTATTTATCGCCACTGTACCCCTTCCAGAACTTTGTCATCATTCCCAAAAGAAACTCTCCTCTCATTAAGCAATAAGTCTGTGCCCTAACTCCCCTAGACACCAGTAACTACTCTCCTACTTTCTGTGTTGATGAGCTTACTTATTCTACATACGTCATAGGAGTAGAATCATGCAATATTCTTTTATCTCTGTATTATCTTACTTTTTGAACCAGGAGGACAATGATAGGTGTGGGGACAGAGGGTGGATAGGGAGAAATGGAACTGTCGATGGCGAGTGACATTAGGTTCTGTATAAATACAATAAAATACAAACGTAAACAGCGGGGGGTGGGCATCATGGGGGCCCCCCTATAGTCCATCCAACACACTTTCAGGGTGCAAGAATGAGGGGAGAAAGAGCTGTGGAAAGCCCCCATCTGCTCTTCCTCGGCTGGCCTGAATTCAGTCACCGACCCTGAGAGTATATAGTCAAACCTTTTACCCCAACATCATGGGGCAGTGACGGTTTTCGAACAGCCTTTGATTAAGACTGTAATGAAACGAGGGGCGCCTGGGTGGCGCAGTCGGTTAAGCGTCCGACTTCAGCCAGGTCACGATCTCGCGGTCCGTGAGTTCGAGCCCCGCGTCGGGCTCTGGGCTGATGGCTCGGAGCCTGGAGCCTGTTTCCGATTCTGTGTCTCCCTCTCTCTCTGCCCCTCCCCCGTTCATGCTCTGTCTCTCTCTGTCCCAAAAATAAATAAAAAAGGTTGGGAAAAAATTAAAAAAAAAAAAAAAGACTGTAATGAAACGAAATGGAAGGAAAGATTGGTTTTAAGCATTACTGACTCATCTTCCTCCACCTGCAAATTTCAGCCCCAAAATAACTTGAAAAGAAAAAAACCTGGTTTATTTACATTTCCTCTCTATTTTTAACCGCCTTTCTGTTTAAAACATTTAATATCTTCTGAAGCCTTTTTAGAGCCCATCGAACCTGTAGCAAGATATCGTATTTATTTTCATAGCTATTTTGATCCGCTTAGAGAACTTTTTGTTTTCATGGGAGCTTTTAGGGAAGGTGAATCAGGTCAACTTGTCTGGCTGACTTGTCAACCGGCAGTGGCAGCTGCTTAATAAAACGGTGCTAAATGCAGATGTACTAATCATGTGTCTCTTTTTATGTGGCTCAATTTTCCATTACTTGAAGTTCCCAAATGCTAATAAACCCTAATGCACTATTTTTGGTGGGAATGAATGCATTATGCTTTTCAGAGCTGATGTTTTTACATAACTAGAAAACGTTCTGTAAGAGAGGAAAAACCACCCTCGTAGGGTGCACATCATTTGGGGTTTTTTTTTTTTTTTTCCTATTGATCTGGAGCTGTTTAAGCAGAGAAGCGGGGAGAAACATAAATGCAGCAGAGGGAAAAATACACCTACACGTTCCACCCGCCTCTCCTACCTCCTGTCTGCTAGGCTACGGGTTCTTTTACATCTGCTCATTTCACACTCACGAGGCGTACATTTTCAAAGGGGTCTAATGGAAAAAGATGTGTCTGGAAGACAGCAAAGTGATTCCTGAGACTCTAGAAGAGAATGCATTTGTTATTCTTCCAGCCATACTTAGAATAAACCTTTTGCCATAGAGTCGTTGGAAATCAAAAGCCCTCATTAAAACCTGAATGAGTGCAGATAAAAGTAAGGAACAGGTGAGAGAAATCAGGAGTGTTAGCAAACTTCTTTTGGAGAATTGACTAAGATGGGGAGTGAAGGCCCTTTCTAGAAAAGACCATGTCTCCATGTGGCTGATGCAGGTGTGTACTTGGATAAAATACACTGGGTGTTATTGCACTAGCTGTATGTAAGTTACACCTCAGAATTTAAAGACAAAAATCCAACCTAACCCAAGCCTGGGGTAGTTCACACCTGCCTTAGAATGTAAAACTAGCAACTAACAGTCAACAAAAATTTCGCCTCCCTAATCTGAGCTGTTTATTCAGCGTCCCTCCCTTCTCTGCCCCCTCCACCCTTGTCCCCTACAACAGTTATTTTTGTTGCACTTTACTTTATTCTTTTTCAAGCAGCTTCTGGCAGAAAGATGTAGCGTTTTAAGAGTTGAATATCAGAGTACTCATATTTCCCTCTTGAATGTTTTCTAATTCCATCCCTTGCTATAGATACATTTTGTATCTCTTCTCCTTGGTTTTGTCTAGCAGGCTCCTTGTCAACGGCTCACCTGTATTTCCCGGAACACTAAAACCCATAGGTTCATGCAGCTTTCAGTATGCTACAAACAATATCCAGCATTGCTTATGCTTTTTCTATTAGTTGATTGTATTTACTGCTTCTATTGAGGAAAAAATGATAATAATGGTTCTTTGCCCCAAGAAGCTCGAGCAGTCAGTGTTGGGGTTTCACGCTGTGTGGCTCTGAGGACGGTTCTGGCAAATGTGTGGTGGGATCTGAAGGCGCACACAGTAGGATGTATATCTGCAGTGGGTCTGATGGCGCATGGAGTTTGTTTCTCTTTGCTGTGTTGCTGTGTCTGAAATTAAACTGAAGCCAAGTATCAAGTGGGAGAGCCTTGTGTATTTCTTCCCCAGTTTCCTTGGGGGGGGGGGGGATGTTTGGCTACCTTTTCACATACTAAGTAAGTTTTATTTTGCAAAAAGAAAGTTTTATATTTTAGAAACTTTAATGAGACCTTTTCCTTACTTTTGGGGGAAGTTAAGATGAAAGTCACATAACATAAAATAAGTTTTTTTTAAGCATGCAATTCCGTGTACATATATAGAGTTGTGCAACCTTCTCCTCTATGTTGATGCAGGACGTGTTCATCATTCCCAAAGGAAACCTCCTAGCCATTAAACAGCCACTCCTCATTCCATTCCCCCTTTGCTCCAGCCCCAAGCAACCATTAATCTGCTTTCTGTCTCTAATGATTTACCTACTCTGGACATTTCGTAGAAATGAAATCATGCGATATGTGACCTTCTGTCTCTGGTTTCTTTCACTCAGCGTGTTTTTGAGGCTTATCCACATTGTAGCCTGTGTCGGTAATTCATTAAATTTATATTTAGATGAAAACACTTTTAAATTAAAAACAATCATTTTATTTATTTATTTTTTTCATTAGTATTTTTGAGACACAGAGAGAGACAGAGAGCAATCAGGGGAGGGGCAGAGAGAGAGGGAGACACAGAAAACAAAGCAGTCTCCAGGCTCTGAGCTGTCTCAAACTCACCAACTGCGAGATCATGACCTGAGTCGGACACTTAACTGACTGAGCCACCCGGGCGCCCCCAAAACAATCGTTATAAACACACGGTGAGCGTTCATTCATTGAGCACCTACTGTGTGCACTAAAGCGCTGTGTTACAGCCAGTGTGCTGTGGAAATTGATGCGATCCCTGCAGTCAGCCGGCACTGGCCGCTGAAGGACGAAAGTAGATGAGTGTGTCCCCACCCATGCCACCGTCTCTCATGTGAAACTATTCTAGGTGTGTCCCCAAGGTAGCCCAATTCTTGGGACTCAAAGACTGTCATCTTTGGGGAAGTTATTTCCCCCTCCCCCCACACCTTTCTCCAAAGCAGCGTCCATTTCCCCTGAAACCACAGAAGCCACTTTAGAATTGTCACTTCGACTCATGATATGCCAATAAACAGAAGGCAGAGCCCTGTGACCATCATGACGAAGAGACATCCCTCAGAAGGCCTACGTGCCTGCAGGGGACAGAAGACACAAAGATGAAATGGGAAAACAGGAACTGTAGAAAAAAGTCAGACAAGCTGGCCGTGTCCAGGTGGGGTTGCCCGGAAGGCTGACGCCTGCGAAGGGTCCTGCGGGGCCATCTGACGTGAAGTAGCCCTTGCAGAAACAGGCTGGGTGGAAAGTGAGGCTTGGTGAACTCAGCGAGATGACCTCGTGGCCGAAGGGAAGATCTGAGCCAGGACTTGGCTGCAAGAAGACAAGACAAGGCAGAAGCCATCTTGTTCAGAGTCAAATACTTATTTGCGAACGAGCAAACTTGGACCATGTGAGAGGGAAGCAAAAGAGAAAGAACGCCCTCAGTTTTCTTGCTTCAGCTTCCCACAGCCAGCGTGCCATCTCCAGCCTGCGGAAGCCCAGGTGGGAGTGACCGCAGGACAGAGCCACAGGGTGTTCCTGCAGCCGATGAAGCACCGTCTGGCTTCTGCTATGACTCCAAAGGAATCTCCCATCATGCCTCTCTCCCATATTGTAGCAGGTGTCTCATACAGAGAGTCATGAATACAGAGAGTCGTGACTCCGAGGCTTTTCCTTCCAGGAAGCAACTTGATTCGTGCCGGCCCTGGCTCAGTTGGGCTCGTCCCCGAAGAACTGAGCCCCAAATGCCATGTGGCGTAGTTTTTTACATATTTTCCACTTCTCTGTCTCCCATATGTGGGAACACACAAACATGCAGTCTGATGAAGTGGTCTCATGTTACAAGGTCGTGAGGGATGTTGTCACACACGCGTGTAAGCCGCTTGCCTTGAGGGTTTTCTTCTTCTTTTTCTTTCCTTAGGGAGGGCGCCCTACTACATGTCTTCTCTTCCTTCACCCCCATGGCAAGCTCTTGCCCATCCTTCCAGACCCATCTCTCCAAGTCGCAAACTGAATAGCTCCTTCCTTGTATATTCCCACCAAGTACATCTCACTGTTGGGACAAACGGTTCCTCCAAATGAAACACGTTCCCCTTGCCCAGCTACAGGCATGGCACGTCACGCTAGAGCCCCACGGACCTTCCAACCGAGCCAGAGAAACAAGACGCAAGATGAAAATCGCGATTGGCATCCGAGGCACAGTACGGCCGGTAGATCGGTGGAGCCCCTCAGTGTTCCGGGGAGTCGGAGAAGGTGCAAATGTCTGAGCGCAATGTTCCGGGCAGTCAGGAAGTGGAGTCGCTGGGGAACGCGGGGAGGTCAGGCCCAAGCCATCGCACAACAGAGACACGCTGCGATGCAAGGCAGAGCAGACCATGGGCACAGGTGATTATGACTCACATACCGGGGTCAGTTGTGGGTAATGAGGTCCTGGGTGGGGGGCTGCTGAAGTCAAAGGGCACGTGGCAGACTGCCTGCAAAGGCAGAAGGAGAGAATCGGCGTCTGAGTTAGATTTGCCGGGGATCGGTGGGAAGAAGCCGCCGCAGGTGGTTACAGGGATGGAGTTTGAGTAACCGGAAGATGGTCGTCCGACAGAAACGGGAGATTCGGAAATGGGGACAGCGCTTCCTTGCTGGGCACGTGGCACCGTTTGGGCCAGATCGCTACTCGGTGTGGACGGGTGCAGCCCCAGGCCCCTCGAGCCTCCCTCCTTTGCTGCCGGGTAAGATGCCAGCTCTGTGACACACACGAGCATTGTGGCCATTTGCTAGGCACGAAGTATGACAGCTGTCACATTTGTTTATGGACCGCTTGGCTCCTGGTGCCCCCAGAGACTAACGTCTGTGAGTGACAACACACCCCCAGATGTTACAAGTTTCCGGGAAGAGGTGAAATAATGCATCAGCCTCCACCGGCCCGCTCCCGCCAGACAAACGGCGTCTTCCCTCCGGCTCTTGTCTCCGCAGCTCAGCGAAGCAACAGTCCCGTTGGCGGACCTGCCGGGCTTCTCAGGAGGGTCCCTAGCATGTCAGGGGGTCCTCTTCCTCCTCCAGCTACAAAGCACAAAGATGTGGGTGCTAGGGCACCTGGCTGGCTCGGCGGGTCAAGCCTCTGACTCTTGATTTCAGCTCAGGTCTCGATCTTACCGTTTGTGAGATCAAGCCCAGCATCAGGCTTCACGCGGAGCCTGCTTGGGATTCTCTCTCTCTCTTTCTCTCTCTCTCTCTCTCTCTCTCCTTCGCTCTCTGCCCCTCCCCCACTCTCGTGTTTACACACTCAAAGATCAAGAAACATTTCCCAAAAAATGTGGGTGCTGAAATCCATGGCCTGCCCACCCTCTCCAACGCCACAGCCAGGAAGGATGTCTTCACTGTTTTTACTCTTGGGAAAAGGTGGAGTGTGGGTCATTACTGGAGACGGTGAACAGAAACCAAACTACCCCGGAACCTCCCAGAAAGCCAGGTGAAGGCGTGGGAACAATGGACAGACAGGTTTCATGTGGTGCCACGGATTTGTGCTACTTTGATATTTGTTTTCAGGCCAGCATTGCATTAGGAATTGTCTCATTTGCCAGCTCAATGTTTCCAGGCGCATAATTTTCTCAATTGTCTGAACCAGTGAAGGTCATAAAGTCACAGAAGACATGTCTTTAAAAACTAGATTTTTTTAAAAAATTTTAGTATTTCTGCATTTCATTGAATGAAATTATAAGTAGGGCAATTTGCAAAAGTAAGGAATACAGAACTGGGAGCTTTCAGAACACCCACTAGGGAGAGTCCAAAATTAGAAAAATAGATGAATTCTTATGAGACAGTCACACTTCCCACACATACACTCTCTCGTTTCTACCATTTATCGCTCACAACTTTTATTAGAGGTAAGTTTGCCTTCTACTAGAGCATAAGCTTCTAGAAGGCAGGGGTGTGTGTTACTGTTTTGTGTTTTCTCCTGTAGATTCGTAAAATGAACTCAATTATTGTTTGTTTGAACAGAATTAAACTTATATAACTAAGAGTTTTTGTTTAAAGTTTATTTATTTTTGGGGGGCGCCATGGTTGCTCTGTCAGTTAAGTGTCCCTCAGTTCAGGTCATGATCTCACGGTCGGTGAGTTCGAGCCCCGAGTCAGGCTCTGTGCTGACAGCTCGGAGCCTGGAGCCTGCTTGGGACTCTGGGTCTCCCTCTCTCTCTGCCCCTCCCCCACTTGTGTTCTCTCCTCTCTCTCAAAAATAAACATTAAAAAAAAGTTTATTTATTTTTCTTATTTTTTTTTTTTTAACGTTTATTCATTTTTGAGAAACAGAGATAGAGCATGAGTGGGAGAGGAGCAGAGAGAGGGAAACACAGAATCTAAAGCAGCTCCAGGCTCTGAGCTGTCAGCACAGAGCCCAATGTGGGGCTCAAACTCACTGACCGGGAGACCATGACCTGAGCTGAAGTCGGATGCTTGACCCACTGAGCCACCCAGGTGGCTCCAGAAGTTTATTTATTTTTGCCAAAGGATCAACTGAAATGCTATTTTAGGAATGGCCCATTGCTTAGAAGGTTACAATTGTATTAAGTGAATTCTTAAAGCATCTAAATCCAGTAAGGAAATGAAATTTGAAAGGATGTTGAGGCGCCTGGGTGACTCAGTCGGTTAAGCGTCCGACTTCAGCTCAGGTCGTGATCTCACGGTTCATGGCTTCAAGCCCCGCGTCGGGTTCTGTGCTGACAGTTCGGAACCTGGAGACTGCTTCCGGTTCTGTGTCTCCCTCTCTGCCCTCCTCCACTTGAGTTCTGCGTCTCTCTGTCCCTGAAAAATGAATAAATGTTAAAATTTTTTCTTACAAAGAAAGGAAAAATGGGCCTTCTTTTTCATACACATTTTGGTTTTCAATGACTTTAGTATAAACATACCTTGACAAAAATTTTCCCTGCTTTTTAAATGTATTTTATCCAGGGGCGCCTGAGTGGCTCAGTTGGTTGGGTGTCTAACTTCGGCTCAGGTCATGATCTCACGGTTCGTGGGTTCGAGCCCCGCGTCCGGCTCTGTGCTGACAGCTCAGAGCCTGGAGCCTGCTTCGGATTCTGTGTCTCCCTCTCTCTGCCCCTTCCCCGCTCATGCTCTGTCTCTCTCTGCCTCTCAAAAATAAATAAATGTTAAAAAAAAAATTTTTTTTACAAAGAAAGGAAAAATGGGCCTTCTTTTTCATACACGTTTCGGTTTTCAATGACTTTAGTATAAACATACCTTGACAAAAATTTTCCCTGCTTTTTAAATGTATTTGATCCAACAGGTATTTCCTTTCTAAAGTATCTGCAGCACAGATAAAACACGCAACTTCATGCCTATAACTCCGTTTCTGTAGTTTGTTTCATAGCCACTTGCGAAGTTTGTGCGAGGTCTGGCGAAGAGGTTTGTATCAGACCAACCGAACTGACAGTTCAAAGAATTTCAAGTGTTGAAATCTGAATGACTTTCCAAGGGTGTAGCCCACACATCCGCTGAAGAAGAAAAACATCCTTCAGCCGTCCACTGGCACAGACTCTGTCACAAATATCTAATTGACAGGGAAAGTCTAAGTCAGCACGTGGACATTTTTTCACGTTTTTTAAAGCAGGCTTCACACCCTTGAACTCAACGACCCGGGATCACGAGTGCCGTGGCCTCCTGACTGAGCCAGCCAGGCGTCCCAGCACCTGCGCATTTTTGAGCTCCGTTAACTCTGCCCCTCCTGTCTGAGGCAGCATTCCCAGAAGTCCAGTGCCCGAGGCTACTGTTATCATTACCTCTGCCCTGTTCTCAAAGGGAGCACAGAACTTGGAGCTCAGGGGGGATTACAGGACCCGCTTCACCTGCCCGCCCCGCTCTGCAGTAGCAAAGCCACGTATCTGGCTGCAGTGTCTGTGGGCGGGCGTAAAACATGAAACCCGGATCCTGCACAGCCCAGGGATGCCGGACGCCGTGTGCCCGAGTCAGACGAGCTCAGGAGAACTGGGTGCCAACAGGAGCCTGGAAGCCGGCTCGGTCCGATGGAACACTCACCGTGCTGGTTGGCAAGACCTTGCTGTGGCTCCCTGGCACAGTGGGAGGTGTTGAAGTCCAGGGCCTGCCTGGCCAGAGGTGTCGTGGGTCACGAAGGCCAGACGCTGGGCGCACTGGACTTTTCCCAGTGGTAGGACGGGAATGAGGTAGGCGCTCCCGCCTGAACTGGCCACACGCATCGCTCATGCCGCTGCCTTGGAATGTTCCTTGGCCCCTTTTCCCTCTTTCTGTGCAAATCCTGTGTCTCCTCCTCCCTGAGTGGGAGAGAGACGGCCTGACAGAGAGAACCCTCTCCGTGAGCCATTTCAGCTTTAGTATTCGTTCCTGTCAACTGAGTCTCAGCTCCTGCTTTTGAACCCGTAGTGTCTGATCCCCCAAGTGTGGTGTTTGGCTGGGGCTGGGTGGCCAACTCGGCTTTGTTCGCCACCTGCCCCGCATCCCTCCGCTGAGGCCCCCTAGCAGGACGGCGGAGGAGGGAGCAGTGGGCCAGGGGAGGGGTCCTTGCTGTCTGCCTGACTTCCACTGGGATAGGGGACCCACGCAGCAGCGGGAAGGGGTGAGGAGGAAAGGACAGGGGACTTGAGTGCTCTAGACAGCTCATCCCCTCCTGGTGAGCAGGCGCCCTCAGCCCCGCCCCGGTCCCTGAGGATGGCAGAGGCCCACTCCCTGGGGGGCAGGCGCACTCACCCCTGCCAGAGCTGGCCGCTCCCCATGCAGAGGGTCCCTCCCCCACCTGCAGCACTGTTTCCTGCCCAAATGTATTTCTCCAGCTTCTTGGAGAAAGCTCGTGAACCACCCCCATGCAGGGTTGGGTTGCTGATGTCCCTGCACCAGCGTGCCCGGGGCCCAAGCCTGAGCCTGCAGCCATGCTGTCAGGCTCCTCGATGTTGTGTCCCCGTGGTGCCCAGGTGCCTGCACGGGGTGGCCTGTGGGAGCCCCCTGCGGCCAGCCCCAGCTGGGGGCGGGGGAGCACTTGGGCCCGCTCCAGGACCTGCCTGCAGGGTCCTCTGCGCCGGTGGTGGCCGCCCCCCAGGGGACCCTAGACACATCCTGGCTTGGGAATGAACTTCTAGGCGGTCCGGGATGTCTGTGGAACTGCGCACGTTAGATGCAAAAGAGTTACAAGCGAAATAGGCCTTAACGGAGTCTTGCCAGAGGGAGAGAGACGTAGAGAAAGGAAGAGAGAGACAGAAGGGGAGTGAGGCTTGGAAGTCACCTGAGCTGTCATCTCAGCCCTCAACCCCTGAGGGGTGTCCCTCAGCCCATCCACCCAGCACAGCTCAGCGAGACCCTGTCCTGGCCCGGACCCCACCCAGAGTCTGCGTGTGCACCGCCTGGAATTTTCCTCCACGCACCAGGGGAAGAGGGCTGTTGACCCGTCCTCCCGAACAGCAGGCCTAGCAGACGCCTGGCGACAGGTCTCCTCCCTGTAAATCATTAAATTGGCTCTGGGTAAAATCAGGCCCAAATCAGGTGACACTGGCCCAACTGAACCAGGCGCCTGCCAGCCCGCCCCATGCTCCCGGAACCTCACCACCTCGCAGCAGGGATCGGAGCCAACACCAGGCGGAGGCTGGCAAGGGCAGGGACCTGGGGTCCCTGGAGCACCGGCCTACTGCTCCCGGTTTTACTCTGCACTCGGTCCCCTAAGTCAGCGGGCTGCAGGGCATCCTTGCTGGGAAAGTGCCACCCAGCTGACTTGTAACTGGTGAGGACAGCAGTGAATACCAGTCACGGTTGAATAAACGCTTTCCTTAACCGGGGGCCCTGATCCCGTGGGAAAGGACCGGCCTGCTGGGAGGGCACGCCTGGGGGGTCCGTCCGCAGGAGCCTCGCCAGGCTCTGTGCTGCTCCCAGACTGTGTGATCGGGGTGGGCTCTGTGGAAGTGGCAGACACAGACACGCTCACTGGACCAAACACAAGTCTGCGTTGTGTACTCCGAAGGGTCCCCAGGGGTCATTGCCCTCACCCTGCCCGTGTGCGGCCGTGGGAAGGGTCTGCTTCCCCCAGCAGGCTGTCGGGGGCCAGCCTGACTCCCCACGTTCCCGTCTCCTGCCTTCCGGGGAAGAGCTCGGGCGCGCGGCTTCACCAACAGCTGGGTCGCTGGGACTTTGATGGAGCACCCCTGTGACAGACACTAACGTGACCTGGTCGGACTCGGAGGAGGTGAGTTGCCGAAGGCTGGGAACTCTGAGGAACATTGCCGGGACCTGTCTGTGTTTACGTCTCAGGCTCCTACTCACGGCACCGCCAAGAACCCGTATGATGCCATGTCATAGAAGCCACGTTGGGTCTGCCCTGAGGGACGCAGAGGGTGTCATGAGGAAAACTGGAAGTCATTTTGAGGTCACATGAGGTGGCCTCGTAGGAGGGAGGGAGATTCCCAGGACACGGTGCTCTATGTCAGTCTCCCTGTGGGAACAGGGACCTAGTCTCCATGGCGAACTGTGTCCACTCAGAGAAGATCAGGGCCACTGCCAAGTTTTCAAGAGGCCGTCTATCTGTGGCAAGTACCGCATGGAGACTCAACTTTGTTCCGGAAGAGAGTCTCACGGGAGCCAGATCTTATCACAGCCTTTGCTCAGATAGCCTGTGGACAACTTGGGCGTTCTGGCAGCCAACTGGCACATAATTTCTTTTTTAATTTTTAAAAACGCTTATTTTTGACAGAGAGAGAAAGAGCGCGAGCAGAGGAAGGACAGAAATGAAGGGGGAGACACAGAATCTGAAGCAGGTTCCAGGCTCCGAGCTGTCAGCACAGAACCCCATGTGGGGCTCGAACTCACAAACCACAAGACCGTGACCTGAGCCAAAGCCGATGCTTAACCAACCGAGCCACCCGGACACCCCGGTTCCCACAGGCTCTCTTGGTTTGTTTAATTTGCAAACAATGCTGAAAGCACACATGAGGGGGAGATCGTAGCTGAGAGGTAATTGAACTTGCAAGTGTGCTACAGGCCTGCAACTTCAAGATCCCCGGCCTCCTCGGTTTTGATAGCATCGTCAGCTGGTGGGTGTTTTCATTGAAAAGACAGGCATCTCATCCGTGGGTCATTCTTGCCAAGATACAGTTGGACCACAACGTACCCAGAAGTGTGGTCTCCGAGGATGGTCAGTGGCCCACAGTCTGCGACACGCACACACACACACCCACACACACACACACACACACACCCATCTGTCAGGCTGCTTAAAGAAGGGAAATTGAAACCACTCGTGATACCACTAGCCGCCTCTGAGCAGCAATGCAGCTGGGAGCTGGGGGCTGGGGGCTGGGGGCACAGACAGGCCCAACCCTGTGGCCACAAGACTCCTGTGCTCTGCAGGGTCCAGCGCAGGGAGCGCAATGACACATCTTTGGCAGCTTGGTCTCAAGTGAAGGTCAAATATATATATAATGTATGTGACAGAGTAGCCATTAGAATCCACAAAAGCAAGGACAGACGGTTTCCCTGGTGGGCAAGGACAAGGAATGAGGTGCCCATGGGACACTGACTGGGGACACACACACACACACACACACACACTCACACTCAGGTCTACCGGCTCTGTCTTGTCTCTTGCGGGCACGGGGTGGTAGGAACTGAAAACATATGGTCAGCCTCATCCCCGCGAACACAACAAGGAAGGTCCCTCGGCCACCACCGGTGGAGGGCCGCGGCTCTTACCAGGGGCAGTGGTGCCCCAGGGGACACCTAGCCATGCCTACACACGGCTTTGATCTTGCGACTGGGCGGAGGGATGTCCTCCTGGCATCCAGGGAGTAGAGAATGCCGCTAGACCCCCTACCATGCACAGGATGGCTCCACGCCCCCAAAACATGATCCCGCCCTAGACGACAGTGGTGTGCAGGACACGAAACCCCTGTGCAAGTCAAAGCCGTGCCTTCTTCATTTTTAAATGTTTTTTGGGGGGACTCAGGGCTCCCAACCAGCGCAATTTTGTCCGCCACCCCTCGGGATCCTTGTCAATGAATGGAGGCCGACGGGGGAGAGGGGATGCCGTTGGCGTGGAGTGGCCAGAAGCCTGGTACGCTGCTCAGCTCCCTCCAGGGCACAGGGCGCGCCCCAGTGAAGAAGGACTGCACGTGGTAAGCGGGCTGACATGGGAAGAGCTCATGTCCCGAGTATTCACAGTGAGGTCAAGGGGCCCGTGTAAGTGTCTGTCACGGGATCCTGGGGTGGGGGGTGTCTTCCTCCAAAACCTTAATAAGAACAAGTCACGCAAGGGAAACTTTTCTGTTCTCCCCGGATCCTTAACACCTGATGCCTCGCTACCTCTCTCCCTTCTTGTACCTCTGCCCCCTCACGTATTTTGTTTGTCGGGGGTCAGGGTAGTTTTTAACAGCTTTATGGGTGTGTAATTCACACACACATTATATACATTCATCCTTTCAACGTGTACAGTTCAGTAGGTTTTGTACATTTGCAGGGATGTGTGACCATTATCTGGTTCCAGAACATTTTTCTCACTTCAAAAAGAAACGCGGTGCCCATTAGCAGTCCCGCCACATTGCCTCCTCCCCCGGCCCCTGGCAACCACTAATCTGCTTTCTGTCTCTAAGGATTTGCCTGTTCTGGACATTCCATATGTTACAGGCTGGATTGTGCCCCCCCCCCCCACACACACACAAGGGTCATACATGGAAACCCTAATTCTTAGCACCTCAGAACGTAACCGAATTTGTGCGTAAGGTCTTTAAAGAGGTGATTAAGGTAAAAATGAGGTCAGTAGGATGGGCCCTGATCCCATAGGGCTGGTGTCCTTGTAAGAAGAGATTAGCACACAGATGCACGCACAGAGGGGCAACCACGTGAGGACACAGGGAGGAGGTGGTGTCTACACGACAAGGAGAGAGACCTCAGGAGGGACCAGCCTTGCTGACACCTTGAACTTGAATTCCAGCCTCCACAACTGTGAGAAAATCCATGTCTGTAGTTTAAGCCTCCCGGTGTGTAGTGCTTTCTTCCAGCAACCCCAGCCGTGTAAATAGAATCGTCCGGGCAGCTCACGGTTCCTGTCCCTGTGCTTTAATAAAACCACCTTTTTTGCACCAAAAAAAAAAAAAAAAAAAAGGTAGCGTCCAGCATGTGGCTTCTCAGTCTGGCCTTCCCTCACCTTCTGCCCACTGGCCACATCTCCTGCATCCCGCCCCCCGCTCCCCTCCTTTCTCCCTCTCTTGGGGTCTCATCATCCACTCTCCTCTTAGGAAAAGCTCTGGGTCCTGCCTCTTCTGCCAACCCATCCCAACAGACACTCATATTCAGGGGAAAGCTGCAGGGAAAACCCTAACTAGTGTTGAGGCAGAACCAAGATGCCGAGTTGACTTTTAAGAGGTAAGGTTCCGCGTGATCTGAACCTAGTGACTCAGAAATACAAGTTACAGCATTTGCGAACGCATTCACTACCACTTTCATTTTTTAGCTGTGAGGATGATTTATTTCTAGTTGTCTTTATAAATGCCTTGATATCTTCACCCACAATATTTTGGATTATAGTGAAGGCACGTCACAAGCATTTTCATGCAATTTACTGCTGCAGATAAAGAATTTGTGTTTCTTGGTTTGTAGCTGCCAATAGGCTCTGTGATCCTGTGTGTATAAATCTGATAGATTCAGACAATTCTTCCATGTTGATAGAGCAGTCAGCGTTCCTCCCGAGAAACAGAACTAATAGAGGACACAAGCTAAGAGAGTTATTGCAAGGAATCGGCCTATGCCCTTGTAGGGGCTGGTTAGGCACGCCTGAAATCTGTGGGGCATGTAATAAAGGCAGACTGGAATTCTCTCAGAAACTGACAGAAGCCGCTGTCCCCAGGAACAATTTCTTCTTTCTCGGGGTAACCTCAGCCCTGCTCTGAAGACCTTTTACCTGATTGCGTGAGGCCCAGGCGGGTTATCCAGGATAATCTCCCCTGCTCTCAGTCGTTGATTATGGACCTTCCTCACATCTATAAAACCCATCTGCAGCATCATTTAGATTTGTGTTTGTAATGGGTTAAAATGTATCCCCTCCAAAAAATCCTAACCCCTGGGACCTGTGAAAATGACCTTCATTGGAAATAAGGTCTTTGTAGGTGGAATTCAGCTAAGGCGAGGCCATACTGGGTTAGGGTAGGTCTCAAATCCAATGACTGGTGTTCGTTTAGGGGAAAGAGAGATTGGTGCACACACACACACACACACACACACACGAGGAAGAAGTCCATGTGAAGAGGTGGAGGGTGGAATGAGACAGCTGTAAGATCAGGAACAAATTGCTGATCACCAGCAATATATTCTCGGCTCATCTAGGAAACTTTCCCTTCTTCTTCTTCTTCTTTTTCTTCTTCTTTTCTTCTTTTTTTCTGGGTAGAACATTAACATCTAAAAATTCAAACCACCTTGGAATTATCTACTCATTTGAAAAAGCTATTTTAGTCATCCAAGGGGATCTATGCAAAGGCAAAGTATCCTTTGGGGAGCACACTTCTTGATTCCCCGTTCTAAAAAGCATTCCTTCCTTCTGTGCTCTTACCCACCACTCAGACAATTCCCCGGAAAGCCTGTGTCTGCTCAGGTCAGCCCCACACCTGAGTGATTGATGGCTATGCGCTGGTGTGGGCTTCCGTGGGTAGGTGGGGGGGGGGGAGAGTTTTATCTGAAATAGTCACTTATAGAAAGGTGACTCACTCTCATTATTATCTCAGAAGTACATTAAAATGATCTTTCCCTTCCCCACTCCCTTAGGGACATTTTAAGAATTTTACATGACATATTTCTGATCTTATCAAATGGCTGTGATCTAACTAAAATAACAACAAACAGAAAGACGTCCTTACATAGGTACTGCAGAAAAGCCCCATGGTCTAGTTTCATTGAGTTTTATGGTATATTCCTCGAATCTTCTGAGTTACCCTTTTTTTTGTCTTTTAAGTCAATTTTCTTTTTTTCTTCCTTTTTTTTTTAAAGTTTATTTATTTATTTTGAGAGTGAGAGAAAGAGTGTGCACAGGAGAGGGACAGAGAGTGGAGGAGAGAGAGAATCCCAAACAGGCTATACACTGTCAATGCAGAGCTGTTGTGGGGCTCACAACCGTGAGATCATGACCTGAGTCAAAACCAAGAGTTGGACACTTAATCAACTGAGCCACCCAGACTAAGTCAATCTTCTTGAGATGTAATTTACACATTGTAAAGTCCACCCTTTTATTTTTATTATTTTTTAAAATGTTTATTTATTTTTGAGAGAGAGACAGAGTGTGAGTGGGGGAGGGGCAGAGAGCGAGGGAGACACAGAATCCAAAGCAGGCTCCAGGCTCTGAGCTGTCAGCACAGAGCCTGCCATGGGGCTCGAACTCACGAACCGTGAGATCAGGACTTAATCCGAAATCGGACACTTAACCCGCTGAGCCACGCAGGTGCTCCATAAAGTCCACCCTTTCAGAATACAGTCCTATGAGTTTTGACCAACATTTACAGTGATGTAACCAGCACCCTAATCAAGATACAGAACAGCTTGGTCACACCCCCCCCCCAAATTCCTCCATGGCCCTCCATAGTCAATATCTTTCCTCATGCCTAACCCCAGAAAATAATGATCTCAGTATTTTACCTTTTCCTGAAAGGTAAAATGGAATCATGGAGAATGTTGGCCTTTGAGACTGGCTTCTTCTACTTAGCGATTTACATTTGAGATGCATCACGGGCCTCAAGCTTGCTCCTTGTTAGGGCTCATTAGTGGTCCATCGTACAGGTCTACATAGTTCATTTATCCAGGTTCTGTTGAAGGACATCTGGGTGGTTCCAGGTTCTGGCAACTATGAATAAAGCTATTTGTGTGCAGATTTTTGTATGAACCTAAGTTTTCACTTCTCTTGGGTTTACAATTAGGAGGGGAATTGTGGGGTGCGTATGCTCACTGACAGACGTCTGATCTTATCAGGTGGCTGTTCATGTTGTAGAAACAACAACATCAAAAAGATTTGATGACAAAGGCAGTGCAGGAAAATGCAAATATTCCACCTCCATCTGGTTTCACCTGTGCCTTTCTTGAAACTGCTGGATTTTGTCAGTGTGGTGTCCTGCTTCACTATGTGGGAGATGAGTTTGTGCAGCGACTATTTATAAAACCAGCCTCCCTCCATGCTTGTTCTCTATAGCCAGTTTTAAACACTCAAGGCAGAAGTGGAAACAAAGAGAGAAAAAAAAAAGCACGTAACTTCTTCTAACAAAATATGGTTACCAAAAGGGAGGTAGGGGGAGGAACAGTCTTTTGAAAGTTATAATCTCCTGTTATTTTGTACCTATGACAGCTGTGTGTTATTTGGGGGAGAACTGAAACTCTTTCCTGTCCTGTGCACTTTTGAGTAAGCCCGGGCAGGGTTTTCTGTCCTTGCTTTGGGTGTGGGGACGGGTGGGCTGTGAAATCATTCGCTGATTGAGAGGCAATGAGGTTCATGTTAGAAAGACCATGAGTGTGGGAATGAGAATTGCTGGGTTTGAGCTCGCTCTGCCTCCCTTTTACCCTAAGACCTTCTGCAAGTCTTCTGCAGAAGACAGAAGGTAGCCCATGCCCGGATAGCTGCCCACTACCTAACGTCCTAGAACTGGTGAAGATGCCCCATCCCATGCCAGAAGGGACTTTGCAGATGTGACTAAATGAACAAGCTTGCCATGGAGAGATTGCGATGGCTGATACAGGTTGACCCAATGTAATCGGCAAGATCTTTGGAACCGGAAAGGGAAAAGTGAAGGAACAGCAGGTGGGAATGATGTCATGTGAGGACAAGAGTTGCAGGAGGTCCTGGGCCACCGAATTCGGGCTCTGGACACTGGGAAAGGCAAGAACACAGAATCTCCCCCTGGGCATCCGGAAGGACCAAAGCCCTGATATTCACACGGTGGTCCACACTCAGGACTTCTGAGCTCCAGAATGGTCAGATGATGGGTTGATTTTAAGCCACTGGGCATGTGGTGATTTGTTGCAGCAGCGATAGGAAAGTGATACAGCCATTAACCGAGACTCAGCTTGCCGCCTCTGTAAAATGGATATGCTTGTAACCAGTCCATGGGCTGCTATGATGATTGATCAGTGAGGTCATCTTGAAAGTGTTGGGAAAACCGTAACACAACTCTGTTAGACACAAAAAGCAGAGTGCTCGTAACATCTCAGCTCTTCCTCTGCTCACCAGTGTGCACGCTATCAGGATACATCTAGGGGTGCCTGTATGGCTCAGTCAGTTAAGCCTCTGACTTCAGATCAGGTCATGATCTCACGGTTCATGGGTTCGAGCCCCGTGTCGGGCTCTGTGATGACAGCTTGGAGCCTGGAGCCTGCTTCAGATTCTGTGTCTCCCTCTCCCTCTGCCCTCCCTCTTTCTCTCTCTCACAAATAAACACTAAAAAATATTAAAAGGGGCACCTAGGCAGCTCAGTCGGTTAAGCGTCCGACTTTGGCTCAGGTCATGATCTCTCAGCTCAGGGGTTCAAGGGTTCAAGCCCTGCTCAGAGCCTGGAGGCTATTTCAGATTCTGTGTCTCCCTCTCTCTCTGCCTCTCCCCTGCTCACGCTCTCTCTCTCTCTCTCAAAAATAAGTAAACATTAAAAAATTTGAGAAAAAAAAGGTTACATCTCATTTCACTCATTTCACGCACTTCTGATGACCTTTCCTCTTCCCAAGTGGGTGGCTGTGCCCAAGCTTCAGGCATGTCTGCTCTTCTGGAACCAACCACTGTCCCCAAACAGGAAGGGCTTGGTTTCCGAAGACTATCTGGGCTTCTTTTCCATCATCATTGTTCTCCTTCTTTTTCTTAAATGTGAAAAAAAAGGTGTTTCTTAATTTAACTTATTCCGAAAATTTTTTTGAAAACACACTATAATAAAAACAAACAATTTCGTAGGAAGAAGTTAACAAGTTACATGAGGAGCCTTGAATCACTCAGTCTCTCAGAAAGAAGGGTCCGCAAACTTTCTGGAACCCTCCAGGCAGTCAATGTTATTTACGTTTTGTGGGCCATCAGGTATGTATCAGTCAGTTAACTGTGCCCTTACTGGGCTGTAAGCAGTAAAGGATTGGGTGTTTTTGTGTTGCTGTGGAACTTCATTCATGTGGAACTTCATTCATGGGAACCGGGATTCAGATTTCATAGAATTTTCACATGTCACAAGGTATCACGCTATTCTTTTTCCCTTCGATCTTTTCCAAGTGTATCATTGTGGATACATTAGCTTGTGGGCTATAGGAACCCAGGTGTAGGAGCTGTGGTCTGCTAAGTCCTGTTCTAGAACAGATGCTCTAGATCAGAAACAGGGACTTTCACCTTTCTGGGTAGGTGTTCCTTTCCAGTAAGTGACACGGTATGCCGGGCAGTGTCGGATCCCATCTTTATTTTACATTTTGATATTTTGCTCGTCATGGAAGTTTGTTGCTTTTTTTTTTTTTTTGCATTAATTTTGATTTTTTAAATGTGGCATTATAATATTATTTATCTTGAGTATGTTTTTGGTGTGCCCTTAAACTCACCCCCCCTTAATGCCATGGTCCATTTCCCACGGGAGGGGTCCGTGGTGGGGCATGAATGAATCCGGGTAGGCGGAAGGGCAACAGAGGAACAAAGATTCCACTTTCTCCCTAGGCGGGAAGATCCCAGGGACAGATTTCAGGGCGTCTGTGAACTTACAAGGGGAGAAAGATCCGCCGTTTGAGGATCGCTAACCACTAACTAGCTGAAATTCAGCATTTCAGACGACTCTGAATGTCTATATTCTTCTCCGATGAATGACAGCAGCTTTAACAGTGTCTTTAATTTGTTACCAATTTGTCACCAAGAGAAGTCTGATCTATTTTTAGAGCAGGTTACAGTTGAAGCCGATTTGGTCTCATCACTGTTTTGAAATGACAGCAGTTCTTGGAGCCACCTCTACGGCTTACGACGGGAAGTAATGAGAAAGCAGCACGTGCATGACCATATGAGAGTTCTAAAAAAGTTTTTGATAACTATGTTTTAACATAATCGGGTTACTTTGCAATCCTATGTATTATTTTATGTGTTTTGGGCATCATTAAGCATTTAGAAACAATATTCACTGAGCTACTAAAGAAGGTCTGAGGCATAGAGACGGTTGCAGATGTCCTCACTTGTCCTTTACTATCTTAGGTCTAGTCTTCTCCTCTGAATATTGGTGATCAAAATCCCTGCCCTCCGGAAGGGGAACAAATAATTTCAAACAGAGAGGGAGGCAAACCATAAGAGACTCTTAAATATAGAGAACAAGCTGAGGGTGGCGGGGGGAGGGGAGAGAGGGACATGGGTGATGGGCATTGAGGAGGGCACCTGTTGGGATGAGCACTGGGGTTTGTATGGAAGCGATGTATCATGGGAATCTAATCCCGAAGCCAAGAGCACACCGTATACACTGTGTGTTAGCTAACGTCACAGTAGATTAGATTAAAAAAATCCAATATCCCGCATGGACCCCCACACCAACTGCGAGGTGTTGTCAGCATCGAAATGATGTGAACTGAACGCGACGTTCCAGATGGAAAAACAACAGCAGCAAGAACACAAGAACAGCAACAGAAAACCCAGCAACTCACACGCATTGGTCTGTTGGAGCTGGCCTAACAGAGCACCACACACTGGGTGCTTTAAACAGAAGTTTATTTTCTCCCAAACCTGGATGCTGGAAGTTCAAGATCAAGGTGTGAGTGGCATTAGCTCCTCCTGGGGCCTCTCTCCTGGGTGTGTAGATGGCTGACTTCCCTCAGTGTCCTCATGCTGTCTTCCCTCTGTGTGTGTCTGTGTCCTAATCAACTTTTCTTATAGGGACCCCGGGCACATTGGATAAGGGCCCACCCTTATGACTTCGTTTAACGTATTTACCACTTAAAGCCTGTATCTCCAAATAGGGTCAATTCTAAGGTGTGACTGGGGCCAAGGGCTTCTACATATGAATTTTTTTTGGAGGGGGACACAATTCATCCCATAGCAACACATTAAAAAAAGGAACCCGCGTGGTTCAATCGGTTAAGCCTCCGACTTCAGCTCAGGTCATGATCTCACAGCTTGTGAGTTCGAGCCCTCTGTCTGGCTCTGTGCTGATGGCTCAGAGCCTGGAGCCTGCAGCCTGCTTTGGATTCTGTGTCACCCTCTCTCTCTCTCTGCCCCTCCCCTGCTCTCTCTCTCTCTCCGTCTCTCTCAAAAATAAATAAATGCTGAAATAAACAAACATCATCTCACATCCATGGCAAGAGATGGACCGCTTTGTCCTCTGTGTTCCTGTCTACCTCTCCAAGTCACACGTCATGTGCTACCACCAGCACGTGCTCCAACTTAGCTCCTTTCATAGTTTACTTCGAAGCTAAGACATGCTCTAGGAATGTCAACGAAGGATCGTGGCAACATTTAGCATGTCAGTCCTGGAATCTCAGGGCTTTCTGAGCAGGCCGCTCGTGGGGACAAATATTGCCTACGCGTTAGGAATCTTTCAAAGTCAGATGAGCCTGGGGGACATTGGACACTGGAGTCAACGAAAACCGGACAGGAAGTCTGATGAGAAGTTTCATACCTCTTCCTACTCTTTATTCATTTATTTAAAAAAAATGGTTAACGTTGATTCATTAAGTTTTTTTTTTAATGTTTATTTATTTTTGAGAGACAGAAATAGAGCACTAGCAGGGGAGGGGCAGACACAGAGGGAGACACAGAATCCAAAGCAGGCTCCAGGCTCTGAGCTGTCAGCACAGAGCCAGACATGGGGCTTGAACCCATAAACTGCGAGATCATAACCTGAACTGAAGTCGGACACTTGACCAACTAAGCCACCCAGGTGCCCCATTACTTTTTTTTTTTTTTTTTATGCATCGTATTTGTTTTGAGAGATAGAGAGCCGGCGGGGGAGGGGCAGAGAGAGAGAGGGAGAGAGAATTCTAAGCAGGCTCCAAGCTGTCCGTGCAGAGCCCGATGTGGGGCTCTATCCCACAAACCTTGAGATCATGACCTGAGCTGAGATCAAGAGCTGGATGCTTAACCGACCGAGCCACCCGGGAGCCCCGATGAAACCCACAGTTTAGAGTTCAGAACATTAGAGTTCACTCCGTGTCGTGTGGTTCTCAGTGTATGGAGAAATGTAAAATACTGTGGATCCTCTGTTACAATATGGAATAGTTTTACTGCCCCCAAAATGCCCTGTGCTGCACCTGTCTACCCCTCCCCATTCATCCCCAGAACCCCTGGCATCCACAGATCTTTTTAGTTTCGCTTTTCCAGAGTGTTACTGAGTTGGAATCATATAGCGTGAAGCCTTTTCAGATCAGCTTCTTCCTCGTAGTAATATGTTCATGAAGTCCCTCCGTGTCTTTTCAAGGCTTGATAGCTCATTTCTTTTTATTGCTGAAGAATATTCCGTTGTAAGGCTGTTCCACAGTTCATCTTATCCATTCAGCAACTGAAGGGCATCCTGGCTGCTTTCAGTGTTTGCAGATTATGAGTTCCCATGGTGTATGGTGCCCTTTCGTGTAGACATAAGTTTTCTATGTAGTTGGGTAAATGCTTAGGAGCACAATTGTTGGATTATACGGTAAGACTATGTCTAGCATTTGGAAAACACTAAATTGCCTTCCAAGGTGGCGTTACCATTTTGCATTCCACCCTCAATGCATAAAAGTTCCTGTTGTTTCTCAACCTGTTAGCATTTGGTGTTGTCATTTTTTGGGTCGAGGGGGTGACTTTAACAGATGTATGAGGGTATTTTTTTTAATGTGCAATTTCCTAGTGATATATGTCAGCATCTTTTCAAATGCTTATTTTCCATTTGTATATCTCTTTGGTGAGAGATTTCCAAATATGTTGCCATTTTTAAATTAGGTTGTTTTCTTGTTGTTGAGCTCTGAGAGTTCTTTGTGTATCTTGGACACAATCCTTTATTAGATATGGATTTTGCAAATATTTTCTCCCAGTCTATCACTTGTCTTTTCATTCTCTTAACAGTGGATTTGTAGAGCAGATGTTTTAAATTTTGATGAAGTTCAGCTTAGCAATTTTTTTCTTTCATGGGTCATGTTTTGGATGTTGTATCTAAAAACTCATTCCTTGGGGTGCCTGGGTGGCTCAGTCAGTTGAGCATCTGACTTAGGCTCAGGTCATGATCTCCCAGTTCGTGAGCTCAAGCCCCACATCAGGCTCTGTGCTGACAGCACAGAGTCTGGAGCCTGCTTCGGATTCTGTGTCTCCCTCTCTCTCTTCCCCTCTCTCTCATTCATGCTCTCTCTCAAAAATAAACATTAAAAAGTTAAAATAAAAACAAAAAACTCATTGCTAATCTCAAGGTCACGTAGATTTTTCTCCTATGTTATCTCCTAGAAGTTTTATAGTTTTGCTTTTTACATTTAGATGTATGATTCATTTTGAGTCAGTTTTTGTGAAAAGCATAAGGTCTCTGGCTAGATTATTATTATTATTTTTTTGCATATGGATGTCCAATTTTCTAGAACCATTTGTTAAAAAGGATATTCTTTCTCCATTAAAATGCCTTTGCTCCTTTGCCAAATTAGTTCAGCCTATCTGGGTGGGCTTCTCCTGCCTTTTAATGAAAATTTTGTCTGCTGTTTTGGGGGGAATACTGATAGCATTTGGTGCAAGCAGACTCGTGTCAACAACCTCCAGTCAGCAACCAAAAATAATTGTTTGGAATATAGATCTTGTGCCCTGGATACCTGCTGGAATCACTGCTGCTCATAGCCCCCCTCCCTCCCCCCCCCCCCCCAATATACCTTCACTTTTATCACAGGGCAATAGCTCCTCTCCCGCTCTAGTTTATTTCCTGTTTTCCTTGTTTCCTCCCACCATATAGGACGCACATTTGAAAAAACTGCAAAACACATTAAATAGTCTAATTTGCCACCTACCTACCACCCCTCTGGTATTTCAGAAAAGGGAATATCAGTTTATCATGATAAACGTAGGCGGTCTATTTTCCTGTCTGAGGTCTTACAAAGTCCCTTAGGGGTCCTAAAATAAGCTAGGCTCCTAACTTACAAGAAGACCTTTGGGAAGTTACCAAAGAGACAAGATGGATTCTGAGCTCACTTGCTTTGTTAGTTACCGAAGACCAGCTGTGAAAATTGGTTAACACCGGTCATAGTTTGGAGGATTTCCACCACTTTCCTGTACTTTAAATGATTGGCACCTGCCAACTAATCAAAACATACAAAGAGGACTTTTCACCAGGTTTAGTTCGGAATTTCCAAGCAACTAACGACAGGCAAGCCCAGCAAGCCAGAGGGCTCGTTTGGCTGCGCGGCTACTCGAGAGTGTGCGGTAGCCGAGGGCCGCGTCCCCGTAAAGCCGAGAGCTGTAATGATGTCAACTTGTTATTTACTTTCCAAATCTGAATGACTGAGCAAGGCGAAAGGAGAATCAATCAACCACAATGTGACCCTACAGGCGGAAAAAACGCAGCGCTCCCACCAGCAGGCGGTGGGGGAAGGGAAGCACGTGTAACCCGGGCAGGGTTGCATCATGAGCTTGCTCGGGCTTTCAATTGCACCCTTGGTTTTTCGATTGCATGTAATACCTCAGCATCAGTCCGCACAAGCCCAGGGAGCCGGGGAGCAACGAAGGGCAGGCTCAAGGGAAGGCCCCACCACGTCCTTTTGGGGGGCCTTGATTGGCAACTGATACATAATAAGACACAATCTATTCTGCTGATTCACAATTATGGAGACTGTGTAAGTGTGTATTTTTTATTGATGTGCTCTAATAATGGTGTTGCAACAGTCGTTTTACATCATTGACGTTTTACAGCAATATTTGGCCGGGTGATTTTTAGGTCCGCCTTTTTGATGGAGGTCCAGCCCCTTAAAAACTCACCTCCGGCGCCCCCCCTCCCCCCCCTCAGTCCCCCCGCGCCTACAACCTGAACAACAAATGGTCCAGTGTCCCAGAAAGGAGCAAGTGAGGTTACGGTTTAAAATGCTGAGTGTACTGAGCTCTTAGCGCAAAGCTCATTATACCCCAAAGGGAGGGGCAAACTTATCTTAAAATATTCAACAAAGCAGACCCCGAAGTACTGGGTGGTGGGCGCGGTTATCTGATTAATTGAATTAAGGGACGCGATGTGGTCAGGGGTCTTCAAACTGGAAGGGAGGAAGGAGCTCTGGGGACTTTAATGCACTGGGGCTGGGCCAAGTAAGCCTCAGCAACGTAAAACCCTTTGCAAAGCCTATGGGTGGGGTGGGGTGGGGGTCGGGAGTGAGAAGGCCCCAGAGCCCAGGTACCCCCAACTCCAGAGGCCCCCACACCCGAGGTCCTGGCCTCCACCTTCGTGTGTCTGAGTTTCTTTCTCCACGAGCATTTCTGGATTTTCCCGGGAGGTGTTTTGCACAGGTCGAGGCTCCGCCTGAGCCCCCACGTTTTTGGGAGGGGGAAGAGGCGTTTGGGGTGTCCTCTAAGCCGCCGGTTTGGAGAGAGATGCACCCTCGGGCAGGTTGCAGGGGGCTGTTAGGGTAGCTGAGCAGCTGCTGCTTTGAGGTGGGGGAGGGTAACACACTAGCAGTGGCTTGGGTTCCCCTCCCCCCTGGAAACCGCGGGGGTGGTGGCCCGGATTCCTGTACCCTCTGGGTAGTGGGGGAAAGGCTGGGTTTGGGAATAGGACTGCGTGGGGGTAGGCCCGTGTTCCCTTCATCTCCCAGGGAGGCCACTGGGAAAGGGAGAGGCCCGGGTTCCCCTCACCCACCCTAGGCGTGGGGGCGAGGGCAGAGTTTAGACTCGAGGGCGGTGTAGGGTCGCAGGTTCCCCCATCGTGAGGGAGGGGCCGGATTAGGACGCCCGGCCTCTCTAGAAGCTGCGTGGGGGCGCGGACTCTCACCCCCTTCAGCGTGGGGGGAGGGGCGGCCCTGGAGGCCCCTCCCCCGGCCGTGGGGGAGGGGCAGGTTTGGGACTGGGCCCCCCCCAGGGCTTAGGGGCGGGGCCGAATGGACGCGGGCTCCCCTCCCCCGCCCGTGGGGGAGGGGACGGGCTGGGGGAGTTGGGGCGCGCTCCCCTCCCCCCCCCCACCCCCCGCCCCCCCCCCCCGGGGCCCTGGCCTTGGGGGGAGGGGCCGGCCGGGGCGGCGGAGGCGGCCCCCCCTGGCAGTCCTCCCGGCCGGGGTCGGCGCGCTGGCGGCCGTTCCCCCGCCCCGGCGGAGGTCACTGCCCGTGCCGGTCCCTCCCGCCGTCCCGCCCTCTCTCGCCGCCGCCGCCGCCGCTCCCGCCCCAGCCCCCCCCCACTCTCCGCTCTCGGGAGCGAGGAGCCGCCAGCGCCCCCGCCCCGCCGCCGCCGCAGCGCCCTCGGCCGCCATTCGGCACCCGAAACTTTCCAGCGCCCGCGCCTCTCGGGGACTCGCGGCGGCGGGGCGGGGGCGGCCCGGGGGCGGCGCGAGGCTGCTCCGGGGCGCCGGGCCCTCCTCGGCCGCGGCACGGCCCGGGCTCGGCGACGGCCGGCGGCAGGGAGGCTCGGAGCGCGGCGGCGCCGCCACAAGTTGCGCTGCCGGCGGCGAGGTGAGTGCGCGGGGCTCGGCCGGCCGGGCGCGGGGCAGGGGGCGCAAACTTCTCCGGTGGGGGTGGGGGGGGTGCTGGCGGGCGGCTCGGGGCGCCCGCACGCTCCGCCCGCCGCCGGGGCTCTGGAGGGGCAGGTCCCCAACTGTCCCCAGGGCTCAGGCAGGGGTGCGGCGCGCTCCCTGCAGGCTGAACAATACCCCGATGTGGCCGCTCCCCAAAGTGCCGGCGCGTCGGGGGCGGGCGGAGGCTGGCGCGCGGGGGGTGGGGGGGGGGCTCTGTTTGGGGAGGGGAGGCGGCCGGTAAGTTTGGGGAAGCGCTCGGGCTGTCCCCCGGCGCCCCTTTGTCTGTGTCTTCTGGGGCTGGCGGGGCGAACCTGCGCCGCCGCGGGATCCCCCCGTGGGGGAGGGGCGCCCCATTCATCCCCGGGCGCCGGCCAGCCCGCCCGGGACCGGCTGGAAGCGCGGCGGCGCGCGGTGGAGTGAGTGGCGGGCGAGGCGGCGGCGCGGGCCCGGCCGCCGCTCAGTTTCCGAGAGGCAGAAACTGTCAAGGAAGTCGGGAGCTCCCCGGCCCGAGCGAGGGGACCCGGCTAGGGGCGACATCGGTGGGTGGAGGGCGGGGGGCGCCCTTGGTCAGGCGGGGTCTGCCGAGTGCGGCCTGGAGAGGGTGCAGACCTGTTGCTCCCGGGCTCGGCGGGGTGGGGGGGCGGGAGGGGTAGGGGGTGGAGGGGGGAGGGGTGGCCCCCCTTCGGTGTGTTGAGCTGGGCACTCCAGGGGGACTATCCCTATGGGGGGGGCGGTGCTCGGAACGGCGTGGGGGTGTGCCTTCGGGTGTCGGTGACCGTCTGGTATATGACAATTTGGGGTCGCTAGAGGCCCGCCCGCGCTGGGGTAGGTCCTGGACTTCACGTGCGTCGCCTGCGCGCGCGGTCAGGCCTCGGCCCGGACTCGCTGCACGGCCTGGCATTCTCCGAGCCAACTGCCTTGGAAATTCCACAAAGTTAGAGTCGGTGGTGTGTGTGTGTGTGTGTTTTTTTCCTCCTCTTAGTCGGTAATGTTGTGGAGCAGAACCCAGAAAGAAACAAAAACTCGCTTGCTGTCGCATCCTCGACTGTTTCTGGTTTGCATTGTCACATGTGGCTTTACCCGACTTCTGGCTGTTTTTCTCCTGAAGTGCCGCCTGAGTCCCTAGTTTAACCTGGAAGGGGAGGGGTGGGACTCTAGCTGGGACGGGGAGAGCCCTCCTCAGGTCCCGAGCGTTGGTTTCCGGGTAGCAAATGGCTCTTGACGATTTTATGAAAAGTTTACAACTAGTCATTCCTGGAAAAGAGATGATGGGGGGGGGCGGGGAGGGGGGCGCGTAGGCAAGAATGTTGAGTTTGGCACAATTAAGACATCGAGATGACACTTTAGTTTTAAAGGATGTTAACGTTTCAAATGTGCTGCAGATCGTCCTGGAAAACCACCCAGCTGGATAACTAATCTAGGGATAAAAGTTGAAGTTCATCATTTGACCCAGTTGCTAAAATAGCCCTCAAGGAGATTCCAGCTCTTAAATGAAATGTGCACCTGTGGGACAAAAATGGGAGATTTTGGGTATTTTGTTTGGTGGCGTGCCCTGTGGGGCCAGTGTCAGTGGATCCTCTGGGATTGGCTTTTCTTTCTGCTTTTATCCACAGCTTGGTCAGTCCAGTAATTATCAACACCCCCATTTAAATTTCCCAAACCTCAGTGCTCCTGAATGCCCGCATGTGTTAGGGGGTTGGGGAAGGATGGTGCGCAGGTGCTGTTAGTGTTGAATCTCATCTCTACCTGTGGGAACTTCGGGCTCCCTCCTCCGTCAGGAGTTTGCCTGAATGGACAAACTTCTCCGTCAGGAGTTTGCCTGAATGGGCCGTTAGGAGGGGTTCAGTGGGCTCCAGAGCCTGCAGAGAGGTGGACAGAGCCCTTGGACCCAGCTCTGTCAGGACACCTTGCTTGGCTAGAAACCAGCCTTTGTCCCCATTTGGCTTGAAGTAGCGAAAGGGTCCACCCTCTTAACACTCTGCCGCTGACCTTGAAGGTCTGCAGCTTTTCTGAGTGTCCTTTCTATGTGTGCAGAAATGAGACTTGAAATCCTGGTGCTCATTGAGTCCTGGGAGGGAGAGAAAGAAAGAACGTGTGTGTGTATGTTTTCTGGAAACTATAAAGTTGCCTGTAAATTTTAGTTGTTCCTGTTAGCAAATCGAATAATTGTCTACGCGTTACTTGAAGGCCACGCACTGAGGATTTTACAGGCACTTGATGCCCCTGTGTGTGGTACTTCTTGCCATCCTGCTGTAGGGGACACTGAGTTGCTAACATTTAGGGGAGGAAGGATTGTCTGATTCTTGAAGCCCAGCTCTTATGCTTGGAGTTCCTGTTTTCCTGTTTACCTAGCACGAATTTTCACATTTGGAGACCTAAAGTTCCTTAAAATGACATGCACGCATTCACGAATGAGAACGTACATTGAAATCTGTTCAGAGATACAGGCCCAGGGGTTCCAGTGAGTCAGGAAACATCGACCTCAGCGGAGGGACTGCTTTCTATAGTTTCACTGTCCAGTATAGTAAGCACTAGCCACATGTGAATATTTAGATTCAAATTAATTAAAACTAAATAAAATAAACAATTCTGTTGAGTTCCTGTAGCGATAACTCACATGCTCGGTAGATGCCTGTGGCCAGTGGCCACTATATGAGCCAGCACAGGACATGCGGAAAGTTTCTTAGAGGGTGCTACTCTATAGTTACTGCAAGGAAATATTAATAAAAGTTGGTGTACTTTTTGTAGGGGGAGGGGAGAAGTTGTTAAAATTTGAAATAATTCACAGATAAACCTTTAAAAAAAACCGAAAGACCCATTTCAGCTATGATTTACCCAGGAAAGTGATTTCAGTGAATGGATTGTTATTTGTTTTTGTTGTTTTTTTAAAGTGGGCTTCATGCCCAATGTGGGGCTTGAATTCACCCCCTGGGATCAAGAGTCGAACGCTCTACCAACTGAGCCAGCCAGGCCCCCCCAGTGAATGGAATCTTGATCTGAAATTGACAGCAATTTTGGATTGAGGTGCTTTGGACCAGTTCTGAATTAGAAAACCGGAACCGCAAGCCCGAGTCTCCCACTGAGTGTTTAACCTTGGGTGAGGCCAGTAGCCTCTCATCTCCGTGCGTCCTTTTTCCCCACCTGAAGAAAGGTATAGCCATTAGCCAGTCCCCAAGGTGCCTGCCTACGCAGATGGTGGGGACTGTCCTTGGGATGGTGGAGCCCAACTTGTCAGCATCGGTGAGGCCCTGTGTGGGTGATTGAGGGTGCGGCCATGTGTGATGTGTTTTAGCCTCTGTTTGCTGTGGATACCACAGGCTTTCAGCCCCCCACCCCCGACCTGATAAGTCTTAGTTTTGAGGTTCAGTCTCTTGAGGTCAAAATCTTCCGTATTAAAAAGGCAGATAAGGAATCCTTCCAACAGAGTGAGATTTCACAATCGTCAAGAGTATTTTTTTTTTTTTTTTTTTTTAATGGCTGAGTACTAGCTGTTTCCTGTACACCAGGTCCCTGAGTCAGGATGTTATTTTTATTAGTTGCTGTGATCTTTGCACAGCTCTTTGTATTTTTTATAGTAATTGGCTAGAAATTTTATTTGTAAATGAGGGTGGGGGGAAAACCAATTTTGTGTCTGCCAGAGAGAGAGGTGACTTCCCAGATCACCTTTCTGCCATTTGTACTCACTTATTTTTGTTTCTTCAGGGCTCTGGCGTTACCCGTCAGCTTTTGGCAGAAAGTACTTACGAAATACCTAGGATGTCCCTGATTGTCTTCCAGAGGTGGAAGAAGGGTCTTCGCAGGAGGAGGCCAGGCCCACGGAAGCCTTCTGATTCTCAGTTACCTGGTGGGCCGGTGAGCAGCTCAGCTCAGCTCACCTGGGGCTGCCCCCTGCCTACTTCCCGCTGGGGGGTCCGGATTCCTGGGGTCTGCGCACGAGGCACTGGCAGGCCGATCTGGCCTAGACCGCAGCCCCGATGGCTCTTTGGTGCGACAGGACGCTGTCTCAGCGGTGGTTTCCTAATCCTGGCGTTTGCCCTCTCTTCCCCTCTTAAAAAAAAAAAAACGTGGAACATACAATAAGTTGTTGGCCTTTCACCCCTGAAGACTTTTGTTTATAGGGGTACCTGGGTGGCTCAGTCGGTTGAGAGTCTGACTTCAGCTTAGGTCATCTCGCGGTTCACGAGTTTAAGCCCTGAGTTCGAGCTGTGAGTCGGGCTCTATGCTGACAACTCGGAGCCTGGAGCCTGTTTCGGATTCTGTGTTTCCCTCTCTCCCTGCCCCCCACCCCCGCTCACGCTCTGTCTTTCAAAAGTAAATGTTAAAAAATAATTTAAAAAAAAAGACTTTTATTTTTTAAAGTTTTTTTTTTTCTTTCCCTCCTGAGAGGAAGCACTTATTCACAAGTGGAGAGGGGCAGGGAGAGAATGAGAGACAGAGATAGAGAATAAATCCCAAGCAGGCTCCTCACTGTCAGTCTCCAACTCATGAACCAGGAGATCAGGACCTGAACTGAAGTCTGACGCTCAACTGACTGAGCCACCCAGGCGCCCTGCCCCTAAAGACTTTTAAAATATAGTTTCGGGGCGCCTGGGTGGCGCAGTCGGTTAAGCGTCCGACTTCAGCCAGGTCACGATCTCGCGGTCCGTGAGTTCGAGCCCCGCGTCAGGCTCTGGGCTGATGGCTCGGAGCCTGGAGCCTGTTTCCGATTCTGTGTCTCCCTCTCTCTCTGCCCCTCCCCTGTTCATGCTCTGTCTCTCTCTGTCCCAAAAATAAATAAAAAACGTTGAAAAAAAAAATAAAATATAGTTTCAATTGGGAAGCAAGGCTAAAGTCATTTTGTAAACACTTTTTTTTGTAACTTGGAGATAAACTACCCCCCCCCCCCCCAACTATTTTTAGTATTGAAGGAAGTAACTGACCTCTTGAGTGGGAGACTGGATGTGAGTTTCCCCCTCAGGTCTTGCCCTCCTCGGCCTTCCCCCACCCCCCACATCCTTTCCCTGGGGTTTGACCAAACTACACTGGCCAAATCGGCCAGATGAGACGCAACAAAGCCAAAATAAAAACTGGATGTGGGAAGGGACTGGCGAAGTCAACATGTTTATGTAGGCAAAGAGAGCCTCATCTGAGAAAATGAGTTCAAAACCTCAGGGGAAAAACGCAGCCATCAAGGAATTCGCTTCCCCGGGTGGCTTTGTGACCAGGGTGCGGGGAACTTGACTAAAGACGGTCGTGTTCACTTGGGGCCCCTGGGTGGCTCAGTCGGTTGAGCATCTGACTTTGGCTCAGGTCGTGATTTTGTGGTTCGGGGGTTCCAGCCCCACATTGGTCTCGCTGTTGTCACCACAGAACCCGCTTCGGATCCTCGGTCCCCCTCTCTGTCTGCCCCTTCCCTGCTCGCACTCTCTCTCACAAAAATAAATAAACATTAAAAGAAATACATGGTTGTGTTCACTTGAGTGGACGGGTTTGTCCCCATATCGCTGCTGTTAAATGCTTATTGAGAATCTGCTGTGAGTGAAGACTGCAGACGTGTCCTGGAACCCAGTAAGAAAAGACAAAATTGGGGCAAATTTAAAGTTAATACACTGGCAAAGATGTTTTTTAATTTCGCAGAGGAAGCCGGGTGCCATTTATTTTGCTTATGTTTGTTCTTGGCAGACGGGAGCAGAGGTGGAGATGGGATGATACACAGGTGCAAAAGAAAGGAACGTCTTCTGAGGTGAAGGCAGGGGATGCTTTGTGGGAACTGGGCTTGGAACCCTCAGCTCTAGGATCTTGAATGAACTCATGGTTCTCAGGGCATTTCAGCCTCCTACTTTCAAAGGTGTTTGGCAATGTCTAGAAACGTTTTCAGTTGTCACAGCTTGGGGGAAGGGCATGGTGGTGCTCCTGGCACCTGCAGGGGGCGGGGAGGGGGGGCGGTCTGTGGATGCTGCCGAATAGCCTACATTGCACAGGACAGTCCCCACCATGAGGAATGATGGGCACCCAAATGCCAGTGGTGCCCAGGTGGGGACACCAACCCTGAATTAAACAGCATACAATCCTGTTGGGGAAAGAGGAGGGGGCAGGGGGAAGGTGGGTACCAAGAAAAACCTGTGTATCAAGTTCTGTGCTCCCTTTTTTTCTTTGTTTTTAGGTTTTTATTTTGAGAGAGTGCAAGCTGGGGAGGGCAGAGAGAGGGAATCCCAAGCAGACTCTGCACTGCCAGCACAGAGGCCTGTGTGGGGCTCGGACTCATGAACCCTGTATGAGATCATGATCTGAGCCGAAGTGAAGAGTCGGATGCTTAACCGACTGAGCCACCCAGGCGCCCGTCACGTTCTGTGTTCTCAAGGCACACCTGTCCGTTTTGGGAATCTGTTAGGAAGCGAATTACATCCTCTGGCAGATTGAGACAGGAAGTTTGCAGTGTTCACAGGGGAAGAGGAGACAGGCTGAGTGCACTTCGAAGACGGAATGAAAAGACCAAGAGGGCCGTGTGTGTGTGTGTGTGTGTGTGTGTGTGTGTGTGTCGTGTCGTGTCGTGTCGTGTCGTGTCGTTGCCCAAGCTCCGCCTCAACACCAGGAGTTCAGAGACCCCAGATGCAGGTGTTTCTTGAAGGCGTGTTTCTGGACTTTTTCCTCTTGGTTCTATGGATGTCGTGCATTTGCTAGGTCTTACTTTGGGTCAGCTTCTGTGTACTGACGCTACTTATTCTGGAAAAAATGGCACCTGTCTCGTGTTTATGCAGTGACATGGGGGTCACCCTGGAGTTGAAGTTACCCCAGTACTACAGGCTGTGCAGGAGCTCGTGAGCGTGGGGGCGAGTGAGTGAAGTTTCGGCCGCTCTCGGGACTCGGTGCTGCCTCTGTGTCCATCCGTTCTCTGACTCTCGAACTTCACAAACTGGGGCAGCCAGACATGGATCTACATTTTCCAAGGATCCCCTGGAAGAGGTGCCCTGTTAGCGTCTAGAGTCCGGTCCTGCTGTGTGTCTGGTCATCCTGAGCCCGCCAGTGAGCCCAGAGGAGCACCAGGCCTGGCCTGCACGGGTGTCTTCTGGGCCCTTGGTGGCCGTGGGGCAGGTGACGCAGCTGTGGGGGGAACTTCGTCTGTAGACAGCTTGCCTTGCGCTGGCCCGCCTCTTTGGGCAGATCAGTTTCTTTCTCTAGCATTAGTTTTCTCATTTAGAGAGAGAGAAAATAGAATCTATTTCTCAGGCTTGTGGCATTAAAGGAGATAGGATTATTATCCTGCCTGGAGCCCCGCCTGCCGATACCTTCCTCCACTCCGAGGTTGGGAATTGGGTGTGCAAATGCATCTTTATTAGTTAGGATGGTCTCCAGCGCTTGCTTCCTTTTCCTTATCTCTTCCTCCCCACCCCCTCCCCACCTTAAGTTGAATTTCACTGCTGCTTATATATGTCTTTATATATAATTTTTCATATCGTTCTATAAGATTGGTTATTCTCTCTTCCTGTGTACAGTTTTGTGAATTTCACTACACGCGTAGCTTTGTGTAACCAACACCAAAAGATGGATACGGTACAAGTCTGTCACCCCAGAGGCACCTGTGGTGCTTCCCTCCATAGTCACCCGGCCCCCACCACTAACTGAAGTGCTCACCCAACAGCTCTGCCCACTGGGTCTTGGTAATTGCGTTTCAACTCTGGATCAGATGCCTTATGGAAAACCCTTCCACTCTCCCAGCACCTTCCTTTGTGTTTCTCTCTGATGGCACATGAACTTCACACTTTCGCACACATGGCCCTGTGTGTTTGCCTCAGAACAGCAGGGTTTGCACTGTGGGTATTATCAAAAGCAGGGAGAAGAAACCCTTACTGCTTTTTAATATTTGTAGGAAGCCATGGAGTCAGGATACCAGGTGTCTTGTTGGGGCAGCCAAAGATCTTCTGCTCTTTTCCTGTACTGGTTAGTCCTCGCCGCCAGATGAGTTGAAATGGGATGTTTTCTGATGCACTTTCAGAAAAACGTTTCCTGAATATTTCTGCCTCACCCCCCCAAACATGCTTAGTATGTGAACTGTGTCAGTGAGTTATAAAGTCCTGTCTTCGGTTTCAAAAAACAAGACCCACGCGTGGAGTTGTTGCGTTTTTTGCCAATGAGGGTAGTAATTGGAAAAGAAAACAAGCTAAAAATATAGTTGTATTTGCATCACTTTGTTGTAGAAATAAAATGAATTCCTATGTCTGTGCGTCTCTGTAGTTGTTGACCTGTGCTTTAGGCTGTAATTTTCAGTTTTTGTGGTCTAATAGGAGACGGCATGTTTTCTAGAGGAATGGGCTTGGTGTTTGGCTTTGGCCAGATCCTGCCCTGGGTGGTCCGCCTGCTTGCGTGACATCGTTTAAAACCTGTGCGCGTCCTCACCTCTAGAGGTGGAGTCAGCGCAGGTGAGCTGATCTGGAGACTTCTATCTTGTGGGGAGATTTTAATTTGGAAAACGGATATTACTCGTGTGTTGGGGCAGCTATCTTTTTAAAACTTAAAAAAAGTGTTTATTTTGAGAGAGAGCGAGAGCACGTGCACACGTGAGCGGGGGAGGGGTAGAGAGAGAGGGAGAGAGAGAATCCCAAGTAGGCTCCATGGAGCCTGACAGCATGGAGCCTGACTCGGGCTCAAACTCACAAACCATGAGATCATGACCTGAGCCGAAGGCAGACGCCCAACCGACTGAGCCACCCAGGCGCCCCTACCCCATTTTTTTTTAAAAGAATGGTTAAGGATTATATTAAAAAGTATAAGTAAACTGGTGTTTATTTATGTCCCCTGCTTTGACTGTCACTCTATCCACTAGCGAAATAGGTGATTTTGACTTAACGTTGATAACTTAGTTATATATTTTGCTTAACACAGTACACATCGAATCAGAAAATACTTTGGGCTGTTGGGTGACTCTGAATAATTTGTATGCGTTTTGTGGTTTCCCAATCTCAAGAGACATTGTAAAGCACAAACAATGCTTATGGTAAAATTCACAGTGTTTATTCCTTGAAAACTTTGTCTGCTTTGAATTCTTGTGATTCCCCCTTCCCCCCTCTGGTGGATGCAGCCAGAAGGCTTTGAAGAAAGTGTGTTTTCTTCGTTGCTTCCCTGGAACCCGGAACCCAGAATATGACCCTAGATAGCCATCGTGGAGCACTTTCCCATCAACCCCCACAGGAGTGCAGATGCAGAGGGAGGTGTTGAGGGCTCCCCACGCCCCCCAAGCCTGATTACCTTCCCACTTTCTAAGAAATTGAAAACTTTCCTAAAGTCTACTGAGAACTAGGTAACCAGCATCACCCAAGCTGGAGTGAGTTTAAGGGGACACTTCATTTCTCACAGCGCTACATTTCTTCCTATGATCAAGAGTCTGTGCAAACATCTGGTATGGTTCAGTTCTGGTATTGTTCTGTTCTGCAAACGTTTCCGCTTGTTTGAATATCCCAGTAGGTGGAAACGTGGACAAAAAGAAGCTTACTATATGCGATGCTATTTTATTAAATCACAAATAACAAAAACTTTAATACTGTAAGACCGTATCAATGGTCATAAGAAGTGGAGAAAAATTCAGCACCCCTGAGCAGTGATCTCTGTTCTGGTGCGTTGCAGGGAGTACTTAGTCTTAACCGGGTCAGCGCTGTTCCTCCAGTTGTCTTGTAATCTTGACATCCATTTGAAGAGGAGAAACGAGACCGTGGACAGGAAGTCTGTCACCGAAGTCATGCCGTGCAGAAGGCTGTTGCATCAGTATGCAAACCTAATTCCCAGCACTGATAAAGTTCCAGGCGGTTGTAAAAAAGTAGGGTTCCAGGTGGTTGCAGAGTGGTACGTTGTATTTGATAAAAGCAGTTGAGTTGAGAATTGATGTCTCTACCATTTGGTTCGTGTGGGGAACGGATTAAACTTGGGTCCCTGCCTTAGGTTCTTTTTCCAACAGAATCTTATCAGGCACTTGAGACCCACACAGCTTTAATGCCAACTCGTGTTGGTAAAGACTCAAGCATTCAGTTACCGACTTGACAACAGTGATGGCCAGCTCCTGACAGTCACAGATCAGTCTGGGAGACATGATTTGCTTTAACTTTTAACTTGGTTATGAGAAAATACCCATTCGGTTTGTTTCTAAGACGCAGGGGTGATTCTGTGCCAATTTCAACCATTTCCAGGGATTTGTAGCAAAATGCTTTCGAAAAGCCCTAGCCAAGAGAAACAACATTGGAGGTACACCCAGCTCTGAAGTTGATGAAAATAAGAATTAATGATCTTACGTGTCTAGTGCATGACAGAAATGATTGTAGACCAGATGAGAACAAGGTGAGAGGCCTTTGGAGGTTAGAGTTGCCTTATAAATTTCATGGGAGTCTCTGATAAATTTCATGGGCTTCTGAGTACATTTCCTTGAAACCAGTAATCTCCACATTTTGTTGGGGGCAGTGTTAGGTTTTAATTCCCAAAGTGCCCTCCCCGGGTCGACTTCATGTTCTCTGGGCAGGTGCACAGCGAGATTTATTAGGGCGTAGGAAGAAACTGAAAATGTCCACGTTCTCTGTGTCTTGATACTTAGAAGATGTCTCTTTTTGTGGTCTGTGAAAAATGCATGTAACAATTGGTTGAGTGCTGTGTATAGTTAATAAATAAATTTCGTGAGTTGGGGGCACACGTTAGAAACTTTTTCGCTGATTAGGATTTGCAATGAAAGAACATTTAGACATTGCTGAATGGGTCCCCGGACACAGATGTATTCCCCCCTCTGGCTTTAGCTGCCAGAGTGTGTGTGTATATGTGCATGCTTGGATCTATCGGATTTTGTGTGTTTTAAAAGCTGAAAAAATATTCATGCTTTAGAACCAGATGACAGAATCTCCGTTGCAGGTGCGTGCTGTGCTTTTTACGCATTTCATGACTCTGCAGTGTTTTCATAATCACTTAATTCTGTTTATAAATCAGCTGCACTCATTGATGGTTGCCCTCAGGGCTCCTGAGAAACAGGCTTGTTGAAGAGATTCAGACCTTAGAAGACAACCAACGTGAGATGGTGCGGGAACAGGATTGTGATGAAAGTCTTTAGGTACCTTCAGTCTGCCTGTTTCCTTGTTGGGTCTTTTTCCAGAGACAAGTTTCATTGATCACGGTTGTTATTTAACACATTTTCAGAAATATTTCATGACAGAGGTTGTTTTTTTTTGTTTGTTTGTTTTTTAAAGACAAAACTCCCTTTAGTTGATGCTGTACTGCTGGTGTTACAGAGAGTAAAGGTAAAAATTCACGGGGCCCTTGGATGGCTCAGTCGGTTGAGCGTCCAGCTCTTGATTTCCGATCAGGTCACGATGTCATGTTTGTGGCATAAAGCTCCATGTCTGGCTCTGTGCTGACAGTGCAGAGTCTGCTTGAGATTCTCTCTCCCTCCCTCTCCCGCTCTCTGCCCCTCCTCCACTTGAGCACATGCACACTCTCTCAAAATAAATAAATAAACATTTAAAAAATTAAGTTCACGATTCAGACTACACTGTGAGCTCTGGAGGTGAGAACCGAGACTCGCCTCCTCACCCTTGAAGTCTTTTGTCTGAGCTCGTTTGCTGTGGAGGCTGAAGGTTTGGTTTTCATGAGACTAAATGTCAACCCGCAAGTCGTTGCAGGGTTTCCACATCAGCCTTTTTGTTTGTTTAACTTGAAATGGTTGATAGGTTATCCTTGGTTTTTCTGTGTAATTTTTGGTGTTCGCATCAATTTTTCCCTTTGTGAATACTGAATTTGCAGTATAAGTCTGTACGTAAAACGAAACTGGGAGACTTGCGAGTGAATTCAAAAGCCTACAGGTGAACGCTTCTTGTTCATTTCTACGTGCCACGTGACACATATGCCACGTGTCATTAACGGATCTGCATAGACATTCATTTGTCGTTTGGTAAACTGAAATACTTATCTCCTTAAAAAAAAATTGCTTCTCTTTATGGCAATAGAAGGCACCTACTGTAAAGAGGAGAAACAGGAAGTAGAATTTTTTTTCCTGTCGTGTTCTTCTAAACCTTTGTCTCTCCCATGTTATAAACCTTTGTCTCTCTTCTCCGGAGATCGATACGTGCAAATGCCAATAGTAGATTAGTTACAATTAGTGTCTCTGGGAATGTGCTTTATCTTTTATCTGCCCCTGCACCTTGCTCTTTGGAGAGGAAAGAGAAGTTGAAGTATTTTGCTCTCAGCCAGACTCCTTGAGCTGTGTCCACGTCTTTCCACGTCTTGACTTTGTGTTGTAAGTAGGTCAACCAGACACCAGTGAATCACTTCAGCTCTGATCCCGAGTCCTCTTCTTTGTTTTTGGGTGACACACTAGTAATTATTCATTTGATGATTTGCCTGCCAAATTGCCCTGAAGAATATTTCCGAGCTGTGTCTCAGAAGATGGCTGTAAAGGGAGACTGTTTTTAGAGGCACGCACACAAGTTGCTTCTGTTCCCTAAACGTGTAGCTCAGACACCAGTGAGGTGCGGAAATCTGCGTATAGTTTTTGAGAACGTGAGGCCTAGGTGTGTGAAGCAGGGGTGCAGGGAGACGGATAGTAAGGGCAAATGATAAAAGCCACCAGAACATTAAATGTATGAGCACACCAACCTTTGGAAGAGAATAGAAAAACAAATTAGTTTATAGTTTGGTCGGAGTACCGTTTACATAATTTATATCAGGGAAGGCAGTTACTTTTCCTTGGGAAGATTGGGTTATTAAAATTAGCTGTCTTCATTTTTCCACTGAAATAAAAAAAAAAAAACAACAATTGTCGTTCAAATAATTGTGTGTGAAGCTTTATAATTGGAAGTTTGATGTTAGCAAAATTATATAACCTTGGTTAATTACATTCGTATACTAAAACTAAATATAGAGTAAGATTAGCTCATGGAAATACTTCATTTTTATCTCTGTCAGTACAGTACACATGTATTCAGTAGTTGCTTGTTTCATTTTGTATTTTTGTTCTTTTATTATCCCGGACGTATTTTCAAAGTGAACTTGAAATGAGACTGTATGTTTTTATTTTCCAGTCACGTTTAAATATAAAATGGCACACAGAATGAGGTTTCCTTTGTGAATTTTGATTTTCTTAGTGGCTTCTGTGTTCTGTGGCTGCAAGGGATAAGCTAGCGGCCTCATTATTTTGCAGGACATTTGTCCTAAGGGAAGTTTGGGTGCCACTGAGTATCTAACACTAAACATTCAACCTCCTCTATTTCCCCTTGTGTTTGCTTTTCCGTTGGATGTTCTCTATTTGGACAACAAGAAATTATTAAAAAAATTTTTTTTTTTGATGTTTATTTTTTGAGAGAGAGAGCGCGAGCAGGGGAGGGGCAGAGAGAGACGGAGACATAGAATCCGAGGCAGGCTCCAGGCTCTGAGCTGTCAGCACAGAGCCTGACACAGGGCTCGAACCCATGGACCATGAGATCACGACCTGAGCTCAAGTCGGATGTTTAACTGACTGAGCCACCCAGGTGCCCCACGGACAAGAACATTTTTTGGTGTGCGTTTCTGATGGCCCAGATGTTTGGCCGAGTGGAATTTCTCTGTCCACAGCACTGGGTTGGGCAGCTGGTAGTGTTGGGCCATGTTTAGTCCTGAGAATTGATTCGGACGCATTGTAGATTCAGGTTGGGCTGTCCTTCCCTCCCCGCAATCTGCGCGGAAGTTACGGTGTTCTGTTTGGGTTTGCCGTAGATGTTTGCTGTGCCTTTGGATTGCTTACTGTGGACACCCGCTTGCGGTGGTGTTTAATGTAGAACTTTAAATGTGACTTACATCTAGTTGATTTTCTGAAACCACGATATTGAGGTATAAATTACATACCATAAAAATCACCCATTTTAAGCGTACGACTCAATGATTTTTAGTAAATTTATGGAGTTGTGTAGCCATCGTCATAATCGATTTTCATTCCTCAATACAGTCATTCGTGTCCATTTGCCATCAATCGCAGCTCCTACCTCCCAGCCACGGGCAGCCATTAATCTCCTTTCTGTCTTTGCAGATTTCCCTTTCCTCAGAACAAGTACTCGTGTGCTTGGTTGAGCTTGCCACGTGGTAGGTGGTGAGGCTGGACTTAGTGAACCTTACCCGCCCTTCCACAGGAGAGGGAGAAGGCAGCGATTATAGGCTTCGTGCCTCAGTTCCCCCTTCTGAAAAATCAGGGTAGTCATGGAGTTTTGGCAGGCTCTCAGTGTAGAACATGTGGGAAGTAATTAGCTCAGGATCTGGAGGAGCTCATCGCATAGAGTCGTGTTCGGCCTCGGGGGACCCTGCATAAAGGGCCCCTGGGACAGGTAGGAACTGAGAAAGGAGTTCCCTCGACAGTGAAGGACTCAGTTCCCAGACTGGGCCGACGAGTGAACCCATGACACGACCCAGGACATGTGCCCATTTCCCCTCCATTCATCTTGCTTCTTGATTCTTTCATGGTGTTGACTGTTGATTAGGCTTGGAGGGAAGTTTGAGCAGGGCCTGGGATGGACCTCAGCTCACTGTCCCTCCGCCGGGGCAGTTTTCCTTCCAGGGAACTCCGGACGATGTCTGGAGACATTTCTGGTTGTTACAAATAGGGACGAGGTCCCCAGGCATCTCGTGGGCTGAGACCAGAGATGCTCTCAAACACCCTCCAGTGCCAGAGGGCGGGCCCCCTGTGCCAGCAAACACTTCCCCAGCCTGAGAGGTCAGGAGTGTGGAGGCCAAGACCTCTGCCGTGGTAGCTTTGAATCGGGGGGTAGTTTTTTTTTTTTAATGCTTTAATGTTTACTGCCTTATTTATTTATTTATTTAATTTTAATTTTTTTTTTTTTTTAACATTTATTTATTTTTGAGATAGAGAGCGCATGAACAGGGGAGAGTCAGAGAAAGAGGGAGACACAGAATCTGAAACAGGCTCCAGGTCCTGAGCTGTCAACACAGAGCCTGACGCTGGGCTTGAACCCACAGACCGCGAGATCATGACCTGAGCCGAAGTCGGACACTCAACCGACTGAGCCAACCAGGCGCCCCGTGACTTATTTATTTTTGAGAGAGTGAGAGAAGGGCTGTGACCGAGAGTGAGAGAGTGAATCCCAAGGAAGCTCTGTGCCGCCTGCGCGGAGCCCAACGTGGGACTCCATCCTGCAAACTGAGATCATGACCTGAGCCGAAACCAGGAGTCGGACGCTCAACTGACTGAGCCACCCAGGAGCCCCTGAATCCGGGGGTAGTTTTAAACGAGGTACTTAGATCTTCACTAAAGACTTTGTGGGGCTCTTGGGTGGCTCACTCGGTTAAGCATCCGACTTCGGCTCAGGTCATAATCTCACTGCTCGTGAGTTCAAGCCCCGCGTCGGTCTCCGTGCTGACAGCCTGGGGCCTCCTTCGGATTCTGTGCCTCCCTCTCTCTCTCTGCCCATGCTCCACTCATGCTCTCTGTCTGTCTGTCCCCCTCTCTCTCAAAAATAAATAAACGTTAAAAAAAATTAAAAAGACTGTGACAGTGAAGGAGTGAAAATACCATCGAGTTTATGAAAGAGGTACAGGCATCTTTCATTCTTTGGACATTCCAGGGAAGTAGGGATTTTTTTGTAAGTTTAAAAAAAAATTTTAATTATTTTGAGTGAGAGAGAGAGAGAGAGAGAGAGAGACAGACAGTGCAAGTGGGGGAGGGGCAGACGGAGAGCCTGACGCGGGGCTCGAACCCACGAACTTCAGGACCATGACCTGAGCCAAAGTCGAGAGTTTTACGCTCAACCGACTGATCCACCCAGGCGTCCTGGAAATGGAGATTTTTTAAAAGCAAAGAACAAACAAGATTTTTGGAGTTAACTTTACAGGGGAAAAATTTCAATCCCTTTAGAAGTATTCATTTACAAATAATGAAATTGCATCATTGACAGACAGCTGGGGCCACCCCTTGACTTTGATCTGGGAATCACATTTCTTCTTTATCTGTTTCCCTAAGAACTGAGAAGAGCTGGAGAAAGAGCCTGATCCTGCATAACGACTCTGAGAATTCTGTCTGTACCTGGAAAAGGGCTGCTCTCAGCAGGCACCTTGTCATGGGACGTGTTTCTGGACTGGCTAGGGGGGTGACTTCTGAACCCCTAACACTTTGGGGCCTCTGCTGTGGGCCGCGTGCTTTCTGCTGGTTTCTCTAGGATTTTCCGTGGTTCCCCTGAAATGTCCACCGTGATGACCACCGGCCCTCCACCAGCATTCTCCACTTTACTGTCTGTGTTTAGTTTCCTTGGGCTCATCTGCCTTGGAGTCCCCTGCCCAGGACCCACCCTGTGCACCTGCCTCCTGTTCCCTGTGTTGTACTTTGCTGCCAGACCTTCCCCTTTCCTGCAGCTCTGGTTTCTACCCCTGGGGGGGGGGGGGGGCAGTGCTCTTCCTCCCACCTGCCCCCAACCTGCCTTCCTTAGCCCTTCCAAAGTGCAAGATCTCCTCCCAACATCCCTTTTCTGATTCTTTTGTTTGTTTCGTTTGCCCGTTCTAAGCTCAGGCTTTTTCCCAAGGTAATACATGATGTGCTAATTTCCATGAATGCAAGCAGTGTGGAGTTCTATCGTCCTCCTCCTCTTCTTCCAGAATAATCAATATTAACAGTCTATCGAGTGCGACAGAATAGATCTGCCTCTAGTGTGTTCAGCTGTCCACGTGCAAATATGTAGTCTTGTGCTTTTATCTAAGTGGAATCATATTATACTTGGTTCCCATCTGTTTTCTTTGTTTTTACAACTGTATTAAAGTATAATTGAAGTAGAGGAAACTAGGCATATATAAATTATGTCTTTAATCAGTTTTCTCATTATCTTGATTGTGGTGGTTTCACAAACATCTACGTGTAATGTAGCTACGTTATCCATCTGCCTGTTTGTATGTATCAATATAATATTTCCATTGCTTTCAAATTGCCTTGTGCCTTTCTGTGATCTCCTCCTCCCTCCACTCCTGCCTTCAGGATGAACATTGATTGGCTTTCTATTACTGGATTGGTTAGTTTGCATTTTCTAGAATTTTATATCCATGAAATTAGACCATATGCACTCATTGTTTTGCTTGGCCTTTTTCACTCAGCGTAATGATTTGGGGATTCATCCATATCGTGGCTTGTGTCATGAATTCATTCCTTTTTTTTTTTTTTTTTTTTTTTACTTATTTTGAGAGAGAGAGAGAGAGAACATGCGAACATGCCCCAGGGGAGGGGCAGAGAGAGAGGGAGAGAGAGTGAATCCGAACCGTGAGATCATGACTTGAGCTGAAATCGAGTTGGACGCTTAACCAGCTGAGCCACCCAGGAGCCCCGTGAATTCATTCCTTTTTATAGCCGGGTAGGCTTGTTTGGGATATGGATACACCAGTTGGTTTATCCATTCACCAGTTGTTGGACATTGGGGTTGGTTCCATTTTTTTTTGGCTGTGAAGAATAATGCTTCTATAAATACTTTTGTGGTCATACTAGGGGTTCTTCAGCTTCACCCTTTGCCAGAACCCCCCTGGAGAGCTTGTTGAAACACAGACTGCCGGGCCCCATCCCCAGAATTCTGATTTGGTCAATCTGGGCTGGGGCCCGCGACTGGGCATTTCTAACAAGTTCCCAGCCACCCGTCTTAGACCGCACACGCTCCGAGAGCCACGGCCTTACAGGTGGGTCTTCATAACCCATGGCTGTTACTGCTTTATTTCTTGTTCCAGATATTTCTGTCTCCACGGTTCCTTGTCTTGCAGTGTTGTGGTTTTAATCATCAGGCTTCCCATTTTTGTGTGGTTGTTGGTATCACTGTTTTCCTTTGGGCTTTTGGGTTTTACTTCCTTATGTCCAAAGGACTAAAAGGAAGAAAAACTCCGGGTTGCTGGGTTGGGCTGCTGATGTTCCCCAGAAGCCAGCCACGATACCCCCGTCCACAGGGGGCTGGCCCAACTGGACCCTTTGGGGACCTGAGCGATGCCTTCTTACCTTCCGAGCAGCTGGCCCAGCACTGTGGTCAGCACCCAGCCACATGGGGTGGCTTGGACCCAGGCCTTGTGCCCGGAGGCCCCTGGTGCTGCTGCGTCCCCCCTGCAGCCTCAGGTTGACATGTAGCCACTCACCTGTCTTTTCTCTCACAGGGAAACAGTCTATCCGTTTTGCATCCTGCGCCCTCTCACTTAACACAACCAGCCCCAAGCCAATACCCCTATCTTATTTTCACTCTGTATTTTATTTTTAATTTCCTTTTCGAGAGTCTAATCTGAATTCACTAATTCGGAGCCCCTAGATGTTATCAGTAGGTGTTTACTCTCATAGCCAGTGCATGTGTTCTATTTAAAAAAAAAAAAAAAAATTTTTTTTTTTTGGCGTGGGAGGAAGATAACTTCTTTTATTTTAGAGAGCAGTTTTTAAATTATCGCAAACTGTTCTTTTTTCTTGTAAAAGTGTCTTTGTGCACTTGGACGCGAACCTCATGTCTTCTGTCTTTTTGCCCCTGAATCTGTGGTCCGTTCCGTATTGCCTCCAGTCACACCTTCCCTTCTTCGGGCTGCTGACCTCAGCTCATTGTCTGAGAATCTTGACTCAAGAGATGCCGTGGAGTGGATTGTTGTGCAGGATTCCAGACTGGTTACGTAGGCTCATCTCACTGGGACGGTTACAGTGTTAAAAATTTGCAGTGACTCGTAATCATGAGCTAATGTCTTAGTTTCTTCTTCTTCTTTTTTTAACGTGACAGCTTTACTGAGATGAAATTCTCATTCCATGCAACTCTCCCGTTTAAAGCGTGTAATTCAGGGCTTTCCTGGGATATGCAGAGCCGTACAGCCACCACTGTTGTCTAATTCTGTAACATTTTCATCACCCCAGAAAGCAACTCTGTACCGGGTAAGCCATCACACCCCGTGTCTCCCCACCCCAGCCCCTGGCAACCCCTCACTCACTGTCTCTGTCTCTGGACTTATGTGTCCTGGACCTTTCCTACAAATGGAGTCGTGCCACATGTGGTCTTTTGTGTCTGGCTTCTTTCACTGCGTATTTTCAGGGTGCCTCCATGCTAGGGCTTGTGTTGTGGCAGTTTCTTGGTACCCGTTTTGTGGAAACTCTGGGCAGTCCAGGAAGCCTGGGAGTGAGGGGTGGGAATCCAGCTGGAAGAATGTTAGGGGATGAGAGAACCAGAGAGGCTCCCCCTCTCTTTGATTGCGTTTAAAGTGGAAAATGGCTCACAAAGGGAACGTTGTTTGTTTCGTTTTGGCTTCCAGCCTGGCATAAACTGTAACCTTCTTCCTTCCCTTTCTCCGCCCTTCTTCCATCTTTTCCCTGGAAGATCAGCATAGACAACAGTTTCGGTCAAGGAGAGCTGCACCTGCTGACCCCTCTCTTCCGCCGAGGTTTTGGGGTGGGGTTTTAGCAAGTCCTTTCTTGGGATGAGGCATAGGAAGCTTGAGTTTTCCAAGGGTGTGGTGTGAAGTTCCTTCCAGCTCTGAGGTCATGGCATTCCATCCAGCTAGACTTGGGCTTCTTTCTAGGGCCTCCCCGAAGCCACAGCCCCGACTTACGCCGTAGCAGAGTCCTAGAATTGTGTACTTTCCTGAATTTACAAACGCTTTGTCGGTGTCGGACTGCAATTACCATTCTGGGGTTGAGTGGAAGCATACGGAGGCTGATTTTTCTCAGCCCGTCCACGGGCCGCAGCTCTCTGGCTTGTCCACGCCTACAGCAGATTGCTTCTTGCTAAGGTCATGCGTGTTCTGCTGGTTTATCTCCTTTTAACGCACCGTGTTGGTTTGTTATCGCTGCGGTGACAGATAGCCCCGGCATATTGGCTTGAACGACACAAATTTATCATGCCACGTAGAGGTGAGAAGTCTAGAGGTGGCTCTCCCTGTGCTAAAATCAAGATGTCACCAGGACTGCATTCTTTTCCAGAGGTCCTTAGGGGAATCTGTTTTCCTGTCTTTCCCGCTTCTGGAGGCCCTGCTGCATTCCCTGGCTTGTGGTTCCCTCCCTCCATCTTCAAAGCCACCGAGCAGTGTAGCGGCTGTCGGACCGTTCTTCTGCGATTCCATCCCCTGTGACCACAGCGTGGAAAGATTCTCCATATGTGATGACATTGGGCCCACCTGGATAATCCGGGGTCATGTCCCTGTCTCAAGATCCTTCACTTTGCCACACCTGCAAGTCTCTTCCATGAAAAATGTTTCCCGGGCCCCAGGGTTAGGGCATGGGAGTCCCGGGGGCCATTATTCTCCCCACCACATTGACATCCTTTGTTTCTGTCTCTTAAGTTTTTCCTTTGAAGCCTGCAAGGTTCATACTTTTATTTAATGTTTGCTGTTTGTTGAATAAAGTAGATATCCGGGTCATGGGGGAAAAAAAAAGGAAATGAGGGAGTCCTGGAACCTGGCTTGTATGCCCACCTTTTGCTGATGATCATAGCCCACTCACTGAGTCTTGATTTACATCTAAGCACAACCAGGAGCTGTTTTCCATCTTGGACAGAACCAGGATTGCTGGTGCAGCTTGGGGACACACTGTTGTCCTCTCTTCTTCCCAAGAACCCCACACTTGCTGGGTGGCCCTTCCGCACTCCATTTGGGGGTCACACGGGGGGTCTCGGCAGGACCAGTTCCTGGACTTAGGGTCTCAGAGTCTGAGTCAGCTGTCGGAACCCAACAGGACCACCGTGACATGAGCAGAGCCAGTAGGCGAGGCCCAGCCCCCAGGATTTCTAAGATACTATGTGTGCCTTTATAGGACCTTCTGAATCCGTGTTCTCTGGGCTTCTGTCTCCACAAAAATGGTGGAGGAAGATGGAGGGTAGGGATAGAAGAGAGTCACTGGAAGGTTTTTGCTCAGAAATAGTTTGGGAGGTATTTGTATCAGTCAGCTTTCTGCTGTGCTCATACTGCATAACAAGCCACCCCCAAAATCAGAGGCTTACAGAAACGAGCATTTATTTCTTGCGTAGCAGTCTGTGGGTCACCCGTGGCTCTCCTGGGCTCAACCGGGTGGAACCAGGAAGGCCAGGTCAGGCTTTGGACTGGGTTTGGGACTGAACTAAGCATCTCATTCTGAGGCCAGTGGACCCCTGGGGCACGTGGTTGTGCTTCCACCTGATTGGAGAAGCTGTGAGGTGGAATTCTGCGGTGCCAAACCGCTGCCTGTCACACCCACTGATACCCCACTGAACCAGGGGACCAGGCCCGATCCAGCATCTGGGGAGGGGGAGGTCCTGCGGAGTCACAGGGCAGAGGGAGCGAATGTATATTTGTATTCCGGGGAGGAGGGGAGGGAGGGCAGAAGCGGGGTTTGTGTGTGGGAGGGGTGGGTGACTCCAGTGGATGATGCTGGGTGCAGCCGGTTGTGTCCAGGAAAATCTGCTCCGTGGGTGTTGGAGGCAGGGGTGCTCGCTCGACGTGCAGCTTCTTTGGCTGCATCTTGGAGTCCCCTGGATGTGGGGGTGGGGGGGGTCCACTCGTGTCCCCAGGGAACACGTGGCAGTGCCTGGAGACATCCTTGGCTGTCAGAACCGACTGGCGGAGAGGGTGCTCCTGGCATCTACTAGGTGGATGCCAAGGATGCTGACGGGCTGGTAACGCACGAGACAGCCCTCCGCGAGGAACGGTGTGGCCTGGGCCTGGGTGTTCAGTGGCCGATGAGCCCTGCATAAAACAGGTACTTCCCAGCTGATTCTCGTGCACCTTCAAGTTGGAGAACCTCATCTTGCAGGACTGCCCCAACTGTGAGGGAGAATTGGCAATCCTTTCCATACAGAGGCCTGCTGAGGAGGGGAAGTGAGTTGTTGAAAATGTCACAGATGGGCTGTGTAGAAGCAGGTTAAAACTTCTGGGTCTTGGCAGGGTCTCTCTGCAATCTGTGACTTTTTTTTAATTGTTTTTTTATTAAAATTTTTTTAATGTTTATTTTTGAGAGAGAGAGAGACAGAGAGTGAGTGGGGGAGGGGCAGAGAGAGAGAGAGAGAGAGACAGAGAGAGAGAGAGAAGGAGACACCTAATCTGAAGCAGGCTCCAGGCTCCCTGCTGTCAGCACAGAGCCTGATGTGGGTCTTGAACCCATGAATTGTGAGATTACGACTTGAGCCAAAGTCGGATGCTCAACCTGCTGAGTCACCCAGGTACCCCTGATATCTGTGACTTTCTATCATTTATTTTGTACTGTATCAGTCTTTTAAGTTGTATTAATTTCTTTACCGTTGCTCAAGCTAATAAACGGACTATTTATTTGGTGTTGAAAAATCTGGTTTTTATTAGATTTTCATTGTGAGCTTAGTGTTTTCTTTCTCCAGGTGGCCCTTTGTCAACTATTTCTATTATGTATTTTCTTTCCTCACCAGCAAGACTGCCAAGTTCTTGATAGCAAAGATCTGTGCCTTAAATTTCGTTTTTTTTTTTCTATGTAGTAATGAGCATGTATGGTAATTATTGGTCAGTTGCCATTGGTATCCGTTGCGATCCAAGTTGCACAGTGAGGTTAAGGGCCATCTATCCAGTTTGCACAGACCAGCCTTTTATACCTTGCTATAAATCCCGTCTTCAGTCTTCAGGGGCCGATGCTTAGCAGGCTGACGCTTGGTTGCCGTGTGGCAAAAAGAAAGCTTTGACCTCATTAAAGGAAGGCAGCCGTGTTATTGAGAGGCAGTCCGCCTCATTCTTCCTCCCACACTCATGTTCTTTTATTTTGGTCGTTGAAATGTTTGAAGTATGAAAAAAAGTCGGGAATTGCTTGCAGGCAGGTACCAACGTACGATACAGCGAGTTAAAGCTTCTCCGGCCCTCCCCTCTGTTGTGGGCAGCAAGCAAATCTGTATTTTCTTTTAAAAAGCCAGTTGGGGAAGCATTTGCTGTGGGGATGCTGTATCTCCTAGAATTTGCTATGATCAGATGAACCAAGTATCGTCCGTTGGGGCTACCAGCAAGTTATGGGAATAATTGAAATGGTTCTCCTTGTGTGTATCTATGGTGCAGTGGTTTTGAAAAGACATTTGTTGACTTCATGGGATGCAGAGAGGTCAGGGCTCATTAAGGCTGTTCCACCCTTCAGTTCTCTTTTTTCCTTTTCTTCCCTTTCCCTTTCCCTGATTGATTGATTGATTGATTGTAGGCTTTATGCCCAGTACAGGGCTTGAACTCACGACCCTGAGATCAAGACCTGAGCTGAGATCAAGAGACAGATGCATGGGGCACCTGCATGACTCAATCGGTTGAGCATCAGACTCTTGATTTTCACTGAGGTCATGATCTCATGGTTCCTGAGTTTGAGCCCTGCGTTGGGCTCTCTGGTGTCAGCACAGAGCCCACTTCGGATTCTGTGTCAGCCTGTCTCAGCCTCTCCCAGGCTCGTGTTTAAAACAAACGTTTAAGGGGCACCTGGGTGGCTCAGTCGGTTAAGCGTCCGACTTCAGCTCAGGTCACGATCTCACCATCCGTGAGTTCGAGCCCCGCGTCGGGCTCTGGGCTGACAGCTCAGAGCCTGGAACCTGATTCCGATTCTGTGTCTCCCACTCTCTCCGCCCCTCCCCCATTCATGCTCTGTCTCTCTCTGTCTCAAAAATAAATAAAAACGTAAAAAAACTAAAAACAAACGTTTAAAAAAAAAAAGTAGTGCTGCTTGTAGTTGGGAAAGGAATCCCCACGCGGCAGATCAGACCCTTTTAGAGGCACTGGGAATGTCGCTCGTGCTGAAAGAGTTTAGCTGGAAAGCAGTGCAGGAGGAAACACCACTTTCTGTTCTGCATGCCTGTATCAAGACGTTTTGAGTATTAATTCCTGTCGCACAGCAGAAGAGGCTTCACGTTCTCATCAGGCATGGAGAATTGAGTGTGGCTGAGATGGGGGGGGTTGTGTGTGTGTGTGTGTGTGTGTGTGTGTGTGTGTGTGTGTGTGTATGAAGGGGAGAAAGGAACAGTGACAAAGCCATTTGGAGTGCAGGGAATGTATTCGAAGATACGCACTCGAGGACCGACGATAAAATTTTGGCAGTAGTCTGGGTTCCTGACCTGTGACCCAGACCCTGTGATTGCCAGAGAGGCTCCAGTGGTCCCGTAGCTGCATCCTGCTTCTTACCAGGGCCACAGGGCACTGTCTCAGGTCTGCCTTCCCACAGCGCTCTGGAGGAACTCTTCATGCTCCACAGAGGTGATACTTTTCCACTTGCTTCACTGTGTTTTAAGGAACCAGGAAGTGATATTATCGGCTGAACCGTTTCCAGGTCCTTTTGATGATTCTGTCCTTTACCAGCCGTGAGATACCCGTGATTTTTGTGCTGTGACTTCTCGCAGCGCACTTGTCCTCGCGGCAAACCTGCATGTCGCAGACAACGGGAAATGGAGACTCCTGGACATAGATTGATTCTCCTGTTTGGAGGTTGGGGTTATGGGAACCAATGTAAATCAGATCCTGCCTTCATCTGTGATTTTACCACATTAAATCCAAGAAGACCCATGTAGGTGGTCAGTTTTTTCATCAAGTCTACAGGGTGTTTTCCTGAAAAGAGCCCTCAAATGGGAACAGAATGATTGAATTTTAGTCCTAACGTGGTCATTAAGCACCCATGTGATACTGTCCTCAAGAGAGTAAAGGTAGTGTCGCATTTCTCCTGCCAGCTGAGGGCTCAGGCCACATGCTCCCTGATATCACTCTGGGACACAACATGATTGATTTCAAGACCTTTCGCAGCCCCTTGTTTGAATTCGTGGAATTATGGGCAGTTATGCTGCCACTCATGGTGGTAAAAATTGTATATGGTGGAACCCAGTGACTGGAAAGCAGTCTTCAGGATCTTCTTGTCACCTGAAAAGGAGTGCTCCATAATAATTGTGTTCCTTGGAACTTCTAGGGACTGAACTGCCTTGAACAGGAGTCAGGAAAGGCCTCCCTTCCAACAAATTCCATTTTTGTAATGTTTATTTTTGAGAAACAGAGAGCGCAAGGAGGGGAGGAGCAGAGAGAAAGGGAGACACAGAATCTGAAGCAGGCTCCAGGCTCCCAGCCGTCAGCACAGAGCCCGATGCAGGGCTCAAACCCACAACCCGTGAGATCATGACCTGAGCCAAAGTCAGACGCTTAACCGACTGAGCCACCCAGGCGCCCTTCAACAAATTCCATTTTGGTAGAACTGTGAGAGAACTTCTGGATTATCTAGCTAAGTGGATGTGACAGAATTAAAGGCTAATTGGGACTCTATCTGAGAAAATCAAATTCCGACACGTAGTCTAAGCAGAACTAAGGAATATGGTTACCTTTATCACATTATTTTAGTTTTCTTTGGAGGACATAGAAGCTTGTCCCATGGTGTCAGGCATCACATATGGAGGGACTTTTTTCGCTGAAAAGTCCTTGAGGGGGGTCAACTTTATTATTATTTTTTTGAATGTTTATTTTGAGAGAGAGAGCCCTGGTGTGTGTGTGTGGGTGTGTGTGTGGGTGTGTGTGTGTGTGCGCGTGCGCGCGCGCGCGAGTGGGGGAGGGGCAGAGAGAGAGGAGAGAGCATCCCAAGCAGGCTACGCACTGCTAGCTTGGAGCCTGATGTGGGGCTTGAACTCACGATCCTTGAGATCGTGACCTGAGCTGAAATCGAGGGTCAGACGCTTAACTGACTGAGCCACCCAGGCACCCTGAGACCATTCAACCTTAAAAGAAAAAACAGCAAAACAAAACAAAAAAATAGTTAGCTTTTTTGTATTAAAATATTTTGCTTGAGAGTCTTTATTGAAAATTGGTAATCTTTTGCAAATTTAAGTAGGCTTTGGTACTTTTTAGGAAGATTCTTTCCTGCTTGATATGCTTGGTCCTTTTACAACTTAGGTTAGGACGGTTCTCCAGGAAAGGAGAGGGGTTGAGCTGTGGTTTTACTGTTAGCATTGCTCCGATCACAAAAGAAATTTCCACCTTCACCTCTTCCTTTTGCTCACTTGCTGTCTTGGAAACATTTCCGCATCTGGCCTTGGGGGAGTCGTAAAACAGGAAGAAAGCGTTAACAACAGGCTGTGTTTCGTAACCGACATTTGCTTCTTGCCCTGAATACTGCATTTTTGCCATCCATTTCCCACTTTATACATGGAGGCACATTCCAGAGCTGCTCCCGAGGGCTGCTGAGTCATGGAAATTGAAGGAGACCGCCTGCCGGGGCACCTGCTGTGACAGATGGGCTCCAGAGACATCAGCCAGCAGAGGGACAGGATTCATCTCCCAGCCCCATCCTCTGTCATTTCATTCTCTCTCGTTCTGGCTTTTTCCTTTCATAGCTGCCCTTCCGGTTCATTTGAACCGCACTTCACCTGTGCAGGAGGGCCATGGCCGAGCTCGCTTAGCTAGCTCTAGGTGTGAAGAGGCAAGAATTGGGACGCCTGGGTGGCTCAGTCGGTTGAGCATCTGACTTCGGCTCAAGTCGTGATCCCACAGTTTGTGGGTTCGAGCCCCGCGTCAGGCTCTGTGCTGACAGCTCGGAGCCTAGAGCCTGCTTCGGATTCTCTGTCTCCCTCTCTCTCTGCCCTCCCCTGCTCACGCTTCGTCTGTGTCTCTGTGTCTCAAAAATAAGTCAACGTTAAAAAAAATTAAAAAAAAAAAAAGAATGAGGAAGGAATGGGGACGGGAGCAGGGGAGAGGTGACACCAGTGTGTCACAGATGGCTGTCTGTGGAATGTGAAGATATCGTAGGATGGTTTGCGGTCTTTTTTAGGTTGAGTGGAAAGGACTCTGATGGGTACATGTTTATGTGGTTAGTGTGTCTGGGGGATTCTCGGTATTCACAGTAGTTAATGTCCTGTAAAGTCACTGAAACTTCATAGAAGCTTTGCTCCTAGGGGAAACACAGGGGTAGCTTCCCGTGAGCCTCTGCTTAACGTCCGTACGTGAGCTTATTTTTCTGTATAAAGACCCCTTATTGAATATATATCGTTGATTCCTTTACACTGAAACTCCCAGCCAACAGCAGTGTAACTCCTGCCCTAGGAAAGCTCGTCTAACACGTGGGTTTTCTCCGTCAGGCACGTCCTGCCTTCTTGCCCTTGGCAACACCGGCCAGCACTAAAGCCCCGGGCTTGGGGCCGTTCTCAACGGTCCTCACCAACAGAGAGCAGGCAAACGGGAAAGACTTTGGCGTGGCAGAGACCCCATGAAGGACACTCGTTTCCAGTCTGGGAGCTGAAACGAGAAGGTGGAGTTCAGCCTTGTTCAGCCTCAGCTGGAAACACGTGCCCCTGGTGACTCAACTTCCCCGCTCCAGTGTCCTGGCGTGACCATGGAGCACGTGGGTATCGCTCGCAGGGTGACAGATAAATTGTAGCAGATAGGCCGATTCAGAGATACACACGGTGTTTATCCCTGTGCGTCAGAGACACAGAAACCTATGTCTAATTTGAGAGCGACTTTACCAGCCTGAAAGCAATCGGCGTTCCAACAGTTGTGTCCGCAGGGCCCCACGGAGATGGGTTGGAGCTGCAGGTGTTGCAAGAGCGTCTCGGGAGGCACGCAGAGGGTACGTGGGAGGCAGGGTCGGGTAGAAAGCCTAGGGACCTCAAAGCCCGCCTCCTGAAGTGTGGGCCAGCCAGATAGCCCCGGAGCAAGAGAGAGATGGCCTTGCTCAGTCACGAGGCTGCCGGGAAGAGGAAAGCCAGGGTGGATTGGGAAATTCTTTCTTGAAAGGAGATAAGGAGCTTTGCGTTTCCGTAGTTTAAGAGTTGCATTTGCACAGTTACTCCCACAGTTGTAAACCGAACCTTCAGTTACAAGTTTATATATAAAGCATTTTGCACCCATATTAAGTGGTTGTTTTTGATCAGAAGTTGTCCGGTACTGGAAGTGTCTGATGGGTTAACCCAACAGAATCTTTTTTTTTTTTTAACGTTTATTTATTTTGAGAGAGACAGAGTGAGGAGGGGAGGGGCAGAGAGAGAATACCACGCAGTCTCCGTGTGGCCAGCACAGAGCCCGACACGGGGCTCTAACTCATGAAACCGTAAGATGATGATCTGAACTGAAATCAAGAGTCGGATGCTCAACCGACTGAGCCACCCAGGCACCCCCCCCCCCCCCCAGTAGAATCTTTCTAAGGTGTAATGATATTGTTTGAAACAAGGGTCACCCTGATGTCTTACTGGCTTGTTGGGGAAGTCGACTGGACCTCAGTTGAAACGTGATTTGATCCACACTGGAAGCCAGTCAGTGGCATCAGGGCCTCCTGATGATTCTTGGTTGGTTGGTTTTATCGGGATGGTTCCTTCCCCCAGATTATGATTGAAAGGGAGCCAAGGTATTAAAAAAAGAATGGAGTTTATGAGTAGGTGTTGGTGTATATATATTTAAGGTGGCCTTAGTCTGGGAAAAGGAGCTTTTTCTGGACAGCTCCTTCCTTTTCCTCAGGTTTTGTGGGTACTGAACACTGAAGTCCTGTATTAAAACTGTTACTGGGGAGCCTGGGTGACTCATTCGGTTGAGCATCTGAGTCTTGATTTCGTGTCAGGTCCTGATCCGGGGTTGTGGGATCGAGCCCTCGTCGGGCTCTGCGTGGAGCCTGGAGCCTGCTTCAGATTCTCTCTCTTTCCCCCTGCCTCTATCCCCCACTCACGCTCTCTCTTTATATATAAAATAAAGAAAATAAAAAAATACCGTTATCGAGCAAATGTTATAAGGACAAACAACACAGTTATGATTACCCGTTCTGAAATGATGGCGATATTAAATATAATTTGGTTGAACATGTAACTGCCAGCGTATAAAGTAAAACGCTCACGTTGGACTTAAAACCAAGTAAATGTTCATTTCATGGAAAATATCCAACTGATAAAGGATGGGTTGGTTTCTGATGGTGATAAAGTCCGTTTTAAAAAATCGAAAGTGCTTTTTTCTTATCTGCAGTTCGTACAGATAAGTTCTGTAAGCTCTCGGATCGTTTCAATTTCAGGTGGCATAAATTCTGAGGCTCATTCTTAGACGTTTGGCCTTACCTGGGCTTACAGGTATAGTCTGTGTCCTTGAGGCAGTAACCACCAGATCGTGCACATCTGTGGTTGGACAAAGTTGAGCTTGTTGACTTACTGCCTCGAGGGGACCGTGGGCATCTCCGAAAGAGGGTGCAAGGAAGCGCTTAAAAGATTGGGCCTTGCGTTCAGTGATTTGGGGCAGGGTTTAAGGAATCGGAACCTTGTCCGCTGTTGGTTGTCTCGGAAATTGTTTGTGTTGTGTCTGGAGACTGCCACAGCCTAGCTGCTTCTCCTCTTTCAGTTAATACATACTTGATTGGTACACGGATGGGTGATTGATTGAATGGGTGTCTGATGGGTGCGTGTGCTTAACCATCAGAAACATCCAAATAAAAGAATTGTCTTAAAAAGACTTCTTAATGATCACTCGTTGCTAAAATCCTGCGTCGTAGCTACTGGGTTTGGCCCTGCCGTCATCTTCAAGTTTCATTTTTTTTTTTCTTTTCAGTAAAGCCTATTTATTTATTTTGAGAGAGAGTTGCACGCATGTGCAAGCAAGAGAGGGTCCCAAGCGGGCTCCCGTGGGGCCGGATCCCACAACCCTGGGATCACGACCTGAGCCGAAATCAAGAGTCCTCTGATTGGGCCATCCAGGGAGGGGCCCCAGTGATGGCACTTTATGGTTCATATTTTAGAGCATCAGATGCATTCCTTTTGGTGCTCTCGCGAGTGCTGTTTTCTCAATTTCATTTTTAGGTTGTTCGTTTCTAATACTTGCAGAATATTACATTTTAATGCAATAGAGGACCCTTTTTTCTTGCTAGTTACAGGAAGAGTTTTTCTGGTTCACTGCCTGTGTTTATTGCAATTAGTTTTTATTGAGTAGGAAGACCTTTATAGGGTTCGTTTACGTCCCTTGGATTTGTTATTTTTAGTTCTCCAAAGTACCAGGAGGGTGCCTCAGGAACAGAGACTGTGTCAGGTTTTCAGAAATTTATTTAATTTTTTTATTTTAAGTGATTTATTTTGGTTAATTATAGACCCTCAAGAAGTTGCAGAAATAGCGTTCTGTGTGCCGTCCCCCAGCTTCCTCCACTGGTGGCATCTTACATAACCTTGGTGTAATATCAAAACCGGGAAATCCACATGGCACGGTACAGTTCACCAGCCCTGAGCCCTCACTGGGAGTTCACTGGTTTCTGCACGGATTCATTTGGGAGTTACATTTGAAGGACAGGCATAAGCAATAGCAGAAGGGGATGGAAGGAGTTGGGGTTAGAAAGAAGCACGCGGTCGCGGTCGCCTTGACTTTTTTGGCAGCCAGTGTGCACGGGACAGGTGACAGCAGGCCAGGAAGACGGGAGGTGCTTTTGGTGGTTAAAAACCAGATATCTGTGCTGCCCATGCACACTGTGTTTTGTTTTCACTGCTGTAGTAAGACAGACCATTTTCTCTTAATCTCCAGGCAGACTCATGTAGAACATTAAATTTTGGGACAGAAGACCTTTCTCTTGCTAGTTACAGGAAGTGATTATAATGGGGAAGGCAGAAACCCAGTGTTACACAACCTGAAATCCTTGGCCCTGGATTCACTTATTCACATGTTCTTTATTTTGTAATGGATGAGACAGTCCCCATTCCCCCCCCACTTCAGTGGATGTAGTCTTGTGTTGGGTGTTACCTACTCCATTAGGACCTCACTTCAGAATTCCCTTCCTCTTTTTTTTAGCGTTAATTTGTTTCTTTTGAGAGTGGGGGAAGGACGGGGGTGGGGGGGAGAGAAGAGTCCCAAGCAGATTCCCCACTGTCAGCACAGAGCCCGACGCAGGGCTCGAACTCCCAAACCGTGAGATGAAATCAAGAGTTGGACGCTTAACTGATGGGGACACCCAGGCGCCCCTGGGGGGCCTTTCTTTTCCTCTGCTTGGGCGGTTTGCCACTTGTCCTGCTGGGAGAGTGGAAATGTAAAGTTGATAGTTGACACGGACCCCAGTCTCCCATCACACGGAATGTGGCGGGATGGATGGTTTTTCTTTCCTGCGTCTCTTGCTGTGAGGGTAACAGGATTGGTAATGGTCACTGAGAGCAGCGAAGTGCTCTTGAGTAACTCTGCACGTGGGGGACGAGGTGCACTGTACCTCCAAGAGCCACATAATGGTGTGTACCCCACGCTGGGGTTTGGACACAAGCTGGTCAAGAATGGAGTGCAGTAGATTCCTGTGTGAGCATTGAGAAGCTCTTGTGAGTGAGGCGTGGAGCGAGGTTGCACAAGCTTCTGTGACTCGTGGAAACCGGAGCCAGGCTCATTTACGGGCTCACACCCGTCGGGTACGATCAGACAGGGATGGTCGTTGTGAATGGGGTCCATGCCAAGGCGCCTGTGAAGCATCTGTAGAGGCTCGGGACGGACTAAAAAAAGGCGCAATGGTCTCGAATCTATTGAAACAGAAAGGAGGTTAGCGCTTACCTAGCACAGGGGGCTTGGGGACGGGGCCTGGGTTAGCGTCTGCTAAGGTGGGAGCGGAGGGCTTCTTCTCGGGACAGTGAACGTGTTCTAAGGTTATTTGCTGATGGTGGTTGCACGGCTCTGGGAATATACTAAGAGCAGTTGAATCATATACCGCCAGTGAGTGAATTGTATGGTGTGTGATTCCTAGCTCAACAAAACTGTTCACTTTTTTTTTTTTAACGTTTTAATTATTTTTGAGAGAGAAACGGAGTGTGAGCAGGGGAGGGGCAGAGAGAGGGAGAGAGAGAATCCCAAGCAGGCTCCTCACCGTCAGCACCGAGCCCAGTGCAGGGCTTGAAGCCTCAGATCATGACCTGAGCCGAGGTCGGACGCTCAGCTGACTGAGCCCCCCGGGCGCCCTTCATCAAAACCGTGTAAAGGGGGTTTTTGTACTTTGAGTTTGTAGTTTCAAGAGTGCTTTTCTAATACCTGCTGTGATCTTGTGTGGTTGGAGCTCCTGTTTGTGCACAGATGCGGTGTAACTTTCAGTGTGGAGAGAACGGTTTTTTCAGTGACCAGTTCCCGAAAACGTGTCCCCATCTGTCATCTCTATGCCGCCACAATTAGGAAGCAGCCATCCACAGTGAGCGGTGAAAACGTGGCTGCTGTCACAGGAAGTGTAGCACTGTCCTCTTCGTGTTTTCTCCTTTCCCTGTCTACTCCTCCGCCCCTCCCCCTCCCACAAACTAACAAGAAACAGCAAGAACCCAGTGGCACAGCCGAATACGCTCCGGGCTTTTGAGGACAGGACACATACGGGGGAAAGATAAAGCACAAGTACAGCCACCCAGCCTTTCTCCACGGCCAGCGTCAAGATAGACACAGCAGAGGGCAGACTCAGGAAAGCCTTGATCTGCCTGGTCAGACTTGGGAAAAAGTCCGAAAGATCTGGTACCGCAGATCACCCTTACTGTGACCGATGAAACTGATAGAGGGGGTGTAGGGAGAATAGGGAGAATGCAAGGGAAATTCACAAGGTACCCGCCTGCACATTGATAATCGGTCTCCCGATTCCTCCCCAATGCGTCTTGCTCGGAAATGATCAGAAAGCACTATCGTACGCATAATTGGAAGCACCATGGCCTGTTTCTCCACTCGCACACTTGGCTAAACAAAAAACACACTTCGAGTGAAAAAAATGTTCCTTCACAAAGCTTCCGAGGGGCACCTGGGTGGCTCGGTTAGTTAAGCATCTGACTTCGGCTCAGGTGCTGATCTCACGGTTCGTGGGTTCGAGCCTTGTGTTGGCTTGTGCTGACAGCTCAGAGCCTGGAGCCTATTTCAGATTCTCGGTTTTCTTCTCTCTGTCCCTCCCCTGCTCGTGTTCTGTCTCTCTCTCAAAAAGGAATAAACATTAAAAAAAAAAAAAATTAAAACAACAACAAAAAAAGCTTCCGACATCCAGATGGTCACTTACTATGTCCTCTAACACTCAGCAATCTCGCCATGAGCTTTGTAGCATTGGTTCATTGCTTATGCTTAGAAGAAAATGACTGAAATCGCACATCCCATTAAATAAAAGCCATCAGGGTTTAGTGTCCTGAAGAAATGTTGTCTACACAGCCAGCCTCTGTTCTTTTGTTACCACGCGCGGTCACACGTCTGTGCTGTGAGCTGTGAGTAGTACACAGTTGCGAGGGAGAGAGCCGAGGTCACAGACCGGGGACAGGGATGGTGGCTGTGGCGCAGTGTTCCAGGAAGAGGCCCAGGACGCTGGGGAGGAAGGACCCCCCCCCCCCCCCCCCCCCCCCCCCCCCCCCCGCCACCCGGTGAAATCAGCCTCCTCTTGTGTGTCTGTGTTTAATCTGCGGGGCGGGATTTCTGTGTGACTTCCTGTGTTGAAACCCGAGTGGCCTGTCCCGCCTTTGACCTCTGCTGTCTGCAGTGTGGCTTAGTTCACGTGTCCTGCTTCACTGTGAGACCCGGGGTCACATCCCTGGATTGACATCCGAGGTCAGAGTTTGGGGCAGGAATAGGAATGTACCCGAGTCTCGATGGGATGTGAAGGTAAAGACGATTAGCACCAGGGGTGCCTGGGTGGTTCAGTCCGCTGAGCATCCGACTCCTGGTTTTGCCTCGGGTCATGATCTCATGGCTCATGAGATCGATCCCCACGCCTGGCTCTGCGATGACTGTACAGAGCCTGCTTGGGCTTCTCTCCTCCTCTCTTTGCCCCTATCCTGCTCACCTGAACTCTCTCTCCCTCTCTTTTCTGTCTCTCTCTGAAAATAACAAAACAATTAGCACAGCCAGTTCGTGTTTGTGTGTCTGCCTTCCACCAGGCGGTGACCGGGGGACCCTATACAGTTCCTTTTGAGCCTCTACAAGTCCACATCATTGGAAAGACTTCCCGCTTTACAGGTGGGGAAACTGAGGCCAGGGCAGTGCAGTACCTGCTGTGCAACTCCCACCTGCGGAGCTCAGAGCGGGCTGGTGGCAGGCTGGGTCATTGCGACTTTAAAGTCCCTGTTGCCTGCGAGGCAACGCTGCGCTTCTGAGCCCTAGAGGGTTTCCCCTCGATTCCTGCCAATTTCCAGTGGGACAATTCTCAGGACCCCCAGGAGTGTGTGGCTAGAGGCTGCGGCTGTGTGCGTGGGAACCCTGAGAAAATGACGGCGTCTGATTCCAGAAACATCTCTGAGCCAAAGCCTGAGACCGGCCTGCTCTAAGGCAGGGGCTGCATTTGGCCTGCTACCTGTTTTTGTGCAGCCCGCGAGCTAAGAATGATTTTAGATTTTTAAATGGCCGAAAAAAGAATAACATTTTGATATAAAAGTTATATGTCAGTCCGACACAGTTTTATTGGAACACAGCCACACCCATTCACGTATATCTCCTCTGAGCAATAGACGGTGTTGCAACACAGACCCCCTGGCCCAGGGAAGCCTGAAGTATTTACTCTCCGGCCCTTCACAGAACGAGGGTTGCAATCCCTGCCTGCCTCGAGGCCTGTCCCTGTACCTGCTGTACTTTCATTCCGCCCCCCTCCCCATCTCTTCCTCATTTGCACTTTGTTCCCCTTTCACCTTGCTTGCTGGAGCCTGGTATTGCACAGTTAGAGAGTCACTTGTTGGATGTGAAAGTCTGTCTCCGTTAAAATGTCTATAGCCCTGAAAGAGATAACATGTTAAACCTTACCATTTATGCCTCGGGAGTGGAAAGAGTTGGTGCTGGCATTGTTGGAACAGAGCAGGGCTGATGTATAAGAGGAGGGGGTATGGGGTGTCCCTGTGTGGCACAAGATGGGAGATTCGGTCATTAGAAGTGACCTTTGTCGCTTTCCCTCAGTCACCGAGAGGCTGGGAGTGTTGGTGGGCGAAGTGCATGGCTAAGCTCCCCTGTGGGAGCTGTCGGCTTTGGAGAACCGCGTCACCTGAAGATTAACCGCCCCCCTCCCCGCCTTCCCCCCCCCTCCCAAGAAGAGGGTGCTAGGCTCCTGACGTGACTGGTCCCCGTGGAGTCGTAAGGTGGGGCCCACAGGTAGAAAGTGGTCGAGTCGGAATCGGACATAGACAGTCTTCAGTTCTCAGGGGCTTACCTGCATTCTGGCACCTTGTCTGCGATGCTGGCCTCACAGTGCAAGGGTGACCACCCGTTTCTTGCCTTTTCGTCCGCTGGTTTTGATGGTTGCTTCAAGGCCCGGACAAGGGTGAGAACTCGGGAGGGAGATGTCAGTCGGTCCGTCTCATCCGTGGTACCTGGCGTGCCACACACGGACCCGTCGTCATGTGTATTTGAGAATAACGATGCCACGGTGGACCCTTGCCCCGTTATGGTGTCCTACCTGTAGGACTTCCGTGCCGATTTACAGTTCAGTTACGTTTGCAGGCTTTCTGGGGCCATTCTACACTCGCTGGGAAGTTGACCATATTTTTATAGCGTTTTGGGGAGAAAAACAGTTCTGAGTGAGGAACCAGTGAAGATTTGGACTCTGTCCCATTTGTAATTCGGAGGCTGCTTCAACTTCAAGCTTTCTTCTTTAAACTTGTCCCGTCGTGATGTACACGGTAGCAAGGCAGAGTATTCCGTTAGCCGTGGCGTCCTCGCTAAGTGGCTTCCTCGCGTTCTACTTCTTGCTTCACTTCTCGAAGCATTATTAAAATACGCTGGAGGCTGCTACCTCTTCTGGCCGGGGAGCGGGTTGGGGGGGTTGGGGAGAGAAGGGATTAAAAATTAGCTCGAATCTAAAAGCCGCACTGACAGCGCAGATAATTTTTCATGCTAACCTACTTTCAGTGCTGCCAGCACCATTGTAGAATGGAAAATCTCTGCTTTCTCCCGTCCTGCTCTGACGAGACCTAAAAATAACTCCATGAGGAGATGGGCACGTGGCCCTTTGATCTCTGTGGCCTGGGATATTTCTTGGTAGGAGCCGAGGCTGGAAGGAGCTTGGTGTTTTTCAATGAGCCTTCGGGTAGTTGCAGTTGATGGATGAGGCCAATTACTGGAATCGTCCTTCACCATCAGGCTATTTGATCTGTCCCTGGTTTCCATTTCTTAAGCTTCTCCGAATACGCTCTCCCCACGCCTGGGGTTTATGCAACTACAAACTGGGATATGTGTGCGGAAACCCAAACAAGACGCATCACTCTTGGATGCCAAGAACCGCTGGACTGGATTTGTTAGCGATTTACGGAGGGGCCTCCCGTTCCAGAATAAGTTGAACACCACTTTGACCCCCAGGGGGTCTGCGGTTGAGGTGGACAGGACAAGGGCAGGATTCGATTTCATGGGTAGTAGAGGTGTCCCAAGTGCCCGTGCGCTCTGCGCAAAGGAGTTTGAAAGGGGTTGGGAGCCGATGAGGTGGCCTGGGGCAGGAGGTGAGGCCCAGGAGGCGCCTTCCCGCGAGGAGCACGTCTGCAAGAGTGAGGAGAGGAGGAGAGCGCAGAGGAGCCAAGAGCCCTCAGAGGTGCAGAGGTGGGCACGGTTGGCGGTGATTTTGGGGAGTCCGACTTGTGTTTTTCAGGGTAGGAGCGGTGGGTCTGCAGCGGATGGGAGACGGGGTACACGCGGGGCAGTGGGGGCACACCTCTCCTTGGAGAGCCGCAGCCCTGAAGGTGAGGCCGGAAGTGGGTAGCCTTTGCCTGGGAAACTAGTGTGGGTGAAGGAGGGCTTAGGGAAAGGGAGACTTGGTGCTTGAGTGGAAGCAGACAGGGAGATGTTCGAGAGATAAGATACAGGATTGGGGGGTGGACTGTATTTCTTCTTTTTTTAACGTTCATTTAGTTTTGAGAGAGAGAGAGAGAGACACGGAGAGACAAGAGCGCAAGTCGGGGGGGGGGGGCAGGGAGAAGGGGAAACACAGAATCTGAAGCAGGCTCCAGGCTCAGCTTTCAGCACAGAGCCCGACGCGGGGCTCAAACCCATGAACTGTGACATCACGACCTGAGCCGAAGTCGGACGCTTAACCGACTGAGCCACCCAGGTGCTCCAATGGACTGTATTTCTTGCAGGAGGAAAACTGTGCAGGGTTTTAGTCTTGGGAGACTAGGGGTATTAGGGGCATTTCTTTTTGGGGACAGATGAGAAGGCAGTGAACATGTAAAATATTTAGAAGCAGAGAGGACGATACCTCTGAAAAGCTGTACCGGGAGATAACCTAACATATGAAGGTTAAGGTTTTCTGGGAGAGCAGGGGCGTCCTGACTCAAAGGAAGCCAGGCGGGGTGGGATCTTCTGATGCCCGAGACCAACTAGGCTTTCAGACTGTACTGGGGAACAAAGGGTGTGTGCCTGGGGACTTGGTAGCCAGCGGCCACTTCTTTTCCTCCTGGTTCTTACCCTCCCTGATCACCACCATTGTTTAGAATCTGAGTCACCCCCATTTAATCCGCTTCAGATGAGGCTTTCTGTGTAAGAGGTTATTTGAATTATGCTGTTTGTTTCCTAAAAACCAGTGGACTGGGGCATATACCAAGGCAAAGCAGGACTACGTGGAGATGGGCTAACCCCCAGCAGCTGTCTAGTAGAACGTTCTTCCACGATGCAGATGTTCCGTGTCTGCACTAGTGTGGATCGTCTCAATACTCATGGATCGTCTCCATACCTACTGGATTGTCTCCATACCTCGTGAATCATCTCCATACTTGTGGATCGTTTCCGCACTAGTGGGTAGTCTCCATAATGGTAGTTTCCATACCACTGGATAGTTTCCGTACCTAGTGGATCATCTCCACACTAGTGGATAGTTTCCACGCCTAGTGGATCGTCTTCATACCTAGTGGTAGTTTCTGCACTAGTGGATAGTGTCCATACCTCGTGGTTAGTCTCTGCGCTAATGGATAGTCTCTGTACCTAGTGGATGGTCTCCACACTAAGCGGATAGTCTCACATGGGAGATACTAGCTACACGTGCCTATGAGTTGTTTGGGCTTCTGATGACAAGGTAAGATGAGGGCTTATGCGGTGTCTGAGAAGGATAGTCTGTCAGCAGAGCCTCTGGACGCGTGGCTGTGGCGAGGCTGAACATGACCACGGCCAGGTGAGGGCAGAGAACTGGTGTGAGGAGAAAAGCTCCAGGGGGTCGTGGCCCCCGTGAACCAAAGCTGGGTTCCCTAGGTTTCACTGCTTCTGTTTCTTACTGTTAATCACGTCAGGTACAGGAAGTGTGGGGCTGTGATTTTGTCCTCGTGCTGAGCCAGAGGGGCTGGTCTGCACCTTCACCGTCAGTCGTGAGTCATGGTCCAAGGTCGTCTCTAACGGACGGGTGTGCGGAGATGAGGTTGACCGCCTCGGGTTTAGGAGAGGGGGCAGGAGAACTCCAGGCAGAAACACCTCCACTGAATTCTCTTCCCTCCCCAGCTGCGTCTTCGAATAGCGACTCTTATCAAGCCCTTGGTCATCTCTATTGACGTTTAGCCTTGAGAAAGGAAAAGATCATCTCAGAGTTTCCATCTGTGAGCAACGTTTTCTGAACATGTTGAAAATGTGGGCTTAATTTTGTGAGCGTAGCAGGAACTCATGTGGTTCGGGATTTATTAAAAACCGTAGGTTCTGTGAGGAAAGACCACCTCTCACCTGAGTTCTACAGACTGTTTACTTGCTTTTCGCACCGGAAACACAAGCAAACCATGCCAGAAAAAAAAATCAACAGAACCGTTTGTTAGATCTGTTCGCTGATTGCCCTATTTCCGATTTTCCTCCTGCTCGTCACCTGTCTTCGAAGAAAAGTCGCACACGCTCTGCCTTCACGCCGTCTGATGCTCTCGCGCCACACACACCCTGATGCCGTGCGATGTGGTCTGCCCCCACTTGGAAGAAGCATGCCTTCCTCGTTGCCCGTGAACTTCAGATCGTGGACACCCCGGCTCTTCCAGCCCTTCTGCCCCTACCTGCCACCCCCCTGCCTTCCCCACTCCCCTCTCCCTTCATCCTCCTGCTGACGGACCCTCCAGAGCACCAGGGCTGTGCACCCTGTATGGGGCCAAGTACTTCAGAGTCCCCACGAGGTGATGCTGAGTTTGGACTCCTTGTGCCCAAGGCTCTCAACAGTCTGGCTTCCTTATTTGCCCACTTCTTGTAGACAACGGTCCTGAACCTTCGTTTTTATGTTTGGACCTGCTTTAGCTGTCCATCAAAGCCTAGGAGGCTTGTCAGAATAGAATTTTCAAATGCATTCCAAAAAAAAAAAGAAAAATAGTCGGGTGCCTGGGTAGCTCACTTAGTTGAGTGTCCGACTTTGGCTCAGGTCATTCCCTCAGGGTTTGTGAGTTTGAGCCCCGTGTAGGGCTCTGTGCTGACAGCTCAGAGCCTGGAGTCTGCTTCGGATTCTGTGTCTCCCTCTTCTCTCTCTGCCCCTCCCCAACTCGTGTTCTTTCTCTCAAAAATAAACATTTAAAAAATAAAAACAGGCTTGCAAAGGACGCGATTAAAATTATTGTCATTACAATATTAAAAACAGAATTTGGGCCGCCTGGGTGGCTCGGTGGGTTGAGCGTCTGACTCTTGATTTCGGCTCGGATCATAATCTCACGGTTCATGAGATTGAACCCTGCATCAGGCTCTGTGCTGACTTACGGAGCCTGCTTGGGATTCCTTCTTTCTCCCTCTCTCTCTGCGCCTCCCCTGCTTGCTCCCTTGCTCTCTGTCAAATAAATAAACTTTAAAGAAATAATAAAATTTATTGAATAGTAGGAATATGTGTTTTTTTTCCTTTTCCTTTTCTTGTTGTGGTAAAAAATAATATAAAATTTATCATTTTGGGGTGCCTGGGTAGCTCAGTCGGTTAAGCATCCGAGTCTTGATTTTGGCTCAGGTCATGATCTCACCGTTTGTGAGTTTGAGCCCTACACTGGGCTCTATGCTGACAGTGCACAGTCTTCATGGGATTCTGTGTCGCCCTCTCTGCTCCTCCCCTGCTCGCTCACACACTCTCTTTCTCAGAAAATAAACACTTAAAAACATTTTACCATCTTGGAGTGCCTGGGGGGCTCAGTCACTTAAGCATCCAGCTCTTGATTTCAGCTCAGGTCATGATTCCACGGTTTGTGGGTTTGAGCCCCGTGGCGGGCTCTGTGCTGACAGTGCGGAGCCTGCGTGGGATTCTCTCTCCCCTTCTCCTGCGTGCTTACTCTTGCTCAAAATAAGTAAACGTTTTTTTAACGTTTACCATCCCGACCTTTCTCAAGTGTCGAGTTCAGCAGCGAAAGTGTGTTCACGTTGTCGTGCTGGCATCCCTTCCGTCCGTCTCCACGACTTTGCATCGTCTCCAGCTGAAACCGTCCCCGTTAAAGTCCTCGTCCTCCTCGCCCCCAGCCCCTGGCACCCACTGTTCTGCGTTCTGTCTCTCCTCTCTGTGCCTCCGAATCACACAGTATTTGTTTTTTGGTGATTGGGTTACTTCACCGAGTGCAATGTTCTCCAGGCTCGCCCGTGCCATAACAGGTCCACGTGTGTACAGACCACATTTTGGTGGTCCATTCATCCGTCGGGAGACTCTTGAGTTGCTCACACCTTTCACGACTGTGAGTCGTGCTGCTGTGTGAGCCTGGGTGTATAAACGTCTCTTCAATCAAGACCTGCTTTCTGTTCTTCATTATGGTCTTAAACATTTTAAAGGTTTTTTTTTTTAAGTTTTATTTACTTTGAGAGAGAAAGCAGGGGTGGGGAGGGATGAGAGAGAGAGGGAGGGAGGGGGAGAGAGAGAGAGAGAGAGAGAGAGAGAGAGAGAGAGATTGAGAATTCCAAGCAGGCTCCACACTCAGCACAGATCCCAACGCAGGGCTCGAACTCACTATGAGATCATGACCTGAGCCAAAGTCAGACGCTCAGCGATGGAGCCACCCAGGTGCCCCAGTTCTTTTCACATATTTTAAATAACACCACGTAGCAATGACTTTAACTGCTACCAGCATTTCCAAGTGGTATTCGGTGTCAGCAGTATTTGCAAGTGTCTGAGACCTCTGTAACACGATAGGAGAAAGGTCTCCGGTTTCTGTTGCTGAAAACCTCAGGGGTCTGCTAATTCCACAAAGGTTTGTTACCTGCGTTTCTGACGGAGGAATTCGGTAAAGGCTAGTGGAAACAAAGTGGTTGCCCCCCTGTTCCTGCCATGCAAGTTCCCTGAGGCCCCTGAACTGGCTTGCATTCCAGCCAAGTGGGGAGACCGACTTTCTCTGGATAGACATGGAACCTTCTGCCTCTGTGCGTGCGCCTTCAACTAAAATCCCACCCATGGAAAATGCTCGCTTAGCTGGAGGCTTCTTCGTCCTCCCCCGCTCATTTACTCATTCATTCAACAAACGTGTGGTCGGTCCTGTGTGATCGGTGCTGCCCTGGGTACCCGGGCTGTGGCAGTGGATTGTGTGGCCATGGTGCACATACCCCGGCCAGAGTGGGAAAGAAGCCAGCACGTGCACACAAAGGTTTTTGGGTGGCAACCCTGATGAGCACCCTGGGGAGATCATCGGCTGTAAGAGCGTGTGGTCGGGGCATCTTGCTTAGTCGTGGGAGGGGGCATTTAAGATGGAACCTGAGGGGTGAAGAGGAGGGGCTGCCTGGCCAAGGAACGAGCATTTGCAAAGGTCCAGAGCAGATGAGGAGAGGGAGAGGGAAAGAGAAAGAGATCGGCCGGGAGACTTTGCCATGACTCTGTGGACTCTGTCGTCTGTGTTAAGAAGTCAACGCTTGTCCTGAGTATCGGGCGGCATCCGTGGAGAGGAATGACCCGATCTGTACATTGTGATGGGATTTGGCTGCTCTGTGGTCAGTGACTCAGAGGGAGTCCATAAGGGAAGTGAGTTGACTGTTGGAGCCTCCTGGAATATTCTAGAGGTGTAGTTTCTAGGACCAGGGGCATGGAGAGGAGGGCATTTACTGCAAACAAAACTTGGACATTTATTGGGTTTCTTTCTAAGTTTATTTATTTTGAGAGAGAAAGAAGAGAGGGGCAGGGGCAGAGAGGAGAGAGGGAGAACCCCTAAGCAGGCTCCATGTAGAGCCCGATGCAGGACCCGATCCCACCACCGTGAGATCATGACCTGAGCCGAAATCAAGAGTCAGTCAGAGGCTTAACCGACTGAGCACCCCCCAGGCGCCCTGGATCTTCTGATGCCTGTGAATTTTAAGATCCCTCCCTTCCCTCCTTCTCTCCTTCCATTGAAACCCGGAACACTCTGTGTCATTCGAACAGATTTATGTTCCTGCCTTAAAGTGTAGTTATTTTTATACTCTTTCTAGGTCTATATTAGACTGGAGGTCAGAGACTGAATTTACGTGCTTTGAATATCTAAAAACATTATACCTCATTGCTGAGGTGAGTGTGTGTGTGTGTATGTGTGTTATATGTATCCTGCATTCTTAGGCACGTGAACAAATTTCTCAATAACTAGAAAGTGTGAACAAATTTCTCAATAACTAGAAATGTAACGATGTGTTGTAACAGCAGGCACTGTAGGGAACCCTCACGACCGACGGCACATTCCTGTTACTAGACCTTCCCTAGAGTCTGCAAATAGTGTGTCGTTGTTTAATAAGGTGCCGGTTGAGGTTTCCGTGATAGACTTTTGCTTTGTAAAAAGAAATTATCTGGATCTTAATGGAAAAATTGTAGACCCTCCTGAGTGTTGTTTTGCCTTTGGTTCTGTCCTGTTTAAGAGCTGGTTGTGAGCAGGAGAAAATAACCCATTTTGTCTGTAACAAAAATGTATGTTTGGTTTTTAAAGCATATGCGACACAGAAGACAATACCAGCTTGGCGGGCATTTAAATTGTTATGTAAATCAAATCTTTTGATGTGCGCATTGCTCTCTGTTTTTCACGATTTGTTTTTGCAGGGAGAAAATAATTTTTCCCAGAGAGGTTTTGGGTAGAAAGAAGCCCTCATATGGTATGAAGTGTGCGACGTCTTAGATTTATTTTTCCTCCTTCTGCCTGGGAGGATTGAAAGCTTAAGCATTTAGTGATGTGCGCGCACCCGGGAACATTCCTGCCTTGTTTTCCCTTCTAGTCCCATTTCCTGTATAAGGACAGGACTAATGAGTGCAGCTGGAGCCACTCAGTTCAGAATGAAGGAGTGTGTGTGTGTGTGTGTGTGTGTGTGTGTGTGTGTGTATGTGTATGAGAGAGAGAGAGAGAACGAGAACACTGTCTCTTTGTCAAACCCAGTGACTCCCCTGCCAGGAGTCCGGCTCCTGAGTTTTAGTGAATTTCATCTACTCATTTTGGGGGCGGGAGGGGGACCGGGGTTCAAAATAAGCAAACAGCACTAGCGGGATAGATCATGTGTCTGTTAGAGATGCAGTCTCCGTGTTTCCTCTTCTGGGTCTCCATCCTGCCCGAGCCGAGGCAGACAGGCTTCAGAAGGACCCTGAGTATTAAGTTGGGGGAGATGCGGGTGACCCTCGGGGTCTGGTCTTTTCCTTTCGTTGAGGCGGGAACTTAGGGACCTGCTGGTGTCACTAGAGGCATGGCACAGGCTGCGATGGAATTTCTAGGTTCTGAGTCCTGGGCTCGCTTGTCTACACAGGGTGGGCAGCCTTTCTCTGTGGAGGGCCAGAGCGTAGACGTGTTAGCTTCAGATGGCAGGACACTGTCACAGGTCCTCTGTGGAACCATGCCTTGTGCTAAACAGCTCTAGACGTTTTGTCACCGAATGAGTGTGGCAGGGTCCCAGGAAAAGCCCACTTAAGGCCACTGAGGCCACTGGGCTTTGAATTTCCTATAAATTTCCTGTCTCCTGAAAGATTAGCCCTTTTGATTCCCCCCCCCCCCCCCCACCATTTAAAACAAAGCAAGAAACCATCCTTAGCCTGTGGGCTTCGTGGGACAGGCCGTGGGCTGGATTTGGCCGACCTCTGACCCACAGTGTGTGGACCGTATAGAATTGGGCTCTTAATAGTTGGCGTGTGTCCTGTGTATTTCTCAGAGCACTCTGTGTTTTCTCGACAGGCGTTGGATTCCCTGACCTTGTCTGAAGGTGAGGGATTTGTTTTTACTCATGCTCTGGGAGGAGATGGTTTCATTTCTGTGGAATTCTGTGTTCTCTTAATCCATGGGTCGTTTCATTCATCGACTCCGCGAATACCTGTTGGTGGCTTCGTCTGTGCAGTGCCCGGCGTGGTACGGTGGTAGTAACATCTGGGCAAACTGGAGTTGCTTCCTGTCCTTGTGCGGTTGACACATGAGGGGGGGTAGGTGCCCGAAAGGGCAGTTCTCTGGTGATGGGGGAGTGGCCTTGCTCTGACCTTGAGAAGGGCCCTCCCACCGGATGGAACCAGAGAAGGTGAGACCTGGAGGTTGGGGGTGGCATCGTGGGCCAGGACTGGGCAAGCCATCCTGGGCGGCGAGCCCTAACTGAGAAAGAGGTGGGGTCCACGCACCCCCACCCCAGCCTTTGTCCATGATTCAGTGGAGTTGGAGGTTTGCCAGATGTCAGGTGTTTGAAGCATACCCAGTTCAACTCCACCTCTGGAGAAGTGGTCCATTTCCTCAGATGCTGTCATTTATTTTTAATGTGAGAGAAGGATTATTTAAATTAAAAAAAATTTTTTTTACATTTTTATTTTTGAGAGAGAGACAGAGAGCGGGTGCGTGCACAAGTGAGGGGTAGCAGAGAGAGAGGGAGACAGAGAATCCAAAGCAGGCTGCAGGCTCCGAGCTGTCAGCACAGAGCTCGATGCGGGGCTCAGACTCACAAACTGAGACCAAGACCTGAGCCAAAGTCGGCGCCTAACTGACTGAGCCACCCAGGCCCCCCCCCCCCCCAAGAGAGGGATTATTTAGGAAGAAGGACCACAGACACTTTAGCCTGTATTTAGTCACTGACCCTAAATGTGCATTGAAAAAAAATTTTGGAGGTGCCCGGGTGGCTCAGTCAGTTGTGACTCTTGATGTTGGCTCACGTCGTGATCTCACAGTTTTGAGTTGGAGTCCCGCATCAGGCTCTGCACTGACAGTGTGGAGCCTGCTTGGGATTCTGTCTCTCCCTCTCTCTCTGCCCCTCCTCTTCTCATGCTGTCTCTTTCTCAAAATAAATAAACTGCTAAAAAATTTTAAACATTTTTGGATATTTTGGTTCATTTTTGTCAGGTCTGGCAAACTTATTTTTAAGTAGACTCCATGCCCATGTAGGGCTTGAACTCATGACCCTGAGATCAGGAGTCACGTGCCCCATCACCTGGGCCAGCAGACTTTTGTGTAAAGGGCCAGATTGTGGTCTTTTTGGACCGAATGGTGTGTGGACATTGTGTGGCCAGAGGAGCCATGGATATGTATGTAAAGTAAGTTTTCTTTGATTATTTAAGTCATCTTAGTTCAGGATAGTTTGCCAGGAATGTTCCTAATTGACGGATTAAGATCGGACATGATTTCCTGAGCCGAGATCAAGAGTTGGACGCTTAACAGACTGAGTCACCCAGGTGTCCCAAGGGGGCCGTTCTTTAAATTTTTTTAAATGTTTTTATTTATTTTTGAGAGAGACACGGGGCACAAGTCGGGGAGGGGCAGAGAGAGAGGGAGACACAGAATCTAGGCTCTGAGCTGTCAGCACTGAGCCACCAAGGTGCCCATCAAGGGGCCCTTTCTAACCCCCTCCCCCATTGGGGCGTGGCTTCAGGGGGCACAGTTCTGGGGCGGCTGGGGCGGGGGGGTGGGGGGAGGATGCCCAGAAAGGGTGTCTTGGCAGGCACATTACAGCATCCATTCATTCCCCTGATAAAATATGTTGCCGACCATTCCTTGGGAAATTGGCATGGAAACACGGAGTCAAAAGTTTCCTGATTGTTTTCATCTCTTTGTTTATTTCTTTTGGAAAACTATTGAAAAGCTCATGTGTGGCTTGCTAAAATTAAATCACAGGGGAAGTGCCTGAAGCAAGATTTGATAGTGCTCTGTGTCTGGGTAAAGTGCTCCTGTGGTCCGTTTTGAAAGTCAAGTGTTCCTGGGACGCAGCCACACCCACTGTTGTCTGTATGGACCTGTATGCTTTGGTCCCTTAGGGCCGAGCCGGGCAGTAGTGGATTGTACGGCCCCACAGAGTCGAAGGTGTTTATTATCTGGCTCATTTGCTGCCTCTGCTCTCGGTGGAAGCCGCAGTCTTCTTAGATCCAAAAGTCAGTCGTTTGCCTGCAATGCTGAGTCTCAGGTTCACTGAAGGAAGGTCCCAGACGCTGTGTCTGATGATGGCAGAGCAGAGCATGCAGGGGTCCAGCGTGCAGGGCTGCGTGGTGACACAGCCAGAGCCTTGTGGTTTAGATGGCGGCCGCAGGCCACCTGCAGAGGGGCGCCCCTTCTCTCCGATGGAATTGGGAAGTAGTAAGCAGGGGGATTTGGGACTCAGGGTGTCAGAAGTTGTAGAGAATCTGCATTCCAGGTTCTTTCCCTCCTCAAAAGCCGGAAGAACGGATACATGTCTCAACACGACATGTTGAGGAATGACAGCAACCCAGGACGGAACAGAAAACCTCGTGAATGTGGGCAAAGCATGTATGAATTCCTCATTTTTTTTAATTAAAATTTTTTAAATGTTTATTTTTGAGAGAGAAAACAGAACGTGAGTAGGGGAGGGGCAGAGAGAGAGGGCGACACAGAATCCGAAGCGGGCTCCAGGCTCTGAGCTCAGCACAGAGCCCGACGCGGGGCTCAAACCCATGAACCGTGAGATCACGACCTGAGCCGAAGTCAAGAGTCGGATGCTTAACCGACTGAGCCACCCAGGCTCCCCATGGATTCCTCATTTTGGGATTAAAAAGGCAATTTTAAAAACCTCAGGCGAGGGGTACCTGGGTGGCTCAGTCAGTTAAGCATCCTACTCTTGACTTTGGCTCAGGTCATGATCTCACGGTTCGTGGGTTTGAGCCCCGTGTCAGGCTCCATACTGAGCCTGGAGCCTGCTTAAGATTTTCTTTCTCTCCCTCTCTGCCTGCCCCCTCACTTGTGTGGTCGCCCTTCTCTTTCTCTCTCTCCACCAAGTAAGTAAACAAACAAATGCTGCACCCGAGAAGGATCCTGTGTGTAGTGGGCCTTTTTCAAAGTGAACGTGTGTTTATAAGCCAGACATTATTTTAATGGAGTGCAGCGTTCTTCTGTCCTCTTTCTCCTTTTCTTTTGTTAAAGTAAGTAGCTTCTGGGTCTTCCTGACATCGTGGAGGACACCAAAGCCCAGAAAACTTGCTTTTGTGGTTTTTCTTCTGTGTTCAAGTTTGCCTACTTCTAGTATATTGGCAAAAATTAAGAGTTTCCTTAAATTTTTGCCAGCGCAATTTAAGAGCAATTAGAGCAAATTCAGTTATTACATTTGAAATGATTGTCTGGGTAAATTATAGTTTAAAATTTAATTTATACTAAATCCTACACTTTAATGAACAGACCACATCACACATTTTTATGTTCTTAAATTATCCACGGCTTTAAAGCTATAAAACAAGGCTCTTTTAAAAAAGTACTGTTTCTTTTTTTTTCTTTTTCTTACTCCTTCAAAAGTATTTACATTTCTCTTTCAAAATAAGGTGAGAAAACCCCTTTGGCCTGTCAGCTTTAAAGAATTATACTTGTTGAGGGTGCCTGGGTGGCTCAGTCAGTTAGGCGTCTAGCTTCGACTCAGGTCATGATCTCGTGGTTTATGGGTTCCAGCCCCGCGTCGGGCTCTGTGCTGACAGCTCACAGCCTGGAGCCTGCTTCGGATTCTGTGTCTCCCTCGCTCTCTTCCCCTTCCCTGCTCATGCTCTCTCTCTCAAATATAAATAAACATTAAAAAAAAAAAAAAGAATAATACTTGTCTTTCCATCTCATCGTCATTTATCTGGATTGACTTGAACCCATCAAATCTCAAAATGTACTAAGAGGAAGACATTTCCAGATTTTTTTTTTCCTGCAAAGTACATATATTTTTGAATGACCCGTTTTTACCTTTTGCTTTAGTCCCCACTCTTTCACTGCGTTTCTAGGTGTGTTCGGTTAGAGGTAGTTCTCCTCTCGGGGCCTCTGGGTGGCTCCCTCAGTAGAGCATCCGACTTCAGCTCAGGTCATGATCTCATGGTTCCTGAGTTCAAGCCCTGCGTCGGGCTCACTGCTGTCAGTGTGGAACCTGCTTCAGATCCTCTGTCTCTCTGTCCCCCTCCCCCACTCATGCATTCACACACACATTCTCTCTCAAAAATGAATAAACAGTAAAAAAAAAAACCAAAAAAACCCTCTCCTCTCAAAGATTGGAGTTTCCCATGTGAGGATCTAAACACTCCCTGTGAAAGCATTTTCTTGGGGCCTGGAGCAGGCACGGGTGTGTGGATGTGGATGGAAGAACTTGGCCCAGTGTGATGGGCAGCTGGATTCAGGAGAGCCACGGTGGGGGGGGGGGGGCGGGGGCGGGTCAAGAGCCCGATGACGTGGCCAGGTGTCCCTTTTGCCCGGTCTCCCCAACTTTCGGACGTCAGCTCTGTGGGTTCCCGTGTCCTGGCTGGCACCCTGCCCTGAGTGTGGATGTGACGTGTCCTTGTGCCAGAGTCTTTGTCTTCCTGCTGGGCGTGGGGCCATGTCACCTGCTGTCCCCAGACATCTCCCCTGAGGCGTCTTAGGGGCTCAGTGCACCCAAGGGGTTGCTCTGTTTCCTCCCCTCCTGTCCCCTGCCAGAACTGCCAGGGCCACAGCGTCTGTTACTAACGTTCACCAGGGCGTGTCAGGAGGTCCAAGGTAGAAGTAGAAGCCTTTGGGTCCGGGTGGGGTTCCTGAACTGGACCTTTCTGTTCTGTGTCTGTTCATTTCTCCAGCAAGCCCACCTGTCCGTCTCCCACTGGCGGTTTCCACAGAACCTGATCTCTGCCGCCTCAGAGAAGATACTGCTCCCTGGGTCTCACTTCTCAACCAGGCTGCCTGCCGGGATTTCTTAGGAGTTTTATAGATTTTCTGGTGCTTAATTCCCACCTCCACAGAGGCAGGTTTAATTGGCGTGGAGTGTTGCCTGGCACCTGGGTTCCTCCCAGTTTTAAAAATGATAATGTTTGGGACACTGGGTGGCTCAGTCTGTTAAGCATCTGACTTCGGCTCACGTCATGATCTCAGGATTTGTGGGTTCGCGCCCCGTGTCGGGCTCTGTGCTGACGGCTCAGAGCCTGGAGCCTGCTCTGGTTTCTGTGTCTGCCTCTCTCTCTGCCCCTCCCCTGCTCACGCTTTCTCTCTCTTTCAGAATTAAACGTTAAAAAAAAAAAAAAAATCCGTAAACAGAAATGTTACAGTTCAGAGAAGTATTTTTATGTCAGGAAGATACATTAGGAAGGCAACTTTTGGAACTTTTAGATTCCTTCTGAGTGAAAATCTTCAATGAAAAGATACGCTTCCCTTTTTCAGATGTTGAGAAAATGCAGTTTTCAAGTTCTAACCGCAAAGAGACTCCTCAGATTGCTCTGGAATCCTCCGTGGATGTCTCAGCTGCTTAGTTGAGGGGGAACTTAAGGTCAGGACAATTTTTATTTATTTAATTCTTTTTTAAATTTAATTTTTTTTAAAGAAAGAGTTTAATTTTTTTTAACATTTATTTATTTTTGAAAGAGCACAAATGCGGGAGGGGCAGAGAGAGAGGGAGACACAGAATCCAAAGCAGGCTCCAGGCTCTGGAGTTGTCAGCACAGAGCCTGACGGGGGGCTTGAACCCATGAGCCACGAGATCGTGACCTGAGCCAAAGTTGGACGTCAACCGACTGAGCCACCTAGGTGCCCCAAGGTCAGGACAGTTTTGAAGGTCTTGAGCACAGAAGACCCAAAGTAAAGACAAGTGGCCGTGTGGTATTTACGTAGTGTTTTGGAAACCTGAGGGTCAGGGATGCTAAATTAGCAGGCTAGAATAATCAGGGTACCAGAAATTCATACCAGGACACTGGCTCTGCTTCTCGTTTGTCCTACTCGAGCTGCTTTGACAGGAGAAGCATCCCGCAGACTGTCCCCGGCTGCGGATGACTTCACTTCACGTGGGTGCCGCTTTAGTGCCCGTGTGCTCCGTGCTGGGGACGTGGAGGGACTCTGTTGATGGGGCCAGCGGGCTGCTGTGGGTGATGGCAGTGAACTACAAGGCAATGTGCAGAGACCTGAGGGCCCAAATCGGCGTTTTATCAAATTGCGTTTTCCGTTTGGTGATCTCATTGCACTAAAGACAAGCCTGAGAGACGCTGAGGCAGAAACGGCGGGTGACCCGTTTTATTCTGTCTGCCTGCGTTTAGAGTGACTTTTTCACAGCAGAGCCAAAATCAGTTAAGTCATTGTCATGAGCGTGAGACGTGAGTACAGATTTCATTTGCTGATGCTCCTGTAATTTAAAATTATTGACTCAAAAAAAATCATTTTTTATTTTTTCAAGTATCAACATACAGTTTTTACTTAATGGCCACATACTGTCATCTCGTTCTCTTTACCTGCTGTCTCTGTACAAAATAATATTTTTAAAAAATGTTTTTTAATGTTTTATTTTTTGAGAGAGAGACAGAGCATGAGCAGGGAAGGGGCAGCACAGAGCCCGATGCGGGGCTTGAACCCATGAACTGTGAGATCATGACCCAAGCCAAAGTCGGATGCTTAACCGACTGAGCCACCCAGACGCCCCCAAGATAATATTTGTTTTGATCCAGGTTACGCTGTTGGATGATTTACATACAGTGAGACGCACTCACTCATTCTTGGCTATTCTTGGCTTTTTAAAGAAACCGCTTTATTGAGATGTAAGTCACATACCATACAGTTTATTCATTTGAAGCGTATGACTCAGTGCTTTTTAATGTCTTATTATTATTTGTTTAAACAACACAGCGTTGAGTACTTCCTTTTGTTGCTTAAATAGTTGGGATAACTGGATTCCGTGTCCCCGTTTGACTCCTGCTGCCATCGCCGCCCGGGGTCACTGGTACATCCTCAGTAGGACTTGCTGGGACATTTTAAAGCCACTTCCCTTAGACCGCTTATAAGAGGGCCTGGTGCTTGGCTAGCCCTCAGTCATTGTTAACCTATTTTTATGACACCCTTTTTAAGAGGCGGGACGCAGGAGTTTCTGTGTTTTCGCGGCTTGGTATTTCTGCGGACCTACCTCGGGAAGGCATCCCACGTGAATCCGTCCCCGTTCTCCTGCCGCAGAAGTTCCAGAAGCCTCGTGGTCTCTGGCGGATCGGGGCCACCACTCGCGAAAGGGCTTGGCTCTGTGTGCTGTGTGCGTGTGAGCCATGCTGTGTTTGTTACTATTCAGGAGGTGGAGGAACCTTCCGGTCCCCTGTGAGGAAGCAAGGTCAGCCCACACAGATGTGGCTCTGTTCTGTTCCTAGAACGAAGGAAACGGGGTGGAGGGTGTCCACCGCTGCGCTCTTGGGAAAGTGCTCAGAAACATACACGTTTGCATCCAGATCGTAACTGGAAAGCACGCGAGCCCACTGAGGGCTGGCCCGCACCCCTGGTGGCAGTACACTCTTGGGTGTTTAAGCCAGCAGATCTCTCGCACGGGAGCCACACGGACCCAGAAAGATACGATGAGGAGTTCTTACAGGGAGAGATTTCTGGTTTTGTGAAAATAACTGTGCACTCTTTAATTATGCCCTCGTAAGGGGACTTGGCTCTGATTTCTTGTCAAAATTAATAGTAGAGGATTTTGTGTATTACGTGTTTAGATGTGTGTCTGTCTCTCATGTTTAGTGTTCAGCACTTTGTATCGAAGAACTTTATATTCTTTATAAGCTTTATATTCTGTTTGTTTGGCTGTAAATAGACTTGTCTGTAAAATTCAATATCCAGGAGTGCCTCTGTGTAGTGTCACCATGAAAGAACACGTAGAGAGCGGGGTCTTGGGCATAGGATGATTGTAGCGATGTGCTTGGAGCCACATTGAATATACCAGCAAGAGAGTACTGGTGACAGACATTAGGGAAAGTACAGAAGGAAGTGTGAATGTTTAAGATCATGTGTCGTGTTCCCTGAACACTTTTTTTTCTTAAAGTTTATTTATCTTCAGAGAGACAAACAGTATGAGTGGGGGAGGGGCGGGGGGGGGGAGAGAGAGGGGGAGGGAGAGAGAGAATCCCAAGCAGGCTCTGCCCTGCCAGCACAGAGCCCGATGAGGGACTCGAACTCACAAAGTCCTGAGATCATGACCTGAACCCAAGAGTCAGATGCTCAACTGACTGAGCCACCAGGCTTTGCCCCCCCCCACCCCCGGCCTGAGCACTTCTGAGTCATTGGCTCCTTACCTTAGAATGGCTTGAAATTGATCAGCCTGAATTCGCCATCATGGGCACTCTTAGTTCGGGTGTCCTGTCACTAAGACGGTTGTGCGTTGTGTTTGATAACTGGTGACGTGAGGGCACAAGGTGAGGCATTCTTCTACCCTGTGATACTCGAGCACGTACCATTTGTTTTTTAAGTTTATTTATTTATTTTGAGAGAGGAGAGAGACGGTGCAAGCGGGGGAGGGGCAGAGAGAGGTGAGAGAGAGAATCCCAAGCAGGCCCTGCACTGCCAGTGCCATGGCTCAAACCCATGAACCGTGAGATCGTGACCTGAGCTAAAACCAGAGTCGGGTGCTTAACTGGCTGAACCCCCCGGGCAGCCCCTGGTTCTGTTTTTAAGGTACCTTATAAGCACGTGTTCCAGCCGTGATTATGTGGCCATTACCTAAAGCTATCAAATTGTAAGTTTATGGGATGGCTGTTGTTTGGCCGGGCGTCAGAACGGAGCAGTTTAATCATGTGGTGTCAGTGCCGTATTGGGAGTGGCCTGTAAAGTCAAATAAGTTCCATTTGCTGTACACAGGTAGTAATTACAAAATAATGTCCACGGAATGCGAGTATAAATGTTGACCCAGCAGCCTCCGTAGCTTAGCGCTAAGACCCAAGCACAGCTAAGCCTAATAAGGCGAGGGCCCATCTTCCAAGTGGCACTCCTCCCCACCACTGTGGTGCAGTCAGCCTCACCAGAAAGGGAACGGAATAAGAGAGCGAAATGACGTGGAGGTCAAAGACTCTTAATTGAATCTCGGTGACAAAGATGGCACGTTACGGCTATTGGACTGAAGCGGTGACTTTAATTTCTCTTCTGGTGGTGGGACCAGAGCCATTTATCTCCCATGAATGGAAAGTGAAGTTCAAAGTCTGTTCACTAAACACTGGCTCGTATTTGGACTCCTAGAATGGTTTTGAGACTCTGAGTTACTGTTCTTTCTTTTTCGGTCTTGAAGCAATTACTGAAAGGTCAGTCCACTAATTCCTTCCAGAGTTACCGGAGACCTTTCATGTAATCATTTAGAACTTGATTCCAAGTAGCTAATATTTATCCAGTTCTTACTTTGAGCAGGGCACAAACATGGGGGGGGGGGGCGGTGGCGGGGAGCTGAAGGAATCTTGGTCCTTACCCTTGAGACATCTGGTATCTTGAGTAATCTACGTACGTTAGCCACAGAAATGTCTTGGCGTCCTTGTTCGGGCATACTGAAGAATTTGGTGTTACAAGTAGATTCGCGTCTTCCTGCCTTTCGCTCCCTAGCACTGTGTTGGCACATAGTAGGTGCTTTATAACTACTTGCGGAGTGCGTGGAAGGGGGACTTGACCTGACCGTGATCCGTATTGCATCGTAAAATGCTTCTGCTGCGTGGAGGGTCATTAATCCCTGATCTTTTGTTAACTGATGCTGCTTATGACGGCGATCATCCAGACACCTCAGAGTTTTGATTCTCTTCGAGGGTGGTTGCTTCGTCTGCTTGGACTGCTGTGACAAAGTACCAGAAACCGGGGGGCTTACGAACAACAGAAGTCAATTTCGAACATTTCTGAAGGCTGGCAGTCCAGCGTAGGCCGATTCGGGGTCTCCGGAGAGCCTGCTTCCTGGTTCACAGACCGCCACCCTCTTGTTGTGTCCTCAGGTGGTGGAAGGGGTGAGGGAGCTCTCTGGGGTCTCTTTTGTAAAGGCTGATCCCGTCATGAGGCTTGTACCCTCATTAACTAATCACCTCCCACGAGCATTCCCGAATACCATTGCACTCGGCATTAGGTTTCAACGTGTGAATTTAGGGGGGACACAAGCATTCGGGCCACAGCGGTGATGATACAAGAAAACAAAAACAATGAGTTTGACAATGACCTGTCAGGCATGGTGCTTCCTGAGAGACAGTCCCAGTTGACGCGATACATGACACCGCTTCTCAGATTCCCCAGTCAGCCGTGGGTTTGTGCAAACCTGATGAGGTGGTGGCTAGTGGTGATCAAGGTGAGAGTACGTCTTCAATTTTGCTTGTGAATCTATGGCGTATCAGGAATAACTAGTCGCCGGGAGATCCCGCGGTGTGTGAGGGAAGCTTGGAGCACAGAAAGGTCGCTTTAACTAGAGACGAAGAGTTTTGGGAAGGCGGTGGTCAACGAGGGAGGTGGCCTGCATGCTTGGAGCCGTCGTGTGCGGGCCAAGAGCTTTCCCACGTGATGCGTAGGCACGAACGCGGCGGCACAGACAGCACACAGTAGGCTGTTTCGGGTGGTGGGCGGAAATGTTTGAAGGCGAACGGACAGTTGGGATGTGCGTGGGTGAGTTGAGGTCTTGGAGGCCCGCCCTTGGAGGATGGAACCTGTTCAGTGAGAAGAGGGGAGACCACTAAGCCTGTTTTGTTTTTGTTTTTGGATGGGGCAGACCACATCAGAAATTGTACGGAAGAAAGAATGGTCTGAGAGTAACACGTAGATCGGGGCTGGCACACTGTGAGATCAAGCCCGTGGTGTTTTTGTGTGACACCCCACCCTCTGCGAGCTAAGAGTGGTTTTTACATTTTTAAAGAGTTGTGAAAGATAGATAAAGGGCAACACGGGACACAGACTGGTGTGATTTGCAAAGCCTACAATATTCGTTATGTGGCCCTTCACTTGAAGTAGTTTCCTAAGCCCCAGTGGATTGGAAAGGAGAAGACAACATTACAGAACCCGTTTTCTCCCCACAGTAAGAGGAAGTTGAGCCTGTTGGCAGAATGAGGACCCTTTTGGAATCCTGGGTAAGGAGAGACCAGACATGAAGAGGGGGCAGGTGAAGTAGGGTCTGGAACAGGCTGGAGAGAGGGTGGGATCAGGACAGAATGTCGATTAACATCTGGGAAGGTAAAAAGGCTGATTGTTTCTTTGAGGAGAAAAGAATTGGGAAGGAAAATGGGTGTAGAAAATTAGCTAGTGGGTGGGGAAGAGGAAAGTGGAGACTCTTTACAAGGGATCTGCACCAGGCTTGGGGGGTCAACCCTTGAGCAGGGTAGAGCATTCTAGAATGGGTGCTGTGAAGAACAAAATGCAAAGACCATTAGCATTTGGTTTCTGTGGGGTAAAAATGCCATGTGTTACGTTATGTAGTGATTTATCTTTTATTTATTTATTTTAACATTTTTTAACGTTTAATTTATTTATTTATTTTTTTTTTAATTTTTTTTTAACGTTTATTTATTTTTGAGACAGAGACAGAGCATGAACAGGGGACAGGCAGAGAGAGAGGGAGACACAGAATCTGAAACAGGCTCCAGGCTCTGAGCGGTCAGCACAGAGCCCGACGCGGGGCTCGAACTCACGGACCGTGAGATCATGACCTGAGCCGAAGTCGGACGCTTAACCAACCAAGCCACCCAGGCGCCCCTTAACGTTTAATTTAATTTGAGACAGAGAGACAGAGTGCGAGCAGGGGAGGGGCCGAGAGAGGGGGAGACACAGAATCCAAAGCAGGCTCCGGGCTCTGAGCTGTCAGCGCAGAGCCCGACGTGGGGCTCCGACTCACAGACCGTGAGATCATGACCTGAGCTGAAGTAGGAGGCTTAACTGACTGAGCTTCCCAGGTGTCCCTGCTGTGATTTACCTTTTAAAGTGTGGACTCCTCCACCATCCTGTGGTGCGTTCAGCTACTAAGAATGTCTTGCTAATTTTTATTCGGGAGCGGTTGAAGCAAGTGGCTAGCACAAAGAGGAGTGACGTTTGGTAATACTTGCTGGATGAATGAGGGCCAGATAGCAGAATAGTCCAGTTAAAGATAGGGAAGGCACCTTCCAGTTGTACCTCTGGCCCAGTTCGTTCACCAAGGGGAACTCAGCGAACAGCTACCAGACCAATGCCGCCCAGTAGAACTTTCTGCAGGGATAGAAACATTCTTTGCTGTCCAATATGGTGGCCATTCAGGTGTGGCCAGTAAACACTTGAAATGGGTGGGCTTGTGGGATGGAACAACTGAATTTTAAATTTTACTTTTTTTATTGTGGTAAAATATATATAACCTAATATTTACCGTCTGAACCATTTTCAAATGTAGAGTTCAGTGACTTTAAGTACATTCCCACTGTTGTGCGACCATTAGCACCATCCGTCTCCAGGACTTTCTCGTCTTCCCCAACTGAAAGTGGTCTGCGTCCTCCCCTCCCCCAGCCCTACAACCTGTGCTGTCTGTCTCTGAATCTGACTCCTGTGGGTACCTCAAATGAGTGGGATCATCCGGTGTTTGTCTTTCTGTGACGTGCTTATCTCACTTGGCGTAAGGTCCTCGAGGGTCATTCTGTGTTGGAGCACGTGTCAGAATTTCTTTCCTTGTTAGGGATAAGTGACATTCCATGCGGATGTATGCCGTTTGTCCGTTCCTCCATCGATAGACGCTTGGACGGTTTCCACCTTTTGGCCACTCTGAATAGGCCATGTGAACCTGGGTGTGTACTTACTTCTAGTTGATGGGAATCTGCAAAGGCACGTGGGGGTTTGTGAGGCCTGTCGTAGGAGAAGCGGGTGGCCTGGTGGCACTTTTCGGCCTTGAAGGCTTTGGAAGGAAAGGGCTTCTCTGTGACCGCGGGTAGGCCATGAGGGGGTCAGAGTGCATCTGAGTTCAGGGTCCTTGGCATGGAGGGGACAGGACGCTGACTCCAGGAGTTTGTCAGGTGTTAACAGCTTGGGATATTTGTGCTGTGTTTGATGTCTGGAGGTTCCGTTGATAGTTGAAACGTAATGATTTATGGAGCCTGGACACTAGATTGAATCTGTCTGGTTTCCTGTGTCTCGCTCCCTCAGAGGTCAGCATGGCATTCACGCTGCTCTCCCAGTTGGGATCATTTCAGCCTGCTTGAGCCTTCTCTTCTTGTGGCAAAGGGTTGATGGGAGGCTCCAGTTCCGTCTTACGTATCAGTTTCCGGGATGGCATTTGATTTTGCATTTGTTGTTGTTTGAAGGGTGTGGCGTGTCCGGAGCCCAGAGTGTCTTTGTGATCCGCCAGTGGAGCTGAGGCCTGTGTGATTGGCCCGTAGCAGGTAAAGATGGCGGGGGAGAGTTGCCTGGTGGGGTGCAAGCTGTGTGTGCACCTGCTGCGGAGAAGCAGGGCCACGGCGCCTCCCCTTGGCCTGGGGGGAGGGCCGGGACGGTGGAGGGGATGGATGTCTGTTTGTGCAGAAGCTGCAGGGGAACCCGGAGCTCAGAGACCAGGAGGCTCGAGGACTGGCAGGTGAGGCTCACGGGGATGAGAGAGTCTGAGAGTCAAATGACCATCTTGAGTTCTCTCCCGTGGTATGTCTTTCAGTGGCTGCAGCGAGGACAAGGGTAGGTTGTGTTTGGGGATGAAGAGGAACGTCTGGACACGTGTGTGTTTGCTCCCATGCACGGGGACCTCCTTGTGACCTTCACGGCAATATGGCGGATCCGTGAAGGTCGTGGGTATAACGGGGATGGCGTTGGTCTGAGAGTGACTGGGGTCAGGGAGGAAGGAGACCCCTCCATGGCGTAGCCGTGGCACTTATCAGCTTAACCTTGGTTTCCAAATCAGAAGGGGGTGTTGGACAGCATTTACCTTATGAGGCTGGCGTATGAATTCAGTGAGGTGACATAGGTGGAGATTTTGGCGCATGAGCGCTTGGTAAAGGTTAGTTTCTTTTTTTATTTTATTTTTATTTTTTAATTTATTTTTGAGAGGGGGGGGGGCAGGCAGCACGCAAGCCAGGGAGGGGCAGAGAGGGAGACACAGAATCGGAGGCAGGCTCCAGGCTCTGAGCTGTCAGCACAGAGCCCGACGCGGGGCTCAAACCCACAAGCCGAGATCATTACCTGAGCCGAAGTCAGCTGCTTAACTGACTGAGCCACCTGGGCTACCCAAGGTTAATTTCTTTACTATTTTGTTTTTACGTTTGTTTTTGAGAGCGCAGGCGCGAGTTGGGGAGGGGTAGAGAGGGAGACAGAGAATCCGAAGCAGGCTCTGCTCTGACGTGGGGCTCGAACCTAGGAACTGTGAGATCACGATCTGAGCTGAAGTCGGACGCTCAGCTGATGGAGCCACCCAGGCGCCCCAGTTAGCGTCTTTAGACACGTGATGGTCCCCACTCCCTTTTCTCCTTGTAACTAACTTCTGCTTATCCTTTAAAACTCGGCTCAGGTATCACCTTCCCCGGAAGCCTCCGTCTCCCACCCTCATGGCTCTGCTTCGTCCGTCTCTTGTAATATGCCCAAAGCGGTTTGTCACAGAGCTTCTGTGTTGTTTAGATACCCCGCCCCCCAAGCTGTCCTTTGTGTGGTGGCCACAGGGCCGTGTCACATCATGTCATCCTGGCATGCGGCATGTGTTCAGGCAAGCGGGGAAGACCAGGCTGGTGAATCTCCTGTCCCTCCCCTTGTTTCTCCAGATCGTGGGAAGGGCATGGCCCTGTTAATTCCAGTAATCCTTGCAGACTACGGGCTGAGAGGACACAACTGGGCCAACGCAGTGGGCCGAGGGGGGTGCCAGGGGACAGGGTCTGGCTCTGGCTAGGGTCTTAGAAGACATCCCTGGCTGCCAGCGGAACAGAATGTCCACAGGGTTTGTACACGGACCGCAGCTGGTATTTACAGGTCAGGAACTCGGCCCAGGAAGGGTATCCGACGAGAAGTCTTGGGATTTTCCACGCTGTGGGCAGAGATCCTGGGAGCCCATCATCATCGTCACCGTCCACTGTCCCGGCAGATACTTGCTGAGCGCCTCCTACGTGCCTGGGAGGGGGCGGGGTCTCGAGGGCCTCGCGCACTAGCTGTGTGACCCAGACAAAGAATCAGGCCTGGCCTGCAAGCTACCAGAAATAGTACCCTGGGGGGTAACTGAGTCCCGGGAGTCAGGCGTGCTGGACCCTGGTCGGCACCGTCCGCGGGCACCATCTGCGATCACCGTGGGAGCCGGGCTTCCTGAGGCCCTCGGGCCGTGACGGAATGTGTTCTTTGTGCTGGCCACACCTAGGCGAGCCAGAGAGAAATCCAGGAGGCCGTGGCTCCTTCCTGAGGTCGAAGCCTCTCTGCTGTGCTCTCCTCCTTATAGCACTCACCTCCTCCCCGTGGCGGTTGAACTGGACTCATGCCGAGAAGGTGGGAGCCGCTAAGGCAGGGGACACCAAGGGTGATTTGTGTTCACCTCAAATATGTGCTGATTTAGAAGCTGCCCCATGTTTTAGAAGTTGACAGCAGGCTGAGCTAATCACAAGCAAGTCTCATGCAGCGGGGTCTGGGCGGGCTGGTTGTGTCCCATGAGTTTTTACTCGGGATGAAGTCGGGAGGGAAGATGGTCGTTCACTCACTCCCACGTGGGGTGTTCTTTGGAAAAGCCTCTCCTTTAGTGACCAGCCCCAGGGAATGTTGCTGTTAAATATTTTTGCGTATCCTTCTCGTTGTTTAAAGGATGTAAAAATGCTCTTTCTTTTCTAATATTCTTTTTTTTTTTTTTTTTTTTTTTGAGAGAGAGACAGAGTAGGAGCAGGGGAGGGGCAGAGAGACGGAGACACAGAAGCCGAGGCAGGCTCCAGGCTCCGATCTGTCAGCAGAGAGCCCGACACGGGGCCCAAACTCACAAACCATGAGATCCTAACCTGAGCCACAGTCAGATGCTTGATGGACTGAGCCACCCAGGCGTCCCCCAAAATGCTTTTTCTACCAATTTAATTAAGTGTGAGTGTGGCCTTAGTCTTTTCCCAGTTCCTAATTTTGCTTTTCTTTCTAGTCAGAAATAAAGGCAGAATGTGCTTTTTTGCTGTAAAGCGTACGTGACAAAGCGAACCTCCCTCACCAGCATCACGGAGCTTGGGAATCGGGCAACGTAAGAACAAAGCAAAACCAAACAAAAAAGCAAAAATGGGTTGGGTGGAATTTATCTATAATTAACTGTGCTAATTCAGTATTGTGGAAACAAATGATCGTAAGGCCATTATGGTGCAACCGATCCGTTCGTAAATTTTTTGATCCTTGAAGTGTCAGGCACCTGATGTGGGAAAGTCAGTGTGTTGGGCTTGAGTTACCAGGACTAGGTTTGGCAATTCCGTTCTTTTTCTCTGGTGAGAGAACACGATTTCTGCCTTGCTCTTTGAAGATGGCAGTGAATTCAGCCCGCAGATGGAGATGGGCTTAAGGGGAATATTGTCAGAGGGCATTGTCTTAGAAGAAGGGAGAAAGATTCAAAAGGAGATTAAGCATTTCTCATGGGTGAGCATTTATTCTCTGGGTTTGGCCTTCCTTTTAGGTTTGTACGCATTTATTTTTATTACGGTACATGCTGTTTAGTTAAAATTGTAAAACTTTTAGAGAGGGTACCGAATGGTATGAGGAAGAGGTAAAAACCTCTTTCTCCCTCCTAACCCCACTTACAGGTTAACCGCTGTTGACAGTCGTGCATTTTTTCCGGCTGTTTTACACGTAGTCATAGGCAGGTATGGGTGTGTGTGCACGTACGTACGTTGTCAACAGCTTGGTTCTAAATCAAAACCAAGCTGTCGGTAAAGCGGCATACATACGCATCTCGGACACGTTGGGGTTCGGGGAGACACGTACATCCCCTCGTGGGGCGCGTGACGGTCCGTTCGGGCTCTTGGTTTCAAACGACAGAGACCGCTCCTGGCCAAGTCGAGCTGACAGAGTCTGTCGGAACTGATGACGTGAGGGAGCGGGAGGAAACCAGGCAGCTGTACAGGACTGAGAAGCAGGAAGCAGGTAACACAGCAGCGTTCCCTGGGGCAGCAGTGCCTGGATCCCGTCAAACTGGTGTAACCAAGAACGTGGAGGAAGCTTCCCCTACGTCAGTGTTCCTGTGTCACTACGTCAGGATGCAAAGCGTGTGTGTGCGCGCGCTCGTGTGATAGGTGTGCGTATCCAGCTGGTTGAACTGCAGTCGTGTGCCCACCTCTGGGCCAGACCGGACACCAAGGACAGCAGGGGTTCGGTCCCCGCGGCATGGCAGTCCTCCCACTAGGAATTGCCGTCACCAGGCGTTTGCTGTTTGTTTACTGGATGTTTGTTTACAGGTTTTGAAGGGCCCAGAGCAGTGAGCTATAAGCTCCTTTGGAGTTAGCAGACACTGCAAATATCACATTCCGGGGAAAATGTGACATTTGTGAGTGAAAGAACTGCCTGTGCCCCTCTGTATTTTTTCCCATTTTTCTTTAAACATTTACGTATGTATGTATGTATGTATCCACCTATTTATCTATTTAGAGAGTGAGAGCTGGGGAGGAGCAGAGAGCGGGAGACACAGAATCAGAAGCAGGCTCCAGGCGAACTCACGGAGCTGCGAGATCACGACCCGAGCTGAAATTGACGTTTAACTCACTCAGCCACCCAGCCGCCCTGTGATCTCTTATTCTTCTAAAAAAAATTTTTTTTAATGTTTGTTACTTTTTTAGAGAGAGAGCATGAGCGAGGGAGGGGCAGAGAGAAAGGGAGACACAGAATCTGAAGCAGGCTCCAGGCTCTGAGCTGTCAGCACAGAGCCCGATGCGGGGCTCGAACTCACGGACCGTAAGATCGTGACCTGAGCTGAAGCCAGACGCTTAATCGAGTGAGCCACCCAGGCGCGCCTGTAATCTCCTATTCTTAAAGACAACAACAAAAACCCAAACCAGCCTTCTCCCCCACCCCTGGGCTTAGAGCCTGAGAAGGACTGAGAAAAGTGTTCACCATGTTACTCAAGCCATTACTACCACTGAGCAGAAGAAATGCATGCAAAGTCTGTTGTGAGTTATTTTTATTTTAAGTTATTTATTCTGGGAGAGGGGGAGAGAGAGTATCAAAGTCCCAAGCAGGTTCCATGCTGTCAGCCTGGAGCTTGAAGTGGGGGTCGAACTCACGAACCATGAGATCATGACCTGAGGTGAAATCTAGGGTCAGACGCCTCACCGACTGAGCTACCCAGGCATCTCTGTTGTGAGTTATTTTTAAATGGTCCTAATTCCTGCTAATCATAAGGTACTTGCTCAGTTGAGAGCCCAGGAAATACGACCATTGCTGCCCCATGGGATCTGTGAAGCCTTCTGGAGAGGTGGCCTGGCTACACAGCTTTGGGATGGTCTCGTGTCCACGGAAATTCTGGCCCCGTGTTTTTCACTCTGACTCTCTGGAGCTCGACTGCACAGTGTCCGGCCTTCCTGGGTCTGCAGGGGGGAGGGGGGCGGTCATGCCTGTGCAGCCCTCGACGGGGAGGATCCAGACACAACTCGTGGGAGCGCGTGCTTAACCGTCAGTGTCGAGCTCGACACAGACACAAACTCAGTGCTTTTTGTTCTAACAAGATACATTTGAACTACCATTTCAGTATTAAGACAGACTTCACTTGGTATTTTGTTGAAGACAAATAGTGGCCCAGTGGACCTGGCCAAGGTTTATGCACTTTTTATTCTCGGCTTTATATGGTAAGACATTTTCGGCACACAGGAAACTATGACTATGTTCATCTGTTGTTAGCATTCTGCCAAATTGGCTTTATCTCTATTGCGTGGTGGTTTTTGTCTTTCCTTTTTTTTTCCCCTCTTGTGGTTCCCTGCCCCCAATCTTTGGAGAGTAAGGCTATTTTTGAATATAAAAACATTTCCATGATCCCCAAGTCCAAACTCTATGAATAGGTGTTCTCTAAAGTCACATTCCAACTCGCCTCCTAATCCATTTTATTTTCTGCTGCATTTCTGGGCTCCTCGCTACATTTGTTTACTTTTCTTAAAGTCCCCCCCGCCCCCGCTTCCCCCGCCGAAGATCTGTTGGTAATGCTTACATTTATACAAAGAAAATGTCAACTTCTTAAGTAGGTTTTGTGACTGATGGTTAGCAAAGCATCCTATCTATGCTATTTTAGTATTAAGTATTTCACTATTTATTAAGCTTGGTGTGTAGGATTTTTGGTGCTCTTCTGGAGAATTACAAGGGTTTCTCCAAAGACGTGATGAAAAGAGGCCCAATTGAGACCACTTGTGATCACTTGATATATAGACACTTACGTGTGTGTGATACGAGGAATATCCTAAGGAAACAACACTCACTAATGTTGATTTATATTCATGCAAAGTAAGGAATAAAAAAGAAAGGCATGGGGCGCCTGCGTGACTCAGTCGGTTAAGCGTCCAACTCTTGATTTCGGCTCAGGTCATGATCTCTTGGTTCATGGGATTGAGCCCCACATCAGGCCCTGTGCTGACAGTGTGGAGTCTGCTTGGGACCCTCCCTCCCTTCCCACTCCCCCATATCCCCCCCTCCCCCGCTTCTCCCCTGCTCATGTTGTCTGTCTTTCAAAATAAATACATAAACTTTAAAAAATTCTTAAAAAATAAGACACAAAGCTTAAGGCTAAGCAGTATCAGTTTTATACAAAATACCATGCCTTTGTCATGCTTGAAGGTACCGGTTATCCCCTGGCCTGAGTTTCTTAGCACAGACGACACAAAGAGCGCATTCTAGGCTCAGAAAGACCTCTTTCTCCCGGATGTGCAAGTGTAGATTTTCCTTCCTTCTTCTCTTGCCTTCTGTCATGGCGTCCTGGGCAGCATCATGTCTTCTCTCCGGGCCCAGAGGTGGGCCGCGGGCTGTGCCAGCAGGAGGTGACGGCTGCCTGCCTCTGCTTCTCCAGGGCTGGGTCTCAAACAGCAGCCCCCCGCCCCTGGCCAAACCTGGCTTGCTGCCTGCTTTTGTGCACACTTCACGCTGACGATGGTTCTCATGGTTTTTTTTTTTAACGTTTCATTTTATTTTTTGGGAGACAGAGACAGAGCACGAGCCGGGGAGGGGCAGGGAGGGAGACACAAAATCCACAGCAGGCTCCAGGCTCTGAGCTGTTAGCACAGAGCCCGACGCAGGGCTCGAACCCATGGACTTGAGATCATGACCTGAGGCGAAGTCTCAGGTTGGACTGTCAACCGACAGAGCCACCCAGGCGCCCCTGGTTCTCACATTTTTAATTGGTTGGGGAAAAAGCACCAATCTAGCCTTTTCAGAAAAAGCCCGCCAACTCCAGCTCCATCAAATGAGACCTTTGAAACAGATGTCAGAGATCATGGGTCCCAAGCCCACGGAGGATCTAAAAGCCACTCAAATGCTTGCATTTCGCAAGTAAAAGCAAGGGGAGTTGTTCGCTCCCTCCTGTACCAGGCGGGCTCCCTGGGGACCTAGAGTTCCACTGTCCCTGTGCTCCCTGCACAGACCTGTTCTTGCGATCCCCGTCACCTGTAGGACCTGCACACCTCGTGGTTTGGACTTGGGAACAACGTGCAGCAGCTAGTTCCCTGTGGAATCTTGGAGAAAAAGAGCACTGCGCCGCCCCCCCACCCCCACTAAGGTCCTAAAAGCAGCATGAAGGACCCTTTCATTTCCTTCGAGCTTCTGCGTGGGGCAGAGCGGCCGGGACGATGGCACACACAGATCAGACGGCTTTCTCGGAAGGCAGGGCAGAGGGGACGGCCACGGCCCCTTCCCTCGCCGTGCCCAGCCTGGTGTGGCCGTCCCAGCAGTCACTGAGCGACCCGTCCCTTCTGATCGCAGTCCCTGTCAAAGGGGCTGCGGCTCTGGGCTCCCAGAAATCGTTGTCCAGGGCCCTGCCCCCGGGTTCTGGGCCATCGCTGGAGGGAGAAAGAGGCAGACGGACGCGAGCGTGAAAATCCTTTTTGGAGTCGCCGTGAAAAGGAGAAAATGAGAGCTTTGATGTAGACTCTGTTTCCAGCACTCCATTTGATTCTTTGTCCACAAGCCGGACGAAAATAAACAGTAATTTAGAGGCAATGTTTATGTAACCTAGAAGAATGTCGGTCAAGTGTGGGGAAGATGGAATCTGGGTTAATGCAGGACCACCTCCCGAGCGCTCTCCCTGATTGCGGGCTTCGGTGGAAAGCTAATGAAAGGAAGCAATTTCGGTTTTTGTTAGACTCTTCAAAATCCCCTTGGTAAAATGCGGACTTTTTTCTTTCTTCTTCTTTTTTTTTTTTTTTTTTTGCTTGGAAAAACACAGATTGTTTTTTGTGAGAGCTTATCATTTGGTCATTTTGATGGAATGTAGGTCGGAAAAGCGTGATGCAGAATGTATTGCGTTCGTAAGACCTCTCAGAACGGATGATTCTGGCTGTGAGTCATCATAATCTGGGAAAGCACACTGCTCTTGTTCCAAGGACCGTATGCCTTAAATAATGTCAGGCCACGTTCCGTCTGGGGACGTTTTGGTGGTTTAGACTGGCGATTCTCAGCCTGCGGCAGCTGTGTCCCCCAAGGAGCACGTGGCATTGTCTGGAGATAGTTTTGGTTGTCATAGCTCGAAGGGGGGGGGGGGAGGGGAATGTTCCTGGCATGTAGCGGGGTGTGACCAGGGATGTTGCCACCGTCCTATAGGACACAGGATAGCCCGCATCACAAAGAATGGCCTGGCCCCAAATGTACGTAGTGTCAAAGTGTAAGCATTCTGGACTAACGAATGTCTTAGAGTCTCATTTTGTGAGTTTTTAAATATAAGATAGTATACATATGTGTGTGTGTAGACACATATACATCACATGTGTGCGTGCACACACAGAACGCTGCTCACTGTACACACGACGCAGGCCGTGGGACGTGTGCCCTGGAATCCGGCTTTAGGATGGATCCCCAACACTTGCCCAGGGTATTGTAACCTCCTGGGCATTGGCACATATATGTTGGTGATGTTGGTGACAGTGAAGTGAAGACCCGAGGGCATCTTCCATCCTGCTCAAGGGTGCAAAATAGGGTGGATTTCATATTTTCAAGATGTAGTCTACAATGTTCTGATTTTTAGGGTGGCGCATTTCAACAGTTTTCTTTTGCGCATATAAGTAGATTATGTTGTGAGTGTTCCCTTTACGGCTTCACGACCTGAGCTTCCCAGTACAAAAGCCGAGATGGGTGCAGTGGAAAAGGACTCTGATGCAGGCACACAGCCCCCTATCAATGTGGAGGAAGAATTGTGTGGGCACATGGTCGTTTTGGGAAACACGTGTGTTCCGGGATGTTTGTGGAGAGTGTATAGGATCTCTCTCCATGTTTAGCGTTGCATATGGAGGTCACAAAGCAGAGAGTGACGGACTCATGGCACAGACACTTCGCGAGCACAGTAGGCCAGGTGCTCAGCAGGCACTGGAGTTGTGGAGCGTAGGTTTCCCCCTTGAGACCCTTACATCTGGTCGGAGAGGCACGTGAGACCCTCACATCTGGTCGGAGGGGCAGGTGAGACCCTCACATCTGGTCGGAGGGGCAGGTGAGACCCTCAGATCCGGTCGGAGAGGCAGGTGAGACCTTCAGATCTGGTCGGAGGGGCAGGTGAGACCCTCAGATCCAATCGGAGGGGCAGGTGAGACCTTCAGATCTGGTCAAGGGGCAGGTGAGACCCTCAGATCCGGTCGGAGGGGCAGGTGAGACCCTCAGATCCGGTCGGAGGGGCAGGTGAGACCCTCAGATCCGGTCGGAGGGGCAGGTGAGACCCTCAGATCCGGTCGGAGGGGCAGGTGAGACCCTCAGATCCGGTCGGAGGGGCAGGTGAGACCCTCAGATCTGGTCGGAGGGGCAGGTGAGACCCTCAGATCCGGTCGGAGGGGCAGGTGAGACCCTCAGATCCGGTCGGAGGGGCGGGTGAGACCCTCAGATCCGGTCGGAGGGGCGGGTGAGACCCTCAGATCGGGTCGGAGGTGCAGATGAGACCCTCACGTCTGGTTGGAGAGGCACATGAGACCATCAGATCTGGTCGGAGGGGCAGATAAGTACCAGAGGCTCCATTGCAGGGATCAGAGCTGCAGGGAAAGTGTGGACGTCGCTGGGCACCGGGTAAGGACCTGCTGGACACGTGGGTGCCGGGCCCTTAGATGAGGGAGGAGATGCGGTGTGTGGTGTCCGGGATGAGGCGGGCCCCTGCCCACGTGGTGCGTACCTTGGCCTTGCTTGTCCGGGGGTCCTCAGATAGGCCTCCGTCTGGGTCTGTAAATGTTGCGGTCGCGTTTATCCTGCCTTCGAGATCCGACATTTCTGGTTTGGGCGTTTTAGGGCAAAGGGGGCGGGAGGTGTTTGGGGACTGAGCTGAGCTTTGAGGAAGATGGCGGTGGCGTTCACGGAAGAGGGAGCGTTCTAGAATTGAGGTGCCGGCCTTCCTGCTGGGTGGGTCTGCGGTCTTGGGAAAACCATCCAGCCCCAGTCCATGTATCCGTGACTGGGGGAGAGCAGTGCGTGTGGGGAATAAACGAATAAGGTGTCAGTAAGTGTTTGGTGCCTTCTGAGGCCAAGCTCGTGGGAGTTGGAGCTGGCCGGGTTTGCACCCACCTCTGGTTCCTGATACCAGGCCAGCCCGAACTGTGAAGTGTGCCAGGCAGAGCTCACACGTGCCCACCCCCTCGACCACAGTCCCCTACCAAAGAGCGGTTCTCACTACTGGTCAGAGTCCTAAAATTAGCACTCCCGTCTCCAGCCGCTCTTTCCCCTGCCATCACCACGTGCTTCTCTCATGCTGCGGCGACTCTGGGTGCTCTTCCCGTTTCTTAAGGTGGGCCTTGGTCGTGGTGGCAGGCAGAGCAGTGGCCCTCGGAAGGTGTCCAGTCCTAGTCCTGGAACCCGTGAGCGTGTCTCCAGGATCTTGAGATGGGGAGGTTTTCTGGTTGGGTGGGTCACAGTCGCCACTGAGACGCCTCCACGTGGAGGAGGAGAGAAGCAGGAGGGTCAGAATCCGAGAGAGGAGGGTGTGCACTGGAGCAGAGGCCGGAGGCATGGGGGCCCACGGGCCACGGGATGCCGGCGGCCTCCAGACGCTGGACACGCTGAGGAAACGGACTCTGCCCTGGAGCCTCAGGAGGCGGCTCTGCCCCTCCGACCCGCTCCAGACATCTGGCCTCCAGAACCCAGAGAACAAATCTGGGTAGCTTGAAGCAGCTAAGTTGATGCTAATTTGTTACAACAGCCATAGGAAACCAACACCGTGCATAAACCAGAGGTGTTAACAGTCCAGAGTTGAGTGTACTGGGACCAGGGGGTCCATGTAAGAAGTGGACAGAAGATCAGGGTCCAGGACTTCTGCTCGATGGCCTCTTCCTCCTCTTTTAGTGAGAACACACCCTGGGAGTGAGATGGGTCACCTGTTTGTTGTCCTTCTCATTGACCCTACCACGACGGACCACATCTGAACATGTTCTTTTATTTATTTGTTTGTTTGTTTGTTTTGAGAGAAAGAGAGGGCTCGCCCGAGCGTGGGAGGAACAGAGAGAAGGAGAGAGAATCCCAAGCAGGCTCTGCTCTCTGTGCAGAGCTCGGCGCGGGGCTCGATCGCACGAACCATGAGATCGTGACCTGAGCCGATACCAAGAGTTGGACACTCAATCGACCGAACCACCCAGGTGCCCCTGGGCAGGTTCTTTTCAAGAACCTGGGCAAACAATAATCCTACAAAATTCTGATTTTATAGTGAGGGTTCAATCTGAAAAAGAAGAGTATACTCCACAGAAAAAGCTGAAATTAAAGTGGGTGAGTTACAGACATCTTTTTAACAATGCTGAAGTTCACGCTTGTCTGGAAGAAAAGCTCTACAACAGGTTCATTAGCTACTGGGCAGTTTTAAAAATATATTTCACTGTCATTCTTGAAGCTTCGTCATGTGTCACAACAGAAAATTGAATTTTGTAATCCACATATTGAATTTAAAATCCACTTATATTGAATTTAAAATCCACTTAAACTAGGGTTTCAGGTGTTAGTATTCCTGACTCCTAATAAGCAGATATTCTAGTGAGTTTCATCTTCTGGGTTCTGTTGTGACTGCCACAAGAAGCGTTTTATGTATTTCGATTTTCATCGCAAAGCAGCTGAAAATTATGTTATGTATAAATGTGACTCGATTCAATAAAATTTATTGTTCAGGCATAATTTGAATTAGAAAGGCCTTCTATATGCCTTTTACCAAGTTAGATTGTGCAATTATGCTTTTGACGCTAGAGGAAATGTACTTATTTAAAGTATAAAATCCTTTTTATCAGAGCAAATGAAGTTTCCGTTTTTTTTTTTTAAATTGGAAATTTCTCTAGTTTTTGGATCATACAGTAACAGCGTAACAGTACATTTTGTTTAGTGTTTATACACACAATCATAGGTAATCTTTGCTTCAAGGATCTTAAGGTTTTTTTTTTTTTTTTTTTTTAGAAAAACAGCTTTACTGAGGCATCGTTTACAACATTCACCTGCTAGAGATGTACAATTCAGTGATTTTTAGTAAATTCACAGTCATGCAGGTATTATCACAGTGCAGTTTCAGAACATTTATCGGCCCCAAAAGACACCCTGTGTCCACCAACAGTCCGTCTTCCCCTCCCTGCCAGGACCTAGCAACCCCTTATCTTTGTGTATCTATGGATTTGTCTCTTCTGGACATTTCAAATAAATGGAGTCATACAGTATGTGTATTTTGTGTCTGATTCCTTTTGTTTAGTATGATGCTTTTCAGAGTTCATCCATGGTGTAGCATGAGTCAGTATTGTGCTTTTTTTTTTTATTGTTGAAGATACTCTCTTATTAGGCATGGACCACATTTTGCTTATCCACTTGTCATTTGATGGGCATGTGGGCTCTTTCCCCTTTTTGACTATTAAAAATAAGCTGCCTTGAAGATTTGTATACAGGCTTTTGTATGCACCTATGTTTTCACTTTTCTTGGGCATATTCCTAAGAGTGGAATTGCTTGGCCATGTGAATTCTGTGTTTCACTTTTCAAGGAACTGCCAGATGGTTTTCCAGAGTGGCTGCACTGTTCTACATTCCCACCCATGATGGATGAGCATTCCAGTTTCTCCGTATCCTCACCAACACTTGTTATCATTTTGCAAAGAAATTTCTGAACCTCTGTTATAATGCCCACGTGTCACCTGCTGAGTACTTAGGAAATTAGGGATTTTCATTACCTGCCTTAGAGTCCACAAACCCCTTAAAGAAAGAAGCTAAGGGGCGCCTTGGGTGGCTCAGTGGGTTGAGCATCCGACTTGGGCTCAGGTCATGATCTCACGGTTCGTAAGTTCAAGCCCCATGTCTGGCTCTGTGCTGACAGCTCAGAGCCTGGAGCCTGCTTCTGACTGATTCTGTGTCTCCCTCTCTCTCTGCCCCTCCCCTGCTCAGGCACTGTCTGTCTCTCTCCAAAATAAATGAACGTTAAAAATAATTTTTTTTAATTAAAAAAAATAATTTAAAAAAACAGCTGGGCCGGACGTATGCATCTGTGCATTGTATTAAGTCTGTCCTAAAGGTGGTTCTGCATGGATGAGACAAAAAGGGATTAACAAGTGATTTCCAACAGAAAAAGGATTGTGGGGCTCTGCTTGCCCAGGGACTGCGGAGACAGGGCTTGGACCCAAAGGATGAGTGCCGATTGAGTCCTGGTTTTGTGCCACTTGTCCGGGGAGGTAAGTCCCCAGATGTAGTGAAGCTCGTTTCTGGGTCATTAACCCTCGTTCCGTGCTTCCAAATTCCATCGGCAACCTTCATTTGCCCATGTCACGTAACCTAATGTATTCACGGCTTCTAGAGATTAGGATGCCCTGGAAGAGTCGCTGGGGTAGTTCAGGGACAGGCTGAAGTTTGGCACGAAGGCAGGTTTTCAGCCAGGAAGCTCTAACGGAGGGAGGACGACAGCACCGCGGTTGGTTGGCTCTGCAGCGTCCTGTGGGAGGCGCTGTAGAGACCGTGCTTGCTTGTAATGTAAACCCGCAGACCTCAAACTATCCCTTGCGGTGATTACGGGGAATATAGCCTACTGTTTCTAAAACAGGGTGCTGAGGGCCGTACGATGGTCTGACTGGAGCACGGTGGGAACTCAACGGCAAGAAAAAGGGTGTGTGAGTTTCTGATCGCTGCTGCGACAGGTGACCACAAGCTCGGTGGCTTAAAACAACACAAACGTATTATAGCTCTGGAGGTCACAAGTCCAAAGTGGGTCTCACTGGACAAAAGTGGAGAAATCCACAGGGCCGCTTTGTTTTCTGCAGCTTCTAGAGGAAAATCTTTGTTTTGCTTTGTTTTGTAATTGCCTTCCCCACTTCTCGAGGCTGCCTGCAATCCTTGGCTCAGGACTCCTTCCTTCGTCTTCAAAGGCAGCAAATAGCTGAAGTTTTCTCACGTGGCGTCACTCTGACGCGGGTTGTTTTGCAGCCCCATTTCAAGGGGTCCCCTGATTACTTTGGGTGTGTTTGTCACTTCTTTTTTAAGGTCAGATTAGTAACCCGAATTCCATCCGTCACGTTTATTCGCCCATGTTGTGCAACCGGATATGTTCACAGGTAGTAGACGGTAGGGTGTGCACAGCTTGGGTGGGGAGGGGTGTTACTCTGCTCAGCACAGGTTGTCTGCTTCCGGTATTGGGATAATTTATTCCTGATGGCATGATCAGCCCCGCCCCCTGCTTTTCTCGCTGTGTAGGAACGAGCACTTCCGGCAGGCCATATAATGACCTTGGGTTTGTTTTCTGGAGCACAGTACTCTGGGCCTGGTAATGAGGTCCACCAGATCTCTGCTTTAGGAAGATTCCTGCAGCTTTGTGGATTTGCAGGGGGAAAGATCAGGAGAAGGGAAACCGTATGCAATCCTTCAGAAGCCAGGTACCATATAGGGGAGTGGCAGTGAACATGGAGAGATGCAGTGTTAGAGGCTTATGGGGTCGAAATGATAGGCCTTGGCATCTGATTGAGGGGATGTGGGGAGGGGGTGGCAGAGAGAAAGGAATGGGGCCAAGATGGGAGCAGCAGAGTTTGGGCCTGGGGGTGCAGGGTAACATTTGGTGTATAAAAAGACATAGTAATGCGAGTCTGGGAAGAAAGTGAAGATTGCATTTGAAATAGTGACCTTCAGGTGCTGGGCAGGGATCCACGTGGAGATAGGAGGCAGGTGGAGGAAATACTGCCTTGAAATAGAGCTTCAGGATTACCTACAAAGAGGGCCGCCGTCGGGAGATGGTGTTATAGGGGAGCAGAGCTAGAGGAAAAAGATTCAAGAACAGAGCGCTGGGAAAGTGTTTAATGGACGAGGTGAGAGAGAGGGGTTATGAAACAGAAAGAGGTCGACTCATTCAGCACGTATTTATTGAGCGACTACTGTTTGCCAGGTACTGAAGAAATAAACACAGATGCAGTTCCTGCCCTCGGTAGAGTTTATGGTCCAGCTCAGTTGTTCTGGACCCACTCATCTGGGTGTGTGGCCATTATAGTAGCTGGTGACAGGCGAACAGTAGTGCCAGATGTCCCCGAGGAGTGGGGAGGAAGAAATGTCATTATGTTTGTTGGCGTTATTATATCAAGATAGCAGATGGAGGAACCTTCTTTTGACGATTCACGTTCTAAGCAAGGGCCCTTCCTACACACTTCGCCATGTTAGAACCTCCAGGTTTTTATTTTTTTTTATTTTTTTTTTTAAACATTTATTTATTTTTGAGACAGAGACAGAGCATGAACAGGGGAGGAGCAGAGAGAGAGGGAGACACAGAATCCAAAACAGGCTCCAGGCTCTGAGCTGTCAGCACAGAGCCCGACGCGGGGCTCGAACTCACGGACCGTGAGATCATGACCTGAGCCGAAGTCAGACGCTTAACCGACCAAGCCACCCAGGCGCCCCAAGTTTTTTTTTTTTTAATGTTTGTTTATTTTTGAGAGAGAAGACAGAACATGAGTGGGGGAGGGGCAGAGAGAGAGAGGGAGACACAGAATCTGAAGCAGGCTCTAGGCTCCGAGCTGTCAGCATGGAGCCCCTTGTGGGGTTCAAACCCACGAACCGTGAGAGATCATGACCTGAGCCGAAGTTGGACGCTTAACCGACTGAGCCACCCAGGTGCCCCAGAAGCTCCAGGTTTAAAGACTCCCTGCTTTTTACAGAAACTTGTGTCTAGGACCTTGACATTCCTAGTTTGTCATTCCAGAACCTAGGCAATCTCAGTTGCTGACTTGTCTCTAATATCTAGAGTCGTCACATAATTTCTTGTCCCCATCGGGACACTTTTGAGAGCGAAAGGCAGCACTGTTCTTAATGACCTTGAACGACAGGCATCAGCCAGAATCCTCTCAAGCCAAAAGACAAGTGGATATGTTGATGTCTTGAAATGAGTCATAGTTAGCACATTAAGTTTGTCCTGAAATTCTCAACTCAAATTTGTGAAAAAGGTGGTTTTTTTTTTTTAAAAAAAGGTTTGTTTATTTTGAGAGAGAGTGTGATGGGGGGAGGGGCAGAGAGAGGGAGAGCGACAATCCGTAGTGGGCGACGCTGTCAGCACAGAGTCCGACCCGGGGGCTTGATCTCCTGAACCGTGAGATCATGACCCGAGCCACCCAAGGGTTGGACGCTTAACCGGCTGAGCCACCCGGGCCCCCCCGGGGGAAAGTTTTAATGCCAGATGGTTTGTAATTGTTTCCCAGCAAGCCTGGAAGTGCGTTCATACACACTCATTCAGGCACGGTTTCCGGGCTGTTTTCAGTTTTCTTGTGTGCGCTGTGTTCTGCACATTCCTACAGACCCTACCGTGATGGCCGGGAGGGCACGCAATCTCAGGGTGTCACCGACATGCTGCCACGATGCAGTCTTCCCGTCGGGTGTTTCTTCCCTGAACATTAGGTAATGAGAGCGTAGCTTTCTCTTGTCCCCAAGTTGGCCCTCGAAATTTTTTCACGCTTAAAAATTACTTATTTTATTAGGCATTGCTTAAAATAACAAGTTGAATGCAGTGGAGAAAACATTTGTCTAGTCTATACAGGGGGCTACCAAGCAAGTGTTAAAAATGATGATCATACAGGGGCACCTGGGTGGTGCAGGCAGTTGAGTGTACGACTCTTGATTTCGGCTCAGGTCGTAGGTGATCCCGGGTTGTGGGATAGAGCCCTGCGTGGGGCTCTGCACTGAGTGTGGAGCCTGCTTTCTCTCTCTCTCTCTCTCTCTCTCTCTCTCTCTCAACCTCCCCTCCCTCTCTCCCTCTCCCTCCCTCTCTCCCTCTCCCTCCCTCTCTCCCTCTCCCTCCCTCTCTCCCTCTCCCTCCCTCTCCCTCCCTCCCTCCACCCCATCCCCCGTTTGCACTCTCTCTAAAACAAACTACAACAACAGAATCACAATATGATACAAATGGCGTATTTTTTGGCATTGAAATGTGTTCACTATATACCGTAGTGCGTTGCTGTGACCTCAGGGGACCTGCAGCCCAGTTGGGACTTGGAGCGCGTCTAAAACGTGTCCTTGGAGTCGTGCGGGCTGCGCGCAGATGTGCACACCGCCGCCATGTTGTTTGTACCCCCTCAGACTTGATTTATTTATCTCCCTGTGCTTCGGTGCCGTGCGATTAGATCCCATTGAGAATTATTTTAAGAAGCAGCCCGACGAAACGTCTCCTGGACCCCACTGACTGAGAATAGAGTTGTATGGAGTGCACGCGTTCCTTCCTCTCGGGGGCCCATGGGAGAAATTGTGCACATGCTTCATTTTTGGGATGCAAATATCTACTCATACTTGTTTCTTTGAATAGATGTCTAGGAAACTCCAGAAACCGATTTTAGTTCCGTGCAACCGATGTAAACTCGTGTCTGCTGGTAGGCTTTGCCTACGTCCTCGTCTGTCAGCTCTGGCTCATTCTTCGCGCCATTACCTTCCGTTTGCCCTGATTTCCCCCAGTTAATTATTTTAGTTTTGCCATTGTGCGTATTTGGAACCCACTTCAAGTGTTTTTCTTTCTCCGGGTGGAGAATTACTAAGTATTTCAGTGAATGAGAGCAGTGTGGTTTCTTGCAGGTTGTTGGCTCACGACAGCTTTTGAATTCTCGTGTGTTAGTAGCATCTTATTTTAATCTGGCTGCTTCCCGCTGAAATGCATCGGGCAGAGCATATTTCTAAATTTAGTGTGAGGGAGGCTCGGTCAAAAGCAGCTGGCCAGCGGACCCGAGGTAAAGCTTTCTAGGTCTTTCAAGTCTGAAAATTAAACTTCTGTAAAATCACTTTATGAGAGAAAGATTCGTAACAATTAGCAGCACTCTGGAATCACTTGATTGTCCTGGGAAAAAACTCACACCATTTAAAAAAAACAAATTCTCCGGCTTGAAGTTACCTCGAACAGAGCGGAAATTCTTTTTCTATCTCTGGCAGCAAGGTGCGGCGGTTTCCTCTAAACTCCATTGAAAACAGGACCTTGGGGCCCCGGATGTGCTCCATAACTTTTGTCGAAAAGCAGGAAGTGAAAATGAGGTTATGGAAGTAAAAGTTCTTCAATGTCTGCCACTAAACAGGTATAAAGAATTAGCACGGGGGTGCCTGGGTGGCTCAGTCGGTTGAGCGTCCGACTTCGGCTCAGGTCATGATCTCGCGGTCTGTGAGTTCGAGCCCCGCATTGGGTTCTGTGCTGACGGCTGGGAGCCTGGGGCCTGCTTCGGATTCTGTGTCTCCCTCTCTCTCTGCCCCTCCCCTGCTCATGCTCTGTCTCTGTCTCTCTCTCAGAAATAAATAAAACGTTTAAAAAAAAAAATTTACGAATTAGCACAGAGATAATTTGTGTTTCTCGATTCACGAGAAGGAAAGCTTGGGAATAACTTGTTGGGATCAGCTCAGTGCCTCGGCTGCCCTCTGTTAGTCACCGCTAGTGCCGACGGTCTCCCACAGGTCAGGGGCCACGCCGTGTATCTTAGCGTGACTCCCGGGTCATCATCTGCGGCCACACGTCTGCTTCGTGACAAGGCTGTGAGCTGATTGCATCATGCATGGACTACGATGACCAGGGCAGTTTGGGCCAACACTTGCCTAGTTTCCGCTGTGTGCCAGGGAGGGTTCTCTGCTCTGCTTGTGTATGAAGGGCGGTGTGTACCCCTGACGTCGTCATGAGGGTTCACTTACTCACCTCGCGCAGAAGAGGACCTGGGGTGCGAGGATGCCCGACCCCAGGATATGCACGCAGCTGGCACGGGGAGCCGGGCGGTTCTCGCGGAGCCCTCTGGCCCCAGTGTCCGTGCTGGTAATCTCCTGGCTCACTTGCCGGTGTGGAAGCAGAGGAGTGCGCCTGGAGGACACACGTCTGGGGACCAGGCTTGGGTTCCAGGGAGAGCTTGCCGAGAGGGTAGCGTGCACGAGTGACGCAGAGACGTTAGCCGTGATGCAGTCCTTGGACTTGGACGTATGGTTCTTTCAAAGGATGCAAAGCTGGGGAGTGTGAAACCAGTTAGGAGGGCTTGCACATAGTCCGGGCGGAAGGTGGGGGCGTGGTGTTCTTTTGAGGTGGTTGTCGTAGGGACTGACCTGTACGTTGTAGGATGTGTAACAGCGCCTGTGGTCTCTACCTACTACGTGCCAGGAACCCTTCTTCCCCCGCTGCGGCAACCTAAGATGTCTCTGCCCATCGCCAGTGTCTCCTGGGGGAGGGCATAATCACCCCCAATAGAAAACCTCTGGTCTAAATGCTGGGGGCAGGAGTGACCCACACTGTAAACCACAACAGAATTCCCAACGGCCTCTCCTCCCAGCTGTTGAATTTGACACTTAAAAATTCCAGGGCCGTCCGGCTGGCCGCCTGGCTAGCATGCGACTCTCCATCTCAGGATCATGGGTCTGAGCCCCATGTTGGGTGTAGAGATTCCTCAAATAAATAAAAACTTAAAAAAAATCAATTTTTGGAAAAGTCTCGGGCTTAAAAATCATTTTGAAGGCATCTGTTTCCAAAGGGGCATATGGATTAGAAACTTGGGTATTTGGGGGTTTACCTTTACAAGAGTTGTTCAGCTTTTTTCTTCTTTTTCCTTAAACGTTCATTTATTTCTTTTGAGAGAGAGTGTGTGCATGTGAGTGTGGGGGAGGGTCAGAAAGAAAGAACAAGAATCCTAAGCAGGCCCCGTGTGATCCCACGATTCACGAACCGTGAGATCATGACCTGAGCTGAGGTCAAGAGTCAGAAGCTTAACCAACTGAGCCACCCAGGCGCCCCCACCTTCTTTCATTATAGTGAAACTCCAGTATGTTTGTGTAAGGGTGTTGGGGTTTTTTAGTCTCGATTTGATGTGAATTTTTATGTAGGGCATCTTCCTGATCTCCTGAGTATGGAGGTAACACTTAAAGGACGATGCCTGGTGACCAGAAACAGATGTGTGGATGTGTGTGTGTTTTAATACTTAGTTCTTAAATGAGCAGATCATTGACACTGGTGTCCCAGATTTTGGAGTATGTATGTAAGCAAATAATAGAATGTTATTGTTTTACAAAAGGGATTTGCTTGCAGCATTGTTAACTGAAATTGAAGACAGTATGATTGACCTTTCCAGGTGACTGGGAGATAGCAGGTGTTTGCAAATGATAGAAACTGAAATGTGATCACTAGGGCCGTATGATGTTCAGAAACTTTTAATCATAATTTCAGTGAACAGATAACGCGCTTGACAATTACATTTAAAATTATGCTCAGTGCTCACTGCAAAATGTGGAGACGGTACTTTGGGAGATGAGGAAGAGGTTCAGTGGATTCTTTCCTACCTCATGATGCACGATGCCCTCTATAAACAACAAACTGAATAGAGTCACCTGAGGATTATCTTCATACAGTTTAGTATTGTATCTGTGGGGAGGGATTCAGATGGCTGTTGACTGACAGTTTGCTAAGTAAGAAAGATCATGTTCTCCTAATACTTTAATATGTCTTCTTTAAATGTTGTGGTTATTTTTCTCTCACTGAAGATCAGATCAGTTTCATGCCACTAAATGAAATCTAATCGCTCGTTCTAATTTAAATAATAATTGCTTAGAAGCAAATATTGTACGACTGATAGCTTATTAAAATTTGCTGTGGGTTTCTTTTTTTCCGTTGCTATTGGCTCTAGGTTCTAGATAGATTATATAATTATAAGCCCAGTCAAGTCATGCCATTACCCTGTATCAGATTTTCACGTGACAAGCCGTATTTGGGTCTTTCTGTATGACATCTGCTTGGTATATCATAGTGTGAGTCAGGAAAGAGCCTTTCGTTTGTTGTGAGCGGCATATGGTTGCCTCTGTTGGGGTGGGGGGGTGGGTGAATGATACGTGTGCCCGTCCGTATGCATCCAGATACATCAGTGTGAGTGAGAAGCATTGACTCTGCCTGAAGGGCTTGTTATTAACGTCATAGTAGATTGAAAAGGAAAAGGAAAATCACGGAAATCAAGTTTGGTGTCTGTCTTTCTCCTTTTTGAACAGTTGGTACTTTCACGCTGAACTTCTAAACCCTACCAACGTAATAAAAAGTCATGTTTTGCGGGAACAAAGGGATATTAAATGACTTACTAAAGAATAGATGGAAAAAAATGTGTTTCCCTATTGATCCCTAAATAAAAAAGGAATGATTTTCCCTGAACATTTATTTCCCGATCCCCACAGTGCTTAACACGCTTTTCCTGAGAGTTGAGAAAAACCATAACGACTTTCTTTTGGTTTGGATCCTGCTCTTAATTCGTTTGCAGTGCACACCTGTTACAGGCCTGCTGTATTGTGGGCTCTGAGCTGTAAAGAAAATGGGTCCCAGTGATGGAGATGAAACAACGGCTTCATTGGGTTTGTCTTGGGTGCTCGGGACTTTTGCAGTTTGGGTTTCGTTTTGGTTTTTGCGGTTCTGTTTTCTGTCGTGGTCATTGTGTTGTTGTTTTTAGATGTTTTTTAACGTGTATTCATTTTTGAGAGACGGAGCATCAGGGGGGAGGGGCAGAGAGAGGGGGAGACACAGAATCCCAAGCAGGCTCCAGGCTCTGAGCTGTCAGCACAGAGCCTGACGTGGGGCTTGAACCCACGAACCGTGAGATCATGACCTGAGCTGAAGTCGGACGTTTATCCAACTGAGCTAACCAGGCACCCCTCATGGTCATTGTTAATAGAATGTCTGGATAACAGTTTGTGATGTTTGTGGTATTTGTTGAATGAGTAAATGAGTGAGAGCCCAGAGACAGTTCTGGTATGCTTCTTTAGTTCCGTCCCCTAGACCCCCTCCTGTACAGAAGTAGTGTAGGGCGCTTGTGTTCTCATGAAGAAGGAGACCATGAGGAACTTCATAGTGAAAATAGTAATGGTGAGGATGTAGAAATTATACCCGATTTCTCCTCCTCCTCCTCCTATTTTAAGTTTATTTACTTATTTTGAGGGGGGAGTGGGCAGAGACAGGAGGGGAGAGAATCCCAAGCAGGCTCCGCACGGTCAGCGTGGAGCCTGATGTAGGGCTCGAACTCACGAATCAGGAGTTCATGACTCAAGCCAAAGTCAGGAGTCGGATGCTTCACCAGCTGAGCCACCTCGGCTCCCCTCAGTTCCTTCTTCTGAACTCATGGTTAATATCATCTTAGAGTTGGTGCTGAAGGCACTGACTGCTTCTCCTTTGTCGTCCCCCCATCTCCCCATTTGTCATAGTCTTTAGATTTGTGTTAATATGGTAACCACTGGCCACATGTGACTGTTTGTACTTTAATTAAAAATTTAAAAAAACTTATTTACTTTAAAAAAAAACCTTTTAAATGTTTATTTGTGAGAGGCAGACAGAATACGAGTGGGGAGAGGGGCAGAGAGAGAGGAAGACAGAGAATTGGAACAGTCTCCAGGCTTCGAGCTGTCAGCACAGAGCCCGATGAGGGGCTCGAACCCATGAACCGTGAGATCATGACCTGAGCCAAAGTCGGACGCTTAACCAACTGAGCCACCCCAGGCGTCCCACGCAGGCATCCCAAAATTAAATAAAATTTAAATGTCAGTTCCTCAGAAACATTTCAAGTGCTTAGTATCTACATGCAGCTAATGAATACCTTATTGGTCAGTGAAGCTAGAGCGCAGAAAGTTCTATCACATAGACGAGAGATGGTTATTCAGATTTTTGCCTAAAGGTATTCCAAGGAAGAGAGCGTGGAAAAAAAAATACGATTTCACACCAGGTTACTAGAAAAGAGAATAAAAATTAAGTACATAAAGGGGCGCCTCGGTGGCTTAGTCTGTTGAGGTTCCAACTTCAGCTCGGGTCGTGATCTCACGGTCTGTGAGTTCGAGCCCCACGTCAGGCTCTGTGCTGACAGCTCAGATCCTGGAGCCTGCTTCAGATTCTGTGTCCCTCTCTTTCTTTTTTTTTTTTTTTTTATTTATTTATTTATTTTTTTTTTTATTTATTTTTGGGACAGAGAGAGACAGAGCATGAACGGGGGAGGGGCAGAGAGAGAGAGGGAGACACAGAATCGGAAACAGGCTCCAGGCTCCGAACCATCAGCCCAGAGCCTGATGCAGGGCTCGAACTCACGGACCGCGAGATCGTGACCTGGCTGAAGTCGGACGCTTAACCGACTGCGCCACCCAGGCGCCCCCGTGTCCCTCTCTTTCTGACCCTCCCCTGTTCATGCTCTGTTTCTCTCTGCCTCAAAAATAAACAAACATTAAAAAAAATTTTTTTTGAATTTAAAAATTAAGCACATAAAAAAAATTATTACACGAAAGGTAATTGTCATGTCATTTTGGAATATTAGAGGTAAAGGCAGTATCTAAGCAGTATCCTGGATTTAAGAGTCATGTGAAGGATCTAGAATCAAAATGATATCAGATTTCTTAATGACAACACTGGAAGATAGAAAAGAGACTGAGCAGGGCACCTGGGTGGCTCAGTTGGTTAGATGTCCGACTTGAGCTCAGGTCATGATCTCACGGTTTGTGAGTTCCAGCCCTACATTGGGCTCTTTGCTGTCAGCGCAGAACCTGCTTGGGATCCTCTGTCTCCCTGTCTCTTGGCCCCTCCCCGACTCGTACTCTCACTGTCTCTATCAAAAATAGATAAACATTAAAAAAAAAGAGGAAAGAAAAGAGCCTGAGCATAGAATTCTGTGCAGATAATGTTCACTCAAATTTTGAAGTCATGGGATGCCTGGGTGGCTCAGTCCGTTAAGTGCCCGACTTGGTCCCAGGTCATGATCTCGTGGTCTGTGGGTTCGAGCCCCCACGTCGGACTCTGTGCTGTCATGACAGCTTGGAGCCTGGAGCCTGCTTTGGATTCTGTGTTTCCCTTTCTCTCTGCTCCTCTCCTGATTGCACTCTGTCCTCTTCTCTCTCTCTCTCAAAAAATAAATAAACATTAAAAAAATTTTTTAAAGAATTTTGAAGTCCTCTCTTCATGAGCTGTTAATTAAGGGTAGAATAAAGATATTTATACATATTCAGGATATAGGTAACACTTAGTTTTTACACATCATTTCTCTGAAATCTACTAGAGAATGTGTCCGGCCAAAATTAGAGAGTAAACCTAAAACTGGGGAGAGTTGGGATCCTAAGAAACAGAGATACAGTGTATTCTCAAGATGTTGTTATGGTTTCAAGGCATGAAGTCTATATAGCAGGCCTGATGCTGACAATTACAGACTGGAGCAGAGGCGAGACATTTCAGAAGGTCTGATGTGTATTTAGGAGATATAGGGATGATTGAACAGGAAACACATAGAGGTGACAGATTATCTAAGAATTTTGATCATGTGAAAAACTGAATCAAAAGACTGTGGACAGTGCTGGAAGAATTACCAAAGGATACAAAGAAAAAAAAAAAAAAAGGAAAACTAAAAATAAAAACAAACACAATTAGTAACTCCGGGAAAACAAAAGGTTTGCATAAGAAAGGAATTGTAATCATACTATACTGCTTGTTTGGAAGTGCCCATTCCATTGTCAAAGTAATATCTGTCAAATACACATTTAACCAAAAACTATGACACTATTGGGAAAATGTGGGCAGGTAAGCAGAGAATTGAGGGTGGGGATTTAAAAAAACCAAAATCCTTATGTGTATTCGAGAAAATCAAATAAATATTATCTGAAGCTGATAGGAAATATTATAAGCATGTCTTTTAGAAACAGGGAAGTCATACTAAGGATCACTGCCAGTAATCCCAACAGTTCTAAGATTTGAAAGTGGTTGCTTTGGGAAGTAGAATTGGGGATAGATGGCGCTATAAAAAGCTTGGAAGTAAAGAGAGGAGCCTTTTGCCTCACCTGTATTTTATTTTTTAAAACAATGTACATGTCGGGGCACCTGGGTGGCTTGGTCGGGTAAGCATGTGATTCTTGATCTAGGCTCAGGTCATGATCTCGTGAGTTTGAGCCCCGTATTGGGCTCTGCGTTGACAGCAGATTCTGTCTCTCCTCTCTCTCTGCCCCTCTTCCCCCCTCAAAATAAAGAAAATTTTTTTAAACAGGCCAATTTGGAGTGGATTATGAGGATTGTTATAAAAAAAAAAAACATAAAACAGTGTACGTGCATTATTTTGAAAGGGATAAAAATGCTTTGGAACATGGAAGTATATAGGATGTATCTGCTATAAAATTATAGAAATCTTAGTGTGGTCAGCCTTGGCAGGATTGATATTTCAGCCAGATAATTCTTTGCTAAGAAGGGCTATCCCGAGTGCTTTACTAGATGGTACGAACATTCTTCCTCCAGTCTCAACAACTAGAAATGCCCAGTGTCCCGTGGGAGACAGCCCCGTTTGAGAACCGCTGCTTTAAAGGATTTAAAAACTGTTATTGAATGAATTTGTGGCAATACATAAAAATGCTATTCAGTATCAGTAATGCAGGAAACAACAGCTTCGTTACACAGAACTTGAACCCCGTAGCAAATGAAGTGTTCGCAGTTCTCTGGTTCCTCCTGCCAGCGCCCGGCTTAGCCCCTGGCTCTCTGCCCGGTTAACTCAGGGCTCACTAAAAAAAGAAAGGGCTCAGGAGGAAATGGCAGCTTCTTTGTCATGCTCAGTGGCCTCTGAAAACATAGTTGACATTTTTTGCATTGTTTTCCCGATGGCACAACTTGAATTTCTCTGGGGTGCAAATGTTAATCATTATGGCAACTTTGGGACAATATGGCAGCCTTTGGATGTATTTCTGTGGTCAGTTGGCTGCGGGACAGACAGACACACACATTCTTACCCCCTGTGCATCACCCCCCCCCCCCCGCCCCCCGCCCCAGCATCCCTGTGCAACGCTCTTGGTTCAGTTCTTTGCAAGTGTTTTCCCTGAGAATTTACAAAGGAAGTCAACAGGAAAATGGTTCCTCAGATTTTTTGATGTGGATAAAACCTCATAAATAATTTAATGCCCTCATTTCACAGCTGAGGAATCTGTGGTCCAGGGAGAGTTGCTTATAATTAATTAGGAGCAAAGTGAGACCTGTAAATCTGCCCTTCTTCCCCCCCCCCCCAACTTTCCTTCCCCACTCCCCTTCTCCCTCTTTCAGTACAATGTGTGTGCACAGTGATACTGCGGGATGAAGACAGAACAGGGTAGGAAAACGGATCAAGCATCTGGCAAGTTGTGTTAGCAATTTTCACACAGTCAAGGGCTCTGAGCGCCGTGCACCGGGGGCCCGAGCGCTTGTAAGCTTAGAGAAAACGGAAAAGAGACGTAGTTGGCTCGTCCAAGGTGCCCCTGGCCCCTGCTTGGGCAGAACTGTGTGGCTCGTGTGGAATTTTGGAGTCGCTCCCCCCCCCCGCCCCCGGGAGTGTGCCATCCGCGGAGCCACCTTACCCCGGTGGCCACCTCTTCCCCATGCGGGACAGGGCGGCCCCATTCTGGCATCCTGGCACCTTGCTACACACATCCTCTTTCCCAGCACCCCGAGAGTGCATGTGACCCCATGGCCCTCTGGCCTGCAGCTGTTGCCTCCAGCACCACTCAAGCTGCAGCCCTTTTCTTTTCCTCCTCGCCTGGCCTCTTGGGCCAACAGGGATCTTGCTGCCTCCAGGAAGCCTCTCTGGATTTCTTCCATGCGGCGAGCGTGGGCAGACAAGACAGTGTGGTTGCTTGTCATCCCGTCATCTGCAGTCCTCCTTGTCCTCCAGCTCAGTGGCAGTTATTTGTTAGTCGCTCCGTGATTTTTGAGAGCGGTCTGTCACTAGACGCCAGGGACCCCACACCGCCCAAGATTTCCTCCTAGCTCTCTGCACTCCCCTCTCACTGACAGCTCCTTCTGTCAGGGTTCCATCCACACCGTGCGGTCTGTAGACCAGTGGTTCTCGGCAGGGCACTTGTGCCCTCCGGGGGGACACCTGGTAACAGCCGGGGTCAGCTTGGGTTAGCACAGCAGAGGGGGTGGGGCGTGTGGATTGCCACCTGCATCTGACGCGGGGAGTCCAGGCTTGCGGCTCAGGGCACAGAGCGGCCCCAACAACAGTGAACTGACCCACAATGACCGCGGTGCCCGGGGCGAGGAACCCTGTTTGGGGCACTCCCATTCAGGCCCGTAGGTTTTGAAGGTCATGGTCGTGGGATGAGTTCCAGACTTAACTCTGCAACTGTGATGTCTCCTGCTTGCTCGGGCGGGTGTGCTTAACTACCTCGTTCACAGTCCACTGAGAGACGGAATAGCGTTTCACCGCGTCACACACAGAAAGTCTCCATTTTCCTCTCCTCGGTCCTGCGTCCCAGGAAATGGTACCGTCTTCCAAGTTGGGGCCCAAACCCTGAACCCGGAAGTCATGCTGGGTTCTTTTGTCCCGTCCCCATCACGCATGCTTCCCCCTCCCCCCTCGCACGTCCTCTAGGTCAGAATGCCTTCGAACCCGGCACACTCTCTCCGTTTAGCGATCATCTTTCCTGCCAGCACGGTGCCAGCCACGAGCGGCTCTCTGCTGGTCAGGAGCTTGTCTGGAGTTCGTTCTAAGCATGACAGGAGCCCCCGGAGAGTTTTTTAAATAGCAGGAGGGTCAGATTTTCTTTTCTCATGAAGCCTGGTGCTGGCTGAAGAATAAGGTGTAGTGGAGCTTGTGTAGGATCAGTTTCTTTGTTTTTCTTTTTTCTTTTTAATGTGTCTTTTATTTTGAGAGAGAGAACGAGCGAGGGAGGGGCAGAGAGAAAGGCAGAGAATCCTAAGCAGACTTTACACTACCCGTGCAGAGCCTGATGCAGGGCTCGATCTCACGAACCAGGAGATCATGAACTGAGCTGAAACCGAGCCTTGGATGCTTAATCAACTGAACCACCCAGGCGCCCCAGATCAGTTTCCTTTCCATGGGCTGCAGAGCCCTCTGGGACTTGGGACCTGTTCTTACTTAACCTCTGGTGCCCAGCCCGCCAGACTTCCTCCCTCTTGGCCAAGATCATTCTCACCACAGGACATTTGCACTTGCTGTGTGTGCAGCCTGGCCTCCCTCGGCCGCGCTCACGTGCTCCCTCCTCCAAGAATGCTGCCCCAGGCCCCACCGTAACTCCGGTGACTCTGTCCCACCACCAGCTGGGGTTTCCGTAGTTCTGTCATCCGAAATGATCTTGCTGTCCATTTGCTTTGTTTATTGTCCCTGCTGTTCCATTGTCACATTCCCCCCTTTCCACTGCCAGGTTGGGGACACCCCACAAGACCATCCGTCTCTAAGACCGGAGTGGCGCCCAGCGCTGTTTCCGTCTTCCACAAGGCCGGACGGCAGTTGTTGTCAGGAGAAACTTTCTGACTTGGGCTAAACCTAGAAACACCTGTGTTTTCACTTAGCTTGTTTTTGGAGGGTAGAGAAGACCGTGTCTGGTAAGAGCTGAGTCGATTTTTCAGTTACTGAAATTCCCTGGTGATGTGATCGTAATTGGTTCTGCAATAATGAACATTTTGAACAGATCCGTGTGAACAGTGTCATCGTGTGCTTTAAAGAGGGGAGGGAGCCTAAGATTCACCCTTGGCTCTTGTGTGGCATTGGACACAATTAGTATTTTGGTTTTGCAATAGCCCCGATTCACATACCTGCTGGCCTCGAGCGGTCTCTGCGTGGACGCTTTTGCCTTACTTTGCGTATTTTTCATTAACAGGTAACCGAAGACAGAAAGCGGGCCTCAAAATAAACCCTCGAAGGAAGAAGGGATTTGCCTACATTTGGCTCTGAGTAAGTGAAATTGTAAAATGGATTGCTTATTATGTAATAAATATCCTGTCAACCTCTCCATATTTTCCGGTACTACACTGGCTGTAAGTATTGGAAAACGGTGATGTCTCAGGATTTCTTGTAACAGGTGATTTTGCTAGCACAGAAAAAATATGTCTGCATGACACTTCTTTTTTTTGTTTAGCTTCTGGAAGTCAGAAATTTTAGGAAACAGCAGTGGAGGTCATTATTAAAATGTGTGCGCTTTTGCGAGAAGCCTCGTTTCTGCTGTTCTCTGGCATACACTTCTGAGGTACTTAATTTGTCCTTAGAAGGCTGATTTACAACAGACAGTGGCTTTTGACTCTTTGTCTGCCACAGGCTCCCTTAGTCTTATTTGCTCTTCTCAGAAAATGTCTGGAAGATGACGGGCTACCGACGGGCTACTTGAGGCCCAGCCAGCATTTTCCATAAAATCCTTGCTTGGGCACCACTCTGAGGCAGCCTGGCCTGTGACGTAGGCCCCCGCGGGGCTGATTGCCTTCATTCTGAGCCCTGCCTGGACTGTCGTTAGAGCAGAGAGAATCCCCGGTCACTTAGAACGGGGCCTTGTGGGGTCTGGAACTGTCATCTTGGCCCCTGTAATGCATCCAGTTCACAAAAAGGCCTAATTCCCGCTTGAGTCAAGAAGGTCCTTTCCAGCGCACTTTGTATGGAAAATCTTTCACCTCTGGGAGGACCGTGCTTGGGATCTGTTCCTTCTGGAGTATTGCGGAGTCTGCAGAGAGGTGTGAGATGGGTCTTGTTCTGGGGGGTAAGCATTACAGGTGCACGAAGTGGGGGGATGCGACACAAAGGCGTGGTGTGGACGGGTGGCCCTGGGATGGCGTAGACAGTCCCTGCTGAGCGAATTCTGAGGAATTCTACCGGCATGTGCCAGAGCACTGAGGAAGGCTGGACCTTCCTCCTGGAGGGGAGACTCCAGGTGGGCTTGGTGACGGGTGGAGTTTGGACGCAGACTGAAGAAGTATGTTCTGGATGGGGGACCGAGTCTGTGGGCAGAGGTGAGGAGCCAGGAACAAGAAAGCTTTCTTTTCTTACTTTTTTTCATTGGAGAAAGTTGATAGATCAGGCTGGTGGAACTGAGGGGGTGGTGGAGGAACAGAAAGGGCGTGAACTTTGTACGTACCCCTGCGTACAGAATATTCCGAGGAGACTTGCTCTAGTGGTAGAACTCCCGTCTCGTATCTGCCGGGACACACGTGTGGAATGCGAGCCCATCGGTATCAGAGGGGCACCCTGTGGCCTGAAAGAACACCAGGGGTGACCCCCACGGGGAGGAAGGAACAGTAAGTTGTGACGAAATACCTCAAAAAACACCTACTGGGTGCCAGATGGTGCCAGTTTTTGGTAACCACTTTATCGAGAGAATCCACACAGGTGACCGTTGACTCACCGAAAGCGTGCAGTTCCGCAGTTTTCCGGTGTTATACCCGGGGTTGTGCGCCCAGCACCACAGCCTGTAGCTGGAGCCTTGCATGGACTGTTGTCACAGTGTCGCTCGCTGTTGCCGCCTCCCCATGTCCCTGGCAGGCAGCCGGCTACTTCCTGTGTCGGCGCATTCACGCGTTCCTGGGTGTGAAGAGAGCCCTGTGGGGTGTGTTCTTTGTGTCTGACTCCTGACTCAGCGGACTGTTTTCTTTTTCTTTAAAAAAAATTTTTTTAATGTTTTATTTATTTTTGAGAGAGAGAGAGAGCGAGCGCGAGCAGGGGAGGGTCAGACAGAGAGGGAGACGCAGAATCCGAAGCAGGCTCCAGGCTCTGAGCGGTCAGCACACAGCCCGACGCGGGGCTCAAACCCACAAACCTGAGAGATCATGACCTGGGCCGAAGTCAGACGCTCAACCGACCGAGCCACCCAGGTGCCCCAGCAGACCGTTTTCGACGCTCACCTGTGTTGTCGCACGTGTCTGTCCTTCATGCCGTTTTATAGCCAAGTACTACTCCGTTGTATGAATAGACCACATTTTGTTTATCTGTTCATCCATCAGACAGTTATCTTGAAAGCTTCTATTGTGAATTAATGTTCAACTTGGCAAGAAGTTGCAAAAAACAGTACGGTGAGTTCCAGAGTATTCTCCCCGCCTTCCGCCTTGCATCTTCCTGAGCTCTCACAGGAGGAAATGGGGGTTGGCACTGTTGACTCAGATGCACGCCATCCGTGGACCTCACCAGTTGTCATATGCGCTTGTGCGTTTGTGTGCTTGCATGGACCGCGTATGGAATGTTCTCACACCTGTGCGTGCAGCCACTGGTGAGACTTGACGCAGACGCGGAACCGTTCCATCGCCGGGAACGCTCCTCGTGATACTCCTTTATGCCACCCTCTCCAGCGCCTGGCAGCCGCTGGGTTCTCCATGTGTACAATTCTGTCACGTCAAGAGTGTTACATACACGGCATCAGGCCTTGGGAGACTGGCTTTGTTCACTCAGCCTCAGGCCCCGGACGTGCAACCGAGTTGTGGGTGTCAACAGCTCGTGCCTTTGAAAAAGTTTTTTTAATGTTTGATTTTGAGAGACAGAGCATGAGCGGGGGAGGGGCAGAGAGAGAGACAGACAGACAGACACACACACACACACAGAGTCGGAAGCAGGCTCCAATCTGTCAGTACAGAGCCCTATGTGGGGCTTGAACCCACGGACCGTGAGATCATGACCTGAGCCGAAGTCGGACGCTTAACCGACTGAGCCACCCGGTTGCCCCTCCGTGGGCATTCCTGCCTCCCCCTCTCCTTCCCTCACTCGCCCTCCCTGTCCAGAGCCTGGAAGTGATCGAGGACCCCGAAGTACTCACTGTTTGCTTTTGGGCTGTATTCTGTTTGCCCACTGGAGAGAGAGAGAGAGAAAGAGAGAGAGAGAGAGAGAGAGAGAGAGAGTGAGTGTGTGTGTGTGTGTGTGTGTGTGTGTGTGTGTGTGTTGGGCTTACTCTAAACGCTTGCCTTGGGCTTTCTCCTTTTTCTCGGATTGCTGTCCTTTTTGAGGTCTAAGTCATGAGATGGGCGACCAGTTCCTACCAGTTCCTTTTTATTCAGACAATCTAAGGAGAGCGTAGTGGCCCAGGTAGTTGTAATCAAAGAGCGCCATGGCTCGGAGAAATGGTGCCGTGGAGCCTGAAAGGGTGGTTACCTGTTTGCATAGATTAGAAGTGGACATTGAAGTAGGGACAAGATAGGGCCTCTGGTGTGTGTCACCTGGGCCGTGCACCATGTTGCAGACTAACCCACCTATGGGGGTTTTCACACTCAACTTGGTGAAGGTGGTGCCCCTGAGGGGTCTTTCAGCGGGTTTAGGGGGCGCTGGGGTAGAGTGGGGTGTTGCTGATCCATTGTATCAAAAGCAATAAAGCTTCACAGGTGCCCTTGGAACCATAGCTTCTTGATTTAAAGGTATCAGTTCTGTGTGGATAATTGGGCAGAACAGTTGCCTTGTGTGGTCTCCAGCTGATGAAGGGTCCTCGGTGGGGTGCTGTTGGATAGCACGATTCAGCTTTCCGTTCTGCCTTTCAATCTGCCGTTCAGATTTACTCAGTGTTCTTTCCTTTCAAACCACATTTGTCTTCACCTGCTTTCTCAAATGCCCAGAACACACACGCAAAGCCACGTAGACGCTGCCTCCAGGTTATCAGGAAAACTGCTCTCTTGTGAGAAGCTGGGTATTCCTTTCGTCTTAAGCCCAAGCAGACTGGGAAAAGTGTGCCGTCCTCCCAACTAAGGGATTGAAAGTCTAGTGAGTTTCTTCATGGTGGAATTTTGACTCACATGGACGTTAATTAAGTTCTTGATGAGTTAAACTCAAGAATAAACTCTTGAACTTGGATTTAGATTCTGGGTGTAACATGGCTAGGAAAGGTCCTCAAAATGATGAAAGAATTCTTTCGTTTCTGACAAAACTCTACTCTTCTGTCTCTTGTAATAAATCAAAGTATGTTGCTTTTCTTAATGGTTCCACTATAACCCTTAATGTTCCCAAGTGTTTCTCCGTTTAGGACACTGCTTGTCAACTAGAGTGCCCGCCGCCCCCCAGGGGACACTTGACAAAGTCTGGAGACATTTTTCAGGACTGGGGTGTGCGTGGGTGGGATATTGACCTCTAGAGAGCAGGACTCGGATGCTGTTAACGTCCTCCAGCGCACGGGACGGCCTCCCTCCCACCCTCCCACACCAAAGAGTTGTCTGGCTCAGATATCGATAGTGTGGAGGTTGGCTGGTGTGGGACATGACCCAAAACTGTGCATATGTAAATTGTCGCCCTCTGTCTTCTTCATAGTAGGACTATCAGTGTGCTCATGGGTGTGAAGCATCGTGGTGAGGAGTTACACTTTTAGCTCTCCTGCCGTGACTCCAACACTCTATATAACTACAAATTTGGAAAAGAATAAGGTTATAGCCACAACTGCGATTCCTAAATAATGTTTCTCTTTGCATTAAGAAACACAGTTACGACAACATGATCGTATGTATAATTCATAGGCATCAAATCTGTTTAACTTCATTTAACTTATAATCTATCAAGGAAAATAATTTGTGTAATTTGTGATTTCTTTATAGTCAGGAGTAATTCTGAATTTATTACTTAGAATAATTATGTAATTTTTCAAATTGCCCACCTTTGTAAGACCTCTGTATGCACAGTTAGCAGATTTTTAATGGATTTTTATTTTCAACATGAAAATACTCCCCTACAAAAAGACTATAATGGAAAGGTCATGCTTTGCTTAATACCTATTTAAGTCAGATTTACAAAGGATTCTTTTTTTTTGTGATAAAATACACGTGACATATAATTTACTATCTTAACCTTTTTTTTTTTTTTGAAAGAGAGAGCTTGTGTGAGTGTAGGGAAGTCAGAGAGTTAGAGAAAGGATCCTTTTTTTTTTTTTTAAAGGTTGTTCGTCATTTTTGAGAGGGAGCGCCCGAACCGGGGAGGGGCAGAGAGAGAGAGGGAGAGACAGAATCCCAAGCAGTCTCCACACTGTCAGCGCAGAGCCCGTCTCAGGGCTCAAACTCACAAACCGTGAGATCATGACCTGAGCCCAAATCAGGAGTTGAATGTTTAGGGGTGCCTGGGTGGTTCAGTTGGTTAAGCATCTGACTTCAGCTTAGGTCATGATCTTGAGGTCCATGAGTTTGAGCCCCGCATCGGGCTCTGTGCTGACAGCTCAGAGCCTGGAGCCTGCTTTGGATTCTGTGTCTCCTTCTCTCTCTGCCCCTCCCCTGCTTACGCTCTTATCTCTCTCTCAAAAAGAAACATTAAAAAAAAAAAAAAAAGAGTGGGATGTTTAACCCAGTGAGCCACCCAGGCGCCCCTGTCTTAACCATTTTTGAGTTTCCTCTCAATGTTATTAAGTTCACATTGTTGTGTAACTTTTGTCATCTTCCCAAACCAAAACTCTGAGCCATTAAACCCTGAATCCCAGTTCCTCGCTGTAGCCCCTCACCCACCATTCCACTTTGTGTGTCTACAGATTTGCCTGTTCTAGGTACCTCTATAAGAGGAATCAGACAGTATTTGTCTTTTCGTGTCTGGTTTATTTCAGTCAGTATAATATCTCCCAGGTTCATCCATGTTCTGGCAGGTGTCAGAATCTCCTTCCTTTTCAAGGCTGAATGATATTCCTTTGTGTATAGAGACCACATTTTGTTTATCTGTTCATCCATCGTTGGGCGGTTGAGTGGTTTACAAAGAAGTATTTTGAAGTTGAATCCATTATGTCTGGACTATCACTGTTTTTTAGACATAGTAAATGGGGACACCTGGGTGGGTCAGTCCATTGAGCATTCGACTCTTGATTTCAGCTCCGGTCATGATCCCAGGGTTGTGGGATCGAGCCCTTTGTTGGGCTTGGAGCCTGTTTAGGGTTTTGTTTTCTTTTTCTTTCTTTCTTTCTTTCTTTCTTTCTTTCTTTCTTTCTTTCTTTCTTTCTTTCTCTTTCTTTCTTTCTTTCTTTCTCTCTCTCTCTCTCTTTCTTTTTCTTTCTTTCTTTTTCTTTCTCTCTCCCTCTCTCCCCCTCTCTCCCTTTCTCTCTCTCTCTCTTTCTTTTTCTTTCTTTCTTTCTTTCTTTCTTTCTTTCTTTCTCCCTCTCTCCCCCTCTCTCCCTTTCTCTCTCTCTTTCTCTGTTTCTCTCTCCCTCCCTCTCTCCAACTCTCTCCTTCCTTCCTCTCTTTCTCTCTCTCTTTCCCTACCCACCCTGCCCCTCTCCCCTGCTTGCATTGGCTCTCTCTCACTTTCTCTCTTAAGAAAAACAAAAAAAAAAGTAGACATAGCAAATGATTCTGGTTGGTGTGTGCTGAAAGCATGTTGTACCCACACAGAAAATGCCACAGCTTTCCTCATGCACGTCCTCAGGTGTAGTTAACACAACATTCTACTATTTGGGGAACTGCAGTTGACCCTTGAATACACAGGTCTGAACTGCGCCATCCACTTAGACACGGATTTTTCGATAAATACAGTGCCGTCTTGTAAATCTATTTTCTTTTCCATGTGATTTTCTTATATTTTCTTTTTACCACCTTACTTTAAGTCTATACTATGTTGGGGGTGGGTGCCTGGGTGGCATGGTCAGTCAAGTGTCCTGACTCTTGGTCTCGGGTTGGGTTATGATCTCATGGTTTGTGAGTTCAGGCCCCACATGAGGCTCTGCTCTGATGGTGTGGAGCCTGCTTGGGATTCTTTTTTTGTTGTTGTTAGTTTTTTTTTTTTAATGTTTACTTAATTTTAAGAGAGACAGAGCGCAAGCACGGGAGGGATGGAGAAAGAGGGAAGCACAGAATCTGAAGCAGGCTCCAGGTTCTGAGCTGTCAGCATAGAGCCTGACACGGGGCTCAAAGTCACGCATGGCAAGATCACGACCTGAGCCAAAGTTGGATGCTCAACCACCTGAGCCACCCAGGTGCCCCACCTGCTTGGGATTCTGTCTCTCCTTCTCTGTGCCCTTCCCTACTTGTGTGCTCACTCACGCTATCTCTTTCTGTCTCTCTTCTCTTCTGTTCTCTCTCTAAGTGAATAAACATTAAAAATTTTTTTAAATAAAAAAAAAAACCCACAGTATGTTGGCACCTGGGTGGCTCCGTTGGTTAAGCTTCCAACTCTTGATTTTGGGTGGCTCCGTTGATTTTGGTCTTGATTTTGGTCAGGTCATGTTCTCATGGTTTGGTTTGTGAGATCAAGCCCCTCGTCAGACTCCGAGCTGACAGGGTGGAGCCTGCTTGGGATTCCCTGTCTCCCTCTCTCTCTGACCCTCCCCTGCTCACGCTGTCTCAAAATAAACTTTTCTTTTTTTTAAAAAAAAGAATACAGTATGCAATGTGTATCACATACAAAATATGTATAAATCGAGTGTTGATGTTAATGGATAAGGCTCCTGGTTAACAGTAGGCTGTTCATTTTGGGGGAGTCAGAAGGTTTACACAGATTTTCAGCTGTGAGGGGTGGGTGTCCCTACCCCCTGAATTGCTCAAGGGTCAGCTGTCCTCTTCTGAGATGACTTCATACATTTGTCCCATGTGTTTCTTTATTCCCTTAGCTTCCAAAGGAGAGAGCAGTGAGTGAAAGAAGTATTTCACACAGTAGAAGTGTCCAGAGAGGTACCCACACCCTTCGACTTCCCGCCATGCTCTCTTGAAATGAGATCTCTTTCCTGCCTCCCTCCCTCCCCTCGCGTACCTCTGGCCACAACTCTCTTTGACAAGTAACCGTCCGCCAACAGTCCCTGACTGGCATTTCTTCTTCCCACCTCCTAGGACCTCACTTCTCTGCAAAAGTATAGACTTTGGCTCTGTGTGTATCAACTTCTGAGACCCTTTGCGATCAGCACGTTGAGGTCTTTACGTGAAAAGATTTTTGGTGGTTCTGCCGCGTGGTGTCTGTAGTTGAAGCATCATCTGTGAAAATTGGCGTTCTGACTTTGGGATCTGACTCTGTCCCCGCGTATTATCGCAGTACTTAATCCTAAACCACCTGCTCTTTACTTAACAGTGGTATCGTTCACCTGTGTTGAGTTTATAACTTTATTTACATGCAGCAATCAGAATGAATTTCTTCTGACCTTGTGGTGCAAAGTAGGGCAGCAGAATTGCTGCCGATTTATCTGTTCATTTGTTCTGCAGATAATGAGTGCCTTCTGAGCGCCGGGTGCCAGGGCTGGAGCAGGACGGTTCCTATGGCTGCACACCAACGATTCGATTTCGTTTTTGGTTGGGGGTGGAAAACGTAGCGGGCGAGCACGGAGCTCCGTGAAATAGTTGAAAACCTGTCACACAGTCTATAGTATCTGTAGCGGCTTGCCTTACAAAACAAAGTGCTTTGGTGGCGTTTCTGAGTTCTTCAAAATGCACGTCCACTTTTTTATTTCGAACTGATGGAATTGGGCGGTCATCCACTTGCCGTTTCGTAAACCTAAAGAAAAGCTTCCTTTGTGAGGCAAGTCCTCCTAGCAGGAGGGTTTTCTGGCTAAGACCGTGGGCTGCATTTCTTGTTTATGTGACATTGCTGATTCATTTTCAGTATGATTTAAAATTTAATTTATGGTTTCTTTATCACATTAATTACGTTATTGGGTGCTTTCGTGATTTCACGGAGCTCACCGCATTTGATAGCAGTAGAGGGCAGGGTGTATGACCTTTAGTAATTTTTACACCCGTTTTAAAGACAGTTTTCTGTGTGACCACACAGCGTTTGGCTCACAAGGTACGTATTCCTTCAGACTCCAGATTTCAGTTGCAAATACCACGTTTGCACCGAGTTCCCTTCCCAGTGTTTACTTACATAGAATATCGTCATTCCGTGCTCGGGAGCTATTTGTCTTTGTCAGCGGATGTAGGTAGAATATTAATCTCGTATGAAATTCAGATAAGGAGAGAACAGATGGATTTCTGGCTCTTGAAACCTCTAAACTCTGCAGCTGTGGGGAGTTGTTAAACTATGAATAAAGAAATTCTGCACCGTGGCTAGCAAGGGCTGGCGTGACCCGATTGGCGCTGAATCCGTCACCCTGTCAGGGATAGATTTCTCGTGGCTCGTCTTCTCTGGTTTGGGGTTAATGCTGTCCTGCTGCGGTCCGGCCTTCCTGTGGGCCAAGAATGAGTTCTCAGCGGTGTCCTTCACAGGAGTCTCCTGGGATGCAGGCAGAGTTACTCCGCATCCCCAGAGGCAAAAACAAGCGGTCAGGTGTATTTCTTTCGTGGTTGAGGGGGGCCGTGTGTCGGCCGGGTACAGGTGCAGGAGAGGGCCAGCATCAAGGGGACACTCCCAGGCATCTTAGGACACGTACCCTGTCGCCTTCAGTGAGACCTCATCGAGAGGACAGAAGCACCTGCAGATCATTATGGGGGATACGGGGCCACATCGGGATTTGAAAATGGCAGTGAAGTGATCGAGTTTGGGGATCATTGCTTTGACTTCAGCTGATGCCCCGAGCACACCACAAGATGATGCTTAGACGCAAGAAGGTCTGCTTGGCGATTTGCCTCTCGCGCCTGGGCTGGGACGCACGTTATGGAGAATTATGGAGGACGGGGGCCTCAGGTGAACGGGTAGGACCTCATTGCCCCGTCTGTCTGAGAGTCCCCAGCAAGAAAGACGTGTCCTGTCTAGAAAGTGCAGAAACGGTTCTGAAAACGTTACCTCTCTGTTGATACAGCCGAGTGAGTCTCCCGGCCACCAGCACCTCGTCACTTCATCGGAGCGGAAATGCCCTGTGCTGGGCTGTATTAACTGTCTAAAGATAAGTGAGCTTCATTAGTGTGTTCATCACGCACCCCTGTGCTAGGTGGGCCAGAACAACATTAGCCAGAGGCAGTTTTTTCAACAGCTTCATTGACACATAATTCACATACTGTCACATTGATTCATTTAAAGTATCTGATTTGATAGTGTTTGGTGTATTCACAGAGTTGTACATCCTTCACCAAGATGTTAATTTTAGCGTATTTTTAACGCCCCCTGAAGAAACCCCATGCCCCTTAACAGTGGCTGCCCATTTCTTCCTCCGTGGCTCCTGGCAGCTGCTAGCCTGTGACCCTCAGGATTGACCGGTTTGCGACATTTTGTAGAAAGGGAATCATACTCTATGTGGCCTTTCGTGACTTCTTTTACTTTGCATGATGTTTTCAAGGCTCATCCACGTTGTAGCACGTGTCAGTGATTCATTCCTTTTGCCACTCCGTCGTATGGATTGACCCCGTTGTGTCTGTCTGTTCATCAGTTGACGGGCACTTGGGTGGTTTCCACCGTTTGACCACATGAATAATGCTACCCTGAACATTCCAGTGGAAGTTTTTGTGGGGATGTATGCAAGCTAGGATCAAGATGACCCAATGAACTGGTGGCTACCAGAATGATATAGGAAGGTTTTTAAGATGCAGCTTTACATTTTAAAAATTATTTTGATTGTTGGGGTGCCTGGGTGGCTTAGTCGGTGGAGCGTCCAACTCTGGATTTCAGATTCCAGGGTCAGGGGACAGAGCCCTGCATCGGGCTCCACGCTGAGTGTGCAGCGTGGGTAAGATTCTGTCTCCCTCTGCCCCTCTCCCCTGCTCACACGCACGCTCTTTCTCCCTCTTAAAAAAAAAGTTACTTTTAGGATTTTAAGTTCTATGTGAGAGAACTATACTTAAAAAAAAAAATTTTTTTTTTAACGTTTATTGTTGAGAGACAGACAAAGCGAGACAGAGTACAAGCAGGGGAGGGGCAGAGAGAGAGGGACACACAGAATCCGAAGCAGGCTCCAGGCTCTGAGCTGTCAGCCCAGAGCACGACGCGGGGCCCGAACCCGCGAACCATGACATCATGACCTGAGCCAAAGTCAGACACTTAACCGATTGAGCCGTCCATGCACCCCGAGAGATAAGTGTACTTTTGTGTTTTGACCTTTTTGCCCCCAACTCCTCTCAAAGCAAAGCATAACAAAGCTGTTGCATATGTAGTACCTCATGTGTCCTTCACTGGGTTGGGTTGAACCCATGGGCGTGAAAGTGCTCTGTGTGGGTCTGTGTGGCTCCATATTTGAGGAGATGCCAGTGCTGTGAGAGGGGGTGCAGTGTCTAGAACAGGTTTCTAGATGGCGGACAGTTCCAGAAGACCAAAACTGGGGCCAGGTCGGTCGGAGGCGACGGGATCACACAGTGAAATGAGGCAGGTCATTTACACGGGTCCACAGATCTTGCTTAGATGAGTAATTGAAGTAGGTGTCCACCCTTTTGCTTTTGCCCAAATTTGCAATTTTAGGCCAATCTAAATATTTCCAGGTTTATACTTTTTTCATGTAAATTTAGAGTAAATGTTTTTCCTTGAATATATTGTACACCTGAAACTGATAGAACATCCTATGTCATACTTCAGTAAAAAATATAGATAGATAGATACATACACACACGCAATTCTTTTTTGTAAGTTTATTTATTTATATTGAGACAGAGACAGCACGCGTCGGGGAGCGCAGAGAGAGGGAGACAGAGAATCCCAAGCAGGCTCCATGCTGTCAGCACAGAACGTGACGCGGGGCTCAAACTCACGAAGCTGTGAGATTATGACCTGAGCTGAAACAAGGAGTTGGGTGCTTAACTAATTGAAACACCCAGGTGCCCCAAAAATGCAGTGTGTAAAATTACGAGGTGAAGATCAAGTGGTCAGTTTGTAGAAATTCCAGATTTCTTTGAATAGCGTAATGTCGGCACAAAGACAGTTTTTCTTATTTTCCCAAGCGTCAAGCCCCAACTGTGTGTGGTGTTAGTTTGAAGGTGCCCGCCAGTTGTTTTCCCGAGGTCGTCCAGAAGCTTGCACAGGTGTTAGGTCAGGGAAGAGCTTCTCCGATAACGAAGGGTCGCCTCCAGCCGAATTGTCTGCGCCGAGATGGAACCATTCACATCCGCGTGTTCAGTGTGGTACCCACTAGCCACCTGGGGCCCTAGAGCATTTGAAACGAGCCTAATGCACCCCAGGAACTGAGTTACGGCTTTTGTTTAATTTTAATTCACCCAAGATTAAATAGGCGCATGTGGCCAGGGGCCGCCCTGATTGAACAGGGAGGATGGTTTGGGAGCTTTATCTGGTGCTGGAGTGCAGTGAGGCTCGTGGTGGTGGTTTGAGATGGGGACGTGTTTGCAGAAACGCCGTACAAACTAGGTCTTTATTTTGGTGGATACCTGGAAACTAAGGTGGCACCCGACCGCTTCAGAACAGGGACTCTCCAGTGGGTAGTTTTGCAGTCGTCGCCCCCACCCCTTCCCTGGACATCTGGCAGCGGTCTGGGGGGCATTTTGGATTGTCATAACTCAGAGGAGGGTGCTGCTGGCACCGAGTGCGTGGAGACCAGGGACTCTGTTCAGCCTCCCGCAGTGCGTGGCAAAACAAAACTCCCTGCCTTTGCGTGGTTTTCTCTCAAATTGAATTTAGGGAAATGTGACCCTTAACTCCGCACGTTCACCAGCATAATGAGAGATAGCTGCAGTGCCCAAAGCAAGTTTGCTCACTCGCCTCTCCCAAGAGATGTAGAAAGCATTTGAAAAGGTCCTCTTTTGCAAGCCAGTCTTGGCAACCTTTGGCAGGAACAGAAACGATTCATTGGATAATTGCAAGGGAACTCGAACTTCCTGTTAAGTGGTGCGGTGGAATTTGTAAGAGCGCTAACCAGTAAACCTGTCCCCAACACACATAGCAGTTGGAGGTGGTCCCCCACTTCCTGCCCCCGCCCCAAACCAAGGGGCCGTGGTTAGAGGTAGCCCTAACCAGCCCTTCTCATGCTGAGAAACACGAGTGGTCAGCGTTGTAATTAGTAACACGTACATGTTTAAGCATTGAAACTGAAAATTCGATTCTGCCAAGCTGGAGCAGGGAGAGAAGGAACCCCCAGAGACGGGGGGCTGAAATGGGGCTGTGTACGACGTGGGATGAGACGCTGCAATAAAACAAGCAGTGCCCTGTGCCTGAGGACAAATGGGTCGCCTGTGATAGGATGCGGGGGCGGCTTTGGCAGCCCGACCGTGCCCGGCAGAATGGACTTGAATTGGCCGTTTCTTTTCAGGATACTGCAGATAGTCCTGAGGAAGCTCGGATGGCTTGCCAAACAGATAATATTGATGCTGTTTTTACAAAATGAAGCCACGATGCTTGTATCCCATGGAAATGATTTTTATCCTATTTGCAAAAACCAGAGATGTAAGTAGGACAGATGTGTCAGCAACTTAATAAGACAGTTGTCGAAGGAGTTAAATGGAAATCATTCAGAAAAATAAGCTCTCTGGCAAACCCAAAGCCCCAGGGGGATTTTGGATCTTATTTAATGTAAAATTCCTTGAAGCAAAGACTAGCAGGCATTATGTTATGGTTCCAGGCAGTTTATTGTGTCCCCCCCCCCCCCACCTAAATATTTGTGAAATGTGTGAATTACTGTGTGTGCTAACCATGGGAAGTAAAACCACAGACAGGGGGAGGGAGGTGTCGGATAAATTCCTTTTCAGCAGAGAATTGAAGCATCTCGTTCTAACAGAATCCGTCCCGACCACAGCGTGATGCGAGAAGCTGTGACGGATCTGAAACGTGCCATGTTCCTGTCCGCCCTCAGTGCGCCGGGAAGCCCCGCCCACGGCATCCTCGCCCGCGCCGATCTGAAATTCGGTGCGATGGGAGCTTCCTGTCCCTGGCTGCGGGGTGGCACCTGTACTGTTTCCGGGACGTCGATTGCACCTCTTTTACGGACCGGCCTTCACCTTTCGTGCCTGGACGCTCACTGAATAGAATCGGCAGGTGGAACGAGAGCAGTTACGTTGGCTCTCCCGTCCCACGCGTGAGCCGAGGACGGATGCGCAAAGATGCCCTCTTGAGCGAGGCTGCGGGAGGAAGTGACGGCGAAGAGAATCGCTCAGATGCGGTTGTCATGTTCCTTTACGCCGCCCAGGCTGTCCCCCGCACGTTTGGGGATTCTGGGTCCAGTGGCTTAGATGTGGGGATCCCCGTGTGGCCACTCGTAGGGAAGATTCTTTGCTCTCAGCAAGCCCCGTGGGAGGCAGAAGTGGACGCTGATGTGGAAGAGAGGTGGGCGGGTGGGGGGCAGATGCTGTTCTGCAACTCGGCCTTCTCTCCGCTGCGGTGCGTTACCCCCGCGCTCTCCCTCCCCCGGGAGGAGGGCAGACCAGGGGCGCAGAGCGAGGGAAGCCAGAGAGCTGAGGGAGGCTGTAACTGGGCTCATGAAAATGAAGGGAGCCATGCTGGGAACCGGCTTTGATGCGAGTTGAAATCAGATACATCCTCGAACCGCTGTCACTATCACTGGTGGGACGCTTGTCCTTGCTGTTGGAGAATGATTGCACCATCCGTCTTGACTGCCTAGAAATTGGAACATACTTAAGTTAAAATTTTAAAGTCCTCTGTTCTGTGAGGCCTGACGTTGTAATTATTCAAAAAGATTTTTTTTTAATCTTCCCAAAAGGCCATCTGAGTGAATCTGATGAAAGTTGCATGCTTGTGGGGCGCCTGGGTGGCTCAGTCTGTTGAGCGTCCGACTTCAGCTCAGGTCACGATCTCACGGTTCACAGGTTCTAGCCCCATGTCGGGCTCTGGGCTGACGGCTCAGAGCTTGGAGCCTGCTTCGGATTCTGTGTCTCCCTCTCTGTCTGCCCCTCCCCCACTCATACTCTGTGTGTCTCTCAAAAATAAGTGAACATTAAAAAAAAAAATTAGGGAAAAAAAAAAAAAGGCAGAGTTCATACTTTGCCCCAGAACGTTCCAGGGATTGGGCTGTTCGGTGAGGATTTTTTAGGACTCTGGTTTTCACTGAAGGAGGATTTTTGCCCCCCGCCTCTGGACAACACTTGGTCGTGTCTGAGGATATTTTTGGTTGGCTCGATGGGGATGTGCTCCCGGCATCCAGTGGGCGCGGACCCTGGATGTTGGCCAAGGCCTTACAGTGCTCAGGACGCCCCAGCCCAGAGGGCGATCCGGCCCCACATGGCGGGAGTGCACAGCTGACAGACCGTGCTCTGCAGAACTTTCCTTTTGCTCCGTGCTCCAGGAAGGCTTGGCTGCCAGCACCTTGTGTCGTTGGGAGAGGGCGAAGCCCCTGTGCTGTGCAGATGTGCAGGTATCCGGACTCTGAAAGGAAATTGGAGACGTGAGGGTCACATCCAAGGAAACCTAGTGCGTGCGGAGCAAATCAGAGACCCCCTGAGAGCTGCTGGAGGCGGACCGCCCAGCCCAGCCACGTCCTGTTTCTCTTTCGGTTCTTCATTTGGATGCTGCCCGGGCTTCTCCTGAGGGCTGCTGGCTCCAGGCTGCCCCTCCAATCTCATTTCTTCCCAGTGCAATTCAGGTGAAGCTGCAGGAGAGTGTTCCCTGAGGAGGGATTATGAGAATCAGGCCCGGCCTTCGCCAAATAGACGTATCAGGAAACTTCACCGTCTTTCCCAGAATGCGGCTAAGCGGTTCCCACAGGGCCGTCGTGCCTGGAGGCTGTGCGGTGGCTTCCGTTGTGCAGGTTCATGTTGTAAGGTTGGCCGCCAGTGTGGTCACATCCCTCATTATTGCTACAGAACTGCAGGCTAATGTTTACAGAGTGTTTTCCTAGTGGCTTTTTAAGTGTGATCCCCCCTTGTCAGGTCCTGATCTCATGGTTTGTGAGTTCGATCCCTGCATCAAGCTCTGCACTGACAGCACAGAGCCTGCTAGGGGTTCTCTCTGTCTCCCTCTCCCTCTGCCCCTCCCCTGTTCATGATCTCTCTCTCTCTCTCTCTCTCTCTCTCTCTGCCCCTCCCCTGTTCGTGATCTCTCTCTCTCCCTCTCCCTCTGCCCCTCCCCTGTTCGTGATCTCTCTCTCTCCCTCTCCCTCTGCCCCTCCCCTGTTCGTGATCTCCCTCTCCCTCTGCCCCTCCCCTGTTCGTGATCTCTCTCTCTCCCCCTCCCTCTGCCCCTCCCCTGTTCACGATCTCTCTCTCTCTCCCCCTCTGCCCCTCCCCATTTGTGATCTCTCTCTGTCTCAAATAAATAAACTGAAAACTGTATGTGCAAATTACGTATGCACTCTTAGCCTGTTAATACGGAAATCATGAAAAACATACTCAAAGCGTATACGATATATCATATACTCCCACGTGCCCTTCACGCAGTGCCCTTCACTGTCGGCATCTGTCCCTCACTTTTTTTTTTTTTTAATTAGGGCAACTTAAGGCAAATCTCAAAACACTGTGTCATTTCACCCATAAATATTTTAGAGTATACCTTTAACATAGAAGGGATATACGTATACATACACATACACACATATATATGTATGTATGTGTGTATATATATATAATACGTGTATATAACACACATATATAATATATATATACACACACGTATATAATTCATATATATAATACATATATATATATAATACATACATATATAAATACATATATATATACACACACATACACACACGTATATAATACATATATATATTTCTCTGGCCACCATAGCCAATTACCACAAACTGGATGACTTAAAACAACAGAATTCATTCTGTCACACCTCAGGAGTTCAGAAGTCTGAAATCCAGGTGTTGGAAAGATTGGTTCCTCCTGGAGGCTCTCAGGAGGAATCTATTCCATGCTTCTCTCTCCGCTTCTGGTCTTCAGGTGTTCTTGGCTTAGAGCCACATCATCCGGTCTCTGCTTCTGGCTCCATGTGGCCGTCTTCTGTGTGTCTGTCCCCAAATCTCTCCTTTCTGTTAGAAGATCCCAGTCATTGGCTTTCAGGCCCACCCTAATCCAGGATGATCTCCACTTAATTTGATTCCATGTGCAAAAGACGTGATTTCCATGCAAGGTCACATTCGCAAGTCTTGGAGGTTAAAACCTTACCGTGAGTTTTCAGGGGACACGGTTCAACCCACTGTGGTGATTGTGTGGTTCCTGCCCCGATCTACCTGCACTGAATTGTTCTTCCTTAGTTAGCACATTGGCTCCCAGAAATCTTTGCTGGGGCATGGTAGGTGCATCACGTGAACGGTTACCTTTGAGGGGTGCTTGGACCCACCATCCCATTCCTGGGAGGGAAGTGAGTGTATTTTCTCAGGGTCACGGCGCTTGGGAGCAGCGGGACACGTAAGAACCCGTGTCTGGCTCCAGATCGAGCCAAGGAAACGGACCACGGTTGACCACACGGGCTGCTGAGAAATGCTTGCTTGAATCTTTAGAACATAAACTATATATTGGATGATTTTGTGTTTCTGTAAGGCTGTGCATATGCTCCTTTATATTTATTTTAAAAAGTTGTTGGTGCTCAAGGGCGCCTGGGTGGCTCGGTCGGTGAAGCACGTGACGTTGGCTCAGGTCACGATCTCGTGGATTGTGAGTTCGAGCCCCTTGTTGGGCTCCGTGGTGAGAACACAGGTCCTACTTCAATTCTCCGTTTCCCTCTCTCTCTGTTCCTCTTGCGTGTGCACGCGTTCTCTTTCTTTAAAAAATAAATAAACATTTAAAAAAGCTTCTTTCAATCAACAGATAAGTAATTGTTGGTGCTTAAAAAATACAGTACCACCCCTGCCCTCCACTGCCTGACCCCAGTCTGCAATTTTGCTTTCCACCTGTCCGTTACCCACGGCCAACTGTGTTGACAGTAGGTCAAAGGTCAGTGATAGCCAGATGCTGTATCATTCACCTGACTCATCTCATCATGAGTATGTTGTCACCTCCCGTCATCACGAGAAAGGATGAATGCAATACAGTAAGGTCTTCTGAGAGACAGAGTGCCGAGACCCCACTCCCATAACTTTTATTGCAGTGTATTGTTATAATTGTCCCTTTTTCGTTGGTGTTGTTCCTGTCCTACTGTGCCTGATTTGCAGATTAAACTTCCCATAGGTATGCAGGCAGAGGACAAAGCTGTTGTCTCTCCAGGGGTCCACACCACCAGCGGTTTCTGGCACCCCCTTGGGGGATCTCAGAATGTATTCTTCGCAGAGAAGGCGGGGGGGGGGGGGGGGGGGTGTCGGTCTACTGTGCACTGTTTTAAAGTTTATTTATTTTGAAAGAGAGAGAGGATGTGCAAGTGGAAGCCGGGGAGAGGCAGAGAGAGAGAGAATGCCAAGGAGGCTCTGTGCTGTCAGAGCAGAGCCCGAATTGGGGCTTGAACTCACGAAATGTGGGATCATGAGCTGAGCTGAAACAAACAGTTGGACGCTCTACTGACTGAGCCACCCAGGCGCCCCAACACTATTTTTTTTTTAATTTTTTTTAACGTTTATTTATTTTTGAGACAGAGAGAGACAGAGCATGAACAGGGAGGGTCAGAGAGAGGGAGACACAGAATCTGAAACAGGCTCCAGGCTCTGAGCGGTCAGCACAGAGCCCGACGCGGGGCTCGAACTCATGGACTGCGAGATCATGACCTGAGCCGAAGTCGGCCGCTTAACCGACTGAGCCACCCAGGCGCCCCAACACTATTTTTTAATTAAGGCTTTACATACATTTTTAGACTTTAAGGGCACCTGGGTGGCCCACTTGCTCGAGCGTCTGACTTCGGCTCAGGTCATGATCTGGCGGTTCGTGGGTCTGAGCCCTGCGTTGGGCTCTCCTCTGCTGGCGCTGAGGAGCCTTCTTCATATTATCTGTCTTCCTCTTCCTCTGCCCCTCCCCCGCTAAACGCTCACTCTCAAAAATAAACAAACATTAAAAAAAGAAAAGACTTTAAGGATGTCTTTCGCGTATTTCTTTGTTTAAACGTCCTAAACCCAGCCATTCTTCTCATGTATACACCGCCCCGCGAGGACATCTGCAAGGGGCTTTCCATGGCTTCCCCTTATTTTTCTGCCATCAAGATTGCTTGCACATAACCTGTCTGCTGGGGTAGTGCTGTGAGGTCTTAACGATGGTGCATCTACAATGTGTTTGTTCATAACTTCAGGTCATGTGGATTTTTTCTTTATTTTTCATTACAACTTAAAAAAAAACTAATGTACTTTTTTTAAAGCAGTTTTCGGTTTACAGAAATCATTTGTTTTTTTAAGTGGCCAGTGCAAAGGCCAGTGGCAAAGGCCAGTGTGGGGCTTGAACTCACGACCCTGAAGACCTGGGCTGGGATCAAGAGTCGGACGCTTCACCGACAGAACCACCCGGGCGCCCCTCAGTTTTCTTTTTAATGGATGTGTTTATTGGCAGCGAACTTAGCCATCAACTTACGTACCTTACAGTATCATTTTGAAATAGAACTTTTGTCACAGTCAGGATAAACATTACGCACAATCAAGCCACGATTAGGCGCATCCGTTGGGTTATCAGCAGGTTGCCGAGTGCACCGAACCCTTCCGCTCAGGATGTGTCCTTGGGATTCCCTTTCTTCCCCGTGAGCCGCCTGGACTCTTGATCACACACGCATCCGTCGGCATTTTTAAGTGTTCTGTGTGCTCTTGCTTTACTCATCTGTGATTGACTTCAAGAGCCGGTTTTTAAAATAACATTTTAAGATAATTCTTGGAAGTTTTCCTTCTGAAAAGGATACAAATTGAACTAGCCATTTGAACTCCACACTGTGAGCCATGTGTTAATTTTTGTATCCATAACATTTAAGAATCACTAGGCAACATTCGTGTGGGCTTAAAGTATCCCCCTCCCACCCCGAGAGATTTACCAATTACTAAAGGGACAACGACAGTGATTTATGGGGAAGAAACCCAGCAGATAGCGCCAGCCGAGCCGAGTGACGAGGGTTAACCTTGACAGGAATAAGGCCCAGTGACACCATGTGATGCCCTAAGAGGACACAGTTATCACTTCTCTCGTATTCCTGCCAGAAACGCGTCTCATCAAGAGAAGAGTTGGGCAAGCCCTAACTGAGTTACATTCTACAAAGTAACTTGCACTCGTCCAAGGTGCCTGGATCTTTCTGACAAGGAAAGAAAGGCAACAGAGCAGAGTCTATATGAAGGATGTAGGGTGTTTAGGGGTCCTGGATGGGATCTTGGACAGGACGTGTGCAGGTCTTTAGTTAATTGTATTGTACGCATCTTGATTCTGTGTGTGTATGTATGTATTCATGGGGGAGAGTGAGCGAGAGAGACAGGCAGTGGGGGAGGGGCAGAGAGATAGAGAGTTGAGCGAGGGAGACAGACAACTCCAAGCAGGCTCCACACTGTCAGTGCAGAGTCCTGTGTGGGGTTCGAACTCGTGGACCGGGAGATCATGATCGGAGCCGAAATAAAAAGTCAGACGCTTCACTGACTGACCACCCACGTGCCCCGATACTGTTTTAATCATGGCTGTGTTTATGTCAGATGGTAACACCAAGGAGAAGCCGGGGGAAGGGTATATGGGAAGTCTGTACTATTTCTGCGACTTTTTGTAAATCTAAACTGACTTCAAAATGAAGAGTTTTTTGTTTTCAAGAATCATTTTAGGTATATTTTTATAAAACTAATGTTTTGGTTGGCATCACCATAACTTTTTGCAGTTCTGTTTCTTGATAGAGAATGTGCATCCAAACATTATCTTTTGTGAAAATAGGAACCGAGACCTTATTTAGTTTAAACAAAAATGCCGTGGAGGAGGTAGACTAGTTTTGCATTGTAATTCTGAACATGTACTCGTTTTTAAGGAAACTCATTGTGTAGTGTTCCTCTCCTTAGAAGAAAGGCCACTCGTGTTCAAAACACAGCATCTGTTAAACACATTTGAATTTTAAAAGATTTTTCTTTTTTCTCTCTCTCTCTTTTTTTTTTTTTGCTTTGCTTTTTATGAGTAGGGCTATTTTGGGGGTATTCTGAATCTAGGTTTAAAAATTTTCTTTGTTTTAATGTTTATTCATTTTTGAAAGAGAGAGACAAGAGTGTGAGCAGGGAGAGGGGCAGAGAGAGAGGGAGACACAGAATCCGAAGCAGGCTCCAGGCTCCGAGCTGTCAGCACAGAGCCTGATGCGGGGCTCGAACTCAGGAACCATGAGATCATGATCTGAGCTGAAGTCGGATGCTTTAACTGACTGAGCCCCCCAGGCGCCCCTGAATCTAGGTTTTAAATCACTGCTGTGCACCCTTGTGTGTGATCTGTAGTCTCATCTTCTACCTCACTGGAAGGGCCCCTCTTTCCCATTCGTAGAAATCTAGAAGGAAGCGTGAGAAGATGGCGTGGTTTGAGCATTGCTGGCATATCCTACAGGGCAGAGGATGTCCCGTGGGGCCGTGCCTTCCTTCAGAGACTCAGGGGCAACCCCAAGTCATGATGGAGAGAGAGAGAGAAAGAGAGAGAAAGAGAGAGAGAGAGAGAGAGAGAGTGTGTGTGTGTGTGTGTGTGTGTGTGTGTGTGTGTGTGTGCGCGCGCGCGTGCGCTTTGGGGGGTTGCTGAGGGGACAGGGGTGGTGAAAAAGGTGGGGGTTGGGGCCAGCAGCGACCCTACACGGAAGACCCAGGACAGGTGGCGGAGCCTGCAGTGGATTCAGCCTTGGGGTCTGCCCTCCCAGCTGGGACTGCTCACTCCACATGCCCTTGAGCAGAAGCTCCAAGTTTTAAGCCTCATTTCGGGGCTCTGCCACAGAATGGTATCTTTCCCCTCCATAGCAGGATTAAATGCAGTTCTCCAGGGAAGGCGCTTAGTGTGGTTCCTGACCCTTCTGCAAACATGGGGCCAACCCGATGATGCTATCTTCTGTCATAATTTTATTTTAGTTTTATAATGTTTTATTTAGAGAGAGACACACACAGCATGAGCGGGGGAGGGGTAGAGAGAGGGAGAATCGGAAGCAGGCTTCAGGCTCTGAGCTGTCAGCCCAGAGCCCAACATGGGGTTTGAACCCATGGACCCTGAGATCATGACCTGAGCCCAAGTCAGATGCTCAACCGACTGAGCCACTGAGGCACCCTGTCATCATTTGATAATGCACAACAGGTTGTTGAATCGCACCGTCTGCTATCTGCCTTTCTTTCCCCGTATGCAGTGCTCTGTGTCCCGATTTACTGCTTTCTCTCATCCCAGCTGATTTAAGCTGTTTTTTAGTCTTGATATGTTTAAATATTAAAAAAAATTTTAATGTTTATTTATTTTTGAGTGAGAGAGAGAGAGAGAGAGGGAGACACAGAATCCGAAGCAGTGCTCCCAGCTTTGAGCTGTCAGCCCAGAGCCTGACACGGAGTTTGTACCCACGGACCATGAGATCATGACCTGAGCCGAAGTTAGATGCTTAACCGACTGAGCCACCCAGGGGCCCTGATATGTTTAAATATTTTAAAAGTAAATCTTTGTTATCCTGAAAAGTACGTATGTATCTACGCATTCAAGGGTGATTTATTCAGTGCTTGCAATCAAGTGGTTGGGGAGGTGCGGAGCATCGGACATCTTCTAGAACATAGAGTGATGTGGAGGGAGGACCCCTGGCTGAGCATCGTTCTGCTCCATGATGATGGATATGTGGGGCTGCACCTGCCTGCTGGAGGTCGGAGAGGGGACAGCTGAGCCAGTCCCTGAGTGATGAAGAGGACGTTTCTGGAATCCAGAGGAAGGCGTCTTTTGCTAAGAGGACAGCGCGACCTCCTACAGCGTGTCTGGGAAATGGGTCCTTTGGTATAGGTTAGACAAGGGAAACTGTCCTGGGGTCAGGGGCTGGCATGGAGCAGGGACTGGGAACCTGCCAGCTCATTTACTCATGAGTAAATCAAAGCCACTTGGTCCCCTGAGGAACAGCTTTGATTTCATTTTGGAAATCGAAACTATTTTGAATAGGAATATAAAATAAATGTTCCATGAGACAAATGTGTTTCTTAATTCTTATTCCCTTTAAAGTTTCTATCTATCGATGCTGTTTTTTCCCCTTATTGCCGATTCCTGTTTCTGGCTTTTATTTCTGCTTTTTACTTAATAATCTTCGACTTCTTGATGTTTATTATTACCGACTGGTCTATTCCTTCATCCTTCCTTCATTTCTTTCCTCGTGTCCACTTTGTTTACTGCCCGAGTCGTTGACCTTTTTACCCAGCACTTACTAAGTGGCATTTAAAGAAGCAGTGTCCCGTCACATGTCCCGTCATGTAACTGTGGCTTTTTGTACTTGGGACGCGTCACCTCCCTTGGTTGCTGATAGAGATCTTAACCTGTGGGTCATTCATTAATTCTATAGCAGATCAAAGAGGCTAGTCAATAATTGTAAAAAAAAGTTCATGTCCGGTCACATCCTGTTTTTTATTGTGGTAAAATATGCCTAACATTCTTTTTTAATGTTTATTTATTTTTGAGAAAGGTGGGGAGGGACAGAGGATCTGAAGCAGGCTTTGTGCTGACAGCCGTGAACCTGATGTGGGGCTTGAACTCAGGAACTGTGAGATTGTGACCTGAGCCAGAATCGAGAGTCAGGTGCTTAACGGACTGAGCCGCGCAAGGTGCCCCGGTGGCATTTTAGTCATCCATAAGTGTATATAGTTCAGTGGCATTCGGGTCCATTCATTGTGTTCTGCAGCCATCTATACCTGAAACTATTCCGTCATCCTCCCTAGAAAACTGTACCCATTATGACAGCTCTGTCTTCCACTGTCTCCCTCCCCACAGCCCTCATAACCTGTCTTTTCTGTGTCCATGAACTTGTGTATTCTAGGTTCCTCATGTAAGTGAAATCTTACAGTATCTGTTCCTTCTGTGCCTCGTGTGTTTCCCTGAGCATAATGTTTTCAAGATCCGTCCGTGTTACAGCTTATGTGAGAATTCACTCCCTGTTACAGCTAAGATCCCACCTTATGGCCGTACGGCCATTTAGAAGAGTGCCAGGTGGGGTGCCTGGGTGGCTCAGTTGGTTAGTCGTCCAACTCTTGATTTCGGCTCAGGTTATCATCTCCTGGGTCGTGAGAATCCGTGAGATTCTCTGTCCCTGTCTCTCTGCCCCTCTCCTGCTCATGCTCTCTGTCTCTCACAGAATAAAAATAACTTAAAAAAATGTATAGGAGAGCAGGAGGTACGCTGCCCACATTGGGCTTGGGGAGGCCCCAGCGCTCATGGGTCTGTCTTACGTGTCACGTCTTGTGCTTCATGGGAAAGACGTTTCCTCTCGAAGTTTCCATGTGTGTTGCCTGTTTTCTGAACAGGTCGCCCTGGGGATGTGGTACTTTCTCTCTTTAAAGCTCTGGTAATAGAATTGATATTGTCTGGCTGAGTGAAACCAAGTACTCGTTCATTTATTCATTCATTCATTCATTCACCGGACCTTCACTGAACTTGCGCTACAAGTCAGGCATTGCGGTGGGCCATGGACGTGGCTTAACTGACTGTCCCGACACCGTCTGCTGGTGGCAGTTTGTAGCTAGCTTCAGAGTGTCCTTAGCTACGTCCTGTTCCCCGCATCTGTCATTGTCTTGTCTTCTCAAGCAATTCACACTTTTTAATTTCAGGTAAAGGCGTTTCATAATGTGTCTGTATATCTTATCCAGTACCTTTTAAACCCGTGTTTCTCTTCTGCATGAGAACAGCCCCCACCACATAGAAAGATGAATTTAAGAGTGATTCATTGCCACCATTTGTAACTGATTTCCAAGTAGGATTTTTCTGGTCCTCAGGAAATTGTAATGCAATCAACATAAATCTCTCCGTGAGGGGAAAATAAATGCGTATGTCTGTGGTGAGAAGTAGAAGGACATCTTTTTGGCTTAGGGGGTTGCAGCCACCCCGTCTTGGTGTTTATGGATCACCAGAAAATTAGGGCACGTGGGCACGAAGGTGGTGATGGAAGGAGCAGACTGTGATGGTTCTGTGCTCGGCATTGTAGAGAACGTGGGCATATTTTCACACTTTAAATGGTAAAGAACAAGGAAACACGATGACAAATGAAGGTTCAGCTACTGACCTAGGGAGAACCGGTTCCTTTTCCTGTCTTGGCACAGTCCTGGGTCCTGGTGACTGGCACCCAAGCCACAAACCTATGTGAAACCTGTGGACCTCTCCATGGGGAGGGGAGTGGACACTCACGGCTTAGGTTGGTTTCCTCCCCCGAATGCATTGAAACCCTCTCCGTCACCAAGCGGCGCGTTCATCACATGTGCTCTGCTTGCAAAATAGCCAGCCCATTGGAAGAATGGATGGAAAGGGTATTGGCTACTAATGTTCACGTTCTGCAACGGAGGAAGGTGAAGTTCATTTAGCAGATTGGAGCCACCTGTTACCCCAGGTAGCCGCCACCTTGACCTGCCATTGAGATCTTGAGATCTGGTGTGGTGAGGTCTAAGACCACGTGGGGGGCCACAGGAAAGGCTTGCCCCAACCTGGTCTAAGGGCGAGTCCTGGGCATCCAGGGTTAGAGGCCTCTCTTATTATCTCCCCTGACCTGTCCTCCCCTGCCAGCGGCTACTCCCCACCTCACAGCCACCTCCCTCCCCTCTCTCCCCTCCCTCATGCCCCAGCCACCCACCTCCCATCCATGCTTCCCCTTCTCCCAAGCCCACACACCACCTAGAGCTCATACCTGGAGCCCTTCCCTCACTTTGGCTTCCTCCCAGGAATTTCCCATCACTTCCTGGGCTGGCCATGCCTCATGATGCAGAAAGTGCTCCCAAGTTGGGACATTACTGGGCTGGGATCAGCAAGGAAGTGGTTTTATTTATTTTTTATTTTTTTTATTTTTTGAAATTTATTGTCAAATTGGTTTCCATACAACACCCAGTGCTCATCCCACAAGGTGCCCTCCTCAATACCCATCACCCACCCTGCCCTCCCTCCCACCCCCCATCAACCCTCAGTTTGTTCTCAGTTTTTAACAGTCTCCTATGCTTTGGCTCTCTCCCACTCTAACCTCTTTTTTTTTTTTTTCCTTCCCCCTCCCCCAGGGGTTTCTGTTAAGTTTCTCAGGATCCACATAAGAGTGAAAACATATGGTATCTTTCTCTGTATGACTGATTTCACTTAGCATAACACTCCCCAGTTCCATCCACATTGCTACAAAAGGCCGTATTTCATTCTTTCTCATTGCCAAGTAGTATTCCATTGTGTATATAAACCACAATTTCTTTAAAGGAGGTGGTTTTAAAACCGGATTCAGAGGAGCCAACGGTGCGTAGGTACTCGAGGAGGCGTATTTCTCAGGATATGGCTTGATGAAAGCTGTCCTTACTGTGCGTCCCCGATAAGGGGCATGCAAGCAGCCGAGTGAATTAAATCACATTTGTGAAACAGGGCTCTCTCCCAGCAGGAGCTTGGATGAGCGTCCACGAAAACACCATCCACAGTTGTTTGTGTCCGTGCACGAGATTGTCATCACCAGCCCAAGGTGTCTTTATTTGAAAAGGAACATGACGGTGTGCGGACGCACTTTGTGGCAGAGAAGAATACGTGGGATTCCTAGGAGGATAAAGAGGCAGTGATTTGATGGTGTTGGTATTAATAATACTTAGTCTTAGGGAAATTCCTCTAGGAAAATATTCCCTACTGATGCTGCCTGTGCTTCTGATGTACTCTTCCTGGAATTTATAGGAGTTTATCCTTAGCCATTTCTGTGGTGCGTCTGTAGATAAGGGGAGATGGTTTTGGAAACTGACATCTTAAGAATCCATGAGAGGGACGCCTGGGTGCCTCAGTCGATTAAGTGGCCAGCTTCAGCTCAGGTCAGGTTTGTCGGTTCGAGCCCCACGTCGGGCTCGTCGGCTCAGAGCCTGGAGCCTGCTTCGGATTCTGAGTCTCCCTCTGTCTCTGCCCCTCCCCTGCTCGTGCTCTGTCTCCCTCTTTGTCTCTCAAAAAATAACATGTTTAAAAACAAACAAACAAAAAGAACCCCTGAGAAATAGGGTTTAGCCTCGAGGGATCCTTGCTTCCAGCAAAATGGATTGTTTTGTTTTGGAGCCCGGTACTTTCAGGGAGTTGGGGTGCTAGTCTACTGAATTGTGATTTTAAACATTTTCATCAGCCCTCATCCTGATTCAGGACGGAAAAGATCTTTCCTCAGAACCACCGAGTTGCGCTTGCTGGGGTGGTTTTCGTTTCCTGTGTTGAATTATTAGCATAAAGCAGCAGGCTTCCAGGCTTGCCCCATCCCTGATTTCCCAGTGCCCTGATTTACACTGAATCCGTCAGAGAGTGAACCCTTTAAGGAGCGATCCAGCAGGTTTCAAAGCTTGCACTGTTTTCTGACCGTAGCGTCGGCTTCCAGAACAGAAGGGTCATGGCTTTGCATCTTTCCCAAGCACCAGCACATCAGATGAGTTTGGGGACTGTGAGATGATGTATCCACGGCAAAACCAAACACGTCCGGAGACCACGCAGTGCCTCCCCTCTGGGTTGTCTTCTGAGCTCTGTCCGCGGGGCTGTGCCCTTCTGTACATGGGGCCACGGGCGTTGTGCTGTGGAGCAAGAATCCGGGTGGCCGTGGGCGCCCCCGGAGTGGCCAGGGGGCTTCGCCTTGGGCAGGGTCGCCAGAGCGCCAGCTGGGCTCGCCCCGCGACCCTGGGGAAGGTGCACCGATTTCCATCCCCGCCTGTCACGGTCACGCGTGGGGCTCGCCCAACGCCGTGTTGGCCCGGGAAGTGGTCCAGCAGCTCGAATGGTGACGGTTCGTTCGCCAGGAACAAGGGGAACTCGGCGTATTACGCGCTGGTTCCATTTGGTGACAGCACGGTGGCTAACAGCCCTGCTGATAACAGGGAACTCATTACTTCGTGTTTGAAATGTAAGTACCTTTTCGCCCAGATGTTAATGTTGTTTCAGTTTTTCAATTTAGAGGGTTCATATAATAAATAATTCCCTTAATAGCGTCACTGATTGCCTCGCCCCTCATGACGAGGACGAGGAGGTGTCCTTCTGTTCACTGTCTTGCTGGCTTTTCAGGAACGGGGATTGAAGATGAAAGGGAATTCTTAATCATGGCTTGAATCCCTAGGGCATTTTAAGAATTGAAAGCCCTCCGTGCACAGAACACAGTTCGAAATTGAGGTTACTCTTCCTAATAAGCGTACCAGCACCCCAGCGGGCTGGTCACCAGCACACGTTTCCAGCAGCGCTGGGTTTTTTACGGCCCAGATTTGGCCTCGGTGTCCTGTGCTTGCGAATGGTGGGCACACAGCTGGGGGCACACGGTGCCACATTAGGAAGAGGACATCAAGAGGTCACGCAATATTGTATCGGAGACGTGATCCCTGAGGTTTACAGTAATTTTAATTGTTTACATAAAGCCATTCTCTTAAACTTAAGGAGAGCTGAAAATCAGATACGCAGAAACCCCGCACATGTGGGGTATTTTTCCTGTCCAGACTCTGTGACATTTCCCCATCCACCTGGGCCCAGCAAAATAAATTATTTTGTAAACGAAATCATGAGGGGACCGTGTAGCATACGGAAGGGGACAGACTTGCGTTAGCTAATGCGAGGGATATTGCAGGCAAATGTGTGGCCTCTCACTGAATAATAGATGTGAAATCTTCAAAAAAAGTTACTTGGAAACATTGGACCAGAGATGGTCTCGATGTGGCTCCTTCTCCCAAATTGTTTACAGCTAGTAGGGAAGATGAAAAAATTTTTTTAATGTTTATTTATTTTTGAGAGAGAGAGAGATAGAGCACGAGTGGTAGAGGGGGAGAGAAAGAGGGGGAGACACAGAATCCGAAGCAGGCTCCAGGCTCCGAGCTGTCAGCACAGAGTCCGTCGTGGGGCTCAAACCCACGAATGGTGAGATCGTGACCTGAGCTGAAGTCAGACAGTCAGCCAACTGAGCCACCCAGGCACCCCAAGAAATTTTTTATAATTAATTGTTACACAAGCCAGCCCTCTAAATCTGAGTATCCAGAGAAAACCAGGAGTCAAGGAAATCAGCCATTTGCCTGGACTGTCGTTCCTCAGCAGGGGCAATTCAGCATCCCAGGGGACATTCGGCAGTCTCTGGACAGAGTTTCGGTTGTCACAAGTGGACGAAGATGTTCCTGACAGCTGGTGGGTGGAGGCCAGGGATGCTACTAAGTGCTCTTCAGTACACAGGACGGTCCCCACCGCAAACACTTGTCCACCCCGTATATGCCAGGAGCACCCTTCCCCCTCTGCTTGTGACCACCCAGAATGTTTCCAGGCATCGCCCCACGTCCTCTGGTGGCATGATCGCCCTGCTTGGGAACCACCGGTCGAGATCGGCCATTGAATGCCCTTCCCTCTGTCCGTGGCCACTTGAGTTCAGGCAAGCCAGGTGCCTCCTAGGAAGTGGCAGGGGCAGAGGCGGAACCCGGAGCTTCTCAGTCCTCCCTTACCTGCGGTGCCGCCCGCTGACCCAGCCCGAGTTCCGTCGTGGTCTCTGGAAATGCGCACGGTGGCGGCCAGGAGGTGTCTGGGTCGTATGAGTTTTGCATTATTTAAATTTTTTTTAAGTTTGTTTATTTAGAGAGAGGGAGAGAGAGAATCCCAAGCAGGCTCCTCATTGTCAGTGCAGAGCCCAGTGCAGAGCTTGAACCCCCGAACCATGAGGTCATAACCTGAGCTGAGACCAAGGCTCAGATGCTTAACTGACTGAGCCACCCAGGCGCCCCTTGTAAGTATTTTAGATGTCGCTTTAAACTCATTCATGGAGGCTGGTGGAAATGTGAATTACAGGTGCACGAGGGGTGTGAAAGAATGAAGACTCCTCAAAAAAACTTCCCAGCGTGGAACTTTGCCACGTAAATCCAGGTACAGATGGTTACCTGGGAGGCGTATGTAGTAATCCGTACTGTGCCCCACGTTGTCCTGTGACCGTGTTTTCTCTCACTGAAAGCAACACGGGGCTCAGGTGTCCACCCAGGTAGAGACACCCCTCTCCCAACCCCTTTGGGAAAGACTCAGGAGTAAGCTGGACGCCCCTGAAGCCCTGTGGCCCGTGGTTTCCTGTAACACTAACCGTGGGGCTGCGGTATCCAGTTATAAATAATTGGGTGGTGGCTATAAATTTTTGACATCGGTTCTCAAATATTCATAAGGAAAAAGTCACACGAGACTAATTGTTATGGAAGAGAGCGGAGACCTACGTGGAAAGGAGAGTCAGGGGGAAAAAGTTAGAAATGCAGATTCAGTGGCCGTAGAAAAGGAAGAAATGTCCTTTAACAGACTTGGACTCAAAGCAGCCTGCTGCTTTATTTTAATGTGAGTTGAATTACCTGTTTCACAGGACCGAGGGCCTCTAGCAGTGAAGTTCTCAATGGCCCTACAGAATTCTTTGCCTTTCATTCTCTTTATGAAATTCTGTGGGCATTTTGCCTCCCGGAGATATTAACTGGGAACAACGGTGAATGCCCACTCTCCCACGGTCCTCCAGCCCACACACATATTCGGCTACCCACTGGCCACAATATATTCCAAATGCCACAAGCCACAGACCCTGACAGAATGCGTTTTTTTAAAGAAAGAAATGCATGATATGCCCAAAATTTATGGAAAATGTTTCAATCTAGCAGTCCTCAAGTCAAATGTGTCCTTTAGGAGTTGTGTGGTAGGAAAGGCTCAGAGGTTTTCCTGAAGAGCGAACCCATGGAAGGATTTAGGAGGCAGACTTAATCCCGTCTCTGAACAGTGTTCTCCTTCTGGGCATATGTTGTTAATTATCTCCGCTCTTAGGGCTTTATAAATCAAATAGTCTTTGTCACTGTTTGGTATGGATTGAAGTGCGTCTCCCCCCACACTCCAAGAAAAGATACGTTGGAGTCCCAACTCCCGGCACCTCAGAATATGACCTTATTTGGAAATAGGGTCAGGACGCCTGGGTGGCTCAGTCCATTAAGCACCCGACTCTTGGTTTCAGCTCAGGTCGTGATCTCATGGTTTGTGAGATCGAGCCCCGCATCAGGCTCTGTGCTGAGAGCGCAGGGCCTGCTTGGGAATCTCTTTCTCCCCCTCTGTGAAAATAAATAAGTAAACTTAAAAAAAAAAAAACAAAAACCAAAGAGAAAATAGGGTCTTACAGAAGTCATCAAGTCAGTGAGGTAATTGGGGTGGGCCCTCATCCAGTCTGACCGGTCCTTATAAAAAGAGGAAATTTGGATATAGGTGCGTGTAAGCATGGAGACAGCTACCCACGAGTGAAGAAGGGGGGCCTGCAGCAGATTCCCTGTCCCTCGCCCTCTCACGGAGCGAACCCTGTTGGCAGCTTGATCTCCAACTTCCAGACTCCACAATGTGAGCGGATGTGCCTTCTGTTAAGCCTCCCAGCTGGCGTTTCCTTGTTAAGGTCCCCCTGGGAAGCTAATACCCGGTCCCGGCCTCTGCACGGATCGCGGTCCATGGAGGGTGCCCAGGGTTCAGATGGCACGTCCTCGGTTTCCAGCAGGGCAGACCTAAAGGAATATTCCTATTCACTTGATTCCTTCTGCAGAGACCCGATTTCCAAATAAGGATGCGTTGTGAGGTAGTGGGGGATGGCGCCTCACCGTATCTTTTAGGGGGGACATGATTCCACCTGTAACCCTGCGTGTTAGAAGGTTCTGTTTTCTGTCCTGCACAGTGCTGCCAGGTTTGACAGAACTCCCTGGCTGGAATTGGCAGGGGAGGGTCTTTCCCAGTGCAGCAGGGTCCCGGCGATGAACAGAGAGGGTCCCAGGGGCACGACAGCAGAGGGATTCCCTTGTCAGAGGTCGTGAGCCCTGCGTCTTTGAGTTTTGAGACTTGACTGTCTTCAGAAGCTTTCTCTCGAAATCTCTGCTCTGGTCTGTATTTTTTCTCCATTTCCTTGTGTGGCTTCAGGGATATTACCACGGCCAGTGCAATTGACTCAATGACTTGTTTGTAATTCAGAGTTTATCTCGGTCGTAAGTCTCTCCAAGGCTTAGAAAAAAAAAAAAAGGCTACCCATGAATATGTTACAAATTCTGCCCGCAGATAAGAATATGTGACTGAGGGGAACCTGGGTGGCTCATTCGGTTGAGCCTATTACGACTTTGGCTTAAGTCATGGTCTCACGGTTCGTGAGTTCAAGCCCCGCATCAGGCTCTGTGCTGTCACCACAGAGCCTGCTTCAGATCCTCTGTTCCCCCACCCCTCCCCCATTCACACTCGTTCAAAAAGCAAAACATTAAAAAACAAGGATATGTGATTGACAGTCTTAATTAGAAAATAAAATATATCCTTTATTGGAATACAAGGAAAGGAGTTCTTTTGTTCTCTTAATCTTCATCGTTTTAGACGTAGCAATCACGCCAAGCTGGTACTGGGTGGCCAGCCTTTCCGAGCAGATCCAGAGTGAAGCGAAACCTGTCAGTGCCACGGCCGAGTGCATCACGCTGGGAGGGAGGAGAACGGTCTCCATCACAAGGAGGATGGTGTGTGTGCCCTCACAGACATTAGAGGGGGAAGACATGTGGACAAACAGCCGCGGTTTTATTTGGCCAGAGCTGGACGTGAGTCTCCAAGAGATTGCACTTTACTGCCAGGTGGTCTTCCTGTGGAAAACACCCATGAGACTCGGAACGGAGTTTTTCCCTTTTCCCGCCGGGGCTGCCTGGCGGGCAGGGGTGTGATCAGCCCTCTTGGGTTCATGGGAGAGCAGTAGGTGCTAATAAAAAACCAACTGTGTGCTTTCCTCCCAGCCTCTGGTGGCTGAGATGTGACCTTGTGTTGACGCGGGTGAGGAATTAGGAGATGGTGGCCGGCCGGCTGTCCCGCACCACCTCGGAGCACGATGCAAGGTCGTCAGTGCTGCTTTGGAAACAGAGTGTGGGAGTAGCTGTGCTGAACGGTCTCCTTTAAGTAGAGATCATGAGCACTGGCCTTCTCGGGGGTCCTCCTGAAACTTCCTTTTGGGGGAGAATCTGTAAAAGGCAGAGGTGCTCCTGTCTCTGGGACCGTTGATCAGATACATACCCCATAGGAGCACCGGGGAGAGGGAGGTCCCCCTGTCCAACCTGTGACTCTCTGCTGTCGATGGACGTATTAAGCCCGCGTCCCAATGTCTGGAGCTGCTGTACCTCTTTCAGTTGGATTAGTAAAGCTCGCTAGGTTTTCATTTGCTTTTAACCACCCCTGATGGAAATCTACCAGGACGTAACAGCTTGGGGAAAAATACCACAGAGAATGGCATTAGTCCGTGACAACAGAACGATGCTCACCTCTCCACCTGGGTGATGTTGAAGACCATTTCTGACCCCCTTTGGAAATCCTTGTGACAGATAGTGACTCATAAAACCAAAGACGCCCAGAAGCCTGTCGGCGTTGGCCTTACATACGTGGAAAGCCATGCTTTTTGCTGTAGCGTTATTATAAATTATGCCTGATTTTTTTTAAGTTTGTTTATTTTGAGAGAGAGGGAGAGAGAGAGTGTGTCCCAGGCAGGGTTTGTGCTGCCAGGGAAGAGCTGACACAGGCCTCGAATTCATGAGCCATGAGATCAGAACCTGAGCTGAAACCAAGAATCGGCTACTTGACTGACTGAGCTACCCACGCACCCCGTGTTACACCTGATTTTAATTCAGTGCAGCCACCACTGGCCGAGTATCTCCTCTGTGTATCGTGTGTGGAAAGTTATACCAATAAATGAAACTTAATTTTTTCTGGGATTGGATTGGATGGATAGGACAGGCCTGAATGTGGCCAGACCGTGTTACTATTATTGTGGGAGCAGAGCGGAGGGTCTGATTTCTGCCCTGGAGAAAGACGAGGCTTACGGACAGCAGTGATATTTCAGCTGGACCTCTACAGAGTGGAAGTTTATCCAGAGGAGAAAACGAAGGTTCCTCTGGGTGGAGGGAACAAGCCAGCCGGGGGCCTGTGGACTTGATTACGTGTGCGTGGTTGGGGGGGGGGGGGGGGTCACTGGAGGTTTTGTTCAGTAGACAATGAGGTCATAAATCAGTGTTCTGGGGCGTTACCTCCGGTGGTGCCAGAGTTCGAGTCTCTGGGGTGAGCACATCAGCAGTAGACTGTAGGGGAAATGCAGGGGGGTATTCAGGGCCTGGAGGACGACACCCCTACATCCAGCTAATGCAAATGTGACGTGGGCCCACGTGGACCTCTGGGTCAAGGAGGGCTAGGATTCGTGGCCACATGTGGCCTCTCTGGAGGTTGATGAGTGAGGGTTGGTATCTCCTGGGAGGAATGTCCTTCATGGGCAGGGTACACACGCGTTTTTTCTTTTTTCTTCATTCCCTGAATTGCAGAGGTGGATTGATAGGGGTCCAAGACCCTGAGATCAAGAGGCACGTGGTCCACCGGCCAGTCAGCCAGCTGCCCCTGGTGTCTTACATTTTCTAATAATTGGTTGGCTGCATGTGGAGCAGAGGTTCTAAAGGCAGACTTCCACCTTGATTAAATGTTAGAACGTTTGTCGTTATCCACGTGGGGTTGACATGCCCGCCAGTTGTTGTCAACGAGAAGCCTCACTGCCTAAATTGCCGAGCGGTCCACCGGAGAGATCTCAGTAAAGGAAGATTCCTTTGCTTTTCAGACACGCTAAACGGGGAAAGTAAACGCAGGTGAGGAAGCGGCATCCAGATTTGCTCTGCTCGCTGTTCTTCTAGGCAAACCCGTCTTTCTCCTTTCAGGGAAGCCGTTTCAGAATTTCTAATTAATTCTTCAAGCGGACTCATTACTGGGACTGGAGAAAGAGCTCATTACAGTAATGGTGTCTCATCCGTCGTGTGGCTTGATGTCACGGACCCTGGGGGCCAGGCGAAGCTGTCGTTCCAGTGTCTCTCTTATCCATCTGAAACCCACCACACCGCACCACTTCTGTTTTTAGGATAATTATCTGGTGGTTTTCAATATGGTAAAAGTTGCACTGCTTTAAGAAACGTAAAATGGCATATGTGGACACGGATTTGGGTATCAGTCGTATAAAACAAAATGCTTATGGGTGTACATTTGTGGACAGCGTTTTACAATCCCTAAAAGATCCGACGTGTAGTCTGAGAACTGTGCACCCTCTCCCTGGTCCCACCTGAACCCCAGGTGTCTCCGGGACGCGAAGGGAAGGGTGGAGGAGGTACGTGTAAGTGCTGTCCAGCTCGGGCAGCCGTCTGAGTGGGGAACGGCTAAGTCAAACCCAGGACCAAAGCCAGTCAGAGGGGCCTTTCCCTCCCAGCGGACTTGCTGGAACAGTACGATTGCCGCTTACCGTCAGCGGTCACGTCCGCGTCCTGGGACCGCCGTAACCATGAACCACGGACCGGGGGACTGAAAACGGCAGACATTTATCCTGTGTCCGTTTCTCTTCTGGAGTTCAGAGGCAGAAACGTGAAGTCCGGGTGTCCCCAGGGCCACCCACCCTCTGAAGGCTGTAGAAGGGAGGATCCTTCCTTTTCTGTCTCCGACTCACTTCCAGTGCTCGCCAGGGACTCCTGACATTCCCGGACTTGGAGACACACGAGTCCATCTCTGCCTTGTGCACGTGCCTCAGTTTTCATACAACCGTTGTCTTACAAGGACACCAGTCGTGTGGATGAGGGGCCCACCCGACTCCAGTGGGACCTCGTCTTGATGAATTCCATCCGCGGTGACCCCGTGTCCAAATGAGACCTCGTTGTGCAGCAGGGGGGTTAGGGCCACAACCGATCTTTTTGCAGCAGAAGGCGCAGTTGACTCCACGATTGTGGCTGTGGCCCACACCGTCTCATCCCGCCTCACCCCTCTTCCCCCGGGCCCCCTGTTGTACTCCCAGGTCGCCACCCAGCCATGCGTGACGCACGCCCGTGGCCGTTAGACGTTTGTGCAGCGCGGCCGAAGAAGCGCAGTGACAAACTCCTCGTCTTTAATAAAATCGGCACGCGGATACAGCGGCGCTCCGAGCGCAGCGCTCCGCGACAGGTCGGTGTCACGGCACTGCCTGCAGGGGAGCGTATTCAAGCAACGAGGTCGAAAGCAGAGGCTGGAACTGACTCGCTGGGCTGTCTCTTTCACGTTTTCTGCCAACGGTCTGCAGGCTCCAGCCGTCTGTCCCCCAGGGGAGGATGCGGTGTGTGCTGCGTTTCACAGAGGTGCAGGCGTGGACTCCGTGGCTTTGTGCACCGGCTCCGAGTTACGTCTCGGAGACCCGCTCTCTGTCACGTGGCCCAACGAGGCCTTTCCACACGACTGAACGGGAGGAAGGAGCCGGGGTTCTGGTGACCATGTCATCTGGGGGCCCACCCGCCTTGTCCCCCGGAATACTCTGTGAACCGGCCACACGGCACCGACTTTTCCCGGCCCCCGGCTGCCAGGAGAGACCCCAGGGCCTGGTGGTTCTGAGCGTAGCGCGCCCCCCCCCCCCCCCCCATCCTGTTGGAGCCGTAAGTGGGCGGGGACAGAAGCAGCTGTGTGCCCTTTGCGTTTTGGTGCCTGGCCTCCAAGGACCTGTCTGAGGAGTCTTGTCCAGTGTCTCTGAAAGAAATCATACTGTGGGTGAGTCTGTGATGTTAAGTTAGACATCTTTCTAGACTCTCTGGCTCTTTTGAGGGACGTGTGTTCAACAGCACATCTATTCAAAAATGCTCTGTATCTGCAAGTCTCAGAGCGTGGAAGGAGAGACCTTGACCTTGGAATTCCTCTCTCGGCAGCGGTGGTGGCTTCAGGTAGTAAACAGGGGGTGACCTGGGTGTCCTCTGTCGCCGCGTTCCACCCCTTGGAGACAGACTCGGGGCCCTGGAGGATCGGCTTCCAGTAGCAGCTTTGACAACAGGGAATATGATTTCGCATCATAATGACATTCCCCAAACGAGATCCAACTTCATAATTGGAGTCCCAATTAGAGCACGTACACACTCATCAGCTCTGTCCATTCTGGGCATTACTGTCAGACTCATGAGAAGGGCAGTGAACCAGAAACCAGAATTTTGCTTTGGAGGTAAAAAATCTAAATTCTTTTACATGAGATAACCTACGTAGTCTGAAGCCTCAAAGGGACTCTTTCTTTCAGGTAAATCTATTCTGTGGTGGTACAAAACACATCTTGCGTTTTTACGTCCTGAATTTGCTAAGATATATCGGGCGAGTTTAGGAGTTATCTCATAGGAAACCAAGAACTTTAAGCTGGAACTTTTCTTCTAATCTGATAAAAAGTACCATTTGTACCTTTTGCACATGGAAATGCGTAGCTTAGGGGGGAGCAAGTTATTTGCTGGGGATTTAGGGGGGAAAATACCAGTCTGATTTCTTTTTTTTTTCTACTTTTTTTTAACGTTTATTCATTTTTGACAGAGACAGAGCGTGAGTGGGGTAAGGGTAGAGAGAGGGAGACACAGAATCCAAAGCAGGCTCCAGGCTGCGAGCTGCCAGCACAGAGCCTGACACAGGGCTTGAACCCACAGACTGCGAGATCATGCGCTGGGCCGAAGTCGGACACCCAACCGACTGAGCCCCCCGGGTGCCCATTATCAGTCTGATTTCTAAGGCTGCGTGATTCTTGGGAGGTAAACGACTTGCCCAGTAGATTTAGGTTCTACTCTTAAAAGAGAACTGCTTCATGGTGGCAAGATAGATCCATTTAGTTTGGGTCTTTGCATGCTGCCTTGAAGGCAAATAAATGGAATGAAGTGGTAATTATGGACTTGGGGGGAGTGGACAGGGAGCAGATGAATGGGGTTGGTTTCTACTTTAGGTTCCTTTCTTCCCACTAGCACACTGCAGTGTCAGTCCCTGCATTGGTTATCCATGGCTGTGTAACAAATGATGCCAACACTCGACAGCTGAAGGCTATAAGCACTTATTCTCTCACACTGGTTCTGAGACTCAGGAGAATCCAAGTACAGACTAGCTGGATGGTCTGGTTCAGGGTTGTCTCCAAGAGCCGCAGTCACGTTGTTGGCCCAGGCCGCAGTCTTTGAACGTTGTCCCGGCTGGAGGATCCGTTCCAAGTTCATTCCTGTATGTGGAAGTTGGAGGGAAGCTCTAGTTCCTCACCTTATGGGCCCCTCTGTAGGGCTGCTCGTGGCCTGACTTCCCCCAGAGTGAGTGATCCCTATGAGGAAAACGGACAAAGGGGAAGAGGAAGTGGGGGGAGAAGGAGACAGAGAAAGAAAGTGCCGGAAACCATAGCGCTTTCGTAACCTAATTAATTGCAAAAGTGACATATCCTCGATTCTGCCATATTCTTCTGCTCACACAGACCAATCCCGGTAAATGTTTGTGGGGGTTATGCGAGGGTTCGAATACCAGGAGGTGGGCTCACTGGGTGCCATCTAAGAGACTGCCCACCACAGCGCTCTGTCTTCCATACCCATAAATTTGCGTCTCGGTTAGAAAAGTGCTCCTTTGACCGCATTACCAATTGTCAGGAAATGCTGGAGAAATTCTTTAGCCGTGTCCATGGCATAACCTTTGGAGCCAGTAGAACCTTCATGTAGAGACTGTCCCTTTACTACAGAGCAGTGAGTTAAATAACAACGATCATGTGTACCTATTTTGTGCTCTTAATTGTATTCTTGCACACAAAAATAGTTCTCCCTCCTATCACATGAAAACATCAGTTGAGCCCCTGATGGATGAGCCTCGACAGTGCCTGTGTCCGCCACGTATACCTGTTAATCTTCCAGTTGCTGTCAGACGCGCTTCTGTACCTCCATACACACCTTCTGCCCCAAGACATTTAGGAAATGTTGACCTTTCCCTTTCACAATAGTGAAATTGAATTACCTTCTACCGTCTCCTATGCAGAGTTAACGAAAGAAAAGTGAGTGAGATTCCTCCCCGCCAATGTTCCCAAAGTTTACAGAATTCTATCTCTCTTGAAAAATTAAAAAAAAAATGTATTTCTAATTCAAGTGTAGTTGACATAGCTTATATGAGTTCCAGGTGTACTACATAGAGATTTGGCGATTACATACATCACGAAATGCTCGCTATGCTATGTGTCATTATAGTCTGTCATCATACAAAGTTATAACAGTGTTATTGACTGTATTCCCTGTGCTGGACTTTTCATCCCGTTACTCACTTATTTTATAACGTGCAAGTACCTCTTATTCCCCTTTACCTCTTTTGTCCCCCCTCCCCAGCCCCTTCCCTCTCTGGCAACCTTCAGTTCTCTGTATGTATGAGTCTGTTTTTTGTTTTTATTGTTGTTTCTTTGTTCATTTGTTTTGTTTTTTAGATTGCACATGTAAGTGAAATCATATGGCATTTCTTTTTCTGACTGATTTATTTCCCTCAACATTATACCCTCTAGCTCCATCCATGTTGTTATGAATGGCAAGATTTCACTCTTTTATGGCTGAGTAATACTCCATTGTGTGTACATCACGTCTTCTTTACTTGTCGGTAGACACTCAGGTTACTTCTGTATCTTGGCTGTTGTAAATAACTCTGCAGTAAGCACAGGGGTGCAGGTATCTTTTTGAATTACTGTTTTTGTTTTCTTCAGGTATATACCCAGAGTAGAATTACTGGATCATATGGTATTTCTTCTTCTTCTTTTTTTTTTTTTTTTTTTTTTTTTGAGGAAACTCCATACTGTTTTCCCCAGTGGTCATACCAATTTCCATGTGCACCCACAGTGCACAGGGGTTCCCTTTTCTCCACACTCTCACCAACACTTGTTATTTCTTGTCTTTCTGAAACCAGCCATTAAACTGGTGTCAGGTAATATGTCATTGTGGTTTTGATTTGCATTTCCTTGATGATTAGCAAATGCTGAGCATCATTTCATGTGTCTGTTGGCCATCTTTATGTCTTCTTTGGAAAAGTGTCTATTCAGGTCTTCGGCCTATTTTTAATCAGATTATTTGGTTGTTTTTGTTTTTTGTTTTTTGTCTTTTGGTGTTGAGTTGAGTTCTTTATGTATATTGGGTATTAATCCCGTTTTTTTTTTTTTTTAACATTTTTTCATTTTTGAGAGACAGAGACAGAGCTTGAGCTTGAGTGGGGGAGGGGCAGAGAGAGGGAGACACAGAATCTAAAGCAGGCTCCAGGCTCTGAGCTGTCCGCACAGAACCCAACGTGGGCCTCAAACTCATGGGTCGCGAGATCGTGACCCTAGCCGAAGTCGGAGGCTCAGCGGACTGAGCCATCCAGGCGCCCTGGATATTAACCCTGTTTCAGATATATCCCTTGCAAATACTGTCTGCCTTTCAGGAGGTTGCCTTTTCGTTTTGTTGATGGTTTCCTTTGCTCTACAAAAGCTTTTTAGTTTGACGTAGTCCCAGTTGTTTATTTTTGCTTTTGTTTCCCTTGCTAAGGTTGATGTCCAAGAGATTACTGCCTGTGTGTTCTTTTATGAGTTTTATGATTTCAGGTCTCACATTTAGGTCTCTAATCTACTTGGAGTTTATTTTTGTGTATGGTATGAGAAAGTGGGCCAGTTTCATTCTTTTGCACGTTGGTTTTCCCAACGCCATTAATTGAAGAGGCTGTCTTTTTCCCATTGAGTATTCTTGCCTCTTTTGTCATAGATGATTTGACCATATGAGTGTGGGCTTATTTCTGGGCTTTCTATTCTGTTCCATTGATGTATGTGACTATTTTTGTGCCAGTACCATACTGTACAAAATTTTATGTCCTACTCATGATTTCAAAGATGATAGCATCTTTACTGCTCTTTGCTCATATAGCACTAAAATCATTCATTCATTCAGCAAATACTTACTGAAAACTTATGCGTCCCAGACGTTAGGTGAGGCCCTGGAGAGGCTGTAAAGGCAGAATAGAGTAATAAAGGCCAACATCTTTAAACAGTAGCTTAAGGCACGTCAGATACAAAGAAATGAGCCTGGTAAGTAGGAATTCCATTCTACGAATTCAGGACACTCAGGATGAATTAATGAACATTTCATAGGCTTCTAAAATTTTCGAGTTGAGAAGGAAGCTTTAAGATTCTCTTGTGTTTTCTGGGCAAGGCAGCTGCAGGCCAGAGAGGGGCGTGCTTTTCCTGACTGGAGAGCTGAGAACCCAGTGACCTGACCCCCAGAGCGTCCTTAGCAGGAGCGCGGTCAGGTGGTCTCTGTCAGCATCTAGAAGATCAGACGCTCTCAGGGGATTTATTCCCCTGCTCTTCCAAGTTCTGGTGTGGATTGGAAACCCTTCTGTTGCCCTAAACGTGGCCGCTTGCTTTGGCACGAAGCTTGGTGCTGCCGCACTGTTTCCATCTTTGCAGCTAGTGGCCCTGACCCTGAAGCCCAGCTCTTGGAGGGCATTTCTTGTCTTTTTGCTTTAAAGTTCTCCTTGGTGGATTTTCATCCCTGCTTTTCAAGTCCGACTGACGGAAATAACCGAAAGGGTTAAGTTGGGTGGGGGGCGGGGAGGGGAGTAGGAAGCCGAGAATAATGGAATAATAAAGACAATGGCATTTCAAGCGGTGGAAGCGACAGACCTCTATAAACGTCGTAACCTGATAAGATTGGGTAGGTGTTTCCACCACGGTTGCCAAGGCTGATGATCTTTGACGTGTTGAAGATTTGCAGCGAGGCAGACTCATAACCGTGAAGGAGTTATTGGTGGCAAAGCCCAGGGACAGCTGTTGACCCAGATTGGGTTCGTTTGTTGGTGTGTGCGTGCAGGGCCTCTCCCCAGGGGAGTAAGCCACGGCATGCTTCCCAGGTGTGGACCCATTCTGCGCTGGTTTCCCTCAGGCACGGATGAGCCTTCTTACCTGGAGGACTGAAGCCCATAGCTGGCCAGGTCACCGGAGAGCACTGGGTAACTCAGGGAATCTAAAGAAACGATACTCGTATATACATTATTTGAAATACGTCTATTAATTGCATTTCAGACTTGTGTAGGTTTCACCCCCTTTCTTCACGAATGAGCTTTTTCTGTCCCAGGATCCCAACCAGGGCACCATGTTGAATTTGTCTCCATATTTTCTCTGGGCTGTGACAGTCTCTCAGACATCCCTGTTTTTCATGACCGTGGTCATTTTAAGGAATGCTGGGTCATGCATTCTGGAGAACATTCTTCAGTTTGGATTTGGCTGCTGTTTTTCACATGATTAGACTGGGGTTATGAGTTTGGGGGACAAAGACCACGGGTCAAGTGCCCTCGGGCCACATCCTGTCAAGGGTATGTGCCGTCCACATGGCCATATCACTAATGCAGTAAACCTGACCTCCTGGCGATTGTTTTGTCTTAAGTTAAAGTAACCAGTGCCAACCTGTTGATGGCCGTGGACAGAGCTTTCTCTTGCGCTGCGGGTCTGGGTCCACCGTTCTCATGAGCCACACCCGTGATGGACCCTCTGCCCTTTCCAGCGTGGGCTTCTCTAAAGTGGAGTGAAAGCCTCTCCACGCAGAATCGCCCACGGATCTGTTGCCTCTTCCCGCCTCCTCACCATTGTCTGTGCTTCGGCCGCTCCGACGACACATTTTTGTTTGGTGGCCTCTCTCGGTTCGGTCTCGTAACACAGCATCCGAAGTCGTTTTGGGAGAAAAGAAATTTTTGCGCTCCCAGTTGAAGTTCACACGATACTCGGTTACTGTTCACGAAGGCAGTAACAGGTCCCACTGGCATAAGCGGGCTCGGGCACCAGCCGACGCTGGGCTTTTACAAAGTGGACGGGTACCCGCTCGGGCAGGGGGACCCTGGGCCGGCGGAAAGGGAGGAGGCCCCGGGGGCCCCGGGGCCTGCGGGCAGAGTGCACGGTCCTGGTTAATTCAGCGAGAAAATGAAATTGGAGGCCTTGTTAAGAGACCTTCTCTTCTTTGTATTTTTAGAAGCGGCAAATATCAATCGTAAATATTTAATGTTGTATTTATAGACTCGAGCATCATGAAACCTCAAAAAGGTGACTCCCAGGAGGTTGGTGCGTGTATGCCTAGAGAAGAAAAGCATTTCCCCAACACATCGCGCTATAGAAGGAAAAGCGTATTGATGTTCTTAGAAAAGAAAGAAATAGGTCATCAGCTATCTTAGTTATGTTATTGATACTCACCACATGTGGAACTAGTAATTCTTTGTTGCCAGGGTTTTCGGTAACTTTGGTGATTTTAAAAATGACGTGCAAGTTGAAAAAAAAAAATAGCATGGAAAGAAAATGAACGCCTCTAAACTCACCCACGGAAGTTCTCTCCCCGTCAGTATTTTGGTATATTTCTTTCCAAATGTTTGTAAACGTGCGTGTGTAACACCCTGTAGAGTCAGCTTCCTAATGTTTGTCTTCCGCTTAACCTTACAGAGTGAGCATTTGGTCATCTACCAACATGTAATGAAAATATTTTTCTGCATCTGTCCCGTCAAGTTCATGCACCGTAATCTATTTAACACATGTAGTTGGGAGATTTAGATTGCTTCCAGTTTGGGCTTTAGGATAGATTGCTGGAAATAGAGTTGTGGGGCTCTTGGGATCGATTACCAACTTGCTGTCCTGAAACGTTGTTCCACTTGTATAGTATTGGGAAGGGGGTGGGGGACAGCCCTGGCAAACAGCTTGCATGATTGCGGTCAACCGACCTGGGAATGCACGGCATCTTTCTCTATATATGTATATTTTTGCATTTCTTTGATTACTAATGAGGTGGGATATTTTATCTTGTTTGTCAGCCATTTGCATTTTTTTTATGAATTGGACAAAAGCCATTTTATTTTTTATTTTTTAAATACGTTGCTTTTAACGTTTATTTTTGAGAGACAGAGAGACACAGAGTGGAAGCAGGGGTGGGGCAGAGAGAGAGGGAGACACAGAATCCAAAGCAGGCTCCAGACTCTGAGCTGTCAGCACAGAGCCCGATGCGGGGCTTGAACTCACAGACTGTGACTTCATGACCTGAGCCGAAGTCAGACGCTTAACCTACTGAGCCACCCAGGCGCCCCGACAAAAGCCATTTTAAAAGGCATATCTCGGGTTCTTTTTTTGAACACCACACTTTCTGGGTTTCACTTGAATGCCATTGTTTTAGGGATTGTCAGAGTTTCAGCTAAATGGGTCATTTTTTTTTAAGTGTTTATTTATTTTTGAGGGAGAGAGATGGAGCATAAGCAGGGGAAGGGCAGAGAGAGAGGCAGACACAGAATCCAAAGCAGGCTCCAGGCTCTGAGCTGTCAGCACAGAGCCCGACGCGGGGCTCGAACCCACGAGCCACGAGACCATGACCTGAGCCGAAGTTGGAGGCTCAACCAACGGAGCCACCCAGACGCCTCTAAATGGATCATTTCTGATATTTGCTGGTACGTTAGTGTCTTGAGCCAAACTGAATTAACATACTGTGGCTGCATGTCACACATCCAGAAAGCAAGAAGGAAGTTAGCAAATGAATTCACTGGTACCATACGTTCAGGTGCGCTTCTGTTGTTAGCTGTCTGATCCCTTTCCTTAAAGGTGTCCGCGAGTGCCACAGTTACGACCCCCCGTTAATGCGAGTCCATGTGTTTGAAGATCACAAAGAAGTGAATTCAGCTCATATTTGCCAGTGTGTTTATCAAAAGACGGTATTTTTATAGAATGACAGCTGTAGGAAAAGCAGACATTCTTATGTTAGCCAATAAAAGAATGTTGAAATGTAATTACACTTTGGCAAACTTGCCAATTTGTTTCCAGTTATCATTAGCCAAAGTTCAGTGTTTCTCAGGGATGTGTGTATACGCGTGCATGTGTGTGTACTTGTGTGACATATGTCTTATTATGCAAATGAATTAATTGAGTATCTATTTTGTGACAGGCTCTGTGCTGCCTTTGAAGCCCTGAGCTGTTTTATAATATGCTCAGGACGCGGAAGAAATTGTTTTCTAAATCACTCTGAAGTTCCTTATTCAAAGCAGTGCTGTGATAACATCAGGGCGGGATAGCTGCCCTTTTGCAACGTAACAGATGTAGCTTCTTAGTGGCGTTTGTATATTTTTGCTGAAAAGTACATTGAGTAGGTAAGAGGCTAGCCAGGGCTTCGATGAGTCATTTCCTGCCGAGTTGCAGTACATGAGATAATCCATGGAGAAATGGCTGTATTTCTCTAATATCGGGCATTTCCTTGGGACTCGAGATTCCATTTCCTCTGTGTGGTTTGCTACCCAGAGTAGGAGTTTTCTTTGTTCTACAGTGTGTAGGACTCAGGAAATCAGGAACAGGGGTAGTGGCCCTGTCCTACCTTCTATTCCAACATGTGGCTCAAGGTCAGTGACTTAAAAAAATTTTTTTTCATGTTTGTTTATTTTTGAGAGAGACAGAGTGTGAGCAGGGAGGGGCAGAGAGAGAGGGAGACACGGAATCCGAAGCAGGCTCCGGGCTGTCAGCACGGAGCCCGACGCGGGGCTCGAACCCACGAACCGTGAGATCATGACCCGAGCCCAAGTCGGACGCTTAACCGACTGAGCCACCAGGCGCCCAGTTGGTCTTCGTGGATGAGATGCATGCAGTTACCTCAGTGCTAGATGCTTGAGATGTGTAGCTGTTGATTCTCCGCTGCCCGTGATGGGCGGGGCTGAATTAAATCTTCAAGTGACTGCTGACAGTTAAGGGGCAGAATGTCAGACCTAAAAGGAGATTCAGTGTAACAATAGTAGCAAGAGTAACTAACAGTAGTCCTGGCTGAGATGTTTTGTTCAGGGTCACCCACTCCTGATCAGCGACCCGCTGGGATTTGAGCTATACTGTTGGCTGGCACACAAAGCCCATTAGTAGCTTCACTGCCTTTGTGCTCCTGTGACCACGTGCCAGAGGGTGGGACGCCCGTATTGTGTGGTCTCATCCCCATTTTGTAGATGACGGAACTGCAGCCAGGCTGGGTCCTTACCTGGAACTGAGACCTGGAAGTAGACAGCCCACTGTGCCACCTGCTAGGCGATCCAAAATCAAAATGGATAAAGTGCACAGATGTGAGCATTGGGCTGTTTGCTCACCACGTGCTTGGCCTACTGTGACCTTGGCGTTCTCGGACCCATAGGCTTTCACCAACACTTTGCTCACGTGTCTGATGGAAATTCTAATAATTCGCTGTATTAAAAATAGCTTCCGACGGAAAATTGCTTTTTTCCAAGGGAATGCTAGTCTTTAATTAGAACAATTTGTGTGTTTTTTTAAATTTCATTTATTTATTATGTGATAGAACGAGAGGGGTAGGAGCAGAGAGAGAGAGGGAGAGAGAGAGAATCCCAAGCGGGCTCCACGCTGTCAGCATAGAGCCTGACTCGGGGCTCTCAGACTCATGAACCGTGACATCGTGACTTGAGCTGAGATCAAGAGCTGGACGCTCAACTGACCGAGCCACCCAGGCACCCCCAATTTGTGATTATTAATGTGTTTCGAATTGGTCAAGGAATAAAAAAGATGTCAAGGAATGAAAATTTGCAGTGGTCACAATTGAAACAGGAATCATGTGACCTAAAAAGACTCTGCTTTCATCTTGCAATGACGGTCAACATGTTAGAGCCTGCAGGCACCAGAGAAGCCATCGAGATTGGTGCTGTGCAGTAGAAATATAATGTGAGCCACAAATATCACTTTCTAGTAGCCACAACACAAAGTAGAAAGAAACCAGTGAAATTAATATTGCAACATATCTTAATATTGCAATATATAATTTAATATGTAATAAGGCAGTAGTGCATTCCATTTGACTCTATATCCATTTCAACAAGTGATCCATATAAAAAAATGATCCACAAGATATTTTACGTCTTGTCTTTTTTTTGTACCGTCTCATCTGTGAAGTTCAGTACGTAATTTGGATTTACGGCACATGCCGTAAACGTGGCCTCATATATAGGAGAGTCCAGTGTGAGACTCTAAGCTCCAGGATCTATCTAAAGTTATGAAAATTAGTTCGTAATATGAAAAGGAATTTTCAAGAAGAAACAGACTATTTTTAGGAGGAGATAGTTTTAAACTTTGATACTTTATTAATCTCTTTGGAATTGGTAGAGAAAAAAAATTGTGGGCCTATGATTTAAAACGCTGCATGTGGACCAATTAGAGAGGAATCGAGTGGCCTAGAAACTCCCCATCTCCCTCGATCCTACAGATCATGATCAAAGGATTTGATTAGCATGGCTAGCTGCCCCGGGCTTCTCACTAGCCATGCTGACCTGCTCTGTCCGATAAGGTGGCCCCTAGCCACGCGGAGTTACGGAGTACCTGAAGCGTGGTCAGTGTCACTGAGGACAGACTTGAACGTTTTCTTTCCTTTTAATTGACGTAAGTTTAAACACCAATACTTGATTTAGTTGTTGGGAAACTTTGAAGTATGTTGGGAACCACGTGGATATGTGAGTCTGCATTTCCTGAGCTATAGTAGCAGTCATGTATCCCCAGTGAAAATTTGTTTCCTAGTTGAGATGCGCCATAAGTAGAAAATACCCGGTGGTTGAGGATTTTGGAGATGGAGAAAGGGACATGGGAGATCTCAGTAATTTTTGATAAGGAGCACACGTTGAAATGATGCTATTTGGGATACATTTTGGGTGAAATTTAAATAGTGATGAAAATTAACTTCACAGGTCTCTCTTTTGCATGTTTAACTCTTAAAGTTAGGTGTACTGTAGGGACTCCTGGGTGGCTCAGTCGGTTGAGCATCCGACTTCGGCTCAGGTCACGATCTCACGGTTCGTGGGTTCGAGCCCCGCATCAGGCTCTGTGCTGATGGCCCGGAGCCCGCTTCGGATCCTGTGTCTCCCTCTCTCTCTGCCCCTCCCCTGCTTGCGCCTGCGCGTTCTCTCTCTCGCTCTCTGGCTCTCGAAAATAAACATTTAAAAAAAGTTAGATGTAAGCTCACCTTCTATTTCTCTTGGCCGGTGCAGGTCTGGATCCAGAGTTCTCCCGTAACGAGCGGAGAAAGTAGTTCTTGAAAGGGGAGGCTGTCGGTGAACGATCAAATCCCAGACCTTGTGCTTTGAAAAGCTTTCCGTACACTCGGACTGAGTCAACTTGATGATTTGTTGGGCTCAGTGTTGGGCCATTTCCAAGCGTGGCCTCCTCACCGTCCCTCTGCCCACGTCCCCGTTGGCCACGAGAAAGCAAGGCCGAGAGCGAGCCAGGTCCTCCGCCCACATCGCTTTTCTTACCGCACGGCACCCCTGTGAGATGGACGTGGGCTTTCCCATCACACACGTAACAGAAAGAGTGTCAAACACGCTGAATGATCGGCCACGAGGATGGAAAGTGGTACCAGTTCAGAGTCCAGGATTAAGCCCAGGCGTGCTGCTTCCGATGAAGGCGCTTTTTTCAAGCTTTGTTTACATGGTGTGACACCCTCTAAGGAATTAAGATCAGGTGCCAAATCCAGGAAAAAATAAACAAAAAAGACAACATGGGGTAGCACGTCGTATTTGTTTCTTGAGGCACTGAAAATGTTAAATTTCTTTTAATGTTTGTATATTTTTGAGAGAGAGAGAGACCACGAGCAGGAGAGAGGCAGAGAGACAGGGAGACACAGAATCTGAAGCAGGCTCCAGGCTCTGAGCTGTCAGCACGGAGCCCAACTCAGGGCTTGAACCCACGAACTATAAGATCACAGCCTGCCGAAGTCAGACACTTAACTGAGCCACCCAGGCGCCCCTGGCCACTGTGATTTTAAGAACGCATTCATGAAGCTTCCTGTTTGACTTCTTACGTAGCCTTTGGCCAAAACCCATTCGCATGGAAAGCATATCCTTTTGGGGGGAGGGTGTGGCCATGTGCCCACCTAAAGTCGGGTGTCCTGTTCTCAAAGGATGAACAGAAACAGGTAACTATAGATGAGCTGACTCCACTCTAGTCCCTGCCCGCTCTAGTGAAGGTGGCATTACTAAAACAACCACGCGTTACATGCGGAATTCTAGACCACAGGACACCAAGCCATAGGTAGTTTACAGAAAGACCTCTACAAAGGACATCTCTCTCCCATCGTTTGAAGCCCAGTTGTACGTACTCTCTCTCTTGCCCACTACTAACTCTTGAGTTTTCGCCAGGTGACCAGAGACCTCTTTCTTTGTCCAAGAAATGGGAATATGATCTAGCTCATGTTATGAGGAGTAAATGGAGTGCCCCAGAGGAAAGGGAAAGAGTTTCTGTTACCTTTCCTGTCCTGGGTCAGAGATAACCTAATGCAGTGTTGGGAGTTCCGTTTCCACCTGAGTGCGTGTTGTGTATACACGAGCTTCTTGCACAGGAAAGGACTTTGTCTCCTGTCTTTATAATCTTCCCCCCACATCCGCCACATAGCATATTGCATAATATGTGGACACATTAAGCTCTTGATGAACACTTACTTTCTTCCGTCATTTCCGTTCACTTCATCTCGGTGTAAAACATTCAACTAACCAGTGTGTATTTACTGAGCACCTACTGTGTATATCAGGAACTATGTTAGATAGTAGTGAAAAGAGCAGACAAAAAAGTCTTCCGTTATAGTGGGTAAAAAATACATGCTGCGGTGCCTGGGTGGCTCGGTCAGTTGAGTGTCCGACTTCGGCTCAGGTCATGATCTTGAAGTTCGTGAGTTTGAGCCCTACGTTGGGCTCTCTGCCATCAGCAGAGAGCACAGAACCCGCTTCGGATGCTCTGTCACCCCCACTCTCCGCCCCTTCCTTCCCTGCTTGTGTTCGCTCTCTCTCTGTCTCTATCTCTCTCTGTCTCTCTCCAAGTAAGTAAAATAAACTTAAAAATATATATATATGTGCTATGTGTGACACATCGGATAGGATTCTAAAAATGAGAGCCTATGAAATCATACTTATATCGCATTTTGTAATTTTCAAAAATTAGACAGGTTAGATGCTAACAATTACAGCTCTGTCACCAAAGAAGAGTACAGTAAAAGTATTGAACTTTGTATTATTTTTAAATGTTGTTATAGTGTACTTGAGTTACTGGTTTATAGTTCTCAGCCATGTGATTAGAAACTGATGTTCTTTTAAATTCTTGTTTGTTTCGGGGCGCCTGGGTGGCTCAGTCGGTTAAGCGTCCAACTTCGGCTCAGGTCATGATCTCGCAGTCCGGTCCGTGAGTTCGAGCCCCGCGTCGGGCTCTGTGCTGACCGCTCAGAGCCTGGAGCCTGTTTCAGATTCTGTGTCTCCCTCTCTCTGACCCTCCCCCATTCATGCTCTGTCTCTCTCTGTCTCAAAAATAAATAAACGTTAAAAAAAAAAAAATTTAAATTCTTGTTTGTTTCAGAGAATACATAAAACACCATTTTCTGTTATATAACAGTACTCGGTTAAAAAAAGGCGCGTGCACGCACACACTTTTTAATGTACCTTGGCCAATTAGAAAAATTGTAAAGCGAAATTGATTTCTCCTGGGGTCTGTGTAGAAATTAGCCAACATAATGCTTTTCCCTGACCATGATCTCGTTTAAACTGCTGAGAGGTTTGTAATCATGGCAAGTTGAATGAGGTGAGCTGATTAATAAGTCCCTGATTTTGTTTTAATAGCATGTTCTGACCCAGTAAGGAAAGTTCAGACTATGTTTTCTTACAGTGGCAGCGCTGTTAAAATGTATGCAAATGGAACACTTATTATTTCTAAGCCTTTCATAGTATTTTTGCTTTCTGGGGAGCTTTGTAAATCATCATAATTATTTTTACCCAGTGTGTTGGTTCTAAATGCCCCTCCTGACCTGCCATGCTGAATTTCCATTCGGGGAAAATCGTATCGTTAAATTGAGGTTTATGCCCCATAGAAATTAAGAAGAGATTAATGCAGTTAGACCCAGCCGCTCGCTCGAGGCTGCGGTGGGTGATGAATTACTTCCTCACATTTATGGCGACTTTTACACCCTGATGTGCACGTAGCGGTAGGAACGTTGATGACAAGTACTTAAATGTGGACTTTGTCCATATGACACTGTTTTGAGTAATTGAGCCATTAAAATGCAGTAGGAATGCTGCGGTGGGGGATACAGAGGTGCAGCTATTAGATTTTAAATTTGGTTTCAGTTTGACCAATCGTTTTTGGCTAAATTGGTTCGTTTTTTGCTGTCTGGCAGGTACTGCTTTTTGAGGCAGGCATTACAATGAAGCCGTGTTAATAATGATTGGTCTTCTGCATTTTGTTTTTTCAAAAATGTTTAATGTTTATTCACTTTTGAGAGACGTGAGCAGGGGAGGGGCAGAGAGAGAGGGAGACACAGAATCGGAAGCAGGCTCCAGGCTCCGAGCCGTCAGCCCAGAGCCTGACGCGGGGCTCGGACTCACAGACCACAAGAGTGTGACCTGAGCCGAAGTCGGATGCTCAACCGACTGAGCCACCCGGGCGCCCCAGTTTTCTGCATTTTAAATAGATGCCTCGTAAATCCTGAGACTGTTCATGTGAATCTGATCATTTTGGTCTGATTTTTCTCAGTCTCTCCAGTAAGCCTGCTCTGATCGAGGACACTGGTCTCCACTAGCAGAATGCTGCGGGTCCACATGCAAAGTGCCTTCTAGGTGGAATACAAGTTCAGGTTTACAGATCTCTGTGACTCAGACCATCCTTGGGTTGTTTGTTTCGTTTTGTTCTGTTTTCATCTTGGTGAAGAAGATGCTCTAAATATAAATCTATTGTAGTAATTGCTGTATGTTGTTTGTGGTATTGTGTGACCCGCTAATTAATAAAACTTGAGTGGCACATGGTAAGTGTTGTCCTCGGTTAAATTTGTTCGTTTCAAACAAATACATCGAAGGTGATCTTTTAAGGACCATAGCTTTAGAAGATAGAAAGATGAAGACTCTCTGGGCTGCTGGCCTTACTGCAGTGATGCCTGTAACCATGTGAAGAGGCTTTGAATGCTGGAAAAATACAAAGAAGATTGAGTTCCCACCCACAGAGTGAGGGTGCCTTGCAGACAACATAGGAACAAGAAAAAAGGTCACACGTGTTACAGAACATGAAAACTGGCCGCGGGAAGAACAGATACATTCACATAAGGAGATAGAATGGGTTTGTGAGTCTGGGCATTATGGACTTTCGGGGATGGGTAGTTCTTGGTGCTGGGGGATTGTGGGATGGTGAGCAGCATTCCTGGTCTGCACCCACCAGGGGCCACTAACGCTCCCCACAACAGTTATAACAACCAAAAATGTCACCAGATACTGCCCAGTGTTCCCGGTGGGGGCGGGGGGCGGGGGTGGGGAGGGGAGGACAACATCACCCCCTGTTGAGAGCCGCTGGAATAGATAGGGAAATGCAAACAGGTTTATGGATCTTAGGTCTGGAGGACACATCAGAATGTAACGAACCCGTCAGAGCACATGGAAGTAGGTTGTTTCGTGCCCTCGGAGCCCGAGGACGCACTGAGCAAACCATTCCTATTGGGGTCAAGAAGGCTAGACCTCACCATCTTTGGAGGAAATGAGGTTTGAGTCGCTCTTTGAAGGTGGGGGGGGGGGGGGTGTGGGGTGGGCAGAGACTGAGGGACTAGATCAAAGGTCAGCATTAGGTGTTCTTTTTAATTTACCATATGTCACAGGTACATATTTTACTCTGCAGATAGCTGCATTTAGGGGAAAAAAATTTCCACGAAGTGAATTTTTATAAGCTAACATACTCAACAAAGTGGAAAGTTTACTTACTTCTTTTATTTATTTTTTTTATTTTGCTTAAAGTTTATTCATTTTTGAGAGAGAGAGAGAGAGACAGAGCCAGAGCAGGGGAGGGGCAGAGAGAGAGGGAGACACAGTATCTGAAGCAGGCTCCAGGCTCTGAGCTGTCAGCACAGAGCCCGATGCGGGGCTCAAACTCCCACTGTGACATCATGACCTGAGCTGAAGTTGGACGCTTAACGACTGAGCCACCCAGGCTCCCTGAACATTTACTTGTTTCAATTTGAATTTGCATATTTCAAATTGGATTCTTTTCTAATATTAAGAAACTAGTTTTAGTGAAAATAGTCTTAATTTACCCACATTATATATTAGGCACTTAGATACGTCATTTTGTAAAGGGCTTTAGAGGATGGGGACGGATGTCTGGAATATTTGTGATTTTACCGCATTAATTTCACATCACGATGTTACAGCCATTTAACCTGGGGTCTACTCTGGACTCCAAAAACTGAACCGTCACTGTTAGCTCATTAGAACTTCATGGCGTCAGCACAAAGAACTTGTTTGATTTACGCACATTATAAATGGATATTTATCACTCAGAACGTGGACAGTTTTATGTGAAAAGACAGAAGTTGTCTGTCGTCCCCCTGCCCCCCAAACTGACCTGAGCATTGTCATGTTAATTCAAAAAGTCAGTATCAGCTGAGCAACCTAAAAAATGAGGCATACACATCTGACGTCTTTTGTTGTTTTAACCTAAAGCGTGTGAATACCAGTCATCTGTAGGTACCCAGTACCTCGAGGGTGGGCCTCCCCTTGCTGTGAGGAGGATTCACAGCCAGGACTTGCCCCCCAGAAGATTCCAGCCAGAGCGCTCGGTGCATTTTGCTGGCTTTCTAGCTCCTAGCTGCACATGCACATTGCATTCTGTTGTGGGCATCTCTCCACATCGCCACCGTCGTCTTGGCTGCCCCGCCCGCACCTAATCCCGTGACATTTGTGGAAACGACTCCCACTTAGCCGTTCTATAGAAGGTTCAACTTCGTTTCTGTAAACAACTAGTTGTGCACGTGTAAATCCGTGCCTGCTGGGCAGTGAGAAGGCTCAGTCAAGAGCGGCTGGGAGTAGGGGACTCCTTTACGAGAACTGGGCCATTTATCTGTTAATTGCTAGACCTTGCAGCAAAGAGCGAAGTCTAGTAATGACGTATGTGTTGGACTAACTTGGTTGTAAGTTGGATGCGGTAACGATGTTAAATTCATATGTAGGCAACATGGGGATGTACTGCCATCTGCTCCGAACTGTATACATTTAGACGGATATGATATCACACAAGTTCTATTTCTACCCCTACTTTCTGGTTATCATTAATGTTTATTACAAAGCCCTGCAAGTCCCGAAAATGGTGCATGAGTCACCCAGACGGAAAATGCAACCTTCGGTGGAGCTTGGGTGTTAAATACATCTTCCTGTATTCTGAAGGGGTTTTTTTGTTTTGTTTTGTTTTGTTTTCATCATTATGTCCTAAGCTATCCAACGTTTTCTTGTTGTGTCAGGGACACTCTAAGCTTTGTGGGTACAGATGTTGAGTTAGACACCCCTTGAGTTCAGTGTCGTGGGTGCCCTGGTGGACCTAGACAGGCAAGAAGCAGAAACAAACAAGATAGTTGATAATACATGCCACAAAGCGCATCAGCAGGGTTATGTGACCAAGGTACTTGGAGGAAAGGGGTCCCATGTTAGAGGTAAGAAGGCCTCTTAAAGAGGGAACCGTTGAGTTGGAGTCTGGGGGATACAGGGTGGGGGAGCCAGAGGAGAGTTCGGCAACAGCACGTGCAGAGGCCAGGCAGTGGGAGCGAGCTCCGGGAACGTGAGAGGTGAAAAGGCAGCCGGACTAGCGTGATGTGATAGCAGCAAGCATCTGACAGGGAGATGGGGTCAGAGCCGTGGACAGGGAACAGCCATCGGCTCCTTATGGGACATAATAATGGTGACAGCTTTGGACTTGAAGCCCTGCTCTGCCTCCGCACTCCCCCTGCAGGTGGCTGGCAGCTGGGTGGGGAAGGGACTGTAGTGTGGCTCCAGGTGGGTCCCAGGCAGAAGGCAGTCTTGCTTTCCACTCGCAGAGCTCAGTCAAGCCGGGAAGGAAAGCACAGATTTGGGACACTTCAGCGGATGTCCTGGCCGGAGGGGTCGGGCCTGGTGTCGTTCCCTGAGTGGGAGGGAGGTGTCATTCATTGAGACGGCAGGCTGCAGGAGTGACGCCTCCCTGAGTGGGAGGGCGGGTGGAGGGTTGCAGGGGAACAGGCCGTGTTCGGGGTGCCCTCCAAGTAGACAGGTCATGTGGGATGGGTGTGGCTTGGGCACGGCCAGGACCAGAAATGCATGTGGGGTCTCGAGCTGGGGGCCTGGTGACTCCTCGGGGCAGGAGAATGGCAGCGCAGGCCTGCCCGGTCCGTGGGAGGGGCCCAAGGGCAGCAAGACCCTTTCGGAAACTTAAGGTGCCAAAGGCATTTGATAACCCCTTGTGTTTTCATAAAGACGTACGCAGGCTCGTAGGAGATCAGAATTGGGTGAACCTGCCATCTAGAAACGTTCTGAGAGAAGTTTGTGAATGCCATCTTCTTGTTAACTCCTTTTTTGTTTTAAAGGGGAACAGCTTCCACTAAGAATTATGCCTAAATTTCCTTTTTGTCCTTTTTATTCTGACCTTGTAGTTTTCATCTGACGTGGGGAGAAAGGATGTGACCGAGATTAAATCTGAATACCTGTTATTTTTCTTAGGCTTCTGTGAGGTTTTGCTGACGACCACAGGTACGGTGGTGAACATCATATAACGGCACAGTGTGTTAATTTTTTTTTTTTTTGAATGGCTTTTATGATCTTTTTTTTAATGTTTGTTTTTGAGAGAGACAGGGGCAGAGCGTGAGTGGGGGAAGGGCAGAGAGAAAGGGAGACGCAGAATCCGAAGCAGGCTCCAGGCTCCGAGCCGTCAGCACAGAGCCTGACGTGGGGCTCGAACCCACAAACTGTGAGATCATGACCTGAGCCGAAGTCGGACACTTAACCGACTGAGCCACCCGGGCGCCCCTTGAATGGCTTTTATGATCTCGATTTAACGACAACTTCCATCCCATTTCCTGGCCACAAAGATTAATATGAATTTCACTAACCAAAATGTGTCATTCTGTTACCGTGTAGCTAAATTCTCTGAGGACAGAAGCTGGACTAAGAATTTCCAGGTTTGACTAACGTTCAGATATTTCAGAAGGGACCAAGATTCTGAGGTTGTTTCTAGACCGTGGCTCTGCCCCACCAGAAAGTATCTGAACGTGTCACCTATGAATCTGAATATGACTGAGTCCATTTTGTGTTTCATGGTGAAGGGTTTGAAAGTGGCTCGGGAAAAGAAGGTGGTTACCTATTCCTCAGTTGCTAGCTTCCAGATATATTGGCCGTTGTCCATTTTAACCCTCATCACCATCTTGATGTCAGTTGCTTTTTAATCAACAAGTAGGGTGTTTGGGAGAAATACATTTGCATTAAAGATTCATTTTCTTCGAGTTTTTGTTTTGTTTTGTTTTACGTGGTCTAAATATACATAATATAAAATTTATCGTTTTGGGGCGCCTGGGTGGTTCAGTCGGTCAAGCGTCCAGCTCTTGGTTTCGGCTCAGGTCATGATCTCACAGTTCATGAGTTCGAGCCCCACATCAGGCTCTGGGCTGACAGGGCAGAGCCTGCTTGGGATTCTCTCTCCACCTCTCCTCTGCTCCTGCTCTGTCTGTCTGTGTCTCTCTCTCTCAAAAATAAACATTTTTAAAACCTTACCATATTGGCCATGTTTAAGTATATAGTTTAATGGCATTAAGCATATTCACCATCCGTTCCCAGAGCTTTTTCATCTGCCTAAATTAATTTTTCAAATGTTTATTTTGAGAGAGAGAGAGCTTGTACACTTGTACAAGAGCAGGGGAGGGGCAGAGAGAGGGGGAGAGAGAAAATTCCAAGCAGACTCTAGGCTGTCAGTGCAGAGCCTGACTCGGGGCTCGATCCCATGAACCTCAAGATCATGACCGGAGCCAAAATCGGGAGTCGAATGTTTACTCAGCTGAGCCACCTGGGTGCTCCCAAATTAAAACTCTCTGCCTTTTGGGACAATAATTCCTTTCCCTTCTGCCCATCCCCCAGCTCCAGGCTACCCAGTTCTACTTCCGTCTGTCTTTAACTACTCTAAGTAGGTGTTTCACATGAGTGGGATCCTGCAGGCTTTGTCCTTTCGTGTCCAGCTGATTTCACTTAACGTAATGTCCTCAGGGTTCACCCACAGGGCAGCACGTATCAGAATTTCATTCTTTTCAAAAGCTGAGTAATCCTCTTGTGTATATGTGTGTGTGTGTATATAACACATACATGTTTCGTTGATTCATTCGTTCATCGGTGGACATGTGGCTTGTTTCTGGCTGTTGGCCGTTGTGACTAATGTTGCTGCTATACGAACGTTAGGGTCCAAATATCCGTTCGACTTCCTTCTTTCAGTTCTCTTATATACCTAGAAGTGGGATTGCTGGATCATATGGTAATGCTATATTTAGTTTTTTGGGGGGAGCTATCATACTGTTTTCCTGAAGGTTCATTTTGAAGTAATCTTTGCGAGATGCGATAGAAGTGGCATCCAACCATGACTCATGTTATCTAACATAAGAGCTAGCGAACGCCCACGGGCTAAATTTAGCCCTACTGCGGTACACTCAACAAGCTAAGGGTGGTTTTTGCATTTTTAAATATCAAAAGAAGAAGAATGTCCTGATACATGAAAATTCTATGAAATTCAGGTGTTACTGTACATAATTAAAGTTTCGTTGGAACACAGCTACACCCATGGACTCGCGTCTTGTCCCTGACTGTTTCTCCCTACAGAGGTAGAGTGGAGTGACTGTAACAGAGACCATATGGCCCACGAAGCTGAAAATATTTACTCTTGGACCCTTTGGGAACAAGTTTGCCAACCTCTGCTCTAACAGGTTAGAATTGTAAGAAGCCAGCGGTGCCTGGGGGGCTCAGTCAGTTGAGCGTTCAACTCTTGATTTCTGCTCAGATCATGATCTCACAGTTGGTGGGACCGAGCCCCATGTTGGGTTTTTTGCTGACAGCACGCAGCCTCCTTGGTATGTTCTCTCTCCTCTGTCTCTCTCTGCCCCTCTCCGCCCCTCTCCCTGCTTGTACGTGCTCTCTCCCTCCCTCTTATAATAAACATAAACTTAAAAAAAAAAAAAAAGAATCGTAAGTCAGACAAGCACATTTACATCTGTTGACTGTGCCAATGTAGCACGGGGTTTTCCACTGGTCATTATAGGAACGTCGTGCTGTCCACCTTATTAATCACACTGTTCTAAACCTCATTTCTGTCTCCTTTTTACATGTGAACATCCAATGCTTATTGCCAAAGCCCCACGGACCTGCAGACTGTAAAACCCCAACCCGGTTTTTTTGTTTTTTTAATATTTTATTTTTAAGTAATCTGTACACCCAATGTGGGACTTGAACTCACAACCCTGAACTCACAGCATCGCATGCTGTACTGACTGAGTCAGCCAGGCGCCCCAACCCCAACCGAGTATTGAGACTCGCCCCTTTCGGATACATTTCCTTTTCCATTCCCCGTTCCAAAAGTTGCTTCTTGGGCCTGTCTTTTAAGGAATTCTTTCTTCCCAGTGAAGAAGAGATAAATCTCTGAGTAATGGAGGAACCACATTGAGGAGGATTTCTCAAAACGCACTTACTTTTTTCCTACGCTTTTTTGGACAAGGTCTGTACCCTACTAAAAGGCAGTCTTCTATTTTTAATCTGTGATATTTCAATAAAACCATGTAAATGTCATACTTGGAGCTGTAGGGCGTTTTCAACATTTTTTGCAAAGAGCGTTTCTCTACAGCGCGGGCTGCGTACGGCGTTGTGAAAAGTTGTATTCACACAACCGGAAATCAGCAGCATTGGTTTTCGCCGTGAACGTCTTTGTTCATTTAATGAAACCTTCGGAGTACCATTTGAGGGCAGCCCTTTGTTCAGAGTTTAGCTGATTGTTAGAAATGTCACCCCCAGACCTTCCTAAGGGACACGACCTGCCATACCACAGGTACCTTTATACTTGTGTATCTAACGTATCTGTCCCCCATTTTGACCACCCCTCCCCCCCCGGCTGCTGGCAGCCATCACTTTGTTCTCTGTATTTCTGGGTCTGGTTTCGCTTTTTCTTGTTTGTTTGTGTTGTTTCATTAGATTCCACATTAAGTGAAATCACATGGGATTTTCTTTCTCTGTCTGACTTCACTTAGCATAACGCCCTGTTGTCCATCCACATATTATTTCTTGTACTCCATGAACGTGATCTTAGGACCTGAGAGAAATTTGAACAGGCTCAAAGGAAATCAGGCGAAGCTTAAACTGGAAAATACACTGAAATTCTGTTTTTCCTATATTTAGTTTTTATAGGAAATGGGGGTGTTGGCATTTTCTCTTTCTGAAATTGTGTTCGAAATTATATTTGCACAAAGAAAAGTCTTGCCCACTGGACTGGTAAAATGTATCCATAAAAGAGAGAGGGTAGGCAGATGAAAACATTTGGTGAGTGTAGCATGAAGATATTAAATAGGCTATTCTGGAATTTTACTATCTACACTCAGTCTGATCCAATTTGTATTCTTATCTGACTCTATTCTCACTTCCTTTCTCAAACACACTTGCTCATTTAAAAACACCGTTATTTGAGGGGCGCCTGGGTGGCTCAGTCAGTTAAGCGTCCGACTCTCGATTTCGGCTCAGGTCATGATCTCAGGGTTTGTGAGTTCAGGCCCCACATTAGGCTCTGTGCTGCCTGTGCTCCCTCTCTCTCTGTCCTTCTCCCCCTGCTCGTGCTTTCTCTGTCTCTCTCAAAATAAATAAATAAAGTTCAGTTTTTAAAGTTCAGTTACTTAAGAACAAAGTAATAAGTTTCCTTTTAAGAAAACCACAGGTGGGGAGCCCGGTTACTTAGTCAGTTAAGTGTCCAGCTTCGGCTCAGGTCATGATCTTGCCGCTTATGGGTTTGAGCCCCACATTGGGCTCTGTGCTCACACCTTGGAGCCTGGAGCCTGTTTCAGATTCTGTGTCTCCCTCTCTCTCTCTCTACCCCTCCCTCGCTCACGCTCTCTCTCTCTCTCAAAAATAAATAAACATTAAAAAATAAGAAAACGACAGATAAATGGGATTATGTCCCAGATGAAATGAAAACTTGATTCACTCACACTTTTATTTGCATGACTATTTTACTCCCTGTTAAGAAGCTTCTCGAAATTTATTCCTTTGGAGCAGGGAGGGGGATAAATGTTTATAGGTTCATCTTAACTTTTTATTTTTTATTTATTTAAAAGTTCTAATTGTGGCAAAATACACATAAGGTTCGTCTTGTTTTATTTTTATTATTATTTTTAGGTTCTTATATATATTTTTTTCTTTAAAAGCCTGAGAAAATGAGCAACAGAACAAAAGGAACATAGCAGCATCCCAGTGGCCAGGGTTTGGATCTATTGCTGTTCCGTGGTTATAATCATAACTTCGTTTGCGATACGCCCTCCGCGTCTGGCTTTACGTGTGTTCGAATATGTGTACCTGTGCCGTCTAACTGTCGTGTGCTGTGCTCATTTTGGGGGGCGGGGAGATTGAGTTATTCACCAGCTTCGGTGGGGGCTTCTGGGATTTAGCCACACACAGTCGGCCTCACTCCAGGGCCGTGATGCTTCTCCCAGAGTGCCAGATTGTGTGGTGAAGGAGACGCTACCCTTTCCCAGCACTGAGTGTAATTTCTGGGAAAAGGCCACACTGCAATTCAGAAAAGAGAAAGCCAGCTCAGGCCGGCCCTAAGTATATAAGTACAGTGTGACAGAGATGGGCAAGCATAATTTAGGGAAGACTTTGACCTTCAAGGAAAATGCAGATTGATACAAGAACTGCTGGGCTCTGTATCTTTTATTTTTAAGAATCCCTTCGGGGCGCCTGGGAGGCTCAGTCGGTAAGCCTCAGACTTTAGCTCAGGTCATGCCCCCGTGGTCCATGGGTTCGAGTCCTGCATCGGGCTCTGTGCCGACAGCTCGGAGCCTGGAGCCGGCTTCGGATTCTGTGTCTCCGTCTCTCTCTGTCTCTCTCTGCCTCTCCCCGCCACTTGAACTCTGTCTCTCTTTCTCAAAAGTAAATAAACATTAAAGAAAAAAAAAAAAAAAGAATCCCTTAAAAGTGCCCATTGGAGACAGACTTGTGGGGAAAGGGGAGGGCGTTAGGGTTTAGGGCCAAATGGCCTGGTTCTCCCCTTCCTGGCAGTGCATTTACAAAGTCTCTGAAATACTGGGAGATGGTGACAGTGTGGGGGACAGCACCATGCTGAACGCTGAACTCATGCACCCTGGACGCTTCACCCAAATGCCGTGTGTTTCCCTCCGCACCACACACGGACTCTTTGGCCTGCGTGTTCCTCATTGGGCAGCATGAGGTGCCTCTGTGGGATGTGACGTCAGCCTCCCAGCTTAGACCATCAGTGGGACCATCAGAAGCCCTCGGGAACCTGGGGATTCTGATTGCCCGACACCTGAGCTCTTTGACTCACAGAAAGTTTAGAAGTTGCGAAATCGTTTGTCTTTTTTTCTGTCTCAAGATTCAGTCGCCCTTTTATTTATTTGTTTTTAATCTTTATTTGTTTTAGAGAGAGTGCAAGCGGGGAAGGGGCAGATGGGGGGGATGGAAGGAGGATCTGAAGAGGGTTCTGCCCCGACAGGCTGACGGCAACAAGCCCGGTGTGGGGCTTGAACTCGTGAACCGTGAGATCATGACCTGAGCTGAAGTCGGATGCTCAACTGACTGAGCCACCCAGGCACCCCTGGTTGCCCTTTTATTTATTCCATATATTTTTTTAAGGTTTTAATGTTTAAGTAATCTCTACACTCAACATGGGGCTCATACCCATGACCACTGTGATCAAGGGGATTGTGCTCTACTGACTGAGCCAGCCAGGCACCCTTAGTCACCCTTTCAAACTGTGGGAAAACACGACTCGTCTTTTTTTTTTTAATCTATTTTTATTTTTATTCATGTAAAAAATTTTGTTTATGTTTGTTTTGAGAGAGGGGAGGAGAGAGAGGGAGTGTGCGTGCATGAGTTGGGGAGGGACAGAGAGCCAGAGAATCCGAACAAGTTCCAGGCCCTGAACCGTCAGCATAGAGCCTGGCACGGGGCTCCAACTCACGAGCAATGAGGTCATGACCTGAGCCGAAGTCAGACGCTTAATTGACTGAGCCACCCAGGCACAACCCCTCCTTTTGTTTTTTAATTAAAACATTTTTTTTTAATGTTTGTTTTTGAGAGAGAGACAGAGTATGACCAGGGGAGAGGCAGAGAGAGAGGGAGACACAGAATCCAAAGCAGGCTCCAGGCTCCGAGCTGTCGGCACAGAGCCCGACACGGGGCTCGAACTCACAAACCGTGAGATCATGCCCTGAGCCGAAGTCAGAAACTTAACTGACTGAGCCACCCAGGTGCCCCTTCTTTTTATTTTAATCTCTGTGCCCAATGTCGGGCTCAAACTCACGACCCCAAGATTAAGATTTGCATGTTCTACAACTGAGCCAGCCAAATGCCCCGGAAAACACGACTCTACTTGACAGATGTAATGCCTGGCCCTCCTGTGGCCCTGAGGTCTGGTCTCCTTCAGTGTCCTGTGTCGTTCACTGGCAGAGGTCAGCACTGCCTGCCTGCCCCACATGACTTAGGTCAGAGTGCGGCATCATGGGGAAAGTGGATGTCATTAGATGGTAAGGTTCTTGGTCACACTTCAGGCGAAGTGCCTGAAGTGTGTTTCTCCAAATGATGGTGTGCTACAAGCTGTCGTTTGTAGGCATCACACATAGGACTAGACGGGTGTCGTCGCGATTCAGCCACATGACATCAAGGAAGAGGATGTAATGGCTTGGTCCTCATGTCCAAGAGAGCCAAGCTGTGTGTCCTTTTAGGTCCCAGTCTTCCGGGACTGACCGAGTGGCGCCCACACCTGCAGTGTGATTAGGTGAGCGGCGTCAGTCGCAAAGGAAATGTCCCAAAGTAGATCGAGGGGTTGCAATTCCAACAGAGGTTGCGGCATTCATCTTGTGAATGGCTGTAGACATGAAATTGGGCTTGATGGAAGAATACATACTTTTAAGGTGCATTGTACGTATGTATATATTTTTTAAATTTTATTTTATTTGGGGGAGGGGGGTGGGCAGGGCAGAGAGAGAGGGAGAGAGAGGGAATCCCAAGCAGCCTCTGCACTGTCAACGCGGAGCCTGATGCGGGGCTTGAACTCACAAACCGGGAGATCGTGATCTGAGCTGAAGTCGGATGCTTAACCGACTGAGCCACCCAGGCACCCTGCATCGTACCTGTTTCACTTGCTTGTACAATCATTTATAATAATGATTATTGCTGCCTCTGACCTTGCCAGTATTCGGTACCAGCGATGGGATAAGGGGAGCATTACCTCTTAAAGACAGACTGACCAACAGAGTAAGAACTTTAACAGGAATTAGGGGATGTAGCAACGACATGGCTTCTACTGCTGAAGAATGAAACTCCATGCATCGGAAGGGAAATTCTTTTTCCATACTGCCAGCTGACCACACACTCTGCCGCTTTCTTGGTCAGAGGAATGACCTCTCATCTCTAAATGAATGATCTCTCTAAATAAGATATTCAGTGTTGATGGAACACTCGGGTCGGTCTGGATTTTGCATAACGAGATGCACATGTGAGCAAAACGCAGGGCCCGCCAACGGCTCACTCTTGTCCCAGCCACCACGTTCTAGTCACCTGATAGAGACTGACGGTGGCAGAGTCTGATGGGAGTCGGTTGGAAAAAAAATAACATCTAGAAAATCCCAAAACGAGTTGAGCACAGTTGCTCGTAGGTACGGTGTAAATGACGAAATCTATTTCTGACCACCTCAGAGTATTAAAGATTAGCCGAATGAACCGCATGTAACGAGCGCCTTGTGTATAAGCAAATTGATGATTCGGTGAGTCCGGAAGACATCCCTTCAATAAATGGTGTTATCCATTGCAAATTCCTATTTATTTTCATCGTGCAAAATAAATTCCTACCTCCCTTCCATCCAAATCATTGTAAGTGATGGGGCGCCTGGGTGGCTTAGTCGGTTAAGTGTCTGACTCTTGATTTCTGCTCAGGACATGATCTCACGGTTCATGAGTTTGAGACCCGTGTCAGGCTCTGTGCTGACGGCATGAAGCCTGCTTGGGATTCTCTCGCTCCCTCTCTCTCTGCCCCTCCCTTTCTCTGTCTCTCCTTCTCTCTCAAAATAAATAAACATTATAAAAAAGGAATTTTAATGATGGACACAGCTGACATGTGCCTTCATCACTAAATTGAAAGATTCTACTTTGAAAACTATATTTATGTTAAACATCAGAACACACACGGGACACCTGGGTGGCTCTGTCGGTTGAGCATCCGACTCTTGATTTCTGCTCAGGGTATGATCTCGCAGTTTGTGAGTTCAAGCCTCGCATCGGGCCCTGCGCTGACAGTGCGGAGCCAGCTTGGGATTCTCTCTCTCTCTCTCTCTCTCTCTCTCTCTCAATATAAATAAATACAACATTAAAAAAAAAAAAAAAAGCCAGAACACACAGAAGAAGCTTACTATACACTGAAAGCCGGGAACTCAGAGTCACTTAGAAGACTTTTGACCTTTTACCTTTGTATCAAGATTGCTCAACCTTGGCTCTGTTGACGTTTGTGACTGGAAAGTCTTTTCTTGTGGGGGAGAGGTCTTTTGTGTTGTAGGTGTTGAGCAGTATCCCCGGTCTCTACCGATTAAATGCTAGGAGCACCCCCCCCCCCCACACACACACACCCCACTTGTGACACTGCGACAACCAGTAATATTTCTGGACATTGCCCCTGGGGCAGATGGCCCTGGGGGAGGGGGGGGGGCGGGTGCAGAATTGCCTGCCTTTGAAAACCTCTTAAAATCTCTCCCGTGAGCATACACTACTTCCATAATTTTAATGGCATTTAAAACCATAAAATTCACCCAGCGGAGTTGAAAACTTCTATCCATACCGAAGCCCGCACACGATGTTTATGGCAGCTTTATTCATCATTGCCAAAAGTCGGAAGCTCGGAAGCAACCAAGATGAGATGGCCTTCGGTAGGTGGATGGATACATAAGCCGTGCTCCGTCCAGACAGTGGAATTCTATTCGGTGCTGAGGAGAAACGAGCTGTCAGGCTGTGAAAAGATAGGGAAGCACCTTAAATGCCCATCACAAAGCATAAGAAGCCCATCAGAAAAGGCTATGTGCTGTAGGACTCCAATTCTGTGACCTTCTGGAAAAGGAAACAGTAAAAACACCAGTGGTTGCCAGGGGTTGGAGGAGGAAGAGGGGAAGGGCAGAGCACAGAGGACTGTTTAGGGACGCTGTGATGATGGACACGTGTCATTGTACGTGTGCTTCAGTCCACAGAACACACCGCAGCAAGAGTGAGCCTTGACGTAAACTGTGCGCTCTGGGTGACAATGACGTGTCCGCGTAGGTTCATCCATGGTAACTAATGTCCCCTCTGGTGGGGGGTGTTGGCAGTGGGGGAGTGAGGGCAGGGGGTATTTGAGAAATCTCTACCTTCTGCTCAATTTTGCTCTGAACGTAAAACTACTCTAAAAACAGAAGTGTATTTAAATATAATATTTTCTTATTTCATTTTTTATTATTTTTTTAAATGTTTAATTTTGAGAGTGAGAGAGCATGAGCGGGGGAGGGGCGGAGACACAGAATCCGAAGCAGGCTCCAGGCTCCCAGCTGTCAGCACAGAGCCCGACGCGGGGCTCGAACTCCCCAACTGTGAGATCACGACCTGAGCTGAAGTTGGACGCTCAACCGACTGAACCACCCAGACGCCCCTAAATACAATCATTTTCAAAGGCAAAATAAAGATTGCGTTCCCAAACTGATTAGATTGTTCTGTTTAATTGCCCACGTCTGTGATCCATGAAAGAATTGGGAAGTTTCAAAATTTCAGCACTCGGGTCCTGAAATCTGCACGTCGATGTGATGTGACATTTGCTCGGCTGTCCCAACGATCCCTGGTGGCAGCTGTGTGAATGGCCCCTGGGGACCAGAGACTCGAGCTCCCGTCCATAGCACACTCCTGCTCTTTCCCCTTCCCTGTGGTCGTTCTCTGTCACAAAGCACAGACCTGCTTTGCTTCTGGAATAAAGAACTTCTTTCTCTGCGTGCTGTCTGGTCACCCTGACCAGACGAGTGGGCTGTCTGTTTAAATGCAGTGAAGAGTTACGAGTGCACAGCTTACTAAACCCGGCGTGGTTGTGTGCCGAGGCCGGGGTGGGCAAGCCACCGCCCGTAGGCCGACCCAAACAGCCCCACACCTGTGTCTTTGTACTTTGTCAATTCCTGCTTCGGAGTGTCAGGATCCAGCTCAGTAGAGGCAACAAGAGTATGGCTAGGCTTCAAGTCACTTACTGTTTGGCCGTTTACAGGAAAGGTGGGCTCGCCTCTGCTCTGTGGCCCTGGAATTTCCCGCCTGTGGCCGTGTCTAGATAGGTCTCCCAACTTTTAAGCTCAGGTTCAGAAAAGGGGAGGGTAGTAAATAGAGAAGCCTCAAGTACACAAATGATAGAGGACATCAAGAACATTTCATCATAAGTACTCTGGGGAGTTTCTGTGTGTTTCTCTACGTGTAACATTTACGTAACATATACCAGTGTATACTTATTGAAATGCCTGGCGTGTGCACTTTTTCATCAAAGATACAAAACATTGTTTTCTCTGATTTTAAACATGCTATTATTTTAAACATAAAATTCTCTGGTTTTAGTAACATGCTAAAAACGAAGCATTAGTAGCATTCATGATACATTCACTTGATGGGACAGGGCACTTTTTTTTTTTTTTTTTTTTTGATGTTTATTTATTTATTTTTGAGAGAGGCAGAGCACGAACAGAGGAGAGGGCAGAGAGAGAGGGAGACACAGAATCGGAAGCAGGCTCCGGGCGCCGAGCTGTCGGCACAGAACCCGACGCGGGGCCTGAACCCACGAACCGCGAGATCGTGACCCGAGCCGGAGTCGGACGCTCAACCGACTGAGCCACCCAGGCGCCCCAGGACGGGCCAGTTGTGTGTGAGATATTGTAACCACGTGCCGTTGCGGCTATTGTCTTAAGAAGGTTGTTCTCATGAAACAGACTCTTAGATAAATTTGCTGGGATCACGGATCAACACCTGTTGGAGAGAGGGGAACAGGACCAGTCCCGTGTGGAAGCTCCCAGGCACCCGTCTGCCCCATTGCCCCAAGTTGGCCGCCCTGATCAAAGTGTTTCTTCAGCTTGGGCTTGTCTTCAAGAGCAGAGGTTGTGATTTCTCACTATTACATCCCTTAACCCTTTTGGGGTGTGTGTCTTCATTGAACAGCTGAATGTGCCCTCAGCGTGTTGATGCTCAGGCTTCTTACGGAGTCTGGTGGTCTGGGCTCTCTACAGTCAGACTCCGACAGACCGGGGTCACTGTGTCGTTACCTTCCTTCGTGAATTGCTTTCTTAAAGCAGAGTGATCTTGGTGTCCAGGAATCATCCATATAACATGTTTTCTTCACCCTAGCATGTCCTCCTCAGACTCAGGAAGCAGTTAAGAGGTGGGAGAAATCACAAAGGAGAATGCTCAACTGAACAGAATACATATATTCAAAGACAGTATATGGCTGCGTGCCTGGGTGGCTTGGTCGGTTAAGTGTCGGACTTCAACTCAGGTCATGATCTCGCGGTTCATAAGTTCAAGCTCCCTGTCGGGCTCTGTGCTGACGGCTCAGAGCCTGGAACCTGCTTCGAATTCTGTGTCTCCTTCTCTCTGCTCCTCCCCTGCTCACGTTCGCATGCTCTTTCTCTCTCTCTCTCTCTCTTTCCCTCCTCCTCCCTCTCTCTCCCTGTCTCTCTCTCTCTCTGTCTCAAAAATAAACATTAAAAACAAAAGATAATATATATCGATAATATATGGCCAACTATAATATATATACATACATGCATACATATATTCATAGACAGAATGTATACTTCTCCAAACCAGTTTTGTTACGACAGCGTGGTTTGATCTTGATTTTGTATCCAGTCCGACAATCAGCCTTTTAATCAGAATGGTTATACCATTTACCACTGGCTTTTTGTTTTCTGTTTGTGCCGTTCTGTGTTTCTGTTTTCCTCTGTTCCTGCATATGTTTGCATAAATTGAGAATTTTTTTTGCATGATTCTGCTATGAGCTCATTAGCTATACTTCAGTTTTAATTTTTAGAGTAATGTTCTAATGCTTGCAGTATCCGTCTTGAATTTGGCAGAGTCTGGTGCTCTCTTCGGCGGCACATTAACACTAATTTCGCGCAGTCTGCATTTGCACATCGTACCACATCACGGATGTGGACCTAACAACAGTTACTTCCATTCCTCTTCCATCCCCGACTTCTTCTACTGTTGTCGTACATTTTCCTTTCATATGTTTTAAAAAGCACAATACGGGGGCGCCTGGGTGGCTCAGTCAGTTAAGCATCCGACTTCGGCTCAGTCATGATCTCACAAGCCCCACGTTCATGAGTTTGAGCCCCACGTCGGGCTCTGTGCTAACAGCTCAGATCCTGCAGCCCCTTCTGATTCTGTGTCTTCTTCTCTCTGCCTGCCCCTACCCCACTTGTGTTCTCTTTCTCTCTCTCAAAAATAAATAAAAACATTAAAAAAAGAAAAAACCCACGATACAGTTACTAATTTTGCATTAAGCAATCAATTATATGTAAAAGAAATTTTATATATATTTTTAATGTTTATTTTTGAAAGAGAGCGAGCACGAGCGGAGGAGCAGAGAGAGAGAGGGAGACACAGAATCCGAAGCGGGCTCTAGGCTGCAAGCTGTCAGCACAGAGCTCAACGTGGGGCTTGAACCCATAAACTGTGAGATCATGACCTGGGCCTAAGTTGGATGGTTAACTGACTGTGCCATTCAGATGCCCCTATAAATTTTAAAATGAGAAGATAATGTGTGGGTTTTTTTTTTTAAATTTAAGTTGTATTTATTTTGAGAGAGAGAGCACGAGCAGGGGAGGGACAGAGAGAGAGGGAAAGAGAGAATCCCAAACAGGCTCCACGCTGACCGTGTGGGTGCGGCTCGAACCCAGAAACCCAGAGATCATGACCTGAGCCGAAATCAAGAGTCAGATGCTCAACCGACTGAGCCACCCAGGTGCCCCAGAAGAAAATGTTTTTGTATTTATCATTTCTGTTGCTCATCATTCCTTTGCACAAATCCAGATGTCCAGGTGTCAGTCTGAGCTCTTTATCCTTCCCCTTGAAGCACGTCCATTAATTTTTCATTAGTTTTTCTTACAGGACAGGCCTATTGGCCGTGAACTGTCTGTGCATTTGTTAGCCTGGAAGAGTCTTTTTCTTCATATTTAAGAGCTGTTTTGTCTGAGAGTAGAATTTTCAGTTGACACATTGTTTCGGCTCTGAAGATTTCATTCCATCGTTTCCTGGGTTGCATGGTTTTTGACAAGAAGTCCGTGAGTTTTCTCTTTCCCTCTGGCTGTAATTTGTGTTTTTTTCTCTGGCTGCTTTTAAGAATTTCTTTTGACTGCAGATTTTCAGGAGATCGCGTCTTGTTAGGGTTTTCTCTGGAGTTTATCCCGCTTGGTGTTTGTTCCACTTTATGGATCTGTTTTACCTTTTTTTAGCCTACAATTTCCCCAGACTTACTCGATCCTGGAAGCTTTCCTTTAGAAACACGTTGTTGTCACATCTAAGAACTTGTGCCTTCTGAACAAACACTAGAACGAGCCCTCCCCCAGGTTGGGGCAACCTGAAAGTCGCTGGTCGTTGGTTTTGCCTGTTGGTAACTCTCTCCTGTCTGCTTGGGCCGTAGAGAATGGGGTTCTGCACAAAACCTGGACACGTCTCTGGTCTGTGTGCACAGTATACCGACATTATTACTCGTGAGAGGGGCATCAGCCGTAAGTGGCGGGCTGGCTGCCAGCTTTACGGGCACACTTCCACAATGACCGCTTTTCCCATCTCAAATATGGGTCAGAGATCTTACCAGACTTCTCACACCTGTGCCGTAATGGTCCATTGGCCAGTTAATGCACGCCACAGGAAAATTGATGGCACAGCCAGGGTTACCGCCTACAGATAACCAGACTGAAGTGTTAATTCCAAAAACGTTCAGACTAAATATTTTCTATAGACACTGGACGACAAATTTTGTCATTTAACCGTACAGACTGTTTTTACTTTTATTTTATTTTTTATTTTATTAAGTTTACTTATTTTACCTTTATTTTATTTTATTAAGTTTATTTTGAGAGAAAGAGAGAGAGTGCACGCAAGCAGGGGAGGGGCAGAGGGAGAGACAGGGAGACAATCCCAAGCAGGCTCCGATACCCAGCCCAGGGCTCAGACCCACAAACTGCGAGATCATGACCTGAGCCAAAGTCAGACCCTTAGCCGACTGACCCACCCAGGTGCCCCTGCAGACTGTTTTTAAAAGAAAAACGTTTTGGGGCGCCCGAGTGGCTTTGTTGGTTAAGCGTCCAACTTCAGCCCAGGTCATGATCTCGCAGCTCATGAGTTTAAGCCCCACGTCGGGCTCTGTGCTGACAGCTCAGAGCCTGGATCCTGCTTCGGATTCTGTGTCTCCCTCTCTCTCTCTGCCCCTCCTCTGCTTACCCCCTGCCTCTGTCTGTTTCTCTATCTCTCTCTCTCTCTCACTCTCTAAAAAATGATATAAACAAACATTGGGTCGTCTGGATGGCTCAGTCGGTTAGGCGTCTGACTTCAGCCCAGGTGATGATCTCACAGCTCATGAGTTTGAGCCCCGTGTCGGGCTCTGTGATGACGGCTGAGTCTGGAACCTGCTTCGGGTTCTGTGTCTCTCTCTGTCTCTGCTCCTCCCCTGCTCACACTCTCTTTCTTCTTCAAAAATAAATAAACATTAAAAAAAAATTAAAAAAGAAAAATCTTTTAAGGTGGTCCTTGTTTTTACCTTATGTGTTTATGACATATAAGCTGATTTTTGAAGGACATCAGAGGTTAGCCCCTTGGAATTTATGTACAAAATTACTAGCCTTTATCACTAACAATACAAGAAAGTTTTTCTAGGTCATAAGCATAACTTGAAAAGGGAAGGCGCCCCTTTGGGGTCTCACTTAGGGTTTATGCATTAACAGAAAGATAAACCTTTACTTACAGTGGCAACACTTAATCCACCCGAATTAAGGGTTTTCCAAAAGTGAGCTTTAAAAAAAAAAAAAAGAGAGATAGGAGGAAATAATCCATGCGTTGTGACTTTTCACTTCTCGGTACCCGTTTTCCTAGTTCAGTGAGTCAGAAGAGAAATGGGAATGGTGGCCTGATTAATTCCCGACGGAGAAGCTTATCTAGAACTGCCCTATTTCTTGATACTATTATAATATCAAAAGTAACATTTATTTTTATCGGTCATTACCATCTGGGCACACTTGTCTTCGTTTTAGTCAAGTACCGTCGTCTTTAGATTTCATACGTCCAAAGTCTGAAAAGTGTGTTTTCATATTTCTGTTGGAGAACACCCAGTCTTCCAACAGGAAAACCTCAATTTTTGGAAGGTCTAGTGACTGACGTGTTCAGAGTCCATCAGAGCTCTGTCTTCTGAATGTCAGCATATTGCTGGCAAGCCGTTCGGAGAGGGCTTTGGGAGCGTGGCAAACCACAGCGTATTGGCCGTGGGGTGTCGTCACCCCGGGGGGGGGGGCCATACAGGGATACAGGGAGGAGCAGCTCGAAGTGAAGCTCGAGGAGGAAGGGGCTTCCCAGAGTTCCTGCCGCCTGCAGGTCCGAGCCGTGAGGGAACCGTGACAGCAGAATGATATTTCTTGTGTGGGGTCACCTGGTGTGATGTGCTTGCTGGCGGGACCTGGGGTGCAGCACTGAAAACACGGTGTGATTCTGGTAGGTGGGCTTCTTCCGTTATTTAATAAAGGATCAAATGAGTTTGTGGCACTTGGAACAGAGCTGGGCAGACGATAGGTGCACTTTCGCGTGAACCACTATTCTTGTTTGTTAATAACTTCACAAAACCCAGTGTGTCCCATCCGATTGGATCGTGGAACCGTTTCTCAGCTGACGCAGACCAGACATGCACGGACAGCCCGGAAAACATCGTTCTGTCGCTTTGGTGCATTCGGACCTCTAGTTGTCGGGCTCCCCAGCTCATTTGGTTTTAGGCTTCCGTGGCGCAGCTCTGCCCGTCACCGTCCCCAGCCTGTGGATAATGATCACACGCACTTGCTGAAGGAAGGGCGCCTGGCCCCGGTCAGGTGTCTGACCTGCCCTTCACCATGAGTTGGGTCCCGAGGCCGAGGAATGCCAGTGTGACTCAGCAGGGTGGGCCTGGCTCGGGCCCCTGTGACGTGGCACTGAAGAGGCCACCCTGGGGCTGCGGTCTTCTGAGGGTTTCACCAGGGCTGGGTTACCTGCTTCCGTGGTGCCTCCCTCACGTGGCTGGCAGGCGGTGCTGGCTGTCGGTAGGAGGCCTCTGTCCTGCTCCATGGGCAGTTTAAAAAACAGCCGCATCGACAGGGCGTCTGGGTGGCTTAGTCAGTTAGGCGTCCGACTTTGGCTCAGGTGACGATCTCACGGTTCATGAGTTCAAGCCCCATGTGGGGTTCACTGCCGTCAGCGCACGGTCTGCTCCGGATCCTCTGTCCCACCCCCGCCCCTCCCCGTTCATGCTCTGTCTCTCAAAAATAAACACACGTTGAAGGGGCGCCTGGGTGACTCAGTGGGTTAAATGTTCAGCTCTTGCTTTCGGCTCAGACCATGATCTCACGGTTTGTGAGTTCAAGCCCCACATCGGGCTTCGCCCTGACGGTGCGGAGGCTACTTGGGATTCTCTCTCCCTCTCTCTCTACCCCTCCCCCACTTGCTCTGTCTCTTAAAATAAATAGACAAAAAACACCCTTTATTGTGCAGATTGAATTCGATTCTACCAAGAGATAGAATCAAGCATTTAATTTATGATCAGTAAGAACGGATGCTTTGTCCCTTTGACTTCGTGATCCATGTGGGCTGTTGGCTTCGTTTTATAACTCGGGCAACCAGGAAGGAGGCATTGTGATGGTCTATGGAAGCTTCCCCTAGACACTTCTTTCTGAATCCAAGACCCGCCTGAAAGTGTTACTCACCTTCTAGTATTTCACCGTAGGAATTAGGAGTCACGGAGAGAACTCGGGGAGTCTCAGATCTGTGTTGTTCAGGTTTCTCCACCTTGGCATTATTGACATTTGGCCGCCAGTCAGACTTCCGTGCGGGTAGGCTGTCCTGTGAGTTGTAGGATGTCCAGCGGCATCCCTGGTCTCTCCCCGGTAGTGGGTCACTGGACCTCCTCCTCCTCCGGTTGTGACAGCTGACGACGTCTGCGGACCGTGCCTGACATATCCAGGGGTGGAAGACACAGTCGCCCCAGGCAGAACCACTGGGTTAAAGTACGGATACGCTGTACTAATTGTATGCTTTTATTCGGTATTACGTGCCTGGGTCCATACAAAGTCTCAGTATTAAATCTGCGAAGTCACCTGGGCAACCGTTGTCAACCCAAGTGGCCCTTGATGGATCCGTCCAGGAATGTGAGCAGGTCTGAAGTCACAACTTGGGTGCTAAAGCCGGGATGGGGGGAGGGGCGGCGGCAAAACAAAACAAATCCGGTTTCTCTGATGCCTGACACTTCGTGAAGATCCTGAACAGGAGAGTAATGTGCTTTGCTCCGAGCAGAGAAATAGCGACTTATTCTTTGTCGCGGTGTTCGCCGCGCAGAGCCATTTACCAGCTGTAGCTGTCGTGCCGGCGGGGACCCGGGCTCCCTCCTGCACCCTGCTCCCCGTGCAGACCTCCCTGCCTGTCCCCGGCTAGCGGTCGGCTCCCGTCCCCAGGCCCCTGCTCGCTGAGCTCCTTCCCTCTGCCCGTCCTGTTGGCATCTGTCAGTCCTAGAGAGGATGCGGCTCCAACAAAGGAGGAAGAAGGCAAAATGCTATAGGGCAATTCCCCTCCCCGGTATACATCCGAAGGGATGGAAAACAGGGCCTCAGACACTTGGCGTGCGAATGTGCATAGCGACACCGTTCACAGAAGCCAAGATGCCCTTGAACTGATGGACGGATGAGCAAGATGAAGTTCATCCATACAGTAGAATCCTGTTCAGCCACAGAAAGGAATGAGGTCCCAGGGCAGGCTGCGTCATGGCTGAACCTTGAAAACACGATGCCGAGTGAAAGATGCCCGACACAGAAGGTATTGTTTCTTCCATTTATGTGAAATGCTCAGAATAGGCAAAGCCAGAGAGACAGAGGGTAGGCTGGAGGTTGCCAGAGCCGGGAGAGGGAGTGAGGGGAAGAGGGACTGCTTAATGAGTACAAGGTTTCCTTTTGGAGCCACGGAGATGTTTTGGGACTTGACAGAGTGGATGTTTGTGCAACACTGTGAATGTCTTGAGGCTCTGTACCTCCTACGTGGACGGACTGCCAGGATGTGTCTACCCCATGCCTTGCCAAGAGCTGAGGAGCAACCAGAAAATCGTGCAGTCCTTTTCGCGTTTATTGTTACCTTGTGTGTTGCATTGGTTAAAATGATTGGCATTTCACACACAGACTTTGCAGGACGTGAACCTTTTTTGCCACTGGTGATTATTGGTAATGGTTCCGTTTGGGTAACAATAATGGGAAAATCAGTTATGATTAGGTATTAGAAGATCGGCTTTATCACCTTAATTTGTTGTTTCTATCAACAAACTAATTAATTTTGACATGTTGCATAAGCAGAAGAATGTTATCAACCAGTCATATTTTCCCTTTTTTGTGTGTTTGTAACACACAGATGATGTTAATTACACTTACTGAGTCTAACAACATATATAAAAGATAATCTTCAATTCCAAGACACTAATTTGTGAGTTACCATCTGTTTTGGACCAAAGAATAAGAATTTGATTCTAAAGGTTTTTCTGAACAGCTTGTAATAAGAGCTGTTTATATATTAATTACTTATTGAATTATTACGGATTTTAGCGTTTTAATTCCCGAGCAATTTGGGGCTTATTGTGGTGACATCTGCTCATATTTTGATACTTTGTGGTATTTAGCAATTTCATCATAAGGCTATTTTTTTCCCCCCTGTGGTAATTTTCAACTCAATCCCTAAACTAATAATTTGTTTTCTGCTTCAGGTACTATAAGGAGTATTGTCCTGTTTTATTTCTACTACAGAAGTGTTTTCAGAATGAAATGTATTTGTATCTTATAAACAGAATCAATATTCCTTTATGCCTGCTTCACTCTGGTGAATAATTCCTATTCAGAGAGTTGTAAGGGGATTTTATTTGAATCTCTCTTCTTCAGTGGTAGGTTTTTTGTTTTGTTTTGTGTTTGAGAGAGGGAGTGTGTGAGCAGGGGAGGGGCAGGGGGAGAGGGAGAGAGAGAATCTTAGGTAGGGTCCACACTCAGTGCAGTCTGACACAGGGTTTGATCTCCCTGCCATGAGATCATGACCTGAGCCGAAATCAAGAGTTGGATGCTCAACCGACTGAGCCACCCAGGCGCCCCCTGTGGTAGTTTTTTTTAAATGGCCCTGATTATTACTTTTATCTTACATATCCTTATGACTTTTTTTAAATGTACTGTAATGAAACTTAACGGCCTGTGAACCTACCTATAAAATCGTTTTAGCCTCCTTTCTTTGAACAGCATAGCTATCAACATGACTCAGTGGGACTAATTTACTTGAATTTCCTTAAAACATTTTACAAGGCTCTGCATTCACTAATAAGAAACACCATTACTCATAGCTTCACTTGTGGAATTGAATTATATTAACCCTGGCACCTTTTTATTATCACTTAAGGTGATTGAACAAGAATTTAGAGAAAATAGCGGGCAGTTAATTTCCTTAGATTTTGAGCTTATAGACTGTAGTAGGTAATTTAAATGTAGGAGGCTGGATCCATTCACAACCAAAGAAATTTCTTGAGGAAGAAGGTAAATACTGTTCCGTAAATTCTGGTTGACTGTGTAGTGTTTATATTGACTGAAACGTACAAACAAGATTTTGATACGAAGTCCCCTTATAAGCTGTACACCTGGCTTCTTGAGAATCGCGAATGGTGGCATTTGGGTGGAATTGAAATGTGTGGAAACAGTAATGGATACATCGAGATGCTTTGAATCCATATGCTTTTCTTTTGCTTTACTTTAGGGAAGCCAAAGGGAAAAAAAAGATTCTTTTTTTTGTTTTTTAATTTTTTTAATGTTTATGAGAGAGAGAGAGAGTCAGTGAGCACACAAGTGAGCGTGAGCGGGTGAGGGACAGAGAGAGGAGGAGACCGAGAAAGCAGGCTTCGGGCTCTGAGCTGTCCGAACAGAGCCCGACGCGGAGCTCGAACCCACGAACCACAAGATCATGACCCGAGCCAAAGTCAGATGCTTAACCGACTGAGCCACCGAGGCACCCCAGGGAAAAAAGAGATTGTAATGTTACTCCTGTGTGTTGATGAGCACGGTATACCGGAGGGTGTACCCCATGGACATGCGTGCAAGACCGTTACAAACGTTAGTGTGAACAATGTCTATAAAGTTTCCTTAAATCGTGTTTTCTTCTCTTAGAGATGTGTATGGTTTAGTTTCCTGGTTGCATATGACACAGTTCCTAAAACAAAGGTATTTCAGATAGGCATTGGTTATCATTAAAGGAGAGCAGTAGCATTGTCTGAACCAAAACTGATTATTTCCTTAGAGACTTTCCTTCCAGGATTTCTACGTGTTCAGTACCGACTGGCCATTCTCCTTCCCCTCTTTCACTTTGCAGGTAAAACTGCATAGTCTGTGTTCAAGTGGAAGATGGAGATTATAACATCATAAAATGTGTTTCGTTTGAGCTGAGATTTAAAAGGAAAACAATGTCACCGATTTGAAAAAGAAAACAAAGAAGAAATAGGAGAGGCCAGAGGTGAATCATTCCCAAAGAATTTTAACTTTTTTCTTCAAATCTTCTCGTTTCTCCCCAGGCAGGTCCTGGCGGCCGGTTGGCAGTTTATCTGATCGGATGCTGGGGAGCTCACTGGTCCCGAGGTCTACACATGAAGTCACCGTAAAGGTGAGCAACCCACATGCTGTTGGGTCTTTGTCCTTTCACCTGAAGCCCCTTGGAGAAGTGGAAGGTGCCAGAATTGGACACTGTCTGTTTTAAAGTGGCATGTTTTCAAGTTGCAGGGGCTCCTCCTTGCTGACATTGAAGGCAGTAGATGGAACACCACGAAATCGTTACAGGCTATATGGTTAATTCTAAATGATGAATTCGCCTTTTATTGCCTTCAATGAATTTGGATAATGAACCAGCTCTTCTAAACTTTTCTGGGTCTTACCAGGAGAGCATGACACCTTCAAAAACCAGTGTCAGCATTGTGAATTAAAAGTAAGCCAAGAGATTCATTATAATCAGGCACACGGGTATACGTTTTTATCTCCTGTATCTTAATTTTGTGCTTTATTGGTTTATTTTTTTTAAGATTTTTTATTTTTATTTTTATTTATTAAAAATGTTTTAATGTTTATTTATTTTGTGGGGGGAAAGGGCAGAGAGAAAGGGAGATACAGGATCCGAAGCAGGCTGCAGGCTCTGAGCTGTCAGCACAGAGCCCAGCGAGGGGCTCAAACACGTTAACCTTGAGGTCATGACCTGAGCCGAGGTCAGACACTTAACTGACTGAGCTACCCAGGTGCCCCTAATTTTATTTTTTTTAAGTAATTTCTCTACCCAACGTGGGGCTCACATTTACAGTCCTGAGATCGAGAGTCCCATGCTCTACTGACTGAGCCAGCCAAGCGCCCCTGGACTTTATTAGTTTCTTAACGTAATTTGTTTGTATCTGCAAATTGACTAGCTGGTTAACCTTGAAAACTTCTTAGAACAACATGGGGTTATTACATACATATCTAGGAGATGATAAAATTTCTAGAAGAGCAAATCAAACAGACGCCGAGAGTTGAAGCCCGTGTGCCAAACTAAACCTGATGGCCAGTTCTACAAAAGTTGTCATTGTGTGGTAGGTGGGATTTTAGGGTTTGATTTTATTATTTACTTTTTGGTGTTTCCTGTATTATTTACTTTTTATATTTACAATTTTGTCTCTCTCTATTCTTCGTAAAAATAATAAAACCCACAGAACCTTTACAACCTTAAATACATAAAGATGGAAATTTGGGCAAGACTTTTGCTTATTGCTTTAAAAAAAACTCAATTGGAACTAAAGTGATCCTAGTCCTAGATTTAACCGAAGAATCTTATTGAGGTATTTTTTTGTTTAAAACCAAGTAAGGCAAAACTGTTTAACAAAGTAAACATGTAAGAATCTTTAAAAAATTTTAACATACTTTTTTAAATGTTTATTTTTGAGAGAGAGGGAGCACATGTGCACACGAGTAGGGGAGGGGCAGAGAGAGATGGGGACAGAGGATCTGAAGTGGGCCCTGTGCTTTCATTCAGCACATAGCTCAACACGGGGCTTGAACTCACCATCCGTGGGATCGTGACGTGAGCCACAGTAGGACGTTTAACCACCTGAGCCACCTAGGAGTCCCTAAATGTGTAAGAATGTTGATATTTTACTCAAATATTTGAAAATTATCGTTTGCTAATGAGAACATAAATTTGTAGGGGCATCTGGATGGCCCAGTCAGTTACGCGTACGACTCTTGGTTTCAGCTCAGGTCATGATCTCACGGTTCAATGAGTTCGAGCCCCATATGAGGCTCTGCACTGACAGTGTGGAGCCTGCTTGGGATTCTCTCTCCCTCTCCCTGCCCTTCTCCCACGTGTATGTGCGCGTGTTCTCTCAAAATAAACAAAAATTTGTAAAATGTTAATTAAGTTGAGCTTGTGATTGGCTTTAACCTAATATATTTTCAGGGTTCACCCATGTTGCAGCATGAATCTTTCTTATGGCCGAAGAATATTCCATCGTAGGGTTATACCACATCGTTTGTTGTTCCATCAGTTGGTGGACATTTGAGTTGCATTTCCCTTTCAGTTATGAATAATGCTGCTCTGAACGTTTGGGTACAAGTTTTTGTGCAGACGTCTGTCTCCATTTCTCTTGGGTATATATCAGAGAGGAGAACTGCTAGGTTGTATGGTAACTGTGTTTAGAATTGTGGTGAACTGCCAGGCTTCTCCATGAGTATTTTTTGAAATGTAGTTGAATCATCTTCTAAATGTCAGAGAGAAGCTGGGAGAGGTCCGTTGGTCATCAGTGTTTTGACTGGGATTTAACTCCGTACTTCGGGAACACAAGGTTCCATTGAATGGAGCTTACATTGAATTCCTACTGTGTATGATGCACTGGTTTTGAGCTTTATAGATGACTTTGGGTTTTGGGTTTTTTGTTTTGGTGTGTTTTGTGTGGGGTTTTTTTGGCAGCCTTTGATAATTCATTGGGAAGTTTGTAAGATGCGCACGGTCATTTGGGATGATGCGAGGAATGGCACTCTGTTGAGTACTGACCACAGTACCTATCGTGCATGAGTAAGATTGGGAATCATCTGTGAATCACATCCCCTTTCTGTGTGTTGGGTGCTCTGTGTCAGAAAGTGACAACTGATCATAAGCTCCCTTAGATTTACCTAATTTCTACACGTGTGCTCCTTTGAAAGCCATTCACAGCTGACCGTGGCAATGGTGTTTCCTGCTCTTACTTTTAATATTTTAATTTTTTAAACTTTTTTATTTATTTTTGGGGGGGGGGGGTGGGGGCAGACAGAAAGGGAGACACAGAATCCGAAGCAGGCTCCAGGCTCTGGACGCTTAAGGGAAGGAGCCACCCAGGTGCCCCACCTGCTCTCACTTTGAAAGCGGTTGGTTTGTTCATGAGAGCATCCACAGTTGGGGGCATCACCTCCACTTAGCAGACAGGTAGCTTTCAAGCTGGGAACAGACAAGGCGGTTGTCGTCTTCGGTGGAGCAGGGAAACGGGGAGCAGGGGCAGCATTTTCTGTCAGGGACGAGAGTAAATAGTTTAGGCTTTGAGGGCCAGCCAGTCTCTGTCACAGCCACTCAACTGTGCTCTTGTGTAAAAGGAGCTATCGATCACCCGTAAATGAGTGAACGTGGCCGAGTGCCAATAAAACTTTATTTATGGACACTGGAATTGGAATGTCCTCTCAATTTCATGGGTCATACAATATGATTCTTTTGATTTCCTCTTCAACCATTTAGAAATGTAAAACCTCTTCGTAGCTCGCGGGCCCCACGAGGGGAAGCAGCAGGTGGGGCGTGGCCTGTAGGCCGCAGTCGGCTGACTGGAGCCTGGAGGAACGCACCTGTTGTATTTCTCCCTCTTCTGACTTGTGCCTTTTGAACTGGAGTAATCCGGAAGCGTGGTTCTGGAGGGCCCGTGACCGGGTTCAGACAGACGCCAAACTGCGGTCGCTTAGCAGAGGCGCTGCACGTGTTCAGGGAGCGAAGGCTTTGAGGAATTTGGGGGCCTTCCCGCCATGTAATGAGAAGTGGCCCTGACCGGAAGGTTCTCAGTCAGAGGCAGCTCCTCGCCCCTCCCCGGGGCGGTAGGGAGCGGGGAGGACACTTGGCCACGCCTGGACACGTTTTTCAGGGGGAGGGCGCTCCTGGCATCTAGTGGGCAGAGGCCAGGGATGCTGCTGGGCCTCCGACGGTGCTCAGGGGAGTCCCCACCACGGAGACTTAGTTGGTCCCAAATGTCAGTAGTACCGAGATTTGCCACGCCCACTCACTATTCCTGTCAGTGCTTTATTTTGAATTTTAAATCTTACCAGCCTGGTTTTTTTTTTTTTTAATGTTTATTTATTTTTGAGAGAGAAAGACAGCGAGAGAGAGAACGAGCAGGGGAGAGGCAGAGAGAGAGGGAGACACAGAATCCGAGGCAGGCTCCAGGCTCCGAGCTGTCAGCACAGAGCGCGACACAGGGCTCGAACTCACGGACCGTGAGATCATGAGCCAAAGTTGGATGCTTAACCAACTGAGCCACCCAGGCACCCCTAACATTTTTCTTTTTTATTTATTTATTTTTTAAATGTTTTTATTAATTTTGAGACAGAGACAGAGCATGAGCAGGGGAGGGGCAGAGAGAGAGGGAGACACAGAATCCGAAACAGGCTCCAGGCTGTGAGCTGTCAGCACAGAGCCCGACATGGGGCTCAAACCCACAAACCATGAGATCATGACCTGAGCCGAAGTCAGACGCTTAACTGACTGAGCCACACAGCTGCCCCTAAATCTTACCAGCCTTGTGGCTGTGAAAATATAAGTTGCAGAGCATTTGATGATAAAAATTTAGTTCTACATTTGCCGACATAAATAGGAGGATCATTGCATTCTCATCTAATGCTTAGAGTCATGATATTTTAAGTGTTTTTTTTTATTTTATTATATTTTTGTTCTTCATTTAAACTGAAACGTGAAAAGATGCTGTTATATGACGACTTAGGAGTTCTATACCACGTGAATGGGTGAGGCATTGCCTGCTTTTATATTTATAGAGAAAGCCACGGGGTTTATTTTTCAAAACTCCAGAGGCCATGTTATATGAGCCCATGACTCCCTAACACAGGAAAGGGAGCTCTAAAGGCCAAAATAAATCCTGTGTAAGTGGGTGAAAGTCAGAGTGTGTTAGAGATTGCGTAGCCAGCCTGTATGTCTTCCTAAAATCTGTTTGAGGGCCTAGTGTACATTGTAGAGAAGCTGTTTCCAACTTCTCAGTCTTGAAGATAATTAAATTTGTAAATCGATGTACAGATTAATTGGAAGTGTTGGCTTAAACCAAAGTCATTAGAAAAAGAGTACTGTTATGTCTCCAAGGCAGTCTGCTTGGAAATCTTGGGTGCATGAACTTGCATTTTAGTCTGGAGAGTGGGGGGAAGAAAAGAAAAGGGAGATTGTACATTGTCTGGTCTTGGGACGCACACCGTCACAGCGAGAAGCCGCAGTGGTTTGCTGTTACTAGATTGGGCACTTTTAGGAAGACTTCCTCCTGGACAGGCAGAGAGAGATGTGTAAGCAAATACAGTGGCAAGTGCACAGAGTTTTGAGAGAGGACTCCGTGGCCACTTGGGAGGCACACAGATGGTTTTGGAGGTAACCCCAAGGACCAAGGACCGGACGCCTTTCCTGTCACGTCAGCATCTGCCTTTGACGTGCACTTGAAGGCCCCGGCAAGCCATTAATTAACCCAGAAGGGCGGCTAAGCACAGAAAGGGCCCTTTCTGAATGCCTCACCCGGGGATGTTTTTTATTCCCTGAAGAGCAGCATTATGTTTCTACGAAGAGAGCCCCTCCTCTCTGTCCTCCCCACCCTGAAGCCTCATTTCCTTCTTAGAAGCGCGGAGTCTTTCTCATGCAGATTATTTCTGGAGACTCTGTGCCAGGTTTTAATTACATTTTAATGAATGTGAAAACAGTTCATGTGCATAGGAGAAAATTTGGAAAATACAAAAAACGCACATAGAGAGATAAATCTAGCAAAATTCCACCCCCAGGACTAGATGTGAGACTCTTTTGGAGGGTTCTCTTCCATTTGTGTGTGTGGGCGCGTGCGTGCACACGTGTGTATACAAAACAAAATTTATCATCGTGTGCATTTGAAACCTGCTTTTTTTGTATCTAACTCTGTATCATAGATGTTTCCCCCAGTCATGAAGTATATTCTTTTCGGGACTTCACCTCATTCCCCTGGTTTATTCCCGTATTTAAATGGTAGTATATTGTTGGTCGTAACTCTGGTAATAAAATAATAGTTGTTTGATTTGATGTATAGGTTTGGGCCATCTGAGTGCAAATAAGTAAAGAACTGTGAGATGAGTGGAAAATCTTTTCTTTAGGTATCTTTTATTACTGTGAAATAACATATACATATACTCACTGGTAAACGATGGTAAGTCTAGAAAGAAAGCGGTCAAGATGAAACCACTGTTCATGTTTTCATGTATTCCCCCCCGCCAACATTTTCCATGTGTATATTTGCCTATAATTGGGGTCGAACCGTAAATGCCGTAATTCATTGAACCCTCTTGTCATTGAACAGCAAAGTATTTCAACAGCTACACGTTGGCTTAATTACAGTCACATGGGAGAAAGAATTAATGCAAAGTGATAAGACCAGTCTGTTTCAACTCCAAAATAAGCTGGTCCCCAAGCAGGTTTTAGAAAAGGATTGTATGCAAATGTTAATACGTGCATTAACAATTTGGGGCACGTGGGTGGTGGGTCTGTCCATGAAGCATCCGATTTTGGCTCAGGTCATGATTTCATGGTCCGTAAGTTCGAGCCCCATGTCAGGCTCGGTGCTGACAGCTCGGAGCCTGGAGCCTGGTTCCGATTGTGCGTTTCCCTCTCTCTGCCCCTCTCCTGCTCGTGCTCTGTCTCTCTCCCTGAAAAATAAACAAACATGAAAAAAAAATTTTAACTAAAAAAAAATTTCCTCTTAAACTGACCACTGATTGTAAAATAAAAGTAAACCCAGTTCCCGTTTGAAGGGAGGAAGACGTCCTGGGGGAAGCAGTCAGCAAGTTAAGACCCACTGCGTTGAAGCCAGAATGTCCACGAAGAAAGAGAGAAAGTGCCTTTTGGATGATGAGGTCATTGCCAACAGATTTTCTGGTGGCTCTGGCTCTTGGTCCTAGGGCTGCAGAGAGACAGGTCCCAGAGACCTGAGTCTTTTCCAGATTACTTGAACCCAAAGGATTCTTCCAGCATCCATGCCAGCAGGCTAATAGGGAACGAGAAATGAGACAAACTTTTCTTCCATCCCTGGAGAAAAAGGGCTGCTTTAAAAGATTTTAAGAGACTATTTCATAATGGGGCAGACTGTTAACAGAGAAACTTTCCCCTGTAATGGTATCAGATTAGGACCTAATTTCCTGCTTTAATGCCTGTGTGTTTTGCTCTCTATCTGGGGACAAGGCCAGCTCCCACATAGGTCCCTTGTGGTCATATCTTTAAGGTAATCAAGTGGCAGTTCCAACTTGATGTTTGGGGCAGCCCTCTCCCTGCTAAATAAAACGAAACCCTTGAACGATATTTCTCTTGCGGCTGAACTTTGAACTAATTTGGGAAGGGAGCCGTGGTGAATAGGAGTTTCTGCCACCTTGCAATCAAATCGCAAGATGAAGAAACTCGCCTTCGGTTTCTCGAAGGCTCTTCTGCCCAAATCGCTGCATGGGCTGGCATGCTTCCCTTCGCAGGCACCACAGACATGCCATGGGCCACACTCTTGGGTCTCCACCACCCCGCCTCCGCCGCTCCCGTCTCTACAGCTCAGGTCTCCACTGCCCCTGCCTCCACCGCTCTGGTCTGGGAGCAGCTCAACCAGGGAGTGCTGGGGCCTTCCCCGTGCACTGAACAGCTCAGATCAGCCAGTTAAGGGACCTCATGTCACAACTGGGTCAGGCAAGAAAGTAAACACAACTGCCCTAATTAAGAACCCCTCTGTTTGGGGGGTTATTTTTTGCTTTGTTTTTCCATGTGTTTGAGGCCAAGGAGCTGTCCCAGGGCCCCCAAAGCTTTCTTTTATTCTAGAACTGGAGCGGTTGGAGAGCATCCATGGGAGTTCTCAGAACTGGGGCTGGAAACAGATGCTGTTCCCGAACCGGTGAGGTGTTGAAAGTTGCCTTGTGTTGGGGCGCTTGGGTGGTTCAGTCGGTTAAGCATCCGACTTCAGCTCAGGTCATGATCTCACTGTGTGTGAGTTCAAGCCCCGCGTCGGGCTCTGTGCTGACAGCTCAGAGCCTGGAGGCTGCTTCTGGTTCTGTGTCTCCTCCTCTCTCTGCCCCTCCCCTGCTTACACTCTTTCTCAAAAATAAATAAAAACATGAAAAATATTAAGAAAGAAAGAGAGAGACAGAAAGAAAGAGAGGAAGGAAGGAAGGAAGAAAGAAAGGAAGGAATGAAGGAAGGAAGGAAGAAAGGAAGGAATGAAGGAAGGAAGGAAGAAAGAAGAGAAAGAAAAAGAAAGAGAAAGAAAGAAAGAAAGAAAGAAAGAAAGAAAGAAAGAAAGAAAGAAAAGGAAGGAAGGAAAACAGTCGTCTTGTATCTCCAACGCATCTATGTTAGGAAAGGAATACACACCGTGAGGCCTCTGTGCATCGTGCTTTCTTCGACGGGTTTTAGAAGTTCCGCTTGCGGGTTTGGAGATCACCGATTAACTGTTCCCAGGAGAGCTGCTCTGAGTCCATTTAGTGAGGGTGGGGTGTCCTGCCGATCCCTCCAGAAGGCCCGTTTTGGTCGCTCTTTGGGGATGCGCACAGTCAGCTGGATGGGAGGACGAGCTGCCACATCCTGGATCTCTACTGTGCAGGAGGCCCTGCTCTGAGAATTTACAGAAAAGCGTTTAACCCTCTCAGCCTCTTCCAGGCATAGGGGCTATTGCTGTCCTCAGTTTGGAGATGAGAAACAGAGTCCTGTCACCTGGCCGCCAACCTGGAGCTAGAAAGCAATAGCATTATGATTACAAATTGGAGTTTCTGGCCCTTAGCCACCAGGCCCCCTGAATCCTGCATGAATCCCATGCTTTGACCCTGACTTTATTGCAGCCAGCACAGACCTCATGCGCCCGCTAAAAGTGTTCTTCCAGAGTGGAGAGAGGACATAGGCCGGCTTCTACCCAACATAATAGACATAGATGACGTTTCATAGACACCAGCTTATCAGATGGCGGTCTTCCTGCGCTGGGTCTGGAGGAGCATTTGGTATATCATAAAAGGTCAAAATCCTTCTTGTAGGCAGCCCCCTCAGGCACACGTGCGTGCGTGCACACACATACACACACTCACACACACACACACACACACACACACACACACACACACACACACGGCTCCTGTGCAGCTTTTCTCTTCCTATTCCCATGTTTCTCCCCCGACCTCATCTTCATCAACAGGAATTGTGTTTCCCCTCTGCCAGACCTTCCCTTCTCAGAAGTTGGAGGCCGTCCATAATACTTTCGGGGGCTTAACTATTGGAGCCCTTCGTTGTTTGCGTAGATGTCTTACTAAATAGCTTGAAGACAGGTTGTATGTGCATTTGTTTAATCCCTAGTATTTCTAAACACCATACCTTGAATATGGTAGACACCCAGAACTTGGTTCTATCACCCCCTCTTACACCATCTCCTTACACACAGAAAATGCCGGGCAGACCATTTGTGCGCGTTGTTATTTGCAGCGGGATTTCGGTTAAGTTCCGGTATAGGATCCAGTCATGCTTGTGTGACGTGAGCTGCTGCTTTGCAGTGTGAAGGCTTCCTGGCCTCTTCGCAGACCTTTCTTTCCCAGGAGGAGCACGTAGGAAACAAGACACAGTGCTGACAGTTGAATCAAGTGCACAACAAGCGTTAGGGCTGAGATGTGATTCGCGATGTCACAAGGCCTCTGGAGACCGTTCAGCCCCACCCCACCCCCGTGTGAAATGTGCCTTTACCTCTGTTCTCGCTTCAGATATCTGAGTGTTTGATGGAGGGAGCCAGGGCGAGGTGAAGTCGGGGGGTTCGTTCATCGTGGGATTGTTATTTCGGCAGAAGGACGAGTGGCGGGAAAGGCCTTGAAAACTGGCACACGTGGGCCATGCTGAATTGGCCCGGTGAGTGTGGAGCCCACAGCCTCCTCTGAGGGGCATGAGCATCCACGTGTATCTGTCCTTCTGGAAAGCGGACGCGATGGGGTCACGAGGACCCACGAGAAATGACCTGTGGCCCGGTGTGCTTTCTCTTCCCCTTAAAATCAAACTGGTGGTTTCAGACGGTTCCACTTTTGTGACCTTGAAGCATATACGTTAAAAAGCTGGAGGAGTCCAGCTCACAAAGACAAACAGTGGACAGAAGAGTGGGTGCCAGGGACCAGGGGGAGGGGGAAATGTGGAGTGAGTGTTCAGTGGGGACAGAGTTCCGGTGTGGGAAGATGAGAAAGTTCTGGAGATGATGATGGGGATGGTTGCGCAACAGCGTGAATGTAGTCAGTGACAGCGAATTGTACATCGGAAGGTTATGATAGTAAATTGTATGTGATGTATATTTTACCACATTAAAACCAGAAGAGCGAGAAATAGAGCTGAACCATTCATGTAGATTGAACCTCTGTCGTCTGATACAGAGAACTCAGGCCGTCCTGTCCTGGAGTAGAAATTGTGGAAATGTAGAGCAGCTCATGTTAAGGAGTTCACAGCCTTGCCTTACCCATCTTTTCCATCCGCAAGAGCCATTTCATGTTTAAGCGAAGGCAGGAATGGGGGACTTGAGAAATGGTATCACTACCATTGAAACTCCCACTGCCTAAGCCACTGCTTATGACTGGGTTTCGTAAAGAACAGGACAAGGGCTCCTTCCTTCCGTCTTCACTTATGGATGGCCTCAGAAAATGGCACCTGGGAAGGCGGGTGACAGGAGAGGCAGAATGTCCTTGCTGACACTGAAATCAGAAGTGTTGTGTTGGCGGGGGCAACTGGGCGACCCAGTTGGTTGAGCGTCCGACTTCGGCTCAGGTCACGTTCTCGCGGTTCGCGGGTTCGAGCCCCGCGTTAGGCTCTGTGCTGACAGCTCGGGGCCTGGAGCCTGCTTCGGATTCTGTGTCTCCCTCTCTCTCTGCTCCTCCCCCACTCACACTGTGTCTCTCTTTCTCTCTCAAAAATAAATAAACATTTTTAAAAAGTAGAAAAAAAGGAAGAAACGTTGTGTTGGGAATGCATCCCTGTGTTCAGAGCCGGTGAACTTGAATACCTCTAGTACCTGAGCACTTTTTTATATGAAATTATACAGCAGAACTTGGGGAGCGGGGGGAGATCCATCATTTTATTCTAACATCCATCTGTGAGATTTAGGTCTTGTCTTGGAGAACAGAGGATAGGTAAGTTCTTTCCCACCCTTATGAGTGGAAGTTGGTGAGGTTGGTCTAAAACAGTAACTTTTGGCCAATGAATCTCAGCCATTTGCCCCGTGGAGTCAAAAAAAGTGAAGTGAACCCTTCAAAACAACCCCCACTGCCTTCACATTCATTGCTTGGAGGGGTGGCAACCAAGCATCCAGTTAATTGTTGGTTTCTCTTGATTTCAGTGTAATCAGACCCGTTGACGAGTTGAAGTGGACCGAATATTGCTGCTAGGTTTATGGTCAGTTCGGAGAGTGTTCTCATGTTTGTATTGAATAGTCTAAGAATATATATGTACATTTTACTGGTTACTGTAAATTCTTTTTTTTTTTTTTTTTCATTAGGTTTTAAAAGAAACATTTAATAGGGGCACCTGGGTGGGTCAGTTGGTTAAGTGTCTGACTTCGGCCTAGGTCATGATCTCGCTGTTCCCGAGTTTGAGCCCTGCATCAGGCTCTGTGCCGACAGCTCAGAGCCTGCTTCAGATTCTGTCTCTCTCTCTCTCTCTCTCTCTCTCTGCCCCTCCCACATTTGCACTGTGTCTCTCTTTCTCAAAAATAAACATTAAAAAAAATTAAAGGAACAGTAACTTAATTTTTACACATTTATGTGTGTGTGTGTATATATATATATATACACACACAGAGAAATATATATATATATATATATATATATATATATATATATATATATACACACACACACACACACACACACATAGAGAGAGAGAGAGATAGAAAGAGGGCCTGTGTAAGCAAGGGAGGGACAGAGGGAATCCCAAGCAGGCTCCACACCATCAGCACAGAGCCCACCACAGGGCTCGAACTCACAAACCGTGCGATTGTGACCTGAGCCCAAACCAGGAGTCGGCTGCCCAACTGATGGCGCCACCCAGGCGCCCTGAAGAAACGATCATTTGAAAGCTAGTTAGGTGTTCAGTTGTGTGTAGGGTAATTGATCCAGTTGCTAGGATTTGTTTTTCTTTTGTTTTGCTTTTTTTAGAGGGAGAGGGGCCGAGGGAGAGAGAATCTTGAGCAGGCCCCACATTCAGCGCAGACCCCGACATAAGGCTCAGTCCCGCAACCATGAGACCATAACCTGAGCCGAAATCAAGAGTTGGATGCTTAACTAACTGAGCCACCCGGCCGCCCCCAATTACTAGGGTTTTTGGGGTTGTTTTTTTGTTTTTTTTTTGTTTTTTTTAATTAAATTATATAGCTCAGGTAGAACAGTTGGAGGGACATAGGGCAAGTCTCGTTGACCAAGGGACATTTCACCTGGTTCTCTTGCAGGCCACGGCTGGTTTCTGTTTTCTTTTTTCTGCTGCTTACAAGTCAAAAAGCCTGTAAAAAGTTAACACTGTGTTGGGAAAGCCTTATCCTAACTTATAAATTTAGAGAGAAAAATTGGTCCATGATAGGAAAGCTGACGATGGCACGTAAAGAGAAAGAGGAGCGGACTGACAAAAATTGCCCCCGGTCCCTGGTGTCCTATGGATGTCGTGTTCCCCTGCTCCACGGTCCTGTGTGGTCACATGTGCAGACACACGTGTGTTTATCAGACACTTGGGGCTGGGGAATGAGAAGCAGCTTCTTGCAAGTGCATCGTCTTGAAACGCTTTCTCCGTAGAAACCAAAAGAGATCTGACTGCTGAAAGAACTCCACGTTTCACTTTCTTTTTTTTTTTTTTTTTATTTTTTTTTTTATTTATTTATTTTTGAGACAGAGAGAGACAGAGAGCATGAACGGGGGAGGGTCAGAGAGAGGGAGACACAGAATCTGAAACAGGCTCCAGGGTCTGAGCTGTCAGCCTGACGCGGGGCTCGAACTCACGGACCGTGAGATCATGACCTGAGCCGAAGTCGGCCGGTTAACCGACTGAGCCACCCAGGCGCCCCTCCGCGTTTCGCTTTCTAATGAAAATACCGGTGATCTTGTGGGAAGATTGGACGCAGCCTGTTAGAAAAAGCCCAGCTCTTAGGCTGCGTTTTCAGTGATCTCTCGTGGGGGCTTGGCCGCGTCCTTAAGCGACAGCTAGCGGCACACGGCGTACGACTCTGTCCGTGCGTTTTCGTTTTCATTGCAAACACAACATGCTGGTTTTTCTTCTCCAGAAGTGTCCTCAACCGGCAGCACTTTTGCAGTTCGGACCATTTGGCAAAGTCTGGAGATGTTTTTGATCGTCAGAACCATGGCGGGTGGGAGCTGGTGCTGGCATCTAGTGGGTGGAGGCCAGAGAGGACACTCAGCAGCCTCCGGTGCACAGCACAGCCCCATAACAGAATCCTCTGGCTCCACATATCTAAAATGCTGACATTGAGAGCCTGATGATTAGATTTTGCTTCTTTCTTTTTTTTGTGGGGGGGGGGGGGGCAGAGAGAGAGAGAGAGAGAGAGAGAGCAAGAGAGAGAGAGAAAGAATGTTAAGCAGCCTCCACGCTGGGTGTGGATCCCCGATACAGGGCTCAAGACCTCAACGCCTGTGGGATGGTGACCTGAGCCAAAATTGAGGCTTGGGCGCTCAACTAACCGAGCCACCCAGGCGCCCCAGATTTTACTTATCTCTAAGCACCCAGTGTGACAGAATAAACAACGACGTGCCTCGGGGTGGTGTCTGAGTCATTTCACGCTGCTGAGGCAACATACAACAGATGGGGCAGCTTAAACGTCACATTTATTTCTCGCAGCTCTGGGAGCTAGAAGTCTGAGATCCAGGCACTGGCAGATTTGGGATCGGGTGAGGACCCACTTCCTGTTTCCTCCATGACATCTGCTCATTGTGTCCTCACTTGGCAGAAGGATGAGAGCTCTCTGGGGGTCTCTAACATACAAGGGCGCTAATCCCATTCGTGAGGGCCCCACCCTCATGACCTAATCACCTGCCAGTGGCCCCACCTTTGAGCACATAGTGAATTCATCATTGTAACTGACTCATTACTGCCCCGCTCAACGTCAGCTCAGCATCAGCAAAAGTCCGTTCAGTGTTAGCCTTGTGTGGCGCACGATTTTGTTATTGGTTACATTGTCTCCCCTCGGTAATGTTTTTGTTTCATTTGGTTATGCTCCGATCTCATAGTTTTTTATTTAGCCTCTCATATTTTCCTAATGCTGTCTTATGAGTGAATTTCCCAGAATTCAAACAAATCTCAGGACAGATCTGTATTTCGGCTGTCAGAGTTTCTCTTCAGTATATACAAAAGCACAGAATATCACCAAATTAACTAAACATAAGCATTTTTAAAAATTAACTTTTTTATTCATTTTTGAGAGACAGAGACAGAGTGCAAGGTGGGGGTGGGCAGAGAGAGGAGATCCAGAATCCGAAGCAAGCTCTGGGCTCTGAGCTATCAGCACAGAGCCCGACACAGGACTCGAACTCATGAACCACGAGATCACAAGCTGAGCCGAACGCTCAACCGACTAAGCCACGCAGGCGCCCCAACATAACCATCTTTTGAGTGGCAAAATTCTGGTAACTACAGTGAGAATTGGAATAACCCAAGAGGCAGTCATGTTGCTTATCTGTTGCTGCCTGTTACCACGGGTGCAACAGCCAGAAACAACACATTGCTTATCCCGAGTCTAGGCACGCCTTTGCTGGGTCCTCTGTTCAGGGTCTCACAGGGCTGTGGACAACCTGGTGGCTGGGCTGCATCTGCGTTTGGAGCTTGCCCGTCCCTCCATCCCGCCCCCAAGTTTCCACCTGCCTTCCAGCTATCCGGAGGTCTCTGCCAGACCAATGCAGGGAGCTCTGTGACAACATACAAAAGTTGGAGTTCCTCTTTGTCCGTGCACCAGCGTCCCGAGACGTGGCTTCTTCATAGAAATGACGTCAAGTGGACGTGCACACTTTACTCCTCATTCACGATTGGTTTCTTCTCCGTGCTACGGACAGGCCCATACGCAGAGCGACTATCAGCTTATCGCTTAAACTCGGCAAGTGAAGGGTATTTTGATTAATCATTTTTCTAGAACAACAGGTATGATCCAGTCAATGTGGCTACCTGCCGTAGGGGTGTTGACATGACTTCTAGTCTGCTCAGGCATCTTCTGTGTCTCTGGAAAAGCGAGTAGTGTTCTATCTGACCACGTCCATCAGAATGCACCTCAGGAACGCAGTCATGCTCATTACCAAGTACGTTGTCATGTACGCAGCACACACGTGATTTTTAGTGAATAAAAAGTTGGGCTTCGTGGGGCACCTGGGGGGCTCAGTGGGTCTGACTCTTGGTCTCAGCTCAGGTCATGATCTCACAGTCCGTTGTGAGACTGAGCCCCAGGTTGGGCTCTGTGCTGACAGCAGGGAATCTGCTTGGGCTTCTCGCTCACTCGCTCGCTCTCAGTCTCTGCCCCTTCCTGTGTGCACGCGCTCTCTCTCTTCCTGTCTCTCTCACTCTCTCAAAATAAGCATTAAAAAAATAAGTCGGGGGGCACCTGGGTGGCTTGGTCGGTTAAGCGTCCAACTTTGGCTCAGGTCATGATCTCACGGTCCATGAGTTTGAGCCCCGAGTCGGGCTCTGTGCTGACAGCTCAGAGCCTGGAGCCTGCTTTGGATTCTGTGTCTCCCCCTCTCTGCCCCTCCCCTGTTCATGCTCTCTGTCTCAAAAATAAATAAATGTTAAAAAAAAAATTAAAAAAAAATAAGTCAGATTTTGTTTCCATTATCTGTTGCCCCTGAATTTGTCCTCATCACTGTGGTTTGTGCGTGACCCTCCCAGCCTTGTAGAATACACCAACACTTTTTTCGTTTTTTTGATTTTTTGAAACATTCGTCCTGGATGCGTTTATATTGATATATGTTATTACAAAGTTATAATTACCTTCATGGTTATAACGTCACGGGTGTTATTTCTTTAGTTGTCTCAGCGAGATGCAGTGACACAAATACAGGCAGTGTTTCAACACTCTCTCTCCACTTTCTCCTGTCGTCTAACAGAGGGCGGCTCCCGCATCGTAAAGACCTCGTCTCCGCGAGGTGAGGCTAAGATGAGCATAACCAGCGACGAGGTGAACTTCCTGGTGTATCGCTACCTCCAGGAGTCAGGTAAGAGGCTTGGGTGTCTGTCAGCAGGGGAGTCCTCTTCAACATGCCACATGCAGGTCCACCAACCGTTGGGCCGGAAAACCAGGCCGTAGGAAAAGAAGAGCAAACAAACGACGTTCTTATTAAGAGAGTTGAAAAAGAGAAGGCTCCGGGGCCGCCCCGTTCCCGGGATGGGATGGGGAGCGCGTTCTTTTCTTCCCTTGATATCTCTGTCCGGATGAGATCAGATTGGAGTTAAGGTCAAGAGCAGTTGGGATGGACGTCGAGAGTGGGGTAGCGGAGGGAGCAGCGGCTCTGGGCTTCCTGCACGGTGAGGGCGTTTGTGGACTAGTCTGTCGTCACAATGTGTCTATGAACCTCTCAGACTTGGACCCAGTGATCTGTTGAGCCCCTGAACCACTCCCCCAGATGGACCGTTGTCAGTTTCCCAAAACATAGGAGTAGTTCCGGTTTCTTCCAGCACTTCTGATTATGACCAAGATATTCCTCGGCAGTAAGCAAAGACCGGGGCAGATACGTGTTCCCCGCGGACACAGTGGGCCTTGTGAGTAGCGTCTGCTATCCTCCGGGAGTGGGGGAGGGCCTGACAAGCACCCGAGGCCCGGGCCTGGCCTGGCTTTGTCACAGGCCAGCCACAGTCCTCTGAGGAGCCCTGTGATGCCTCAGAGCCTGGATCCCCCCATTACTCGATGTCGCAGATGCCCCACACAGCGGAGCCTCCCCACAGTGTCGTGGGTTGCTTGTGGGTGCTTTTTTGAATTCTCAAGAGTCTGAATTCTTCTTAAATTCACGTTACTAGGTTTTTAATGAATTTCTAAAATGAATATTGTCTTCTGAACTTTAAAATATTTCATTCGAGACGTACACGACGACGTTCGTGGAGGACATCCTACCCCTTCCGGTACACGAGTTGGCGCCTGTGTTCGACTCTCCTCTGTCGTCCCCTCTCTCTCTTCAGTGGTAACTGCCCCTCCTGGTTTTTGCACTTGCTGTGTCTGCGATGTCTTCCTAAGCAGTGGGCGTACAGATGTATTAGTTTGCCCCGGCTGCTGTAACAAAGTACCACGGACCGGGGCGGCTTGAACAGAAATACGTTGTCTCACGTTTCTGGGGAACCAAAGTCCAAAATCAGGGTGTGGGCAGCCTTGGTTCCTTCTGAAGCCGTCGACGGAGTCTGTTCCATGCCTGTCTCCCAGCTTCCGGTGGTTTGCTGGCCGTCTTTGTCTTTGTCGTCACACGGCCTCTCCCTGTGTGCCTCCACCCCTGTCCAAATTGGTCAGATTTCTCCTTTCTATAAATCTTCCTTCCGAGATTCTCTCCTTTTGGAAACAGCCGTCCTGGATTAGGGCCTCCCTGTAGTCCAATAAAAACCCATCTTAGCATAACATCTGCAGCGACCGTGTTTCCGGATAAGGTCACTTTCAGAGGTGGACCAGGGCTTAGGACTAACTTAGGAATTTGGGGCGGGATCAATTCAGCCCGTAACTCTTGGTTTCGCACGTGTTTGAGCCTTTTACGCTTGATATCCTATCGTTGATGTTCCGCAACTTGGTCTTTCAAGACAGAAACCAGTTCCCGAGCCTCCACCTTCCAAAGACACATGGACAAGAGTGAGGGGCAAGCAGCATGTGAGCCCCCGGGTCCTGGCTCTTCCTCTGTCAGCCTGCAAGGTGTGGCATCCAGACCACGTGGCTCAGGCTCTGAGCCTTGAACAAGTTATTTACCCCCACGAGCGTCCCCTTCCCGTGCAAAAATGGTTAACCTGGGCCATAGTACTGGAGTTCACTGGACATGTGGCATCATAGAACAAACCCCTCTCCCCGTCCAAGCCTGGATATCTGTGCCTGGGGACCCCAACTAGCACTTTCCATGGAAGGTGCACACTCTTCCTCCATGTAGATTGGGTCACTTGGAGTAGCTGGTCCCAGGCATAGTGTGACAGAAATTGATAAAACGTGTATGACCTCAGCCCCGGGGATTGGGAAAGTCACTAGCACCGATCTCCTACCTTATTGTGGGGCATTACTCACCTGAGCACAGGTGCTCTTCTGTGACACAGCAGATACACTCTCAGAGCCATGTGCTTCCCTGTCGACTTCCAGCATTGAATTCTGAATTCAAGATGCCTTTCTTTGTTTTTTTTTTTTTATTTTTATTTTTAATGTATATTTCTTTTTGAGAGAGAGACAGAGCATGAGAAGGGGAGGGGCAGAGAAAAGGAGACACAGAATCCGAAGCAGACTCCAGGCTCTGAGCTGTCAGCACAGAGCCCAACGCGGGGCTCAAGTCCATGAACTGGGAGATCATGACCTGAGCCGAAGTCGGATGCTCAACCGACTGAGCCACCCGGGCGCCCCCAAGATGTCTTTCTTTTAAAACCCCTCTGCATGAAGATACAGTCAGAATATGTGGTAAAATCTTGAGCTGAACTTCAGGATGAATAAACAGTGTGGGAGAGATACCTAAGTGTGGCCCGGAGCGAGGGTTCTGGGTCGGCTGGTCCCTGGGGCCCGAGGCACCCCAGCAAGAGAGCTGCTGGCCTCTGCATAAACACAGAAACCATCCCTGCCCCAGAAAGGCCACACTTCCTTTTCATGTGTGTGTTTACGTGCGGCTCCTGTTTGTGGCTAAAGCTTCCGTAACCAGGCAACTGAGGAAGGGAGTTGGGGGACGGGATGGATAGGATATCACTGGGGTGGATTTTATGTCACAACTGTGAACGCCTGTCCTCTCTGTCACAATCCTTACCGACAGTCCCACATGTCGCGTGGGTATTTAAGAAAGCCATGCTTGAGCTTCGTGACCACAAGGCCTGGACTCGACCCGAGTCCTCCTATAAGGACAAGTTCAAAAGCAGGGAGAGAAGAAATGCCACATTCAAGTGTTCCTTTTGGGGTCATTCTATATGTTCATTTCAAATCCTAAAGATTTGATGAAGCACGTATTGATTGAGCGCCCATCAAATGCAGAGAGCACCTTCTCAACCTTTCAGTGTCTCCTTTCTAGCTGCAGAATCGGGGTTGGGGCGTTGGGGGTGCCTGGTGGTTCAGCCGGTCGAGCATCTGACTTCGGCTCAGGTCACGATCTCATGGTTTATGGGTTCAAGCCCCACGTCGGGCTCTGTGCTGGCAGCGTAGAGCCTGTTTCAGATTCTCGGTCTCCTTCTCTCTCTGCCCCTCCCCTGCTCATGTTCGTTCTTTCTCAAAAATAAATAAACATTAAAATGGGGTGGGGGGGTTGGGGAGAAAACACACCCCTTGAGCATACGTCTCCTTCAGGCATCTCTGCTCTCCCCCACGTACCTCCAGCAACTCAAAAATAAGTCCTGTGTGAACACAGTTGACTCATTCCTCCACACCTACCCATCCAGCTTTCCCTGCCGGAAGACTCCAGGAGCTTCTCTGTTTCCAAGAACCCCTCTCGTGCAGCAGGGTCCCATCCTTAGGCCTTGTGTGGAAGAAGGCGGGTGCAGGGGAGGGAGGGAGGGAGGGAGGAGGTGGTCAGGGGATAGCTTTACAGTGAGATAGCTAGTTCTCTGGTCTGTGTGCTCTTAGCCTCACTGCACGGGGACAGACCCACCAGGTTCCAGCCCACCTTCATGGGTGCAGTGAGGGTCAAGTTCCCAGAACCACGGTTGCTCCTAGTCCCGGCCACCTGAGCTACAGGGGAGAGCCCACCTTCTCTGTGCCGAGCCAGTGGACAGCGTTCCTGGCCCTCCTGTCTCCAGCAGCTTCTGTCCTGGATCCTCTGTATCGGTGAGGATGCTGTGAATCCCCAAAGGAATATTTGTCTCCCCGATGGCAGGAAGGCAGTGTGTTGAAGATGATCCCTTCCTTGTTGTGAGAATCCAGGTCACGTGACTTCAGACTTGTGAAAGAGTCCCCAAAACGGGCTTACCTCATTTGTCTGCCCACGAGCGGCAGAATTGAGATCCTCTTAGATCTTTCCTGGCCCTCACCTGGAAGCGAGGAGGTAGATTCCAGACCCAGAGGAATATCCCACGACCGTCAAGGCAGACGGAGATGCCTTGTTACCGTCGCTAGTTGTCTGAAGCCTTGCTTCTGGGCCTTGCCCAGAAAAGGACTCAATAGATACTCTTGGTTTGTGACATCTCACGGTAGTGGCTTCTGGGCTCCCTGAAGGACGAAAGTGCTGGTTGGTAAGCAAGGCTTTTATTTATTTTTTTTAATTTTTCTTTTTAAATGTTTATTTCTGGAAGAGAGAGAGAATGTGAGCAGGGGAGGGAGGGGCAGAGAGAAGGAGACCGAGAATCCCCAACAGGCTCCTTGCTGTCAGCTGTGAGTTCAGAGCCCGACTTGGGGCTCGAACCTGTGAACCGTGAGATCGTGACGTGAGCCAAAAGCAAGACTGAGACGCTTCAGCGAGTGAAGCGTTTCACCAAGTGAGGCGTACCTCCTCAGTAAGGAGGGCTTTTAAGTTAAGCAGTGAGAAACGTGAATTGTCAGCCACAGTACCCAAGTGGCCGAGGCAGCTTTTGCCTGAGTTACGGCAGTCCCGCTTCGAGGGGTAAGACTCCGCCGGCCTCTGCCTCATGGGGGTTAATTGTGCGGTCACTCTTGCTATCTGGGCCGTTGTTAGAGACACAGACGATGGCGGGGCGCCGTCCCACCCAGCCCTAGGCCCGCTTCACACTCTGAGCCAGATAGAGGCAGGGAGCGAGCCCTGCGAGGGTCTCAGGCTGCCCAGGCTTCTGTGAGCAGCGTCTCCAGATCCTGGATGAATCTGGGCTTGTTTGCCCCTGCTTTTTTCTGAACCCAGTGTGGGAGGCTGGCATGTGTTCCGGCTCCGTGTGGAAAGTGGGAGAATTCAGTGAGTCCTTGTAAGCATGAGTGTTTCCTCTTTTGCTTCATTCCACAGTCCAAATTGTAAAGAAAATATTTTCTCCGAGATGAAACCGACTGAGCCACTCAACTGACTGAGCCACCCGGATGCCCCTGTTTTATTTTTTTAGGTATAGTTTTCATGCTGTAAAATTCACCCTTTCTAAAGTACAGGTTTACACCTTTTGCCAAACGTTTCTAGTCACGTCAACAGCAGTACAACTGAGATCGGAGAAAAGCCCATCACCCCCAAAAAGTCCCCCGGGCCCCTTTGTAACCCAGCCGTCTCCCCACCACAGCCCCTGGCAACCAGCGCGCAACCAGCGCTCTGTTTCCCGTGCACGTAGTTTTGCCTTCGTGAGAACGTCGTGTCGATGAAGCGCTAGGGGGTGTAGCCTTCAGAGTCCGCGTCACACAAGGGAGATTCGGTCACGCTGCCGGATGCCCTGGTCGGTGGTTCTCTGTGGTGAGTGGTGTTCCGTGTGAAGACCGCGTAGCAGTTGGCTTGGCCGTCTCTCGTTGAAGAACATTTGAGTCGCCCCCAGCTGTTCCCGATCACGGCTGGAACAACCGGAGACATCTGCGTACAGTGTTTTCGTGTGAACGTAGGTTTTCGTCTCTCCGGGGTGAGAATCCAGGCGTGGGATTGCAGACCCCTTGCTAAGTGGAGGCTGAAGGAGCCGCTGCTGCATCCTTTTCCTTCTCGCTGGGCAGCAAAGCACTTGAGAAACGTCGGTCGTTTTACAGATTTGATTAGGGCTGCAGGGCTACCTGGAGACTCGGTAAACGGACATTAGCCCCGGCAGACATACGTGCAGGACACAGATGAAGCTTCCTCTTTGGGTTTAAAAGTAGCCTTCTTGAACCTGCACGGGGTCACGGTTTTCGCCAGTGACTTTCACCCAGAACTGCTGAGCGAGAGAGCATCACAGTGCACAACCTTCTCCTCCTTCAGCATCGTAACTTCACGCATAAAAATAGAAAAGTCTGCAGCCCGGCCAGGCGGCCGGTGGGTACGACTGGGCGTCTGGGCTGGGCGTGTGTCCATCTGTATGTCCTTCCGGGCAGAGAGCGGCGTTCCTGCAGATGGGGCCCTGGGCAGGGCAGACACTGAAACGCTCCGGGTGTGGATTCAGGTATTTCCCCACCTCGAGTTTTGTGACCGTCATCAGAGAACGGGCCACAGAGAACGGGCAGACGCCTCACAAAACCAGTCGCCGACCGTGGTGGTGGTTCTGCCGCTGGGAGAGAAATGCAGGTGACACAGCGTTTTGTCCCTGCAGCTACATTAGCAGGCCCTGCAGCCCCAAGGGCTGTCCTGGTAAACATTTTAGGCAATAAAAGGAGCTTATCATTGCAGTAGGTGGTAAAAATGGATAGATATCACAAATCACCAGGAAGATGAACTTCGTTCTTCATTCTGAAGCGTTTCAGATAGGATTGAAGACTCCTTATACACAGAACTTCTTTCCTGATTCGTCAGGATTTGTCATCGAGAGGCTGGTTTATTATACGTGTTTCTCGTCTCCGTTAACGTCACAATCCATGCAGACGGGAGCGTTGACGGTTTCCTGCAATGAAAGACTGCAGCTTAGATGGGTTCTGTTTTCCTCAAGAGCCGTATCTGCACACGTGTTGACTAGCTACGTAGAACTAGGCGTGTTTCCTCTGACTTACGTAACCTACGCATGGTTCTCTATTTGCATATCGTCCTTACATAGTTTAGGGTGTGTGTCAGCCAAGAAGGATAGGGAGTTATTATGTACTCAGACTTTCAAGGTTGACAGTAGAACTCAGATGCCATTTCTCACTTATTTCATGGAGCTTCTAGGCCAAAACCGATGATAAAGATTCCCTGGCCAGGTGGCAGGCACCCTTTTGTGTCCCCGCTGCCCGTCTATGATGTCAGTGTGGTTAGGACATAAGAGGAGAGTGAGTATTGATTAGGTGGCATTTTCTCTCAACCGCGAGCCCCGGCACAAAGCTAAAGGTGGTTCTGTCCTAAACACACAGAAAAGCTTTTACTTTCCAGAAAGATTATGGAGCCGTTTAAAAATCATGCGTGTGCACACAGCCACTTCCCGGGATCAGGTCAGGAAAGAAGCCTGTTTGGATAAGAGAGAGCGCCAGGATTCCAATTTTATTAGAATCTTGTTTGGTTAAAGATAGTGAGCAGTTCATATTGAGTGTCATTTCTGTCCCCACTCAGCATCTCAGGTTTATGAGCTTATAGCAGGAGGGGTGTTGGAGAATGTCCTGGGAAGATGTGCTATCTTCCTGTAGAGATGAGCTCCTCCCTTTAGGGGTGCAGTAGTATGTTCTCTTTTTTTCATGTTTGTTTATTTTTGAGAGAGAGGGAGGGAGGGAGGGAGAGAATCCCAAGCCAGTTTTGTGCCGTCAGCGCAAAGCCCAATGCGGGGCTCGAACTCACAAACTGTGAGATCATGGTCTGAGCTGAAAGCAAGAGTCTGACGTTCAACCAGCTGAGCCACCCAGGCGCCCCAGAATGCTCTTTTAGAAAATTACTGTGGAAGCAACCCCCGTGTCCATGGACGGGGTGAACAGATAAACAGAATGTGCTGTGTGCACACTATAGAATGTGACGCAGCCTGACCAAAGGGGGGACATTCTGACTCCTACTACAGAGTGGACGGACTTTGACGCCATGATGGTGAGTGACATAAGCCAGACACAAGACAGATACTGCGCTAACGGTCTGCTAACGTGAGGTATCTGAACAAAGTCATAAAGACGGAAAGTAGGACACAGGTTACGGGGGGCCCAGAGGGCGGAGTGGGGACTTAGTGTTCCATGCGGACAGTCTGGGAAGATGACAGCGTTCTGGAGTTGTGCGCTCGGGGTGTTTGCAAGCAGTGTGAGAGTACTTAATGCCACTGACCTGTGCACTCAGAAATGGCAAAATCGGTACATTCTGTGTTACGTGTATCTTACCACAATTTTGTAATAAGTCACCATGTTATAGGTGAGAAGTTTCATGTATAGATTGTTTCAGAGTTTGGAATCTCAACAGAAAGTAAGGAAGCCACTTGAATTCCATGCTGACGATACCACATTTAAGGGCCTTTTAAAGACTTTTTAAGTTTATTTATTATTGGAGAGCGAGAGAGACAGCGTGAGTGGGGGAGGGGCAGAGATAGAAGGAGATAGAGAATCCCAAGCAGGCTCCACGCCGCCAGCGCAGAGCCCGACGCAGGGCTTGAACTCACCGTGAGATCATGACCTGAGCCCAAACCGGGAGTCAGATGCTTAACCGACCGAGCCACCCAGGCACCCCTGAAGGGCTTTTTAATAGAACTATACGGAGTTTGGAACGGGTCCTTGGCACATACAGTGTCCTTTGTAAGCTAGATTGCTGTCTGACAAAACCCAGTTCGTTAAAAAACAGAAAATAGCAGCTTAATTCGTAATAGCGGTATCCTGGAACGTCCCCAGATGTGCCCTGGCGGGCGGCTGGCTAAGCAGACTGTATGCAGCTGCCCACCTTGGGGGCTCTCTCGGCAATGAGAAGGGATGTGCTGTGGGTACGTGCCACAGCCCGGATGCCTCACCAGGGAGATGTGCTGGCTCATGCAAGCCAGTATCGGAACGCCGCATTCTGGATGGTTCTACTTACCGAACTTAAAATGGCAAGTCCGTAGACGTAGCAAAAAGGGTAGTTTGGGGGAGTTCTCTTGTGCTGATGGACCGTGGCGGTGATCGTGCATGTGGACACACACGTGCGCACACACACACGGAGGTCAGGAGGTTTGCAGTCTCGTGACCAGGCAACAAGAAGTCGTGTTGGTTTTGATATTGTAGTACAGCAAGATAAGACGTCACCACTGGGGAGAGGCAGGGTGACGCAGAACACGGGATTCTACCATTTTTGCAGCTTTTCCTGACTCCACAGTATTTCCAAATTATCAACATCCAAAATAAACCAAAAACATCATTTTGCCCTTCCCATTATCTGCAGTTGTGTGTGTGCATGTGTGTGAGAGAGGGTGGTCAATGATCGAGAGACAGCAAAGACGTGTTAATTAAATTGTGCAGGTCATTTGGCCACGCCGTGGACCCAGGCTTTGACGGGGTCGTTCTTTCGTATGACGGATTCGGATAATGGCCATCGTCGTTTGAAACTGGATGGCCACACAAACCTTCCGAGTCTTCTGGGAACAGAATCCTGAAAAGTCATCTGAAGGGGAAGAGTAGTTGTCTCTTACACAGCTCAAATTGTTGCATCCTTGGGAATCAGCAAACTTGGGTGGGCACCGTATGACTTGCCTCCCTGGCTGGCTCGTCCTGTCCTGGGTAATTGTCACGAGAGGCCGTTTGGCATCGGACCCGGCACCTCCCTGGCCTCCACTCACTAGGTACCAACAACTCTCCCCACCCCTCTGTTGTCACAGCCAGAGAGAGAGAGAGAGAGAGAGAGAGAGAGAGAGAGAGAGAGAGAGAGAGCGCGAGCGAGCATATGCAGGGGAGGGGCAGAGAGAGGGAGACACAGAATCCGAAGCAGGCTCCAGGCTCCGAGCTATCGGCCCAGAGCCCAACGTGGGGCTCGAACCCACAAACTGTGAGATCATGACCTGAGCCAAAGTTGGATGCTTAACCGACTGAGCCACCCAGGTGCCCCACCCCCACCCCCACCCCAACTGCTTTTATTAGTAAATGGAGTGTAAATGGAATTCGAATTTCTTCACACTTTATCTTCTTGGGCTGTATTTTGATTCCTTCTGCTTTAGAACTCAAACAGACTTTAACAATGAGCAAAATGCAGTCCTCGCTTTTATTAAAATTTTCCAGGGTATTTTTGCCCTCGAGGAAGGCAAAAGTCTGCCAAAGCATTCTCCAGTAGATAATAAAATAGTTGGGAGTAGCTGCCTTTCCATCTGATTTTTTTTAAGTTTTTTTTTGGTCTCCCCTTGAAGAGGTTGCATAACCAGGAAAAGGGTGCTACTCTTAATATTTGTGAATAATTCTGTCTACAAAAATGATTAAGCAGCTTTGCCCACTGTAATCCTGGCAGCTGACAAATTATCCGGTAGGCTCCACTGTGTTTCTCAGAAGCGTGGAATGCCTTCTTATGCAAGACACGTTTGCACGGATTCGGGAAATCATTTGAAAATGGTTCAGCTATCTTAATTTAAACAAAAGTTCAGGGCTTATTGTTCAGCTGAGTCTCTAAAAATATATTTTGACTGCAGTGGCTCTTTTACATTGCTAATGTGTGTCCCTGTTTAAAAAGAGGATCTTTCTGAAACAGTAAAGGCAAGTGTTTCTTTGAGGTAATGGTAGCCTTTGCTTTGGAAATAATAAAGGCAGCTGTTAGTTTCATCACATAGTAAATAAAGAAGACCTGAATAATCTGTCCATATCACTAGCGGGTAAAAGGACTTTTGAAGTCCTGCGAAACAGTAACAGCTCCTGCTTCCTATTCGCCGTGGACGTGAGCAGCGCTTTTGTGTCGGTGCTCTGGGGGTCCCACGACCACCCTCACGCTGCGATTCGCTAAGAGGATTCACAGGGCTTCGTAATAGTTATGCTCGCAGTTCATTGTAGCAAAAAGACATAGGTCGTAATGTACAGCACAGTGACTATGGTTCACAGTCGTGTATTGTTATATTTGGAAGTTACTAAGAGACTAAATCCGTAAATGTTCTCCTCACACCAGATCAACGTAACCCTGTGACGTGATGGAGGTCCTAACCAACCCGACTGCGGTAATCATTTCACAGTGTCTGTGTGTATCAGATCATCATATTGTACGCCTTGAACTGACAGGATGTCACATGTCCCTTATATCTCCGTAAAGCTGAGGGGAGAAAGAAACAGATTGGCATCAGGAAAGGGAAGGGGCGCCTGGGTGGCTCAGTCAGTTAAGTGTCCAGCTTCAGCTCAGGTCATGATCTTGCATTTCGAGAGTTCAAGCCCTGCATCAGGCTGTGGGCTGACAGCTCCGAGCCTGGAGCTGCTTCGGACTCCGTGTCTCCCTCTCTCTCTGCCCCTCCCCTGCTCATGCTCTCTGTCTCTCTCTTTCTTTCAAAAATAAACATTAAAAAAATTAAAAAAAAAAAAAAAAAAGGGAAGAGTGTGTGTGGCGTGGCCCAGCATAAGGTAAGCTCACACGTACAGATGTGCTGTCCCCATGGATGTGCTCAGTGGCACTTAATTCTCCTGGCATGTGCGGTGACACCTGCGAAGTGTCCTGAGCACACGAGCTTGGGCGTGCGGGGTTTTCACTGGGCGGCCGTCACGTGAGCCGGCAGCACCTGCTGAGAGGGACAGAAGGAAACCTTGGCAGATGGGTGGCTGTTCATCCCGCCACCGTCCCGGAGTTCAAAGCTGGGTTGTGGACCCATATCTGTCATTTCTGAGTCGGCGTGTATGTCGTACTTTGATTAACAACCGACTGGAAAACGTAGGGGCGGGTAAGTAGCTGGAGAATGTGATACCCACGCCTTCTCCATAGAAAAGAATAAAACGTTCCCCTGGCCAGCTTTGGGGCATCCGCAATTCACACTCCTCCACCACGTAAGCACCTCCGTGTTCCCTTTGCACGGTACAGTCTGGAGGGCCCCGGTCCTCCGCTTAACACCCCCGTGCGTGGGAATTGTTGTGTTAACAAACCTCTTGGAACGCTGGTAGCTGCACAGGAGTTTCTCTTCGTTCAAAAAGTGTATTTGTTTTGCGAAACTGTTCTTTTGGTTTGGTCATAAGGCCACTCAGAGTGACAAAGTGGAATCGTGAACTTGGTCTTTCCCGTGTCCCAGACGTTCATAAGCACATCACGACCACCCCGGTTCCCGTGCAATTCGAGTTGTGTCGTCCTTGCTGAGTTTACTGTTCTAATTTGTGCATAGAAGCTAAGATTCAAAATTTGCCATTCTTGTGCTCATAGATTTGTCAGAGGGGGAAAAGCCTAATTAGAATGAAAATCACTTTAAAAAATGAAAATCGCTTGATTGTTTATAAGCTATAGCTGTTTAGGGGCGCCTGGGTGGCTCAGTCAGTTGAGAACCTGACGTCAGCTCAGGTCATGATCTTGCGGTTTGTGGGTTTGAGTCCCGCATCAGTCTCTGTGCTGACAGCCTGGAGCCTACTTCAGATTCTGTGTCTCCCCTTCTCTCTGCCTCTTCCTCTCTCTCTCTCTCTCTCTCTCTCTCTCTCTGCCTCTCTGCCTCTCTCTCTGTCTCTTTCTCTCTCAAAAATAAATAAACATTAAAAAACTTTTTTTGAGTAAGTTACACTTGTTTAAATGTGTATCTTGCTCAATATTGCCAAACAATTTCCATTGGTATTAACATCAAAAAAGTCTTTTAGGGGACGCCTGGGTGGCTCAGTCAGTTAAGCGTCTGACTTGGGCTCAGGTCATGATCTCGCGGTTTGTCAGTTCGAGCCCCACGTCGGGCTCTGTGCTGACAGCTCGGAGCTTGGGTCCTGCTTTGGGTTCTGTGCCTCCTTCTCTCTCTGCCCCTCCTCTGCTCGCGCTCTGTCTCAAAAATAAATAAACATTAAAAATTAAAAAAAAAAAGAACAACATAAATTGTCTTGGGGCGCCCGGGTGGCTCAGTCAGTTAAGCGTGTGACTTCGGCTCATGTCACGATCTCGCGGTTCGTGGGTTCGAGCCCCGTGTCGGGCTCTGGGCTGACAGCTCGGAGCCCAGAGCCTGCTTTGGACTCTGTGTCTCCCTCTCTCTCTGCCCCTCCCCTGCTCATGCTCTGTCTCTCTTTCTCTCAAAAATAAAACAAACATTAAAAAAAAAAAACCCAAAACCACCACCCTTCGATTCTTTTGAAGGTGCCCATGAGGTGTGTGCCGTGACTTCGTGAAGAAGTCTGGGATGGCTCAAGTTCCCTTTTTTCGCGGAGACGTAACAGCCACTTAGCAAGGTGCCTGTCTTCAGAGTTGAGACACCATTACATTTAACGCCTGCCCCCTCTGAAGCTCCGATGGGACCTGAAACGTGTCCAGCCTTCATGTATCTTATTTGCCACCAACTTCCTGCCGTTCCCGTCCTTCCTTCCACACAGACGAGCAAGTCATACGCAGTGTCGGCCGCAACACTGTCCCTTCTCTCCCGAGTTACCAAATGTCACTTTACCGGGGCCGCTGCTGCTCTCTTGCTTCGTAGATGCCACTGACCCCAAGGTGACGTCCTTTCCCTTCCCTCCCGCATCTGTGTCTGAAGTCAGCACGCTGCTTTCTCCCCAAGTCCTGGCATGCACCCCAACCTCTGCATTGGGCACCCCAGCCTCTCTTGCCTTCCCTGCTGGCGTTTTGGCTTCATGCTGCCAGGCACGTCCTGATGCCATCCCGCCGACCGCCGTTGCCACATCCTGACCACGGACCTCCCCTCCAAAGATTGTCTGCCAGCTTCCCCTCGTATCTTCTCTCCTGCCTCCGTTGTCTGTTCTGTCACCCGCTTGTCTGCCAGCCGGCCACTCCACGTTTCTTGCCAGCGGTGCTCCTGTCCCCGTCGTCACGGCTCCATTGTAGCAACTCAGCTGACGTTACTGGGCACAGTCACTGTGTCAGGCAGGATTCTAAGCCCTTGACCGAGAAAACCTTTAACCCCCAGGAAGCAGGTGCAGCTTCGTTTCTGTGTACAGGTGAGAAAACCAGTGCCCCAAGGAGGCAGCCCCTGGCCCCAGGCCCCTCGCTGGGAAGTCACAGAGGCAGCACTCGGAGCGGGCCATCTGGCTCCTGAATCTTCCTCTCTTGAATGATTTTTCTTGACTCTGTTACTGTGGGGAATTCACTGATTCGCTTGCTGACGTGAAAGCCTGCATTCCTGGCATGGGCCCCGCCTGGCCCGGACATGTCGTCCTTTCTCCGTATTGCCGAATCTGGTGTGTTAATGCTGGGTCTGGTATGTTCGCGGTTACCCGAGGGAGAGAGGCTGGGGTGTGAAGGTCCTTTCCCAGGGTCCTCGTCAGGTTTGGGTCTTGGGCTTTGCCGGCCTCAGAAAACAAGTTGTGGGATCCAGGCTCGCTTTCTTCGGCCCTTCTCGGCCCTGCCCTCTCTCTCATCCAGGTCTCTCCCCTAGATCAGGGTGGAGAGAACGTTCTCTGCAGCTTAGTCTCTGGCCCAGCTGCTCATGTCTTTCTGGCACCCGAGCAGACATTGCAGATACGTACATGACAGCAGCTGTGGTCCAGGGCACCTTTCTGTACAAAAGCAGGTGAGGGGCCAGACCTGGCCGCCAGGATGTCGTGTGCTGGCTTCTATACAAGACCCCGCAGAGAAGGCGGGCGCTCCTTCCGCCTCTCCCCTGCAGCCCCCCGTGCGTGTGGTGCATGTTCCGTACGTCTCTGTCCCTCTGCAGACTTTTGCGCCCTCCCACGTCGACGTGCATATTTCCCAGCCTCAGCTGTCTGCGCATCATTTTTGCCACGCTTTATTAACATTTACTAATATTTTCCTTAAGCTGAAACCGTTGCTGAGATGTGCCTATAGTCGCATTTGCGTGATACACGTTAAAATAAATAAGTTAGATTTTACGGGGCGCCCAGGTGGCTCGGTCAGTTCAGTGTCCAGCTTTGGCTCAGGTCATGATCTCATGGGTTCGAGCCCCGCGTGGGGCTCTGTGCTGACAGCTCGGAGCCCGGAGCCTGCTTCGGATTCTGTGTCTCCCTCTCTCTCTGCCCCTCCCCCGCTCAAGCTCTGTCTCTCTGAAAAATAAATAAACATTAAAAAAAATTTAAGAAAGAACTTAGATTTGAAAATGTTCACCCCTGTGCTATGCGAGTGAATTTGGGATAACATCAGAGGTCTGGATGCCATCAGGGAGGCCTCGATGTCCTGGAATAGAGCAGTTGGCATGATTTTCGGTTCCTCCTCCCGAGGGCCTGTCCTTTGTTAGCGGCACTGCCCTACCTATGTGCGAGTGTGGACGCACAGATGAGGACGGAGGCTTGTTTTGGTTAACGGTCGCCTGTCAGAGGCTGATAAACCTAACACCGGAGGTGTACGCGAAGGGACCCCAGGACCCCAGGAAAGCACACGGAGAGAAGGTGGCATTGGAGCTGCGACCTGAGCTACAGTTGTGCAAGCAAGCCAAGGAGGACGTGTCGAGCACAGTCAAGAGGCTGGCTTGAAGAAGGCCCTGAGGGTTCGGGGAGGAGGACCCCCTTGCCGGGGGCGACAAAGGATGCAGAATGAGAGGAAGGACCAGAAAGGACTGGGAAGGTGGTTCAGCAGCTGAGCGCCAGGCGGCTGAAGGCTGGAGCCCTGTGCGTGTGGAAGCCACGGATTCATCTTTGACAGTAAATCTGGAGGTTGTGGGAGCAAAGGACGGGGGAACATGGAGAATCTGTCCGAATGGTGGCCGTCAAGTCCACTTAGCGCCCAGGGGACGTGCTTACGTTGCGTTAGGTAAAGAAGCAGCAACACGGAATTCTGCGATCGTAAGAATTAACATACAGACTAATTTGCGGGGACAAAGGGGGCTGGAAGAAATTCTCCTACGTGAGAACACTGGTTGTATCAGGTTTAGTTATTCAAGTGTACTTATTTATGTGAGTTATTTCCTCTGTCTTCCAGATTGCTTTCTCTGTGTTTTCCCCACGTCATAATTTTTTAAAAATTTAAAAAGATTTTTAAAAACGTTTATTTGTTTTTGAGAGGGAGCGTGTGGGGAGGGACAGAGAGAGACGGCATCGATCCCGATGCCGGGCTTGAACTCACGGACCGCGAGATCATGACCTGAGCTGAAGCCGGACGCTCAACCGACTGAGCCACCCAGGTGCCCCCATAAGTTGTTTTTTTTTTTTTTTTTGTAATTTTTAATGACGCTCTCCATTACAAATCTCTGGCTTGGCTTCTGTGCTCGTGTGTTTCCCAATTTCCAAATAACAAATCCATGAGGGTTCAGACTCGCGGGGGCTGGGGTGCCAGCAGGCGGTATGTTTGCGCCCGGAGGTCCCGCGACACTCTGGAAGGCTGAGCGCAGGCGGCTCTGTGAGCCACTCTCGGGGCCGCCTCTGCCCCGGCCAGTTGTTGGGAGGAAGTAACAACCTTAGTTTATAACCTGACTAATGCTTTCCCCTCCTGGATGTTTCCCATGTTGAGAGGATATTAAAATCTTGGCAGGCCTCTCGGTCTGCACTAGTCAGAGGCCCGTGCTGGACTCAGCCGCCACCCTTGGGGTCCGGGCCAGATGTTATAAGCGAAACCCTATTTTAACGAGGTCCTTCTGGTATTTCTTTTGGGCGCCGTCCAAGGCGGTCCATTTTACACCAGATTCCATGTTGTGCGGGTCGTCTAGAACAGGGCTGCAGCCCATAAAAACGTCCTCGCTGCACTCAAGTTTTCTGTGGCAGAATGTCCGAGAATTAGGAGAGAAGGTGAGGGCTCGGTCTCGAGGATTTTATATAGACGCATATGTACACACACACATGTGGTGTTATATTCACATGTATATATAAAGAGATTGAATGTAAAGCTCATAGGAGCACATGTGGCGATGAAGACACAGTCCAAAAGAATTCTCCACATAGTTTTGTGCTTTTTGCCACGGGTCACAGTAGAGTTTTCGTTCGGTGAGAATTGCTTCTTGGGCAGCAGATGTAACCGTCTGGTGAGACGAATCCATCACTTCCAAACAGGAGAAGTGAACCGACCGCAAATGAGCCTCCAAAGATGTGAGGGTGTGTGTTTTCTTATTCTGTCACCTTTTGTGTTGACAGCTTCTCGCTCCGTGTGTGCGTCTGTGTGTTTGTGTGTCTGATTTATGTGACCCAGCTAGCATGTCATGACCCTTGGCCTCCCTTCCATCTGTTTTTGTCAGCTCCCGCCCCGCCCCCACCACCTTAAGTCACCCCCGTCCCCACCCCGAGAGGAAGACAGCCGCTTGCCAGACAGCTGCCGTCGTGTTGCACAAACTTTTACGATCCAGGAAATATTGATTCCCCCGTGGATAGGGATGTTACAGGAATGTCGATATTCGAAGAAAGGAAAGGAAGTGCCCCATAACAAATGAGCGGTCCCTGGTTCTGTTTTCAGAATGACTCTTGCAAAATCCCTGCCCTGGAGCCGTGGGGAGTGGATCCGTGCTTTAGCCGGTGGCCGTCGGCCACCCCTGAATCACAGGGCCCTCCCAGCGGCCAAGGCCGTTCACCTGTCCCTCACAGGACGGCTTTCGCAGGCACGCTCGAGTCGTTTTACAAACCTCCCAACCACAGACTCTCAACTGCCTGTTTTCCCGTCCCCTGGGGACATCCCCACCTCGCTACTGCCTCTCCGTTATACTGGTGAAAGTGTACTCCCAGGAATGTCCTGTCCTCTGTCTTCTGCGGCTTCCCGGTCCCTGCACGTGGCCCCGTGTGGTGTGGTGAGACCCCTTCTTTCGGGACTTACAAGCGATCCATTCTTTCTATGGCCTGAACCCCTCTGGGTGGCCGCTCAGTCACCTCTTTAAATTAAAGCCCTGTGGGTTTGATGGGACGGTGAGGTCCCTTTTTCCCTCTACCCGGAATCTTAGGATTGAAAGAGACCTCGGAGATCGTTTAATTGTGCCTGTTTGGTCGCCAGAAAAGGAAGCCAGAGAGCCGCGGAGGGCAGACCCAGGCCTCGTAGCACCTGCTGAAGAGTGCGACTTCACACCCGCAAAGAAATAGTACCACGTTCCTCCCTCGCTGCGTCTGATTTGGCTTGTTTGCCGTCACTCTTATTCCAGAGGCAGCTCTCATCAGGGGAGTGTGTCTGAAAGATACAATTCATCCTTGTTTGCTTTTTGTAATACAGAAAGCATTCGGCCTCCTAGTTTTTGCAACATAGAACTTGTTTGCAACTTACTTGCCTAAAAGATGTGCTAGAAATCGTATGGCTGAACTAGACGACCTTCTTCCTCTTTTCTAAAGTCTGCCTGAATCATTTCGAGGTTTCGGGAGTGTGTGGTGTTGTGAGTGAAGAGCGTGGAGTCGGTCAGATGTCTACTTGCTGGCTGCGTGCCCTTGGGGGAATCGCTTACCTGCTCTGTGACTCAGTTTCCCCCATCGCTTACACGGAGTCAATATGACGAACTCATAGGCTGCTGCCAGCTCTCTGAGCTAATTCTTGGAGAGGGCCAATCCACATAATAAGCACCGAATATCATCACCTTTATTCTTGTTCTCAAATAACATCATAGTTTTTCTCTTCAGGTGTGTGTATGCCCAGCAGTGCTCTTTGGTGGTTGTTTGAACTGCCCCTCGTACGGCACCGTCATCTTTGTTTAAAACCCGTTTTCCTTCTGTTTTGCTGTTGTACCTACGCCCTTAATTCTTGTCCTTCTCCGTCAAGCTCCACTCTGAAAATAGCAAGGACTCCGTTTTGTTCAGTTTCTTACCACCCTTCGTCTACATCCACCCCAGTGGTTTCTTTTAGCTTTCCTTCAGCTTCCTTGACACAAACCCGTCGTGAGCCGCGGGGGGCTGTCCCCGAGGAGGCTGCTCTGTGCGTGATGGAGGGAATCTAGATGGGCTTCCTGGAGGCAGGAGGCGTCTTCTTGGCAGCCGGGAGATGCACGAACGCAGAGAGTGCTTCGTGCAGGGGCCGCGGCCTCTCAGGAGAGACAGCAGTCGTTTCCTCCTGAGGGGACGAGATAGGCCTCTGGGCAGCAAGGACGCCTGGCCACAGCCGTGGTGACTAATAAGCAGGTGTCAGGAGCGGTGAACAGGGGGTACTCGGGAGCAGGGTTTCTCAACCTCCGGCTGTTGAAATTTGGCCCCCGTCACTCTGTCATGGGAGCCGTCCTGTGCCTTGTGTGATGCTGAGCGTCCCTAGTCTCTACCTGCCAGATGCCAGCAGCACCCTCCCCGCCCCCCACACACACCTGTGACAACCGAACGTATCTGCAGACATTGCCAAGGTCTTCCTCTGGGGGACAGAATCGCCCTCACTCGAGACCCACCAACCAGTATTCTGGACCAAGAGACCGGAATAAGCAGGGTCATCCTCTAGCCGAGCAGGCACGTGTTTCCGGCCCAGGCGCCCCCTCCGCTTCCTGTCTGTGCCTTCCAGGGGAAGCTCGGAGACATGGCCCCGGCCCCGCAGCACCGTCTGAGGGGCTTCGAGGCGCCTGCTGAGGCGCAGGGCTTGCCCAGCCTGCGGGCTCTAGCTGCTTCGAGCAGGAAAGCCGGAGTCCCCGTGGCGAATGGGTGCCGTTAGGGTGACAGTTTTGTCTGCCACTGCCTAGCGAGAAGGAGGCCCCGTCTGCTGCTGTCGACCTCCACGCAGTCAGGCACAGTGGAAGCGGGTCTCCGTGCCTTTGGGCTGCGGTCGCAGGATCCCGCGGACCGAGTGGCTTCTACACAGAGGCTGCTTTCTCACAGTTCGTAGACGGGACGTCCTACACCGGCGGACCAGCAGGTGTGGTGTCTGCTGAGGGCCCGCCGCCTGCTTCGCGGATGGTCTCCGTGGGATGACCGGATCCCACACGGACCCCACACGGACGGGAAGCGGGCACAGGAGCTCTGGGGGCCTCTTTGATAGAAGGGCACTAATCCCTTTCATGAAGACTTCACCCTCATCACCTAATCGCCACCCAGAGGCCCCGCCTCCTAACACCATTGCCTCACGGAGTGGGTTTCAACGTAGGGATTGAGGGGAGACAGACATCGAGTCCACAGCAGGAAGGAATGAAAAACATCTAGGAGGCCGTGACGTTTCTTTTTCCGCACGTGCGCACACGCACACACAAGTTGGCTTCCTTTTCCCATAAAGCTGCAGGTTGTAACTATGTTCAGCCTCGTGGGCCAGCCTGTCCGTCGCAGATACTCGGCTGGCTGTGCCGTCGTCGCACGCAAGCAGTGACACACAATGTATCAACTCGTGGGCGTAGCCTTATTCCGATAAAACTTTATTTGCAGATACAAGCAGTGGGCCAGGCTTGGCCTTCCCCCGATCAGACAGTTCGAAATAAACATGCCGTGCGTGGGCTTTGGGTGGATGTCTGTATTCCAGGCTCATTAAGTATTTAATAAAGACCCTGCTTTCAAAGATGCCTCAGATTGGGGCCCTTGGTATCTGTTGCAGCTAAAGACGGAAAACCAACCCCACGTCTGCCTGGCGTTCCCGTGTCTGCGTCTCCCTGCCAAATCAGCAGGATTTTTAAGGGCCGGCGAGTGATAATCCAGCAGCCTTTGCTGATGTGTCAGGCCGATATTAAGCAGGCAGAATGGTTCACTGTACAGCTAACTCAAGTGGTGTGGGAAGCCATTTGTGAGAGAGGTATGGTTTAGCGGTGTGGGGAGGGCAAGAAACAGAAAACGAGCGCTCTGTTTGTTTTAAATCTCGTTTTATTGCCTAGTTGGGCAAGACCAATTCATGCTCACGCTGTTTCCCTCTCTCACGAGGAAGATGGAAAGGACTTTACTCTTGAAGGTCTTGCGTGCTTCATCTAAAACGTAGTGCTTATTTTAAAGCTTTCCCAGTTTATCATGATCACACCCTTTTTTGCTCCTTGGAAATATTTTCAGCTCAATGGCTGGTCCGCATCGTTGTGTGTTATCTGAATTCTGTGACCCCTTCGCATAGAGAGAGAGGGTGGCTTGATTTTCACCGGCAGCTCTGTACCTGTTGGGTTTTGAAATCGAGTGGAAATGGGAGTGGACCACGGATAGTGTCTCTTGAGGGTTACTTCCTCAGGTCACTGGTTTTCAAGCATGGCAGGGTCAACCAGGCAGTACCTGGAGACACTGTGGGCTGTCAAGACTGGGAGGGGGGCGCCACTGGCATCCGGTGGGGGGAGCCCAGGGGTGCTACTCAACGCCCTGTGGGGCACAGGACAGCGGTCCCCACGACAAGGAATGACGTGGCTCCGATGTCAGTCGTGCCACGGCTGAGAAGTCCTGCTGTCGAGAGAGGTAGTGGGGATGCCTCTTCCTAGGCAGCAGGCCTGCTGGCTTCAGTAACGACTCCAGGCCGGCTGAGGGTTAGGCAGCGGGGGCACTAATGCTTTGCCCTCACGCAGCTCTTCCATCGAGGTGCCACCAAGCTCTCTATTCCCCTTCATTTGGCTGGGCCTCTGTTTCCTGTTCTTCGGAAGTTGTTTGTAACAACTTCCACACCTGCCATTGAGCCAGTCCTGAGTGTTTCCGTCTCTGTCATTGATATCACTGCTTTGTTGGTATGCGTGTCCCCTTGGGCGGAAGAAGACGTACGTCAAAAGCTGCAGGAAAGCCGAAGAGGCAGAAAGCCCAGAAGTCCTACGTCTCAGGCAGACTGGAGGTGAATGCGCTCATTAGCCTTGCAGCCCAGTTGGGGAGAGAGCAGCGCCGGCACGGTAGAGTGTGGGCCCCCCCGGGGGAGAGGCATCCAGTCTGGAGACGCCAGTCTTCCAAGATGGCGCCTCTCACGGGCGCCGTGGCCTGAGACCAGGTGCTCAAGCAGGCCTTGCTTGCGTAGTCTGTGAACATCTCTCTGTTCCACCACGAAAGAGCGTCAGGACTGCAAAGTGTGCGAGTGACTGCTTCGTCCAGTGTCCTCACTGCACAAATGAGGAGAGGTGGAGAAAGAACCCGTCTGCGGGTTCGTGGTCTTCTCTAGACTCAAAACCGTGTGTCGGCCGTGTCACTGTCACAGCTGCTTCTCTCATCAGCTCCTTGAGGTCCTTGCTAACCCCATACCGAAGAACAGGAAACAGAGGCCCAGCCAAATGAAGCGACCTGGCCCAGCCACTCATGGGGGATCGAGGGCAGACCCAGTGGTCCGCCTGTTGCTGACATTTTCTCCACCTGGCCCTCCTGCAAGAAGGAAGTCTTAAAAACAGATGGATTAAAGAAAAAAAAAAAAGCCCCAAACCAAAAAGAAACCAAAAACATTGAGAGGTCATGCATAGATTTGCCCAAAGAAATGAAGCTAAGGTGATTTTATTTATTTATTTACTTATGTACTTATTTATTTTTAAGTAGTCTCCATGCCCAACGTGGGGCTTGAACTCAGTACCCTGAGATCACGAGTTGCGTGTTCTACCGAGGGAGCCATCCGGGAGTCCCGGCAGCTAATGTAAATCTAAGCAAATAGGAGGGACTCGTGTCAGCAGTGACGTGGAACAATACCGCATGTGTTTCTGAAGATATCTGGTTTCCAGTCATGATTTCCTGTGCCCTCTAGTAGGGGACACAAGTTTCAATGACACGTGTTCAAGGTCATGGCACTCCCGTATACCTTTATCTGCTCAGTCACTTTGCTTCAGCGGGGGAAGTTCATTGTCACGATCCCTCGCCCACACTCTTTGCAGTCTTAGGTTCCCGCCGCTTGGGTTAATCTTCACTGCTTCATCCCTGTCTTGCAACACATCTTCACGGAACATTGTCCTCGCCACCTTCTAGAAGTGCAATATATATTGCAAAGCATTATCACGGAGAGAGATCAGAAACTCGGGCAACGAAACCTCAGTGGCAGCATTTAAGCCCCCGGATGCAGAAGGACATCAAGGACGGGCGTTGAGTTAGACGTGAGCTTGCACCTCGTCCTTCACACGTTGCCCGTGCGGCACCGGGAACCACCAGCGTGTCCCGCCTGGGAACGGAGGTGGCATCCACCCAGAGGAGCTGAGAATTCTGGTTCCTGTGCTTGTGGGTGTCACGGGGGGCGGCGGAGGGGGCGGGTGAAACAGCGAAGCCTGGAGTCATGCAGTCTGGAGGTGACATTTACTGCAGCGTCGCTCATTGTGTGCGTGAGCCTTGAACCACTTACCTAATTTCTCCAATGTTTACTCTTCTCGTGTGTAAGGCAATAACCACAGCAACTGAGCAGCTGCCCTGTAGAGATAGTGGACAGAGTGCCCAGGTTTGGTTAAAGGAAGTAATGCGGTTGGAACCTGCGATTTTGTGTGCCTTAAGTGGCAGTTCTGTGGCTGGTGTTGGGAAGAGAAGAAAAAAGGGACAGAGGAAGGAAATACTCTGCATTTCGCGTCCCCTCCCGAATTCCTATGTTGAAATCCTGACCCCCGCTGTCAATTGTGTTAGCGGGTGGGGCCTTTGGGAGGTGGTTAGGTTGTGAGGACGGAATCCTCACGCATGGGATTCGTGTCCTTTTAAAGGAGACCCCCACCCCCCACCCCCGCCCCCACCCAGAGCTAGCGCACCCCTTCTGCCACGTGAGGACACGGAAAAGACGGCCGTCTATGAACCGGAGAACAGCCCTCACCAGACACCAGGTCTGTCTGGCACCTTGATCTTGGACTTCCCACCCCCCAGAAGCGTGAGGAATAAGTGTCTGTTGTTTGTAAGTCCCTCGGTCTGTGGGATTTTGTTACAGCTGCCGACTGTAGAAACTAAGACATACACCAGAAGCTTGACCTCTCTTCTGCTGTTGCCCCTGAGTCATTGAGATCGACCTCTTCTTAGGAACCTTGTCTGCTCTCCGTGCTGTGCTCTGATTATGGCATCAGTAGATGTTTTTAGGTCGAGTCACCAAGGAAGCTAAGAGTGGTTTCCCACTGCCCGGGTTTGGATCTCAGCCCCAGCCAAGTGTCTGGGGCCTGTGGGTTCCTGGAGGGATCTCAAGACCTGGCCTGTAAAAGGGAAAGTTGCACTTGGGGTAGCGAGGCAGAGCGTTACCAAGAGGCTTTAAGGGAAGTCGTGGCGAGTTGTTGGAGCGGTGCCTGGCGGAGAGGACGCACCACACAAGGCCTGCCCATCATGTTTATTGTTCGTGCAATTCCTTGCACAAGGCCCTTTAAAGATACCAACCAGGAGAATAAGAAATGGCCCTCGAAATCCGGTGTCCCGTGCCCTTAGCTGGTCGAGACCGCAGATGGAGGAGAAGGCAGGAGCCGGGTGAGTGGGGTCAGCAGGCAGGGAGAGTCAGGAGTTTGTAAGACGGACAGATCACTGTGGCCCCGGGTATATGGTGAAGACCCCAGGCAAGAGCGAGTCGGGCCAGGAACCAACTTGCTCCTGCTCTGTGCACTCACCTGGGGTTTTCCATCTGCACTTCTGGCAACCTGACAGATGAAAGCTTGGAGATAAGATTTCTAGCAGGGCCGAGAGCAGGGCTGAGACTCAGGATATAGTCACTGGTTAACACTGGAGGGGGTGGGGGTTGTGTTATGGCCACTGGAGGGGGTGGGGGTTGTGTTATGGCCACCGGAGGGGGTGGGGGTTATGTTATGGCCACTGGAGTGGGTGGGGTTGTGTTATGGCCACAGGGGTGGGGGAGGGGGGATGTGTTATGGCCACAGGGGTGAGGTGGGGGAGGGGTGGGGGTTGTGTTATGGCCACAGGGGTGGGGTGGGGGAGGGGTGGGGGTTGTGTTATGGCCACAGGGGTGTGGTGGGGGAGGGATGGGGTTGTGTTATGGCCACAGGGGTGGGGGACACATAGGAGGAGGGAGAAGAGCAGGCCGGGGGGCAGCCCGCGGGGAGGGCCTCGGAGGGGCAGTCCCGTGCGGCCTCAGTTAGGTGCTTACAGTTGTGCGAGGCAGTTCGCAGCCTCTGTGCAGCGGATTGTAAAACCAACAGCGGCTACCATACGACTCTGTGAAATAAAGTCCACGTTTTTATATATTCTTTATAATCAGGCACTGGGGAGCCGACAGGCCTGGGTTGAGGAGGAGTGGAGAGTAGAGAAAGGAGAGGAGGCCGCACACACAGGAAGCCTCCTTTCACGGAGGAACATTCCCATCTGCTGAGCACTGTGGTTATTGCCTCGGCTGTTTGGGTCCTGCCCACGCGAGGCACAGGGCCTGCCGTGTGGAATCCGACGGAGGCCGGGCCTGCTCCCTGCCACCGTCGTCAGTGTGGCGGGTGAAGGTGGCGTTGTAGCCGCGGGAGGGAGGGCGGCAGGGACCCCGAGGAGTCCCGTGCTGGAGGGCCACACGTAGGATGTAGGATGAGCCAGCGGGGATGGGTCGTGCTGCCTGGGGAGACCCCCCTGGGAGCAGGGTTTGCAGGACCCCCACAAGCAGCGGGGGGGCTGGCCCAGCCCAGGAGAAGCCACACCAAGGGGGTAACTCTGAGACAGGTCCGAAGGGTCCAGCCTTGTGGGACACACAGACGCCGGGGACACTCCAGCATTGCCGTGTGTGAACGGTGGGCAGGGCGGCCGGCAGGTAGACGCTTCACCTCAGAACTGCTCCCTTCTCTTCCCACAGTATAAATGGTGAGAGAGTTCAGAGTCACAAGTGCCTTTGGCCCCACCGCACCCCCAGCCTGGGAGCCGAGCAGAGGGGTCCCTGTTAATCACACAGCCTCCACCCCACAAGGCTTCCCAGCTCCCCGGCACCCCGGCCTCCCCACACCGAGCAAGGTGAACGCGGTACCCCCAGCAGACTGGGCTGCCCCCTCGTGGAGAAGGGCTGCATCAGCCGCGGACTCCGGCAGTAAGATGCCCCCTTACTGTCCTTGAGGAAGGGCCACTGCGGGTTCCCCATCGCCCTAGGACCCCACGTGGGTCATGAGTGCTCCTGCCCCCTGCCCTGCGTTGTTGCCGCCCCTCCTGGAACCGGCGTTGTCTGCTGCGTTCCGGAAGCACCACCCTGACCGACGAGTGTTGAGGGAAGGGTGGGGGGAGCTGGCATCTCTAATAACGACCAGTTATCAGATGAAACAGCTCAAGCCACCCCAGCGGGTCCAGAACAGCCTCCTTTTCTTCGGATGTTTGCTTGTGTGGTTCCTTTACCCCCAGCCGCCTTGAGCGCTCGGAGCCCGACTAAAGACAGGTGCCCTGTGTGCACTGTAGCGGGGTCGGGGGCCACTCGGGGACGGGGAGCTCCGGAGGGACTGATGGAAGGCGGAGAGGAAGCCCAGAGGTGCACTGGCACAACGTTTAGCCAGGGCACGCTGGGCTCTGTTTGGCTCTTAACGCCGAAATGGCTCTACCTCTCAAGCTGTGTCTCCGTCCCCTGCAAGCAGGTCTGACCCTGTTGTATCCCTTCCGCCCTGCCCGTCCCTCCGCTTCTCCCCAGACCCGAAGCTGGGCGTCCCACGGCCACGTGTGCCCCGCTAACGAGGCACGTTCGACTTCGGTGGTGGTGCCGCCTTCGGGCCTCGCGAAACCCCGGCTTCCCTCTCTGTCGCGGCAGGTTTTTCCCACTCGGCGTTCACGTTCGGTATTGAGAGCCACATCAGCCAGTCCAACATCAATGGGACGCTAGTGCCGCCAGCTGCCCTCATCTCCATCCTGCAGAAGGGACTTCAGTATGTGGAGGCCGAGATCAGCATCAACGAGGTAGGTGCCCTCCCCGTCTCCCGGGATCCTGCCGGGATCGCCTCCGTCCCGTCTCTCGCTTTGAACTGACTTCATCCTCACAAGCCTGTCGGATTCAGCTTTCTCTCTAGCTTTTGTAAAGCTCTTTGAGGGGCACCTGAGCGACTCAGTGGGTGACGCATCCGACTCTTGGTTTCATCTCAGGTCGTGATCTCGTGGTTTGTGAGTTCGAGCCCCGCTTCGGGCTCTGCGCTGACAGTGCAGAGCCTGCTTGGGATCCTCTCTCTCTCTCTCTGCCCCTCCCCTGCTCGGGCTCACTCTTTCTCAAAATAAACCGATAAACTTGAAACAACAGAATGAAAAAGAGATCTAAAAAAAGTACAGAAGTAATCTATCCTGTGTTCTATCATTTCCGTTCCCCCACCATTTTGCAAAAACCCCATCTTTGAAAACACCCAAATTTCTGCCTGTCCTGTGTGCATTCTGCCGGCAGTGGTCATCTCCTCTTGCCTCTTTTTTTTTTTAATTTACTTTTGAGAAGGAGGGAGAGACAGCACGAGTGGGGGAGGGACAGAGAGCGAGAAAGGGAGATAGAGGATCCGAAACAGACTCCGCACTGACGGCAGAGAGCCGGATGTGGGGCTTGAACTCATGGACTATGAGATCATGACGTGAGCTACAGTCGGATGCTTCATGGACCGAGCCACCCAGGCGCCCCTCCTCTGTCATCTCAGATTGGATGCCCGAGGCGGTTTTCCACCAGCCCCGCGAGGTCCCGTCTAGTCTCTTTTCCTGCATAACAGTGAACTGTGGGGATAGGGGCGCATGACCCCAGAGGCAGAAGACCTGAATTGGGGTGCCTGGATGGCTCAGGTCATGACCTCACGGTTCACGGCTGCTTCTCTTCCTCAGCAGTGCCGGCTCCAACGTGTGTACAGGAGAACGTAGAGGTCGTCTCATTGGTGACTTAGGCTTGCGGTCATTAAATAGGGGGGCCACGTGCATTTAGAGTTTAAACTAGGAGGTGTTTTCGTTACTCTGGGCACGTGATACTTTTGGCCGAGTAGTCATCCCCTTGAGGTGTGAATGAATATGTGAAGAAGGCAGGCGATACGGAAGCACGCTGACCCGTTGGCCGACAGCGGGCACGCCGTGGTGGGGACCGAAGGGTGAAGATGGTTGACGAGGTGACCGGCTGCTTGTTCACACGTTTTGTAGGGTTTCGTATCGTTTGCTTGTTTTTGAATATAGTATCGTGACCAGAACTCGGCTGGTGTCACGTTTCGTTTAGCTCATGTCCAGCTGAAACTCACGTCTTTCCGGCCTTCCTGATTTCTGAGGTAATTCAAGGTCGGAACGTACAGAAACGTGTTTGCACATTAAGCAGACACGACCCAGAAGCACTGAGTTTTGTATGACTAATATTTGGAGCAGAGACAGAGGGAGACACACAGTCTAAAGCAGCTCCAGGCTCTGAGCTGTCAGCGCAGAGCCTGACCCAGGGCGTGAACTCACGAACCAAGAGATCATGACCTGAGCTGAAGTCGGACGCTTAACCGACTGAGCCACCCAGGCGCTCCTGGAGTGATTTGGAAGGAAAGAACATTCTTCTGTGTTTTTAAGTGTGCATGGAAACTTTTTCATTGCAAGTAGAAGCCAGCGCATCAAAAGCTGTGGGAAGAAGAGGAATTAAATTAAAACGAGTAGGAATTGAACAGTGCTGTCGTCCGTATGTCACGGCTAGATTTAATCCACACCCTGAACCCAGAACGTCATTTCAATGGCAGCAGGTTCACATGGTGTTAATTCGGACAGACGGGTGCACAAGGAATCAAATCCTGAACTGTGCTAGTATCTCTAAATTGGCCTTGGGTTTCTGAAGAGCTGCCTCTTCCGTGTAAAAGGGTAGTTGGTCACAGGTCTGCCCACCAGCCATAGCACCTGCACACAGCTTGTCAGCCCCAGCACTGCCGCCTTGTGGGGGCAGGTGACTGTGCTGGGGCATCCTGTACACGGTCCAGCGTGTTGAGCAGCGTCCCCGGCCTGCACCCACTAGATGCCAGTTACATCTGTCTAGTGGGGACAGCCCACGATGTCTTCAGACATTGCCAGATGTCCCCTCAGAGGGAACAGTCACTCCCCGCTGGGAACCCCTGCATCCAGCATAGCACTTTTTGTCGTGAAATAGCAAGGTTCACATGGCACTAATGCCCCAATTCAGTCTGGTGTTTACCCAATACGGAGTCGGTCATGACCCCAGAATCTCCATGTGCGCCGCCCCCCGCAACATCCCGCTGTGCCCCCCCTGCCCCTCCCAGCCGACCCCCCCCACACCCCACTGTGCCCACCTGCCCCTCCCGGCCATCCCCCCCCACACCCCACTGTGCCCACCTGCTCCTCCCGGCCGTCCTCCCCCACACCCCACTGTGCCCACCCGCCCCTCCCAGCCGTTCCCCCCCCACACCCCACTGTGCCTACCTGTCCCTCCCGGCCGCCTCCCACACCCCACTGTGCCCACCGGCCCCTCCCAGCCGTCCCCCACACCCACTGTGCCCACCGGCCCCTCCCAGCCGTCCCCCACACCCACTGTGCCCACCCGCCCCTCCCAGCCGTCCCCCACACCCCACTGTGCCCACCCGCCCCTCCCAGCCGTCCCCCACACCCACTGTGCCCACCCGCCCCTCCCAGCCATCCCCTACACCCCACTGTGCCCACCTGTCCCCAGCCCACTGCGGACTCCACGGGTGTTGCTGTGGACGCCCAGTCCCCACTGGCTCCCCTCCGGGCACCGACAGCCGTCCCCATGCTCTCTCCCCAGGATGGCACGGTGTTCGACGGCCGCCCCATAGAGTCCCTGTCCCTGATCGATGCGGTGATGCCCGACGTGGTGCAGACGCGGCAGCAGGCCTTCCGGGAGAAGCTCGCTCAGCAGCAGGCCAGTGCGGCGGCCGCGGCCGCGGCGGCCGCGGCCGCGGCGGCCACGACGGCCACGGCGGCCCCGACAGCCGTTGCTCAGCAACATCCACCAAAGAACGGAGAGGCCACGGTGAACGGGGAGGAGAACGGAGCCCACGCGATAAGTACGTGCGGGGCTCTGGGGGTGGGCGAGCTTCTGGCGGTTTCTCTGCTCCGTCTGTGTGAGTCGGCTAGACTCTTCGCGATCTGCCCGCCGTGCGTGCTTAGGCGCTGTGCTGTCCGCGTGCTGTTTGCCCGCGAGGGCTTCACACCGTTTTCGGGAGGTCCTTGGATGCGACGGTCTGGACGCACATAGCCCTGATTTTGGGGCACTGGGCTCCTCTGAGAGCTCCTTTCGTACAGCAGCGAGAAGAACTGTGTGACTACCGTTCGACATAAGAGGGTTTCATTTGTGGAGGCCACGGGTCCTGTCATTCGGCCTCCCGTGCTGAGTGAGTTTGGCCGAGATCCGCTGGGAGGGTTCAGCTCACAGATCAGCCCGAGGTCCTATCCAGAGAACCTGACTCTGCTCTGATCTGCGGCTCATGGACTCAAAGACTGCTTCAGGGTCTAAGTTCGAAGTGTGCTTTTGTGTGTGTGTTTCTTAATCTTGTCAAGGAAAGCAATTTGGCATTGGTGAACTTTAAGAAATCCGTACGTCTGCCAAGACAGAAATTTTCCCAACTTGTAAATTGCACGGATTTCTTTTATTTATTTTTGTTTTTTTATGTTTCTTTATTTATTGATTTATTTTCACATTTTATTTATTTTTGGGGGAGAGACAGAGCACAAGTGGGGGAGGGGCAGAGAGAGAGGGAGACGCAGAATCCGAAGCAGGCTCCAGGCTCTGAGCTGTCAGCGCAGACCCCGACGCGGGGCTCGAACTCAGGAGCTTTGAGATCGCAACCTGAGCCGAAGTGAGATGCTTAACTGATCGAAACCCCCCCGGGCGCCACAGAATTCCTTTTAAATCCTAAGAAAATGTAATGGAGCACGGCTGCGTGCAGACACGCACGCTTCTTAAAGCACACTGGCCACACACACACGGAGCCTTCGATCCAAGGGTGCCTCTGGGTTGACTTCCTCGTTCCGGGGAGCATCCCTGACAGCTCGCGGCCACCTCCCCCCTGCCACGTAGTCCTCCGCCTTCCGCGTTCCCTTTATTCCGTGAGGCCTGCTGCCACCTGCAGTTTGCGTCATGTTGCTGCAGCGCAGGTTGAAACCAGACCGTGGTGTCTGAGGCGGTATTTTGTGCTGACCTTCAAGAGTCTTTCCTCTCCTGCCGCTTGGGAGGAAAACAGCCGCCCTCCGGGATGGTTTCCAGGTGGCATTTAGCACGGCCAGTGTCCACGGTCACCAGGCTTCCTTGGGCATTCAGAACCTGGATCCCGTGGCTCATCCAGGGAGGCCTGTCCGCTTAGAAAGCATGGCGGTTCTGCTCAGCTCGAGAACTCCGATACAAAGGTGACTTCAGGACGCTAACGGCACCGGACCCCCACGAGTACAAGGGTGTTTGCAGGCAGGGGTGCGGGGTGGCGGGCATTCTGCAACAATGGTGGCGTCTCCCGGTAGGAGCTTCACAGACAGAGACGTGATACTCAGGAGCGCCTGGATGGCTCCGTCGGTTAAGCGTCCAACTTCGTCTCAGGTCACGAGCTCACGGTTCATGGGTTCAAGCCCTGCATTGGGCTACGTGCTGATAGTGCGGAGCCTGCTTAGAGTTCTCACTCTTTCCTTTGTCTCTGCCCCCTTACCCCCAACTTGTGCTTGCTTTCTCCCTCAAAATAAATAAACTTAAAAAAAAAAAAAAAAAAAGGTGTTACCTCCAAAAGGTGCTCGTAGATAACACGTGTCACCCCATCTGGAAAAGAGCAACCTTCAGGCTCTAGCTGGCTGTCGTCATTGTTCCCCAGTGTCGTGGTGGTGGTTAGACATTAGCCTGGCCCTAATTAGGAAGAATAAATAAATTTGTATTTCTCTATCAAATTTGGAGAGTGTTGAACTAAGAAAATGCCATATATTTACTACATTACACAAAAGCCAGGATTCAGTTACGATCGTCAGAGGTAATAGAACTAAGTACACGAAAAGAAGGTGTTTCTAAGACTCAAGTGCCCCCAAGAATGCGTTTCTTTTATACTGGTCAGCCACGTGTCTTTTCCTATCTCTTGTGACAGATAATCATTCGAAACCAATGGAAATAGACGGGGACGTTGAGATTCCACCCAACAAAGCCACAGTCCTTCGGGGCCACGAGTCCGAGGTGTTCATTTGTGCCTGGAACCCCGTCAGCGATCTCCTAGCTTCAGGGTAAGGATGCCAGGTGGTGGGTGCTGCAGGGCCCGTGGGGTCCGAGATGCTTTCCGGAACTGTGCCTCATGGAGTAAGTGCTGCCCTCTTCTGTGTGCGGAGCACGGCCTGGGGCTCTCTGTGCCGCTCTCTTCCCCGGGCTGTGAGGGAGTCCTCCTTCCACGCTGTGTTCTCAGTGGGGTGGAGAGCAGCGCAAAGACACGTTAAATTACTAAGAGCGGCAAAAATGGCGAGCAGGAAAACACGGCCCGTGAGCGTGATTAAGAAGACACAGGCCGTGGGCCAGAGATAGCTGACGTAGGCCGCCCGGAAGTCTGATGGGCTTTGTTTCCACTGGACCCGGACGCTGAGTGCATGTGCGTGTTCATTCTGCAGATCCGGAGACTCAACGGCAAGGATATGGAACCTTAACGAAAACAGCAACGGGGGCTCCACGCAGCTCGTGTTGAGGCACTGTATACGAGAAGGGGGCCATGACGTCCCCAGTAATAAAGACGTGACCTCCCTGGACTGGAACGTAAGCCCCTGCCGCCACCCAGACGCTTAAGCCCCCGGAGACCCTCCAGCGCCGCGGGGGGCGCCCCTGCGAAACACAGGGGAGCGGGCGGTCCCGTTGGCGAGCACCCCCAACCCCGGGGGCCGGTGGTACGGGTGCTCTCTGTTCCTGAGAGCTTCTCACAAGGCCGTGTCGGGCAGACCCCTGGCTGGGGGTTCAGAGGCTCGTCTTCCCATCATTAAGCAAGATGAGCCCGGTGGTTTTCCGGGGGGGGGGGGGGGGGGGGCCGTTCCGCTGGCCGGGATGTGAGGCGCTACCCGGGGAAGGGGACGTGTCCCCTCGCTGTCTCGACAGCAGGCGTCACGTGCATTTGGACGTGGGAAGCCCGCAGTCCTTCGTGACTTCTGTACACTTTCGTTTCCGTATGTGCAGGCACGGTTTTCAAAGCTTCCTTAAGCCTCACTACCGTCACGTCTCATACGGTGGTTGTAACTGTGCCACCGGGGTGAGCGGTGGCAGCATCTCCCCTGTTCCTGCGCCTGTCCTCACGGTGCCTCACGTTGTGGGTTCGGAGCAGTGTGGGCTCCAGGAGGCGCACAGGCTCGGTCTGTCCCTTCCCTGGGAGCCAGCTCCTGCTGGGAGAGTGGCCTCGCCCTGGGATCAGCTGACGGGCCGTCTTCTGTTTTCGACGCTGCCCCCACTGAGCTGTTGGTGGTGCTGTCTGTTTCTTTCTGGCCCGCAGAGCGACGGGACGCTGTTGGCCACAGGCTCCTATGATGGTTTTGCGAGAATATGGACGGAAGATGGTGAGCCCGGCCTGCCTCGTGTGGGGTGGGAGCAGGCGTGCCCCAGTGTGGAATCACCCAGTGAGCCGACCATGGCTTTGAAGTCAACCTGTTTGTTGTTTCCCTACGTAACAGGCAACCTGGCCAGCACCTTAGGGCAACACAAAGGCCCCATCTTTGCCTTGAAATGGAACAAAAAGGGGAATTACATTTTGAGTGCTGGTGTAGACAAAGTGAGTATTAGCTTGACGTAGGTGTCTCTCATCTGCAGATGCTTATTTATTTTTAATCTCTGGATCACATCCTGGGTTTTGTTTGTTTGTTTTTTGGTTTTTTAATGCTGAGAATTTCTGCTGCTTAAGATAGCAGAAGAGGTTTATTCGGTTTTGTTTTTGTGGGTTTGATCTGACTGTTCATTTATAATACGTACGCTCTCAATATAGTCTACCGTTCCACAGACCTTTGTGCCAGACTTCCACCCCTGTTTTTGAGGTGCATTATTCGGTGACACAGGAAGTCCCCAAATTGCATTTAAATATGCAACGCTTGAACAAGCAAAGGGGTGTGGGACGCACTGGACGGAAACCCTTCACCACTGGGCCATTTTGGAAACACGGACTGTCTTCTCTCGAGAGGCCAGGCTTCTGTTTCCCTGATTCGATACATCGTTACTTCCTGTGGAAGGGCTGCGGGCCTCTCCGAGCACGGCAGTAGAGCGGAGCCGCGCACGAGCGGGCACGCCCCTGACGGCCACGGAGCCGCTGGACGGGGCTGCCGGTGGATGTGATGGGGTCAAGGCCGGGCGGCCACGAGCACCCAAGTGCATGTAGAAGCCATGGGTGGGCAAGGAATGAGGCGGTGTAGGTGCCATCTGGCTCTGAGTCTGAACCCGTCCTGGATTTGTGTCCTCAGTCGCCAACAGCCAGGAGTCCTGACCCCCAAAAAACAGGGATTGGATGGTCATGTCATTCCTAAGACTTGGTGGGAATTTGAAGTCCTTGCTGTGGGGAAATATTATCAAGAAATGGAAACAGAAGGGGAAGAAAAGCATGTCCTCACGGCACTTTGTGTTTGTACACCTGTCAACTGGGTGTGAATACTCTACTTTGGTTTGGTTTCCAGAGGGCGGGCTTGCTTGCTTGCTTTTTTTTTTTTTAACATTTTTTTTTTTTTTAACATTTCTTTATTTTTGAGAGACAGACCACAAGCAGGAGAGGGGCAGAGAGAGAGGGAGACACAGAATCCGAAGCAGGTTCCAGGCTCTGAGCTGTCAGCACAGAGCCCGACGCGGGGCTCAAACCCATGAACCTCTAGGTCACAACCTGAGCTAAAGTCAGACACTTAACCAACTCAGCCACCCAAGCGCCCCTTAAAACAAAATATTTCTTTTTATTATGTTTTTATTTTAAATCTTTTTTTTAATGTCTATTTTTGAGAGAGAGATAGTGCGAGCGGGGGAGGGGCAGAAAGAAGGAGACACAGAATCTGAAGCAGGCTCCAGGCTCTGAGCTGTCAGCACAGAGTCTGACACGGGGCTTGAACTCACAGACTGCGAGATCATAACCTGAGCTGAAGTCAGATGCTTAATCAACTGAGCCACGCGGGCGCCCCAAAGCAAAATCTTTCTTAACTGCCATGGACAGGAAGGTGGAAAGGTTTCAATTAAGGTGAAAGTTCCAGTTGATTAAGACTTAATTCCGGTGGTGTTCACTGAGCGGCCTCTGGTTCCTTCCCTGCGTATCTTCCCAAGATCAGTAAGTTCCTAAGAATCCAGGATTTACTTTGCTTTCCAAGGGGTGGAGGGAGATCATTTTGTCTCCCTGTTTCTCGACCCGTGAACTGGGGCCTGATCCCAGGGTCACGACTACTCTCGGCTGTATCGAAGATCCCCGATTCTTGGGGTGATGGTCTTGGAAGTGTCAGGACTGGCAGCGTCTGTAGCTCTTTATTTGGAAAAGTGCCAGAAAGGTGCTTAATTGCACACTTTTCAACCCGTCTCCCTGTCGAGGGTGAGGGAGCATATAGCCCCCAGTCGAGGCAGAGTATCTAGATGAAAGACAGAATGCCAAATTATCTAATTGATGTTTCTCTGTTGATTGCATGTTGAAACAATAATATTTTGGCCACGTTGGAGTGAAATAAAATATATTGCTAAAATTAATTTTACCCATTTCTTTTTCCTATTTTTTTTTATCTTTTTTTCCTTTTTTTTTTTTTAGAAGAAAGATTTTCTTTTCTTTTTTTTTTTTTTAATTTTTTTTAACGTTTATTTATTTTTGAGACAGAGAGAGACAGAGCATGAATGGGGGAGGGTCAGAGAGAGGGAGACACAGAATCCGAAACAGGCTCCAGGCTCCGAGCTGTCAGCACAGAGCCAGACGCAGGGCTCGAACTCATGGACCGCGAGATCATGACCTGAGCCGAAGTCGGCCACTTAACCGACTGAGCCACCCAGGCGCCCCACCTATTTTTTTTTAAATGTAGTCCCCAGATAATTAAAAATGACCTGTGTGACTCACATTCTGTCTCTTTCAGACCGTGCCAGTTTAGAAGGAAGGGGTGTTCTCGGTCTTTGGTCGTGTGTGAAATTTTTCTAGGGAAATCTTTCGGTGAAGAAGAGTTGCTAACTTTTTCTTTTTGTTTTGCGGAGCACAGACAACAATTATTTGGGACGCTCACACAGGAGAAGCCAAACAACAGTTTCCGTTTCATTCCGGTGAGTTTGTTTTTTTGTTTTTTGGAATTCAGAAATGGTAGTCCATGGCAGCTCAATGTCCCTTAAAGTAATCACGAAGGATTGCAGGAAGGAGGCCACGAAATCTAGCTGGTAGCAGGGGAATGCATGTCACCGACCGCAGAACTGGCGTGGGCGTCTTTCCCCTGCCGTCCCCAGGGCGACGCTGTGTTGGGGTTCCCTGAGACCACGCCCAGACTCCGAAGTTCCCTGGGAGAACTCCCCAGACTCAGCAGGTAGATGTCCTCAGGGGTCAGATGTATTACAGTGAAGAGATACAAAGCAAAATCAGAAGGTGAACGAAGTGAAATCCAGACCTTTCCAAGGGTCCTCTCCCGGCAGAATCACACGGCACGTCTGACATGCCCCCCCCCCCAAAACCAGTGTGATAACATGTGCAAACAGCCGTCTGTCAAGAAAACTCATTAAGTCTCAGTACCCGAGGTTTTTATTTATTATTGTTATTTTTTTTATTTTAGAGTGCATGAGCAAGGGAGAGGGACGGGGTTGTAGAGGGGAGAGAGAGAAGTGGGCGTGGGGGGAGAATCCCAAGCAGGCTCCACACTCAGCACAGAGCCCAACTCAGGGCTTGATCCCGTGACCCCGGGATGATAACCTGAGCCGAAGTCAAGAGTCAGACGCTCAACCAACTGATCCATCCAGGTGCCCTTCGATGCCTGAGGTTTATAATTTTTAATCTTCATTATTTTTTTAAATGTTTACTTTTGAGAGAGCGCACACGCGTGAGCAAGGGAGGGGCAGAGAGAGAGGGCGACACAGAATCCGAAGCAGGCCCCAGGCTCCGAGCTGTCGGCACAGAGCCCGACGCGGGGCTGGATCTCACAGACCGTGTGATCATGACATGAGCCGAGGTCGGGCGCTTAACCGACTCGAGCCCCCCAGGTGCCCCGAGATGATGAGATTTTAGATTGGAGAACAGATCAGTGGAGGCAGAGTTTTGGGATGCCGCAGGGAGGGCTCTGGATCTTGACTGCGGGGGGCAGTCGCACAGAGCCGCCTGTGTGATGAAACGGCATGGGCTGACACACACGTACCATCATCTTTCTGGTCTTGATCCTGTAGGGCTATAAAACACAACCACTGGGGGAGCCTGGGGGAACAGTAATGTTTCAAAATTACACTTAAAAAAAACAAACAAACAGCAGAGAAAGCCAGGCTGAGCCTCGAATGCTGGTCGTTGAACCTCGCCGGCCCCTCTGTGGGCAGGGAGGCCGTGCAGACACCCGCAATGGCTGGGCCTTGGTACCTGCCGCTCACCCGCACTGAATGGTGAGATCACACTGGGGCTTCTGAGGGTCCTGGACAGCGGCCGACTCACGGTGGGGCCAGCCACCTAAGTACAGAGGGTCCCCTCTTTGGACGGCAAGGGCTGGTGGATGTTAATTTTTATGAGCAGGTGGTAAACACTGTCCCCTGAAGTGCCCACCTGAGTGTCCTATTTCCAGGTATATGAATCACGTGGCCCTCACAGTGCAGAGGGTGGCCCGGGAATTCGGGATGTAGCTGGGGCGGTGTTGTAGGCGAGAGCAGCTGGGGTCTTGCCTCTCAGGCTCACGGGAGCGTCACTCCGACCACATGGGATCGGTTCCTTCGTTCTGTGTTGTACACGTGGGAAATGCGCCCCAGGGACCGCGGGGCTGTCCTGAAACACTGCCGGGGATGTGACCAAAAGGGACGGTCTTGGCTTTTGAAGAAGGCCGTGCTCGTTCTCGACCAAGTACACAGCCACAACAGCCACTCCGGGACGGAGCCGCACGCAGAGGCTGATGGGATGCCTCGTGCGGTTACCCACTGTGGAACGTGGACCCCTGCAGAGGCCTGCCTGTCTCACTTAAACACTGAAGAAGAGAAGGGGCAGTCCGATTGTCAGCCTAGCCTGAGTCCTCTGCATTCTTCTCCCGACCCGCTGCTAACTTGCCTTTCAAAGAAACACACGAGACATGGTTATGGTATTGACCAGTTGATGAAAACTTTGTGATCAGAGGTTTGGAGGAAGCTAACCCGCTTTCTCCTAGAAAGAAGGAGGCGTCAGGAGACAGCAGGGATGCCGAGTAGTGCGATGGAGAGGTCTGGTGCAGGGAGAGAGCTGTGAGGTGTAGGGAAGGCCATCGCCATCCCCCAAACCCTCCACAGGGCTCTCAGAGCCCCTAAGGAAATGCCCAGGAGTCAGAAGGGGTGTTCATCACAAGTCCTGAGCCAGCGTCCAGTTGTGTCCCCAAAGGGATCAGTACCCTGCAGTTGGGGGGTGCATTGATGTGTTGCGGGACATTTTTAAAAATCGAGCCATCTTGAACGTAGGGTAGGAAATCTTCTCCGTCTGCTTTTCTCTTTTTCCTCTCTAAAATATGTCACATCAGCCCATGCACCAGTGATGTTCCTGGAAGCAGCAAGGTGCAGATTCTCCCCTCCGCTTTCTCACTGTGTCAGGGGAGCCAGACTCTCGTGCCACGGGGCACGTGAACCGTCACGGGGGTCTCTCCAGAGTGTCCGCTCCACAGATGTGCAGGGCGTGGTGCGGGGGGGGGGGGGGGGGGGAGGCGGGGGTGTCTTTAAGGTCTATGAGGAAAAGAGGCTGTGTTCACACTGGGAAGGTTGTTTTTTTTTACTGTGTTACTAGATCAGGCTTCTTGAGACTCTGCTTTTAATTGTTTTAAATCAACTGAGCTCTGTGCACACCTGGTAAATGTCAATGTCCTCCCGCTGTCCCCTGCTGTCCAGCTCCTGCTCTCGACGTAGACTGGCAGAACAACACTACCTTTGCCTCCTGTAGCACAGACATGTGTATTCACGTCTGCAGACTCGGCTGCGACCGCCCCGTCAAAACCTTCCAAGGACACACGGTAAGTACGGGCTCTGGTTCCGGAGAACGTGCTGGGAGGTGGTGAGCGTCTCCTCAGTGCCTGGGATCGAAAGATACGGAGAGAGATACTCAGTCCGTTCTCCTGCAGCCCTTTGCTGCTTGGGCTCTTGTAGCATCTCTGGTGGTTGGATTTAACCCACTTGGGGGCAGGCAGTGGAGAAAAGACTGGCTGTCAGAGGAGTCAGACGTCAGATTCTGCAGGAAAGACTTTAAAGTAGTTACAAAAATGTGCAAAGACATAAAGGACAGGATGCTTGTAATGAACGAATAGATGGGGAATATCGGCAGGGGAAGGAAAACTATATTCTAAAAACAATAGCCCAGTGGAAATCTGAGAACTGACTGGTATAATGTCTGAAATGGAAAATTTTTTTAAATTTATTTTTGAGAGAGAGACAGACAGAGTGAGAGTGGGGGAGGAACAGAGAGAGAGGAAGACACAGAATCCAAAGCAAGCTCCAGGCTCCAAGCTGTCGGCACAGAGCCCAACAGGGGGTTTGAACCCACGAACCATGAGATCATGACCTGAGCTGAAGTTGGACACTTAACCAACTGAGCCACCCCACCCACTGGCCCCTGAAATGGAAATCTTAATGCGGGGGGGGGGGGGGGGGGGGGGTTCAACCAGGAGATGGGAGTTTTCAGAAAGGTTAGTGAGCCTCAAGTGACATTGTAGAAATAAGCCAATTTAAAGAAGTGATAAAAGATCGAACAAACTTTTTTTTTAACATTTATTTATTTTTGAGAGACAGAGCACAAGTGGGGGAGGGGCAGAGAGAGAGGGAGACACAGAATCTGAAGCAGGCTCCAGGTTCTGAGCTGTCAGCACAGAGTCTGACACAGGGCTCGAACCCACGGACCACAAGATCATGACCTGAGCTGAACTCGGACGCCTCGAACAAACTTTCCAACAGAGGCTTAATGACCTATGAACAGTATGAAGTACTCTAGCATATTTGTGACATGGAGAGAGAGAGAGAGAGAGATAAAAAGAGAATGGAACAGAAAAAATACTGGAAACGGCAATGGCCAACATTTTCCTCCAGTTCGTGGAAAATAAGGAACGTTCGATCCAGGAAGCTCCACTGCCAGCTGATGTGTGATCAGATTCCTTAGTGGGGCACACGAGGCTTTTCGTTGCCTTTCCAGATGAATCTCTATAGCCTCGCAACCCCGTTCACTTCAGCCCCGTTGGAAGACCTGCCAGGGTCACAGATGCCGTTGTCCCCAGCACTTGGTCATTTCCACGTTCCTCACCTTTGCCAGCCTCTGTCCCTACGGGTCCTTGCTTCTAAAAGCAGAGGCATCGACTGTGCTGTTAACATCTCATTGTGTCAGTCAACTGACCCTGCTCTTTATCTTGCTCATCTCTTCCGTCTCTTCTCTAATCCCAGACCCCCCCCCCCCAGCTTTTAATAGAAGTTTTTGCGACTTCCCGCTGTCCCACTTCGAGCTCTGTCACCATCACACGTTTTCAAAGGTAGTCGAGCCTGTTTCTTCCCGAGACTCTGAGCCAACCCTGGTTGCCTTCCGGTGATTATGACTTGGGTTGCGGAGGTAGGGAGAGAAAACTCCACTCCGGGGAAGGGGTTTGCCATACCCTAGAGGATTTACAGATGGCTCTCGCTGGGGGTAGTCCGTGGGTCCGGCTCCACGCTCCTGGGCCCTGAGCCATCTGCCCGTAGGGTAGATCAAGCCAGCCTAGCTGCCCTGTGCTGCTGAGTCTGTCCCCGGAGCAGCACCTGTCACTGGGCACCAGGTTCTGCTGGCATCCCGGACCCGCTTTCTCGCGTACACGTGCACACGCACGAACACCGTCTGCGGCCCGGCCCCTCTGTCCTCCCTTCGCCCAGCCAGTGGCCTGCCCCTGGGACTCCCAAGCTTCCTTCCTCCCTTTTTTTCCAGGCTATCTTGGTAGCACACTGCGGCCGCCCGCTACAACTTTGCACCTGTGCTGTGTTGCGGCATTTTGTCTCCGTGCTGTTTGCTCTGGATTTTGAGCTCTTTGCCCTCCTCGAGGATTTTGTCTGTGGGTGTATCTCTAACGGTTACCACTTGTACGGCCGCGTTCGTCTGCTGGTGCGTTTAGGTCACGTGGCCTTCAACCTGTGTTTTAAGCCCTGGCTTAAATCTCCTTCCACCCCTCCCGCCCCCGCCCCCACCCCCTCCCCCTCCCCCTCCCCCAGAAGAGAAGTTTCTGGAACGGATCTAGACGGAAAACAGCCGTAGTGAAAGGACTTAGGAAAACGATTTTCAGAGTCGGTTTGTAAACAACCGTGGTCTTCCTGGTTTTATGTGCTGCCCTGAATCATGAGTAAATTCACTTGGCTCCCTTCCTAGTTGAGACTGTGTTTTTCCTTAGAGAAATGCAGATGAGGCGGCTGGTTCCGTGTGGCACATGGTTGTGCTTTTATGCAAATGTGAAAGGCAGAGTAAGGAAAAGAGGGAAATGAGAGGAAATGCCACGGCGTCTCCATCTTTGCCATCCGGGCGAGAGGCAAATAGGCTCCTGGTGGAGACGACAGAGCGCTGCTGCCACCTGGTGGCAGGTTGTGGTATCTGCTCGCAAGCCGTTCTTTCTGAAACCCTTTGCTCTTTCAGAACGAGGTGAACGCCATCAAATGGGATCCTTCTGGAATGCTGCTAGCGTCCTGCTCTGATGACATGACATTAAAGGTACGGCTGTCTGCAAGGACGTGCTGTCTCCTCCCAGACACAACCCGCGTACTCTGTGCGTAGCTTCCACTCACTGTTCCTCTCTGCCTGGTTGTTCCCCACACTCTTCCTGCCTCTGTACTTTGTCCCCGTCGCTAACTAGATGTCGCTGTCACCCACGTAACTCCCGTGTGTCCGTCACGGATCCTGCTGAGAGTCCTTCCCTTCCCCGTGGCGCCCTAGCCCTCTGTCCGCCCCTGTTCTGGGCACTGCGTGGCCGGCCACCTGCCGACCGGGCAGCGAGCTTCCCGGGAGCCAGACACGTGACTTAGGTTCACGGAATAGGTGATGTTGAACCATTCCTGGCTGCAGAGACGGCGTCTGCTCACATTGTTCCCGCTGTGTTCTCTAGATCTGGAGTATGAAGCAGGATACGTGTGTCCATGACCTTCAGGCCCACAGCAAAGAGATCTACACCATAAAGTGGAGTCCCACCGGGCCAGCCACCAGCAACCCAAATTCCAACATCATGCTAGCAAGGTAAAGGGCACACGGCCCACAGCCCAGGCACGGTTCCTGAAAGCAGCCTTGCTCGCTGTCTCAGCTCGCCACATGGCCAGTAAGAGTTTTTTGTATCCAAACGGAACAGGAAGTTTTGCTGAGGGGTGTTGCGAGTTTGCTCACGCCCTTCCAAAGGAAACGAGGTGGCTAGCCCGCTTTGAATGCACCGCGAGACTCTCAGGTGACTCGTAACTGGAGGGTGAGGGTCATTTGAACCATGAGGTTGGTGGGAGGGGCTGGTCGTGGGGCCGGGCTTTGAGCCCTTGCTTTAGTGAAGGTTTTTGTGAAGACACAGAAAGGAAACGGAACTCAGTTGGGACGCCGGACCCGACCCGACAATTTATGTTGTGACACCAGACCCGACCCGACCATTTCTGTTGTGACACCAGCATCGGGCGGAGAGGAATGACCAGTCAGGCCACAATTGGCCAGAGTGGTCATAAGTGATGCAGAGGTGGCCTCCCCAGAGCCACGTTACTTTAGGCCGCTGTCCGCGGAACTGGTTGGTCATGATGCTCGTTAGACCCCTTTCAGGACGTAATGTTCTACTCTGGGTATTGTGTTTTAAAAAGAACGTTCAGAAAACAAACCCAACAGACTCTGAGACTGAGCCAGGAGACCTAGGGATCTGGGAGCCACAGTCCAAAGCCACGTGGGTGTGTTTGCTTCACCGGGAAGGGATGAGACTTGGGCGGGATGTTTGGTTACCAGAACAACCGGGGGCTGGCTCTTGGCTTGCACAGAATGGATATGTGGGCACAGGTGACAGGTGTCGATCAGGAAGAATGCTCCTTCTTTGCAACGGAGCGGGATGGGGGGTGGCGGCCTCGCCGAGCAGCAAGGACTCTTGTTGCCGCGAGTGCTCGACCACAGGCCGTCTCTTAGAAAGTACTGGAAGGAATTCCTACACCTGCTGAGAGACTGAAACCAGAAGAACGTGGAGACCATAATTGTCTTATTTCAAGCAATTCTCCTAAAATCCACTTAAATTACTACGAGAACACACTGAGAATCGGTTTTTGATAGCCCAAAAGGGACTCTTGTGTCACGAGCATAAATTATCCTTTCGGCGAACAGGTATAAAGGGAACATAGCAGTGCCTGAGTCCCTGGTGAGAGCACAGCCGATTACCGCTCTGTGATACATGCTGTTCTTTTAAACTTGAAAATAAGTCCAATTCGAGCTCGAGACAGTGTGGTTGCATATTTGGATGTGACTGTATTTTAATTCCTGTTGGATTAAGAGTTTTAGTCACTCAGGTTGCTCCGTTTCCAGACTGTTGGTATCATCTTTGTTGCTAACAGTAGATGTTGGTTTTTGGTTTTTTTTAATGTTTTTATTTTTGAGACCGAGACAGAGCATGAGCAGGGGAGGGGCAGAGAGAGGGAGACACAGAATCGGAAGCAGGCTCCAGGCTCTGAGCCATCAGCCCAGAGCCCGACGCGGGGCTCGAACTCACGGACCGTGAGATCACGACCTGAGCCGAAGTCAGACGCTCAACTGACTGAGCCACCCAGGCGCCCCAATAGATGTTTTAAATTGCAGGAGTATTTATTTTTTAGCTTTTTTTTTTTTTAATGTTTATTTTTTGAGAGAGAGACAGCGGGAGCGGGAGAGGGGCAGAGAGAGGGAGACACAGAATCCGAAGCAGGCCCCAGGCTCTGAGCTGTCAGCACAAAGCCTGACGTAGGGCTCGAACTCACGAACTCAAGATCACGACCTGAGCCGAAGTTGGGGGCTTAACCGACTGAGCCACCCAGGCACCCCAGACTGTAGGGTGCATTTTAGAAATCGAGTAAATATTATACAAGAGCATATATCATTCATCTCCGTAGAACATGCAGAAAGCAACGAATGTGGATGTCACCTGGTTTCCTTAATAACAGCCCCGGAAGAAAGGAAGAAAAGATTTGTTTTCTAACTATGGGCTTTTTTTCAATATGCCCAAGTCACATTTTAGAAAAGGCATATGCCCGGTCACTGTCTCTCGAAACCTCAGGGCCAGGAAGGACAAACAGCACGTGAGATCCGTTGACCGTCTTAGGGAAATAGGAAGAAGCCAGCGTGTTTCTCTGATGATGTTTTCTCTCCCGTCTTTCCAGCGCTTCGTTCGATTCTACGGTCCGACTGTGGGATGTGGAGCGAGGCGTCTGCGTCCACACGCTAACCAAGCATCAGGAGCCTGTCTACAGCGTAGCTTTTAGCCCTGACGGGAAATATTTGGCCAGTGGCTCCTTCGATAAGTGCGTGCATATCTGGAATACTCAGGTAATCCCCCGATTGCCGCGACCGAATCCTTTCCAGAAGTAACGCCCAAACAGCGTTTGTGGAGACCCAGGCCAGGAGCGGCGACTGGGAAGTCTGTGCTTAGGAACGAGCGGCCTCACACGGAGCCTGGAAGCAAACCCTGCCTTGCCCAGGCGGACCTCGGGCTCAGCGCCGCGGGGCTGTGGGCCTCTCCCCCCCCCCCCCCCCCCGCCCCCTCATCAAGGGATCTCCCCGTCTTCGACTTTCTCTAAGCCCCTGGCATGAAACCTTCCACCTGCAGATGACCTGCGGTCATCTCAGCAAAGTGTCGCCCAGCCCTTTCCAGAGATAACGCTGTCGGTCACACGGGTTCGACGGGGAGAGGCGTCCTTCCGTCCGAGCTTACCGGGCAGGGGTGCCAGGCCGGCCCTGACCTCCTACGCTCCCCACAAACACCAGTACCTTCTCCGTGCAGCAAACCAAGGAGCACAAAGGAGTGTGTTTGCTGTGCTCATGCCATTTAATGGTTTTTGACTGAAACGGTGTTCGGGTAGCAAAGAATATGTCAATGATGGGTCGTCGTGTTATCAGAAAAGAGAATGTTTGGTTCAGTGTTGCCACTGGAAGTACCTGCAGCCATAACTGAGGGTAAATAGCATTCTGAATATAGAGAGTAGAATGACAGGAGCTGGTATAGTACAGACGATTTTTTAACTTATTTTTGAAAGAGGCGGAGAGAGAGGGAAACCGAGAATCCGAAGCGGGCTTTGCGTTGTCAGCGCAGAGCCCGAGGTGAGGCTCGAACTCCCGAGCCCTGCGATCGTGACCTGAGCCAAAGTCGGGAGTCAGACACTTAACTGAGCCACCAGGCACCCCCAGTACAGAGTACTGTATCGGGCAGTCAGCTCTCGGCTCTCCTGATGGAAGACAAATGCTGTTACGGTAGGAGGTGTTGAAAACAGCCTGTTGGATCTCAGGGTGGATTATGTGCCCCGCTTCTGTCCTTTTAATCTGACCCACCTTCTTGATCCCCTTTGGCTGGGTTGACCTTCAGATGGATTTGCATTCTCCAGCCCATGGCCCCTTGTGGCAGGGAAAGGGGGTAGATGAGCCAAGTTCACTGGCATGGGGGTGCGGGCGTCCCGGAGACCTCAGGCTCCCCGGGGAGTGCCGTACATAAACAGGTTCTCTCGCAGAAGGAGAGGCGATGGTGGGCCCTACGTGCAGGCAGGCTGACACCAAGGCGAGTTGCGCGGCCCCAGACAGGCCTCCCAGAAACCCCCCAGCCCCACGCCAGGAACAACGTGCCAGAGGCTGTCGGTGAAACACTAGAAAGCGTGATGGGCGGGTCTGCAACATGACCTCATTCATTAAGTGCTGCCTGCTGTCAAAAAGTCAAAGCCTGTCACCCCCCTTTTAGAAATCACAAAACTCAGAGACATTTTATTTGCTTTTTTTTTTAACATTTTTATTTATTTTTGAGAGACAGAGGGCGAGCGGGGGAGGGGCAGAGAGAGAGGGAGACACAGAATCGGAAGCAGGGTCCAGGCTCCGAGCTGTCGGCACAGAGCCCGACACGGGGCTCGAACTTGCGAACAGGAGACCGTGACCTGAGCCAAAGTCAGATACTTAACCGATGAGCCACCCAGGCGCCCCTTATTTATGTTTTTAAAGACTTTAAGTAAACTCTCTACCCAATGTGGGGCTCGAACTTACAACCCCATCCACGATCAAGAGTCACAAGCTCAACTGGGCCAGCCAGGTGCCCCCTCTTTGAGACATTTTATTTGTTGTGTTATTATTTTGTTAACGTTTGTTTGTTAATTTTTGAGACAGAGAGCATGAGCAGGGGAGGGGCAGACAGAGAAGGAGAGAGAGGATCCCAAGCAGGCTCCGCACTGTCCATGCAGAGCCTGACCCAGGGCTCAAACCCATGAACCATGAGATCATGACCTGAGCCAAAGCCAAGAGTCCGACACCTAACAGACAGAGCCACCCTGGCGCCCCTCTTTGAGACATTTTAAAGCTCTCTCTAATCCTGAGAGGGTACCGTGTAAATATAAAAAAACATACGTAACGTTGTTGACTTGCTCCTTCCCCCGTTCCCATCTTGTAGGAAGTCTGAGAGGCCTGTGTCTACGGCCGCTGGAGACCTTACTGCAAGTCGTTTTCCTTTCTAGGGTCAAAAATACCTCAGATAATGTATCCGTGATGACATTTCAGGGTAACGTCCAAAGGAGTGCCCGTTGCACCACATCCATGTTTTGTTTCGTGTGTAATTGCTTTGAGAGTGTGAGATCGAGGCGGGTGCGTGAGTTAGGGAGAGGCAAAGGGTGAGAGAGAGAGAACCTCTCAAGCAGGCTTCCTGCCTAGCGCAGAGCCGCATCTCACGACCGCGAGATCATGACTTGGGCCAAAACCAGGAGTCGGACGCTTAACCGACAGAGCCACCCAGGCGCGCCGGCTACCGCGTCCGTGTTTCGAGTGTCCTTTTGCGTCGTCAGTGATGACTGCTTTGCTTTGCTTTGCAGAGTGGAAGTCTTGTCCACAGCTACCGAGGCACTGGCGGCATCTTCGAGGTGTGCTGGAATGCCCGAGGGGACAAAGTGGGTGCCAGCGCGTCCGATGGCTCTGTAAGCAGCACCTGTGGTTTGCCGGGGAGGGGCGGGTGGGGAAGGGAGGGGCGGGGCACAAAGACGAAAGGTTGGGCAGCCGATACCCGATACCCGAGTGCAGCTGCAGGGGGTGTGACGGACCCTGGTCTCTGACCAGCTTTGCACGCAGGCGCCGCACAGACGTGCTTCTGGTGAAGGAAACTTCTGGGCTGACCCCCTGGGTTGGCACCATCTGTGAACGGCCACCTCTTCCTCCCTCCCAGGTTGTCATTCTGGCCAGCATTTTCTTAGGGACATTCTGCCCCGTGAGGATGCCACAGGGGTGATCCTGCCCTGTCACAATGTCAGGAGGCACTCGGCTGTCACTACTTTGACAGGGTCGCTACTGGCATCTGGTGCGTGGAGGGCAGGGAGGCCGCCAGTCCTCCCACAATGCGCAGAATGGCCCCCGGAGCAGGGAAGGATCTGGCTCTAGGTGTCACCGGTGCCGAGGCTGAGAAACTTGCTCCTAGCTTAGTCCCGTGTTTGTGACCCTGACCTCTTGTGATAAAGGCATGGCCTCCTGGTCTCGTTCTGCTCCCGTGAGCTGTCTAGCCTCTTGGTTCGTTCCCGCACTTGGCCTTGCCGTGAGCCCCAAGGCAGGGGGCAGCAGTGGGGCTGGCTCGGTGACTGTCCGCGAGGGCCGCAAATGTTCCCATTGTCTGTGCGCTCGGGCTGGAGTCGTCCTCTCCGTCACGCAGCCCGCCCCTCCCCCACTGGTTCCTGGCATCGCCCTCGACCTGGAGCTTCCACGTAGTGCTGTTTGCTTGGCGTTGCTGGGTCACATGCTCACACACTAGCCTTTTATTAAAGCTGCCAATAAAACTTTATTTACAGAACATGGGTGGCGGGCCGGAGTTGGTCCAGGGGCTCAAAAGGCATCTTGCTGTCATCTGTGAAGATAAGAGGCACCTTCTGTTTCCTTCCAGGTGTGTGTTTTAGATCTCCGAAAGTAAACACAAACTATTCTAGAAGAGAATTCTAACGGACCAGCAGTGAATGTGTGAAGCAGCAATGCTCAGACACCGTTCTTTCCGCTCCAAAACTGTACGAACTTGACTTGCATTAGAGTGTACTTGGAAATCAGTTCATCCTGGCCACAGGAGTCTCTACTTTCTCGTAATCTTCATCAAGAAGTTTAAAACAGAAACATACACAGTCATATCAAAGGGGGAAGGAATGGTTTCCACCCAGAACATTCAGCCTGGGAAGCATGGAGCCACCGGCTAGGCGGGGGCACGGTTTGCTTTCCATCCAGAACAGGCTCTGATAGTTGAGAGGAGAAAAGACGAAGAGGAGAAAAAAGAAAACAAACAAAAAAAGCTGTGCCAAAAAAGAAAAGAAAAAAGAAAAATGCTGTGATAAAACCAAGAGTGGGGGAGGGGACTCTCCTCCACGTGGTGGGTTCGTTTTTTTCCCCCCTAACAATTTGGACACTGCACTTGCTCTCACAAAGGATGTTCAAAGACCAGTTTGTACCGATGAAACGCGCAACTTTGTAATCCCAACACTTTCTATTTTCTAGAATCTTCTTTGTCCGGTGGTTTTTCTATTGGCTGGAATCCTGTCGTCCGGGGGCCTTCGGTCTGAGATGGAAACTGGTTTTGGTTTGTTGCTTCCTTCCCACTGTGTGCCCCCTCCACCTCTCCTTCGTGCGGTGTGGTGTTGGTTTGAGTACGCCTTCCGTAGACGCAGCCTCGTGGACACCATGCCAGAATCTCTGACGGTCGGCTTTCCCGTCCCTTCGTCCTCCCCTCCGCCCTTCCTCCCTCTCCCTCACCGCCCCTCGCTCACTCGCTGTCCCTTTCTCATAGTTGCTTCGGATCTTCGGTCTCAAGGGCACTTTCGGCGCATAATAAGTGCTTTATGTAAGAAGGCAGGGCACGGGGACTTTTTACGGGAGAAAAAAAAAAAAAAAATACTTATAAGAGAAAGAGCCCGGAGTATTTTTGGAAAAAAAAAATATTTTTATGTTAAAACAATTTTAAAATCCTAAAATGGCCATCAGACACAGAGAGCTTTGTGTGATTCATATTTTAAGCAAATCTTAGGAGGACACAGGCAGGGTCTGAGGTGGCCTTTCCGTTCCCTGCAGCATCGTGAAAGGCGGTTAGGAATCTGGGTGGAAAAGTCTGGGTGGGTCCTGGGGGTCGGCGGGGGGGGATGCTTCTGCAGCGAGAGACGCAAATCCCGGCGCTTTTTGGTTCAAAGAAGAGTGTCGCATCGTTTCGGGGTGTTCACCCTCGTAGCCGGCACGAGAGGAGTCGAGAACAGTGCCCTCTGACCCCAGGAAGCATTTCCCAAACCAAATGGAATTGAAGAAGCCATCCACACTGACGGCTGGGCTCCCTGTCACCTGTTAGCGACCTCTTGTTCACGGCGCTCTGAGTACCCACGGCCGCTTCACCGAGAGCGGTTGACCCGTCCTGGCACAGCTCACCTAAAAGCCTCCGGGATCTCACCCGGTGTGATAGTGACAGAAACGAACGGGAAAGGGAGACTCTCAGTCCTGAAGGTGAATTACGTAGGTAGAACATCACTAATAATTTCTGCCGTCTTCATCATTTCTTTCTCTCACAAGAGACCAGGAGAAAGAATTTTTTTTTTTAATAATGAATCTTTTTACTGTTTTTAAAAAATTAAACATGGCTTTGTGTTCCTAGAGGAGTTTCCTTTCATTGGATCAGGTGCCCTTTGTACTCTCGTCCTAACCCGACACTGACCTGTTTTTTACATTAGCATCGGGGAAGGAGCGAAAGATTGGGCCTCTTCTCTCCTCTGTTTCCCAGCGGGCATACGAAGGGGCGAGGAAGCTGGTCAGGCCCGGGGGCAGGGGTGCCTGCCGGTCGGGGGCAGGCTTCGGCTGGGTGCGCGTCCCAGCAGTGAGACAGGGTGTCGTTTGGAGGGTGGCGTCCGTCCGTGAAGCCAAAATCCAGCCGGCAGGACAGCGGCCTCCCGCAGGACGTGGAATGTGCAGGGACCGGCGGCAACAGCCAGGGTGCGTTCTTCCTTCTAGATCGTCCATTGCCCTCCGCTTGGATACCCGAGTTATGCAAGCCCCGTCTGTAGAAGACCAGAAAGGGCTCTGTGTACAAGCTGGGTATTTGATTCAGGCTCCGTTCCCTAAGTGTTTAGCCCGGAAGGTCTGAGTTCTGTGGCGTCACATTCCCGTTTTTGAAGGTCGCAGACGACGACCGCCTGCCCTAAGAAGTCATTAGGTTTGGGGCGCTGTTTGCTGGGGATCCAGACCAACACCGTCTTGACCCCTACCCCAAGTAAAAATGTCACCTCTGCAGAGAAGTTGTTGAGGGTTGGGCCACGGTCAGCACGTGGCTCGTGTCTCACAAGCCAGTCGACGTCGGGCGGTCATGGTGGGATGTCCTGTCGGGTTCACTAGATAAGCTTCCCGTGGACGTCAGTGGCCGGGGTCCTGTGGAGATGTGGGCTTTAGCCTCGTGATTCCTAAGTCTGAATCACGTGGGAATGATCCGCTGGGAGCCACGGGCTGCAAGGCACAGAATGGAGCTGGGGTGACAGAGGCAGATGGTCCCCAACCCTGCCTCCCCCCCCCCCCCACCCCACCCCACCCCCAGCAGCCGCAGGAGAGGAGCTCCCGGGCCTGAAGAGGGACGGAGCCTGAGCACGCAGGGCAGGCCTCCGGCCCACCCCCACCCTCGGCACGACGGCTGTCCGCTGAGCCTCTCACGTCGGCGACTTCCAGCAAGCCGGGAGGTTCCCCTTCACCATCGAGGGGCGGCCCTCGTGGGAAGTTCCTGTTTGCCATTGTTTACGGCTCTTAAACAATGGCGGGTAAACGCTGAAGTCTTAGTGACCAAATTGAACCTTGATTCTGAAAGCAGAGTGACACAGTCATCCTTCCTGGAATCTTCGCTTGGGCTTGAAATGACCAAGAGCATGTCCTGGGGTTTGACGTGACCAAGAGCATGTCCTGCACCACAGGGTCTAAACCCTCTGACCCCACACGACACCCGGAACTTGACCTCCGTCTTGTCTTTCTGAAACTAGATCGCGGAGCCCAGTGAAGTGCACTTTGTCAAATGTCAGGGTCTGCTTTATTCCTTGTTATTTTACTCTGTTTTTTAACCTTCTGTTCCATCTCGTTTTTTCCTCCTTTTATCCGGTTTCTTGTCAAATGCAGAAATGTTCCTTCTGCCACTCACTGCAGTTTTGAATTCTGGCTTCTGCAGTTTTTATTGTCTGTGTCAGACGTACAGCCAGATGTGGTCCCCTGTCTGCATTTTCTAGATTCGGTTCTGTTCACGTCACCCCTCGTTTCGTCGTCCTCCACCCCCCCCCCCCACCCACCTTCACGCTCTCTGAGAAGAAGAATCACTTTGTGTGTCGTAGCTCATTTGTGTCAAGAGAAAATCAACAGATCATACTCAGTGTCTTGAATAAATTGCTCTATTTTGATATTAGAGAACTTGGTGGGTGTGCTTTCTTGGGTCTCGCTTGGTTAACTCTTGGTTGGGCCCGCGGTGACATGGATGAACGAAGAGCAAACTGCATTTTCTCAGCAAGACCGTAACTTGAGGGCCTCTTCGCAGGATTGCTGGGCTCAAGTAGGGCCAAGGGAACTTCCGGAACCGCACGATGTGGGAGGCGCGGCGGCCCCCAGTTACCGTAACGTGTTGTATAAACGAAGCATGTGTTCGTGTGTTTCTTCATTACTTTCTTGCAGGCTGGTTGTGGTCAAAACTCAAAGCAAGTGAGTGTTCTCCTATCAGCAGCTTGCTTTGCTGGGGCTCTGCATTCAAGGATTAGCTTTAACTTGGAGAACCCGAGTCCTAGGACACGGGTGAGTTTAGGACACAGGCTACCGTTCAGACGTCTACCAGTGTCTCGAATGTAGCACATCTGGCAGGGGCTTCCTGTCACTTTGATCAATTGGTGGGGGGTGGGGGTCTACATGACTGGGCACTGCCGTCCCAGGATTAGGGAGGGGGCAGTTGACGAGGAGAGGCAGGGAGTGCTGTATGGGTACTTTTGCCGTAGGAGTCACAGACAAGGTCATGGTATCGTTCCCTCCAAGTCCAGCCCGACCCTGCGCTACAACAAAGCAGAGGGCTGGGGTCCCCGTGTTGTCTGGGGGCTCAGCCTGCTGCCTTTTCTTTTTATAACACCTGCCAAGTTGACCAAGCATGTTCCCACGTTTCCAGAAATGGGGTGAAGCACACTCAAGCCGTAGGAAGGTCCTGGAAAGATGGGAGTCCCCAGGATAAAGGCACGTGTGATGTGTAGCTTTGGTGGCTTCAGCAACAATGCTGGGTCACCTATAGCTCTCAGGGGGATTCTTCCTACTATAAAGGAAACTTACGTAATTGGGGGCATCTCAAGCTTCCAGTCACTCAGCAGAGAACTTTTCATCATCCACATCTTGTCTCCTCCATGACAAGGTAAGCCGTGCAAGGGGGTGGACAGGGTGTGGGGCACCACGTGGGGAGCGCAAGGACCCACGCACGGCGTCCGCACTCCAAGGACAGGGGCTCTGACTGGGAGCGCAGTGTTCCTTGAGCACACGTCACCGGGAGAAACCACAGGAAAGCAGCCGGGTGGGGTACGTCCTCAAACTGCACAGTGGGAAAGGAGCGCGAGGGCATTTTGGGAGCGGGGGGAGCGAGTGGAGTCCTCACGAGGGTTTTTGTGCTATGATAAGCCGACCGGCTGGTAAACCGAAGTCCTATGAAAGCTACCTGATGGGAACAGCCTCCTCTTTTCCACCCAAACTACACTCCCGGCCACCCGTCTGTCGTGTCCCAGCCCAGACTGCTGGGGCCCGGTGTCCTCACCTTTTTGAAAACTTCTCTCCCATCAGTGTTGCTTTCTCTCCACTGGATCATTGCTTTCGCACCCACCATCTACAAAAGCGTAATCAGATGCCCCCGCAGCAACCAGCCTGACAGACTGCTTACAACCGAGCGGCCCGTCATTTTCTGGCTTATCCCCGGGTTTGCTCCGTTGTCCCTTCTCTTCACTAGTTGGACTCGATGCCCGTCGGTGATGTTCATTTGCACGTTCTCCACCGCACGGGCCCGCTCGCTGCCCGGCAAGTAGGCATGAGGGGATATTCACGCATCTTCTGGCTTTCAGGCCCCCCCACCCCCAACAACCTCCTCGGGCATAACCGCTGCGCCAGCTGGGGACTTGGCCACCCCATCTCGGAGGGGTTGTCATTGGATCATCAGTTCGGAAAGGGTTCTTCCTTGCAAGCCTCTGAACCTGACTCGCTGGCGTAAGGCAAAAAGAACAAACGAGGATACCGGGCCCTCTGAGGAATCCTGGAGGACCAGGCCCATGCAGGGGAGGTGCGCACAGACACAGCCCCGGGCACTGCCCACGTGTGGACACGACACCGGAGTGGCCCCTCAGCCCCTCTCCAGACCTGCTTCTCTGCGGCCCTTTCCCTCGGGCGCTAGCTGCTAACTAGACTGGCTCGGCCAGGGAGGTGTGAAAGCTAGTACCTGTGCCTACAGGCGGAGGTGGGGGGGGGGAGGGCTGGCCTCATGCTGTTGAGGGGGGGTCCTCAAGCAGAAGAGGGGCTTCTGGTGCTGCTGGGGACTGAAGAGTCCACACGGAGGCAGATAAAGAAGGCACATACCGCTCCGAAAAGCTAAGCTTCCTTCGCACGCCCCTGACACTTTGGATCAAGGCGGGGGAGTGACGTAGCTTGGGCCCATTCTCAGGAATGCGCATGCCCAGGGCACCGTGGCCACAGTGCAGGTGTGCCCCAAATGCTGCTGCGGCCAGGCGACTCTCTAAGAGTACAAGTCCAGAAGCTTCCTGGACGGCTTTTCTAGAGCAAAAAAGGGCATCCTTGACCAGAAGGGAGGTGTCCCATGGCCGGGCGGTCTGTGGTGTCCCGGGAAAACACTGCCTTGCTTTTTCTATGGATCTTCCCACGTGGCCTGTAACTCCAATGCATGCGACGATATTTTGCCCATAAATACATTTAAAAACTTTAAATACATACCTATAGATCCACCTGGATAGACCTATATTTCAACTGATGCAAAGATTCTAACCTGGGAAATGGTGTCTATCAGGGCCAAGGAGTCCTTAGTCCTTAGTCCTTAGACCAGGTCACTGCTCAGCACAGCATGGGGACCAGGGGCTACGTCATCAAGGCCTTGCTCAAGAGCATTTGCTAGAGGTGTTCAGACAGCATGCGAGCCAGGCCCAGAGCTCAGTTACAACGACTTTATTCACTTTTCTAAGGACCTGGGTCTGGCATTTACATTATAGGCAACCTCAGAAGGGTGGGGAGCAGCTGCTGTGTCTGGTCTGGAAGGAATTCTCTCTCTGTTCCCAAGCTCGTGCTCGCGGATCGCGTCTCTTACCACGGCTACTCCTCGGGAAGGAACCGTTACAACACGGCGAGGACAGGAAGGTTTGTGGGGAGAACGCAGTTCTAAAGAGCGAGAAACGCAGAACCTGAGGATGTGGGGACCGGACCCCTGTCACGTCCCCCTCAGAGGTCTCCCTGGGGTTCGGGAACAGATTCCACCTCATTTTCGTTGCGGGACCCGCTTGTGACATAGATTTCAACCGTGCTGGCGTCGGAACCTGGGGAGGAGAAGAGCGTCTCTTGTCAGCAACTGGTGCGGGACCTTGCATCCATTTTCTGCCCCTTTTCCCAAGCGTCTGCCCTGGGCAGCCACGTGTGCGTCTCCGCAGAACCGCGTGGATGCCACAGACCAAACGGAAACCAACCGTGGGCCGACACGGGGGCTTCGGGGCCCTGTGCTGTCGGACCGGGGAGCACGGGATCACGGCGCGCTTGGGTGACCATGGGGACAGCTGCCACGGGGGCGGGGGGTGAAAAGGTCACCGGGGCCCCACGGGGCCCACACGGAGGAGACCGCCAGCCTCTGTCACACGAAAACACCTCCAAGTGGTCTTTTCATGCTTGCTGCCACGTGGTTCCAGGAAGAAGAGGCGGGTGAAGGACAGCAGAATTATTCCTGCCAGAAGAGGAATCTTGAAGATCTGTTCAGTCGTTCTGGTAACACACCTTCCTTCAGAACCTGGGGGCGTCCTTTGGAACAGACCTCAGAACTCTTTTTTCATTCTGCGAGTATCCAGGCGTGCCTCCTACATGCCAGGTCCCAGGTTGGATGTGGGCAATTGAGATGAAGACAGAAAGAAGGGTGGCCTTCTCAACTGCACATGGGGCAAGTAACCTTCACAAAAATCTCCAAATCCCAAACTCCCTCCACCAGCGGACCTTGCCGGTCAGTGTAGTCTCCACTCACGTCCCTCTCTGTTCACTCCCAACGCTCAGGCACACTGGCCTCTCTCACGCTCCCAACTCAGTTCTGCCACAGGGCCTTTGCACAATCGCTTCTGCCTGTAAAGCTCTCTTCCAGATTTTCTCATGGCTCCCTTCTACACTTCACTCAGATCTTAATTCAAATGGCCCTGGGAGAACCTCATCCTCAGGGAGAAATCCAGGACACCCGACCTGAAATCACTCCGCTGCCCCGTATGGCTCTCTTTTTCTCCATGGTATTTCACTACCCGAAAGATGATATTTTGTATTTTGTATTTGTATTTTTCATTCTGTCTCTGCTGCTACGGTGGAGAGTCCCGTTAGATGAGGGACCTGTCGTACTCACCGTGGTAGTGCCTGAAACAGCACCTGGCACATGGAATGTGCTCGATAAACAAGTCCTGAATGGATAAACACAGGGCAGCAAGTGCCCTGCCATCAGCAGGGTGCAGCACCAGCGTCCCGGGGAATCGGGACCGATGAGTAAAAAGAACGGCGGGAACCAGCACAACTTAAAAAAGAGACACGTGCACAGCTGTGGGGAACGCGTAAGGAAGAAAAGAACATTAGCGTTCTCTGGAAAAGACAAGGCACCAGGAGAGCTGTCTGCGGAGACGCCTGGGAAGGCCTCGCTTACGGGAGGACGGGCCGATGTGACCGAGAAAGAGCCAGCACGGTGCTGCAGTGCCCTCCCGCCACCGCACTCCGACCTTCCTCCCGGTGCCGGGCGAACAGGAAATCCGGGAGAACACGGGTCTGGGTGAGTCAGGCCAAGTTCCATGAGCCCCATGAAGAGGTGAGTTTAGCGGGCAGTGGGAGGACCCACGCCGGCCATAGAGGCTGCAGGCGGACCCTGAGGAGAGTCTGGGGTGCCGACAAGGATGATGGGAGACCCGCTGCTTGCGGCAGTGAGCCTGGGATTCCAGGAAACCAGGCACAGCTGGGAAGAGACGCTTCCAGAACCGCATTCCTGCCGGAGAAGCCGGTGGCACTTCAAAAAGACCGCATTTTCACAGGGTCACCCGCTGTTTATGAGGACACCCTGAGCTCATGGGAACTTGTCTGTGTGACTTCTGCGGTCCTTACAAAGGCTGCAGGGGAATATCACACGGTGGCTTGTGATCAAGGTCCGGGCTTTAGACATTTCCCCGTGACCTCACACTCTGGGGCTTGCTCTGGATCCTGTGGCTTTTTCAGAGTTCCGGGTTCTTTCATCCTCGCCCAGAGGCCCCGCAGAGGAAATCCATTTGTACCACAACAACTGTGTCAGATGCCAGTGATGCTGAAGCCACGGCCCCCGAGTCCAGCCCTGCCTGCGCGGACTTTAGCGGGTCCAGCAGGCTGAGACCTCCATGGATCTTCTCTTCTGCTCATGAAGGTCTCCAGAGAACACGCTGGCTGAGTGAGCAAGTCTCTGAGAAGATAATCCAATGAGGCTATTGGGGGATTGGGACGAATTCCATTGGTGCAAAGGGCAAGTACCTGACAGCTGTCCCTGCAGGAGAGGCAGATGCCCACAAGCTCGTGGCGCCCAAGGGCCAGCCCCCTTCCTCGTGACTCTCGAATGACCCTTGCAAGCCCCAGACAGGTGCTTGGGGACGTCGCGGCCCCATGTAGACCTGAGATTCGGGAAGGCACCTCACCTGTTGCTCCCGGATCCCCCGAAAGCCCGCAGCCCTCGGTCAGAGAGCCCCATCAGCGGGCACCCATGAGCCATACAGAACACAGGGCACTAGGGCCTGGATCTCCTTCAAGTGCTGAATTGGATCCAGGGAGCACGAGAGTCAGAGCCCCGGGCCCACTCTCTTCCACGCTTCCCTAGCAAGTACCATCCACAGGGCCACCTGGTGTTACATTCAGGAGAAGAGCAAGTGACAACAGGGAACCAAGGGTAAGACAAGGAATTGTGGGAGCGAGAACTGTGGATGACACAAGGGAATACGGGAGGGAACAGAACTATGGGAAAGAACGGGAATTCTGGAGAGAATGAGGAACTATGGGAGAGAGATGGAATCTGGGGAGAGACGGAGTTGTCAGGGACAATAAGAAATTAAGGGAGAGAGTTGGGGCGCCTGGGTGGCTCAGTCGGTTAAGCGTCCGACTTCGGCTCAGGTCACGATCTCACACTCCGTGAGTTCGAGCCCCGCGTCGGGCTCTGGGCCGATGGCTCAGAGCCTGGAGCCTGCTTCCGATTCTATGTCTCCCTCTCTCTCTGCCCCTCCCCCGTTCATGCTCTGTCTCTCTCTGTCTCAAAAATAAATAAACGTTAAAAAAAAAAAATTAAAAAAAAAAAAAAAAATTAAGGGAGAGAGAATTGGGGGAGAAACAATTGTGGGAAACAGGCAATTGTGAGAAGGAATTATGGGGAAGAACAGAGTATTTAGCAGAAACAACATTTTACAAGAGACAGGATGTGGAAGAAAACAGCATTGTAGAAGAAAACAGACTTGTGAGAGACCATGAAGAACCCAGAACTGTGGAAGAAAGTGGGGACACTGGGAAAGAGAACTGGGAGAGAACTAGGCTATGGAGAATACGGAGAACTGTGGGACAGACAAGGCATTGTAGGACAAAAGGGATTATGGGAAAAGAATTGTGCGAGAGAAGGAATTGCAGGAGGCCAGGGACTGTGAGTGAGACAAGGAATTATGGGAAAGGAAGTCGAATTGTGGGACAGAAACAGAATTACGAGAGGGGCGCCTGGGTGGCTCAGTCGGTTGAGCGTCCAACTCTTGGTTTTGGTTCAGGTCACGATCCCAGCCAGGGTCGTGGGATCGACTCCTGCATTAGGCTCCTTGCCGGGTGTGGAGACTGCTTAGGATTCTCTCTCTCCTCCCTCTGCCCCTCCCCCCATTTGCGCTCGCTCTCTCTCTCTCTCTTAAAAAAACAATTATGTGAACAAAGGGATTATAGAGAAAGGGGAATTGTGGGAAAGACAGGCATTGTGGGAAAAAGGGAATGGTGAGAAATATAGGGCACCGTGCGAAAGACGAGAGCAGGGCAGTGAAAGGGGAACTGTGGGAACAACAAACGGTTATGAGAGAAAGGGTACTGGGAAGAACGAAGGAAACTGTAGAAGAAATGTATTATGGCAGAGACAGGAAACAGTGGGAAAGAACAATCTTGGGGGATGATGAATTGTAAGGTCGACGGGAAGTATGGTTTTTGGTTGTTTTTGTTTTTTTTTTTTGGTTGTCCAATGCTATTTTTTAAAGTTTTTATTTAAATTCCAGTTCGTTAACATAACTATGGTACTAGTTTCAGGTGTACGATATTGTGATTCAACACGTCCGTACAACACTCCGTACTCCTCACGACAGGTGCACTCTTTAATCCCCATCACGTATTTTACCCACCCACCCAGCACCTCCCCTCTGGTGACCATCCGTTTGTGCTCTATAGTGAAGACCCTGTTTCCTGGTTGGCGCCCCACCCCCTGCTTTTTTTGGAATTGGTCTTTCTCTGACTCATTTCTTTCGCTCAGCATAATACTTCTCTGGTTCCGTGTTTGATGTTGCAAATGGCAAAGTTTCAGTGGACACTTGGGCCGTTCCCATAACGTGGCTATTGTAGACAACACTGCAATAAACATCAATACCTAGTAGCGTGATTGATGGATCATAAGGTCGTTCTCTTTTTAACTTTTGAGGAAACTCCATACCGAAAAACACAAAGTTAAACACCACGAATTTTCAAAGATGCACTCGATGTTCATTGCAGCATTATTTACAATGACTAAATCAGGGAAGCGACCCAAGTATCCATCAACAGATGAATAAAGGGATGGTATATACATATAATAAAATATTTAATTTCATTAAAAGAATGAAATCTTGCCATTTGTAACAAAATGGATGGAGCTAGACGGTATAACGCTAAGTGGACAAAGAGAAAAAATACCATATGATTTCACTCATCATAGAATTTAAAAAACAAAACAAACAACGAGGGGCGGGGAACAAAAACATCAGACTCTTAAATATAGAGAACTGATGGTACCAGAGGGGAGGTGGGTCCGGGGAGGGGTGACAGGTGAAGGAGATTAAGAGGGCACTTCTGGTGATGAGCACTGAGGTACAGAATTGCTGGATTACTATGCTGTACACCTTAAGCTGACACTGTAATTACACCGGAATTTAAAAATAATAAAAGTATGGGTATTGAGGAGGGCACCTTTTGGGATGAGCACTGGGTGTTGTATGGAAACCAATTTGACAGTAAATTTCATATATTAAAAAATAAAAAATAAAAAAAATAAATAAAAAAAAAAAATAAAAGTATTAAATCAACAACCAAAAACAAAACAGAGCGAACTCTGGGCGAGAACAATAAAGTGTGAAAAGACAAAGGGTTATGGGAGAGCAAGACCCGTGGAGAAAAGGGGAGTCTCGCGAATCAACGAAGAACCGTGGGAGGCCAAGCAGTGCAAGAATGACAAGAAATTGAGCGAGAAGAGAGCTGTGGGACAGAAGAGGATTATAGGGGAGACAGGGCACTGTGCGTAAGACAAGGGATTACTGGAAAGAAACGATTTTCATTAAGAAATGGCATTGCGGGGTGGGGGGGAGGGTGGGTGCCTGGGTGAGTCAGTTGGTTAAGCCTCTGACTATAAAAAAAGAAAACTTCTGGGGCGCCTGGGTGGCTCAGTCGGTTAAGCGTCCGACTTCGGCTCAGGTCACGATCTCGCGGTATGTGAGTTCGAGCCCCGCGTCGGGCTCTGTGCTGACAGCTCAGAGCCTGGAGCCTGTTTCGGATTCTGTGTCTCCCTCTCTCTGCCCCTCCCCCATTCATGTTCAGTCTCTCTCTGTCTCAAAAATAAATAAACATTAAAATAAAAATTAAAAAAAAAAGAAAACTTCTTTTACTTATTTTGAGAGAGCGAGAGCAAGTGTGCCCGCGTGGGCGTGCAACTGGGGAAGGGACAGAGAGAATCCCAAGGAGGCTCCGCACAGTCAGTGCAGAGCCTGACGTGGGGCTTGAGCCCCCAGACGGTGAGATCATGGCCCAAGCCCAAATCAAGAGTTGCATATGTACCTACTGAGGCACCCAGGCACCCCAACTCTTAATGTTGGCTCAGGTCATGATGTCATGGTTGTGAGATCAAGCCCCATGTTGGGCTCCAAGCTGAGCATGGAGTCTGCTTGGGATTCTCTCTCTTCCTCTCCCTCTGCCCCACCCCCACATACTCTCAAAAAAAAAAAAAAAAAAGAAAAAAAGGAATTGCTGGAATATGGGGTTAAAGCAGAGAATCTTGGGAGAGGTCATCATGGGAAAGACCAGGGATCACGGGCATCAAAGGGGAGTTTTTGGGAACTGCAGGAACTGTAGGAACAAGAGGGCTCATGTGAGACAAAGAACTGGGGGACAAAATACGGAACTGTGGGAAAACCAGTATTACGAGACATGGGAATAGCGGGAAAATGAGATCATGGCGGAGAATTATGGGAGACACAGTTAACGTGAGAAAAGAGGAACAGAATGTGGGAAAAACAGGATTGCGAGAAAGATGAAAAGTGGTCAAAATCACAAGTATTGAGAAAAATACAGACTTGTGAGTGCCAACAGAGTCCCGAATTGTGGGAGAAAATGGGCAACGGAAGGAAAGAAGGACTTGTGAGAGCGATAAAGTATTGTGGGAACGACAGCGGATCGTGGAAGAGAAAGGGCAACTGTAGGAGACAAAACAAACTCTAGGAAAACTGTTTTGTGGGAGAGATTGGGAATGTGGGAGTGACAACGGATTATAGGAGAAAAATAATTAGATTGTGGGAGAGCTAAGCAATCGTGAGACCAAAGAAATTAAAAAGGAAACAAAAGGCAACACAGTATAAAACAATCACCAAGGAAAATGGAGATTTGTGCCAAACAAAAAAGACATCAGGATTGTGAAAGAAAAGAAGTAATTTTGAGGGAAAAAAAAGGGTATTGTGGGAGAGACAGGGAATTGTGAGAAAAACATAGGCTCACGGGGGAGAGAAGGAAATTTGGGGAGACAGTTATGAGAACAAGGAATTCTAGGAGAAACACGAAATTGTGTGACAAAATATCGTAGGGAAAGGAATTAGGAAAATAAAGCATTGTGCGAGAGAATGGAAGAACGTGGAATACACAACTGTGCTACCAATGAAACTATGAAGAATAGAGAACTGTTGAGCCAATCGAGACGAGGCAGAATGTGATTTGTGTGGGAATGACAAGGGATCACAGGAATTGTTAGAGAAAAAAAGGAACTGGGAAAAATTGTGGGAGGATAGAGAACTGTGGGAAACGGACTGGATTGCAGGGGAGCTAGGGAATGGTGGGAGAAGGAATTGGCTGTACTAGAAGTGGGGAACCGCTGCAGAAATTATAAGGATTATAACTGGATTATAAGGAAAGCAATAGGTTCTCAGGGAGGTGAGGACTAGAGGTCAGAAGGAAAAGGGCAGAGAGTGGGGGAGAAGCAACGGATTATGTGAGACAGGCCAAGAATGGGAGAGGAGCAATGGATTGTGGGAGAAGCCAAGATCGGAAAGGATTGTGTAGAGTTCGTTAACAGTGGTTAAGCAAGGCACTGTGGGAAAAGCAATGTATTCTGGGAAGGTCCAAGATGGTAGAGAAGCAAAGGATTGTGGGAGGGGCCAATATGTCAGACAAGCAAAAGATTCTGGTACAGTCCGTTAACGGTGGCTAGGCAATGAATACTGGGAAAAGCAATGGGTTGTGGCAGAGACCAAGATGGCAGAGAAACAAAGGATTGTGAGAGAAGCCACGATGTTGGAGAAGCAAAGGCTTCTGGTAGAGTCCGTTAATGGCAGCTAGGCAATGAACTGTGGGAAAAGCAGTGGCTTGTGGGAGAAGTCAAGATGGCGGAGAAGCAATGAACTGTGGGAGAAGCAATGGATTGTGGGAAGGGCCAATGGCGGAGAAGCAAAGGATTGTGGGACACTCCGTTAACAGCGGTTCAGCAAAGCACTGTGGGAAAAGCAATGTATTGTGGGAAGGGCCAAGATGGTGGAGAAGCAAAGGATTCTGGTAGAGTCCGTTAATGGCAGCTAGGCAATGAACTGTGGGAAAAGCAGTGGCTTGTGGGAGAAGTCAAGATGGCGGAGAAGCAATGAACTGTGGGAGAAGCAATGGATTGTGGGAAGGGCCAATGGCGGTGAAGCAAAGGATTGTGGGACACTCCGTTAATGGCGGTTCACCAAAGCACTGTGGGGAAAGCAATGTATTGTGGGAAGGGCCAAGATGGCGGAGAAACACAGGATTGTGGGAGAAACCAAGATGGCAGAGAAGCAATGAACTGTGGGAGAAGCAATGGATTGAGGGAGGGGCCAAGATGGTGGAAAAGCAAAGGACTGTGGGAGAGCCCGTTAACGGTGCAGCAAAGCACTGTGGGACAAGCAATGTATTCTGGGAAGGGCCAAGATGGCGGAGAAGCAATGGACTGTGGGAGAAGCAATGGCTTGTGGGAAAAGCCATAATGGTGGAGAAACAAAGGATTGTGGGAAAGTCTGTTAACGGCAGTTAAGCAAAGCACTGTGGGACAAGCAATGTATTCTGGGAAGGGCCAAGGTGGTGGAGAAGCAAAGGATTCTGGTTGAGTCCGTTAATGGCAGCTAGGCAATGAACTGTGGGAAAAGCAATGGATTGTGGGAGAAGTCAAGATGGTGGAGAAGCAATGAACTATGGGTGAAGCAATGGATTGTGGGAAGGCCAATGGTGAAGAAGCAAAGGACTGTGGGAAAGTCTGTTAACAGTGTTCAGCAAAGTACTGTGGGAAAGGCAATGTATTGTGGGAAGGGCCAAGATGGCAGAAAAGCAATGGATTGTGGGAAGGGCCAATGGCGGAGAAGCAAAGGACTGTGGGACACTCCGTTAACGGCGGTTCAGCAAAGCACTGTGGGAAAAGCAATGTACTGTGGGAAGGGCCAAGATGGCGGAGAAGCAATGGACTGTGGGAGAAGCCTACACGGCGGAGAAGCAAAGGATTCTGGTAGAGTCCGTTAACGGCAGCTAGGCAATGAACTGTGGGAAAAGCAGTGGCTTGTGGGAGAAGTCAAGATGGCGGAGAAGCAATGAACTGTGGGAGAAGCCATGGATTGTGGGAAGGGCCAATGGCGGAGAAGCAAAGGATTGTGGGACACTCCGTTAACAGCGGTTCAGCAAAGCACTGTGGGAAAAGCAATGTATTGTGGGAAGGGCCAAGATGGTGGAGAAGCAAAGGATTCTGGTAGAGTCCGTTAATGGCAGCTAGGCAATGAACTGTGGGAAAAGCAGTGGCTTGTGGGAGAAGTCAAGATGGCGGAGAAGCAATGAACTGTGGGAGAAGCAATGGATTGTGGGAAGGGCCAATGGCGGAGAAGCAAAGGATTGTGGGACACTCCGTTAACAGCGGTTCAGCAAAGCACTGTGGGAAAAGCAATGTATTGTGGGAAGGGCCAAGATGGTGGAGAAGCAAAGGATTCTGGTAGAGTCCGTTAATGGCAGCTAGGCAATGAACTGTGGGAAAAGCAGTGGATTGTGGGAGAAGTCAAGATGGCGGAGAAGCAATGAACTGTGGGTGAAGCAATGGATTGTGGGAAGGGCCAATGGCGGTGAAGCAAAGGATTGTGGGACACTCCGTTAATGGCGGTTCACCAAAGCACTGTGGGGAAAGCAATGTATTGTGGGAAGGGCCAAGATGGCGGAGAAGCAATGGACTGTGGGAGAAGCCTAGACGGCGGAGAAGCAAAGGATTCTGGTAGAGTCCATTAACGGCAGCTAGGCAATGAACTGTGGGAAAAGCAGTGGATTGTGGGAGAAGTCAAGATGGCGGAGAAGCAATGAACTGTGGGTGAAGCAATGGATTGTGGGAAGGGCCAATGGCGGAGAAGCAAAGGACTGTGGGACACTCCGTTAACGGCGGTTCAGCAAAGCACTGTGGGAAAAGCAATGTATTGTGGGAAGGGCCAAGATGGTGGAGAAGCAAAGGATTCTGGTAGAGTCCGTTAATGGCAGCTAGGCAATGAACTGTGGGAAAAGCAGTGGCTTGTGGGAGAAGTCAAGATGGCGGAGAAGCAATGAACTGTGGGAGAAGCAATGGATTGTGGTAAGGGCCAATGGCGGAGAAGCAAAGGACTGTGGGACACTCCATTAACGGCGGTTCAGCAAAGCACTGTGGGAAAAGCAATGTGTTGTGGGAAGGGCCAAGATGGCAGAGAAGCAATGGACTGTGGGAGAAGCCTAGACGGCGGAGAAGCAAAGGATTCTGGTAGAGTCCGTTAACGGCAGCTAGGCAATAAACTGTGGGAAAAGTAGTGGATTGTGGGAGAAGATGGCGGAGAAGCAATGAACTGTGGGAGAAGCAATGGATTGTGGGAAGGGCCAATGGCGGAGAAGCAAAGGATTGTGGGACACTCCGTTAACGGCGGTTCAGCAAAGCACTGTGGGAAAAGCAATGGATTGTGGGAAGGGCCAATAGCGGAGAAGCAAAGGATTGTGGGAGAGTGTTAACGGCTGTTCAGCAAAGCACTGTGAGAAAAGCAATGTATTCTGGGAAGGGCCAACATGGCAGGAAAGCAATGAACTGTGGGAGAAGCAATGTGTTGTGGGAGAAGTCAAGACGGCAGAGAAGCAAAGCACTGTGGGAAAAGCAATGTATTCTGGGAAGGGCCAACATGGCAGAAAACCAATGAACTGTGGGAGAAGAAATGTGTTGTGGGAGAAGTCAAGATGGCAGAGAAGCAATGAACTGCGGGAGAAGTCAAGCTAGCAGAGAAGCAAAGGATTTGGGAAATTCTTAACGGCAGTTAAGCAAAGCACTGTGGGACCAGCAATGTATTCTGGGAAGGCCCAAGATGGCGGAGAAGTAATGGACTGTGGGAGAAGCGATGAGTTGTGGGAGAAGCCAAAATGGCGGAGAAGCAAAGGATCGTGGGAGAAGCCAAGGGTTCTGGTAGAGTCCGTTAAAGGCAGCTAGGTAATGAACTGTGGGAGAAGCAATGGATTGTGGGAAGGGCCAAGATGGAGGAGAAGCAAAGGATTCTGGTAAAGTCCGTTAAAGGCGGCTAGGCAATGAACTGTGGAAAAAGCAACGGATTACGGGAAGGGTCAGTAATGGCGGAGAAGCAAGGGACTTGGGGAGAATCAAAGGATTGTGGGAGAAGTTGGTAATGGTGGTGAAGCAGTAGACTCAGAGAAGCAAGGGACTGTGGGAAAGGCCAAGATGGCAAGAAGCAATGAACTGTGGGAGAAGCAAGGGTTTTGGGAGAAGTAATGGATGGCTTAATGCATATGGAAAGAACGAATAACCGCATTTAAAAATTTTCTGGGGTTCCTAAGACAGAAACCAACGAAGTTTAGGTTTGTGAGAAGTCCCATTTTTCTTAACTTTTAGTCCCGAGGCAAATTTCAATTCCTTGTGAAGATATTTTACATGACACTGTCGTAAGAAATTACACACAGATCCCCTCAATGGAAACTTGCTACAGTCACAAAACATGATCATCAAATCAATTCTCCCACACCAGGTAGTCCTCTAAGCAAACCTACAGTCTGTACTTAAAAGCCTTATGTAGGCCTTTGGGGACACAGATAAAATGCAAGCTCTTTAGCAGAATCTACAAAAGTCCTTCATCATCTGTTCCCAGGCTGCCTCTCCGGATCCGGAAAACCCATCACACCATGTCGTGCTGAGGCCACCCCAAACCACATGTAAACATTCTGCTGTGTCTCTGGCCTTTCTCCTCTCCCATTCAGGTCTCCTGTGCAACACCACGTCTGAACATCTCCAGAAACTCTCACCCATGCGCCCCAAACCAGCATACATAGCTGCATTTTCTGCGTTTAACACCTCACATTTTTCACAACAAAAAATAGCACTGTGGGGGCACCTGGCTGGCTCAGTCAGTAAACCATGCAACTCTTGATCTCGGGGTGTTAAGTTGAAGCCCCATGTTGGGGGAAGAGATTACTTAAAATCTAAACAAATAATAAATAATAAAATAATAGCACTGTCTTACTTCTAAGTTTCATCATACATGATACTTCTCAAGAACACTCACCCTCCTTGACCAAAACGGTGTTGACCATACAGCAGATGCTCAAAACCCCTTTGTTGAAGATCAAATTAACTTACATTAAGTGCCTAGTAAGCACCTGACACCACGTCAGATATGTACTAATGGAGGTTCAAGGTGAGCCTATTGGCCTTAGAGCGAACCTCAAAGTTGTAGATGCTTCAGAGCAGGACAAATAAGTCCATTCATCACAACAGTACAAATGGAGAGACCTGTGTTTACTGCTCTGAATTACATATCTGGGCCTTTTCTCACACACGTAACAGTATTTTCTGCATTACACATAGCTCCCTGTTACTGAAGAAACCTTTATTAAAGCAGTTGGGGAATAGGAGGAAGGAGATGCCCAAGACTAAGCCGGATCTCAACCCCAAGATGGCTTCTTTCGAAGACATGGCTGCCGCTTACAGCAAGCAGCACGTGGCCTAGGGTAGAATACCCAGAGTCGGTTGTGAGGGAACCACTCTGCCTGGGCTGTTTCCCTACATGTGCCAGCACCTCTTTAGCCCAGACTGAACTGCCTTGGTAGTTTAGATGCAGCCTAGAAATCTGCACTGTTTTGCTTCTGAATTCCACTCCTTACCAACATTTGCCCCATTCTCCCCTCAAACTATGAATACGTAAGATTATTTATCACTAGAGTTAGAGTTACTGAATGTCAGCACCACTGAACACAGCATACGATCTATTTGATCTTATGAAAAATTACCATCGTCAGCACCCTGTTAGAGGCAAACAATTCCTAAGTGGGGTTTGCCAGCAGGGCTTCTTGTCAGCTCACCTGGACGGGGCCAAGTGAAGAGTCCTCTGCCCAGATGCCACTAACCCTTCCCTGAAGCTACCATGACAGGTCTTGCCTGGCAAGTCCATTCCTTATACTTCCCTCATATGTCACCTAGCTTCTGATAAGCTTAATAAACGTTGCTATTATTCAAGGACAGAGAACATAACTCCTTACGCATTCTTAGCACCCAAAATGTTCAAGATCTCAACTCTTTTTCCCCAGCTCTACTGAGATGTCATTGACATAGTACCCCAACACTTACATTATTAAGAATTCTTTCAATCTTTTACCTAATGACTCTTATTTTTCAGTTAGGCCTTCAGTTAGCCATGACCTGCATGACCTACATATTTTGCATCAAAAATCTGTAATGTAACATCATCATTACAAGCAACCACTGAGCACTTATCATATGGAAGGGTCAAGCTTTGGGTATGAATGCCAGACGGAGAATGGAATGCATCGCGATACTGGTAGTGAACATGTATCAGTTCAACGTGCTTTCAAACAATCTCAAAGTAACACAGTGGGAAGTGGAAGGAGCTTCAGGGTCTCAGTGGAAAGAGGAGAGGTGAGGTGGCCTCCTTCCCGAAGAGCATTTGTGAGAATCGACCCACTGATCTGAAGAAGAAAGTGCTCCAAACATGTGGTCTCTCCTTGTAAAGAATTTTCTATCTTGTTACTCAATGCTAACAGCAACATATTTAGTCAAGAAGAATCTTCTGAGGGGTTAAAATCTATGTATAGGAGGGAGGATAAAATCAATGTTATTGTAACAATAGTAACGGGCATTACTCATTACTCATCTTGATTAGAATATAAGTGAGCTTATTGTAATAGCAAATTCAGAATATAGAACAAATGATAAATTATCAGGTTGTAATAGTTTAATGAAAAATATATGATGTACTTATTAATAGATATATGTGAATATATATAATTATAAAATTTATGTGATAGGTTTTGTAAATGGCAATCTTTAGAGAAACAATTATTTGAGCCTTAACTGGTACTTTCTTCCTCCTTATCAGTTGGGTTAGTGGACATAACCCCAAATAAGAATAGGTGTTTAAAAAGGGAAACATAAGGAAAGAAGATGTATACATTGATAAGATAGGTTGATGGTACGAGGAGAAAACTTCATAAGAACAGAGCTCTAAACAGCCAAAACGCTGTGATAAAAAGTCAACTTTTACAAAGCGAAGACTCACAGATAACCCAAACAGAAAAATCAATAAAGAAACAGTGGTTTTGAATGACACACTGGATTAGATGATCTAACAGATACATTCAGAACATTCCATCCTAACACAGCAGAATACTCTTTTCAAGCGCACATGGGACATTCTCCAGAAGAGATCACGTCAGACCACAAAACAAGTCTCGACAAATTTAAAAACAATGAGGTCATACCATGCATCTTTTGCAACCACAACACAAGGAAACTAGAAATCAACCACAAGAAAACACCTGGAAAGAGTTTTCTCTTTCCAGATACATGGAGGTTGGATAATCTGCTGGTAAATAACGAATGGGTCAACTAAGAAATCATAGAGGAAATCACAAATACATGGAAACATGTGAAAATGAAAACACAGTCCCAAATCTTTGGGATGCAGCAAAAGTTATCCTAAGAGGCAAGTTTATAGCAATACATGCCTACCTCAAGAAGAAAACTCCCTGACAAAAAAAAAACAAAACAACCTAACCTTAAAGCTAGAGAAGCTAAAAAAAAAAAAAAAGAACAAACAAAGCCCAAGGTCAGTAGAAGGAAGGAAATAATAAATATTAGGACAGAAACAACGACAAAAAAAAAAAAAAAGAATACATCAATGAAACCAGGGGATGATCCTTAAAAAAGATCAACAAATTGATAAACCTTTAGCCTGACTCATTCAAAAAAAAGGACTCAAACAAAATCAGAAATGAAAGAGGTGAAATAACAACACTGAGTACAAAACAGAAGAGAATATTATAAAAAACTACATGCCAACAAACTGGACAACCTAAAAGCAATGGACAAATTCTTAGAAACATTACCTCCCATGGGCACCCAGGTGGCTTAGTATGTTAAGTGTCCAACTCTTAATTTCGTCTCAGGTCATGATCTCTTGCTTCATTGGTTCGAGCTGCACATTGGGCTCTGTACTGACAGCACAGAATCTGCTTGGAATTCTCTCTCCCTCTCTCTGACCCTACCCCTCTCATACTCTCTCTCAAAATAAGTAAATAAACTTAAAAAAAATCTTAAATAAAATTTTTAAAAAGCAATGCTTTAAAAAAAATCATTAAAACTCCCAATAAGCAAAAATCCAACATGAGATAGCTTCACAAGTAAATTCTATGAAAACTTTAAAGAAGAGTTAAAACCTATTCTCAAAGACAATGTAGAAGAGAAAGGATAGCTTCCAAATTCATTCTGAGGCCAGCATTACCCTGGTACCAAAACCAGATAAAGATACTACAAAAAAAGAGAATGAGAAACCAGTATCTCTGGTTAACATAGATTCAAAAATCCTCAAAAAATACTGGCAAACAGAATCCAACAATATATTAGAAAAATCATTTACTCCAAGTGGGATTTATTCTCAGACACAAGAGTTGTCTGGGATCTGCAAATCAATGTGATACATCACACATCAACATATATGATCATCTTAATATATACAGAAAAACCATCTGACAAAGTACAACATCCATTTTTTTTTTAAACGTTAATTTTTGAGAGAGAGACAGAGTGTGAGCAGGGAGGAACAGGGAGAGAGGGAGACACAGAATCCGAAGCAGGCTCCAGGCTCCGAGCTATCAGCACAGAGCCCGACGCGGGGCTCGAATTCCCCAACTGTGAGCTCATGACCTGAGTCAAAGTCAGCCAGTTAACTGACTGAGCCACCCAGGTGCCCCTATAACATTCATTCATGATAAAAGCTCTCAACAAAGTAAGTTTAGAGGGAATATACCTCAACATAATAAAAAAACAACCCATAGCTAACATCATATTCCATGGTGACAAATTGAGAGCTTTTTCCCTAAGACCAAGAACAAGACAAGATTTCCACTCTCACCGATTTTATTCAACATAGTACCGGAAATCTTAGCCATAGCAATCAGATAAGAAATGAAAGGCATCCACATCGGCAAAGAAAAAGTAAAACTACCACGATTTGCAGATGACATACTATATACAGAAAACCCTAAAGACTCCACCATAAAACTACTTGAACTGATCAATGAATGCGGCTACAATATCAATATACAGAAATCCACTGCATTTCTATACACTAATAATGAAGCAGCAGAAAGAAATTAAGAAAATGATCCCATTTGGGGCTCCTGAGTGACTCAGTCAGTTGAGCAACCGACTTCACCTCAGGTCATGATCTTGCAGTTCATGGGTTCGAGCCCCACATCAGGCTCTGTGCTGACAGCTAGGAGCCTGGAGCCTGCTTCGGATTCTGTGTGTGTGTGTCTCTCTCTCTGCCCCTCCCCCACTCGCGCTCTCTTCTCTCAAAAATAAACACTTAAAAAAATTAAAAAGAAAATTATCCCATTTACAATTGCACCCAAAATAATAAAATACCAAAGAGGTAAAAGACCTGTATCGTGAAAACTATAAAACACTGATGAAAGAAATTAAAGATGACATAAACAAATGGAAAGATATTCCATTTTCATGGATTGGGAGAATATTAAGATGTCCACTCTACCCAAAACAATCTATAGATTAAATGCAATCCCCATCAAAATACCAACAGCTTTTTTCACAGAACTAGACTAATTCTAAAATTTGTGTGGACCCACAAAAGACCCCAAATAGTCAAGCAATCTTGAAAAAGAGGAACACAACTGGAGGTTTCACAATCCCAGATGCCAAGATATATTACAAAGCTGTAACAATCAAAACAGTGTGGTACTGACGAAAACAGACACATAGAGCAATAGAACAGAATTGAGAGCCCAGAAAGAAACCCATGACTACATGGTCAATTAATCTCCAGCAAAGGAGGCAAGAATATACAATGAGCAAGAGACAGTCTCTTCAACAAGTGGTGCTGGGAAATTTGGACAGCTACATGCAGAAGAATGAAACTTGATCACTTTTTTACAGCATACACAAAAATAAACTCAAAATGGATTAAAGACCTAAATGTGAGACCTGAAACCATAAAAATCCTCAAAGAGAGCACAGGAATTAATTTCTCTGACATAGTCAATAGCAACATTTTCCTAGATAGGTCTCCAGAAGAAAGGGAAACAAATGCAAAAATAAACTATTGGGACCTCATCAAAATAAAAGTCTTCTTCTGCACTGCAAAGGAAATAATTAACACATCTGAAAGACAACCTACTGAATGAGAGAATATATTTGCAAATGACATATCCAATAAGGGGTTAGTTTCCAAAATATATAAAGAACTTATACAACAACACCAAAAACGCAAATAACCCAGTTAAAAAAATGGGCAGAAGATGGGCGCCTGGGTGGCCCAGTTGGTTGAGCGTCTGACTTCAGCTCAGGTCATGATCTCACAATTTGTGGGTTCGAGCCCCGTGTCAGGCTCTGTGCTGACAGCTCAGAGCCTAGAGCCTGCTTCGAACTCTGTGTCCCCCTCTCTGTCTGCACCTGCCCCACTCATGCTCTGTCTCATCACTCTGTCAAGAATAAACATTTTTAAAAAATAGGCAGAAGACATAAACAGACATTTCTCCAAAGAAGACGTGCAGATGGCCAACCAACACGTGAAAAGATGCTCGTTGATACTACCTGAAGCAATCTACACAGTCAATGCAATCCCTATCAAAATACCACCAGCATTCTTCACAGAGCTAGAACAAACAATCCTAAAATTTGTATTGAACCACAAAAGACCCCGAATAGACAAAGCGATCTTGAAAAAGAAACCCAAAGCAGGAGGCATCACACTTCCAGACTTCAAGCTATACTACAAAGCTGTAATCATCAAGACAGTATGGTACTGGCACAAGAACAGACACTCAGATCAGTGGAACAGAATAGAGAACCCAGAAAAGGACCCACAAATGTGTGGCCAACTCATCTTTGACAAAGCAGGAAAGAATATCCAATGGAATAAAGACAGTCTCTTCAGCAAACGGTGCTGGGAAAACTGGACAGCGACATGTAGAAAAATGAACCTGGACCACTTTCTTACCCCATACACAAAAATAAACTCAAAATGGATGAAAGACCTAAAGGTAAGACAGAAAGCCATCAAAACCCTTGAGGAGAAAGCAGCCAAAAACCTCACTGACCTCAGCCACAGCAACTTCTTACTCAACCCGTCTCTGGAGGCAAGGGAAACAAAAGCAAAGATGAACTATGGGACCTCATCAAGATAAAAAGCTTCTTTCCAGCTAAGGAAACAATCAGCAAAACTAAAAGGCAACCGATAGAATGGGAGAAGATATTTGCAAACGACATAGCAGATAAAGGGTTAGTATCCAGAATCTATAAAGAACTTCTCAAATTTAATACCCAAAAAACAAATAATCCCGTGAAGAAATGGGCAAAAGACCTACATAGACTTTTCCAAAGAAGACATCCAGATGGCCGACACATGAAAAACTGCTGAACATCACTCATCATCAGGGAAATCAAAACCACAATAAGATACCACCTCACACCTGTCAGAAGGGCTAAAATGAACAACTCAGGCAACAGCCGATGTTGGCAAGGCTGCGGAGAAAGAGGATCTCTTTTGCACTGTTGGTGGGAATGCAAACTGGTACAGCCACTCTGAAAACAGTATGGAGGTTCCTCAAAAAACTAAAAATAGAACTACCCTATGACCCAGCAATTGTACTACTAGGTATTTATCCAAAGGATACAAAAATGCTGATTTGAAGGGGCACATGCACCGCAATGTTTAGAGCAGCACTATTGACAACAACCAAAGTATGGAAAGAGCCCAAATGTCCATCGATGGATGAATGGATAAAAAGAAGATGTGGCACGTATGTATGTATATATGTGTGTGTGTGTGTATATATATATATATTAAGAGAATCTTAAATACAGAGAACAGAAGGGTTGCTAGAGGGGCTGTGGGAGGAGGCATGGGCTAAATGGGTAAGGGGAGCATTAAGGAATCAAGTCCTGATATCACTGTTGTACTATATGCTAACTTGGATGTAAATTAAAAAATTAAAAAAGAAAAAAAGAGTCACCGTTCCTGTTCTTGTATGTGTACCGAGTTTTCTCTACACCTGCTCAGGTCCCAATGCTCAAGCTCTATCAATATGAAAACAGTTCTTGCAAAGGCTTTTCCCTGACTTTATGCACAGAGCTGGTATCATGTGCACATGTAACTTACTCAAACACAGCCGTGTTTAGTGAGGGGTGGGGTGGGGTGGGTAGGAGAGGGGACAACAGGTGAGGAGGACATCATCCCTGGGATCCTGCCGGCCAGCTTTCCACCTGTTAGCCTGTGCCCACATACTGCACGTTGGAGAAGCCTCTAGAAAGAATACGTGAATGGCCTTTGAGGTTCCTCTACCACTGATGGAGAACTGAAGTGACTTCTCTGGTGGCAGCCAAGCGGCCCCAGAGGCACACTGACCAGGGAAGAGTTAGAGGGAATCCTGAACTTGTCCCCAGGGGTCAATGGTAAGGACAGCCAACAGTCTGATGTAGACCTCTTCATGAATGTGCTGAAGCATCCTAGGCAGCAAGACCTTTAAATGATTTAATTTCTGAATGAAACTGTTGTTTTTACTGTAACGTATGCAAAGTCCTGCACAGGACGACCATACAAAATACTAGGCTGGATCTCAGGAGCAATGTTAGAAGATCCAAGGGTGACCAGATACGAACCAAAAACCCTCACTGCCACTTCCGTTATATCCTCTACCATACACTTTTGCAAATGTCAGTGGACTTTACAAACTTAACTCTGTGCTTCAGAAATTCCTCGAAAAGCCTGACTCAACAGACGTTAATTAGCAACATGTCACTATAGTTCTGAACTCACAGCCGCTCTTTTTGTATGTTCTTTCCATAATCAAAAACGCCGACGACAGGGGCGCCTGGATGGTTCCGTTGGTTGACTATCCAACTCCTAATTTTGGCTCAGGTCACAATCTCATAAGACTCAGCCCTGCTTCAAGTGTGGAGCCGGCTTGGGATTCTCTCTCTCCCTCTCCCTCAGCCCCTCCCCTGGTCATTTTTTCTCTCAAAACAAAACGAAACGAAACAAAAACACCACTGATGCATTCCTTGTTTTTCTCAAAAGGCATTCATTATAGGCGTTCTTTTTCCTCCAAATTTTTCTCAAACTGGCATTTCCATTGCTTATTCCATTCCCAGCTTTTTTATTGTGTACCATAGACTGTGAGATCCTTGAGGGCCAGGATTGCAGTCTCTGTTCCCCACACCCCACAAAGCTCCCAGGACAGGGCTTGGTGGCAATGTGGGCAGTCATGGGTCACCACTACCAGAAGCAAGTGCCTCTCCATCCACACAGTGGAGTATTTATTATTTAGCCATAAAAACAACGAAGTTCAGACTGCAGCTACAATGTGGGTAAACCCTGAAAACATGATGCTAAGCGAAAGAAGCCACACAGAAAAGGACAAGTAGGTGCCCATTTAGAAGAAATGCCCAGAAGAGGTAAATCCATACAGAAAGAAAGTAGATTAGCAGTTGGGGGGCGGGGGGGGGGGGGGGGGGGCGGAGAATGGGAAGGGGTTGAAAATGGGTACAGGGTTTCTTCTTGGAGTGATGAAAATGTTCTGGAATTAGATAGTTGCACAACTTTGTGAATATACTAAAACCGACTGAAGTTTAATGTTAAAAAGATGAATTCATGGTATGTGAATTATACCTCAAATTCTTTTAAGTTTATACATCTTGAGTGACACAGAGCAAGCACACACATAAGCGGGAAAGGGGCAGCGAGAGAGAGGGAGAGAGAATCCCAAGCAGGTTCTGTGTTCTCAGTGCTGAACCCGACTCGGGGCTTGAACTCATGAACCATGAGATCATGACCTGAGCCGAAATCAAGAGCTGGATGTTTAACTGACTGATCTGCCCAGGTGCCCCTTTATCTCAATTAAAAAAAAAAAAAAAGCAGAGGACAGAGGCAAAAGCTACATATGACTGAGACCAGTCTTCTCTGCAGCTACAGGTTTGAGGCAACCCCACCAGGGAACAGCAACTTTGGTGCTTGTATAACTCTCCAAATTCAAAGTGCTTTTTAATGTTTATTTTTTTGAACGAGCACAAGCGGGGTCGGGGGCGGGGGGGGGGGGTGCGGACAGAGGATCCAAAGAGGGCTGTGTGCCAACAGGCTGACAGCAGAGAGCCCGATGCGGGGCTGGAACCCATAAACCGCAAGATCACGAACTGAGCCGACGTCTCAACCGACGGAGCCACCCAGGTGCCCCCAAATGCAAAGACTTTTAAGACATTTCCTTATCCTACTATTTTCCCAAAAATAAACTGATCGCCCAAATGGAGTTCAAATTTCAAAGACAAACTCTTCTTCCTTCCTGGCTGTGAGTCACCCCATGACGTCAGCCTTGCTGAGGGCTTTGGCTAGGGAGGGGGGAAGGGAAGGAAGGAAGGAAGCCTTAAGAGTGTCCGCAAGGAATCGATGCCCCGTTTGCTCACCTCTCTACTGGATCTGTCTGCTTCCTCTAAAAGCTCTGTGTGCATATTCCCGACCTCAGAGGGGCAGGCCCGCTCGACAGCTCACTGAGAGAATGAGAGCAAGATTACTGACTGGCCCTGTTCCTTGCTGGTGACTGGGGCTCGGGCAGACTGGGACTATTTTTATTATTATTTCTAATGTTTGACTTGACTTCCAGAGATGGGCTCAACCACTTTAAAACATCAGGCGGGGGAGGGGGGGCAGGTGCCTGCGTGGCTCAGTCAGTTAAACATCTGACTCTTGATTTCAACTCGGGTTGTGAGATCAAGCCCCTGCATCGGGGTCTGCACTGAGCGTGTGGAGCCTGCTTGGGATTCTCTCTCTCTCTCCCTCTCTCTCTCTGCCCCTCCTTTTGCTCTTTTGCTCGCTCTCTCTCCCTCAAAATAGATAAACAAACTTAAAACACCAGGACGGAAATCAAACAAAACTGAATGCATCAAGATAAAAATTTCTGGCTCATTCCCCAGGTGGGACTATGCTAAGAGCAATTCCCCCTCCCTTCTCTCGCCCCCCCACCCCCCGTGGTTCTTTAAGCCTTGATGAATCATTCACACTAAATAAAAGTCGATGAACACACAGCCTCTATCTTGCAGCTTTAGCCAGAACTACCATTTTCCTTCGAGGTTTGCAATTACAACCAGATGATACCCATCTCCGGGAAGCCATCTATCAATTTATCACTATGTTTTTTGGCCCTGAGAACAAACCAAGCTCACCACCTGAAAACAAACCCTCCTTCAATGTATCTGAATTGCAGGAATGCAAAACAAAACAAAACAAACCCTCTAAAGTCACTTCCAAACAACCTTCTGCGTATTTTCTTCACTCTCAAATGTCAACATTATTTCTGTACAAAGCCATCTGGTTGGTGTGTTTGCCTTTGCTTTCACACACGCGTGTGCATGCATATGCGTGTGTGTGTGTGTGTGTGTGTGTGTGTGTGTGTGTGTGTGTGCGCGCGCACGCGCAGTTCACTCAGACAACACATTGGGGAAAGCAAATGTATGGATCTAAGCTTTCTGAAAGCCTAATTACCCTAAGACGTTGGTTCTGAACTGGGGTCACTGTGCCCCCAAGGGGTAGTTGTTGAGGTCTCGGTTGCCACAATCAGGAGGGCGCGACGGGCATGGAGTGGGCACAGACGTGCCACATCCCACGGTGTCCGAGTCGGCCCTCGGAACTGGCTGGCATCCCCCAGCCCCAAATGCCAACAGTGCTGAGGAGGCTGCTCTGAAGACAGACACACAGACGGGACGTGGGCTGAACAGAGGCGGCGGCCCACCCCGCCGGCCCCGGTGCCTGCTGACGGAACGCAAAGCAGAACCCACGTCCCAGAGCATGCTCAGTTGCCCTTAATTTCTTTTTATTTTTTTTTCTTTATGGAGGGAGGGAGGGAGGGAAAGCACACGTGCGCATGCGTGGGGGACACACTGAAAGCATCCTCAGCATGGAGCCCGACTCCCAAGTCAGGCTCTGTGTCACAACCTTGAGATCATGACCTGAGCCAAAACCAAGAGTCACAAGCTCAACCGACTGAGCCACCCAGGCACCCTTCAGCCAACATTCTTAAACATTCTCTCTTAGCTTCTCTCTTGCTGTTTTTTTATAATACATATGTGTCTTGGGGGCACCTGGGTTGCTCAATCGGTTGGGCATCCGACTTCGGCTTAGGCCACGATCTCACAGTTTGTGGGTTCGGGCCCCGCATCAGGCTCTGTGCTGACAGTGCGGACCCTACTTGGGATTCTCTGCCTCTCCCCGACTTGTGTGCACGCTCGCTCGCTCGCTCTGTCTCTCAAAATAAACTTTAAAAAACATAAAATGAAATAAAATATGTATTTGTTATTTTAAAGAGAGAGAGAGAGAGCATGATCCGGGGAGAGAGGCTGAGGGACAGAGAGAAAATCTTAGGTAGGCTCTACGCTCAGTGCCTCTACACTCATGGGGCTCGGTCCTATGACCCCCGGATCGTGACCTGAGTTGAAATCAACAATCAGACACTCAACCAACTGAGCCACCCCAGGCATCTCTCTCGCGCTCCTTTTTAGACAACCCACGGGCAACCATAAAATTATAGCTACCAAAAACCTAAAGGATCAATCGGCTTGTACATTACAAACCATCAGGCGAGTTACAACTTTGGGGATGTCAGAGTGGGGATTTTCAAACCTCTCCTCACCAACATTTTGGCTAAAACAAAACTTTATTAGGAACCTCAACAGGGAGGAGAGTAGTCTATTAGCAAGAAGTTATTTCATAAGTTACAGTCTGGATTGTAAAAAAAAAAAAAAAAAAAACAAAAAACCAGATATAATCAATTAGATCCATGAGGCCGCTTTAGTCAACATAAAAAACTCTGAGACGAAAAACTGACGTCTCGAAGACAGTCTCCATCACACTCGAACATCTAACTTTTTCTTTTTTTGATCTGATAAATAAATAGCACCGTAACCTGGAAATTCAGTTCCACACAGCGACGGAGCCGAAAACGTGATGGTTTCAGGTAGCACTTCTTCCCATGTGAGGCCAGTTTTCACTGAAACCAAGAGGGCGGGCAAATGTTTCTCTGAGCTAACCCGGGAGGACAGATTAATGGGCTGTGGGCCTGGATGGGTTAGTATTTGGTTACCAACGCATTTCAGTATGCGCAGTTCTCCCCACGGGATTTCACGCAAATTCTGGAAGTGAATCATTTCCTAGACGCCTAAACGTCCACACTAGGATTCCACAGAACGCAGTCTGATGACCACAGAGAGGTCTGCAGACCCCAGCACTCAAGTCTTTCAGTGAAAAGGACAGATGGGAAGAGCCAGCGCTGGCAGACTGGGTCTTCATCTGAAACGTCCCACGTGAGCTGGGCACACCGAACCGTACCTGGAGCCACCGTACCTGGAACCGTACCTGGAGCTCCGCAATTTACCGACATTGGCAGATAAGGCTCACCTTCAGACAACAGGCTCAGGGCCTCGTCAGACGCGTGCCCGCCGAGTCGCAGCACCTTCCTGGAAGTGAGGCTCTCACCGGGTGCGCTGGAGCCATCTGGGGACAGGTAGGGCTGCTCCGCGGCAGAGGTTGCCATGGATTCCCACTGAATCTCCTTCCCGGGAGACTGAAACTCCAGGCTGCATCCTGTCCAGCCGTAGAAGGCCAAAGACAAGAGAAATCCCTGGGCTGGGTTCAGTATCGCCTAGGAGGAAGGACAAAAAGACACGAGTCGGCCAGTCTGTGTACTGGGAATTTGAGCATTAACTCCACTCGGATGCTCACTGGGCTGCCTCACTTGGAAGCGACCCGGTTGGCCGCTTCAGGGCAAGACCAAGATTGGCTTTAGGTGCTGTACCTTCACGAGGAGGCGGGGAGGGGAGAGCTGGAGGGGGTGGGGGGAGGGGATGCATGCGACACAGGGCAATCGAACCGATCCTATTTTCACCCCTGCCAGGCAGCTAGGCTCTCCTACACAGAGATGCTCTCCATCTTGTGCTTCTGAGTCAGAATGTGATTTAACAAAGGTACCTGAGGCTAAAAACGAGTCTAGGGGACGTTCCTCTATTTCCGTGTGCTAAGTACCCATGAAGTGAACCAAAGGAACCAAGAGAAACTCCAAACCGAAGCAAAGAGGTGGAGGCAGTGAATGCTGGTCTTATTATAAAGTTCTCATGGGTCAGATTCTCCCCAGTTCGGAAGCAGCAGAAATATCAATTCCGTACAAGACAACGTGTACCTCTCCGCTAACAGTTTTGTTTTTTCATTTCAAATGCAACACAGCGAAAACACTGGGAGGAATCTACTCATGGGGTTTCCACCTTATTTCCATTTTGTGTATTTTTTTTAATGTTTTTATTTATGCTTGAGACAGACAGAGACAGAGCATGAACAGGGGAGGAGCAGAGAGAGAGGGAGACACAGAATCCGAAGCAGGCTCCAGGCTCTGAGCTGTCAGCACAGAGTCTGACGCGGGGCCCGAACCCACGGACCGCGAGATCATGACCTGAGCCGAAGTCGGACGCCCAACCGACTGAGCCACCCAGGCGCCCCGATTTTATGTATTTTTTTAATGTTTATTTTTGAGAGAAACAGAGCAAGTGGGGGAGGGGCAGAGAGAGAGGTGGACAGAGGATCTGAAGCGGGCCCCACGCTGACAGCGGACAGCCGGATGTGGGACTCGAACTCATGAACCATTGAGACCATGACCTGAGCCAAAGTCGGACGCTCAACTGACTGAGCCACCCAGCTGCTTCACCGTTCTGTGTATTTCTATACGGTATTTTTTTCACACGTGTTATTATGTGGTTGTAACTAGTGTAATTTTTATATCCTGCGTTTTTCACTTAAAACTACAGATTTCAGGGGCACCCAGGTGGCTCAGTCCGTTGAGCATCCAAACTCAGCTCAGGTCATGATCTCGAAGTTTTTGAGTTCAGGTCCTGAGTCGGATTATGCACACAGCTCAGAGCCTGGAGCCTGCTTCAGATTCTGTATCTCCCTCTCCCTCTGCCCCTCCCCTGCTAGCACTCTATCTCTACCTCTTTCAAAAATAAATATTTAAAGAATTTTTTAAATATATTCTCAAAATACTAGAGATTTCATAATTGTCACGTTTAACATCTACATAACACTCCACCAGGATGAAAAAGTGTAATTTACTTAGCCATTTCCTTGTATTTGTTTCATTTGGGTTGCCTATAACACTTTATAATCACGGATGATGGGATCGCTTCTTGGCCTTTTGGCTAAGATCAAGTGTGGTATCTGTTCGTATCAGTTTAATAATCGTGGATGATGTTACAAGGAACACCTTCGTCCCTATGGCTTTTTCATAGTCTGAAATATTTCTTCAAGTGAAATTCTCTGATATTTTGGGTCTGCTGGAAAGGTCTGAAAAACTGGGCCAAACTGATTTACCAGAGTTGTCCCCATTTAATAACGGTCCCAACAATGAATGAGACTAGCTAGCTGGTACATCAAAGGCAGATACAGGTACATACCGTTACATATTTAACCCACAACACATCATACTTTGGAGTGGGTTTTTTTCTCTCTGAACTTTACTTTTCAAGAAAAAAATTTTAAATCAAGGTTGACCTACCATTATAAACCACGTGGTCTTGGCTGCATTTCTCACAGGTCTCAAAAAGCTCCCGTTGACATCTGGTTGCATTTCAAGATAGAATAAGAGGCTTTCGTTGATGATGTTTGGCAACCAGCTGTCAGAAAGAAAAGAACCCTGGGTAAAGAGAACATGTAACCCAACTCATCTTTAAATGCCGGCGGTCAGGAAACCTGTCCTCCAAGGCCACCAAGTCCTGGAGGGGAATCCACTTGGGCACATGGAGGAACCAGCACATCCAGGATTTAATTTAAGAGACCTCTTTCTCTCAAGTGTAAAGCAGAGATCAGCGACTTCTTCCAAGGGTAACACGCAACACCACATCGGGTGTAAGGCTCTAACGTTATAGCTAATAACTCAAAATTCAATTTTCACTTGATGAGTAATGTAACGTTTTGAGGGAGAGCTGCACAAATCTTGCTATTTCACGTGTGAACTGTTTTGATGTTATTGTTGCTAGGCCTACGACATTTAAAATGAGGAGCTGTTGGGGCGCCTGGGTGGCTCAGTCGGTTGAGCACCGGCTTCAGCTCAGGTCACGATCTCACGGTCCGTGAGTTCGAGCCCCGCATCGGGCTCTGTGCTGACAGCTCAGAGCCTGGAGCCTGTTTCAGATTCTGTGTCTCCCTCTCTCTGATCCTCCCTCATTCATGCTCTGTCTCTCTCTGTCTCAAAAATAAATAAACGTTAAAAAAAATTAAAAAAAATAAAATGAAGAGCTGAGTGTATTTTGAGAGGGAGATCATTTCCATCTCGCCTAGGACAACGTCCAAACAAACCTCCTCCTATCACATCAATTATTAACACCACAAAGGCACGCCCTGTTTTGCAAAGTATTGATTCACCCCAGCAAAAGGTTTTCTGGTTCCCATCTGTTTTGCATGGGTTACAGATCTATTTTCAAAGCATGCACCTGAAACTGGGCAGAATGCCAACTGTGGGGCCAACTGAGGTTTAGAGAAAAATGGCTCTCTCTATATGTCTTGATGGAAACATGAATCATCCCACCAAAAAATGTGCCCTTGTCCTATATCTTCTCAGATCCAGGAATCCTGGGGTCAAGAATGATACAAACGGGTACATTTTAAAAGTGTGGTCCAGCGTTTTATTTCAGAGTTAGCCCTGGCAGTGGGCCGAAACACCAGATGCACGTTCACGGTATCTGGAAACTAAACTCAGGAGTTGTTTGTTCTGAGGGCTTTATATATAATCTGAGGAGATGTGAGTATCTTTCCAGGAGTTCACAGATTGTGGGCCTGCCTTCCTGTCTCGCGTGTATTTCCTCAAAGGGCACCTAGTGCAGTTTCAAAGATCTCCTTTCCAAAGACTCTCTGCTTTGCAACTTTCAGGTCACACTTAGAAAAGCAAAATGGCAAGTTGTTTACGTATCCCTTCCCAGCGGCAATTAAAAAATAAAAAATAGAAGAAAGGTTACCAAATAATTAAAACCAGCATTATTTTGAAAAATCGGATCTTGATCACGGCTCCCATCCGTCTCTCGTTCTCTGTGTAAATGCCTTTTCTTCCTTTTAGTAAAGAGGCCACTGTGAAAAACAGAGGGGAACTGCATGTCATGGTCATTATTTGCATCTCCTGAGTGACAGGGAAGAGAGTCAACGTGGACGTAAGCCCCAAAGCAAAGGCAGAAGAGCAGGAGACAGCCCAAGATACGGCCGTTCCTTCCCCCACACTCCAAGCTGGGGTCCTCGCAGACTCGATGGGACACGGGGTCTTTAAAACGTTCACCTCCCAAGAACTGTAGTCTTCCCCTGACTGCAAAGACAGTACAGAGACTTTCTGCATACCTAAACCCAGACTCGTTCAACATTAACATCTTACACACCAAGGGTCACATTCGTCACCGGGGAGAAATTAGCAATGGTCTGTTACTATTAATTAAGCTCCAAATTTTATTTGGATTTTACCGATTCAAAAACTGTATTTTTAGGGGTACCTGGGTGGCTCAGGTCACGATCTCACAGTTTGTGAGTTTGAGCACCATGTCAGGGTCTCTGCTGTCAGCATGGAGGCTGCTTCAGATTCTGTCTCTCTCTCGCCTCTCTCTCTCAACAATAAACATTAAAAAAAATCTATATATTTAGGGGCATCTGGGTGTCTCAGTCGGTTAAGCGTCCAACTTTGGCTCAGTTCATGATCTCACAGATCATGAGTTCGAGTCCCCTATGGGGCTCTGTCAGCTTCAAATCCTCTTTCTCCCTCTCTCTCTGCCCTTCCCCTGCATTCTCTCTCTCAAACATTAAAAAACAGAACTATATTTTTGAAGGTTTATATTTTCTCTTACAAAAATAATGCACACTGTTTTGAAACATTGAAAGATTAAAAATTTCTCATTATAGACAAGTTGGAGAATACTTTACTTTTTAATGTTTATTTATTTTTGAGAGAGAGTCAGAGTGCGAGCAGGGGAGGGGTAGAAAGAGAGGGAGACACAGGATCCGAAGCAGGCTCCCAGCTGTCAGGACAGAGCCCGACACGGGGCTCAAACTCACAAACCGCGAGATCGTGACCTGAGCCAAAGTCAGATGCGTAACCAACTGAGCCACCCAGGCGGCGCCCCAACAAGTTGGAAAACATTAAAAAAGGTTAGAGGAAAATCAACGAGCTATTGTCTATCCTGAGACAAGCACTGTTAGCATCTTACTGTCGTTCTTATCAGTCCTTTACCTATACATGATTTTTGTTTGATATAATTGACTCAGTACTTTTATGCAAATCTGTATAAAAAGTTGCTGTACTTAACATACTGTTTTTATTTTAATTTTATTTTTTTATTTGAGAGAGAGGGAGAGAGTGCACAAGCAGGGGAGGGGGCAGAAGAAGAGACAGAATCTTAAACAGGCTCCACACTCAGCAGAGAGCACTCAATCCCATGACCCTGGCATCACGACTGGAACCAAAATCAAGAGTTAGATACTCAACCAACTGAACCACCCAGACGCCCCAATACACTGTTTTTAAATGCAACATGGAGGAAAAAAACTGATCCAAAGAGCCACATGATTGCCTACTCTTAGTGGCACAGCACTTGAAATGTTTTGAAGTTCTACAACCAACCGACTTTTCCATTAAGGGGCACTTCTTTTTATTTATTTTTTCTTTTAATTTTTTTAAATGTTTATTTTTGAGAGAAAGAGACAGAGCATGAGCAGGGCAGAGGCAGAGAGGGAGGGAGACACAGAATTGGAAGCAGGCTCCAGGCTCTGAGCCGTCAGCACACAGCCCGACGCGGGGCTCAAACCCACGAACCGTGAGATCATGAGCTGAGCTGAAGTCGGACGCTTCACCGACTGAGCCACCCAGGTGCCCCAAGGTGCACTTGTTCATTCTCATTCTGCACAGGAGAGATCCATGCAGCCTGAGCAGGTTGGAGGTTTGCCCCAGGTCACGCCTCCGTGAGGATGGGGTGGAACCAGAATGCCAAGTCCCCAGCCTCAGCTCAGAGTTCTTTCCAGGGCATCCTGCTGGCTCACAACATCCTTCTTACTCAGTTCTTACTATTTGTACCCGACTCCTTTCCTGCGCTCTACTTCCTGTTTCCTGCCCAACTGAGTAAACACACAAGGCCAAGCACCTCACGGGAGTAACCAGGCTCACTCTTCAGGCCACACCCCATCCCTTCCCCCCCGCCCCCGGCTCCCCACTCCTCTCCTTCCGCTCCTATCTGACCTCCACAGTTTTCCACGGGCACTCCTGGGGCCTCCAAGGCACCCCAAGGACAGACCCAGGATGAGCCTAGACGGAAGTGAAAAGTCCACTGGCCCTGGTCTTGAGCTATTAAACATTGGCAAAGAACTTGTGTAGCCCATGACCAGATAGGCTTGCTCGCTTTCACTTATTAAACCTGCTCACTTTCTCCAAATGCATTGTACTTATGTCTCTAGAGGATGACAAATGAGGTCTAGCGTCCTAGATGATTCCAGGAGCACAACGCATGCCATTATCTGAGCCCAAGGCATGGGGCCATAGCCCTGGTCATGCACCCAGACAGCTTCCCTGCTGCTCACCTGCGGTCACGGTCTTCCAGAATAGGATGGGGTTGGCCCCCAGGACGAGCAGCAGCGGCAAGTATGTGGTGACATAGTGCGGGATGGCGAGCTCCGGATCCCGTTCACACCTGAGGGAGGAGGACCAAGCCATTCTTGAAAACAAGGCTTTGCCTAAAATATACACACTTACCTGGAAGGTGAGATCAGAGGGTGAGAGAGAAAAGGCAAATGCGTAAATCCACTTCTGACTCTGCCAGAAGGAAATGGGACTCACACCTTATGTCTGCAAAGGAGCAATCAATCAATCACTGAAGAACAGGAGAGACCAATCATGTTTCTATTTGTCCTGTAAATGTGAGGCCCTCTAGGGCATTCCACGGGGGAGAGATTTTAAAGGTCACTGCTAACAAAAGGAAAGACAGGAAAGGACACTCGAAAAGGGGAGTCCCCCCACTGGGTCTCTTCAAGGAGAAAAAGACACAAATGGGAATGCAAACTGGTGCAGCCACTGTGGAAAACACCATGGAGGTTCCTCAAAAAATTAAAAACCGAGCTACCCTACGACCCAGAAATTGCACTACTAGGAATTTATCCAAAGGATACATAAGTGCTGATTCGAAGGGGCACGTGCACCCCCATGTTTATAGGGCTGCTATCCACAATACCCAAATTATGTAAAGAGCCCAAACGTCCATCAACTGTCGAATGGGTAAAGAAGATGTGATATACATACAATGGAATACTACTCGGCAATGAAAAGGAATGAAATCTCACCATTTGCAACAAAGTGAGTGGAACTAGAGTGTATTATGCGAAGCAAAATAAGTCAGAAAAAGATATCACATGTTTTCACTCATATGTGGAATCTGAGAAACTCAACAGATGAACATAGAGAACGGAAGGAAAAATAAGATAACAGAGAGGGAGGCAAATCATAAGAGACTCTTAAATACAGAGAACAAACGGAGGGTTGATGGGGGTGGGGAAAATGGGTGATGGGCATTAAGGAGGGCACTTGTTGGGATGAGCACTGGGTGTGATATGTAAGTGATAAGTCAATAAAAAAAAAAGGCCAGTCCTGTGAATAAGATCCAGTCTGTCCCCTTTAGCGCCTCCAAATTCCCAGCCCTCATATTCCAAGGCAAATGTGTTGCCATGGTTGTGCAGAACCATCACAGCAGAGGTGCTTTTCAGGGGAAGGACCAGAACTTCTACTGAAGGATCACGGGAATCGTCAGTCAGCAGGTGGGGTAGGAGAGTGCCACACAGGCACGGCTTACCCACGTGGGAGCTAGGAGTGAAGACACGCATAACGTCAGAGAGCAACGAGGAAGAGAGAATCAAAGGCAAAGGGGAGAGAGGACTGCTCAGGCCCAACCCAGGTAGGAGGTGCAAAAGCAGATGAGGGAACAGCCTCTGTGGCCACAGAAGGCAGAACGATAAAAATGCACACACGCACTCTTGTTCTAACATGCCTGGAGTGGTCCAGCCCAGAAGGGGAAAATGACCGAATGCAAAACAACTTGGGTGGGAAAAACGCGAGGCCACCTTTTCTCGCCATGAGAAGGAACACAACACCATCTCACAAGGCTACCTTCCTTTTAATGGAAGTTTTCATTTTCAGCTGTGCAGGTTCAAGTGTGGTCTGGAAAGGCTTGAGGGGACAAAGAGAATCAAGCAGCAGAAAAGCCATGATTTGGGGCGCCTGGGTGGCTCACTCGGTTGAGCATCTGACTTCAGCTCAGGTTATGATCTCACTGTTGTGGGTTCCAGTCCCGCGTCAGGCTCTGTGCTGGCAGCTCGGAGCCTGGAGCCTGCTTTGGATTCTGTGTCTCCCTCTCTCTGCCCTGGTCATGCTCTGTCTCTCAAAAAATAAAATAAAGTGCTAAAGAAAAAAAAAAAAAAGAAAAAAAGAAAAGCCATGACTCTGACCAAAAGACAAAAGTAAGCGATGATTGAGTGAGTGGGGACAGCAGTTTGCACAGGCCCGGGAGCAGCCTCCTAAGGACCAAGGGGGCACCTGGGAGTGAGCCCCGCAGCGATGGCTCCCTCATGCTCAGGTGCAACCTTCCCAGGAGGCTCCAGGAGCCCACGGATGAAGCTCGCGGGAGTGATGAAAGCTCCCTTTCCACTATTAACCATTAAGCGCACCCCACTATAACAGCCACGGACACCGTACTTGACCTCGTAAAGTTCCTCAGAGCAGCTGTATGGATGCATCTACACAGACTTTGGGAGTATCCGCCATCGAGAAGGCAACACCAATTTGGAGACATCCGAGTAGCTACAAGCAGTCAAAAAAGGGGGAGAAATTGTCCAACCACGAGTCAGCAAACGTTTTCTGTAAGGGAACTTTTACCGTAAGTATTTCATGCTCCATGGGCCACCCATTCTCTGTCAAAACTACTCTGACACTGCAGTGTGAAAGCAGCCATAAACCATGCATAAACGAAGGGCATGACTGTGTTCCAATAAAACTTTATTTATAAAAACAAGCAGAGGACCAGATTTGTCCTCAGGCTGGGCTGTGATCCTTGTCTACACTGCCCTAAGATCCCAGACAGAGACCATGTCCCCACCTGTTGCAGTTTTCCATCGGAAGCTAGAGCACACATCCTTGGAGGGACCGTGAGCCCTTACAGAGGACTGACTGCACTGAGGAGATTTTTGAGGACGTTGAAGAAATACCTAAGACAATGTCAGATGATCTGTTTCCCTGGATCTGTGTTCAGGATAGCGGGAATACAGCTGGAAGAGAAGCGGCAAAGTGAAGCAAGCTGACGCTTAGATCCAGCTCTTCTAAGAGCAAATCTTTGGGTTTCTCCAAGCCATTTCGAATTCATCCTTAGGATGTTAAACTCCCCTGCTCATCCAGATGAAGCTGGCCTGAAGCATAACAACTAAAGGGTGTGCATGAGGAAGCCCCATCGATATGGAGAGGAACACACCTAACGCTGGGTGCACACCCTGACATGAGGACGCACCTCAAGCTGGGTGCACATACTTGCACCCACGGGCACCTACACAAATGTGAGAGGCTGAGGCGGGGAAACAAACTCCAGGGAACAAGTACTGTAGCGAGCGCCCCAGGGCGGGTCTGGGCAGGTCTGTGAACAATGGCCTGACCTGCAAGGTGCCCACTCTGCGTCAGGGCCTGTGTATTTGTCGCCAGAGAACGATGAGTCAGGGAGCAGGGAGTCCCCGCTTACCTGGACACAGACGGGTAGTAGAGCATGACCACTCCCTCCACGCACAGCAGGACGGCCAGGCCCCAGGCCATGATGTGGTAAAGCAGGATGGTGCTAGGAGAGAAGCAGAATCAGGGGGGCGGGGCCTGGCCTGAGACGAGCTACGGAGATGCCCAGCCACACAAAGTACCAGACCAACTCCTGGGGCCCCCCAACCATCAGGAAAACTTACACTGAGCAAACCCTTGGTAAAGACCCGCCCCATTCTACCTCTGAGTTTTCCTTTTGTAATTGAGATGAAATTCACAGAACATAAAAGTAACCATGTTCAAGCAGAGCAGCTCTGTTGCCTTGGGCAACTTCACATTATGCAACGGCCTCCTCTCCCCAGTTCTGAAACAGCTACGGCCCCAGAAGGACGTGCCCGCAGGCAGTCCCAGTTCCTCCCGCCCCCAGTCCCAGCAACCACCCACCTCCTGTGTCTCTCTTTGGCTTCTCCCACTGTGCACAATCCGTGTAAATGGTGGCACACAATACGTGGCCCTCTGTGTCTGGCTTCTTTCACTTAACAGGAGTCTTTCAAGCTTGACAAGAACAAGGCACTGGAACCTCATCAGTCCTCCTAAGTACCCAGCTCACCCAATAAGCAAGGAGTTCCTATCCCCACACATTCCCAAAGGTGCATCCGTACCTAGAACTCACGGGTCTTAGTGCTAAGTGCAAACCAAGGTCTCTGAAGAAATGTGGGTTCGTTCCATGTTCCGGGAGAGCGGGGAGCTCTCCTTTCTCACCTCCCACCCCCACACCCCACCATTCCCTGCATGCTTAACATTCCTGGACCATCTCTACCCTCTGTCTTTGTCCTCCCACATGCCCCTCCCTTTCCCCCAGGGACTCAGTCAGCCCTGCAGATGGGGTCTGGGAGAGGGGTGCACAGCCATCTGTTAAAGAGCATTTAACCGGCCTCTTCTGTGCCACGGGACGGGGGCCCACGGCTCCGTCGAATGCGGTCACCGTCACCCGTGACTGTACCAGGCTCCCGGCAAATAGTGCCACCCCCAACCCACTGGGATTTTAACTCTGAAAACCAGCTGTGTAGGCAAGGGAACGGTCAGGGATCCGAGTGCAAGGGGGCCCTTCCACAAGCAGACAAGGGACGGCACACGGCAACGAGCTGCAGGAAGAAGCAACTTTTCGCAGCCAGTTCTCCGGAAGGCCACAAGGAAAGGACCCCAGCATGCTGTGCCTCTCACGTTAGAACCGGTTCTGGAGCAGCCCTGCCCCTACCTCTCTGGGTTTGGGAGCTGATGGGGTGTGTCCCGTCCAGAAGTCAGAGGCTCTGCATCAAAGAAAGAAATGAAAGGAGCAGCTTTCTGCAAAGGCCTGGGTTGTTGAATAGAGCAGGATCTCCGCATTCCAGAACCTGACCTTGGGCCGAGGGAGCCAGGGGTGTTGTCCAGGGGTGTTGTCCGCAGAGGTGGGAGGGAGCGGGCCAGGCGAGTGCAGGCCTGGGGGTGGCCACAGACTACTCAGCGGTGCTCTGGCCCCAGATGGCCAAGCAGGGAGGGAGTCAGACTGGGCCCGGCTGCTCAGGCAGCCGCCACTTTAATAACGGATGTGACCCCGAACCCACACCAGGTCATGAGTCTCAAGTCCAATGCATCCACAATCAAGAGCAGCCGGTGGCTGAACATGCTCATCTCTTTATGTGACCACTAGACCGTTTTTATGTCCAGGCACGCGAGGGCCCTCCCCGGACCCCCTTTCCCCCACACTTCTATTCACAGAGCAAGTCGGGACTTCGATTTAGGGCTTTTCCCACGATCTCAAGCAACTTCTGCTGTTGTTTAAAACCTGTACATCCCACACCTGGAGCCGCAGGAGTTGACATTTTAACTCTAAATCTGTCTTCATGACATTTCTTAGGATTAGGATAAAAAAAAAAAAAAAAAAAAGATTCTCCTGTGCCAAAGAAAATAGCTAAGGACTGGAAGGATCTAGAAGGGAATACAGACTTTAATCCAGCCATACCTGCAAAGCCTGGCCCCCTGCCCTGGAATTCCTCGGGACCCTCCTGGGAGGCTTCAGTGTCTTAACCGAGGTATCGACCGCACCCTGGGCTCTGGAAGCAAGCTGGCTCTTAACAGAGGAGCCACACCCACAGCTCTGGCCCCTTGGAGCCCTCACACCAGGAAGCAGGGCTTCTGCCATGACGAGGCAGGGGCTGGGTCTCCGTGGCTACAGAGCGCCTGTCTTACTGCTCTGCTGTGATCCCTGCTCCTCTTTGATGGCAGAGCCGCTTCACTCTCAACAGTCTTCCTAGTCCCGGACCCCTGCGCTTGCTCCTGTCCTTGCATCCGAATGTTTCACATCTTTGGCTGTTTGCCTCCCGCACAATCGGCCGGTCCTCGGACGCTAGGCCCTGCCAGCATCCTCTGAAGTGTGAACCCCGCACCCCCCCCCCCCCCCCCCCCCGCATCCTGCCTGTTCTCACGCTGTGCTCCAAAATGAGTTGCAAACACTCTGCTGGCTATGAGGAGGGCTTCCTGACGGCCTGTCCTGGTTTCTCAGGGCTCTGCCTGTCTTCTCGCTCCAGAGAGCTCTCGGGCTGCCCTGTCGGACCACAGTCATCCGTGGGTGGGGGTGAAGCAATGCCTCCTCCTGTGACAGAACCAGCTTCCTGGAGGTGCTCCAAGGCTCCTCTTATCTCCACAGCTGGCTGGCTGTGACACCTCTTGTTGTGCCCTAACTCCAATCCTTCCAAAACTGAGTGAGAAAGGTGTCACACTTATTTGCACTGGCCTCCGGGTCAAACACTTCTCATTGCTGCTAGTTGCCTACCCAAAGCCATTTCCCCTTTTTCCTTGGTAAAATAACCTTGATGGCATGCCAAATAGCAGCATGCTTGCCTAACAGACTATGTTTCCAATCCAACCTCATCTTGCAGCTGTGACCATGAAACTAAATTCTGTCCATTCCAAAAAAGGAATAGTTGTGTAAAATCCCCAGGGAGGCTGCTTAAAGGGAAATGGCTCAGGAGAAAACAGGCCCCTTATGCATTGCCCCTTCCTCTTTCCTGTGGCTTGGAATGCAGATGTGATGGCTGGAGCTCCAGGAGCTATTTTGGGCCATGACGGCTTGAAGATGAAAGTCACACAATAGGATGACGCAGCAAGAGACAGAAGAAGCATGGGTCCCTGATGTCCATTATAAGGGCCCGGGATTGCCTACCTCTGGCCTCCTTTGGCATGAAAGAAAACTTACTTTAAAGTTATTTTATGTATTCTATGTAGCCAAAACTAATCCTCATTGATATACCTGGTTGGCTGCCCTTGACCTTAACTCTCTTCCCTAGAGAATTTTCAAAACCAAGAATATCTAGGTTCTGTACACATGTATAAAAGCCTAGGACTGAAAGTAAAAAGGTAGAAGGAACAAGCACACAAATAAACACTAAACTTCAGGCCAGAGACACCAAAGTTACTGATGATGATACATGAGGAATATCAACAATTTTAGAGCAAGAATCTACTTAAGTTTCCCAATGTGTTCTACAGCCTGAATGTGATTTCTGTTTACTAATTTTGGCTTCTAAAGTGAATTTATTCAGGGGCCCCTGGCTGGCTCAGTCAGTGCAGCAAGCAACTGTTGACCTTGGGGTTGTGAGTTTAAGCCCCATGTTGGGTGTAGAGATTAAATCTCGAATCTTGAAAATGGATCAGAGACCTGGGCACCTGGGCGGCTCAGTCAGGTGTCTCTTGATTTCAGCTCAGGTCATGATCGCACAGTTTGACAGTCGGAGCCCCATGCTGGGCTCCCGTGCTGACAGCATGGAGCCTGCTTTGCATTCTCTGCCCCGCCCCCCTCTCAAAATAAATAAGCCTTAAAAACATAAAATAAAAGGGATGAGACCTAAACTGAAGTGTTCAAACCATAAAACTCTTTTTTGGCTCCCAAGTTTGACGCAAGAACTCATACAAAATATTCCAGATAAAGGATCCTCCTCCTTCTGGTTAACCTAGAAGTAACGCAATTCGTAACTCTCTTTGCGGTTAACAACTGTGTGCAACCAACCACAGAGATCACTCTTCAGATATTTTGGGGGGACAGGTTTCAAATACCTTTGGGAAAAGGGCACCTCAGAAATTACAGTAATCTTGGGGCACCTGGGTGGCTCGGTCGGTTGAGCACCCAACTTCGGCTCAGGTCATGATCTCACGGTTCGTGGGTTCGAGCCCCGCATAGGGCTCTGTGCTGACAGCTCAGAGCCTGCAGCCTGTTTTGGATTCTGTGTCTCCCTCTTTCTCTGCCTCTCCGCTGCTCACACTGTCTCTCTCACACTCTCTCAAAAATAAACAAACATTTTTTAAAAATTTAAAAAAATGCCATCAAGTAAAAGACAACCCAATGAACAGAAGATATTTGTAAATCCTGTGTCTAATAAGGTACTTGTATCTAGAATCTATATGAAGAACTCTTACAACTCAATAACAAAGACCAATTAAATGGGTGAAGGAACTGAACAGATATTTCTCCAAAAAAAGCATACAAATGGCAACTAAACATGTGACAAGATGCTCAACATCACCAGCCACCAGGGAAGATACCATTCACACACACACTAACATGGCTAAATTTTAAAGCCAAAGTAATACATGGAAAAGAACAAGTATTAGCAAGGATGTGAGAAACTGGAACCATTATACGTTGCTGCCGACAATATAAAATGGTGCAACCAGCCAGGTTGGAAAGCATTTTAGCAGTTTCTTAGCAAGGTTAGAGAATTACGACGTGACCCGGGGTACAAAGCCCCTGAGTACATGACGAAATAGCACGTCCACACAAACATCTGCATACCAGCGGTCGCTGGAGTATTCCTTACAGCCAAAATGATGCAAACAACCCACACGACCATCAACCGATAAATGGATAAAATGTAGCACATCCACTAAGCCGAATACTATCCAGCAAGGAACAGGAATAAAATGCTAACACCACTGCGACATGGGTAAAGCTTGAAAACGTCTTGCTCAGTTTAAGAAGCCAGACACAAGGGGCACCCTGGGTGGCTCAGTCGGTTGAGCTTCCGACTTCGGCTCACATCATGATCTCACGGGTCGTGGGTTCAAGTCCCATGTCAGGCTTTGCACTGATAACATGGAGTCTGCTTCAGATTCTCTGTCTCCCTCTCAAAAATAAACATATATTAAAAAACACGAAGAAACCAGACACAAAATGTCACATATGGAATGAATGTGCTTACAAGCAATACCCAGAACAGGCAAACCTAGAGACAGGGGCCTGGTGGGGGCAGGAAGGGGGGTAGGGATTAATCACTGGTAAAGAGATTGGGGGGAGGTGAGGATTAAAATGTCCTAAAACTAGTTGGTGCGATGGTTGCATGATTCTGTGAATGTACTAAAAAAAACAATGGATTTTGGATTTTATACACTTAAATGGGTGAACTTTATAAAACTGTTTAAAACAAAACAAAACAAAACAAGAGCATGGGGCACCTGGCTGGCTCAGTCAGAAGAGCATGTGGCTCTTGATCTCAGGGTTGTGAGTTCAAGCCTCACCTTAGGTGCAGAGATTACTTCAATAAAGTTCAAAAAAAACCAAGCAAAAGTAGGGGGGCACATGCTTCCTGGATGAAGCGTCAGAAGACCCGAGCACTCGTCCCATGCTGCCATCCAGCTTCCCCTTGTCACTCAGGTGCTCTGTTCCCCCAACACACATGCTCACCCCAGCTGCCGTCACAGGGCACAGCGCCCGACAGCCTACTATGTGCCAGGCACTTTCCTCAACCATTCACAGAGCACCGCATGGACTCTCCTGTGACCTGATGCGGTTGCTACTATCCTACACGTGGGAAAACAGAAGTCAGACACGTTAAGAAACTTGCCAACGGTGCCACGGTGAGTGACCCCTATACAGATGGGACCCACCGTGGACTCTCACCAGGTAGCCACCGGGAGCTCCAATGTTCGGCTTCCGTATTTGGCCTAAAGTGTGAACACACACTTCAAAGAATCTTCTCCAATCTCTAGATACAGTCAAAATCTGTTTATATTCATGCCAATTCTGTTAGTATGTGTCCAGTTGCAAATATTTAAATTATAGATTACCTGCTGTCATGGTTTAAAATCCTCATTTTGAATCTGCCTTCAGCTTTTTATAAAAACAGCTGCCGGAGGGGTGCCTGGGGGGCTCAGTTGGTTAAGCGTCTGACTCTTGATTTCGGCTCCGATCGTAATCTCACGGCTCAGGAGGTCAAGCCCTGTGTGGGGCTCTGCACCGACAGCACACGGCCTGCTCGGGATGCTCTCTCCCCCTCTCTCTGTGCCCCTCCCCTGCTCGCTCTTGCGCTCTCTAAATAAACTTAAGAAATAGCTGCCAGACACAATCCTCAAGGGGCCGGCTGATATTCTGGCTGGGTCCGCCATACTGAAAACTACTTTGCAGCCCTCAATGGTACCCCCGACCCCTCTTCGTACAACAGAAATCGGGCAGAAAGCTCTAGTTTCTTGTACATACCTCTGTCCTGCTGATCTCCGGATCACCAGATAGGCGTCGACCGCGTAGCAAAACAGCCACCAGAAGCAGGCACCGTACAACAGCTGGATCCATATCTGTAATCAGGAAGAGCCTGGCATCAAAGCTCCTGGAAACAGGCCCCGGATTGTCCCCATCCATGAAAGGAGAGGGCAGATGCCGGTTTCCTCTGACGTCAGGAAGCAGCACATGAAAGCCCTCCGGAGACACGTGGACGGTCTGGGAAACCAAGGCTGGGGCGTGGCCCAGGGCGGCGTGTGCCTCCGTGCTCTGTCCGCCCAGCGGCGCCAGACTAGCAAGCCCGCTGGCCGGGTACAGTTGTCGGCACGGGACGTAAAGGCCTCAGATGCACAGCCTTCCCCGGCGTGAGGGCTGACAGTGCCTCTGAATGAGAACGAAGGAGTGTGGGCAGGAAAGGTCTTCTGAGCAGAGGGGAAGGAAGGGGCCAGTCTGCTAGAGGCAGCGGGACATTGACCAGCCTCTGGCGCGGGTGGAGACCGTGCTCCCCTCTGCAGCCGGGAAGCAGCGATGGTCACAAGGAGAGAGGCTGACGATTCTGCTACAGCTCGGTGCACAGAGCAACAGAGATACACAGATGGAAATAATATATTCCGGGGCGCCTCGTGGCTCGGTGGGTTAAGCGGCCGACTCTTGATTCCTCATGGTTCCGGAGTTCAAGTCCCGCGTCGGGCTCTGCGCTGACAGTGCGGAGCTGGCTTGGGTTCTCTGTCTCCCTCTCTCTCTGCTCCTCCCCCGCTCTCTCAATAAATAAACTTAAAAAATGAATGCACAAATATGTATTTCATTAAGCACAATATATATCCCATAAATCAACAACTTTCATTGTCCTTTCTTTTCCCTTTTTGGCCAGCTGGTTTTCACTGCAGCTCCACCTTAGGTAAGGACTGTATATGTGGGCTCACATACGGTGGGGGGCAGGGGGGGAACCATACTAGTGCAGTGGTCCTCAAATTTAAGTGTCAGTCAGAAGTCCCTGCAGGGGGTGTAACATCACAACAGACCCCACACCAAGGTTCTGAGAATTTGCATTTCTTTTTTTTTTTTTTTTTAATGTTTATTTATTTGAGAGAGAGACAAAGCACGAGCAGGAGAGGGACAGAGAGAGGAAGACATAATCCAAAGCAGGCTCCAGGCTCCGAGCTGTCAGCACAGAGCCCGATGCAGGGCTCGAACCCACGAACCGCGAGATCATGCCCTGAGCCTAAGTTGGATGCTTAAATGACCCAGGCGCCCTTGAGAACTTGCATTTCGAACAAACTCCAGTGGGCTGAGACCACACTTGGAGGAACAGAGTGTCACAGGACCACAGTGGGAAGAAAGGGTTATCAACACAAGCAGGTGGACTTACTGCGGTCCCCACGCAGTACGCAGCAGGCCAAAGGTCCGTCCCATTCACGTCTGAGATGTCCTTGACGAAATCGGGGAATCCCAACCACACCGCAGACCGGAAGACGATCCCTAAAACCGAGTAAGAGGACACAGTCATCCCGCGGGAGATGCATTCCAGGCCCCGCATTTGATGCCGAAACTGCACATTGTACCGAATCCTAGATGGACCACGTTTTGTCCTTTACGTACATTCCAACGATACAGCCTGCTTTATAAATTAGGCACAGTAAGAGACTAACAACTAGTAAACAACGATAATACGCTGTAATGGAAGTCATGTGAACGTGGTCTCTAAACACCTTACTGTACTCACTCTTCTTCTCGTGACGACGTGAGATGTAGCGAGGTGAACCATGCAGGCACCGTGATGTGGTGTTGGGCTATACTGACCTTCTGACAGGGCAGAAGACCAACCGCTTCCGGACCAGAACGGACCGCGGGGAACCAGAACCGCGGAAAGCAAAACTGTGGCTAAGGGTGAGCTACTGTCCTTTGTAATGGTCCTAATTCGGATCTAAAGCCAACTTGCTGCTCTGTTAAGAGTAAGTAGATGGTGGATGGAAAAAGAGAAAGAGAGAAAGAGAGAGAGAGAGAGAGAGAGAGAAAAACGAGGTAGGAAAGAAACACACACATCGGTGTGTGTACAGAGACAGAGAATAAGATCTAGGAATAATTATTTCGGTCACAAAGCAATCCCAGGAATTTTGATTTCAACTTGAACCACCATTAGCCACAATCATATGCCTAATGTAGTTGTTTGCTTACTTGGTATGAAGAAGCAATTATGTGAACAATCGGTATTTCTTGGCTATATTTTTAATACCCACATATTGACCATTCCTGACATTTAAAGAAATGACCGAAACAGCACGATTCTGAAATGTAAAAAGATAATTCTTTCATTCTTTAAAAAATGTATTTAGGGCATGGGTGGCTCAGTCAGTCAAGCCTCTGACTTCAGCTCAGGTCATGATCTTGAGGTTTGTGACTTTGAGCCCCGCATCGGGCTCTCTGCTGTCAGTGCCCAGCCTGCTTCAGACCCTCTGTCCCCACCCCCCCTCTCTCTGCTCCTCCTCCATGAGCACTTCTCTCAAAAATAAACATTTAAAAAGTAAAAATAAAAAACAGGGGCGCCTGGGTGACGCAGCTGGTTGAGCATCTGACTCTTGGTATTGGCCCGGGTCGTGATCTCATGGTTTGGGGGTTGGAGCCCTGCATCGGGCTCTGTGCTGATGGCACGGAGCCGGCTTGGGATTCTGTCTCTCCATCAAAAGAAATAAACATTTAAAAAATTATATAAGTAAATAATGCGATTAAGATTCTCACAAATTAGGTCTCCTCAATAATTTGCTCTTAACGTTTACGATTTGTAAGTTTTCCTTGCTATTAAACCCAAATACCTAATTCTCCTCAAAATAGTATACACGCTTTAAGGTATATATTAAGGTTTTTTGTTAAGAAACGTGATATGCTCTAATAACATACTCCGTAGGGGTGCCTGGGTGGCTTAGTTGGTTAAGGGTCCGACTCTTGACTTCGGCTCAGGTCATGATCTCACAGGTCATGGGTTTGATCCCTGCGTCAGGCTCTGCACTCCCAGTGCAGACCCTGTTTGGGATTCTTTCCCTCTCCCTCTCTCTCTCTGCCCTCCCCTGCTCCGTCTCTCTCTCAAAATAAATAAACTTAAAAAATAATAATATACTATGGAATACAATGCTAAAAAGTAATTGTAAACAGTACGAAGTTTTGTGCTATGTGCTCATGTACACTAATATACTATGTAATAGACGACTAAGTATACAATACGTAACATACTAAATCTATTCTACGTAATACACTGCCAAACTTACGTTGCATACTATACTACCAACTATATGCTGCATAATACGTCACCAAATACAATCTGTGTATTTAAATTGTATACAATCTAAATATAGTGTGATACACTACCAAACGTACATTATATACAATATGAAATTTGTATTACATAACACACTACTATACGAACACCATGTAATACATCACTAAAGAGGAACTATGCACACTGAGACGTTTAAGATATACCTTCTCGTTATCAAGCACTGCTCACAAAAATAATGCTTTTCTTCCATAGAATGCTTACCATTTACGGCACATAGCATTCCTCTGAGCTCAATAAATGCCCAATGTATTTTCGTAGCGATATCAGCTGATGAATGTCAACTTATTGTGATAAACATTTCACAATATGAGTATGTCAAGTCATTCTGCTATCTTAAACTCTTATAGTGCTCTATGTCAACTGTATCTCAATAAAACCGGAAAAAAAAAAAAAAACCTCTGCCCTATGAGGTAGGCACCATAAGTATTTTTCAGTGATGTGTCAGTCACCAAGCCTTGCCCCGAATTCTGCTTCTGCTCATTTGTCAATATCACACAACTCCCTTCCAAAAACAAGCATATATGCAAATATTATTTCACTGATCCTCAAAAGATATCTGCGTGCATCTTTATTTCTAGATATCCAAGTTATAGAAACTAAATTGCTGTTAAGATGCTTTTCCAGAGGCACCAGGCTGGCTCAGTCAGAAGAGTGTATGACTCTATCTCAGGGTCATGGGTACAAGTCCATATGGGGTATAGACATTACTTAATTTTTTTAGTATTTATTTATTTATTGAGAGAGACAGAGAGAGAGAGGGAGAATATGCAAGTGTGCACTCATGCATGGTTTTGAGGGGCAGAGGGAAGAAGGGAGAGAATCCCAAGCAGGATCCACGTTGTCAGTGCAGACCCCAATGAGGGGCTCGGCTCGAATTCACAAACTGTGAGATCATAACCTGAGCTGAAATCAAGAGTCAGGCATTTAATCGACTGAGCCATGCAGGTGCCCCAGTAAATAAACTTAAAAAAAAAAAAAAGATGCTTTTCCAAAATGTTTCAGCAGAATCAGGAAAAAAACGAATGTCTGATTTATTTAGCCTGCACCAAGATAGGTTTATTCCCTAAGAGAAAGGAAGTACTGCTTCCTGTCTGACTCCTGGAGTCTGAGAAAGTGACTAGAGGTTATACAGCATGTACTGGAAGTCAAGGTCCTTGAGGGTCTGTGACCACAAGGGCACAGAACTGGAGAACAGCACGCTGAGACAGCCACCTGCGTTGATGTCAGCTCAAGGCAGGGTGAAAGCTGCTGCCACCCCCTCAGGGATGTTTCAATACCATCGACAGCCTTCAGGTTCACGAGTAAAATTAAGCAAAAGTACATGTCCAAAATGGTCAGCGCCTGTCAGCCAATTGCCAAATGTGGGCAGCATCTGGATCCTGATTCGAACGAACCAACTGTAAAATAGCATTTATGAGACAACTGAACATACACCAGGGACGTTAAAGAATTGACTTTCATCATTATTTTCAGGCGACAATACTAGTGTAACATGTATATTTAATTTTTAATTTACTTACTTAAATTCAAGTTACTTAACACATAGCATAGTATCGGTTTCAGGAGAACCCAGTGATTCACCTCTCACATACGACACCCAGTGCTCATCCCAGCAAGCGCCCTCCTTAATGCCCATCACCCGTCTAGCCCATCCCCCCCCCCACCTCCCCTCCAGCAACCCTCGGTTTTCTGTATTTAAGAGTCTCTTACAGTTGGCCTCCATTTTTATTTTTCCTTCCCATCCCCTACGTTCATCTGTTGTGTTTCTTTCATTCCACATATGAGTGAGTTCATGTGGTACTTGTCTTTCTCTACCTTAGTTCAATCAGCACAATACACTCTAGTTCCATCCCGCGTCGTTGTGAATTAATCCAGTGGTGGGTGATACCAGGATGGGGTATAGATGAAGTGAGAGCATAGGTCCAAAGGCGGTTCCTTATACAGTCTGTGTGATTTAAGTTAGAAATTTTCCCAAAGTAAAAATGCAAACAAATGGTTTTGGAAAAGAGTTTAGGCTTTATGGGCCACAATTTCTCTGCCATCATCCACCTCTGTCCTTGCAGGGCAAAGATAGCACTAGACAACGCACAAGGGCAGGGCGCGGCTGTGTTCCCATGAAACCACTGAAGGACACGGACATTTAAATTTCATGGAACATTTATCAGAAACATTTCACGAAGTATTTTTCTTTTGATTGTTAAAAACCTTTCGGGCCACAGAAAAGAGGCAACAGGTGGGATTTAGTGTGGGGTCTGCAGTTTGGCCGCCTGTGGTAGAAAACCCAAACCTGAAAAAAATTATGTACTTATACGTATTAGAGGTAGACACATCAAGTTTTCTTCCCGATTCTGCCAAACCGTTCGGGAAACGGTTGCGGATGCACAGAACATTGTCAGTCTCTCACTCGCAGAAGTTATTAGGGAACCGTTGTATTTTCTGGGATTTTTGTTTAATGGCAACCGTCTGAGGTTTCCCCCAGTAAGCCTGCAATAACGAACACTGTAAACGGTTTTTTCTCTTTAAACAAGTGTCCCCTGGGCATAATTTTTACTGCCTGTCTTGTTTCGCTGAGTCCCTCGGTCGTCCGGTCCGGTCCCGAGGGAGCCGCCTCTGTGCTCCGAGTACACACCCTGCCCAACCTCGCGGGCCGCGCACGCTCACCCGGGCACCGAGCAGGTCCGGACCCGCGGGCGGCGCACCTTACTGAAGCAGCCGAGAAGGTCCCAACCCGCGGGCCGCGCGCCTCACCCAGGCACCGAGCAGGCCCCAACCCGCGGGCCGGGCTCCCCCACCCCGGGCGTCGAGCAGGTCCGCGCGCCTTACCCAGGCAGCCGAGCAGGTCGCAGGCGGCGGCGGCGCGCAGGATGCGGACGGAGGCCGGGGCGCGCGCCGAGGCCGGCGGGGACGTGGACGTGGCCCCCGGGCCCGCGGGCCGTCGCCCCGGCAGCAGTTGCAGGAGGCCCAGCGCCAGGCGGCACGCGCCGCCGCCCAGACACAGCGCGTGGAAGGCCCGGGGCTGGAAGCCCAGCACCAGCTGCGTGGCGGCGTCCCGCGTGGGGCAGCAGAAGGTCCCCAGGCGTGGGGAGGCCATGGGCCGTGCTCGGGGACGCGGCTCGGGTGTGCCGGGACCCCGCCGGGCCGCTGGGTCAGGTGCCCGGCCGGCAGCGAGCGGGGGGATCATGTGCCCGGGGCCGCGCCTCCCCCGCCCCGGCGCCCGCGCTGGCGGAGAAGGCGCCGACCGGGGTGGGGGCTGCGCGCCCTCGGCGGACGCCACGAGGTCTCACGAGGGTGAGGCTGGGGCCCGAGCCGGAGGTGGGGGAAGGAGGTGGGGGAAGGAGGCGCGCCCGGGGCCGGGACGGAGGTCGGCTTTCTTCCCTGCAACCCAGCCTTCCCCCAAGCCGCCACCTCGTCTTAACTGACCTTACCAGACAAACCTGCCTCATTTGCCAGCTCTTTCCTATTTGGGACCTGACGTCCCTAATTTTGATGCGTTACAGGCGCCAGAACACGTTCATCATCAACGTGACTGATGCGATTGGTGTTAACGGAAACAATCCCAGCGGCAGGAGTTTCGTTGCAAGTCAAATCTTAAAGACGGAAGCGCTTAGCCTAAAGAGACATGTTTACACACGCGTATTTTGCACCTTACAGTTCAGTGTTCCGTGTTTACTCAGCTTCAATATAGGTTTGGGCATTCTAAATTAGCTTTCAAAAGTAATTGGTTTTTTTTTTAATTATCTAAGTTCATTCAGATTTCATAACTTTTTTTTCGTTATACATTGAAAATCAAGCTTTATTCTATGTGCTTAAAAGTTCCAAAATTGTGTCAGCACTAATGATAACCATCAACATACTGGGTAAAGTTTAAAAACAAACTCGAGAAGGCTGACAATAAAAGAGCTCTCCTATAGGTTATGGCTTTTACTAACCAAACCTTTAAAACAAACCAAAAAAATCCTTACCAGATTTACCATCTAATAAATTAATAGGCCCATTGGCAAACCCCAAGCAGCCACCCTTTATCTCTCCCCTCGACAAATGGGCCCCTCTCTAAGGTTTTTTTTCCGGTCACCCGAAGGGAATGCAGCCCATTCGTCCCTCCCCCACTTATTAAACACTTAAATGCAAACACATGCCCTCCCACCCAGCTGCTCATCTACCTTTCCACCAGGAGCTTTGCTATTTTAAAGGCAAAGTTTGGGCTCAGCTCCTAGGCCTTCTTCCCCGAAGGCCCTAGGACTGGCCTTCTCTGTTGGAATCCACAGTAGGCAGACAGGCGGCTGCGTTGCCAGATGGGAAACAGAGCCTTTAACAAAGGGCTGCAAACGCCAGCACTTCAAAAGGATCTGACCTGGCAGTCTATTAGCAGGGGCAGCTGCTTTGATAGAATTCTGGAACCACCAACGCTGTCAAAACCTGCAGTGCTCTCGGGTATTGCACACTCGCTTGTAAAAACAGCAGAAAACATCAGAGAAATACTCCCCAAACATCCATTTGTCAGCCCTTTAGAAAGCATGAATCCTGCTCTCTTGGGCCATTGATCTCCTTCGTTTCCTCTTGGAAAGCAGAGGCTGCTTCTGGAGGACAGTGTGCGGGAGTGTGCTTTAAAAGATACAAATGACAGCAGAGCCTTTGTATGCTTGCCCTGATGCTGAGGGTTTGAGGGTTTGCATGTCCCGTCCATGCAAAAGTACCACTGCATTTCCGTTTTTGCCTTGGGCCGGAACTGCACATACCCCACCTCTCTGCTTCCCACGTGGAAACCTGCAGGCTCTGATGATTCGGGCACCAAGTAGTCACGGGTGAGGCTCCCAGGAGGGTCAGTGGTAAAGTTACCTCGGGGAGAAAATTGTAATAAATGAGGATTCCTAGGCCAGATGGGGGCCTCAGAGCAAACTTGCAGAAGGATGGACGGGAGACTACGTTTTTTTGATGGTCCGAAATAACTTGAAATTAGTATAAGAAATGCAACTGACGTAACAAACTGTGTGCAAGATGTGGGAATGATGGGGCTTTTAGGGGAGATAGTAGGGCTCGTGGGGTCCAGAGCCGACGGCCAGGAAAGAATTCTTGAAAACGTCTTTGGTGCAAAATGGTGATTTTGTTAAAGCACGGGGACAGGACCCGTGGGCAGGAAGAGCTGCCACGGGGCCTTGAGAGACTAGTTATATACTATGGGGCTGCGGGAGGTAAAGTCCAGGGGAAGTTTCCAGTGAGATTTTTATATGCTAAAGGAGACTCACAGGATTTTGGAGGCCTAGCTTTTGTCAAGCTAGGGTTGTTTTTCCCTCTAGCAAAGCATTAGCATTAAGACAGTAAGGAGTTCCTGGAGAAACGTTTTACTCTGCTGGCCTCAAGTATTTGTCAATGGGCTACAGGTTCTAAGGAAATTTAGTTCTATCTGCCATTTCCGTCTGCCTTTGTTCCCCAAGTTACTACGGAGGGTGATCTCTATCAGTTCACCATTTGTTTTTCCCCTTTCCTTTGTTCTTGGGCAGCCAGGAGTGCACACATATCCCACCTGGGGGGGGGGGGGGGGAGGTGGCTGTCAGCTTGCCTTATGCTTCCAGAAACATCTGGAAGTACTGCGGATGTGCGACCTGCAAAGATGATTCTGCCAAGCCACAGTCAGCTGAGCCTGAACACCGATGTATCTGTGCGGTAACAATCAGGGCCTTTACGTATGTGAAGTTCATTTTTGCATCCACGCTCCCTCCTTTTCTCCCTCCCTCCCAGCTTACCATCTGGATTCCACCTTGCACTTTCAGCCTGGGCTCCCCACGAAAGGTTGTCTTGGCTTTACCTTTGCTCTGCCATTCACGACTTGCCCGTCATCCCGCTTGATCCGCTACGCTAACCTCTGGAAGCGGCTCAGGGGGTTTCTCTCACAGACAACTCTTCTCACGGTGAGTCCCCTGACACCCACAGGTCTTAATGGAAAGGACGGAGTTCACGGGAAGAACCTCAGGTAGGCCACAGAATCCAGTGGAGGAGATAGTGGAGGGCGGATGGATGGTCTGCTGAAATACACTGGTAGCAGCAGCAGAAGGGAGGACAGAGCGACTCACAAAAACCTACTGTTTTCAGAGTGCATCAGTAGGCAGGCCATGTGTTTTACATTCATTGTCTCATTGAATCTACAGCAGGAGCCTTTCGGGTGGGTTTTACTCTTAAACTGATGAGGACAGTATGTACATTAGTGGGCGTGGCTAAGTTCCAGTAAAACTTTATTTACAAAACTGGTGGCAACCTAGCCATTTTGGCTCCTATGGGTCTACCCACAGAGACTCTGGCTTAACCAGCAGTACCCCAGAAGGCCGGGTGGCTAAGCCCAAAATAATAGGGAGGCTAACAGCTAGTGGGGCAGGCAAACAGGCCAGTGAGGAATGGGACACAAGAAGTTGCTGGCAGAGAAATTGCTCCCCCTTCCTCCCGCCCTATGAAGTTTCTGAGGAGAGGTTGTATAGGGTCCTGAGCAACCAGCTGTGTTTCTTAGGAATCTGTAGTCTATTCGTAACTGTACCACCTTTAATTTGCTCTTCCTCCTTTCCTACTTTTACTTCCTTTTTGTCCAGGGATTCCATGGTGTTTGCCCACAAAACTTCGGCACACTATTTGCCTCAGGCTCTGCTCTCTAAGGAACCCAGGCTAAGAATCTGCCTTCCTCATAAAGGATTTCAGGTGCTGTAGCCCCTGCCCTGCTTGGGGCCCATCTGATGACCAGCAGCACCTCTGCCTTTCAATTCCTTTCATTTCAACAGAAATGTATTGAGTGCCATGTGCAAACTGAGCAGATAAAGAGACAGGCTGTGTCCAATAAATATGGGTGTGTTTACTAGGCCTTAATAAAGAAGAATACGTAACGGTCAAAGGCACTGTCAGAGTCAAATAAACCAATTAGTCATAGACACACGGTAGAAGAGGGTGGGAAGAGATAGGGACTGAGTAGAGTTTAAAATTAAATTGTACTTGTGGTGCCTGGGTGCTTCAGTCGGTTGGGTGTCCGACTTCGTCTCAGGTCATGATCCCCGGGTTTGTGAGTTCAAGCCCCGCGTCAGGTTCTGGGCTGACAGCTCAGAGCCTGGACCCTGCTTTGGATTATTTGTTTCCCTCTCTCTCTGTGACCTCCCCCGGTCACGCTCTGTCTCTCTCTCTCTCTCTCTAAAAAATAAACATTAAAAAAATTTTTTAAATTAAATTGTACTTAAGTAGAAAGACATTTAAATATCAGACCTGAGAATAAAATTAATCAAGTTTCATGTGCATTGCGTTGCAGATGCTACTGAAAAGCGGACTCTCATTCTGCTTATAGGGATGTCTGCATTTCTAGCAAGCTTCCAGAGATGTGGATGCTGCTGGTCAATGGCTCCTACCTGGAGCAGCAAGGTCCTGGAGCTTGTATCTCAACCTGAAAAGGAAAGGAACAACCAGGCCATACTTCAGTGTGGGGAGGGCTTAGTTCAAAAGAGCAGAGAAATTGATCAACATCCAGCTAAGCCAAAGAGCATTCTGAATGCCAATGACGAAGCAGGGATGGAGGCATGAGGTTAGCAGTGATGAGCAACACCCTTCCTGATGGTTCTGAAAGCCCCAGGGGGAGAAAACTGTTTGGGGCTAACCGGGGATGGAAGTCAGGAAACCGGGAGGAGAGGGGAGCAAATGGGAGAGGAAGAAGACTGACGAGGACTGGGGGAGACAAACAAAAGTGACTTGTGTTGAGGAAGGGAGAATGACCTGACGGTGTTCTCAGGTAGAAACTGGAAAACTGTTCACCCTGGTCTAGAAAAAAGAAGAGGCCTGGGCTATGACAAAGTCCTAACAGAAGCTCTTTTGGTGTAGGTGAGTGGCTCAGTGCCCTGAGAGGGACCTATCTAATCCCAAACGACCCCACCTCCTTATACATCATTTAAAATGCTTTCTCCCTGAAAGCCAACGAGCCAGCTGTTAAATAAATCTCAAATGGAAAGCAAAACAGGATTTGCTTCACAGAGATTTGATTTTCAATTCACAGCTAAATTTGTTGGAGCACAGTCATTCCATAGAGAAAAACCACTGTTAACAGTCTGATGCAGTAAATGTACCAAAAGTAATAGTATAGAAAATTGCAACTGACATTAACGATGGAATAAATGCCAAGGAAAAAGAAAACAAAGATACATTCAAAGATGATTATGCTGCGAGTAGCTAATGCTATTATGTTAAAATGTTTAGTAACTGAGAGAATGGAGCCACAAATAAATGGGCAGGCACGAACTATTAAGAATAGTTCAGTGGTCAGGGGCGCCTGGGTGGCGCAGTCGGTTAAGCGTCCGACTTCAGCCAGGTCACGATCTCGCGGTCCGTGAGTTCGAGCCCCGCGTCAGGCTCTGGGCTGATGGCTCGGAGCCTGGAGCCTGTTTCCGATTCTGTGTCTCCCTCTCTCTCTGCCCCTCCCCCGTTCATGCTCTGTCTCTCTCTGTCCCAAAAATAAATTAAAAACGTTGAAAAAAAAAAAAAATTTAAAAAAGAATAGTTCAGTGGTCAGTTATGTCAAGGGCAGTGTTTTACATCTAAAATCACATTTTTGTGCTTTTTCAGGATGTGCAGTCAAGCTGAAGTAATTCTACGATCCTTCATGGTAAGAAACAATTATTCTTACATTTACATGTCTGAAGACATCTCTCTATAATGCCAGCTTTTCAGTTCAATCTTCTTATTCTGTATGCTGACATTTGGAGCTTTCAGCTCAAAAAGAAAAAGAGGGTTGTTTTTTTTTTAACATTTATTTATTATTGAGAGACAGAGAGACACAGAGCGTGAGCAGGGGAGGGGTAGAGAGAGGGGGAGACCCAGAATCTGAAGCAGGCTCCAGGCTCTGAGCTGTCAGCACAGATCCTGATGTGGGGCTTGAACTCACAAACTGCGAGATCATGACCTGAGCCCGTCGGTCGCTCAACCAACTGAGCCACCCAGGCGCCCCAAGAGTTTTTGTTTTTAATGAATATTTCTAATGCCCAAAAAGGAATGTAATGATTTTGAGACCCAATGCTCAGCTGTGTATTCGAGGTCAAGTAACACACACTCATGGACAATTAAAGGCAAATTCTTTTACATAAATCTGCTGCCTTTGGAATGGCTTTCAAAGTGCACACACACACAATTAACTGTACACACAAAATTATCTCTTAATAGAATTGTGGAAGCATTGTACACACTTGATTGGCAACCAAATTGGACTTCAAAACAGTTTTATATGTGCTTTTAAAATCATGAATGATGGAAATGATTTATTCAATCAAAAGTTAGTAAGTCCAGGGACCTGGATGGCTCAGTCAGTAAAGCATCTGGTCATGTTCTCGCGGTTCACAGGTTCAAGCCACACATGGAGCCTGATTGGGATTCTCTCTCCCTCTCCCTCTCTCCCTCTCTCTCTGTCCCTGGCCTGTGCACACATGCTGTCTCTCACTCTCTCTCTCTCAAAATAAATATTTTTAAAAAGGTAAATCCATTCCAATTTGAAACTATGTCCTGAATGTACACATGTTCTTGAATGTCTTATCTCCTACTAAAGTAAAAAAAAAAAAAAAACATCGATACCATAACAAGTTCTTGGTGGGAAAAGAGGTGACAGGCAGGACAAAGAAGCATTTCTCTTTCTGAGGAGCTAAAAGGAACAGGCATGTTGATCACTGTTAGAAATGACTGGAGGGGCACCTGGCTGGCTCAGTTGGTGGAGCACATGACTCATGACCTCAGGTTGTAAGTTTGAGTCACACATTGGGTGTAGAGATTACTTAAAAATAAAATCTTAAAGGTATGCCTGGGTGGCTCAGTGGGTTAAGCATCTAGACCTCGGCTCAGGTCATGATCTTGTGGCTTGTGGGTTCAAGTCCCACATAGGGCTCCGAGCTGACAGCTTGGAGCCTGGAGCCTGGAGCCTGCTTTGGATTCTGTGTCTCCATCTCTCTCTGCCCCTCCCCCGGTCACACTCTGTCTCTGTCTCTCTGTCAAAAATAAACATTTTAAAAAATAAATAAAAATAAAATCTTAAAAAAAGAAAGAAGTGACAGGAAAGAAGGCCTAGCTGGTTAGTAGAAACCAGGAGGGACAGATCCTGAGGTTAAATGTGCAATCTTAGTGACTGAAGATATGAGATGCAAAGAAAGGTTTGAAATCACGCCGTGCACACACAGACAGCAGCATGACGCGGCGTGACCAGCTGAGACCCTCCCGTGCTGACCGTGAGGTGAGGTCGCGTGCAGAAAGGTTTATGTGGATGAGTTTCCAGGGAAAGGCAGGAAGCGCTGGAACCATGTGATCATGAAAGGGAGACCAAGCATAGATTTGCAAGTCAAATAAAGTCCCATGAATGGTGACTTGGGTTCCATCCCACAGGACTTGTAGTGAGGGTGCAGGCCACTGTGGTAATCTACGCTACATAGCAAATTTCTCAAACTTAGCAGCCTAAAGCAACACCCATTTATTCCAACCTCCCTGAGCACAGATCACAGGCTTGCTTTTTCTTTTCAGACTGTGTTCATGGTCTTTTAGTGTGTACCTCACAGTTTTTTGTTTAGAGCTGGGCATGATGTCCTCGGTGCAAAGAATCGGGGTAAATAGGCTGTTAGTTGCGGGGGTCGGGGGGAGGCAGGAGGAGATGCATTCTACAGTTTATCATTAGGTCTGTCTCTAGTGGTGAGCCATACCCCTTGGCTGTGAACTTCACAAATGCCTCTCAGGCGTGGGTTCCCTCCCTCCCCCCAGCCTTAGGTGGGAAAGAAAGGTTGTCTGGAGGAGGTTGGAGTTCAGTATTTCATTCCCCCCATGGTAGTTAGGCTCTGGTAACCCCAATCAATTGGGTGTCCAATTTCTCTTGAGGGCAGGGCTCGTTCAGAACAGAATGCTCTGGCATATTTAAAAATGGCTGCGTTCCCCCCCTTCTCTCCGCAGGAAGCACAAGCAATTTTTCTCCAGTTTTCACAGTGAGAACCTGGTAGAGCTTCAAGAGGTAAAACTCACGGAAACATAGGGATCCCTGCAGCTTTTATTTATTTGTTTATTTTGAGAAAAAGAGAGAGAGAATCCCAAGCAGGCTCTGCATGGTCAGCACGTAGCCCAATGTGGGGCTTGAACTCACGAACTGCAAGATCACGACCTGAGCCAAAATCAAGAGTTGGACAATTAACAAACTGAGCCACCAGACACACCGCTCCCCCCCACCCCTGCAGTTTTGACTCACAGACTCTTCTACACTGAGCCTCCAGCAATGTGTCAATTACAGTTCAGGTTTTCCTATCCTGGCGCTGACTCCTGTGGAAGTTTCTGCTAATGGGTTTCGGCTCCAGTGGGTTGTGGGTTCTCTGCATCGGCCCATCTTTTCAATTTCGGGGGCAGCAGGTCGCCCTGTGACCTTACTTCTCTGAGAAATCTAAGAAGAGTTGTCGATCTTTCAGCTTGTTTAGCTTTTTGTGTGTTAGGATGAGGTGATGACCACTAAGTTCCTAACATGCCAGACTAGGAGTCAGCAACACACATTTATTTGCTCACAGCTTCTGTAGCTTAAGAGGCCAAGCCCTGTTCAGCTGGGTCTTCCATTTTGGGGTCTGTCAATGGCTGCAGTTCAGGTGCTGACCGGGCTGGTCTCACCTGAAGGCTTGAGTGGGGAAATATTTGCTTCCAAGCATTTGCTTACATGTTTAATGACAAGTTTTCCTTCTTCATGGGCTGTTGGCCAGAGGTCACCTTCCGTTCCTTGGCACATGGCTCTCTCCACAAGGCAGGCTTCCAATAAGGCTCCTTGACTCGTCAAAGCCACCAAGAATGACTCATCAAGTGGAAGTCACAAGCTTTTGTAACAGAATCACAGAACTGACATCCCATCACCTTTGCTGGATTCTGTCGGTTAGAAGTTAGTCATGGGTCCTGTTCACACCCAATGGAAGGAATACACAGAGTATGAACACCAGCTGGTTGGGTGTACCGGGGAGGCCATCTTTTTCTTTAAATGTTTATTTTTGAGAGAGAGAGAAGGAGGGACGGGCAGAGAGAAATGGGGACAGAGGATCTGTAGCGGAGTCTGCGCTGACAGCAGAGAGCCCGACACAGCTAGAACTCACAAACCATGAGATCATGACCTGAGCCGAAGTTGGACGCTTAACTGACTGAGCCACCCAGGTGCCCTGGCGAGGGCATGTTCATGTCTGTCCACCACAGCTACCTCTCAGGGTTGTCTGATGGTGCAAGAACGCGGGAGCATCCAACTCTTGTCAGTCACCCAGGAAGGGCTGCCCCTCGGGAGGGCACTTCAAATCCCGGGGTCACTAAGAGCATTGGCAGAGTGAGTTCCTGCCACCTGAGGGCATCCTCCTGCAGGGAGGTGCAAGCTCCAGGAATATGTTAAGGGAATAGAAGGATAACCACCCTCTCCATCCCAAATTAAACTTGCTTGGTTTGACCCTGTGGGACGGACAGAAATGCTCAGGGTTGGCTCAAGGCTTTAAGAGAGTAAAAAGAGCTGCCGTGGTTTATCTCTTGATGCTGACCCCTTTTCTCCGCCCCGCTGGGGAATTCAGTAGCTCTGCAAAATTCCACACAACGAATGGGTTTTGAACCTAGGCTCAGAGCTCAAAGAGCCTGATTTGTGGTGGTTGTTGGGTTGGGTACTGACCTCGCCTGACAAAACAGGAGTCTTGGCTTCTGAAAGAAACTTGCCTTTCCCCTGAGAAAACCACAGAAATTCGGACTGAGAAATAGTGTGTGAGAGTACAACTTCAGTTCTGCAACAGGCAGATAAAGAGTCTGTGAGCAAAGTAGTGTCAGCCTGAGAAGAGGTGAGACCAGACGGTGCCGTGGAAGGGAAAGGGGTGGGATTTGTGTTCTGAGAAGAGGAAGAAAGTAAAATAACATTAATATTATTGTCTGACCGCCTTCCATGAGCGGGCAGCGGTTAAGTACTCAACGTCTTGCTTAACTCTCATCGCGCCCTCGTGGCTCACCTTTTTATCTCTAGTTTCTATGTATGAGGCAGCAGAAGACCTGGGGCAACTTGTGAAGGTCATGGAGGTGGTGGAGGGGAGGATCAAACCCAGGCAGATTACACCATAAACACTTCCTCCAGAGGGGACCCAGAGATTCATTTCCTGTCACCATGGATGTCGACGAACGGGTCGGACCATAGAAATGCACCTTCTCAATACACCACCTTGAAACAATAAGGAGCCCGCTTTTTGAGAAGTTGGAGGGGGGTCACAGGTGGCCAAATTTGAAGTCACGTGACCATAACTGCACTTTCAAGGAAGTATATGGGGGGATGGGGAGGTGGGGGGTTAGGACGCTCATGTATATATACACGTTACAGATTTCAAACTTCGTGCAGATTTTATGTTTCTTTTATAGCACATTACACTAATACAGTGAAACGAGAGGACTATGATTTCTGGGAGGATTAAACACTCTGCAGTTTTCACCCACGTGACTGTCAAACCTCATATATCTAACAAAGGGGACAAAGTAGGCTCAGACTTTCGCTAATTTTGAAATGACTGCTTCGCCGGTACTCAAGTGGCCCTGAGCAGGGAATAGGAAACCCACATTAACCCCAGTGGTTTGGCTTGCGGTTAGAAACACAGCGTGTTGGGAGATAATACAACCTTAGGTCAACATGGTTGTACACACTGCAGAAACACTTGTCTGACACACGGGCTAGAGCATACATCTCAGTATCAGGATTGAAAGCCATCACTATAGAAAATGTGGGGGTGCCTGGGTGGCTCGGTCGGTTGAGCATCCAACTTCAGCTCAGGTCATGATCTCGCGGTTTGTGGGTTCGAGCCCCACGTCAGGCTCTGAGCTGTTAGCACAGAGCCTGGAGCCTGCTTTGGATTCTGTGCCTCCCTCTCTCTTCCCCTCCCCCACTCACAATGTGTCTCTGTCTCTCAAAAATGAATAAACGTTAAGAAAAAAAATTTTAAAAAAGAAAATGTGGGTAATCGTTCCTCTGAGGGAGTCTGATAATATAAATGCAATGGCTCTTCCCCTCTCCCACTCCCGCCAAGTTTTCCGGGTCTCAGTGCACTGCCCTTGGTTGAACCTTCAGAGTAAGCCATGTGTATAACCTGAGTTTCTTAAACTTGTGACATTTCTTTAGTCTGTCACAGGTGTCCCAAAATGTACTCTTAAGGGGCCAAACAGTATGTATTTTTGCCTTTGCAAGCTACCGTTTCTCTCAATTACTGTTTCTCTCAATGTGCTTAAGTTGACTTAATCAATGGTGTGATTCAGGCATCTTAATTTGGTCTTAAGGATAGCCTGTCCAGTTACAAACTTGGTGGCAACCATGGAACCAATGTGATTTCTCACAGAACACCTTTGCACTGTAAAACCTAAGTTGTTAAACGAGCTAATCAGGAAAGAGAAACTTTCCCTATAACTTTACAGTGAGAAACCTGATGGCCACCTCCTTATCCACGTATTAAGGTGACAGTCACAAGTGACAAGCCATGGAGATGTCAAGTATTCCCTGATGTGGTGTGCCGAGATGGCCACAACATCAATGTGTATGTTTTCCCCCAAATCCATAACCTAGTCTTTAGAAAACGTCAGACAAGCCTAAATTGGGGGACATTCTACAAAACATCTGACCAGTCCTCCTCATGGGGTGCCTGGGTGGCTCAGTCAGTTAAGCGTCTGACTCTTGGTTTCAGCATAGGTCATGATCTTACGGTTCATGGGTTCGAGCCCTATGTCGGGCTCTCCACTGACAGTGCAGAGCCTGCTTGAGATTCTCTCTCCCTCTCTCTGTCCTTCCCCTGCTCTCCCTGGCACTTATGCTGTCTCTCAAATAAACTTCAAAAAAGAAAATTCTCCAGGTCATCAAAACAAAGGATGGGAGACCAAAGAGACGACGACACGCAGTGTCGGGTCCTGGGGACAGAAAGACACTAGGGTACAGACTGGGGAAATCCAACTAGAAGTTCATGACGAGGAATGTACTAGGTGAGGGTATACAAGTCCTTCCTATGTTATCTTTGCAAGTCCTCTGTAAATCCAAAATGGTTCCAACAGATGAATTTATTATTTTTAAAAATCTTTTAATGTTTATTTATTTTTGAGAATGAGTGCAAGCATGAGCTGGGGAAGGGCAGAGAGAGAAACACACACACAGAATCCAAAGCAGGCTCCAGGCTCTGAGCTGTCAGCACAGACCCCGACGCAGGGCTTGAACCCACGAACTGCGAGATCACGACCTGAGCCAAAGTCAGACGGTTCACCGACTGAGCCACCAGGCACCCCTCCAACAGAAGAATTAATTTTTAAAGAAGTTAATCTCACACAATATTTCCTGTGGCCCTTCCACACGTATAATTATGCAAAAGTAAGGAATGATCGCGACCAATTAATTTTTTAGAGACTTCCTATCCCTGCCTGGAAGAAATCGGTCCATTGTAGTAAAAATTCTACCACCCTTCAGACGGCCGTCCTCGGTTACTTCCTGTTATTTCTACAACTGGCCAAATACTTCTACATTCCTTGAAGTTCAGAAGAAAAGAGTCAATTGAAACAAGTATTTTGGCCAGTGGCCAGCAAAGGAATTTCCCGCATCCGAATCAACAGTTCCTCCAGCTTTCCAGGGCCCCTCCTTCCCACACGGCACCCGAATTATTTCAGCTCTAAGGAAGTACAGATGGCTCCTTTCTCTGTGTGTGTGTGTGTGTGTGTGTGTGTGTGTGTGTGTGTGTGTGGTTGTGGTTGTGTTGGGGGCTGAGAGGGAGGGAATGGAATAACATTTATTGAGCTCCAGCAGTATGCGACTCTCCTGGCAATGTCATTTGATTCTGTGGTTCTCCAGATATGCTCTCCGAAGGGCAGCCTGAGTGTGGTTTAGGAGCTGGTCACAAATGCAAGTTCCCCATGCCTTCCTGGAGAGCCTCACAGAAGCATCTCTGGGTTTTCTTCTCTCAAAATGTGGAGTACGAAGTAAAAAGGTATTCCACAGTCACACGAATGCTATCATAGGGAAGGAACAGAAGATTCATGCTACATTTGGGAAGGGCAGTATGTTCAAGGATGTCTCACTGAAATCTCATGTACAGAATTATTTTTTGCAGCTTGGAAATCGCTTGTGTTGGCTCTCACTAGAACCACCTAGATGGTATTGGGGACTCAGGTATCATGTTTTTATACTGTGAGTTAGTTGGCAAATTACAAGCAGGATGGGTCGCAGAACGTGTTTGAGATTGGAAAAAAAAAAAATCTTCCCCAGATACAACGTTGTAAATCAAGGTAAGGTGGCCAGGCTGGTGTCAAAACTCCCATCCTTGGAGCACCTGGGTGGCTCAGTCGGTTAAGCATCTGAGTTTGGGTCAGGTCATGATCTCATAGTTCATGGGTTTAAGCCCCGTGTCAGGATCTGTACTGACAGCTCAGAGACTGGAGCCTGCTTTGGATTCTGTGTCTCCCCCTCTCTCTCCCCCTCCGCTGCATGTGCCTCTGTCTCTCTCTGAAAATAAATTTTAAAAAATTAAAAACAAACAAACAAACAAAAACCCTCCCATCCTCTTGGGTACCCCAAGCCCTGCACTGACTATGTTCTGATCTGTGACCACAAGGTCTATGCCTTTGACCTCCGCTGAGGATCACTTGGACAACGCAGACACGGCCCATGCAGGTGGCTGCCTTTTTACCCCTCTTTTCCTCCTCTCATCAAGCTCCCCTAATTTTGAATAGGTAACCGGAGTTACCCTATTGGTCTCTGCCCTCCCAGAAATCCCTGGCTTTTACTTAAAGCACAATGCCCCACGTCATACAGGGACCCCAGGGAGAAAGAAGAATTCTAGACTTGGCCGCCTACACATCTGCATGACCAGATCTAGACCTTGATTACATCTCAAAAACTACAAGGATAAAAGATAATTTACACCCCCCACTACTCATTCCCCAGGTAAAACTGTTTTGTCTCTTGCCAGGAAGTCACTAGCATTCAGAATCATTGCTCGGCTCTGTTAGCCTCAGTAGTAGTCCTGGGTCAGGCCTGAGTTTGCGGTTTTAAGCTGGTAAATTTCGTGATAATTGGCTACGTAGTGGCATTCTCAGGCATACTTGGAGAGCTCGCTCACTCACTGCTGAGCCCCCCTCCCCTCTGATGCCTTCTGCTCGTGTCCACAAAACTTGCTGATCGGCAGTGGCCTACACTTCCAGACGTCTTTCTGAGGGAGCTCTCATTTGGCTTGAGGGTGCGACGAGCTTTCCCCAATCACCACCCGCGAGGCAGGCAGATAACCAGCGGATTCTGCCTCTCCTGTGAGCACTTGGAACTATCAGCACAAACAGTGGGGTGTTAGCCTTGATGCTTCCAAACCAGGAGAAAAGTCCCATTTTGTGTCTTAGGACGTAGCAGGATTCTCGCAGAGTCACGACAATGAGGCTTTCCTTTCCAGAGAGCAACTTTATTCCCGCCGACACTGCTCAGTTGGGTTTGTTCCCGAAGACCTGAGCCCCAAATGCCACGTGGTGTAGTTTTTTGTACATTTTCCACTTCTTTGTCTCCCGTATATGTTAATACGCAAACATGTGGTCTGATGAGTGGTCTCCTGTTATAGGGTGGTGAGGGATGATGTCACACATGCATGTGGCCAGGTTGCCTTCCATTATCTTGGCAGTTTTTTCTTCCACATTCCTTAGGGAAGGGACCCTACCACATTCCCCACTTTGATGCTCAGACCCCTCTATTTTGAGTCAAAGAACATAATTTTGGTTTAGAGATTTCTATTTCCATAACATCATTATATGGGTGGCCGTCTTTCTTTCACCCATGGCCTCAATGAGTCTGGAGACAGACCGTGCAACCAGGGGAGGTAAGCAAAATGAGATTAAGCACCCTCCCCAAATTAGGGTAATTCCCATGAGAGTTTGGAATCCCCCCGAGAGTTGAAAACCATCCAATACCTCCCCGGGGTTCCAACCATCCCAGGTCTGGACTGGGACATGAGCAACCCTTTTCATTTGATTTGTGATCTCCTCTATGACTTTTCTCTCATCATCTATCTGTGGGCAGCAGTTGCTCAGGTTAAACTTTTCGCAAACTTCTCCCTCAGAAGCAAGCAGGTGATCCAAGGCAAAGTAACTTTGATAGCACTGCACATTTTGGTTTGCTGCTTGGCTAGTGAGCTAAGAGCCCTGGCAGTTTCATTGGTTATACATTCTACAACTGCTTGCAGTCTGATTATGCAGTTTAGCATGTACGTCGGAGTGCGGCAGCCCCAGGACCCGTCCTCTGCCCAGGTGGCAGGGCCATAATATTGGATTAGATGCATGGGAGGCCATTCATCATCTTTCCATTTGCCGACCTGCAGGGCACGCCCCTTCCTTTGAGTCTCCCTATCTCTGTACATTTGAACTCCCAGATGTTCCCCGCTGGCAAGTGGGAGCAGGAAGAAAGATGGGACGAATAGTCCCCAGCACACGACCCTGACCAGCCTGAAGGAAGTACTGTATAGGCTGTTTTTCCATAAAACGTCTGCTGCGTCTGCTGCCTCAGGGTTAGACTACCTATCTCACTGAAATCCCCCTTACGCCCTTGACAGTTGGGGGAGGGCGCCCATAAAGGATTTCATAAGGGGAAAGCCCGTTTGCTTACTGGGGCTCCCCCTGATTCTTAACAAGACTTCTGGCAACACCCGGTCCCTGTGCACGTGGGTTTCCTGGCACAGTTTACTTAATTGCAGCTTCAGGGTTCGGTTCGTTCGTTCCACCTTCCCAGAGCTCTGGGGTCAGTATGCCGCGTGTGACTGCCACGTGATCTTTAGCCCTTCTGCCACCAGCTGCACCTCCTCAGCCACGGGTGCTGGCCCCTTATCTGACCCCATAGTGAAAGGGACCCCAAACCGTGGGATAATTTCCTTTAGAAGAAGTCGGGCTACTTCACACTTCATGTGCCTTTTCTGTGCGAGTAGGGAAGGCTTCCACCCCAGCCTGAGAAAGTGCACACAAAGACCAACAGATATTTACGGCCCCGAGCCCGGGGGAGCTCCGTGAAGTCCACCATCACATTTTCAACTGGGGCTTCCCCGACACTCTGCACCTCGGGAGTGGCCTTGGGTCCCTGATGTGGATTATTCCGGGCACACGTTTCACACTGCTCATATACCGCCCGGGCTATGCCGGAGAGTCGAGGGAGGTAGAAATATTGGCTCCACATTGTCTCAAGGGCCGTCCGGCCAACGTGAGTTTCCTGATGGAACCGCTTGACAAAGGCTGGAACCGGGGTCTCAGGAATTGCTATTTGCCCGTCTCAAATTTCCACCATCCACCTGGGAGGTAGCTTCCATTTTCAGTCTTAAACCACATACTTTCATGGTGTGAGTAATTAGGGTCCCATTCCGCCAGCGGGTTAAGCAACAGTGCAGCGGTTAAAGCCGCTGAGTCCGCTGCTCCTTCGGAAGCTGCTAGCTTCGCCTCTCGGTCTGCCCTACAGTTTCCCCGTGCAGCCGTGGTGTCTCCCCATTAATGTCCCTGGCGATGCATGACTGCCACACTTTTAGGGGCCCACATAGCATCTAAGAGTTCAAGGATTTTCTAACCATATTTTATGTCCTTCCGTCCTGAGTTTACTAGACCCTTCTCTTTATCTAAGGCCCTATGGACATGGAGGGTGGCGAAGGCATATTTAGAGTCTGTGTATATATTAACACATATCCCTGCCGCCAGTGGGAGGGCACGGGTTAGCGCAATTAGCTCTGCCTTTTGCACCCAAGTCCCCTTCGGCAGGGGCTCTGCTTCAATGACAGAATTCAGGGCCACCACAGAATAACTTGCAAGACGCTCTGCCCTCTTTACAAAACTGCTATCATCAGTGAAATATTCAGTGTCGGCGTCTTTGAGGGGCTGATCCCTCAAGTCTCCCTCAAGTGGAGAACACCTTATCCATGACTCCAATGCAGTCAAGGTCTGGCTGGCCCGGCCCGACAGGCAGTAGGGTTGTGGGGTTCAGGGTTCGCACTACTTGTGGGTGAACGTGTGGCTTCTCACATAGCATTCCCTGATATATGACCATCCTGGCGTTGGTTAGCCAGTATCGTCCCTTTTACTCCACTAACGTCAATACTGAATGTGGCACTCAGACTGTCAATTCCTGTCTCATAGTTAACTTATCAGCCTTCAGATACCAGGAGGGCCATGGCTTCCAGTGCCTGTAGGCCGGGGAGGGGGGCGGGGCCGGCCTTGGGCCAGTGAGTCAAGTTGCTTGGAGAGATATGCCACCGGGCGATGCCATGACCCCAACAACCGAGTTAGGACTCCCACTGCAATACCAGCCAATACAGACACACAGAAAGAAAGGCTTGGTCGTGTCTGGGAGCCCTAAACCAGCTGCATTAGTAAGGGCTCGCTTTATTTCCTCGAAGGCCTTCTGCTGTACTGATTCCCACATCAGGGGCTCCCTCTCTTCCCCCCTCACAGAGGGGTTTTGCCAGGACTGAAAAGTTAGGTATCCCGATCCTTCAGAAACGTGCAGCCTGAGAAACTCCCGGACCTGGCACCAGGGTTCGGGGCCGGGATCGAGCAGATGGCCTGCTTCCTCTCTGGGCCGAGCTGGCACTGCCCCCGGGACAGGTGGAAGCCAAGATATTTCACCTTTTCCTGACAGACTTGGGCCTTTTGCCTCGAGACCTTGTAACTGGTTTTCCATAGGAGGGCAAGGAGCTGCTGAGTCCCTTCCATGCAGCCCTCCCGGGACCTCCCAGCCAGCACGTCATCCACGTACTGAAGCGGGACAGTCATGCTGATCTGCGGGGAAGGCTTCCAAATGAGAGGCAAATGCAGTGCCGGAAACGGCTGGGGAGTTTTTGAAACCCTGAGGCAACCTGGTCGAAGTTAATTGGCCCGTGTCACCATTTTCAGGATCCTCCCATCGGAAGGCAAAGATCAGCTGGCTCTGGGGGGCCAGGTGGATGCAGAAAAAGGCATCCTTGAGGTCCAAACAGGGCAAGAAGGTGGCTTCAGCAGGAATGAGCCCCGGAAGTGTAGAGGGGCTTGGGACCACTGGGTGTATGGTGACAGTTACCTGGTTGACTGCCTGTAGGTGCTGAACCAGCCGGGAGTCATTTGTGCCTGGATTTTGGACAGGCAAGAGGGGCGTGTTCCAAGGTGACTGGCACGGCCGAAGGATCCCATACTTTAAAAGTCTCTCCAGCTGTTTTTGGATCCCGCTCTGTGCCTTGCAAGGGATAAAGTATGGTCTCTGTTGGGTGAGCTCTGCCTCGACTTCAGTTCCACAACCGCAGGTGGTATGTTTCAGGCCAGGCCTCGTGGGTTGCCTTCAGCCCACACTCCTGGGATCTTAGAGGGAAGCTCAGGCACCGGTTGTGGTGCCTCCTTGAGACTGCAGAGACGCCACTCTTCCCCTTGAGGAATCGTCAGAGTCACAATCTTTGCTTCTGGTTTCCGTAGGGTCAGAGCAGCCTGTCCACGAGAGTGGAAAATTATCTGGGACTGCAGCCTTCCCAACAGGTCACGGCCCATTAGAGCCACAGGGCAGTCGGGGAGGTACAGGAATTCATGGATGACTTCATGGCCAACTAAACTGCATCGTTGAGGCAGCAGGAAGGGACGGTGCCTGAGGCCCCCACAATGGTGGCTTGTCTCTGTGAGAGGGGTCCACGGGTTGGGTCACTACTGAGTGTTTGCTCCAGTAGCCACCATAAAGTCAATGGGTTGCCCCCCACCCCCCCCCCCCCCCCCCCCGCCATTCATTCAGACCATGGGCTCCTGGGGGCCTAACAAAATAGAGCCCGGTCTGTCCTAGTCCTCCTCGGTGGCTAGCCCCACAAAGTTGTCTTCGGGGGCCCCATGAGGCCTTGGGGCCCGTTGGTACCAGCCCTGGACCACATGGCCTCTTTCTTCCTGCTTGGGGCTTTGCTGAGAATGGTCCGGTCTCTGGGGACACTCAGTTTTCCAGTGACCCTCCTGACGGCAATAAGTACACTGATTCCACCCTAATTTTGGTCTGGCGGGAGGCCTTCCCCCGCCAGTCCCCTTTCTGGCTTTGACCCTTTCCCTGCGGGGCACCTTTCCGGGAGCATTCTGACTGCTCCACCGAGGCGGCAGCTAACGAGCCTGCCTGTTTCGCATCTTTCTGCGTTCTTCCCTCTGTGCTGCCTGGTGACAGTTCACCAACACCTGGGTTGCTACTTCTAGCAACTGACTGGCATTCACGCCGGTGAAACCTCCCAGTTTTTGCAGCTCGCGCCAAATGTCCCCCTGGTCCCGACCTACGAAAGCCGCACGAACCATCCGCTGGTGAGTGGGCACTTCTGGATCAGGCGAGTATAGAGACGAAATGCCACATGCAGTCTCTCATAAACTGTCTCAGGCTTTCCTCGGGCCCCCTGGAGCACTTCTGATGTTTTACTCACATTTATGGCCTTTCCCCCCGCTTTCCAGGGGCTTCTGGATACCATTCAGTCCTTGCAAACCCTCCATCTATATTTGAGTCATTTGGGTCCTATTTGGGGTCCTCCTCAGGGAAGTGAGCCCGAGCACAGGCCTGGGGATCTAGTGTCCCAGCTGGGGCATTCTCCTCTAACCATTTTAGGGCTGCCTGGGTAATCCAGCGACGCTCCTCTGTATCGAAGAGGGTCAGAAGTTGGTGGCAGTCACCCAGGTAGGTTTGTGGGTTTGAATTATGGACTGCATTAGCTCAATCATAGCCTGGGGTTTCTCCGTATAGGAGGGTATGGTGCTTCCAATTTAGGAGGTCCGTAGTGGTAAAGGGTTGGTACACAAAAACACGCTGGCCTCCTTGGATCTGGCCTTCCTGGTTTCCCTCAGTGGCATCAGTAGGGCTCCCTGCTGTGGCTACAGGGAGGGACCGCCTCCGCTGGTCTGATTCTCTAGTCACCTTCCAGGAGGCATATGTGGTTTTAAGACTGGTGGTCTGGGTGAGTCAGTCACATTCGGGGAGGCCAGTGGTGCTAGGGGTGGTGAGATCTCGAGACTAAGGACACACTCTGATGGGGTTTCGGCAGCTAGAGTGGCTGAAGGCACAGGTGGCAGTGAGATGTCCAGTGGGACATATGGTGGTGGGGTTTCTTCAGGTTCTCCCAACAGTATGGGCTTTTTAATTTCTGGCCGGTATGTGGAGGAAGCTGTGACGTGAGCCATCCTAACTTTAAAGCTCTTTTCAATACAGAGTTTCAGCCAAGGTGGCCGGGACAGGACCAGGTCTTGCCAACAGTCAATGTAAGGAAATTGGTCTGGGTGGCCTGGGTCCTCTGCAATGACCCTCAACACTCAGCCAACTAGTTCCTTATCAAGTGAGCCCTCAGAGAGCCAGCCTGCCCCAAATGACAGCCAATCAATTTCACAGAATGTCCAGAGCTTTCCAGGAGTTAATTTCACACCATAATTCCCTGAATATCCCTCTTTGAAATTCCTCAACATACACTCTAGGGGAGTTGGTTTACCCTGCTTTCCACCCATTTCCTCCCCCTAACAGATGACTCTCATGCATACAAGGGGGAAAAAAGAGGAAGGTGGGGGACCAGTTTGGAGAGGATACACACTCGCTTTGTCCATTTCCGGCCATTCTCCTCTCAGAGATATTTCGGGAGCCTCTTAGCATTGGCGGGTTCAGTTTCAATCCGTGATACAGATCACGCTCCCGAGGAAGTCTGATGCCACCTTAAGCCATATGAGGTCACCAAGGAACCGCGGATCAAGACTCAACACTGACCCTTGGTCAGGTCAGAACCTTTCTGTTATCCGTCTCATTCACACATCGACTCCAACCCACCACCCTACATTCAGCGTGTTAGAGCTGTGGCTTCGTTCCTCGTCGCTGTGGAACTAGGGCAACTCTGGGAGGTGACCAGGCTCCCCTTCTGCCTCTTAGGGGCAGGTCTGCCAAAATGAACCCGGTTCTTACCAGTCTGATGGGCGGCTCTCCTTAAGCTGGTTCCTGGGCCTCACGGGTTCCGTTGGTGCACACGGGTTCTGTAGCTGCACATGGGGTCCTCGCCCCGGCACACCGGGAGGGCTCATCTCCTAAAGATTAAGCAGTCCTTTAGCGCCAGGCAAGGCCACGTCTCCTGGCACTCAGAGGTTTGTACCCTGGCGGCAACGGAGGTGGATACGCACCGTCTCTGAATCCCGGACACGAGCCCCCACATAATGTAGCAGGATTCTCACACAGAGCTGTAACACTGAGGCTTTTCTTTCCAGAAAGCAACTTTATTCCTGCCAGCACTGCTCAGTTGGATTCATAACCAAAGAACTGAGCACCAAATGCCATGTGGCATAGGTTTTTATACATTTTCTACCTCTTTGCCTCCCATATATGGTAACACACAAACATGTGGTCTGATTAGGTGGTCTCCTGTTATGGAGTCGTGAGGGATTTCATGTCCACCTATAGCCAGGTTTCCTTCATTTTGAAGGTTTTGTTTCTTCCAAATTGCTTAGGGAAGGGACCCTACCTCAAGAACACCCCAGTGATTTCCACTCGGATATCCGTAGTTAAGATGACTATTGCTCTCCAAAGATAACAGGTTTGAATCCCTAAAACATTTGTTACCTTATTTGGAAAAAGGGTCTTTGCACACCAGATTAGATTAAGGATTCTGAGATGCAGACAGCAACCTCCATTCTCCAGGTGGGCCCTAAAGGCAATCATGGTGACCTTCTAAGAGAGCGACAGAGGGAGACAGGACGTAGGCAGAGGAGGAGGCTGGGCGATCACAAAGGCAAAAGTTGGCCTGATCCAGTCATTCAGCCCAGAATGCCAGCAGCCACCAGACACTTGAAGGGACCAGGGAACAGATTCTCTCCTAGAGCCTCCAGAGGGGGTGTGGGCCTGCTGACACCTAGATTTCAGATTTCTGGCTTCCAGGAAGGAAAAAAACATGGTCTTAAGCAGTTTACAGTAACTTATTACAATAGCCTTAGAAAACATACACGGCATTCCAAAGGCATTTCAAATTTCAACCTGCCCAAAGGAAACTCCTTACGGCCTACCCTCACCTGTTCTCCAGCCACCAGACTCGGTTACTTCAGCCAGAAGCCCAGAGCTGTTTATACTTCCTCATTCACCCTACCCTGTACGCACACCCTTGGGATGGGGAGTGGAGTCTCGGGACACATTCAAAAGGAACAAGACTGGGAAGCTTCTGTAGTCGTCCACAGCGTTTCAGCATTCAGTGCTAACGTGTTTAGCTTCCCTGTAAAGAACATTCCTCTGCTCACGGGAGCAAAGGAATACAACTCTTTATCTAGGAGTTGTATTAATTCCTTTTGTTTTTCTTCTCTACTTTGGTTTCTCTCCTGCTAGAACTTCTGCAATTAAGAGTCATTTTGCGTATAATGGTGCACAAATTTCTTTTTTCTATCGTATTTTCTTCATTGGCCAGAATTAATGCTTCCTATTTTCTGCATCCTTTCCATTCCTTAGCGACCTCTCCCCAGTACTGGGCAAGTTAAAAGTGCTCAAGAAGTTCTTGTTGGCTACTTTATAAAAAAATAAAAAGTGAAAAACAGCCAATGGCTTTCTACAACTGCATTTAAAAAAGAATTTTTTTAAGGGGCGCCTGGGTGGCTCAGTCGGTTAAGCGTCCGACTTCAGCTCAGGTCACGCTCTCACGGTTTGTGAGTTCAAGCCCCGCATCGGGCTCTGTGCTGACGGCTCAGAGCCTGGAGCCTGCTTCGGATTCCGTCTCTCTCTTTCTCTCTGCCCCTCCCCTGCTCCCACTCTGTCTCTCCCTCAAAAATGAATACACTTAAAAAAAAAATTAAAAAAAAATTTTTTTTAATGTTTAATTTTCAGAAAGAGAGACAGAGAGAGAGACAGAGTGGGAGCAGGGGAGGGGCAGAGAGAGAGGGAGACACAGAACCTGACGCAGGCTCCAGGCTCTGAGCCGTCAGCCCAGAGCCCGATGCGGGGCTCCAACCCACGAGCAGGGACATCACGACCTGAGCCAAAGTTGGACATTCACCAGACGGGAGCCACCCAGGCACCCCTAAAACTGCATTTTGAAAATGAACACTTTTAGGGGCACCTGGGTGGCTCAGCTGGGTCAGTGACCCACTCTTGATTTCAACTCAGGACACGATTGGGGACTTCGAGCCACGCATGGAGGTCCACACGGTGACAGTGCAGAGCCTGCTTGGGATTCTTTCTCTCCGTCTCTCTTTGCCCTTCCCGTGTGCTTCCTCTTAAATAAACTTAAAAAATAAAAAAATAAAAAAATAAAAAACACTTTAAAAATAGTAGCTCTTTTTGAATACTCCCAATTTGAAAAGCATTGTTTTATATACACAATAAAAATCTTGGTTTGCAAGCATAATTCGTTCCGGAAACATGCTTGTAGTCTAAAGCGCTTGTATATCAAAGCGAGTTTTCCCATAAGCAATAATGGAAACTCAGATGATTCGTTCTACAGCCCAAAAATATTCATACAAAAATGATTACAATACTGTAATATAATACAAAATAATAAAGAAAATACAAAATATAAAGAAAAACAAACAAATTACTTTTGAAAACCTTCATGGCCATGTGAAGGAGACAAGAGAGAGGAGGGTTACTGGAAGACTTTCACCATGAGTAACAGACATTGGCTACAGTACAATACTAATAAACTCTTGTCATGTACTGTATTTAATGTAACTGGCAATAAGGCAGCAGAGGAAAGGGTCTCTATCTGCAGACAGCCTGACCTACAATGAAGTAAAGGATTCCTAAGCTCATTTTTGTATGGAAAAGCAAAGGACTTAGGTGCTTGAAGTGACAAAAAATACACCAATGCCAGTTTTGGGCACCTTCCAACGTTCTGAAAAATCACTGATTTCTGCCAAACACCGTGGCCTGAGACTGAGCATCTGAGCATGGGAGACAATCACCTTCAATCCTGCAGACAGAAAGAAACAGAGAGAGAGAGAACCATTCAGTTGTGATTGTGTGATATTTGGAGTCATGTACTACTCGTATTGTAAGACATTGCTTGTTTATCAAGTTAAAACTTATTAGAAACAGTTGCTCGTCTTGTGGAACACTTGTAGAACAAGTTATTTACAATGCAAGGTTTTACTGTACATATTTCTTAAAGATTAGCTATTAATTAAATCTCTAACATTTGGTTCAATTTGCCTTTTATTCATTAATTCATTCACTGATAAAAGTGTGTGTGTGTGTGTGTGTGTGTGTGTGTATTTAACCACCAGCCAGAAATGTGACCATTTACACATAACATTTGAAAGGACATATCTCAAGGGTGCCTGGGTGGCTCAGTGGATTAAGTGTCTGACTTGGGCTCAGGTCATGATCTCACAGTTCATGGGTTTGAGCCCCGCGTCGGGCTCTGTGCTGATAGCTTGGAGCCTGGAGCCTGCTTCCGATTCTGTGTCTCCCTGTCTCTCTGCCCCTCCCCCAGTAGCGCTCCGTCTCTGTCTCTCAAAAATGAATAAACAAAATTAAAGAACACGTCTCCAAGGTAACAGGATTGGAACTCAAGCAAACATAAATTAGTACCCAGTTTTATTAGGCAAAGTTTGCACATAGGATGCTTCAGCCTTTTTCTTATTTGGAGATCAAGGGAACCTCAAAAGGTGGCTCAGTGTCTAAAGGTCTTACAGAGAAGAGCCAGCTCCCTAGCTCAGTGCAAACTGCCGTCCAATACCCAGCCCAGCACTGGTCCCTGTGCATAGAAGGGCCTAAGTGTGTGAGTCCCCCTTGGGACGGGGCTCAGCAACCTCAAGCAGAGTTATTAAGCCCCTCTGGGGCTCAGTTTCTTCCTCTGTAAATTGGGGTGATGCATGCTCCAAGAAACTTTGGACTTGAGTCCATCTGTGTAATGTGCTTGGTACAAAGCAGGTTCCCTGTGGATCGTGGCTACTACGTCTTAGTTGCTGTGGCTGCTTGCTTCCTCAACCAAAGGTGCTGGGTGCTAAAAGCCAACTCCCAATGTGGATTACATGAATGGGATAATGACGCCATGCACAGGTAGAGACCCCCCCACAGAAGAGGAAATCTCTCCCCTAGAGATCTGTAGATGCTCCAACTAACAAGACCCAGGGTAAAATCCTTCTGAGGTGAGAGGGGGAGAAGTGGGGGTGCAGTTATGCAGATGCAGCATTCAGCTTTTGTCTCTGGGCCAAGATCTACAACTAAGTTAAATTCCAAAGTTTGTAATAATAGCTGGTAGAAATCGAGAAGATGACAAATGGTGGTGAGGGGCAAAGTCACTGCGTCACTCTTTTCCTGTGGCTGCTCTCTTACCTGGACTGACTCTCCACCATCTGAATTCATAGGGACCCTAACTCAGGTACACAGTGGGTTAAGTAGAAAATGGTGAATACTGCCCTCTAAAAATTGCCACAGGTGTTCTGCAAAGCTTGACGGTACTAACCTACTACTTTGAAAGGTCAAGTTTTGGTACTCTATCCTCCACTACATTTTATAATTACAAATCCTCGTGTCTTTTTAGAACAAAAAAACCCTCACATAATTTGAACTCTATTTCATAAAAAGGATTAGCTATTGATGAAATCCCTGAAAGTTGGCTCAACTGGTCTTCTATTCATTGATTGAGTCCTTCACTGTCAATAAAGTCAAAGAACTTTTATTTGTCACTAATCTCCACACCCAACACGGGGCTGGAACTCACAATCCCGAGATTTAAGAGTCACATGCTGTATGGACTGAGCCGGCCAGACACCAAAAGAACGACCTTAAGTTTCACCTGTCTCTTCTCTATTAAAGGAAGGCTCAGATTTGAAAAAGTGGCATATACCCAAGGCTACTGAATGCTTAGATGTTGATGGGTCACAGGGTCATGTCTACAGGTCCAGAAGAACATAGGCTCATAAAGCCTATTTGTCCCTAGCTTTCTAACAGAAAAGCTAGATGCTAACAAATATATTCTGTCCTTCGAAAATCTGGCTGAGTTATGAGTTCTTAGAAAAGAAAACCATTATCATTGTAAGTCCACACTGGTTCAGTGTCATACTAAACTCTTCCAAAAAGGGTGCGAGGCTAATAAATTGGGGCAATGCCTTTCAGTCACAAGATACTGTTTCCAAGTATGGTTTCCAAGATACATTATACATTATACATTATACATTATACTGTCTTATAACGATACAACGGACATGATACAGAAGTCTAGGTGTGATGGCAGATTTGCCCACCTATATAAACCCAAGACCGTCAATGAAAGGATTTATGAGGGTCTGGGAAGAGGGCATCTATCTCAAAGCAGGCCACACAGACTTGATCCAGTCCCTTCTGCTGTATTTATTAATGTCTATAGATAGAGCAGTCTTAGAAATATTCAAATAATGCTAAGCTGGGAGGAATGCCTAACGTGAAGATTAAGAAAAAACTCAGTAAAATTAAATTTACTAAGGATAAATGTCGACCACTACCTAAGTTTGAGAATGAACAGTATAACCCGTTCAAGCGGTGGATAGGTCATCTGATTACATGATCAACATAAAACGTTAAAGATGACTTTGGCTGTGACTTACGGGACAATGAAATCTTGGTCTCTGCTTAGTGAATCTAGTGGCCTGAATTTCAGCCCTAGTTAACTGAGATTTAAGTTAATATATCACAGGGCAGGGCGGTGCGTTTTGAGACTAGGGAACTTCCAAAAACTCTACGTGCGTTTATATGGCCCTTTGTCTTTTGGTGTCCCGATCCATCCACTTTTTAAATCAAACGTCTTAGCTGAAGATAATTACAGATTCACATTTAGTTGTAAAAAACAGTACAGGGACATCGTTTGCAACCTGCACGTCAGAACGTTAACATTGATACAATCTGCCAAGCTTGGTTAGATTTCCTCAGCGTTGGTGCACTCCTGTGTCTATTCAGTTGTGTGCAATGTAATCATTTTGGGCAGGTTTGCATGACCACTGCAGTCAAGGTACACTTGAGACGGATTCTAACAGGCACGCGCTCCTTACATCTCCCTTCACAAAGAAAATCTCCCCATTCCTCTAACTGGAGACATTCTGGACGTTACTTATGGGGCAGTAATCAGTGCCCAGAGCCAGAAGTGCGGAGTGAAGTTTGCGCTCTTACTTCAGTGGCCTGGATGATACCCCAAACCATCAGTCACAGAATGGAAATCCCTCACTTGACCACTGAAGAAACTGAGACCACAGGTGAGGTTCCTGGTCTCTGCTCCACAGTGACAGAGACCCTTCGCTCTTTCTGTCCAGTGGTCTCCGAGCTTGTCCTTGAGGTCTATCCCATCCCCATCTGCTGCAAGTACCTGGATAGAGCCGCTTTGAAGAGACAAGCGAGCACCAGCGTCCGGTGACGTAACTACAAATAAAATAAAAAGATTTTGTTTTGTTTGCAAAGCATGCAAACATGTACTAATGCAGGTATTTCTTCATACCGGACTTTTACGTAAATTGAAAAGGGGTAGAGGCAGGAGGCACACCCTTTCAGTAATTTCAGACCACCTCTCCTTTGTAGGCAATGCAGAAGTGGGACATTAAGACCTCATGGCACTGCCCTACGAGAGAACAGGGTCCGAATGCAAAGACTTCCCGGACCGTACCTACAAGGGCTGGGAAGAGCCAAGAACATTCCTTATGTGGGCTGGGCGCTGCAGCAGGGACCTTGTGGGAGGGTAGGCAGCTCCACACGGGAAGAGTCCAGACGCCCTTCTCTTCTGCCCGGACTTTAAAAGGCCCCTCCTAAGGCCAGCGTTTGGCCCAGGCTGCGCGGCGGGGGGAGGCTCTCAGGGAGGACTCCCGGGACCCGCGGGCCCCAAGTCCGCGCCCGGGGACAAAGCACGTGCGTGCGGGAGCAGGCTGGTGGCCCGCGGACCGGCGCGGGGCCGCCCGGGGGCCGCCCGCCGCGCTTCCGGCCTCACCTGGGCGGCCGCCGGCAGCCCGCGGTCGGCACGAACAAAGGCGGGGGCGGCGGGCCGGCCGCGCGCTCCAAGATGGAGGGCGCCGGGGACTCGGACCGCCGCCCGCCCGCCCCGCCCCGCCCCGCGCGGGCGCTTCCGCCGCCTCACCTGCCGCCGCTCGGCCTCCCGGGCGGAGGGCTGGCGCGCCCGGAGCCTCCAAGGGCCGCCCTGCGCTCGCGCGGGAGGAAGGACCGGAGTTCGCCTCGCGGTCCCCGGCCGCCCCTCGGCCCCACGGAGCGGCGCGAGGTCCGGAGTGCGCGCTCCGCCCCCTCCCACCCTCCGGGCAACTTTGGAGGGGGGCGAGTCGGGGCGCGCTCCCGCAACGGCAGGCGGCACAGGTTCCGTGCGCGCGCCGGCCCTCGTCCCCCTTCCACCCTCTGGGTAACCTGGGGGAGCCCCGAGCGCGCACTCGCATCCCTGGCCGGCGACACCGGCACCGTGTGCGCGCCGGCCCTCGCCCCCTTGGGACCAGTCCAGGGCGCCCCCGCCCCGAGCGCCTCTGGCCCCTCCGTCCCTCAGCGGCCGCACGGGTCCCGGAGCGCGCGCCCCCTCCGGTCCCTCCCACCCTCCGGGCAGCTCCCGGGAGCCCCGCGCGCGCCCCGCCCCCTGCCCGCCGAGCGGCCCGAGCCCTGGAGCGCGCCGGCCCCGCCCCCCTGCCCGGCCCGCCCTCCTCCGTGCGCCGCGCCGCCCGCTCCCGGCTCCCTCCCTGGCCCCGGCCGGCACTTTCCTCCCAAGTTGCCGCGCAAGTTCGCTACTGGCCGGCGGCGGCAGGAGCGCACGGACCTTCCCTCGCCCTCCGCCGGCCGGGGCTCCCCCGACTGCATGGGCGCGGGCCGGACGGGCCCTGGGGGCTGAGCGGCCGCGCCGCCTCCGCGCCCCGCGCCATGGAGGGCGCCGAGCCCCGCGCGCGGCCCGAGCGCCTGGCCGAGGCCGACGCGCGGGCGGCCGACGGCGGGCGCTTGGTGGAGGTGCAGCTGAGCGGCGGCGCCCCATGGGGCTTCACCCTGAAGGGCGGCCGCGAGCACGGCGAACCGCTGGTCATCACCAAGGTGAGGCGGCTGCGGGACCCTTACGGTGACAACCCAAAGGTGGCCTCGGGGCGGCGGACTCGCCGGGGGTGGGGGCGCCGGAGGGGCGGGCGGATCGCGCCCCCAGCGCCGGGGCGCGGGTCCGCCTGGGTCACCTGCGGGGACCGGAGCACCGGGACACGCATAGGTGCGTGGTCCCGGCGCCACCCCGGCCGCTCGGCGGCGGCTCCCAGCCCTGCTCACTCTAAGCGCGGCGCAGAGTTTAAATGGCTCCTGTTCCGGGTCCCCTCCCCTCCCCCTTCAAGAAGGGACCTGGCTGGGTCCCCTGTCACTCCCGGCTTCTCCAGCGGCGGCCTGCACCTGTGGGGCTGCCCAGAGGTTGGAGAGGGCCCACTCCACGTGCCAGGGGGTGGACTGAACTGTCCCGATCTGTGTTTGCCACTGTAGGCCCTTGGTTCTGCACCCCTTGAACCTGTACCTCTTATCGCTGGGAAAGCCAGACTAGCAGCTGTCGCCATCCCAGCTTCTCGATTCCCATCAGCCCATCAATATTTACTGACTTTCGGCTTCCAGCCCTAGATCCACGGCGTTCTGGATACCTGCAGAAACGTACCGAAACTTTCAGCGTCCTTTTTAAAAGCGGGACTTGAGCTCCAATAACAAGTTTCTAATATGTCTAATTAGGAATGTGTTTCGCGGTGTGTGTGTGTGGTGGGGGAAGGAGGCTGCTTTAGCGCTGTGAATTCTCTTGTCTCAGAACAGAAATCGAACTTGAAATTTACCAGCTGGACTTGTATTGATCTGTGAAGACACACAAACAGCAAACCCATCATCCTGTTTTCTTCTGGTTAAAAGTGTCAGTGTCTCTGGGCAGGGTTGGATCAGGCCATTCCTAGGGACAAAGTTCCCTTTAAAATGTAAAAATTCTTGGCTATTACCAGAGTTTGAAGGTGAGTTGCTGGGTTGTTTTGTTTTGTTTTGTTTCGTTTTTCTTTATCTGCTTTCCTGCTTCCCTGCAGCAGGAAGGTATAAAGTCACTCCTAACCCACCCCACCGGTAATGAATTTGAGCAGTGGTGTGGCTTTGTTGTGCATGTAGCAAATGAGACCCCAAACTTTTCTGTTCTACATTTTCTCCTGTTTTTAGATTTACAGAACCAGAGAGTCTGAGAGGAGGCTTGTTTAGATGCGCGCTGAATTTATGTTCAACTGGGAAAAGAGGCTATCATTGCTATAAATTGGACTAATGTGTAACCCATTAACAAATTCAGTTCTTTGAAAAGATGGACACACTTTGCCCCGCAAGGGCACTTTCCTGCATAAATGCATATTAAAGAATGTTAAGTTGTGCCTTTTTAATAAAGGTTTTACAGGGCATTTCTGATGGTAAAGGTTAAGAAGATAATTAGGTCTTTTTTTTTTTTAATTTTTTTTTTTAAGTTTATTTATTTTTGAGACAGAGAGAGACAGAGCATGAACGGGGGAGGGTCAGAGAGAGAGGGAGACACAGAATTGGAAGCAGGCTCCAGGCTCTGCTTCCAGCCATCAGCCCAGAGCCCGACGCGGGGCTCGAACTCACGGACTGCAAGATCGTGACCTGAGCCAAAGTCGGACGCTTAACCGACTGAGCCACCCAGGCACCCCGATAATTAGGTCTTTAGCATCTCATGTGTTTCTTCAAAAAAAAAAAAAAAAAAAAGATATACACAATTCAATGTATCTTAGACTTGTCATTATAAGTAGGTGGAATAAATTGTAACACGTTAGTTAAGGTGAAATCTTGCCTTTTAACCATACACAGTATAAGAAAGCTGGAAGTCACTGTAAACTGAAATTCCGGGGGCCTGGATGGCTCAGTCGATTAAGCGTCAGACTTAGTTTCGCCTCAGGGGTTCGTGGGTTCAAGCCCTGCATCATCGGGCTCTGTGCTGTGCGGAGCCTGCTTGGGCTTCTCTCGCTCTGTCTCACGCTCCCAAGCCTGCATGCTCTCTTTCTCTCTCAAAATAAATAAATAAACTTAAAAACTCTGAAATTCAGTTGTTTTACCAGAAGCTGGAGAAGGGGATTCTTGAGCACGCCCTCCTTCCTAAAAACCCTGGTGTGTTCTTCCTGGCCTCCTGTTCCCTGTGTCCAAAGGACCCCATTCTAGACCGAAAGAGGTGGGCAGTAAAACTCAGTAAATACGCACCAGGGCCTTTTTGGGGCACGTGAGGCCGTTTGTTCGTGATTTGGCCTGCCCGTTAGCTTTCACGCTACTTGCTAAGGTGTTGTTCCTTTTCGTTTTGAAAGTTTTTGTCACTAGGCCACTAGCACTGTGTGCTCGTCCTTTCCAGATTGCGTTTCCGGATTTTGCAGGGCTAAAAATGTTTGTGATTCTCATCTGAGATGCTCATCCGTCTCCCCCTTAAACTGCTGCTTAGTTTGTGTAGCTGCTCCAGTGTGACTGTAAATTGGTTTCTTTACTTGGGGTGGAGAGGATTCGGGAGAGTTTGGGACTTCTGTACTAAGTTCCCATGTACACTTGGATATACTTGTAGAGGTACGTGCTCACACATGCATATATTATATACATATATATTTTTTTTTTAATTTTTTTTTAAGTTTATTTTTGAGACAGAGAGAGACAGAGCATGAACGGGGGAGAGGCAGAGAGAGAGGGAGACACAGAATCCGAAGCAGGCTCCAGGCTCTGAGCCATCAGCCCAGAGCCCGACGTGGGGCTCAAACTCACAGACCGCGAGATCGTGACCTGAGCTGAAGTCGGACGCTTAACCGACTGAGCCACCCAGGCGACCCCATATATTATATATTTTTAACTACCTGTTGTGTTGCATGGTATTGGCAGTATTTCACATGCCTGTCCTTTCCGTTGGATTAAGTCATCAATTATGCTTGCTTACCCTGCAACAGCTGGTAATGAACTGTTGGATGATTAGAAAAGGATGAAGGAAAGTGTGTCCATTTAGAACCACTTAGAGTGGGAATTGGCTGTTGTGAGAGAGACTGCGGAAGATTGTTCCGCTTATAGAATTTGGATGAATCCAAGTTGTCAATCTTCCTCTCAGTAGCTACTGAAAAATCTTGGGGGCTCATCATAACAATTGTTATTGGGGGCCCAAATAAATAATAATTGTTCTAATAGGGGTGGGGGTTTTTTTGGATTAAAAAAAACACCTCATAATCAAATATTTTACAGATAAGATCCTAGGGATATCATACGACTCATTTTCTATGTAACAGAGTCTGACGTGGGGGTAGCTTGATCAGGTGTAAGGTAACACGCTCTTTTTATGATAATGGGGGTCTGATTTGAAAGCCTCATCAGAGTGCATGTCTTAGCCCTGGAAGAAATGCTAAGAACAGGGCTGGTTCAGTCCGTGATCTTCAGATCAAGTTTTGTCAGCCTATTTTACTTTACTTTTTAAATTTTATTTTGAGAGAGAGAGAGAGAGCAGGGATGAGCAGGGGAGGGGCAGAGAGCGAATCCTGAGCTGTCAGCAGGGCCCATCAGGGCTGTATCTCATGAATCCTGAGATCATGACCTGAGGTGAAACCGAGTCGGATGCTTAACTAACTGATTAGTGACCCAGGCACCCCTGTCAACCTATTTTATAGATGCAACAGCTAAGGCAAAGGGAAGTTAAACGGTGTGCCCTGAGATAACAAAACTGGCAAGTCCTGAGAAGGCCCCAAGGGCCAGCTCTTGACCCCAAATGTCCCCATTTCCCCTCCGTTCCACCTGTTCTGTCCTGGAAACACTTGCAGCGCTATTATTAAATGACTTCATCCCATCCATTAAATGAGGGTCTTTCCACCGATACTCTGGTCTGTGTCCTTCTCTATGGTGGGGGCTGTTCTGCACTTGGTAGGATGTTCGGAAGCATCCCTGGTCTCCACTCAACGTGATGCCACTGGTACACCCCCCTCAGGTGTGACAGCCAACAAAAGTCTCCAGACACTGTCATATGTCTGTCCTCTGCGGGCAGAATTGCCCTCGTTAGATTAACAGTGTGGTCGCCTTTGTTTGAAAAAAGATTTTAGCTTTCAAGGCTCACGCTTCGTTCTTCTTTGTGAAGACACTGGCCTTTTGGGTGGTTTTGTGAGGGGCTGTTTTCTTCCCAAGTGCTGGCCCTGATAATAGACTTTATTTACATAGTAAAAGTCAAACAAATACTTGCTTCATCTGCACTTTTGTAGCTGGAGAAAGGAAATAAAGCTGGAACGGGGTGCTGTTTCTGGGCGTTCATTGGGGCTACTGGGTAAAGACAGTCTTTTCTTTGGGTCTAGTTTGAAGTCAAAGGGATACTTAACTTCCCGGGAGTGACATTCTTGGAATTTGAAGTGCATGTGTGAAGTCCCACCAGACCTCCGCTGGAAGGTGGGAGCCACGTTTGTATCCACGCAGGACCTTTCCCCCTGCTTGTAACTTGACTTTTCACGACGGCTAGAAAATTACAGTGCTGCTATTTTTACATGCTCCTGGCCGAGAGGGAGCAGGAACGATGTCTGTGTCCTAAGAAACCACAAAGATTTTGACTTGTTAGTATTTCCGAGGCCACATTTTGATGTGGGTTATCTGGGGACCCGGGTAACGTGGTCCCCTGTTTCTATGCGTTCCTTTCTCCATGGATTCAGCAAATGTAAAACATCAGTGGGGGTAGGGGAGGGGCCTGATTTCTAAAACGTCACTGGAGGGCCTAGAATTTCAAATGGGCGGATGGGGACTCGTCAGGGAGCACTCCACAGGAGCTGGGTGTCAGTAGGCCTCCTGCAGCGGCAGGAATGTTTGCTAAGGGGGGAGGATTGAGGCTCCGGTCCCTCCCTGAAGAAGGCCCTCACCTTAGCCAGAAGCACCAAAGAAGACATGAATTGGGGCCTGCTGTGGTCCCAAGGCTAGCTCGTTTGGGAAGCCGACTTTGAGGTTGCCTTTGGGGGGACACAGCCACCCTAGAGCAGGGTGGGAGGGCTGTGGCTGGGGATCCCCGCAGCCTGACTCACCCTCTCAGGGGGCTTCAGGCCATTAAAACATTTGTCTGGATACGAGACAGAGTCCTTAAGTGTCCTTTGTAGTTTGGATAGTGAGGGTAGGATGGAAGGGAATCGGGGCACTTATTTTGGATGGAGGTCACACAGCCAGGTGGCAAAAGTCCTATGTAAACTGTTAGAGCTCCTGATAGCAGGAGGCTCCCGGCAAAGACCGGCCGTCAGTGGTAGGTGGGTGTGGGAGGTGCCGACCGCCTGATGTCCCGTCCTTAGTGGTTTGAAAAGAGGTGCCATGTTAGGGGACCCGGCTGAGTCACCGTCATTGGTGACGGGAAAGGTTGGATAGTGGCCACCTTGGTCAGGACGAGTTGTCGACCTCACGTGTCTGTGTTTGCCCCCCACCCCAGCCAAGTTCTTTGTCAGATGTCAGTAAAGGTTTCAGGAAAGAGGGAGCTGATGATGGGAGGGGATCGGGGACTGACAAACATCAGCTCTTCTGGATTTTGCTCTGGATTTCTGCGTGAAGGCCCGTCGGCATCAGTATGTGCGGCTGCTTTGTGGCACTGGACAGCAGTAAATGGCCCGTGGCTGGGCTGCGCCGACTCCGGGGACGCAGGGCCGGGGTGCCGTGCTGGCTGTTCCTCCATCGTGCCACCCCAGCCACTTTCGGAGGCCAGCCACCCTTCTCTGAGTTGTTAGGAGGAGTGGGATTCTGGAGACTCGTTTGTATTTAAGCATCATTGGTGTGGTTACAAGAAAAAAAAAAGAGGTGAGTCTTCTTTCGTGAGCTGAAAGCCGCTTTCAGCTGGTAGACCCGCTTGCCAGCTGGCATAACCCGTGTGTCTCTATGACCCTGGCCCGGTCCCCGCCTCACACACTTGACCTGCTCCTCGTCCTTAGTCCTCCGGAGGTGTGTTGGGTGCGGGAACAGGAAGTCAGGGAGTCCGATGGCCTGTCCTAAGGTCTGCTGGCTGTGAGCTTCAGCCAGTGCAGACTTCTTCCTTAGACGGGAATTGTGCTGACCTCAGGTCTAGAAATCCAGAGGCTTCCGTGCTGTGAAAAGCTATGCACTTGAGCTGTGCACACCTCCACACCATGTTGGATTTGGGCTTCCCGGTTCAGTTGTAAGTCGTTCTTAACGTGTCCAGACACTGGTCTTTTGAAAAAAAGAAAACTAGTTTGCCCGAGCATGGTAATGAAACACTCCTAAAAGTAGTCGTTTTCACCTTGTCCCCAGGAGCTGGGATTTCTTAACTTCCCTTCCTGTTCCCTGGCCACAGAAGCTGGGCGCCCTGCTTGGGAAGGGCTGGCTTTTCTGTTTGGAGAGCGTTTTGGACTTGCGGTCTTGCCAAAGTTGTTTTGTGTCAGCATGCAAATAAACCTGGAGTTGTGCATTTCTTAAGGCCTCTGTGCAGCTTTTCTTCTTGTACACTGGGAACACTGTAAACATTTGACAAGATAGTTTCAGGATTGAAAAGCCGAATAGACTTTTTATTCAGGTCTCACTTCTTTCAAACACTGTGGTCGGGGGGCGGGGGGGGGGACCCTTGGAGGAGAAATTCTGCAAGCCGCCACCCTTCCAGGCTAAAAACTTTCATCCACAGGAAGGAATTTTGAAAGAGCTGAGGGTTCTACATTGCTCTCTTTGGTCTTTTTAAAACGTTGCCAGTGTCTAACACTGACATGTTCTGGAAGAATTGTTTTCCCGTTACCTCGTTAGATCAGATATTTGCATTGTCTTGTACATCAAGCGTCTTCTGTTTGCTGGTGTGAATATTAAGGCTTCGCTTTGGGTAATGTATCTTGGTAGAAGGACAATAGGGTATCATCAAAAAAAAATAATAATAATTGGACTAACCTTATTTTAGGTTCAGACAAATAAAGTGGTTCTGAAAAGGCAGGATGTTCTGTATTGTAACAGAGAAGTAACATTTTCTTTACCTGGGTTTTCTATTGTCATTGTGAATTATTATTATTAAATCCCAGGCCCTGCAGATTCTGTGTGCTTTAAAGGCAACATTTTTACTTACTCATGGAAGGAAAGGGATGAAATGTTAGTGTCTCTTTTTGAGTTTTGTTTTCATTTTCATCAAAGTGGCTCTTGCACAGTTTAAATAATCAAAGTTCTTTGGGGCTTGTCATCGTACCCAGAGCTCTCCCTGCTGCCCTTTCCCCTTCCCTGCAGACAACAACTGCAACTTTCTGGCTGATGTCTTGTGGCATTTGCTTATATTCTCTATTGCTGCTACTTGTTATTTGTTCCTGTTGACTTCCAACTATATCGAAAATTGGGAGTTAGCCTTTTTTCTGCACACCTCCTTCCCACCACCCATCCAGACCCATTTCTTCCCACCATGCATGCCACACTCCCAATCTGATGACTTCATCATTCTGGTTCGAAGAGGGTTTTTCAGCTTTTGCACTGTAGACATGGAGGGTCCCATACAGGTTGCCCTGGAACAACGCGGGTTTGAACTGTGCAGATTCACTTACACATGGATTTTTTTTTTTTAATACAGTACAGTACTGTAAATATGTTTTATTCTGATTTTCTTTATTTTTTAAAAAGATTTTAGTTTCAAGTAATCTCTACACCCAACATGGGACTTGAACTCCCAACCCCAAGGTCAAGAGTCGCATGCTCTACCAACTGAGCCAGCCCGGAGCCCTTCCTTAGGATTTTCTTAATCACGTTTTTTTGGTTGTAAGGATACAGTATATAGTATATAATACATACAATATACAAAGTATGTGCAACATATAAAGTTTATGTCAGGCCTCCAGCCAACAGTAGGCTATTAGTAGTTAAGATTTGGGGGAGTCAGAAGTTATACACTTACTTTCGACTGCATGTGGGGGGTGGTCGGCGCCCCTCACCCCCTTGTTGTTCGAGGGTCAGGAATAATTCTTTGTTGGGGTTGGGGGGACTGTCCCGTACATTGTAAGATGAGTAGCTTCCCTGGCCTCTACCCGCTAGATGCCATTACTATGCTCACTCTGGCTGTGACAACCACATGTGTCCCCAGGCATGGCCAGATGTCCCTTGGAGGGGCAAAATCACCCCCTTTAACTTTTGCCCCGAGTTGACAGGAGTCAGTGCTTGCATATTTTGACGGCCAGTGCTATCACTGCTGAGCCTGGTGGTACAAACTATGATTACTTTTCCTATGCAAGTTTTCATACTCAGTGAGGTTAATGGTAGTTTTGTTTCTTTGCTTGATTTCCTATACAGTTACCATTGATTCATCCTCCACATCATCCCCAATTGTGAGAAAAGTAATTTTAATAATTTTTTAAACATTTTTATGTGTTTTTGAGAGAGAGAGTGTGTGAATGGGAGAGGGGCAGAGAGAGAGGGAGACACAGATTCTGAAGCAGGCTCCAGGCTCTGAGCTGTCAGCACAGAGGCCAACACGGGGCTCGAACTCACAAACCGTGAGATTGTGACTTGAGCTGAAGTCGGACACTTAACCGACTGAGCCACCCAGGCCCCCCTGCCACATACATTTTAAATATGTTTAAAGACACAGGTCTTTGAAGACCTTGTCTGCCTGAAAAAAATTTTTTTTTTTTTTTTTTTGTAAGTTTATTTATTTATTTTGAGGGAGAGAGAGAATCCAAAGCAGGCTTATGCGCTGCCAGCACAGAACCCATTGCGGGGCCCGAACCCACAGACCGTGAGATCATGACCTGAGCTGAAACCAAGAGTCGGATGCTTAACCGACTGAGCCACCGAGGCGCCTCTCATTTCTCTTTCTTTCATATCTTTGTGTTTTTGTTCTTCTTGGGAAGTTTCCACAACCTTATCCTTACATTGAGTTTTACAATTGCGCTCTCCTTTTTTTCTGATTACACAAAGTTTTTAGTGTTGCTCTTGAATGTTCCTTTCATTTTTCTTTTTAATCCCCTACTGATTTTGCTTCATGTTTTTTCTTTCATATCTTTGAGGATATTAGGCAGGTTTTTTTTTTTTTTTTTTTAAGATTTCTTTCTGCATAGCTTGAGTTTCTGAGCTCTGCTGCATTTTTGTTTGTGTTGGCTTCTCTTTTCCCTGTTAAATGCTCTCTGCAGATGTTCCGTGATCCTCCTATCTGCAGGTATTTGAGTGGGTGGCTGGGGCACCTGGGTGGCTCAGTGAGTTAGATTTCCGACTCTTGATTTTGGCTCAGGTCATGATCTCATGGTTTGTGAGATTAAACCCTCATCGGGGCTCTGTGCTGCCAGTGTGGAGCCTGCTTGGGATTCTCTCTCTGCCTCTCTCTCTCTGTCTCAAAATAAATACAAAATAAGTAAACACACACACACACACACACACACACACACACACACACACACACACACAAAAGGTGACCAAAGCGTTATTTGGAAGCCCTGCTTGTGGCTGAGTGATATGCGAGGCTGCTTCCGTGGAGACTCCTTTAAGGCCATCGCTTCAGCTGGTTGTTTTGGGCTGATCCTGTCCTTGTCACACGGTCATTCTCCCCTCTACTGAAAATAAGTTTCTGGTGTCCGGCAGATTTGAAAGGTGCTGGGAGGGCTACCAGTTTAGAGGATGCCTGCTTTGCTCAGCGAGCTGGAAGTGGTCACTTCTCCATCGTGTGGCCACAGTGGTTCCAGTTTGTTGGGAAGGTCTTCCCGACTGTTAAGTGGCATTGCCTGTGTTCCAGGCTGGATCTTGCACTCTGTTCTTAACCTTTTCTTTTTTCTTTTCTTTTCTTTTCTTTTTCTTTTCTTTTCTTTTCTTTTCTTTTCTTTTTAAATGTTTGTTTCTTTTTGAGAGAGCAGGGGAGTGGCAGAGAGAGAGGAAGACAGGATCTGAAGCAGGCTCTGCGCTGACCGCAGAGAGCCCCCCACTCGAGGCTCGAAGTCACGAATCGTGAGATCGTGACATGAGCCAAAATCAAGGGTCGGTCGCTTGACTGACAGAGCCACCCAGGCGCCCCTATAAGAGACCCTTCTAACAAGTGAAATCCAGAGAGAAATCAAACTTTTCCTTGTAATCAATATACCCGGCTTTAAGAGACAGGATATATAGCACTTCGTTTACCCGCATGCAGGAGGGAATGATTATTTACTTCGTAGAAGGAGTCACTCTGGGTGTCCAATTAACATGTAGCTCATTCCCCAAATTCTTATTGTATAAAATGAGACCTGTGTGCCATCGTTTTGGCTTCCTTCCACTTTAGCTTTTCTCCCAGATGATAATTTAATTTTCACCCTGTCTTGGTTTGCTTCCCCTCCCTGCAGATGATGGTCTGGAAGCTGTGGAGGGACAGGGCAGAGGCAGGGAGCGTCCCCAGTCCAGGTAATTAGCACCCAGGCGGGACTGGCCGGAGGGGAGGGTGGGTGGCCAAGTGCTGGATGATGTCAGGGATTGGACCTTCCTCCTAGTCGAACTGTCCTTTCCTTAACTGCCTTGGTTAAAGTGCAGAAGATGTTGCCTGGGAGGGTAACACGTTAAATCTTCATTAGCAGGGCTGCTCTTATCAGATTAATTAATTATAATCCTGTATGGCAGACTATTTCTCCCCTCTGGGGAACAGGATTTAGATGAGTTAGGCCATCAAAGAAAGAGAGAGAAAGATGAGTGCCGAGTCAGAGAGGTCTCCGGAGGAAGGTGGAGTCGGTGTGGGGATGTGAGCCAGAGGAGAGGAGGGTCTCTTCTGTGTCAGGTGCTGGGGAGCCCGGCGAGGGTGCGGGTGAGGGAAGACAGGGTTACCGCACTGGTAACCAACCCTCCCTGACTTGCGAAGGAGGTGAAGGTGCTTCCTTGCCTCTGGCTTGCAGATGCCAGAGCTGATGAAATTCTGCATCTGTTTATGTTAATTGTGCAAATGTTTGTACATTCGTAAGAACGGAGATCCTTATCTGTGCTAATTGTACATATGCTTATACGTTTTTAAAGCATAGTGATTGTTCTTCTTGGGGCAGCAACATTAAAACCGTCTTGAAAAAATTGAAAATAAAGGAAATGATGGATCAGTAGCCCAAAACATAATCATCTTATTTCTGATGGTACAGCTATATTGATTCATTTTCCCTGTCTCTGAAATTCTTCCCTTTACACCACATACGTCTAATTATTCATTGCTTGGAGACGCCTGAGTGGCTCAATCAGTTAAGCATCTGAGGCTTTGGACCAGGTCGTGCACTCCCGGTTTGTGAGTTTGAGCCCCGGGTCCTCAGGGTCTGTGCTGACTGCTCACAGCCTGGAGTCTGCTTTGGATTCTGTCTCCCTCTCTCTCTGCCCCTGCCCGCTCACTGTCTCTCTCTCACTTTCTCAAAAATATGTTAACATTAAAAAAATTTTTAGAATTACTCATTGCTTGAAGGTAACTCTCCTAACATTGTATCATCAACAATCTTTGGAATCAGAGGAAGCTTAGCTCTGTGTATGCCCCTTGGAATTTTTAAAATGACATGTTTTAGGGGTGCCTGGGTTGAGCGTCCCAATCTGGGTTTTGGCTCAGGTCATGATATAATGGCTTTGTGGGTTCAAACCCTGCACTGGGCTCCGTGCTGACAGTGCAGAGCCTGCTTGGGATTCTCTCTCTCTCCCTCTCTCTCTTCCCCTCCCCCACTAGTGCTGTCTCTGTCTCTCTCAAAATAAATAAACTATAAAAGTAAGTAAAATTGACATGTTTTATTGTGAAATATATTGAGTTTTATTATTCAGCTTTTTTTAGACGGACATAGATCTTCAAAAGCCCTAACTTCTGGAAAACTGGCTATATTGGTAAAATATGTCATTCTTTAAAACAACTCTGTAGGGGCGCCTGGGTGGCTCAGTAGGTTAAGTGTCCGACTTCAGCTCAGGTCATGATCTCACGGTTTGTGAGCTTGAGCCCCGCGTCGGGCTCTGTGCCGACAGCTCAGAGCCTGGAGCCTGCTTCGGATTCTGTGTCTCCCTCTCTCTGCCCCTCTGCCACTCATGCTCCGTCTCTGTCTCTCAAAAATAAATAAGCATTAAAAAAAAAAAAAACAAAACCCACACAACTGTGTGCTTTTTGGGTATGTGCAGCTTTTCTTTTAATTTCTCTTCATGTTTACACGTCCTGGGCCTCGAGTGAAAGTTTGGGAAGGAAACATCTGGACTCGGAAAGATAGGCCTGCTGCTGCTTGAATCGTATTTGTTTTGTGTCCATTTAGCCACAAGGAGCTCACAGCTGCTGCTGCTGGGGTTGGGTCGGGGGGCCGTTTCCGTCCCCCTCGTCCATCCTCAGTGACTGGTGTGCAGGAGACGATAATCACCACCTGATACCACACAGGTGCATTGTCCGTTCTCTGCTGGTTACTCAGGATGCCCTTCTTGTGCCCTAGAGACGTCTGGTTTTCCAGAGCTCAGTTCTCAGACTCGCCGTGGCTGCACTTGCCATCTGAAGAAGACGTCTACTCACAAGAAGACTTACTGTCTCCTTTCTTTGTGACCATCGTACAAACAGCCTTGACCGGCTCTTTCCCTCACCATGTACTGTAGTGTTGGTTTCTCTGGAAGGTTCCTCCTTTATTTGTCTCTCCTGTCTGGCATCTAGGTACCATCAAGTGCTTCCTTGAAAGGGCACGTGTGCACGTGCACGGGTGCACTTCGACTGTGGCAGTGGCCCTGCAGACCCCCTGTGATCCAGGCGGAGATGACTCTGCTTCCTTTACCTTTACCCTCTTTCTCCGTCTCTCCTGGATTTCCAGTCCTGTCGACGCTTCATCCCCAGATCTGAGCGTCACTCATGGTGGCTTGCCCTCCTTCCACAGCCAGCCGATCACCAAGTCCTTTGGAGCCTAAAAGTCTTGTGTTGGTGCTCCTTCCTCACTCCCAGTGTCCCTGCCTCCAGTGTCACGTGCCCGGACAGTCTCTTGCACACTGCCTATGGCCTGTGTGTCAGACTGTTCTAGAACTCCGGCTGTGGATATGCCAGCACGCTAAGTGGTTTCTCAGGCTCTTCCTGGAAAGGCCTCAGGAGCCCCTCGTATTACACCTCAGCTGGGTCTAGAAGGTTCTTTTGGCTTTTAGCATCTGTCCATTTCCCAGCCTCATCTGCTGCTTTCCTCCCTCCTGCCCTGACCCTTTAGTCCAGCACTGTCCCGTGTGGGAGCCGCTCGTCATATGTGGCCGCTGAGCACTTGAAACATGGCTAGGCCAAATTGAGATGGACTGTAAGTTTAAAAACACACTGGATCTTAGACTTAGTGTGGAAAAAAAAAAGTCAAAGTATCTCATTACTAATTCCTTTATATTGTATACTTGTTGAAATGATCATATTTTGGCTCCATTGGGTGAGATAAATATATTCTAAAATTAACCTCATATATACTTTTTTGCTTTCTTTTTTTTTTTTTTTTTTTTTTTAACGTTTATTTTTCAGACAGAGAGAGACAGAGCAGGAACGGGGGAGGGTCAGAGAGAGAGGGAGACACAGAATTCGAAACAGGCTCCAGGCTCTGAGCAGTCAGCACAGAGCCCAACGCGGGGCTCAAACTCACAGACCGCGAGATCATGACCTGAGCCGAAGTCGGACGCTTAACCGACTGAGCCACCCAGGCGCCCCACTTTTTTGCTTTCTTAAATGCAGTTCCTGCAAAATCGGAAGTTCTAGGTGTGGCTCTTAACTGTGTTTCTATTGGACGGCTGTGCTTTAGGCCCTTGTTAGGCAAAGTATGGTCCTACAAGCTTGTGAGAAACGCAGACCCTCAAGCTGTACCCCAGACCTGCCGAACCACAATTTGCATTTTAACAAGGTGTGCACTTGGGGCCGTCATTACGTGTTCACGAGTTCGAGCCCCACGTCGGGCTCCGTGCTGACAGCTCGGAGCCTGGAGCCTGCTTTGGATTCTCCGTCTCCCTCTCTCTCTGCCCTTCCCCTGCTTGTGCTCTGTCTCAAGAATAAACAAACTTAACAAAACAAACAAACAAACCGAAAACCCCACGAGGTCTACAGCTGACTCAGAGGCATGGTCCAGATTGCCAAGTGCTGCTTTGGAGAGCTGTTTGCTGGTCCCCAACATCCTGTGGTGTTTGAGGCTTTGCAAGGGTTTTTGTCCTGCTTTGTCTCCGAGACACTCGTGGCCTCATGGAAGGCTGTGCTCCTTTTCCACCTCCCAGGCAAAGCGGCCCCTGGCCCTTCCTCCCCACCAGACACAGTATGCCCACAGTAGCCTTCGTGGGCCTGTCTAATCGAGGACCCTGCAGCATCCTTGAGCCCGATGGACTGGGACATCCCTGAGGTTGGAAACTGGCCATCCCTTGCCCCTGATGCCCCAGTGCATTGCCTAACAGGTGGTAAAAAGGGCACTGGTCAAGAATTGACACCTGTCACAGTACCAGCGTCCTCCTGCTGCTTTGTTTCTGGTGTGGGACTTGGGGGTGAAGGTCATAGTACCTCCAGGACCACAACGCACAGCGGCACCTTCATGAGCCAGGGCCACGGGGCCCGCGGGGAGGCCGCGAGTCTAGGGCGACTGTAATGGAGAGACCTTCAGCGTTTCTAAAGAACAAGACCGTGCCTGTTGGAAAGGCGCTATGGAGTGATGCTATCTAGGCCTCGGGGCGCCTGGGTGGCTCAAGTCGGCTGAGCGTCCAACTCTAGATTTCAGCTCGGGTCATCATCTCCCGGTTCGTGAGATCGAGCCCCGCATCGGCTCCTCGCTGACAGTGCGGAACCTGCTTGGGATTGTCTCTCTTTCCCTCTCTTTCTCTCTGCCCGTTCTCCCCCTCCCAGTAAATAAGCATCTAAAAAGAAGAAGAAGAAGGAATGATGCTTTCTAGGCCTCATGGCAACACGGCAGAAGCCCGAGCCTGGAGTAGGCAGAGGAAGGAGAGCCAGAATACAGAACCGCCTGGGTGCCGGTCTAGACTGGAAAGGACATGCCCCGTGGCCTAGGAAAAGCAGGCAAATCACGGCGGTTGCATTAGAACCCGGAGCTGACACTGACTTTCTATTTCCTGGCTTGCGGGTTGCTTGTGACACGGTGGCTGCTGCCCTGTCCTAGAAGGCATGCTCCCACGTTTAAAGGAAGCCCTGCCCAGAGTTTCCTTCCCCTGCCCTCCTGGGCGGCATTTCCCTGTGGTAACCGTGTCTGAGTCCCTTTGTGACCAGACTTCCCTGTCACCAGGAGGTGAGGGGGTGGCCCTCAAGTGTCCGGGAGGCAGGGGCCTGACTCGTGGCCAGCGTGGGCACAGGCATACAGGGACACGTACCCGGGTGCTTGACCCCAACAAGCCCAGGCCTGATGCCACGGGAAGGGTTGTCCTGTGGCTTCACGTGGTGGCCTCACACTGACTTCCTTCCAGTCCTCGCTGCCCGGAGGGCGCCTTATCTCTCAGTCTCTGAGACTTCCTTCAAGTAAATCTGGTATCTTGTGTGTTCTCAGATTAAAGGCAGACTGTGTGGTGCCCGAGGAAGCCCGATGCGTGTACTGGGGGCATTGCAGAGGCCGGGGGGCCAGCCTGTGTTTCTTTTCCCTGGAGTTTTTACATTTTTTGTGTGTATTTATTTTTGAGAGAGAGAGAGACACACACTCTGAGAGGGAGGATGCCCAACTGACTGAGCCACCGAGGCACCTCGAGTTTTTAAAAATGTTTAAAAACTGAGATGTAACTCCCATACCCTCAGATTCACCCTTTTACATGGAACAATTCAGTGTATTTTAGTACATTTACTTTATTGTACAGGCAACACTGTCCATAATTCCAGAACATTTTTATCACCCCAAGAGAAATGCCACATCCATTAGCTGTCACTCGCTGCTCCCTCCCTGCCCCCAGCCCCTGACAGCCACTCATCTACGGCCTGTTTCTATGGAGTTGCCTGTTGTGGATACTTAGTATGAGCGGGTCATATAGTATGCAGCCTTTTGCGTCTGGCCTCATGCGCTGAGCTGAGCGTGTTTTCCAGGCCCATCCACGTTGCCGCACGTGTCCGCGTTGCTCCCTTTTTAGGGCTGAATGCTGTTCCACTGTGTGGATGGAACACATTTTGTTTATCTTTAACTGTGAATGGACAGCTGGTTGTTTTCACTTTTTGGCTCTTGTGAATAATGCGGCTGTGGGTGTTCACACAGCTGCCTTTGTGTAGACCTCCGTTTTCAGTTCTCTGGGGCATTTTCCTTGCATTGCAGGCTGGTCACACACACACCCAGGAGTGGTACTTGTGTTTCTAGAACACAGGGGCATCGTACCTCTGATAAATTAAAAGGATAGGGTTGGTCTTTCTGGCTTGGAGGTTGCTCAAACAAAACTAAAACTAACACTTTTTTAAATCTTAAAAAACTTTTAATGCTTTTTTTTGTTGTTAATTAAGTTTATTTTATTCATTCATGAATGGAAGAGTGCAGGGGAGGGGCAGAGAGAGAGGAAGAGAGAGAATACCAAACAGGCTCCACACTGCCAGCACAGAGCCCAACTTGGGGCTCAAAGCCACAAACTGTGAGATCATGACCTGAGCTGAAATCAGGAGTTGCATGCTTAAATGACTGAGCCACCCAGGTGCCCTCACCTTAAAATTTTTAAAAATCTCCAGGGGTGCCTGGGTAGTTCAACTGGTTAAGTATCTGACCTCAGTTCAGGCCATGATCTCACGGTTCATGGGTTCGAGCCCATGTTGGGCTCTGTGCTGACAGCTCGGAACCTGGAGCCTGTTTGGATTCTGTGTCTCCCTCTGTTTCTGCTCCCTTCCTGCTCCCACTCTGTCTTTCCCTTTGTCTCAAAAAATAAACATTAAGGGGCTTCTGGGTGGCTTAGTTGGTTAAGTGTCCAACTTCATCTCAGGTCATGAACTCGCAGTTTGTGGGGTCAGAACCCCATGTCAGGCTCTGTGCTGACAGCTCAGAGACTGGATCCTGCTTTGGATTCTGTGTCTCCCTCTCTCTCTGCCCATTCCCTGCTCATGCTCTGTCTCTCTCTCTCCTTCAAAAATAAATAAACATCAAATAAGTAAACATCAAAAAAAACCTTTTCGGGTGCCTGGATGGCTCGGTTGGTTAGACGACCGCCTTCGGCTAAGATCATGATCTCGCAGTTTGTGAGTTCGAGCCCTGCGTCAGGCTCTGTGCTGACAGCTCGGAGCCTGGAGCCTGCTTCAGATTCTATGTCTCCCCCCCTCTCTCTACCCCTCCCCTGCTCACGCTCTGTGTCTCTGTCTCTCAGTAATAAATAAATGTTAAAAAAAATTTAAAAAAAACCTTTTTAATAAGTAAACAAAAAATTGTTTGTTTTTTAAATCTTCAAATGAACAGTTTTGGAAGCTCATGGGCTTTTGTCTCAATGGCATGAGATGGCATGTGGACTCCTGCTGTGACAAACCTGCTCTCACCTGGGCTCTCAGAACATTCTAGACACAATGTGCCTTGGTCCCTGGCGTCCTCTCTTGTCCTGAGGACGGCAGCTAACAGTTTCTGAAGCCTTTCTGTCGGCTGCTGTTTGCTCTCTGAGCATGAGCGAGCAGAATCTCTAATGACTCTGTGAAGTGGGCATTGTTATTTCCCCCATTTGGTGGACGGGGGTAGAGGTCTGCCAGAAGCAGGGACTGCGTGCGAAGTGCTTGGCAGATGCAGACACGCCTTCCCCGCGGGAGAACATCGTCCCTCCTCCACGGCGCCCTGTCCACCTCCATTCTTCTGTTGCCATCCTTGGAGGATGCCCTTTGTCTTAGTGCCGGGTGATTCTGGTGCGTAAACACCCCCGGCGTCCCTCCGGGACCAAGGGCAGTAACAGACCAGTGAGGCATCGCCCCTGTGGGAGATGAGCTCCTCTCCCCACCTCTCCCCTGCTCTCTCCTCTTTCCGGCTTCAAACAGAAATGAAAGCCCCTTGTCTTGGAGCATCTGGGTGGCTCAGTCGGTTAAGCTTCTGACTCTGGACTTCGGCTCGGGTCATGATCTCCTGGTTTGTGAGTTCGAGCCCCAAATTGGGGGCTCTGCACGGAGCCTGTTTCAGATTCTCTCTCTCATCTCTCTGCCTTTCTCTCTCCTTCTCTCTGTCTCTCTCTCTCTCTCAAATAACTTAAAATATGTCTTCAATAAACTTAACCTTTTCAGGGTTGGGGACATTGATACTATCTTCATATAGCATTGTAGGGTTTAGAAAGTTTTCTGTCTTTAGAATATTTTATTTTTCTTTTGACCCTTGACTTGTAACAAGCTGCTAGGAGATTTGACCAGGGCTGTATGTGTTCACAGGTGAGAACCCAAGACCCCCACGGTCCTGCTGTCCAGCCCATTAGGTGGTCAGGACTAGGACTCCCGCCTGGGCCTTGGAGCACGAAAGTGAATAGCTGTTTTTTCTGTGTGAGGCTTTTTGTTTTTTGTTTTTTGTTTTCTTAATGTTTATTCATTTTTGAGAGACAGTGTGAGCAGAGGAGGGGCAGAGAGAGGAGACACAGAACCGGAAGCAGGCTTCAGGCTCTGACGTGTCAGCACAGAGCCTGATGCAGGGCCCAGACTCACGAACAAGATCATGACCTGAGCCAGAGTTGGATGCTTAACTGACTGAGCCACCCAGGTGCCCCTGAGTGACTTTTAAAAAAAAAAAAAAAATCTTTTTTGAGATTCATTTTTGAAGCGTAAGAATTCTCGGGATTTTATAAGATTGTATGAGGCCCATTCTTTGAAATCTATATAAAGTACTGTCTCAACTTGACAATAGATCTTTTCATGAGATTTCTATATTTAGATCTTCTTCTATAAACCAGAGGACAGCAAACACACAGGACCAGAGTAAATATTTTTGGTTTTGTGGCTCAAACTGCTGGTCTCTGCAGTTACAGCATGAAAACAGCCATAGACAATACATAAATGAAAGGGCTGTGTGTCAATAAAACCTTTATTTACAAAAGCAGGTGGTGCCCGGGATCTGGCACGGTGGTGGAGGGATTGCCGCCCCCAGCAAGGGATTGTTTTCAAAGTGTGGCCCCAGACCGGCTGCATCAGTATCACCTGGAAACCTGTTAAAAATGCAGTTTTGGCCCTCACTCTGGACCTCCTGAACCCCAAACTGGGGGGGTCAGCCGGGAATCACACGGGTCGCCCTGGAGCTGGCTAAAGCCTGAGCACTGCTGTTTTGAGGAGCTGTGGCCCACTGCCGTGGGCATGAGAAGCAACTACAGTCTGCTGACGCTGCTCCAGAAATGTGCATTTTAACACAGGGCCCGGGCGGTCCGCTGCGCCCTGAAGCGAGACGGAACGTGAAAACAGCACTTCTCTGCACCGGCAGAGGGGATGCGGGAGATGCCAGGGGACAGAAGGTGGGCCCAGAATGTGGATTCACTTCTGATACCTCATGCACCCTGAAGCCCAGCATTCCTGGAATTCAGATGCAGGCCTTCTGTTCATAGTTGACACACAGCCCACCACATTTGCAGATGCGTATTTAGTGTTTGCGGTGAAAAAGTTGAGAGCATATTGATTCCCTCGATATAAATGTCCAGCCCAGGCAAACGCATAGAGACAGCAGACGGGGCAGGTGTCAGGAGGGGGCGTGGGGGGGGGGGGGTGACTGTGGATGGGCTCGGCATTTCTTTTGGGGAGTGATAAAAATGTCTTGGAATTCTGGAGTGGTCATAGTTGTAACACTGAGTGTACTAAAAACCACTCATTTGTATACTTTACAAAGGTGGACTTTATGGAATGTGAGTTAGAGCTCCGTAAAGCTGTCCTTGAATAAAAGGAAATGGGATGAGGCATTCGGGCTCTTTCTTGAGCTGCAAAGACTTAACTGCCAGGATGCCTTCTGGGCCAGTCCCACCCTCTGGGCAGCACGTTAGGGGCCTGCATCTGGCCCCGCATCATGCCTATCACAGGATTCCTCTGTGCGTGCTGGGTCAGGCCAACAGGCAGGACGCCTGGGGAGAGAGTCAGTGTTCTTCAGGGAGAGTCACCCCTGACAGCTGGGAGGTCCCTGGGCAGGGGGAGCCTCTGTTCCTGTAGGTCGGAGGAAGCGGGAGAGGCCACAGGGGGCGAGGCAGGCAGGAGCCCAGGCTGTTCTCCAAGGACACTGGGAGCCATAGAAGGTATTGAAGCAGCTGGTGGTGGCAGGGGTCACTCTGGCAGCAGAAGGGCAGATGGGTTCAGGGATGTGGGGAGGAATTGAGAAGCCTCTGGCTGCCAGTGGTGGAGATAGGGGAAAATCCTGGAATCTGAGTGGTACCCCCAAGGCACGGTGGGGGGCAGGGCACCCGACACTCGTGCTGGGAGCATAGATGCTGGTGGTAGCACCTGAGTGCTAACTGTGGGTACAGGTGATGCTCCCCTCTCCCCACCCCACCCGCTTGGGGCTGGGGCTCTGGGGGGGATGACAGTCCTGGCTTCTGGAAGTGCGGGGCCTCCAGAAAGCTCTGACGGGACAGGTGTGTGCAAGGTGGACTTGGCCCTTCTCTTTGCCCAGGTGTGACTGGGGCAATGAGCAGGTGCTGTCTCAACACACTGGCTCAGGCATCTGCCCGTGGGCTTCTGTCCCTCTCCATTTCCCAACAAACATTTGCCTTGCTTTGCCCCTAAGAGCGTTTTCCATGCTCTGTCCTAACTGCTTGTAGAGGAAAGGAGCAGCTGGTTGGAAAAATTCCCTTTTAAGAATAAGAATTATAGGGGTGCCCGGTGGCTGAGTCGGTTAAGCGTCTGACTTCCTCTCAGGTCGTGATATCGCGGTTTGTGGGTTCCAGCCCCGCATCAGGCTCTGTGCTGACAGCTCAGAGCCTGGAGCCTGCTTCAGATTCTGTGTCTCCCTCTCTCTGCCCTTCCCCTGCTCTCTCTCGGTCTCTCTCAAAAATAAATATTAAAAAAAAAATCTTTTTTAAAAAGGTTCAGTCTCATTGGGAGACCTAGTGAATATCAAACAGCTCTGGGCTGAGCTGCCTGAACTTTGGGGACCCAATTTCAGTAGTAGCATTTAAAGCCAGACCTGCCCTTGTAATTCAGCCCCAAGCTGTACTATTAGTAAATAGTATTAGTCCCTAATGAAACTGTAACTCATCAGATGAATCATTTAATTTTGCACAGATTAATAACCATTCTGGTTGTGTGACTATTGCCAAATTAATTGTACTCTAGGGTAAAAATAGGTTGTGTGAGTGAATGAATCGTCTCCGTGTCTTGTTCTAAAAAATGTGTTGTTACTCTTAATCATCAAGATTGTATTTGAATTGTCATTGTTAAGTAATGAGATTTTATGTTTGTAGTTATGGCTTCAGTTCATGTGTGTAGGATGCTGTGACAGCTTCATCAGGTATTAGTTTTCTTAGAAAGACAGGACCAGGGCACCTGGGTGGCTCAGTCGGTTGAGCACCCGACTTTAGCTCAGGTCATGGTGTCACACACAGTTCATGAGTTCAAGTCCCGCATAGGGTTCTGTGCTGACAGCTCAGAGCCTGGAGTCTGCTTTGGATTCTGGGTCTCCCTCTCTCTCTGCCCCTCCCCCACTGTGCTCTGTCTCTGTCTCTCTCTCTTTCTGAAAAATATATATTTAAAAACAAAACAAAAAAAAGCGGCAGCATCTGTAGGACATGGAGGGAGTGAAATTTTTAATGAGCCAGTTGGAAAGGATATGGACCACCACTGCTGATCCTTGACTCTATTTCCTCTATTTCCTAGTAAGATCTGGTTCCACAGGTTAAACACACACACACACACACACACACACACACACACACACACACACACACACACACATTATTGATCACATAATGACCGCTTTTGAAATCATGTTTCAGATTTCAAGGTAGAAACAACATTTAGGTTTTAGGTAAAGGAGGTTAGTTACATTCTGGGTTTTCCCTCCGATCTTTTTTGTTGTTGTTGTTCAGCTGTTTAAACGTTGAAGGGTCATTGATTTCTAGTAAGAGAGGGAACATCCAAGTCCGGATACATAAGCCCGGAAATCTTCCATTGATTCTCCCATCCCCCAGGAATCGTGCATTTGGACAAAAGTGATTGCGTGAGCCCTTTCCTAGCTGGCTGCGGGAATTCAGAGCACGAGCAGGGGAACAATGATGGAAAGCTGGAGGAACATTCTGGGTATTGGAATGCCAGCTAGTGGGTCAATAGCCCTGCTGTGCTTCTGTGATCCCAGCACACAAGAATTCTGCCCTTTTGAACTGTGCGGGGTCTTACTGGGCTGGGTCGGTCAGTGAGGCTGATTTCCCTGATTGGGAGCGAGCTTGCAGAGCGGCTCGGAACCTGGGAAGTGTGGGCAGAGACATTCCAAGGCAAATGTTCCCAGGAGTGTCCTGTGGGGCAGGGCATGGGCAGCCGCTCACCGGGGCCGCTACCTTCCGAAATTCTCAGGATTGCTTTCAGGACAGGAGTGTTTCGCTTCTTTTAGTGTAGTATGTCTTTTTCAGATGTGATGGAGTAATGGCAGGAAAGTTCACTATTGTCACATCGGGAGCTTTGGAAAAAGAAGTCCTAACTGTCAAAATACAGTGGTTGTGGAAGAGCTTTAGAGGACTCTATCTAGAAAATTCCAAATTAAAAAAAAAAATCTCTTTGCTCTGTGTTAAAGAAAACAAAAGGAATCCTGAGGAATGTATTTTTTTAAATTTTTAAATGTTTATTTATTTTTGAGAGAGAGTGCGCAAGCAAGGGAGGAGCAGAGAGAGAGAGGGAGACACAGAATCCAAAGCGGGCTCCAGGCTCTGAGCTGTCAGCTGGGACACCAACAAGGGGCTTGAACTCTTGAACAGCGAGATCATGACCTGAGCCGAAGTCGGACGCTTAACCAACTGAGCCCCCCAGGCGCCCCGGAATGTATTTTAAGCCCACTTTGTGCACCGGGCTAATTTGTCCTGTGGCTCTTTGTCCTTAGTAGAGACCATGTTCATCCTATAATTCATCCTCGCTTCCAGAAAATGTATCTGTGCAGATAATCCCATGACAGCATGAAATTTTAATTTAACTGTTAAAGCGTTTTAGGTCTCACAAACTGGTGAGAATCTTCCAGTGTTCTGTTCCCATAAAGCCAACTGGAGATAAGAAAATTAACGAGCTGTCTTTTTAGAGAAAGTTCCGCTCGTTAACTCCCAGTACTCTTCCTGTGTTTGTATCCACACTGATCAAAATTCTACCTGACCTCGCTCATTCTTTAGGACCTTGGGTGAAAGGACAGTGGGCACAGCCCTTGGGAAACCTTCTGCACGGTTCCTTTTCCTGTAGTCGCTGAGCGCTCCAGCTGGGTTCCAGGTACCGTCAGCAGGGAGTGTGTGTGTTACGGTGAGAAACCTCAGGAGCCGCCTCCCTCAGTCTTTGCTGCTCCACCTTGTGCCGCCACCCACAGGAGACCTCGAAAGGGGCGTGCTCGGGCTCCATCCATCAGAACCCCTGGGTGTATTTTAAGCTCCCCAGGTGATTCCACCTTGACCCTTGGCCTCCTACAGCCGCCCTGGTCCCTTTAGCTCAAGCTTCCCCAACGAGCAGCTCCCAGGCTTGACAACGGGAGCCCGGTTCCCCTGGGGTCAGCATCCCCACTGCACTGCCCAGCGCCTGACACCTTATGGGCACTCAGTGAATGGGTTCTCAAGTTCAAGGGTGCGTTCCTTTTCTTTTTGCATGTTGCATCTTTCTGTATGTATATTCGGGTATATAAGTCCACGGTTGCAAAGCCATGTCTTTCGTGAGTCACCCAACCTTATGCATCACTGCTGAACTGGGGTGACCCAGACGAAATAGACTTTTGAATAATAAGTTTATTGTAACACGTAAGTGATATTCCAAAATCTGTTTCTAAGAATAACTTTATCTTCAGCTCTTATTGACTGATTAGTTAAAAACAGTATCATCAACAACAACAAAAATCACTATATACATTCTCACTTTGCACAGGATGAGCAGGATTCGGGGAGCCTTACCTAGAGGCTCAACTGCTTTTTTTTTTTTTTTTTTTTTAGTTTATGTATTTATTTTGAGAGAGAGAGTGCACACATGCACACGTGGAGAAGGGGCAGGCAGAGAGAGAATCCCAAGCAGGCTCCATACTGTCAGCGTAGAGCCCGATGCGGGACTCAGTCCCACAAAACTGTGAGATCGTGACCTCTGCTGAAATCAAGAATCTGATGCCTAACTGACTGAGCCACCCAGGCACCCCCAAGGCTCAAACGCTTCTCAAGGGTGGACAGTCTGGAAGCATGCTGAGCCTTAGGGCTTCTGTTGGGCCTTAAAACTCCGGTAAAACCTGATCCCTGGAAACGTTACTGCCGGTTTGGGGCCGAGAGAGGTAGGATGACTTCGCGTTTCTTCGAACACAGTGGACTGAAATCTGGGCTGTGCATTGGAGTCACCTGGGGAGTTTGGAGAGCTATTGATGCCCAGTAGAATATACACCCTCAGATCAATTAAGTCAGGATCACGGCATGAACCCAGGTATCGATGATTTTAAAGCTTAGTCGGTTGAGCGTCCGACTTCAGCTCAGGTCACGATCTCGCGGTCTGTGAGTTCGAGCCCCGCGTCGGGCTCTGGGCTGATGGCTCAGAGCCTGGAGCCTGCTTCTGATTCTGTGTCTCCCTCTCTCTCTGCCCCTCCCCCGTTCATGCTCTGTCTCTCTCTGTCTCAAAAATAAATAAACGTTAAAAAAAAAAATAATTTAAAGCTTAGCAGGAGATTCAAAGGTGCAGTCAAGGTAGAGAATCACAGCCTTATGTTTTTGCCCTATCTCATGCTGGTAGGTGCACAGCCAGGTACCAAGAGTTCTCTGCAGAGCTCAAGAACAGAATTTAGTCCACCTGGCCAGAGGGCTCCCTGGGTGCCCTGAACAGGTGTGTTTTTCGAGCTTCAGGAAATCCCTTTGGTTCCCTTTGGGCCAGGGCAGGGGAGCAGGGTCCAGCAGTGGCTGAGCTCTGGTGGCCTCGGGGATCACTAGACGGGTAAGGGGGCAGCCTCTGTGCCGAGGCTGGGGCTGAGGGATTTTAAAGCAGAAAAAGATCGGGATGATGAGCTGTATTTGATGGGGTGCTGGCTCCCAGTTGCGGACCTGCCAGGTGCTGGGCTAAATGCTTTGTTGCAGGGATTCTCTAAGTGCTGATTCCCTGAATCCGCAGCACCCGCCTCCTCCCGGAGCTTGTCAGAATGCAGACTAACAAGCCCTGTCCCCGACCCTGGACTGGCAGCATCAGAATCTGTGTTTGGGGCCCAGCGAGATGTTTTTAGGCTCCTCCATGGCATCCTGATTGTAGGCTGATTTTTTTATTCTTATTTGTTTATTTAGTTTTGAGAGAGAGACAGAGAACGAGGGGGAGAACCCCAAGAAGACTCCGCACTCCGCGCAGAGCCCGATGTGCGGCTTAAACAGAGATCATGACCTTGGGTGAAGTCAAGGGTAGGACGCTTACCTGACTGAGCCACCCGGGTGCCCCGGGAACCCAGTTTTATATGCTTTATCTTATTCCTTATATCTCTCTAAGGAAGTGCTCATTACTTTTCACGTGTGATAGCTATTGGAACAGATGTTTGGGGATAGACGTCCAGAGTTGCAAAGTTGGTGGATGGCAGAACTGTGAACTGGGCTCGGCTCGGTGCCCTACGGCCCTGGAGGTGGGGCTCTGGGACTTGGGGCTGCTCCTTTGAAAGCCCCTGAATCCAAGTTCACTCCCAGCGTTGACAAGATGAAATGAAATACGAGGTATGTAAGTGTATGGTTAGCAGTCGGTGATTAACTAACACTGCTGTTTAGCTTTTTAAAGAGTGCTTATCTGGACCTTGTGGAGGGTTGTTTTCCACCTTATGAGTGACTGTCGTGGCTTGGGTTTTTCTTAAAATCCTGTGTGTGTGTATCCTTAAACACAGACACATCTTTACAGACGGCAAAGCAATACTTCCATTTGAACAGGCAAGCAAAAAAACCTCAGCAAGGTGTCAAGCCCGTAGCATCATGTGGGAGTTAGGAAACCGGATGCTAACCCCTCCTTGCGCACTGACCTGGGAGAGTCACTGAAAGTCTCTGAGCAGTTTTCCCGTGTGAAAGTTGGGGACATATCAGGGAGGTTAGAGTAGTGGGCTAGAGGGTTTTATGCACGTTTTGGGCACACGTGTATGCTGCTGATGGTATTACAGGCAACACTAGTCAGATCCTCGCCTCAGCATGTCCTTCCAGCAGGCGCCCTTGGTTTGTCGGGCCGAGGGCTGATCCTGCAGGTTGATGGCGGCAATGGCCAGGGCCACGCGTTGGCTGTGGAATCCCAGGGATGCCCTGTCTCTGCGACGGGGTAACCGAGCCACCGTTTGTCCGGACGGCAGGTAGCCACACACTCTTTGCTTCCCTTCAGTCCTCAGGGGGACAACAAGAGCACATGGAGGGTTCTAGGACTAGAAGACTGGGAGCCAGTCCTAGTTCCAGAAACTTTTTTCATACATGGAAACCAGGACCCAGAGTCTCAGGGTTGAGAATTTGCTGTTGGCTGCAGATGAATCATAAAGGTATTTTCTGAAGTTAGCCTTAAGATAGAAAGTATGATTCAGGTTGGAAAGAGTACGCACCTGTCTGCTCCAGCGGTTACCTGAATACGCTTATGACGGCATTCTGATCGGGGTGGGTTAGTTACGGCGAATGCTTTCGGGATGAGAAAACCAAAGCCTGAGACCTAATGCAGCATGATTCTGGTGTCAGGTTCAGCTGGGAGAACACTGCAGCCCAGTGTTCTTGAAGGTCAGTAGTTGATGTCTTCAGAAAATAAGCAGGTGTTTTTCCAGCAGCGTGTCCGGGTGCTTCCGAGGATTTGGATGTACAAGAGGCGACGTACACACTATTTACACTATGTCAGGTGAGTGTGATTGGGTTGGTGGGAGACGGAAAGAGACCCTCACATCCTGGGATGAGGAATGCCGTGCCAGGGCGCCTGGGTGGCTCCGTCGTTAAGCATCCCACTCGGCTCAGGTCATGATCTCCTGGCTTGTGAGTTCGAGCCCCACATCGGGTGAGCCTCAGCCCTGCTTCGGGTCAGCCCCACTTCCCTCTCTCTTTTGCTCTCCCTCTCTCTCACTGCCCTTGCTCACTTGTACTCTCTCTCTCTCTCTCTCTCTGCTGAAAAATAAAAAAGGAGTAGTGTGCCAGCATACATGTCTTTGAGGAGTCTTTTGGGACTCTGCTGTTCACCTTTAACCAGAGTGTGAGATTCCGTGTGCCAGCCATCAGAGCTGGTGATGGAGGCAGGCTCTGCAGTTAGGGAGCCGTGTATTCAGCACGGGGAGCTCCCTAGTGAGCTGGAAGAACCAGCAGGAGCGCGCCTGCGGAGCAGATGTGAGGCCATAAACCGTGGGGATTAGTGTGTGGCGGGGCCATGAATCACCGGCCCCACTGCCTGTCCAACACTAAAGGGCGTGTAGCGCTGTGGGGCGGAGGCACCCGCTACGAGCCCCAGCTTCACCCTGCCTGGCTGATTTATCAGGTGTTCCCCTGGCCAAGGTCAAGACATCAAATACTTGATGTCTCCTGTTTCGTGTCTAGGCCTTAGCAAAAGCCCACCTCATAAGGGGTCAGAGGGAGGGTGAGGACTTATTTGTTCTGGTTTCCGGGCAGCAGGTGGCCAGATGCAAGGGTTTTCACGGACCAAGCATTTGCAGAGGAGAGGAGAAGAGAGGAGGGCGTTGTCAGTATCACCTCAACCCGACCGACCGTTTTCTTTCTCCTGATAACAAATGTTTTCTGGTATTGTTCTGGCAGAAGAAACCTTCGGGCACTGCTCAGCCTCGGTGTGCTAGGGCAGGGCACGTCTGACAGCTGCAGCCTTAGAGGAGGGCTGAGCTGACCGTCGCAGGGGCAGCCAGTTCTCCGGCTGGGGCAGAGACCGGCTTCGCCGGGGAGTGTGGGTGCTTCCGCCGGCCGCTTCCCATCGCCCCTGGGGAACTAAATCCTTTCTCGCTGGCTCTCCCCTTAAGATCATGAGTTGGCTTCTCGGCAAGCCTGCCAATTCCATTCCCCGTTTTCCCAACCTTTCCGAAATTCCCCTCTCCTAGGTGATGACTGAGAACATGGTTCAAAATATTCAGTGATATTTGATCTGCAGATTTTTGCTTCAGACTTTGCTGTGAACCTCTGTTTTCTTTTTAGTCATGTCCCCCCCACTCCTCTCCCGGGACCTCATTAGGAACCTCCCAAGTGAGCGCTTGGTTACTGAGACCTTGAATACCAAGGGTTCCTCGCATTGCAGAGCCCCTCGTGCTCATCTGTGTGTGGTTATCGGAGCCGAGAACTGGAGAGAGCCAGGGCTGTTCTGATTGAATGGACAGCAGCCTCTGTGGAAAAAGGGACCCTGTGGGCTCACCCACCTGGGGAGTCCCAGGTGTGTCTGCCATAATAGGAGACGTGGGGCTCGTATACATGCCGGGAGGCCTGTCCATATGACCGTGTCATTCCTGCTGGCTTCATTCTCAACCAGATTCTGGGGCACCTGGGTGGCTCAATTGGTTAAGCATCCAACTTTGGCTCAGGTCATGATCTTGTGGCTCGTGAGTTCGAGCCCCGCATCGGGGTGCAAATGCTGGAGGCATTTTGGTCGCACTAGCTTGAGGGGAAGGTGGCTGTTGGCACCTCGGGTGAAGACCGGGGGCGCTGCTCAGCCCCCTACAGTGAACAGGATGCCACCCCCTCCCCACCGAGAACCATCTGTCCCAACGTGTCAGTGCTGCTGCATGGAGAACTGTGGCCTGGAACCCTCCCTTTCTCCAGGGACTGTGGTCCCTAGCCCAGGGTAGGGTGGTATATGACCCAGTTGTTGGGAGTGGGGCAGAAGAAAAGGGAGAGCGATGGGAAAGCCAGTAGTGGAGAGATGGTTTCCTCAGGACAATGGAACACTGGCCAACAAGGAGCCGTTGCGAGTTAGACACTAGGTGTGGGCCCTGGGGGTGCCGTGTGTCTGTTCTCCAGAGTAGTGCCGGTGGGTGTTCATCAATGCCTGCTAACGTGTTTGTCAGTCATCAAGCCATCTGGGTTTCATTTTTTAATATTTGTTTATTTATTGTGAGAGAGCAAGTGAGGTAGAGTGTGAGTTGAGGAGACGGAGAGAGAGAACCCCAAGCAGGTGCCTCGCTGTCAGCAGAGAGCCCGACGCGGGGCTCGAACTCACAAACCGTGAGATCGTCACCTGAGCCTAAGTCGGATGCTTAACCGACTGTGCCACCAGGCACTTCAAAATTGCCCCTTGTCTTAGAGGACAACGGTCAGCTCTGTTGTGTGGAACCTTGTCCTCCACCCCCTCTCTGGGTTTGTCCTCTGGTCCCCGCTGGTTGATCTTCTGCTGTTGTTCTCTGTCTTTACGTTCTGTCCCCTGGAACCTTCTCTTCTGTGCATTCAGCCCTGTCTGGTTTCTAGGCACCTGCCAGGCACTCGTGCCCTTCAGCTCCACCTATTCTGCAGCTTCCTTTTGCTTCCTACCCACACACCATGCCGTGGCGTGGGGGCGGTGGGTGGACCTAGCTGTGGTTAAATGCTTTGCATTCGTACATCTGGTAGACCACACCGCCTGTGAAATCTGTTTCTGTTTTCTTTGTGGAAGGTGTTCGGGGCTTGGTTGGAAATGCCCGCTCGGGAGGTGTTGGGCTGGGGGGGGTAGGGCACAGGCTGGAGGTCCACTGTGGTGGTAAATTGTGCTTCAAGGCTCTGGATTGGGGAGGGTGGCCCGAGGACAGCAGAGAGGGGAAGGGACATGGCGAGGGAGGAAGACAACAGCTAGGGAGGGGGAAGCCCACACCAAGGGTGGACTGTGGTCTAACCTGTGTGTGTGTGGACATGTCCCAAAGGAACATCTCCTCTGTGTGCTGGTGGGACGCTTCCTATCTCTCCTTCCCTGTGATTTCCCTGCCCCTGCAAATATCCAGGTTTGCCTGGAACTGCCTCCCGGAGCCACCATGGGAGGGGTTAGGATAGGCATCTTCTGGGAAGAAAAGGGGTCCCGAAGGGGGCAGAGACGGTATGCCGGGGTTTTCTCACTGCGCGTGAGCACAGATCCCAGACACCTGCATCCCATGAGCAGACACACAGCAAACCCGTCCGTGGGTTTCTGCCCCGCAGCCTGGTGCCAGCATGAAGAACCAGGCGGCTGTAATAAGCTTGCTGCTCGTGTGTCCTCGTTGGCCAGTCAAGGTCGTCTCTGCTCTGGAAAGTAGATTTTAGCCTGCTTACCCTGGAAACAGCTTGCTGATGGGGAGAAACACAATAGCAATATTTACTGTAAATAGGGTGACCTAATATTTTTGTTTTAGAGATGGGAGTCAGGAAATTTGACTTGAACTGCCACTTTTTTTTTTTTTTTTGCTTGACCTGTACCTTGTGCTTTGTGGTTGGTTGCATGGAGGAGAGGGACCAGAAGCCCATAGGAACAAGGGGCGGGTTGGTATATATGTGCACGTGTGTGTGTGTGTGTGTGTGTGTGTGTAGCCTGTGGTTTCTGGGAGTCCTGTGTCCCCTTCTCCCCTCCCCCTTTCCTTCCTTCTCGGGTCCCGCTTCTTCTGCCCCATGTCTCTATTTCTTGACTGGTGAGTTCAGGTAAAATCCAACCCTTGCCTGCCTGTTTCCTCGTCTGTAAAAGGATTTGGAAAACCCTACCTTACAGCACTTATTCCAGAATGTGGAGGGTCTTGTGTGTTGCCTGAAAGTCGGATGGTGCCCAGCAGAGCAGGGCTACAGCTGACTAAGAACATCAGATGCTCGCGGCGCCTGGGTGGCTCAGTTGGTTGAGTGTCTGACTTCGGCTCACGTCATGATCTCACGGTTCGTGAGTTCAAGCCCTGCGTTGAGTTCACTGCTTTCAGTGCAGGGCCCACTCTGGATCCTCTGTCCCCGTCTCTCTCTGTCCCTCCCCGCCTCATGCTCGCTCTCAAAAGTGAGTAAGTGTTAAAAAACAAAAAACACATCTGATACTCACGTGTGCCTGCCACCCCTCGCTGTTCTCCCTCCGTGTGCCGGTTCCTTTGTTCCTCCCTGGTCCCACGCCCTGCCTCCTGCTTTCTTAGACACCTTTATGTAGGCATAGGATTTCCTAATTCACCCATATTGGGGCGCCTGGGTGGCTCAGTCGGTTAAGCGTCCGACTTCCGCTCCGCTCGTGATCTTGCGGTTCGTGGGTTCGAGCCCCGAGTCGGGCTCTGTGCTGGCAGCTCAGAGCCTGGCACCTGTGTCAGATTCTGTGTCTCCCTCTCTCTCTGCCCCTCCCCCACTCACACTCTCTCTTTCTCTCTCAAAAATAAACATTTAAAAATAATTGAAAATAGAATAAAATTCACCTGTATTAAGTGTGCACCTCAGGGACCCGGTCCCCTCAGAGCTGTGCGCCCATCACCGCTGCCCAGTGTTTGGGGCCATTTCCATCACCCCGGAAGATCCTTTGCAGCCTTTGTGCCTCCGTGTTCCCGCCTCAGCCCCAGGCAACCTCGAATCTTCTGTCTCGAACAGGTTGGCCTGTTCTGGACATTTCCCACAGACGGGCGTCCTGCACTCCTCTGGCCTCTGCGTCTGGCTTCATTCGCTCGATGGGACCTTTTCCAGGTTCATCCACGCTGGAGCGCGTACCGGCATTTCTTCCCTTTTCCTCGCCGAGCGCTGTTTCCCTGGGCGTCAGACCACGTGTGTCCGTTCACCAGCCGATGGACACGTTGAGCTCTCCACGCGGGCAGTCCTCCACGTCTTACAGGTGCTCTCGGGAGGTGGCCGGGCTCTGTGGTCACTTAAGTCCTCGGAATATCCATTCTGAGCAGGGATGGGGGTTTTCCTCTTAATACATCGTAGGACTGTTAGAAAATCTAATAAGCCAACTATTTGAACAATGTGTCTCGTGGCGTTTCTCTCTGACCTCAGGAAGTAACTCTGAATTCTTGTAATGTGGAGAAAAATCCCCAGCTTTGTCACACTGACAGCTAAATGGAGAGCGGTTCGGGAGGCATACTGTCTAGGGAGATTTCTCTGAAAATGTGTGGTGCGGTGTGCACATGTCTCGTCTTGCCCTCCTGAGGGGGTGGGATGCGGAAGGAACCTGGGAAGGGAGGCTCAGTCTGGGCAGAGGCGAGCCTCAGCTGTCCGTGATAGTGGCCTGCACCCCGTTGCTCTGCTTTCTCTGTGGCGTGGCGCTGGCACGAGGCGCTCGAACGCTTGCTGCCCTGGGCCCCCGGGGACCCCAGCTCCTTCCCGGATGTGGCAGGGCCCCCGAGTCGTCCTCGGCCCGGGAGGTGTCTTCCACTGGGCTCAGCGGTCCCAAGGACGGTGGGGAGGTGCTCCTTGGGGGGTGGGGTGTCGAGCAGGGGCAGGATTTCAGTACGGGATTTGGCTGCACTTGGCCTCCTGCGGACCCCCTTGAGGCAAGGTGTGGATCTTGTTGCCGCCTCCACGGGAGCCTCCCGCCCCACAGCACAGATCGAGTCTTGACTGTTGAGGCAGGTGGAGTAGTTTGCACCAAAGCGTCTAGGATAGCAAGCTGTGCATCATGGTAGAGCCTTTGTTTGTTCTCACACTTGCAGTGTGACCCTAAGCCCTCCAGAGCTAAATGAGACAGAAGGAAACAAAACACCAAAACACCTCAAGAGAAGTTGAAGCTAACCTCTTCTTGATGGCCCAGCTTCTTTTGGAAAACATTTGCATACACTGATCAAAGAGGGCAGGCACTTTGTCCACAGCCAGCTTTTCTCCCCTTTGTCACTCAGGGGCCACAGCAATCCTCCGCTAAGGGGCTCACGATTAGGCTTCTATGGAAGCAATCAGAAACCAAGCAACAGGGCTGGATCCATTGAAACAGTGGCATCCCTTTCTTGACTGAAATTTCACCAGGTGGCTCTTGGTGTTGATAGCCATCATTGAGCCGTGTCTGCTTACATTGAATATTATTTGTCACTTCCTGACTGCTCTACTGGGTCCCACCGACCTGTGTGTGTGCTGCGTGTCGTCTGTGCCCACGGGTGCCGGGTTTCGGTATCGACAGGGTGGCACGGGGAGGGAGGAGGCTTTCCGTTGGTCACCTGTGCTTTCGATGGGGCATGTTTGAGTGATTGGTGGCCTTATCTCCCACGTAGCCTTACCCAGTCTGGAGGGAAACCTTGCTTGTTAATCTGGCTGGTCCTAAAGTTCAAGAGCTTCTCCACACCCCCAGCCCTCCAGAAAACAAGCGACTTGAGAGTTTTTGGAAACTACAATTGAAACTCTTGGTGGCCTAATGTGATTCTTAATTGCTTAGAACCCAGCCATGAGGCCTTGCAAAGTCCTTTGAGAGGAATTTTTTTTTTTAAGCCTTTAAAGAATAGAGTTTAGTCGGATGGTCCAGTGGAGGTTTTCACATACGTATACAGCTGTTTCACATATACGTATACATTACACGTACGTATATGTAGATTGACACTTCTGGGGATCGTCTGTGTTGTTGAATTCGCCCGTTCCCTCTGTTGCGCTGACCGGTGTCACATTGGCAGATTGCGCGTTAGATGCGTGAGTTTCTTTTTTTTTTAACATTAGAGGCTAATTTTCAGAACATAACTAGGGGTGCCTGGGTGGCTCGGTCGGTTAAGTGTCCAACTCTTGGCTTCCGCTCACGTCATGATCTCACAGTTTGTGAGTTCTGCATTGGCAATGTGGAGCCTAGCTGGGATTCTCTCCCTCTTCCCCTGTGTCTCTCTCTGACCTTCCTCTACTTGCACTGCCTCTGTCTCTGTCAAAATAAATTTTAAAAAAGATTAAATTTCAGGACATAACTGTAAGGAGAGCCAACAGGAGAACAATGTCTGTGAAGATACCTCTCCTTGTTGATGGAGGCAGGCGGCTCTGTGCCTTTTCTGACTTCTGCATTTTTGTCATCTGCCACGGAGCTCTCACTTCAACCTTGACTTGACTTGCCCACTTGAGATAAGACCTGTTTTCTACCAGATTCGAGGTCCTTGGAGACCCTGGTTTTATCAGGAGCAGGAGGAGAAGGTGACAGATGACTACAGGGCATGATACCAATTTGGAAAGAAAACTCCACTCTCCAAAAGCTTTGTGCATCTTCCCGTCCATGTACATTTATTTCTAAGCCCTCTTGCTGTGCTAACCTTTTAAAAATTAAAAGAACGTGTATCACTTAGAGGCGGTCTTTTATACAGAAGATACTGTGAATGGTACTCCTGTGTATCTTTGGTTTCTATCCCAAATTCTTGTGAATAGATTAGATTACAAAAATTTTAATTTAACCTCAGGATTAAAATCCGTCCCTGCTATTTTAACAGTTGCCTGCTTGGGATTGTCTCTCTCTCCCGCTCTGTCTCCCTCTGAAATAAATAAATAAACATTAAAAAGAAAAAGAAGTTGTATACGTATATGCAACAGAGAAAGAAAAATTGAGTATATCGAGATTAGTAAATGTTTTTTTTAGTTAGGGAATACAGGTGAGTGCCCTCCCCCCCCCCCCCCGACAGCCACACTTCTTTATGCTTTTGTGTAATTTAAAACTCTGTTGCACTGAATACTTTTTTTTTCTAATTTCTAAAAAATTTTTTCAATTTTAAAAATTTTATTTGGTGGAGAGAGGGGCAGAGAGAAAATGAGTGAGAGAATCCCAAGCAGGCTCTGCGCTGTCAGCGCGGAGCCTGACGTGGAGTTCAGACTCTCGAACAGTGAGATCGTGGCCTGAGCTGAAATCGAGAGTTGGCCGCTCCATCGTCTCAGCCACTCAGGTGCCCCCTAAATGCTTATTTTTAAGAAAGCAAATGAATGTTGTATACAGCTTTGCAGAACTTGGCTTTTCCAACTAGGGTCATTTGAAGATGGAAAGATTTATTTCCTTTTTAAAAATTCATGGCATCCTCCATTGCAGCACATCTGGTAAAACAGGGTGCGCGCAAGGATTTTTATGATGCGTAAAATAGGCTGTAAGGTGTCGCATATGCCTTCTGACGCATTTCATGCCTTTTCCCTCCGGCTTACGTGATGCATGGTGAAAAAGCCCTGTGGAGCTTTTGATTTGGACCTTCTGAAATCCCGAGGAAGAGGAAGAGGAGGGGACAGGAGAGAATATCCTGGAGGGGGTGGCCGGATGCCGGCTGCGTCGTTCCTTACCCTGAGGACTCCTGGGCCGCAGTCCCTGCACCTTATCCTGGGTGGCCGGAACAGCGGAGTCTGTGTTGTCTGACTCTTCCTTTCCGGCATTGCTGGACCCCCTCCAGCAATTATTCAGAATGCGTTCTGTGCAAAAATTACCGGTTTTCTCTAACGGGCCACAGAAGTGGATACTTACGTTCAAATATTCTGATTGATGCCGTGTGGGGTGTGTGTGTCGGTGTGCTCGAATTGTCTAGCACCTTCTTTAATGAGCATTCTGTGTTGGAAATTTCTCTTATTTATGATTTCCTGGGATTTCTTGCTTTCAGTTCTTGTTAAAGTCATGTCACGTTTTAGGGAGTTTGGACCCCTTTCCCTTTTAACCTGGTGTTCTACTTTGCGATACATTTTTTATTTAAACAAATTTCTGAAGGTCCTTGTGAGACTTGGAGGGATTTCACTGAAATACTGCTTTTTAAAAAATTTTTATTTGTTTGTTTATTTTTGAGAGCGCAGAGAGAGAGAGGGCACGAGTGAGTGAGAGCTAGAGAGAGAGAGGGAGGGAGGGAGAGAATCCCACACAGTCGCCGCACTGGGAGTGCAGAGCCCCAGGCAGGGCTCTAGTTCACCTGATGTGGGGCTCAAACTCACGAGCCGTGAGATCATATCTTGAGCTGACGTCAGACACTTAACCGACTGAGCCACCCTGAAATATTCTTAATTTTTCCTTTGAACTACGGTAGGCAGGTTCCTGTCCTAGGGTCCTTGTGAGAGAATTCACACTGCCTGGTGCATAGTGCTGGATGGCTTTGAACCCTGAATCACAGACATGGTGAGCTCGTAAGAGTGAATCACAGGGTCCCCTCCTTGAGTCTAAAGTGCGTGCCTAGGGTCGCCTGGGTGGTTCAGTCGGTTAAGTGCTCGACGTCAGCTCAGGTCACGATCTCACGGTTCGTGAGTTCGAGCCCCGCGTCGGGTTCTGTGCTGTCATTGTGGAGCCTGGAGCCTGCTTCGGATTCTGTGTCTCCTTCTCTCTCTGCTCCTTCCCTGCTCATGCTCTGTCTGTCTCTGTCTGTCTCTCTCTCTAAGATAAACATCAAAAAACATTTTTTAAACAAATAAGTAAAGTGTGTGTCTAATTTGGTGGCCCAAATGCCTGTGGTTCAGGGTTTTCAGAGGGATCTCCCCGACGCCACCCCATGAAGACAGGAAGCTGAAGCAGGTTTCTGTCCGGTCGTTTGGTTAAATGAAACTGCCCGGCCTCAGGAATGCTGTTGTACATTCCATGTCTGGTGGTGAGGGCAGGAGCCTGGAATTTGGTGGTGTCCTCTGTCCCTCCCTCTGTCCCCTTTCCCTTCCCTGCTCCCTCTTCTGGGAGTGGAGTGGGCTTGTCTTGGGGCGTGGGGGTGGGGAGGAACCAAGCTGGACTCTGTCCCCAGGGCTCCTGTGATCTTTTCTGACCCTGTCCCGCCGCAGTCAGAAATGCAAGGTGCCATCCACACACCTAGTAGGGGCTCGTAATCCAGCGTGCCCTGACTACCAGCAGCCTGCCGGCCCCACTTCTCAGGAACACAGGGGCTCCTGGGGTCCCCAGGCAGGAGCGAGTGCTGGTCACTCATGCGGCTGGTTTCCCATGTCCTGGCCACACACAGTACATTGTTGCTGTTTTTAATAAAACCTGTGTTTGGGGGAGAGTTTGTGATCTACAGAGAAGTTGCGAAAGTGGCACAGAGCACCCCCATGTGCCCCACGCGCCCAGTTTTCCCCTTGGTAGAGGGAATGGCGGTAGTTTTCTCCAGTGACCCAATATTGATACGTGACCACTAAGCTCGTATTTTATCCAGCTTTCCTTAGTTTTCCTCTGATGCCTTTTCCGTTCCAGGATTTCATCCAACACGCCACAACATACTCAGTTCTCTTGCTGCCTTGGGCTCCTCTTGACTGTGACCATTTCTCAGGCTTCCCTTGTTGTGACCCTGACCGTTTTGAGCCGGGCTGGTTGGCTGTTGTGGAGAGTGCCCTGCTGCTGGCATTTGTCTGATATTTCTGTCACGGTGAAACTGAGGTTCTGGTTTTTGGGGAGGAAGATCACAGAGGTCAAGCAGCATTCTCATTACCCATAATGTTTTTTACTTTGATTTTCCAATTTTCCTAATTTTAGAAGTTAAGATCTTTCACATCTGCTTTGGAAATTTTGAACTCCAGGGGAGGAAAAGCATGGAATTTCCTTCTGAAACTCTTTTTGTGGGAGCCTGGGTGGCTCAGTTGGTTGAGCGTCTGACTTTGGCTCAGGTCATGATCACACTGCTTGTGGGTTCGAGCCCCGCGTCGGGCTGGGTGCTGACTGCTCAGAGCCTGGAGCCTGCTTTGGATTCTGTGTCTCCCTCTCTCTTTGCCCCTCCCTTGCCTGTGCTCTGTCTCTCTCTGTCTCTCAAAAATGAATGAACATTTAAAAAAAAATTTTAACTCTTCTGGCAAAGCAACTTTTTTATTGCAATTGTCCAGCTGGGGTGCAGTTATGGGCTGAATTTTTGTCCCCCCTCTAAATTCATGTATTGAAACCCTAATTCCTAGCCCCTCAAAATGTGATAGGGCATTTAAAGAGGTAACAAAATTAAATGAGGCTCTAATCTAACCTGATTGGGGTCCTGACATGAGGAGGAACAGACAGACAGCAAGGATTCTTGCAGACAGAGGAAGGCCACGTGAGGAAAGTGGCTGTCTGTAGGCCAAGGAGAGCGGATGTATTTCTATTGTTTAAGCCACCCCATCTGTAGGATCTGAGCTGACTGATGTGGCGGGGTGGGGTGGGGTTGGCGATCAACACTGTTATGCTGTTTGGGCGTTTGTAGACGTCATCGTTTTGAACAGGAAGCCTGCCCAGCATGTCCTATAGATACGTTATTTATTCTGTTCTGTTCTGTACACTACAAATATGTTAGGTTTCAGAATAGCATTGGGATGGCTTGAATTGATACATTGTTGTGTGCACCTTCTCCCCACATCAGCAAAGCTGTCCGTCGTCAGGGCATATCATATTGTTGTTTTTTTTTTAATTTTTTAAAATTTATTTTTGAGAGAGTGACGGAGAGTGAGCGGTGGAGGGGCAGAGAGCATGGGAGACACAAAATCCGAAGCAGGGTCCAGACTCAGCTGTCAGCACCGAGCCTGATGTGGGGCTCGAACCCACGAACCGTGAGATCATGGCCTGAGCCAAAACCAAGAATCAGACACTTCACCGACTGAGCCACCTTGGTGCCCCGGGCAGATCTCATTCTGTTGGGCTGACAAATTACGGTCCTTCTCTAGAGCGTCAGGCATTGGCAAGCCATCTGTGTTAAGAGCCAGATTGTGGCGTTTTCGGTTTGTGGTGTGGCAGGCCACACGGTCGCTGGGGCAGGTGCTGAGTGCACCTGTTGGCCAGCCTTTGCTCTGTTGCGGGAGGACACAGAACCATGACTCTCCCTTGAGGCTGTTGTGTATTTTTGCGGTCATGTCGTTGCTTTTTTGTGTAGGTGGGCCCATCTCTAGGTAACAGTGTCACATTTTCTCCGGGAAGTCTTCCCGGGCATCTCCTCTGCAGGCCTGCTTCCCAAGTGCCGTGTTGCCACAGAGCGTCTCAGAGAGATCGAGAGCAGCCCATCACCCTGACCAGTGGCCAGCCTGAGCCACCGGACTGGCTCACGGTTCTCCAGAGCATGTACCCCAATCCTGCCTTTGAAACTGCAGGGGAGTCCTCTCAAGCTAGCATCCCTCCTCCTAGATGTGTGTGTGTGTGTGTGTGTGTGTGTGTGTGTGTGTGTGTGTGTTCTTGAAAACAAAGGCTTTTATTGTCTCTAGTTGTGGGGAAGGATAAGGGGGTGGAAGCTTCCAGAGTGGAAAGGGCTCAGAGCCCAGGGCTGAACCTTGTCTGCACGTCAGCCCTCCCTGGCCCCTCCTCGCCCTCGTTTCTGCCTTTCTCTGCTCTCCAGTCCCTGTCTGCTGCAGACGCCCTTCCCCGCGAGTTAAACATCATCCTTGGCAGCTGCCGTCCAGCCTCAGGGAAGGGGGATGACGAGGGACTCTGTGTGGCCCCTGTGCCTTATCCAGCTGCCTCCAGTGACTTGTTCTGCCTTGTTCTCCCTGCGGTCCCTGGGCCATGCGGAGCTGGGCTCGATTTTTTGTCCCCCCTCCCAGTGACCTAACCTCTGCTTCTGTACTCACCCATCCCCTTCCCATCCCAGTTGGCGACATCGTCTCAGATACGTCCCTGTATGCATCGAGTCCTGTCCCGGCTGGCTCCCCTTCCAGGTTATTAAAGTAGTCTCCTATGCTGGTCTTCCCCCTCCAGCACATCTATGAGCCTAGCTCTGTTTGTGCTCATTCCCTGCTCGAAATACTGTAGTGGCTCCTCCCTCATGGACTGCTGACTTTTAAAAATAATCTGGGCAAACAGGCCAAGGTCACTCACCTGCCGTAGCCTGGATATCTGTATTTTCCTCTCTCCGAGCCTGTGGACTCACTAAGAAAGCCTCTGTGTTGTTCCCTTTTATGACCCGCCTGCCACTGCCTGCCACTTCGGTTCCCGTGTTCCCTGTGCCCAGAACTGCCTGCCTCTCAAGGGTCCCATGCCTCACCCCATCTGAAACACCCACCCCCTCAAATCCACTGTCTTCCTAGAGCTTTCAGTATTTAGTCCAAGTAGAGAAAGGCTCTCCCTGTGATTCCACTTGGAGCTTTGTTTTTATGTTTCCTATTTTATTTTATTTTATATTTTATTTTATTTTATATTTTTATTTTATTTTATTTTATTTTATTTTATTTTATTTTATTTTATTTTATTTTATTTTATTTTATTTGCATTTTAGAGAGAGTGCACAAGTGGAGGAGATGGGCAAAGGGAGGGAGAGAGAGAGAGAGAGAGAGAGAGAGAGAGAATGTGTGTGTGTGTGTGTGTGTGTGTGTGTGTGTGTATCCCAAGCAGGCTCCACACTCAACTTGAAGCCTGATGTAGGGTTCGATCCTATGACCTGGGATCATGACCTGAGCCGGATTCAAGAGTAGGATGCTCGGGGTACCTGGTGGCTCAGTTAGTTAAGCATCTGACCCTTGACTTCGGCTCAGGTTATGATCTCGAAGTTCGTGAGTTCGAGCGCCACATCGGGCTCCGAGCTGACAGTTTGGAGCCTGCTTGGGATTCTTTCTCTCCCTGTCTCTCTGCCCCTCCCCTGTTTCTCCCTCCAAATAAGTAAATAAACTTAAAAAAAAAAAAAAAAAAAAAAGAGTAGGATGCTCAACTGACTGAGCCACCCAGCTGCCCCTGGAGCTTTGCTTTGTGACCTTGTATGGCCTGATACTGATGCTTTGTTTCATGTATACATGATTCCTCGGAGGACACTGGCTGCCCCTGTGGCATCCGTTCCCTCCCGAGGTACCCACCTAGTTCCCACCTTCCTGGGCTGTGTCAGGCTTTGGGCATGGACCTGACTGGTTTAGGGGGGGCCCACTGGTCTTTCCAGTGGTTTATTGTTGTTGTTTTGGTAGTGGGTATGTGTTTCCATTCTGGCCAGTAAAGTGGGTAGGGAGCTCTGGAGGGGGGCTTCAGGGAATAGATGCCCTGTCTTGTGCTGGGCACAAACCCAGAACAGAGGGGTCGGCCTCGCAGACCCCTTGGCAGAGGGTGGGCTCACCTGTGAGCTTCTAGGCTTCTCCCGGCCTCACTTTCTCGTTTTCAGTGTTTGTCCAGGAGATCAGAAAACTTTATAAGACTTGGACTTACTGTACCCTTAAAGCTCTATTGTGGTTTAATTGTAGAGGAATTCTCTAACATGTTTCCTTTAGTGACTTGCATCGGGACGAACGACGGGTGATCCGAACATCCGTTTCTTCAGGGCTCACTGGTGTTGTCAGGTTACTGTCAGGGAACCAGTAACGAGAGGTGAGTTTATGCCTCACCTCGATGCCTCACCATAAGCTGGAAAGTGCATGTTTAAACCGGTAGCCCTGCCGTGTTCAGCTGTCCGTTTCTCCAGCCTTCCGGAAGGCAGTGCAGTGGTGGTGGGTGTCTGGCTTTGTCCTGTTCCTACTTCCCTGTAGCCCGCTCTGTGACTATTCTCCTGTGCTGTTCCCCCACTAGCTCCCCTGGCCATCATGTCTCCGGTCACACAACTGCCAAAATGTGCGGCGGGGGGTGGGGGGCTGGCTGGCATCCTGGTTTCCTGATGCTTTTGCTGAGGTGCCTTTTATCAGTCAACATAACCTTGACCCCAGGGGCCCTAGGCGTCTTACCTAGGGAATGAACTGCCCTGTCATTGGATACAGTTCTTGGACTGCAGCTCCCAGACACCAGCATTGTGATGGTAATGATGTACGCTGACCTAACATTGGTATATGGAGGTGCCAGTCTGCACCCCAAGAGGGAGCTGATCCCATCTAGAAAAGAACTTCTGGGGATCAGCTCCTATATGTTCTCTCAATGTTATTGCTGTTTTTTATTTTATTTTCCTTTTATTTATTTTATTTTATTATTATGAAATAGTAGGTGCTCTTTATTTGTTAATATGTATCTTTTGGTAGTGAAGTAGAACTTGCATTCAGAAAAGTAAAAAAGGACAACAGCTGGATGAATTTTCATGGAGTGAACACGGCTGTGTTAGTCATTATCCAGATCAAGACATCGAACTTTCCTGTTTCTATGTTCTAGGCCCCACAGGTGCCACTGAACCTCTCCCCTGAAGATGCTGTGTCTTAAATTTTCACACCATAGATTAGCCTCTATTTGACCTTTATGTAAACGAAATAAATATATTCGTGTCCAGCTTTTTCACTCTTCTGTTTAGGAGATTGTAGCTATAGTAGCTCATTTTCTTTGCTGAACCACAGGGTCGTGTGTGTGTGTGTGTGTGTGTGTGTGTGTGTGTGTGTGTGTGTGTGTGTGTGAGTGAGGGGACTTTAGAAAATTCTTAGTGGCTTTGACATCCTTGTGGTCCCTTTTCATCCTTCCCCAGAGATGAGCCATCTTGAACACAGATTTGACATCTGTTGCCTCAGAGCCCACCCCTGGCTGCTCTGTGGCTGGGGTCTGCCTTCCAGAAGATTTATTGTTTTCTCGCAGACACTTTGTAACTACTTCAGTAGAGTGCTCAGATGCATGCTAGCTGCTTCTGCGGTTGATTTCCTTTCATGGAATTTTATAGATGGAATCTGGACTCCCCAAGACATATCAACTTCCCCCTTATAAAAGGGTAATCCAAGTGATAGAATATTGCTTTTGATCTGTTGGGTTTTGTCTTTGGGTTGCTTTTTTTTTTTTTAATGTTTACTTCTTTATTTGAGAGAGAGAGAGCAAGAGAGAGAGTGCGTGCATGAGCAGGGCAGGGGCAGAGAGGGAGAGAGAGAATCCCAAGCAGGCTCCGCACTGTCAGTGCAGAGCCTGACCCGCGGCTCAAACCCACGAACCAAACCGTGAGATCAAGACCTGAGCCAAAGCCAAGAGTCAGACACTTAACTAACTGAGCCACCCAGGGTGCCCTGTGTTTTTGGTTTCTTTTTTTTTTTTTTTTTTTTTTAATTTTTTTTTTTTTTTTTTTTTTGTGTTTTTGGTTTCTTAAAGCAGTTAACTGTACTTACTGTTCCATGCTTGTCTTGGCCTCAGCTCAGTATTCGGGAATCCAGGGAAATCTCCTTGTAGAATAAGCCTGGTGTACCAGGATGACAACATTCAAATCCAAGGGCAAGGAATGAGGCCCTTCACAGGTTGGGGTTCATTTTGAAGCACAAGATAAAGTGCTCAGGGAGTGATGTTCACTGTAGGGACTTGCAGGGCACGTCCTGGTCTCTGAAAGAAATGCTGTTTTACCAAGTCTTTTGCAGTGAGTGACCACAGTGCTCTGCGACACAGTGTGCACCAAAGGAGGTAGGATTGATTGATTGATTGATTGATTTTTTGGTACTAGCTGTGTGAATCCACAGGTGACTGGAAAGTATCAACATACAAAGATATTCACAGATGAACACAAGAGATGCAGTGTTCTGGGGGCCTCCAGATAAATTGAAGTCTGATCAAAGGTGGAAGAGGGTAGCTAGTGGAATAATTAGGTAGCTCAGGAGAGTGACCGACCAGCATCCAGCTGTATAAAGGGTGCTGTTCCTAAGAAGACTGTGTGGCAAGCCTTGGCCAGTCCTGACCTATGATCACCGTTCTTATCCTCACTAGTGATTTTGCAGCCTGAGTTCTGATGTCCTGCAAAAATGCTGCGTTAGCTTCTGGACGCAGCATTCCCCGGTGTCCTTGAGCGGTGGCTGATTCTTCTAAGGATGTCTCCCCTTTGATTTAATCATGTCCCAATGGAATTAACTTTTTTTTTTTTTGAGAGAGAGAGACAGACAGCACAGGCGAGGGAGGGGCAGAGAGGGAGACACAGAATCCGAAGCAAGTTCCAGGCTCTGAGCTGGCAGCACTGAGCCCAACACGGGGCTCGAACTCGCGGACTGGGAGATCATGACCTGCGCTGAAGTCAGACACTTAACCGACTGACCCACCCAGGCGCCCCTGGAATTAACTTTTAAAATAGTTTTTCTTTAACCTTTGCATCTGTAGCTGCATTTCTCCTTACCCATAATGCAGGATAGGGGCGGAAGAAGGAATCTCTTACGGATTTGAGAAGCTTCTGTTATCAGGGGGTTAATGCCCCATATGCGTTGGGGCAAATGTGAGGATGGAAATCTACATTCATGAATTCACCGGTCCATTGCCGGGTCACAGCAGACCCCAAATTTGTGTGTTCTTCGTGGCTGTTTGTATGTTACTGAAGTTAAGTCAGGTGTCTAGAGAGAGACGTCCTAGGAGGTAAAATTGAGAGAGAAGTTCTAGGAGATAAAATCTTCTGCTACAGGGTTATCGGGAGAGGAAATAGAGGGAGCCCATACGATATGTTTTAATGGTTCACCACTAATTAGATATATGACCTTGAATGAGCTACTTCATATCTCTGAGCTGAATAAACTGCCCTTTGACCAACTTTTTAACCCCATGAATCTGTTTATCTCCACGATGAGGGTGGTCAGGTGCATGTCCCACATGGTGGGAAGGTTTCACAACGCATGCCGAGCGCCCAGCCAGTGTCCTGCATGAGGGAGCCATTGAGTGAAGGGTGTTTTGTTGTTATTCCTGGAACACACAGCTTCTGTTCCATTCACGTACCTTGATCACCTAAAGGGCCAGAGCAAATGAGCTTCCACTTAGACGGGAATGTCTCTGGGGTTGGAAGATTTGCCCAGCAGTACAAGCTAGGTGTGTGTGTGTGTGTGTGTGTGTGTGTGTATGTGTGTGTGTGTGTGTGTGTGTGTGTGTGTGTGTGTGTGTGTGTGAGAGAGAGAGAGAGAGAGAGAGAGAGAGAGGGAGAGGGAGAGAGAGTGTGTATGTGTGTGAAATACAGAACACGGGAGCATGGTGAAGGCGTCTCTCCCTGCCTCCCTAATCTTCTGCAGCTCCAAACAGTCCCAGCACAGCTTCTTTTGACAGCTGGTGTGACAGTGCTGCAAGCCACAGGCATCTGAGGGCCCAGGAAGCAGGGAGTACCCGCTGTGCTTAAGCAAACATGCCAGAGGAGAGGCTGGAGGTGCCCGCTGGCAGGAGCGGTCCCCGTGGAAGCTGGTGCACGCTCACCATCTCTGCTTCCTCTGGTTGATCTCGTTCCCTCTGCGACACGCTCTGCTTTTCTTCCAATCTCCCAGTGACTCGCTCCGGGGAGACACGGCTTCCCATGGCCTTGGTTTCAGAGGCAGCCTGAGATGTGGCATCACATCTTTGGCTCTCCCACGGGGGGTACTGGTGGCCTCCCAGCCCTTCCTATGTGACGTGGGCATCTCTTGGAGTTTTGTGGGGTAGAGGAGGTCTCCCCTCCGCTAAGGGCTTGCGGGGCCAGTTCCTCTGGGGTGACTGTCAGTTTTACAGGCTGCCTAGAGCGTGTCCTTATCGGCCCCTCGTTTAAGAGCCTTCTGCCGGAAGTGGAGGGCTGAGTCCCCCTCTCCTTCACCCCATCCCGTCCACGTATCTTCCTCTGGAGTGGAGGCGCTAATGGGAAGACAGAGCAAGGCTGACCATCACCCAGATAGTGAACTTGGCCAACCTGTCAGCTAGCACTTGGACACACAAGCCGACAGACAAGACAGGGTGCTTTTTCCCAAGGTTGAAAGGAATGGTGACTGCTGTATGCGGTTTAACGAGGTACGGATACAGTACATTGTATGAAAGCGTGCGTGTTGGTGTTTAAAACAGATGGACGCAGAGCAGATGGCCTGTATGTTCTGTGAGCGTTTTGGGTTGGTGGGGGTCCTGGGGTCTGTGGTTTCCTCCCCCTCACAGCTGGGAGCCCTTGAAGGGAACGCCACTCTGCTCATCAGCAAACGATTCTGGCATTTGAGACGCATACACCCAAGGCCCTCACGTGGTCATTGGATGGACATCTTGGGTCCAGGCTGGGCTGTCCCCCCCCCCCCCCCTGCCTGCCACCCGCTCCAGCACAGAGTAACCTCACGTCCCTTGTTGGTTCATTCCCCCCCTCCCCCACCCCACAGCACCTGCGGGGCTGTCCACTGCAGAGACTGAAGTCCCCGCCAGTGTCCACATCGTTCTCTGATCTCCCACACTTGGGTTTTGCTAAGAGCCATCACTTTCTTGTCACTCCCCGCCCCCCGCCCCTCCTGGCCCCCCACTTCCCTTTATGTCTGTCACTGGTGCCGGGGAGAGGTCATGACTTCAGGAAGATACGCAGTTTTGTTTTCTGGGTTCAGGTTACTGTGCATGTTCCTACTTTCCTGCTGGATGATGGCAGACAAGTATGAAGTCAGACACTGGCCGTCAGCTGGACTTAGGTTTTTTAATTTTTTTTAACGTTTATTTGTTTATTCTTGAGAGAGAGAGAGAGACAGAGCATGAGCAGGGCAAAGAGAGAGGGAGACACAGAATCCGAAGTAGGCTCCGAAGCAGAATCCGAATCCAGGCTGTCAGCACAGAGCCCCACATGGGGCTCGAACTCACAAATTATGAGATCACGACCTGAGCCGAAGTGAGACGCTTAAGTGACTGAGCCACCCAGGTGCTCCTGGACTTAGTTCTTAAGTATTCCCTGCAGCTTCCTAACTTGACAAAACCCAGACCCCTACTTAGGAAGGACTACAGGTGATTCAACATGAAAATTCATGGACTTGGGGTCTCCTTGTTTTATCAAACCTTCAGTGGCTTGAGGGGATCCGGTCTTTCTCTTCTACCCTATTTAAATGTTTCATACGGTTCTTGAATTTTAAAAGATTTTCAAAACAAATGCTTCCCACGTGTGTTGCCCATTTGCTTTTGAGTAAGGTGAGGGGGCGTGACCAGGGATGAACCCCGAGATCACGACCTGAGCCGAAGTTGGACACTCCACCGGCTGAGCCACCCAGGTGCCCTGGTTCTGATTTGGATTTAAATGACAATTTCATAATTGTCCTCAACTCCAGCAATATGTCATTATTTCAGTTTTACCATCATATATTCATAAGCCTTTCTAGCAGTGAACCGAAAATAAGGCAGGACAGGCTTTATCAGTTTCAAGGGAGTGTTCATTTAAAAACGGCCCATTAGCGCCTGGGTGGCGCAGTCGGTTAAGCGTCCGACTTCAGCCAGGTCACGATCTCGCGGTCCGTGAGTTCGAGCCCCGCGTCAGGCTCTGGGCTGATGGCTCGGAGCCTGGAGCCTGTTTCCGATTCTGTGTCTCCCTCTCTCTCTGCCCCTCCCCTGTTCATGCTCTGTCTCTCTCTGTCCCCAAAATAAATAAAAAACGTTGAAAAAAAATAAAAATAAAAATAAAAACGGCCCATTAGGGGCACCTGGGTGGCTCAGTCGGTTAAGCGGCTGACTTCGGTTCGGGTCATAATCTCACGGTCCGTGAGTTCGAGCCCCACATTGGGCTCTGTGCTGACAGCTCAGAGCCTGGAGCCTGTTTCGGATTCTGTGTCTCCCTCTCTCTGACCCTCCCCCGTTCATGCTCTGTCTCTCTCTGTCTCAAAAATAAATAAAAACGTTAAAAAAAAAAAATTAAAAAAAAATAAAAAATGAAAACGGCCCATTAAATTATGTACTGGAATGAGCTTGTAGTTAAAAATCTCTTACTAAAAAGACCTCTTATTAAGCTCAGAAGGACATGACATCTAATTCCAACGGCTTTGTGTTTCATTGAAGTAAAGAAATTCGTATCAGTGAAGTGTTAACTGATACAGTGTCTAGCTGTCAATTAAATTGGAAAATGTACTTGTTTATTATAAAAACTGAGTGCCTTCCATGCTATGAAAACCTAATAGTGTGCTTGCCTAGAAGGTCAGAAGGGGGCTGCATGGGTGCGATGTGCTAGAGATCACGCTCTGGGATTCTTTTGATCCCCATAACTTCCGGTTAGTTTTTTCCATGGCTCAGTGCCTAACAGCCTCCTGAGTGTCTGTGACAATGAATGACAGGCTGTATCAATGGAATTTGGGTAGAGTCATTTGGGGAATATATATTTTTTTATTTTTTATTTTATTTTTATTTATTTTTTTTTAATTTTATTTTTTCTTTTTTAAAATTTTCATCCAAATTAGTTAGCATATGGTGCAACAATGACTTCAGGAGTAGATTCCTTAGTGCCCCTTCCCCATTTAGCCCATCCCCCCTCCCACACCCCCTCCCGTAACCTTCAGTTTGTTCTCCATATTTAAGAGTCTCTTCTGTCCCCCTGCCTGTTTTTATATTATTTTTGTTTCCCTTTCCTTACGTTCATCTGTTTTGTCTCTTAAAGTCCTCATGTGAGTGAAGTCATAGGATATTTGTGTTTCTCTGATTGACTCATTTCACTTAGCATAACACCCTCCAGTTCCATCCACGTAGTTGCAAATGGCAAGATTTCATTCTTTTTGATTGCAGAGTAATACTCCATTGTATATGTATAGACCACGTCTTCTTTAAATTTATTTTTTAATTCTTTTAACGTTTATTTATTTTTGAGACAGAGACAGAGCATGAACGGGGGAGGGTCAGAGAGAGAGGGAGACACAGAATCCGAAACAGGCTCCAGGCTCTGAGCTGTCAGCACAGAGCCCGATGCGGGGCTCAAACTCACGGACCTCGAGATCATGACCTGAGCCGAAGTTGGACGCTTAACCAACTGAGCCACCCAGGTGCCCCCACATCTTCTTTATCCATTCATCCATCGATGGCCATTTGAGCTCTTTCCGTACTTTGGCTGTTGTTGATAGTGCTGCTATAAACATGGGGGTTCATGTGTCCCTTCGAAACAGCACACCTGTATCCTGTGGATAAATGCCTAGCAGTGCAACTGCTGGGTCATAGGGTAGTTCTATTTTTAGTTTTTTGAGGAACCTCCATACTGTTTTCCAGAATGGCTTCACCAGCTTGCATCCCCATGGGAATATATTTAAAAAAAAATTTTTTTTTAATGTTTGTTTATTTTTGACAGAGAGAGAGACGGAGCATGAGTGGGGGAGGGGCAGAGAGAGAGAGGGAGACACAGAATCTGAAACAGGCTCCAGGCTCTGAGCTGTCAGCACAGAACCCGATGCGGGGCTCGAACTCAGGGACCACAAGATCATGACCTGAGCTGAAGTCGGGTGCTGAACCGACTAAGCCACCCAGGATCCCTGGGAATATTTTTAAAAGAGGCTTCGGGAGTGCCTGGGTGGCTCAGTCAGTTAAACGTCCAACTCTTAATTTGGGCTCAGGTGATGATCTCACAGTTCGTGAGTTCAAACCCTGTGGAAGGCTCTGTGCTGACGGTGTGCAGCCTGCTTGGGATTCTCTGTCGCATGCTTTCTCTATCTCTCTCTCTCAAATACTAAAAGCAACTTCAGGTCATACAGTTAGTCCCCTGCTCCTTGGCTACAGAGAGAGAGCTCACCATATCCTCAGAAGTGTGCAGATGTCTATGCTATTTGCTTTACTGGCTCACCTTCCCCCTTTTTCAAAGCACCCCCATTTCCTTACGAAAATCTCCCCACTCTTAGGTCTTGTCGAGAGGAACCCCTGCTTGTCACCATGCCCTTCTAAGGGTCAACCAAATCTCTTGGCTTCCTGTCCCTGGTAGAGCCCTGGTAGTCTCATGATCTCTTAGCCAGTCTTTCCTTTTTCCTCTTAATTAAATACTTATTTTGCAGTCACTGTGCATTCATTTGCCAATGTCAAAAGATAGAGGGTTCCCTGGTGGTAGCACCTTGTAAAGCTCTAGTAACGATATCTCAACCAGATACTGATGCAGATACAGTCAAGATACAGCACCTTTCCATCACCATGAGGACCCACACTGGTTTTGCTCCAGCCCCTTCCTGACATTAAGCCCTAGCCACTGTTTTTATAATTGTATTTCAAGAATACTAGCTAAATGGGATTGGCTGTTTTCACTGGGCATAATTCTCTAGAGATTTGTCCAGGTTCCTGGATCGAGAGTTCATTGTATTGCTGAGTAGTCCCGGCTACTTAATATACATAATACATATTCATTCATATGTAATACATATTTATTCATTGCATCTTGACCAGCCGGTTTCTGCCCTGAGCCTGACTTCCTACTTTCCTCCTCTTTACTTTCTGGAACCTTCTGGGGCAGTTCCCAGTGCTGTGGTTTCCATGATTCCCTACATCCTTCTAATAGAACTCACTTTGCTTTTGAGAACCAGACCCTTCCCGTCAGAGCCCTCAATGATCCAGAGTCTGGGGATTACCTGGTCAGATCAGTGTGGCTCATGCTAACGAGTCAGCCAACAGGCTGGAGCTTAAACAACAGTGCAGTTCTTGCCACTCCGATGTTTGAGTTCCTTGCCCGTTCTTCCAGCATTTTCCTACAAGGTCTGTGTGGAGACGATGCCATCATTCAGATGCACATATAGAGATGTGGAAAGGTACAGAATTTCTATGTACTCTGTCAGAATACTGGGGCTCTCACTCTTTAGTAATACTGTATTCTTTCAGCTTCTGCTTTCTGTGCTACCTCTGTTCGGCCTTTATAAAGATAAAAGTCGAGGGGTGCTTGAGTGGCTCAGTCAATTGAGTGTCCGACTTTGGCTCAGGTCATGATCTCACGGTTTGTGAGTTTGCGCCCCGCGTCGGGCTCTGTGCTGACGGCTTGGAGCCTGGAGCCTGGAGCCTGCTTCGGATTCTGTGTCTCCCCCTCTCTCTGTCCCTCCCCCATTCATGCTCTGTATCTCTCTCTCAAAAGTAAATAAACATTTGAAAAAAAAAACTTAAGAGGTTGAAAAACTTCTGTGGTAAAACTGTTATTGACTGTAGCCTGGGATTAGAGCTGAGGCGACTAGAGTCTGTTTTATCCCTTCAGCTTCTAGTTTTGAATTAACAGGAGTTCACTCTATTAGATAAGAAGCCTGTCACTGCTTCATTCTGCTCATTTAAAGAGTTATGGCCCTGCAGAAAGGGCCTGCTCATTAAAGGCAGTCTCTCGTGAAGATAGGGATCTATTGGAGTGCAGGACGTGACCATCAGCGGTCGAGCCATTCAGACCTTGGGGAGGTTAGTGCCCGAGAAAAGGCTGTGTGGCAGAAACCCAGCAGTACCTCCCGGCAACACATTCCACTAAAGATGATTCATTGCAGTATTCAATTAACTAGACTTATTTTCCATGCTCTGCTTTTTGTTGTTGTTGTTGTTGTTTATTTTTTGAGAGAGAGCTTGAGTGAGCAGGGCAGGGGCAGAGAGAGAAAGGGAGAGAGAGAGAATCTGCACTGTTAGAATCACACACGGGGCTCCAACTCACAAAACCGCGAGATCATGACCTGAGCCGAAACCAAGGGTTGGCCACTCAACCGACTGAGCCACCCAGGTGAAGAAGGACCCTTCTCCTTCCTCTCTGCCTTTGCAGCCCCAGGGGTACGCCACGTGTAAGAGTTGTCCTGCTCAGCATCTGTCTCGATCCTTGCTACCTTTTCATAACATCTGGGGCTTAATTGTTATTGCCAACACCTTGAATCTTTGTTTGAGCTGGGTCTGTTGAAGCCTTGCTTTCTGCTACACACACAGTGTCCCCTGGGACACACTTCATGCCTTACCAATGCACTAATCTGCATGAACTGCAGGTTTCAAGACTGTTGAATTAGACCCAGGGTAAGAATGACTGTAGAATTGGAGTTTTGAGATTGTAAAAGCTGAAAGATGTGAAGTACAGTCGGGATTGAATTGCTGATTTTGATGGGTAAGGACACAAAGGCCCAGAAAAGATCAGTGGTTTGACCCGAGTGTGTGTTTGCATCTCTGGGGAAAGCTGGAAATTTAAGTTCTTTCTTCAGTCCCTGGCATCCAGCCTGTGAGTTTTCAACAGTGGATGATGTGGTCCTATTATCTGCCTTATCCCGCCCTCCGCATGCAATTTAAAACAATCCAGAAAGTATTTTCAAAGCTCTGAGAATGTACCTCTTGGGCTTTGCAGATTACTTGTTTTAAGAGGAAAGGAAAGCCTGTTATAATATGGCTGTTTCTTGGGGTGTCTGGGTGGCTCAGTTGGTTAAGCACCTGACTGACTCTTGATTTCGGCTCAGGTCATGATCTCACAGTTGGTGAGTTCGAGCCCCACTTCAGGCTCTGTGCTGACAGTACAGAGTCTGCTTCAGATCTCTCTCTCCCTCTCTTCTCTGCCTCTCCTCTGCTTGCGCTCTCTCTGTCTTCCAAAATAAATAAACATTAACATTTTCCTTTAAATATGTGGATGTCGGGGCATCTGGATGGTTTACTCAGTTAAGCATCTGACTTTGCGTTCAGGTCATGATCTCATGGTTCATGGGTTCGAGACCAGTGTCAGGCTCTGTGCTGATGGCTCAGAGCCTGGAGCCTGCTTTGGATCCTGTGTCTCCCCGCCCCCCCCCCCCCCCGCCCCTCACTTGCTTGTACTCTCTTTCGCAAAAATAAACATTAAAAAAATTTTTTTAAATGTGGGTGTTTCTTGGGTACCTTAACCCTAACCCTAACCCTGGTACCACCAGTTCATAAAGGAGCCCCCTCAGTCTTTCCTTGGTTGGGGGGGGTGATGGGGATCCATGATCCTGTGGAAGGTCAGGATGTCCCCATTCCCCTGCCAGGACTCCGAACGGCAGACGGCCAGTAGAGGAGCTCCTGTGGCTTCTTGGGAAAGCCCAGGTCTTATTCTGGAACCTTTAAGTCACTGTGGCAGAAGGTCTTTGCTCCCATCTTGGTCATACCCTTTCCTTTTTGTAAAAGGAAGATGTATCCTTTCCCAGGGCTGTCCCAGAGATGCAAACAGGTTGCTTAAACAGGTTTATTGTCTCTCAGTTCTGGAAGCTGGAGGCCAGATGTCAAGGTGTCAGTGGCCGTCCTGCCCTGAAGGTTCCTGGGGACAATCCTTCCTTGGTTACGGATGCATCCCTCCAGTTGCGGCCTCTGTCTTCGCGTGGTCTTCTCTCCTGGGTGTCTGTGTCCAAATTTCCCTCTCATAAGGACGTCAGCCATTGGATTAGAGCCCACTCTCGTCTAGTATGATCTCCTCTTAAATCGAGTCCATCTGCAAAGACCCTGAATCGAAATAAGCTCACATCCCCAATTCCTGGAACTAAGACTTGGGCATCTGTCTTTGGGGCACAGAGTTCAGCCCATAAAAGAGAGCGAGGGGCGCCTGGGTGGCTTAGCCCGTCAAGCATCTGGCCTGTAATTTCCGCTCAGGTCATGATCTCTTGGATTATGCGTTTGAGCCCCCCCTTCTCTCCCCCCCCCCCCCCACACCCTTGTCGGGCGCTGCGCTGACAGTGTGGAGCCTGTGTGGTACTATCTCTCCCTCTCTCTCTGTCCCTACCCCCATCAAAATAAATAAATAAACTTAAAAATACGATACAACTTGGTTTTGAGTTATAATCTACATATAGAACACTGTTCACATTGTAAGCATAGGCACTGATGAATTTTCACATAGTATGCCACACTTGTAACCCAGATGAAGGAATGGAAGAAACCGGTGTCTTTTTGTCCTTGTCTTTCTTTTCTTTTCTTTTTTCTTTTCTCTTCTTTTCTTATACCTTTTTTTTATACCTTTTTTTAAGGTATACACCTTAAGGAAAGCCTCCCCTCTTCCCCCAGGCTCTTTAGTTTGGTTTGTGCTTTTAAATCTTGTATGTTGCTGACACTTCTGGCTGGGTATACTGTAATAAAACCTCTGATGATAGGGGTTAGGAAGAAATTCCTGCAATGCTTGTGTCTCAGGTGTATTTATATCTTTATTTTTTACTTAGGGAACCCTCATATTGAACAAGTACACGTTTTGGCCACAGTGGCTTCCTAAGAACTCTATTGTAAAGAATACATATAGGGGCACCTGGGTGGTGGCTCAGTCAGTTAACGTACGACTTGGACTCACGGTTCCTGAGTTCGAGCCCCGCGTCGGGCTCTGTGCTGACAGCTCAGAGCCTGGAGCCTGCTTCGGATTCTGGGTCTCCCTTTTCTGCCCCTCCCCAGCCTGCTCACGCTCTCTCTCTCTCTCTCTCTCTCTGAAAAATAAACATTTAAAAAAAAATTTTTTTAATGAACTCTAAGCAAGGAGGGATGGCCATTTTTTGTTTGTTTTTTAAAGTTTATTTTGAGAGCGAGAGAGAGTGGAGAAGGGGCGGAGAGAGGCGGAGAGAGAGAATCCCCAAGCAGTCTCCACACTGTCAGCACAGGGTCTGATGGGGAACTTGAGCTCATGATCCATGAGATCGTGACCTGAGCTGAAGGTCGGATGCTGAAGTTGGATGCTTAACTGACTGAGCCACCCAGGCGCCCCAAGGACCCCTCTTTAAATGAGAGCAAGAACATTGTTGACTTTTGTCACTTAGGTTTTAATTTTTTTTTTTCAAATCATAGGCTGTTCACTCTTTTATAAAGAGAAAAAGTGGCATTTCTGTCTTATGTCCTACATGTCAAATACAGTGAAAAGAACCTCTGCCTGTTGTGTAAAATATTTTAGCTGTATTTGGAATCGGTCACTGTTCCTGAGCTGCCTTTGTTTTCCAGATCCTTGGGTAGAATTTGTTTTATAGTCTGTCATGGGAGATAGCTGCTTCCCTGCTCTTTTGAACAGTGATTGTAAAATCCCAAGTAGTCCCGCATCAGTCCTAACAGACAAATATACACTTTACATCAAATTTTCCCCTAAAAGGACTGGATAAAGCACAAGAGACAGAATGACACCAGGCTGCAGCTAGCCTAAAAAATGACTTTGCTGAGAGCTTTGCCATATCGTGTTAAGCCACCGAGACCCTGGAAGAGGTGGTGACTCCCTCTATCCTCAACGTACGCAACCTGGAGGTGTGTTGGGGCTCCTACCTGTGTGCCTTGCCTCTGCGCACTTTTACGTATCGTAAACTAAGCGTGTAAAACTAACTCAGTGTGTTTAGTTAACTGGTGAGTAATTCAATCTTTAACTTGGGAAAAACTGGAAGTGGGCTATGAAGCATATTTTTTTTAATGTTTTTTTAAATGTTTTTATTTGTTTTTGAGAGAGAGACAGAGCGTGAGTGGGGGAGAGGCAGAGAGAGAGGGAGAGACAGAATCCGAAGCAGGCTCCAGGCTCTGAGCTGTCAGCACAGAGTCCGATGCGGGCTCGAACTCATGAACTGTGAGATCATGACCTGAGCCCAAGTTGGACACTTAATGTATTGAGCCACCCAGGCACCCCAGTATATTCTAACATCTAGTAAAAGATTGTACGCCCCCCTCCCCAAACCACAACCAAAAGGTCTGAATTTAGGGCTCCTTGAGTGGCTGGCTTAGTCAGTTGAGCGTCCAACTTCAGCTCAGGTTCTCACAGTTCTCACAGTTCAGATCTCACAGTTCGTGGGTTCAAGCCCCATGTCAGGCTTTGCACTAACAGCATGGAGCCTGCTTTGGATTCTCTGTGCCCCCTCTCTCTGCCCTTCCCCCTGCTCATGCTCTTCCTCCCTCCCTCCCTCCTCCCCACTCTCTCTCAAACATAAACATTAAATAAACAAAGAGGTTTAAAAAAAAAAGAAAAGCTCTGAATTTGCTCTGTCTTGGCTGAAGCTGAGGCCACTACTGTGCCAGGAGAATTAAGTTCTTTTATTTTCAGTCTCTTTTTTTTCTTAAGACTTTAGAATGTTTCCATATTTGCTCCCAAAGCTATGAATGAACTTGGGAGAAACAAACAACATTAAGCATTGAAGGTTTTGCCTGGACAAGTTGGCCACTGGAAAAAGTCAGCGAAGAGTTTTCTGATTTTTATGCAATCTCATTAGGACTGGAGTAGCTTAAATCTCCAGTGTTTTTCTTTTTCATGATTGAGAAGGGTTCCAAATTAGATAATAGTTTGGCTAACTTTGGTTTGATGCTAACTTCAGCTCACTGTGGATAAATAATATTACTCATGAGCTGAGGAATGTGTTTAGTGTAATAAAAACTTGCTTTCATGTAGTCTCATTTATATTAAAACAATTAGATTTTGTACGTATCAACCCTGCTTCCATCCATGGTTTTTAGTTTTTTCTTTTATGGGTTTTTTGTTTTGTTTTTTTTGGTTTTTCTGGTTTTTTGTTTGTTTGGGTTTTTTTTACAGTGGTTTATACCATTAGTCTTTGCCATCAAAGAGTACAGGCATTAGACAAACAGAAATGTGATGACTCCTCATAGCTGCTGGATTTTTTTTTTTCTTTAGGGTATGTGCAGTTTGTCTTACTCTTTTTTTAATATAATATTTTGTTTAATGTTTATTTTTGAGAGAGAGAGAACAAAGCTGGGGCGGGGGTGGGGGTTGCACAGAGAGAGGGAGACAGAATCCAAAGCAGGCTCCGTGCTATCGGCCAAAGTCGAATGCTTACCTGACTGAGGCACCCAGGTGCCCCTTAAATACGAACATCAGTAAGCAAGACATGTAGGTTTTCTTAGCCTGTTTCTCAGACATGATAAATTATGCCTCTCAAAATAAATAACATTTTAAAACATTTATTTATTTATTTATTTAATTTTATTTTATTTATGTTGAAAGGGATCACATACTTGCAGGGCAGGGACAGACAGGGAGAATCCCAAGTAGACTCCACACTGTCAGTGCAGAGCCCAACGTGGGGCTCGAACTCTTGAACCATGAGATAATGACTTGAGCCAAAACCAAGAGTCAGAAACTTAACTGACTGAACCAGGCACCTTGCTCTGGATATTTAAAGAATTATGACTCATTTGAAAGCATCCATGTCTTCTGGCTGGATTGTTCTGGTTTTCTGAGGACCTCGCCGCAGGCACGTCACGGGAGCATGGGCGACCTAGACCGTTGAGTGTGCTGCCCGAACACCCAGCTCTGGTGCGTGGCCGGCTCCCACCCGTGGCTGGCCACCTCCTGGGCCCCGAGACTCTTCGGGTCTCTCTCTGCTGTCTGCACGGTAGCTATAGCATCTGCGGGCCCGTGTGTTCTTTCTCGGGGGCCCCAGATGTGTCTGCTTCTGATGCAGCCTCACAGGGCACCTGGGCGCCTCGGTCGGTTAAGCGCCTGACTCCTGATTTCGGCTCGGGTCCTGATCTGTTCATGGTTCGTGAGATCAGGCCCTACATCAGGCTTTGCACTGACAGCATGCAGCCTACTTGGGATCCTCTCTCTCCCTCTCTCTCTCTGCTCTTCCCCTCCTTTTGGTCTCTCCTTCTCTCTCTCTCAAATAAACAACAAAAAAACCCTGATGCGGCCTCCAGCTGACGCCTGCTTCCGTCCCCTGTGCCAGGACCACCGCACAGCCACCCTCCCTGCAGGGGAACATGGCCGTCCCCTCCTGTGGCGGATTCCTACTGTGGGGAGAGCAGGGCTTCTGGCCTCCAGAGACTGATGCTCACCAGTGGTGGGAGGGTATTGCCCTGGAAGATACAGTCGGGCCTGGAGAACTCAGTGCTTGACTAGAGTGCTGAGGGAGCCCACATGAGAGGGGAGGAGGGGACATGCGGGTAGGGATAGTGGCAGAATGCTGGGTGAAGGGACATGAGGAAGACCGCCTGGGGGGTAGGGTTCCCGCGTGCTGCCGTGGCTTCTGACACAGAAGAGGCGTGTATGACAGAGGACGACCAGAGGTGCGTGCGTGGTTACGTGTATGTGACCTTCTGATAATGATTTTTTTTCTCACCTCATTTAAAAATTTGTTTTGATGTTTTATTTTTTTATTTTTTGAGAGCGAAAGCATGAGTGGGGGAGGGACAGAGAGAGAGGGAAACAGAATCCGAAGCAGGCTCCAGGCTCCGAGCTGTCAGCACAGGTCCCGACACGGTGCTCGAACTCACGAACCATGTGATCATGACCTGAACCGAAGTCGGACACTCAACCGGCTGAGCCACCCAGGTGGCCCTCACTCACCTCCCTTTTAAAAGCCAAGGACTGCCAGCCTTTGAGGTCCTAGGGAAATTATCGATAAAAATCCAGATGGTCAGATTTAGGAGAATTAAAAAAAAAAAAAAAGGCCTGCTCCCACTGAGTGCTGATTTCACTTCCGCGAGCGGCATCTTTTGTACACGCGGCCCCTTCTCGACCTTATGAGCACTTGCTGTGCAAGTCAGGGCTTCGTGTTCTTCCCGCAGGGCTCAGCGAGGCCCTGTGGGCTGGACCTTTGACATCTGCCTTTGTCTCTTCCGGCTAATGTAACAACAATACCACAGACTGGGCCGCTCGTAAACAAATAGTTATTTCTCGCAGTTCTGGAGGCCAGAAGTCCCAAGTTCAACGTGGTGGCAGATAGGGTGTCTGGAGAGAGCTCTCTTCCCTCTGTATAGACAGCTGTCTTTCCACGGTGTCCTCCCATGAGGGAAGGGGTGACGGAGCTTGTGGGGTGTCTAGTAGAAGAGCACTAATCCCAGTCCCGAGGGTTGCACCCTCATGACCCGATCCCGCCTGGGAGTGTCCCACCGGGCATCAGGGCTCAACATGTGAGTTTGGGGAGGACACAAACATTCATTCACCGCCAACATCACTGAAAAAAGAGTTTTTCAAGCAGAAAGACAGCCCTTGTGATGGAGGAGATCATCCATATTTTACCCAGCACAAAAAGCGAACGCTTTAAGGGAGCTCTGAGTTTACCCAAAGGAAAGGTGAACGTAACTTTGGCCACGTTCCCTCTGAGCAGCGCGTCTCTTGGGTCGCACAGGGGCGGTGTTATCTGAAGGGACAAGCGCTGTTTCTTTGAAATGGCAGTAGGCTGGGAACATCCATTAAAAATAAACAGCCGTGTGTTCTGAAAAGCCAGGGACACTTTGTTCTAATGTCCAGCGGTTCCTTTTCCTGTTTCGTGATTGCCTATCAGCTCTTGGAGATTGCTTTTCTACTTTGAAAACTGAAAACCTAAGTAATTCCAGTCATCTCTGTTTAACCGGCACTTAATGTTCCCACCATTTGTTTCCAGAAGCTCTGAGAGAGGGGTGCCTGGATGGCTCGTCCGACTCAATTTTAGCTCAGGTCATGATCTCACAGTTCATGGGTTCGAGCCCCACATCAGGCTCTGTGCTGACATTGTATGGCCTGCTTGGGATTCTCTCTCTCTCTCTCTCTCTCTCTTTCTTTCTGTCCGTCTCTTTCTTTCTTTCTCTCTCTCTCTCTCTGCCCCTCCCTCTGCTTGTGCTCTCTCTGGCTCTCTCAATAAACTTTAAATAAATTAATAAATTAGAATATACATGCATGCATACATACATATATGCTTGGGGTGGTTTTGCCCCAACCAGTCTTGAGATTTCTAAGATTGACTTGAAAGACCAGGACTGGGGACACCTGGGTTAAGCACCCAACTTCAGAGTCCTTGTGATTCGCCGTCTGTGATTTGGAGCCCCGTGTCGGGCTCTGTGCCGACAGTTTGGAGCTTGGAGCCTGCTTTGGATTCTGTGTCTCCCTCTCTCTGCCCCTCCTCTGCTCATGCTGTCTCTGTGGCTCAAAAATGAATAAATGTTAAAAAAAAAAAAAAAAAAAAAAAAAGGACTGTAGTGGGGTTTTCCTCCCACGGTCCTTAGGATGAAGGCAGGGCTTGAGACAAAAACCTGGCTATTTTCACTGGTTCCCTTCCTCTGTTCGCCCTTTCCACAGTGTTGCCTCCTGCCTTGCAACAGACGTTGGTATAGGAGGGACTAAACAAAGATGCCACCTGGGCTTTGTTCTCAAAGACGGGCTAGTCCCGCCACGGGGCTAGAAGCAGAGGCAGAGGCCCATCAACAGGGTTCAGAGCAGTGGTTGGCGATGCAGCCCGGGTGTCGGAGAGGCCAGGAGGAGGGCCGCCAGGCCCGCGGCGGAGGCAGGAGGAGGCTTGTGTGGCGTCCAACGGGAGCGAGCCAGGTACAGTGTGTGCATGTCCATGATGGGGGCGGCGGCCTGAATGGAGGGGACCTGGCCAGCAAAGCCCGCAGACAAGAAAGACCATTTTCTGTGGGGAGAAAGAACAAAGGCTTCTTAGTTGCGGGTGTGTGATGTTGGGACAGGACCCGTGGTGCCCAGAACAACAAGGCCCGCTTTGCATGGTAATGATGGGCCTCATTAAACACGGTGGCTCCACCTGGCCCGATGGGCCTTGTGCGTGGCTGCCAGTCACCAGAGAGCCTGTCCCTGTGAGGCTGTCTGCTTCTCACCACGGTGGATGGGGTTTGCGGGGCAGGCGTGAAAATGGGATTTAGGCGGTGTCTTGCTTTTCGTGCAGATGTTCACGAGAGCTGGCATGGTTGTCCCGGATACTTAATCCTTTCTCTAGAACAGTGGCTCTGAACTAAGGGTGATTTTTTTGGGGGGTCCCCTAGGGGGCATTCGGTAATATCTGGAGACATTTTTAGTTGTTACAAATCGGGGTGACGGATGGTCCTGGCATCTAGTAGGTGGAGAGCAGGGATACTGCTAGTAAATATTTTGCGCCCAGCACGACCCCCCACAACAAAGAATTACCCAGCCCCAGTGTCAGAGGTAGAGAAGTGTGACATGATATTCCACCATGAGCCGTCCCATAGTTTACTTTTTGGACATCTGGGTTGTTCTGGGGTCTTAGGTGTCATTGATGATGCTGGTGTGGACATTGTGGTATGGGCCCGTTGGGTAACATACAGTCACACTGATGAGGTATAGGTTATGCAGTGTGGTTTCCCACGTGGTGACATTGATCCCACGTGGTCACATCCATGTAGCCTACAGGACTTGCAGGCATTGAAGCAGCCCACGTGTCCACTGACAGGTGAAAGAATAAAGAAGGGGCACCTGGGTGGCTGTCGGTTGAGCGACCGACCGACTTTGGCTCAGGTCATGATCTCACGGTTCGTGAGTTCGAGCCCCGCATTGGGCTCTCCGTTGACTGCACAGAGCTTGCTTGGGATTCTCTTTCTCTCCCTCTCTCTCGTTGCCCCTCCCCCGCTTGTGCACGCTCTCTCCCTCTCTCTCTCTGTCTCTCTCTTTCTTAAAAATAAACATTGAGAAAAAATAAAGAAAAGGCATATATGTACAGGGAATATTATTGAGCTTTAAAAGGGAAGGCTGCTATGCATCATGTGCGGTGGCATGGATGGACCTTGAGAGCTATAACCAGGCGAAAGGACAAATACCGTATGATTCCACTTATGTAAGGTGTCTAGAGCAGTCGGGTTCCCGGAAAGAAAGAAGAGTGGTGATTGCTGGGGGGCAGGGGGGGCGGCGAGAAGGGGACTGGGGTATTGTTCGGATATAGGGTCAGTCGTACAGGGTGAAGTTTTAGAGATGGGGTATACACGATGTGTTTATACTTAACGCTACTGAACTGTGCACCTTAAACACAGGGTTTTTAAAATTTTTAATTTTAATTGAGAGAGAACCAGTGGGGGAGGGGCAGAGAGAGAGGATAGAGGATTCAAAGCAGGCTCCATGCTGATAGCAGACACCCAGACACAGGCCTTGAACTCATGAACCGTGAGATCATGACCTGAGCTGAAGTCTAACACTTAAGCAGTTGAGCCACCCAGGCGCTCCGTGCCTTAAACACAGTTAAGAGAGTAGATTGTGGCGCATGTGTTTAAGCACCGTCGAAGAGCTGCAGGTGACCCCGTTTTCCTTTCAGACACTCTGTGCTCCTGTGCGCGTCACTGAGCAACTGTGCACCCTGGGGGGGCAGACCCTCCCTTTTCCTGCCTGAGGGCGCTAGGGGGCGACAGGGAACGTAGGCATTGGGAGCCGCACAGATGATGAAGACATATTAAAGGAACTAGAGCTCATGGAATTGTGGGAGAACGTCCTCAGGGGGCATGTTGGGCAGCAGGAAGGCCTCTGATAACCCATGTCCACCCGGCTTGGGAAGACTGAGGGAGGCAGGCCCCTCGGTGTGGCCGGGCATCCCCCTGGCGTGCCACTGGTCTCGCGGCCCCAGTGTGGAGCAGTGGCCTGTGAAGACGTCCTGGGGCCTCCTGGGCCCCTCTGCAGCCGTCCCTTGCTGACTGTGACCTTGTAGAGACCTTGTCACCAGTAGAGAATAGTGTTGCTGTATCGCTTCTGCCTCCCATAGTTGGGCAGGTTCATTCTAATGCTTAGAACCATACAGAGACGGAGATTCTGGAAAATGTAGTTCCCATTTTAACCAAGAGGACCCACTACTGACGCCTAAGTTGGAAACACCTTTTACTTATTGAACCCGTTCAAAGGGCCACCTGGGGAAATTCGTGTTCCTTTTTTTCCCCTTTGCTTGACTGCAAATCTGTGGTATTTAAACCACAAGTATTTTCAAGTATTTGTATCTTGAGAATTTATCATGTAAATCATGCTTTTTGAAAAGGGGGAACTATGGTCTGGTTTCTACATAATCCACTTAGGCTAAATTTTTGTAAAATATCATTTATATACTGTGGCTTTGTCTACTTAAGTTTTCTGTGATGCTATTATAGCTAAATAATGGAAAAAGGAAACTTTAAGTTAGGTTTAAACAATAGCATCTAGGATAACTGAGCTTTGGGATTTTTTTTTTTTTTTTTCTTTTTCAAACAGCCTCAGGAAAGGACTTAGAAACTATTGTACCTAAATAAATAGCTTGGAAAATTGTAAATGAAGCATTCTCCCTTACCACTTCAGCCTTATTTCCTAGTGTTAAAATCAAGAATTGGGGGGAACCTGGGTGGCTCAGTCAGTTGAGCTTGGGACTCTTGATTTCAGCTCAGGTCATGATCTCAAGGTTTGTGGGTTCAAGCCCCACGTCGGATTCTGCACTAACAGTGCAGAGCCTGCTTGGGATTCTGTCTCCCTCTCTCTCCGCTCCTCCCCCACCCATGTTTTCTCTCACTTGCTCTCTCAAAATAAATAAATAAACACTTAAAAAAAAAATCAAGAATAGAATCATTAGGTCACTGAAGCCTAGCCAGGTAGTTCCCCTTGTTACACCAACAAATGGTAAGTGAAATAATTTGTGAATATGCTTGTGTAATACTTTAGAGTTTACAAAATATTATTTTTTTTAGGTGACAAAACAGACAAAAATGAGTGACTTTAAGTTGACTAGTTAAGTAAATGGAGGAGTCAAGGCTTTTTTTTTTTTTTTTTTTTTTTTAGTTTGTTTATTTTGAGAGAGAGCACGAAAAGCGGAGAAGGGCAGAGGGGGAAAGAGAGAATCCCAAGCAGGCTCTGCGCTGTCAGTGCAGAGCGCGATGTGGGGCTGGAACTCACAAACCACAAGATTATGACCTGAGCCAAAATCAAGAGTGAGACACTTAACCACTGAGCCACCCAGGCGCCCCTAAACATTTTATTTTTTTAAGTAACCTCTACACCCAGTGTGGGGCTCGAACTCAAAATCCTGAGAGCAAGAGTCCCACACTCCCACCTCTTTTAATCCTTCGCTGATGCTCATCATCTCCTTGTTCCCTAGCCGGCCCGTAATATAATTTTGCTGCTTGGGCCCCGCGGGTGTATGTTACTGCACTTGTCACGGGGAATTTATATCTGTCAGTGTCCAGAGAGGAGACAAACCATTCAGTAATTTGGACAGGAAATGCTTCATATAAAGCAGGATTCGGCAGACCGGCGACATACAACACAGTGTTCTTTGTCTTGTCGGTTGCACAGAGTCGAGCGCTGGCTGTAGGCTGCGAGGCCCACGAAGCCTAAACTGAAACACTGCTCGCCGTGCGGCTCTTTACAGAAAGGTTTGCTCCCCCCCACCCCGTACAAAAAAATTATTACCTCTTAATGGATAATTACTCGAATTGACAAGTAAAGAGGACTGTAAATGCAGAACCCCGGCTATGAGGAGCAGCCACCACCCCCGGGGCTGAGGCGGGTGAGCGAAGGAAGAAGACCTTAGAAGTAGACCACCCCTCCCGCCGGGAGTCAGGCCTCCGTGGGGCGCGTGTGACCGCGTACCCCCGGCAGGGGCCAAACTCACGGAGTCGCAGAGCAGCAGGCGGGCGGGAGGCTGCCCCCGGCTGCCTTCGAGGCTCAGCAGGGAGCGGGGCAAGGGTGCTGCCGGAGCCGGCTGGCGTGCCGGTGGAGAAGCCTCTGGGGAAGGCACTGGGGTGACGCTGCTAAAACTTGCCGAGAAGCCGCCCGCGCCCCCCAGCGTATCCGCGGAACGTGCCAGGAAGCTACCGTGCTACTGGGCACGCCAGGTGACTGCCGCGCCCATTAATGTGGCGATCGTGACTATTATGCCATGTGACTGGCGAGCCACGTGACTGCCATGTTCACGTGAGTGCCGCGCCCTTTGACACCTTCGCGTGGCCGCCACGCCCATCACTGTCATGCTCACGTGACTGCCACGCCCACGTGACTGGCGCGCGCGGTCCTACCTGCCACACCCATGTGACTGCCCTGCCCATTAACTGTTGTGATCACGTGACTGACGCGTCCCTGACTGCCACGCCCGTACTTGCGTGTGGGCATAATGGCCACACCCACATGAAAGCCATGCCCCCAAACGGTCATGCCCACGTGACTGTCACACTCACGTGACTGGAGGATGGCCATAAAGGCCTCGCATGTGATTCCCTTGCCCATTAAGGGTTGGGTCCCTTTGACGCCCTGCCCACGTGACTGCCACGCCCATATACCGTGCTCATGTGACTGCTGTGCCCACGTGACTCAACGCCCATGTGACTGGCGGGTCGGCCTAATGGCCGCCCTTAGCTGTGCCACCCACATGACTTATGCCCTTGTGACTGCCACATCCATTAACATGTGTCAAGCCATGCCCACATGACTGCCTTTCCTCTTGACTGCTGCGCCCATTAACTGTGGAGTCCCTGACTGCCACACTCGTGAACTAATGAGCCCATGTGACTATCACATTCGTGTGACTGCCTGACCTGTCCACATGAGTGCTGTGCTCATTAACGGTCACGTCGGTCTGATGCTGGGCCCACGTGACTGCCACACCCATTAACTGCTGAGCCCAAATTACTGCCATGCCCGCGTGACTGCCGTGCCCATTAACCGCCTCACCCACGTGACTTTTGCTCCTCCAATGATGTCCGTGCTCCCGTGACTGCCGCACCTGTTAACTTCTACCTCCACGTGATGCTGCACCCACGTGACTGCCGCCCCCATAACTACCATGCTCACATGACTGCCACGCCCACGTGACTGACGTGTCCCTTGACTGCCACACCCATTCGCTGTCACGCCAAGTGACTGCCTTTCCCATTAACTGCCGAGCTCGCATGAGTGCCACACCCACGTGACTGCTGTGTCCATCAGCTGTCTTGTCCTCGTGACTTCCACTCCCGTGTGACGGTCGCGCCCATTGACTGTCTTGCCCACGTGACCCTAGGCCATGTGACGCCATGCCCACGTGGGGCCTCTCCCACGTGACGGGTGCACCCACGTGATGCCGTGCCCACGTGACTGCCGCCTCACGGGAGCAGGTATAGAGGAAGAAAGGCCGCAAGTGGAAAGGGTGACGGAGTCCCCTTCTGGTGTCCCTCCCGTGCCCTTTGCTGACGGTCCTTACTGGTGCCTGCGGCAAGGAGAAGCGGTCACAGGGCCCCTCTGCGGGATCTTCAGGGGAGGTCGCGGAGGGCAGAGCTAGAGCGGAGGCTGCACATTGCTAACCGGCAACGTGAGAGCCGGAAGTCTTCGTGTCCCTTCTGGCCTGAACCCTCTCTGACACGCGAGGGTGTTTAGAAGATGCTCCTTGGATGTGGCTTTCCGGAAGCCGTCCCTTACGTGCGTAGGCCTCTGTTCCTCGGATGCAGGGACGATGTGGTGTTGAGGACTTTGCAGAGTCCTCCTGTCCCAGACCTTTGCCCCGTAGAGAGGAGGCCCCGCTCGGGCCTCATCCGGCCGCAGGCGGGCAGGCGGGCAGCCGGGCCCGGGCTCAGGAGGAACGCTTCTCCTTTGGCTCCTGGCGCGGCTGGCCTGGCTTCTGCGCTGTACTCCCGACCGCCAGATGCGGAGCCCCTCCTCTGCCGATTGTGCTTGAGCCGTCCTCCAGATTTCGGTTTCCGTCTCTGGCTGTCCAGTGCAGCCTCCAGATCTTGTCCTCCTCTTCCGTGGGACTTCTGCCTTGACGCTTTTGTTGGCCACATCCCCCCTCCGCGCACGAGCTCGTCACCCAGGCGTGTCTTCCTTTTATGTATCTCGTCGGCCGGGGTCTGGCCGGTAGTTAACCTGCCTTGGTCCCGTGCAGGCCACATTTGCCTTTCTTTTTACGGGGTCTCACGTGACCAGCTCTCCTTTTAGGGAGGCTGAAAGGAACGTGTTAGAATAGTCAGAGCGAGCCGTCGCGTTCTTAAATGCCTCGGAGTAAACACCAACTCGCTCACCGGGAGACCAAAGCCCAGGAGGTGGGTTGTGGTTTCTTTTGTTAGTTTTAGGGGGGGCATCGTTTTGTCTTTTCTCTTGCTTTTTGATTTTGGTTGTCGACCATGAGGAAAAAGAAGAGGTGTTTTTTTTTTTTTCTTTCCACAATTGAGATTTTGTTGGTGGTTTGATGATCCGTACACAGACATTTCATTTTGTCTAGATTGTCTTGAAGTTTATTTATCTATTTTGAGAAAGAGAGAGCATCCCAAGTAGGCTCCACAGTGTCAGCACAGAACCCGACATGGGGCTTGAAATCACAAATAGTGAGATCGTAACCTGAGCTGAAATCAAGAATCGGACGCTTAACCGACTGAGCCACCCAGGTGCCCCTCATTTTGTACAGTTTTTAACACAGATACCAAAGACCTAAAAAGATGTAGTCTGTCACTCTTATGTAAACCGTTATTCCGGTGACTTTACAGCTTGAAATGTGGAGGCAGATTTTCCTTAGGAAGAGATAAGTATCAGCATCTTGTGTGTCGATAATCTGTTCAATCACAGCGCTCCCCACCTCATTCACAATTCACAATTTAACATCCTAAACACGACTTGTTCAAACTTCCAGGTTTTTCACGGCACACAACCAAAGTGTTTAGGGAAACTGGGCTAGCACGCTCAGGAACTGAGCGCACCAAGATCAGGGAATGGTTTTCTTTAGGAATTGTGGGAAGAGAGGTAACTTTCAGTGTTCGAGACACACGAAATACACCACCGTGCCTCCAGATTGCCACGTAGCATGCTTTGTACTGTCGGCTGTAAAAACTGCTCCCCTGACCCGTGGAATGTTAAGCTGACCCAGACAGCCAGAGCCTCCTGGGATTCCATATCTTGCTCTTTCCTGGTTGTACTAAAAAATACATAACCAGCGAATGATTTTTCCTCTTAAAAAAAAAAAGTTACACTTAACTTGGATGAGGTGAGATTCCCTCCTTAAAAATATTCCCAGACTTACTAAAAAGCTTACATTTCCAAAATAGCGATGAAACTCCCCTCTGGATTCTGTAAGGAGACAGGGCCCACCAGTAAGACGTGGCGTGTGATCTTAGGCTGGGCTTCCTTCACCTCTGCTTCTCCAGAGGCTGGGCTCTCCTGAAGCTTTCGTTCCTCTGTTTCCTCAGGTAGATCTGTAGTTTCTTGGCCAGTTCCTTCAGCCTGTTTTCCCATTTGTTTGCCCTTTTTTTTTTTTTGTTTGAAGAGGTTTTGCTCCATTTCCACTTTTGCTGGTGCAGGTTTTAGCTGACAACTTGCGTGTCTTCTCTGGGGCTCCCTCACCGCCCCTGCACCCGAGTTGACCTTTCTCTCGGGCATCTTGGCCGTGGAGAGGGTGCCGGTCGGTCCCGAGATGCCGAAGAGCCTTCTAGAAGCTGGGCTGCCTGGCTTGTGTGGCTTCTCTCGTCACAGGGGAGCCGGCAATTATTACTTGTTTGAGTCTCCAACACGTTTAGGTGGAAGTTTCCAGTTTTCAGTGGGCTTGTCTGTTACCAGAGATACGCACTCAGGTTATTTCACTACTTGATACTTCCCCTGGATGAGTCAGGTTTCCTTTCCGAAGCTTTTTGGTTCTGGGAGAATGAGTAAAATACCGAAATTAAGCAGCCTGAAGCGGTGACGTCAGGGATTGCCCCGTCTAACAAAAGGCATTGCTTTGTCATGCAGGTCCTGTTGTCTGGACCATTCTTGAGGTAGAACTGATAAGTTGCACGTGTGATTCGTGGCCTTTGAAATAGGATATTAGACTCCGTGTCGTTTTCCTCCTTTCATTCTGATCTCTGGCCATCGTGATTTTCTGAATCACTCGAGCACAACACCTCCGCACCACTGGCTTCTTTCCTTTGGCCCATTGTGTCCATCTGTGACCACATCGTGAGGTCTTCCCTCACAGCGTCTAGAGTCCTTGCCCACGTTCCTGTTCTCTGCCCTGTGTCGTTTTGAGCCCTCGTTTCTGTCCAGCGCCAAGATGGAGGTGAGGATCTTCGTCATCGCCGCCTTGTTCTTAGGCAGAAATTCATTTCACGTGTTGTGCCTGCAAGGTTCATCTTCCACAAATACTTGCGTGAATACTATCATTTCCCTACTTCCATGCCTGCTTTCTCTGGGCCTTCACTGCCTACGGGATATTGTCCCAGATTCTGATTCAAGCTCAAGTTCCTAATCTTCTCCCTTCTGCCCTTATCTTCAAACGCCCTCTTATGAGAGCTTTACACCCTGCCAGGCTGACATTCCTGTGACACGCCTGGGCTTCCTGCCCGTGCCCCTGTCTTCACGTCAAGACCCGACTTAGGGATGTCCTCCCCTAAACATGCACCTCCTTTCAAGTTGTGTTCATGGCCCTTCCCATTTGTGAAACTGCATTTCCGCCCCCGAGACAGAGGTGAACGTTGCCCCTCGTGCTGCCCCCTGCATTGGACGCGATTCCTTTCAGTGTATGTCTGGTCCACTCCCAGACCCGATTCTTTTGCCTCTGTGGGTCTTCATTCCCGATCATCTGTAACGTCCGTTCCAAGAAGTATGAAAACTTTGTTCCAAAATGACTCTTGGGCATTTAGGTGACTCAGTCGGTTCAGTGTCTGACTTTGGCTCAGGTCGTGATTGCACGGTTTGTGGGTTCGAGCCCTGTGTCAGGCTCTGACCTGCCAGCATAGAACCTGCTTTGGATTCTCTGCCTCTCTCTCTCTCTGTGACCCTTCCCCGTTGCTGCTCGCCCGCTTGCTCTCAAAATAACTAAATGATAAAAAATAAAGGCTTGCGTTAACTGTTTCTCCCCACTGCTGTTTCCAGACAACATATTCCTATAAGAAGAGTAAGGCCTTCTTGACGTCACGGGACATCTCAGTTCATCGGGACGGTGAGCGTGGGTTTGCCGTACGGAATGCCAGTTAGTGACTCCGGGTGGAATTTGTGGACTGGCGTGGGCGCTCGGGACTCCCGTTCTGTACGTGTGAAGGGCGTGCCACGTGGGCCCGCATCATGGGCACGGCAGGGTTTGTCTCTGCCCGCCTCCCGTTGTGCGGGGGACTCTTCTGGGTTGGAGCAGGTGACCTTGGCCGGAACTACCCTGCTGGTGGCTCCCACCCTCTGTCCGCGTAGGCGGTCGCCCCTACTGGTTAACAGTGCCAAGCACGGTCCTTTGTAGCGCGTGGCCCTCGGGACGGAATGCCCATCAGCGTTGGGTTTGGATACACTGTCACGTGCGGGCAGGCAGAGTCCTTATCCTGTGCGGGTAGCACCGACTTCAGGTTTGTTCTTTGCCAAGTTGAAGCCTAATTAATCCCACCTGCTGTGAGATGTTGGTTGGGGGAGGGGTATAGAATGCAGGTTTTCAAAGCTGCTTTTTCTTTTACAGCTTCTTCCCCCAGGAGCACAATAAATATCAAAGAGAAACTTTGTCTTGGGGAGGAAGCCAAGGGCGGGGGTGCAGGGGGGAGGGTAAAGCCCCAGCTACTTTATCTCCCAAACCCAGACCGATTTTTTTTTTCTGGGAAGTGTAGGTGGAGTGCTTAGGGCGAGGCCGAAGGAGGCTTTGGAATGCAGTCTTCCTTTATAGAGGAGAAACTGGAGAAGTCTTTACGGATGAGAGGAAGTAACATGGTGTTCGTCTCCGTGGCGAAGCCGGAGGTCGTGACGGGGCTTCACGGGAGTCTCGCACAACTTGTCCATAGAAGGGTTTGTGGGGATGACGCGGAGAAACCCACCAAGTGGTGGCTGAGCCAGACTCCGGTGACGTGTCCCCTCCAGGGCCTGCTGCCTTAACAACTCTCGTGAGACCCTGCAGGTCATTAGTCACGGTGGTTTTGCCTAAAGACGTTCTCTTTCACTGCAATTCAAAGGGCATTACTGTAGGGAGGACGCTTCTGTTCACTCTTATCGTGGGGTCAGGATCTTTTCTTGTAGATACAGAAGAATGTGTGACTTTTAGTATGCTAAATGTGTCTGACACAAAACTCACCATTTTAACCCCTTTAGAATGTGTGATTCAGGGGCGCCTGGGTGGCTCAGTCCGTTAAGTGACAACTCCCGGCTTCAGCTCAGGTCATGATCTCATGGTTCGTGTGTTTGAGTCCCGTGTTGGGCTCTGCACTGTCAGTGCAGAGCCAGCTTGGGTTTCTCTCTCTTCCTTTAAATAAATAAATAAACTTAAAAAAACTTGTATGTTCTGTGGCTTCCTCATGGTACCTGGCCCTTGTGTGTTGTGATGAGTCTCCAAAAAGTGCATCCTTCAAGGCTGCACCAAATGCCATGGGCTCTGTGAAAATGTTCCTGGAGGGTCCATCCACACCATAGAGGGCAAGCCGACTTCTCACTCGTCTGGTACTTCATTTATCTGTCCCTATATCTCTATACTGCAACTCAAAGCATCGTCTCCTCTCCTGGGAGCTTGTTAAGGATGGTCTTAGAGACGCAGAAGTTGAGGCCCCACCCAGGACCTGCTGAATCAGATCTGCATTTAAAAAACATTTTTTTAAAGTTTTATTTATCTATTTTGAGAGAGAGGGCATGAGCAGAAGAGGGGCAGAGACGGGGTGGGGGGGTAGAGAGGGAGAGAGAAAGAGAGAGAGAGAGAATCCCAACCAGGCTCCACACTGCCAGTGCCGAGCCTGATGCAGGGCTCAAACTCACAAACTGTGGGATCACGACATGAGCTGAAATCAGGAGTTGGATGCTTAACTGACTGAGCCACGCAGCCACCCCCAGGTCTGCATTTTAAACCCTGGGAGACTTGTGTGCACATTACAGGTTGAGAAGCATTGGCCTCTAAGCCTAGAAATGTCTTCGAGGCGGGAACTACATCTTGCAAGACCCACCCACTGTCCAGTATCTAGCGGTTTTTTGCATCGTACTTGCTCTGTAGATGGTTACTGAAAGAGTAAGTACAAACTCTGAACACAGATGGCTTTTTTTGCACTCATGCCACCAAAGCATTTACCTAATGGAATTCAGGCAATAGTTCACTGGGTACAGACCCAAGTTACCATCTGCATGTGTTCTGTATTCTACATTTTGCCCTCCAGATTGTGTACTTAGCGCCAAGAGGAGAGAGAGAGAGGAGATGAAACTGACCCAGGCACGCCTTGAATGCTGCCTTGAGGGCCTGCAGCCTCTGGGTCCCTGTTTTGGGGGACAGGTGCTGGTCTTGACCCCAGCCACCACAGTGCTGCGGGCTCTGGTGGTGACCCCAGCCGGAGCGTTGGTCAGCTTCCCCTGGGGGCTTTCCCCGCACGGGCAGGGTCGCCGGCCGTCCTCGTCAGTGTGAACTTTGGTGGTGGAGGCTTCTGCGATGCTCAGCCTTTCTCCTTTATCTCCTGTGGTTTACCTGGTGCCCTCTTTCACCAGCGCTCTAATTGCTGGGGATCCAGGGTTCCATCTCTGTGGTTATCTGCCCGTGGCTCTGTCTTCTGTCCGGGCAGCCTCCTTCAGTCTCCCCAGCCCCCTGGTTTGTTTTTTTTTTTAAAGTTTTATTTATTTCTGAGAGAGAGTGAGTGTGTATGCACAAGCCAGGGAGGGGCAGAGAGAGAGAGAGAGAGACAAACAGAATGGAAGCAGGCTCCAGGCCCTGAGCAGTCAGTACAGAGCCCGACACGGGGCTTGAACCCATGAACCACAAGATCATGACCTGAGCCGAAGTTGGACGCTTGACCTACTGAGCCACCCAGGCACCCTGCCCCTCAAATCTTTAAATATCTTCTGCTTGGGGTCACTCCACGGGTGGGCCACCTTTCCCTGGATGCTCTTCTCCCACAGCCAGCTGCCCACGGACCCTCCACCTGGACAGCCCCTTGGCCTCTCGCACAGGACGTGTCAAAAACCTAAGCTCTCCACTGAATGTCACCTGCACTTTGTACCTGGCTGAGCGTGTAATCTTGGGCAGGTGGAAATTTATTTACAACGTGTCTGTTACTGTGTTGGGATAAAATTGTCTAGACTTTTGAAACCAGTTATTAACAAAAATATGAAGCCATCCATTCGGTTAAGAAGTAGTCGTTTACTTGCATCGATGGTGTTGACTTGCAATGAATAATTGCTTGGTTAACCTGAGAGTTCAAACGTCGTCCTTAGATTTAAGCGGAGATTTGAGGCAACTATCATTCACTTGCAGAACTGAGGCATGTAAGTTGCTTAGTACCCAGTTTTTTAACCCGGAGGAAAGATGTACTGCTCTACTGCTTTGTGAGGGCTTTGTAAGTAACTGTTAGGTTGGCCGCGGCAAACAGTCAGGCAGTGAGCTTTCAGACTGTACACAGATACTCTCACAAACGTTAACTTTGTTCACCGGTTTTCCTAGCAGTTTGTCAAGGTAATTGCTTTTTGGTATACAACTGGGGTTGGCAAACTGTTTTGTAACAAGCCAAGTAGTAAATATTCTTGGCTTTGTGGGCCAGGCTACTCATTGCTGTCCTGTAGCAATATGTAAGCAAGTGGGTGTGGTTCTATTGCAGTAACATTTTATTTACAAAAAAGGGGGGGGGGTGCATCTGGCTGGATTTCGCTCATGGGCCATAGTTTGCCAAGCACTAGTAGAGAAAGCAGGCAGGGTTAATTGCTGCTGAGATTATTATTACTGTATAGAAAAAAACTAGGTTTAGTATTTAAAGACCAAGATTTCTCGGGGCGCCTGGGTGGCTCAGTTGGTTAAGTATCTGGCTCTTGATTTTGTCTCAGGTCATGATCTCTTGGTTCATGAGTTTGAGCCCTGAGTGGAGCTCTGTGCTGACATCACAAAGCCAGCTTGGGATTCTTTCTTCCTCTCTCTGCCTCTCCCCTGAGTGTGCACTCTCTTTTTCTCCCTCTTAAAATAAATAAACGTTTTTAAAAATGCCACATGTTGCAGAATTCTTTTTATTTGTTTAAATGTTTAATTTTTTAAATTTATTTATTATGAGAGAAAGAGAGAGAGCACAAGTGGGGGAGGAACAAAGATAGAGGGAGAGAGAAGCCCAAGCAGGCTCCATGCTGCCTGTGCAGAGCCTGACACAGGGCTCGATCTCATGAACCATGAGATCATGACCTGAGCCAAAATCAAGAGTTGGATGCTTAACCGGCTGAACCACACAGGCGCCCCATTGTTCATTTATTTTGAGAGAGAGAGAGAGAGTGCAGGGGAGGGGCAGAGAGACAGGGAGAGAGAGAATTCCAAGCCGACTCCACATTGTCAGCACAGACCCCAATGGAGGGCTCTATCCCACAAACCGTGAGATCATGACCTGAGTCAAAATCAAGAGTCAGACGCTTAACCACCTGAAATGCCCAGGTGCCCCTGTAGGATCCTTTTTCTGTGAGCTATCCAGCAAGGGCAAATGCATAGAGACAGGAGGTGGGTTTAGTGGTGGCCAGGGCTGGAGGGGATCAGGAGGTGACTGCTCACGGCTACCAGGTTTCTTCTAGGTTTAGGACGTGATGGTTCCACAGTTCTGTGAATATACTAAAAAGTCATTCACTTGTATATTTATATGGGTGAGTTTTGTGGTATTCGAACTCTTTCTCAGTAAAGCAGTTACAAGAATCTAGGCCTGGGATTAATGTATGAGAAACAGTACATAATAAAAATAATCCATCATTATTGTTTGGATAAAGGATTTCCAGAAAAGGGCCCTGTATCTTTAGATCCACCGTTTTGGGTCGTGCGTGTTCCGGAGCGCATGCGCTCTTTCCTGTTCCCTCGGTGAAGGTAGCCCAGGTCCCCGCAGAGGCAAGCGCTGGGTGAGGGATGTGTCCCTCATTCGTCAAATAGGAATCCGCGCAGCCTGAGGGCCTAGATGGGGTCCTGGCCGATCGCAGAGCCAGTCATAGAGCTGTGGGCGGCACACGTCACAGGCACGTTGCTCCTGGCTGACTTCTGGGGACTTGCTTTGCTTGTTTGGAGGCTCATGGCACATGCCTCTTTGTTGCAGATTGAAGAAGGAAGTAAAGCTGCGGCAGTGGACAAGTTACTGGCCGGGGACGAGATCGTCGGCATCAACGACATTGGTCTCTCAGGGTTTAGACAGGAGGCGATTTGCCTGGTGAAGGGCTCTCATAAAACCCTGAAGCTGGTAGTGAAAAGGTAAGACCCACGCCTCGTGCCATTTTCACAAACAGAAGTGAGTAAAATAGCAAAAGGTGAAGCCAGGTCTGCTGATCTGTATCACTGCAAGCAAATCCCAGTTTGGACTTAAGAGGTGTGTGTGTGTGTGTGTGTGTGTGTGTGTGTGTGTGTGTGCGTGCGCGCGCGCGCGCATGACCACAAAATTCTACTCCTTGGCCAAGGGTGAATCCAGCATCCAAAACTTAAAAGATGCCTTCTTCTAGTACTATGCATTGTTTATTTGATACATTAAGTGAATTTGAATGCTTTTTTCTTTTCTTTTTTTGATTTAAAATCAAGTTAGTTAACGTACAGTGTGGTCTTGGTTTCAGGAGTAGAACCCAGGGATTCATCGCTTACATATGACACCCAGTGCTCATCCCAACAAGTGCCCTCTTAATGCCCATCACCCATTTTCACCACCCCGATCAACCCTCAGTTTGTTCTCTGTATGTAAGAGTCTCTTACGGTTTGCCTCCCTTTCTGTTTTTATCTTATTTTGCCTTCCCTCTCCTGGGTTCGTCTGTTGTGTTTTTTAAATTCCACTTATGAGTGAAATCACATAATATTTGTCTTTCTCTGACTTATTTCGCTTAGCATCATACATTCTAGTTCCATCCACACTGCTCCAATGGCAAGATTTTATTCTTTTTCATCACGATGGAACATATTCCATTGTATACATAAACCACATCTTCTTTATCCATTTGTCAGTTGATGGACATTTAGGCTCTTTCCATACTTTGGCTATTGTTGATATTACTGCTGTAAATACTGGGGTGCATATGCCCCTTCAAATCAGCATTTTTGTAGCCTTTGGATAAATACCTAGTAGTGCAGTTGCTGGGTCAGAGGGTAGTTCTATTTTCAAGAGCGGCTGCACCAGTTTGCGTTCCCACCGACGGTGCAGGAGGGTTCCCCATTCTCCACATCCTCGCCAGCATCTGTTGTTTCCTGAGTGGTTATTTTAGCCACTCTGACCGGTGTGAGGTGGTATCTCATTGCGGTTTTGATTTGTATTTCCCTGATGATGAGTGACGTTGAGCATCTTTTCATGTGCCTGTTAGAATGCTTTTCTCTCTTCTTCAGGCATATGTAGGTTCTTCTGTTAGAGAGCTGCACTGACGCTTCAGATGAAGTGTTGTTACCTCTTGTTTCCACAAGGTGGCAGGCTACTGTGTTTTCGCCTTTGAGTGAAAATGGTGCAGGGCTGCCTGTACACTTGTCAGCTACCGGGACTTTCTAGCGCTGTGCTGAGGTCTGGGGGGAGCGCGCTGCCTGTTCCTGCAAATCAGATTGCAGAACTTTGGAGGACTTGAAGTGGTTAGAAAGGTGGAATGAGGGGCGTGATGTTTTTATGCACAGGAGCGACCCTGAACCCCCATAAAGGTACTTGTGATTTCTTGTCTTCAAATAGAAGTAATTCTCTACCTTGCATTTTGTAGTTGGCTAATTCACACTAAAGTGTTTGCATGCCCCTCCTCTTTTTTTTTTTAAGTGGAATTAGTGTATTCTTTCAAGTTTAACTGTAGATTTTAAAAAATAAATGGACTCAGGAGCCTGAGTGGCTCAGCTAAGCATCCGACTTCGGCTCAGGTCATGATCTCATGGGTTTGTGGGTTCCAGCCCCGTGTCGGGCTCTGTGCTGACAGCTCGGAGCCTGGAGCCTTCTTCGGATTCTGTGTCGCGCTCTCTCTCTCTCTCTCTCTCTCTCTTCCTTGCTCACTCTCTGTCTGTCTCAGAAATAAGTAAATAAACATTTTTTAAAAGTGTTAAAAAAAATAAATGGACTGAAGCATTTACTTCCATTTTTAGTACAAGTAGACTTGAAAGCCTATTCCCAAAGGAATTCACTTTTTATTTTTTATTTTTTTTTAATGTTTATTTATTTTTGACAGAGAGAGAGACAGAGCATGAGCGGGGAAGGGGCAGAGAGAGAGAGGGAGACACAGAATCCGAAGCAGGCTCCAGGTTCCGAGCCGTCAGCACAGAGCCCGACGCGGGGCTCGAACCCACAGACCGCGAGATCATGACCTGAGCTGAAGTCGGACGCTCAACCGACTGAGCCACCCAGGCACCCCTCACTTTTTTTTTTTTTTTGACTGAAACCATATCCAAGGAGGAGGCTCAGAAACAAGGAAGAAAAAACTCTATTTCATTGCCACACTGAATTAACAACTTCATTTCCAAGTGGTACAGACTACCCTCTCTGTAAATCAGAAAAATACACTCTTAGATGGGTAGTTTGGGAGCCCTTTGGAGAGGATGAGATAGGAGAGACACTGTCATATTGTATAATTATTCCTTTGTGGTCACATTAACAACCTTTCTAAGGCAGGATACGTGTTCTAGGATTTAGTGGCGCTTAGTGCAGTAATGATGATGCGAAGGGAAGCGTGCTCCACAGAGGTGAGCTGGGTGTTATCAACTGCCTCGGGGAGTCCTTACCAGCTCCCCAGCTGATTGAGGTTGCCCTCTGTCGTCTCTCATAGGAATCTGCAGGTTTACTTGAAAGTGAGACAGTAGTGTTTTTTTTAATGTTTATTTATTATTTGTTTTGGGAAGGAGGTCGGGGGGCAGAGAGAGGGAGGGAGAGAGAATCCCAAGCAGGCTCCGCTGTGCCAACGCAGAGCCCGACACGGGGCTTGAATTCACGGACTGTGAGATCATGACCTGAGCCAAAACCAAGAGTCAGACGCCTGACAAACTGAGCCAGCCCCCCTCCCCCACCCCCTGAGGCGCTCCCTGAGATGGTAGGCTCTGGCTGTCTTGTTGGCAGAGATCTAACAGTTAGCAAGACCCATCGGTGAGATTGTGGGGAACCAGCATGTATATGATACAATGCCGATTGGACTACAGGTTAGACAGACTTTCCGGCGAGTAGTTTGGCGACATGTTTCAAAAGGCAGGTCTTGGACCCACAGTTTTCGTTTCTGGGATCCTAGATACTCAGCAAAGGGAAATTACTGAAATGAATTAGAGACCACCCAAACTGTAAAGTGCTGCTGTTACAAATGATGTCAGCGTTTCCTGACATGGGAAGGCGCCCCACGAAGTCCAGGTGAGCGGAACACATAAGAGCAGTCAGAGAACCGTGTATGTCCCATTCTTAAAAGGTTGGTCGGTTGGTTTGTTACGTATGCTTCACGCCAGCATGCAGCCCAGCATAGGGCATGAGCCCAAGACCTGAACTGAGATCAAAGGTCCGATGATTAAGGGGGTTCCTGGGTGGCTCAATCGGAAGCGTCTGCCTTCGCTCAGGTCATGATCTCATGGTTCGTGAGTTCGAGCCCCACGTAGGTTCTGTGCTGACAGCCCGGAGCCTAGAGCCTGCCTCGGGTTCTGTGTCTCCCTCCTTCTCTGCCCCTCCCCCACTCATACTGTCTCTGTCTGTATCTCTCTGTCACTCTGTCTCTCTCTCTCTCTCTTTTAAAAATAAACATTAAAAGAAAAAGATGGGACACCTGGGTGGTTCAGTTGGTTAAGCATCCGACTTTCGCTCAAGTCATGATCTCATGGCTTGTGGGTTTGAGCCCCGTGTCAGGCTCTGTGCTGACAGCTCAGAGCCTGGAGCCTGCTTTGGATTCTGTCTCCCTCTCTCTCTGCCCCTCCCCTGCTTGTGCTCGCTCTCTCTCTCTCTCTCTCTCTCTCTCTCAAAAATAAATAAACATGAAAAAAATTTTTTTTAAAAAGAGTCAGACATTTAACCCACAGAGCCACCCAGATGCCCCCTGTTCTTAGTTTTAATTTTTAAAGATATTGTGGTACAATACATATAACAGAAAATTTACCATCTTGGGAATGCAAGCTGGTGCAGCCACTCTGGAAAACAGTATGGAGATTCCTCAAAAAACTAAAAATAGAATGCAAGCTGGTGCAGCCACTCTGGAAAACAGTATGGAGATTCCTCAAAAAACTAAAAATAGAACTACCCTATGACCCAGCAATTGCACTACTAGGCATGTATCCACGGGATACAGGTGTGCTGTTTCAAAGGGACACGTGCACCCCCATGTTTATAGCAGCACTATCGACAATAGCCAAAGTATGGAAAGAGCCCAAATGTCCATCGATGGATGAATGGATAAAGAAGATGTGGTACATATACACAATGGGGTATTACTCGGCAATCAAAAAGAATGAAATCTTGCCATTTGCAATTATGTGGATGGAACTGGAGGGTATTATGCTAAGTGAAATGAGTCAGTCAGAGAAAGACAAATATCCTATGACTTCACTCACACGAGGACTTTAAGAGACAAAACAGATGAACGTAAGGGAAGGGAAACAAAAATAATCTAAAAACAGGCAGGGGGACGAAACAGAAGAGACTCCTAAATATGGAGAACAAACTGAGGGTAACTGGAGGAGGTGTGGGAGGGGGGATGGGCTAAATGGGGAAGGGGCACTAAGGAATCTACTCCTGAAGTTGTTGTTGACTATATGCTAACTAATTTGGATAAAAATTTAAAAAAATAAAAAAAAAATAAATAAATAAAAGTATATTTATCATGGTGAGCAATAAAAAAAAATTTACCATCTTAAACATTTTTAAATGTACATTTAAGTAACGTATTACTTATTACTTTTATAGAACTTTATAAATTTTTTTTTTTTTTTTTAACGTTTTTTATTTATTTTTGGGACAGAGAGAGACAGAGCATGAACGGGGGAGGGGCAGAGAGAGAGGGAGACACAGAATCGGAAACAGGCTCCAGGCTCCGAGCCATCAGCCCAGAGCCTGACGCGGGGCTCGAACTCACGGACCGCGAGATCAAGACCTGGCTGAAGTCGGACGCTTAACCGACTGCGCCACCCAGGCGCCCCTAGAACTTTATAAATTATATTATTATACTCACAAGTTATGTTTATAACAATAAAAACTAGCATTAAAAAAACTCACTGTATTTTTATTTTAATTTTTTATATTAAATTTTTTTTTCTTGGGGCGCCTGGGTGGCGCAGTCGGTTGAGCGTCCGACTTCAGCCAGGTCACGATCTCGCGTCTGTGAGTTCAAGCCCCGCGTCGGGCTCTGGGCTGATGGCTCGGAGCCTGGAGCCTGTTTCCGATTCTGTGTCTCCCTCTCTCACTGCCCCTCCCCCGTTCATGCTCTGTCTCTCTCTGTCCCAAAAACAAATAAAAAACGTTGAAAAAAAAAAATTAAAAAAAAAAAAAAAATTTTTTTTTCTTAACTTAAAACAATTTTTTTTTTTTTTTTTTTTAATTTATTTTTGGGACAGAGAGAGACAGAGCATGAATGGGGGAGGGGCAGAGAGAGAGGGAGACACAGAATCTGAAACAGGCTCCAGGCTCCGAGCCATCAGCCCAGAGCCTGACGCGGGGCTCGAACTCACGGACCGCGAGATCGTGACCTGGCTGAAGTCGGACGCTTAACCGACTGCGCCACCCAGGCGCCCCAACAATTTTTAAATTAAGTTTATTTTGAGAGAGACAGTGTGAGTGGGGTAGGGCAGAGAGAGAGGGAGAGAGAGAATCCCAAGCAGGCTCCACGCTGACAGCACAGAGCCCAGCACAGGGCTTGAACTCGTGAGACCATGACCTCATGATCTAAGCCTGAAACCAAGAGTCGGACACTTTAACCAGCTGAGCCCTCCAGGCACCCCAGCTCGTTGCATTTTTAAAGAGGAAAAGCTTTGGGGGTTCAGTGTGCCTGTGCTCGTAGGAGTCAGCAGGAGGGTTGGTCCCCAGGAAACCATCAGCTGTGCACCCTGTTCTGTTCTAGGCAGTGCCCCAGAGAAGGTCTGTTTATTGCTCTGTGATCGGGACAAGAAGAAGGACCCTAAGAAGGCGGGTGTTGGAGTGCTGGCTACGATATATTCTAAGGCTAACATGTATTCTGCATTTATTCAGTTCTTAAAGTAACACCAGGGTGCAGTCGACTCCCCGGGCTCAGAAGGGCATTGGGTGGCCCAGGGGCCTTGCACCTCTGTTGTGCGTCTCTGGAGAGCAGCACTGGCACTCACTGCTGATCTTGGGCTTCTTTGTATCATACACGTTCTTGTGCACTTAACGCCTGTATCCGCAGAGATCGTTCTGGGTTGACTGCGCTGAGGTCTGAGTCACGATTTCTCTTAACGACCCCACGCTGCTCCACAGTCTGGATCCTCCGCTGTTCTACAGAACCTCTGTAGACGGATATTTCTGGTGCTTCTGGTGAAAGCCTGTAACTGCAGCATGTGGTGTCTCTGTACCCGAGTCCCTGTACCTGTACGTACAGGTCGTTGCAGTCCATTTCCAACCTGGGGTTCTTGAATCAGAAGTTTGGGGAGCACGAACTGTGATAGCCACCTCCAAATTTCTCGGACCACTTTTCAGGCTCAGGTCCACTCTAGCAGAGGTTATTTTCAGTTTAGTTCTGTACTCTTTTCAAATGTGATGGGTGGAAAATGGCTTCGTTGGTTAAATGCACATTTTTAGGGCACCTGATGGCTCAGTCAGTTAAACATCTGACTCGATTTCGGCTCAGGTCATGATCTCACGGTTTGTGAGGTTGAGCCTTGCATCTGTGCTGTTAGCGTGGAGCCTGCTTGGGATTCTCTCTCCCTCTCTCCGCCCCTCCCCTTCTCTCTCTTATGCACACTCTATCTCAAAAGTAAAATGAACATTTTTAAAAATTCAAAACAATTTAAATGGGCACTTTTCATTATGAATGAATTTGGGCGTCTTCCCATATCTTTAGAAGCTTTTTTTTTTTTTTTTAAGTAGAGGAACATCTTTAAGGATATCAGAATGATCTGAATTCTATTCCAAGCAAAGCATCTATGCCACAGAGAACTGGTCAGTGGAGGGACAGGGAGGAGATGCAGGGCGCCTGCTAGCTGACGGAGGTGACAAGTTATCTAAATTTTTTTTAACATTTATTTTTGAGACAGAGAAAGACAGAGCGTGAACGGGGGAGGGTCAGAGAGAGGGAGACACAGAATCTGAAACAGGCTCCAGGCTCTGAGCTGTCAGCACAGAGCCTGACGCAGGGCTCGAACTCACGGACCGCAAGATCACGACCTGAGCCGAAGTCGGACGCTTAACCGACTGCGCCACCCAGGCGCCCCTGAAATACTTTTAATAACACTTAGGTATTACAAAATTTTTTAAAATAACTTTGTATTAATTTTTAATACGATATGTCGATATTATTTTTTGCCTAATAGAAAAAAGTCTAAGGGATGCCTGGGTGGCTCAGTTAAGATTCCAACTCTTGATTTCAACTCAGGTCATGATCCCAGGGTCATGGGGTGGAGCCACATATGGCTTTGTGCTGAGATTCTGTCAGTCTCTTTGCCTGTCTCCCCTACTTGCTCTCTCTCTCTCTCTCTCTCTCTCTCGCAAAAAAAAAAAAAAAAAAAAAAATTTAAAAAGTCTGAAATGGTGCTTTGTTCAGAAACATGAATGAAATTCTGTAACCTGGTTAATTAGTTAGTATTAGGGTCTGTTGCTGTCACCCAGCACATGGCAACTCACTGCTATAAAATCCTGAAGATGCTCAGAGGAAGGACCACTAAAACTTCAAACTGAGTTTTACATTGCCTTATTACAGAGGCACCAGTAGGTACTTTTAAAACAATTTCTCTGGAACTGGTAACGTGTATTCTTCTCTGCTGAAATTTAAATCTGTGTTTAAAGCCTGCCATTCTCCTCTTTCTCCATCCCCAGGCAACCACTTATCGGACTTCTGTCTCACAGATCAGTTAGCATTTTCTAGAACTTTATGTACAGCTCCAAAGTAGATCATGTACTCTTAAAAATACGAACAAACAGACAAAACCCGACCAGTTTATAGAAAAGCACTCTGGAGGCGCCTGGGTGGTTCAGTCGGTTAAGCATCTGACTTCAGCCTAGGTCATGATCTCACAGTTTGTGAGTTCGAGTCCCACATCGAGTGAGCTCAAGCCCTGCTTCGGGTGAGCCCTGCTTCTGTTTCTCTCTGCCCCTCACTCACTTGTGCCCCCTTTCTCTTTCTCTCTCTCTCTCTCACTCTCTCTCTCTCTCTCTCTCTCTCTGTCTCTCTCAAAAAAAAAAAAAAAGGCACTCTGTAAATTATTCATAGACTGAACCACAAACACGTAAATATCCTGTGTTGCCCTGCCCGAGAGTATGGCCGAATGATGAATTAGCTTGCTCAACTCTTATTTAACTTGATTGTACTCCCAGCCCATCCTCAGAGGCCCAGAGAAGGGCTGACATTTATGACAAAGACTGAGAGTGGCCAGTGCAGGTATGGTGGTTCTCGGAGGTTCTGGGGAAATGTACCTCTGTGCAAACTACATACCCAGAGTTTCATGAGTAGAAACAGCGGTTCACATGCTAACTCCTTCCTGCTAGTATATCTCTTACCCGTAGGCTTGTTTTGTTTTGTTGTGTGTGGTGATCAGGGGAGCGAGTAGGCAGGATGGGATCGAGGGGAGACGCTTGGACAAAGCCGTGGCGTCTGGTTTCCTGGGCCGTGGGCAGTGCTATCTTGTCATCGCTTAGGAGCCGGGAAGGGAAGGTGAGTCAGGAGGTGCGAGCGGCTCTTTATCTCTCCCTGTGAAGTTTCTTTCCCAGACACAAGAGAGAGAGCGCTTCCTTTCTCCCCGTGTGGGGTCAGCTGGAAACAGAGACCTGTAACCGTGATCCCCACCAAGTGCACATCTGTTCTCCTGCACGATGCCCAGGTGGTCAAGGAGGGGGCGGGGGTGTCTGCCCGGGAGTCAGGTGAACTGTTAGGCCATGAAGAGAGTCTGAGCCGAAAGCTCCTTCCTAGATCTTCCCTCCGGGCTACTCTGTTGTTCCGACTTTGCTTGGCGGAGGAAGGAAGTGCTACTCACTGGAAAGGGGCGGATGCGGTAACCTTTTCTTCTGTGTCGCTGACAGTCGTCATCTGCACCTTTGTCCTGTGTGTCCAGGCCACCTCCCTGGGAGGGCTGCCTGGCGGGTCTGGAGTGGCTCCTGTGCCCGTGTTTTCACAGACAGCCACGGCTGTTGTCCTGGGCAGGCACAGAGGGTACACCATGGCCTAAGATGGGCTCGGAACAGGTGAACACCAGAAACCGGGTCACTTGTGGCATTTTCCCGATCCTACTAGCCGAGTAGATCAGCCTCGGTTGTGGGAGATGTGCTCAGGGTCTGCGTGATGCGCACAGCGTGTTGGGAAAGGGGGCGTCTTGCTCAGACCTGGGGTTAAGGCTGCTGCGCTCTGATCGTATCGAATGTGCACTGAAATGGCATGAAGAGTGCTGGGACACAGTCCTCCTCTCTCTCTTTGGAGGCAAAATTACCATAGCCTCAACTTCTAAAATGTACATATAATTTCAAATATCCTCGGGAAAATTTCTTTTGAATACCACGCTATCCATTACTTTGGAAAGCTTGCAACTGCTCTGGCTTTTTTTTTTTTTCAACTTCGTATGGGAACAGATAGTTTTGGTTACAACAACGAAGCACGCCTGCCCACCTCATCATTTATGGTACTCTCAAACCATCATCCGGTGTTGCAGGTAGTTTTGCCGGGTCCGGATTATCGATAGGGTTGGTTCATGTGATTTTCTGCCTCTTTGCCGGCGGCCTTAAATCCTTTTGTGTCTCTAATTACAGCCCCTAAGCTTGCGTTCAGGAGCAGATTAACACCCAAGGGTAGAGGTTCTTCGCTGGAGGCTGAAAGGGTTAGCCAGACTTCGGGCCGAGTTAGAGATTTCAAGAAAGCGGCTTTCAAGTCTAGTGACAACAGCTGTGCTCGCTACGAGCACATTTCTTGCAGCCTGCTTTGTTTTCTGGATGCCACTAAGCTGCAGTGAACTCCGCACCGCCCCTGTGTTGTGCTGGGAGCCCCTCTGCTCCTGGCTCCTTGGAGCTGTCCTGCAGCAGGTGGGTCTGCACGCAGCCCTGACATTGGTTGGCAGTGATGTTCTTGGAAGCAGCTATGGGTGGTGATGCGGCAGGGTTACAGGCAGGGCTAGGGCATCAGCAGGCTTCATTCCTCCCCGCTTCCCTCCCAGGAGCTCTTCCTGGGCCAGAAACCATATATGTGTTTTGCTGGAGGGTGTGTGCCTTGGTGGGGGTGTCGGCAAAAACCTGTGCTTTTGAAGGGTCTGCCATCATTTGTTCGAGTCTCAGGGGAAAAGTTTCTATTTCGAGCATGTTGGGGGTTACAGCCGTTTGCAAATGCTCATTTTCTTATTAGACAGAGGAAACCCAGAGACTTACGCTGGACAGACACCCTGTCTTGGAGCTGTTTTCCATTGTTTGTTATTAAATGGAATCAGGAGAAAAAAGAAAACCATGCAGATCAGAGTTGTTTTATTTTGGGAAAAGTTGCTTCTATTCCAATTTAGGCTCATTATATATGGCTTGAGCAATTTAATCAGGTGAATTTCCAATTAAGTGAGGTTATTTCATATTCTAAGTCAAATAGAAAGTGGAACAAAGTTAAGATTTTGTTTTTCATTGCAAAGCGTGTAAGTGATGTTTATAAAGTTTATCGTGCAAACATCGATGGTTTCTGATATGTTAAGACATGCAGAGAAAGTTTTTTTTTTTTACTTCTTTCAGATATGACTCATCAGCACTGTTGCTAATGCTTAGAGCTATTTGTAATTAGTTTTACTAATGGTTGCACATTTGAATATCCTGAGTTTCTTTGCCAGAAAATCCGTTCTCTTGAAATGTAGCCAGTAGGTTGGGCTGGCGCCCTTCTGAAACACTCAGTTGAACTTGCTCGGGCATTAGTCCCTCGAGGAGCTGTACTGTGAACACAGGTGGGTGAGATAGTCTTTTTTCCCCTTTTTTCTTACATGAATAGATGTATTGACCTGAAGATTTTAAAAGTTAGTAGAAAAGCCAAATCGTTTTGGTCTGCTCCAGTTCTGCCTGCGTTCATTATGTGACATTAAAAAAGTATATGTATCTTTTTAATGTTTATTTGAGACAGTGAGAGGGGGAGACACAGAATCCCAAGCAAGCTCTGTGCTGTCAGCACGGGGCCCGAAATCAAGAGTCAGACGCTTTACCGACTGATCCACCCAGACGCCCCCGTTATGTGACATTTCTGCACAGGCTTCTCTGCGGAAGCACCCGGGAAGAGCGCCGAAGGCTGAAAGACGAACCATGCACCCGCCCTTACTGGGGGAAGGGGAAGGACCATGGGTGCCCCGGGCCCGTGGAGAGGCGCCCTGCCTCTTTCATCCTGTGGGAATGCTGCCTCTCAGCCTGGCGTTTGTTCCAAATGCAGCTTTGATGTCCTGTATCAGTCTCAGCTCTGTAGGCCATTTGGGAATTTTTATCTTAATTCTTCTCATGTATAAAGGCAGGAACTCTGTGGCTCGCATCCCATAGGACTATATGGATTCAATCCAGCATGACATCACCGTCCACAGCAGTATGTTGTCTGACCACCGCCGGGGAAGGGAGCCCTTTGCCGTTTCTCAAGTGCTCGGCCCTGTGTCTTCATACATTCGTGTAACGTGTTAGAAGCGCTCCGTGCAATCATACCATTAGGTGCTGCCGTCCAGGAGCTGCCTGCTGAGGGTGCTCTCATAGGCCTGGATTGGGAAAGCTGTGACAGGTGGTGAGCCAACAGATGTGAGGAGGCCGGGAAGCAGACTGCAGCAGAGTCTTACCTGAGGCTGGGCCACTGACCTGCCCTTGGAAGGCTGAGCCAGGTTTGAGCCGCAAATCTGGTCCTACCTCGGCAATACCAGGGAAGGGCAGAGGGGGTGCAGGCAAACGGACTGCAGGGGGACGGGTGACTAGGTGGCTGGGGGCAGAACGGTGCTGGCCCTGAGCTTGCCTCTGAGCTGCCGGGAGGGCTAGTGCAAGGCCACCAGCCTGCCCACATGTGTCTCCAGCTGATGCCCACGCTGCTGGCCCAGGGGCACCCTCCAGACCACAGCTTGGCTAGATGCCTGAGAATGTGGGAGCTTGGGCTCCTGTGGCAGCTGTGAGCAGTTGAAGGTTCTGGAGTGAGAGCAAGAGCTGTCTAGAGCAGCGTGGCTAGGAGATTGATCTGGCAGGAGGTAGACAGACCAGCAGAGGGAGAGGCTGGTCAGGACGTAGTCATCCACAGGCTTGGCTGGGTCAGAACAAGGTTCATTTTGTGTTTGTAGAGTGCTGGTTTTTATGTGTTTCCTTTTGAAGGACTAAAAAGGGTGCTTGCAGTCACCCTCTCCAGTGTACAACCCCCCCACCACCTTCCACCTCCCCTGCTGGCCTGTACCCCCTCCTTTCCTTGAATTCTAAAGTCTTCACACAGGGCTGTTCCCCTCACCCACGGGTCACCGAGGCACCTTTGCAGTCCTGCCCAGACGACCCCTTCTCTGAAATCCAGGCCTCTTCCCCCCTCAGGCCCCCTGATTCTTTTCTCTAAGATGCCCCCAACGGATCACTATTGATTTCCTCCCCCCAAGGAGCCTTCCCCAACCCCAGGGTTGCCTAAAAGCCCCAGATCCCATCATAACCCCCGGCACAATGCACACCCAAAGCCAAGGCACCTGGCCTCCCCCTCTGGACTCCTGGCCTCCCAGCCAGTGGGTCCGGTACAGTCAGGCTGACGCAGCTTGTGGTGACCAAGCACAGACTGTTTGTTTTGTGAGGTGGTGCCTGTTGGCTTCATTCTAAAAGGCTATGAAAATAACCCAGCAGTCACGAAATTTTTTTTTAGGCAAGGAAGGGATTCTGTTCTTTATGAGAATGACAAACATTTCACTGAAGCATTTATTTTAATAATTCCTTTTTTAAGAGAGAGAGTGCACACGAGCAGGGGAGGGGGGCAGAGAGAGAGGGGGACACAGAATCTAAAGCAGGCTCCAGGCTCTGAGCTGTCATCATGGAGCCCGATGCAGGGCTCGAACTCACAAACCATGAGATCATGACCTGGGCTGAAGCCAGACGCTTAACCGACTGAGCCACGCAGGCGGCCCTGGATTCATTCTTAATTTTAAATGATATGCTAGCATTTTTCATATTTGTGGTGTAAACCCTGTCCTTCCAAAAATCCCCCAAAGACTACCTCGCTTATAAAATTATTTCTAAAAATTGAAGTAAATTTTTATTAATCTTGGTATGTAATTTGTGGGAAAGGCTTCGGGGGAACAACCCTCATTAGGATGAATAATTTCATCTGTAGGAGCAGAAAATGTTCGTAGCCAGTACTATGGCTTTTCTGTATTTATATGAAAGGAATAGTAAGCACTGATTAGAGGTGCCATTTGGGAAGAGTGACAGTGGCATGAGAGAATACTCCCAAAACCAGGCGGGCCGCAGAGTGAAATGGAGACACGGAGTCTGCAGGCTTCTCCAAATTGTCTAGAGACAGAGAGGAGGTCATGCAGAGGGCTGTCTTTAGATCATGGCTTCTTTTCCTTGTGCATCTTTTTGGCCTTTTAATTTTTAAATATTCCATATTTTCTACAATAAGCATGTGTTTTAAGGATTCCAAACATCAACAGCCGTTTGAACAAACAGGATTCCTTTCCTACATACACTGGGCTGACCCTGGCCCGGTGTGAGCACGGACGAAGCCCCACTGCCTATCCAGTGATTCTGGGATTGCGCAGCCCCAGGCTCAACGTGGGGCGTTGCTGGTCCGTCTGTCACATCCCTGCCCGCAGCACCTGCTCAGAAGCAGGACCTTCGGCATCTCTGGGTTGGGCTGCACAGGCCTTTGTGGCTCTAGCGCCCCCATTCGCCCCTCATGGCTGTTTGCGAGGCCAGAAATCACCCTCTGTGTTTCTCCCTCCCAGAATGGGCTTCCTTACCGGTCTCTCCAGTTGGCTTACATCTGACTGCGGCCAAGGAGGGAGCATTCTTTCGGTAGCGTCCCTATTCATTCCTGTTGGATATTTGTCTTGGGGCTGTCTCGACCATAGCAGACATCCCACAGGAAGGAGTGATTCGGGACTGGTTTGCTGTATGCCATTTTGCATTTACTCCCTTCTTTTTTTTTTATTTTATTTATTATTTTTTTTCCAGAGGGAATGCTTTTTTTTTTTTTTAATCTTTGTAATATAATTTACTGTCAAATTGTGTAACATACGGTGTGTAAAGCGTGCTCTTGGTTTTTGGGGTAGATTCCCATGGTTCATCGCTTAATACAACACCCAGTGCTCATCCCAACAAGCGCCCTCCTCAATGCCCATCACCCATTTTCTCCTCTCCCCCCCTCCATCAACCCTCAGTTTGTTCTCTGTATTTAAGAGTCTCTTATGGTTTGCCTCCCTCCCTCTCTGTAACTATTTTTTTCCTTCTCTTCCCCCATGCTCTTCTGTTAAGTTTCTCAAGATCCACATATGAGCAAAAACATACGGTATCTGTCATTTTCTGACTCATTTATTTCACTCAGCATAATACCCTCCAGTTCCTTCCACGTTGCTGCAAATGGCTGGGTTCCATTCTTTCTTATTGCCAAGTAGTACTCCATTGTATATGTAAACCACATCTTCTTTATCCATTCATCAGTTGATGGACATTTAGGCTCTTTCCATAATTTGGCTGTTGTTGAAAGCGCTGCTATAAACATTGCGGTACGTGTGCCCCCATGAATCAACACTCCTGTATCCTTTGGATAAATTCCTAGTAGTGCTATTGATGGGTCATAGAGTAGTTCTATTTTTAATTTTTTGAGGAGCCTCCACACTGTTTTCCAGAGTGGCTGCACCAGTTTGCATTCCCACCAACGGTGCAAGAGGGTTCCCGTTTCTCCACATCCTCTCCAGCATCTATATAGTCTCCTGTTGTGCATTTTAGCCACCCTGACCAGTGTGAGGTGGTATATCAGTGTGGCTTTGATTTGTATTTCCCTGATGGTGAGTGACGTTGAGCATCTTTTCATGTGTCAGTTGGCCATCTGGAGGTCTTCTTTGGAGAAGTGTCTGTTCATGTCTTCCACCCATTTCTTCAGTGGATTATTTGTTTTTCAGGTTCTGAGTTTGATAAGTTCTGTATAGATTTTGGGTACTAGCCCTTTATCCGATATGTCCTTTGCAGATATCTTCTCTCATTCCGTCGGTTGCCTTTTTGTTTTGTTGATTGTTTCCTTCACTGTGCAGAAGCTTTTTATCTTGATGAGGTCCCAATAGTTCATTTTTGCTTTTAATTCCTTGTCTTTGGTGATGTGTTGAGCAAGAAATTGCTGGGGCTGAGGTCAAAGAGGTAGTTGCCTGCTTCCTCCTCTAGGGTTTTGATGGCTTCCTGTCTCATGTTTAGGTCTTTCATCCATGTTGAGTTTACTTTGTGTATGGTGTAAGAAATGGTCTAGTTTCATTCTTCTGCATGTTGCTGTCCAGTTCTCCCAGCACCATTTGCTAAAGAGACTGTCTTTTTTCCATTGGATACTCTTTCCTGCTTTGTCAAAGATTAATTGGCCATACATTTGTGGGTCCAATTCTGGGTTCTCTATTCTATTCCATTGGTCTATGTGTCTGTTTTTGTGCCAATACCATACCGTCTTGATGATTACAGCTTTGTAATAGAGGCTAAAGTCTGGGATTATGATGCTTCCTGCTTTGGTTTTCTTTTTCAATATTACTTTGGCTATTCGGGGCTTTTGTGGTTCCATACAAATTTTAGGATTGTTTGTTCTAGCTTTGAGAAGAATGTCGGTACAATTTTGTTGTGATTTCATTGTATTTTATTATTACTTTAAAAAAATTTAATGTTTATTTTTGAGACAGAGAGACAGAGCATGAGCAGGGGAGGGGCAGAGAGAGGGAGACACAGAATCTGAAACAGGCTCCAGGCTCTGAGCTGTCAGCACGGATCCCGATGCGGGGCTTGAACTCACAAACGGTGAGATCATGACTTGAACTGAAGTCAGACGCTTAACCGACTGAGCCACCCAGGCACCTCTGTATTTTATTATTTTTAAAAAAAATTTTTAAGTTTATTTATTTATTTTGTGTGTGTGAGAGAGACAGAGGGAGCAGGGGAGGGGCAGAGAGAGAGGGAGAGAGAGAGAATCCCAAGCAGGCTCTGCACCATCAGCACAGAGCCCGATGTGGGGCTTGAACTCACGAGCCGTGAGATACCATGACCTGAGCGGAAGACAAGAGTCGCATGCTTAACCAACTGAGCCGCCCTGGCACCCCGCATTTACTCACTTCTAATGCTCATGGCTCTGCGGGTGGCCAGGGTGGATACCACTAAGAACCAAGTATGGCATAGTGGTTTCACCCAGGCCCTCAAACTGGGGACTTGTGCTCTCCTGTCCTGGCACATCCTGTGGCCTGTGCACTCCTCAGGGTCCCCACATTTCTGGCGGCTGAATGGCTTAAAGCCACCTGAGTGTGTATCTTGTGCGAGAAGAAAGCCCACGATCTTGTGAAAATGAAGACCTTAAATCTGTTCTTGTTTCTGTTCATCTGGGTCTGTCTGAAACGCAGCCAGAGGGACAGTGGCTGTGTGAGACCACTAGGTGGCGCCAGAGAGCTCTTTCCCCACAGCCTGCCAGACCAGCATCCTCACAGCATTGTGATTGAATGAACACTTTGGGTCCAGAACGTCGTCCTCTCTCTTATTGGCATGAATCCAGCCGTTTTAGGTAGTCAGAGGGGCTGAGAAACAGAAGGTAGCTGGAACCTTCCCAAATACATTCATTATGCACTAGGAAATTCAAAGGACCTGATGAAAAGCCCATTATGTTTTAGGAAAACATCACTATCCCCAATAGCCAGAATATCCTTATGTGTAGCTTATAGGTACAACCTTTTCACTGGGTGATTTTTTTTTTTAAGAAAGCTCTTAATTTCTACTGTGGTTGTCAACTATGTCTTCTTGAAATAGACATGCATCTATATGTGTTATCTTTTTATTTTATTTTTTAATGTTTAGCTGTTTTTGAGAGAGCAAGAGACAGAACATGAGCAGGGGAGGGGCAGAGAGAGAGAGAGAGAGAGAGAGAGGGAGGGAGACACAGAATCTGAAACGGGCTCCAGGCTCTGAGCTGTCAGCACAGAGCCCAACGCGGGGCTCGAACTCACAGACTGTGAGATCATGACCTGAGCCGAAGTCGGCCACTTAACCGACTGAGCCACGCAGGCACCCCTGTATTGTCTTTTTAAAAAGGAGGGAGTGCGTGCACTCTTGGAGCCCTGCTGCCCCCCACCCCCAAGTCAGCCAGCACATATCCCAGTCTTGCCATGTGCTGGGTTGGAACATGTTGCCACAGATTATAAGGCATTTTCTTTTTCAGGCTTCCTTTTTTTATTTGTTTCCTTTGCCTCCACTCTCAGTCTAGTTTATTTCCTTCATTAATTAAGTATAAAGGAAGATGAAACACATCCTTGATGCGATAGCACAGAAAATGCCACCTGAACACGAGACTCACGTAGCCAGAACCTTCCTCACGAGGATTTGGAGACACTCGACGAGGTACACTTTGGGATTGCAATCCCCTTACTTCTGTGGTGTGATGAAGTTGTCTGTTTTTTTGCTCTTGTTCATGGGGAAACTCCTGAAGTCAACACATTCCACATTTTGCCACCCATCTACTTTTCCTCCTTAATTATGAGTTGTCAGAACGTTTTTATTTTAACGTTTATGTATTTGTTTTTGAGGGAGGCGCAGAGAGAGAGAGGGAGAGAGAGAGAATCCCAAGCAGGCTCCACACTGTCAGCGTGGCTGGAACACAGGAACCGTGAGGTCACGACCTGCGCCGCAATCAAGAGTCAGACACTTAAGTGACTCGGCCACTCAGGCGCCCCGTGAGTTGTCAGAAGGTTTAAGTTATACATACTTTTCAGATTTCTTTAATACTCTTTACTACTGTTTTGAGAGAGTGTGTGTGTGTTAGAACACACGAGCCGGGCAAGGGCAGAGGAGGAGAGAGAGTCCCAAGCAGGCTCCACACCCAGCCCAGAGCCCATCGTGGGGCTCAATCTCATGACGCTGGGATCACGACCTGAGCCGAAGTCAAGAATCAGACGCTGAACTGACTGAGCCACCCAAGCACCCCGGGTTTCTTTAATATGCTTTTAACATTAATATCCTTTAATGTCTTTGCCTGCCTGGAAGAATGTCTGCTCTCTGTCAAGCATCTAGAGAGGCTCAGTTTGAGCCTCTTGAGCTGCAGACTGGCCACAGTGAGCAAGTTCTGTCCCAAATTGGAGACGTGGAGACATGGAGACTGGGAGAAGCAGGTGCGTGGCTCTCCTCACACACCACCGTTTTCTTGGATGCTCTGTGAACATTTACATGGCAGCTGTAGGGATTTGCAACTGAACCTCCCTTATCATTCCCAGGCAGTGTAGCCAAAAAAAGAATAAGCCACCGATGGGAGGGTGCAGACAGGGGCGCAGGAGCCCAGGAAGACGCTGCATACTGTGTTCACAAGTCCTCGCTGAACGGACTAGAGCCGTCGTTCTAGGGCATCATGAATTCACACGATGGGGACCCTTAGCTGACTTCACAGGCACTTGAGAGGCTCAGAGGAATGAATGCGCCTCTGCTAGTCTCAGTTAATGTCAAGATGTCTGCGTTTACTTAGTGAAGTGAGTAAATAGAAGTCATCCAGGGACGCCTGGGGGTCAGTCGGTTAAGCATCTGACTCTTGCTTTTGGCTCAGGTCGTGATTTCACAGTGCAGGAGTTGGAGCCCTGCAATGGGCTTTGTGCTCACAGTGCAGAACCTGCTCAGGATTCTCTCTCTCTCTCTCTCTCTCTCTCTCTCTCTCTCTCTGCCCCTCCCCTGCTCTCTGTCTCTCTCTCAAAATAAATAAATAAACTTTAAAAAAAAGGAAGTGGTCTAAACTGTGTATGACCCGGCTGAGCTGGGGACCCCCTGCACTTCTCTCTAGTGCATCTCTCCTCCTCAAGGAGGCTGACGGCTGTGTGCCTAGCTATGCTGAAACAGGAAAGACAGAAGAGTCCTTCCGGGGTCCTACTGATGGCTGAGGCAAGGACAAGATTTATTTACCTGTTTAGAGCAAAAATTGAAGAATAAGGCTTAGTTCACATTTTGGAGCTCATGACTCTCACTCTGCCTTAGGATGGGTTCTTCATTAATAAAAGTTAACAATTTTTCATATCCAGATACCGTGGAAAGCCCCGGAAGCAATGCTATCAGTCACGCGGGAGTAGCTGTAACATATTTCCGTGTCTCACTCCCGTCTTGGCACAGGGTTGTCCTTTATTTGCAATTCCTGAGTTGTCTGCGTTTTTTTTTGTTTTTTTGTTCTTTTCAGGAAGAATGAACTGAGCTGGAGGCCTCACTCCTGGCATGCCACCAAGTTCTCTGATAGCCACCCCGACACATCAGCATCTCCGTTCCCCTCTGCCAGCTCCTGTCCTTCCTGGCACGGCCGTCACCACCCCAGGTAGGCACTGTTTCCCACTGGGATGGACGGTGTTCGACATTCCACCAACATCCATGACCTCCCAGCCCTGCCACAACAGCACCTTTCTTGACTTCAGCGTGATTTTCTTTTCTTTTCTTTCCTTTTCTTTTCTTTTTTTTTTTTTTTTAACATTTATCTGTCTTTGAGACAGAGAGACAAAGAGTGAGCAGAGTTGGGGCAGAGAGAGAGAGGGAGACACAGAATCTGAAGGAGGCTCCAGACTCTGAGCAGTCAGCATAGAGCCCGATTTGGGGCTTGAATTCATGAACGGCGAGATCATGACCTGAGTCAAAGTCCTATGCTTAACCAACTGAGCCACCCAGGCACCCCTCTTTTTTTTTTAATTTATTTATTTTGAGAGAGAGAGAGAGACACCGTGCCAGTGGTGGAGGAGCAGAGAGAGAGGAAGAGAGAGAGAATCCCAAGCAGGTTCTGCACTGTCGGCGCAGAGCCCCATGCAGGTCTCTAACTCACAAACGGTACAATCATGACCTGAGCCGAAATCAACAGTCAGAGGCTTTTTTTCTGATGAGGAAAAGCTGCTGACACACCATTACCAGTAGAAATGTCTAAATTCTTCACTGGGTAGGTAGGTGTCCAAGCCTTGAAAACAAAAACTAGGGGCACCTGGGTGGCCCAGTTGGTTAAGCGTCTGACTTCGGCTCAGGTCATGATCTCGTGGTTCGCAAACCCCATGTCAGGCTCTATGCTGACAGCTCAGAGCCTGGAACCTGCTTTGGATTCTGTGTCTCCCTCTCTCTCTTCCCCCGCCCCTGCCCACACTTTGTGTCTCTGTCTCTCTCTCTCTCTATGTCTCTCTCTCTCTCTCTCAAAAAAAAAAAAAAAAAAAAAAAAAATTAACATTAAAAAAAAAGAAAACAAAAACTAAAACACCAAGGGCAAGGATGAACAAGTGTGCTTTCTCATTTATGTTGTTTAATAAATCAGGAGCTTGGGGACTTACCTTTTTGGGCTGAATCCCTTTGGGCCAGCCAGGTCGGTAGTCCTGAGCTGAGTGGGAGGGCTGTCCGTCCACCCATGTGCCTACAGCAACCACCCTTCTTCTGAGACTTTTATGTGCACATTAGAAGGCAGAAGCGGGGTGCCTGGGTGGCTCAGTTGGTTGAGCCTCTGACTTGGGCTCAGGTCATAACCTCACGGTCCGTGAGTTCGAGCCCCACGTCGGGCTCTGTGCTGACAGCTCGGAGCCTGGAGCCTGTTTGAGATTCTGTCCCCCCGTCTCTCGCTGCCCCTCCCCGCTCACACTCTGTCTTTCTCTGTCTCTCAAAAATAAATAAACATTAAAAAATCTTAAGAAAAAGAAGACAGGCTCTGCCTAAGGGTTCGGCAAGTGTATTCCAGCGAGGCTCCCAGGCCGTTCTCTTAAGCATCAGCACCCTCTCCCCAGCCCCCAGGGCTCTCCTTATAGAGGAAATCAGGGCTTCACATCCCACATGCCAGGGTGCCATCCAGCCTCGGGGGCCCAGGGGTGCTTTCCCACTGAGCAGGAGACCCAGATGCTGGGAGTTGTAGGTCAGTGGATGGAGGGGGAGTTTTGGGCTACCTGGAGTCCACATTTCAGGGCCAGAAGGGCTAATGTGTCAGGCAGGTGTGTGGCCACACCACAGGGGTGTTGGCTGGAGGAGGCCTCTCCTGGCCACCTTGGGTGAGTGGCCAGCGTCCTCACAAGTCTCATATTAAAAGGATGATGGCTCTGTCTCCCTCTCTCAAAATAAATAAATAAACTTAAAAAAGTTTTTAGAGATGGGGGAGGCGCCTGGCTGCCTCAGTGGGTTAAGCGTCCGACTTCGGCTCAGGTCACGATCTCATGCTTCAAGCCCAGCTTCGGGCTTCTCGCTGACAGTGCAGAGCCTGCTTGGGATTGTCTCTTGTCTCCCTCTCACCCTCTCTCCCCCCCCCAAAATAAATAAGTAAACTTAATATTTTTTAAGCAGGGTGGCTTTGGGTGTGTGCGAGCCCATGTATGAGCGTGTATATATATGTATATGTACAGGTGTACCTGTAAGTGTGGCGTGTGCACATGTATGCAAATGCATGCTTGCGCGTGTGTGCTTGAATGTATGTGTTTGTGTATGTGAGTGTGCGTGCGTATCTGTTATGGAAGAGCATTTGTGCCTGTGTGTGTAGAGCTAACGTAACCATCTCAAAATCAGTTTTTGATCGTTAGTAAACACCGGTCTGCTACAAACCTCTGAAGTACTTCTGTGAAGGCAATACATCTCAGTGCATTGACCTGTTGAAAGTGACAAGAGATGATGGTATTTGGAGTCCAGGGTATTTTTGAAAAACCACAGATTCTCAACTGAGTAGTAAAAGTTAAGTGAAAAGTGGGCCTTTTATTTTCATTATCAAAGTGACGTAAAGTAATACGATTTCCATTAAGCCCATTTGGTGGTTTGTTGATGACAGAATCATGTTTGCTGCCCACATGTGTGTGGGAACGGTGCTGGGCACTATTTATAGCTGCCCAGACCTCAAATGTTACAGAGAAATCACCTCCAGGGCACTGAGGGGAGGGTGCAGGAGAACCGCCTCCTGTTCTGTCTGAGAGGGGCACTGCTCTGTCCTTTTAGGAAAGGGTATACAAGCCAACGGTCCCCTGCCTTCAGGACAATGTCACTGTCCCCGGTAGCTGCCGTATCCTCAGAACTTGTAGATGGAGCCCTTGTTGTGTGTTTTCGTTGGTTCTCTTGTTCATTTGTTTGTTTTATAAATGGTCAGTGATGTGCTTTTCCAAATGTTTGCTTATTTTGAGAGAGAGAGAGAGCGAGTGAGCATACAAGAACAGGGGAGGGGCAGAGAGAGAGGGAGAGACAGAATCCCAGGGAGGCTCTGTGCTGTCAGCCCAGAGCCCGACTTGTGGCTCCAACTCACAAACCCTGAGACCGTGACCTGAGCCAACATCAAGAGTCGGACGCTTAACCCACTGAGCCACCCAGGCGCCCCTTGTGTTTTGTTTTTGTTTTTTTTGGAGAGTGGGTTGCAATTTTATTTTTATTTATATATTTTTTTTCAATATATGAAGTTTATTGTCAAATTGGTTTCCATACAACACCCAGTGCTCATCCCAACCCTTGTGTTTGTTTTAAGAGTGATTTCGCCAGTTCGGTCTCCTGTGTCCTTGCCCTAATCACACATTTTTCCCATTCATCCTGGTTCTCCCCAAACCTAAAGTCGCCAGGGTTGTGGTAGTTTTTCTTGTTTTTTGTTTCTTACCTTGAAGCCTGAATGTTCCAGCTTTGTTGAACTTTAATGAAAACAGTTTTTCTCTTTTTAAATGTTTATTTTTGAGAGAGAGAGAGAGAGAGTAGGGGAATAGGTAGAGAGCTAGGGAGACAGAGAATCGCAAGCAGGCTCCACGCTCAGAGCCCCACACGGGGCTTGAAACCAGAAACTGTAAGACCGTAATCTGAGCCAAAATCAAGAGTGGGATGCTCAACTGACTGAGTCACCCAGGCTCCCCATGGAAGCATTTTTAACATGCTTGGATAAGTAGTTTTACCATCGAGAGCCATTAGCCTCCTATATACACTGTCACTACCTCATAGAATAACTGATTCCTTAACAAACATATCTCCCAGCTTGTAGCAACAAACCTGATTTTGTATTTCCCTGTCTTAGGCCCCATCCTGCTTCAGAACCAGTATTTTTGGCATTCAGGTACAGCTCCAGTGAACTCTGTCAAGTTAATGAGTCCCCTGAGCACGGCAGTGTTTGTTTTGCTAAGAAAGCCTGTGGCTTGGGTCCTTTATCAAATATTCCATTAACTGAGAGTTAAGAGGAGCTCTTGGTACTTTAATATTTGGGTGTGGAAAAGTAACGCTATCTCTGGATTTCCCCTTTTAATTTGAAAATTATCGTTATTTGGGGCACTGGGGCGGCTCACTCGGTTAAGCATCCAACTTGTCCTGGTCTCACTGTTCGTGAGTTCGAGCCCCACATCGGGCTCTGCGCTGACAGCTCAGAGCCTGTTTGGGATTCTCCCTCTCTCCCTCTCTCTCTGCCCCTCCCCTGCTCTGTCTCTCTCTCTCTCTCTCTCTCAAAATAAATAAATAAACGTAAAAAAATTTTAAAAAGAAAAGAGAAAATTACTGTCATTTGATTGCTTCTTCGGTTTTAGTAATCCATAAGAAGAATCCTTTTATACGCTAAACCCCGGGGTCCACAGTCTTGTTCTTTGAGGGGGCAGGTAGGAAATATTTTAGGCTTCATGGGTCTCTGTCGGTTGCAGGTACCCAGCTCTGCCGTTGTAGCTCAGAAGTATTCACAAACAGTGTGTAAACAAATGGCCATAATTGTGTTCCAATCACAGCTTATCTGAGTGCTGTGATGTGAATTTCCTGTCATTTTCACGGGTCACAGAATAATCTTGTTTAAAAAATGTCTTTAATGTTAATTTATTTTTGAGAGAGAGAGAGAGAGAGAGAGAGAGAGAGAGGCAGAATGCAAGCAGAGGAGGGACAGAGAGAGAGGGAGACATAGAATCCGAAGCAGGCTCCATCCAGGCTCTGAGCTGTCAGCACAGAGCCCGACGCGCAGCTCAGACTCACGAGCCATGAGATCATGACCCGAGCCGAAGTTGAACGCTTAACCCACTGAGCCACCCGGGCGCCCCAGCATCTGGACGTTTCTGTGTGGGGCCATCTGTGTTCTTGGTCCTGCTCTCCTCATTTGTCCCCTTTACTATTGCTCGCTTCAAAAGCAAACTCTTCTCTCTGGTTCTTTCCTCCTAGTTCTTCCTCCCATGACCTGTCTGGCACGTGGGAGCACACGAATCTTCAGCGTACCTCTGACCACTTTAGTTCCCTGGGGAGCGTCGACAGCCTGGACCACCCTTCCCAGCCCTACCCCTCCGGATGCCTCTCCGCCGCCAGGTCCAATGGCAGCATCGACCACCTGGGCGGCCCGAGCAAGCGGGACTCAGCTTACGGCTCATTCTCCACCAGCTCCAGCACGCCCGACCACACCTTGCCCAAGGCTGATGCGTCCTCTGCAGAGAACATCCTCTACAACGTGGGCCTGGGGGAGGCCTCCAGGCCGGGTGGCCGGCAGGGCCAGGCTGCCAGTGACCCCCAGGGCCTGGAGGACAGGCTCGGGTACTTGCCACCCCGGGCCCCCCGTGACGGCAGCAGAAGCCCCAGGCCAGAGGACAGTCCTGAGACCAAGCTGGCCACCCCTGGGAAATCAAATTTGGGACCGGTTTGGTATGTCCCCGATAAGAGAAAAGCACCTTCCTCCCCTCCTCCACCACCTCCCCCTCTCCGCAGTGACAGCTTCACTGCCACCAAGAGCCACGAGAAGGCCCAGGGCCCTCCACTCTCAGACACCGCCAGTGTGCAGCACTTTCCAGGCCCACCCCGGGCCCAGCCCCGCAGTGACTGGAGATCAGAGCCCACCAGTCAGCAGTGGAGGCCGGCACGGCCCGGCAATGGGAAGAGAGTCGGGAGCTCGGGCCCTGCGCCCCACGTCCCCCTGGACGGTGGGGTGCCGACCCCTGACCACAGGCCGGGCGGCCTCCCGGGGGCCCCTGGCCGGCTTCAGGCCTCCCTGTCCAGCACGGACGTGCGTTTCCCGCAGGCCTCCTTTGGCTGCCAGCACCCGCGCCAGTACAGTGACGAGAGTCCCTTCTGCCACGACGGCCCCAGGGCCGCCTCGTCGCTGAGGGAGCAGCACTGTGTGGCCGTCCCTGGTGGCTGCCAGGAGCCTTCTGCCCACCGTGTCCAGGACGACGGCCCCGCTCGGCTCAGGTGGCCCGGTGCCACTGAGCAGAAGGGCGACAGCGGTGGGCAGAGCCGCTACTACTGTGTGACCAGCAGACAGTGCCCACAGGCAAGCGCCCAGGCGGGACAGCCCCACGAGGAATACTGGCAGTCTGACAGGGCCGCAGAAGCCCACGAACTCCCCACTGAGCACCCGATGGGCCACGGGCCCTGGGGTCACATCCGCCAGCACGAGGAGGAGGCCCCGCACACCCGTGAGAGCGACCAGGCAGCCAAGGGCCACCCCATGGGAAGCGAGGAGCCACAGACAGCCGCCCACTGGGCAGGAGCCGCAGGGAAGGAAGCCGCCGACGGCTTCCTGTGGGCCGCGGGAGAAAGCGGCAAGATCTCCCCTCAGAAGACACCTATGCTGCACTCGCTGGCCCGGGAGGGGGCGCGCCCGCCCAACGACGGCCCGGGAGCTGGTGCCGAAAGGCCGCCCCCGTTCGATGGCCAGGTGGGCAGAGCCACCCGGAGAAGCGACCGCTTCGCCACCACCCTGAGGAACGAGGTCCAGATGCGCCGAGCCAACTTGCAGAAGAGCAAAAGCACGGTGGCGCTGGCTGGGGCCGACGAGGCGGCTCGGGAGGCCGGCGGCTGGCAGGTGGAGCCGGGAGGCGTCCCCGGCGCCTCCCCAGAAGGTTCCTTCCGGGGCACCTATAAAGACCACCTGAAGGAGGCCCAAGCCCGGGTCCTGAGGGCCACGTCCTTTAAGCGCCGCGACTTGGAGCCCAGCCCGGCCGATCGTCCCGCGGGGTCAGCAGAGCCGCGGACTGAGGAGCACAGCACACATCTGGATGCTGCCCCCCACTTCTGGGAGGGGGGCCTGCCCAAGCCGTCCCCGTCTGGAGGGGGCCTGCCGCACGTTCCCCGCATTGGGGGCCGGAAACGGTTCACGGTGCAACAGAAGCTGAAATCGTACTCCGAACCCGAGAAAATGAACGAGGTGGGGCTCGCAGGGCCCGATCGCCCCCACCGGCACCCGGGTGCGTCCGAGGACACCGTGGGCACATTCGCCGACAGGTGCAAGTTTTTTGAGGAAAGCAGCAGACCCATTCACCAGAGACCTGGGCAGAGGCAAGCGCTCTGTGGATTCCCGAAGGAGAAGCTGGAGAGGCCGCGGACAGCGGGCCACGGGTACGAGGGTGCAGAGCCTTCGTTCCAGAACAGGGCCCACACGACCTCCTTTGGAGAGAACCCCAGCAGTCACGGAAAAACGGCGAACATGGGAAAACCAGAACCGCCTCAGAGACTTGGAACCTTTGCTGAGTATCAAGCCTCTTGGAGGGAACAGAGAAACGCTCTAGAAGCCAGGAGTTCTGGGCGGTATCACTCAGCGGATGACATCTTGGACGCAGGTCTGGATCAACACGAGAGGCCACAGTACGTTCATGGAAGGTCCCGTTCCTCACCATCCACAGACCCCTACAAACAGGTAAGGTTTGTGCCCCAACCAAGGAAGAGCTGCCCCGGGCTGCTGTCTTAAGGCACATATAGGATGCCCTGAAAATACGATGGCCCAATGTCAGTGTCGCTTGTGTCCCGCCGTTTGGGCATCGTTTGTGTGCACCGGCTCTTCTCATGTCAACTTGTGTGAAAGGTACCTGGGGACTAAACAGGTACATCCATGACAATTTAACTCCGTATCCGTGTGCCTGTCCTGAGTCCCCGGCCTCCCCATCATCACTTGCTTCAGCTGTCTTTCCTCATAATTAGCTTGCCCCAACCTTAACACCACGTAAAGAACTTGGGGGGAAGCCTAGAAAATGGTCAGTTCTCTGAAATGAAAAGGGGTGAAGACAGTGTATGATACACGATAGCCACTCTTCAAATGCTGAGGCCTTTAAAATTTTTAATATTTGTTCCTTGTAGTATTTTTTTTCAAATATGTTTGGATTCCTCCAGAACAAATGTAATTAAACATGCAATGCATTAAACTGTTGCACTTTTTATAAGGTGAGAATTCTTTTTATTTTTTTTATTAAAAAGAATTTTTTAAAGTTTATTTTGAGAGAGAGAGTGAGTGAATGAGCAGGGGAGGGGCGGGGGGAGAATCCCAAGCAGACTCCATGCTGTCAGCACAGAGCCCAGTGCGGGGCGCAGACTCACAAACTGTGAGATCGTGACCCGAGCTGAAACCAAGAGTCAGACGCTTTAACTGAGCCACCCAGGCGCTTCTATAAGGTAAGAGTCCTAATGCTGAAAGTTGACTTCAAGCTTTCTAGGAAATTTAAAGAAAACATTCCAGTGTCATCTCGCCTCTTTCTCTCTCTCTCTCTCAAAATATAAATAAACATTAAAAAAAGTTTTTTTTAAAAAAGAACCAGTAGTAGGTTCAATACACAATATTCAGGGGGTGCCTAGCCTTAGTCGGTTGAGCGCCTTTTTTTTTTTTAATGTTTATTCATTTTTGAGAGACACAGTGCAAGCGGGGGACGGGAGAGAGAGAGAGACAGACAGAATCTGAAGCCGGGTCCAAGCTGTCAGCACAGTCTGACACGGGGCTCGAACTCAAGGACGGTGAAACCATGACCTGAGGCAATGTCAGACGCTTAACCGACTGAACCACCCAGGTGCCCCAAGCATCTGTCTCTCGATTTCAGCTCAGGTCACCATCTCACAGTCCATGGGTTCAAGCCCTGTGTCAGGCTGTGCTGTCCATGCAGAGCCTGCTTCGGATCCTGTCTCCCTCTCTCTCAGCCCCTCCCCAGCTCGCTCTCTCGCTCTCTCTCTCTCTCTCAAAAATAAATAAATACTAAAAAACAACAGTTTGGAGAGTGGAGCATGTGAGCCCTGTGGCTGAGTGTCATTACAAGGCGGCAGGCTGCGTCCTCGCCTCCGCGGCACAGGCTCGCGGGGCAAACCCACAATGAGGGGGTTCATAATAATAGATGTCTTGAGGAAGGCGGCTTGATGATTCGGTGTCTCACTGTGCTGCTCTTGGCAGGAAGCTGCCATCGAACCACAACAGCAAGTGGGGGACGCTGGTGAGCACAGGCAACTTTCTGCCACCGTCCGGGCCGAGGAGGGACGCCCTAATCCGAGGTGGGTGAATTCTGGATTTGGGGTTGCTAAGAAGACATCTTGGAGGTGGCCTTCTCGATGGTGGGTGAATGCTTGGTTCACGTGATTGGGCCTCTGGTGGTTTTTTTGCCAAACCCAGCATGGCTGCTAACTGGATGCAGTTTCCAGCACCTCAGCGTCCCCGCTGCAGACGTGGTGCCATTTGAGCAGAGCCTGTAGCCCTGCGCCGCCTCCAGCAGAAGCGTCTCAAGGGCGAAGATGTCTTCTGATGCCATCGTGGCTTTTTTTTTTTTTTTTTTTTTTTTTGGTTCTTAAAATGGCTGCTGTGTTTTCTGTACAGTACGGTTCTTTATGTTCACAGAATGAGAAATCCAGTGTAATGTGCTTGAATGAAATGCTTTATCCAGAATGCTCGTTGAAAGGATGCTTTAATGATCTAGTACACAGCTGGGCTGCCGGGGCGTGGTCTCCAAATTGGAGTTGCCTGCGAAGATTGTCAGAAAGGAATGGAGCCAGCCTTTCTAAATCGGGCTTATTTCGAGCTCGAAAATAGAAATCAAGTCCGTTGGCTCCTCAAGAGGATCTGAAGGACTGGTGGATGGTAGCAGTGTTATTAACACGTTGTGTGCCGTAGTTCTCAAATGTGGCCAGTGTAGCTGTTTGACTGTAGTGAGGATAGAATTTAGACTGATTAAGTAAATGAATCAATAGTGTCATCTCGCCCTTGATATGCACGAGGAGGGAGGGAGATGGAAGCGTAGAACACTGTAGGACCTGTGGTATCAGCTTATTTTGAGAGGGCTGATAGGGGCACCTGGGTGGCTCAGTCGGTTGAGCGTCCACCTTTAGCTCAGGTCAGGATCTCACGGTTCGTGAGTTCAGCCCCCACATCAGGCTTGCTGCTGTCAGCTCAGAGCTCGCTTCAGATCCTCTGTCCCTCTCTCTCTGCCCCTCCCCCATGCACACTCTCTCAAAAATAAAACATTTAAAAAAAAAAGAGGGTTGATAGAACAGTGGAAATAAAACTACACAATTGGGTCACTGAATACAGATCTTTCTAATGCTTTGAGAATCTCTGGTGATTGGTGTGATATTCAAATTTAAACACTTAACCTCAAAATTCAGGGTTCTGTTGCAGAAATAACCAATTTAAATGTTTGCTTTTGAGAGCCTTCTATACTGGGGTTTTATTTCACTTGGCTTTAAACTCGAGTGCTGTTAGCCTTACAGCAGAGTATCCAATCTTTACGTGGCTCTGAGGGGACACGAGTGGTATTTTGTGTAGGAAGTCTGTGTAATTATCTGCATGGCTAAAACCAAGAATCCCTGGGTAAGAAGGAATGGCCGCTGAATAATACACCTACGGAATCGAGCAGTTTCTGAGAAACACAATCACAGCTTTATTACTATACATTCTGGGTAAGTCACGTGCCCAGCACCAGCTGTACTCTTTCTTCCAAGCCCACTTCTAGGCTGTGTTGCAGTTGTGAGAGCGCTCGGTGCACCCTGCATGTGCGAGCTCTGGTTTCATCCCTGTGCTCCTGCCATGTATGTATTTCACTGATCCTGCAGAGGGTTTGTGTGGTGGTTAGAGTTAGCGCCCCTGCGGTGAACAGAGTCCTAATGAATAGCTCTAATGTACAGTGTGTGTGTGTGTGTGTGTGTGTATGGTAAATGGCACTATCAATAGTGAAAGGGTCAAGAGGAACAGGGGGAGGGACCATATGCTTCATTTATCATGGCTGTGTCTTCTAGCGGACTGTGTAACCACCCTGAAGAAATTAGTTCCAGAAGCTTTCTGCTTTTGAGCTACAGACCCAGCAATTTTCAGAATTGTGTGCACTTTCAAAGAGTGGCAGGACTCAATGAAATTCTAGAATAGGAGCATTGAAAAGCCATTCCCAGTTTTTTTCAGAGAATGTTTGTTTTTCGAAATATCAGTAAGAAATAATGTACTTAAAACATTAAATCTGGGAATAAAAGAAATGAAAACTCAGGTTAAGGACTGTCTTTTGCTCACCAAAAATAAAATCCTATAATACAAAGATTTTAAGATACCTAATGTTTTGCATAAATTTTTTAAATGTTTTATTTATGTTTGAGAGACAGAGAAACAGCCCGAGTGGGGAAGGAGCAGAGGGAGAGAGGGAGACACAGAATCCAAAGCAGGGTCCAGGCTCTGAGCTGTCAGCACAGAGCCCAACGTGGGGCTCGGGTTCACAAACTGTGACATCATGACCTGAACCGAAGTCAGACACTCAACCAACTGAGCCACCAGGTGCCCTGCATGAATTTAAAACAATATAAGTGTGTCTATAAAAAATATGAATTACTGGGGTGCCTGGCTGGTTCAGTCAGTACAGCATGGGACTTTTGATCTTGGGGTTGTGAGTTTGAGCCCCACACTGGGCGTAGAGATTGCTTAGAAATAAAATCTTAAAAAAAAATTACTGATCTGATAATGGGGCAGGATAATGAATGGTTTTCATTGTATTCTGTTGAGACAACAGTAGGGCATCAAGATAAGAGTTACTTGTTTACGTAAACCACATAGAGAACATTTTTGTGAGGGTCAAGGTTCTGTTCTATATAAAGATAAATAGGACAAAGGTTCTGCTCCCCAAGGACCTCACAGTGTAGGAGGGAAGGACAGACACCCATACTTAACCACTGAAGAGGTGACACATAAAGTATAATTTTGGTGAAAAGTTACGTGGTGCTTCAGAATCTTGGAGGAAAGAGGATGGGGGTGACTTCTGGATGAGTCCTGGGGAAGACGGGGGGTTTGAGCTGAAATCAGCCCACTCCCATGAGAGCAAATCCAATCGCGTGCACTTAGTACCAGCTTTCCCTATGGTGGGCAGCGTCCCCTGCCCACACCCGACCCTCAGTCTCCTGGCTTCTGTTCTCTGAGGTTTTGTACCAGCTCTCCAAGCCCCGTCATTCTGGCCAGCACAAGTCTGCTTCCTGCAAAGCTGCTCCCCCGCTGACTTGGGGTCCCTCGTAAGTCGGATGCAGTAGCTTATTCCGGCCATCGTAACAAAATACCAGAGACTGGGTAGCATCCACAAAAAAAAAAAAAAAAAAAAATTTGTCTTCTCACTCTTCTGGAGGCCAGAAGTCCAAGTTCGAGACGTCAGCCTCATTTCCCCCAAGGCGTTTTTCATGACTTGCAGACAGCCACCTCCTCCCCGCGTCCTCACATGGTCTTCCCTCCACGTGTCTGTGTCGTGATCTCTTGTAAGGCACCAGGCTGGATCAGGGTCCCCTCTGATGACTTCATTTTACCTTACTTACCTCTTCAATAACCCTCCATCCAAATAGTCACATTCTGAGGTCCTGGGGGTAAGGACGCAAGCGTATAAATTTTAGGGGGATACAGTGAGTCCGTAACACTGGGAGGAATGTCGTTTCTGCCTTATACCTTAAACCAGCGCTGTCTGCTACATCGGCCCTCTCAGGAAGTGTCACCCCATCACTGAGTGGCTGAGGCCACACCTGATAGGGGAGCATTTAAAATTTTTTAAATATTTATTTACTTGCTTCTTTCTTTCTTTCTTTATTTTGAAGTGGGGGAGAGCAAGAGCAGGGGAGGGGCAGAGACAGAAAAAGAGAGAGAGAATCCCAAGCAGGCTCCGAGCCATCAGTGCTGAGCCCGATGCGGAGCTCAAACTCAGGATCCATGAGATCATGGCCAGGGCTGAAATCAAAAGTCCGGTGTTCGACGGACTGAGCCACTCGGGCGCCCCGTTGCGGGAGGACTTAAAATAAAAGGAAGAGGGAGGCTGCCATCCTTGAGTGTGGCTGGTGAAGAGAGAGGAATTTGGCAGAACCTCTCTGGAGGGCTTTTTGGTGGTCCGTAACCACTGCAGGCACCTTCTGGTGCACTGATCCCACTTTGAAGAGTTGCCCAAGTGAACGGCAGCACAGAGGCATTCCCCGCTGAGGTGCGGACTGATGCTCACTTGGTGGGTGTGTTTGCACCCCACCCTTCCCAGTTCTCATGGAGTCACCCCCTTGCTGCCTGCTGGTCTCCTGGCCTGGATGGCTGGTAGTGCCTTTGAACGGGGTGGAGGTCAAAATCCTGTTTTTGCACCTCGGTACCCTCCTTGCCGGGGCTCGGATCTGAGCCACGGCTCCCCTGGTCACCTTGCTGCCCAAGCCAAGGCCCACCTTCCTCGGGCAACACACTGCTCTCTGGGATCACGTTCCCGCCTTCGTGCAAGCTTTCATCATCTCCAACCTGGACCACAGCAGCTGCCTCCTCACTGGTTTTGGAAGATAGATTACAACTGTCCCAAGGCCCAAACCATTCAATGGCTTCTAGATGCACTTGGAATAAAATGCAAACTCCTGACTGTGACCTGGAAGGCCCTGTGTGCCCGTCCTTTTGGGGGGGGGGGGCACCCTTCATCACTCCTCTCCCATCCAGGCTCAGGACTCATTGCCACCTTCCTATCCCTTGAACAAGCCAAGCTCGTTTCTCCCGCGGGGCCTTGATGCTCACTATGAGACTGTTCCCGGAAGCCGCAAGCCTGCCTCAGGACATCTGCTTAGCAAATGGCAGCTGGGTGTTCATGCTCAGCTCGGGGAGGGGACCTGTGGAGCACAGTGACTGACAGGTGGCTGGACCAGTTGTCAGGTGGATGAGTGGAGACATGGGTGGGTGGTGGGTAGATAAATGCATAGGTAGGTGGATAAATAGGATGGATTGGCAGATGAATGGATAGGTACCAGCCTATCCTTGGTTCAGTCCTTGATTATGGTGGATAAGGATTCCACGTTGGTACATTCTGCATGCTAAATGTCATTTAAGATTTTAGTTTATACAATAGTAAGTGAAATGGACTTGTCTTTCTGTCCTGGCATAACATTGAGAATCAAGACATAAATGTCTCAAAATAAATTTGGTAGTGTGGACTTGTTTTCCGGTATCGTGTTTTTTAAATGTTTATTTATTTATTTTTGAGACAGAGAGAGTACAAGCAGGGGAGGGGGAGAGAGGGAGACACAGAAACCGAAGCAGGCTCCAGGCTCTGAGCTGTCAGCACAGAACCCAAGGCGGGGCTTGAACCCACGGACCTTGAGATCATGACCTGAGCCGAAGTCAGATGCTTAACTGACTGAGCCACCCGGCGCCCCTCCGATATCATATTTTAAAGCTTGTAAGAAAGCTAAGCTATGCTATAGGCGATTATTGTTCTCCGATTTGAGTGTTCAATGAGTACTGTGTTCTGGGGGCTCTGGAGACCAAAGGTGATGAAAGGGGATCTAGGGGTGGAACACCATGGCTGTGGGTGCTGGCAGGTTCTGTCTACATAGCTGCCTTCCAGCCATTTCCACCCCCGCCTTTAGGAGCGAGTGCCAATGGGCTGGCACTGACCTGCAGACCTGTATCTTGTTGGGGCAGATGAGGAAGGAGGAGGAGGAGAAGGTATTCTGAATCCCAACAACTGTAAAATTGAATCTGTATGCAGTTGAGCTCTTTAGGGAAAATGTGCTTGAATATAAAATTCATAAACAAGCTAAACCCACCTGAGGGCACCTTCCTGTACACTTTCCCTGAGAGGTGACTTGGCTTACAGAGGTTGGTTAGTGCAAAGACTGATTTTTCATGTATTTTTCTTTTTAAGTTTACTTATTTTGAGAGAGAGAAAAGAGCACACGTGAGCGAGCAGGGGAGGGGCAGAGAGAGGGAGAGACATAATTCCAGGCAGGCTGTGTGCAGTCAGTACAGAGCCCAACATGGGGCTGGAACTCAGAACCATGAGCTCATGACCTGAGCTGAGATCAAGAGTCAGCTTAACTTACTGAGCCATACAGGCGCCCCTGATTTTTCATTTACTAAACAAGCTTCTTACAAATAGATTTTAAAGTAAGAGAGATTAGCCAGCCAAAGTCTATTCCTCATTTGTTGCTTTAGGGAAGACCTTTGCTTTTCCTGGCCCTCAATTAGCTAAGGGGCAATTGAAGCTTTCCATTTTGGACTGCTCTGCTGGGTAATTATGCAGCCCGCGCTGGGATAACAAGGGGACACTCCAGCTTGGACGTTTTCCAGGGTGGAGCCAGCATCTGGCAGAGCCGGCACTGGGCATAGCCTCCTTCCTGGGCGGTGGGTTTTGTGCCTGCAGTGCTTACACACTTGGCCTCTGTCTTCCGTCCTGGAGAGGAGAAAGGGCGTGGCAGAAAAAACCCTGAGCCCGGGGGGGGGGGGGGGGGGGGGGGGGGGGGGGGGACGGTGCTGGTGGGTTGTAACTCCAGTTCCTCCCTGCATTTGTAGCCACATGGCTTTTTAGGGAACGCAGAGTGAGGACAAGCGAGCGATTGCAGACTTTCTTCCATGCTGGCTTCGTCTGGTGACTTCACGTTGTTTGAAAGGGACATGGCAGGGCGGCGTGTGCGGGTTATAGGATTTGGGGCCGGAGAAGAAAGACGGGTGAGCCAGAGCCAGGACAGAAGAGGCGTGCCGACGGGGCGGGGGCGGGGGCCCAGGGGTAGGGAGGGGAAGGGAAGCGGACGGCCCGCAGTTCTGAGTTCCGGGCCGGGAGAGGAGCCGGAACTGGCAGTCACATGACTTCCGGTGCTCTTCCGGGAAGCCCCCCCCCCCCCCCGCCCCCGTCTAGCTGCGCCTGCGTGCTGGGCGCGCGCCCCCTGGTGGCCGCCAGAACTAGCTGGTGAATCCTACAACCAGCCCGGAGGCTGCTGCGTGCCCTTCCCTGATGGAGAGACCTCCATAGCCGCCCAGATGCAGAAACCCCCTGCTCTTTTATCCTCTTGTCTCTCCCGGCCAGTTGGCCGCTCTCTTCAGAGCTCAGACCCTTGTCGCTTGACCTTGGTTGAATTTTCACATAAAGGTATTCATCAGTGTTTTTTTTTTTCTTTGTCCGGAAATCCATCTAAGCATACCAAGACCCATCTCCTTTCAGTTCTCCCAGCCTGCTTCTATTCTCTAGGCTGTGTCTGAGGGCTGAGATGGTCTGGGAAAGTACCCACTCAGCCATACACATTTAAATACTCCTTACGTTAACGCTGTTCATTTTGACAAAGGCATTGGCAAAGTCTGCTCTTCCTCCTTTGGAGATCATCTTTGCTGCCTGTTAACTTTTGTAGACTCTTCTGGTTGGTTGCCTAGTTAAGTTGCCTTCCATCTTGACTCAAGAACCAAGTTCCTATTTCTTATTTTTATTTATTTATTTATTTATTTATTTATTTTTAATATTTATTTATGTTAGAGAGAGAGAGAGCACAAGTTGGAGGGGGGCAGAGAGAGAGGTAGACACAGAATCTACCTCTGGCTCCAGGCTCTGAGCTATCAGCACAGAGCTGGATGCAGGGCTCGAACCCACAAACTGTGAGGTTATGACCTGAGCCAAAGTCCATTGCCCAACCAACTGAGCCACCCAGGCGCCCCAGTTCCTATTTCTTCTAATGGGACCTAGCGTGGCACTCTATTTGATCCATATTAAGTTGGCTTTCCTACCATTAGTGGGTGAAGCCAAATGTCTTAATCAAACCTGAGTGATTAACTCAGGTTAGAAATATATGCACATCCCTGGGACTCCTGGGTAGCTCAGTCGGGGTTGAGCGTCCCGCTCTTGATCTTGGCTCAAGTCATGATCCCAGGGACATGGGATCAAGCCCTGTGCTAAATGTGGAGCCTGCTTAGGGTTCTCTCTCTCTCTCTCTCTCTCTCTCTCTCTCTCTCTCTCTCTTTTACTCTGCCCCACCCTTGCCACAGAGAGGAGCGAGGTGTAGGGCCCGCAGAGTCCTCCCTGATGACCCAGTAGGGTCCTGGCTGAGTTGATGCATTCCTTCTATACCTGCCTACCTCAAGGCCACCATCCATTCAGCGTCATTCATTTTTAGAAACTTTGGACAGTAGACGTGCCAAATACAGGCACGTTGTTTGGGGCCAGGATAAGGCAACCTAATGGCAGGTTTCGCCTTTGCTCCTTTTCCTTTGTTGGCATTTTTATATTAGAACTTTGAAATCATTGTGTGTGCAGAAAACCGTTGGGGAATGCCAGGCCCACCAACGCTGAGCTCCCCACAGGATGACTGTGAGGACTGGCCCGCTGTCTGGCTCTCAGTTCCACCTCCTCCCCTTAGGACTCACAGGCTTGTAGGTCTCTATCCAGAGGGCCTCAGTGGCCATTCTTTGTCTCTGAGGTTACTCCAAATTACTTGCCCCCCCCCCCCGCCCTTCAATGAGGTTGTAAAGATTTATTTGTGGTAAGATCCAGACAACATAAAATTTCCCATTTGAATGTGTGCCATTCAGTGACATTTACTACAGTGATGTTGTGCAACCATCACCACTATCTAATCCCAGAACATTTTTGTCACCCCGAAAGAAAACCACCTACCCACTAAGCAGTCACTCCTGACATAGGCTTACTTTCTTTAACTTATGAGATAACTTGACGTGATCCACCACGTGGGGCAAGGGTACGTCTTACCAATACGCAGTTGTCGCCAGATGCGGGTGAGATGGAGACTCGGCTCTCGGCACTCACTTGCCACAGGCTCGGTTGTCAGGTTCTCGCACCCAGTCTCCAATCGGCTTAACCCCTGCATTTGCTGAAGGTCCACACACCTGAAATTAAAGAAAAGTCACCTATTTCTCTTAAGCGATTGAGATTGCGTCTCAATATTTCTAAGCATGTGTTAAAACTACACATCGCCCAGGACTTCACGGAAGAGCACACAGAGCCGGGGGCGTGTTTTACGTCTGTGCCCCCAGCCCCACCCCAGTAGCCCTTTTTCCTCCCACTCCCAATACGGAAATCCTTGCCACCCCCACCAGAATTCAGAGGAAAGGAAGGCGAGGGAGGAAGACAAGCACGGGTAGTAACAGAATGGTTGCCTGAAAAATAGATCTCCTTCAGGGGCGCCTGGGTGGCTCAGTCGGTTGAGCGTCCGACTTCAGCTCAGGTCATGATCTCATGGTTCGTGGGTTCCAGCCCCGCATCAGGCTCTGTGCTGACAGCTCAGAGCCTGAAGCCTGCTTTGGATTCTGTGTCTCCCTTTCTCTCTGCCTCCCTCCCCCCTCCCCCCTGCCCCCTGCTTGTGCGCTCTCTCGCGCTCGCTCTCTCTCTCTCTCTCTCTCTCTCTCTCTCTCTCAAAAATAAATAAACATTGAAAAACAAACCAAAAAAGTTATTGAGAAAAATAGATCTACTTCAGGTTTTCTCAAACAGCATTTGGAGCATGTTCTTGGGAATAAGCATGTTCTCCGTGTGCGTTTACTTTTCTGTCATTGTTTCCATACTAATTCTTCAATTCATAAAAGGATATTCCAGGTGATGTGCGTAACCGCACCCTGTACATGAGGGAGTGTCTCATTGTCAGTGGCACTCACATAACTGACCCTGGTGGGGAGGAAAAAACCTGTCCACATTCATCCATTAAGCTATCCTTCTAGATGGGCAAAAGATATCAAGGTGCCTGGCCCCCAGAGCTCTTTGTCCTGTCAGTCAAAAGAAAAGCGACGGGTGAAATGAGGCCTTCTGTGACATCCAGAAAACCGGTAGCTGAACTGGAAAGAAGTAGTGCTGAGTATCAGGTGGGGCCACGGGAGAAACAGTTTGTTCCCAGAAAACTCCCCCCACCATCGGATTAAACATTTGCTTTGTAGTCTTGCTCTCATAAAACGTGCAAATTTGTTTTGTGTTTTATAGCCTAGGAGCTATGAAAACAAAGAAAGTGAAATGTTTTATATTTAGACATGTTTCACAGTACAGTAAGAAATAATCAAAGCCGTATGTGAGATCGCAAACGTTGGCAGAATCTACAGAGACACAAAGTACATTCGTGTTGCCAGGAATTTGGGGTCGGGGGCAACGAGAATGGCTGCTGTGGTAGGTATGGAGTTTCTTCTGGGGGTGGCGAGGATGTTCTGGAATTAGATAGCATAGATAGTTGTACAACTCTGTGAACATACTAAAAAATACTGAGTTGTATACTTCCATGGGGTGAATTGTATGATATGTGGACTTTATCTCAATTTTTAAAAATCTGTGAACACTGGGATTCCACAAAAAATAAGTTAATTTAAAATAAGTCTGGGGGTAACAGAAACCCATGGGGGAGGGGAAGGGGGAAAAAAAAAAAAAGAGGTTAGAGTGGGAGAGAGCCAAAGCATAAGAGACTCTTAAAAACTGAGAACAAACTGAGGGTTGATGGGGAGGGGGAGGGAGGGGAGGGTGGGGGATGGGTATTGAGGAGGGCACCTTTTGGGATGAGCACTGGGTGTTGTATGGAAACCAATTTGACAATAAATTTCATATATTGAAAAAAATATATAAAATAAGTAAATAAATGACCCTTCCGAGGAGTCCCACATCTCCTGGGGAAGTGCCTGCCTTAGTATCATCCTGCAGCTCTCAGTTGTCAGTGGGGAGCAACTCTGAACAAAGGCCTCAGTGAAAAAGTAGTAATAGGGTTCAAAAAAAATGAAATAAAATAAAATAAGTCTGGGGGAACCTGGCTGGCTCAGTCAGTGGAGCATGTGACTCTTGATCTCAGGCTTGTGAGTTCGAGCCGCATGGTGGTGTAGAGATTAATTAAAATCTTATTTATTTTAAAAAAAAAATTTAATGTTTATTTATTTATTAAGAGAGAGACAGAGCACAAACAGGGCAGGGGTGAGGGAACAGAGAGAGAGGGACACACAGAATCTGAAGCAGGCTCTAGGCTTTGAGCTGTCAGTACAGAGCCTGACCCGGAGCTCAAACCCACTAACTGTGAGATCATGACCCGAGCCAAAGTTGGATGCTTAACTGACTGAGCCACCCTGGCACCCCAAAAATAAAATCTTGAAAATAATTGAAAAATGAAATGAATCTGGACATGACTCAAGTCTGAGAAATGCAGCTGTAGCTCTGAGGTCGACAAAGTTTGTAAAGGGTCAGACAGTGACTTTTCTTGACTTCGGGGATCAGACTATTCACGTTGTGATGGCTCTTGCAGCGTGGAGGCAGCAATGGCAGGTACATACAGGAGTGTGTGGCTGTGCTCCAGAAAAACGTGGCAGAAAGGTTCGCCGGCTCTGGGGTTTGGCCGAGGGATGGCTGTCGGTGAGTGTACTTTTCAGGATTGGGAATGCAGGTCATGAATGGAGCTCTCTTTACACATTCCAAAGAGCCTTCTTTTATGATTCTCTTGCCACATGAGATCCATTTCTCTTGTCATCTTCATTGTACTTGTCTCCTGGGAGGTGGTTGAACTTCTGGAGCTTGAACGGTCCACCGAGTAGAGGTGCTGGGGCTCCTTCACAGCGTAGGGGTAGAGGACGGTGCGGGATGCTCGAACCACGGGCTCCTTTGTGATGTTCTGACTCGCAGTGATGGTGTGGGGTAGGGTCCTCAGACCCTAATGACCAACTCGAGAAGGGCTCAAGCCTTCACCAAAACTTCCCAAGAGGCGAGGGAGAAGAGTTCTTCTGGAGTGTAAGTGCTAAGGTGCTTATCTTGTTCTGTTCCCTTTTTATTTGTGGAATTCTTCAAGAGCGCAAATGTTCTGTGTCAGTTAAAGACCAGGACTTGTATGTAATTTATTACAAGTGTTTATAATATGAAGTCTTTTTTTGTAATTAAAAAAATTTTTTTTAATGTTTGTTTATTTTTGAGAGAGAGAGCGTGAGCAGGGAAGAGGCAGAGACAGAGGGAGACACAGAATCTGAAGCAGGCTCCAGACTCTGAGCTGTCAGCACAGAGCCCCACATGGGGCTCGAACTCACGAACCGTGAGATCATGACCTAAGCCAATGTTGGGTGCTTAACCGACTGAGCCATCCAGGCGCCCCTTTTTTATTTAAGTTTAAGTTAGTTAACATGTAGCATAGTAATGGTTTCAGGAGTAGAACCCAGTGACTCATCTCTTACATACGACACCCAGTGCTCATCCCAAAAATGCCCTCCTTAATGTCCATCACCCATCTAGCCCGTCCCCCCCACCCACCTCCCCTCCAGCAACTCTCAGTTTGTTCTCTGTATTTAAGAGTCTCGGGGCGCCTGGGTGGCGCAGTCGGTTGAGCGTCCGACTTCAGCCAGGTCACGATCTCACGGTCCGTGAGTTCGAGCCCCGCGTCAGGCTCTGGGCTGACAGCTCGGAGCCTGGAGCCTCTTTCCGATTCTGTGTCTCCCTCTCTCTCTGCCCCTCCCCCGTTCATGCTCTGTCTCTCTCTGTCCCAAAAAAAAAAAAAAAAAAAAAGAGTCTCGTATGGTTTGCATCCCTCCCTGTTTTTACCTTATTTTTCCTTCTCTTCCCCTATGTTCATCTGCAGTGTTTCTTAAATTTCACATATGAGTGAAATCATATATTTGTCTTTCTCTGACTTAATTCGCTTAGAATAAGACCCTCTAGTTCCATCCACGTTGTTGCAAATGGCAAGGTTTCATTCTTCTTGATCGTTGAGTAATACGCCATTGTGTGTATATATATAAACCACATCTTCTTCATCCATTCATCAGTTGATGGACGTTTGGACTTTTTCCATAATTTGACTATTGTTGAAAGTGCTGCTATACACATTGGGGTACATGTGCCCCTATGAATCAGCACTCCTGTATCCTTTGGATAAATACCTAGTAGTGCAATTATAGGGTCCTAGGGTAGATCTGTTTTTAATTTTTTGAGGAACCTCCTGTTTTCCAGAGTGACTGCACCAGTTTGCATTCCCACCAGCGGTGCAAAAGGGTTCCCCTTTCTCTGCATCCTTGCCAACTTCTGTTGTTTCTTGAGTTATTAATTTTAGTCATTCTGATGGGTGTGAGGTAGTATCTCAGTGTGGTTTGGATTTGTATTTTCCTGATGATGAATGATGTTGAACATCTTTTCACATGTCTCTTTGCCATCTGGATGTCTTCTTTGGAAAAGTATCTATTCATGTCTTCTGCCCATTTCTTCACCGGATTATTTGTTTCTTGGGTGTTGAGTTTGGTAAGTTCTTTCTAGATTGTGGATGCTAACCCTTTATCTGATATATTATTTGTAAATATCTTCTCCCATTCCGTTGGTTGCCTTTTAGTTTTGTTGATTGTTTCCTTCACTGTGCAGAAGCTTTTTATCTTGATGAGATCCCAGTAGTTCATTTTGCTTTTTTTTCCCTTGCTTCTGGAGCCATGTCTAGTAAAAAGTTGCTGCAGCCGAGGTCAAAGAGGTTGCTGCCTGTTTTTGTCTCTAGGATTTTGGTGGTTTCTTGTCTTACATTTAGGTCTTTCGTCCATTTTGAGTTTATTTTTGTGTAAGGTGTAAGAAAGTGGTCCAGGTTCATTCTTCTGCATGTCACTGTCCAGTGTTCCCATCACCACTTGCTGAAGAGACTGTCTTTATTCCATTGGATATTCTTTCCTGCTTTGTCAAAGATTAGTTGGCCACACGTTTGTGGGTCCATTTCTGGATTCTCTATTCTGTTCCTGTGATCTCTGTGTCTGTTTTTGTGCCAGTACCATACTGTCTTGATGATTACAGCTTTGTAATACAGCTTAAAGTCTGGAATTGTGATGCCTCCAGCTTTGGGTCTCTTTTTCATCATTATTTTGGCTATTCAGGATCTTTTCTGGCTCCATACAAATTTTAGAATTCTTTGTTCTAGCTCTGTGAAAAATGCTGGTGGTATTTTGATAGGGATTGCATTGAATGTGTAGATTGCTTTGGATAGTATCAACATTTCAACAATATCGATAACGTAAAGTCTTGCTACCGTTAACATAGCACAAGCAATGAGTGTCCCAGTGAGTGTCCCAGACACCGTAATAATTATGCCTTGCTCTAGTAAACATAGTTGACTTGGATATATGAAAACCCAAATTATAAACCTTAGTATTATAAAAGTGCTTTCTCTTTGGAAATAATTCATTGAGGGCGTTCTTTAAAAATTCCGCAAGCACAACTAACGTCCAGATCTTGATCTCCAATAACCTTCTGGAATCAAAGCAACCGGTGCTCCTTGGGAGAATGGCTGGGTTTAGGGCTGGGCCAGGGAATATGCAAAATGAGCCTGGAATGTCTTATAGTGCCAAAAAAGTAAGAAAGCACTGAACTAAATAAGCCCAATGACAGTAGGCACATGTCAAAAGGACACAGGAGCCGTCTTAAAGAGCTTCCTATGACCAGAACTGGAATAGTTAAAACAAGAAAATAATGTTGGATTATAACCTAGTGTATAAAATAAATATTCTTGCGTCCATACTGATATACACAAATGATGGAATAAATGGGGGAGAGAAAAGGCAAGTCTGTGCAGAAAAGTTCCAAATAACCTGTGTAGTTTGTCTGCCCTCAAGGAGGTGGCACACAACTCCCAGCTCTTTAAATATGCACTGTGTAGAGAGGACAGGATGGAAAGGTGGAGGGAGAGAAGGACATATGCTAGCCCCTGCCAGGTGATACGCAGAGATAAGTTGTGTTGACAGCATGACCCTCGATGTCATGTAATGAGAATGGCACTTTACCTTCGTGATCTTACCCCAAATCCTATAACTGCAGCGTAATCGTGACAAAACCATCAGACGGATCCTTGTTGGGAGATGTTCTATAAAATGCCTGAGCGATATTCCTCAAAACTGTTAAGGGCGTCAAGAACAAGGAAATTCTGAGAAGTTGTTCCTTAGGAGAAACTGGGGAGACACAGCTAAATGTAATGTGGTACTCTGGGTAGAGTCCTGGAACAGAAAAAGGACATTAAGTTAAAAAAAATTTGGGGGCACCTGGGTGCCCCCAGTCGGTTAAGCGTCCAATTTCCACTCAGGTCATGATCTCATGGTTCTTGGGTTTGAGCCCCACATCGGGCTCTGTGCTGACAGTGTGGAGCCTGCTTGGGATTTTCTCTCTGTCTCCTCTCCCTTTGTCCCTCCCTCGTTCTTTCTGTCTCTTTCTCTGCCCTTCTCCCTCCCCTGCTCATGCACGAACTCTCCCTCTCTCTCTCGAAAGTAAATAAACATTTAAAAACAGCAACCACAACTAAAAAACAATCTAAATCGAGTGTGGGCTGCAGTTAATATTAATGTCCTCAGACTGGCTCATTAATTATCACAAATGTAGCACATTAATGTAAGTTGTTAATTGTAGGGGACACTGGGTGTTGGGTGTATTGGAACTCTTTTATTGTCATATTTTTTCTGTAAGTCTAAAACCATTCTAAATTTTTTTTAATGTGTGCTTATTTTTGAGAAAGAGAAACAGAATGTGAGCCAGGAAGAGGTAGAGACAGGAGACACAGAATCTGAACCAGGCTCCAGGCTCCCAGTTGTCAGCACAGAGCCCGATGTGGAGCCCAAACCCACAAACTGTGAAATCATGACCTGAGCCAAAGTCGGCTGCTTAACCGACTGAGCCACCCTGGTACCCCTAAAGCCATTCTAAAATGAAGTGTTTATGTAAAATTTTATTCTTGTTTTTTTAAGATTTTATTTTTGAGGGGTGCCTAGGTGGCTCAGTCGGTTGAGTGTCCAACTTTGGCTCAGGTCATGATCTCACAGTTCCTGAGTTCGAGCCCCGCATGGGACTCACTGCTATCAGTGCAGAGCCTGCTGCGGATCCTCTGTCCCCCTCTCTCTCTGCCCCTCCCCTGCTCATGCGTGCTCTCTCAAAAATAAATAAAACATTGGAAAAAAAAAGATTTTATTTTGAAGTGATCTCTACCCCAACGTGGAGCTCAAACTCACAATCCTGAGGTCAAGAGTCACAGTGTTCCCCTGACTGAGCCAGTCAAGCGCCCCTAAAATGCTCTTCTTTTTGTCTGAATGTTTATTTTTGAGAGAGAGAGAAAGAGAGAGCATGAGTGGGGGAGGAGCAGAGAGAGAGGGAGACACAGAATCTGAAGCAGGCACCAGGCTCAGAGCTGTCAGCACAGAGCCCGATGCGGGGCTCAAGGTCACAAACCATGAGATCATGACCTGAGCCGAAGTCCGCCACTTATCTGACTGAGCCACCCAGGCACCCCCAAAATGGTATTCGTATAATGCATTTTGAGTTACTCAGTTTGTAAATATTAGGAACGTACCTTTTGAACAGTGAGTGGGGTGAAATATCTAATCAGCCACCATCTTACTGGACGTGTATTACGTGGGTGGGTGTGCCCTGTGCACTGAGTGTTAAGGGTGTGGCCTGAGGCCAATTTTGCCTTGTCTTAGTAACAGGACCATGTACTTGGTAAATAATCAGTGGACATGAGCAGTCTAGAAAGAAGGTAAGCTTTGGGGTTGAAGACACAGGTTTAAATTCTCATTCTCATTGCGTCAGGCCACCTCAGTTAATGACTTCATGTCCCTGGCCTACAGCAGCCTTCCTCGGAGACTTATTTAAATGCTTCCTAGATATAACATTAATGCATCGGCACAGTGCTGAAGATAAGTAGGTGTGGATAAAAGGAAAAAGTCACTCTTACGAATATAGCAGTAGGTACTGCAGAGTAGTATGTGTGACTCGGTTAAATGAGCAAGACTCAGAACTAACTGCCATGAATTTAGAAGAGGCTGATAGAAGCAGGTTGAAAAGAGAAAACCCATCTTGAAGTTAGGTAAGCACAAGACTCGGGAGGGCTGGGACTGTCCAGATGGGAGGGCGATGTTAGGGCCAGTGGTGGGTGGGAGCATGCTTCCTGTACTGGGGCAGCACTGAGGCCTTGGGCTGCTTTAGGAAGGGAGGTGGAGGGCAGGGACTTTAAATATGGATCATTGTGAACTGATGAACTGGTAAGTCACGGTCAGCCAAGGCGCGGTCAGCCTGTGACTTCTTTGTCTTCTTCACTGAAGGCTTTGCACACAGTAAAACTTCCGGAAATACTTTATCAGTTGTTTGGTAGATTATGTTCCTAATGAGTGTGTAATAAACCCAAGAGTATAAAGAGAATGCAGATAGATATAAAATAGGCTTTTCAGTGGGGTTTTTTCTTTCATTGTTCTGTCTGATTTTATTACGGTTTTAGGGTCGAACAGTGTATCGCACATGCTATGTGATTAGCATAGTTAAATAGACAAAGCTCCATAAAATACATTCACTAGGCTTTCCTGTGTTTCCTCCTTTTAAACGGTAAGGAGGAAGACACCCGAGCCTTTTGGTAGCTTTGAAAGGGCAAGTCTTTGGGGGTGGGGGTTCTAAGCATAGAAGCCTTGGGAATGTTCCCCCTGAGGTCAGGAGTTGTTGATGAAGTAACATGAAATACAAGGGAGCCTTGAGTCAGGGAGGTTAGAGTTGACAGAGCCTGCGTGAACTTGTCCATCACGAGGCAGCAGGCACAGACAGGCCAGCTGCTGTGAGCATGGCTTTGAGGCTCCTCTGTGCCGGAGGCAGCTAGACCCAGGGGCTGCAGCAGGGTGAGGCTGCCCCGTCCCTGGAGGGAGCACCCCGCCGTGTTCCCGCTGCTCCACCACGCGCAGGCAGCCAGCGGGGAGCCGGTAAGAGACTCCCGGATTTGTTCTTAGGCAGCTCGCCCGGGATGGGACCCGTCGCCTCATGCCTCTGCTGCTTCCATGTGTAGTTACGAGTGTCTCTTTTGTTCTCCTGTCTTTACGAGCAGGTTGTCAGCTCAGGCAGCACAGTGGGTGAGATCCGGGGAGGTCTGTAAATGTTTTCCTTGTTTATTGTGCTGCCTGGAAATGAAAAATGATGCAGGTTGGGGTGCAGATTCCAGCTCTGCACGCACGCACGCACGTACGTGTGCAGACACGCGCCTGTGCCGCTTCTGTGCTTCTGGATCCATGCAGACTTCGCAGCTTTCGGTTTGGCAGTTGGCTAAACGTGCTCTGAAATGAGAAGGCAGTGGCTTTCCGTACCGCATTCTGGGCTGCGAGCCATGGTGCCGGTGGGACCGGTAGCCTGGGATGTGGGAGCATCGCTCTGCGTGAGATCGGCGGAAGGCCGGCATGGTGTGAACAGCGTCTCGCCTTTGCTTTTTCTGTGCCAGTAGGAAATTAGCATTTTCATGACCGAGGCACTGACTGCGGATATTGAAAGGAAATGGTGAGTCGGCCACATGGAAATGGGGGGGGGGGGGGCGGGCAGCAAAATCAGGTGTGCACGTTTAGGTATGGAACAATGCTCTGTGGCTAGATTCACACGTAGACTGCTAATTGCAGTGAAAAACGCCTAAATGTAGAAAATGGAATCAGTGTGGTTCTGAGTACTGTGCAGGTCTTAGGTTTTGCTCCCCACTGTGATTGTGACAGCTTAGAGGCATGCCGTTTCTTCACAGGTTTTACTGTACGTGTGCTCTGAGTCTTTACCTTCTATATTGTAAAAGAAAGATTTGTGAAATGCCTTTGCTATTAGCAGATGCTTTTGTGTCTGGAGGGAGGATGCCATTTTCAGAGAAAAATCTGCATGTACGTGTGTGTGTGTATGCTCACACATGCATACACTGTTTGAGTCTGCATTTACTGACTCCCATGGGCAGGCGTTCTTTTAAAATGCATATGTAGTGGCCATGCTGTTGAGAAGTAAAAAGGAAAAGGAGTTTGAAGAAAGGTTTTCAGAAACCTATAAAATGGCCTGCCGCCTTCCACACTGAAGACTTACAGAATGAATGAATGAAACATGTCACGTAAAATATCTGCAAATTGGGTGCAGGTCAGATGAAGGGCTGGCATATTTCCCTTGCGAAGCAGAATCTTTGAGGGGTATTCTATAAATATTTTTCATTATTGTGTTGCAGAAAAGTATTCCACGGACAGTAGTAGGAGGTACATCTCCACATTTGCTTTTTGTCATGCATGGTGGAAGAAATATGGTTTCCTTTTCTCTCTCACATACATACACACTCAAGCTGACACACACCCCTTAAAAATTTGCAGGGTATCCTTATAGATGCACGAACGGAACACACATGTATGTTGGTGTTAACCATACAGGTTGTACGAGGCATCTCTTGCCCAGCTGGAGTGACATGGCCCTGGGAAGCCTGTGCTAAGTGCCCCCTGTTTAACATGGACTGGCCGCTTCCCCCAAATCCACCTTTGAATTTCAGTGGTGTGTTGGGAAGCTGATATGTTATGTGGTTTTTAGAATGCGTTTGCTTTACTTTCACGGCCTTTAATTCTTTGCCTCTTATGTGCATTAAAATTAAAGAAGGTCAAGGTGGTAGAAACCAGGGCTGCTATTTTGTGTCCACTGGATCAACCCGTCTTTCCCTGGTTAGTGGACACTTGGGTTTTCCAGCTGGCTTTTCCTTAGATAATTAGGTCCTTTCTGGGCAGCTTCTAGACAGAGCTGGAGGTCTGACGAGATCCTACAGTTACTTAGTTTTTTGCCTTTAAAAAAACATTTGCAGAATCTCTTGTGTTAATTCTTAAAGTTCACAAGCATTTTCATACACACACACACACACACACACACACACACACACATATCTTGGGCCTGAGCACATTGCATACCATGTTCACTTTACAGTAAGCAAACCGGGGCTTAAGTGCTGGATTCACACAGCCCTTGCGTGCGGTATGGCTGGTTTTTAATCTGTTGGGTTCCTGCGGATTCATGCCACCTCTGACGTTGAAAGGTCCTACAAGGAAGTAGGAGAGGAGATGGCGGTGCTCGTTGGCAAAGCTAGTCTCTTCTGACCTTTCATGTCTCAAATCCAGGATGCTTATAGTGCAGTGGGAAGGAATTGCAGTGTGGACTCCCGAGGGGGCGTGTGGTGCAAAGAATCCCTAACCAGGCTGAGAGACTGGGGACGTGTATCCTGAGCTGCGCGGGTATAACTTGCAGGCTGCCTTTCTGACCCTCCGTTTCTTTGTCCATACGATAAGGAGTTTGGGGCGCCTGGGTGGCTCAGTCAGTTAAGCATCTGACTTCGGCTCAGGTCATGATCGCAGTTCGTGAGTTCGAGCCCCGCGTCGGGCTCTGTGCTGACAGCTCAGGGCCTGGAGCTGCTTCGGATTCTGTGTCTCCCTCTCTCTCCACCCCTCCCCTTCCTCACACTCTGTCTCTCTCAAAAATAAATAAACATTAAAAATAAATAAAATCTTAAACAAAAAATTATTTTTTAAAGTGTAATAAGGGAGAAGACGAGTCCTCACAGGAACTTAAATGTATTATAAAGCAACAAGAATTCAAGTAGTGCAGCAGTGGTTCAAGAACAGACAAAAGTTAATTAATACAAGAGAATCAGTAGCCCAAAAATGAGCTTATTTTTTAATTGAAGATTTAATAACGCATGAAAAACAACAGAAGACAAAAAATCATGTCACGGGGCGCCTGGGTGGCTCAGTCGGTTAAGCGGCCGACTTCAGCTCCAGTCATGATCTCGCGGTCCGTGAGTTCGAGCCCCGCGTCGGGCTCTGTGCTGACAGCTCAGAGCCTGGAGCCTGTTTCGGATTCTGTGTCGCCCTCTCTCTGACCCTCCCCTGTTCATGCTCTGTCTCTCCCTGTCTCAAAAATAAATAAAACGTTAAAAAAAAAATTAAAAAAAATCATGTCACATATGCTGTTGAAAAAAATAGATTAGGAAAAAAGTATATTCTTATTTTGTGTCATCTATCAAGTTAAATTTCATGTGGACTTAGGAGATTTTTTTTTTTTTAATTAACTATAATAAGGGGCGCATGAGTGGCTCAGTCGGTTAAGTGTCCGACTTCGGCTCAGGTCATGATCTCACGGTTCGTGGGTTTGAGTCCCGCATCGGGCTCTATGCCGACAGCTCGGGGCCTGGAGCTTGCTTCAGATTCTGTGGCTCCCTCTCTCTCTGCCCCTCCCCCGCTTGTACTCTGTCTCTTAAATATGTAAACATTGAAAAAAAAAAGACTGAGAAAGCTTTAAAATACTTATTAAAAAAAAAGAAGAAGAAGGAAGGAAGGATAAAGCGTTTGGAATCACTGATTTCTGAGGTCCCTTGAGACCATACTAGTTTTTCATTCGCAGGGACAGAAGCCAGGCACTGCAATCCCCCTTGAGGTCACACACCCAGCCCCCAGGTTGTATTGTCTTAGTGCCATCAACATTCATGGGAAAGAAGACCTATAAATATAAGTCACACACATACACACACACACACACACACACACACACACACACACACACACATATTAATGTCTTTGAGATCCATTTAAAATAAAACGAGCTCCTGTCTGCCAATGGTGTTCCTGCCTGCAGGCTTTGTTGATGGAATAGCAGTGCCCTTGACAGTCAAACCCGTCCGGTGTCCTGTGCTAATGCCTCATAAAGTCAGCTGCTAACAGATGAAGTGCTTTGGGGTATAACTTGCATAACATTTGTTATTTAATGACTCTTGCAAAGTCTAGCCAGTGGGCCCTTAAACATACTCAGAGGCCATTAAAGATGGAATAATTAGAAACTCTAGGAAGGTGTTTTAACATTTATATCCACGTGCATGCACGTATATGTATATATGTGTACAACATAGGCACACTCACATATTAGACATTTTATAGAGTAATAAAGTATATAAGGTAAGCTTTTATGTACAATTAATATATCTAAAGCCTATTGGGTAAATAACCCATTTCCAAATGTGGTTTAGCTGAGTGACAATAATTAGACAATCCAATGTATAGAATTTTGAGAATTTGGGGTCACATACAATTGTGGTAAGAGAAAGACAGCTGAAGCAAATGATTTTCTCTTAAATTATGGGGAGACTAGGGGCGCCTGGGTGGCTCAGTCAGTTAAGCGTTCAACTCTGGGTTTCGGTTCAGGTCACGATCTCAAGGTTCATGGATTTGATCCCCACATCAAGCTCTGCACTGATGGTACAGAGCCTGCCTGTGATTCTCTCTCTCCCTCTCTCTGTGCCCCTCGCCTGTTCGCATTCTCTCTCTGTCTCTCTCAAATATAAATAAACATTAAAACAAAAAAGTAAAAATATAAGGAAGTTCTTTGGTCAGCACAGAGCCCTCTTCGGATCCTCTGTGCCCCTCCCCAACTTGTGTGTCCCTGTGTGTGTGCGCTCTCTCTCTCTCTCTCTCTAAAATAGATAAACATTTAAAAAAGAAAAAGTTTAGGGGCACCTGGGTGGCTCAGTCGGTTGAGTGTCTGACTTCAGCTCAGGTCATAATCTCACACTCTCTGAGTTCGAGCCCTGCGTCGGGCCCTGTGCTAACAGCTCAGAGCCTGGAGCCTGCTTCAGATTCTGTGTCTCCATCTCTCCCTGCCCCACCCCACTTGCGCTATCTCTGTCTCTCAAAAATGAATAAACATTAAAAAAAAATTTTTTAAGAAAAACTTTAAAAATATATAAGGAAGTTCTGTGTATGATGCGTGGCATTGTAAGATACGAATGTCCAGTAGAGGTCCTGTAGACTTTTAGGATTATTTCCACACTTTCACAGTTATATAGGTGAGGCTGCAGCAAACATCTTGTGAAATACTCATGTTCTGGCATGCTGATTTCCCTAGGATCAAATTCTAGATACGGAATTGCTTGGTAGGCTTTTGGAAAATACGCGCAAATTGCCTTCCATAAAGTGCATGCTGTTTGTGCCCTACCACCTAGTAGCCTAGGGCAGTCCTGCTTTCTCAAAACTCTGGCCACATCAGACATTTATTTGTTCATTCATTTATTTATTTTTATGCTTATTTATTTTTTGAGAGAGAACAGAGGAGGGGCAGGGAGAGAGGAGGACAGAGGATCTGAAGTAGGCTCTGCACTGACAGCAACGAGCCCAATGTGGGGCTCGAACTCACGAACCCTGAGATCATGAGCTGAGCTGAAGTTGGACGCTCAACCAACTAAGCCAGCCAGTGCCCCAACTATAAATTTAAAAAAAAAAAAAATGTAATGTTTATTTTTGAGAGAAAGAGAGGCAGAGTGTGAGCAGGGGAGGGGCAGAGAGAAAGGGGGAGACACAAAATCTGAAGCAGGCTCCAAGGTCTGAGCTGTCAGCACAGAGCCCGACACGGACCTTGACCCCACAAACCGTGAGCTCATGACCTGAGCTGAAGTCGAATGCTTAACTGACTAAGCCACCCAGGCACCCACATCGGACATTTTAAAAGTTCTGTGATTCGACAGGAAAAGAGCAATTTCATTTTTAACTTGCATTTGCCCAGTAACTAGCGAAGTTGAGTTTGTGTCTTGTCTAGCCATTTGTATTTTTTCTTTGGTTCATTACTGTTCATATCTTGTGTTCATTTTCCTGTTGGCGGTAGGACCTCTCTCTTCATGATCATTGTTATTTAGGTTGCAGATAGATCCCTGAAGTGCGTTGTGTGCTTTTCAAACATTTAGGGTTGGTTATGCTTAGTTTTGTCCTTTTCTGTGTATAAGTATTTAATAATCATGCCATTGCCCCTGCCTGGTGGTTTTGCACAGTCCATTCCCATCCTGCTGGCTCCTGGCCCCTGGCAGTTGTGTACTAGCCTTTGCGTTAGTGATGTCACAAGCATAACCACCTGGGGCTCTGGGTCTGTGACCTTACTATGAGCTGTAGACTGCCACCTGAAACATTCTACAGAGTTTTTGCAAAGAAGATAAAACTGGTCAGGAAGAGAAGAACATAGGGGTTTCAGAGGAGTGTCTCACGTGATGTTGTAGACAGAGAGTAGGAGTCACAGATGAATGTCTACACCCTAGCTCAGGTTATCAGTAAGTCACGTAGGCTCTGGGGCTGCAGTGTCCTCACAGGCCAGGCAGAAGTACTGGATTTTCTCAGTTATGCTTGCCCTCTGCCAATGGACGTTAGGGTTAGGGTTGTGTGTGCTGAAGAATCGAGAAGTGCCCGCCTACCCAGTACCCCAGCACCTCCGGCCACCTGCTCTGGTTGACAGGAGCCCGTCTGAGGCACAGCTGTCAGACTTCCATACCTGCCAGGGTCTGCTCGCTTGAGCACTTTTCCATGCCTGTGCCTTTCTCCTTTTCGTTCTCCCTCATCAGGATGTTTTTATGTTCATTATAATGTTCCTGTTGTGAGTTTTGCTGTGGCCCACCGCCCCAAAAGCATTTGATTGCTCAGGGTGTAAGTGCGTCCAAGTAAAATACATAGAAGCCATTTAACTATAGATACAAACACATTGGAAAGAGTAAAGGGCTACTCAGTCCCCAGTTAATATTTTTATTATGGTCATCGCTTTGTTGAAAAATTGAGGGGCTTCAGATTGTGTTTAATGGGCAAGGAAACCTAACTGCTTCTGTGAGTTGCGTCGGTTTCTATAGCATTCATGCAACGTGATGTGAAATTGCAAGGACTGAGTCAGGACACGGCTGCGCAGTAGAGCTGACGCCGTCCGCCTCTCATTTAAGACCAGGTCGGGGCATGGAATCTTCTCCCAGGCCTCACAGCTCCAGCATACTGGGTGTGTGTGTGTGTGTGTGTGTGTGTGTTTGCCCCTATGTTTTAATTAGTATTCGATCAGAACCACGGGCTCTGTGGACAGGTCTTTGGGTGACATCAGTATGTTTCTGGTTACTGATCTGTATTTACGTGGTGAGGTGCCAGGAAGCCTGCAAAATGGAATCAGGTACAGAGAGAAGCTCCCTTGAAGGATCTTCTCCTCTGTTGTCAGGGAAGATAATAATATAACAGATTACCGTAGACTTGGTGCTTAAACAACAGACATTTACTTTTCACCAGTTCCAGAGGCTGGAAATCCAAGATTGAAGTGCAGCTGACTTGGTTCCTGGTGAGACCCGTTTCCTGGTTTGCAGACAGCTCTGTTCTTGCCGTGTCCTTACGTGGTGGAGGGCAGAGAGAGGGGCCACAAGCACTTTCCTGTGTCTCTCTCTCTCTTTTTTTTTCTTTTTAGAGAGAGAAAGAGAGCGCGCACAAGTGAGGGGGGGACAGAGGATCAGAAGCAGGCTCCGTACTGACATCAGCGAGCCCGATGCAAGACTCAAACTCAGGAACCTTGAGATCATGACCTGAGCCGAAGTCAGACAGTCAGCCAGCTGAACCACCCAGGTGCCCCTCATGTCTCTTTTACAAGGGCACTCTCCCACTGCTGAGGGCTCCATCTTTATGCCCTAATTACCTCCCCCACGTCCCACCCCCTAACACTATCCCCTGGGTGAGGGGGAGTTAGGATTTAACATATGAATTTTGGAGGGTTACAGAAATAAATACTGTGATGTCAGGTAGTCAGAAGGCCCAAGAAAATCAGCCTGCCGACCTTGGCTTCCTCTCCTCCCTTACTCCCTCCCTCCTTTCTTCCTGTTACCTCACTGAGTCTTTGCTGAAGCCTGCCTTGTGCCAGGGCACTGCGTTAGGCCTACGGACAGAAGTGGGTGTTATCACCGTATCCAGGAGAAGTGATATTCAACGGAAATAATACAGATAAATTGAGTATAGTTTGGGGACAAACAGGTAAAGATTAAATCCTTATGGGGGTTCATCAGAAGAAAAGCTTGTTTGTCAACAGGTCCTGGAAATGGGGGCACCTGGATGGCTCCTCAGTTGGGCATGTGACTTCAGCTCAGGTCATGATCTTGCAGTTCGTGAGTTTGAGCCCCGCATCGGGCTCTATGCTGACTGCTCAGAGCCTGGAGCCTGCTTCAGATTCTGTGTCTCCCTCTCTGCCCCCCCCCCCACTTGCTTACGTTCTGTCTGTCTCTCTCTCTCAAAACAAAACAAAAACAAAAACAGGTCCTGGAAACGCTTCATGGAAAAGATTGGATCTTAAAGAAAATGGGAATGGTGTCCATGGGGCGTATTCTGAAGAGTGTGGATCAAAGCAGAGATATGGAAACCGTGAGGCATAAATGGCAGGGGAGGGCCTTTGGCCAAAATGTATGTTGCAGGAACATGCATCCCTGAGGAGTGGCAGGTGGCTTGGGAGGGATGAGAGGGAGCCTGCAAGATCAAGCATGCAGTCTGGCCTTGATCTGGTGGTGGTGGCAGGAGGAGCCAGAAGTTTCTGGGGGACAGGGTCAGGCATATCTACTTTCCATGCTAATGGTGGCTAAAGCATATGCATGTTTGTAAAATGCAATAAAGGGAGGACAGAAGAAGAGTGGAAATGCCCAGGGTGGCTGATCCTTCCCATGGAATACTTTGCTCACAGTCTGGAAAGGTCACTGCAATGTGGCTTTGCTTTCAGAACATTAATTTGTGCAAGTCGTGAATAGATTCACTCTCAAATTTGTTGAAATGGGCATTTCCCAATGATTTCAGTAGGGTTTGATTTGTAGGTGTTTTTTTTCCCCAAATGTTTATTTTGAGAGAGAGAGAGAGAGCATAAATGGGGGAGGGACAGACAGAGAAGGGAAGAGAAGGAATCCCAAGCAGGCTCCACGCCGTCAGCACAGAGCCTGATGCAGGGCCTGAACCCATGAACCATGAGATCATGACCTGAGCTGAAATCAGGAGTCAGATATTTAACTGACTGAGCTACCCAGGCGCCCCTGACTTGTAGTTTTAAGGAATTTTAATCTTCTACGTCTGCCTAAAGTTGGCTGTCCTTGCAGACAAACACACTACCTTACAGGGTTTTCAGTCAGGGCTGCAGTAAGTGCCTTAGAGCAAGAGGGAACTTTCTGGGGCAGTGCAGTTGTATTTTGACTTGATTGTGGTGGTGAATACACAACTCTATACATTTACCCAAACCTCCCATCGCTTGAATTTTATGGTGTGTAAACAATACCTTGATAAGATTGTGGTGTGGTCATGGGATCGAGCTCTGAGTCGGACTCTGCACTGAACTTGGAGCCTGCTTAAGATTCTCTCTCTCTCTCTCTCTCTCTCTCTCTCTCTCTCTCCCTCCCTCTCTCTCCCTCTCCCTCTCTCCCTCCTTCCTTCCTTCTCTTTCTCTCTCTCTCTCCCTCCCTTTGCCCCTCCCCCTCTTGCATGCATGTGTGTGTTCTCTGTCTCTCTCTCTCTCCCAAAATAAAAATAAAAGATAAAATTGTGGTGGGGTGTGGGGAGGAATAGAGGTGGAGATGTTCTATAATGTCAAGACTTCCCAGATCCATAGCTAGATTTCTAGGAATACAAACACGTGTTTTTAAAAACTTAAGTGGCTCAGGAGAAAAGCTTGTACATGTAGGGCACAAGATGTAGGGTAAACCCAAATTCATGTATCACTTGTTCCCTGTGCCCTAATGTTTGCAGCTTTTAAGTTTTTATCAAGAACAGATCATACCTAATAAAAACTTACGCAGCCTAGATGTTCCCGAAACTATTATTGAGGTAAATGAAGTGTCTGCCATAATACGATACTAACCTGATTTTTCCTTCTGACTGCTTCTAATGATTTGCAGCGACAGGTTGCAGCATTCACCATGGTTCACCCAAGGATGTTCACAAGAGACCATTGCTCCCACTAATAGCTAAAAAGGAGCCATTGCAGTTGTAAAATCATAGCTTTAGAGGAACTCAGCAGGCCCTCCTCTCTGTAAAGTCTCTCCTCTTTTCTCCCTTGGCATTCTCTTCATAGTACTTAGCAAAAGGAGTTAAAATTGTTTAGAAATTAATATCTGCCTTGCCTTTTAGAGCAGGGTTTGACAAACTACAGGCCAAGGCCCAAATCCCCTGGGCCCAGGGTTTGAGAAGCCTTTCTTGGTGGAGAATGAAACATCAAGGCTTTATCCCTCCAAGGCTGGTACCAAGGGGTACTTAATCTCACTGTGTCTTCAGAGGATGATCGTCTGGTTTCAAAGGGACATGCCAAGCCAAGGATTAAAGCTTCAGGCATAGTTTGTAATACTCAGATCAAGTGGTTAGAACAAGGGGAGAGAAGGAATTTGGGAGGGGAGGGTCCCATAAAGCAGAGATTCTCAGCACTGGCTTGACATCCAGATTCCCAGGAAGGCTTTTGCTAAGATAACAGATTTGCAGGCGTACGTGTCCTCATCAGCCCCTACCTCTGCCCCGAGCTGGCTTCTCCTGGAGTAAGTTCGAGGAGAGCTTAGATTTGCATCTCTGTAGCATCATCCCCTACGTTCCTTCAGAATGTTCTTGAGAATTGGAGGGGTGGGTTCAGGAAGCTGCTTTTTTACATATCTTGGAAAGAAATATGGACAGGGTAACCTCATGCCTGGGAGGGTCGAAAGCCTCTGACATTGATTACGTTTCCCCTGTTTCCTTTGATAGGCTTCAAACTGGTAATAGCTTCCCATGAGTTGCGGAAGGAGCTGCCAGGGTCTCAGAAGGCAGAGAGAACTTTTTACTGTATCTCTCGTGGTTTGTATTGTGTGTCCTGCTTCAGGTATTTTCTGGTCGGACGTGGGCTGACCCATGCTGAGAGTGGGGTCCTGGCTGGCCGCAGGTGCAGCTGGACCAGGGGATCCAAACACCCATCAGAAGAGACGGCAGGGTGCGCTGAGACTGTGGGGTGACTTGTGGCACACACTCTTGTGTCCTGAGGTTTCAGAAGACTAATCGTGCCCTGCCGGGTCACCTACTTAAAGCCTGCAGACCACAGTGAGTGCAGTCTATAGCCAGCAGTGGAGCAGTGTCATTGGCCAGCCCCACTTCCCCCTGAAATCTTGATTTGATCAGTTCGGCTAGTTCTAAAACCTTGCAGTTCGGATCGGGCTTGCCCACTTTGAACTTTGCACAGAACGTATTTTTAGGAAAGCTGATAACGGAATGCCTGAAGAAAACTTTGCTAACCGAGCACGTGAAAATGTCATCTTTAGTCCATTTGTGCCTGTTTCTCACTGGTCTGGAGCTTTCATTGGCAGAGAGAATTTGCCTGATTTTGGTTCAATCAAAACAAAACAATTCATCAATTTTCAGGGGTGCCTGGGTGGCTGAGTAGGTTAAGTGTTTGTTTGACTTTGACTCAGATCATCAGATCATGATCTCACGGTTCGTGAGTTTGAGCCCCATGTCGGGCTGTCTACTGTCAGCATAGAGCCTGCTTCAGATCCTCTGTCCCCCTCTCTGTGCTCCCCCCACTCATGCGCCCTCTTGCACTCTCTCTCTCTCTCAAAAATAAATGAAATAAATACATTAAAACAAACAAAAATTTCCAAGTGTCACATCTTGGAACCAGGAACAAGTGTCTCTAGCCACAGAAATGAAAGAGGCCTGGAATAGATTCAAAACACGTGTTCTGAACACAGAGTTGGATGCTTGAGGGGCGGTCACAGACTACAGTCTCTAAATCTAAGTATTTTCTGTGATCGGACACTAGTCCTTCAAGAAATCTGTGCTTGTACATTCTGATTTGGATCCTCTGTGTGTGTGGAATCTCTCTATTAATCTGTTCTCCTCCACTTAACTACAAACGTCTTACCAGTCCCTCTCAATTCAGCTTCATTCCTATTTACCACCCAAATTCCTGCAAGTAAAAAACAAAACCCAAAGGAAGCAAGTCTTTTTATCCATCTGTTAAGATAATGAAGAAGTAACATTCATCTGATTTTCTAAAGTGATTTCTTTCCCCGTGTGGCATTAGAATCACAGAAGAGAGAGCCTCTTTGGGTCTGACGCAGAGGGAATAACTTTAGTGGAGACGTTGCAGTAAAGAGATGACTGGATTGAAAACGATTTCAGCGCCCCTCCCCTCCCAGAAGGTGATTCTGCGAGACACGGAATTGGGACAGGACTCATGGAAACCGCTCTCTCCCTCATCACTAGTGTACCTGTCCATGCATTTGGTAGATGTCGTTTGCATACTCGGAAACTGGGATACGACAGCCAGACAGCCTTTAGCCTCCAGGGGCTCACCATCTGGGAAATCCTGTGGTAGTCTGGCATTTCCAAGGAAAGAGTGGGTGGTGCCATTATCCCTGGGTGTTCATGCTGTTGGAGACGTTTCTAGTCGTTTCCGTCCGTTCATCAGTGAATCGGTCGATTGCCTCTTTCGCTTCCATGCCTTGCCCATCATCGTCACCTTTTCCCACCTTGTTTGGCCCTGAGAGGTGCTGTGTAGACAGAAGACCTTCCTGCGTGTGCTTCACTGCGGCCATGTGTGTGTGCTGGGAGTTCCCTGGGGCACACAAAGATCAGCGGAGACACCAGGGACTCGTTCCGGAGACTTGTACTTGTGGCGTGAGCGTCCCGTGTCTGTCCAGCCACCTGGCTCGTCTGAATGTCCGGTGGCAGTGTTCTTCTTGAGACAGCCTGCCTGGTGGTGTTCCGTGCAGATACAGGGAGAGAAGCTGTGATTTCTAATAAACGGTTCCAGCCTTCGCAAAATCGCCGTCCTCCATACCCGCAGGCAATGGATGTGTGCCACCTAAAACTGTGAATGTCGACCTCCACCGCTTCTGGGAGGCCTGTCTCTGCCTGGAAGGCAGCACTTCCGAGTCCTACCCGCTTGGCCTGTGGAGTCATTTTGTCCCGTGCAGACCTGGCTTTGCCACATACACTCGCAAGTACTGCTCTTGAACCATCTCCGGTACGCCAGCCACCCTGTCCGTCGCTGGCGTCGGCGGCGGGCTGGCTTTGTGAACGGTGGGAGTTAGCATTTTTCGCAATATTGAAATGAAAGGAGGAAACACCCGAGTGTTGTCTTCCACCGGAAGGTTGCTCTGTCTCTCCCCGTCGTTCACTTGGGCAGTTCCATCCCACGGGATTGTGGCGGTACCATAAGCGCCCCGGAGCAGCTGCCACGGGGATGCCCTTCCCCAGGTGGAGGACTGGGCGGCCCTGCCTCGCCGTGCCGCCCTGTGGCGTGGCGTGGCGTGGGCGGGGGGTACGCGGTGCTGCCGCGGAGACCTGCGTTCGGGTCTGCTCCGCCACACGGGGCACTCTCCCGTTGGGGACTCCGCGCAGCGTGTGGCTGGTGGGGGCCGCCACATGGATCCCGCCGCGCGGGGGGCTCTGCCGCCTCTGCCTTGCGTGGCTCCCCCCCCCACCGCGGTATCCCATGGTGAGGAAATGAGGCTTGGTGACACACTGTCTCTTGCCGATGTCACACAGCTGGTAAATGGTGCTGTGATGGGAAGCGTCTGCCTAGCGAAACCCCAAATGAAATGTGGGCCAGAGCCTCACCATGGCCTCAGACACTGAAGTGCATCAGGAGGAAGAGCCGTGAGCAGGAAATGTGTGTCCAGGTCACAAGTGACCGTGTGTCCCTCTCCTCTCATTGTCCCTCTAAGTACATAGGAAAGGAGGACCCTGTGGTACGCGTCACGTAAGTCATCCGAGAGCTAGAAATGTTTCTCTTTTCCTTGATGGAGACAATGGTTAACCCTACTTGCAAAGCAGTGCTGAATTAATTAGTGATTGCAGAGCAGTCTAAAAATGTTCACTTATGATGGGAATGTTCACCTGCAAAGTTATTTCTCTGAGAACCTGACTGGCTGCATCTCAGAAAATGCAGCCTCGCAGGGCACCTGGGTGACTCAGCCCGTGAAGCATCCGACTCTTGATTTGGGCTCAGGTCATGATCTCACAGTTTGTGAGTTCGAGCCCTGCGTCAGGCACCGAGCTGACAGTGTGAAGCCTGCTTGGGATTCTCTGTCCCTCCCCAGCTTGCTGTCTTTCTCTCTTTCTCTTTCTCTTTTCTCTTTCTCTCTCTCTCTTTCTCTTTTCTCTTTCTCTCTCTCTCTTTTCTCTTTCTCTCTCTCTTTCTCTCTCTCTCTAAGTAAATAAGTAAACTTAAAAAAAAAAGAAAAGAAAAGAAAAAAGAAAAGAAAAAAAAAAGAAAAGAAATGGGGTACCTGGGTGGCTCAGTCGGTTAAGCGTCCGACTTCGGCTCATGTCATGATCTCACAGTTTGTGAGTTCGAGCCCCACGTCCGGCTCTGCGCTGACAGGTCAGAGCCTGGAGCCTGCTTTGGATTCTGTGTCTCCCTCTCTTTCTGCCCCTCCCCCACTTGTTCTCTCTCTCTCTCTCTCTCTCTCTCTCTCTCTCTCTCTCTCCCTCCCCCCCCTTCTCCCCTCCCCCCCTCAAGAATAAAAAATAAACATAAAAGAAAGGGGAGGGAGGAAGGGAGGAAGGAAAGCAACACAGCCTTGCTCCTTACCATTGTGCACAGTGACTGAAAGCAGCAGATGCATTTGTATGTTGATGTTTGGGTGACCGTGTGCCATGGTGCATGCAATATTTGCTTGTGAGGCTTCAAGAAGATAGCCTGGTCTCCTGCCCTCCGTGGAGGCGCTTATAGGCCAGTGAGGCGAGTGGAGACTGTGAACCACGCAAGTATTGGAGAGTGAGAGCAGTCCTGGGCTACGGGTCACCAGGAGCAGAGGGCCTGTGTGAGACGGAACAGAAACCTGTGGCCCAGAGAGAGGAACCCAGGGCCACAACAGGGCTCATCACGAGCAGAAAGAACCTGGAAATAAAACCGTTACTTCTCGGATCTAGAAAGCACAGTTAGACATGGGGCTGACCGGCCGCATCCCCAAATCAACAACGTAGATTTGAATAATACCAGTGTTGATGGGATTCCCTGGGCATTTGGTGTGTGTGTGTGTATGTATGTGTCTGTATATAGTCTTTCTCCTTTTGGACTTCTGGTCATTTCTGCCCCTATCACAGGGTGTCTGGGGTCCTGAGCAGCATTTATGTGGCCTTGGGGCGGGGCGGGGGGTGGGGGTTCCTCTTCAGATGAGGTTTGTTTTGCTTCGCTGCCCTGCCTCAGACCTTTCATGGCAGCAGGCAGAGGAGAAAACAGCCAGGCGCTGGGGGGAGAGAGAATCCCAAGCAGACTGCATGCTATCAGTGCTGGGCCGGACTTGGGTCTCAAACCCACGACCATGAGATCATGAACTCAGCTGAAATCAAGAGTCAGATGCTGACTTGACTAAGCTACCCCGGCACCCGTCAGCTTTTATTTTAAAGTCTATTTATTTATTTTAGGAGAGAGAGAGAGTGCACACCAGCAGGGGAGGGGCAGAGAGAGAATACAGATGAGGTTTGTTTTGCTTTGCTGCCCTGCCTCAGACCCAGGCGCTGGGCTCCCACCTGCCCAGGGGTTGCAGGTGTCCTGGGAGCCTCCTCCTGGAGCAGGCTTCTCCTTGATAAGGTGTCATTAGCATGTTCTGCATGACAGTGAGTGACCTGAGCTGCATATCAATTGCTGGGAGTCTGGAATGCAGCTGCCTTTTAAATGTTCCTTTGTATGGCTTGACTCACTGTTCCAGGCATTCCTAGGAGCTAAATGGTTAGGTGCCTTTGCTGGCAAATCCTTAAGACTTCTTATTTTCTTACTCTGTGTGGATCTTTCTATCACCATTTCTATCACCATTGACTTTATCCTTGAAAATTTTTTTAATTTTTTTTAAATGTTTATTTTTGAGAGAGACAGAGAATGCGAGTGGGTTCGGGGCAGAGAGAGAGAGGGAGACAGAATCGGGAGACACAGGCTCCGGGTTCTGAGCTGTCAGCATAGAGCCCGATGCGGGCTCAAACTCATGAGCCATGAGGTCATGACATGAGCTGAAGTTGGACACTCAACCAACTGAGCCACCCAGGAGCCCCTATCCTTGAAAAATTTTTCAACATTTAAAAAGGAAGGGCTCCGAGGTGCCTTGTTGGCTCAGTCAGTTCAGCGTCTGATTTCAGCTGAAATCATGATCTCATGGTTTGTGAGTTGGAGCCCCGCGTCGGGGTCTGTGCTGACCTCAGAGCCTGGAACCTGCTTCGGATTCTGTGTCTCCCTCCCTCTCTGCCTCTCCCCTGCTCACTCTCTGTCTCTCAAAAATAAACATCTAAAAAAATCGTTTTTATTAAAAAGTTATTTTGAAAACTTCTAGTTTCTCTTAGTGTGTACCTAGTATGTATGTTTTTCTTGCATATCTAACTTTCTGAAGCTGGGTTAATATTTTAAACTCTTTTGCTTGGCTGTTTTGTCACCGTGCATCTTCGAAGCCGAGGCCGTGTCTTCAGCGTCTTGAAAGCAGAGACCACACCCGCCCTCTCTCAGGGCCCCTGTGGGACTTGAGCTCTTCGGACTTCTCCCAGATGTGGACGGCTTCCAGCTTCTAGGTGCGGCCGGGGCCAGCCGTGTGTGGCTGTGCTCACGGCAGCACAAGGTGGGGAGCCGCCCCCGGCTGGCTGACGACGGGAAGGGGAGGGACTTGGGCATGGTCAGGGTTCTCCTCCAGAGCATCCGCTGAAGCTGAGGGGCCCTTTCCCCGAGGGACACGGTCAGAGGGACACGCGCCGGGCACTGGACTTTGTCGTGCAGCAGCCTGGCTGGGGTTGGGGCATCCATAACACCCAGGCCGGGCATCACATCCCAGGAGGCAGGCTCGCTCCTGGGCCCCAAGGGGGTGCTGGAATGAGGGGGAAAGCCTTACCTAGCTTGTTAGAGGGGGACGTCACTTACGGGCACCGGTGCTCTGTCTTCTGGTTCCCCCCCGGCTGCCCTCGTTAGAGTTTGCTTTAACAGCTCTGAGGTGATCTCGTCAATGCCAAATTGCTCTTCCCTGAATGGAACGGTCCTTCAGAGGCTCCTTTTCTTACTGTGTCAGGTTGGAAGGAACTGTGCTGGCAAAGGCATGGCAGGCTGCTCTGTCACAGAGTTGAGAGTGCTTAGCCCGTGAGTGAGCGCTGCTTGCAGCGCAGAGAAACGTGCTTGGAGCGTGTGCCTCCGTCCGGGTTTTGCGGAGACCTTCCTGTGTGTGCGTCTGTGCGTACTGAGCACACGCGTATGTGCATCGAATGTGGCGGTAGAGCTGGGAACAGGTAGCAGTATGGAATGATCAGTGAGCCACTGCAGCGCCCAAAGTCTTTGTTTTTGTCTCTTGTTTTAAATTTTATTTGAGAGAGAGAGAGAGAGCATGAGTGGGGGAGGGGGCAGAGGGAGAGAGAGCGAGAGTGAGAGAGAGAGAGACAGACTCTTAAGCAGACTCCACACTCAGCACAGAGCCCAACGTGGGGCTCGATCCTTTGACCCTGGGATCACGACCTGAGCCAAAATCGAGGGATCAAGGGTGGGACGGTCAACCAACTGAGCCACCCAGGTGCCCCATGTTTTTCTCCTTTTTAATAATATACGACTGATTGGGGTGCATGGGTGGCTCCATCGGTTAAGCGTCCAACGCTTCCTTTTGGGTCGGGTCATGATCTCACGGCTTTGTGAGTTCAAGCCCCACATCACACTCCACGCAGGCAGCATGGAGCCTGCAGGGGATTCTCTCTGTCTACCTCTCTCTCTACCCCTTCCCTACTCACGCTGCCTCTGTCTCTCTCAAAATAAATAAAACTTTAGGAGAAAAATAATATACTACTGATTTTAAAGGCTTTATTCATAAATTGATTTGAGGCTCATGTTAGAAAGCTCTATGCCTTTTTGTAAATGGCAATTTTCCTAAATAAGCCACATAAAAATACTGTTACATCAAGAAATAAATATTTCTAAATATAGCCATATGAGATTTTTCACCAGTGTTGTTTTTAAAAATGTGTAAAGGGGACTCCTGGGTAGCTCAGTCCGTTAAGCATCTGACTTGGGCTCAGGTCGCGATCTCGTGGTTCCCGAGTTGAAGCCCCACGTCAGGCTCCGTGCTGACAGCTCAGAGCCTGGAGCCTGCTTTGGATTCTGTCTCTCTCTCTCTCTCTCTCTCTCTCTGCCCCTCCCCCAAACGCTCTCTGTCTCTGTCTCTCTCTTTTTCTCTCTCTCAAAAGTAAATAAACATTGAAAAAAATTTTAAGAGGTCTGAACCTTTATAAATAAATAAATAAAGTGTGAATTTTCTTGCCCCACAATGCAACTTGTGTCTGCAAGTACATGTCTGTACCTTAAGTGTGTGCGTGTGATTTTAGTATTTCCCGTCCTGTTACGTGAGGTAGCAACATGCAGCCTCCTGTGTGTGCTTGGACTAGATACCTCGCGTCACGAACGGCGGGGACAGGTGTGGGAAAACGTATCTGGCTTTCATTCCCGAAAATGAGTTAAGAAGGTCATCGAGATCTGGATCTAGTCCGGTTTGGAGAGATGCGGCTTGGCATCGTGCGCTCACTTGTACACTTTCTCCCTGTAGACAAGCAGATGTCCGACGGCCGGCAAGCGGTGCGGCAGGACAGCAGGACTCCCGGACGCCGGCCCAGCTCGGTCAGCCGTCTCCCGCCTGGGGGGCTCCGGAGGTGCCCCCGGAGGCCCGAGGCCGAGCGGGGACCCTCCCTCGAGACTACAGATCCTCGGAGGGCGCGCCCTCGGCCCCGCACACCCGCGGGCAGGAGCCCAGGCCCTTGAGCGCCGCGCCCGTCCCCAAGCAGCCAGCCCCGCGGAGGCCGCCACCGCCACCGCCGCCCAAGCGTGAGCCCGGGCAGTTGGGGGGCCTGGCCGGCGGCACCCCCAGCGGGCCCCCGCCGTCCCCCGAGGCCCCGGACGCGTGCGCCCCCCGCCCGGCCCTCGGCCAAAGGCCCGAAGACGGCGAGCGCGCGGGGAGGCATGTAGACGGTCACCGGGCCGGGCCTGAGCGCCAAGCCCCGCTCCCTTCCTCGCTGCGGGCCCCGCGCCCGGCCGCCATGGAGACTTCTCGCTCCCCTTCGCCCCAGTTCGCCCCGCAGAAGCTCACAGACAGACCTCCCCTGCTGGTCCAGGACGAGAGTTCCACCAGGTAGGGCCCTGGCCCCGGGCCTGCCCTTCCCTGGGCTCCCGCGGGAGGTGTCCCTGGTGTCCTTCCTGGGCAGTGTGGGCGGTGTCTGGACCCCATGGGGGACAACCCACAGCTCCAGGGGTCACGTGGATTTTTAACTTGGGGTCGGGGCGGGGGTGCCCTGTTCTCCAGGAGCAAAGGGGATGTGCCGCAGGTGCGGATTGTCCTCTGTCCCTGTGGTCCAGGCCCAGCGGTGGTGTGTGCCTTCCCTCCGGGCATCTGCCCATGAGGGCTGTGCTTTCCCTGAGCACTTGTCTGGTTGGAGAGTCCGGTGTGCAGTAAGCCTGACGCCTTCAGGAGACTTTGGTGTTTTTCATAATGTCCGGTATTTCCACACGTTTTGTAGGTTTATGTTTCTATTTTTGAGAGAGAGTGTGAGCAGAGGAGGGGCAGAAACAGAGGGGGAGACAGAATCGCAAGCAGGCTCCACGCTGTCACTGCAGAGCCCCAGCCAGGACTCAATGCGGGGCTCATGTGGGGCTCACGCGGGGCCTCACACGGTCAAACTGAGATCAGACCTGAGCCAAAATCAAGAGTTGGACGCTTCACCGACTGAGCCACCCAGGTGCCCCAACACATTTTTTTTCTGTGTCATATGTGAAAAGCAGGGCTGGTATACACATGTTATAAAGGCAGAGGAAAAACCTGTTCAACTCCATGGCGCTGCTGTTAGAATTTCCGACGTGGACTTGTCTGCCGTGCCCGTGGAGACGTTGATAAATATGGTCAGGCAGGGACCGACCGGTCCCGAACACTGAATGTTTCCCTTTGCCGTCCTCTCAGAGTGCCTTTGAAGAACTGGGAAAGGGCAGAAGTGCAGAATTTTCATCTTGCTCGCTAGGGCCATGGTTGTCCATCTGGGGGAGGGTGGCTTTGCCCCCGGGGGGGCATTTGGCTGTGTCTGGAGAGGTTTGGGGGGTCGCAGCTGAAGAGCGAGTGTTGCTGCTGGCATCCAGCGGGCAGAGGCCGGGACGCCTCGCATCCTGCAGTGCACAGGTGAGCCCCGCAGCAGGGAATGCTCTGGCCCCGATGTCCCCTGCTGTCCAATATGGTAGCCACAGTCACATGTGGCCGTAGGAATGGAAGTTAATGAAAAACAAAATAAATTCTGTGCATCAGCTGCACCACGTGTGGTTAATGGCACACATGCCATTTATTTCCATCATCCCAGAAAGTTCTATTGGACCTTTTTGTTGTAGAGTCTCAAGCCGTTCTCTTTTTTTTAAGTTCATTGATTTATTTTGAGAAAGAGCATGAGCACGGGAGGGGCAGAGAGAGAGTGAGAGACAATCCCAAAGCAGGCTCCACACTCTCAGCACAGAGCCCAACGCAGGGCTCAGACTCCAGACCCAAGAGATCATGTCCTGAGCCGAAATCAAGAGTCAGATGTTAAGGGGCGCCTGGGTGGCTCAGTCGGTTGAGCGTCCGACTTCGGCTCAGGTCATGATCTCACGGTTCGTGGGTTCGAGCTCCACGTCGGGCTCTGTGCTGACAGCTCAGAGCCCGGAGTCTGTTTCACATTCTGTGTCTCCCTCTCTCTCTCTCTCTGCCCCTCCCCCACTCACGCTGTATCTCTCTCTCTGTCTCTCTCTCTCTCTCTCTCTCTCTCTCTCAAAAATAAATAAACATTAGGGCGCCTGGGTGGCTCAGTCGGTTAAGCATCCGACTTCGGCTCAGGTCACAATCTCACTGTCTGTGAGTTCGAGCCCCGCGTCGGGCTCTGTGCTGACTGCTCAGAGCCTGGAGCCTGTTTCCGATTCTGTGTCTCCCTCTCTCTCTGACCCTCCCCCGTTCATGCTCTGTCTCTCTCTGTCTCAAAAATAAATAAACGTTAAAAAAAATAAAATAAAATAAATAAATAAACATTAAAAAAAATTTTTTTAAAGAGTCAGATGTTTAACCAACTGAGCCACCCAGGCGCCCCTGTTCTTTTCTTTCCACCTTGAAAATAACTCAGCAGAGAGGACACCACTGATAGCATCCTGTATCTCCACAAGTGTGGCCTCGTAACCACAGCTTCATCTGGGGGCCACGTCTGTGCTCTGTGTCATGCAGACTGTGGGCACCACTGAGATAACCTGTCAGTGGGAGGCAGCGTTGTCCGTTCTGAAGGGAAGAAGAAGCAATAACGTGGTCTGTGTGGCGGGCCAAGTGTGCGACACTGTTCCAGGCGAGCTGGCCTGGGCCCCTCAGGCCGCCTGCTTCTCGGGAGCTGGTCTGAGCTCCGCGGGCTCCTCGGAGAAACAGCCATGTGTTCCCACAGTGCTCGTGACCTGCGTCGGCTCAGGACGTAGGGAGTGGGTTTCATTTTTTTCTTGCCTGAAGCCAGTGTTGATTTTCTCATTCTGTCTTTTCCAGGAGCTTGAGAGGGATTTCAGTAAACAGGGACAGTGCCTATTGAAGATACTGGGGGGTGATGGGTACCCACATTATTTAGTGTCCCCACCCATCGTGTCTTTTGGGTCGGAAAAGGTTGCCTGTGCACCATGTCCCCTGCTGTATGAGTGCTCGCAGAGGGCCCGAATCCGGGTCAGTGTCTATACCCAGACCCACATGTGTACACTTTGTTCTTAGGAAGCTCAGTGAGGCACATGGTGGCCGTGCCACCTCCAAGAGCTGCTACCCAGAAAGTCGCTCACAGTGCACTGAATTAGTCACCGTCCCCACGGTGTGCCCCATCGGTCAATCCTGGTATGAGAGCGTGCGATCCCAGTGACCTGCAGGCTGAACAAGAAGCCGGGGAGGGGTCCTGGCCCTGCTCTGTATCCACGGTCAGCTACCGATGGGTCAGCAGGGGAAGGGTCAGGGTCCCCCTGTGTCAGGGCTTCCTGAGCTGCCGGTCATTTGGGCTCAGCTCAGAGATACTGTTCTTGGGGCGCCTGAGTGGTTCAGTCAGTTAAGCATCCAACTAAGCGTCTCATAGTGCGTGAGTTCGAGCCCCACGTCGGGCTCTGCGTTGATGGCGTGGAGCCTGCTTGGATCGATCCTCTATCCCCTTCTCTCTGCCCTCCCCCACTCTCAAAAATGAATAAACGTTTAAAAATTTAAAAGAAAGGGGTGCCTTGGTGGGGCAGTCAGTTAAGCGTCCAACTTCAGCTCGGGTCATGATCTCACGGTCCCTGAGTTCGAGCCCCACGTCGGGCTCTGTGCTGACAGCTCAGAACCTGGAGCCTGCTTCCGATTCTGTGTCTCCCTCTGTCTCTGCCCCTCCCCCACGTATGCTCTGTCTGTCTCTCTCAACGATAAATAAACATTAACAAAAATAATTTTAGAAATAAATAAAAATGTAAAAGAAATTGCCCTGCTCTCTGCTGACTTGGATCTCTTGAGCAGAGCTGCTCGCCTCATCTCCCTCCATGTCCGGCCTCTCCCTCCTTCCAGCTACCCCTTGACCATGAGTGTGCACGCGCTCCTGCCTGCTGGGGCGCCAGCCAGGGTGCAGGGCAGGCTCCCACCTTCACGCGCTGTTGAGCCGTCCCTGTGTGCCAGGCCCTGAGCCCCCAGCAGGAGTGCGGAGAGAGGAGAGGAAGCATTCCTAGCCTCTGAGGGATTTCAGAATGGGCATTCCTACCAAAACAAATGTTTCAACTCGTGTGCTAACACTAGGTAGCTGACTTTTTTACTTATTTGTTTTTCCAACATTTGTTCATTTTTGAGAGAGAGAAAAGTGTGAGTGGGAAAGGGACAGAGAGAGGGGGAGACACAGAATCGGAAGCAGACTCTAGGCTCCAAGGTGTCAGCACAGAGCCCGACACGGGGCTCGAACCCACGAGCCGTGAGATCATAACCTGAGCCGAAATCGGACGCTCAGCCGACTGAGCCACCCAGGTGCCCCTAGGTAGCTTACTTTTAAATCTTTAACAGTCGTCTGGGGATTTTTTGCTTAAACTTCAAACGGTCCTCTGCTCCCCCATCTGCCCCTACCCCACTTGCACTTTCTTTTTCAAAAATAAACATTAAAAGAAAAAAAACATAGGCAATCTTTCTAGAAGTCTCCCAGCGGCCCCAGAACCACGCAGGCACCCGTGGGTATGTACTGGCCCTGCTTGGAGAGGCAGCGAGGGAAGGCTCTAATGATAACTGTGAAAGGAAGCCTGTTGCAGGTCCCCCGACAAAGGAGAATGTCACCGAGCAGGGCCTGTTAATGTTTGCACTATTATCCTCATGAAAACGCGTGTTAAACCACCCTCCTCTCAGTCAGCAAGCCCAGGGATACACCCCCGGCTCCCCTAGGGGTGTGGGTGATTTTGAAAATGGAAAAGGTGTCCAGACGCTCAGGGTCAGGAACGCAGGCCTCCTCGACCTCCATTCCCCGTCCTGGGTCTGTGATCACGGAGGCTCCTTCCAGCTCAGTGGCCAAAGGTCTTTGAGCCTGGGTTCCCCAGCCGGAAGAGCAGGTGAGGGACCAGCGGGTTTCTCTCCCGGGTAGGCGTCGACGGCAGGGCTCACTTTGCGTTTTCAGCACACGGCTCTTCTCTTTCCAGAATCGAGCGGGTGATTGACAACAATACCACTGTGAAGATGGTGCCCATCAAGATTGTGCACTCGGAGAGCCGGCCTGAGAAGGAGAGCCGCCAGGGCCTGGCCCGTGCCACCGAGCTGCCCACACTGCCCAGCGGGCTGGAGAAAGACCACATCAAGACCCTCAGCACCTCGGAGCAGTTCTACTCCCGCTTCTGCGTGTACAGCCGCCAGGGCGCCGAGCCCCCGCCCCAGCCCCCCGAAGCCCCCGCGCCCACTGCCAAGGACAGCGGGGCCTCTCCGTCCGGGCTCAGCTACGTGAAGACCAAGGAGAGGACAGCCGAAGACCTGAAGTCAGAAGAGCTGGCCCGGGAGATCGTGGGCAAGGAGAAGTCTCTGGCCGACATCCTGGACCCCAGCGTGAAGATCAGAACCACCATGGACCTGATGGAGGGGATCTTCCCCAAAGACGAGCACCTGCTGGAAGAAGCCCAGCAGCGGAGGAAGCTGCTCCCCAAAGTCCCCTCTCCTGGGACCACGGACGAGAAGTGAGTAAGCACCGCCTTCAGGGGCGCGGTGTGGCCGCTTGGTGCGCTGCTCCCTCTTAGCATCTGGTTCGCTCCAGGGGGCAAGTGCCTTCTCCGTGTGTCTGTTTTCATGATTGCTTCTGGGGGGCAGGTTTCCGAAAGTACTGCCCAGTGCTTACTTAGCACGTTTTGGCCGTCCGGGGACCCTCCCAAAAGAAGCGCTAAGGCCCGTGGCTGGGGATGACGACTCTGAGGCCTGGCAAAGATGTGAGGATAGCGCAGCTCCTGCGATGCCCGCAGGCGCCTCTCAGAAGACAGCGCTTCTCAGCTGGGCCGTCGTCTCCCTCCAGGGGACACTTGGCAATGTCCGGGTACGTTTTTAGTTGTCGCCCCCGCGAGGTGCTCCCGGCATCCTGTGGGTGGAGTCAGGGAGGCTGCCCAACACCGTGCGGTGGACAGGACACCCCCACAGCCCCAGGTGTCAGTCACGAAGGCTCCTGAATGTCCTAGTTACTAAGGAGGCTTTCTGTTCCCGCTTGTGGAACGGAGCGAACGGATGCATTTCCACGGTTTGGGGGAACGTGCTTTGCGACCTGTCTCATTCCGTGGGAATGAGACACACACAGGCGTGTGCTCACATCTGTCCTGTTTATATCCATTGTGTCCGTACACGTCGTTAACTGACAGTAGGTGGGAGTGCCCGTGAGATGCCCGAGAGAGGGGCAGAGGGGGTGAGTCGGATCAAAGCAAGAGGGAGCAGACACGGCTGCAGCCAAGGGCTGCCCCTCCGCCCCCCTTTGGCGGTCCCATCCCCCGGCTGTTGTCTTTTGGTTAGCGGCCCCATTGGCTCGTCGGGACCGAGGCCGTGAGCTGGAAGGGGGCACGTGCGCGTAGGGTCACAGCCAGTTGCGGTTCTGACCTTTTTACGTAGGAGAGAGGAGCCGAGCGTGCCGGCGGCCATGTCCCTGGCCACCAGTTCCACGTACTACAGCACTTCGGTCCCCAAGGCGGAGCTGCTGATCAAGATGAAGGATCTGCAGGAGCAGCAGGAGCCCGAGGAGGATTCGGGGAGCGACTTGGACCACGACCTGTCGGTGAAGAAGGTAGGAAAGGCCGTTGCCAATGAAATCGTGCTCGTTGGCAGAGAAGGGGCCGCACGTCACGGTCCAAGTAATCTGTGCCTTCCACCCTAGTTAAAATGCTGCGGACTTCATTCTGTGACCTTCGGCAAGTTACCTGTTCTCTTTGAATATCAGGTTCTAATACCTGCAGCCAGGAGATCACAGTCCCCACATAGTGCTTGTAAAGTGCTTTGTCCACCAAGCAGCGTCATTTCTTGTCTCCTAGAACTCCCAGGCGCTTAGGGGTACAGCAGGAGACCAAACAGAACGGAGCCCTTCCTTTCCAGAGGGGAGCCTCTGTTCAGCCCACATGAAAACAAATACACAGTAGGGGGTCGGCACACTGCAGCCTGTGGGCCACACCTGGTTTTGTGAGCAAAGTTGTATTGACGCACAGGCACATTTATTCATTTAGAGACGCTCTCTGGTGGCTTTCCTTCCACAGAAGCAGGGTTGAGTAGTTGCAGCTGACCACGCCACCTGGAACGTCGAGGATCTTTACTGTCTACCGCTTTATGGAAAGAGTTTGCCAACGTTTAATGTGGTACATTGGATGGTGAGAGAATCAAAACAGAGTGAAAGAATCGAGTGAAACAAAGGAAGGTGATTCTAGAGAGGGCTCCGGCGAGGGGATGATTGAACAGCGACCTAGAGTGGCGTGAAGGGTGAGCCGTGTGGATATCTGGGTGCACTGGGGGAAGGGGACCAGCCGCTGCGAAGGTCCTGAGGTGGTAGGCTCGTGACACATTGGAGAAGCAGCAGTGGCTTTAGCTGGAGCTATGTGGACCAGGAGGGTAGGACTGGAGATAAAGTCAGAAATGAGGTCAGGGACTACATAGTGAGTGGCCATGAAGTCATGGTAGGGACAGCATTACTGCTGTCAGTGTCAATGGCATTACTGCTCTGTTAGCTTTAAATCTCCATGATCTGTCAGCACGCCAGACCTGTGGCATCTAGGTGATTACCTAGTTTTTTAGGAAGGCCTTAGCATTAAACAGATGACGGGATTGCCAAAGAAAGTCCGTTTCGGAGGCTAGCACGTACTCTTTATTCCAGGGCCTTGAGCCCGTCAAATACTACCAGGGAAAGAAAAGGAGGGAAGCAGCCTTTTGTGAGCATTTGCCATATGCTTAGTACTTTGGAAAACTGCTTTCATAAAACAAACACTTTTTTTTTTTTCTTTAACAGAAATCTTAGCAAAAGATTATGCGTGTATAGTTGGTGGTTTAAAAACACCACTGGCTGATTTCAGATATAATAGAAGAAATATTGTGACCCATGCCTGAGAGAAATTTACTTTCAGTTTGGGGAATATTTGCTTTTTTGTTCAAGGGAATTAAAGGGAATAAAAGATAAGAATTTTAGTCCTGGGCTTGTATCTGGCTTCCAATCACATATCCAATTTCTTTCTTTTTTCTTTCTTCTTTTTTAATGTTTATTTTTGAGAGAGAGAGACAGACAGACATACCAAACGTGAGCCGGGGGGGTGGGGAGAGAGAGAGGGACACGCAGAATGTGAAGCAGGCTCCAGGTTCTGAGCTGTCAGCACAGAGCCTGACGTGGGGCTCGAACCCGCGAACAGCAAGATCATGACCTGAGCCGAACAAAGGCAGACTCTTTTTACGACATGGCCTTGTTTCTCGTGCTGTGATGAGTTTGGGGTGGGGCACGCCCTGGTACTACCCAGCCTTCATCTGGGTGGCTCTTTTCTCTTTCTGCTTTTGGGAGGCTCAAGTTGCTGGGCAACTGCCTCACCTTAGATGACTGCTTTGGGATTGAGATGAATCCCTGTGAACTTGGCTCCTGACAGCCTACTCCCCGCACCCCCCCAACCTACTCCGCATGATTATATTCTTGGGTTTTTTTAATGTTTATTTATTTTGGGGGCCGGAGGAGCAGCAAGAGAGGGGGCCAGAGGATCCGAAACAGGCTCTGAGCTGTCAGCAGAGAGCCCGATGCGGGGCTCGAACTCACAAACTATGAGATCATGACCTGAGCTGAAGCCAGACTCTCAACCGACTGAGCCACCCAGGCACCCTCGCATGATTAAATTCTTAACCCAACTGACATATCTTATTCCAGATGCAAATGTTGAGTAATTTCACAGTAAACGGCAAATGCTGTAAATCACAGTTCTCTGTGGTGTTAGTGACTCAGTAATCCTGCTTTTCGGCTTGATTTGACAAAGGCAGCTGGCACCCTGTCTTTTCAGCCTTCTTCCCATAACCCACAAATACACTGTGTCGTGTGGTTGTACAAAGTGTTCACGGTGGGGAGAAGGAGGTCCGTGCCGTGTGGATGTACCTGATGGGCCGTAACGGTAGAGCGGCTTGACCCCGAATCGCATGTGGACCCACGTGCCCAGAGGGACCTTGGCTGTCATGGTCCCAGCATCGCTGCATGCTCACAGAGCCCGAGTGCCAAATCGGGTGACCCTGTGTTTTAGGAGAAGGCTGAGGACACAGGGATGCAGAGAGGGAATTGTGGTGGCTGGTTGGAAGCATTACCCCAGGAAGGCGAAATCCGTTTTTACACCCGAGGCGGCTCAGGCACACTCTGCCCAGAAAGAGGCCCAACTGAGATATGGGATTCTTCAGCAGAAGCAGACACTCCATGGTCAACATCTGGAATCTGAGGGTTGTGGTTCTTCCCTGGAACTTAGACGTGGGCACGAGGCCCAGAGAGAAAAGACCTCATTCCCCGCCCAGAGGGGGACAAAAGTAGGTGTGCGGGGGGCACCGGAAACAGAGGTAAGGGGCAGGAGTGCACCTGCTGTGAGACCCAGGGTGGGCGGGGGGGTGGCTGGCCTCTGCCACCACTTGCTCTCCCCCCAGGCCCTCTTGAATGCCATGTGCTGCAGAACACAAGCGGATGGGCTCACGCGAGGCTCATCTGACGTGGCGGGTGAGGCCTGCTGCACCCCGGCTGGTGCTGATAGCCAGTGATCCGTATGCTTCCTGGGCCAGGCCTTGTCCCAAGATCCCTGAAAGTCAGTGTCTGCCCCTTTATGGAAGAAGGGGAGGGTATTTCTAATAAAACTTTACGCACGACATATAAAGGAATCAGAGGAATTTGGGCTCCTTCCAAAACGCCCAGCTTCAAGTTCGCTCAGCTGTTATTGCAGGTTTTGAAGGCGCGTATCATGCATTGGTGTGAAATCTTTATCACGATAGTTGCTAAAGAAGAATGAAACAGGAACGTTACCAGAAGCCCTGGCTAGGGGTCCTCACACATCCACAATCCTCTGAATTGCTTGAGGTGTTCACTCGGGTTACGGGTTGCCTGCAGGTGACAATTTGGAAGGTTCTCCATCCCTACAATCCATTTTGTGCTCTTCCCTCAAGTTATGAGTATCTGAAAAAGGCCGTCTTAGCCGTGGGACTCGAAGTTGACTTAAACCGTCTCCCCAGATAGGTAGGTAACCAGACGCACCGAGACACAAGCATCAGCCCACATTCTGAGAGAAAAATATCAGAACTGTAGACGCATACAGCTTTACATTAGTGAGGGAAGGGGCGCCTGGGTGGCTCAGTCGGTTGAGCGTCTGACTGCGGCTCAGGTCGTGATCTCACAGTTCGTGGGTTCAAGCCCCGCATCGGGCTCTGTGCTGACAGCATGGAGCCTGGAGCCTGCTTCGGAATCTGTGTGTCTCTCTGTATCTGCCCCTCCTCTGCTCTCCCTCTCTCTCTCTCAAAATAATAAGTAAAATAAATAAATTAGTGAGGGAAGACTAACTAGAACCTGACCCGAAAAAGCCCAAAGCAGTTTATAAATTCCATGTTGGGTGTTTTAGGAGAAAACCCATGCCGATTAATCTGCAGTGAGGACAAGGGCAGCTCTCCTCTGCAACTGCCTGCCATCTTAATCTGCAGGATACCCAGACATTGCGATAGGCCCTAGGCAGATTGGACCACGAGCAGGCGGTGCCCGTGCCTTTCCAGGCCGTGGACTTATCGTCATACTTACTTGTGCACGCGCATCAACGCCAGGTGGGCATTCTCGTCAGCGTCTCCTCCGCAGACAAAGCGGACACGTCGTCGGCTCCTGCAAAGCGTGCGATGGCTTGCTCGTGGTTCAGCGTGTCTTTCGCGCCGCCGTGCGACTTTGCCCACCTAAACTGTCATCGGGACAGGCGTTTTTTGTTTTTGAATTTTTGTTAACGTTTACTTATGTTTTAGAGAGAGAGTGAGGCAGAGCACGAGCGGGGAAGGGGCAAAGAGAGAGGGAGACACAGAGTCTGAAGCAGGCTGCAGGCTCTGAGCCGTCGTCCCGAGCCCACAAACCGTGAGATCACGACCAGAGCTGACGTCGGCCACTTAACCGACTGAGCCACCCCGGCGGCCCCATGACGGGCGGGTTTTACCCCACTGTTGTCTGTTAAGCCGGGGCACCTTCTCAGCCTGCACGCAGGACTGCTGATACCTGCCAAGTACGGGTACCTACCGCAAGCCGCCAGGCCGGTGATTGTCACGCAGGCACGCGTTCAGCTTTCGTGTCAGTCCTGGAGGTGCGGGCTCCTTTTCCCCTGTGCAGCCAGGATCACGGTCCTGGAGAGCTTGATGAGACGTCGCTCCCTCCGGGCGGGTGACTTCTCTCCGCTCGGCTCTGCCGGCTCCCTGTGGGGTTGGAGTCTGTAAAGGGCCCAGGACACGCGGTGACGGTGTGGGGGCACTTCATGGGTCCGCTTTCGATACGTGGCGTCCCTTGTTGCAGCGGGCTGAGCCGAACATCCTAACTGGACGTGAGCGTTCACATTCTGCAGTCTTCATCTGGGCTTGTGCACCTCGGCGCTGTGGCGTGCGGGGGTTCGCGGGGGCCGTGTGTGGTTCAGCACGTGGGGGTGAACGCCCTGGCGCTTCTGCTGTGGGTGGGCCTGCGGTTTTGGCAGCCTGGGCTCACCTGCCGCGTTCCTTTAGAGCCATCCCTGTACGTTTCCCCAGATCTGCCAGAGGGGGCAGGACCATCTTTGCCACTCGAATCCCGCCACTTCAGCAGGAAGGCCGGTTTACGTGTTTTGTTTTTCATTTTTGCCCCTCTAAAAGACAATCACTTAAAGGGCCTGTGGAAAAGGGGGGTGGGGAACTCACGTTTAATGGTCAGAGTGTCAGTCGGGTAACACGAGGAAGTTCTGGAGATGGGCGGTGGTCACGGTTGCCCACGACGTGAATGTACTTAATGCCACAGAGTGGCACGCTTAAAAACGCATAAAATGATAACTTTTGAGACTATAGCTTGCCATACTTAGTTTATTTTATTGTATCTAAAATGTTTTTTTAATGCTTTTGTTTTTGAGAGAGGGGGGGACAAAGCATGAGTGGGGGAGGGACAGAGAGAGAGAGAGGGGGCACAGAATCCAGAGCAGGCTCCAGGCTCTCAACTGTCAGCAGAGCCCGACTCGGGGCTCGAACCCACAAACCGTGATCGTTACCTGAGCCAAAGTCGGACTCTTAACCGACTGAGCCACCCAGACGCCCCTTTCTCGCCATATTTTTTAAAAGTTAGTAATATATGTGCATTTCGGTCGCATTCAAGTCAGGTTGCTCTCAAAAGACTTTTCATTTTACTGACATCCCTTTATTTGTTTTAACTTTAAGTTGCTAGTTGTGTGTGGAGCATGTGTTCAAATCACGCCATTCAGTAGCAGGCGTGAGACTCCATAACTTGTGCACGTGTCAGTTCTTGCACCGGAAGATTGCAGACTATGAAGCACAGAATCTCACGTGGGCCCCGAGAATCCCGGCCAAGGTGAAGGTGAAATGAGGTTTATCTCGAGGGGCCACGTCCTACCTATCGCTGTGTGATAGGACACTAACGGGAGGAGAATGGGTTAGTTTCGTGTCTAAATGTCACGCCAGGGACTTCACCGGGAGTTGTTCTCCCTCCCCGGGTCTTAGAAAGCCTCTCGTAGAAAGTTGATGCAAAATCAACTCTTCCCCACGCAGGTCACTTACGTGAGACCACAGGGCCCGGGCAGCCGCTGTAGGTGCCAGGTCGGGTCACCCTAACGAGTGTTTGCATGCCCCCCTGTGCCCTACAGCAGGAGCTCATCGAGAGCATCAGTCGCAAGCTGCAAGTGCTTCGGGAAGCCCGGGAGAGCCTGCTGGAGGACATCCGTGCCAACAGCGCACTGGGGGACGAGGTGGACGCCATCGCCAAAGACGTGTGCAAACCCAACGAGTTTGACAAGTTCCGGATGTTCATTGGGGACCTGGACAAAGTGGTGAACCTTCTGCTGTCGCTGTCGGGCCGTCTGGCGAGGGTAGAAAACGCCCTCAATAATTTGGATGACACTACTTCTCCTGGTGATCGGGTAGATACAACGCGTCTGACCTGGACTCGGCGGGGGGCGGGGCGGGAGGTGGTTGCGGGAAGGTTCCGCGTGGGGCGTCATGAGTTGGTGCCCTGAAGCCTCACGCGGTCCCTGCGGCGGCCTGTGCACCTCCCAGCGCAGGACGCCTTCGGGTGTCCAGGGCTCTCCCTCACTTTGCCGGTAACTGAGGGAGACAGGTGCTGGGGGGTGTGGTGGGCAGGGCCTGACAGGCGTGGTCATGGGACTGCAGGGCTGCTGTGATGTTCAGGAAGAACTGTGGGCTCCTTTTCACATCTTCTCACCTGTTCCCACGGATCATTACTGATAAGCGTCTCTTCCTAGGAAATAGTCTCTTTCACCTTTCTTGACCATGCGTGTAAGTGGGTCTCACTGAGAATGGAATGTGATGTTGTCGCTGCTTTTAACAGGAGTGCACACGGCAGTCTGGAAGCAGTCGAGGACTTGTCTGCCTCTTCCCCCTCTCTTGAGGTGTGCAGCCTGGAACGTGTCTCTTAGGGGGTTTGCAGAATGCAGGAAGTAATAGCCCCCTTGTTGGCTTCACTTCCTGGGTCAAATATCAGTAGAACATGGAGTTTGCTTCTCTGTGTAGGCCCTCAAATGATCATCTTTATTATTAATAAGGCTCCTTCTCTGAAAGGGGAGCAGAAGAGTTAGCCCTCTCCCTCACTGTAGGTGAGAGCGCTTTCAGGCGACCTAAATGTTCTCGAGCGCAGCTCGCAGACGTTGTCGTTCTGTGCTTAGCTAAGTCGTTGATGACTACCGTTTGAACATACTGGATAAGCATTGACAAAATAGCCGGGACCCTTGGGTGATGTTCAGATTCCACTTTCTGATTTCCTCGTCTTTGCCACGTGTATCTGAGGAGAGGAAGATAACGCGAGGGGTGCCCGGGTGTCTCCGCCTGTTGAGTGTCCGACTGGCTCAGGTCATGATCTGTGGTTCGAGCGTTGGAGCCCCGTATTGAGCTCTCTGCTGTCAGCACAGAGCCTGCTTGGGAGTCTCTCTCTCTCTGCTTCTGCCCCACTCACGTGTGCTCTGTCTCTCTCAAAAATAAAAATATTCTTAAAAAAAAACTTGAACGAGAAAGAGATTCGTTTATACACAATTGGAATGTTCTCGAGTATTGATTTAAGTGAACAACTAGTGTGGTCTTTGCAACTCAGCTCCTCTATAATCGATCTTTCCCTCCGTGTGGGTGGAACGGACAGATACTTTATTTAGAATTTGGGGATGATGAAGGAATGCCAACGCTAAGGACCACGCACGTGGTCCTCCTGAGTACCAGGCTCTGGAGCCCTCAGCACGTCCCGGGGGCTCCCTGTGAATGGAGTGTTGCATTCCCCCAGCCAGGGGCAGTGAGGAGGCCCCGTCTCCAGCGGGGTTGGCGTTGGAGGAAAATCTGCGTCAGGCAGCGGAAGTTTGGAGACGCTAAGGTTTTCAGAGACAACATAGTGACTAGTTAAAAGACGCCGCAGAACGTTTTCTGAGGCTCCCTCCATCTTTCCAGACAGAAAATGTCCCCATCGGGTCCTCTCCCAGCCTCTGCAGCCTCCTGTCCCTAGTCAGCCAAGACAGTTTCTGCTTAGTGACGGTGGCCGCTCACGTTCATCGCGCGCGCTCTCTGTGTGCGGGCGTTTTACAGAGAGCCGCCACATGCTGGACTCTCACGGTGGCTGTTGGTAACTGTGCGTGGCCACGTTGCAAAGTGGCGGAATGAGAGCGGCTGTCCTGCTGCCCAAGTAAAAATCACACGGAGGAAATGAAGCCCCGGCCTCCCCCTGCCGACGGTGGGAGACTGAATGCACTCATCTCTTCCTTTCTTAGTTTTCGTTAAACTTAGAGAAGGCAGGGACCTTTAGGTGTGTATTTTGCGGAGAGACGGTGCGGCTGTGAGTGCCACATTTTGGGAACGGGGTCGTCCGTGTCCCCCAGAGCGGGCCCGTGTGGGGAGCCGGGGAGTCTCCCCCGTCACCCTGCGTCTGTCCTGCCTGTCCTTGCTCCCTCACGCGTGCCCTGCAAGCTCGCCCAGGGGCTCTTCTCCTGCGGAAGGGTGTACACACCCTGCTCCGCGAGTTCTTCGGAATCCGCGCCTTTTGCTGCCTTTGCCGCGGTGTTGTCACGGTCAGGCCTCTGACGCGCATGGGATCCCTAAGTCCTTTACACCTTTCGAGCCTCTCAGAATTCTGTCCTTATCTGTCTGGGGACAGCTCTTCTCATCAAGGCTGTTCCTGTGAGCCGTTCCAGGCCAGTGGGAAGAAATGGGAGGCGGGACGAACCTGTGAGCTCTCGAGGAAGGGCTGGGGCTAGCCACGCCCGAGTATCTCCGTGCAGAGGCCGTCAGACCTCTGGTCCCTAACCTGGCATCAGGGTGTCCCCTGAAGCAGCCCGCAGCGTGGCCGGCATCTTGCGGTGGCCGCCCGGAGCCCCTGCTCTCGCCCTGGTCCTCAACGGGCTTGTCTCTCTCTCTCTCCCCAGCAATCGCTGCTCGAGAAGCAGAGGGTCCTCATCCAGCAGCACGAGGACGCCAAGGAACTGAAGGAGAACCTGGACCGCCGGGAGCGGATCGTGTTCGACATCCTGGCCAGCTACCTCAGCGAGGAGAGCCTGGCCGACTGCGAGCACTTCGTGAAGATGAAGTCCGCCCTCATCATCGAGCAGCGCGAGCTGGAAGACAAGATACACCTGGGCGAAGAGCAGCTCAAGTGTCTGTTCGACAGCCTGCAGCCCGAAAGAGGCAAATAGGAGGGCCCTCCCTGGCGGAGGCCGGAAAGTGCCCCTCTGAGCTCGGTTCCGGAGGGCACGCGGAGACCCCAGCCGGTATTTATGTCCTGCAGCCTGAGTTGTCCCCTAGCGGGATGGCTGCTTTAGAGAAGCAATAACTTCCGTGTGTGTTTGCAATGGTCTATTTAATGTGTTTTAGCTTCCCCGTTGAACGCTGAGCAGAACATCTCACCATTAGCCATTTTGCTTTGCCAGTTACCACACGTGGCCCAGCCTCCGGAGGGTGGCGGGTTCCCGCAGTATAGACTGTGTAGTGCATGCAAGTGGTCCTTCTCACTGGTAGGGGTGCCCTTCCTCCCGTCTTCACATCCTGAACCAACCGCCCGGGAAGCAGCCTGAGTGAGTCTCGAAGGCGCGTGAGCGGGGAACCCCTGGCTCCCGTCTTACCCTGCGATTCCTTACCCTGGGAAGCGTGGGCTGCCCCGTTGTACCCCATTCATCCGATGGTGTGGACCCTTCCTCGTCCTTCATTCAGTCTCCCAGCAAAACCACGATGATATGATGAGAAGTTACTAACCTTTTGGAAAGGGGAATGGTTTCCCAGTGGTTAAAAACCCACTGTGAAATGAACACCTTATGTGTTGGCTTCACGCATCCTGAAATCGCCACAGAAAGAATCGTGTGCATGCTTTAAAACACGTGCACAGCACAAGGAGCTTCAGTCCTGGCGTCACGGTTCAAGTGATCTTTTCCTGCAAAGTGAGAGTCCTCGGTCAATAGTGTGTCCAGTAGGAGTCATGTGCTCGCTAGATACTTGTTTCATGAGACCAACAGCATATTTCTGAAATTACCTTCTGCCTGTAACACTTATTTTGTGTGCGTATGGTTGTTAGTGACAATTGCCTACGTTTCTGTTTTTGCCTCTTTAAATCTATTGCCATGCCGTAAGGGTTACTTTCCATTTACTTGTAAGAACCTTTCCTCTCTGCGCTTTCAGAGGCCCCATGGAGTATTACAACTCCCAAACCCGATCTTTTTCTGCCACAGTTTATAGATTCTGTCCCCTGTTTATCAGCTGAAATCGCAAGTTTCTCAAGAGAGTCTGCTCACTAAGAAAACACTGTCATGCTGTCAGTTTCCAGTGGACAAGTCACAGACTGGGAGGAAAGATGTGCTAATCATGTCTATGACAAAGGATCTAGAACGTGTGAAGAACTTTCAGAAGCAAGAGAACAAACAGCTGGTTAGTACATGGGCAAGAAACATAACTGGGTGCTTCAGCACAGAGGCCGTGTGCACGGGCAATAAAATAAGCACGTGGAAAGACATTCAACCGCCATCGGCTTGGTTATAACTTCCGTTTAATCTACACCGATGTAGAGCTTCTTCACAGATGCTCATCCGATTAAACGCATGGTAAATGGCAGGACAGCCCCTTGGACGACGTCATGTTGAAGTGATGATCGGACATTTGTTTGATCGAGGGATCATTTGGATCCTCGTTTCCCCTATTCCCATGAAAGTTTTCCGACAGGTGGGGACACGTCCCTTTGTCTGCGGCGACGGTTGCCTTCCCAGAACACACGTGCACACAAATGTCTTAACAGACCGCTGTCTGTACTTGATGAGCCAGAGGGGGGGAGCTGGACCCCTGAGCCACAGCACTGACGTCTCTGCACCCCACGGGGGTCCCAAAGTGGCAAGCTTCAGTAACGCACGCAATAAACCCTCTTTTTGGCAATCCACTCACGCCAGAAAGCTCTATGCCTTTTCAGAAGTTTCCAGTCCTATTGAATTAAGCGATTTCTGACTTGAAAAAAAATCCCCATCCTGCCAATGACGTGTCCTCCTTTCCTCCTGCTGTAGTCCCTTCCTGTGAAAACTGGTCACTTCAGAGAAGGTGAAGTTGGCTGTCCACGGACCTCTGTCATTCTCCTCAGGGGGACAAACACAGTAATTTCAGCGTGTTTTGCTTTTAATTTAGACAAAGCGTTTATCTGTGATCTTTCCCCTCGAATACAGTATTGTGAATCATTCTGATGATATATATGTAAAATGTGAGTAACAGGAGGTGTGTGTCTCTATCCAGCCTTTTAGGTCTTTTGAGGACCTTCTCTTACACACAGCAATATACAGTGCTCTGTCCCCCTTGCCGCGAAGCACATGGGGTCACTGTCCTGTACCTTCCCCTGTTTGCCTCTTCAGCGTCTAGTCAGCAGGGACCCAAAGATTCCAGTGAGTCGATGTACATATCTTTGTACATAGCTATGTTATTGCATACAACAACAATCTGGTGCTAATGTTTTGCCCTTGGCATTCTTAGGTGGCGGCTGATTCCTCCCCCTCTGTCGTAGCACAGCTGTGGAATGCTCTGTATGGCGAGATTTCAGTCAGGGGTATGGCCTGTGGCTTTTATCCTGCAGTCCAGTGTGGAAAATGTGTACGTACTTCATGCTCGACCCTTACCACTTAGCTCTCATCGTATCGTCCTGCTTGACTTTTAACAGAATAAATGTGTCCTTGAGTGAATGGAGCGTGTCTTTGACTTACCTATGTTCTATCTTTTTTTTTTTTTTTTTTTAATCCAACTGTCCTCACCATAGGTCAGATTCTTAAGCCACTGATAAATTGTGGGATGGATTCTCTATATGTGTGTAACTTTAGGCCAGCCTAGCTAAGGCTGATCGGTTTGCAGGCAGGCAAAAGTCAGGGGACACAGGTTGTATCAGTCAGCCGTGGCCGTAGTGATGCTGCGTAACAAGCAACTGTGGGATCTCAGTGTGCAGTACGGTATCTCTTGAGCTCACGCACGCGGCGATCATGGTACTCTGCTCCGTGTGTCTCTCGTCTTTCTCCTGGAACCGGCAGCCTGGCCTGGGGAAGTCCGTGGCGGATGCACGAGAGAACCGACCCGGGCACAAAGGTGTTTTTCCACATACCTGATTATATCACACCGCTAACCTTCCGTTGCCAAAGCAAGCCCCACAGCTGAACTCAGAGAGGTGGTGGGATGTGCCCCACCTCTTCGGTGGGAGGAGCCGTGTCGTCACGTGGCAGAGTGTGGGCACCAGGTGTGAAGAATTCGGGCCACTGATGAGCTGCATCTCCCACGCCGGCGTCTGCTCTGATGGGGTAGCGCTCAAGCGTCCTGGACCCAGAAGCCACGTCCCCAGGGCGAGGCCACCTCTGCCTGCCGCTCCCTAGTCGTATGGCCGTGACCAAGGTACTCGGGCTCTCCGAGTTTCGTCCTGTGTCACTGGAGAAGGCCTGGGGAGCTCAAGCAAGCACATGTTGTTCATGTGCTTAGAGGCCACACTAGGCCTGGAAAAAAGTGCTGCGGAGGCGTCTACTCTTGTGGGTGCATCATTCTCTCTGGTCTTGGAGGGACAGGCCTTCCCTGAACGATCTGCCAGAGCCGCGCAGGAGACGGGGATTTCTGTTGCATGGGAGGATGAGAAAGGGTTCTGGTCTGCAGCAGGTTTGCGAGGCGTCAAGGCTGGATGGGAGCGGGGAGAGTCTCTTTAATAAAAATTATTCAACGGGCGCCTGGGTGGCTCGGTCGGTTAAGCGTCCGACTTTGGCTCAGGTCACCATCTTGCAGTTCATGAGTTTGAGGCCCGCGTGGGGCACCGCGCTGACATCTCAGAGCCTGCTTCAGACCCTCTGTCTACCCCCCCTCCCCGCTCTGCCTGTCCCCTGCTCTATCGCAAAAATAAACATTAAAGAAACAAATTTCATAAGTAAAAATTATTCAAAATTAGAGTGGATATTTACTGAGAATGAAAAACTCACAAGTCAGATTTTTTTTTCAGTGGATGAATACCACACATTTTGTTTTTATTTCTGGCTTCTGCCAGGTGACTTCAGCGTGTCTCCTTTGAGTTCTGGAATGGTCAAGAGATTACTAACTGGGGGCAGTTCAAATGCAGTCCGAGAGTGCTGCTGTGGTGCTAGGCTGGGCCGTTCTGCGATCTGTGTGCCATGTTCCATGACCCGCTGATGACAGCGTGCAGGGTTGCGTCCCGGAGAACTTGTGTGCTCGGGCTGGTGAACCACATTGGTGACGGCTTGGTCTTTGGTGCGGGCCCATCAGACTTGTACGGGATGAGCTGTGTCGGGTACCCTGAGACAGCCTGGGATATGGGGACACCAGACACTCGCTCCATTTTCAGACCTGTCTGCCGGGACTGCTGCAGGTCTGTACCTACAAGCGCAGACATTCTGAGAGCCTGGGTTGTGCACTTCCCGTTAAGAGAAGAAAAGCAACGCACGGTGTGTTTATCGTTCGTGTGTGCTACATCTTGAGTCCCGGTGACCCACATAAACATCCCAGTCAACCCAAGCTGGATAGTGCGCCCTCTCCTCGTCTCCTCCAGGTCCCCCAGAGGCTTGTGGTCATTCCGGCACCTCCTGACACAGGCAGGCGGAGAGGAATGACATGGTAGACCTAACAGAACGTGATGACGATGTCTTTGGCAAATTTCACGAAAGCATAGGGCTGTGCCAGATAAACCAGGTCATCAGATTCAAAGACGAGGCCTACTAGATGGCGTGATCCGTCCCGGCGAGGACCACGTGGAGGTGTATTCAGGGCTGTCAGTCGTAGCTCACTAAACCCTCAGCCCTCAGAGCACAAGGCAGGGTTTTGTGTATGTCTGTGCTTCTCTGCTTGGTGCCTGGTATGAGTGGGCGCTTAATTTATACACAGGTATTGAATGGGCGAAGAAATAAAACCGCTTACACAGTATGGATCACCGAGCAGCATGAGATTTCCTTTTTTTCCCCTCCTCCTGGGTGCCATGTATGGAACACCTGTGTGCCAGGCACTTGAGGTCGGGCCATGGAGCACGTGCTGCTGACTTAACGCACAGAGGGAAACAAGGACCGAGTTCGTCGCATTACCGTCTCAATCTTGCTGCCTCTACCTTTACCCTCCCAGGTTCTCCCTTCAGCCTCTTCTGCGTCGGTGTCCGGAGATAGAGGGATGTTGCATGGGTCACAGGAAGCGAGTGCCTTGATTTTATTACTGTCAAGCCTGAGACCAGAAAGGACATAGAACGCAAGGTCAGCAGGGAGGAGCCGATGGGGTGTGCCAATTTTTGAAGGTTCCAAACAGGAACAGCCCCTGGGATCTAAGTACTGAAAGGCACGCAGGATAGTCTCCAGAGAAAAGCCAAGAGGAAAACTATCCAGTGAGCCTGGGTGTCTCTGCTATGTATTTCTCTCGAAGAGATTCTCGGAGTATAGTGAAGTTTCCAAGGAAGCCTGCAATAAAGACTCGTTTTCAGATTCACTCAGGGTTTCCAAATGTACTTGAACTTGGATTGCTTCCACCCTGTGTTTAAAAAGTTAATATTTTGATTTATTTATTTTATTTTTGAGACAGAGCAAGCAGGGGACTGGCAGAGAGAGAGGGAGAGGGACAGAATCCCAAGCAGGCTCCGCGCTGTCTGCGCAGAGCAGAGCCCGATGTGGGGCTCGAATTCGGGAACCGTGGGACCATAACCTGAGCCCAAATCTAGAGTCAGATGCTGAACTGACCAAGCCACCCAGGTGCCCCCAATTTAATTTTTTTTTAAATTTTTTTTTTTAACGTTTTATTTATTTTTGAGACAGGGAGAGACAGAGCATGAACAGGGGAGGGTCAGAGAGAGAGAGACACAGAATCGGAAACAAGCTCCAGGCTCCGAGCTGTCAGCACAGAGCCCGACGCGGGGCTCGAACTCACGGACCGCGAGATCATGACCTGAGCCGAAGTCGGCCGCTTAACCGACTGAGCCACCCAGGCGCCCCTGTTCTAATATTTTTAATCAGTCAAAATGTCAGCATATCTTGAGAGACCCAGTAATAAGGTTGGCCACCACTGGTGGTAATGGAGCACTGTGAGTGTTTGGTCTAGGGGGCTCCTGTCCCCAGAGGTGGGGGGAAAACCTAAGTCTGTCTGTCTCCGTATAAGGCCGCGGTCTTCAAATTCGATTTTGTGTAGATTATCCAAATAAGCTTTGGGTAAGATGGAAAATACACAACAACCACAAAAAACCCACATACGCACGTACGCGTGCACATCCGTAGCTAACAATATATGTTTAATATTCTGTGCCAAGCACATATTTGGCGTTTTCTCCCCACCAGCAGGACGTTTCTCCCCACCAGCCGGCGTTCGATTGTAGGTCTCCGGGCACACGCCTACTGTCCCCACATCCATTCCTGCCATCCCTATGGCCCCACCTTCCCTATTGACATCTCTCTGGCATGCCAGCCACCCCTGGTGACAGCTCTAGGACTTTCCCAGGAGACATGAAAGTCTACTAGGCCCATAGCACGCTCAATCCCATTCCACGCCCACAACGTTCTTTCCCATCCAGTGCAGGTGAAGATGCTACCACTGTCAGAGACCTGTTGCCATGAGACGTAATATATTCACCGGTCTTCCCTTCTTCTCTCTCTCCTGTCCTTCTTTTTTTCTCCCGAGAAACAGGAGTCTACTAATCATGTTGTTGAAGTCTTTACTTAGGGTGCCTGGGTGGCTCACTTCAGCTCAGGTCATGATCTCCCAGCTCAAGCGTTCAAGTCCCACATCGGGTGACCTCAAGTGGCTCAGTCGGTTACGCATCCGACTTTGGCTCAGGTCTTGATCTCACAGCTCCTGGGTTCAGGCCCCGCATCGGGCTCTCTGCTGTCAGTGCACAGCCCGCTTCGGCTGCTGTCTCCCTGCCTCTCTGCCCCTCCCCAGCCCGTGCTTTCTGTCTCTCAAAAGTAAATACAAACATCAAAAAAATTGTTAATAATAAAATAATCTTTTTACTTAGCAATGTTGGGAATTTTCCTCTAGTTATTTGTTAACATCGCGTTTAATTGCTGTGTGATAGCCCACTATAAAGGTACTCAATAGTTCATTAACCGTATTCTCAGAATGGGATTTTTTCCTATTTGTTCCCAGTTGTAACCTTGGTTATAAAGGTCATTGGGTGTGTGTTTCACTTACGTCTACATATCTCTCCTTGTTTGCTTGGGATAAATTCCTTACAGAAACACTAAGCGATTCTGGTGGAATTTTGGCTTGTATATAAAATCTAGTACCCTGAGTGCTGGCTAGCTGACATTATGTGATTTTTTGGTAGCCTCCTGTCTACAGAAGCCCCATTTGAAGCTATTCCCAATCTTCGGTCAATTCCTCACAAATGAGGAATTATTGTACATACTCCATGCTATTTTACCCACGTGGACTATGTGTCAACAAGCCTGTAATCCAAGCCTCAACTAGGAGGAGGTCCTTTCCCATGAATTAAGGGTATCTTTCCTAATATGTCAAATGTCCATGGTCTTTCACAACTGAATCTTGCCCTTGTGGGTACCACTTCTGCTAACACCTACACATATATGTTGCCATAGCTTTTTTTTTAATTGAAATTTTTGTTTTAATGCTTATTTATTTTTGAGAGAGAGACACAGCACAAGCAGGGAAGGGGCAGAGAGAGAGGGAGACACAGAATCAGAAGCAGGCTCCAGGCTCTGAGCTGTCGGCACAGAGCCCGATGCAGGGCTTGAACTCGTGAATGGCGAGATCATGTCCTGAGCCGAAGTCAGACACTCAACCAACAGAGACACCCAGGTGCCCTGGTGTTGCCATAGCTTTACAAAAAAATTGTCATTACTTCCTGATGGTGTGGGTTAGATACCATTTCTGGGGGACAAGAGAGCAAATGAGTAGGAGACAGGTCTGAATCAGATACATCTTAAAAGTGGACTTTGATGGTCCATTAGTAAACATTACCCGCCCTCCCCCGCCAAAAAAGAAAACTAAAACTAAAACAAAACCAAACCAAAAGATGATATGCAAAGAGAATACATGATTCAGAAAAGAAACCAAACAGGTGCGGTGATGAGTTACAAGACGGATGTTGCCTTGGAGTCCGGGACCTAGCAACCGAGAACTTGGAAGGCGCAGACAATGGGTGACAGAATGTGCTCACAGCTGAAGGCTGAGGAGAGGAGAGGGCCTTCAGACTGAGCTCCAGTCACGCTCGGTGGCTGAGTGCTCCTGTCTGCCCTGCCGAGGGGCCGGCCATGGACAAGTGAGGACGCTGTGCTGGATAGAGGAACAGCCTGTGCTCTGCGCGTCTGACCCAGTAGCTAGCCGTCGTCCTCCCCAGACTTCCGTTGCGTCGGAGACTGCGTCACTGGACAGTGGAGGTTCGGCCTTCTTTGTTGTGTGTGTCTTACTGCGGTGCAATAGGACATAATCTTGATCATCTTACCATGCGTTAAGGGTACAGTCCAATGGACGTTTAAAATGTTAGGTCAACACCACTGTCCCATCTCCAGGACATCTTCGGCTTCCCAAACTGAAGCCTTGTCCCTGTTAAACACTAACTGCCCCATTCCTTTCTTCCCCAGCCCCTGGCAACCGCTGTCCTACTCTCTGTCTCTGTGAAGGTGCCCACTCTAGGGACTGCATAGAAGTGGAATCACAGTATTTGTCTCTTGGGGACGGGCTTGTTTCAGCGTAAGGTCTTCACGATTCATCCATGTTGGAACAAGTGTCAGAACTTCCCTCCTCTTCAAGGCTGAAAAATGTCCCATGGTGTGTCAAGACCACATGTTTTCTATCCATGTGTCCATGGACAGACATTTGGGTTTAGCATGAAGGGCGCTACATGAACGTGGGGGTGCAGGTATCTGCGGTCTCTTCCGTTGGGTAGAGAGCAAGAGGTGGGATTGCCGGATCACGGGGTAATTCCACGTTTCATTTTCCGAGTCTGTGTTGTATTTTCTCAGTCCCTCTTGTATTGTGTTTTGACTCCTTGGCCACACGAGTGTTTGTTTCGCTCACTGTCCGTGATTAATTGGCTGTTCGTTGCTTTCACATTTTGATGCCCGGTCCTGGACTCTTCTGACACGGATTCGAGTGGCACCACATCAGTGTCACTCAGTGGTGAAGACTAAGGAAGGTGGAAGGGGCAGACCCTTTCCCTCGGGCCACGTAATCCCACTTAGAACTCTTCAGGGCTCTCTTCATTCTGCAGCCTCTGTATTGTGACACGGTTGTAATGGCATCGTGAGACAACCTCACGGGGATTTTTGAGGTTATTGTTATTTATTTTATTGGCGTTTTGTCGCCCCATTTCAAGCCTGTCTCACACATCCACAGGCCCACCTCTCCTGAGGCCGCTTCTCTACATGGGTCCGCACAATCTACTTCCTCTTTTCTCTTTTATATTCTCCAATTAGCCAACATGTGTAGCCCTCAAATTTAGTCTCCTTGGCTGGTGAAAATAAATAACCTGCCTATCTCTGGGGAAAGGCAGCCATATGCCATCCGTTCTACCCTTGGAAATGAAGACTTTCTGGGTGGCTGGGTGGCTCAGTCGTGAAGCATCTGACTCCAGCTCAGGTCATGATCCCACGGTTCATGAGTTAGAGTCCCACACCAGGTAAGCACAAGCCCTGCTTCAGGTAAGAAGCCCTGCTTTCTCTCTCTCTCTCTCTCTCTCTCTCTCTCTCTCTCTCTCTCTCTGTCTCTCTCTCTTTCTCTCTCTCTCTCTGTCTCTTTCTCTCTTTCTCTCTCTCTCTCTCTCTGCCCCTCCTGGGATTCTCTCTCTCTCTCTCTGCCCCTTGCCGACTTGTGCCCTCTCTCTCTCAAATAAAAAATTTAAAAAAGGGAGACTTTCTAATCTGAACCAAAGACATATCAGAATTCAGGCAAGTATAAGGTGTACGTTGCACACGGGAAGCTAGTACCTGCTTGAACACTCCACCAGAAGGTTTCCCATCTTGGGGAAAGCATTTCAGAGTTCACGAAGCTCTATTAAATGCAAGGGATGGAAATCATACTCGGGTTACGAGCCAGAGACTGGTAAGAATAGTCGTGTCTTAAACTTCACGAGGCCAGAAAACTACAATTAGGCTCACTTTCAAAGTGCCCCTTGTCGCCAAGGTTCCTTTGCACTGAGCATACATCGTGCTTCCATATACACAATAATCAAAACCCAAACAGACACGCAGTAACAAAGGTTACGGGAAGGTGGAGAAATTCGAGCCCTTCTACATTGCCGGTGGGATTATCAAATGGTGCCGCCACTTAAGAAAACAATGTGGTGGTCCCTCGACGTGTTAGACATAGAGTTACCTTGTGACCCAGCAATTCCCCTCCTGCCAAAGACAAATGAAGACACATCCACGCAGAGACTCACACGTTAATGTTCACAGTAGCATCATTCATAGTAGCCCAGAAGGGAGAAGAACCCAACTGTCCATCACCTGCTAAACAAACTGGTATGTCTATACAGTGGAATACTACCAGGCCATGAAAAGGAATGGAGTCCCGATACATCTGTGGATGAACCCCTAGCACATTATGCTGAGTGGAAGCAGCCAGACCTAAAGGCCACATATCGTAGGACTCTGTTTATAGGAGATATCCAGAAGAGGCGTATCTGTGAACATGGAGGACCAGGGGCCGGGGGAGGGGAGAGGGGAGTGATTGCTAACGAGGACAGCATTGCTTTTATGCTTCTCTTGGACGGGCCTTCCTTTTAGCGAATGGTAGACAAAATGGCTATACTTTCCACTCAGCTCCCGTGTCACAATGGCCTCATTCTAGCACAATTTTCTCGAAGGGTTTTAGAATGTCAGGTAAGTGCATGTGTAGGTTTGTAAACGGTAAGTAAGCGAGCCAGGGGCTTCGATGGGATGAGATCCAGACTATCGCAACGGCATCCTTCAGAGTCCCCTTGGTCTCATCACATTGTGGGTTGGGCGTGGCCCGTTAGGAGAGAGGATGCCAGCTGCCTGATGGTGAAGGGGTATCAGGTCCCTGTGGCTGGTACCTCCAGAAAAATGGCTGGACGTGGCTCTCCTCTGGAGCCAAAGACAAATGTGTCAATTTCCCCACTTTTCCCATTAGGTCATGGAGCTTGATAACATTGACCTGAGAGCAAGAATGTTGTCACGTTCCTCTCGACCACACGGCATGGGTTTCAGAGACTCTAGGGTTTCAGTTAGGAAGTTCTGATTCTACAGGCCATCAGCGCTGGGTACAGTTTCTTATTTTTTTTTTAATATTTATTTTTGAGAGAGAGAGAGGGAGACAGAGTGCAGGCGGGGAAGGGGCAGAGAGAGAGGGAGACACAGAATGTGAAGCAGGCTCCAGGCTCCGAGCTGTCAGCACGGAGCCTGACGTGGGGCTTGAACTCACAAGCCGTGAGATCGGGACCTGAGCTCAAGAGTCAGACGCTTAACCGACTGAGCCACCCTGGCGCCCCAAGATTCTTTAATTTCTAAAAATGACTGGATACTCAATACTGTCATTAAGTACATATGATTATGGCATTTTTAGCTTACATTTGATCTTGCTTTATGCCTCCATTTATACTATCAGAGTTTGCATTTAGAAATGAAATAGTAGTCTAGGAATGTGAATTATTGAGGCGCCTGGGTGGCTCAGTCGGTTAAGCGTGCGACTTTGGCTCAGGTCATGATCTCACAGTTCATGGGTTCGAGCCCCATGTGGAATTCTGCGCTGACAGTGAGGAAGCTGCTTGGGATTCTCCGTCTCTCTCCCTCTGTCTCTCCGCCCCTACCCTACTCTCTCAAAAAATACAATAGAATAGAAAAGGAATGTGAATTATGAGGGAATTTCTTCTAGTCTCAGACCCAGTGCACACATAAGGTATAGGTCTTCAATTTGATTTGCAAATTGGACTCTGAGGGGTTGGGGTGGGCAGGGGTGACTTTTCTGGAGGCCCTGTGTGGCTCTGAACCTACAGACCTTCCAAGCAGTAAGCCCTCTGTCAACTTCTGCTTGCGGGTGCTGTTGTGGCCTTGGGGATGTTTGCAACGGCTGAGGGTTCTGGCAAAAGCTGAGTTTCTGGACAGTCCCACAGAAGATACTCTAATATCCCCAAGCGTGTGTGGGGTTCCTTCCAGGGAGGACAGTGAGGTGCAAATACGAGTTATTACAGAGTACTTATGTACCAGAATTAATTAATCCTCCATTGCTTTACAAGCTTAATGAAGCCTTTTGTATAGTTTTTATTAAAAAAAAAAATCACGCTCATGCCAGAAGTACCTAAAAAGCTTGAACAGCCAGACCTCATTTAACAAGTCACAATCCAAGGTCACAAATACAGTGTTGAGTGAAAGAAGCCAGGCACAGAGGAACGCCTACTGCAGGATCCCTGTTTTGAAAAACAGGCAGAATTGAAGCAACACTTTTGGGGGCCCGTGCTGAAGGAAAGCCCTGTAAAGACAAGTAAGGAAGTGATTCCGTTATCTATCCTCCACCAGGTGGTGCCGACGGGGTTATTTGCCCCGTGCCAATTCACTGAGCTGTACACTTCGATTTTGTGTGCTTTTCTGTATAGATGTGATTCTTCACAATACAAATAGCCTTAACAACGCTAACCCAGTGAAAAATGTCTCTTACTAACTTAGCATATAGAGACTTCCAGTTGTGTTTATATGCACGGTGACGTTCTCTGTACTCTTTCGTAAGTTCCCGTTTGGGCTCGATCCATGGTCAACATCTTCCTTTTGGTTATGTGTGAATGGGAACAAGAACGGATGTAATCTTGAAGACTAAGCCTGTGAAATGCTAGAAAGGAGGTGGAGGAACTGGAGCCTTCATGCATTGCTGGTGGGAAGGCAGAATGGTATAGCCACTTGGGGAAACGGTTGGGCACTCGCTGAAAAGTTCAACATCCACGTATCGTACACCCCACTAGTCCCACTCCGAGGGACCTACCCGAGAGAAACGGGAAAGTAGGCCCGTGCAAAGTGTTACGTAGAAATGTTTAGAGCAGCCCCATAATAGCCCAAACTTGGAGCCAACCCAAATGTCCAAAACCGATGGAAGAATAAACATTTGTCCAATTGAATAGGACTCAGCAATCAAAAGAAACTACTCACACATGCTACAACGGGGATGAAACTTGAAAACACTCTACAAAATGAGCAGAGCCAAGCACAAAAGAGTACACCTTGTTCGATCCCTGTTAGATGTTTCACGGCGCATGGCTCCATTTCACGGATGTAGCATGAATTATTTGAGCCCCATTGTTAGACCTGAACTTGTTTCCCATTTTTCAATATTATGCATAGCGTACGGCTAAATATTGGTGCCCAGTCTTAATGATTTCTTTAGGCAAATGCCTAGAAATGGAACTGCCTGTGTGAAAGTCTGTCCATTTTAAGCCAAATGGCCCTTCACAAAGTGCACTCGGTCTGGGCTCCCGCCAGCAGGGCTCCCGTCTCAAATAGAGCACCGCTTACCACACGGTGGGGGGTGGGGAGGTCACTCTTCCAAGCCCAGGAGCCCCACCCTCATGACGCTCTGTATTTGTTTGCAGACCCCCAGTACGCAGTTTCCATGGCCTTGCCGCTGGGTGCCAACAGCTGCCAAACGGCAGGCTTCTCCCTAGCCACCATAGGATGGATCCTCACCATCACTTCCATGGGCCTCGTGGAGTGGCGAGTGTGGCACATAGGGAACACCTCTCTCTCTTACTCCAGAGTGGTCTGTGTGGGAATGTGGAAGGTGTGCATTTACCACCATGTCCCCAACACCAACAGATCTGCATTGTGTTACCATTACGCCTACAATGACACTTACATCCCTTTGGATATTCGTATTTGTCAAAATCTCCTGTTGGTCGCCAGCATCCTAGGTCTTATGGGGAGAGTCTCCATCATCTTTGCACTTAAAAATCTGTGCGTTGGAAGTGGTCAGAGGAATGTCACCTTCGGTCCACTTGTTGTCTCAGGAATTCTGGACATAGCTGCCGGTATCTGTATCTTGATCCCTGTGATCTGGAATTACCGCTCCGTGATGAATGAAGAGGGTATTGCCTTCCCACCATTTCTCTCTATACCCTTCAAGCCCAATACTCAGGAGCTTGGCAGTGCCATTCTGGTGGCAGGCCTGAGTGCCATCATGATGCTGTCCAGCGGATTAATTTTCCTCTTTTACAGGTGCCCCATAGCTCGCCGAGTGCATCCTCAAACTTCAGAAATATAAACTCTTGGTTGCATTGGCTTTCCAAATTCAAGATTACCAAGCATTTGTGACGAGTTCTAGCAGGATGCCCTATCAAATATTTCCAACAATTCTAGACCATGCCAAGGGTAGTTGTGGGCAGAAAGTAGCCAACTATTTCCATCTGCTATTTTCTACGTCTTGGGTTCTTTACAAGAAAATTTCACTTAAAAAAAATCTTCCCCACCTGTTGGTCGGTCTTACTGAGTCTGAATTTCAATTATTGTTGAATAAATAATCTATACTATAAACCTAGTCTATGGACATAAGATTTTCTGTGATTCTCACATGTCCCTTTTTTTCAAGTTGGTTTTGTTGTTGTTGTTGTTTATTAATTTGAGAGAGAGAGAGCATGTGAGCAGGGGAGGGCCAGAGAGAGAGGAGAGAGAGAGAGAGAGAGAGAGAGAGAATGAGAATCCCAAGCAGGCTCCACACCGTCAGCACAGAGTCTGACTCGGGGCTCAAACCCACCAACCAGGAGATCGTGACCTGAGCCGAAATCGAGAGTTGGACGCCTAACCGACTGAACCACCCAGGCCCCCCTCCAGAGTATTTTACTTTCTTTTTTTTTTTTAAATGTTTATTTATTTTTGAGACAGAGAGAGACAGAGGATGAACGGGGGAGGGTCAGAGAGAGAGGCAGACACAGAATCCGAAGCAGGCTCCAGGCTCTGAGCTGTCAGCACAGAGCCCGACGCGGGGCTCGAACCCACGAACCGTGAGATCATGACCCGAGCCGAAGTCGGACGCCCAACCGACCGAGCCACCCAGGCGCCCCCCCTCCAGAGTATTTTAAAGCAAACCCCAGATATCATGTCCCTTCATCCCTATACACTATCTAAAAGATGGACATTTCCTTGCATAGTCATTCTGTGCCTTAAAAAATTGAACAGTTATCCCTTGTGATCATGAAATATTTAATCAGAATTGTTACATATCTCCAAAATAATTCTACAATTTTATTTCTTCCACACAAGATGCACACTATGTCTCTTAAATCTCAGACTGAAGTACTTCCCCTTCGGTGCCCACTCCACCTTTTGTTCTTGTAAGATTTTATTTTCAAGTAATCTGTACATGGAACGTGGGGCTCAAACTCAAAACCCCAAGATCCAGAGTCACATGCTACACTGACTGAACCAGCCAGGCACCCTTGCCTTTTTTTCCTTTTCTTCATTTTGATTTGCCTAAGAAAGTGGGTCTGTCGTCCTCCCATGAAACTTGTCACATCTCAAGGCTTCATTAGATTCCAGGTCAGCTGTTTGTGGAAGAGTATGTCAAAGGCGATGCCCTACTTAGACTGAGTGCATTGTAGCAGGTGGTAAATGGTTATTTACCTTTTTAGTGATGCTAATATTGATGGGTGGATCCAGAAGGGGAAAACCCAAACCCTCTCGTAAATTTCATCCAGCTTCCACCTTTTGATGGTCCTTGTGCGAATCAATGATTGCACTAAGGATTACGAGTGGTGACTTTCTAATGTGAACATTTTTGTCAGATTTATTAACTAGAATGCTTTTGTAAAGAAGAGCTTTCTCTCATCAAGTGTGGCTACTTGGGTTCCCTACAATTCAGCTCAGACACAAAAGGCAAGGTAAATGCTTCATTTTTTCCCTTTAATTGTGAAATTGCTAGAGTAAGGGGGAAGAAGTCCTTAATTACCTTGGTGTTGACCGATGGCATTTTAAAATTGTTTTCACTGTTAGTTTTCATTTTTGTCTTTTTCTCCTGAGAGTATAAACTCAACTCTGGAGTCTGAACTCATGAGACTGTTTCCATGTTTTTATTGTGGAAATTTTCCAATGCCTTCAAAAGTAGACCAGCGATTTTCTCAGCTTCAAGAATTCTCATTAGGTGCCCTATAGTGTTTCATCCCCATCCTCACCGACTCTCACCAACCCCAGTCTTGGATCATTTTGTAATAAATCCCTGGCAGTGTATCATTTTATTGATGAATACTTCAAAACACATCTCTAAAAGATAAGGACTCCTTTTTCATAACATAACCACACTGTCATCATCACACCAAAAAAAAGTTAATACTTTCCTAATGGAAACAAATGTGTAGTCAATGTTCAAATTCCCCTAATTGTCTCATACATGCTTTTGTGGTTTATTAATTTTGAGAGAGAGAGAGAGAGAGACGGAGAGAATGCAAGCAGGGAGGGGCAGAGACAGAGAGAGGGAGAGAGGATCCCAAGCAGGCTGCATACCTTCAGTGCAGAGCCCCACGCAGGGCTTGAACTCATGAACCGCGAGATCATGACCTGAGCCAAAGTCGGACGCCTAACCAACTGAGCCACCCAGATGCCCAGATATATCTAGGTTGTTTTTTTTTTTAAGTTTATCTACTTATTTCTGAGACAGAGAGAGAGAAAGAGGATTTCGAGCAGGCTCCACACTGTCAGCAAAGAGCCCAACACAGGGCTCGAACTCATGAACCGTGAGATCATGACCCGATGTGAAATCGAGAGTCAGGTGCCTAACTGAGCCACCCAAGTGCCTCTTGTTATTACAAATTTAAATAACTACTCCCAGCACCCCACGCAGTTAGGTATGCCCTTCGTGGACTGTGGAATGCCTTTTTCTCCCCAACTTCGTAGGTGGTCCAGTCAGCTCCCAGGGTAACTCCTAAGCCCTCCTAATGCCCTATTTGATTACATTCTGAAATCATCCTGGAGGCCGGCCTAGAAGAGAGACAACCCCTTGAGCTCACTCACTGATGAATTCTTTCCCCAACATTCACTGGGTGTCTTTCACATGAGAGGTGACATCAAAACATTTCACCGAGAGCTTTGAGGATATGGTGTATACGAGACACACGCCTCCCACTTGTGCTGCGTGATTGCTCACGCTATTCACAGCCCTTCGGATGCGTAAATGGCCTCAAACGAAATAAATGACTAAAAGATAAGGTCTTAATGGGTAAAACTCAGACACACTTGAATCTAGAGTGACAGACTGAGGGTCATACTGAGTTCACGAGAGAAATCAAAGGGCTAACCTGGAATGTATTTCTTTTCAAAGAACATTTATTTGTTTGAGAGCATAGTGTTTGAAAAAATTGCCCCACTGTGACAAAGGTCTATCAGCTATTTAAATTTTTTTAATGTTTCTTTATTCTTCAGAGAGAGAGAGAGAGAGAGCGAGAGAGCATGAGTGGGGGAGGGGCAGAGTGAGAGAGGGACGCAGAATCTGAAGCAGGCTCCAGGCTCTGAGCTGTCAGAGCCCAATGTGGGGCTCGAACTCATGAGCCACGTGAGATCATGACCTGAGCCAAAGTCGGACGCTTAACCTACTGAGCCACCCGGGCACCCCAGTCTATCAGCTATTTAAATATGTGTTCCCAAATCATCGCCTGTGGACCCAAGTGGGCTGGGTGCTCCGCTAGAATGTTAAACAGACACTTCCTTTAGGCTTTGTGGCCAGATTTGTGGGCAACAGATTCTTCCTCCTCTCTGATGGAGATTTTGTAAAATTTTAATAGCATTCTTTAGGAAATCTCCTTTCTCCACCGACTATTATTTGCATAACACCCTTAGCTCTCAAGCTTTGCGAACTGGGAGGAAATCACACCCTTTTGCATTTAGTTACAGAGTTCCTGGCTCCCTTCCCAAGTCTTCGAAAGGAGCTGGATGGCAAGTCTGAGTCCCATCCAGACCTTCAGGGCTGGCCTTGGACAGAGTCCCACGTATTCTCCATGCAACTACAAGAATGGCTTGTAAAGTGGTTCCTCGGTAAACATCACATTCCTCCCAGTGAAATCTCCCCCTGTAATAGGTCTAATTAAGGCCAACTTTACATACAGGGGCTTTGAAAGTGGATTTGTGTAATTTAAGTGGATCAAAACCACGGGTTGCTTGGAAAATGGAAGCTCGCAGACGACATGCTTATGAGGAAGGGTTGCCCAACCCACCCCCCTCACAGAAGAGATACCGTGACCACGAACAGAGTGGCACATTTGCCACCTGTTGGTCACGGGGGAAAGTGGCTAGATTGGCTTCGGTGAAAATTTAGTGGTGACCCCCTTCTGCCTCCAGGCTCAACAGAGAGCAAGCCCATGGGTCCTAAAGACTTTAGATGCAAAAGGCCAAGGGATCACCATGGCAGGGTCTGCCCTGGGGGAGAAGGGTAGAAGAAAGGGGGGAAAAATGAGTTTCAAGACCTTCTGAAGGACCTTCATTCATTTCTCGGGTTAATGGCTATAAATGGAGGCAACGGTGGTTCGTTTACCTCGGGAAAGGGCTTTTAAGGAATATTCCCAAGCAGCTGCGGAAACCCCCTTTGTTTCAGGGAAATTCCCTGTCTTCTCTGGCTTGACAAGGACTGCCTATTTCCACCTGTTGGCGGGAAAAACCTGCACCAGCTCATCTGTCTGAGCTGATGGAGTTTAAGACCGGGAGACCTCCTTCTCTGTCCTCTGGACTTTTACCGGCCTCCAGCCCGCCTGCTGGGCCCACACCTCTTTCGCTTCCCGCCCCCCTCCGCCTGTTTCTGCACCACTTGGGGTGTGGCCTGCCTACCATCCTCAGGGCCTGAGGCACCACCGGCTCCTCCTCCCACCCTCCCGTCAGCACCCACTTCAGATCTCCCCACCAGTGTCTCAGGTAAGCACCGACAACGGGGAACGAATCGACTGTCTTTTAAGCTGATGCAAGCGAAACATAATTCGGTATTTAAACTAATTGAAGTTTGTTGGTCCAATTAAAAATAGAGTTATCAGCATTAAATATAAAACGTTTTATTCTATCTAGGTTTCCTAAAGGGCAGATAAGCTAATGTCATCTCCCTTGCAATTTGCTAGCAAGAAGGTGACTTAAAGTGATGGTTAATTCGGTCTCAAAGCTTTCACGGGTAATTGTTAAGATAGCTTTCAAAGGCTTTGGTAACCTGAAACTTTAAAGTTTTTGCTTGGATGAGAAATTGAAATTGGATTCATCAGACATCTAGGTCTTTTCGAAATGAGATAAAGTGCTAAAGCATTGACTGCTAAACATAAGTTTGAGCTTTTGACTTCTCATCACATGAAACAAAGGATATTTGGGTCTGTTGGAAAACATGCCTTGTGCTTCATCGATTGATGAATTTGCCATCTGCTGAATTCTGCTGTAACAGTTCATGATTGGTTACTAGTTAGTTTTGCCCGGAGATTAAGGTTTCTAAGCATTAAAATTCTTCTGTTAAACATAGTTAAGACAGATGGAAAGAAGGGAAGCGACTCTGTATGTAGAAAAGTAGGAGAGGTGTAAGGAAGATATAAGGAATGGAGATACATTTTTGTTGAAGGTAAAAGAAGGTAATTTGGTCCTAGAATTGATGACGTTTTGGGGTCATGGGGGGCTTGTGGCGTCTGGAACTGAAGGCCAAGAAAGAATTCTGGAAGACGTCTTTGGTGCAAAAAGCCGATTTTATTAAAGCATGGGGACAGGACCCGTGGGCGGAAAGAGCTGCATTGGGGTCCTTCTGGGTAACTCATTATCTACCCTCAGGTCGGGAGGAGTTCAGGGATAGAGTAAGTCTCTAAGGAATTCTGGAAGCAAGGTTTCCAGGACCTTGAGGGGCTAGCTGTTGCTAGGGAAACACCATTTACTACCGTTTAATAAAAGCTCGGTCCTGAGACCCTTCAGATGCATATGAGGGGACTGGGCACAGGCTTGGAGCCTGATTGCCGGCATGTATCCTGGGGCAGTCCTCGTAAAGGAAGTAGACTTCCAGGATCCTCGAGGTTGGGACAACGGACAACAACGTTAAGCCAAGGTTCTCTTTTGCCCCCAGCAAAGTGTCATCGTGGAGGCAGCTGAGCTCCTAGAGGGAGATCACTCTGCCGGTTTCAAGGACTTGAAGGACCTTCATCAAAAGGACGCTGGTTGTTTGGAGAAAAATGGCTTGGGACAAAATCTGAATGCAAAGGAAAGTTGTAGAAGGTTTGTGAAAGGAAATCTTTGGAAAGGAATTTTATGTGTGGTCAGCATGGACTAAGGTTAAAATAAATGGATTTCCATTTTTTTTAATGTTTGTTTATTTTTGAGAGATAGAGCAGGGGAGGGGCAGAGGGAGAGGGAGACAAACAATCCGAAGCAGGCTCCAGGCTCGCAACTGTCAGCACAGAGCCCGACACGGGGCTCAAACCCACGAACCATGAGATCATGACCTGAGCTGACTTAGCCACCCAGGCGCCCCTAAAATAAATGGATTTTTCAAATACACTAGTATGAGACTGAAAATCTGCTTTTCTCTCTGTTCAAAAGACAAAGTTTTCTTGGATTGTTGATCTGCTCTTAATAAAAAAATGTAAACAAGTATCTTTTTTGTCTGCCGGGAAAACCAAGCTTATGTTTTGTCTTTATCAAGTCTTTGATTACTTAGTTAAAACTTCTCAATGTTAAATTTTTTTTTTTTTCAACGTTTTTTATTTATTTTTGGGACAGAGAGAGACAGAGCATGAACGGGGGAGGGGCAGAGAGAGGGAGACACAGAATCGGAAACAGGCTCCAGGCTCTGAGCCATCAGCCCAGAGCCCGACGCGGGGCTCGAACTCACGGACCGCGAGATCGTGACCTGGCTGAAGTCGGACGCTTAACCGACTGCGCCACCCAGGCGCCCCAAAACTTCTCAATGTTAAAGGAGCTAAGTCTTGCTAACAACTATATAACCCTACATACATATTTGCCTTTGAATCTCTTATTGCCACCTTGGTTAAATAAATAACTAAGTTTTAAGTTTTGTAATGATCTGTGATCCTATTTAGGCATGTGCTTTATAACTTTCTAAGGTTTTAACAGATTCCCCAAGATTTAAATTGTAAATGAAGTCTTTTTGACCAATTAGGCTTGTTTGTTTCGTATGTTACGTTACTTGAAAAAAACTCAAACAAATAATGGTGAACCTCAGGTTGTATTGCTTGGATAAATGCTATAACTGTTCAAATATATATATACATAATTCCTAAAATTTTAATATGTTTTGGTAATAAGGTCATCACTTGATATTCTAGTTATCAAAGTGCTAGGTGTCACAGAAATCATGAATTCCCTTGTCAACTGCATCATAATGAACTCTCATATCAGATTGTTAACAGTGTCCATTTCTGAGATTTTGCCATTTATAGTTAATTGTTCTTATTCTCTCACAAAACGTCTTTCATCTTCAAGGACACTTATAAAAAGGACTTTTAGGACAAATACAGGTGTTTCACATCTTTAAGATTACTGAAATAGGTAAAAATTTCCAGAACTAACTAAAAGTTTTATTTGAACTAAACAAGAATTAGGAACATGGGACTAAATGAACTGAGGAAGATTATAGTTTTTGTGACTCTTGTTTGAAATACTATTGGTACTCATGGGAATGCAAACTGGTGCAGCCACTCTGGAAAGCAGTATGGAGGTTCCTCAAAAAACTAAAAATAGAACTACCCTACGACCCAGCAATTGCACTACAAGGCATTTATCTAAGGGATACAGGTGCGCTGTTTCGAAGGGACACATGCACCCCCATATTTATAGCTGCACTATTAACAATAGCCAAAGTATGGAAAGAGCCCAAATGCCCATCGATGGATGAATGGCTAAAGATGGTGTGAGATATATACATATATATACACACATATATATATATATACATATGGAGTATTACTCGGCAATCAAAAAGAATGAAATCTTGCCATTTGCAACTACGTGGATGGAACTGGAGGGTATTATGCTAAGTGAAATGAGTCAGTCACAGAAAGACAAATATCCTATGACTTCACTCACATGAGGACTTTAAGAGACAAAACATGAACGTAAGGGAAGGGAAACAAAAATAATCTAAAAACAGGCAGGGGGACAAAACAGAAGAGACTCCTAAATATGGAGAACAAACTGAGGGTTACAGGAGGGGGGATGGGAGGGGGGATGGGCTGAATGGGGAAGGGGCACTAAGGAACCTACTCCTGAAATCATTGTTGCACTATATGCTAACTAATTTGGATGTAAAATTAGAAAAAGAAAAAGAAAAAGAAAGAAAAGAAAGAAAGAAAGAAAGAAAAGAAAAGAAATAAATAAAAGAAATACTATTGGTACTCTAATGTTTGCTTTTCCAGATTAAGAAAAGTTTCTCTTGGGGCGCCTGGGTGGCTCAGTCGGTTGAGCGTCCGACTTCAGCTCAGGTCACGATCTCGCGGTCTGTGGGTTCGAGCCCCGCATCGGGCTCTGGGCTGATGGCTCGGAGCCTGGAGCCTGCTTCCGATTCTGTGTCTCCCTCTCTCTCTGCCCCTCCCCCGTTCATGCTCTGTCTCTCTCTGTCTCAAAAATAAATAAAAAAATTTAAAAAAAATTAAAAAAAAAATTAAAAAAAAGAAAAGTTTCTCTTAAGATATCTATGACTTACACGGTCTCATGGTTAAGTTCTTGGGATTGAGCCCTGTGTCCAGCTCTGTGCTGGTGGCATGGATCCTGCTTGGGATTCTCTCTCCCTGCCCCCCCCCCCCACTCTCTCTCTTTCTGTCTCTCCTCCACTTGCACTCTCTCTCTCTCTAAGTAAATAAATAAACTAAAAAAAACCTATGACTTACAAAAACATGATAAAAATATTCCTCTGTAAACAAATTAAGGCATTTCACTTTTCTTTGTACCTAAAACCCTCTGAAATTCAAAAGGTCTTAACGAGACCTTTTTAAAGGCTTTTTTTATAAAAGGCTTTTTAAAAAATAACTTTTTAATGCTTTATTTTTGAGAGACAGAGAGCTAGAGCATGAGTGGGGGAGGGGCAGAGAGAGAAGGAGACCCAGAATCCGAAGCAGGCTCCGGGCTCTGTGCTGATATCACAGAGCCCGATGAGGGGCTCAAACCCACGAACCATAAGATCATGACCTCAGCCGAAGTCAGACGCTCAACTGACTGAGCCACCCACGTGCGCCAACACTGTTGTCTTTTTTAACTAAGTTTATTTATCCCTTTTTTTAAAAAATTTGTTAAATGTTTTATTTATTTTTGAGACAGAGCATGAGCAGGGGAGGGGCAGAGAGAGAGAGAGAGGGGGAGACACAGAATCCAAAGCAGGCTCCAGGCTCCGAGCTGTCAGCACAGAGCCCCACGCGAGGCTCGAACTCACAGATCGTGAGATCATGACCTGAGCCGAAGTCGGGCGCTTCACCGACTGAGCCACCCAGGCGCCCCTATTTATCCCTTTGAATGTGAATGGTGGCTTGCAACATGGGTAATGGCATCCCCACCATTATGTCTCTCTTCCCATGCCACAGTGACATGACTGCGTGCGCGTGTGGGGAAGCAAATGACTGAGTTGTGACTTAGAAACGGCAGAGATAGTGGCGCTGACAGCTCAGAGCCTAGAGCCTGCTTCAGATTCTGTGTCTCTCTCTCTTTCTCTGCCCTGCTCACACACTCTCTTTCTCTCAAAAATAAATAAACATTAAAAAAGAATTGAAAGAAAGAAAGAAAGAAAGAAAGAAAGAAAGAGAAAGAAGGAAAGAAAGAGAAAAAGAAAGAAAAAGAAAGAGAAAGAAAGAAAGAGAAAGAAAGAAAGAAAAAGGAAGGAAGGAAGGAAGGAAGGAAGAAAGGGCAGGGTTAGTGTTGCCAAACCACAGGGTGTCATTCCTTCAATAAATTGGACACATCTTTGCTCTTTTTCTTTTCAAATGTTTATTTATTTACGTTGAGAGAAAGAGAGCACAAAAGGGGGAGGGGCAGAGGTGGGGTGGGGGGGGCGGGACAGAGGATCTGAAGCGGGCTCTACGCTGACAGCCGAGAGCTTGACGTGGGGCTCGAACTCACAAACTGTGAGATTGTGACCTGAGCCAAAGTCGGACACTTAACCGACTGAGCCACCCAGGCGCCCCTATCCACTTTCATTTTTTGTGGGATGTAGAGAAGACCACAGACGGCCATTGTTAAAATTGACAGAGAATTTGTCAATTTTTGATTCTCTTTTGATGTGAATAAATGCCCTCTGGTATCAGGAGAGGCAGGAAGCACTGTGCCCACAGAAAGGGGTCTAGAGCCTGCCTCGGCCGTTTCTATCTATGTGACCTTGAGTAAGTTACTTAACCTCTCTGTGCTCGGTCCCCTCATCTAGAAAATGGGGGTCATAATTGTACACCTATCACTGGGCTGTCATGAGGGTCGAATGTGTTAACATTCATAAACTATTTGGAAGAGGGAATGAGCTTTACAAAACACGAACTATGTGTGATAAATATTTGGCAAGAGGCAGCAAATGTTGGGCTTTCTTCAGAGCCCCGAACTCTGCCTGGCCACACCTCTTTTACTGTTCATCTCTTGCTGTGGATCTTCTAATGTTGGCTGGATCTTCTAATAGTTGCCATTCCCTCATCTTCTGAACACTGGAGTCCTTCTACATGGCCCACGGGTAAAATGTTAAAGATACAGGGTGTCTTTCAAATTTGGTCTTCAGGAAAAGCATGTTCCCATCCCACTGGTTTCCTTCACGCTGCCCAAACTCACCGGTCCCGTGGTCCATTCCCTCAGCCCTCCATTGGCAAGGAAGTATTATTCCTGGAGAGTGAGGCCATCAAACTGGCAGTCAACCCCAAACTCGTTTTGCTAATGTAACTAAGACTGCTGCCTTCACGCGATTAGAAAGCCCATTGCCCAGGAGATTGTGGAACAGCGAATACGGTGTTGAGAATATCAGGCTTCATAGCCAGGAGATGGATTTTGGAGGCCCCTAAAATCTTCTGCATGGGCAGGTGTTCATGTTACCCACTCTGAGCAAAAGCCCTGCCTCACGCCCTTCTGCTAATCGGCAGAGGCAGGAGCCTGAGAAGTATCATTTTCTGATTAGCCCTGCCTCTACTCCCAAGGACTCCAACTGAAAAAGATCCAAATAAGTCGGTGCGCAATCTCGATTTTGCTTCATAGAAGATATCTGCTTCGTGTAAAATACGTCAAGCTGGAATTTCACAGTGGATTTTTATGACTTAGCTTTCCCACTGCAAAAGAAATGCTAATAAGGAAATGCTTCTCCTACGCATTCGCACTAGGACTCACAACTGCCACCTTCTCGCTAATAAGTGCCTCCACGTTCTCCTGTGAAACATTTTCCATAAAACAGTGGAGTCAAGTGAAACCCAGGGCTGGGGGCAAATGTCCAAAACAAAAGGTCTGGACAAAGGACCTACTCTTCGGAATGGCTGCCAATAGCTTTCTTGAAAAAATGTCCTACCTACATATCATATTGTTGTCATCATCTACTCATTTAACATCAAATAAAACGTATTTGGTTTTTCAGGGTGTGTCTTCCTTCCTTTGAAGCTTTTCACTTCCTGAAATCTGTAGACAAACACATTGCATGCATACGCTACCAAAAATCAAGGGGCGCCTGGGTGGCTCAGTCGGTTAAGCGTCCAACTTCGGCTCAGGTCATGATCTCACGATCTGTGAGTTCGAGCCTCGCGTCGGGCTCTGTGCTGACAGCTCGGAGCCTGGAGCCTGCTTCGGATTCTGTGTCTCCCTCTCTCTGACCCTCCCCCGTTCATGCTCTGTCTCTGTCTCAAAAATAAATAGACATTAAAACAAAACAAAACAAAACAAAAAAAACAAAGGCAGGAAAAAATAGTTGTTTATTGCAACCACTCAGGTGCAAGTGTCACTGCACACAACCCACTCTAAGCCGAGTCAAAGCTTATAAATAAGCTGACACAGTTGGTTCAACGGCTGACTTTGGTTCAGGTCGAGATTTCACCGTTCATGAATTTGAGCCCCACATTGGGCTCTCTGCTGTCAGCACAGGGCCCGCTTCAGATCCTCTGTCTCCCTCTCTCTCTGCCCCTCCCCCGCTCGTCCCCCCCCCCCAAAATAAACATTAAAAAAAAGATTTCTTGGGGCGTCTGGGTGGCTCAGTCAGTTGAACGTCGGGTTCCTGATTTCAGCTCAGGCCATGATTTCCTAGTTTGTGAGTTCAAGCCCCACATCGGGCTCCATGCTGGCAAGGCAGAGTCTGCTTGGGATTCTCTCTCTCTCTCTCTCTCTCTCTCTTTCTCTGCCTCTCTCTCTCTCTGTCTCTCTCTCAAAATAAGTGAATAAACTTTTAAAATTTAAAAATTTAATGCAAGATTTCTGGGGAAAAAAACTCACACATGCACACAGGAAAATAATCACGTTTAGAGCTTAGAGATCTTTAAGACATTATAACTGGTTAAGTTAGCACAGGGTTTCTCAACCTCAGCACTATTGACATATGGGGCTGGGTTTGTTTTGGGGGGGGGGGCTATGCTGTACCTTGTAGGATGTTTATCCGCATCTGTTGCCTCTACCCAGTAGGTGCCAGGGGTACTTCCTCTCCCCTTCTGTCGAGACCAAAAATGTCTCCAGACATTTCCCAGTGTCCTCTGGGGGCAGAAGTGCTCCCCACCGAGAACCTCTGGGTTACAGGTAGCCAACGACCCTCGCTAATGAGCGCTATGGTGTGTTGAGAGGATTTTGAGGAAAACTATCCAATAAAACTGTATTGGCTCAATATGTCATAGCGTCCATTTGCCTGGTCTTTGACTATCTTTAACTCAAGGGTCTCCTGGGGTGATTTTGCTTCCCTCCCCAAGGGGACATTTGAAAATATTAATAAGAAATGTAATTTTTGAAATATGAAACACCATGGTAGGGTTAGGTAGGCAGATAGATACAGCTGATGAGAGAAATGGGTAACTTGGGGGATAAATCTGAAGAGATGGCCTGAAACACAGCCTGGAAGTTGAAATATGAAAGAGTACTTAAGGGGCGCCTGGGTGGCTCGGTCAGCTAAGCATCCGACTTCGGCTCAGGTCATGATCTCGAGGTCCATGGTTTTGAGCCCCGCATCGGGTTCTGTGCTGACAGCTCAAAGCCTGGAACCTGCTTCGGATTCTGTGGCTTTCTCTCTGCCCCTTCCCTGCTCATTCTCTGTCTCTCTGTCTCTCTCAAAAATAAATAAACATAAAAAAAAAAAAGAGTGCTTAAGAGGCATGGAAAGTGGAGGAAGAAGGCCTGATGTATGTATGTCTCTGGGCATTTCACTGGAATACAAATAGACTACGGAAAAGGCGATATATATTTTTTAATGTTTATTTTTGGGGGAGAGAGCTCAAGAGCACAAGCGAGGGAGGGGCAGAGAGATGGGGACAGAGGATCAGAAGCAGACTCTGTGCTGACAGCTTTGGCGCTGAGAGCAGTGAGCCAGATGTGGGACTGAAACTCATGAACCACGAGATCGTGACCTGAGCTGAAGTCGGACACTCAACCGACTGAGCCACCCAGGCACCCTGAAAAAGGCGACATTTGAAATGAGGTTGAAATTTTTCTAGATCTTTCTAGTGAAAGATCTGAGTCCTCAAATTGAGGAAGTACATTGGGTCCTTCAGTAGGGCAAATAAAAATAGGTTCACACCTATTATAGTGAAAATGCAGAAACTTCAGATATAAGAAGAAATTTTTAAAGGAGACTAGAGAGAAAGCAGAAATTAAATGATAAAGGATCTATAATTAGACCAACAAACACCAGACTTCAAGAAAGAGCAAAAACAGTAAAATAATATCCTCAAAGTGCTGAAAGAAAATAATGCTCAACCAGTAATTCTATGCATACTAACCTATAACCTATCACTCAAGAATAAGGACAAAATGAAGACATTTTCAGAAAAGGAACTTCACAAAAGGAGGCACTTTGGGAAGAAAGTAATTGGGCCCAGAATAAAAGACTTGGATCCAGAAGTAATGATAAACAAAGGAATTGGTAAGCACGTGGGCATATCTGAAAAGTTTTTTTAATGTTTCTTTATTTTTGAGACAGAGAGACAGAGCATGAAGAAGGAAGGGTCAGAGAGAGAGGGAGACACAGAACCCGAAGCAGGCTCCAGGCTCTGAGCTGTCAGCACAGAGCCCGATGCGGGGCTCGAACCCACAAACTGCGAGATCATGACCTGAGTAGACGTCAGATGCTTAACCGACTGAACCACCCAGGCGCCCCTGGTTATAATTTTTAAATGCTGATATTATGGAGTTCACAGATAGCATGTAATACAGGAGAGGAAAGGGTGCCTGGCTGGCTCAGTTAGAAGAAGGTCTAGATCTCGGGGTCGTGATTTCGAGCCTACATTGGATGTAGAGATTACTTAAATAAAGTTAAAAATAATTTTTAAGACAGGAGAGGAATAGTTAGGGCTAAATCTTTTTAATGTCCTATTTATTCTGAGTCATTAATTAACTTTAGATTTAAAAAAAATTATTTATTTGTTTGTGTAATCTCTATGTCCAACATGGGATTTGAACTCATGACCCCGAGATCTAAAGTCACATGCTCTACCAACCGAGCCAGCCAGGTGTCCCAACCAACTTTAGATTTTAAGTGAGTATATATGTTAAAATGTTAAGGATAACCACTATACAAATAGAGGATGGAAAAAAAAAAAGTAGAAGGACTGGAAAGGACAAAACAAAGCCGTAATTTTTCCGAGGCAACATGTTTATGTAGAAAATCCAAGAAAAGACTGCATAGTCATGATTCCATTTATAGGAATTTTCTAGAAAAGGAGCACTCGACACAGACACAGAGCAGTGGTTCCCTGGTGCTAGGTGTGGGAATGGGGAATGGCCACCAGTGGGCATTAGGAAACATTTGAGGCAGACAAGGATAGTCTAAACCTGGATTGTGATTATGGTCCTACAATTCTATAAATTTACTAAAACTCTGCAAGTTGTGTGCCTTAAAGGAACGAATTTTATGGTGTACAAATTATATCTAAACAAAGAATTTTTTTAATTTTTAAAAAATACTTATTTTTGAGACAGAGAGCATTCACGTGTGAGAGTCCAGGAGGGGCAGAGAGTAGGGGACAAAGGATCCCAAGCGAGTTCCACGCTGACAGCAGCGAGCCCAATGCGGGTCACCAACTCACAAACCATGAGATCATGACCTAAGTCCAAGTCAGAGGCTCAACCAACTGAGCCACCCAGGTGCTCCTCAACAAACATAAAAATAAAACCCAATGGCATTCCTAAATGCCAGTGACAACTTTTTAAAAAATATATACTATTTCCAATGGTAAGAAAACCAGTAGTGGTCCAAGGAATACATTTAAAGATGTGCAAAACTGTCATGGGGGGAAAAAAAAAGAATCTTATTTAAAGTCAGGAAAAACAAGTTATTCAACAGAGGTGTAGACTATGTTCATGAATGTCATGACTCGATGTTGTAAATTGGCCATTCTCATCCATGTATTGTAATTCCAGCCAAAACCCCACGAGTTTTTGTTCATTTGGGAAGCACTGACAAAAGATAAAACAACAGTGAGTGAACTCAGTATAGGCCTATTTCCTCCAAGTTGTGACTCAGGGGCCCCGGATCCTTCCCTCTTGTAGCCAGATGTCCTCAATAGGTAGATGGCGAGTTCTCTGGGCCTGTCTGCTTCTAGTGACAGGAGTATGGGGCATCGCTCATGGAGCACTTCATAGGTTGGCCTGGAAGCGCTATGCAGTATTTCTGCTCACTTAATAGCGACTAGTGCCAGCCATGTGGCTGGGAAATTTAGTCCAACTACGTGCCCGGGAGAAAAGAAAAGTAGGTTATGGCGAACACACAGCAGTGTCTGCTGTAGCTTTTCATCAAGTTTGATGAGCTGATATTCCCAGACTCCTCCTGACCTGCGCAACATGGACTTCTTCCTGGGATATTCACCCAGGAAGTGAATAAATTCCGAGCTCGCTCCTGGCATATAAAGTTCCACTCCAGAAGCCACAAAAAACATTCAGGGCTCATTTTTATAGTTTGTGGTAGAAAATGAAAATCACATTTTCGTATCATAAATGACGTGTATCAATCAGACCCATCATCGTATAAACTGTACAGGTCTTTCTGTGACTTGCCAAATCCTCAGACGACCAGCATCGCCCTGCCACCCACCCCAGGCCAGGGTCTGATCTGATTCCCGCCGGCAGGTACAGGAAGTGGAAAGGGTAGCAGAGCCAATAGTGTGAAGCTTGGCATCTTCAACGGCCACTAACAGTTTGCTCTTGGCTGCTTATTTAACTCAGTCCCTCAGTTTCTCCATCTGTAAAACTGGGATAATAATTGTTTTGTCCTCATCTATGATTGTTGTGAGACTAAAATAAATAATCCACGTAGATTGTTACTGTCATTTATATCCCAGTCCCCTATTGGTAGGTATTTGATGGTTTTTACTTGTTTTCTGTTATGAACAACACTACCTAAGCATCTTTTTAGTCCCATCTTGGCTGACACATAAGTAGCTTGCTAATTCACGGGACGTATTCCATAGGTCCAATTGGGTTACGACCCAAGGCATGGATAAAATACCTCTTGGGGCACCTGGGCGGCTCAGTCGGTTAAGTGTCCGACTTTAGCTCAGGTCATGATCTCACTGTTCATGAGTTCTAGTCCCGCGTCAGGCTCTGGGCTGACAGCTCAGAGCCTGGAGATGCTTCATTCTGTGTCTCCTTCTCTCTCTGCCCCTCCCCCACTCATGCTCTGTCTGTCTCTCAAAAACAAATAACCATAAAAAAAACCCAAAACCTCTTTTTGTAATTAAAAAAAAAAATATCTAAGTGCCAGCTGAAGGCAGAGCGCATTTGCTTGATTTTTCCAAAAGGAAAAGAAACAATTTCTAAAACCTGGTAACTAATAAACTTGAATTCAATAATCCGCAAAAATACTAGGATGTGATAGTAGATATACAGTTTATGAACTCCTAGGATGATGGCGATCTTGGATGGCCAACATGAATTTTCTAGGAACAATCTAGCCGATCCGATTTCTACTTTCCCTCACGTTAAGTGCGATTCAGATTGGCATTGCAGACAGATTGGGCTGCCAGGCATTCTGGGACTTGAGTGACTGAACCTCTGGGAGAAGGAAGAAAGTCCAGCCCTGGTAGAGCAAGGGCTAGAAAGTATGGGTGAGATCACCGAGGGTGGCTTCTGTTGGGCCAACATAGTTCCATGAGGTCACTCTTCACCTACAAACCAGGCCTGCAGCTAGTCCAGAAAAGGAACTCCAGGGAAGAAGCCTGGCATGAAGGCCTGTCAACACCATAGGGAGGTGTGATAAAGACCATGGACGTCCATGGTTGCAACACTGATTCTAGACCCTACTGGCAATAGACAGAAGCTGCCACTGTAAGTCTCCCCATATCAGGATTGGTTTCCCATTTTAGGGCAGCAGCCCTTGTCCTACCTTGAGCATCATGACCCTTTGGATCTTGCCAGGAATTAGTGCGACTGTCTCCCTCAGACCGGAAGCCATCTAACTATTGCTGGCATTTTACAGGTGTAGATGTTATCGCTCACCCAATTTTGAGATCTCCTGAGTAAGGGAATCGTGTCTTCCAGAGATGTTGGGGCATACGAGGGATGTAAAGACTCTTCTTATTTCATTCAATAAGAGAAATTTACTTGAGTTTGTCTAAGTCAGTGATTCTCAACTGGGATGACTCTGTCCCCTTAGGGGACATCTGGCAATGTCTGGAGATATTTTTCATTGGCACAACTTAGGAGGTAGAGTGCTACTGGCATCTAGTGCGTAGAGGCCAGAGATACTGCTCAACAACCTACAATGTGCATGATAACCCCCAGCATGAAGAATTATCCCGCCCCGAATGTCTACGATGCCTAGTTGAGAAGCCCTGACCTAAACCGAAAAGGAAACATGCAAAACGACTTATCGGAAGAGTCCTGGGGGTAGTTTGCAGAATCCAAGGAGAAATTGAATCAGTCTCAAAAAGAAAAAGAATATACCGGTGCTGATCCATGATCCCGAGCAGTAGGAGGTCACGGACATTTGCCACACTCTGTTGCACATATGACTTGTCTCCCCAGCTGCCAGTCTCTCGGGAAAGAATGTGATTGGTCCAGCAAGGGTCAGAGTCCACTCCCAGGAGATTCAGCTGGGGCCAGCTATGTGGTAGAAACGTGGCACACGGGGGCCACTCCATAGATGTTTCCTACACGAGTGAATTACCATGGCTGCTGGCAGCCATTCCTGTGAGCCGTGCTAGTGCTTTGAGAGATGGGGCAGAAATCTGGCAAAGAATCTATCACTTTCAGCCTGTGGGGCTATCTGTTGTTAAGCCATGGTCGTCCCTCTCTGCTTGTCCACTCTTCCCGACCTTCCAGCCCATCCTCCTATAAATCCCCTGCTCCGGTGACACGGGCTATGTTCGTGGCTATGAACATAAGCTGCTGTTTCCTGGAATTTCAGAAGCCTCCACATCTCCTAATAGCTGGGAGTGATGTTCCCTGACTTTCACTCCACCAGCCAGTCTAATCTTCCAATACCTAATTCTCTGTATTAGATCGTTCCTGTTCGAAATATCTAGAATTTTCCCGACTAAAACTGACTGACGTAGCAGAGATGGTTTCCAACAGTTCTCACTGCACCTTTGATGATCCCTTGGCCGCTGGCCTCGTTGAAGGCAACCTCAGACACCAGATGTGTTCCCGCTTCCCGCCAGGCCTCAGGTCTCTCTGCAAAGCGGGGCTTCTCAGTCGTGAGTGGGCATCAGAAACTTCACTGGAAGGCGTGCAAAACGCAATTTCCTAGACCCCCAACTCAGCATTTCTGATTCAGTAGGTCTGGTTTGGGAGTTAAGAATTTGCATTTCTAACAAGTCCCCACTGAATGTTGACACTGTTAGTCCAGAGCCCCCCCTGGGAAACATTGTCAGCCGGATCCCAAAGGTCAGTCATTTTGAACGCCTGGCTGAATTATTAGAATTAAAAAAAAAATTTTTTTAACCTTGATTTATTTTTGAGAGACAGAGAGAGAGCACGAGTGGGGGAGGAGCAGAGAGAGAGGGAGACACAGAATCGGAAGCAGAGGCTCCAGGCTCCGAGCCGTCAGCACAGAGCCCGACGCGGGGCTCGAACTCGTGAACCGCGAGATCATGACCTGAGCTGAAGTTGGACACTCAACTGACTGAGCCACCCAGGCGCGCCTAGAATGGTTTTTTTTAAGATTTTATTTTATTTTTTTCAAGATTTTATCTTTAAGTCATCTCTACAGCCAACGTGAACTTACAGCCAAGCGAACTTACAACCTCGTGATCAAGAGCTGCACGTTCCACTGGCTGAGCCAGCCAGGTGCCCCTGAATCATTAATATATTTAAAAATGAACTCTTTAGTGATTACTTTGCTATAGTTTGTGTGGACTGCTACAAACAGGACACCACTGTGTGTTGTCCTTCCTTTCCCTAACGTTGTGAGGCTGCCCACCTTTCTCAGTGTTGCCTTCTCACCTCCCACCTTTCCGATAGCATGTGAACTTTGGGCACCCGCTTTTCCTAGGGTGTGATACTTGACTTTGAAGTGGGAAAATGGAGTATAAATTCACCCATTCGAGGAGGCTTTTTCAGCTGGTATTTAATCGTGAGCAGCAACAGATGAAAATGAAGTCAATCCACTGCGGGAAAGCAAAGAGGAAGAGAGAAGGAGAGAAAGAAGTATGATTTCTGATTAAACAAAGTGTCAACTACACTTTAATAAAAAAAAATAGTAGTACAATTTCTGAAAGACAAGGAAAACAGTGCCGTGTTGGAAACATTCTTCAGAAAGCTTGAGGTTAACGGTCCATTGTTTAAAGGAGAGAGTGAGTGGGGGAGGGGCAGAGGGAGAGGGAGAGGGAGAGCGAACCCCAAGCAGGCTCCGCGCTGCCAGCGCAAAGCCTGATGCGGGCTTTGAACTCACGAAACGCGAGATCGTCACCCGAGCTGAAAGCAGGAGCTGGACGCTCGGCCGACTGAGCCACCCAGGCGCCCTGGTCGGTGGTCCATTTTTAAACAAAGTCTACCTTAGCAAAAGGCACTTTTCTTGAGAAGTCCAGTTTTGAAGGAAAAGAGGTGGGTTTTTCAGCCAATCTGTTGGCACAAAGCTGTGACGCGATCAGAAGAAGGCCTCCGGTCAAAAGGAAAAATCCGCCAATCCAGCCGCTGAACATGGCATTGCCATAGTCCCACCGGGGCACGTCGGTTGGGAACTCAGGGCCCCAGAACCTCTGCACGGTGACCCGGGCGATGTAGGACACGGGCACCAAAGTGGCGAGTCCAGCGAGGAAGAACAGAGCTCCCCCTGCAACGTTCGTGCTTCTCTCCAAAGAGCTTCCCTGGTGGCCCCCGTACCTCACACATGTCAGTCCCAGAAGGACGGCCACCAGCCCGAGCGAGCCAGCGACACAGGCGCCACACATGAGGATGCGGGCCACCAGCATTTCGGTGGCCAGGTCCCGCAGGCTGGCAGAGGCCTGGCACACACGGCCACCCGTGTCTTGAGTCACACACGTTTCCCACAGGCCCAGCGTGTACTTCTCACTCTCCAGTAAGCCCGAGGAGAGGGTCAGCCACTGAGGGATGCAGAGCGTCACCAGGGAGCACACCTGGCCAGCCAGGGAGCCCAAGAGCCCCGCGTTCTCGACCAGGCGGAGCACCCCACTCGTCATCTCGCTGGCCAGGCCCGAGTCCGCTGGGGAAACTGTGTCTCCACCTAAGAGCACAGGGCGGCTTTGCAAACATGACTCACTCCTTGGTTAACCAATCAGAATGCGGCGGCTATTGTTCACCCTTCACGAATGCAGACGGGCACCTACCATTAAAATAGGCCCGACAGAAAAGCCCGGGCGACCCAGGCCGAGGGGGAGGACAGGCGGGCTGGGTCAGGTAATAGGCACTTGGCAGAATTCTTCCCAGTTGTGAAAGGTATTCATTTCAGCAGTCTTATTTTCAAAAAGGAGACAGTTTGGAATGGAGTTATTAAGCATTCGAATCACTGATCAAGGTTTTTCAAGGAATCTTTCATCATTTTGAACTATTTTGAATTCTCTGTTAGCATTACCTCTTCCAGGGTTTGGTATCTGGTTCCATCATTCCTAAACCTATCCTCACAGGAAGCCTCTAATTTTCCACACCTTCCATTAAAACAGGAGATGGGGATCTTCCCGAATTAAAAAAGACTCTCATGGTCCAGCAATCGCGCTCCTTGGTATTTACCCCAAGAAGCTGAAAACTTATGTCCACGCGAAAACCTACAGCAGCTTTCTCATAGTTGCCAAAACTCGGAAGCAACCAAGATGGCCTCCAGAAGGTAAATGGATACATAATGGTCCATCCAGACGTGGGATACTATTCAGTGCCAAAAAGAAATGAGCTACCAAGCCATGAAAACAAAGGGAGAAACTTTAAATGCACATTACTAAGTGAAAGAAGCCGGTCTGAAAAGGCTACAGACTATATGATTCCAACTACATGACATTCTGGAAAATTCTGGCAAAACTACGGAGACAGTAAAGAGATCAGTGGTTGCCAGGATATGGGGTCGGGGTGGGGGGGCGGGAGGGATGAACAGGTAGGGCACAGGGTATATTTAGGGCAGTGAAACTATTCTGTATGATATTATAATGGTGGCTACTCACCATTATACATTTGTCCAAACCCACAGAATGTACACCACCAAGAAGGAACCTTAATGTCAAGTGCAGACTGGGTGATAACAATGTGTCAACGTAGGTTCATCAGCTATAACAAATAGTACTGCTCTGGTGGCAGATGTCAACAGCGAGGGAGGCTATGCATGTATGAGAGCAGGGAGTAGGAGAGAAATCTCTATACCTTCCCCTCAATTTTGCTGTGACCCTGGGGTACCTGGCTGGCTCGGATAAGCGTCCGACTTCGGCTCAGGTCATGGTCTCACGGTCTGTGAGTTTGAGCCCCGCATCGGGCTCTATGCTGACAGCTCAGAGCCGGGAGGCTGCTTCAGATTCTGTGTCTCCCTCTTTCTCTCTCTTTCCCAAAAAGAAATAAAAACATTTTTTAAAAAATCAAAAATTGTGTTTCTGTGACCCTGAAACTGCTCTAAAAATTAAAGTCTGTCTAAAAAGAGAGAGAGAGAGAGAGAGAGAGAGAGAGAGAGAGAGAGACTATTATCTGTCACTCCGGTTCCCACTCAGGGTCATCATGATCAGTGATAAAGGAGAATTTTCCATTGTCTCTCTGCTAGGTCCGAAATGATGTTGGGATCCCTCAGCCTGCCCCGGGGGGCTTCTTCAGGAAGCCGAACACAACCTCTCAGGTTTCCAAATTCTCCCCCTTTGGGGCTTGCATACACATCATATTCTCTTGGAGTGCCCCACCCTCCTTTGTGCTGTTGTAAATGTTTGGCAAGTGGAAGATAAATCCACCCCCAAAATTCTGTCTCTGTCCCAGTTTGAGATATGGGTCTATGAGAAGTCTAAGAAAGTACAGAGACACAGTCAGCTTGGCCATTACTCAGTATTAACCAGAATCAGGGAGATTTCTGTTTCTCCAGCTTCTAGAGTGAGCACGTGAAGGAATATCACACACACACACACACACACACACACACACACACTCATACACACACACATTTTTCTGCGAGAGGTAGAAGGAAGAAAAGAAAGAAGAGGTCTTGACCTGCTGGGAGGAGGCGGCATCTCGCCAGGAGGAGGGTGTAATTACCCCACACCCAGTACCCATTCCTAACTCCCCGATACCATCTAGAGAATGGACACCCACAGCCAAAGGGACACACGAGGTAAGACTGTATCTGTGATCTGCCAGGAGGCCCTGATCCTTCACTCCAATGCCAAGGACGGAGAGACTAATTCTGGTGAATCCCCAACAGGGATCTAGCGTCAGCATAATCAGTGCTGGTCAGAGCCTATTACGTTAGGGTGAATTCCCGGATTTAAATCTACTTAGACGTTTTTATTCAATGGTTTTATGGAGCCCTACGTCTCACACAGGCTTTCTTAGTCTTACAGGGCAAGTCTAAGGAAGCCCTGACTTTTGAGAGCCGGTACAAGGCCTTCGAACACACCCATGTTTGTCTCTTAAAGAGAAGTAATTAGCTTCATGTAAGAGAAAACTGTGTCAACACAGGTCTAGCCAAGATGGATATTGTGACAACAATATCCACGAGCTGATGTCCCTGCATCTCTGATGACTCGACAATGCCTCCCGCCCAGGACGGGCACTGCTTGGAGCAGATCGTAAAATAACTACACATCTCCAGCAGGGCGCCCATGTCTCTTGCCCCAAGGGATTCTATTTTTTTTTTAATGTTTATCTATTGATTTTGAGAGACAGCGAGACAGAGAGACAGACAGAGAGAGAAAACCCCAAGCAGGCTCCACGCCGTCAAAACAGAACCCGACGTGGGGCTTGATCCCACAAACTGAGATCATGACCTGAGCTGAAATCAAGAGCCAGATGCTCGGATGACTGAGCCACCCAGGTGTCCCCTTTTTTTATTTATAGAATCTTTTTTCATTTGTCTGTTTTTATTAAGTTTCTTTTTAATTTTAATTCCAGTGTCGTTAACATACAGTGTTGGATTATAGTGATTCAACACTTCTGTACGTTGCTCAGTGCTCATCATGATGAGTGTAGTCTTTATCCCCTTCACCATCCCCCTCCCCACCTCCCCTCTGGTGACCATCAGTTTGTTCTCTATAGATAAGCGTCTCTTTCTCGGCTTCTCTGTCTCTCTCTCTTTTTTTTATTTGCTTGTCTGTTTTCTTAAATTCCATATATGAGTAAAATCATATGGTATGTCTTTCTCTGACTGACTTATTTCACTTAGTGCTATACTCTGTAGCACCATTCGTGTTTTTGCAAATGGCAAGATTTCGTCCTTTTTTGTGGCTGAATAATATTCCATTGTGTATATATGCCACATCTTCTTTATCCATTCATCTATCAATGGACACTTGGGCTGCTTCCACAATTTGGCTGTTGTAAATAATGCTGCAATAGACTTAAGGGTTCGTGTATCCCTTTGAATTCTCCTTTTTTTGGGTATTTTTTGGGTAAATACCTAGTAGTATAAACCCCGCATTGTAGGGTGGTTCTATTTGTGACATTTTGAGGAACGTCCATACTGTTTTCCACAGTGGTTGCACCAGTTTGCATTCCCACCAACAGTGTAGGAGGGCTTCCCTTTCTCCACATCCTCACCAACACCTGCTGTTTCTTGGGTTGTTGATTTTAGTGACTCTGACAGGTGTGAGGTGATATCTCCTTGTGGTTTTGATTTGCATTTCCCTGATGATGAGTGATGTTGAGCGTCTTTTCATATGTCTGTTGGCCATCTGGATGGCTTCTTTGGAGAAGTGTCTGTTCATGTCTCCTGCCCATTTTTTGATCAGGTTATTTGGTTTTTGGGTGTTGTGTTATGTCAGTTCTCTCTATATTTTGGATACTAACCCTTTATTGGATATATCATTTGCAAATCTCTTCTCCCATTCAACATTGCCTTTTAGTTATGTTGATTGTTTCCATCACTGTGCAGAAGCTTTTTATTTTGATGAAGTCCCAATAGTTTATTTTTGCTTTTATTTCCCTTCCCTCAGGAGACATATCTAGAAAAATGTTGCTATGGCCAATGCCTGTACTCTCTTCCAGGATTTTTATGGTTACAGGTCTCACATTTAGGTCTTCAATCCATTTTGAGTTTATTTTTGTGTATGGTTAGAAACTGGCCCAGTTTCACTCTTTGGCATATAGCTGTCCAGTTTTCCCAATGCCATTTATTGAAGACACTGTCTCTTTCCCATTGGATATTATTGCCTCCTTTGTTGAAGATTAATGACTATATAATTGTTGGTTTATTTCTGGGCCCTTTATTCTGTTCTATTGATCTATGTGTCTATTTTTGTACACATACCATGCTGTGTTGATGACTACAGCTTTGCAGTATATCTTGACGTCTGGGATTGTGATACCTCCAGTTTTGTTTTTCTTTTTCAAGGTGGCTTTCGCTATTTGGGGTCTTGTGTGGTTCCGTGCAAAGTTTAGGATTGTTTGTTCTAGTTCTGTGAAAAATGCTGTTGGTATTTTGATAGGGATTGCATTACATCTGTTGAGTGCTTTGGGTAGTATAGACATTTTAACAACATTTGTTCTTCCGATCCATGAACATTGACTATCTTTCCATTTGTGTCATTGTCAATTTCTTTCATCAGTGTTTTCTAGTTTTCAGAGCACAGGTCTTTCACCTCTTTGGTGAGGTTTATTCCTAGGTATTTTATTATCTTTGATGCAGTTGTAAATGGGATTATTTTCTTAATTTCTCTTTCTGCTGCTTCACTATTGGTGAATAGAAATGCAAAAGATTACTGTCCGTTGATTATGTACCCCGTGACCTCCCTGAATTCATTTATTAGTTCAAGTAGTTTTTTGGTGGAGTCTTTAGGATTTTCTATAAATATAGTATCATGTCATCTGCAAATAGTGAAAGTTTTACTTCTTCATTACCAGTCCGGATGCCTTTTATTTCTTTTTTGTTGTCTGACTGTTGTGGCTAGGACTTCCAGTACTGTGTTGAATAAAAGTGGTGAGAGAGGACCTCCTTGTCTCACTCCCAACCTTAGGGGTAAAGCTCTCAGTTTGTCCCCATCGAGGATGATATCAGCTGTGGGTTTACAAGGCCCTCCAGAGATTCTTCATGTACCTGCATCAGGATGGGGATGTTTCTGGCCGGGAACGCTGCCCCACAGACACCGCCCTGGGGACAAGAGCTCACAGGTCTTTCTGTCCTGATATTAACCTGGAGCAGATCCAGATTCAGAGATGGGAGGTCAGGTCAGGAAGCAAAGGCCTTGGCAGTTATTCTTGTCAAACAGCTCTGGTGTCATTCGGTGTGTAAGCCTCAAGCATCCGGGCCTTCCCAGGCCTTCCTGCTTTGTTCCCCTCCGAGCCCTTGTCTGGCAAGCTGGAGTTGGGGCCCCTTCCTTCCACTGTGGCGGTCTCCTTGGCTCGCAGTGCGTGAGCCAGATGACTCAAGCAGCTGCGTTATCCCTCAAGGGGCTTTGGATAGGGTTGATATTTATATTCAGAGACACACAGAAGTATTAACAACAAATTTTACGGAGACTGATAGTATGTATGTGCATCATGGGCTATTATGATCTACATTCAGCTGGCCAATAATTTACCTCATGTGTAAAGATTATGAAATGCCTAGCACATCACAGGCCTCAATTGTAGGCCATTTCCACCCTTCTGGACCCTTCCCTCCCCACTGGGCACTGGCACACGGAAGACCTGTAAAAATGACAAGCCTGGCTGTGGAGTTCAAACTCTGTCCCTCCTATTTCCAAGGTGGTAGAGATTGTGAGACTGACTCATAACCTGCGACTGTCTTGGCCCAAGTTTCCAAGCAACTGCTCTTAAAAAAAAAAAAGTTTATTGATTTATTTGGGGTGGGGAGGAGCAGAGAGAGAGAGGGAGAGAGAGAATCCCAAGCAGGCTCCGCACTGTCAGTGCAGAGCTCCACGTGGGGCTCGAACTCACGGACCCGGAGATCACGATCTGAGAAGAAATCAAGAGTCTGGCGCTTAACCGCTAAGCCAAGCCACCCAAGTGCCCCCCAAGCCACTGTCCTTCTATTATACTGGTTGTTTTTAAGGGGCGGGGAGGGTGGGCGATGTGCTAATAATGAGAACAGAATCTTAACTGTGTCTCTTCAAAAGCCATCAAGCAGATTGAAAGGAGTGCTGTTAAATAAGACCCGATCATTCAGATTAATTGTGTTCACTATTTAAAGTTGTTTTTTTTTTTTTAAGATTTATTTATTTTTGAGAGTGCACAAGCTGAGCAAGGCAGTGGGAGGAGGGGGGGCAGAAGGTCCAAAGTAGGCTCCGTGCTGACAAGTAGCCAGTCCACTGCGGGGCTTGGACCCACGACCTGCGAGATCGTGACCTGAGCCGAAGTCGGACACTCGACAGACTGAGCCCCCCAGGCGCTCCTGTGAAAGGGCTTCATTTTAATTCTAATTTCCAAGCAACTACTGCACGTACACAGCAAGGCTGTTGATTTTTGTGTTAGTATCCAGCGGCTAACTGGGGTTTCCGCTGGGTTGGAATAGCTTTTTCAGGCGTTTTCTTGGGCTTTTGAAGGCATAGAATCAAATTAGCCGAACAATGACTTATGTGCCCCTCTAGGATAATTATACCTCATTTCTCTGTCTCCTGACTTATGTCAGACCGGCTAGACCTTCCAGAACAATCTTACATAACAGCGGTAATGACAAGTTTTCGAGTCTGGTTCCTTGTTTTCAGGGAACTGGTCTAATGCAGGGATTCACAGCAGGGACAACAGAGGGGGTGGTTTGCTGGGGCTGAGGCCGAAGAGGCCTCATTGGAAAAAGCCTCACAGGCGATTCTGAAAAGCCCCACCTCACCCAAGGGGGGTAAACCTGCATTCATGTTTCACCAAAGATTTAAATGTTCATTTAAAATAGGCATCATCAGGGGCGCCTGGGGGGCTCAGTCGGTTAAGCGTCCAACTCTTGGATTCGGCTCAGGTCTTGATCTTGAGGTTCGCGAACTTGAGCCTTGGTACCCGGCTCTGCGCTGACAGTGCGGAGCCCGCTTGGAATTTTCTCTCTCTGCCCCTCCCCTGCTCTCGTTCACTCTCTCAAAAAAAATAAATAAATAAACTTAAAATAAAATAAGGTAGATATCATCAAGTGAAGCGTCTTTTGTTCCTTAGTTTACAAAGAGCGTTTATCAGAAATTAATGGTGTCCTGGTGTGAATCTCGAAGATAAATAGAAAGGTTTTATTGAGCTATTATCTACATACCGTGCAACGCACCCATTTGAAGTGTGCAAGTCAGTGGTTTTTAGTGTATTCACAGAGTCAACCAATCACGGCAGTTGCAGAGCATTCCCACCCCCACAAAAAGAAAACCCACCCCAACCAGCAGCCACTCGCCTTCCTGCTCCCGGCCCCGGCAGCCACGGCCTCCTTTCTGTCCCCCTTGCCTGCTCTGGAAATTTCATGCAAACGAAATCCGATAATTTATGGCCTTGCGTATCTGGCCTCTTTCACTTAACATCGTGTTTTCAAGGTTCATCTACCCACGTAGTAGGAGGAGGAAAATTAAGTCATTTCCTGACTTATTCCTACCAAATTCAGCTGGCTCAGCGACCGACAGTCCTGCAGGGAATACCCTTGGCAGCCGTGAACTTCCCCGTTCCTGGTCCCACAGCGTCCTGGCGGAACCCGGTTCACAGCCGGGGCTCGCGACTTTCCAAGATTTCTCCTCCACGCTTTTGTCTGGAGTCTAGAGACACATCCCCTAAAGGGCATGGTGTGCTCCCAGCTTCCCAGACTCCGGCGAGGCCACAGTGGCCGGGAAGTAGAAGGCTTCAGGTGTATTTGTCAGCCAAGATCTCCAAAGTCCGGCCCTGAGTGGCGCCAATAGCCTCCGACAGCCTGTGTTGCCCAAGGGACGTGCGTGGGCGTCCCCTTTAGTCACCACACTTGCTTGTCCTCTATTTCCCAGCAAGCCCCACGCCTTGCCGCTGCTGCCTCTTTAATCTCTTCTCCCTTGGGGCCTGCCGCCACCTGTCATGTGCTTTGTCGCCATCCCCCCCCCCCCCCGCCCCCCTGCCCCAGGAGCCACGTCGCCGCCACCACGTCGTCTGCCGGCCAGCTCTCTCCTCTCCTGGAGACCTTCCCCGGCTAATGGTTACTCCTTTCCCCCCATCTACCCTCCCCAGAGCCCTTTCCAGGCCCTGTCCTGGGCCCCTGCGGCGGCCTGTCTCTCCCCTTGGTGGCCCTCTGTCAGGCTGAAGTCACTTGTCAATCCACACTGTCTTCCAGAGGCTACACGGCCTGACCCTGTCCCCCTCAGTCCTGCACTCCCAGCCCCTAATGCGGGCACGAGGTAGGTTCCCAAGAAACGTTTCTTTAGTCTGGGTTGCTCGACCCTGCGCTGGTGACACTGGGGGCCACACGACTCTCGGGCAGGGGGGCGTGGCGCGGGGCGCTGTCCCACGCGGGGCACAGGGTTTAACAGCATCCCTGGCTTCTACCAACCAGAGGCCAGTAGCACCCTCCGGTCGGGACATCCCGAAATATCCCCACACGTCGCAGCTGTCCCCCGGGGGCCGAGTCCACACCAGGCTGAGATTCCCTTCAAGGCCTCAGTGAAGGAATGAAGGGATCCTGCCACGACAGACTCCATCCGTGGCACCGATCAAACACCAGGAGGCCACTTTTCCTCTGCTCCATCTAAGTGAACCAAAGAACCTAAAATGAGACTTAAAAGAGCAGGAAAAGAAATCAGCCATTCTACTCACACTCTATACACCCCCACTCTCTCTATTTTTTTTAAATATGAAATTTATTGTCAAATTGGCTTCCATACAACACCCAGTGCTCATCCCAAAAGGTGCCCTCCTCAATACCCATCACCCACCCTGCCCTCCCTCCCACCCCCCATCAACCCTCAGTTTGTTCTCAGTTTTTAACAGTCTCTTATGCTTTGGCTCTCTTCCACTCTAACCTCTTTTTTTTTTTTCCTTCCCCTCCCCCATGGGTTTCTGTTAAGTTTCTCAGGATCCACATAAGAGTGAAAACATATGGTATCTGTCTTTCTCTGTATGACTGATTTCACTTAGCATAACACTCTCCAGTTCCATCCACATTGCTACAAAAAGCCATATTTCATTCTTTCCCATTGCCATGTAGTATTCCATTGTGTACATAAACTATAAGTTCTTTATCCATTCGTCAGTTGATGGACATTTAGGCTCTTTCCATAATTTGGCTACTGTTGAAAGAGCTGCTGTAAACATTGGGGTACAAGTGCCCCTATGCATCAGTACTCCTGTATCCCCTGGGTAAATTCCTAGCAGTGCTACTGCTGGGTCATAGGGTAGGTCTGTTTTTAATTTTCTGAGGAACCTCCACACTGTTTTCCAGAGCGGCTGCACCAGTTTGCATTCCCACCAACAGTGCAAGAGGTTCCCATTTCTCCACATCCTCGCCAGCATCTGTAGTCTCCTGATTTGTTCATTTTAGCCACTCCGACCAGCGGGAGGTGATATCTGAGTGTGGTTTTGATTTGTATTTTCCTGATGAGGAGCAATGTTGAGCATCTTTTCATGTGCCTGTTGGCCATCTGGATGTCTTCTTTAGAGAAGTGTCTATTCATGTTTTCTGCCCATTTCTTCACTGGATTTTTGTTTTTCGGGTGTGGAGTTTGGTGAGCTCTTTATAGACTTTGGATACTAGCCCTTTGTCCGATATGTCATTTGCAAATATCTTTTCCCATTCCATTGGTTGCCTTTTAGTTTTGTTGATTGTTTCCTTTGCTGTGCAAAAGCTTTTTATCTTCATGAGGTCCCAATAGTTCATTTTTACTTTTAATTCCCTTGCCTTTGGGGATGTGTCAAGTAAGAAATTGCTGTGGCTGAGGTCAGAGAGGTTTTTTTCCCTGCTTTCTCCTCTAGGGTTTTGATGGTTTCCTGTCTCACATTCAGGTCCTTTGTCCATTTTGAGTTTATTTTTGTGAATGGTATAAGAAAGTGTTCTAGTTTCATTCTTCTGCATGTTGATGTCCAGTTCTCCCAGCACCATTTGTTAAAGAGACTGTCTTTTTTCCATTGGATGTTCTTTCCTGCTTTGTCAAAGATTAGTTGGCCATACTTTTGTGGGTCTAGTTCTTGGATTTCTATTCTATTCCATTGGTCTATGTGTCTGGTTTTGTGCCAATACCATGCTGTCTTGATTACAGTTTTGTAGTAGAAGCTAAAGTCTGGGATTGCGATGCCACTGTTTTGGTTTTCTTCTTCAATATTACTTTGGCTATTCAGGGTCTTTTGTGGTTCCATATGAATTTTAGGATTGCTTGTTCTAGCTTTGAGAAGAATGCTGGTGCAATTTTGATTGGGATTGCATTGAATGTGTAGATAGCTTTGGGTAGTATTGACATTTTAACAATATTTACTTTTCCAATCCATGAGCACGGAATGTTTTTCCATTTCTTTGTATCTTCTTCAATTTCCTTCATAAGCTTTCTATAGTTTTCAGCATACAGATCTTTTACATCTTTGGTTAGGTTTATTCCTAGGTATTTTATGCTTCTTGGGGCAATTGTGAATGTGATCAGTTTCTTTATTTGTCTTTCTGTTGCTTCATTATTAGTGTATAAGAATGCAACTGATTTCTGTACATTAATTTTGTATCCTGCAACTTTGCTGAATTCATGTATCAGTTCTAGCAGACTTTTGGTGGAGTCTGTCGGGCTTTCCATGTATAACATCATGTCATCTGCAAAAAGTGAAAGCTTGACTTCATCTTTCCAATTCTGATGACTTTGATTTCCTTTTGTTGTCTGATTGCTGATGCCAGAACTTCCAACGCTATGTTAAACAACAGCAGTGAGAGTGGACATCCCTGTCGTGTTCCTGATCTCAGGGGGAAAGCTCTCAGTTTTTCCCCACTGTGGATGATATTAGCTGTGGGCTTTTCATAAATGGCTTTTATGATGTTTAAGTATGTTTCTTCTATCCCGACTTTCTCGAGGGTTTTTATTAAGAAAGGATGCTGAATTTTGTCAAATGCTTTTTCTGCATCGATAGACAGGATCATATGGTTCTTATCTTTTCTTTTATTAATGTGATGTATCACATTGATTGATTTGTGAATGTTGAACCAGCCCTGAAGCCCGGGAATGAATCCCACTTGATCGTGGTGAATAATTCTTTTTATATGCTGTTGAATTCAATTTACTAGTATCTTATTGAGAATTTTTGCATCCATATTCATCAGGGATATTGGCCTGTAGTTCCCTTTTTTTACTGGGTCTCTGTCTGGTTTAGGAATCAAAGTAATGCTGGCTTCATAGAATGAGTCTAGAAGTTTCCTTCCCTTTCTATTTTTTGGGATAGCTTGAGAAGGATAGGTATTATCTCTGCTTTAAATGTCTGGTAGAATTCCCCTGGGAAGCCATCTGGTCCTGGACTCTTATTTGTTGGGAGATTTTTGATAACTGATTCAATTTCTTCACTGGTTATGGGTCTGTTCAAGTTTTCTATTTCTTCCTGTTGGAGTTTTGGAAGTGTGTGGGTGCTTAGGAATTTGTCCATTTCTTCCAGGTTTTCCAGTTTGTTGGCATATAATTTTTCATAGTATTCCCTGATAGTTGCTTGTATTTCTGAGGGATTGGTTGTAATAATTCCATTTTCATTCATGATTTTATCTATTTGGGTCATCTCCCTTTTCTTTTTGAGAAGTCTGGCTAGAGGTTTATCAATTTTGTTTATTTTTTCAAAAAACCAACTCTTGGTTTCATTGATCTGCTCTACAGTTTTTTTTAGATTCTATATTGTCTATTTCTGCTCTGATCTTTATTATTTCTCTTCTTCTGCTGGGTTTGGGGTGTCTTTGCTGTTCTGCTTCTATTTCCTTTAGGTGTGCTGTTAGGTTTTGTATTTGGGATTTTTCTTGTTTCTGGAGATAGGCCCGGATTGAAATGTATTTTCCTCTCAGGACTGCCTTCGCTGCATCCCAAAGCATTTGGATTGTTGTCTTTTCATTTTCATTTGTTTCCATATATTTTTTAATTTCTTCTCTAATTGCCTGGTTGACCCATTAATTCTTTAGGAGGGTGTTCTTTAACCTCCATGCTTTTGGAGGTTTTCCAGACTTTTCCCTGTGGTTGATTTCAAGCTTCATAGCATTGTGGTCCGAAAGTATGCATGGTATGATCTCAATTCTTGTATACTTATGAAGGGCTGTTTTGTGACCCAGTATGTGATCTCTCTTGGAGAATGTTCTATGTGCACTCGAGAAAAAAGTATATTCTGTTGCTTTGGGATGCAGAGTTCTAAATATATCTGTCAAGTCCATCTGATCCAATGTATCATTCAGGGCCCTTGTTTCTTTATTGATCCTGTGTCTAGATGATCTATCTATTGCTATAAGTGGGGTATTAAAGTCCCCTGCAATTACCACATTCTTATCAATAAGGTTGCTTATGTTTGTGATTGTTTTATATATTTGGGGGCTCCCGTATTCGGCACATAGACATTTATAATTGTTAACTCTTCCTGATGGATAGACCCTGTAATGATTATATAATGCCCTTCTTCATCTCTTGTTACAGCCTTAAATTTAAAGTCTAGTTTGTCTGATATAAGTATGGCTACTCCAGCTTTCTTTTGAGTTCCAGTAGCATGATAGATAGTTCTCCATCCCCTCACTTTCAATCTGAAGGTGTCCTCAGGTCTAAAATGAGTCTCTTGTAGACAGAAAATAGATGGGTCTTGTTTTTTTTATCCATTCTGATACCCTATGACTTTTGGTTGGAGCATTTAGTCCATTTACATTCAGTGTTATTATAGAAAGATATCGGTTTAGAGTCATTGTGATGTCTGTACGTTTCATGCTTGTAGCGATGTCTCTGGTACTTTGTCTCACAGGATCCACCCTAGGATCTCTTGTAGGGCTGGTTTAGTGGTGATGAATTCCTTCAGTTTTTGTGTGTTTGGGAAAACCTTTATCTCTCCTCCTATTCTAAATGACAGACTTGCTGGATAAAGGATTTTCGGCTGCATATTTTTTTTGTTAATCACATTGAAGATTTCCTGCCATTCCTTTCTGGCCTGCCAAGTTTCAGTAGATAGATCCGTCGCTAGTCTTATCGGTCTCCCTTTGTATGTTAGAGCATGTTTATCCCCAGCTGCTTTCAGAATTTTCTCTTCATCCTTGTATTTTTCCAGTTTCATTATGATGTGTTGTGCAGAACATTGATTCAAGTTACGTCTGAAGGGAGTTCTCTGTGCCTCTTGGATTTCAATGCCTTTTTCCTTCCCCAGATCAGGGAAGTTCTTAGCTATGATTTGTTCAAGTACACCTTCAGCCCTTTTCTCTCTCTTCCTCTTGTGGAATTCCTATTATATGGATACTGTTCTGTTTCATTGCATCACTTAGTTCTCTAATTCTCCCCTCACACTCCTGGATTTTTTTATCTCTCTTTTTCTCAGCTTCCTCTTTTTCCATAATTTTATCTTCTAATTCACCTATTCTCACCTCTGCCTCTTCAATCTGAACGGTGGTCGTCTCCATTTTAGTTTGCACCTCATTTATAGCATTTTTTAGCTCCTCCTGACTGTTTCTTAGTCCCTTGAGCTCTATAGCAATAGATTCTCTGCTGTCCTGTATGCTTTTTTCAAGCCCAGCGATTAATTTTATGACTATTATTCTAAATTCTTGTTCTGTTATATTGCTTAAATCGTTTTTGATCAATTTGTTTAGCTGTCGCTACTTCCCGGAGTTTCTTTTGAGGGGAATTCTTCCGTTTTGTCATTTTGGATAGTCACTGGGGTGGCGCGGAACTGCAGGGCTCTTCCCCTGTGCTGTCTGGAGTAACTTCTGTTGGTGGGCGGGGCCACAGTCAGACCCGATGTCTGTCCCCAGCCCACCGCTGGGGCCACAGTCAGACTGGTGTGTACCTTCTCTTCCCCTCTCCCAGGGGCAGGACTCACTGTGGAGTGGAGTGGCCCCTGTCTGGGCTGCTTGCACCCTGCCAGGCTTGTGGTGCTGCTTCGATGGGATCTGCCTCCAGAGAGTCCCTTCTGCGAGTCTTCTGGCGGTTTTCTGGGTTATTCAGGCAGGTGGGGGTGGAATCTAAGCGGTCAGCAGGACGCGGTGAGCCCAGCGGCCTCCTCCGCCGCCATCTTCCTCCGGTCTCCCACCCTCTGGAAAACCCAGCCCAACCCATGCAGTAGACCTCTGGCAGTGTTTTCCCTCTCGGCCCGCCGCTTCCTCGGACGTCTTCCCTCCGCGGACCGTGGCTCCCGGGGGCCGTCCTGTCCGTACCGGCGCCGCTGTCCCCGGTGCCCCCCATCCCTGCCTTCTCAGCCTCTCCAACGCGGGCTCTCCCCTCTCCTGGTTTGGGGCCCCACGGCCAGGCCGATGACGCCCATGACAGCAGTACCACTTCCCGGGCACTTCCCACAGGCCGGGGCTGTCCCGCAGCACACCCGGCTCACACGGGCTTAGCGGTCGGCCCCAGGCCCCACGACGCCTAAGTGGCGGGGGCAGAATTGGAACCCAGCTCTTTCCGAGTCCGGGCCCGGTCCCTCTCAAGGCTGAAAGACGGGCCGCGCTGAGAGAGCTTCTCCTCCCGGGACACGTTTGCTCAGGACAGCCTGGAGGTGTAGGAAGCTTCTGGCAGGCCGGGTGCAGCGACGCTCTGGGCCTCGGAGCTCCCCTGCTCACCCCTCCCTCGCCCCCATCGCGTTCCCGGCCACCAGAAACTCGTAACAAAAGCACCTTCTCGGTGGGGGCCGGAAGGACCTTTCCCAAATGCTAACCCGCCGTGAGGCCCCCTCCCCAGCGCCAAATGTGGGAAGGGTCCCACATCCTGGCGCGTCCCCTCTGCCACCACCCGCTCCCTGCCCTTCACTCCCACCGCATCCGGCCATCGGTCCCGAAGCCCTCACCGCCCCTCGCCCGCGCGTGAGTGCTGCCCCCGTCAGTGTGCTCTGACCTCCAGTCTTGACTGCAGGTGGCCTCCCGGTGCCTAGGGCAGCATGTGAAGCACCGCGAGTCCTCAACAAATGCTGGCGGCTGGAATGTAGGGACCAGCGGCTGGAATTTTGCTGTGGGTTTGTTTTTTTTTAATATAATTTGTTGTCAAGTTAGCTAACAGTGCGCTCTTGGTTTGGGGGGTAGATTCCCCTGATTCGGCACTTGAGTACAATGCCCGGGGCCCATCCCAACAAGCGCCCCCCCATGCCCATCTTCCACTTTCCCCTCTCTCCCACCCCCCACCCACCCAGTTTGTCCTCTGTGCTTCAGAGTCTCTTATGGTTCGCCTCCCTCCCTCCCTCTGTGTTTGTAACTATTTTTTTCCCCTTCCCTTCCCCCATGGTCTTCTGTTAAGTTTCTCAAGTTCCACATAAGAGTGAAAACCTATGACATCTGTCTTTCTCTGCCTGACGTATTTCACTCTTGCTGTGGGTTTTTAAATAGTGAACACAGTTGGGGCACCTGGGTGGCTCAGTCGGTTGAGCCTCCGACTTCGGCTCAGGTCACGATCTCGCAGCTCGTCGGTTCTAGCCCCACATCGGCTCACTGCTGTTCACGCAGAACCTGCTTCAGATCCTCTGTCCCCCCCCCACCCCTCCCCCACTCATGCTCACTCTGTCTCTCTCTCAAAAATAAACATTAGAAAAAAAATGAAGTCCTTTCACAAAAGCAACGCACTCTCAATGTACCCCCCAGATGGGAAGACCGCACGTATCTTGCAAAGTTGTTCAGGCTTCCTAGATGAACGCGTTGACTCAACGTCATTCTAAGCAAAGTATCGATGATAAGTAGTTAAGTGGAAAAAGGGGGCAATATCCACACGTACGAACAAGGGTACCGTTCACTCTGTCAAGTTTATACCCAAAGAAGATCGCCACAAACACACATGGATCACTAGTTCGTGGCTTGCTTGTTGACACACTCAGAGAGATGTGTTTACAGACGTGTGCAAGAATAAGATGGACTGATCGATGGATACAGGGATGCACGTGGGGATAGACATGTGGGAAAGGAAATACAGGTAGAATCTAGCCCGTAAGTATTCGTGTGTTAGCTGCAAACTTTTTTCAACCTTGTTGAATATTTGGAAATTTTCATAATGAAAGGTTGCGGAAATACAGAGCAAAGAATAGCAAAACTGAAAATGCATGTATAGTGTGAGTCCAACTTTAAAAATATGAGCTGATCACCAAACTCCACACCCAAAAAACAAATAACCCAGTGAAGAAATGGGCAGAAAACATGAATAGACACTTCTCTCAAGAAGACATCCGGATGGCCAACAGGCACATGAAAAGATGTTCAACGTCGCTCCTCATCAGGGAAATACAAATCAAAACCACACTCAGATATCACCTCACGCCGGTCAGAGTGGCCAAAATGAACAAATCAGGAGACTATAGATGCTGGAGAGGATGTGGAGAAACGGGAACCCTCTTGCACCGTTGGTGGGAATGCAAACTGGTGCAGCCGCTCTGGAAAGCGGTGTGGAGGTTCCTCAAAATTTAAAAATAGACCTACCCTATGACCCAGCAATAGCACTGCTAGGAATTTACCCAAGGGATACAGGAGTGCTGATGCATAGGGGCACTTGTACCCCAATGTTTCTAGCAGCACTCTCAACAATCGCCAAATTCTGGAAAGAGCCTAAATGTCCATCAACTGATGAATGGATCAAGAAATTGTGGTTTATATACACAATGGAATAGTACATGGCAATGAGGAAGAATGAAATATGGCCCTTTGTAGCAACAGTGGATGGAACTGGAGAGTGTGATGCTAAGTGAAATAAGTCATACAGAGAAAGACAGATACTATATGTTTTCACTCTTATGTGGATCCTGAGAAACTTAACAGAAGACCACGGGGGAGGGGAAGAAAAAAAAAAAGTGGTTAGAGTGGGAGGGAGCCAAAGCATAAGAGACTCTTCAAAACTGAGAACAAACTGAGGGTTGATGGGGGGTGGGAGGGAGGGGAGGGTGGGTGATGGGTATTGAGGAAGGCACCTTGTGGGATGAGCACTGGGTGTTGTATGGAAACCAATTTGACAATAAATTTCATATATTGAAAAATAAAATAAAATAAAATAAAAATAAATAAATAAAATAAAATAAAAATATGAGCTGAAGGGGCACCTGGGGGGTTCAGTCAGTTGGGCGTCCGACTTCGGCTCAGGTCATGATCTCACGGTCCGCGGGTTCGAGCCCCGTGTCGGGCTCTGTGCTGACAGCTCCGAGCCTGGAGCCCGCCTCGGATTCTGTGTCTCCCTCTCTCTCTGCCCCTCCCCTGCTCAAGCTCTGGCTCTGTCTCTGTCTCTCTCAAAAATAAATAAACATTAAAAAAATTTTTTTAAATATGAGCTGAAGACAGATGGGGAGGAAATGGGCTAAAATATTGCCTGTGGTGAAATTATACGTGGTTTTTATTTACTTTTTCATACTCCACGTCCTGATCATATTTTCCTTTTAAAAAAATTGTTTTAATGTTTGTTTATTTTTGAGAGAGAGAGAGAGAGAGAGTGAGAACAGGGGCAGAGAGAAAGAGATACAGAATGTGAAGCAGGCTCCAGGCTCCGAGTTGTCAGCACAGAACCCGATGTCGGGCTTCAACTCACCAATCATGAGATGGTGACCTCAGCTGAAGTCGTAGGCTTAACCGACTGAGCCACCCAGGTGCCCCTTTTTTTTTTTTAATGTCTATTTCTTCGTTTTGAGAGAGGGCCCGCGTGCACACACGCGTGAGTGGGGGAGGGGCAGAGAGAGAGGGAGACAGAGAATCCCAAGCAGGCTCCGTGGCTGCCGGGGGGGGGGGGGGGGGGGGGGGGGGGGGGGTTCAAACCCACAAACAGTGAGATCAGCACCTGACCCAAGAGTAAGAGTTGGGCCCTTAACAAACTGAGTCACCCTGGTGCCCTGAGCATGTGTCAATTTTTAATAATAAACTTATGTATGATATCTTTATCACTATGCGAAGAACGCTTTGGGGTTTTAGAAATGCCTCTACATTCAGGAGCATTCTTCCATTTCTCCACGAGAGGGCGGCATAAGCACAGCAAATAGCAAAATTGCTTTGAAAGTATTCAGCCTGAAATTGAATGCTGCTGTTAATTGTTCAGTTTATTTTTTGAATTTTTTGTGTTTATTTATTTGTTCATTTTTGAGAGAGAGAGAGAGAGAAAGAGCAGGGGAGGGGCAGAGGGAGAGAGAGAAAATCCCAAGCAGGCTCCTTGCTGTCAGCTCAGAGCCCGATTCGGGACTTGATCCCATGAACCGTGAGATCATGACCTGAGCTGAAATCAAGAGTTGGACCCTGAGCCATCCAGGTGCCCCGAGCATGTGTCAGCTTTTAATAATAAAATTATATATGATATTTTTATCACTATGCAAAGAACACTTCGGGGTTTTAGAAATGACTCTATATTCAGGAGCATTCTTCCATTTCTCCACGAGAGGGCAGCATAAGCACAGCAAATGGCAAAAATGTGTTGTAAGTATTCAGTCTGAAATTGAATGCTGCTTTTAGTTCACCAGTTTGGTTTTTTTTTTATGTTTATTTGTTCATTTTTGAGAGAGAGAGAGAGAGAGAAAGCGGGAGAGGGCAGAGAGAGAAGAGAGAGAGTTTCAATCAGGCTCCTTGCTGTCAGCTCAGAGTGAGGTTCAGGGCTTGATCTCATGAACCGTGAGATCATGACCTGAGCCGAAATCAAGAGTCGGACACTTAACCGACTCAGCCACCCAGCCCCTCCCCCCCTGATTTTCTTTTTACAATATCCAGGGACTTTCACCATAACCCAAAGGGTATCGCTGCCCACCCACTCACCCTCTGGCCAAGCCAGAAAGGCCCATTGGGCATCGGTGTCTCACAGGTGTGCTCCCTCCTCGTGGCTGTGGCTTTGAACACCTCTTGGGTCCCCAGAGCCCTCTAAGCACAGCTCTAGACATCTGTCCACCTTGGCTTCTCAGGAGATGACCAAACCTACCATTGACTTGAGTTCTCAGGCTACGCCCCACCCTGTCTGTATCTCTGCCCATCACGGGGCTACCGCAGCCTCTTGTTCCAACCATACCCTGTTGCTCCCTGTAGTTTTTGTCAGTTACTTCAAATGTCTTATTTTAAATGATCTTTGCCTAGAAACTGAAAAGGAAGAATTTACAAATTTTTCTATGTGACGATGTAAAATCCCTGCTCAGGGAAGGAAGGAAGGGAGGGAGGGAGGGAGGGAAGGAAAGAATTATGAAATGACATTTGCGAGAAATATATTTGCAACATACATGACAAAGGGCTGATTTGCCTAATTTATACAGAGCTCAGAATCAAATGTCAAAAAAAAAAGGAAGATGAAGAAAAGCAGATGAAAAACCCAATAGAAAAAAAAAGGATGAAGTAAACAAAAGGGTACAAAGAAATCTAAGTCACCAACACACAGGGAAAAGCTGTTGTACCTCACTGGTCACAGAAGACACGCAAACCAAAACGCTAACAGAGTAGAATTTCTTACATTGCAAATTGCCAAAAGTGAATTGAAGTTGGGTGGCACCCGGTGGTGTTGAGGATGGCAGATTGGTAAATGAGCACTCACGCTCATTTGAAAAGCATGTGCTTGTCGAAAAGCACGAAGGGATGCAACTTTCTGAAGGACCATTTGACAACATCGATGAAATTTACCAATGCATGTAGCCACCAAGCTATGCCCTGTTTGGAACTTACACTATAGAAATATTTATATTTCTATATATGTATATGGAATTTACATTATAGAAAATTTTATCATACCAAAAAAAAAACCCAAAGCGAAACAAAAACACAAAAACAAAACAAGGAGCTTGCAGCAACCGAAGTATCTAAACAGGGCAAAATTACTAGATATTTATAAAAATGAAGAGGCTTGATGATAGGTTAAAAAAGCAAGACTCAAATACCAAAATCAAGTTCAAAGTTGGCACCCATGTAGCAGAAAAGTAGACTTTAGGGGCACCTGGGTGGCTCAGTTAAACGTCCGACTTCAGCTCAGTTCATGATCTCACGGTACCTGAGTTCGAGCCCCGTTTCGGGCTTTCTGCTATCAGTGCAGAGCCGGCTTCAGATCCTCTGTCCTTCTCTCTCTCTGCCCCTCCTCTGCTAGTGCTCACTTTCTCTCTCTCTCTCAAAAACAAACATTAAAAAAAAAAAAAAAGTAGACTTCATACTGAAAGAACTATAGTGCCCTGATCTTTGTTTGTATCTCTTCTGCCTGGGAACTCAGAATCCTGACCCAATGGTGAAATAAGATCATGTGTGATTTTTTTCTTCTGTTGTACTTTCCTGGGTACTCTAAATTTTATGTAATGAGCATGTGTCGATTTTTAATAATAAAAGTATATATAATATCTTCATCACTATGTAAAGAACACTAGGAATTTATAAATTACATTCATGAGCATTCTTCCGTTTCTCCACGAGAGGGCGGCATAAGCACAGCAAATAGCAAAATTGCTTTCAAGGTATTTGGTCTGAAGTCGAACACTGGTGTTAATTGGTCAGTTTGGTTTTTTTTCATATTTATTCATTATTGAGAGAGAGAAAGAGAGAGAGGGAAAGAGAGAGAGCGCGCAGGGGAGAGTCAGAGAGAGACAGAGAGAGAGAATCCCAAGCAGGCGCCTCACTGTCAGCTCAGAGCCCTATTCGGGACTTGATCCCATGAACCGTGAGATCATGACCTGAGCTGAAATCAAGAATTGGACCCTGAGCCATCCAGGCGCCCCGAGCATGTGTCAGTTTTTAATAATATTATTATATATGATATCTTTATCACTATGCGAAGAACGCTTTGGGGTTTTAGAAATGCCTCTACATTCAGGAGCATTCTTCCATTTCTCCACGAGAGGGCGGCATAAAAGCACAGCAAATAGCAAAAATGCGTTGAAAGTATTCAGTCTGAAATTGAATGCTGCTGTTTAGTTCACCAGTTTTTTTTATGTTTATTTGTTCATTCTTGAGAGAGAGAGAGAAAGAAATTGGGAGAGGGCAGAGAGAGAAGAAGAGAGAGAGTTTCAAGCAGGCTCCTTGCTGTCAGCTCAGAGTGAGGTTCAGGGCTTGATCTCATGAATCGTGAGATCATGACCTGAGCCGAAATCAAGAGTCAGATGCCTAACCGACTCAGCCACCCAGGCGCCCCTGGTTATTTATTTTGACGTGTTACTTGCACAAGCAAATTGTTCATTAGATTGTTTATCTGCATGATAAAATGTGTAGTCGTGGTAAAAATTGATATATAGGAGAAAACACGAGTCACCTATGGTCACACTCCTCATATGTAGCCAAAGTTGACAATCTGGCATTTATCTTCATGTTTATAGGTGCGTGGTGGAAAGAGGAAGCTACGGGTTTTTAAATAAAATGCGCCCACCCGTACAATTGTTTTGTAATCCGCCCTTTTGCACCAAATGTCTCTTGAGGATCTCCTTGTTTCCCTAAATTCTTTGACATGGTGGTTTTTAAAGGTGGCATGGTCTTCCAGCTGGTGGACACATTGTACCTTGCTTAACTGACTTACCCTGGTCATTTAGGCTGTTCTTTTTTTTTTTTTTTTAACATTTATTTATTTATTTATTTATTTAACATTTATTTATTTTTGAGACAGAGAGAGACAGAGCATGAACGGGGAAGGGTCAGAGAGAGAGAGGGAGACACAGAATCCAAAACAGGCTCCAGGCTCTGAGCTGTCCGCACGGAGCCCGACGTGGGGCTCGAACTCACGGACCGCGAGATCACGACCTGAGCTGAAGTCGGACGCTTAACCGACTGAGCCACCCAGGCGCCCCTCATTCAGGCTGTTCTAACCATCTTTAAATTACAAAAGATTTCCCATGTACAAAATACACAAGGAAAAAGAATGGTCACCCAATTAATCACTGCTCAGATTTGATACATGTTAATTTTTGCCATCTCTGCTTCAGATATTTTTTAAAAGATTTTAAGTAATCTCTACACCCAGTGTGGGGCTCGAATTTAACAACCTTGAGATCAAGAGTCACACGCTCCACTGCCAGGTGCCCCTGCTTCAGATTTTTTTTTTAAATTTTTTAACTGTTTATTTATTTTTGAAGAAGAGACAGAGTTAGCAGGGGAGGGGCGGGGTGGGGTGGGGGGACACACAGAATCCGAAACAGGCTCCAGGCTCTGAGCTGTCAGCACAGAGCCTGATGCGGGGCTCGAACCCACGAGCCATGAGATCATGACCTGAGCCCAAGTCGGACACTTAACCAACTGAGCCACCCAGGCGCCCCCAGATATTTTTAAGAAAGAAAAGTTTATAGGTAGAGTTGAAGTTCCCTCTGGCCAGTTCATTTCTATCCTTCATCCCAATAGTCACCTCTAACATGAAGTTGATGTTTATTTTTCCTATCCTTGATCTCACACTTTAATTGCAAAAATATGTTCCATAAACAACATAGTAGTGTTCTGAGTTTTAAAATTCTACACGTAAACGGAATCACGAGGGCATATCCTTTATTCACTTAATATTGTGATTTTGAGATTTACTCAAGTTGATATAGACCCAGGTAAGTTTAACTGCCCCAAGATATTATCATTTATAAATAGAATTCATTAACACATTCCCCCATTGATAATCATGTAGGTTGGTTCTAATAACTGACAATCACTGCTTTTTGTGATGGGGCAGGTGGACAGGAGTCTCTCTAGGGGCGAGGAGAAGACTCGAACATGCTGAGCTGAGTTTGGCATTCCAAGAAGAAGGGCCGATTCAAAGGGGCGAGCCTCTTCAGCCCTACGGGGTCCTGCTGAGTCACACTGCCGAATGACTGTGGTTTCCAGGTCAGCCAGTCTTTTTTAATTATTATTCTTTTAAAGTTTATTTATTTATCTAAATAATCTCTACACCCACCGTGGGGCTTACGCTCACAGCCACGAGATCAAACGTCACAGGCTCCTCCAGCTGAGCCAGCCAAGTGCCCCCAGGTCAGCCAGCCTTGAAGGAGTGTCCCCTTTCCCCACCTCCACTGTGTGGTAGGACCCGTAGCTTTAAGCATCATGGAGATGAGGCATTTATTCGTGGTCACTGGCCAGCAAGGTTTGTCTCTTGCGAATTCCCTACCCATGGCCTTTGCTAACTATGCACTTGAGTTATTCGTCTTTTTCTTGCTGACTTGTATACGTATTATACATATTTCTGATTCACACCGGGTCTCTGCAAGACGCACGTGGCAACGCACAAACCCAATAATTTAAGGAGGGCTCGATAAAGGTGAGGGGATAGGGCGGCCAGCAAGGTGGGCAACCTCAGGCCTGAAGTGGCCGATGTTCGACAACAGTTCTCCCCGGATTTCTGGGTGTTTCCACACGGTCCCGCTCTGCCGAGCAAAGGGCACTGACGAGCTTGTTCGGGGATGATTGGATAGCAGCCGGCCTTGAGAGCTGGACTCGATGGAGATGAGAACATCGAGAACATCGCCCTCCCCGGAGACATTCCAGGATCCTAAAGCCAGCTCCTGCCGGTCCGGGAGACCTTTGCTTACCTTCCCCTGTGGCCCCTGAGGGGGTCTGGTTTGCTTGCATTCCAGATAAGGTCATCTCTCCGGAGGGGAGGATGGGCAGGCCATTAGCAGGCCTGAGAGCAGCTGGCTTTCCTAACTCAGGGTCCCTGTCTTGTAGTGCGTCCCCCCCCTCCCCCCCCCCCCCCCACCGCGTGCAGGTGAGCGTCGCCCTGTGGGAACTGGGGAGCTGCTGCCGGCTCCAGAGAGTGTTCTGGCTGCTGCTTGTTGCTCAGCTAAATCCTGTGCCTCTGACCAGGGCTCCGGCGCTTCCCGGCCAGAGATGCCCACGAAACGGGGGCGGGCCGACTGGTTAGCCTGCGGGAGGGCACGGTCTCAGACCGCAGCTTCCGACTCGCCGGCAACGAGCGGGCCCGGGAAGGGCGGCCGGCCGGCCGGCCGGCCGCAGCCGCGCTAGACCGCGCGACTCGGCAGGAGCCGAGCGGGGCGGAGGGACGCGGCCAGCTTCCTCCGCGGGGGCGGAGCCAGGGCCAGAAGCTCACACGCCGGCCGGCGGATCTCCCACGGAGGCTCCGCCCCCCCGGAAACCGGTGGGAACGGAGCGCCCGCTCCCAGGGCCCGCCTCCCGGGCGCCGCGTGGGGAAGGCTGGGAAAGGGACGGCCCGGGAAAGGCGGAAAGGCGACCGGCGCGGCCGAGGGTTTTGCGCTCGGCAGATGTTTTCCCTTGGACTGTGGCTTGCCTTTCCCTCCAGAAACGTGGTCCCCTTGCTACTGATACTTTGGGGATGTGTGCAGACTTGCTTTGCATACTTTTCCCAGGTCTGTATTTGTAAATGTTCCACGTGTGTATTGACTAATCGCTGTGCACTGGCTCCTGCGTATGCCCCGTTAGCGCAGGATGAACACCAACAATAATAGTAACCGACCGGAGCAGGGTGTAGCCGTGGGTTGGTTTAAAAAAAAAAAAAAAAAAAAAGGTGGAACTACGCAGGTTGACTCTTGATTTCAGCTCAGGTGGTGATCTCACGGCTCGTGGGTTCCAGTCCTGCGTCGGGCTCTGTGCTGACAGCGTGGAGCCTACTTGGGATTTTCTCTCTCTCTCTCTATCTCCAAATAAATAAATAAACTTAATTTTTTTTTTTTTTTTTTTTTTTTTTTTTTTTTACAGTGGAACTACAATCCTTGGCAATAACCACGTGCAGGAGGGCAAGCCTTTCTGTGAGTTAGAACGTTCTGGGCCGTAAGGGTCAGAAACCATGGCTCGGCTGGATCAAACAGTAAGGAAAGTTAGAGCTCTTTTAGCAAGCCCAGATGTAGCTGTCTTCCGGGCTGGTTGAATCTTCAGCCTCATGATGTTACCGTGGACCTAGACTTTTCCATTTCTCTGCTATCGTTTCTATTAGTTTAATGAGCATGCTGGGAGCAAGACATTTGTAGCAGTATCAGGTGCCTCGTCCAAACTTGACAGTGTCGAGAGGAAGAGATAAATAATATTGTCCTTGCCTTTGTCTTGAAAAGAGAGGAGACTTCTCCCACAGCCTTCTTAGCTGACTGCCCATTGCGTGGCTACAGTTGGGTCACACTGGTTTTCCTGACGCCGTGACTAACAAGACAGAAGATAGCAAGTTACTCATGTTGAGTTGATTTTTAGAGCAGGAGAGGGACTTGGTTTTCCCTTCAAGAGACTTGCTGTGCAGGGCAGAGGTGGATAGCGGAACAATATTTGGACTCTCTCAGGTAGGAAGGAGAGTAGGCGGGTGCTGGGTAGGCAACCCAAAGCCTTCACTACGGGCGACCAAACCCTTGAACTCCACAGTTAAACACCAAACGATCCGATTAAAATCTAGGCAAAAGACGTGAAGAGAGGTTTCACTGAAGAAGACACACAGACGGCAAACGGATGAAAAGGCGCTCAACGTCATTAGCCATTTGGGAAATACAAATTAAAACCGCGATGAGATATTATCACACACCTATCAGAAAGGCTAAAATGTAAAAACAACCACAGTAGTGACAACACCAAACACTGATGAGGCGTGGAGAAACCTGACCGTTCCGAATAGGAACCTGACCGTTCCGTAGTAAGAATGTAAAATAGTGCAGCCACTGTAGAAAATACTTCGGCAGTTTCTTAGAAGCCTAAACATAGGCTTATCCTATGAAATTCTAATTTTGGTGTCAATAGAGAGAGTCTTACTGGTACACACCCATAACCGTTCGTTTACATATTGTGTAAATACGTTAGGCCGTGGCTGCTTTCACGCTCCAATGGCAGAGACGAGTAGTTGTGACACAGACCTATGGCCTGCAATGACTAAAAGGTTTGCAATCCGACCATTTACAGAAGAGCTTTGCTGACCCTCGTTTTAGGCAAGATCAGCCCAAACACAGACACGCAACGATACCGTCACGGAGATCCAATGAACCACAACTACACACAACAACGCGAGTGAATCCCACGGACATACAGCTGACAAGAAGAAGCCAGAAACAAAAAAAATACACAGAGTATGCGTCCCAGTGGTAGCACATTTAAAAACAGGCCTGACCGTCCCCATGCTGATTGTAACCCCGAGGGACGGCCAGTTCAGCGCCCGGAAGGGGCCGGGACAGGGCATCTCGAGCGCTGATCTGGTGCCAGTTCAGTGGGTGAGTTCACTTCGTAAAAATTCACGGAGGCTTCCGCTTACAATCTGCACGCTTACTTGTGGGAAGCTCTGCTTCGACGAAGACTGCAGAAGACAAGGGATGCGACACCACTGCTTGGCCACATCTGGGAACAGGTGGGCCCATCAGAGCAGGCCAGGATTGCTTCTGTATTTGCTCACGTTCTGTTTCTCAGCTCGCCGCCCCCCGCCCCATCCCAGCTTTCACTGCTTCCTCACCGCGACCCTTCTAACCCTGCCCTAGCGGGAGGGGCTCCTCTTAATTTCGGCAGACCCACTCTGTGACGGGGAGGAGGTAGGTTGCTGGTATGCAGGTCTGTGTTCGTCAGAGCTATCTATCGCCACATGACAAGTCACCTCCCAAATGAATGGCTTAAACGACAATATTTTGTTGTTTGCCCCTGATTCTGCACAGCTGGCCAAGATGGAACGTTTAAGAAGCCTTAACGTACGTAGTTGGGCTCCTCAGTGCTCCTTGCCACATAGCCATCTTGAGCCGCCTTATAGCATAGCGGCCTCAGAGTAATCTGATTCCTCACGTGGTGGCTGACTTCCAAGAGCAAGAAAGTGAAAGGGCCCATTCTCCTAAGCGTGGGAATGGACGCCTTAGAACATCACTTCCACCCAGTTTTACAGGGCAACGTAAGTCACGGAGAGGAGAAACAGACTCCCCCTCCTGATACAAGGAACAGAAATGCATGTGTGACCTTCTTTAATCCACCCAGAACTTTATCTAGGATGATAGGGCTGGAGCTTAGCGTGCTTCCTGGGGCTCGAGGGTGCTAGGGCTCCGATGATTACAGCAAAAGCCCGGGTCCATCCCCCAGGGGACTTCCGCAGAGACGTTAAGTTCCAACCACCCAAGCGCCACTTGCATTAACTCAACAACAAACACACACATAGTTGAATAATTTATAGAGAACCTTTGTGGAATAAATTGAATGGGAACTCGGTGGCTTTTCATTTCAAACAAATGCTACTGGGTACTCTGTTGAGCGTGAAACTCAAGCAACCCAACATCACTGCGAGAGTGATTACTGTTACCTGAATTTCTTGTCTAGACCAATGCTTCCCAAATTGTAATGTGCATGGGGATCACCTGGGGATCTTGGTTGCTTTTTTTCCCCAAGTTTATTTACGTATTTGGGGGGAGGAGAGAGAGCGTGTGCGAGCGTGGGGAAGGGACAGAGAGAGACAGACTGTCCCAAGTGGGCTCTGTGCTGACAGTGTGCCGGGTTGAACTCACAAACCGTGAGATCACGACCCGAGCTGAAATCAAGAGTCAGACGCTTAACCGACTGCGCCACCCAGGCGCCCCAGGGATCTTGTTAAGAAGCAGATTCTGATGTCGCTTCACCAACTGAGCCACCCAGGCGCCCCAGGGATCTTGTTAAGAAGCGGCTTCTGATGTCGTAGGTCTGGAGTGGGGTCTGATGGCGCTGCTCTCAGTGTGGTTGGGCACAATCAGACCACAATGGAATTCAAACAGAGTTCGGGAACTTCCAAAGCACGTACTGGCTACAAACAGGGTCATTTGGACCCTCCATCAGCACTCCCCTAGTTAAAGTAGTATGGAGTTAAGCTGATCCTTTGTAAGGAACATAAACCAGTTGGTTAGGGGTGAATTAATTTATTCAGGTGACAGTCAATCACACACACACAAATCTATAAATGAGAACATGACAAGGGCCGAAAATTAGATTCAGATTATGCAAAAGGACAGAAACACAAGCACCTCAGGAGGAATGCAACTTTAATCATATCAGACCTTATCAGCTCTAAGCAGGATCTGGAGAGCTAAGTAAGGTCCTGAGCTTGCGCGGAATTTATTCGGTAAACAGTATTGGTATTTGCTCATATCATTGCCATAGGCTCACAAAGATGGACTTGTGCTATTTTAAATGTAAGCACATTCATTTGTACATTGTACAGCTCTTCAGAAATGGTGATCGGAGCCCTCAAAAGTGGTGTGTGTGTGTGTGTGTGTGTGTGTGTGCGCATGCACAAAAAAAGATTTATTCAGTTTTACAGATTTGATAGCTTATTTAAGTTACAGGTTCAAATGCCTTGTTTACCTGAACCTTTTAAGTTCAGCCTAGAAACCTCATTATCCTTTTTCTGAATTCATTTTTAAGTCTAGCCAATAATAGCAGCCACTTTTAAGGGGCCTTCGGAAAATACTTGATTTTCCTTGCAAACTTAGTTAATTAAACACTGTCACGAATTTTCAAGTACATTTAAAACTTAGTGTGGGGCACCTGGCTGGCTCAGTCGGTGTGGGGTGGGACTCTTGATCTTGGGGGTGTGAGTCTGAACCCCACGTTGGGCCTAGAGATTACTTAAAAATAAAATCTAAAAAAAAAAAAAAAGAAGACAAACAAAAAAATGTAGTGTTCTGTAGCTTCCTTTTTAATCACTTCAACTGTCTCAATTAACAAGCAAATACATTCCCAACTGTGCAAATAACTTTTAAGTCTAGCGAATTAAGCCTATAGTGAAACTTAAGTTCTCTTAAAGTGTTCCAGTACCGTATACAAAATTAGTTTTCAACTAAAATCAAGAGTTTAGATTAATTACCCGATGATGCATTTGACGGTCGTTTCCAATGCTGAGAAAGTCTCTGAAACTTGTACAACTACATAAAATACCAAACAGGCATAGATTCCTTCCTCACCCCAATGATGAGTCCCGTATTTTTGACTCTCTTAAGTTTCTCCACTTTTCCTAAATTCTCGAGCTCAGAGATTCGTCCCCATTACAGATGACAGTTACCACCCCAAGACCGAGCCTGCACGCACAGCCAAGATTTGGGCTGGCCTCTGGCTAGATTCTTGTCAGTGACCCTAATGAGATACCTGAAGCCTGTTAATGATTGCTATGTCCACGATGCGATGCTGTATTTCTTGTGAGGTGGAATCAAGACCCTGACCCTTTGTTTGTTTGTTTGTTTAGATTTGTTTCTGTAAGATTTTATTTTGAAGGAATCCGTGCATCCAACATGGGGCTCGAAACTCACAACCCCGAGCCGGAGTCGCACGCTCTGGGGACTGAGCCAGCCAGGTGCCCCCCTGACCCTTAGTTTTAAGCTGTACACATTCTTGGTTTTTCTGTGCGCTCCTGGACATTTGTAGGACTGGCAGCTGGATCCCTTGACTGGATTTTACATCTAAGCGGTTCTCACAATATGTACTTTTCTCTTTAGCCCCAAAGACCTTTGCACTTGAGGAATCCTAAGATATGTAAATACCCTTTTATCTGCTAATAAGACCTTGGGAATCCGTGGAATCTTTGTAGAGGCTTTGATCAGATTGGCTTTGGATTTTAGGGCCTGGGTGCCTCTCTCCGCGATTTCAGCAGAACACATACTTTTTTGAATATTTCAAATTACATTCAAGTTTTAATATTTCACATGGCTCCGTCGGAGCTGTGGTCACCAAAATTTGAGGTCCTTTTGCTGACAAGGTTTGATGCATATGATCAGCAAGCTGCTTCTTTACTAATTCAACAAATGTTTACTGATCACCTGCTCTTTGTAGATAACGCAATAGAAAACGTAAGAGGCTCTTTTCCTTCTGTTCTTCTTGCCCCGAATTTCTCAACCTCAGTACTACAGTCCATGGCCTCTCCCCACTAGATTCCAATAGCACTCTTCCCCCCCCACCCCCCCACCCCCCCGCCCCGGGTCTTTCTTGACAATCCAAAATGTCTCCAGATATTGCCAGATATCCCCGGGAAGTAAAATCACCCCCGTTGAGGTATGCAGGAACCATTATAGGGTATCTTGGTTTTGAACGAAAAAAGGTTAAGTGTTTGTCAATCTGAAATACCTGGTCCGAATCACGTCTGTGGTAGGCAGAATAATGGCCCCCCAAAGACGTCCGGACACATCCGAATCCCCCAAATCTACTTTCCTTTACGTGGCATACGGGACTTTGCAGATGTGGTTAAATTAAAGCGTCTTGAGGTGGGAAGATTATTGTGGATTATGCAGGTGAACCCAATGTGATCACACGGGTCCTCATACGAAGGAAGCAGGAGGTCAGTGTCAGGGAAGGAGGAGTGAGATGTAAACTGAGGCTGGAGGAGGGACCCAATTGCTGGCAGGGGGCATGAGCCAAAGACCGCAGGCAGCCTCTAGATGCTGGAAAAGGTAAGGGGACTGGACCTCCCCTAGCGCCTCCGGAAGGAACAAAGCCTTGCCGACACCTTAACTTTGGCACAATAGACCCATTTCGGAGTTCAGACCTTCGGAACTGTAAGATAATCAATTTCTATTCCTTCTGGTCACCACGTTTATAGTAACTTGTTACAGCAGGGAGACAAGACGAATACAATATTTAAATATTCAGATTCTATTGGCTCAGATGTTTTTATAAAGTTCCCATGGAATGAAAACTTTTTTTGTTATTATGGAAATTTTAAGCATATGTAAGTGACAGCGAACAGCATAATGAACCTCCTTGACCCATCCCCGGCTTCAACAATTATCAACTCACGATGACCTTGTTTTAAACCCACTCACTCCTGCTCTCCGTCACCTGTATTTTTATTTTTTATTTTTATTTTTTAACATTTATTTATTTTTGAGAGAGAGAGAGACAGAGCATGAGCAGGGCAGGGGCAGAGAGAGAGAGAGGGAGACTCAGAATCCAAAGCAGGCTCCAGGCTCCGAGCTGTCAGCACAGAGCCCGACGCGGGGCGCGAACCCACGAACTATGAGATCACGACCTGAGCCAAAGTCAGACGCTTAACCGCCAGGTGCCACCCAGGTGTCCCTGTATTATTTTTAAACAAATCTTAGATATGTCACACTTCCCATGCATTTATAAAATGTATGGACTATTTAAACGGTAACTGAAATACCATTACCCAACCCGAATTAAAAAAAATAATTCTTTAATACCATCAACTATCAAGGAGCGTTCCCGTTTCCAGTTGCCCCACAAATATCACGGATGTTTTTTCCAGTTGGGTCTGTATAAATCCGGATTCGCACACAGCCCACGCCGTGCTACTCGTTGCTACGTCGCTTCAGTCTCTTTTTCACCTGCAGGCTCCCTTTCCATCTCTCTTTTGTCCCCCTTGAAATTTATTTCTTGAAGAAAAAAGGTCATTGGTCAGGTAGAGCTTCCTCAGCTGGGGTTTTGCTGATAGCATCCCCAAGATGTCAATGTGTTCCTCTGATGTCTGTATTTCCCAGAAGCTGGTAATCAGATCTACAGGCTTTGATCCGATTCAGGTTTGACTTTTTGGCAAGACTGCGTCATAGACGGCGTGTTCTTCCACAGAAGCCCGTCAGGTGCCTGGCTATCCTTTTTGTAATCTTCGCAGCCACTGAAGCTCGATGTCAGGATCCAGTCAATCCGTGGGGTGGTGGGGGGAGGGGGGGTTCATTCACATTTCTGATTCCCTCACTGCCCCTTTGGGATCAGCTGAATGTTTCCACAAAGAGACCCTTCTCTCATCTACAGGTTGGATACCCAGTGGTCCAAGGTACGTCCGAGCTCCGGGTAACACACGGCAGATGTGGGCGTTGCTGGTTTGCTTCCCGTCTGGACTGGATGTCAGCCTTTACTGTTTATGGAATGTGGTCTTGGAATCAAGTGTGACATACCTGGGGCTCCTGGGTTTGGTGGGATTTCTGGGGGCTGTCAGGGTGGGTTTCCGTTTTCTGGGATTCCCTGGCATTACATGGGATTCTGTAGACGGAGGTCTACAGATTCCCGACAGATTTCCAGGCGTATTAGTTTCCTGGGGTCGCCGTCACAGAGTGCCGCAGACCGGAGGGCTGAAAACAACAGAAATTTCTTCTCTCGCTGTTCCGGAGGCTAGAAGTCTGAAAGCAAGGTGCCAGCCGGGTCGCACTCCCTCCCTCTGAAGGCTCGAGAGGAGCGTCTGTTCTGTGTCTGTCTCTTAGCTTCCGGTGTTGCTGGCAATCTTTGGCTTACAGGAACCTCACTCCAATGTCTGCCTCCTTCATCACATGCCTTCTCCCTGTGTGTCTGTGTCTTTTCTCTCTTCCAAGGACGCCAGTTATATGTGGTTGAGGGTTCACCCCACGCCAGGATGACCTCATCTTAATGTAACTGATTACAGCTGGCCTTATTTCCAAATAAGGGCACGTTCACAGGTACCAGGCGCAGGACTTGAACACACCTTTTGGGGGACATAATTCAGCCTGCAACACCAGAGAACCCAGGGCGTAGGAGCCGTAGACGTTCTTCTTGCCACCCACGTCACGGTAGACTCGGGGAGGGAATCAGCTTGGCAGAGACGTCCTGCAGAACGAGTGGTTTGATCTGCAGGAACAGAGCCTCGCTCCCCAAAACGGTCTTCCGTGCTATCGCTGAAAACTGCTATCCCTTCGGAATGTCCGAAGGACACAGCAACTAGAAGTCAAAGGTACGGACAGGGCCCTGTGCTCCAGAGGACTTGTGTGAGTGAGATTTAGTGCTCTACCATCACCCTCTCGAAATTCTTCACGGTTTTCGTAAACAAGGACCCGCCATGGTCTGAATGCTTGTGTGCTTTCCAAATTCGTATGTTGGAATCCTAAGCCCCCTGGGGGATGGTATTAGGAGGTGGGGTCTTTGGGAGGTGCGGAGGTCATGGTGATGGAGCCTCGTGAACGGGATCAATGTTCTTTTCTTTTCTTTTTATTAATTTTTTAAGTTGATTTACTTATTTTGAGAGAGAGGGAGAGGGCGTGCGCGTGAGCGAGGGAAGGAAGAGCAGAGAGAAGTGGAGAGACAGGATCCCAAGGGTGTTCCACGCTCAGCGTGGAGCCTGACCCGAGTCTCGATCCCGTGACCGTGGGATCATGACCTGAGCCGACATCAAGAGTTGGACGCGCAACCGACTGAGCCACGCGGGCGCCCCATGGGGTCGATGTTCTTTTAAAAGAGACCTTCCAGTTCAGGGTGAGGGAAACAGGACGGCGGCGTCCAGGAACAGCTAGTAAATTGCTGTCATAGAATTCAGGCTTTCTAAAGGAAGGACCAGACCCCCCCCCCCGCCCCCCTCCCCCCCCACAGCAGACGTCCCCTAAAGAAACTAGTCAAGGGCACTGGACCTATTGGAGAGAGTCTGGGACTTAGTGACTGAGGAATTGGGGTTCTGACCCTACTCCGGTAAGTTGTACACAGGTGTCCCGCTCTCAGAGGGTTGGTAAAGGTTAAACTATACATAACTGTATAATCCATATAACTATATAAAGGGTAAGCCATAGATTTCGCTATCTCTTGCGTATAAAAAAGAAGTGTGTTCCACAGTGCCAAGCAGGGTATGTGCTCAATAAACATTCCTTTTGGCCATTCATAAATAAATAAATAAGAAAGAGACCTGCCGGACTTTCCTCGACCCTTCTGCCATGGGAGGACACAAAGACCCGGAAGAAGACCCTCATTCAACCATGCTGGCACCCCGATCTTGGACGTCCCAGTCTCCAGAACTGTAAGAAATGAATTCCTGGTGTTTATAAACCAGTCAGTCTGTGGCATTTTGTGAAAGCAGTGTGATCAGAGTAAGACAGGGCCCCACATTTCCATTGTGCACCGCAAAGCACAGACCACACATTATGTGGCCAGTTCTAGGTGGGGACGCCGACCGGGGTGGGGGTGGGTAGAGGCACAGGAAACAAACCAAAAATCAAATGTTGTTTACAGCATAGTCGGCTTGGGGCTGGCTTTTTGCCTCTTTCTTCTCCTGTGCCAGGTAAGTCTGGCTGCACTTCATGGAGACATGGCCTAACCTTGCGTGACAAGCAAACCCGGCTTCTTAGCGGTGCTTGTGCGGAGCGAGTGTGGACGTGGCTGTCACCATCCTCCACTCAGTGACTGGAGTAGGGCTGGGCACCTCTTACGTGATCAGTAAACCTTGACTGATTATGAAGCTAAGGAAAACGTGACCTAGATCCTCTTGGAATCAGCATTGTGAAATCTCTTCCCTCCCCCCGCCCCACCCCAACACCATCCCCTTCTGTGTGTGTGACCTGGTGGGACGCACACGAATAGGTCTGGACTGGGCATTACGGTGAGCTCCCCCGCGCTGCTGGTTTATGAACCTCTCTGTGAGTGGAAAGACTTGTAGAGACACAGAACAACTGCTTATGGAGTCGAGAGGTGTGATGGATAGTTTGTCTGTTGACGTGACCGGACCGTGAGTTGCCCAGATATTTGGTCAAATGGCGTTCTGTGCCTATGAGGTTGCTTCTGGATGAGCTGAAGGTGTCAATCAACAGGCCAGACCGAGGAAAGCGGATATAGGTGGGTCCCATCCAATTCGTCGAGGGCCTGAACGAAACAGAAAGATTGACGCTCTGCGAATAAGGGGGAACGCCTCCTGCCTGACGACTGAGCTGGGACATCACTTTTTCCTGCTGGCCTCCGCCTGGAACTGCACCATTGGCTCTCCTGGGTCTCCAGTTCACTGACTGCAGATCTTGGGACTTGTCAGCCTTCATAATCATGTGAACCAATTCCTTATAATGAATCTCTTTATTTACATATTATCTGTCTATCTATCTATCTATCTATCTATCTATCTCCTATTGGTTCTGTTTCTCTGAACTTCCATCTCAGGGCTGATGCTTTTTAGCAGTGGCCAGATCACATTGGATCAGTTACTTACATTCTCTGAGCCTTGGTTTCCCCACGATAAAGCCTAGGCGGCGGTACAGATGTGATCATAAGTCACACATACACTATGGGGTTTCTCATGGGGGATGCATCGTTCTCTGGGAGGTGGGGCCACCCTGTGCACTGTGGGAGGGTGAGCAGCCTCCCTGGCTCCTACTCACTGGATGCCAGTAGGGGCCCTTCTTCCAAAAACGTCCCCAGACACTGCCACATGTCCCCTGGGGGCCACGGCCGGCCCTGGTCGAGAATCACTGATGTATGACAAGCGTCCTGTGGTTTTGCTCCAGGATCTAGCCAGATTAACTGTGTTCCAAAGCTGTTCCATTCGTGCGAGGAAAGAGACTAAGTTGTAACACCAGTATTGGCAAGTGGAAAAAAAAAATGGTTCATGACCCAGAGGCTGCTCCTCTCTGTGTTGCATAAACCCTCCTTCTTGTTTCTGTAAGCTGGAGACTTCCAAGCGGCTCTGCTTGGCTCATAAGGCAGAGGTCTGCAGTTTAAGAATCTGTTTTTCCAAAGACACAGGGGACCAGAGTCCTAATCTTGAACCAGAGAATCCAGCCAGGAGGAAGCATCTCGTAGTATGCTGGCTCATGGCAACTGTGTCTTCCTAAAATTATGGTTTGCCTGGGATACATTTTCAGTTGGCTCGTTAGCATTTTGTTGAACAGAACCCACGGGTTGGGAAGGAAAAGAAGTAAAAATGTAGCCCTGGGAGGGGAGACTTGGAGAGGAAGGAAGTGGGTGGTTCCGAGTGTTCTAAGTTTGGGAGAGAAATTGGTCTAACATTTTTTTTAATCTGAATTTTAATAACCCAGGTACAAATGGAGTCCTACAACATGACAGCCATGACCAATTCTAAGAACACCGCTTTGTGCTGAGACGCCGAATGATGCAGAGCAGAATGATGCACTAAAAACGACCAAATACGGACCTCCCGGCTTATCCACACAGCTGACTTTTCCAGAACACCCTGCATGGCTTTCGAGTGGAAGATCAGGAAATGAGACAAATCTCAAAACTGGATGGGGGCGCTCGGTCGGTTAAGTGGGTGACTCTTGGTTTCCGCTCAGGTCATGATCTCGCAGTTTGGTGAGTTTCAGCCCCGCGTCAGGCTCCACGCCGGCCGAGGCCGACCGTGCGGAGCCTGCTTGGGATTCCCTTCCTCTCCCTGTCTTTCTGCCCCTCCCCCACTTGCACTGTCTCGGTCGCTCTTAAAATAAATAAACAAACTTAAAAAAAAAAAAAAAGAACTGGATGCATCTACACATTTGGGAACAGCGCTGCCAGTCTCTCCGTCCACGCTCAGAATCTAAACAGCAGCCTTTCTGATCACGAGTCAAATAAGCGTCTAAAGCTAAAGGCATCAAGCCACAAAATAAAATATCAGGGAATAACCCCACCCTGTCCCCATTCCAGTCCGTGAGCCTGCCTAGGGGTCCCGGGTTGGGGACCTTGGCATTTTTCTCTTCTTTTGCAGTCCCCAAACCAGCAAGACGGGAATTAGCGAGAACTACATGTGATCTCCTCCACAGCCTGTTGGATTTGCATTATTTAAATGTATGGGAAGTGCCCATAATTGAGTAATTATTCTAGCATTTAAAGAATGCCAAACAATGAGACATTTCTTCTTCAGACCCGATCCGGCCCACTTCCGGTTTCCTCCCCGCACAATGTGCAGAATTAGCCAATGTGTCATTTCCTAGAACACTTGATTGTTTATACAAGTAAGCAAGACTCCTTTGGCAGTATTTATTTCTCTCATTTTAGACATGATGATTGTGGCCTTCGTGGTACTCCCTTCTCTAGAAGCTTCTCAAGTGTTGAATGTGTACAGATGCGATTTGGTACCTTTTTTTTTTTGTACCTTCTTTTTTTAAAATAAAGATTATCCTCTGGGAAGAGGCGCGGGGAGCGAAGGCGGAATCCAACTGAAAGAGCAAAACTCTTCCAACTCTGCGTTTGCTTCTCTGGCGTGCAAAGAGTCTGTCGGTTTGACTCCTTCCCAAGCATTTTAAAGAAAATATTCTGCGAGCTATACTTGAGTGCATTTTAGCAGTTTCAGAAAAGGGATTTCCCAGAAGGTCGGAAAGGAGGAGAACAAGTATTTGCCACCTCAATGACCCAGAGCCTAAGTGGATCTTTCCTGAGCTGTTTTTCCATCAGAAATCTCGGTGAGAGGCTAGGTCACTATGATGTTTGCACTTTTGTTGTGAGCAAGGCTGTGGTTTTAATATAGAGGCAATTAGGGGCGCCTGGGTGGCTCGGTCGGTTAAGTGCCCGACTTCGGCTCAGGTCACGATCTCACGGTTCGTGGGTTCGAGCCCTGCGTCGGGCTCGGTGCGGACAGCTCGGAGCCTGGAGCCTGCCTTCGATTCTGTGTCTCCCTCTTTCTGCCTCTCCCCTTACTCGTGCTCTCTCTCTCTCTCAAAATAAATGAACTTAAAAAAAATTCTTATAGAGGCAATAAAGAATGCATGACTGTGCCTTCAGCTCAGACCAAAGCCTTCTTTCACTACAGTGTTCGGTGTGTGCCTGTGTTTTTAGTGCAACATGGAAAACCCGGCCTATAAGGAAGACAGGCCTTATTCTCCCTAACGGTCCACACCCGCACACCACACTTCCCAATTCGTGGCACTGCTGGGGAGTCAGGAGTCCCTTCCTCGGCCACCGACTTCTCTTCCACCCCAGCTCCCTGTACAGGTCTTCGGGGAGGGCCAGAGGCTGGCTAGGGCAAACATTACAAGTCAAAAAGGATGAACGGTGCCATAAACAGGCCCCGGGAACCCCGAGTTCTGGCCTCTCCCCTTAGCTCATTTAGGAAGAAGTGCAGCAGGTCCGCCGACCTTCTCTGAGTCGGAGAGGTGCAGGGGCCACGAGTGGGCATGTGGATAAGGCTTCTCCAGTGAGGGGCTCTGTCTTAACCGGCTGTGTCACCCTTTTTCTGAATTCCCCTCTTGTGACACACACATGAAATTAGGGATACCCGTAGATGTCGTCATGACGGTCAAACGGTTTGTTTGCCAAGTGCTTGGAAGAGAGCAAGCGCCCCAGACTCTCTTAGGTCAGGCTCCGGGAAGGGCGCCTGAGGTGGGGGTTCTCATGTGAGTGATTGATGGGCGGGGGCGCGCTGACTGCAGGGGGTTTGGGAGGTGGGCCGGGGCAGGGGGCAGCCCAGGGGGAGCTCTGGAGTGCGGTGCCCTGGTGTTTGCCCCAGCAGGGCAAGAGGCAGGGCTGTCACATAGCAGACTCAGTCCCCGGGGGGTGGGCACAAGCTCTCAGACGCAAGGGCAATCCTCCGAGAAGGGTGTGTGCCCGGGGCCACGGAGATCTGGGTGGGATGCGGCATCTGCTATGCAAATCGACAAGTACTTGGGGCCAGCGGCTCCACGTGCCAAGGGGACAGGGCCCAGAACTTGGGAACCTGAAGACCTGAGCCTCACTTTCCTCATCTGAGGCGTCTTCCTTTTAGTCTCGCGGGCCTCCCTGCATCCTCAATTTGAGGTTGGCACCTGGGCTTCATTTGTAGACAAGTCACAGTCGTTCACTGCCTGTTTCTTTGTTTCATCCCCAACTTGTGGCGTGGGGCGTGCACAGACTCTGTCTTGCTCTCTGCAGCATCCCAGCACCCAGCACGATGCCTGCACACAGTAGGTCTGCAGCACAGTCCGATTGGGTACTTGGGAGCTCCCATGCTCAGCGAAAGGCCCGTCCACTCTTGCCTCTTAGCTCCGAACTGGATGTAGCCTCCCCCACCCCTACTCTACGGATACATTCTCTTCTTGCCTTTCCTCGGATGAGTCCTTCGATGTGCGGGTGTTCTCTCTCTTTAGACGCTGGCTTCACTCTAACACACCCCAGCCCCATTCGGGGCAGTTTCTAGCGACAGTACCCAGATTCACGAAATTCTGGAAGGACTCCGTGCCCGGGAGGGCGGGGACGCAGCTTCAGCCCTGCCACGTTGGGAGGCAAAGTGACTGCGTGCGCGGTGGGCGGGATGAGAGAGAAAAGGCTGTGTGTGGCAGCCCCCTTGGCAATAACGCATGCCAGCCATAAGGGAAGGTGTCAGGGCAAAAGCGCTTGGGCATCCCCTGGAAAGCGCAAGATCAGAAAGTATTTGCTTTTTTTGTTACTCTCCCTACCCTTCCCTTGGACATTTAATAAGCATCCATGTTTACAAGGACTGGAGCAGTGGAATTTCCGGCACATACGTTTTGGGTGGGGGCGGATACTTGGGGAGCAAGGAAGTTTCCGTGTTGTGGTGGGAAGACTGGAGGAAAGACCTTCCTCAGCGATGTCCCAGTTAGCAGTCTCCACGCCTTCACCGTCGTTAAAAACAACTTTCTCCCTTATGAAAGTAGTATTACCATTTTACAAACAATGTGGAGGGTAAATAATTTTTAAGCAACCATCTCACCGAAGGAATGCAAACTACCTGTGAGCATGTTTCCTCTAGTCTCTTCTCCCATGTGCCCAGATTTGGATCACTGTTTTGACTTTTTACTAGATATTTTTATATCACTCTAAGAGCGTTTTAACCACCCCCCCCCCCCCCCCCACTTTCCTGCATTTCCTGGCATTAAATCTTGTGGCCAGGGAACTGGAGTACTAAGTAGCCGGGGCATTTGGTGCAAGAGACAGCCCCAAAGTTGGACTTCAGTTTCCCCAGCTTGAGATGCGAGTGGAACATAAACTGCCATCGAGGTTTCCAGTTTTAGGAATTGACCTGGCTTCCTCCCCAGCAGTGGCCTACTTGGGTCTCTGCTCAAACTAGCAGATCCTTCAGGCTGGACGATGGAAGAGCTCAAAGCAGGTCAGGAGGCCAGGCCCAGAGTGGGGACTCCGGATCAGTCCTTCTGGGGCTCTCCTGGCAGGGATCCATAATGCGTAAGTGGCCACCTGCCCAGCTCCCTGCTCCCAGGTGTGTCCTCCCAGCTCGACCCAGGACGACTGGCCGCGGCTTCCTCCCCCAGCTCCCCAGCTCCCTCGGCCTCCCCTCCGGGGCATTTCCCGCCCTCGCGGGACCGTCTTGGGCACTCGGGAGACCCAAGGCGCTGTCCTCCCCCACCCCAAGTCGGCAGAGGGGAGGCCCCCAGACTTCCAAGTCCCGGGAGTGGGTAAAGTGAGGTGACCGCCCTCTCCCCCGGGAATTGTGTGGGTCCCAGGAGTCAGCCCCGGGGCGGGCCGCGCCTGCAGCTCGGGTGGGGTGCCGTCCTCCCGGCCCTCTTTCCTCTTCGCGGTGGCCCGGGGGCGGGCGGACGCGGCGGCGCCCATCCTGGCCCCCGCGCGGTTTCCCGGCGGGGCCGGAGGAGGGAGGTGATGGAGTGGGAAGAGGGAGGAGCGCGCGGAGCCCGAGGGGAAGGAGAAGGAGGAGCAGCGGCGGAGGGGAGAAGGCGCCTCCGGCGGGGGAGCCGGAGGAGCGGCAGCGGACGGGGGCGGGGGCTCGGGGGTAGAGGAGCGGGTAGCCGAGGAGCCCCGGGGAGCTCGGAGGCGGAGCAGCGGAGGGAGACTGGGGGACTAGCAGCGGTCGCGGGCGGGGCCGTCGAAGCGGCCGGGGCAGAGGGGGGCGGAGCAGTGGGAGGGGCGGGGCCTACGCAGCCCCGCCCCCTCCCGACCGGGCCGCGCCGAGGAACGAAGATGGCCGGGCGCGCCGCGGGAACCGAGGGGCCGCCGGCAGCAGCGGTGGCGGCGGTGGCGGCGCCGGGGCTGTGACTCTACGCGTGGCGGCGATCCGAGCGATCCGGGCGGGCGGGCGGACGGCGGCGCGCAGGGCCAAGAGGGCAGCGGGCGGGCGCCGGTGCGCGGGCGCCGGGCGGAGGATGCACCGGGTGCGGCGGGCGGCTCCCCGCGGCCGCCCCCGCGCCCCGGGCGCCGGGCCTTAGTGCTGGCTGAGGAGGCGGCGCGCGCGGGGCGGCCGGGCGGCGGCGGCGGCGGCGGGGCCCGTGCCGTCATGCCGTGGCTGAGCGGCGGCCGGCGGCGGCGGCGGGGAGAGCCGCGGGAGGCTCCGCGGGAGCCGCAGCCGCCCGCGCAGCCCGCTCGGGAGCCGCCGCCGCCCGCGCCCCCTGCCGCGGCCCCCGCGCCCTCCGCGCCCTCCGCGCCGCCGCCGCCGCGGGCCCGGGAGAGCGCCGAGCTGCCGCTGCCCGCCGGCTGGGAGGAGGCGCGCGACTACGACGGCCGCGTGTTCTACATCGACCACAACACGCGCCAGACGTCGTGGATCGACCCGCGCGACCGGTAAGGGCGGGGGTGCGGGCCGGGATCCGGGCGCTCCATCCCTTGGGTTCGGGGAGGGGATCGAGGACACCGGGAGGCCTCCGGATCTGGACGAAGATCGCGCGTCCTCGGGGGTCCGGGCGTTGATTCGGGCCCTCCACGCCCCCACCCCGGGGCCTTGGACGAGGATCGAGGCGCCCCCTCTCCCGGCCTCGAGCCCCCGGAGTGCGGAGCCCCGGCCGCCTCCCGGCCCCCGCCGCGGGGCCGACACAGTGACTTGGTTCCCTCACGTCACCCGCTGACCGGCGCCTGGAAGCTGGGCGCCTGGAATTTCCTCTCCCGGGGCTGACGGATGGCCCTCTTTTCCTTTTTCCGCCGCGGCCTCGCCCATCCCTGCCGGGCCTCAGCGGCCCACCGCCCCCGGCCCCGCGGTGGCCAGATGAGCTGTCATCTTGGAGCCGAAACGTGCGCTCCAGCTTCGTGGTGTGGGTTCCTTGTCTGGCGGGCTCAGCGTACTTTCCATCCAGAAACTGGTGCCAGACGGGCCACTTCAGGGATTCCCAGTTCTTTTGCAGTTGGGAGAGCCCGCTCCCAAACTATGATGGTTGCTCTGTAGCGCCTTAAAAATTGAGGTAAAATTCTGATGGAAAGAGCCTTGCCTACTGCAGGCAGAATGGAATATGATTAGACCCAGATGCTTTTGGGGTAAACGAAAAACAAGAGCTGAATTTCAGGTTTCCTTTTTGTGCAAGATGTGAACAGGGCACCAAGTTGTCGTCTTACTCATGTAAATAAATCCCATGGAGGAGAAAAAAAGGATTCTTCTGAAAGCACTACCATATTGCATTTAATTAAGTTCATGTAATGACGCTTTTCCCTAACTTTCTGTTTGATTGCTGGTTTCAATGGCTCGGCGGCTTTTGGAGAGATGCAGTGTGTGTGTGTGTGTGTGTGTGTGTGTGTGTGTGTGTGTGTGGAATTGGGGATTCTGTTGAAACCGAGTATTTCTGGTGGTTACCTGATACCTTGCTGGGTGCCAGAAAGGCAATAGTGCTGGCTCCCCAGTGATTTCAAGACTTAAGAAGGTTCAGTTTGGTGACATTGGTCCTGCTTTCCCCTCACCTGCACAGGAAAGGCAGTGCTGCATGGCACTGGCATTTGAAAATAAACTTTGGAGGAGGGAAGCTGCTGCATTATTGTTTGAAGATCTCTGTGGGTTCAGATAGGGAAAAACAAAGCCAAAGGATCGTGCTTCCCTAACATTTTCCCTGAACACAGCAAACTTCTGGACTCAGAAACTTAGATCAGTCTTAGCACAGTTTTATGGGTTAAAAAGATGCTTGGTTATTTTGAAAATCAGGTGAGATCATATAATAATTTTAACCAAAGGCTAGAGCCACAGCTGTTTGATCAAGCCTTGGATGGTTCTGGAATTGGTAGAACTGCTTGGAGTGTAACGCCCTTTTATGCTGTATGTCTGTTAAAAACCCAAACAACTGGAAAATGAACCAATTAAAAACACCGTTTGGCTTAGAAAAGGCTAAGGCTCATTTTATGAGGGTAATATAAAACAGTTGTGGTTACGTCGGAGTGGGGATTCAAGATGAAAAATATAAATGTGAAACTTTCCATTTTAATGGTATGACCCAGGGCATAGGTGAGCAGACCCAATGGAAGTCAGCTTGTAGAATCTTCCTTTCTGTGTGCTTCATACACATTTCGTATGTTCTTTTTTCCAGAAATCTGCACGAACTGAATGACATTTTCCCCCTTTTCAGACATTGCTTATGTTATAGATTTTTTAGAAGTCCCCGTTTCTAATGCTTAAAAGTGTCGATTGAGTGAACAAAAGTGCATATTTTACATTTTTTGTAAAGTAAAAACATGTGTATACTTTTATGAGACATTGTTTTTATAGTGAGTGAAATTCAGCAGGGGACAGCTTGCACTTCAGCTCCCATAATACCTTGCCCGAAATATGTATGGAATGTTCAGCAAGCCACAAACATTTAAGTGGAGTCTACCGAAGGGTGTAAATGGTGTATGGTGTAATAGCCATTCTTTTTCCTCTTTCAAAACAGAACCCTGCTGATTTTTATGGGTGACTGATTATCCTTTAAGGTTGTAATTGATTTTTATCATATGGAAAAAACGGTTTGTCGGAGCACATTTTCTCCATGTGCGTCTGACAGTTGAAACCCTTTTTGAGTTGTGTTTGAGTCACACAACTGGAAGACGCTGTTCAAGGACTTTCTCCAAACAGCTTCCAAATAGAGAACTGACAGAGTGGCAGATACACAAATAGGTTTTTAAAGAAAACGAGATTTTGAAGGAATACGTGAATGTGGTAGGTTAGGCGAAAATTGTTGCTGACTTAAAACATGATTTCATATATGATTTAGTAAAAGCTATAATAGCGTAAAATATGCTGCTGTAAGCAAAATAACTGAGGACCGAGGGTTGTAAATAATCTCTTCTAGGGTTTTAGAGTAATTCCATTCACTGTTGTGTTTAACAACATTTGATACTGCCACAGCTCGGGGTGTGTTGGTGAATTACTGTAGGTATCGTTTCTTTTTGGAGTCACAACCAAGAGGTTGCAAGCCCAAGGGAACAGTCTTTACAGATGTGGCTACAGATGTATAAAAAATTTCAGTATTTCCAAAATGCAGTTTTTTTAGTTTGATTTTGAATCCCCACCCCCATCCCCCCGCCTCAGGTTTAAAAATCACCATCTCTGCAGATCAGTACTGTGTGTATAATGTTCATAGTTTCCTTTAACAAAGGATTTTATCCTTTAACAAAGGGTTTTACATTAAAAAATATAAAGTGAATTCATCATTTCTATGGCTCGTAGCTCCCGTGGATGAGCCTTGTGTGGTTTACATTAGTTGCACATATGCATCCTACGTATATTAACTCAGAGTTCAATGACTGCTCTACAGAAAGGTATTTGCTGTTGAGGCAGAAAATTTGGGAAGAACGTTTTTGCCTCCTTTGAAAACCTTGAGTGCTTTTGACAGCTGTGTATATGTGTGCTCCCTGTGGGGTTGTGTCGATATCATCCTATAGGCGGACTGAGTGATCGAAACTTCACATTCTGTTTCTTGTAGCTCAGTTGAGATTGTGCAACACTGGAATACCAACTTTGGGCAGCTTAAGAATGGTGGACCAGATCACACTTGAGGTTGAACAGAATGTAAATAACCCCGACGATGGTGGGAGACCCAGATGATATCATGACATAAGCTTTTAGAGACCCATTTGTTCACGAGATGGGATTTGACCTGCTCCAACTGGAGACATTCTGTGGTATATTAAAATTCCTTTGAACAGGCTCTTGCTTTATGGAGAAAACAATCCATGGTTTGGGAATTTGCCAGGTTTGGAGCCCCATATGACAGAGCCAGGTGACATCATGACCCCCTTCTTAGAACTTTTATTCAGTATTAATTAATGGGCGGTTTACTGTATTTACTCCACAGAATCTGTTTCTGGGTTATATAAACTTTCTGATAAATAAGCAATGATTTCTCCATTTTTCATTTTTTTTGAAGAATAGGTACTGTTTGTATGGACATGGGGGAGCATCTTGCTTTTAAGGCCATAAGGGGTGGGCTCCTGGAAGAATCAATAGTCATTTCTTGGTCTATTCTTGGCTTAGTATCTTTCTTTCTTTTTCTTTCTTTCCTTCCTTCCTTCCTTCCTTTTTTTTTTTTTTTTTTTTTTTTTTTTTTAAGAAAAGTGAATGGAAAAGTCATTTCTGAAAATAGATCCCGGATGTTTGGAACTCTCTAAGTTTCCTCTTCTCCCTTTTCACTCTGATTCTGAAAGTGGAAATAATGTTTCACCTTCTGTAGTAGGTTCTGCTTCAGGAGCCCATGGGTCAAGTGATGTGTTAAAAGTCACCCGGCGAGCCTGGTGAGTTTCTTCTAGTCCAGGTCCCTTTGCTACTGCTGGTTGCCTTTCCGATACGTTCGGTAAAATTAAGCAGAGTTAAATGCTACTGAATTCAGTTATTCCCATTTAAATCCAGTAAAATGTAGAAGTATTTACAGAGATTCTTGGGAAGGTGGATGGGGAGACCCGGGTTTTCTGGGGGATGGGAGACAGACATATACAATGAAGACAGTGGTCACCAAGCACCATTGTCAGGTGGTGATGGCTTCTGAGAAAAGGACGGAGGGCTCATTTGAGCCTGCGGGGTCTTCACCTTCTTCCATTGATTTCCTAGGTTGAGGGTTTCTTGCGTGCTCTCTTGGAGCTGGGGAAGAAAAGGAGGCATGTGAGGACAGTGCCGGAGACAGGAAGTGCTGCGTGTTCAGGATAAATGAGGTCAATTTGACTGACCCAGAGTCTTTGTGTAAGGGGGGTGAGCCTTGGGTAACAGCACGCAGAGCTTGGAACCCTCAACTTTGGGCTTGGAAGAGCGAGGACGGTCTTGTGCAGGCTCTCATTTCACACTGGAAGACCACAGCTATGGGGACGTCCTGCCGGCAGATGGGCCGGACGGGAAGTTGAGCTGGGTCTTCTGGCCCGGAACCAGTGCTCTTTCTGGTATGCCACTCAGCTGCCCAAACCCCACCCGCTCTTAAGCATCCTACCTCTGTGTTCATTCGTTCGTTCATTTGATAACTGTTGCACAGCCTCTCTGTCTCGGGTGCTCTTCCAGGGTTTGAGACTCTAGTGGCGAGCACTAGCAGACGGGTCCCTGCCTCCGTGGGGCTTACACACCTCACCGTGCTGTTCCTGTCTCTTGGTTGCTCCCCACTGAGATCCCTCAGGTCTGTGATGATGGTCAACAGAAGTGGAGTGCTGACCGTGTGCCAAGCGCTCTAGGTGTTTGTCTGGATGCTGTCGCTGAAAGCCCACAGTGGCCGCACGGAGTGTGGGTGGGCAGGTGATGAAACAGGACAGGGAGGTTGACTTAGTAACCTCACTGCCCACAGCCAGAGAGGGGCAGCGTCTGTCTGACTCCGGAGTTGAGCCCATGTCTACTACCTGGACGTGACCCTCCCTTGGCCAGGTAACTGTGCCCCTTGCTCTGTGTTATACCCACCAGTTATTTTTATCTTGCATTCATTGTTGTTTGATATTTTGCCCCCTCTCCCTCACCCCGTGGTAGGTAGAATAATGGCTCCCCCAAAGATGTTACAATGACATCTGTAGGTAGGATCAAGTTAAGAATCTCGAGATGAGGTGATTGTTCCCGATTATCCGGGTGGGCCCCATGTAATCATGGACCTTATAAGAGGGAGGCAAGAGGGTTGTTTCCCATTGAGAATGGAAGCATCTGGTCAGCTTGGTGTCTTTGATAATAACGGCGATTGCTGGTGCTTGTAGAATGCTTAGGGGGTACTGTGCTAGTACGCTCGTTACATCCATTTTCTCCCTAGCTCCTCCCAGCAGTTAGGAGTCCTTGTTCCTTTTAGAATAGTGGGGAGTCTCACCTTAGTCATCTGATGCGCTGGCCAAATGTGGGGTGGTGGGTAGGGTGAATTTCCAAGAGAAGAGGCCAGTTGGAAACTCTTGGGAGGTCTTCATGGATGGTGAGGGCCTGATTGAGAGAGATTGGGAGCAGCGGGGCTAGAAAAGGCAGGGATTCTACGAGAGAAACTGTGATGAAAACAAGGGCACAGTATTTAGCTAATACTTGAATCAAGGCAGGTGGAATCGGGAGCTCTTGACAGACATGGTGAGGGCATCTTGAAAGGCTGTTCGTGGAGCTGCGGAATCTCCAGTGTTTTCTATCTGGTGGGCCCTCTTTTTATTTCTTTAAAGGGGCTAAGGAAGTGAGAGAGAAGGAGAAAGGGAGTCGGCTAGGCTGGTCCTTAGGCAGAAAGCCCTGCACTTGGGTGGGTGAGTCATCGAGCCAGGCGGGAGATCTTCTGGTGGGTCTTAAGCACCAGCCTCGGCACCACCAGGAGATCGAGCACTGCCAAGGTGGGCACGGCGTTGCCATGGTGTGGGAAGCTCAGCCAGGACACCGGATAGCCACCGTGGGAGACGGACCCCTTCTGCCCGTGGAGCTCTGTGCCACGGGAAGGTGCCCGTCTCCAGTGCGGGGCAGGCCTCTGAGGGTATGGATCCACTGGATTTGCCCTGAAAATTCTCCCCGCTTAACAAAAATTGAGATAAGATTCACTTACTCTAAAATGTACCATTTCAAAGTACACTGTGTAGGTAGTGGCTTCTAGTATATTCACAAGGTTGTGCCATCATCACCACTAACTCCAGAACGTTTCCTTCACCCCAAAAAGAAACCCTGTACCTGTTACCCAAAGTCACTCTCCACCGCCCCCAGCCCCTGGCAACTGCTAATCTGCTCTCTGTCCCTGTAGATTTGCCTGTTCTGGACATTTCATCTAAGTGGAGTCATATGCTCTGTGGCCTCCCGGGTCTGGCTTATTTTGCTCAGCATGATCTCTTCGAGGTTTATCCGTGTCGCAGCGTGGATCGGTGCTTCCTTCCTTTTCGTTGCCGAGTACGGCCCCACCGGGTGGCTAGGGCACAGCATTAGAGGCTGCCCTGAAGTGCCGTCCTTGTCCAGGTGTCCCTACAGACTATAGGAAGTGGCCGTGGCTTGAATTCCACCCTGTCAACTGCAGCTGTTCTACTCACAGAAAAATGACCCTTCCTATGTTTACAATGTCAGAATGTAAACATGACCTCGTGTATTCCCTGAAAAACACGAGGCTTGGGCTGGCTGTGATCAGCTGTTGTCTGTTCTCATTTGCTCGCTGCTTGCTGTGGCCCCTCCGTAGTGCTGTCCATGGTTGAACCGGCTGGGGGGGTGGGGGGGTCTTCTGAGTCCCGGCGCCCTCTGCACGTGGCGCCTAGGTAGCCCGTGTTTTAGGTTTGAGTTTCTATTCCCTGACACGAGCCTTGAGTAGATTGCTGTTTCCGAAGATGATGTCACAGCTCCACACGGTGTTACGATGTTGGGCTTAGGTAGGTATGTTCAGTTCTGTCACCGCGCTTGGAATTTCAGAATTTTGACAAATGGCTCTTTGTTGTGTGCTGTTTGGGAACTGCTCATTCCGGCTCTTGGGAAAATGTTTTCTGGCCCTTTTCCCCCAGGTCTCCGTTAATCCTGGGAAGTGTCTGTGATCTTGGGACGGACGGGAGAGCTCAGGTGAAGCCCGTGAGGATTTGGACGGTGGGGGGGGGGGGGGGTGGTTTGGCCCAGGACGGCTGGCGGACCTCGCCTGGCAGGTCAGGCCTGGGGCCAGGGTCACGCCCGCCTGGCCAGCCGGGTCCCGATGTGCAAGGTGGGGCCTGGCACTCAGAGCCCAGTGCAGGGGGGAAGGGGGGTCTGGCTGAGGCCGCACACCTTGGTTGCACCCTCGCTCCATTCTCTCTCCCTTGTCCGGAAATGCCCTTCCTGCACGCCGGCCCACTTCTCAGAGAAGAGAAGCGGGTTTAAAGGGGAGGGTGATGCTGTCCCGATGGGCCCTTCTGCAGCCTGCGGGACTTGTTTGTGACGTCTGATGCACTTCACGTGACCGATCAGCTGATGGACGCGGCCGAGCCGCGGGAACCTCGGTAAAAATCCGTTGTTTGGCATCACGGCAACTGTGGCCCCTCACTTGGCGCCGTGCTCCCGTGCACAGCTGTGCGTGGAACCGACTGTGGCTGCCCTTTCACGCGTCGAGGCCCACGGGGACCTGGGGTGTTCCTTCTGTTCCACGGGGAAGCCACTGAAGCGTTTCTGCCACCCGAGAACGAAACCGTGCATGAACATGCAGAGTGCGTGCAAATCCCCGCCTGCCCCTTCCCAGAGGGAGCTCCCATAACAGCTTGCTGTGTGTCCTTTGGTCCCTTCTTGACACTCTGCCGAAACACATGTGCATGAACCTGGACCTCTGTCTGGGGATTTTACAGAAACGGGATCATGCTATCGACTTGCCCCCGTGGCTTGACACTGTTGCTTAATGATAAGTCCCGGTGCTCTTGCCACTGTTGGAATATTACGGATCTACCACCATTGTTTTCCATGTCGTTGTATTGAGGTACGTTTCATAACAGAATTACTCATTTTAAAGTGAGCCACTCCGTGGCATTCAGTTCGGTCACCGTGTCGTGCGGCCGCCCCCGCTGTCCAGTTCCAAAACCTTTCCTTCACCCCGGAAGGAAACCCTGTCCCCACTAAGCAGCCACTGCCCGTTCCCTCCCCCACCCCCCGTGGGCCCTGGCAGCCCCAGGCTGCTTTCGGGCCCTCTGGCTTTGCCAGTTCTGGACATTGCCTCCAAATGGAATCATATGATCTACAGGTGTCCCATCCCCTGGGCAGGGGACTTGGGTTCCATTACCTCCCCAAGGGCTCTTACGGTTGGCCCCATCCCTGGGGGCCATTTCCCCATTAACCACCCGCCAGCCCGAGGAAGGGTGAGGGGGAAGGGCCATCAGTGATATTAAGGTGGTGGTGGTGGTGGTGGTTCTAAACAAAATGGAGAAGCATAAATAAGTGAAAGGGTTTATTTCAGTTCCATAAAATGGATGAATGAATGAATGAATGAATGAATGGAATCGTACGCTATGTGGCCTTTTGTGTTGGGCTTCTTTCATCTAGCCTAATGTTTTTGAGGCTCATCCCCATTGTAGGGGTCTGGTTTTATGCTTCTGCTTCTGGTTTAATACGAGGATACGCCCTCACGTGATCCTAACTGAGGGCAGCTGCATGAACTTGCCCGCGGGAGCTGCCAGCACATTCTAAGAAAAGTCAATTGACAATCAAAGAAAAGAGATTTTTGCTTTTCGTTTGTTCCTTAATTTAGCCTTTAATTTGTTACTTTGAGAAAGAGAGAAATGTAAAATCTTTCACATTTCTCTTCAACGTGAGGGACAGGGAGCCAAAAAAACTAATATGTACAGTAAGACTTTTCAATAACCTAGATGCAAAAAGAAAAATCATAAAAACCCCAAACAAACAAACAAACAAAAACCCCGCTCTAGATGCTACGTCTGTGCCGGGGGCCATGGAGAGTAACAAATGAACATCACCTAGCCGCTTTCCTCGGGGAGATGGAAACACCGCTGGGGAAAACAGAAGAACCCACGTGGAATAATAAGCCGGTGCCGGGGTGGTTCGCGGTGGGCTGTCAGGACCGCGGCAGCCCTGGAGCCGGACGACGCGGGCGCCCCAGGTCAGCTCCTGCCACCAGCGCCGTGCTGCCGTGCAAATCCCTGAACTTCCTTGTGCCCAGAGTTTCTTACCTGTACAAGGAGAAGGGCAATACTTGTCGTTAGATGGACCAGCGTGTAAGTGTAGGTTCTTTCCCAGATGCAGTGGCCGGCCCCAGGAAGTCTTAGGAGAGGGGGCGGCCCAGCATCTGTTCCTGGGCAGCCTGTGGGATAAGAATGGGTTTTCCATTTGCAAATGGTTGAATAAAAAGAAGAGTAGTATTTTGTGAAATTTATGTGACATTCGGATTTCAGCGTCCACGAATAAAGTTTCATTGGAGCTTAGCCGCACACTCCGTGGCTGCTTTCGAGCTACAACTAACTACGAGGACAGAGTTGAGTGGCTGGGCAGAGACCGTGTGGGCCGCAAAGCCGAAAACGTTACTGTCTGGCTCTTTACAGAAAAAGTGTGCTGATCCCTGATCTTAGAAGACAGGATTGGGGCGCCTGGGTGGCTCAGTCAGTTAAGCAACTGACTTCTGGCTCAGGTCATGTTCTCACGGTTCGTGAGTTTGAGCCCCGCGTCGGGCTCCGTGCTGACAGCTCAGAGCCTGGAGCCTGTTTCGGATTCTGTGTCTCCCTCTCTCTCTCTGCCCCTCTCCCACTCGGTCTGTCTGTTTCTCTAAAAAATAAATAAAAACATTAAAAAACAATTTTAAAAAAAGGAGTAATTAAGGTCAGGGGACCTGTGGTCAGGGGACCATTGGTCAGGGGACCTGTGGGGGGTGGCACAGGATAAGACCTGAAAACCCCAGTGGGAAGTCTTACCAGAGGAAAGGGGCATGGAATCATAAAAGCCAGTGGGGACCTTAATTTAGTCAAGGAACCCCACCATAGAAACTTCTTCGGAAAAGGATGTCGTAGGGGTGCCTGGGTGGCTCAGTCTGTTAAGCATCCGACTTTGGCTCTGGTCACGATCTCACCATTTGTGAGTTCGAGCCCCGCATCAGGCTCTGTGCTGACAGCTCGGAGCCTGGAGCCTGCTTCGGATCCTGTGTCTCCCTCTCTCTCTGCCCCTCCCCCGCTCACACTCTGTTTCTCTCTCTCTCAAAAATAAATAAACATTAAAAAAACGAAAAGGACGTCGTATCTGTCATATGACAACCGGTAGAGTTAGATTAGATCATTTAAATAGGATGCGAATTAAGACTGTATAAGAAGGCAGGAAAATAACCACATTTAAAAAGATTTTCATTAAAGATACATTTTTAATTCTGGGGATCTGCTGCACAGCACTGTTATTATAGTGAACGGTACTGTGTCATACGCTCGAATCGCTAAGAGAGTAGATCTTAAATGGTGTCACCACAAAGAGGAAATGGTAATCGGGTAACGTGATGGAGGTGTTAGCGCACGCTATGGTGATAATCATATTGCCATATACAAGCCTATCGAATCATCATATTGTACACCTTAAACTTACACTATGTTATATGTCAATTACATCTCAGTAGAGCTGGGAGAAACACAGTTGAAAAAAGCTAAGGTTTGAAGGTGCAAAAAAACCTTAGTTCCTGGGAGAATTTTGAGTAAAGGACTCATTCTTTTGTGCTCCTGGGTAAGTGGACCCGCCCCCCTGTACTTTATGAACTGAAGTGGGTTTTAAAGGCCCGTTAAGAGAATTGTGTGTGTGCACATATGTTGCTTGCTAAGAACACGCAGATGGAAAGAAGAAACCCAGCTGTTCTCTGCCCCTTCACACCCCCCTTCACAGACCTGGAGGGGCAGAAAAGACCCCCTGGGGCCAGTGTTACAGGGAGGGCCCTTCATTAGCCTGTTCCTCTTCAGAGCAAACCGAGACGCAGAAAGAAATTGGTAGGATTCCGTTTATATAGCATTCTTTTTTTTTTAATGTTTATTTTTGAGAGAGAGAGAGAGAGAGAGACAGAGTGCAAGCAGGGGAGGGGCAGAGAGAGAGGGAGACACAGAATCCGAAGCAGGTTCCAGGCTCCGAGCTGTCAGCGCAGAGCCCGACACGGGGCTCGAGCTCCCAGACTGTGAGATCGTGACTTGGGCCGAAGTCGGATGCTTAGTCGACTGAGCCACCCAGGCGCCCCGATAGCATTCCTAAAATAATAACATGGAGTTGGAGAGCACATTAGTGGTTGCTGAGGGTTAGGGATGGGGGGCAGGGGTAGGTGTGGCTATAAAAGTGGCTCGAGGGAGGCATGTGGTGGCAGGGTATTTCTACGTCTTCATTGTGGTTATAGAAACTACACATGTGGGAAAATGACACGGAACTACTACACAATGTGTACAGCCACTCACGTGCACACGGATGCCATGTGGGCTGTGGGGGTGTCGGTCACCTGGTTTGGCCTTGTGCTGTAGTTGCGCAGGGCGTGACATGGGGGGAAACTGGGTAAAGGAGCCTCCCTTCCACAGAAGGAGCAACTTTCTGTGAATCTGTTATTTCAAAATAAAAAGGAAAAGGAAAGAAAAGTGAGAGAATGAAGGGACCAAGCAGTTATAGTTTTGTTTTGTTTTGTTTTTTTTTGATTTAAACCATCTCCTTTCCTTTAACTTATTTAGATTTTACTCTCCTTTTCTACACAATACCTACCACGCAGTGGGTGCTCAGTAAATGTTTTTTGAATGTAATTATGCATGTAGAAGCAGGTTTTTTTTTAATGTTTATTCTGAGAGAGAGAGAGAGAGAGAGAGAGAGAGAGAGATTCAGAGAGAGCGGGGAGGGGCAGAAAGAGAGGGAGAGAGAATCCCAAGCAGGCTCTGCACTGTCAGAGTAGAGCCTGACGTGGGGCTCAATTTCACAAACTGCAAGATCGCGACCTGAGCCGACATCAGGAATTGTACGCTCAACCGACTGAGCCACCCAGGTGCCCCCCTAGAAACAGGTTTGACTTACTTGTGTATTTCTGTGTTCCACTTAGTTTTTCTCAAATATTCTAGAATTCTCAAGAGCAGTCGTCTTTGCCTGCGGTCAGAGCCCCCGCTTTGTTGGAGTGCCCACCCTTGCCTTGGCTCAGGGGATGTGGCCCTCTCTGCAGCTCCTGCTGAAGTCCTGCTTGCTCAGAGCCGGTGGGCCTCCGCTGGGAGTGGGTTTGCCCCTGCGGGGCCATTTGGCCACGTCTGAAGACATTTTTGATCATCACAGCTGGGGAGTGGGGATGGGGTGCGATTGGCATTTAGGAGGTGGAGGCCAGGGAAGCTGCTGGATGTCCTCCAGTGCATAGGACAGCCCCCAGCACCACGAGGAGTTATTTGGCCCCAAGTGGCAGTAGCCGGGCCTGCCTGCGTTTGGCTGAGGCAGGAGCACGTGGCCCAGAGCTGTGCCGTGAGCGCAGGGGGAGGTGCGGGACAGCCAGAGTTGAGGACAAGGCTCCTCGTTCCTGCAGGACCTGCATGGAAGCGACTCCTCCTTCTGCTAATTGACGACCCGTCTCTACCTACATCCGGAGCTGGGTGGTTACGTCGCTGCCACAAAAGCCAGGAGGGAGCTGGCCAAGAAGCCGAGGGTGGCAGAGAGAAAAGGCTGCACCCTTGGTAAGGTGGATGGTAGCTGATTGAAGAAGGTTCTAGAGCTACCTGCCCGCAGCACCTTTTCTTACGTGAAATGTGAACTGACAGTGTCTACTTAACCCTCCAAAGCTGGTTGAACTGGGGTCTCTGTCACTTGCAGCCAGCAGAGCCGTCCTCGCTCGTGTGTGTTTATCTCGTGGCGTCTGCAGTTTCCATCACGGACATTCTTACTGGGGGTGCAGGCTGCCACGGAGCGTCTGGGCCTCATCTATTAAGTAGTCCTCTGTTTTTGACCCTTTAGACTGTCCCTTGATATTTGTGATCATATAAGTACTATAATTATAGTGCTGCTTAGGTGCAATTATTTTCTCGGCAGCAGTGCTTTCCCCCGTGTTTGCTTTAGGAGACAGACACATAAGAAACAGACACATAAGATAGCTAAAGGCCTGGGCTGAATGCAGACCAGTGGTTGGTTGGTTGGTTTTAATACACATCTGTTTTGGAATGTTTTAGAATTACAGAAGAGTTGCAAAGATAAGACAGCTCCCCCCATTGTTAATATCTTATGTCACCATAGTGTATTTGTCAAAACTAAGAAGCCAGTTTGGATATGTTTCTGTTCATAAAACTCCAGACATTATTTGGATTTCACCAGGTTTTTCCGCTAATGTCTTTTTTCTGCTCCAAGAGTGTTTAGAACTATTAAGTTGTTGGCATTTGGATGCCTCAAGCCGACTATTGTATGTTTCTTTTATATCTCTCTTGTGAGTGTTCATTTATCTTCCGTGCACTTGACAGACTTGTTAGAAGTGCTCCCAGGCTGCTTTTCATTTAGGCTCGTGACGTCATATGGCATCCATTGAACAGTGGAGGTTCGTGAAGAACCTTCTTTGCTTTCTCCAGCTCTTCCTCGGCCTCACACCCATCCTAGCATTAAACTGTGGTGTGCAGTCACTAGATACAGCCCCCAAGTACCGAGCGGGTTTCACATGAAAAGGGAAGGGATCAATGAACCTCGAAGACATGATGTTGAGTGAAAGAAACAGACACATAAGACGGCACAATGTCCCCCAAAGGCAAACCCATAGCGATAGAAAACTAGTTGTTGCCTGGGGCCGGAGGTGGGAAAGGGAGCTACCTCGGAGATGAGAACATTCGAACGCTGGATTAGGTTTTGTACAACTCGGCACGTTTACTAAGAATCAGTGAATTGTATACGTAAAAAGGGAGGGTTTTATGGTATGTAGATTATACCTCAATAAAATTGTTTTGAAAAAATCTTATAAAGCGAACCTGTTCTTACATTCCGGTGCCTACCTTGCTTTGGTGGTGGGACAGACCAGGCTAATGTCAATGAGAGTTGGCAGCCGCTCGCCACGCAGAAGGCTTCCGGGCTCCTCAGAGTGTCCATACGATGTAGCATTTTGTATGTCAGCTCTGCTGCAATGGACAATAAAAAAAAGCTTTTGGAAATGTCCCTGAAGTCTCCAGGTACCCTTAAGAAGCCATATGCTAACATTGTCCAGGAGTGTTGCCAACCGTAAGGGGAGACCACCGCCACGAACAACCTGGTGATCATCACTCGATCAAAAACATAGGTGGTTTTCATGAAGGCACCTACCTCCTTCATTCAGAGGAATTTTCCTTCTAGGAGGACTCACCGGCGCTGCTTTCTGTTTTAGAAGAGTTGATGTGACATCTGATTATGTGGCAGTGTTTGGATTGTAATGCAGTTTGTGGCTGAAGGGTCGATTGACACTTGGGCCTTTATTTATTTTTAAAATTTATTATTATTTTTTTGGTGTTTATTTTTGAGTGAGCGTGTGAGCAGGAGAAGGGCAGAGAGAGAGCAGGGCAGAGGATCCAAAGTGGGCTCTGCACTGACAGCAGAGACCCCAATGCAGGGCTCAAACTCACGAATCGTGAGATCATGACCTGAGCTGACGTCGGACGCTTAACGGACTGAGCCACCCAGGCGCCCTGATACTTGGGCCTTTAAATGTCAGCATTCTTCTCTTTCACACATTTTTTTGGAAGAAGCTCTTAAAATTGTACTACATGCTTCTTGTTTCTTGGGTGTATTAAAATGTGACATTTTCTTGATAGTTAGGGTTTGTATGGGTGAACAGGGCCGTTGATAAGTCCTGGAATGGACCACTAACCATAGGGACCACCCAAGTGTGCTTAGCCCTCATTTTAGACGTAGACATCTTGAGTCTGACTCCTGGCTCTGCCGTTCGGTGTGTGCCCTAGGGCAGTATTTGGGCTCTCTGAGCCTTAGTTTCCTTTTCCATAAAATGGGGGCACTTAGGTCAATGTCTAGTGCATAGTAGACACATTTTAATTGTTCTTGTGATCATAGTAAATAGTCTTTCAGCATTGTGGGTCTTCAAAGTCTTTTTTCTTCTGCCTATCAAATTTTCCTCTCTCCATCATCTCTCTTCCGCTTCTGAGTTGCTTCCTTATTTTCCTTGTAGTTGTGTGGCCCTGGGGACCCACCAGTGTAAAGGCAGGCACTCAGAGTTCATGATAACTATTTTTCCTCTCTGCTTGAAGCTGTTCTTTGCATTCTCTTGGTTTTGTGGGCTGAGTGAATGAAGTTGCTGGAAGTGAAATGTTACTAAAGAGAGTGAACAGATTAGAGCAGGGCCATCAAACTTTCTTGGTAAAGGGCTAGAGAGAAAATATTTGAGGCTTTACAGGCCACGGGGTCTCTGTCGCAGGCACTCAACTCTGCTGTTGTAGCTCAAAAGCAGCCAGAGGCTATCCCTAAATGTGGATGGGCCTGGCTGTGCTTCAGTAAAGCTTTATTTATGAAGACAAGAAACAGGTTGAATTTGGCCCACAGGCCCTACTTTGCCAATCCGAGAAATGATGTCATGCTTGTTTGTGTACCGTGTCGACACAACCGAAGCTTCTGCGTGTTTAGCTTTCATTGTTACTGTATTAGCTTGGATATAAATCTGAAAATACCCCAAATATATACCGAATTATTGGTTTCCAGGTTTCAGCATCATCTTGTTCTGGAACTTGGTATTTGTAGCACTGAGTGATGTTGGGGACTTTCAAAGAATTCACATCATATGATGAGATCTTGTTCCGTAATTAATGTTGGATACTTAATATTGGACAGCTATTAAGACCAGGAGAAGTTGATTCAAGGTCAAGATCTTCAGCTACATCTTCTCAGCAACCTTGTGCACTATCTGCACAGTTTTCGTGTGTGTATTAGTAGCTTTTGGCTGCACATTATTTATTTATTGAGAGAGAGAGCGCGCGAGCACGCACAAGTGAGGGAGGGAGGGACCGAGAGAGAGAGTCTTAAGCAGGCTCCACTGTGCCCCAGGCTGGATATTTGACGGACAGACTTACTTTGGGGATGAAATTAAGTTTACCCAAAACGCTGTGCTACTGGGGCCTTGGAAGGGGGGCTCTCAGAGCGCATGTCCGTAGCACCGCCTCTGGAAAGTGCTCACTCCTGCGCGGCTCACCTGCCGGCGGTGGGAGATGGGTAAGTGGGTGGACCGGGGCTGCAGGGAGGCAGCGAGAAACCGTTAACATTCACTTCAACAGTTAACTTAGATATTTTCCTAGCAGCACGTGGCCACAGCTGTAAAAGCTATCCCGGCCCTCAGGTTCACCGATTCCACCAAAACCAAGGCTGTCAGCTGGGGGCGGTTTCGCCCTCCAGGGGACGCGTGGCAATGTCTGGAGACGGTTCTGGTGGTCACAGTTTGTGGGGAGGGGTCGGTACTGGCGTGCAGCGGGCGGAGGCCGGGGATGCCGCTCGATGTCCCACAGGGCACAGGGCAGCCACAGCAGAGAGTGACCCGGCCCCTGTGCCAGCGGCGCTCAGGCTGCGACCCTGCTCGCGGGGGCACGCCGATGCCCATATGATGTCACAAATTGTTGTGTTTAGAAACTGAGGTTTTATTATTACTTAAGAGCAAGTGGCTGGTGGTTGCTTTCTAATGGTTGGATGGTTTGGGGTCTAAAACAATAAGGCACAAGCCCGCGGTGGCCGGCGCGGCAGAGCTTCGTCACCGGGTGACTTTTCTTCAGAAGCGCCGTGGCGCCGTGTCGTTGGCCGTCCACGGACCGCTTCGAACGCGTCGCACCCGGATCATTCTGATTGATCTGGCCCCGGGTTAACCGAGATTGTCATCCCCTGAATCTCAGTGTTAAAAGCCAGAACATCGGAAACCGAAGCGTCCCTCCACCGGGATCCTACACCTCCCGAACGTCAGCGTGCAGATGGCACATTGACAAAAATGTCGAGGATTACCAAGAATAGCTTCTTGCACTCACACGCACGCGGCAGGGAGGACAGAGCGGCATTTGCTTCTCCAGGCCAGAACCAGCGACTCCTCTTGGAGCAGCTCCCCATGCTCGGCTCTTAGAACCGTAGACACACCCACTTTCAACTTTTAAATACAGATTCGTGTACTTATTATCCATTATGCCTTTAAAATGATTAATTAGCATTTTTCTTATGCCGTATATCACCCAGCCCCTTTAAAAATATGGGTCACCCTGAAGTTCTCTATAAACACGTAACTGATGAAACGCACGTTTCCCTGAGTCATCGCCGGCATCTCGGTTTGAAATCTGGTGCCAGCTCAGTAAATACTTGGGATCAAAGTCTGCGCTTCCTTCAGATGGGCTGATTTTTATCTTGTGTAAAGTGGAGAGACCTATCACGTTCTTCCCATCTGTTTTGGGGTGGCTGGTAGCCACTTTTTCGTCGGTTGCAGTGGCTGCCATCGCTTTTTGCACCGGGGAAAATAACACCCTTGGCACGCTTTTGTTGTTTTCAGGGTTAGAAAACCATGTGGATTAATCCCAGCCGGGTGGTGGGGGAAGGAGTAAGAGCTAAGCTGGTTCTTCCACCTTCCAGAGCTGTGGGATTAGTTCCTGGAACACTCACCAAGCTCATGGCAGTTTAAACGACTTGGATTGCACAGGAGCTGGTCAGTGTCACTGCTGAGCTCTTCATCGATGGTGTGACAGAAAATAACAAGCATGCCGCTGAGTCGTTCCTCTTTTTCCCAGGATCCTTTTTTTTTTTTTTTAATTTTTCTTTAAATTTTATTTTTGAGAGAGAGAGAGAGAGAGAGAGAGAGAGACAGAGTGCGAGCGGGGGAGGGGCAGAGAGAGACGGAGACAGAATCCGAGGGAGGCTCCAGGCTCTGAGCGGTCCGCGCAGAGCCCGACGCGGGGCTCGAACTCACGGACCGCGAGATCATGACCTGAGCCGAAGTCAGACGCTCAACCGACGGAGCCACCCAGGTGCCCCCTTCCCAGGATCCTTTTTTACATTTCACTGGTGGCTGGTTGCTTTACCTCTCCACCCAGAGTAGAAGAAGGTGCTTTGGCATATACAGAACTGGTAAAAGAAATGAAAATGGACAATTTTCCGTGAAGCCGACCAATGACATGGTGGTAACACAGGCATGTGAGTTACTGGAATTGGTTTTGTAAAGCAGTCAGCTGGTCACGTTTGCAAAGCTGGGAGGTGTAAGTGGTTGGGGTTTTTTTTGTCACCCAAACAGTAGCCCTACATTAAAGTTGAACATTCTTGTATTAATTAATGGGTTCCAAAGAAACTGAAGTTCTTTGTTCTTCCCGTGAAAGTAAAGGTGAAATGAAAGTGTGACCTTTAGGCCGTCGTTCTTTTCATAATTAGGTCTTACACGTGCTCGAAAGATAGGATCAAAGAACTCTCCAGAAGCAAGGAAAAGAAAGTGCTGGAGAAAGTGTCGATCGCAGTGCGGTTTGCTTATAAAGGAGTAAATGAATGCTATGTGCGGTGGTCCCTCTTGGTAACTACCTCCCCTCCGGTGGAATTGTGTAATAAAACGGTGTCTCACCATCTCTGGTCAGTATTCAGAAAACGAGATCTCTGAAATACCAGCAGGAACCGTCTACCGTGCCAGAGGCCGAGCAGCATGGGCTTGAAGCCACAGGCATATTTCTGTTCCCAGGTGGCCCTTGCCCCTCAGGTGTCCTCAGGAATCTCAGACTGTCTGTTGCCATCGACAGTCACGGGGCCAGGTCCTTTCGGCCCGATGCCGTCACCAGCCCTGGACGGTTAGCCGGCTCACGGTCCGAGCGGTCGGCCTTTGGCTGGGCTAGTCTGGGCTGCCGCTTCCAGCTCCCCTGCCCCCTTTGGTCCTGGTTGGTTCCCCTAAGAGTCCATTAACGTTTGCTCTTATTTCATGTTCATCATGAACACGTCATGCTCAGTGCTTACTGAGGACACCCGTCCAGTTTGCATTCATCTGTGTAAATTGCACTCTGGGTCCTTCCATCAGTGTGGGGGCATGATTTTAAATGGGCACACTGTCCTGGTCACGTTGCTCTTGAGTGCCCTGTAGCTGGGATTTTGTCCCGGCTTTGTATTTCTGAATGTTATGTGTCTATTTATATTTTTGAAAAATGCGTTGATTTTTTTTTTTTTTTCCAGAGAGAGGGAGGGACAGCATGCCATACTCTTTACCCAGGATGAGTGCAGCATCAGGTAAAACCCTGAGGTCTTAGCCACCGAAATGCTCTCATTTCTGTATTAATTTAAAGTTGCACATATGTTGGGGCGCCTGGGTGGCTCCGTCGGTTGAGCGTCCGACTTCGGCTCAGGTCATGATCTTGTGGTCCGTGAGTTCGAGCCCCGCGTCGGGCTCTGTGCTGACAGCTCAGAGCCTGGAACCTGCTTGGGATTCTGTGTCTCCCTCTCTCTCTGCCCCTGCCCCGCTCATGCTTTGTCTCTCTCTCTCTCTCTCTGTCAAAAATGAATAAAACATTAAAAAAAATTAAAAAATAATTTAAAGTTGCACATATGTGCAACCTGGTGCTTTTCAAACCTAGATGCAAGATCAACCTGGGGTGCTGTATATTTGTGTTTATTTGCATTTACACACACACACACACATACACACAGCACTACCCTAGGAGATTCTGATCAGCAGGGTCCAAGAGGAAGCCCGCTTTGACCCATTTCTCTCCTATTTTTACACTTGATCTTAGGCAAAAGGCCGAGAAGCGATTCTCCTATTTTTAAAGACTGAGGCAGAATTCACATAACATGAAATTAACCACTAGCCTTTCCCCCCACCCCCCCACTAACCATTGCAAATGGTTAATCCAGTGGCATTTAGTATGCTCACAGTGTTGTGCAACCGCTGTCTCTATCTAGCTCCAAGATATTTTCACCACCAAAAAGAAAACCTTGTACCCATTAAGCTGTCACCCCTCACTCCTCCCCCCTTCCAGCTCCAGGCTGCTTTCTGTCTCTATTGTTTGCCAGTTCTGGACGTTTCGCATAAGTGGAATCATAGACGATACGGTCTTTTGGGTCTTGCATGATGTTTTCACATTCATCCATGTCATAGCAGAGATTGGGCCTTCTTCTTATGGCCACCTACCGTTGCATTACACGGAGTGCCCCACTGTGTTTGTCCCTTTGTTCGTTCACGGACACTTGGGTTGTTTCTGCCTTTTGGCTGTGGTGGACAGAGCTACGTGAACACGCACTGCCGGTGTCTGTTTGCAGACCTGCTTTCGGGATCGCTGGGTATGTCCCTGGGATTGGACTCGTTGGGTCGTATGATAATTCTACGTTTCACTTTTGGAAGAACGACCCAACCGTCTTCCACTGTGGCTGTGCCATTTTACAGCCCCACCAGCAGTGTATGAGGGTTCCAGTTTCTCCATACCCACATCAGTTCTTGTTACGTCCTGTTTTCTTGTTTGCTTGCTTTCTTGCTCTTTGAAAAGAAGGCCATCCTAGTGGGTATGAAGTGGTATCTGTTGTGGTTTTCATGTGCATTTCCCCGATGACTAATGACAGTGAGCCTCTTTTCAGGTGCCTGTTGGCCATTTGTATGCCTTGGAGAAATATCTATTCAAGCCTTTTGCCCGTTTTTACATTGGGTTGTTTGCCTTTTTGTCGTTAAGTTTGACAATTTGCTTCTACTCCCTGGATATTAGACCCTTATTGGACGCTATGATTTGTAACTGGTGTCTGTTTTGGAAAAGTTCTGGTGGGTTCAATTAGCAGCCAGGCTCAGGAAGCGCAGATCTGGACCAGTGATTCTTGAGGCATCCTACGACACCTAGAAAGCTTTCTAGAAACAAACCGACCCCCTCCAAAGGGCAGCCTCCTACCCTCAAGCTACCCTGGGTTCTGATAAGCCCCCTCTCCCCCCACCCCAAACAAATAACCACATGGCAAAGCAGCAGTTAGAGGTGCCTGGTGACCTAACTGAATGGACAGGTGTCATTGAAACAGAGAATCCAGCAGTTCATAGAGAATCCGCCAGCATCGGCTCCCCGCTCCCCCTTCTCCAGAATGTTCTGGGCGTTCGGTAAATGTGCAGCAGGCCGCCCTTCCTCATGCTCACGCACAGTACAGGATGGCCTGGGCCTCCCGAAGGACCGGCACCGAACCTGCCATGTTGTTTGGCCTCTCAGGTAACAATTCATCTGCCTGTTTCTCCTGTGCCCTGGGGGAAGGGCACCTCAGCATTGCCACGTAAACCCTTGAGCTGCGTGCTCATGTTTCTTTTCAGTTTCTTCTGATGGAGAGAGCACTATTGGTGCTTGCTTGAAACGTCATCTTAATCATGTTAATGTGGGATACTGTGGTTTTCCTCTCGAAAGAAACACATTGTCAGCCTGGGTTCCCTCTACCTTCTGTACCCTTAACTGCAAAGGATGGCTGAAAGCTTGGCTCAAAACCGAGAAGGTGGGATGGTTCTGGGTCCGTTGGTGGAACTTTCTAGTGAAAGAAGTTCTCATCTGATAGGAAGCTAGGCGTGGGGGTGGAGAGGGCGAGATCCCCAGGGTTCTCTGCTTCATAGGAATCTCTTTATTTATTTATTTATATATATTTTTTAATGTTTTAATTTTGTTTTTGAGAGAGAGAGAGAGACAGAGCACGAGCAGGGGAGGGGCAGAGAGAGGAAGACACAGAATCCGAAGCAGACTCCAGGCTCTGAGCTGTCAGCACAGAGCCCGATGTGGGGCTCGAACTTGGGAACCGCGAGATCGTGACCTGAGCCGAAGTCAGACGCTTAACCGACTGAGCCACCCAGGCGCCCCTGCTTCGTAGGAATCTCTTAAGAGAAAATATCTTCCGCCGATGCTTGAGCCATCCTTTACCACCTTGCGGGTCCCTCCTTGTTCCTGGGTTCATAGGGGCTGAGAGCCTGTCATGTTCTGTGTACATGGTTCTTCCTTCCCGTACCCTCCACTCCAGTCTGCCACCTGCACTGCTCCTCCCATGTCTCCAGCTGGTGTAAAATGACTTAACTTCCATACAAACTTTGGGAACCACATAGGGACTCCTAAGAATAGATTCTGATGGATGGGAAAAGAAAAGAAAAAGATCGCCTCAAAGGGATTCAGTGCCACAACAGTGCATGTGTTTTATTAAATTCCACGTTACGGCGCAAGGTAGTTTTGCTGGGCGGTTTTTATGGGATCCTTATGTGTTGCATCACATTTAGCCTTAGAGGAAGAACGCAACGAAATGTGTTTTGAATAATCGCCTGGTCAGCCATACGTCTCCTGCTTATTAGCACGTGCCCTCTGTACCAGTTTTAAAAAATCAATTACTATTTTGGAACTACCGTCTCCCTGCGAAAAAGGAGAAGCTGACCCTGGGGTACGTGTTGCATTTCATTGTTACTCCGTGCAGAAGCCTATCTTCGTGAAATGTAGGTAGCCCGTGTATTTGGTTGGCACTTTTCTTTTCTTGCCTTTTTGTCAGACCATATGCCTTCTGGGGCTTGCCCTCGTCTGCTTCCTAGAGCGTTTCCTGCACTTGGCACTTGGCAATGCCATCCCCTGGGTAGGAGGAGAGATAATTGTTTGATTATAGCTCCAAAGGTATTTTAAGTATTCAAGGTGGAATTCTCAGTTTGAAAAGCAGATGCTGGGGGGCACCTGGGCGGCTTAGTCAGTTGAGCGTCCGACTTCGGCTCAGGTCACGAGCCTACGGTTTGTGAGTTCGAGCCCCGCATCGGGCTCTGCTGACAGCTCAGAGCCAGGAGCCTGCTTCGGATACTGTGTCTCTCTCTTTCTCTCTCTCCCTCCTCCACTCACACTGTCTCTCTCTAAAAATAAATAAATAAATAAATAAACATAAAAAAAGAGAAGAAAAGCAGATGCTTGTGGAAAGTAACCGATGGTGCGCTCCCGAACTGTGCTTCCCGACCCTGCTCACTTACCATCTTCCCTCTCCGGGGCAGTGCCACACACACAGGAGGCAGGTGACTACACGCCTTTGAGCGTCACTTACCCGGGGGTCTCAACCCCGACTTCAAGTTACAGTGATCCAAGGAGCGCTTACAAGCTAGTGTTCCTCGTGTGCCATGCCACCACGAGTCAGTTAAGTCCAACGTCTTGGACAGATCCAGATGTCCCTGATGATTCGAGTTGCAGCCAGGGTGGAAATCCACTTTCTCACGGGCTCCCTCTTGTTCACGGGACTGAAGGAATATTTGTTGATGATTTCAAGCCCTTTGTGACACCTGGGCAGATGAGCCTTGATCTTGACGACCAGAAACATGGAGGTTTGTAAAGGAGAAAGAAAGGTTAGAACAGCTACAAATGCTGTTATATCATCGTTCTGGGGCCGTGAGAGGGGGGGTAAGGATTTGATGTTCTGCTGACCGTAAAAATCATTTATGTTCCTGTTGAAAGGTTTCCTCCTCTGAGCCTTCTGTAGCGTTCTGCGCCCCTGCCACTGAGGGGATCTGTCGGGTGGTGACCATTTGTTATTTCTTTGCTCCCGGCTGAGATGAAGTCCTTGAGGAAACTCTTGGCACCTCGGATCTCGAACAGCCTTCCTGCACTGACTGTTTTAACAAGCGAATAGCCCTTTATAGTTTTCCCACAGCTTGTCCTAGGGCGTGGGGCCCCCAAGCTCTCTCATCCTGAGCCAAGATTATATGCCTGAGCCGCTGAGCATCATCTATACTAAGCTTGGTGCCCATCTCTGCTCGCACCCCTCGTGCGTACCGTTTGCTGGGCTGTTCCCGGGAAGGACTTTCCCACCTTTGTGCCTCACCTTGTTTGGTGCAGTGATTACGGACTCGAGCGCCCACCAGGGCTGGGATCCCAACCACGTGACCGCGTGTCAGGGGTAACCAGGAGTGGTGGGGGCCGTGGCCAGCTAGCAAGCCGCCCCTTCCGACGGGGATGGCCCTCCTCAGCTTTTGTCACGCGTTGTCTTTGGGGCTCATCACCCCCGTGTGCCGGTTCTTCTGATGTTCAAGAGAGGTAGAAATTCAGGTGTTTGAAATGAGATCTTCTGAGTTTAAGTATTGGCAACTCGATGGGGTTTCGGTAAATCACCGTGAGGGCCGGCGCCGCGGACCAGACAGAACACGTCTGCAGGCCGAGTTGGCCTCCGGGTGGCTTTGGAGCCCTGCGCTGCCAGCTCTCGCTGCCTGGCTTGCCTTTCTTCTGGGTGGAGGGGAGCAGGAGCCCGATGGGAGCGCGGTGTCGGCCGCACTTGTCTGTACGGATCATGGGAGGAGGAGAGGAGACGGAGCTCTGTTGGATTCTGGGTAAGCTCTCCCTTTTAAAAAATGATTTGTTTGTGTAAACGCACCACAATCCAGTCCAACCTCTACCGACAAGTACTGCTGTGTTCACACGTCTTCTGTAGTCTTTTTTTCTTTTTGTAACCAAAGGAACCAAACCGTGGCCATGTATCAGCTAATTTGATAGCCACTCTTTCTCCCTGATCAATAACCAAAGCCCTTCCAAATTATTCCAGTGTGTTATTAAACACACTTTAAAAATTATCCCAGGTAGGGGGCGCCTGGTTGGCTCAGTCGGTTAAGCAGCTGACTCGATATCGGCTTAGGTCAGTATTTCATGGTTTGTGGGTTTGAGCCCCGCGTCAGGCTCCCTGCTGACAGCGCGGGGCCTGCTTGCAATTCTTTCTCCCTCTCTCTCTCTGCCCCTCCCCTGCTCTCCCCCTGTCTCCCTGTCTCTCAAAATGAATAAAATAAAACTTAAAAGAAGTCCACAGCGCCTAAGCGAAGTCTGACATGTGGTAGGTCCTCCGTGAGTAACTCTTGAGTGATTGTCAGCGTGCAGTAATTTATCGGATCCTATCCTGTCCTCATTGTTGGTCGTTTTTCCTTTTTTTCCTGTTGCTGTACACAGTGCTGTGATGCACCTCTTTATACGTTAAGCTCCTTACATATTTTAGCTGATTTTCATAGGTGGTACTGATGACCTCACGGCCGGGCAGTTGTTTGTTGTGGGGCCGTCCTGCGCATTGTAGGATGTGAGCAGCATCGCTGGCCTTTGCCCGCTACGTGCCGGTAGTTCCTCCCTTCGACGCTCGTGACAGCCCCAAATGTCTCCAGACACTGCCAAGTGTCCCTGGGAGGCCAAATGGCTCCTGCGAGAGCCGCTGGGCCGGAGGGATCAGCCAACCAAAGAGTGGCAGTGTATTTTAAGATTTTCAACTTAAAATGTGTGCTGCTCCGAAGAAATATTTCAGCAGACTATGGTCAGCTGCCTTCCTGTACTCCCGTTTTACCAAGTCTCCTTCCACTGAGAGATCAGAGCGTCCCCACTGCCCTTTGACCGGAGGGAGCAGTGCTGTCCAAGACGGCACTGTGCGATGATGGACATAGTCCGTGTCTGCCCTGCCCGGTATGGCAGCCGCCAGCCGCGTATGTTCCTTGAGTACTTGAAATGTGGCTGGTGCAACTGAAGGGTGAAGTTTTGATTTTATTTCATTTTAATTAATTGAATGTTAAATAGCCACATGTGGCTAGTGGCTGCCACAGTGGACAGTGCAGGAATGCTTCTCTCTGGCTCCCCAAAATAACCCACCCTTTCTCAAAGCGGCCTTGCTGAAAATCAAATCAGTAGCAGGTTCTGGGGCAGCGTCTCTGTGGTTGGTGTGGGTTTGCTGTTGAGTTTGGCTCCTTCTTTCGTTACCTTCCAGCCTCCCAGTTAGGAAAGCAATCTAAAGAAATAAAGCCTGATTAAGATACGAAGGAACTGGGCTGCCCTCTGGCCCCCTAAGCCTGCCTGGAATGTGTTTACCTATAAATCTTGATGGACCTGGTTTGGGAATTCCGGCTTTCAGTTCCCCTTAACTCCTACCATCCACCTTCTCCTTTTCAAGACCTTTCCTCCCTACTGGCCTGTGTAGATGGATTCTTTATCTGTTCACCCCTCCCTTTCTTCTTCCATCCTTCTCTGTCCTTCTGTCCATCCTGCTCCATCCCTCCATCCACCCATCCATCCATCCATCCATCCTTCCACTGACCCCCATCCAATTATTTATCCATCTGTCCGTCCCTCCATCCACCCCTTTGTCCATCCTTCGGTCCATCCCTCCACCCATCCTTCCCTCCGTGCCTCTGACTTTCCCCCTCGCCCTTTCTCCCTTCATCTGTCTTAGCATAGTGCACTCCTGCTGTAAGGTCAGGGTCTGTGCGAAGTGCTGGGATGTCAACATCTCTGTGTTCCCTGACTCTGTGGTATGCACACACTAGCGGGGGGCATCCGAAGGCCCCTGCCCTTCAGTGACGATTCAGAGCAGAGTTGGGAACGGGATTGCCTGGGCTCGTGGTGAGGGGGCCTCTGTAGGGCAGGGGGCTATGGATGCCTAGGGTGAGAAGGTGAGTTAAGGTCATTTCAGGGTTAGAGCACTGGGCTGCTTTGGGGAGGATAACGAAGACCAGAGGCCTGTGTCCCTGCAGGCTCATTCTCTGTGATTGGGTTTTCAGGCCATCACGTCTGGAAGTCCTTTGGTCTTCCTTGGTTTCTGGTCCTGGGAATAACTCCTTACTTTGCTCGTGTCCCCTCTGCCATCGTGAAGTGGACCTCAGGCCCACAAAAGGAACTCGCGGTGGAGTCTGGTAAGCAGCGTTCCAGTGATCCCAGGGGCCTGGCGGTTCTACGTGGGTCACGAAGCAAGCCCGATTGACCTTAGCTGTGCTCTTTGCTGCCCGTGCTGAACTCTGCTCGGATGGAACCAGGCTCCGAGTGCTGGCAGTCCGGGCTTAAGGGTGTGCATTGACAAGTTGGACAGAACAAATGTATTTCAGAAGAAGAGCTGATTACTTGTTCTAAGTGTGGCTTTCTGTTTTGGAGACAGCCAGGTGCCGTGCTTTTGCTCTAAGCGGCTGGCACATCCGGAGAGGAGCAGCCCAGTGCTCAAGGGATGATTCCGTGGGCTTCCTGGTGGTGGTTTTCAACATGGGAGGAGCCATCGGAGAGGGCCGGAGCGTGTCCTCCAGGGGAACTGACTCTAACCCAGAGTGCCTGGCCGGCCCGGAGGGGCCTGCACACGCGACCCCGTGCTGGTACTTGGCAGGCTCGGTGTGGACATGAAGGGTCTTCCAGAGGCTTTAGGGTCTAGAAGTTTAAGCCAGAGCGGCAGGGGCATGAGAGGAAGAAGCCTGGAGCCGACGAGCTTGCGGGACGTACCCTGGCTCAGGTCCAAGGAGTGTAGACTTTCAAGCGGTTGTTAGAACGCCGCATGTTTATTGTGCTCTCTCGGGTGGGAAACCTTAGCTTCTTTTTGGTTCTGAAGGAGAATTTGGGGCTATTAAAAAAATTTTTTTTTAATGTTTATTTATTTTTGAGAGAGAGAAAGAGAGAGAGAGAACACGAGCAGGGGAGAGGCAGAGAATGAGAGAGAGAGGGAGACACAGAATCCAAAGCAGGCTCCGAGCTGTCAGCACAGAGCCCGACGCGGGGCTCGAACCCACGAGCTGCGAGATCACGGCCTGAGCTGAAGTTGGACGCTCAACCGATGGAGCCACCCAGGTGGGGCTCCCTAGTAAGCCACCTCACGGGGCGGCTCAAATATTGTTGGCTTGCAGTCCTGCTCTGAGGCTTAAAAAAATTTTTTTTTTCAGTTCCTGCAACTCAATATTGAACAAAATGACAGATTCCTGACAGCAGTGCCTGCTGGTTTGGGGGTAGCTCTTTTCTTACAGGACATCCTGACTCCAGCCCAGTAACGCCTGGACTGCCTCACTCATTCATTGGGTCACGGCCCGTGCGTTGGGCCCCCTGCTGGTGATGCTGCGATAAGGGCAACGGTGGCCTGTTCCCGCCTCTTTGGAGAGTATCAGGGGAGCCTGGCATCGTCGAAACCTTTCCACCAATGACGACTTGCCCTTTGGGTAGGCGTGCCTTCGTGCAGATACACACCAAAGACCGCAGACTCAGCGCCTTCCTGGTGTTACTGAGAAGGGAAACCAGCAGGGTAACCAGCAGGGTGACGGGAATGAACGGGAGTGGTTACGGAGTGGCGCTGGGGTTCCTGATACTCTCCCCGTAGCGCCCACCCTCCGGGAGGCTGCCCCCCTCACCCCGGTCCGGGTCCCGGCCCTGGCCCTGCCACTGTTCCCCTGGCCCCGTGCTCCTCAAGCTTCGTTTCCTGCTCACGCCTCTGGCCCCTCCTGCTGCCGTCCACTTTCTCTGCAGCCCAAGGGATCTTCCTGCGCAGCTGATGTGATGATGGCGCGCCTAGCCTCCGCTCCTCCTGACTTCGTGCCACCTGCAGACTAAGGCCCTGCTTCGTCAGGACGGCCCACGCCTTCTGGGGGACGCTTCCCTTTGCCGCACCCGCCCGTGAGCCGTCCGCTTGGGGCCAGGGCAGGGCCCGGTCCTCCTGGGACTGGCCTGCGTGGCGCTGGCAGCCTCCTGTGCCCTTCCCGGGCAGGTCGGAGGCGGTCTTGGTGCTCCTCTCTTGGGCTTTGAACCTACCGCCGGTGAATCGGCCCTTCCCCCGGGAGCCGCACTGTCTACCCGGTGCCTCTTCCCCTGGGCAGGGAGCCTTGGGCACGGGGATCCTGAAACCGGACTTCCCGGACTGGCAACGTTGCATATAGATGCGGGCGGCATTCTGGGTGTACGTGTAGGCACATTTTTCCAGGGAGGAGATCAGTGGCTTATCTCAGATTCCCAACGAGATCCGAGACCTGGAAGATCCGCTGTCCCAGAGAGCTTAACTGACTCCTCGTGTCCTCTCCGGGCGGGCGTTTCTTCCGAGGAGCTTGCTGGCTGGTGACTGAATGTCTTAGATGTTCGGGCATGTCCCCTTTGCTTTTGTTCGTGGATTCAGATGGTGATATGTGCAAAGATGCATTAATAAAGAATGGACTTCTCATGCCAAAAAGAAAACAGATTGCAGAAATGTGGCTGTTTTCTTCGTGGGGGGAGAGGTAATTCGTGCAAAAAGAGATGTGTGATGAAGTCCTTTTACTCTTAAAAGCCTGGTACAGGACTTCCTGCAACTGGGAGCAATCCGAAGGGGTGAGCCTGATCTGGACGCTGTTTGCAAAGCTGAAATTGAGATCACGGAGCCCCGAGGACTGTGACGTCACCACTGTGTGCCGCTCCTCTGAAAGGATGGCCAGGACCCTCCCTGGTTGCCTCCCCCTGTGATGCCATTTCTAAAGAATGTTATTGTTGGGCCTCTTGGCTCTCCTCAGCCAGTGAGGTTTTCCTCTCTCGTTTCAGTTGAGTTTACTTTTTCCGTCAATTGTTACTATTTATTTCTTTTTTTCCCAAATCCTTCCTTACAACCTCCCCTTTTAATTTTTAAATATCCCTTCCTGTCCGTTGTATTCAGTACTAAGCTAAGAATCAAACTTTTGTAACACTGTATTTTATTTTTAGAGTGAAGTCCCTCATCCAGCATTTTGTCCATGTTAAAAATAAGACGGTCATTAACTAACTTCCATGAAGTACTCCCGTCAGAGTAATCCCCACTAGAAGTTTCTCAGGAGGATGATGGAGATAGAAATTATTTAGAGGTGGAGTATGGTGCGTATATGCTTACAGGCACACCTGGGGTTTGGTTCCAGACCACTGCAGTAAAGCGAGTGTCGCAAAGCGAGCCCGATGAACTTTTTCTTTTCCCGGTGCATATAAAAGTTATACGTATACTATACTATAGTCTGTTAAGCGGACAATAACGGTATGATGTCTAAAAAACAGCGTACGTGCCTTATTATAACATACTTTATTGCTTAAAAATGCTAGCCATCAACTGAGCTCTCAGCGAGTTGTAATCACTGATCACAGATCGCCGGAACAGTTAGACTAATAAGGAAAAAGTTGGAGATGTTTAGAGAATGACCAAAATGTGAGACAGAGATGTGAAAGGAGCGAATGCTGTTAGAAAAAAGGTGCTGATAGACTTACTCTATGCAGGGCGGCCACAAGCCTTCGATTTGTGAAAAAACACAATTATTTGCCAAGTGCCATAAAAGGAGGTGTACCTGTATTTTACGGCATCTTTAGTTCTAGTGTTTTCCCCAGGGATGGTGGTTCCTGCCTGATAGGTTCTTGGAACTGTTTCAGTCTTGCTTGGAATCCTTGCTGTGAGCTCAGTGGGAGTGCAGGGAGCCAGCCAGCGACCCTGCAAGGGCTTCTTCCGAGTCCTCGTCTGGTCTGGGCATTTCTTAGGCACGCATCCCTGAGCTCAGGTTCCTGCTGGGTGAACTGGGGGTGATGATCGTGGACCCATCGCTTAAAATTGTGCTGACTGAAGGAGACTCTCCCTGTCTGGCCAGAGCACAATGCGGGTTTGCCCCCGGCTGCCGGGTGTGGCCGCACACTTTCAGTTGTGTCTGCAAGACTGCGGGGAGGTGGGCGGTAGCCCTACACCGAAGTGCCTAACGTATGACTGGGTGCACTTGCCTGTGGGTATAAACCAGAGCATCGCCCTTCCCAGTACTGCTGACTGCTACGGAAAGGAAGGAAGGACTGTTTTGTATCGCACGCACGACCAAAAGACAAGTTTCATAACGTCGTATGTACCATGCTACCCCTCAGAGGCGTGCTGGGCTCTAAGATTTTCTTTTTAAACGAAAGCACTGATTGCGACCTGCCGGGTGGCTTTCACCGCTCATGAATGGGTTGTGACTACACACGAGAGCCCGATACAGGGTAAGGTGATGAATGAGTGCAGAGGATCGGAAACGGTTACTTTAGAGAGTGTGTCAGCATGTGTCCAGCTATTTGGAGGACGTTCTGGGACATTGTTGAGCCATCACTTGGAATCTATGGATCAGAATCGCCAGAAGCACGTAACAGCTTAATGTGAGATGACAGTGAAGCTAGCTATTGTCCAGAGTGTTTCATATGATTTGGAATCTTGACATTGTTTCTTCCCACTGTAAATCATATGAAACACTCTGGACAACTTACAGTTTTGAGAGAGAGAGTGCAGGGGAGTGGCAGAGACAGAGAGAGAGAGAGAGAGAGAGAGAGAGAGAGTCCCAAGCAGGCTCTGCGTTGTCAACACAGAGTCTGACGTAGGGCTCGATCTCACAAACTGTGAGATCATAACCCGAGCTGAAATCAAGACAAGAGTCGGATGCTTTACTGACTGAGCCATCCAGGCGCCCCTGTGTGTGTGTGTATTTTTAATACACCTTTAGTGAGGTGTAATTTACACAGCACAAAATTCACCCATTTCAGTGTAGTTTGAGGAGTTTTAGCAGATGTGTACAGCTTTATGACCATGACCATGAGTTGGTTTTCGTATATTCCCGTCTCCCCCACCCCCGGCATGTCCCCTTTCCTGTTCCAGTCCCTCAAAACCACAGATCTGCTTTCTGTCTTTTATGTGTATTTTGGAATGCCTGCTTTTCTGGTTCCTCTTTGGCAAAGACAGATTCCAGAAGTCAGACTTTCCTGGAAGTCGTCATTTCTCCACTTTCCCTGCTGAGAGAGAACTGCAGTGGCTGGGACTCTCCCTGGTGACCAGCTGCCTGGTCTGGAGCCCAGGGAGGAGGACAAACTCAGATTCGTCTGTACAGGTTGGGCGCTGAGGGCCGCTGGTCTGCGCGGGCGTGGAATGGGCAGGTGGGCTTTTAAGGCAGCTGTGGACTATTGGAGGACCCACAGCTGACTTTGGGTCTCCTCGTGAGGGCCCCTCAGCCTGCACTGGCTCCCGTCGGTTAGTGCCGTGGGTCCAGGAGGCCATTTCTAACTCGACAAGCCCGCGTTTCCTATCGCATAGTAAACAGCCCCTGAGCACCTGTTAGTCCCGTCCCCGAGAGGAAGAGAGGCGTCCGCCACGCTTCAGCCCGCTCCTTGGGATCCAGTCTCTTAGGCCTCAGATCTGCACACCTGCTCTTGAACGTATTCTGTCGAGACAGAGACATCTAAAAACAGCTCTAGAGCGACCACAGACTCCATTCGCCATCGATCAGGTCAAGCCAGTAACTTCCCCTGCGTGTGCGGTTGTGGCACCTACGGGACACCCTGGAGCTCCGTGGGGGCAGGGCAGAGTTGGGGGAGATGCGGTTCTTGCCCAGAAGGAACCGACAGTGGGGGAGATGCGACATGAACGAATCACCACGTTCCGCTTGTAGGTTTCATGGATGTCCGGGGAGGAGAGAGAGTGCTGAGGCTGGGAGAGAAAGGGCTGCCTACTTCCTGCTGGGACGTGATGGGTACGGACAGGAGGCATTCCGTGCCACGTCCTGGGACACGACTAGGATTTGAATTGGAGGGGGATGGGAGGGAGGCGTGGCAAAGGGAAAGGACAGTCCAAGTCGGGGAAAGCAGTTCCTGAAGGTTGCTGGGAATGCAGGTGAACAGCGAGGAGCCGGAGGGAAGCAGAGTTCCCTGCATGAGGTTTTGTGGTCTTAGAGCCCTTAGAAAGCATCTAGGATCCCCACTACGGGCTTGTGGAAGAAGGCTTTTCAGTGTAGATATTTCCTAAGGGCCCAGCATCTCAGTGGGTGGATTTCGCGGTGACCTTTCGTGGAGTCAGATGACGGTAGAGCAGGGGAACCCCTAGGGCCATGCTGTCCCGCCCAGTAGCCGCTGCCACATGGGCGACTGTGCATGTCCCATCGTAGTGAGCCCGAGATGAGGTGGGCTGTGAGTAAAACGTACACTTTGTAGAAAAACAGGTAAAATATCTGTTTAAAATTTTTATCATCATCACATGTTAAGTGATAGTTTTTTCAATATATTGGGTTTCTTAAAAAAATACACACACACACCCATACACGTATATATGTGTATATATATATATATATATATATATATATATATATATATATATATATAGGTTTTTTTTGGGGGGGGGTAAGGAGGGGCTGAGAGAGGGAGAGAGAGAACATCTCAAGCAGGCTCCATGCTGATGCAAGGCTCGATCTCATGACTGTGAGATCATGACCTGAGCCGAATCAAGAGTCAGCTGTTTAACCAACTGAGCCACCCGGCGCCCCTATAAAATATCTTAGTAAACTTAATTTCACCGGTTTCCTTTTAAGTGTGGCTGCTAGAAACGTTTGAATTCGGTATGTGGCTCTTGTATTTCTCTTGGATAGCACCGCCCTAGAGAATTCTTTCCACCCACTGGGCTGACGTTTATCTTCTGCGGGCTCTAGCTTGTACCGTCGGAGCTCATTCGTGGAGGTGGACAGTGTTTTCTGTTGTCTTGGGACTGGGCACTCGATGGGCTCCACGAGAAATGCTTTTTCTCTGTGATTTTCACGGCAGAGGACCCTGCTGGCTGGGGCTCTTGGGCAGATGGCTGTGCTAAGGCGCCCCTCTGGGTGTGGTTTTCTTTGGGTGGTACACTCCCATCCCATAGCGGCCTGGGGTCTGCTTGCTCCGCTCTGCATTCTAGCACCTGAATCCCAGGCTTTTAAACTGCATGCCATTTGTGCAGTATTCTGCTAAGTCAGAATACTAATTACATTTTTCCAGTTTCTAGACAAAAAAAAATATGGAGTATGTAAGAAGTTTCAGGAACCTCGATAATGGTCACAGCCTTTCAGCCTCACCACCCCGCTGTAAAGATGAGAAAACGGAGGCCACAGTGCGACAGGCATTTGCCGAGGCTCGTCGCCACTTAAGTGGTTATGGTTTCCTTGGTTGGAGGTTGTCTCCCACAAAGTTTACAAAAGTTAATTGCTGTCTGTGTCCACTGTCACTGCGATTCAACGAAATATATACCGAGGGACCCTGTGCTCACTCACGCGCCAGCTCGTGGTCTCTTTTGGGCGTCGTGACTTTCTTTCACCAGTGTGTGAACCATCTGAGAACCAGGAGGATCGCTGGGGAGGGGGAGCCTCCGGGAAGTTTGCTGGTCTCCCGAAATACCTCCTAGACTGGTTGCCTTCGGACAGTTTATTCTTTGCCGATCTTGCCTCTGTTTGCTCCCTTCCCGGTAGACAGGCCCACGCTCAGGAAACCAGGGCATAGGTGAGCCGTCGGCTTGGTCGGTAGAGAATCAGAATAGAAAGCTAGGGGAGGTCTTCAGGGACATTTCCTCAAGCTGTGTGGCCTGCCCAACTGCCTTTCTTCCTTCTCAGGATGTATCTAGAAGAGCTGTCAGAGGCAGGAATGCACCCACAGTGCCTTGGCCTCCTGAGCCCTGCTTTTCTTGTAACGTAGACCTTGTGAGCTCAGTCAAATTCTGAGTGCCCTTTTCTCTCTCGAGTCTGTCTCTTCCCGTTGTTTCTCGACTGCTCATTGGTTCCATTTTGGTTTTTATATGGTACCAGTCTCTGAAATTGTCCCGATCAACTTCTCACACGGTCTTGTGAAGGCCCGTTGTGTGCGAGGGCTCTGGCTTAAAAAGCAAGGATTAGAGAAACAGCATCCTTGCTTTCAAGGAGCTGACAGACCAGTAGGGGAGGCAGCCAGGTGAAATAGCGATTGCACTACAAAGTGACAGCACCGTTGAGAACAGAAATATGCGCAGCGGTCCTTTTCACCCGTTCCCCCCCAAGACTCCGTAGGGGAAGGACAGACTCTCCAGTCCTCTCCAAATAATGCCTGCGCTTGGCTAACACGGTTTGAATCACCAAGGACGCCCCTATAACCAAGTGAGGCGAAACACTCAGACTTTTCACTGATTCTGATTCTCTCTGCCCTTCGTCCAGATCTCCGAATGCGTTAGCCAACCAAGTGCTCTAACGAATGGCTCAAAATCTCAGTTGCTTAACAGAAGTTTCTCGCTCCTGTAAGTGCAGTGGGGGGTCACGGGGGTAGGGAAGGGGCTTCCCAGACCCTCGGATCCATACAGCCTGCTCAGTTCTGTGAAACCAAAGTGCGCTTCTGATCTCCAGGACTGTAAGATAAAAAACCTAGGCTGTTTCAAGCCACCACGTTTGTCATCATGTGTTCCAGCAGCAAGAGGAGACGAATACGGTCCGAAACGAGTCTCCTGGAGACAGAACAGGGAGGCAGGAAGGGGAGCGGCCGCAGCCTGCGTCCATGCTGTAACTAAAGAGGCCACCCCCAGTTAGCACGAGCCCGGCGGGTTTGTTGGCTCATCCCCATTTTGAAGATTTGGAAACCGGGGCTCAGAGAGAAACAGAATGACTCATCCAGGGTTTCTCGGCAGTAAATGGCTCTCTTGGAACTGGCACCGACTGGGGCGGCCCGATGCCACCTTCTTAAAGAGCCCTGGGGGATGCAGCAGGCGGAAGGGAACGAAAGAAACCGGCATCTGTGTCGTCCATCACTCTCTCCTTTCTTGTGCACCGGCTCTGGTAAGATTGGCCAGCGACACATACTCCTCTCCTCTGCTGAGGCCGAGAAGAACCGTTTGTTAAGAGGAGACTCCGCGAGGGGACTATGTCCGAGTGGTTGTTGAGGGCAAGGGGCACCTCTCCTGGCTGGCGTCGCTCAGACGGGGCGGCGAGGTGAGGGGCTGGTGAGGGCCGGCCGGTGTCAGGGCATGCGTTGAAGCGTGGGGACAGTGGGTGCCCTGCTTCTCAGTTCATCGCTTTCCATGTTTCCCCAGCTCCCCCGCATCGGGAAAATGCCATCAAACTCAGGCTGTGCTCGCTACCTACTTGTTGCCTGAAAGCAAAGCCCGCTTGTGCCTTACAGGTTTGTTCTGAGCCCTTGAGCAAGTGCATTGTAGATTTCCCCGGAGGGTGATGAGACAGACCGTCTCTTACCTCTCTGGCAGGGGTCACGCACTTGGGCAGTTCATGTCAAGTGCTTACTGGAAGCTCACATTCGTCATTGACAATAAAGAGCAGAGTGTCGGGACATACCTGAAGAGGTGACTCGAGGTGCCTGGTATATGGGTTATGCTTTTTACTGCAAGTGATGGAAGATTCCAGCATGACAGAAAGTGGTGCTAACGCGGAGTGAAAGGGCACGAGGAAATAGACCAACCAGTGTACGAAATTGTATGTGGTGTCGTATCAGCTGTGGAAAAGTGAGCTGGAGGACAGAGAAGAGAGGAAAAGAAATGAAAACGTGAATCCAGGGCTTCTGGGCTTTAGGTGATTTTATCTCCTATTTTTCGTACTTTACTGTGAATGTTTTACATTGGGTTGGAGATACGGGGAAAAGAGCGTCATGTTCTTCAACCTTGAAACTTTACTTCTTGGACTCTTGAGGAAGATAGTTGTAAATGCAGATTGTGAGCTTTCTAATACAGAGATGTTCCTTTCATCATAGTTTTACAAATTGGGATGTAATTCACATATAGCACAAAACTCACCATTTAAAGCGTGCAGTTCATGAGTTTGAGTGTATTCACATTGTGCAGCCGTCACTGTCTCATTCCAGAACATTTTTATCCCTCCCAACAGAAGCCCCACACCTATTAGTGTCACTCTCGTCCCCTCGCCCCCAGCCCCTGGCAACCACTGATCTACTTTGTGCCCCACTGGACTTGCCTGTTCTGGCCATTTCTTATAGGTAGAGCCACACAACACATGGCCTTCTGCGTCTGGCTTCTTTCACCCAGTGCAATGACTTCAAGGTCCATCCGTGTTGTAGCAAGTGTCCATACTGCGGTCTTTTCTTGTGTTTTTAATGGCTGTATGATATGCCATTGAATGGGTAGACCGTGTTTTATTTATCCATCCATCAGTTGATGGCCCTTCGTTGTTGCCACCTTTTGGCTATTGTGAGTAATGCCAGCATGGACCTTCATTTGTGTGGATGTACGTTTTCATTTCTCTTGGGTATACACCTAGATGTAGAATTACTGGGTCATATGGAAACTGAGTGTTTAACTGTTTTGAGAAATTGCTGCGCTGTTTCCTCAAGCACTGCTTATGCATATTCGTATTAACAGAAGTCAGGAAATAATATAGCTTGTCAATAGTAGGAGAGTGCTTAGGTGAATTGTATTAATCCCCTTAGCAAACGCTTGGTAAGAACACAAGCTCTTTTATTCCTAGATTACGTACTAGGGGTCAAAGGCAGTTGAAATGGGATAATTGTCCTCATTTAAGATTGAGCTTAGTCTATTCCACTCCTCTAGGTGATGTTTGCAGATAATTTAAGAAGGGAGACAGAATACTTGGGCTATAGTGTTAGGCCAGCTCCAGTAATTTGGGGGGAGGCTCCAGGTATGAATTAATAAGTAAAGATGTTACACATTACAAAGTTGAGTGGAATAGACAGGACAGAAAATTGTATATACTGTGTGAGCGTGACTATGTCAGAAAAAACAAATTAAAAGAGCACAGATGGGCGCCTGGGTGGCTCAGTCAGTTAAGTGTCCAACTTCGGCTCAGGTCATGATCTTGCAGTTCACGAGTTCGAGCCCTGTGTTGGCCTCTGCTGACAGCTCAGAGCCTGGAGCTGCTTCAGAATCTGTGTCTCCCTCTCTGCCTCTCCCTCGCTTGTACTCTGTTTCTCTCCCTGTGTCTCTCTCTCAAAAATAAATAAAACATTAAAAAAAGAGTGAAAAGAACACAGAAAAAAGGTGGAGGAAAACACAGTAAAATAGGAATAATGGTTTTATTTGAGTGGCGGTATGAATGGACAGTTCTCTCCTATTCAGGTGTATTTCCTAAACTTTCTGTAATGGAAACTGTAATAGAAACAAAAATGCCCCTGAGCCTGTGTGTGGTGACTGTGGGAAGGTGTCAGCTGGAAAAATCTAGCGTCAGGTTTCTGGGGAGGTGAGAATTCAGGAACTTGGGCCGGCCTGCCTGTGAGTGAGTGAAGACAGAACTTTGGGTTTGCCTTAGGGAGGACTCGTAACCCCAGACTGGGCCTATCCTGGCACTCAGTGCCGTGCACCTGCAGACAGCCACTGCGCTCGAGGAGGGGCCATTGGACATCAGTGTCTCCGCCCCCTCGGAGGGATGAGCGTCACCAAGATGAAGGGTCACAAGATTGTCCCGGAAGAAGCCCACCACCTTGCCGAGGGTGCTGGTCGTCTCTGGCTGAGTATGAGATCTCCCCCAGGTGGCTCCAGGCCTCCCCCTGACATACAGGAATCCTGCTTTTTAGCCAACAACAGCCAGAAAGCACTCCTTGCTGAAAAACTAACACCAAAACAACTCCACTGTTCCAGACTCCCAGACGTTGGCCTTCTGACAGTGAAAAGGGAACCAGGATTTATTCAGCTCTCCTCATTACATCAATGTGATCAAATACATCCTAAGACCGAACCTCTCATCTGAAGTGATTTAGTCATCACTGAAGCAATGTTACCCACCAACACCCTTCTTGGGAGAAAGACATCATTTTGATATTGGTACAGTTTCAAATATTCAAGGATGGCCTGTGCTGTGCAACAGAAAACCGTGAAGTCTTTGTCCCATAAATATTTCGGAATGATGATTAGGACAATCAATTTAGACACGCTCGATGCTGTTGTTGAAAGTCACGCCAGAATGTGCCTGTGTGCCATGAAGTCGCAACCGTCTGGAAGTCTGGAGGGTGTGTCGGCCTGGTAGATGGATGAATCAGAAGATCGGCATGGATGTTTATTGTAATGTTCTGCAATAGGATGAAAAGCCTTCTCTGCATTTCACTGCCTCCTAATAGAGGACAGCCTGGATCATCACCACAAATGTCCACTGCGGGATCTGACGATAGACTGGGAAGGGAAGTGAGAACTTAGGTGTCTTATTGGTTTCCTATTGCCGCATCACAGATCACTCTGAGATTTAGTGGCTTCAAATGACAGTGAGCGTTATGTCACGTGACTCCTGTGGTGCAGGAATATGGGAGTTTCACCGGGTGGGCCTTGATCGGCTCTCACAAGGTGTCGTGGTCAAGATGCTGCCCGGGGCCGAAGTCATCCGAAGGCTTGACTGGGGCTGGTGGACCCACTCTCAAGGTGGTTTACCCATATGGCCAGCCAGTTGGTGCTGGCTGTTGGCAGGAGGCCTCAGTTCTTCCCCATTTGGGTCTCTTCATCGGGCCGCTTTAGGGAGCTCACAACCTGGCTGCCGGTTTCCCCCAGAGCCAGCAATCTAAGAGAGCAGGATGGAAGCACAGTGTCTTTTATGACTGCATCTCGGAGGCCACGCACCGTCGTTTCCTCAGTATCTTGTCGGTTGCACAGCTCAACCCTGTTCTGTGGCGGAGGGGACTGTGTGAGGCCATGAACACCAGGAGGCAGGAGGCATTGGGAGCCCTCTTAGAAGCTGGCTGTCACGGGTGTCCTGCTGTAGGCATGCGTGTTTCATTCACAGTATGATGGATGAAGCCAGGGAGCGGGTTTATGTGCTCCTCCTTGCCGTCAGCTGGCCCCTTTGCCGCATTCTGCCTGCCCAAGGGATCCCTATCTTTGCCTTCTAGCTTACCACTTCTGTCTTTTGGGAGCTGGGAAACGTCATCATTGAGCCTGTTCAGACTACCATCAAGTAAGTAAGTGGGCTCAAAGTGTAGGCCCTGTGGATCGATAAGACCAATAGCAAGGACTTGATAAACTTCTATGTGGGTGCAGGGACCTTACTCTTGGCGTGAGCTGGACTCTGAGAGGCGTGCTTCCTCCTCAGCTAGCTTTGTAGTACTGATTCTGTGGATGACTGTGCAAACTCCATGCCTTGTTTATTTTTTTAATTTTTTTTTACATTTATTTATTTTTGAGACAGAGAGAGAGAGCATGAACAGGGGAGGGTCAGAGAAAGAGGGAGACACAGAATCTGAAACAGGCTCCAGGCTCTGAGCCGTCAGCACAGAGCCCGACGCGGGGCTCGAACCCACGGACCGTGAGATCGTGACCTGAGCCGAAGTCGGACGCTCAACCGACTGAGCCACCCAGGCGCCCCTCCATGCCTCGTTTAGAAAGAAAGTGGAGTCAGAGACATCCGGCTTCTCTATCGGGCCAACATAAAATTCACTACTAGAACAGTAGAGGTGTCATTTGGTTTATTTTTAGAACAACAAGTATGGAAGTGTTATTATAATCCCCTGTACTGGTTATTGGACAGAAAATTGAAAAGATGAACTTCAGAGAGTTTTATAACAGTTCTGAATTATGAAGTGAATTGGCCTCAGTAGCTCTAGTTCAGGATTCCCACCTCTCTTTGCTGACGAAATGAGATCACAGATGTAAATGTGCTTGGAATGCACCTGTGCTTGAGCATTTCTGTCCCAGCTTATGTGCGAGTCAAGAATGGCAGAGATGTGCTCAGGGCCCCATTTATCCTGAAGTAGCGTCGTTTTTGGTGTGGTTTGATCCCATTCGGGACTTGAATCACGCACAACGCCCTACTGTTACCTGCCTGACTTGGAGCCACGCCGCCATCACGCCATCCCCGACCTGTAAAGGAATCGTGCTCCGGACGTTGGTGTTTCGGGACGGCGTGGCGTGCACTAGGCTCATCCTGTGATGTTGTGTGTTTTGAGTGCATTGTAGTTGGCAGGCTGTCTGTGGTGTATCTTGCCTTCTGTATATTTCTGTTTTGATGTTGACTCTAACATCTACAAACTATGTATAAAATGGAGACAAATTACAATCTGTTCCATTCTGATGGCGCTTATCAGTTTCTAAATGCTACTGGGAGAGACAGAGCCTTGTTGTCGAACCAGTTTGGGGAAATAACATGTTCAGAAATCATCCTGGTCTTGTGAGGTTTGGCCGTGGTTGTGGTATCTCACTTTCCTGGGGCCAAGGACTTGAACAGAAGATGTGGGAAGATTGAGGTGGTGAAATTTAGGTTATCGGATTCCCATGCATACCAGTCAGTGTGCATTTATAGAGACCGAAGAGATAGCTGCCCAGACTCAGACAATTATAAGGTGTGGCCTGTTTCATCCAACAGCTGTCTTGTCAATCATTGTGATCATGGGATGTGGGGGAGGGGACGTTCTCCCTAAAGAAACCCATCTGGAAACCTTTTATGTATCTATGTCAAGCCAAGGTTTCCTTAATCAATTGTGCTTCAAGGAGAGAGGTCTGTAGACAATGCGCTTTTGTTGTTTTTCTCCAGAAAACAAAAAAGGACCCTTGGCAATTTCTGCCTCCTACTGTATAAGGAATACAGGCAGTATTTATTTAGTAGGTATCTCCTTGTATTGTCGCCACGCGTGCTGGGCTTTTTGCATTTGGTCAGTGGTTAATGTTTCACTCCTTAACTTCTGATGCCCGGTAGGTGAAACTTACCAATACATTTCAGATAGATTTAAGCTGTAATGCATGCAAACGGTTGTGTGTGTATGTGTGTGTGGGGGGGCATCTGTAAAGGAATGAGAACAAAACATAGGTGTCCTCTTGTGGAAGGTTCCAGTGTCATCAGCTCATTAAACGTAGTGCTTGGAAGAAGATGCTCGTTTACCTGTTTTGTAACTGTCCATATCTCTTTTCGCTGCTATTTAAAGTTGCATTTTGACATAGGAATGCTTTTAACTGCAAGCGTACAGATATTGTTGCTGATTATTATTTGGGCAAAGCCAGTCAGTTAATTTTCCACCTAAATAGTTGGAGCAAAGGCAGTCAATTAGATGAGATAATATCTAATTTTGTATTAAAATCTAATTCTGGAGTCGATTCAAGCCAACGTACACGAAATTGACCTGACTTTCAAATTTGCTTTCATAATTTTATTTTGCAGGATAACAAAGCCATTGACCTTTGCCGATTGTGTTGGGGATGAACTTCCTTTAGGATGGGAAACTGTATATGATAAGCAAATTGGAATTTATTACATGGACCACATAAATAGTAAGTAGACTGCCACATTTGAGTTATTACATGTGAATGAGTTTTCATGTTGATCTCAGAGATGCTAAGAACTCTTTTTGTAGAGCTAAAACAATCATTACTATCCGATGCGGCATTGGACCGGATTTTATAAATGTAACCTGAAGTTTTTGTTTGTTGAGTTCTTCAGAAAGTGAAGTGGTTACGTAGCTACCTTGCTTGTGTGTTGCTCCGAACTGCACGGAAAATGTTGAATGGGGAGTTTTAATGGCTAATAGAAGGACTACGTTCCCAGGCGGTCTGGAAATAGAAAGATCTTTCATAATGAGAAGGTTGTTTATTGCAAAGTGGAGCTTACGGGTTCTTGGAACAATGAACACCCAAGTGCTTACCTTACCTTCATTTTGTCTTACACATTTAATTTTAACTTGAGTACACCAAACCTTTTTGATCTTTGGGGAGGGTGAAAACTGTGTAAAGACCACAGCTAAAATAAGGGTCCCTTGACCTCGCAAGCTTTCTTCAAAGAACCGTTTAGAGCAGTGGCTCTCCATCGGGGCTGGTTTTGTCTCCCGGGACGACTTGGCAGTGTCCAGAGGCCTTGTCCGTGGTCACGCCCGGGAGAGGTGCCGCGGCGTCCAGTGAGCAGAGGTTGGGCGGGGGGTGCCGTTGAACTCTGTCCGCTGGTCAGGACAGCTCCCCGAAACGGCAGTGGTGCCGAGGTCGACACACCCTGGTTCACAAGCTCCATTGTATCAGAGATCTGTTCTCCACCGCTCGCTCTCGGCTTGCTGCACTTTCGTCCGCCCTCCTCGATCTGGCCCGGCTGGGACCCACTTGTCACTCAGATTCCCGCTCTTTACTCCCTCCCGGCTTCATTCTAGCTACCCTCAGTGTTTCTGTCGTTCGACATTTTTCATTCCTCAGGACACCAAGCACGGCTTCCCCTCAGCGTGTTTGCTGTCCTTCAGTTTACTAAGTGTGGGGGTGCCCGGGGGGCCCGAAGACTCGCGATGCCTGCCACGTGAGTGATTTGAAGCTCTTTCTGGTCCCACGGCTTCTCCTGTCCCGTAGTGCAGTCAGCCCAGGTTGGTGTCTTCAGGGCCGATTTTTGCCTGTCTCTTCCAGCCCGGCCTCCCGAGTCAGCGTTTGGAAACCCGAGTGGCGAGCCTTCCTTTCTCAGTCCCCGGGCAGTGGAATTTCTGGTGCCTGGCGGTCAGCCTTGCCCTTGATTGTGGCTCTTGCCCCAAGACTGGGCAGTGGGGATAAGTACTGCCCCAGACGGGGCCCCATCCCGTCTGCCCTGGCAGGTAGTTACCCAAGTGGCAGGAGGGCTTCTGGGTAAACCCACCACCCAGCGGACAGGGCGCTGTGCTTAGCGAGGCTCCAGCTGCGGATGGCCCTCCCTGTAGCCCCAGCCGGCCTGGTGTCTCACGACAGTGTGTGTTCAAGGTGTCTTGCTGTCTGGGCTTGCCCTCCCAGCTGCTGGAGGGCAGCTCCTGCAGGTGAGGGCCTCTGCTACAGGTGAGGGGCCGCTCCCGCAGGGGAGGGATGCTTTCGCAGGTGAGGGATGCTCCCGCAGGTGGGGGCCGCTCCCGTAGGGGAGGGATGCTCCCGCAGGTGAGAGATGCTCCCGCAGGTGGGGGCCGCTCCCGCAGGTGGAGGATGTTCCCGCAGGTGAGGGATGTTCCCGCAGGTGAGAGATGCTCCCGCAGGTGGGAGATGCTCCCGCAGGTGGGGGGTGTTCCCGCAGGTGAGAGATGCTCCCGCAGGTGAGGGATGTTCCCGTAGGTGGGGGTCACTCCCGTAGGTGAGGGATGGTCCCACAGGTGAGAGATGCTCCTGCAGGTGAGGGATGTTCCCGCAGGTGAGAGATGCTCCCGCAGGTGGGAGATGCTCCCGCAGGTGGGGGATGTTCCCGCAGGTGAGAGATGCTCCCGCAGGTGAGGGATGTTCCCGTAGGTGGGGGTCACTCCCGTAGGTGAGGGATGGTCCCACAGGTGAGAGATGCTCCCGCAGGTGGGGGCCGCTCCCGCAGGTGAGGGATGTTCCCGTAGGTGGGGGCCACTCCCGTAGGTGAGGGATGGTCCCACAGGTGAGGGCCGCTCCCACAGGTGAGGGATGTTCCCGCAGGTGAGAGATGCTCCCGCAGATGGGGGATGTTCCCGCAGGTGGGGGTCGCTGCACCGTGGGCCTGGGCACATGCTCACTGCGGCTTCCTCATCAGTCTTTGGCCTCCCCGGGCCCAGGTGCTATTACTGAATGGCAGAGGCATCTGCCTTACACAATCTTTCCGGAAAGCCAGCCTGCCACTGAGGTCCTGGACCCGTTCTGGCTCGCCTCTCTCGTAAACCCAACTTGCTCATCCCTGTGTGCCCCCTTCTTTGCTGCGGGCATTCGTTGCTCACCTGCTCACTGTCACGGCGACTGTTTTAGAGCACCTTTCTGTGCTGGCCCTGGGGACACAGGGCCCAAAGTGAGACCCAGTGCGCACCTCAAGGATTCCACACGACGCTCTAGACGTGGCCTTGAACCCAAAAACTGAGTAGTCACCGTGGACTTTCTTCCAGTCACTGTGAGTATAAGTGGGGTGACTCAGCACCGTGGGTGATGCTGGTGAAGACATCAGCTCCGGGATCACACCGCCTCCTCTCTCAGAGAACCCAACTCTTTTGTTTTTTTCTTGCAGGAACAAGAAAGGTTATTATTATTGCAATAGTTTGTACATGGAGGGCCAAACAGCACATTCCAGAAAACTTGCTCCCCAGAACCCAACTCTTCATAGCACAACTTTAAAACTCTTTAAAGGCACAGCACCCAGAGAGTCAGATACTAAATTGGAACCGTGCAGGTGGGCAGTAGGGTGTGAGGGACCAGAGGGACCCTGGTTGACCACCTTCAAGGTTCCCAAGACCCTCCGGGGCACTGGACAGAGTGCAGGCAGTGCTGGTGGGCCGCAGCGGGTCTCACTGCCACACACAGGCGTCGCTGACACCCGGCAGTTACAGATGTGATTTGGCCCCGTCCTGGGCCCGCTGAACGTGAGCTCTGGGACTCGGTCAGGACCCTGATCGTTGTCATTATATTTGGTTTCTTATTGTCTAGCGTGGGCTTTTGAGGCCTGGAGAGGCTGTCCAGTAGGGGCCTAGAGTGGCAGTGTGAAAGGGGCGGTGGGTGTCGAAGGAAGGGGGCTTAAAGGGAGAACTTACTTGAAACATCCTAGCAAGCTCTTGTGTGTGCGTGTGTGTGTGTGTGGGGGGGGGGTATGTGTGTGTGTGTCTGTGGTAAAGAGCACGTGACATAAAATTTACTTTTTAACTGTTTTGAGGTGAAATCCACAAAACCGAAAATTAGCCATTTTAAAGTGTGGAGTTCAGCGGCGTTTGGTGCGTTCACTGTTGGACAGCCACCCCCCCTCTCTAGTTGCAGAACATTCCACCCCACTCCCCCAGAGTCAAACCTGGAACCCATTAGCAGTCACTCCCCCTCTCCCCTCCAGCCTCCCAGCCCCTGGCCACCACTAAATCTCCTTTCTGTCTCTCTGGAGTTGCCTCTTCTGGACATTTCACGTAGATGGGATCCTACGCTGTGTGACCTTTCGCGTCTGACCTCTTCCACCCCGCGGGATGTGTTCGAGGTCCGTCCGCGCTGTAGCCGGAAGCAGCACTTCATTCCCCGTCGTGGCCGAACGACCTTCCATCGTGCGGATGGGTCCTGCTTTATTTATCCCCTCATCAGTTGCTGGACTTAGGCTTGTTTCTACCTTGTTGGCTGTTGCCGTAGAGCTGACCGAGCACACTTTATTCTGTTTTACTTATTTATGAAGATCTGATTGGCTTTATTACATGTTTCGTGAATCAGGCAGCACCCCTTCTCGCAAATAGAGGGGAGCTCCCCAAGCCGCTTTAAATGAATTATTTTGCATGTTTGTGTAAGGTTGGGGTACTCCTGTACTCTGCACTCCTGTGCCAGCAGCCTGCACGTATTTACCAATGTGTCATGGTTGTAACAGAGCCACCATAGCCTGGGGTCTCTCAATTTGGAACAGGGACACCGCTTTGCAGTTTTTATTTGATTTAGGGCAACGCTTCGGCTGACGTCTCCCTGTTAGGAGATCTGTGGCGGTGGAGGAGGGGAGCGTCTCCCGAGTCTGGGGGTCTTGCCCGTTTGCTCAGTCTGCCGCCTCAGTCTCAGGCTCTGATTTCGGGACCGTTGTCCTCTGCCTGTGGAGCGGACTCCCCTTCCTGCCGCTCGTTCGGTGCTTCTGCGGTCAGCAGTTAGTGATGGCCTTGCCTTGGGTTTCAGATGAAGGAAAAGGTCCTGAGAATATAATGATGACCGAGGCTCCGTGCCTGCCTTTGAGGGGCTCGTAGTTTAGGGGGGGGAAACAGAAATGTGAAAACGGTCACGTGCCCAGTACCAAGAACTGCAGTCCCAGCCGTCGTGGAGAGACATTATGTGCTTGCAGGGGCGGGGCAGGCTTCAGAAAGGAGGTGCTTTGGCAAAGGCACTCAGAAGAAAGACGGTAGGGTTTCCTGGTGGGGCGGAAGAGGACGCAAGCAGCACGAACAAATGCAGACGAGCATTTCCAATGATGGAGACTTCGGAAAAATTCAGCCTCTTTCGAGGACGTCTTGGTTGGGGGAGGACAGAAACTAGGAGTGAAGCTGGCAAGTTAGTTTCGGGACTCCGGCGTCATGAGGAGGATATTGCCTTGAAAGACGTTCGTGTGTTAAAGAATCGCAAGCCGAGTTAGGAAGGCGGCTCTGGTGAGCGCACTGAGGAGGCAGGACGCCTGCGTGGTTTCGGAGAGGGGTCGTGAGGATCTGATTGAACTTAGGGGAGATGGAGAGAAGGGCATGTCGTCAGCCACGATTGTTTCTAGGGGGCAGGAAGCACCAGTTCTTGGTGGCCCGCAGAGAATTCTGGGTGAGGGAGAAGAGCAGGTGTTCTCTGAGGATGGGTCCCAGGTTGGCCAAGTGGGTGGATCTGGATGATGCTGCTCACGTCGAGAGGGGGCAGAAGGAGAAGCAGGTGACTGCTGTGTCCCTGTTGGCATCGGTTGAGGGTTTGGTGGTGAACGGGCGCCATGTGAGAATGAGTTCTGCCTCGACGAATGACTCAGAATTCCTCTGGCTCCGTCCGGGTGGAGATCTACCTAGGAGGCAGCCGGAAGAAAAACGGGAACTCAGGAGAGAGGCTGGAGCCAGAGGGAGGCATGCGCCTCCCACGGAGAGTGAGAAAGCCGGAGTGGAAGATGGTGGGGGGGGTTGGGATCTATGGGTGGGAGGAGACAAGGAAGTTCGCGAAGAACGCAGAGGGGCTGCAGGTCTGGTGCAGAGGCCCGACGAAGGGGAGCAGCCAGGTCATAGGGCATTCTGGGTCAGAGAAGTCAGTGACCAGAAGGTTGGGAGGAGCCATTAGTTTGACAGTGGAGAGCTCATTTGGGTTCATCCCCACCAGTGTTTGTTCGCAGTGTGAACAGTTGTCTGGTATCGTCTCCTCCGCGGGAAACTTCTTCATATCCCTAGAGTTTTCTTCTCGTTCCAACTGTGGATCTACAAACGGCAGGGGTTCCACGCTTCAGGAAGCTTCGTTGTGAGGTCGCTTCCATAACGCACATCCCGCCAATGAGTGAATTTTCATATCGGCCAGTCACGTGACTGCGTGACTGTTGGTCAACCTCAAGACCTTACTTGTAAGTCACTTACGTTCTCGCCCTTTTAATTTCAGAGCTTACCCAGATTGAGGATCCCAGAGAACAGTGGAGGCGAGAGCAGGAACGGATGCTGAAGGAGTATTTGATCGTGGCCCAGGAGGCTCTCAATGCCAAGAAAGAAATCTACCAGATTAAGCAGCAGCGGTTCGAGCTGGCCCAGGAGGAATACCAGCAGCTGCACAAAATGTGTGAGGACGACAGCCGCTCGTACGCTAGCTGTGAGTTGACTGTCCCCCGTGGGTAACGCGCGGCTTCGGAAGCCACCTCTCTGCCGGCTTACTGCACACACCGAACCTGACTCGGGCAAGACGGCTCCGTAAAGTTTCTAACCGCGTATCGTTAGGTCGTCGGTATTTTGCTCTGGAATCAGGTGTCTTCCGTTAGCCACTCCTTTAGTGGGTATTTGCCAAGTGCTCGCCCTGTGCCCAGGCGCCGTGATGCGGCGGAGCCTGAGGAAGCAGAGGTCCCTGCCCTCATCGCATCACATTCAGGTGGGGAAGGTAGAAGAGCAACAAGCAGATTTCAGGTAGCGGCACGAAACGACCTCGTGTCTCGTGTTCGTCAGTGCGGAAAAGGGCTTCACTCGGAGCCCTCCGCCACCGATAGGGCGTGTTAGGGGTGATCCCCGGGAGGGCCGCACAGTGGTTTCATCGATCCTGCGTGGAAAGGCTCGGGAGCCATCACGTGTGTCAAGCACCTGTCCCTCTGTAGAGTCCTTTCTGGGGCGGCACGCTGACGGCGGAGGAACTCAGTGTAACCCAGAAGATCGGGGGGCCTCCCCGCCTCAGATGGATGCACACTGGTGTTCTCAAAAGGAATCCCTCTTCGTTTTAGAGGTTACTGGACGTGGGCTCCCATCTCCTTAGTACTCGGCGGACGCTCAGGTATTGAAGGAGCCCAGTCCCGTCTCAGAAACCAAAGCATCTCGTTACCGACACAGTCAGTCACTGCTTGAGCCAGTCTCTTCCCCACAGCGCTGTCACACTTAACAGTCCACCACAGGTGCACACGGCCATGACCGTTCTGGGTGCCCGTGAGCTCAGGAAGAATGCGTGGAGGTGCTACGACTAGGTTTTGTGTGATAACAACCTGAGTCTCGTTGAGACACGGGAAGCCTTAACCTGTGACGTGGCCGCCATGTTGCCAGGTACTTGGCTCTGGCGAATAATAAAGACACAGTCAGAGCTTTGTTCTGTGTTGCGAGTCAGAATGGAGTTAAGGCAGAGGGGCCATAGGTCTTTTTTTTATTGCAGCCGCTGTCGAAGGTGAATACGCCTTACAAGCTGTGGGGAAGCGAGGGGTGGGGGTTCCCCTCTGTAACAGGAACTGAAGACAGTGCTATCACATGTCCCGAGAGAAGGTCAGGACCCAAGTATAATGCTGTGTTGTTTCCAGCTTGTCTTATCTCTTGTTCTTTGGATATTGATATCTACTAGGTTTTTTTTTTTTTGGTTTTTGTTTTAACTGTTCGTCAGAACGCAGTGCTCAGCTCAGTGCGAATTTTTAGAGGTTGGTTTCCTATCTCCATAGTTTCTTTTTTTATAATGTCTTTCTCTGATTTCGGTATCAGGCCTCACAGAACGAATTGGGAAGTGTTCCCTCCTCCTGTTTTTGGAAGGAGTTTGTGTGGGATTGGTATTTGATAGAATTTGATAGAATTCACCAGAAAAGCCATTTGGATCTTGAGTTCTTTGTGGGAGTGTTTGGAACTATAAATTCAATGTCTTTTATGTCTTTTATAGATATAAGGCTATTCAGATGTTTGTTTCTTATTTTTTTAAAATTTTTTTTAATGTTTATTTGTTTTTGAGAGAGACAGAGACAGAGCATGAGAGGCAGAGAGGCAGAGAGGCAGAGAGAGAAGGAGACACAGAGCCTGAAGCAGGCTCCAGGCTCTGAGCTGTCAACACAGAGCCTGATGCGGGGCTCGAACTCACACAGACCGTGAGATCATGACCTGAGCCGAAGTCGGTCGCCCAACCAACTGAGCCACCCAGGCGCCCCTGTTTGTTTCTTCTTGAATCAGTTTTAGTATTTGTGTATTTCAAGGAATTCGTCTATTTCATGGAATCCAAAATCAGCAAACTTTTCTACCAAGGGTTAGATAGTAAATATTTTAGGCTTTGTGGGCCACAAGATCTCAGCTGCAACTACTCAACCCTGTTGTTATAATGCAAAAGCAGCCAGAGATAATACACGAACGAATGTGTGTGGGTTGTTCTGATAAAGTGTAAACATAGGTAACAAGTTTGATTTGGCCTGCAGGGAGATTTGCCGACTGCCGAGCCAAGTTGTCAAGTTTATAAAGTTGGTCGTCAAGTTTATAAAGTTTGCAGAATTCCCTTACGGTTCATTTAAGATCTAGACACTCCTAGGTGGTGTCCTGTCTATCATTCCCAATGTTCCTAATTTGTGTCTTCTTTTTTTCCTCAGTGTAGCTAAACTTTTGTTGAATGTGTTTGTCTTTATAATGAGCTGGCTTTTTCCCCCTCCTATTTCTTGCCTGTTTTCTATTTTATTGATTTCTCTTTATTATTTTTTACTTCTTAGTTTGGCTTTACTCTGTTCTTCCTTTTCTAGCTTCCTAAAGTAGAAACGTAGACCATTGATTTTAGACCTTTCTTATTTTCTCACCTAACCTCTAAAAGGTAGGAATTCGGGGCGCCTGGGTGGCGTAGTCGGTTAAGCGTCCGACTTCAGCCAGGTCACGATCTCGCGGTCCGTGAGTTCGAGCCCCGCGTCGGGCTCTGGGCTGATGGCTCGGAGCCTGGAGCCTGTTTCCGATTCTGTGTCTCCCTCTCTCTCTGCCCCTCCCCCGTTCATGCTCTGTCTCTCTCTGTCCCAAAAATAAATTAAAAACGTTGAAAAAAAAATTAAAAAAAAAAAATAAAAAATAAAAGGTAGGAATTCTTCTCCAAGTGCAATTTTAACTGCATGCCGCAGGTGTTGGTGTTTTCGTTTTCAGTCAACCCAGATTGGCTGTTTCTTTTTGGGTTCTCTAAAAGCAAGTTGTTGGGACTTTTGAAAGATGTTATGTTGCCGATTTCTAATGTAATTCCATTGTGGTCAGAAACTCCACTATGTAAGATTTCAATGTTTTGAAATCTATTGAGATGACTTTTATGACCCAGCCTATGGTCTCTCTTAGTGAGCTCATAGGATTAGAAGCCCATGGTGTTGGTACAGCGAGGTCACGCCTAGCTGCACCAGTGGCTTACAACTGTTCCTGAGAGCCTATGGTCAGCGATCTTAAGTCTTTTCGAAAGTTACTTAGTAGAAGCTACGCCGAACCATAGAGAATTGTTCTTTCTGTAGCTTAAAAAGGGCTGAATATAGGCAGTTTCATATGATTCAACCTAATGGAATGTTTCTTCCCAGTAGCCTTTAGGGACCTTATCTGTTCCATAGTTGGGTTTGATTAGATCTCCAAAGGCCCTCTGGTTGATTTTTCTTCTACGGATGGAATGGGGGAAGGACAGACCAGACAAATTTGGCAGGAACTTTCTTCCAGTGATTGAAGAGAAAAATCGCAGCAAGGGGAGATGTTTCTTACATGTTGCCTACGACCAGTGCAGCTGAGACTTCAGTCGTGGTGAACGTGGGGCCTCTGGACCTGAGCCTGTGAGGGTGCAAGTAGAGGAGGACCTTAGTGCATCCTGTTGGATTCCACACCCAGCCCTGGGGGAGGCGAGGGAGGAATCCCGGGCCAAAGCCGAGCCCCTGGATTAAGAGCATTCAGAACCTGTAGCCCTGTAACGATGGGATATCCCTCACCATCAGTTTTTGTATTTCCGTGGGCTTTGACATTTGGGCATGTAGGAAATCGCACTCGGTAATGTTCCTTCCTGTGCTCCATAGAATTTTCCTAATGCCCAGTAAAAAAGAGCTACTCAAGATGCCGTCCTGCGTGGTGCGTGAAGAAACCTTCAGTAGAGGAAGCAGATGACTCTGTGGTGTCACTTGACACTCTGAACCATGCCCATCAGAATCCTGACCTGCTAGAAGTCTCTGTGTAGACACAATCTCTGCATCCACTTGTATAAGTGGCCTTGGGGGCCAGATAGGGCCAGCCTGTTTTCACGAAGGGCTAGAGGTGCCAGTGGATTTTGCTGGGGCCTGTTGGCTCATCTGGGATAAGACGCCACATGGAATCGTAACGGACTTAATCCAAGCGCTTCACCAGGTTGCTGCTGCTCCTGGGGTTTGGACCAGGCTCTTTCAACTTGCCATTTAACCTGAACTACTAATTACGATGACGAAAACTCTGTTAGTGACTCAAATGAATTCTCTCTGACCACACCGGTCTCACACAGCCCAGATTGCTAGTCATCTAAAGCAGGGAGGCGTCTCCTTGCTCCGGTACTGGGAACAGGATAACACTTGGACCCGTTTCTCGTTACTTCCTTCATTGGCAGTGACTTGAAGTGAAATGAACCAGTGTTCAGTGAGCTAGAGTTTTCTGTGCATCGTTCGGATTGCAACATTACGAAGCACACGATGCTGTCTTTGTTGTACACGTGAGAAGCAATACTGGGGAGGCGAGGTTACTTCTTCAAGGTCACATGCCTAGTAAATGGCAGACCTGGGATCTGAACCCAGATCTGTTTGTGCATGTAGCCTTCAGTGCTGCGTACTGTTTCCTAGGCATGGAAGAGGCAGCTCAAAGGAGCTAATTGTGTTTTTGAAACACTTTGCCCTCCTGTTGTTCAACTTATCTAGAAGTAAAGACCGATTATAAATTGACAAGGCCTCTGGCAAGTTTGCAACACTCAGAGGGGCGAATGGGAGGCAGAGCACTTTCTATGTCTTGGCTTTCTTGTGGCCCATGGCAGGATTGCTAAACTATTCGTCTAGTTTCCAACAGATACTTACTTAGCACCTGGTATTGGTATGTCCCAAATGCTGGGGACACGATTTCTGTCTCCCTAATGGCTGATTGTAGGGAACAGTTAGGCAGTGATGGGGAACAGAGGAATTAACTAAAACAGCTACTTTTTAAAATGTTCATTTCTTGATTTTTGAGAGAGAGAAAGAGAGCACAAGCAGGGGAGGGCCGAAGAGAGAAGGACAGAATCCCTAGCAGGCTCTGCGCTGTCAGCACAGAGCCCGACGTGGGGCTCGATCTCACAAAGCATGAGATCATGACCAGAGCTGAAATCGAGAGTCGGACGCTCAACTGACTGAGCCCCCCAGTCGCCCCAAAAACAGCCATTTTTAATGTTGGAGCAGGAGGGCGGGAGGAAATGACGTGCATCTGTCCTACCCCCTTCACAGATTTCTCCCTGAGTTGTGGAAATCACCGGAATAAAACTCCATTCACTGGAGAGAAAAAGATTTTGTGTCAATATTGGGCCATCTGGTATCTAAGAATATCCAAACCTTGACCTTTTTCTGTCCCTGAGCAAAGCAAAAGCAGATGCTTGCTGGATTTGAGCGTACATGTCCCTGTGAGGCTAAAAACCCTACCCTACTCTATTTCTGGGAGCTGCCTGGTACCCGGGCCTATTTTGTTTGTAGAACACGGGGACGGAGCTGTTCTGCAGTGGGCTCGTTCTCTTTGAGCACACCGGTTCTCTTCCACAGTTCCATCCTGTCGTGTTCTCCTGCTTTCTTCATGTCTTGTTTTGCTGGCAAAGGAGTTTTATTAAAATCTTTGTAGCAAAGGAACTTCTTGCCGCCTTCATTATAACTATAAAAAATGAAAACAGAAAATGCTAAGAACTGGAGGTCTTTGTATTTCTTGACCTGAGTGGTTATGTTTGTATTTGCGTTGCATTAATTCATTGTTTTGTATGCTTCTCTTTACGTGTGTTATCCCCCCACCACAAAGCAGAGAGAAAAGCCAGGAGGAGCTACATTCAATTATTAACATTGCTCACATCTAGAGGTAGAAACAGGGAGGTCTTTTTCTTTTTTCAAACCTATTTTAAGATTTGTCTCTTGATTCCACGCGTTTATTTCATGCAGTGAGCAGAATTCTCTCTGGGTGAAGAGTGAATCGATATCTCATTTAGAGGAAGAAGATAGTTCTGTCTTGATTTGCCCTACTTTCTTCATTCTAATGTGCTCATCTCTTTGCCTTTCCCACTGAATACATTTGTTATGTCAGACGCTTTTATGCTAGAGTTAATCTTTCAGTCTTCCTGAGAAACTTGAGCTCCTAGATGCATTCAGATGAAGTATTATGACCATTTGCAGGATCTTTTGGAAGGAATTCTTGCATGGGATGAATTACAGTCTAAACCACAGGTCAGCAAATTATGTATGGTTTCTGGGCTGAATCTTGTCCACTCTGGCTCTTTATAAATAAAGTATTATTGGAACGCAGCCACATCCACTCACTTACCTATTGTCTATAGAAGCTACAATGGCAGGGTTGAGGAGCTGAGACAGAGGCTGTACGGTCCACAAGGCCAAAAATATTTACTCTCTGGCCCTCTGCAGAAAAAATTTCCCAACCCCTGGTCTAAACCAGTAGTTCTGAACCCTGGCTACAGGGTATAATCTCCTGAGGGGCTTTTAAAAACTGCTGCCTGGGCCCCACTCCCAGAGATTTTGATCTCCTTGACCTCGGGTGGGGCCAGACATTTTTTTTTTTTTTTTTTTGGTAAAGCTTTCCAGGTGAATCCCAGAGTTGAGAATCCATTGGTCCGGATTGACTGTGATGGTCTTTTCCGGCAGCAGGAATATGACTTTGTGCCTCTGGCTCCTAGGAGCCACCAAAAGTCTGCACCAAAAGTATCTTCGGGTGGTTGGGAGAGTTGGCTTAATCTCCCGTGAGAAAGTGCTGACCCACCCTGAATTCCTGGGTTAGGTGGTGGTGAAGCTTGACCTTATCGGTTATCAGTTTTGCCAACATTCTTTCTGAGGCTTTAGGCCCATCCCACAAAGACGGCCTTCCATTGGTTACCCAGGAGAGGGGTTTCTCCTCTACTACCTAGGGGAGTGTAATGGCCACAGTCCATCCATTCAACCTTCTGTTTTCCTTCGTGGGTAAGCGTGTTGGAGCTGGCAGGGGAAAAATGGATCACACGCAGCATTTTTCACGGGTATTAGTTGGCAAGACTCAATCTTAAAGGCGATTGCAGAGCCTATGTCTATTGAGAGCTAATCCCCTAGTCTGCCCTAGAGAGCATTTCTGAGAGAACTCTCAGTCTGAATTTGGTGGCATCTTGTGTTACTTCTGTAGGTCACCTCTGAGCGGGCTTGGTTGATATTTTCTGTTCCTTTGCTTATGGTGCCTTTAAAAACAAATGTCATGCCCTCCTCTGTTGGCCTGTTACGTGCATGCCTTTGTCGCTGCTCTGGTAATTAGTACCTGTCAGCATGGGAACTGTCAGGGCTTGCCATCCTGTCTGCCAGGGTTCTTTTGGCTTCCTTGAGCAGCTCCCTGTGGTGCCGATGCCTGGAGGTGCACACCTGGTCCTAAGGGGCAGTCTGCCCAGAGGATGTCTTTGGAGAAAGACTACTGGTCTTTCAAAGCATGTTACCCCCCTGGGGTGATCTTAGGTTCCCACGGCACAGAGGAGGCCTGTGTGTATCAGAGAAACAGGGAGACAGAGACAGACACACCAGCAGACGTGTTTTCCCTTTTCGATACCCTGGAAAATCAAAATCCAAAATAAGTCCTGGGGTCTGCAGCGTCATGAGTGCTAAATGCACGGGCCACGCTCACCTCTTGGACAGTGGGCACTGTGGAGCCCGGGGTCCATTCCTTCTCTTGTTGGAGAAGCTAATCTGATGAAAGAATCTGGGGCATCTGGCCCAAAGGAGCCCAAGATTCAGACCGAGGTCCCTTTTTGACTGATGTAGATCAAGGCACTGGAAACTTAGTCTTCGTTCAAGTGGGGAGACGTGATCATCGTCTCTCACAAAGATTTTCCAAGAGTTGATGTCGCTGTGGTCCAGCTACACTGTAACCTGATTTTCGTGTTACCCAAAGCACTACGGTAAGCCTGAGTGGGCTCCTTAAGCTGTTTAATAGCTGTGGCCCCTCAAGTCTTCAAGAGAGAAGAAAGCTTCAGGGGCGAAGGTCTGGTATTTATCATAAACCTTGAGGTTGGAGACGTGTCTTAACAGAGGCATGATTCTTTTTTTAAATGTCATGGAGTGCACGCCGTGAAAAATGGAGGCTGGTGCCCTGAGGTGTTCCTTGCACTCCAGGAATGGGTTCCGTTAGACCTACCGGCAGATGTCAGGAACTAAGGATTTGGCTTTGCAAGTTAAATCGCATTATTAAAAGTTATGCCAGTGTTCATGACGCTCCTTCGTATTTGAAGAGAAATGGACTGACTCTTTTAGGTACTTGAGTTGCCTCTTCCCTCGTCCCAGTCCTGGAAGTTTTAAATTTTAGAGACTGTAGCAAAGCTAACGTGAATGCTGTCTGCATAAGGAAACCCCGTTTTATCATTTGGGATGGTTTCAGCCGTAAGTCACAGAAAAGACCCGCTCCTTGTCACATAAGAGTCCTTCAGCGGTGGGGTGGGCCCCCCCATGGGTGCATTCGGTGGCTCAGGGGTACCATTTCTCTATCGGGCTCCCCCTCCAGGACTCGGTACACCTTGAGTCTCCCCCAGGGGAGGGGTGCACGCCCAGCGAGCCGAGGGTCCTGTTAGTTAGGAAGGAGAGCTGGGGGGTCTGGTGGCTGTGTATTTGTCTAGCCGTATCCTGTTATTTCAAGTCTGTCGGCTAGTTTTCCCTGTGAAATTGCGCAGAAGAGGACTTTTGTGGCAACGATTTCAGACCGTTACGTTACTGCTGTCGAACGCTGTTGTCAGTTTCCCCGGACTCTGGGAACCCAGAGTTACTTTCTACCCCACGTGGGAACGACCACAGGTGGCAGCCATTGGCGTGGTCTCCCTCAAACGCAGGGTGACGGGTGGACCCACGTGGGGGTGAGCAGTCAGCGAGCCCTGGGCTTCATTTGCTTCTTATCTGCGTCCAAGTGGAAGTCCCTTTACCTCAGGTCGGGGGGGAACATTTAAGTCCCGGGAGTTCAAGGTGGGGGTTTTGTAGAGATGATTTCTGACTCTTAAGGGCTTTGTTCGGGGCGTTGCTTTCAGTACCGGTCTTAAATGAAGCCAAGGAAGTCAGTCAAGATGGAAGTCGAAGGATTTGGAAATAGACACTCTTTGTCTCAGAAAGAATTCTGTTTTAAAAGTATTTTACTCCGTGTCCTCAAGAGATTACGATTCTAAGAACATTTGAGATAAAGTTGGCAAGTGCTTAGCTCCTCCGGATATTTATTTCTAGTAGATTCTAATGGTTTGAAATTCTGACCGTGATAGGGATTATCTTCTTATTATTATTTTAGAGAGACGGGGAGCACACGAGCAGGGGAGAGGGGCGGGGAGGGGGGGGGGAGAGAGAGAATCTTAAGCAGGCCCTATGCTCATCTTGGAGCCCGATGTGGGGCTCGATCCCACGACCCTGAGATCGTGACCGGAGCCGAAATCAAGAGTCAGACGCTCAGCCGACTGAGCCCCCCAGGCGCCCCTGGAACTGTTTTTTTAAAGAGATATCTGAACTGCTCACACTACCTTTGGATGTAGTTCTAATTGAGGGTATTAAACAATCTTGCTGTGTAAGCCCCTTGATGACTTTGAGCCGTCCTCTCTGATGCAAAGTCAGGAAGCGATTTTGAACTAGTCGCTAGCGGTTGGCACCCAGTCATCCGAGTGACAGGCAGCCTTCAGCTCCCAGAGCAGAGGGGTGAGGAGAAAGATGCCGGTGCTGCCGATGGGTTTTCCGAGCAGGTGGAATCAGTGGGAATAACCCGGACGCAGATGAGAGCGGTGCGGGGTTGGCCACAGCCGGGGACAGGGGCGCGCGCCGCCAGCCAAGGTGGGGGCAGAGACGAGTCACTCCGGCACAGGGGCCGACGGCTTCCGAAGCTGAAGAGAGGAGACGGAAGCATCAGGAAACAGCAGTGCAGGGAGGTGAACGGGGTGATAGAAGGGCGAAGCGGCCACTAACTGCTCGGCTGCAGAATCCCTGGAAAAGGTTCTTCGCTGTCCGCACCGCCGGAAATTGGCTGACTGTGCTCGGCGCACAGCTAAACAGGCCTTCGCGTCCTGCTCACGCCAGGTCCCGGCTGTTCATGAGGGTGCCGCGTCTGGCCCGGAGCACGCGGCGTGGAAGAACAGCTTTTTCTCGGGCCTGCCAGCTGCTGACACATTGCTAGAAAGTCGTCGTTTTTATTTTATAGAGCTTTACTAGTTGTTTCTCATGCCAAAAGTTGTTCATGTGGAGAATACAGATGTGAAGAAAGGAGAAAGAAAACCTTCTGTGATGAAACCATTGAGGATAACCACAGGTAGCTTTGGGATTGTGTCCTTCGAGTGACATCCATGTGTATATGCGTTTGAAAAGGAAGCAAAAACGGATTCATCCTGTATGTACTATTTATCTACTTAGAGCAGTTTTCCATATCATAATCACCACCACCCCCCCCCCCCCCCGAGCGTATCTGTGGTTTTTAACCCGAGTAATTTTGCTTTCGAAGCAGTTTTGATTTACCGATAGCCATGTATTGCCTCGTGTGGAATCACGTAGAAGGGCCACATGCAGAAATCAAACGTCAAGATTTGAGGCTGTGAAATGTTAATTCCTTACGAGCCGGTGCCAACTTGTAAATTGGAGACTTAGAATTAATTATTGATTCAGAAGTTCCTGTCTGTGTGTATTTATTTATTTTGAAGGATCCATTATAAAATAAAATGTTTTCCTTCCGTTTAGCCTTCTCTGGATATTCAACAAATACAAAGTACGACCCATACCAAATTAAAGCAGAAATAGCAAGTCGTCGGGATAGGGTGAGTAAAAGAGCGCTCCCACAACTAGAAGCCCTGTGTGTATTTTCACGTAGCGTTACTTCTCGTGGCTCATCTAATGGGGGTCGGTGTGCCTAACACTCATATTGTGGTAAAAATTTTTAATTTCGTGGATTATGATGACGTTTGGTTTTACCCTTCATTTTTTTTCTAACAGGAGGAGAAAAGTTTCTTTTTGAAAGCTCAGCCCATCTAACCAAAAGCCACCTGTACCCCTCTGTGTTTTCCCTAGAGCTAGGGTCCTCCTGCCCGATTTGGAAAGATTGGGTGACATCGGGGCCCGGGCTCCACGGCCTGCTTCCCGACATCAGTGGGTTGCCGGCCTTGACCCTTGGCAGCTTTAGCTTCTCCTGTTCTCCCCTGGTTGCTATATTCCTAGGGAAATCTTTCCCGCAATGGCATTTGACCAGAAGGTTCTGATGCTCCTTCCCTGGGGACACTGGAATTCTTTACGTGCTGCCCCCCCCCCCCCCCCGGTCTCATCCCTTCAGTGCCCTGCCTTGGTCGCGTGGGAAGGGGGACGGTTTTGTTGCATTTGCAGCAAATCATGGGACACGTCTTGGAAACGAAGCCTGTTGGTGTCTCATGCCCCAAACGCCAGTGTCTCTCTCAGTGCAGCGGTTCCCAAACTCTAGCGTGTCCAAGAAGAGCACCTGGGGAGTTGATTACACATGCGAGCTGCCAGGCCCACCCCCTGAGGGTTTTTTTTTATTTTTATTTTTATTTTTATTTTTTTTTTTTTCAACGTTTTTTATTTATTTTTGGGACAGAGAGAGACAGAGCATGAACGGGGGAGGGGCAGAGAGAGAGGGAGACACAGAATCGGAAACAGGCTCCAGGCTCCGAGCCATCAGCCCAGAGCCTGACGCGGGGCTTGAACTCACAGACCGCGAGATCGTGACCTGGTTGAAGTCGGACGCTTAACCGACTGCGCCACCCAGGCGCCCCGAGGGTTTTTTTTTTAATGTTTATTTATTTTTGAGGGAGGGAGACAAAGCGTGAGCAGGGGAGGGGCAGAGAGAGAGGGAAACAGAATCCAAAGCAGGCTCCAGGCACAGAGCCCGACACGGGGCTCGAACCCACAAACCGTGAGATCGTGACCTGAGCTGAAGTCGGACGCTTAGCCGACTGAGCCACCCAGGTGCCCCCACCCCCTCCCGAGTTTTAACACGGGCCTCAGGTGGATCCCCGAGAAGCTCTCCATGTGACGCACTCTCAGGTAGTGGGACCGCAGACTTCCGGCAACAGTGTTCCCACATGTGGGGTCTCGGAGTAGTAAGTAGAGGGAAGGTGAAAAACGCATTAGGCAGTTTGCTGATTGTGATGTATAAATCACTACCTGAAAAAGGAAATAGTTGCCGGTTCCACATAGGTAGGAACCTGTCGGGGACCTGGGATTTTTGTATCCAAGCGAGGCGCTTCTTCCACGCTGGCTGTTCTGTTTGCCCGTGGATGGAAATTCAGGGAGAGCCTAGGTGACCCAGCACATCGGGAGCGAATCAGGAACTTAGAGGACGATGCTAACACGAATCAGGAACTTAGAGGGCAATGCTAACACGAACAACTATAGAAACGATTTTCAGAGCTTTTTTTTTTTGGAAAAAAATATATAATTTGTCTTTAGCTTTCCAGATTAAAACGAGAGCTGACCCAGATGAAGCAAGAACTGCAGTACAAGGAAAAGGGGGTGGAGACCTTGCAAGAGTGAGTTGCCCGCGATGACAGAGGGGGGGGTTTCCTATGATTTGCTCTTGTGCTCGCCTGGTGGGTGCCTGGGTGTGCGTCCTGAAGCTTCACGGGCCTTCCGCTTCTATGCTTCTATTTCTGCTCATGTTTTCCCCAATCCTAAGCCTCGGAATCTTTCTTTTCCCTGAAGATACTTGGTTCCTTTAAGTGGAAATACCTGGGAAACAAGACCTTTATTTTACATTTATGCACATTCTCTGTAGCCGCACCGTCCAGGACCCCTGTGGATGTTTAAATTTGACTTCTAGTTCTGTTGCTTTTAGTCTCAAATTGTTTTTATTTAAATTAAAGTGAACTAAAATTCAAAATTTAGAAGCCCAGTCACCTAGCCGTATCTGAAATGCTCAGCAGTCACATGTGGCCAGTGGAGATTTTCTCTACCTCGCTGCTGTTGGCACTTTGGACCAGATAACTCTGTGCATCACAGGATATTTAGCAGCGTCCCTGGCTTTGACCCCCTGGATGCCCGTAGTACCCTCCCACCCAGTTGCGACAGCCAAAACTCTCTGTAGACATTGCCAAGTGTTCCCTGGAGGGCACACGTGCCCCCGATTGAGAGCCAGAGGGCTAGCGGTGACTGCATCGGATAGAACAGATAATTGAACATTTCCATCGTCACAGAACATCCTGTGGGGCGGTCTGGTCTACAGACCTTCCTGTTGGCGTCTTTACAATTAGAACTTGGTCCCGACTAAGAGTTTGGGGGTGGATTTCTTTTTTGTGAGCTATATTAAGCCAGCAGATTCAATGAACACAAGTTATTTCATAAATGGTGATGTTGTCCTTCTGAAAGAATTGATTTTCTTAAGAAAGAGTATTGTATGCTTACTGGTCGGTCGAGATTCAGAGCCTGGCTTCTCTTGCTGCACGTGAACACGTGCCTCACGAGACCTTCTGTGCCTGCTCTTCCCATCAGTCACTGGGGATTGTGGTAGTAGCTCAGGCTGCTATAACAAAACATCCTTGGCCGGGGAGCTTAAACAGCAGCCATTTCTTTCTCGCAGTTCTAGAGGCCAGAAGTCCAAGATCAGGTCCTGGCAAATTTGGTATGTGGTGAGGGCCTGCTTCCTGCCTCCTTGCCGTGTCTTTCCGTGGTGGTGGTGGTGGTGTGGTGAGTTCTGGTCTCTAGGGTCTCTCCTCCCCTCGTGGGGGCCCCACTCACATGACCTCATCTAACTCTCGTTGCCCCCCCACCCAGAAGGCCCCATCCCCATATACCATCACATTGGGAGTTAGAGCTCACCTTGTGAATTTTGGGGAGACACGCACCTTCAGATCATTGGGCCGAATTGTCCAGAGGGCGGTGCCAGTGCCTGCTCTGGCCAGCCTTCCGTGAGTGGCAGGGATCGTGTGGTTACTGGGCCTCGTAAGGGTGGGCAGCACGTCACTCTCTTGAATCCTGTGTGCGGACGCGGTGACAGCGTGTCAGACGGGACTGATGTGTTGCTCTTGATAGGGAAGTGATACAAATGTAAGTGTCAGACAAGCATAATTATCTCAGCCTCAGATAAAGGGTAATTGCTGGGCGTGCCCAACCCTGTTGTTTAATACTGTTCAATGTTGCGATTCATCTTCTTAATCATCCAGGATCGGTTTGGTTGATGATTTATGGGCCCATTTCTTTATGAAGGACCTATTATAGGCACCAAGGCAGGCACAATAGAAAACTGAGCTGGGTCCTCCCTGGAGCCGGGTCCTGCTTGGCTTTCTCTGGCCCTGAGATGTGGCCATGCCCTCTGCAGGCCCTGCCGCGCGGTGGGTTTTGATAATCCCATCCACACGCTTAGTGCGGCCGGGAGTCTTTAACCTTACTGTCAGCTTTTTGCTGCTCTGCCGTTTTCCAGCTGTGCACAGTCTCGTGTGATTTCAGTCTACAGTGGGAGTTCCTTTAACGAGCCCTAGTCCATATGGCTTTTTAAAAAAGTTCTGCTTAAGCAAATCAGTCCTTCTCGGTATCGGCTACTGTCGCGTTCCTCATCTTGTCCGTTTGCTACGGCGTTTCCCGGCGCGTGAATTCGTGCTCCGTAATTTTACGCATACGGCCCAGCCAGCCTCCAGATACTCCGATGCCTGCTAGGGCGCGTCCGTGTGTGCTGTGGCCACGTTTTCCTGTGTCACTTCCGCCGAAAGGCCGGATGAGAAACGAGCAGGAGCAAATAATTTCATTTGGGAGGTCTTCTACAGTTACGAGGGCCGTCTGGCTGAATCAGAGATTGATTTCATTCTTTCCTTTGGCCACCCAGGAGCTTTCTGTCATTACCAGGGAGAATCGGGACTTCACAGTGTCTCCAGATGATACCTAACTTAATGCTAGGCATCGTGCCGGCTGGAGAGCACAGCCAGTTCAGTTCTCGCTTGTAGAGCTCTGGGGAAGGTGATAGAGGTTCGGGGTGGTTCGGGAACACTGTGAGGACACACAGGACCCCCGAGCCTCAGAGGGGAGCCTTGCCCGGCACCTTTCCCTGCCGGCCCTGGCTTCTGTAGCGGGATCGCCGGCCCGGTGCCCGTCCCTCTGGCCTCCGTCCCTCCGGCCGTCTCCGTTTCTTTATGTGAACGCGCGGGTTCCATTGCAACAGCAGCCGATGACTGAGCGCTAGAAAACAAAGGTGTCGGGGCCCAGGGGGCCGAGCATCTCTAGGAAGTGAATCCATCGCTTGTGGTCGAACTAATTTCAACAATAGGAAGAGGTGGCCTCGCTGTCTCCAGGTTTATTGGGTGGCGAGCAGCCAGGGCAGGCAGAGCTGTGACTTCACACCTGCGGCCGGAGCGGAGTATGGGTCGTGCTCCTAAGAAGAGAAGGGCCAGCGCTCTTTGTCTTTGCTTTCTGCTTTCCTTAGCAAGGTCTCCGTTGAGGAGTGGTGATGGTAAACGTGTCCCTGCGAAGGAGACAGTCTTCACCCCCTTCCAGAGCCCGTGAGGATGCCCGTGCTCCCCAGTGGAGGCTGGGAGAAGGTTCTGGACCTGGCCTCGGCCCTGGGGGACTCACTGCGGCTTTCCAGGTCGAGCCGCCTGGAGAGGTGGCTGCATTGTCACTACAGGCTCAGTCTGTCCTCACGGGAAGGACAGAAAACACAGGCACTCGTGCCATGCTTTACCTTTCTTCGCAAGCGAAAACTAAGCCGATAGCCTTCCTCTGAGTATACACGCTACGCGGGAGACGGAAACAGCCTCGTTCTCTTTCTGGTATTGAGGATTGACTCTTAAGTTTCCATCGAATCCTGCAGATTGGCATTATTATTAAGGACATTTGGGGAACCTTCTGGAAGCATTGATAATGGGATCGCCTCACCCCTAATACACGAGCTGTTGTACGCGAAAGGGCTTCTCGGATGTTATTACCAGCATCGATTTAAGCCAGAGACCCTAGCTTTTCCTCCAGAAAATTTTCTGCTGTTCTTGCTTCCCAGAATATCCAGTGTATTCTTTTCCAGAGCACCTCGCCAGGAGTTTAGCCGCTTATAACATTTTAAACTCTTACTTGTTTATCTTGGTGAACTTTCCTGGCTAACAAGGAAATCCATCATTATGCTTGGGTCCAAGTGAGGAAAAAAGAACCTTTTGTATTTTTTTTTTCAGGTCTGTGTATGTTGTTAATTTCTGTAAATGGGAGCTGGCCACGAACACCATCCTGGGTTAATGATAGAATAGGTAGTGCCTGTGTGGGAGCGTGTGCGTGTAATGCATATAAACTTTTAACGATGGAAAACGTCAGGCGTACACAGGAGCGGAGAGAATAGTATCATGGAACCGTCCTGTGGCCTTGACCACACTTCGGCAAAAGTCACCGCACAGGGGCCGGTCCTGTTTTGTCCGTCACCCTGCCGCACCCCTGAGACCCTCGCTGCCTTACGGAAGCAAATCCCAGAACCCTTTTGAGTCCATAAATGGCTCTTCTGAAGTTACGGATCCCTTTTGAAAACGTAGCTACAACACCTGTTCCCCACTTAACAGTCCTCTCGTAACATCGTCCCCTCTCCAGCACGTTTCCCGTTTCTCTGTTTCGTTTGGTCCAGGTTTGGAGAAGCCCCACACGGTGTGTTTGGTTGGTGTGTCAGTGAATCTCTACACCCCTGCACTTTTTTTTCTTTCCTTCTGACGACTTATTCATCGAAGGAACTAATTCGCTTGTCCTGTAGAATGGCCCTGATACTGGATTTTGCTGCTTTGGCCCTCGCGGGCTCGCTTGACACGTTCCTCTGTCCCTTGCTACTTGTGCAAACTAGTGTCATTAGTCTGTGAGGCTTGATCTGATTTGAGTTCAGGTTCTCTTTCTTTTTTTTCCCAGGGGGAGGGGGAGGGGCTGGGCTGGGCAAAGTCCCATTTCCTGGGATGCGGAGATTGTTGGTGGGTCCTGGCATCGTCAGCCTCATTCGCCCGTTTATAACGTTCCCCATCAGCTTTACACCTGCTGCTGTGCCCGTGTGGGTAGGAAGGCGTTCAGGATAAGTTCCCGAAAGTGGGTTTGCTGGGTCAAAGGGTAAATGCCCTGGTCGCGTTAGGAGATGTGGCCAGATCCCTCTCTTTACCACGTTGCCTCCCCGCCACTGACAGGTGAGTTTCTGTTGCCACGGCTGTGCCGACAGAATGTGTTGTCGCGCTTTCGCGTTGTTGCCAGGCGCAGAGGCGGGAGAGAGTATCTCGGCGTGGTTGTCATTTGAATTTCTCTGGAGGGTCTTGCTAAAAGTCAGACGATCAGAGCAGCGTTTACGGGTAACGGAAGTCTTTTTCTAGAAAACTTGAGCTTTTCCAGTGAAAAGGCGGCTGCGCTCCCTGCCCTAAAGTTTCCGAAGGGTGTTTGGGAAAATTATCTTAATGTAACTTGTTACTCCCCTCCAGGGGCAAAGGCGGAGGGCTCAGGAGTGGCATGTGCACAGCTCCCCGAACGGGTGATGTACAAGAATGCGCTGAGTGTGCCAGTGGGTGTGGGAGAGTTCCTTCTCTAGTTATTCTAGATCTCCTGGAGATCTGGAACGTACCTCGTGTTAGATTCCCAGTTGTCCTGCAGCCAGAAAGCTCATTTAACGTTGCTTCACCCTGAGCTTCCCACGCTTACGTGCCGTTGAAGCCTTTTTTTCTACCGAGACACCCGTGAGGTCCCCGAGAGCTGGTGTGACAGCCCGAGACGCTTTGGCAGGGGGCACTGTCCTGCCCACCTTTTTACCACCCGTTGTTCTTGGTGTGCCGTTATCACACCTGACCCCCGTTCCCTTCTCCCAGCTTCTAGCACGGTGGCTGTTACGGCTCACCGTTCTTACGCTGTGGCCGTGGGGACTTTTCAAATGCTGTCTGTGCTTGTGGTTCTCCGGGGCTTTCTCTCTCACTTAGAATACAGTCTCCTGGATGATCTGGCCCCTGTCCTGACCTCGTTTCCCCCAGTGTCACCCCCACTCCTCTGTGTCTACCCCCTGACCACCCTGCTGGCTCTCCCCACTGGAACTTGCAGCCCCCTGTCCCCGGAACACTCTTTCCCCCAAATTCTACTTGCCTGCCTGTTCCCTCCTTTCTGTAGTTTTCTGGACAAATGGTGTCTTGCCAAGACCCTTGGCTGACCACTGGACCTAAAAAGGAGCCCTTTCCGCCACACTCTGTCCCGGAACCTGGCTTTGTTTTCCTTAAAACGCCGATCGCTGCCTGCCCTAATGATTTATTTTTTGTGGTCTCTCTTCTTGACTCGCATCGTGCCACATGGGAACAAGGACTCTGCCTTGTTCCCTGCTGGGTCCTCAGGACCCAGACGCTTCAGGCACAGGGCAGGGCTGAGTGGCACGAGTGGACCCGGCCCTGGGTGCCGTGCGGAGTGGCTGATGTCGCCGCTCCTGCCCGCTGGGAGCTGTGACGCGGTTCGCGTCACTGCTGGACACTGGCACCCTCTGGGCCGCCTGGACCACCGGAGGACTGTGTACATCGGCCCGGTCACCTTCTTATTAACCGCCCTCCGGCACTACCTTGTCGTCTACGCGCCGTGCTCTGTTGTGTTTTAAGAAATCCTGTTCCTCATTCCTGCTGTTGACATCACAGAGAGGGGCTCACGAAATATTCCAACGACCAGTTTCCAGGGGGCACATTCTTCGCCACGGGGTACCGTTTTCTCTTCGAGCCTCGTAATTGCTTGATGAACGTCTTCCCGTTTGGGCGGTGTGCGCAAAGTGAAAGCCACGTGTCTCAGACAAGAGTGACTGCACGCTCCCGAGCAGTCTGTACTAGAAGGACGCGGTATTAGATATGGGAATGAGCGTTCTCTCTCCAAGGGGATTTAGCGTTTTCACAAGAGAATGGGATCGTTCACAGTTGGAACAGGCTGAGGCCGACAGTTTCCCAGTAACGTAGCCCGTCAGGTACAGCCCGTGCGGAAGCCCGGCACCGCTCAGGTAACTGGAAAGCGTGCAGCAGCGGGGCGGAAACAAAAAGAACATTGTTCCTGGTCGCGGGACAGGTCTGCTGCTGCACACAGGCCCTGCTGTTGATAGAAAGCTGCCGGAAGCTGTCTGAGGTCCCTTCAGGGCCCCTTGCCAGAGCCGGTGATGTAAAAGGTGGAGTCGTAACAAAACTCCTCATTCTTTTGGGTTGTAATGTGTGGTATTAACATGGAATATCTTCAGCAGCCTGGCAGCCCTTTTCTTCCAGGCTGTGGGTTGAAGGAGCCATTTGGTTTTGCGTTTGCCGGTGCGGTTCTCTTGACGTCTTAAATCCAACAACAGACACGGAAACCAGGGTAGTAGGAGGTGGAGGTTCATAGATGCTCTGAAATGCCTTCTCACCCGTACTGCTGTCATCGCCTGAAGCTGCACCTTCTCCTTTTCCCTCTAACCCTTTCTTTCAAAAGGAGACCCTGGAGGGCACCGGTTTACTTTGGGACCACATCTGACTGGCTGTGGGGGTGGCCTTCGGCTGTGACACAGTGTGAATTTGGAGGCCTTGACTCTGAGCGTATTGCTAGCCCAGTGATGAAGAGGCTGAGAGCCGGTGTGAGCGGCCCTGGTGTGAACTTCACCGTGCCTCTTACTGGCTGCGTGACCCTGAGCAAGTCACTTAACCTCCCCAGAGGCTGCTTCAAGACGTTGGAACGTGGAGACTGTGGTCTGGGTACTGGATTTTTTTTTTTTACACTGTGCCTCAGTCCATTTGGGCTGCTAAAGCAAAATACCACAGACTGGGTGGCTTATAAACAATAGAAATTTATTTCTTAAAGTTCCAGAGCCCGGAAGTCCCAGATCAAGGTGCCAGCCTGGTCGGCCTCTGTGTAGCCACCGTCTTGCTGTGGCGTCACAGGACGGAAGGGGCAGGGAGCTCTGTGGGGGTCTCCTTTATTAGAGCACTGATCCCACCGATCCCAGTCATGGGGGCTTCTCCCTCATGACCTCATCGCCTCCCAAAGGCCCCACCTCTTAACACCATCCCCCTGGGGGTCAGGATCCCAGCATGTGAAGGCGGGTGCGTAAACATTCAGATCATAGCACCGGGCGTCCTAACTTAAGTTTTTACCTTTTGTTGACAGTTACCACTTTTCTGTCATTTTATTTGAGATGTATCCGCACTCTCTTGGGCTCTTGATTAAAATTAAAAAAAGAAAAAGACAGTTCCTTGGCAGTCACGGATGTTACGATCTTCTTTATGAAATGGAGTATATTGGTATTTTAGAAAATACCAAATCACTGACCACATCCTCTGAATTTGACCAAAGTTCTAGAGGGAATTGGAGCAAAGGGAGAAAACTCCCAAAGAAATGAATTTTGCAGATGGGAAGGAAGGGGTTTCCTACCCTTTGAAGTTTTTATTAGATGAAATTTATCATCGTTGAAAAATGGAAGCGGTTGGGATTCTGTGAAGCCTTGCCTGCCCTTAGAAAAGCATATGGGACCGACCTTGGCCGCTCTGAGCAGGAGTATGCCTGTGAGATCAAGGGGGCAGCACTGTACTTGGCGATCCGACACAGGCTTGAGAATTGGGAGACGTGGGTTCGAAACACTGCGGCTCTGCTGGATCTTAGCTTGTCATCTGGGGCCGCGGAGGTCATCTCTCTGAGCCTCAGGTTTTTCATTATAAAATCTGAGAGGGTTATGCTTCCCTCATAAAGCTGCTGAGGGGACTCAACGAGGTGACAGACGCCAAACGTGCAGGAAGACCCTGGTGCCTAGTAGGTGCTTGGCACGTTCAACTATTGTAATGTACTAGTTCTATAATTATATAGTGTAATCAAATAATATGTACCGGATAGAGTGTTTACCTAAGGTTATATTTGCATAATACATAATGACCCTTTTAGATGATTGTATGTTCTGTTCTATAACATTAATATTGACATACAGTTGTGAAATATGATGCACAATACAATAATGGTATATAACTGTTTTTAAATAACAGTATTCTCTCTGAAATACCAGGACTTCAAGATCATGTTCCCTAATAGCTTTCGCACTTTTTTAACAGCGGAATCTTTTTCCTTTCCCTTTCCTGCACATGACATCTTCTATGGAACCAACCAGAATGTCTGAGACGGAGCAAAGGGGAGGTGCTCGCTGAAGCAGGGGTGAGGGTCCTCGAGCCCTAGACGGGCCCTCCCTGTAGCCGCTCCTGCTCCCCGCGCCGGACACCCTTGGCACAGAGCGGAGACAGCTGTTCTAGGCCAATCTGCATTCTTTTCGAGGTCCCAGAGCCACTTGGGTAATAGCCAAGGCCAGAGCGCAGGTCCGTGGCCTTGAAGTTGAACTTCCGTTCTCCCAGGTGCTGTGCAGCGTCCGCCGGCGGCATGAATTACGGGGCTGCCGATCCCTCTTCCTGAGGGAATTGCGGCCTGTTTTCCTGGGTGTGGCAGCCGTTCCCATCATGGGGCCTGCCTTGACGGGCTGCTGGCTCAGCCCCTGGGTTTACTGATGTGATGGCCACGCGCAGGCGTTCTTGCTACTGAAAGCCGTAAGGAAGTCACAACACTTACGTATAAAGCTGGAGCTGACATGCGTAGGGTCTCACATCACAGCCTTAGCGCCGGGAGCGTGTGTCTGTACTTCTGTGGCTGTTTGATTAGCTTTGATTTTCAAGCACTTGAAAACATTGTGCTCGGTGCAGTGGAGTTCATTTCTCCACGGGGGTGTCGGCGTCAGGCGAGGATCTATTTGCTGCGTTTTTCGTTCTGGAGCAGTCGACCTGGTTAGCAGAGGCGCTGGGCATTGACTGTTACAGGGAAGTCAGACTTGCCCGGCCTTGGTGTTTTGTCTGAGAACGATGGAACCCTTCTACCGACTTCATGAGCCTCTGCGGGTTGTTGGCTGTGACATTAAATGAGATGTATTGGAAAGCCTTTTATCAGAGGATCGGTGCCAGGAGACCCTGTTACGTAAGCGAGTCTGGCTCTTCCCTGCAAGAAAAACCGGGCCACTGCTTCGGCGGATGTGGCGCTGTGAGGTGGACGGCCTCTTATTTCCGCCCTCTATTGGAGACCCTTGGTTCTCTGGAGAACAGCTGAAATGGGAAAACGCGTGGCCAGGCCCTGCTGGGATGGAAGCGTGTCACCCCTGGATGGGTGGGGGCCCGTGGCGTTGACTCCGTGAAAGAGAACTCAGGGACAGGTTTTGTAAATACGTGATTTGCAGCTGATGCAGTGCCGGCAGTGGCCGTGGAGCCCTGAAGCCCGGTTCCAAAGGGAGGGAATGGCTTCCTGCCTTGGTGTATTTGTCCTTCTCTTATTCCAAGGGTCGTGAGAGCTCAGATCAACTCCGGGCCTAAAGAACCAGAGTTGGTGAATTATTTACTTTTTCTCCCATGAATACACAGATTCAGTGTTATCCTGACGATAATAATAATCACCGCTAACATCACACGCCTGGCCTTTCCTCATTAAGTGGGGGAAACGTGAACCTGAGGTTTACAGAGGCCAAGCCGCTTGCCCAGGGTCCCGCTGTAGTGCTGCAGCGTCACTGGTCCTCACCAGTGTGCCAGGATGCTTTCGTGAGCGGAAAACAGGCGAGTTTGGGCTGGTCGTTAAGGATCCAGATTTTCCGGTAACGTGGGGAAGAACGGTGTCGAACCGGAACCTGCGTAATGGTGGGTCTGGAATCTGAAAGGCATGCTAACTACTTTCAAGCGGCGGAGTTCGTGCCCCTTTCTGGATCAGAGTATTCCAACTGCTTTAGCCCTGCGGGTTTCCAAGCCTCAAGACTTAGGTAAGGGAGGCGAGACAAAGGACGTGCTGTATGCGGGAGGCGGCCTGCTTTGTGGAGGCCAGAGCCAGGCCTAGTCTCTCGGTCAGCGCTCTGTTTCCACCACCTGGAAGCAGGCCTTGTGTGCCTGGGGGCGGCCTGGCTGGAAGGAAGGAAGGGAAGGATAGAAGGAGGGAGGGAGGGAGGGAGGGAGTTTGGATGGATGGATGGAAGGAAGGATGGATGAATGGATGTTTGGATTGAAAGAAAGAACTGAGGAGGTGAGTAGTAAGGAGAAAGAGAGAGGGAGATCAGAACGAGAATGAGATGGAAGAAGGTAGCGGAGACAGAGTTTCCAATTTTATAGAAGGCATCGCTATTAAAAGTTCACAACATTTTGCTGTTTCCCATATGCTCTCCTTGCACACAGATGTCATTCGTATGTTTATTTAATAGACAGTTTTGACCGCTAACCCAGATGCCGGGGATAAACAAGTAAGACATAATCCCCCTCTCAGAGAGGAGTTTACCATCTCAGGATATTACTTAAGCCAGTGTTGTTGCCTGATCATTAGTAGAGGTCATGGGAATCCTGATTCGAAGGTCCTCACCTGCACTGGATGTTCCTGGAGCAAAGGAAACCGTCCACCGGCCAAGGCTCATCTCTGCGTGTTTACCGCAAGCAAGAAAGGTTTTATGGGATCTTTATTTCTCTTTGCCACAACGCTTTTAACCGTTTCCCACCTTTCTGTAAAGCTTTTGAGTTATGTTGTTGTTGTTGTTGTTATTGTGTAATGGAATGTTATAATCTCTTATTTTTATTTTTTAACCAGGATTGATCGTAAGATGTCAAGCACTCACACCAACTACAAGCTGGATGAGGCACAGGCCATAATGAGTGAGCTCCGGACCATCAAGAAAGCCATTTGCACAGGCGAGAAGGAGAGGCGGGACCTGATGCAGGTAGGGGCCTGGCACTCTTCAGATCCCATGTCCGTTCGTCTGCCTGCCTACGCGTCTGTCTTTTATTTAAAATTTTAGGAAAATATGTACTTACCGTATATATTATGTTATGTATGTATTATATATGCAATCCATACATTTTTAAATACATGCATATATAATACATGTATGTGTATATATGTTCTTTATGTGTGTATATTTATGTATACTGTATATTAAAATGTTTTCAAATACGGGTATTAGTTATTCCTAGGGCCGCCATGACAAAGGAGCACACACTGGCATAGAACAACAGAAATTTATTCTCCCAGGGTCTGGTGGCCAGGACGCCAGAGTCACGGTGCCGACGGGGCCCTGCCGTCTCTGAGGCGGTAGGGGAGGATCCTTCCTCACCTCTTCCAGCTTCTGGCATTCCTTGGTATCCCTCAGCTTGTAGCTGCATTGGTCCAGCCTCTGCCTTCCTCGTCACCTGGTGCTCTCCCTGTGTCCCCGCATCTAAATGGTCTCCTCTTACAAGAGTGCCAATCACTGGATTAGAACCCATTCTAATTCCGTAGCACCTCACCTTAACTTGATTCCGTCCGCAAGGACTCGATTTCCAAAGCAGCCCGCATTCCCAGATTCTTAGGACTTGAACGTAACTTTCTGGAGGACACGATTTAAGCCACAAAAATGGGTGATGCCTATTGTTCAATAATCAAAATAATTTTGAAAGTCTATGACGACAGGTCTTGCTGTTGCCTCATTCGCTTGTCTCCTGTAACTACTTTTATTAGCTTCCCGTATACCCGGCTAGTGTTTATGCAGCCGCGGGAGAGTGTGAACGCGTGTTCAGCCATCCTCACGGGGAGCTAGGACTATGCCTGCTGCTCCCCTGCCCCGGCTTCCTCACCTAACGATAACACCCTGTCTCTTTTTCCGCATCTGTCCACCACGCGCCGCTTCATTCCCTGACGTGGCCGCGAAGTACCCTACTGCGTGCGTACGTTTCAGTTCCGTGGCTGCCATCAGTGGAGCATTATATCGTGTTCTTTTTTGTTCCTCGCGCTTCTGTAGATGTTGTTATTTTTAGAAAAAGCTTGAGTGTTTGCAAACGGGTGCGCGCTGGCCTTTTTGCTTGATGCTCGGGTGCTTTCAGATGTTTCTGTTACGGCTTTCATTTCGTGTTCCACACACTGAGTACCTAGTAGGCACCGGTCTAGATTCCGCAGAACGTAGGGCATAGAAGGGCACGTGAAGCAGAGCTCAGACTCGTAGGCCAAATGAGACAGGTGCACAGATAGCTGCCTTCCATGGCGGTGCTTCCTGAGGTCAAGGATCCAAGAGACTTGTCCCCACAGTGGTCACTGAGTTGCCCATTCCCGGGCCCTGCCCCGGGCCTACTAGATAAGGCTCTGGAGGTGTGGCCCACACATCTGTATTTTCACACGCCCTCTCCAGGTCACGAAAGTAAATGATCGACGGTTAGATTGTCTCCGAGCACTGGTAGCAAGAACAGCTACTGCCATTTACTGAGGCCTCTGAGTGCGGTGTCGGACAAGGTGCCGTATGGATGTCACCCATCATAACGTGAGCCTAAACCCCAGGGGCGAACCAAGCGGCATTTCGCCACGGGGGCTTGGAGGCTCTGCCCCTGGAGGTTGCGCTAACTGCTCCGCACTGGCCGATCCAGGCGTGCAGGGTGGGGGCGACCGCCCAGTTGCCTCGAGTGGGTTCCCCACTTTCGAGGCTGGAGATAGAATTTCTAGAAGAAGCTTCAGACCCCAGCATCTTCTCTGAGACGCTCCTGGGAGAGGCATGGGGAACGTCCTCTCTAGTAAAATCAAAGAAGTTGTTCTGTCTTTCTTTTATGAGCTTAATGGTACCGGCCCATTCCAAGATGCCTTTGTCTAGAGCCAGAACCAGCTACGTGTGTTATACCGCTCCTGCGGGTCCTGGTGTCCACAGCAATGTCTGCTGAAGATAAAAACGTTCAAAAGTCTTCTAAAAACTTGTAGAAAATCTCATTGCTCTTTGACTTGCACCCAAAGGGGTTACGTGTGCCAGAAGACATACTCTAGTTTTTGGCCAACTGACATCACGTGAGATGACTCTTGGTCATGTACAGTCACCTGAAAAACCAGGTTGTGAAAATACGTAAACATCATCTGGGAGTGGTTTTGCTTCTGTGTGGTTTATCAAAATCTCGAGGTGGCATTCATCTCAGACTCATTTATTGATAGAACGTTTTGGATGGCAGTGCTCCCCCCTTTTATTGAGGTACAGATGACAAAATTATATAAACTTAAGGTATACAACCTAATGATTTGATGTACATATATAACCTGGAATGATTACCACGATAAAGTTAGTTAACACATCCACCGTCTCACATAGGTACCGTGCGTGTGTGTGCGTGTGTGCGTGTGTGTGTGTGTGTGTGTGTGTGTGTGTGTGTGTTGAAACACGCTGTGTTTCCTAAAGAAGAAAAACAGTAACAGTGGTACCCCGGCAGTTGTCTACGTTATCCACATGCTGGCAGGGGGACTCGGTCACAGGGGGACGTAAATGACGAAGAATTGTATTAAAGGTGCACGTGGCGGTAGACTTGGCTTCTCCACCTGGTGGGGGAGGGGTGGGGTGGGCCAGCGCCAGGGGCGGCCCTCAGCGGGAAGGGAAGCGTCACCACCTCTGTTCAGGCGGCTCGTTTCCTTCTCTTCCAGAGCCTGGCCAAGCTGACCGACGGCTTCAGGAATAGCTTTTCTCTCACCGACCCTCTGCCGGAGTTCCCTCACAATCCAGGTGTGCTTGGCGATTCTTTACCTCAGCAGTTCTGCGACGCTGGGTCTCAGACCGACATCGTCGGAGAGGTATGCCAGGAACCGGGGGCTGGGGTGGAGGGGAGGGCCGAATGTGCCAGGAGAGGAAAGAGCCGCCTTCGCGGTGCCGTCACTCGTCACTCGTTTGTTTTCCTCTGCCACTTTCTCTTCAGAGATGTTTTGGCTTTTGTGCCATTGCGTTGGAGGAAAAAAATCCAGCTGTGAAGGTCCCGGGGCCTGGAAGGCAATCGAATTGCTTATTACCTCTCTCCTTGTGATTCTTTAAAATGGCAGAATCCTTTTGAGAATTGAATTTAGGTGTGTTTTTAACAGACATATGATATCTTACAGCAGGGATCAGCTAACTTTTTCTGTAAAGGCCCAGATAGTAAATATTAAATTTTTTTTTAATGTTTATTTACTTTTGAGAGAGAGAGAGAGAGACAGAGCGTGAGCAGGGGAGGAGCAGAGAGAGAGAGGGAGACACAGAACCTGAAGCAGGCTCTAGGCTCCAGGCTGTCAGCACAGAGCCCGATGCGGGGCTCGAACTCGGGAACAAGATCGTGACCTGAGCCGAAGTCGGACGCTTAACCGACTGAGCCACCCAGGCACCCCTAGATAGTAAATATTTTAGACCTTTGCCATAACTATCCAACTGTGTTGTTAGAATGCAAAAGCAGCCATAGGCAGTGTGCGAACAAATGGGCAGGGCTGTGTTCCAATAAAGCTTTATTTTTAAAAACAGGATTGGATCTGGCCTGCGGGGGCCATAGTTTACCGATCGTTGGCTTCGCCCAGTGATTTTCCGAGGCTTTGTGGCTGTAGCACCCTTGGGTTATACTTTGATGCTATTTCTTATTCTTCTAAAAGAATGTCAGGAAATTGAATTGAATCAAAATTAATTTTGGTTGGGACTTGGAAGAATTTCATAAGGCCCCTTTTGGCAATTAGTGAAGCCTTGAGTTAGCCACAAAAACAAAGTTGGCAGTCATCATCTGAAGCAGGGTGGTGAATGCTTAAAGACACTCCTGTTGTAATGTTATTGAGTGAAGTTTATTACAAATGGAAAACAAATTGAAAAAAAAAAGATGGCTTCTTTTTCTTAGAGCTTATTAAGTAAAGATGAGACATCAATGGAATGTGGAATGCCCTCCCCAAAATTACATAAAAGGAAACAAGGGGAAAAGACCATTGACAAAAACTCTGGGTTTTAAATAATTAACTTAATATTTTGAAATTTAGGCAAATAGTATCTCTTTGAGAGTGCTATGGTAAATAATGACTCTTTGTCCTGGACGTCCCAGAACAGCCCTATTTTCAATTTTCCCCTCCTTGCTTTTAAAAGTCTGCGTAGACGTTTTTGACCAGGCAATTTTGGTTTTAAAGGATAGGGTCACCATCTATATAAAGACACACAGAAAAGAATCTGTAAGTCAGAAATGCCTGCTATTTTTGCCTGAAGGGTTTGGTGTGCAGGAAAGAAAGAAGTACAAGACTCATTGAATTCCATGAATAATTGCCGTTATCATAGGGTAGGATTAGAATTTAGAGATTCGACTAGTTTGGAAGAAACAAAGGTTCTCTAATGATTAGGTAAGACTTTCTGAAAATATCAGGTGGGGAGTGGCTGGTCATGCCGTTGCAGTAACTCAAGGAGTAAATTGTTATCGTTTGTGAGTTTACTGGGGCTGGCCCTGGACTGACCGCTTCATGGCTGTTACCTTATTAGTTGTTTCCATATACTTTTGATAGACGAGGGGATCAGGTGCCGAGTCAGCTAAGGTCATGTAGCCAGGGCTGGCTGGGTTTGAATCAACATTTCTGATGTCTAAACCCCTGTTTATATCATGTCGTTATAAAAAAGGATATTGAAAGGCCGTAATTGGATTGGTGGGCTATTACTGCCTAACAGATTACTCCAAAATGTAGCATCTTAAAACATCACACTTCGATTATCTCAGACTTCTACTGTGGGTCAGGAGTCTGGGTGGGCCCTCTGCTTCAGCAGCTCTCACGAAACTGCAATCAAGGCATCGGCCAGGGCTGCAGTCTCATCCAAGGACTTGACTGGGGAAGAGGCCACTTTGAAGCTCACGTGATTGTTGACAGGATTCACTTCCCCACGGGTCGTGGGACAGAGGGTTTTGCTTCTTTGCCGTATGGACCTCTCTGGCACCATAGCTTGCTTCATCAAAGTGTGCAAGCTGAGAGAGTCTGCCAGCAAGATGGAAGTCACTGTCTTCTGTAACCTGGTCACAGAAATGGCTTCTCATAATCTCTGTTGTATTCTATTGGTAATCATGGCTCTAGAGCACTCTCAAGGGGCTCACACGTGGGGCAAATCCCAAGAGGTGGAGACTACTGGGCACCATCTTAGACGTCTGCGTACTTGGCTTAGTTATCAATTTGGGTCATCAGTTTTGTGGGATGGGTGTGGACATAATCGGCTATGCTTTTTGACCCCAGGACTTTGCAAACACAGATGTATATACACGCTGCAGGCCTAATGCCGGGATTCGACAGTTGGGGTACATGCTACGTAGGAACTGTGAAGCAGGAACCTGCTGAATCCATTGGGTCGTAGGTTTTTCCTTTTTTGACCAAGATGTCCATTTTGTTCTCAAAGAAGAGTGCAAAAACAGAGCTTAGAGATCTACAGGAGTATCAAGAACAGGTTGAAGAAATATCTGTTGGTCTTGATGATGGGTCAGCTGCAGGAGTCTCCGACAAACAAGGTGGTGAGGTGACATGTAGCTCGTTTCCAGCGTAGATGGCTTCTGGAGATGTGACGTCAAAGCATAGGAGTGTGTGTGTGTGTGTGTGTGTGTGTGTATTGAGGAAACCGTGGGGAGGCTGTAAAATGTGTAAAATTATGACACATCTCATCGGAGAATGCCCAGCCCCTCATAAGGCATTTCTTCCATCTCGCCATTCGAGACGATGAAGATAAAGACATTCCTATTGATGTGTATCAACACTGGTATCGATAAATTCATCACTAATCATTCAGATAGAATATTTTCAAATATTTGCTGACATGACGTTATTTAAAAAAATGATTTGGAGGCTATGGTCTAGTTAAGGTCAGATCTACAGAGAGGATCAATTTAATGAATTGGTGTCATAGATTTCCAGGAATGAAAGAAGTGACCAAGGTGAGCTACGATTACCTCCCATACAGGTCTTTTTTTGTTTTGTTTGAGGAATTTGTTTTGTTCGGTGTAATTGGTAAGAAAATAAGAACAACTAATGATCATGTCAGGGCACCACATTTCAATTCTAACTCCTAAGGTGATGTGCCCCGATCCAGGCTTTTCCAGACCTTGCTTTATTTCCTTTTGACCTTGAGCTCTTTAACATGCCATGTGACACTAGAAGGAGTCCTGTAGCCCATGCCTAACACAGCTAAGTCCGTCGTCTTCCGATCGTGTGACTTCTCAGAACATCGTTATTCTGCATTTATTGAAGAATGACAAAATGTACTGTACAAAGTGGGACGGACGTTTATGCCTTTGTATCAACTTTTACTAAGGAATTCCCTATTTTGTTTTTTAAACTTAATTTGTTGTTAAGAATTATACAATAGATGAACACACTTCCACTGTTAAAAAATACAAACAGACCCACCAGTGTTTGAAAAGCAGAGCTTCCCAGCCCCACGCCCAGCTTCTAGCAACCAGAGGTGACAGCTAAGTATTATTTGGTGTGTTTCCTTCCAGACCCTTGAAAAGGGGACATTTGTTTTCTTTTTTGAGAGAGAGAGAGAGCGATCAAGCACGAGTGGGGGAGGGGCAGAGAGAGAGAGAGAGAGAGGGAGGGAGAATCCCAAGCAGGCTCTGCACTGTCAGCACAGAGCCCGACGTGGGGCTCAAACTCACAAACTGTGAGATCATGACCTGAGCTGAAGTCTGATGCTTAACCGACAGAGTCCCCCCAGGCGTCCCGAAAAGTGGAAATTTAAAGACAAAATAAGATCTTCTTCACTGTTGCTAAAAGTTGAAATGAATTTTCTATTTTGAAAATATGTTTTAATATGTTTCCCCCCCCCCCCCTTTTTTTTTTCCTTCTGTTCCGGAAAGTTTGTCTTTGATGATAAGACAAGACTTGTAGACCGAGTCAGGCTTAATTGGCAGTATGAGGAAGCCAGAAAGAGGTAAGAAGCTCCTTTTTCCAATCTTGCCTTCTGCTTCCTTCCTTTCTCCCATGGAAAGAGGTTTTGTGGAACTCCAGTGTGGGATCGTCCACTTTTTCTCAGAAAGCAGTGTCTGATAGAATATAAAATCAAAGATCTTCCTTTCTGTGGAAGCTTCCTAATACCCACAACAGAATTTCATATGCATTTAAAATGTGAAACGGTCACTCTTGTGAACAGTTATAAAGCCATGATTTAATAAAGACAGAGACACCCGGCTCCCGCCCTCCCTGCCTTCCCACCAAGGCTTCAACACAATCGCCTTGTCTTTTATATGTGCCCTTTCCGACTCCGTAGGTTAATGGAGAAAGCCACGCATCTTGGTTTAAAAGACGGGTTAATAAGGACTAGGTCAGCACGCACTGGCGGCCCCCGGTCTGTTTGGATTTCGATAGAACCGAAGCGTAGCCACTTTCGTTGACCTTTGCTGTAAATCATCTGCCCTCTGAAAATTGAGACTCGACCCTGTCTGTACATTTTCAAAATTCATCTTTCTGTCCCCCTGTCCCAGTCCTAACCGTAGCCAGGGGCAGGATTGAGAGGCAGCGTGCAGTCCTCACAGGCAGGCAGGGTTTTTAGCACATCATACCCTTCCCCATGTCCCCAGGACCCCGTTTTCTATATTCTGACCCTGCCGTGGCTTTTGTGTCCTCTTTTTAGACACTTTCTCTCTTTTGTGTCTTTTGAAAAGAGCCTTAAAACCAAATCATTTCCAAATCTGTGCTTCGGAAAGCTACAAAGCATATCGTTTTGAAAAAAGTTTCTTGAGTCACATGCGAACTGTTTTCTTGGAGGGCGGGGGAGAAGGAGCGGAATGCCCGGTGGGATGAGGGAGTCCTTTCTGGAAGGGAAATAGTTGGGTCTGCTCGATCGACTGTATCATTCCTGATGTCTGGTAATCCACTTGGTCGCCTTTGTAGAAAATGTAAAAATAGCAACCAAAGCAGATCAGATGACTCCCCTGCTAGAGGGCCTGACACGGGCCCTCTGTTTGCTCGGAGCTCTGACACCCGGCTCTCCCTGGCTTCCCCCCTCGCATGTGCAGTGGGCTTTATGTTTCCACACGGACTGCCGCCAGATCCATTCAGCCGTGCTGCTGGGCTCCGTGGCCGTATTGTCCATCTACCGCGCGTTCCTGCTCTTGAGCTCGCTGCCGACTGTCAGGGGCTGTTGTCCCCGTGGAATGTTCCTCTGCTCATTCCTGCATGTTTCTACTGGACTGCGCAGTGTGGGTGCTTGGCATTTGCTGCGCTGTTTTAAAATGCAGAAAATAGAAGGTTGCTACACTTAGGAACTTAATTGTTACGTGCTTTGCTGTGACATTTTCTCAACATAGCAAGTGATTTTTTTTGTTTTCTAGAGATAGCATCGGTACACAGGGAGTCACCTTTTAAATGTTGAGATAATACATTTGGGCGAAAAGGCAAGTATTTAAGGCAGATATGCAGGGGAGGACACTGCATTTCATCAATATCTTTTAAATGAAAGTAATATTTCAAGGTTGCCAGAACCTTGTTAGGAAACGCACTGCAGCTATGGGGGTGGGGGGTGGAGTCCTGCCCTGGGTGCTTCAGCCTTTGTGGGACAGTGAGGGCTTCTTGGGAACGCCTTTCTGGGCTGCACTGGCACCGTTTACGCGAGGACCTCCTGGGCTGGCTTGCACGAGCGCTGCCTGTCTTCCCTCTAGCACAGGGGTTCCCAGCTCGGGGGCGGGGGACCCTTTACCCCCAGGGGACTTCTGGCCCTGTCTTGAGGCATTTGTGGTTGTCACGACTGTGGGGGACCTGCTATCGACATCCAGTCGGCGGGGCCCAGGCCTGTCACTCCATCATCCTATGGCGCACGGGCCGGACCCACACAAAGCATGATCCCTGCCGTGTGTCCCCAGTGCCGAGGCCAAGAAACCCTTCTCTGTGCTGGAGGACTGCGATGTCTTAGCGGGGCCACGCCTGTGGTCTGCGTGGGTGACCCCGGGAGCTCCAGTGGGTAGAGAAGCCGCTGGGAGAATGGGAGATCGTACTTCTTTCTACCCGGCACCTGCCCTGTTCGGGGCATTTCCAAACAATTGTGTGGTGTATGTGATGCGATTGCATATGGTCTTTAACCTATTTGGGAGATAAACTCCTCCCCAGCTAACAGAAATCTGTGAGTTTATCAGCGGCTCTGCCTGGGGGTGAGGACCTCCCCCCAACCCACCGGGCAGTACCTGCTGGGGCTGCGTGTGTGTGTGTGCGTGAACATATGTGTACATGCGCCAGAGCCAGAAACACATGCCCGTGTATGCTTGTACGTGATGTCCGCATATACCACAGGCATGCTTACATACGTGCACGCACACTTGTATTTTTCTCTTTGTTTTTATTACAAAAACAATACATGAATACATCGTTTTTGTCAGAGGCGCAATCAATAAATAGAGACCAGCTGTTTTTCCCTTCTCTAATCCCACTTCCTACCATTAATGGTTTGACGTGAAACCTTCCAGGCTTTTATCTAAACATTGAAATCAATTAAGCCCAGCATAGTTAAATATGGTACGTGATGCATAGCTTAGAAGGCATAGCCATCACTCTGCGGCTAGACGTCTTCGATGGCTGCAGTTTTCCCTTTCCACAAACTGCATGTCTTTTTGTGGGCCCCAGCCTTGCAGGAATGACGGTTCCTGTGGACCGAGACTCAGCAATGAGATGCGTGGGTCTAAAGGCACGTACGCTGAAAGTTTTGCACTGCTGCGAATGGCGATTGAGAGCCCTGATTCTCACATGCGCTTAGCATCATGAAACGTCTTCATTCCTTGTCGGTTTTCCTAGAGTGATGGATGGAGACGTCCTCCCAGCTGCCATGCGCTTCTCCCTGGTGTGGACGGTGCGTTTCCTGGTGCGGTTCAGCATACTCTTGTGTAGCCTTTGGTCATTTCAGTTGCTCTGTCGGAATTTTTTTCCAGACAAGTGATCCTTTCAAAACGTGTTAGATGCTGTCATTCCTCTGCCTCGCATGGGTCTCAAGCATTGAAGGAGGCAATGTTTGCTCCCCAGGGAGCGTTTTTGGTCCCCGTGACTAGAGACCGGGCACTGCCAGCAACCAGCGGGCGGAGCCCAGAGATGCCGCATGGCCCCATGGCACAGACTCAGGTGGCCCAGACTGTCGGTGGTGTCTTGGCTGAGAAGCCTTACTCTCGGGCTGCTTGTTTTGCTGCTGAATCCCTACTGTGTTTGGATCGCGAGGGCCCACAGGAGCAGGTTTTCGCTAACTCGGGGCATTAGCCCGTTCCCTGCGCCCTCCCCGCCCTGCTCCAGCCGAGCCGACCCCTCGGTGTTCCCCAGACATACCGGGGCTCCAGCCTGCCAGGCAGACTCCTGACTTAGTGCCTGGAGTTAGCAGAACCACCCCCCTCCCCAAGATGTCCGTGTCCTGTGGACAGAACCTGTGACTGTGTTGCCTTCCATGGCAGAAGAAACTGTGGATGGGATTAAGTTAAGGACCTGGAGATGGGGGGATGGTCCTGGATGATCCAAGTGGGCTCAGTGTCATCACTAGGGTCCCTGGAAGAGGGACGGTCAGGGAAGGAGACGTGGAGGGAAGCAGAGATCAGAGTGGCGTGGGCCACGAGCTGAGGCCTGTGGGCGGCCCCTAGAAATGGCAGTGGGATGGGTTCTTCCCTAGAGCCTCCAGAAAGATCACAGCCTTGCCCACCCAGTTTTGACTTGTGACTTCTGGAACTGGAAGATAACAACGTGTGCTATTTTGAGCCACCGAATCTGTGGTCTTCTGTTACAGCAACAAGAGGAATCTCACAGGGTGCCCTGAGGGCTCGATCCCAGGAACAGAACTGTGAGATCACGACCTGAACTGAAATCAGTCAGCCACTTAACCGCTTAACTGACTGAACTACCCAGGTGCCCTGAGAGTGGTTATTTTATTTATTTATTTAAAAAAAATTTTTAATGTTTATTTATTTTTGAGAGAGACAGAGCGTGAGCAGGGGAGGGGCAGAGAGAGAGAGGGAGACACAGAATCCGAAGCAGGCTCCAGGCTCTGAGCTGTCAGCACAGATCCTGATGCGGGGCTCGAACTCACAAACCGTGAGATCATGACCTGAGCTGAAATTGGACGCTCAACCGACTGAGCCACCCAGGCGCTCCAGGATGTATTCAGATTAAAAGGAAGTTAGTGGAAGTGGAACTCTTAATTCCAAGTGGTAGTGTGATTTCTAGAGAATTCTGTCGACCAAATCACCATCATGGTGACTAGTGTTGTGTTTTCAACTCTGGGTCGTGGAAAATGTACCCAAACATCTGCTTCTGGGTTTCCCTTCAGGAACATCACTTAGGATTCTCAAGGCAGCCCTTATGATAGGAATACTTCCACATTATTGGTTGAAAATTTTAGAATTTTTCAAAGCCGATTTGGAGGAACGAGTCTCGAAGCAGTCCCAGTGACGCAGATAGTTCCTTATTTTTAACCTAAGAGCACTCGTTCCAGAACTGTGCACAAACTGCAGCTGTTTCCATAGAAACACTCGCAGTCCAGATAGGAACAAAACATCGGACCCATCCAGTTTTTTGTGTCTTAGCGTTTGTTGCCAGGATGGGTCCTGCTGTTCATCTGTCGTCAGAAACCAAAGTCGTGTTAGGATTCCAGTCGAATTTGATCAGACGCTTGGAGTTTTCCTTCGTTTCTGCAGTGACTGTGTATCGGGGCTCGGGCGTGAGTGAATCACAGCCAGGAGCGACGTGGGAAAGCATCCTTGCCACGGCTGGCTCCTTCTTCCCCATTCAGGCCAAGAGAAAGAAGCCTACACATGCTCTGCTTCTCATTTGAAGGAGTTGCGCTCTGAAGATCTGTACCCTCAAAGGGGAAAAGACACGAGGGCAGGGAAGGGTTTGGGGGTGTTAGTGGACCCTTCCTACACCACATATTGGAGATTCAGCTCGAATTTCCAACACAGAATAGAGAGCTGAGCCAAATGGACAGCGGTTTATTGATGCTTAGCTCAGTCAGCTGAAGCGATTTTATCGTCCATCTGACCTAGATCTCAACTGAGATTTTCTTGAACTTTTGCTTTTCGCGTACATGGATATTTACAAAAAGAAAACTAAGGAGAGAAAACATAAGCAGTGTCAAATCTGTAGCTGCGATTGAAATCTGAAGGCACAAGGCTCTAAGCCAACACAACGTCCCGGAGTGTGGCACTGGGGGGTCTGTCATGTCTCAAGCGTCAAATGGGACCTTGGCTTGCCTGGGGTTCCATTTCTCTTCCGGAAAGCAACCATATTTTAGGAACATGCAAAATTATATAGTAGACTGCAAAATTTGTATATAAATTGAAAAAACCAAGGATTGTTCTGGGTATGTAAAATATACCTCAGAACTGTGCTGTATTAGAAGTGCATTATTTTTTTCAGAAAAATGCAGACACTATTTAGGGCTTCTGTGAACTGTGGGGGCCTAAGTAGTTTCTGCAGCATAAACGCACCTTTCTATTCATGGTTTAATGGCGCCTGGGCTGTAACAGAACAGGTGGTCAGGCAAAAACAGCGAGGGGGACAAAAGATTCATATATTACTTGTGTCTACCTTAGACCTGTTCAGGGAATGGAATTTGGAAGTTACATAATAAATATGAAGGCTCAGTGTTTGGTTGAGGCTTTGCCTTCATTTCTTCTCCATCATGAGCACAGGGACATACGTTTTAAAGCTTTTTTTTTTTTTTTAATTTGTTTAACGATTATTATTGAGAGATAGAGACAGAGCATGAGCATGGGAGGGGCAGAAAGAGGAGACACAGAATCCGAAGCAGGCTCCAAGCTCCGAGCTGTCAGCACAGAGCCCAACGCAGGGCTCGAACTCACAAACCACGAGATCATGACCTGAGCCGAAGTCGGATGCTTAACCAACTGGGCCACCGAAGCTTTTAAAGGCATTTGTGAGAGATTATATGTAAGCCATAAAATGTATTACCTATCAAAAATTAGAATCAGTACAGAATACAGTTGACTTACAGGAAATAAACCGTCCCCAATTTTAAGCGGCTCTCGGACTCCCTTCAAAATGACCTGGGGAACGTTTCTTTTTTGCAAACCGTCCTCAGGGCCTTGGTTTGCTTCATGTGTTTAATTTCACCGAAATGGTATTTCAGGAGAGAAAGCCTTTCTGGAGATTGTTTTCCTCAGAGTGCTCAGAACTGGGATGATGGTACTCGTAGGAGTGGGGTTCCAGCCTTCAGATCAGTTGTGTGGCGTGGATGTGGAAGAAGGGGCACCGGAAGTGATGCTGCGTCTTAGGCGCGAAGTCAGTCTCCTCCAGTAAACCTACCACACTACGGGTCCTCCTGGCAGATGGCTGCTTTCGAGGCTGGCAGCACGGGACGGCACAGTAGACGAGGCGTACTGTGTCAAAGGCAAAGCCGTCTTGTCTGTCCCTCGGTGAATGCACCAGAAATGAGTGAAGGAATCCTTCTAGAGCTTTGGGCTTTAGTGCGGACACACACACAAGACACGTGTGCCACGCTCTCGACCCGGCCCAGAGCAGGTCCCGTGTGCCTGCATCTGGAGTAGGGAGACAGGGCAAGAAATGGCGCTTTGCGATACGTGTCAATAGTCTTCTAGATTCATAGCTAGCTCTCAGATGACCAGGCGATCGCTTGCATCATTGTGAGATGTATTTTAAAGAGCGCTATCCTCAAGCGTAGAAATGCTTGCCTAGTGTTCGGCACAGCCCAGGCAGCTTTTCCCGACGGGTGGCGTGAAGTCCACTTCGTCGGTTTTTGGTTTCTTCCACAGACGTTGTCCCTTGCCGTGTGGCTTTGCTTATTTTTCTTGCGAGCTGTGCCGAGTCACAGAAACGTGCTTCACCTCGGCCGCCGTGCTGTTTCTTTTATGCCTTCGGCGGACAGCCCTTTCGAAGCTGGCGCTTTGCTTCTCTTCCCGCCTGTAATTCTTTTCTTCCCCTCATTCTTTTTTCTGATAGTGGATATTACTTGAGATCTGCCTGGAAAGAGTAGGATTAGCTAGGACTGGCTCTTCCACCGCCCTGCGGCCCTCGGCAACTTGAATCCACGTAGAATGGCAGCTAACCTGTGCCTGGCCGGCTTGGACAGAATCACGATCGCCTCTCATGTACACCTCAGAGACTCAGAGGCAGTGCTTTTTAAACTGTGTCCGCTTGTAGTGGATGTAGGAGAATTAGTACACGTTACAAAGTAATACCGCTAACTTTAGCAGGGTTCAGAGAGGCTTTCCTGTGGATTGGTCAGGTAAATTACATGAGAACTTACGAGGACGCGATGAATTTGCTCATTGTTGTTCGGCCCCTTCATATTTATTCCTTACTTTGGACTTGTCTGGATCTACGGTAGAACGTTCCAGAAATTTCATTGGGTATAATGTCTGATTTGGCACTAACTTATTTATGGGCCTACTTGCAGTGTATTTTCCTTGGGCTTCAGTTATATGACTGCCATAAATTTTAATTACACTAATTAGACATAGATGGATGCTTAAGGCCCAGTTGGATTCCTAACCCTGTTCAGCTGCCTCTGTCATTAGTATTTTTCAGTGACATGATTTGGCACCATTTTCCAACACATTTTCAGGAAATTAGTTTTAAGTTGGAAAAGAACTTGCCTAATAAAGCTACTGACATTCAACTATTTTCTTTACCTTCTTGGGGAATTGGACTTGAGTAAAATGCACACGTTGAAACTGTAATTTGTACACTCCTTTTTTAAACCGTTGGCTTTCGGATTGGCTTGGTACTCGAAGAAGGCGTCTTACCCAGTCCTCTGGCCGGGCTGGCTAGCCCGCACGCTCACATCCAGCTCAGAGGAGCCTGACTTAGTGCAGGGCCGGCTGACAGGCTTTGACACGTGGACCGACACCAGTCGATGGGTGGGCAGCGTCTGCAGGGAGCTTGGTGTCGAGAAGGATTCCGAGGGCTGGACCTAGCGGGCGGGATGCCAGCTTTGATGAGTGTGTGTGCCCTGGGCATGGGACAGGGTGGCCTCAGGGGCACTCCTGCCATTCCCATTTTAGTGAGGATCGCCACATCGGAGCCTGATGTGAGCCCCTGAGAGCTCCAAGGCCAGTTAGGATCCTCTGGACAAGGCCGGGCTGCCTGGGGTCAGAGGCTTTTCGAACTCCGGTGAGCATCAGAAGTACCAGTGGGACTTGTTAAAGTCCAGATCGCCCCGACCCCGTCCCCAGAGTGTCTCCTTTTACGGGTCTGGGGTGGCGCCCGAGGTTGCCGTTTGTCACAAAACTCCTGGTAATGCTGAGGCTGCCGGTCCGGGACCCCACTTTGAGAATCACTGCCTTAGAGGCTACAGGGCCACGTGCCCCTGCCGCTGCCCCTTCTTCACCGCTCTCTGCGACCTCAGGGACGTCTCTGGATTTGGGTTTTGGGGCACGTGTGCCAATGTCTGTCTGTCCTTCGCGGCGCCGGGTTCAGGGCAAGTCTGGCGTCCCTCGCTTCTGCCTGAAAACAGATAGGCCTCATATTTAGCCACACCTAAACTTGAAGGGCCTACAGCAGTCTACTCTGGCCATGAAACAATTGCTCTGAAGATACAGGCCGCATCTCTGCCGTTTAGTCTGCATTCAGCAGCGACTCGGGACACACGGTGATGCGGTCTGCCAAGCGAACGCATGGAAGTTTGGGCCCGTGGAAGGTGACAACAGAGCCCGCGTTCTTACACCCGGAGGGTGGTCATGCCGATGCATTTAGCGAGGCTGACCGGTCTCTACCCCCTGATTACCTCACGCCAACACCCACGCCTGCCAGGGCCGACCCTCCCGCTCTCGGATATTTGCGGTCATGTTTGCTCCCAGTTCCGTGCGCTTAGCCCTTGCCGAGTGTCTGCTCTCTGCAGAGCATTTTGAATGTCACCTACGGTCAAGGTCTCTGGTGCTGGAGAGAGCAAACAGAACCAGGAGAGGTAGATCACTGGCCTTCGGGGGTTTTCTGTCCAGAAGCAGTGTGAGGGGTGCGTGGCTGTCCTGTCACTTTGTCTACGTGGCGTTGGCGGTCAGGCACGACAGACGAGGCGGGAAGCCAGAAGCATGTCTCACGTACCCGGCGCAGTGTTTAGCTACTGATGACTGGGGATGGGGAGAAAGGAGCCGGTTCCATCCTGCTCTGCGACAGTGCCATGTGGGAAACCGTGCACCTGAGACAGCACAGTGCACGGGTACGTGGAGGACGCCAGCCTTTCCGTCATTTCTCTACAACAAGCACGATTTGCTCACTGCCGTCCCCAGTCTAGACCCGGGGACGTTGTGCAAAAGACCTACGCGTCATTCTTATCACTCCTCGTTTCCAAACGCTTTATTTCTGTCACTGAAGGTTCACTTGGTGCGCTAACTTCAGTATGTACTGAGCAGGGTGAGTTTCTAGGATCTGCGTGATGGTGCCGAGAACGTGGGAAGGTGACGTTTTGACTTCATGGATTTTTCTGGGCCCGTCTCTTGCAGGGTGTCGACCATCCAGCAGCAGCTGGCCCAGCTTGACAACGAGTCCTGGCCGGGTTTGGCCGAGGCCGACAGGGACCGGCTGCAGCTAATCAAGGAGAAAGAGGCCCTGCTTCAGGAGCTGCAGCTCATCGTTCAGCAGCGGAGGCCGGCGGAAGACGTGGCCCGGCTGGAGGAGGAGCGGAGGCGCCTGGAGGAGGAGATCCAGCGCGCGCGGGCCACGTCCGTGCAGGGCGCCACGGAAAGGTGCGCCGGCCCCCCTGGGGTCGGGGGCAGGGGGGACCCGGCTGCTAGTGCAGAACCAGCCGGAAGAGCTGACTCGGAGAGCTGGCACGTGACTCGAGATCGGTGCCGGTTGCCGTTGGCGCTCGAGGCATCTACTGCCTAGCGTGTCTCCTCGCCAAGTAGAGCGAAGGGAGAAGGCGCGGGAAGCGTGCGCCTTCCCTTCTGTAGGAGGTCCCGGCTCTGCCCAGGGCTCCCGAGCTTCCTGGCTCCTGGACAGAAGCAGGAGGGGATGGAGAAGGGGATGGAGGGAGGGAAGCCGCGCGCTTAGACCGCACCCCTTCCCGGTATGGGGGTGCTTTCCTCCGGTCCGCAGGACGGCAGCCTGGACGGGTGCGGGCTTGCCGGCGGGAGGGCGGGAGGCGGGCGCCGGCACGGAGAGGAAGCCCGCGTTCCTCCGTTGTGGGCGTTGGGGCCAGCCACCTCTTCCTTTCATCTGCGACCTTGATTCGCCCCCAGGAAAGCCCACTCTCTCTGCTGCGGCAGGAAGCCGGCAGCCTGGCGTGTGTCCGTGCCCAAACGTGCCTCTCCTCGGTCTGTCCTGGGCTCTTGGCTGGTGAAGCCAGCACAGCGTCCCGTGTCCTCGGTGCTCGGCGCTTTGGGGTGTGCGGGGTCTTCTGGTTTCCATCTGGCGCGTGTGACCACGGGCCGCGCCAAACGCTGGGTCTGACCTCCACGTTTCGGGGCTGTCGGATGGGTATCTGAGGGCATCAGCTGAGCTTTGGTGAGCCCACCCTGTCTGATGACCTAGTGGACCTTCAACTTCAGCGTGTTAAGAGGACCGTACGCGGCATCTGCGTGAGCATTGCCGACGTGGATTCAGCAGTCAGCTGAATGATTTCATCTGTACGGAGGCCCTTAGAACTGTCAGTTCATCCCGTTAGCCTGTTCTCTGTGTTGGGGGTTATCGATGCTCGGATAGTGATCGTTTTTTGCTGAGGTCTGTGGTGACATTAGTGGCCGATGTCGGTGTTGGCAGGCAGTGCTGGTGTTCGGAGAGCCCAGCTCCTAGCAATAGGCGGGATGTGTTCTGGTTAGCTTAAGATGCTAGCGTGGCCTGTCACTTCACTCAGAGTAAACACGGAGTTGATTTTGAGTCTGAGAAGGGACTGTGGAACTGAAGTGTTCATCCGTGCCCTTGTGCTTCCAGACTCTTCTGCTTCAACATTACCTTCCGCTCTACCCTTGGTATTCTGTTGTGTGTGTTCTGGCTGGGGGGCCTGAGCGCTCATTGGGTTGGTTCTCTCTTAGGGGGGTGGATCCGGTCCCACAAATGCCACCTGCTTCTCCAGACTCCACATCCATGCACCCCTGACTATATTTGCCCTCGCCGTGTGGAAACCGTGGCACACGTGAGTGCTGTGGTCCCAGGGTACAAATCCACGGAGCCCCATGGAGCCGCCGTTCCCCTCGATGCCTAGGTCCGGGACTGGCTCAGCCAAGCTCATCCGGCTGAGGGAGGCTCTTGTGGGACCAGCCCAAGAGAGAGCCGTCCACGGGTGCCACTACACGGCCCTGGGCGAGGACGGCACACCCTTGTGCCGGCAGCGCTTTTGCACCGAACACTTCGGGAGCATTCTCTGCAGCCGTGTGCCCCTCGAGGGCGCCTGCAGCAGTGAAACGTGGGCCTGGTGGAGGCAGGCCTGTTTCTCCGCGTGCCTCCCTCCACTTGATGCGTGCTGGAACCGGAAGTGTGGGCCCCCGAGGTAGGAGGCTCTCCCTGCGAATAGGCTGAGGGGTGTGAGAGAGAGCCGGTGTGGAGCTGGGCCAGAGTGACCGACGTTGGCGTCTTAGGGCTGAGATGTGCCCGCTGCTTGGCCAGTCTTTGCCCGTCTCGGCCTCCGTGTCCTCATTGTCAGGTAGGAACTTGGCGCTGGGGTCGTGAGTGTCACTGGGGATTGGGACGGCATAAATCCTTTCCCCTGTCGAAGGACAGAGCAGCTGTTTTAAGGGTGCCTACTTGGTCCCATGCTACAATGCCATCGTTTGATTTGTAAACAAGGACTGTTTTGTTCTGAGGCAAACATATTCATACATTCATTCGGTGACTGTTGAGTGCCTGTACGTGTCAGGCTCTATTCTAGGCAGTGGGCTTAGTGTAGTGGAAAAAGTTCATCTCAGAAATAATAAAGTAGAAAAAGCGGAAAGAGGAGAAAAATTGTCTCCAACCCTGTGACTGTTGCTGTTTTGTTTTGTTTGTGTCTAATCTTTTAATTCTGTAGATTTTAGAATTGTATGCATTTTTGCCTGGAGAGGCCTTAAATGAGGGACCCGGGTTTGTTCTAAGAAATTCCAGTAGATTACTGCGTGTTCTGCATTGGAGTCCATTTTCTAGTCTAGCCCCTCATCCTTTCTGTCTGTTCTGTGCCTGCCCACCCCCATCCCCCACTCACCCCCCACCCCTTCCCCCCATCCATATGCCCCCCCCCCCACTCACCCATCCGTCCACCCGTCCGTCTGTCCACCCGGCCACGCACCTGCTGAGCTCCTACAGTGTATCAGGCACTGCTCAGGGTGCTGGGGGTACGTTTTCAAGCAAGACAAAACCAGTCTGTGTTATCCTGGTGTTTGTGACCTGAATGTGGTTTTTTAGAATTTAGTCTTTCAAACCGAAATCTTTGGGGGCGGGGGGAATTCACAGTTGCATTTCTTGTTGGGAAAATACACTCACTCTGTCTCTGAAAAATCCACCAACGGACCGTTTTCTTACCTACAGGATTCTCCTTCAGGAAAAAAGAAACTGTCTGCTTATGCAGCTAGAAGAGGCTACCCGCCTAGCGTCCTATCTCCAGTCCCAGTTAAAAAGGTGGGTAACTTACCGTCACGTTAGAACAACGCGTCCGTGAACGTCTTCATTCCCTCTGGCTTGTTTTTCTCGTACCGGAACTTGGAGCCGGAAGTGGTTGTAAACACAGGGTAGAAAAGCAGCTTCGTTGTATTTTTCAGAGAGGCTGCTAATGTGTGATTCAGGGAATATGAGGAGAACCGGACTTGGCTGCAGAATGACGAGTCTGAAGTCAAATTCGTCCGTCGGTTTTGTAATTTAATCCACCGCTTCCGAAGCGTGTATATTCATCTCCATATGCCCATGGATATTTTTCTGTTGTTTTTTTTTTAATGATATGACTATTTGTAAAGTAAGATTTGGATGCTTAGTAATAGCTTCTGCTTTCGAGTACTTACCGTATCGTGAAACATAATGTAAGGGCTATCTATGTAGTATTTCCTCAGTTACTCCTAAAAATGTCACGAGGGAGCAGGAATTATTTCCCAGCTCCCAGTGAAAAAGTAGGGGGTTCCGAGAGGGCAGACAGCTTGACCCAGCGGACCCAGCTACTCTGCGTCTGAGCTGGACCGGGGACTCGGGCGTGAGTCTCTGATGCTAACTGCTGCTCTCTGCTGATACTCGAAAGAAACAAAGGGAATATTAACGAAGTCGCCTTCTAAATGCTCGCAAGTGGCTAAAGACCCGCTCTGGTTCACGGGAGCCTTGGGCAGGGTTTCGTTCCCTCTAGAACAGACCGGACGCTCAGCTTCGCAGCGGAGAACGGTGGGGCTCCAGCCGGGGTGTGCAGGCTGCTTGTCTCACAGCACGGGGTGTCTGTCCTTTCAGCCTGTCTGCCAGCACCCTGACCGTGTCTTCGGGGAGCAGCCGCGGGTCCCTGGCCTCCAGCCGGGGCTCGCTCGCCTCCAGCCGCGGTTCCCTGAGCTCCGTCAGCTTCACGGACATCTACGGCCTCCCGCAGTACGAGAGGCCGGACGCCGAGTGCGGCCAGCTTCTGCGCTTCGACCTCATCCCCTTCGACTCCCTGGGACGAGACGCCCCCTTCTTCGAGCCCCCGGGCCCCTCGGGCTTCCACAGGCAGAGGCGCTCCCTAGACACGCCGCAGTCCTTGGCGTCGCTGTCCTCCCGCTCCTCCCTGTCCTCTCTGTCGCCCCCGAGCTCGCCCTTGGACACGCCCTTCCTCCCGGCCTCGCGCGACTCGCCCCTGGCCCAGCTGGGGGACAGTCTCGAGGTGCCCGGCCTGGGCGCGCTCGACAGACTGCGGGCTCAGGCCTCGGCTTTGGGGGACGAAGACTCGCAGGGCACGGCGTCCCTCCAGCCGCACGGCTTCCCCGGGGACGGGGAAGGACCTCGCGAGCGAGGACCCCAAGCGGCTGCCGCTCCCGCGGGCGCAAGTAAGTATTGATGAGCCCTGTGGGGGGGGAGAAGGGTTTCCGAATCGGGGAAGGGATCGCGTGCGGTGGCACTGAAGCCAGCCCCCCGGCTCTCCGATTCCATAGCGAGCTCTCAATTCCAGACCGTTGGTAGGGCCAGGAGGCGCGCACCTGCCGTCCGTGTGCTCTCCTAGCCGGGCCTCGTGCCTGTGTCCCGGAGACATCGTTCAAATGGCAAAGGCGCCTTTCCCGGGCATCTGGCTCGTTCTCAGAATGCGCTTGCCTGTTGGAAAGGACGGGAAGAACCACAGCCTTCCACACTCAGAGGCTGCTACAGAGGTACCGGGGCCTCCGTGAGTTCTCCGGGGCATGTGCGGCCTAGGAGCAGCAGTGGGGTTGTAGCCCAGCACAGATCCCTCTTCCTTTGTCCCTCTGACTTCGTCTCTTCTTCTTTGGCCTTACGGTTTTCAAAGATGTAATTTATCAAACGTGGGATTGAAAAGAATTGGTGTCATTTCAAAAGACGGGCCAGTCAGCATCAGTCATTTCCACCGAATCGATTTTTCTGGTAGTCTTCAAATCGAGGCGCACAAACTGGGTCCGTCTAGTCCGAGTTCATTCGGCTTCTGCTTGGCGCCAGGGCCCGTCCGCTCGTAGCCCGTGTGGGGAACTGGACTGCCGTTCTACAGAATATTCCAGCTGATGGCTTGTGCCCGAAGCAGGGCCTGGGCTCCAGCCTTCCTCTTCTTGACCCCGTGCGCCTCTTTGAGCCAACCCTCCCGCAAGATTAACTTCTTTGGGTTTCACAGAGGATCGAGAACCAGGTCTCATTCCTGAAGTTCCCGGACTTTTCTTTACATGGCAGAAAGGTTTTAGACATTCCATTTAAGCAAACGCTAGGTGTTTGTGTAGCTTACTGGATCTCAACCAGGGGAGTTTTTGAACCCTGGAAGGTACCTGTCAGTGGCTGGAGACATGTTTTTGGTTGTCACAGCCGAGGTGGTGGTAGGGAGGTGCTGCTGGTATCTGGTGGCCAGAAGCCAGGGATGTGGTTCAGCATCCTCCAGTGCACAGCACAGTCCACCGCCCCCACCCCCCCCACCTCCGAGAATGATCCGCCAAGATGTCGGTAGTGCCGACGCTGAGAAACCCTGGGTGTGTACCGTTGAGTAGTTCAGCAGCAGGGGGCAGAAATAGAACGCGAACACAGAACCAGGTGGTTTTGGTGGGAACGGCTTCAGACTCGCAGCTTAGAGGCCCAGATTCTGTTCCCTGCCCTGTTGACTGGTTCGCTGTGTGACCTTGAGTGCATCCCTGGACTTGGCTGAATCTTGGCTTCCCTGCCCTTGAACGAGGCGGTCTTGATGGGCTCTTGCATTCTCCACCATTCTGTTACCCTGAGTTTTATCGATACGACCACACTGGTCATTATGTACGTGATAGAGTAATCTTCCCGGTTAGCACCTACGTGCGTAACCAGGGAGCTGTGAGGTCCTCAGGCAGCCCGGTGGCTTTCCGGCATCTGTTACTTTGGTGCCTTCTCTGTGTTTGCAGACACACCTTTCATACCCCCGGGTATATTGTTACGGTAATTCACATATGCAGGTGACCTTCATTCACTTTGCTCTTTATAGTCACAGGTTCAGTGCTCCGTGTTTACTCCTTTGATTCAAAAAAGAAAACACAAAACAAGGACCGGATTGCACATCTGTCGTTAAGCTCACCGCTCTCAGTGCCTTGCCTCCCATACCAGCCCGTCTTTATAAAGGTTGAGATGCAAAAGTAGTCTTGTTAGGCAGAAAATCCACACGAGGCCCGAGGGAAAGACGGGATGAGATGGAGAAGAGCTGACTGACTTTCTGATCCTGATTTCTTTATTTTTCTTCCCACTCTGGCTGACATTATAATGGTTCAGACTCCTTAGCCGGGGAGGTATTTGCTTGCGCCACGTTCAGATACCGCCACCTCGTGGTAGATTCTTACATGACACTGTCAGTTGACTCCGGTCTTTAGAAATACTTAGCTCAGTGAATGAATTGGTCCTGGTGGTCCCAGCTCCCAGAAGGCTGGGTTGGGTAACGAGCTTCAGGCATGGACACAGGGTGACTTCTGGCCTCTCTTGATGCGTGTGGGAACGCTTGAGCCCAAAGTCATCGTAGCTTTGTACAGTTGGCAAGGACCTCTGTACCTTCCTTATTTTAGCCCAGCCCTCGTTTATGATGCCTCCCTGCCATCATGTGGTTCCCTCTGACTTTCTAGTTTCCCTAGGAACAAAACAGTCTGAGTTTGACCTCCAGCAAGTTTTAGAAAGATAAAATCTTAGTAAGATAAAATTCTAAATTGCCCAAACTTACAAAGCAAGCCCTGGGAATAATTTCTTCCATTGTGTTTTAAATGGAAGAAATGTGTTTAAATGTGTTTTGCCTGAGGAGGCAAAACATGGGACGGGGAGTGGGAAGATAGACTGTAATCTGTAACATTTTAAATATTTTTACTATACTTTTATCTTCTTTGGGTAAAAAAAAATTTTTTTTTTTTTTTTTTTTTTTAGAGAGATCACAAGTGGGGGAGAGGGAGAGAGAGGAGAGAATCCCAAACAGGCTCCACGCTCTGCACGGAGCCCAGTGCAGGGCTCGACCCCATGACTCTGGGATCACAACCTGATCTGAAATCAAGAGTTGGACACTCAACCGACTGAGCCACCCTGGTGCCCCTGTCTTCCTTGGATTTTAAACAGCAAATGTGCCGGGGTGCCCGGCTGGCTCAGTCAGTGGAACATGCGACTCTTGATCTTGGGGTCATGAGTTCGAACCCCACGTTGGGTGTAGAGATGACTTAAAAACAAAAATCTTTAAAAAAGCCAAATATGTCAGGTTTTGAAATCTTTTCCTATTTTCATTTCCCATTAGTATTTGCTAATCTAAATCTGGGAAAACCTTGATTTTGTCCACCCATTTACTGGCGTTTTATTACGAATACTTATACTCTGTTGAAAATTGTTGGCTTAAATTCTGCAGTTTTTTCACTTTATGCTTTTTTTTTTTTTTATCTCTTTTCTCATGCGGCTCGACAGACACACTCGCTGTAAGTGACCTTGGAATTCTTCACCTTGTTGGTCAGGCAGTAAGCACATCTTTGTGCAATGAATCAATGTCTGTAGGCTGGTAGGAGTTTGGCCACAAAGGGCGTATCTTACTATTATATTATTAATTATTATTTCAACATTAGTATTTATCGTGGTTATTAAAGTCGTCTAAGAACTTTTCTAAATGCTTTAAGTATTCATTCCTCTGCATTTTTTCCCGGACGTTAGCGGCTTACATTGTTTTAGAATGCCAGCTTTGCCCCGAATGTGATTTTCATTATGTTTTCTTTTCGTCAAGCAGTGTTGATGTCCTCGGGTCTCAGTGTCTGTCTGTCTGTCTTTAATGATGGAAAGGTCAGAGATTCCTAAGGTGAACGTGTGGAAGGTTGTTTCCTCCTTGCCTCATTGCCATCGCCCCCTGTGGTCCAGCCGGTTGCCTTGAAGGCTGAGAGCAGGCGGCCGGGCACGTAACGTGGGGTCTGCTGTGTGCTTTTTCTCACCCGGGGCAACGGCTCACCATACTTCGTTCTGGCAACTGCTTCCCATTGCCAGTTGCTCCGTGAATGTGGTGACGAAGCCTGGGATCACTGAGGATTCATTCCTTCATTTCCTTTTTCTCCTCATCGACTGCCATTGCAATGAGGGAGAAATTTTGTTAGAGCTGTACCGTCGGGTTACCTGAAGTGCTCGGGGTCACTGCCTGGTGTTAGATATGTCCTGGACGGAACGCAAAGCCACGTCTAGGAGCCGTGCTGGGTGTCCGGGCTGGGGACGGAGATAGGGAGCAGTTCCGTCTGCTGGGGGTCAGGGCACCAAACCGGGGTTCCGTCCGCAATTCCGAGCTGGGGACTTCGGGGCCTCCCCTGTGGCGGGGGCGACCGGAAGAGCTGGACTTTGAGAGTCGGTGCCTCCGGCCACCCCAGAATGGAGCCGGCCTCGGTCCCCGACCGGGGAGGAGCCTGCAGTCGCTCTTTAACGCGTTTGGATTTAATTGGTACGTGAATAATTTGGTTGAGACGAGAGCTGGTCGTCGGTGGACTGGACGTATCCCCCTGTCCGGGGTGCACGGGTGCCTAGATGTTCACGTTCGGAGCTCAGGCGGCCGAAGAGGAGCCGCACGGGCCGGAGGGACGAGCAGTGTGTGCAGAGGCGTCACGAGGCGCGGTGCTCCGTTGGGGGCTCCGCGTTTGCACCCGGGCTCTAACCACGTCTGCCTCCCCGGGGAGCGCTGACGCTCGCGTGTGCACACTCACACGTGGCGCGGGAAGACCGAATGCCCGCTTTGCTTGGCTTGGTGGAAAGGGCCTTGTCGCTGCGAGGGACGGGGCAGAGGCAGTCGATGAAATGCCGGAAGGAAGAATGTCCGAGGCCGTGTTGGGCTCTTGATTACAATAGATACGAGGCAAAAAGAAGCTGCCTCGTCAGGGTGGCTTGCTCGCCCCAGAAAAGCCATTTGGGACGCCGATCTGGCCCCGGGGCTGCCGAGGACACCGCAGTGAGAGGGGTTGTTGCCAAGGCCATGTCTGGGGTCAGCCGTGTCCTGAAAGTCACCGCGTCCAGTTAGGGTTTGTTTGGATAATTAAAAAAATTTTTTTTCTGATGATAAAATATAGAGTGTGTGTTTAGTGTATAAAATGTGGGAAGGAACCATGCCGGATAAGGAAGGAAATGAAAAATGCCCCTGTCCCCTGCTCAGATACATTTAGGAGGACAGCTGCTGTCCACATTCGGGGTAACGTCTCTTGCCCGGTCTTTCAGGTATGACGGTCTTTTCTCCAAGTGTGATACGAAGGGGCGTCCCCCTGTCATCTTCTGTTCTGTGTGCTGGTTAAGGAGGTGAAAAGACATCTGTGACTGTTTAAAGAGCTTTTCAAGAAGTAACCAGAAGCCTGTTCCCGCAAATTTTCAGTATCAAAAGAAAAATGAAGTGCAGCATATTTAAACATATGCATGTATATGATGTGCATGTCTGTATCATGGCGTGTCTCTGGAACGCTCAGCAATCTCATATGTGCGCTGACTCAGAGTGTTCCTTTCTTGGCATCACGGTCCCGGGCCTCCCATGCTGTCCCCTCCTGACCCCCCGCGTGTCTCTTGTTTGTAGCGGTGACTCTTCGAGAGGACAGTGCCACGAGGTTGGAGAGGAGAGCACGCCATGTGTCTGCCTGCCTGTCCGATTATTCACTGGCGAGCGATAGTGGAGTATTTGAGCCTCCAACCAAAAGGTTAGAAGCCGGTCTTCTCCCTCAGCAGCCCTTCCACAGTGTTACTGTTTTTGTCGTTAATTTTTTTGAATGTTTATTTATTTTTGAGAGAGAGAGAGAGCGCGCGTGAGCAGGGGAGGGGCAGAGAGAGAAAGAGGGAGACACAGAATCCGAAGCAGGCTCCAGGCTCCGAGCTGTCAGCACAGAGCCCGACACGGGGCTTGAACCCACGAGCCGTGAGATCACGACCTGAGCCGAAGTCGGGCGCTTAACCGACTGAGCCGCCCAGGCGTCCCGTCCACAGTGTCACTGTTAAGCACGACGCGTGTACACACTGAGACTTCCACATATTGAAACTTTGCGTGTATCTCCAGGGCTAGAATCTTTGCCTGGCTTCTCTCAACTTGGATAGGTTGGGCCTTAGCGAGCCACAAAGAAAACTCCTCTGACTTCTGTGTGGCGTCTGGAGGTTGGCCCTCCTTCCGTGGTTCGAGGACGACTTCTTCCTGTTTGGCCCTGGCCAGTTTCAGGCTTAAGCCCATGAGAGCTGGAACAGGAGAACCCGTGTACAAGAGACACCCGCTTTTCTAGAAAGGCATTCGTTAGAAGTGAATGTTCTCCCTCCTTCCCTTCCTTCCTAAGCTGAAGGAAAGTGACAGGACACCTTTGGGGATTCTGGACTTTATTTTGATTTGATATGTTTGATGTCATTGTTTCCTTTCAGGTGTCTGTCAGACATTTCACTTATCACAAGTTTTTTAAAAGTTACTTTTGAGCTTTGCCCTGAATACCACACGTGGTTTTGAAAGACATCCCAAGTTATTTTCTCAAAAACAACAACCCTTTGTAGGCAGGCCCCCACTGAGATAGGGCATGGCAGGTCCCCAGGGCCCATGACAGTGCAGTCACTTAAAGAATTTGTTTATGTCGCGACTTAAGAAAGCTCTCCTCGGTGAGAAGCGCCCCTGACACGAGAGGGCTTCCGCCGAAGCGGCGCTGATCGGTTCCCTGCGGAATAACCCTGTGACTTCCGGTTTGTTCAGGAGTGAAGATAGCGAGGAGTCTGCACATGGAGACGCTTGTGGTAACGAAGGGCCCCAGATCCACGTTGGATTCTTGTGAGTACAGGAGCCTCCTAGAGATGATCTGTAGCGCGGGGCCCATCCGGCGACTCACGCTTCCAGGCCGGGCGGGCCGGCGGGAGCCCCCCGCCGTGGTCCGGGTGCCGCCCCCGGCCTGGACACCCCCAGCCTGCTTCGGCGTCTCGGCTGAGGGGACGGAGGCGGCGGGACGGAGGGTTGGGGTTGAGCCGCTCAGTCGCTGGCCTCCAGCGCCGAGAGTCACAGCCGGGATGACCCCTCGTGCCCGCAGCCAGAAGCCGGGTGGGCCGCAACGCGGAGCCTTTGGGTCCCAGTCCCCGTTTCAGGGAGAGCGGTAACCAGCGGTGTCGCGTCTAGCAAGGCGGGAGGCGTGCATGCCCACGACTTCCTTGGCTCGCCCCCGTCATTGGGCCGGGTGTTTCTCAGTGCCAGCGCTGTGGCCGTCCGGGACTGGGTCGTTCTTTGCCGTGGGGGCCGACCTGGGTGCTGGAGGGTGTGGCACGGGAACCTGGTCCCCGCTCCCCAGGTGCCGCTGACACATAACATCCCCCCCCCCCCCCGCCCCCGCACCCGGTCACGACAGTAAGACGTCTCCTGACTTCGCACACGTCTGGGGGCGGGGGGCGGGGGGTGCAAAACCGCCCTCAGTCGAGGGCCGCCACTGTTGGTCCGAAGGAAGTTTCCACCGTGGGGGATGTGCGCTCAACGAACTCGCGTTTTGTTTTCTAGGCTCGACACTGCCAGCGAATGTCTTCTCGTGAATGTGTTCCAACTAAAGAATTTTGCGGGGCTGGTCATGAAGGAGGACTGCAAAGTGTAAGTAGGCTACCTGGCCGGCAGCGTTTCCTTTCGGGGGGCGCGCTCCTGGCCGCCTTGCCAGGCCTGCTCGCCGACCGGTTCTGCTCGGCGGCTTCGAGAGGGAAGAGGCAGCTTTGGAACCTAAGTTCCAAAGCGTATTCCTAAGAAAATACCGGGAAAGGTCTGAAACCCAAAGGATCGTAAGTTTTAGAGACAGTCGTCGTGACCTGAGGCAGACGAAGTTGAGGGAGCCGGGCCGGGCTGGTCACGTGCCGCGGCGATGCTGAGAAAGTGGCCAGCGGCAGTGTTTTGGTTTAAAATGTGCACCCTGGTCTGGGAGCTGGGTGATGTGGCGCTCGGCTCTCTGATCCCACAAGGGGAACGGAAAGCCTTCTCCCTGGGCCCCGGGGGCCCTTGTCTGCGCGAAGGAGAAGGAAAGACGCGTCGATGCCGCTGGAAGGCGCTACCTCTGTGAGCTCCGCAGCCGGAGATGGGTCCCACTTACCAGGCACTGACTTTTAAGCCTTTCTCTTTACGCGTGTCTTCCCCCCTAGTCTCCAGGGGTACGTAAATTCTTTGGGCTTACTCTTAGTTGAGAAAAGGACCTTTTCCGAAAGACTTCAAAACTCGGCCCGTGGGCATCCGAACAGGGAGACCTACGTGTGTATCCATGCGTGTGGTTCGTGGATTCAATCGCACAGATCTGTCAGTAAGTGTCACCTCTCTGTTTTTTCCTCCCGCTTCCTGGTTCCAGACACATCCGAGTCTATTTGCCACCGATCGACTCCGGCACACCAAACACTTACTGCTCTAAGGCTCTGGGATTCCAGGCCCCCCTGGTATTTAATGAAATTTTCAGAATCCCTGTGCATTCAAGCATGTTGACGTTGAAGTCACTTCAATTATATGTGTGTTCAGTGAATCAGCAGCTGCAGGAAGAACTGCTGGTATGTCCCTCCCCTCCCCCCCACACTCCCCCCATTTCCTTTCGGCTCCCCTCCCCGCCTCCCTCCTTCCTTCCCCCGTGTTCCCATCGGTCTCGGTCTCGCTCCTGCCCCTTCTCCTCTTGTCTTTCTGCCTGCCTCTCTCTCTTCTTTGTCTCTGTCTCTCCATCCCCTCCTTCCTTCCAGCTCGCTCCTTCCCTCTCCTCCCTCCTTCGTTTCACCCGTGGTGGGCTGCTCAGAAATTGTCGTCCCCTCGCGTGACGCCTGTACCTGGGAGTGCACGCGAGGACAGAAAGCCATTGGTCTCGCCAGGTGTGCCCTACTTCAACTATGTCATCTCAACTAATACTTGCAAAACTGCTCTATTGCCCCCATTTTCAGTTGAGGGAACGAAGTACGGTTGAGAAACTGAGCAAATAAAAATAGAGGATGGGAGACGCCTGGGCGGCTTAGTCGGTTAAGCTCCAGCTCTTGATTTTGGCTCAGGTCATGATTTCACGGTTCGCGAGACTGAGCTCTGTGTCGGGCTCTGTGCTGCCAGCTTGGGGTCTGCTTGGGCTTCTCTCTCTCCCCACCCCCCCCCCGCCCCTCCCCCGCTCGTGTACGCATATGCCAGCGCGTGTGCACGCCCACTCTCTCGCTCTCAAAAGAAATAAACTTAAATAAAGCACCTTAAAATTTTTTTTTAGTTATTTATTTTTGAGAGACAGAGAGACACAGAGCACAAGTGGGGGAGGGGCAGAGAGAGAGGGAGACACAGAATCCGAAGCAGGCTCCGGGCTCTGAGCTGTCAGCACAGAGCCCGATGCGGGGCTTGAACCCACAGACTGTGAGTTCATGACCTGAGCCGAAGTCAGATGCTTAACCGACTGAGCCACCCAGGCTCCCCTAAAGCACTTTTTAAAAAACTAAAATACAGGATGGTTCATGAAATGTGAATTTCACATAAACTATGGGTTCTTTTTTGAGTATAGTGTCCCGTGCAACATTTGGGATATACTTATGCTTTAAAAGAATGCATTGTTTACTTGAAGTTCACATTTCCTGGCTATCCTATCTTTTATCTGGTATCCCAGGAACTAAGCGCCAGCAGCTTGCGTTCAGTACCCCCAGCCACGTGCTGCCCGGGCCACGACTCGGCAGCCCGGGTGGCTTCTTTCCCAGACTGGAATTGTTCTCCTTGGTGTCCCCCCTCAGCAGTAGAACTAGATTGTGGCGGTCAGCCAGCCCTCTCTTGTTTCACAAATCCCTGAGCGAATCAGCGGCTCATCAGTTGGCAGACCCTGAGCCCCACCCACCACTCCACGTTGCCCATTCTCTGCCCCCGGCCCCCTTCTGGCACTTTCTCCGCGGGCTGAACCAGCCGTCGAGGAGCCTCCCTCAATCAGATCCTGTGCGACCACTTCCATTTTCCTGCAGTCCTTCGAATAGCAATGAAAACATTCCGTCTTTCCGGTTAAGATTGGAGGGCGACCTCGATGTCTTACAAGATCCCCCTTGGCTGTCAAGGCGAAATCACTCACTGCCCGTTCTGCTTGTTAACACTGGTGCAGGGCATCGCTCAGATCAACTTGGCCGACTACGACGGGTCCGGCGAGATGCAGCTGCGCTGGTACGCGGTGCAGGTGTTCGGCAGCTGCGGGCCGCCCGGGCCGGGGGCCGCCGCCAGGGACCCCGCGCTGGCCGTCGCCGGGAAGACGGTACGTGTGCCCGCCCGTGGCGCCACCGCTTTCCTGCCGCCCGCACCCGCCGTCACGCGAGTCCACCCTTCACGAGCGTCTGTGCGCGCTTGGCATCAGAACGTAGTGGCGCCGAGAGGCAGTGTCAGGGGACGGCACGGAAGTAGGTTTCTGTAGCTGTGGCCATGCGTGACGGCGGGTTTAACGCGGACGAGCTGGTGACTGTGCGCCACACGTTGGTGGCTTTAAAATCGAGCCCTCGGAGCCGCTCGGGCCGGCCAGGCTAGGTCCCGGCAACACGCGGCCAGCCGCGGCTCAGGTGCGCCCTGTCCCCCCCCCCAACAGGACGCGGTGACGGCGCTGCTGGCCAGGACCACTGCCCAGCTGCAGGCCGTGGAGCGTGAGCTGGCTGAGGAGCGCGTGAAGCTGGAGTACACAGAGGACGAGATCCTTGAGATGGAGCGGAAGGAGGAGCTGGCCGAGGCCGTGTCCGAGAGGTAGGGCCCTTCCGCGCGCCGGGCGCACGGAGCCCGGTGCCAGGCCGCCGCCCTGGCAGAGGGCCCCGGGGCAAGAGGCTCTTCTCACCCGCGCCTCCGTGGAACGTGCCGGGCACACACTCCGTGCCGCCCGACGGCCGGGATGCTCACGGGGACTTTCGTGCAGCGCCATAGGAGGCGGTACCTTGACCCCTGTCCCCAGCTCCCCGCGCAGGCTTTTCACCCTCTCCTCGTGTTGTGGAGTGTCCCCGAAAGAGAGCGGCTGTGAATGGCTACAAGTATTCTGCTCTGCCGGGACTGGTATAATAAGGTCCCTTTCAGTTGTATTTAAGCAGCTTTTTTGGCTTATGATCTCCCTCCCACGCGGTTCACCGTTTCAGGTGAACGAGTCCGCGGTGACTGGGAGAGTCACAGAGTTGTGCCACCTTCGCCACAGTTGATTTCCGGGCACTTTATTCATCACATGAGAAAGAAACCCCTCTCTCGTTAGAGCAGTCGCGCTGTCCTCTTACCCTGGCCCCTGACCACCGCTCATCTCCTTGCTGTCCCCGTGGATTGGCCTGTTCTGGACATTTCACCCCCGGGGAGTCATGCACTGTCCCTTCGCATCGTACCTCAAACAGCCTCTTGGTGAACCCTTGACTCGGTAGAGACCGCTCTGCGGTTAGAGGCATAATTCAGACGGACAGGCTCTTCGAGTGAATGGGTTTCTGTCTGGTCCTTTCTGGAGGCGCTTTTGTATTGCTTTATTTGCCTGTTTCTCCGTGAAGAGCATCCTCTATTTCCAAAGCTTCCTGCTTCTTCCCGATAGCTTTCCCTGAATTGATTTTAGGAATTGATTTTAGGGAGGGAAAGTGCACGGCAGTGGGGGGGAGCATTGTATTCAGGGACCCTCGGGAAGCTGGGAGGGCCTGGGAGAGAGGGTTCAGGATTCTGGCATCTTCGGCAGCTGCCATTGGGTGATAAAGACAGACAGACCTTCTCACTGAAAGTCCTTGTCACGTCGTCTTCCCTCTAAACCAGAAAAGCCCATTTACTTCCTGAGGAAGCACCTCTCCGACCACCGGAAGGCGCGTGGGTCTTGCTGCCGTGCTCTGAGTGCGGCGGGGGACTCAGCCCCTTCATGCGCGTTTTGTCTTTCCAGTTTTGTCAGAAACGATATATTTTATTTTTCTGACGCCACACCTCTGCCAAGGGGTTTTACCAAATTGAATGGAGGTTACACAGAACGTTCTGTGCGTGAGCTGGGGAGGCAAGGGAAGGATCCACAAAATGAAAAACAAAAACGAGATCCTGGGGAGCTGTGAGCATCCGTTCCGTTCCATGCGAGTCAAGTTCAGCGGGGAATTCCTGAGAAAGAACAGAAGAGGGTGGGGGGGGACAGGGAAGGCCATGTTGGGGAAGAAAAGGCGGGGGGAAGGAAGACGGCGTTGACGCACCTGTCTGGGCTTTCGCGATGTCTGCCTTCAGGAGCTGGCAGGCCGACTCGGTGGACAGCGGCTGTAGCAGCTGCGCCCAGACCAGCCCCCCGCACCCCGAGCCCTGTTGCGTCGGCGCCGACCCCATCCGTGGACACACGTTTGCCGGCCAGGCAGACCCTTACAGCCCTGAGAAGTTTCAGCCTCCACCTCTTAAGGTCAGTGGAAGAGGGTGAGGGATCTATGCGGCCCCCCGAGGTCCTGCCGCACCGTCCCAGGCACCGCCCTGGACAACGAGCGGGAGGGCCCACATCCTCCATGGGAAACCGAGGGAGTCGGTGCGGGGGTGGGCGAGAAGACACTGGGGCCGACAGACTCATACGCGAGAGTAGGGTGGTGTGGCTTGCCCGCGACCGGGGCTGTGGGGAGGGTGTGGTGTAACGTGGGCCGTGCTGCTGGATGGGGGGGGGGGTGGGCACGGCCAAGGTGGTATTTCACTGGGAGCCGAGGGAGAGAAATGAGGGCCTAGATCTGGAAACAGAGTCACATGGGCCCAGCGGGTACCGTCAGCTCTCAAGTAAAATGAAAGGACGGCTACGGTGAAACCTGGTAGGTTTGTACCCCTCCGTGCTGTGGGGCGATGAGCCGTTCCCATCTTCGGGGCTCAGGATGTTTTGTGAGTCCCCGGGGTTTTGGACACTCGTGGTCTTTTTTCTCCGTCGGTGACGTGACGAACTGTGAAGTGTCCCTTTGCCCCTTCTGTTCACCCGATCTTAGCTGTGCTCGCGGCCGTATCTTCAGTGCAGAAATCTTGGTCGCTTGCGGTGATGTGTGTCTGAGGAAGCCGGAGAGGTGGGGAGACACCGCATCAGCGCTCTGTCGAGACTTTGTTCCCAAACGGTTCAACTCCCCGAAGCTTTTTATCAGCGTGGCCCCTGCTCTCCCCCCACAGCACAAGTACTGAGAGAAGTGGAACCCGCCTGCCTCAGTTTCCCCAGGCGCGGCCCACGCGGCCCCAACCGGGTGGCTTCGGGCTAGGCTGCCGGTAATGGCCATCGGGCAGCTTCTCAAGACCTTTGAAAGCTTCGGCTCAAACGGGGAGGGGGCCGTGGCCGGCTGGTTTGGTGGGTTGTCGTCATCCCCAGGCCCCGATTTGCATTTTGAAATACTTCACATCTACAGACGACTTGCCGGGATAGTAGAACGAACGCCCACCCGCCTCGCACCCGGGTTCCCCAGCTGCCAGTCCCTCACCGCGTTTGCACTGTCTCTCCGCGTGCACGCGGGGAGGCGCGAGGCGTTGCACACGCGGCCGTGGAGGAAATAGTGCCTCGAGGGGGAGGCGGGCAGCAGGGTAACTCCGGACAGTACGAGGGTGCTCGCCGCTTGCGAGAGTCACGGGGGCTGCGAGTGTATCTCAGGGATCTGCGTTTATATCTCAGAAAGGTCGGGATTGTGAAACGGTGCGGCCTCTACGGGTAACAATACAGAACTTCCTCAGAAGCTTAACCGAGCTGCCGTATGATCCAGCAGTGCCGTTTCCGGATGTGTATCCCGACACTAGGGTCTGCACACACCGACGCTAGGGTCTGCAGGAGATACTGGCACGGCCAGGTTCCTAACAGCGTTATTCGTGGTAGCCTACAGGTAGAAGTCACCCCGGTGTCCACCGGCAGGTGGGTGGATAAGGCAAACGCCGCACAGCCACCCAGCGGGGTGTCATTCAGCCTCAGAAAGGAAGGAGATCCTCCTTCCACGCTGCAACAGAGGCGAACCCTAAAGACGTCGTCGTGCTAAGCGAAATAAGGCAGCCACGGGAGGGCGAACACCGAATGATTGCACGTACACGAGGTCCCTAGAGCGGTCAGATTCCTACGGACAGGAAGCACGGAGGTGGTGGCCAGGGGCTGGGGGGCGGGAGGACGGGGAGTTGTCGTTTAATGGAGACAGTGGCAGTCTGGGAAGATGAAAAAGTTCTAGGGCTCTGTGTCGCAACAGTGGGACTATATTTAACACTGTTGATCTGTACACTGAAAAATGGTTAAGGTGGTAGATTTTATGTGGTTTTTACAATAAAAAAGAATGAAAGGTCACGGAAGCCTCACCGAGAAGGGAGTTTTTGAGCGGAGGCCTTGAGAAAGGAGTCTCCGGAGCCGTGTGCGGGCCCCGGGGAACGGCATTCAGGTACAGGGAGCTGCACGTGCAGGCCCACGGGCGGGGGTGGGGGCTGAGAAAACAGCAGTGAGGCCGGTGTGGGGCAGGGGGTCGTCAGAGCCGAGGACGGAGAAAAGTAGAAGGACCGGATCACACAGGGCCCACTCGGGACCCTCCCTTTTCTCTGAGATGATTGGGAAAGTGGTGGGTGGTTTGGGGCCCAGGATTGACCTGATCTGACGTAAGGTTTCTCGTTGATTTTCCTTTGTCTAAAATAATTTGGGGGGGGGGGGCACCCGGGTGGCTCAGTCGGTTAAGTTTCCGACTCCCGATTTTGGCTCAGGTCACGATCTCACGGTTTGTGAGTTCGAGCCCCATGATTCTCTCTCTCTCCGTCTCTCTGCCCCTCCCCAACTCATGCACGTGCGCGCTCTTTCTCTCTCTCTCTCTCAAAATAAATAAATTAATAAATGGAATAAAATAATTTTTTGACATGTAATTGACAGAAAATGAACTATTTCAAAGCAAACGATTCAGGGGCATTTAGTATGTCGCCAGTGCAAGCAACTACCACTCTGCCTAGTTCCAGAACGTTTCCATCACCCCAAAGTAAAACCGCGTGCCTATGAGACTCACTTGCCAGCCCCCCTCCCCAGCCCCTGGCCGCCAGCAGTCTGCTTCCTGCCCGGGAACTTGCCCATTCTGGGAACTGCCCTCCGTGCATGGACAGGTGGGCTGTTTTCACCTTTGGCTGTTTGGATAACGCGGCTTTGAATGTTCGTGTACAAGTAGTTGTTTGAACACCTGTTTTCAGTTCACTTGAGCGTGTGGCTAGGAGGGGAACTGCCAGATCTAACTTCGGCCTCACCGGAGTCTCCCTGGTGACTGTGTTGAGAAGAGATGGGGGAGGGGAGGGAGATCTGGAAGAGGGGGACACTGGTGAGAAACCCACTGTGCTGATCGGGCGCGAGATGCTGGTGACCCAAATGGAAGGTTGGTGACAAGCGGTCAAAACATGCTTCCTCATAAACCTGGAGCCAGTAGGATTTGATCTTGGACCAGATATGGTGTGTACAAAAGAGAGCAGAGTCCAGGATGACAGGAAGTTGGGTTTTTTTTGTTTTGGTTTTTGTTTTGTTTTTTGCATGAACCATCAGAAGGTAGGGGTTCTCGGAGGAGGTGGAGAGGTGTGTATTAGGGGGAGAAATTAGCAGAAGTTGTTTTGGACGTAAGTATCAAATGCCAGTTAGAACCCCAAAGGCAGAAGGCCGGGACGGTTCATGTGAAGCTTATTGCTCGTGTTCTAGAAAAAGTCATGGTAACGATGAGCTACTGTCTAGGTTGATAAAGAAACCAACACAGAAGATGTCTTCCCAGAAGAAGTCGTGAGTCTTCCGAAGGAGAGGCCCGGCCGCAGGGCCCGTGGGTCGCCTTTTGTCCGGAGTAGCACGATTGTCCGTTCGCAGACCTTCTCCCCCGGAGCACGAAGCCAGTATGTCTGCAGAGTAAGTTGAAATTCCGTTGCCACCTGTCTGGACTGTTTTCTTCCCCCCACCCCCTTTGTCGTGTGTTATTTTCACCGTTTATGCTAAAAGACACACGTGTTCCCATGCATACCAGTGATGAGCACCACGCGTGTATGGATGGAAAATCAGTATTGTGGCTTCGTCTCCCCTCACCCATGCGTATGTGACTCTGCATCTGTTCGAGATTCTAATACATTCCTCCCCAGATTTTCAGTCTGTATGCACACCAGCTCGTGGTACCCGGGAAGCAGGGCCAGTCAGTTCTACATCGGCCTAAGGAATGACAGTTTGGAACAGGGAGTATCCTGAATTGGATTGAGATTGGGAAGTCGGGCCACTGAGTGGCTGGAGGTCTTAAAGTGTAGCTGTAGCGGGGTCCCAGGGAGGATGGCAACCTTGAAGACTCCGGACACTGAGGCAGGGTTCTGACCCCCCCAGCATGTAAATTCTCCCCCCGAGGGTGATGGCGGGAGATGCTGGGTGCTTCTCAACCTTGGCTGGCCGTGCGGTCAAGTCATGTTGGCAATGGTGGGGGGTGGGGGTGTTGGGCAGGTGGGAGGGCGTCACAAAATGCTAGTGCCCGGGTTCCCAAGATTCATCATTGGCCATGGTGGGGCCTGGGCATCAGGCTTGGGGAAGCCCCCATATGATTCTGATATGGAGAGCCCCGAGGTAGGTAGAGGGGGAGAGCCAATCCGCTGTGGTCCTTGAAGATAGGACAGCGTGTTGGGGGTTGGCGAACAGTGGCGGTGTGACAGTAACAGCACGGAATAGGAAAGAGAAGGGAATTTGAACGGTAAATAGTCATGACACAGTGGCCTGATGCAGCTGTTTGGGTTGAGGAGAACTTGGACCCTTCCCACCTCTGAATCGGGCTCGTGGAGGTAAAGCTCCTTCGGTTGCAGGGGACCGCCAAGGAGCTGGCTCCATTTGGGCAAAAGCAAAGTTCAGTCGTACGAGAGAATCAGGCTCAGGCCTGGGAGCGTGGTCCAGGGGTCCCCGAGCCCATGCTCAGGTTCAGGAACTTGCTAGGACTCCGAACTCGGCAAAGCCGTTACACGCGTGATTGTGGTTTATTACAATGAAAGCATAGAGACCGAGGTCGGCAGGGGGAAGAGGCGCATAGGGCACCGTTCAGGAGAGACCTGGTGCAAGCTCCCAGTTCTCTTCCAGTTGCCCGGATGGCTCTTGGCACTGGTCACTGCCGGGAGAGGCCGCAGGCATGGAGTACTGCCAACCAGGGGTTTGCGGGGGGCTGGTCACGTAGGCACAGCTGATGGCCTGCATGGCTGACCTTAGTTTCCAGCCCCTCCGGAGGTCAAGCTGATGGCCTAAGGCCCCCACCATAAATCACATTGTCAGCAGAGCCTGTGTGGTTTGGCCCGAGGTCCCCAGGTAAACAGGGATGCTTAGGCAAGACATTCCAGGGCTTCACGGGTCACTTCCCGGGAGCTAGGCAAGGACCAAACCTTTCTTGGGGAAAAGTTAATCCTTTATCCTGTGGGGGGGGACGGTGAACAGGAGGGGGTTGGGGCCACGTGGCCCAAGCTGCTCCTGTGCCATTTGCCAGACCTGCTGTGCGTCTCCCCACAGAAGCGAGGCGTCCGATCGCGGCTGCCCTGGGTCGCGCAGGGTCAGGCCCGGACACTCCCGCCCCATCAGGCCGCAGCCCTGTGGGGGCTGATGCTTAACCAGACACCTGGAGGCACGAAACAGAAGGCTACCCTCACGTCCCTTCCTCACCTTAGGCCGAACCACTGCAGAGTGGGTTCGGGTCTGCTCAGTGAGCAGGGCAGGGAGGTAAAGGAGGAAGTCTTTGCTTCCCCAGAGAGAGGTTTCCAACTCTGGTGCCGTGTTCTGCGCCCTGCATAAAAGCGTGCATTTACAAGTGATGCTTTTAGAGGTCTCTTTGTTTTTGTATGTTTGTGATGATGGGGCGGGGAGGCACGTACACTGGTGTGCCACAGCATTTGCTGAGTCTTCTGGGTCAATTGGCATGCAAGATACGGCCACGAAGGCAAGGACTTTGGCTTTCGCACAGATACACACGGATCCTGAAGCGCGAACCTGCCATCAGATGTCTTGGCTCCCATAAAGAAGGCGTTCTTTCTTTTGCTTCTTAAAAGCAGACCTTTTCCCTGGCAGAGCGGGTGTTAGGGCTGCTGGCTCGTCCTACTACCAGGAACGAGTCTCTCGGAAAGCCGTTTTTTCCCAGCTCTTGCCAAAGCCGGAAACAGAGCAAATGAGAACGCCTGATAAAAAGTCAAAGGCGCTGAAGTCCGTGCTGGCTTCCTGAGCGTCACACAGGACGTCCCGTCACAGTTGGTATCAAGGAGACAGAAATCTTGTGGACTCTACCACCCTGGAAACTTCGCGTGGTTTCGTTGATGTGGCACATGAAGGAGGACAGGGGGTTGGTTTGCGTATTCAGTTTGTTTTCGCTTGTCTTCAGTTTGACTCGAAACTCCTGTGTAGTTTGTCTTCACCGAACCCGCAAGTCTTGCTAAAAAGCCCCCGTAGCCGTGAGTGCGTTCGGGTACCCGTGAGGAGAAATGAGATCAGTTCAGGGTACACCGAGAGAATGAATATCGAATTTCTGCGAAAGTGTTTCTGAACCTCATTTCTTTTTGGCACAGCTTTATCGTAGTGACAGCGACAGTTCGACCCTGCCCCGGAAGTCCCCCTTTGTCCGAAACACCTTGGAAAGACGAACCCTTCGCTATAAGCAGGTATGTGCCACGGAAACTGATACGGAGTCTAGACTTACCCTGGGAGTTATTGTTACAAAAGTTAAAAGGTGGGGGCTCTTAGGTGGCTCCGTTTGTTGAGCGTCCGACTTCGGCTCGGGTCACGATCTCGTGGCTCGTGAGTTCGAGCCCCGCGTCGGGCTCTGTGCTGACAGCTCGGAGCCTCGAGCCTGCTTCGGATTCCGTGTCCCCCTCCCTCTCCGCCCCTCCCCCACTTGTGCACGTGCACGCACTCTCTCTCTCTCTCTCTCAAAAATAAACAATAAAAAATTTAAAAAAGGTAATATTTTAGGTCACGTTAATTAAAAGGTAATATATTTATTTCCTCATTGACCGCGTTATAATTTTCAGAAGCCTATGTAATGTCAAAATATTGCCAATATTTCTTAATGTCCTAAGATAACATCATGATCTAGGATAATTCATGATCTTTCCGTTTTTAAATATAATACATTCATGAGCAACCATCCTAGATGAGAAAAAACCATCCTTTTCTCTTTCTTGACAAGGGAACACACAGAGTTGAGAAAATGGGAGTCTCAGCCCAGAGCCTTCCACATAGGCCTGTTTTACCGCCTTCGTTCCCTTTACCCACCGAGTTCTTTCTCTACATCACGCAGGTTGACAGCGTTGTGCCGCCTTCAGTTTGTGAGCCAGTAGTTCCTTATCTTTTTCAGGCTGAGATTCTTTTAAAGAAACAGTAAGTCCCACATTCCCACGTTGCTCTACTCAGAGCAGCTGCTGACTGGGAGCGAGAAGACAGGACAGAGTTCAGTTCCGTCGGTGTTTTTCAGCCGGCTCGCTGGTGGCAGTTTGACTGGGTCATCGCTGTGGGGGCCGCCCTGGGCGCTGGCGGCCGTTGAGCTGCCTCCCTGGCCTCGATCCGCTAGTAGCCAGTGGCACCCGCCCTCCCCTCAAGCCGTGATGACCCAGAATGCCTCCGGACGCTGCGGAGAACCAACCGAGCTCTACCACGAATTCAGCAGTGCTTTTAAATGAACCTGCGTTTGTTAAGTCACGTCGTGTATTTGCATTAAATGTACGTATGCGTGCATGCTGTACGTGTGCACAATAGTGTACGTGGGTGTAGAAAGCATACAGTTCCTCAGTCCACTGATCGATGCCCACTGATGTGTGCTACAGTGAGTGCCGTTCCTAAGGTTGCCTCCCATTGAGCGGGAAGTACCGTTCTCCACTCCATACACAAAGTTCGCTTTTCATCTCAGGACTTTTCTTAAACGTGGCGGGTTTGCTTACTTGAGGCTTCTACGGGGAGGGAAGGTTTTGACAGCTTGCGTGTGTGCCTGTGCAATCTTTTAGCATGGATCATTTAAGATTGTCCAGTATATTTGTTCGACTTTTTACAGTGGCTGTATTTTCTGCTGCCTTTGTAATTTACTTAATCCGTTTTCTCTTGTATTTAGGTTTGGTCAGTCATAAACTTTATTTTTTAACGTTTATTTATTTTGAGAGAGAGAGAGCAAGAGAGTGTGAGCGGGGGCGGGAGTGGCAGAGCGAGAAGGAGAGAGAAAGAATCTTAAGCAGGTTCTGCACTGGGACTCAAACTCCCGAACCGTGAGATCGTGACCTGAGCCGAAATCAAGAGTCGGACTAAACGTTTAACTGACTGAGCCACCCAGCCGCCCCCTGTCATAAACTTATTTTTTAAGACTTTATTTTTGAGCTATCTCTCTACCGAACATGGGGCTCGAGTTCAAAATCCCTCGATCGAGAGTCCCACGCCCTACCAACTGAGCCAGCCAGGTGTCCCTCGGTCATAAACTTTAATTGGATTACTTTTGATTACTTTTACATGTCATGAGTTGTGCCTTTTATTTGTTTTTTGAAATATTTATTAGAGAGCAAGAGAGCATGAGCAGGGGAGGGAAAGAGAGAGAGAGAAAGCGAGCTCATGTGCGAGTTGGGGAGAGACGGAGACAGAGAATCCCGAGCAGGCTCCGCACGGTCAGCAGAGCCCGATGCGGGGCTCGAACTCAGGAACCGTGAGATCATGCCCTGAGCCGAAACCAAGCGTCGGACGCTTAACCCACCGAGCCACCCAGGCGCCCTGAGTTGGGCCTTTTAAGTGCAAGTCGAAATGAAATTTCGTAACCAAAGAAAATGCACGTTTTGGGGCTTGATGTATGTTGTCAGGCAGAACCTCAGAAAGATCATACCCGCCCCCGATCCCGGCAGCTCCGTCTGAGCGGCTCTGTTTCTTCACGCTTTCGCAAATGCGTGGGGCCTCGGGAGACGGGCCACCTGCGTCACTGACTTGATACTGGAGACTTAGCCTCGCCCACGCCTGTGGTTCATTTGACATCGGCCACGCGTGGGCAAACGCCCCCCCACCCCGACCTGTGCGGCAGCTGCGCCTCCCCTGCCCACGTGCCGCGTGGCAGAACCTGGCGGGGGGCGAGGGGGTCCGGGCTCGCTGCGGCCCCTGCCCTCCCCGCCGTCAGCGCACGCGCTCAAAGCTGCCGCCTCCCGCAGCCCTGCAGGGCCTCCCTGGCCGAGCTCATGGCCCGCACGTCCCTGGACCTGGAGCTGGATCTCCAGGCCTCGAGAACGCGGCAGCGGCAGCTGAACGAGGAGATCTGCGCCCTGCGCGAGCTGAGGCAGCGGTTGGAGGACGCGCAGCTCCGAGGCCAGACCGACCTCCCGCACTGGGTGCTGCGCGACGAGCGGTTCCGGAGCCTGCTGAAGGAAGCCGAGAGGCAGGTAGGAAGCCGGCGCCCGCCTCGCCGGCCCCTTGGCGTCCTGGGCCCGCCCGGTCGCGCTGACGAAGCTGTACTTGAAACCATCCGGGTGCTCGTGTGAAGGAGCTGGGTCCCTTCCCCCCGTGGGCCAGGCAGCCGGTGTCCCCGGTGGCGCCGACGCACGTCTTTTGCGGCCGCCTCGGGTCGGGGTGGCGGGGGGAGCGCTGGAGGGAGGGACCCCAGGACCCTCCGGCTGGCGTCGCCATTCCCCGCTCTGCGGTGGAACGTTCCGTGTCGGGTGTCTGCAAGGCATGACCCCCCCCGGGGACCCCAGTAGCCTCTGTGAAGATTCCCTGTCGGGGGGGGGGGGTGTGGATGGGGCAGGCCTTTCTCCCCTCCGCGACCCGGCGGCTGGGAGCGGCTTAGCAACAACGCCTTGTTCGTCCCACGCTGCTCTTCCAGACGAGACAGACCAAACTTGACTTCCATCAAGAACAGGCAGCTGAGAAGATGCTGAGGAAGGCCTCCAAGGGGGTCTGCCAGCTGCGAGGGCAGAACCACAAAGAGCCCGTCCAGGTGCAGACCTTCAGGTAGAGGCGCCACGGCCCCGCTTCCTTGCGTTCTTTGCACTGTCACACCTTCGTCGTCACCACAAGCATAAGCGTGACAAAACCCCACGGGCGGTTCCGAACAAACCCGGAATCCCCACTGCCGTCAGCATCTTGGTGTTTTCTGCTCCTTTGTGTCTAGGAACTGGGTTCCTGCTGCTTGCAGTCATAATGCGGGTTCCCGTTTGCGTTTCGTTTTTTGTCTTTTAATGAAAATATCCTGGGTTGCCACATAACCTGTTAGCCTTTCTGGCTGTCACGTTTCATGTAAGATAGAATTTGCCCAACTACTCTATTTTACAACCTTTCCAAATATCTGCTATTGTGAACAACACGGTGGTTTACATACATATACACACGTATCACCTGTGCCTCTTCACTTAACTTTTTATTGAAGCATAGTATACATACAGGGACGGGTGCCTTTTGTACGTGTAAACTAGTCCGGTGGGTTGTCGCAACGCCACACGGCAAGAATCAAACATTATCAGCACCCCCCCGATGTGACCGTATGAATCGCATACGTCAGTTTTCTGTTTTTGCTTTTCGTAGGAGAATTAGTTATGTCCATATTCTTTTGTGTCTGACTTTTTTTTTTTAATATATGAAATTTATTGTCAAATTGGTTTCCATACAACACCCAGTGCTCATCCCACAAGGTGCCCTCCTCAATACCCATCACCCACCCTCCCCTCCCTCCCACCCCCCATCAGCCCTCAGTTTGTTCTCATTTTTTAACAGTCTCTTATGCTTTGGCTCTCTCCCACTCTAACCTCTTTTTTTTTTTCTCCTTCCCCTCCCCCATGGGTTTCTGCTAAGTTTCTCAGGATCCACATAAGAGTGAAACCATATGGTATCTGTCTTTCTCTGTATGGCTTATTTCACTTAGCATCACACTCTCCAGTTCCATCCACATTGCTACGAAAGGCCATATTTCATTTTTTCTCATTGCCACGTAGTACTCCATTGTGCCTGACTTTTTAAAAGATTGAGGTGAAATTCACAACGCATAAAAGCCACCGTTTTCAAACAGGCAGCTCCGTGACATTCAGTACGGTCACCGTGTTGTGTGGCCGTCCCCGCTGTCCAGTTCCAGAACCTTTCCTTCACCCCAGAAGGAAACCCCATCCCCGTTAAGCGGCCACTGCCCGTTCCCCTGCTGCCCCCTGCGGCCCCTGGCACCCCCAGGCGGCTTTTGGGCCCTCTGGCCTTTGTGCGTGGCCGCTTTCACTTAGGACAATGTCTTTGAAGTTCACGCATGTGTATGTAGCTCGTGTCCGTACTTCATTCCTTTTTATGGCTGAATAATCTGTGCCTTTTAGCCTTAATGTTTCTATACGCTGAATTTTCATGTCGCCATCATGAAAGAACATAAAACACTATCACCGCCCTCCCTCAATCATGATTTAGAACTCCTTCATTTGTAGAGAGATTCATTTGTTAATAAAGCAGATATTTACAGAGCACCTGCCATAGGCCAGGCACCGTTCTAGGCACCGGGAACAAACCCTTGTCCTCAGGGGGCTTCATAACTTCCATCAGCATTTAGAGAATCTGTATACAGACAGATGTGTTGTTAGGAATTTAAATTCATTTTTTTTGTATGCTTAAGAAAGGCCATCATTGATACGAGAGCCTCCCATCAGCTTTCGTCGCACGTATATCCGCTTCTAACCTGTCATTCTTTCCAATCCCAGGGAGAAGATAGCATTTTTCACAAGACCAAGGATTAACATACCTCCTCTGCCTGCCGACGATGTTTGATACAGTGCTTTGTACACATGAAGTATTTATCTGCCTGTTTTATTTTCATGAAGTTCTTAGACTAGCTACATTTGTCTTTAAAATATTTGTGCAAAGCTATTAATATACACCTTTTGTAAAAAAAAAAAAACCCACATCTATATCTATACATATATATTTTATAATAGTGACGGCAACAGGGCTTGGCTTTCCCTCGTTGTGAAATTGACATCTCTGAAGACAGGTAATTTTATAAAAGATCAACTATCATGTTAAGAGTGTACAGTTTTTACGCTGTTTTATTTGACTTAAAGGCTGGAAGACAGAAACAAAGTGAGTTCAGGCAAATTCACTGTATTGTAATTTATTTATAGTACTTTTTTTTTTCCTTGAAGGAAAATACTGACGTTCAGATGTATTTTAAGACTAAAATTGTGTGCTTCAGTATTTGTCATGCAGTAGAACGGAACTTTGGGGCCGGTTTTGTTTCTGACACCCAAAACGCAAACACTCTGTGCTCAATCCATCGCTTGTAGCCGTCTCTCGCGTGTCTTCACCGTGCCCGGTGTGCACGCTGCGGTGGCCCAGGGCCGGGTCACACGCCGTGCGGGCACCGCAGAGCTGTCTCCCGTGCGCAGTGCGCGCCACGAGCCTCCCGTCCTGCCGTCTCTCCGCGCATCCCCGCGCGTCCCCCCGTGAGTCTGACGCGGGCCCCGAGCCCCGGCATCCTGGCCTCTAGCCTGCCTGGCCGTGGTGGCTGTCCGTGGGGGCTGTCCGCAGGCAGCCCCGCCTTCTGAGTCCGCTCCCCCTGACCTTGGCCTCCGAGGCGGTTGTGGAGCTCCTGCGCTACCACCGTGCCGCGAAGGGAAGTGACGGGAACCGGGAACGCGCGTGTTCGCAGACTCCGTGAATCCACGGATGGACGTGGCGGTTATGACGTAGAAGTGATGGCCTTGGAAGGCGCTTTTTTGTGGAAGGAAGTGTGTGTGGGTAACGACGATTACCCAGTGGGTCTCTTACAGGAGAGTATTTGATTTAAATCAAAACCCGCCCCCCTCCCAGTACTGGACTCTACCCAATATTTCTTAAGAAATCTTAGAAGTAGTTCACGAGGCAAAAAAAAAAAAAATTTATGTAATAAGAATATACCAATATTCTTTTAAAATGCCAAATGATATAAATATCTCGCCTAATACATATTTATTATCTATGAAATGCGCTCTCCTTTACGAGGCCTCAGAGAAGTAAACGAGGTGGGTCACATGGAACGTAAAAAGAAAACCGAACTCTCTTCCTAGATCTTTCTGCCTCTCCCTGGGAAATGCCCCGCCCCCTCTAATCAGTGTCTCGCCCTTCTCATTAGTCTGTAACCGCCCCCTCGTGTAACCTGCCTGCCTTTTTACATTTGTTAAAAATGAATTTTGTAAAAGCATTTCGTTGACACAGACCCGTCACAGACAGTGGCGTTTGTCAGTGGTGCTGGGACTGAAGATCGTGCGTTCGCAGCGCCCAGCTCTTGCTCTGTATTTCCGCCTCTAGTCTCGCTTTTTTTTTTTTTTTTTTTTTTGCTAATTTCTCTGTGTACATAACCCACAACAGAGGCAGAGACGCGCAGACCATCAGTCCTTGCCAGAACCGCCCGGCCGCAGATGGTGCGGCCGAGCAGGTGACACCGGGGGCGGGCCCCCAGCTGTCGAGACTCTCAGCTCCAGCGGAGAACCGCCTGCCTCCGGACTTGGGTGTGTGGAGGGCACGTCACGCCCGTCTCGGGCACACCGCTCCCTGGCCGTGCAAATGTGTCCTGGAGGCACTGCCTGGCCGCTGCTCCTCAGCGGCCGCCACGCGCAGCTCTCTCCGCAGGAGGGGGGCCTCGGGGGGCTTTTCCGGCACCCTCCATCAAGTAGCAACGTGGGGAAAACCCCCTGTGCCAATGCAGAAGGCCCTCACCCCAGGGCTTTCACACAACTCTCACTGCCCGGCATATGCAGGTTTCTGTTGGGTGTGCGCCCGCACCCCAGGGTTGGTCATTTGTTTTTTCAATCCCTATTCCGGTGCCAGTCCAAGGGGTGCTTGCGTCTGTCACCTCTCCAGTTACTTCTCCCGCGTCCCTGCGAGAGTCCGCCTTTGCACCTGAACGGTACCAGAGTGCGCCAGGAAGGAAAAGCCAGCCAGTTGGAGGAGGTGGAGGGCGAGGGCCCGGAAAGGGCACAGGGACGGCGACAGAGACCAGCCCAGCTGGCAGGTGGACAGGAAGCACCATCACTGGCTTGTCTCTCGTGACCTGGGTTTCCAGCTTCTTTCTAGTTAAGACTGCCACCCCCTAGAAAACCCCCACGCGCCAGAAAACTGAAGGCCTGTTGTCGTAAGGGGTGTTCTCATCTTCTGTTTGAACTTGACCATAACCGTGCCGTGGGATGAGAAAGCTGCCGTGTTTTATCAGCAGGTCTGGTCCAGAGACGATCCGAAGTCTGCCACCAGGGCTCTTTAGAAACAGCGCGACGAGTAAAAGGGAATTTGGTCTTCATGTCACCCGATCACAGAATTGTCACTGCTGAAATAACCTTCTGTCGTGGGAATAAGTTATAATCAGTACTCATCTCTGTTTTTGTCACTGTTCCCTACTTGCATTGTTTGTATTGTTGGAAAGTATTCCTCCTATAAAATTAAACTAACCTGCCTTAAGAACAGAATGGAGATGTGTGATTTTTTTTTAAAGAAAAACGTAATCACGTGGGCTTAAGTATATAAAAATGTACATTTTTTAAACATAAAAACAGGTATAAGAGTAGAACGGTAACACGCACACACGTGCGGCCATCCTCCATACACCTTCTCTGTTTAAAGAAAAATGTAATCACATGGGCTTAAGTATGTGCACCTTCTCTGTTCAGCTACGTATTGCTGACTTCTAATGCCATTCAATAGCCAGGGTTCACCTTTCCAGTGGTCTCGTGGGTCATTCGCTTTTTATGTTGTTTTTTAAATAGGCTTCCCGCCCAGCACGGAGCCCAGCTTGAGGCTTGAACTCACGATCCTGAGACCAAGACTTGAGCTGAGAGGGATAGTCAGACACTTAACCGACTGAGCCACCCAGGCCCCCGTCATTCTTTTTTTTTTTTTTTTTTAACTGAACACAATCCAAATATACATTTAATGGGATTTCTTCACGCCGATGGGTTTTTTTGGTAACCGTTTTCTTGAGATAGAATTCACGTACCATATAGTTCACTGTTTAAAGCATGCAACTCGGGGCGCCTGGGTGGCTCAGTCGGTTGAGCGTCCGACTTCAGCTCAGGTCACGATCTCGCGGTCCGTGAGTTCGAGCCCCGTGTCGGGCTCTGGGCTGATGGCTCGGAGCCTGGAGCCTGCTTCCGATTCTGTGTCTCCTTCTCTCTCTGCCCCTCCCCCGTTCATGCTCTGTCTCTCTCTGTCTCAAAAATAAATAAACGTTAAAAAAAAAATGTTTAAAAAATAAATAAATAAATAAAGCATGCAACTCCTCGGTATGTAGGATATTCACAATTGTGCAGGTATCACTACAATCAATTGTAGAACTTTTTCATCACCCATTAACACTCCCCCTCCCCCCCCCCCCCCCCCCAATTCTCCCAACCCTTGGCAACCACTGACCTGTTTTCTGGCTCTATGGATTTGTCCACTCTGGACATTTCCTATAAACAGAATCATACAGTGCGTGGCTTTTGCGTCTGGCTTCCTTCACTCAGCCTTGGGTTTTCCAGGTTCATCCACGTTGTAGCAGGCGTCAGGACTTCATTCCTTTTTATTGCTGAAGAATAATCCACTGTGCGGATAGACCACGTGTTGTTTATGCGCTCACCAGTCGACGGACATTCGGGTTGCTTCCACTCTTTGGCCAGTATGAATAATTCCGCTTCCATCATTCACGTTCAGGTCTTTGTGCGGACGTATGTTCTCCTTTCTCTTCGGCCTGTACTAAAGGTGGAGCTGTTGGGTCGGACGGTAACCCTGTGGTTAACCTTTTGGAGAGCTGCCAGACCGTTTTCCCAAGCAGCCGCGCCATTTTACATTCCCACCAGCAGTGTGCATGGCTCCCGATTTCTCCACATCCTGGCCGACGCTTGTTACGTCATTTCGACCATGGCCGTCCTAGTAGGTGTGAAGTCGTATCTCCTTGTAGTTGCGTCTGTCTTTACAGGATCTATCCCTCCACCCCGCGCCACCCCCCCACATACACACCCTGATAATTTGTTGAAGAAATAAGATTGCATGTTCTCTGAGCCTCCCGTGTTCTGGCCTTTGCAGCGTCCCTCTGGAGGTGCCTGGGTGGCTCTGTCGGTTGAGCGTCCGACTCTCGGTTTTGGCTCAGGTCACGATCTCACGGTTCATGAGTTTGAGCCCCACATCGGGCTCTGCGCTGACGGCACAGAGCCTGCTTGGATTCTGTCTTCCTCTCTCTCTGCCCTTCCCTCGCTCACACTCGCACTCTCAAAATAAACTTAAAAAAATTTTTTGAAGTGTTCCTCTGAACTTCATTTTCCATTAATAAATACTATGGGGGGAAAAGCTGTTGTTGAATCTACAAGTTTGGTCGGATTCCCTTTTGATCAGATGCTTTCCCTTTTTTGGGGGGCGGGCGGGGGCGGAGAATGAGTGGCAGGAATTTCTATTTTCATCCATCTGGTGGCTTGCAGTGTCTTTTTTGTAACGTTGGAAACCGTTGCCAATCGACACCTAGATCCATAACTCACTAAGGTTGCAAAGTGAGGATATTCGAACGCTATCAATTGTTTTTAACTTACTTTGAAATACCTTTATAAAGAGAGAACCTAGTGGTACGGTTTGTATGGGTAAAGCAAGATAGGTGCTTAGTTTTTTTTCTCGACCAGTTCTGAAAATAGTGGATTGCTTTCCTAGCATTATACAGTGGTCACCGATTTGTTCTTGGTTTTTGAAAAAAAAAAAGCTCACACGGTTTTCTTAGTATCGTCGTTATCAACACACAGTTTAAACATGGTTGGTGTGCTTTAATCCATTCGAGTTGTTACCCTTATCGATGCTTAAATTCCCCTGTCTTTGGCGGGGGGACCTTGCCTGGTTGGCTCCTGGGTCCTTTTTGGTTTTGGGGAACAGCCTTAGCTGGCTCCCTTGCTATCCCGCGTGACCCGGAAATGGTCATTTCTCCATGGAGGGTTGGGTCTCTTGGTGCTAGAGGCACTTACCGATACTGGGCTGGTCATTGTTTTTAGGCCTTTTATTTATTTTTTTTTTAATTTTTTTTTTAACGTTTATTTAGTTTTGAGACAGAGAGAGACAGAGCATGAATGGCGGAGGGTCAGAGAGAGGGAGACACAGAATCTGAAACAGGCTCCAGGCTCTGAGCTGTCAGCACAGAGCCCGACGCGGGGCTCGAACTCACGGACCACGAGATCGTGACCTGAGCCGAAGTCGGCCGCTTAACCGACTGAGCCACCCAGGCGCCCCTGTTTTTAGGCCTTTTAAATAGGTAGGCAATATTTTCTTTCTTTCTTTTTTTTTTCAGGATAAAGGGATGAGAAAATATCACGTAATTACTCCTTCTCTTTATCCTGTATCGTACACACACCACAGTTTCAGAATAACGGAACCAACACGACCACCAATAATATAAGTAACTAGAAACTGGCATTTTTCCCCCAGTTATTTTAAGGTGTACCTCACTAGGAATATGTATTCAAATTGACCGTGTTTTAAAGTAACTTGGAATCTTTCCATCCTACGTGACTATCAGCTGGGCACATGTGTTTCGCTTTATTTTGGACTTTGCATTTTTATTTTATTTTATTATTTTTATTTCTTAAAAAAAATTTCTTTTTGCGTTTATTTATTTTTGAGAGAGAGAGAGAGAGAGACAGAGCACGAGCAGGGGGAGGGGCAGAGAGAGAAGGAGACAAGGAATCCGAAGCAGGCTCCCGGCTGTGAGCTGTCAGCACAGAGCCCGACGCGGGGTTCGAACCCACAAGCCATGAGATCATGACCTGAGCCGAAGTCGGACGCTCAACCGACAGAGCCACCCAGGCGCTCCTCAATTTTATTTTCTAGTTATGTAAAATATTGACATGGTTCCAAAGACAAACAAGGTGTATTCAAAGGAGTTGTTTTTACTCTTGCCTCTACCCTATTTTTTTCCCTCTCCTTATGGGTCACCATTTAGGAAATACTGCCTTTTCCTGCATTGTTCAGTTTTTAATATAAGCAGATACATAGGCATATGTAAATGCATACACAGGCATATACGCAGGCTGCACACATATATACGTGTGAATATATGCATATACACAAATACGTCCACATCTGTGTTTGTGTTCACTCCTCTCTCCGATAAACGGTAGCACACCAAACACACTTTTCTCCGCCTGGCATTTTGCACTTACAAATGTACCTCAGAGGTCACCAACGTCTGTATTGGCTGCTGTAACAATTTACAACAAACTTCGTGGCTTAAAACAACAGAAATCGGGGCGCCTGGGTGGCTCAGTCGGTTAAGCCTCCAACTTTGACTCAGGTCATGATCTCAGTGTTCATGAGTTCGAGCCCCGCGTCAGGCTCTGTGCTGACAGCTCAGAGCCTGGAGCCTGCTTCGCATTCTGTGTCTCTCTCTCTCTGCCCCTCCCCCCCCTCTCAAAATGAAGTAAAACATAAAAAAAAAAAACAAAACCCGAAATCTATTCTCTCATAGTTCTAGAGTCCAGAAGTCTGTGATCAAGGAGTCAGCAGGGCTGGGCACCCTCTGAAGGCTCTGGGGGAGGATCCTCCCTGCCTCTTCCAGCATCTGGGAGGGGTCTGGGAGCATCTGGGGTCTGCCTGCAACCCTGGCGTTCCTGGGTTCCTGGTGGTAGAGCCACGCCCCCAGTCAACCCCCCCCCCCCCCCCCGATCTTCATCACCCTCTCTGTTCCTCTTCTGTCTCTTCTCAGAACACATGTTCTTGCATTTAGGACCCACCGGCTAATCCTAGATGATCTCAACTCAAGATCTTTAATTACCTTAGCAAAGACTCATTTTTCCAAACAGGGTCGTGTTCACAGGTTAAAGAGGGCCACCATTGGACGCACTACCATCTGCCCCCCCCCCCACCGGCTCCCCCAAATTCACGTCCATCCCGCATGCGAGTTACGTTCACCAGATGCCCAGCCCCCCTGCACGTGCCCCGGTTTATGCAACGCCCCCCCCCCCCCCGGGGTTTCTAGTCTGCTGCTGTTAAAAATAACCCCGCAACGAAAAAAGCCTTCTGCAGACATCTTTTCGTATTTTTGCCAGGGTTTCGGTGGGATCGGTCCGAAGCGGGAGCTGCAGCTCACAGGGTCAATGCGTCTGGGATTTTGCGGGGTGCCACCTCATTTCTCTGCTGGGGGCTGTGCCATTTCGTGTTCTCACCGGCCCTGTATGCGACAGTTTCCCCACACCGTCACCAATAGCATGGTGTCACCTTGCGAGCGGTTGCCACTTGCAGAGATGAGAAGTAATACCTCAGCAGAGTCTAAGTGTGTTGGAGACTGCCTTCATTATAGAAGCTTTTTGATCTGTTTTATTGTGTTAGGGCTGACTCTTTCTTTTTCTTTCTTTCCTTCCTCTTTTCCTCCCTCCCTCTCTCCCTCTCTCTCTCTTTCTCAGCATTTTCTCAGCGATCCTTGCTTAGTTGTGCTTCCAAATGGATTTTATAATCAACTTGTCTAGCCCCCGGAGTGGAGGGAAATGATGGAATCATTATCCAGGATTGTGGGAAAGCTGACATCTTTATGGCGTTGAATCGTCTTATCCAACAATGTGTTATGTATTTCCATTTGTTCAAAACTAATATTGTGTCTTTCAGGAAGGCTTTACAGTTTTACTCGTTTATATTTTAGATGTTTTTTTGATAGGTTTTGGCCTATTTTTATAGTCTGTCTTAACATGGATAAAGACAGAAAATAGGGATAAGATAAATACTCTACATACAAGGCTATAGACCTTTTTCTCAGACCTCACTGGAAAAGCTAGCGTTTCCCCATTAAATAAAATGTTGGCTTCAGGAGATGAATTTCACACACGCACGCTTTGATGTTAAGGATGAGCCCATCGATTTCTATTTTCTTGAGTATTTTCGACATGAATAGGTATTGGGTTTTTCTAATTCCTTTTCTCCATCTATTGAAATGATCGTATCATTTTCCTAAGCTGTAAGAATGATTGATTATATTCCTGGGTTTCCTATTAGAGACGTTTTGTAAAATAAATTCCATTTGGCCATGATATATAAGCATTAATGTGCTTTGGAGTTGGTTTGTTAGTATTATATTTATGATTTTTGCATTGCTACACTATTTTTTTTAGTGCAGTCTTGACCGCGTTGAGGGTCAATACTATAGTTTCTAAAGAAAATGTGGAAATTTTTCTTCTTTTTCTTGGCTCCGAGATGGTAAATTTGAAAGAATTCTGCTGGGGAACCATTTGGGTGCATTCTGTTTCTTTTTCTTTTTCTTTTTCTTTTTTTTTTTTTTTTAAATCACAGGGGAGCTCTTTAAATCACTTCTCTACTTCCTCTATGGCAATTGAGCTCTTTAGACCTGTCTCTTGAGGTCAGTTTTGGTTAAGTTGTATTTTTCTTAAAAATGATCCATTTCACATGTTTTCCCTTTTATTTGTCAAGAGCACACGGCACAATGTTTAGCGGTTCCTTCCTTTCAACCGTTCTTTCCCCCTGGCATTTCCGACTCTCTGTATGTGTGTTTTCTCCCTTGTTTTTCCCCTTGATCACGTCAGTTACTGAATTATTTGGGGGCTTCTTTTTTTTTTTTTTTAAAGAGAACCAGCTTGAGGCGCCTGGCTGGCTCAGTTGGTGGAGCTTGTGACTTGATCTCAGGGTCGTGAGCCTGAGCCCCACGTTGGGGGTAGAGCTGACTTAAAAAAAAAAATAGAACCAACTTTTTTTTTTTTTAATTTTTTTTTTTTAACGTTTGTTTTTATTTTTGAGACAAAGAGAGACAAAGCATGAATGGGGGAGGGTCAGAGAGAGGGAGACACAGAATCCGAAACAGGCTCCAGGCTCTGAGCTGTCAGTACAGAGCCTGACGAGGGGCTTGAACTCATGGACCGCGAGATCATGACCTGAGCCGAAGTTGGCCGCTTAACCGACTGAGCCACCCAGGCGCCCCAGAACTAACTTTCGATTTTACTTATTCTATTGTTTTTCTGTCTTACAACTCATGAAATATTGCTTTCGTTTTTATGGATCCTTTGTATTCTTGTATCTTCCTTAGTTGCCTCGTTTGGGTAGTTGTTTGAGTTGGGTGTGTTTATTTGAAATTGTATAGGGCTAAACCAATTTAGCGCTCTATGTTTTCTCTTGTCAACTCATCTGTTGAGTTTTCATTATCATTATAACTAAGAAATTCTAGAATTTCACTTTGTATGTCCGCTTTGACCCCAAAGCATTATTAACATGTCTTTAAAACGTCTTTCTGGAGGGGCGCCTGGGTGGCTCTGTCAGTTAAGCATCTGACTCTTGATTTCAGCTCAGGTCATGGTCTCATGGTTCATGAGTTCGAGCCCCGCATCGAGCTGTGTGCTGACAGCACGGAGCCTACTTGGGATTCTCTCTCACCCTCTCTCTCTGCCCCTTCCTCACTTGCTCTCTTTCTCTCTCTCAAAATAAATAAATAAAACCTAAAAGCAATTAAAAAAAAAAAACAAAAACCACCTCTGGCCTGTTCTATTAAAAAAAAAAAATCCAGATACAAGGGTCTTAACAGATTTTTATTGATTTCTACTTTCGTGGCAAAGTAGAGAAATCTTGTTTGTGTTATTTTTATTTTTCGGAACGTATTCAGGTTTTCTTTGTGGCCTGTGATAGTCATTTTTTATGAATGTTCCATGACAAGCAGCACATTCTGTATAGTTAGGGTTTAGAAATCGGCTGATTGATTTATACTTGCATACATTTGATATTCATTTCCTAGGACTCCCGTAATACATTACCACAAGCCAGGTGGCTTCAAACAACAGAAATCTTGTTCCCTCACAGATCTAGAGGCCAGAAAAGTCTGAGATCCAAGTGCGGGCAGGGCCCCGCTCCTTCTGGAGGCTCTCGGGGAGGAGCCCTCCTCCCTCTTTTGGCTTTTGGTAGCTCTAGGTGGCCCTGGGCTTGTGGCCGCGTCCCTCCAAGCTCTGCGCCGTCTTCACGTGTCGACAGATTCCCTCTCCTTTCTCTTAAAAGGACACCAGTCATTGGATTTATGGCCCACTGTACATTTCATCTTGAAGATCGTTAAATATTCCACGTGCAAAGACGTTATTTCCAACTGAGGTCCGCTTCTGCAGTTCTGGTGGACATGAACTTGGGGGGGGGAACACAATTCAACCCACTGCACGTACATACACACCTAAGCCCCATTTCATAGATCACGTCTGGGTTTTCTGGGTCTTTACTCACGTCTCGTCTACTTGAGCCGTCTCGGACCCGTGGAGGATGGCTGTTAGGGTTTCGCTTTTCCTTCTGTCACCGGTGGTTTCCCCTTCTGAAAGCTGTTGCTTGTTATCGGGCACACAAACGCTAGTGACTCTCAAAGTCTTCGTCGTGCGTTGTAACCTCGCCCTCCGTGAAATGGCCTTCGTCTCTTCGAACGCTTTGTGCCAGAAAGTCCACCTTCCCCGATATTGTGAATGTGATCCTTTCATTGTGTTTGGGCTTTCCTTGTACATCATTTATTTTAGTCGTTTTGTTTCAGCTGCATCTGTCTCCACGGAGATTGTTACGTTCTGCTTTGTTAGATACTCTAAAAATGTGTTAACCTTCTTACGTGAATTAAGATGGGCTATTTACATTTATTAATATTATTTATTGCTCTCTGATCTCATTTCCATCATTTTTTAAAAATGATCTTCTACTAGCTGGAGGGCTTTTTATTTTTTTAATTATTTTTTTAATGTTTATTCATTTTTGAGAGAGAGCGAGCGAGCATGAGCGGGGGAGGGGCAGAGAGAGAGAGGGAGGCACAGAATCCCAAGCAGGCTCCAGGCTCCGAGCTGTCAGCACAGAGCCCGACGCGGGGCTCGAACCCACAAGCTGTGAGATCATGACCTGAGCCGAAGTCGGACGCTCAACCGACTGAACCACCCAGGTGCCCCTACGTTTTATTCTAATGGTTTCCTTATATTAATGTCTTGATATCGTCCTTGTAGTTGCCTCTCTTTTTGTGGTTGGTATCTGTTGGTTTCCTACTATGGACAGTGTTGAAATTAGCAAGTAACCCCCCTTTTTCCTTTTTCCCGAGGTCCGATTTAAGGTAGTATCACTAGAAGTCCACCAACAAGCCTACTGGCCTTCCTCTAACCCTTCCCCGTCCACCCCATTTTCTCATAGCCACCAGTAGTCCCGTTGTCGGGGCGGCCCTGACCCCTACATCCTGTCTTCTGTCTCGTATAAGCATTTTGTCATCGCTCTACAAGTAAATGCATATATAGGTCACCATCAGTCTTCCTGTTGCCTGCTCTCCTTCTGGTTGTCTGCAGCTTGTTCTGGGCAGATTCTTCTAGAAGGACTTGTGGGAACAATATTCTCTGAGCTCCTGCAGGCTGGTGGATATAAAATCCCTGCCTCACCTTTTCCTCCCTTGAGTACCCTAAACGTGGCACTCCATTGTCCTCTGGCATGAAGGGATGCTCTCGAACTTGCATGAGAAACTGATTTTCATTTTCCTACAAGTGACTTGGTCTCCCCCCCCCCCCCACACCCTGATACTCAGAGGATTTTTCTTATTTAAATCCAAAGTCTTTCCCACCTTCTTTCTTGGTGCTGGCTCTTTTTTTTTTTTTTACGAGTTTCTCGATTTCTGTGTGCCCTGTCGATATAGAGTTTCACGTCTTTATATGATGACAGTTTTCTTTTTTTTTAATGTTTATTTATTTATTTTTTCCTTTTTTTTAAATTTTTTTTTTAACATTTATTCATTTTTGAGAGACAGAGAGAGACAGAGCATGAGTGGGGAAGGGGCAGAGAGAGGAGGAGACACAGAATCCGAAGCAGGCTCTAGTCTCTGAGCTGTCAGCACAGAGCTCGACGTGGGGCTTGAACTCACGAACTGCGAGATCATGACCTGAGCCAAAGTCAGACACTCAACTGACTGAGCCACCCAGGCGCCCCTAAATGTTTATTTATTTTTGAGAGAGACAAAGCACAAGCAGAGGAGAAGCAGAGAGAGAGAGAGAGAAGGAGAAGGAGACACAGAATCCGAAGCAGGCTCCAGGCTCCGAGCTGTCAGAGCAGAGCCGGATGTGGGGCTCGGACTCACGAACTGTGAGATCGTGACCTGAGCGGAAGTCAGACGCTTAACCGCTTAACCGACTGCACCACTCAGGTCCCCTGACGGTTTTCTTTAATGTCACTTTCCAGTATCTTTCCGGGTCTCCTGCTTTCATTTGGCTGTTGGCTCTTCCTGGCCTATTTTTTATGTTTGTCACTTTCTCTCAAAACCCTTTCAGCTCCTCATTTCTTTGTGATTTTTAGTATTTCCCTTTCCCTTTTAATATTTAAAATACCGTGTTTTGCATTTATCATTGTTGTGTTCCTCCTGTTCTCTCCCTCGTGTTCCTGATTCTTTGCTGAGTCCTCCCCTTTCATTTCTGAGTTTTTCTACTTCGAGTGCATGCTGTTCTCTCAGATAGCGTTTCTCTTACTTTTTTCTCTCACACTGAAATCTTCAGATGACGCTTTGCATCTGTTTCGTGAGCACGTCTTCCTGGCGCGTTTTCGTAATCTGTAGGGATATCCGCGCATTTTTTTATTCTCTTTTTAAAAATAATTTTTTAAAAAAGCGTTAGGGACGCCTGGGTGGCTCAGTCAGTTGAGTGTCCAACTCTTGATTTGGGCTCAGGTCATGATCCCGGGGTCGTGGGATCGAGCCCTGTGTCGGGCTCCGCGCTAAGCGTGGAGCCTGCTTATGATTTTCTCTCTCTCTTTCCCTCTGCCCCTCCCCCCACACTCATACTCTCTCTCTCTCTAAAATAAGTAATAATAATAATAATAATGATAAATTTGTTAACACTACTGTGGCCAAATCAAATTTGCTCCAGTTCCTGTGGCATAAAGCGCCCCCTCCTGATGCCTTGGGACACACCCCATCCTCCCTCAGGCCCATCGTCCTCCTGTGTCCCCCCAGCTGCTGTGTGACCCCGCTCATCCTTTGCTAGGCTAACCAGCTGCTTTCTCAAGGAGGCGGGAAGTGGTGTCCATCCATGAATAAATTTGGTCCCTCTACTTTATGTATTAGACCGGGGGGCTTAAATAACACAAATTAATTTTCTCACCGTTCTGGACACTGGAAGTCCAAGATCAAGGTGCCAGCAGGGTTGGGTTCTTCTCCCTCCTCGGCTCACAGACGACCGTCCTCTTGGCACATCTTCCCGTGGCCGTCGGTATGAACCGGGTGAATCAACGAGTCCAGGCTCTGTTAGGTACCTCTCGCTGCCGTAACAGATGACCTTAAACTCAGTGGCTAAAACAGCGCGGGTTTATTCTCGCACAGTTCTGGATGGAAGTTGGGAGTCTAAAGGCTGCCTTCCTTCTGAAGGCTCTAGGAAAGAATCTATGTCCTTGCTTTTTCTGCTTCTAGAGGCCACGTGTATCTGTTGGCTCCCGGCCCCTCCCTCGCTCTTCCAGGCCAGCAACTGTGTGGCTCTGACTTCCGCTTCTGTGGGCACATGGCCTTCTCTGACTCCGACCCTTCCGTCTCCCTCTTATAAGGACCTTTGTGATGACGTCAGACCCCTCCCGCCCCACCCCAAGCCTGGGTCATCTCCCACCTCAGGAGCATTAACCTAATCACAGCCGCCCAGCTCCTCTTGCCATGTGAGGTGACACGTGGAATTAGAGTGTTAATATATTTGGGGGGGGGGGTCATTATTCAGCCGAGCCCAGAAGCGCTCATCTTTAAAGGGTCCGTTCCCCTGCTCTGGAACAAGATTTGTGGGCCTCTAGGGAAGTGCGGAGGCAGACGGTGCACATCCTGCGGCATTTGGAAACATCTTGCCTGGGACGTGTGGCTAGAGGCACGGAGCCTTCTGGAATCCGTGTTTTCCGCGCTGCCCGCGAACAGGCACTCTGGCCAGATTGCTTCTCCTCCGCTGCAATTACAGGCAGAATCCCCTGGGTAATAAACACAAATTGTTTCATTGCAATGGAATTAGTTGAAAAGAAATGCTTTGTAGCACACGATAGAACTGATGATGAAATTGTTCTGTACCTGCCCTGTGTGGCTCTCGAGCCCTCGACACGTGGCTAGTGTGACGGAGGAACTGACTTCTAGATTTGACTGATTTCAGTTAATTTCACTATAAACAGCCCCCGGTGGCCAGTGGCTACCGTACTGGAGCAGTACGGTTTGATAAAAATCCCGTATCTGATCTAAAGCGCTCGGACGAGTCACAGCTTTCCTCCAGGAACGCGTGCAGGGTGAGAAGAGCTGTCCCTTCCCCAGGTGCAATAAAACGGTTCACTTGTATTGCCTGCGTACGTACGGCGCAGATACTCGGTCATCTTCCAAGTGCGACGGCTAGTGAGCTGGCAACCAGCCATGGCGGGAGAGCTCGCACGCGGGCATCTGCAAAGGCCACCAACCAAGGCTCCCCACCCCCACCCCATCTCTGCCCCCAGAGAGCTGCGCCGTTCGACCTCGGCCAGCACACCGCTGTGCACACGCAACTGTGAGGGCCCAGTCCCACTGAACTGTCTTAGCACAGTCTGAGCTTCCTGGCACCCAAAGAGAGAAAGGACGCGCCGCAGGCTGCACGGTGTTCGTTGTCAGAGAGGAAAACAGGATCGTGGCTTCTGGGGTGGGGAGGGTTCTCTTAGCCCTCAGCGCCGCCCAGGATGGGCTTCCTCGAATGACAACTTCCTGGGCTTTCAAAGCTGCTGCTCGTCACATCATTCAAGGCTGTCCCTTTTGATAGATGCGGGGGTGAGATGGCCCCACCTTCGCAGCTTTCGGATGTCCATCACGATCTCGGAGCACAGCTCAGAATGCCTGGGCGAGGCTGGACTGCATATACTTAGTCTCCACCAGTCGCTTCTCCCTCTCTATGACGTTGGCCACCTGCGTCGCACCACGCTCGGTGTGGGGGACACATTCATTGATTCGTCCATCTGGAGAATGCGTTCAGATGCACAGGAGCTCAGGACATAAAGGCAGATGAAACGAGGTCCTGAGCTCCAGGTTTTATCAGACCCACAATTTACAGGGGAGTTTACCAGGGACTCAGGGCCGGAATTTGGAGGAGGTGAGGCAGGGACTTGCCTCGGGTGCAAAATTTAAGTGGGCACCAAAAAGTCGGTGATCAAGATAATATTTATAAAAATCAAAATTAATGCAAAAATTCACAATGGGCGAAATCGCACACTTAAAAACAGGCTGCCGTGTGTTTGACGACCCGGCATTATCGTGCAAGGGGAATAGTCACTTCTGAGCAGCCAGGGCTAACGCACCCCGCTCGCCCCTGCAGCCTGGGTTTATGGGGATCCACCATGGTGTGTGAAGAAATTGGGCCGCGTGGGGCTTTGTGGGTGTGCGTGTTTGGTTATACAGTCTCTATGAACTTTTTCCACTTGGCCGAAAGTGCTGGAGGATATTTTGATGAGCATATATACGGGTGGACGCTTCTCCTTGTGTCTCAGGCTCCAGCTTGCTCTTTCCGGACCCCTCACGGAAGTCTCACCGTGCCTTCAGGCGGTGGCTATTTATTACCGCCTACCACTGCGGCCCGCTTTACAGAAGGGAAAATCAAGGCCTGTGGAGGCTTGGCAAAAGAGCGCAGACGGCGATACCGTGAGATGGCCACGTAGTACCTCAAGATGGTGTATGATAAGAGGTGCTGGTCTTTGCTTGAGAATATCGGGAGACGGTTTTGCTTCTGGTCTACCCCTGCACCCCAGGGAGTGTGCTCTCAAAGACAGGTCAATCCAGCTCCCTTCTCTTCCTGCAGGAGCTCGAGGCGAATGTGAGCAAATGATTTCGCTCCGTGGAGAGTCTCAGGGAGCTAGCGCGGTGCCCCGGGTGAGAAGCCGGGAGGACCGGGCCCGACCACAGGGCACGCCAGCCCGGGGAGCGGGAGACTGACGTCAGGGCTTTGACGCAAGGGGGCTTGCAAACGGCTTTCTAGCAGGCCGTGAATGCACTTCCTCATCTCTGAAAGCTTCCTGCCACCTCTGTGTCCCAGCCGCCAGGTTCTCTCCTGTACGTGCCACCTGCCGGAAGTCCTACGTTGGAGGCATTCTAAATGAAGCAGTTTCCAGCACGCTATATATACCGTGGTGAACTCTGAAAAGGGGCTGGAAAACGGAACATTTTTGGCATTAAATTATACTTCGCAAGTAATTTTATTTTATTTTTTAATTTTTTTTAACATCTATTTATTTTTGAGACAGAGAGACAGAGCATGAACAGGGGAGGGTCAGAGAGAGGGAGATAGAGAATCTGAGACAGGCTCCAGGCTCTGAGCTGTGAGCACAGAGCCCGACGCGGGGCTCGAACTCACGGACCGCGAGATCATGACCTGAGCCGAAGTCCGCCGCTTAACCGACTGAGCCACCCAGGCGCCCCATTCGCGAGTAATTTTAAACGAGGGTTCCTCCAGCTCTGTCCTCCCGGTGCTCTGCTGGGGGCGCCCCGAGCGCCGTGGGAGGCCAGGCAGCATCCCTCGCCTGCAGCCACTGGCTAGATGCCAGCAGCATCCTCCCCCAGAGCTGTCGCGGCCAAGCATGGCCCAGCCGCGGAAAAATGTCACGGCTTCAAAGGGAACAGAGCAGGAATCTGCGAAGAATACGGAAGGCACCTGTAAGGAGCGATTAAAGCTCAAAGTCTGAAGGATCATTGCACGAAAGACGGTCACAGCTCACTTTCTGTCTCCACACAGGGCACAACAGGAAGGGAATTGGTGTGGCGGAGAAAGTGAGACTGACCGACAGACGGTTAAACATTAACACCGGTTTGGGGCTGGCGGCCGCTTTTCCTAAAGATGTTTATGAGCAGAATAATCTAGGACGACCAGGAACTGTTCTCCCGGGGTTTTGCAGTTAAGATTTGAGAATCTTCAAGTAATAAGATCGGCATTGAAAAGCAGCCAAAAAAAAAAAAAAAAAAAGAAAAGAAAAGAAAAGCAACCGCAAATGTTCATTCCATGATCCTGTCTGCCACGGTGCTTTTAAGAAAACAAGCAATAACCGTTTCTTGTTTCAAGAATAATACACATTAATTGTAAAAAAAAAAAAAAAATCTAGATAATGTAACTAAGCTAAAAAGAAGAAAAATGTAAAACACCCCCAATCCCACTAACCAGTGAAATACGATTGATACTTCAGCAAATTTGCTACCTAATTCTTTTCTGTGTTCAGATACAAAGGTATCCGTGTAGATACAAATATATTGTATTGTAGGGGCAGAAAACTTTCCCCTCTTCCCTTCTGGGTTCTTTGGCTAGTCCAATAATTAAATGGACATAAGACAGATTAATGGGAGAAAAACAAATTTAATTTTGTACATACGGGAGCCCAGAGAAATAGGAGATGCCAAGAAGTGACCACAGCAAGCAGCTTTTATACCCTGTAGACAAAGAAGCCACAGATCTGTGAAGAATTGACGAAAGTCCAGGCTTGGGGTAGCAAATTAGTGAGAAGTAACAGGTTTGTTTCCACAGCCCTCTGGCCTTGGACCCCCATCTCCGGCAGGAAGGACGTCTCCCTTCCTCCGGGTTCGGGACGGGCGCCTTCACGGGGGATTTATGTCCTGCTCCCAGGGCACACGGCAGGCCAGGGTGTCCTTGCACGGGCTGCTTCTTATGCGACTTGAATTCGAAACAATCAATGTGCTAAAGTGGCGTATTTGAGGGGCAGCCTGCCCTGAACCCCAGCATGAGCCACGGTGAAGTTCAGCCGTGCCTGCTTGACACGAAGCGGAAACACGCGCGGAGCAGGTGCACTGCCCCGCGCCCAGCCCAGAGGGCACGCTCGCTCCGGTCTTTCCTGTCCATCCACCATCCCTCCATGTGTGCCGACCGGTCCTTAAACACAAAGGAACGACCCGCCGTCCCTCCTCTCCTGTGTGGGCCCCGCCACTTCTCGCCCCGCACGACATGTGCCCCGGCTCGTCCTGGCCGTTTCCCGCGGACTGGGCCGACCCGGCACCATTTAGAGGCGGTGAGCTTTGTAGATACGGTTTTCACGGTTTCGCGTGGACCTTGAAACCCAAGAGAAGTGGGAGAAAGACTCTTCCGGCAGATGGAACGTCATCAGCTGCTAGAATCTTCGAGTGCTAGAAATGGAAGGGATCCCAGAGATTCCGGGTCTGAAAGTCTCATCTCACAAAATAGGAGACTGGGTGGGGAGAGGAGGAGAAGCTTCTCAAAGACAAATTCATTTCAAACACAGTTCTGAAAGGATCCTTACAGCATGCAAATAAAAATCTTTAGAAAAACTTTGGCCACCTGAGCATGTAACTTTAACTTAGTGTATCTGCCGGGAAACACATTTTGGATCTAACCATTTTTATTTTTGAGTTTTGTACCTGGAACATGGCTAAAAATTTTAAAACGAAGGCTGTAAGAGCTCTGTGTCTGTATTTTGTATGTTTGTGTGTCTGTATGTCTGTGTATATATGTCATAATGTGTGACATTTTTCTATGAGTATTGCCAAAACTAATTTGCAAAGAGCTCTATTTAATTGGCTTAAAGAAAACTGAGTGTTTACAGAAATCAAGTATACTCTTAGAAATTGTAGAAAGTAAGCCAAATGTTTGTTTCAAGTTCACATGATCTGGGATAATCTTTGATAAATAAAAATTCATTTAAATTTGCTGGTTTAATAAAAGCAAGCATGTCTTCGAAATTTGTCAACAACAAAACAATAAATAAGATAATGGTTAACCATTTGATGTCTAATCCGAGCATCATCGTTAAAAAGAAGTAATTTCAGTATGTGTAAATACGGTCAAAGTTTATGCTAAGTTAAACGAAATAATGGCTCTTCAGTGAATATCTAACTCATTTCCAAATCAGATGAACATTAAATGCTAAGCAGAAGTTTATCTACTTTTTAATTTTTACAGAGAGGAGCAAATATTTGGGTCTATCGATAAACATGTTTGACGCCACATGGAAAAAAATTATTAGAAGACCCTTCCAATAATCTTGCAATGTATTTATCAGTTCGTTAATCTACCACAGGATGCTAATATACGATAGCGCGCAGTCACCTGCTTCCTGGTTTGCCCTGGAAGGCAAAGATTACAAATAGTTTAAAAAATGGGAGGAAGGGCTGCGAATGAACCAGAAGAAGAAGCGGCAGGTAACTCGGTACAAAGCCTGCACGGGCTCTAGGCAAACAACGCAGGTGCAGGCGGCCCCCTGGGGAGGTGAGAGGCCGGGCAGCTTCTTCCTACTGTGCCCGGATTTACCGAAACTTCCAGTTTCCCAAACTGCGCTCACAGACCCTCGGTGAGTGAACGTTAGCCTTCCTGTGCATAGAAAATATGCGTATGATCTACTTATATCTAGATAAATGGAAAATATGGATCTTCAATTTTATCCACCCTTTATAGATGGACTTATTATAGGTGGATTTATTATCTGTGTATAAAGGAAAGGATAATTTCGTAAAGCACAAAACAGAGTGCGTGCGTGGCATATACTAAAAATGGGAAACGTGTGTCAGTTTATTAAACTTTTCTTTCAGTCACTTCTATGGTTTTATATGTGTGAGTATGTGCAGGGCCATACTATTCACTCTGTTTCTTGCTGTGGAATTCTCCAACATGTTGGAAAGCCACTGGGTTGTTTTTTTTTTTTTTTTTCCACAGCAAATTGAGCATCGGAAGGGTCTGTGTGGCCAGCTGGAAAGGCCCTTAGGAGAACAACCACCCATGAAAAAAAGAAAAAAAAGAAAGGAGAAAGAAGAACAAAAGGGAAAAGAAAGAAGAAAAAAATTATTTAAAAGCATTTGCCCCATTTCTTTTAACTACTTGCAAGGCTGGGAAATCTGGTGGTGGCTTCCCAGCTCTTTACAGCCAGTTTCGACCTTGCTGTCCGGTCTTTTGAATTTTTATTCTGCCTGGTCAGCTTAGGGCGAACGTCTTCAGCAACGATGTGGGGACCCTGGTGGCCCTGCCCGTTGTATCATCCCCGGTCTCCCAGGGCAGTGTCAGGCTGAGCCTGGAGATGCGAGTGAATGTCATACTGTAAATTTCAAAAAGCGTGTGGTGTATTTCCACTGTATTATATGCTATTGTCTACGAGCGAATCTGTAATTATTCTGTGGCGACAGCTTTGTGCCGATTCGTTTCTAGATAAGCTTTGTAATTTTTTGAAATTGAGAAAACATTTGAACGAATAAAGGTGAAGTTGTCAGGAAAAAGAGGCTTTTGTTTGCTTGTTTTTTGTTTTACGAAACTACTAGAAATAAGAAGGGTGAAAGAAAATGGCTGGATATGAAAAGCAGGATGTGTGTTTTGGCTAAAAGATGATATGAGGGATGGAGATGCATTTTTCGTAAGGAAGAAAAAGAAAGTAATTTTATCCTAAAGTAAAATCACTGTTCCAGAATAAGAAAGAAAAAAGATAGGACTAAATGCAAATGGATATACAAAGTTGAAGGCTTGCGGAAAAGGGATCTTGAGAAAGGAATCTTATGTGTGGCCAAGCAGACCAAGATTAAAATGGATTTATTTAAGTTAAAAAGAAAAAAAAAAGGGCTAATTTTATTTTTTATTTTTTAAATGTTTATTTTGGAGAGAGAGAAAGAGAGAGCACGCGCACGTGCGCGCACATGGGTGCACGAGCAGGGGAGGGGCAGAGGGGGTGGGGCAGAGGATACAAAGCAGGCTCCCCACTCACAGCAGTGAGCCCCATGTGGGGCTTGAACTCATGAACCATGGGATCCCTGGTGCCCCAAAGGAAGAATTTTAACATCCAAAGTATAATGGTGCAAAATTAGAATTTGGTTTCCTCTCTGTTAGAAGGACAAAGTTTTCTTCGATTATGGGTCTGCTCTTGGTAAGAAACTGCAAACAAAGGTTTTTCTTTACCTTTAATGTAATCCGCCTAGAAAACAAAGATTTGATGTTTTGACTTCATCAGGTTACGTAAGCAAAGGGGGTCTTCTTTATTTAAAAAGCTAAGTTATTTTTTCAACTAACACTTTAATGTTATGTTACATTTCATGGGAAGCATTATCAAATAACAAGTGATGCTAAACTTTTTTAGGAAATATTTACATGGATGTTATTGATATAAACGTTCTAGAAATTATATGAAGTTCTTGGGAATCTGGTGTACTGACATAGTGTTATCAGTGATAATTCCAGCAATTGTCTTAAAATATTGTATGTCAGAAATGACCAAATTTTCTTGTCCATTGCATTATAATAAATTCTCATCTGATGTTTAACTACTGCCGATTTTTAAGTCTTTTGTTTCATCCTGATGCTTTTGCAACAATGTTCCTGCAAAGATGCTTTATCTTTGAGGAGATTCATGAAAAAGACCTTGATAAGTACTCTGTAGAATAGAGGTTTCTGATGACTTTAAGATCGTAATACTGAAGTGGGTAAGAATTTCTAAAACTTCCACGGAAAAGTGATGAGTTCAGAAAACCGACAAAAGATCGAGCTCAACAAGAATTAATTACAAGAGACCAAATGGATCCATGAAGATGACTATAATTTTTATGACTTCATTTAAAATATTGCTGGTTCTTTCATGTTTGGTTTTGCAGATTTAAAAGGATCCGGAAGAACATGATCAATCACTATTCTTGCTGCACTTACATAAATAATCAGGCCGAGTTTATTAAAACGCCACTTAATTTGCAAAACAAATCAGTCTTGCCTCCGTTGTCTTGGATGGAAATGGAAATGATCACGGAGAGAAAATTATGTTTCGGTAACACACCCTGGTGGATGTTAGATTCGAGTGCTGGTGATCGTCTTTGAGGCTTATTTTCTACCTGTAAGCTGGACTGGATCCTGAGTTCCAGCTTCCTCCAGTATTTGGCTGCCACTCTCTAGACCAGCATTTCCAATTTTCTCCCACTATTTTGACTTGGAATCACTGTGAACTTAAACCTGCCCCTTCTCCGAAGCCAGGCAGGCTGAAGCTGGACAACTTGATATGGGCTTCAGATGGTGTGGACCATCTTTGTGCCTGTGGCCAGGTGGCCACTCAGAACCACCCCCAGGGACATTCACACCACAAACAGTCTGATTGCCTGTCACTGCTTGCACTCTATCTGAAGATCCTTAGAATCCGACAGGACAGTTCGAAATCTTCTCAACCGACTGCTCTCCCAATTTAGAAAACGGAACTTCTAATTTGCTTCAACTGTCGGCCTTTGTTTTTCTTTTGTTAACATAGAAATGCCTCTCATTAAATCACCTGATTGCCCACATCACATAGCCGCCTAATTCAGGTGGAAGCCCAGGTGGACACCGCCTCCTGAAATACAACATCAAGTTCATCCTGTCCTAGGAAATCACGAGGATATGTGTTTGCTAATACATCATGTTGTGCCTATGTAAATAAACTTTTTTTTGTAGATTGACTTAGTAAGGTAAAACCTGAATCTGATTATAACCCGGTTGATTTATTTGGTTGGTTAAACCTTGGCTCCTGGGTATCTCGGCTCTGGGGAATTTTTCAATCCTTGGCTATTGTTCTCCCTACAATCATCGTATTGTATGCACTTGAAGCTTTTAAGTGCCTGTGGGCAGTCAGTCCCCTGCCAAATGGTATCCAACAAGATCAGGCAACTGGAGGAAATCAGCAATAACCACGTGAATGAATGACGAAGATGGGGACTACAGGGCCCTCTGGCCTGATGACTCAATGGAAACAGAAATGTGTGATCCTCTGGACTGGCTACCAAGACCGTGATCCTACGGCCGGTCATACTCTCGGCCTGCTTCACGGATGACCAAAAGCGGGGGAATTGTTAAAATCAGAAACAAATGAAGACCAACCTTGAAGGGTCCCCGAGCAGACAGAGCCGGTCCAGTCAGGCGGGCAAAGCTAACTGGACCTGGTCATTTCTTGCTTGTGTCTCTGGAAAGGATAAGCAAAACGTGCACCGCTTCCCAAAGTTGCTATGACCGGTAACCACTGAAAATTATACCATTATAACTCACCACTGTGAAGCGTGTTCTGGTTTTAGTGCTCCAGGGATTCGCTGGTTTTATTTCGGCTATTTTGAACCTTTGACAGAAGTCATCTCATTCTGTTGGAAACTGACACGGCCATTTTAGGCCTTTTCTGACTCGCCCTGTTGGCTGTAATGTGTCTTACACTTGAGCAATCCCCTCCGAAAGAGAAGGTGAAACTGACCTATTGGCAAAAAAAATCGCCCCACAATGAGGAAGGTGCCTTTGCTGTAATTGTTTCTGCCGAGCCGGAACACAGAGCATGTCATTTCAGACCGCATGAGGGCATTTTATAGACCCTCCCCACGTCCCCTCGATTCCTGGAACTCTGTCACAGCAGCCTGTGCAGGCCGGCTTCTCAGGGCAGAGCGTCCTGTGTCCCGGACGCGAGGTTCTCGCCGGCCGGGGACACACACCGAGGGTAGGAGGCGACAGAGCTTGGCATGGCGGGCCTCCAGACCGGAGAGGTGACCCAGCTGGCTGGGCCGGGCTGAGTGGCTGGGCCCAGCACGTGACCTCCGAGCCTGGCTCCGTGGGGGGTGGGGGTGGGGCCGCCCTGGGCGCCTGGGGATGAAATCGACATTTGCCTCTGGCAGGAAAGTGAGCCTGTCAGACTCTGTCTCCGTTAGACCCTCCACCCACGGGAACGGGGGATTTCGGTAGCCTTTTAACTTTCTATCTCAGGAACCAGAAAGCCCAAGGTAAGAGTTACTTATCACCTAGAAAAACAAGCTTGCGAGGAGTGACCTAGAAAACCACACGGCCACATTTGTTGAGTTTTAAAATCCGGTGCTGAAAATAATAGATCGTTGTGAGGGGCAAGGGCCCCTGGTTGTTCCCAAATTACAGACTGACCTTCTGAACAGATATTTGGTTACTGTGGAGGGAATGGCGGTAAAAGGGCCCAGGCTAAATATAGAAGGACGTGAAACCTGCGGAATAAATAGCAAGTAGGTAACTCTTATCTGCTTGTAAAACAATGTTTCACATCTCTTTGGGGGGGGGGCTGGGCAAGGGAATGTTAAAATTGGGATTTAAACTCTATTGAAAATAAACTAGTCTATATGAAGCTGGGATACAAGTAAAACCGGTTCCTGCTTTTGTCCTTTCACATTTCAAAACCGTTTATATGGTTCGGCAGAAGAAAACTTGGTATGTTCCCTGCTCAAGTTTGAAATATGCCCTTTCAAATTTACATGATCACTGTTGGGAATTTTCTAAGGCTTTCTAGGCAAGGCTGTTTTGAGTTGTGAATGAGAACTGTTGACATCGTGCATATTTTCTGTAATAGTAAGATGACTCACTTTCTGCAGAATGTGATAAAAATTAAAAAGCGTGAAATAGTGAGTTCTTGTGAATTCACTCCTTCATGTCTGGGAGATCAAATTCCTTGCCAGAAGATTTAAGAAAACACGGGTAGGTGGCATGAATATACGGTATCCTTATTTTTTTTTTTATTTGGCAAATCCACGTTAATATGGGTTAGAATGTTATGCTAGTGACAGTAGACAAAAGCCTTACTCACCAGTGCAATTAGCGTAATATTCCATGATGAATATGCTTCAAATTAAAGTATTTGAGGTATGACTTCAAACATCGAACCTCAGCGCAAAGTATTTCCGTGCGCTTCGTATTTCAACTGCCCTTTTGATTTACACAAAATCGGTTTCTCCGTTGCATTTGATAAAGACTCTTAAAACTCAAACACTAAGTTGTTCCCTGTCGTTACTAATCCCTGTACTGCTAACTCTTCTGAAATCCTATTACACGCTTGGAGCCTGTAATCATTCGGGTTTCTCCTCCTGTGTGCTGTTTGTTTCCCGTAGCCGGTGAAAGGCCAGGCAAGCTGCGCGCGTCCAGCAAACTGCCCAGAGGGGAGGCCCCGGAGCGGGGCTTCCCGGTCCCCCGCTCCTCACCTCCGGGGACTTCCAGGTCTTCCTCGCCCCCCACCCTCTCCCCGCCTCGCCCCGAGGGCGTCACGTGGCGGCGTGGGACCCGCCTCCGGTGACGTCACCGCGCTCGCAGCCGTCGCGCTGAAGAAAGGATGCTCTAGGATGCTGTGCAGGTGGGCGGCCGGACGCGCCATGCGGCACTGCAGGTAAGGGACGCGCGGCGCCCACTCTGCAGGCGGAGCCCCGGCCTGCAGGCGTGCGGCCCGTCGGCGCCCCGGAAAGCGAAAGTGGGGTCTTGGGCCGCTGCGGCTGCTGCCTGCGCCAGGCGGGGGTGCGGCGGAGCGGGGCGGGGGGGGTTGTCGCAGGCCCACGCGTGACTCGGGTCTTGGCGTGCCCATCCGGGGAAGTGGGCAGGGGCCAGACGGGAAGACCGGGGCCTCTCGCTCAGGAGAGCGAAGAATCTGGAACCGTCAGCCTACGTGCATTATAGGGAGAGGAAGGGGCTTGTCCAAGATAACTGTCAACTGTTTTCCAGCTGCCATTGTGCTTCATAAATCATGACACATTGACTAATTCTCCTTACAGGGGTCTGTCCTCAGGATTTAGCCTGATTTCTTTTAAAGCAAGAGCCCCTTGGCTTCGAATGGAGTGGAAACTTCTTGGTTAGCAATTCAAAGAGCTAGATGTGCAATATAAATCGTTTTTGCAGAATTTTGCAAGGTTCCAGCGTTGAAAGGGGATATGTCACAAATGCATCCCCCCCCCCCCCCCCCCCGCCAGGTGTTTTCGGTATATTAAAAAATAACGGTATCCAAGAAAACACAATAGAATAAATAAAATGAGCTGCAGCCTCCGAAGATAACTGCCGGCGTTAAGAGCGGATTAGCTGCATCTCTGAAGAACAAAGTGGATTTTGGAAGGGGGGGGGGTGGAGACAAATACCAAACCCCAAGAATTCCCAGTGTTCTTTTTAATCCCCCCCCCCCCCCCCCCCCCCGTGCTGAATAATTAGCCTGCTGGAAGAAGGGGCTTGATGACTCAGCGGCAGATGGGGGGGGGGGGGTGGTGTCAGGTGACTTTTCAATTCTAGCCAGACGGGGTGAGGGGGTGGGGGTGGGATTTTAATGGGCTCTCTTAAGCGTTCTGACCTGTTTACATTCCTTTCTCTGGTTACAGCCTGAGGCCAGGACATGGGTGGGCACCCTTAGGAGGAGAATGTGGCATTCCTTCCTGTAAAACATCACTCCTCTGGAGGTCGGGGTGTCCGTAAGCTGTGTTGGAACTCACACCATGAATAATTTGATTCCCCAGCAACTGTCGGAGGACAATGTTAAAAAGCAGTGCTATTTTAGTTGATAATTAAAGAGGGTTCTCTATTCTTTTCCCCTTGCTGTGGGCTTACTGTGATGTCAGGCAGCCCCAATAGCTTTGGCTCTAAGAAGGGGATTATATACTTCCTCTCTCTGCCTATTTTCTGACTAATTTTCAATTGATTTGCCCTGACTATTTATTTCAGAATAAGGCAAAGCTATAAAAACAACGGATAATTTTCTTCCAACCTAGAACTTCATAAGTTTGCCATCCAGAAGACATCGGCGGGGGGGGGGGGGGGGGGGAGAAAAATGGAGATGTGTAAATGTTTAAATGTTTAAAGAAAATGCGGGGTGGGGTGAAGTCAGCAAGGCTTCTCATTTGCTAAAATCAGACTAATGTTTCAGAGAAATTAATGCTGTGTCAGAAAACGAGCTGGCAAGATATTGGAACGTAGTCTCGCGTGTACTTCAGCCTAGAGATCCAAATATCAAAATCGTATCTCTGTCCACATCCACGTCTATATCTATATAAATATGCATACATTCATGTCTCTGTCTCTATCTCTGTAGCTGTGTCTTTGCTACTGTAGTCTTTTTTTTAAAATTTATGTTTAACTTTATAAGAAAACGCCAAACTATTTTCCGAGGTGGGTGTACCAGCAACGTAGGAGAATTTCCGTTAATCAGGATCCTTGCCAGCACCTTGAGTTGTTTTTATTTTTTGTTTTTTAATTTTAGCCATGCTTGTAGGTATGTAGTGGTATCTCTTTGTGTTTATTTATTTATTTGTGAATGAGTCTTATTGTATGTAAATGATTCCCTGCGGGCACCTTGGTATTACTAATTAAAAAAAAATCTAGCTCTTCTGGTAGGTAACAGTGATCTCTCCTTGTATTTTTTTTTTCTTTTTGATTTTTTCAAAGCATTTTTTTTTAACGTTTATTTTTAAGAGAGAGAGAGAGATAGAGAGAGCGCGCTATCAAGCAGGGGAGGGGAGGGGCAGAGAGAGAGAGGGAGACACAGAATCCGAAGCAGGCTTCAGGCTCCGAGCTGTCAGCACAGAGCCCGATGCCGGGGCTGGAACTCACGAACGGTGAGAGCATGACCTGAGCCGAAGTGGGACGGCTTAACCGACTGAGCCACCCAGGCGCCCCCTTTTAAAATTTTTAAAGAATTGACCTGTCTATTGTGTTTCTCCCTGCTAGAATATGAAGTCCATGAAGGCAGGGATTTGTGTCTGTATTCATTCCTTTATCTCTAGCTCTGGGCCTGATACAGGGCATATTTAGTTAGGGTTTAATAAATCAGTCAATGTTTAGTAATTGAACAAGCCCCGAAGGCCTGGTGGGAGCCCCCTTGCTCACCCCAGAGGGGGTTAAGCCATCGGTGGTGCCCCTGCAGTCCTCGCTGGTGCAGGAGTCCAGGATGAATTGGATTTGGCCGCGCATTGCAAGCTGAAATCATTATCAAGGAGACAGCTAGCAATTTTCATTACCTCGCTGGTAACTGATCTTTATTTGTCACTAATTATTTTCAAGTCCCTGGATCCAACCATGTCTGAAGCTTCAATTAAAAAAAAATTACTTCTCCCACCGCGTCCCCCTGCCTTTGGCAACCATCAATCTGTTCTCTAGCTTCCCCCCCCACCCATTGGATCGGAAGGTATTTATCTTTCTCTGTTTGACTTACATCCTTTAGCATAATGCCCCCCCGGGGTCCATCCATGTTGCAAATGACAAGCTTTCATTCTTACGGGTGAATAATATTCCACTGTAAATATATAGCACAGTTTCTTTATCCATTTATCCATCGACAGACACTTAGGTTGCTTTCATGCTTTGGCTATTGTAAATGATGCTGCGGTGAACATAGGGGGGCAGATATTTTTTTGAGTTCGTGTTTTTGTTTCCTTCAGATAAATACCCAGAAGTAGGATTGCTGGATCATATGGTAGTTCTATTTTTAGTGTTTTGAGGACCCTCCGTACCGTTTTCCATAGCGGGGGCACCACTGACATTCCCACCGACCGTGCGTGAGGGTTCCCTTTTCTCCACCTCTTCGCCATCACTTGTTATTTCTCGTCCTTTTGTTAATAGCCATTTTAACAGGTGTGTGGTGTTACCTAGTTGTGCTTTTGATTTGCATTTCACTGATGATGAGTGATGTTGAGCATCTTTTCATGTGCCCGTTGGCCATCTGGATGCCTTCTTTGGCAAAATGTCTATTTCGATCTTCCGCCCATTTTTGGATCTGTTTTTTTTTTTTTTTATTGTTGTTGTTGACTTGTATTAGTTCTTTATATTTTTTGGATATTAGCCTCTTATCGGTTATATGATTTGCAAACGTTTTCTCCCATTCAGTAGGTTGCCTCTTCATTTTATAAACGAATCCTTTTGCTGTGCAGACCTTTTTAATATGCTGTAGTCCCACTTAGTTATTTTTGCTTTAATTGCTTTTGCTTGTGTCAGATTCCAAAAACCATCGCCAAGACCTATGTCCAGGAGCTTACCGCCTGTGTTTTCTTTTTTTTTTTAATTAAAAAATTTTTTTTAATGTTTATTTATATTTGAAAGAGAGAGACAGTGCATGAATGGGGGAGGGGCAGAGAGAGAGAGGGAGACGCAGAATCCGAAGCAGGCTCCAGGCTCTGAGCTGTCAGCACAGAGCCGACATGGGGCTCGAACTCACGAACTGTGGGATCATGACCTGAGCCAAAGTCGGACGCTTAACCGACTGCACCACCCAGGCGCGCCCCCCCCACCCCACGTGTGTTTTCTAGTAGGAGTTTTATGGTGTCAGGTCTTATGTTCGAGTCTTTAATCTAGTTCGAGTTAATCTTTGTATCTGGTGTAATTTCCTATATGTGGCCTTTCGTTCAGGGTTTGGACACCCTGATGTGTTGTTGCAGTAATTCAGCAACTTATTTATTGCAGCTTCCTTCATTCGGTTCAAGTTGGTTACAGGAATTAAGATCCTTGGGCCCTCCACCTTCCCTCTCCCCCAGCCCAACCCTAGATAGAGCTGAACGGGTGATAGAGACGGATGTAGTTGTGACCTGGACTCTTCTGGCTTCCGGACCGTGGCACCTTGGGCACGTTACTTCGTGTCTTTGGGCCACAATTCTCTCTTCTTCAAAGTAACCAAGAAACGTAGATCTCCGGGTTCTTCCGCCTCAGCAGTGGCGACATTGGGGGCTGGCTCAGGCTGTTGGGGGGGCACCCGTGCCCTGTAGAATGCTCGGTCGCATCAAGGCCTCTACTCACTAGCTGTCAGTAGCGCCTCCCCAAGTCGTGACGACCAGAATGTCTCTAGACGCCGCCACGTGTCCCCTGGGGTGGGCAGCGGTGCCCCTGGTTGAGAAGCACCGATTTGGATGATCTCTAAATGTTCTTCTGGCTCCGGTATTCTAGACTTCGTTTTCCTATGAGTCGTCTGGTGCTAAGCCCTCCGTCAGAGATCCAGTTCCCTTTCGTCACGTCGTATATGTTGGAAAATACAACGAGAAGGCTTTTTTTTACGTTGTGGGTTCCAGAAGGAGCTTCTGTCCGGAAGGGGAGGCCTGTTTGTGAGCGAGCTGTCGCCCGGAATCTAGCTGGGACGGGGAGGCTCCCTGCGCCCGCAGGCCCCACAGCCGCGACCCTTCCTCGTGGCGGCAGCGCGTGGCGCCGTGGGAGGGTGGCAGGACGGTGGCGGTGTCTCGCCCACCGCGGAGCCCCCTCGGGGCACGGTGCTCAGGCGCGCCAAGCCTGGGGATCAGAGCGGTGCTGGGTCCGTCTCGTGGGGCCCACGGCACTTGCTGGTCCTGCCGCCTTGACCCGGGGGGATCAGAGGGACGGCAGACGGTCAGCAGGCTGGGAAACGGCCAGGAGTCAGCATGCGGTGATGGCCTTGGTGGTGATGGCCGTGGCGTTGCATCGTGCGCCCAGTGTGGTGGGGGTGGGGTGGGACACTTAGAGCGGCCTGCACTGTGCGGTTCCCCGTCCCCTTGCCATCGGCCTTCTCTCCGGCTCTTCCCGGCCCCCCCAAAATTGGCATCAGGCACTTTGGCCCGCAGGGAGAGAGGCGCTGCGTGGGGGTGACATTTTCCCTGCGGGCCCCTCTCGCCCCTGCGCCTCTCCCGCCGGCATGGCACCCTCGCTGGGCCTTCAGGCCCACCTCTGTGACAAGTCACAGCCGTGAAAGAAGTAGGAAATAGGAGGGTATTCACCATCAAACGAAACTTAAGAGACCGAGTGACTGTCCCGGCGCCCTCTGCTGCCAGAGTGCCAGACTAGGTGGCTTAGCAACAATAGCCGTTTATGTCCTGCAGCCCTGGAGGCTGGCGGTCCCAGACCAGAGTGCCCGCAGGGTCGGTTCCGGTGAGGGCCCTCTTCGGGGCTGCGGGGGCCACCTTCCTGCCCCCGCCCGTGGCAGGAGCCTGCATAGCTCGCTGGGGTCTCTCCGTAGGGCACTGATCCCATCACGAGGCTCCTCCTTCAGGACCTGGTCCCCTCCCTACGGCCCCGTCTCCTGATTGCCATCACATTGGGGGTTAGCTTTCAACATGTGAATTCTGGGGGGATGCATTCAGCCCATGACAATAACCAAATATAACTCGTGGCCCCCGTTTGGGCCCCGGCCCGAGCAAACACCTATAATCGGCGCCCGGGGACACCCGGGTTATGTTTATGTGAGTGGTCATTAGACGATATAAGGAAACTACCGTCAGTGTCACTAGATGTGATAATCTTGTGGTGTGGTAGGCACCTAGCGAAGCCACCCTGGGGTTCCTGACGCGAACAGTGAGGTGACGCGAGTTTGTTTCCCGCCGCCACGTTTTGGGGTCTTTGTTACACAGCTGTAGATAGCCAACACACGTGTACGTAGAAGAGTCTTATTTTTTGGTGACGCGTGCTGAAGTATTTAGGGACGGAGTGTCACGATAGCAACAAGTTACTTAGCAATTTCTTTGAACCATTTTTGGAGATCTCTTTAACGTACGGCTAGATACAAGACAGGTGAATTCTCATACCTGCTTCTACATTCAGTCTGTCGCAATATCACGCGTCATGTAGCCTCTGGAAAATTCTACTGTCTACTCACAAGAGAATGAGAATGGGAAAAGGCAGATAGCAATGTAAGATTATTATAAAAATATTTTTGATAGCATGGATCCCTTAAAGGGTTTTGGGGATCCCATGGTGTCCCCAGATCACCCTTTGAGAACCGCTGTTCTAGAAAATAATTGATGTGTAAATGATTCAGTTAAATGGGAAGAGAAAAAGGTGAGGCAAATTCGGCCAAATGGAAACACTGAATTTGCTGCTATTCATTGGACTCTTCTGGATAATGTTCTGTGTATTTGAAAATGTTCACAATAGGGGCACCTGGGTGGCTCAGTCGGTTGAGCGTCCGACTCTTGATTTCGGCCCAGGTCATGATCCCAGGGTGGTGGGATCGAGCCCCGCATTAGGCTCTGTGCTCAGGGCAGAGCCTGCTTGAGGTTCTCTCTCTTTCTCCCTCTGCCCTTCTCCCCTTCTCTAAAATAAATAAAAAGATAAAAAAAGGAAAATGTTCATAATAAAACATTTTTAACAAGATAGAGAAGAAATGTAGACTCTTGGGCATGTGGGGGGCTCTGACTGAGTGGGTCACGGGGTGAGGCCCGGCAGGAGCATTTTGGAGCTGGGCTCCGGGTGCCCCCGGTGGCCCTGAGGCCTGCTGGCCGGAGGTTCCCAGCCACCCCCCTCCCCCCTCCACCCTCCCGCCCGATGGAGCCGAGCGCTGTTAGTTAGCGAGTGGTGAGGCTTATCTGTTTTCCCACTACCGATGGGCGCCCTTGGGGACAGTCTGTTCCGCACACGCTGTCCCTCCTCCGCAAACCCTGCGTGCCGGCTGTGGGGAAGACCGTGTTATCAAACCGTTGCTTAACCGCCTTTTCAGTGGACGGCAGAGATAAAGTTTCCTTTCTAAGGGCAGGGGTGGTTTTCCTTCACAGACCGTCGGAAGTATTTTTGAATGGCTCGTCCACGTTACGGACGCACGGTGACTTTCCAGCAGGATCAAGGTTAGGCAGAGAACACCCAAGTCTCCTTTGTATCCCCGTTCCCCTGGTCCCCCCCCTTCCCCAGGCAGCCACCGATAACTTGCTGAAATGTGGTTTCTGAAAATGGCTGTGCAAATGCACCCATCTACAGAGTGTATATCGTGCGTTTTTTTTTTTTTTTTTTTTTTGGTTTTTGCTTTTGTGGGATGTAATTTACACGGAGCAAAATGCATGGATTTTTATTCCGGTTGGTTTTGACAGAGACTGTTCCCCACACCTCCGGAGGGCCCCGTCTTGCCTTCCTTGAGCCAAACCCCGTGCGAGCGACAACCACTATTCTGATTTCCATCAGCACTGTTTACTTTCGCGTGTTCTTGAACCGCATATACACGGACCCCTGTAGCATGTACACTTTCATATCTGGCTACAGAGAGGTTTCCATGAGACGCGAGCCTCGGTGTTCATTCATGCCTTCCCTCCCGCATTTACTTCCTTGCTCAGCCAATATTTGTTGGGTCCCTGCGATGTGTCCAGACCCGGATTCTTCAACGTTGACACTGCGGCCATTTGGACTGGACGACTCTCTGTGGGGGGCCGTCCTGTGCATCGTACGACGTTTAGCAGCCTCCCTGGCTTCTTCCCACCAGATGCCAGTAGGAAGCACTACTGGCATTGTGACAGTTGTGACAGCCAAACTCCAGGCATTGCCAAACGTCCCCGGGTGGGCAGGAGTGCCCCTGGTTGAGACCTACCAGCCTGGGCAGCGAGACGCACTGTGGTGCCAAACAGACAAGGCTCATGCCCTGGTGGGACGTTCGAGTTGAGGAAAGGGAAAGGAACCGTTTTATCGGTCGTGCGTTTAGTGAGGTACAGCGGGGGGCAAAGGATAGACGGTGATGGATTCAGAGTGCCAGTCGGGGGGTCACGAAGGCCTCTCTGAGGGCTAGCACGTGAACAGGGACCCACGCGAAATGAGGGAGAGCTATGTGAACCTGGAGGGCCTGAGTGTTCGGGGCTGAGGGAACAGCCAGTGCAAAGGGCCTGAGGCAAGGCACGGCCAGGTGCATTTGAAGAACCGCGAGGAGGTCGGTGGGTCTGGAGAAGAGGGAACCAGAGAACACGCGGTGGCGAAGGTGCGCCGACAGGTGGCGGGGGGCGGACCGTGCAGGGACTCGGCAGGGGCGGCGCCGGCCCCGAATTATTCTGAGCGTAAAGCTGCCGGCTGCTTTCAGGCGTGGGAGCGACGCGTGGGGGCTTGTGTTTGAAAGGGTGACCCTGGCTGCTGTGAGAAGAGTCCGAGGTGGCTGAGAGAGGAAGCGGGCTGGCCGGTGAGGAATGCGATGGCGGCCAGGACCTCAGGGACCTGGGTGGCCAGGTGAGCCGGAGCGCGCCTCTGGCTGACTTGGCGGCAGCGTGCTGGGCGCCACGCGGACTGCGCCGTCAAGTGCGAACGTGTAACGGCAGCTTGTGGAGACGGGCCCAGGAGGCCGCCCCGGGTCAGGGGCACGATTACCCTCGATGGGCAGCGGTGCACAGGGACAGCACGTGAGATGGCGCTTGCGGTCTACATATGATCTCTTCCCGGCTGTCCCGTGGTGGATGAAGTCCCCTGTGCCCTTGGGTCACGGTTGGGTGGCCATGATTCTTAGGGTCACGGTGACACCTGGACCTTGAGCCCGCCACACTCATCCTTGTCACTGGGTTTGTGAATGGCTGCTCTCTGTGCCTGGAGGGCTAAGCCCCCGTGTCACATGCTGGCCGGCCCAGGTCACTCACGGCCCGCTGAGCCCTCCTCCGAGCGGCCATCCACTGTCACCCTATCCGAGCTCTCCCTGCCCCAGCCGGGTGTTGTCCACCATCGCCGTGCTGTATTTCCTTCCCTGCAGCCAGGTTTCACACTGCGGTTCTGCTCGCTGAGGCACCTGCTGTTGGCCAGACCTCCGTGTCATTCAGAGCAGGGAGCCCGGTTTGAACCCAGAGCTTCCCTGTCGGAGGTGACGGTAAGCCCTCCTGATGTCACAGAAGGGGAGTCATGGAGGCCTGGGGACAGGCCCTCGAGCCTCCCAGGGTGGAGTCGGGCTCCCCCACCCCGGGCAGCAGCTCAGGTGCCTGGCAGGTGCGGGGCGTGTCTGGAGGGAGCACTTTTTACCGCGTCTCTGGGGGGCAGCCTGTGCTTACCTGCCCCTTGCTGCTTCGTTTCCCTTCTGGCTAAATGTGGAACTTCGTCTGTGGCTGTGGCCAAACATGAAGTTTTTCTCCCTCCACTGTAACCCTTGGGGGCGCTGCTTGCTTTGGTGGGCTTTGTGGTGAGTAGATAGGAGGGCTGACCGCCAAGATTACAGACGAGCTATTTTTCCTCTCAGCTTAGTCATGCCTTCCACAAGCGCCCCTCTTGCCCAAAGCTTACTAACTGACCACACATCAGCCCTCATCTTTTTTTTTAATTAAAAAAAAAGTCTTTAATGTTTATTTTTGACAGAGTGCGGGCGGGGGAGGGGAGAGAGAGAGGGAGACACAGAATCCGAAGCAGGCTCCAGGCTCTGAGCCATCAGCCCAGAGCCCGATGCGGGGCTCGAACTCACAAACCACGAACGAGATCATGACCTGAGCCGAAGTCGGATGCTTAACCGACTGAGCCCCCCAGGCGCCCCTAAGGGAAACATATTTTTATTTATTTTTATTTAATTTTTTAAACATTTATTTATTATCAAGAGACAGAGAGAGAGAGAGAGTATGAGCAAGGGAGGGGCAGAGAGAGAGGGAGGCACAGAATCCGAAGCAGGCTCCAGGCTCCGAGCTGTCAGCACAGAGCCCGACGTGGGGTTCAAACCCGTGAACTGCAAGATCATGAACTGAGCCGAAGTCAGATGCTCAACCAACTGAGCCACCCAGGCGTCCCTCAGCCCTCATCTTGGTGACCCAGTTAGAGTACGCTTAAGCCACCCGGTGGCCTCGTCCTGAGAGCTCCAGGAGGGACACCTCAAAGCCGTGTTGGATGACTGCCTACATTTAACCTTTACAGAGTGGCCAGTCGTGAGTGTCTCTTTAAATTTTATTTACCTGTGTGTGTGTGTGGGGGGGGGGGGGGTGTACTGCACCTTAAGCGGTAAATGGATTGTCACGGAGGAAATGGCCAAGGGAAGGTCAGTCTGAAGAGGTCCCGGGAGCGGGGCGGGGGGAAGGGCAGGGAGAGACAGAGAGCTATTTCCCACCAGCGTTGTTGAATTGTGTCCCTCAAAATTCATATGTTGAGGTACCACCGGGACCTCAGAATGCAACCTTATTTGGAGATAGGGTCTTTATAGAGGCAATCGAGTCAAAATGAGGCCATCAGGGTTGTTATAATCCGGTGTGACTGATGTCCTTCTAAGAGGAGGAAGGCACAGAGAGAAGGCAGTGTGAAGGGACGTGGGGAGAATGGCTGTCTACGGGCCAGAAAGAGGCTGGAACAGATTCTCCGTCAGCGCCCTCAGAAGGAACCAACCCTGCTGTCATTTGGATCCCAGACTCGTGGTCCCCAGAACTGTGAGGCAATAGACGGCCGTCACTTGAGGCGGCCGGTCTGCGGTACTTGGTTGGGGCGGCCCTGGGGAGCTGGCATGGCACCGCTCTCAGAGGCCGGAGGGTCACCCAGCCTGCCTTTATCGAAGCTCCACGCAAGCTTTCCGCACAGTTTAGGAGGGAAGAGGCGGGCAGCGCCCTGTCAGCCGAAGCGGCGGCCCTCGGGTCCCGAGAGGACCCAGGCCTGCGAGGCTGTCGCGGAAGAAGGGCCCTCGGGGCCTGGGCTCGAATCTGGCTCCTCGCTTACCTTCTGTGAGACTCGAACCTGTGACCTGACCTCTCCTCTGCCTCCGTTGGCTTATCTGTAGCGTGGGCCCGAGGGTGACGGTATTTAATTCGGAGACTGTCAAGGGCTCTAGCGACCGAATACGTGTGACGTGCTTAAAATAGCGCCTGGCACACAGAGTCCTGGAAAAAGTTGGCACCAGGGGCGCAGAGACTCCTGCCTCTCCTCCCTCCCCCTAGCGGTGGGGATTGAGAACACTGAGTCTGTCGTGTCACTCGAGGCCACGTGCAGTCGGCCTCGTCCCCTCTCGGACACGCAGGCTGTGTCTCCCACCGTGACGGAGAGCTGTGTGGCCCCGGGGCCGTAGGAGGCGTACCACGGAGGGAGGGTCACAGTCCCGCGCCGGCTGCCCGGTCCTGCGGAAGCGAGGCTGTAAGCGAAGGAGCACGGAGCGCTGGGAGCTGGGAGGCCGGCCAAGAAGGAAGGAGGAAGGAGAAGGAGGCCGCCGGGGCCCTCCCCTGTCTCTGTTGGCTCTGGGCAAAGTTTAATGTTCGAGGTCTTTCCGCCTGCCCTTTGGCTCTGGGCTTCCCTCTTCTGGGGACGCTCATTGGCCCCGTGGCCCTCGGCTGGCCCCTTGCGCCACGACCACCGGGGGCTCCTCTCACTGTCAGCGCCTCTGGGGAACCCGCCTCGGGATCTGGAGGACTGGCTGGAAGGAGGGAATGCGTCCCGGCCCCTCACCATCCTGAAGGTGTCTACGTTTTAAAAAGGGAGAGTCCGGGGGCGCCTGGGTGGCTCAGTCGGTTGGGCGGCCGGCTTCGGCTCGGGTCATGATCTCGCGGTCTGTGAGTTCGAGCCCCGCGTCGGGCTCTGTGCTGACGGCTCAGAGCCTGGAGCCTGCTTTAGATTCTGTGTCTCCCTCTCTCTCTGACCCTCCCTCGTTCATGCTCTGTCTCTCTCTGTCTCAAAAATAAATAAACATTAAAAAAAATAAATAAATAAACAAAAAGGGAGAGTCTGTCGTCTCAAACGGATTTGACATCGGTGGGGTTTCGGGCCGTGGCTGGCGCGGGAGCCGGCCTCCACGGTGGCCCCGGCGGTCCTGCCTCCCGGTGCCCGGGCCCGCGCGCGGTGTCCTCCCACGCTGGCCACCCAGGGCCCACCTGTGCCACCAGTAGGGCGCCGTGCCAGTGACTCCGTGGCTCTTCCGAGGCTAGGTCCCAAGACACTCTACTGCCTCCGCCTGTTCCCTCGGATCGCCTGCTTTGGAGGGAGGCAGCCGCCAGGTCCCGTGGAGCCGCAGGACGGAGACCTGAGGCCTGCCGCCCGCAGCCCGCCCCAACTGCTACCCGTGTCCGGGAGCCAACTCGGAGGCGGGTCCTCCTGCCCCCATCGAGCCTTCAGATGACCGCAGCCGTAGCGGACCGCTTGACCACAACCTCCCGAGAGACCTCGAGCCGGAAACACCCAGACGAGCTGCTCGCGAGTTCCTGACCCACAGAAGCTGTAAAATCATACGTGTTTAGCGTTTTTAGCTGCTGAGTCCCGGGGTAATTTGTTGTGTGGCATTGGACAGCGAGTACAGTGGTGAGGACCCAAACTTTCGTGGTGGGGGAGGCCTGGCGCCGGCTACCCCTTGGGTCCGCTCCCCACGCGGGGACTGCCTCCCTCTTGACCCTTCTGAAGCTCCACTTTTCTCCAGCTGCTCCATGTTTGCTCACGGTGTGGCCCCCCTCCTTCTCTAGCCCCCACCCCCCCCCTCTCTCTCTCTCTGGCCGAGGGGAGAGGCGCTTCGTGCAAGGTTTATAGGTGCATTCACAGTAAGTTAGGGCATACTGATGACGACTTCGAGTGTGTCGATTTTTAGTACATGGACAGCTGCCTGTATTTTTTCACAACGTATTTCCCTATATTCATCTTCAGAGTCTGGACACTTTGGTACAATAACCCCCAATGCCAGTCGGGTTGGATGTCTGGCTGTCGTGTTGACAACCCAGCATTTGCCAGTGTAGGTTGTAATCTGCTTTTTTTTTTTAAGGTTTTGTTTGTTTATTTTGAGACAGAGAGAGAGAGGGAGAGAAAACGAGCAGGGGAGGGGCAGGGAGAGGAAGAGAGAGAATCCCAAGCAGGCTCCGCACTGTCAGCACAGAGCTGGGTGCGGGGCCCGAACTCATGAACCGTGAGATCGTGGCCTGAGCCAGAATCGAGAGTCAGACGCTCAACCGACTGAGCCCCCCAGGCACCCCGTAGGATATAACTTTCTGTGCCAGCATCTCCCCTCTTCCTCTTGCGACGGTGGAACATATGCTGGCCTGTAACGCCGCGTGGAGCCTGTGTCCTGTGCCCACCGCGCGGCGGGTCTGCCAGCCCGGTGCCTTGGTTTTGTCCGAGGGTTCAGACTTTCCACCTGAATTCCTTCGGTGGGAGGTCATTTTTGCAAGAGGTGATGTGACAGGTATTTCGAAGATGCAGTATATCACAGGCTCTTTAGGGAGGTGTTGTAGCCTACAGAAGTCTAACTTTTGTAAAGTTAGAGGCCGTGAGATTTAATTCTAGCCGATGGCTGTTTTGGATTGCCCTTCAGTAAGGCTTTTACCGAAATACATGTGCGGAAAAATGTGTAAAGCAGAAGTGTGCAGCTTGCTGATTTTTCACCAAGGGACCACACCCGGATAACCAGGGCTTAGATTAACCGCAACATGACCAGTCCCCAGAAGCCACCTGCGGGTCCCCTTCTAGGGACTCCCCAGCCCCAGGGTATCTGCTCCGACAGATTCATTTTGCTGGTTTGGAACTTTCTATCAGCGGACTCGCGTATTCCTTCGTGTCCGGCTTGACGTTGGGTTTGCGAGCTTCAGCCTGGTCAGTGTGAGTAGTGGCACGTCATTCGTGGTCACGGCTGTGTGTGGTTGAAGGGTTCGCTGTGTACACGTGTGTCTGCTTTCTTTTACTGCTTTCAGGGTATCCTCCTTTCCGCTGGTGTTAACAACTTGATTTTGCTACGCCTTGGTGTGGTCCGGTTTGTTTACTGATTTATTTACTCTTGTGCCAGGGTTTGCGGGCCTGGGATCCCGTATCTGGGATCGAGTCTAATAGCTCGAATCCCTACAGTAAGTGTGCGGGGCAACTAATCGAACTTTATTTCAGGAAACTTCTCGAGAGAGTTTGAAGCGAGTTTTAAACCAGTTTCCCTCTCACCTCCTCCACTTGGGTAAGAATGGCGAAGAAGGTTCGCCTAAAGGAACTGTCAGCTTGTGGTGCTTTTAGCCACCGCGATGGGTTCAGAGTCCACTCCCGTGGTCCCCGGTGGCACGGGCCCGCGGTTGAGTATCAGCCAGGATGCTTGGCAGCCGCGCCGTCGTCTGTGTGTTTCTCAGCTCAGCTGTTTTCATGGGTGAAATGTAATAAAGGAGAATCAACATGAATCGAGCAGTTAAAAGGAAACCCCGCAAACCTAGCAGGGAAGGTGGTGTCACACAAGGGTGGGACGGTGCGCGAACCAGACGATATGTAGTCAAAGAAAGGTGTTAAAACCACTCACGTTTTACATGGGTAGCGACTTCAGTCTGGTTTATGTTACTCTTTTTGTCCTGAGTGTGTGCACGGATAAGGCATCTTTCTTGTATGTATTATTCAGTATGTCTACGCAGTGATGTCCAAAGCATCGAGCTGAGTGCTGGGTACGGGTCTTTTTTTTCTTTTTTAAATCTATAGATGGATTACAATATTAGTGATGCGCTTGTAGAATGGAGATAGTGTATGTGGTCGGCTGAGCTTTTTAGGTTTAGTGGGTAATATTACTGTATGGCAGGGCCCAGCAAACGCTTCCTCAAAAGTCCAGATAGTAAATCAAGGTGAGCAACCGACCTCAAGGAACTCCCAATCTGATAGGGAAGGAAGCAAGCTTGCAAGTAATTATTCTAACAAAACGCAGTTTGTAAATAAGGTCGATGTTAAAAATACCAGTGATGAAAATACAGTGGGAAGGATACAGGGCACGGGAGAGAGTGGGAAATAGGAGGGGACAAAAAATGAAGGGGCCAGTGGTTCCCCAAGTACAGTCCACGAGCCAGTATCATCAGTCGGCCTCCCTGGGAGCTTGTTAGAAATGCAGATCGCTGGGCCGCAGCCCGGAGCTGCTAAAGCTGAAAGTCCGGGCGTGGGACCTGGATCCAGCGTGCTGGGAGTGCCGACGCACACTGGGATTTGCGTGTATCCCATCTAGGCAGTGATCGGCCACCAGTGTCCTGTCGAGGGGCGTAGGACAGGCCATTTGGGTGCTCAGGCTGTCCCAGAATTGCTAGAGGCCTCGGGACGGCTTGGACCCTTGTGTTGACGGGCTGTTAATCTGTTTTACGTTGCCCGTTAGCATAATGTGTCCAGTTTTTCTTTTATGGATCATGCTTTTGTGTCCCTTCTGATACGTCTTCGCTTAGCCCCACGTCATGAAGACATTGCCCTTTGGGGCGGGGCCATAAGAACACCCCTTGTGGGTTTTACACAGGCAAAGGCATCAGTGGCCGACGAAGCAGAAAACGCCATGCTGCCTTCATCTGTGTTCTCCCAGAGGTGGACCCTGAGACCAGGAGCCCGGTGCGGGGTCTTTTGGGAGGCGCGTGGGCAAGTGTGGCTGTGAAAGAAGGCAGCCATCAGAGGCTGGGCTGGAGGTGCGGGTCACCCAGTGGGCGACTGGAGGCTACCTCTATGCTCTGGGCGCTGTAGGAACAGGGGCTTTGTGTGTCACCGGTCCCCGAGATCATCTCTGGGTTCAACCAGGGGTATTCACAGGACAGTCTATGGTTGTTTTCATGGCCGTGCTTGATTATAGCCGGGGAGGGGGGGCTGTAGGGCAAAATCAGCAAAGGGGAAAGGCCCGGTCGTTAGAGCCTCAGTGCTGGGGGTTTCACTGGAGGCTGCTTCCGCCGGCACCCTCTGTCTAGCTCGCTGTCAAAATTCTAGACCTTTAGAGGGAAAGCGGGAGCGTGGCACAAATGACATTATTTGGACAGCCAGTGTACACACAGTGAGCCATTCTTACCACTTCGGGGATGGTGGGAACCCTCTTGAAGTCCCAAGTTCCCAGATGCAGGCCTTCCCAAGGAGAGCAGTGTCCGGCCTGCAGTGGTAAATCTTTTCTGGACAGGTGCAAAACACATGCCTTGAAGTGATTCCGTTCGAGGGGTGAGGGGGTGGGGGTGTTTCTACACCAGCTCCTGAGAGCCCTCGGGTCCTACCTGCTCCCAGTAATGTACTTCGGGCGTGCCGTGGCTCCAGGGCCACTTTCGGGGGGTCCTGAAACAGGGGTCTCGGGCACGGAGATACTGTCGGAAATCAGCTGCAGCTTATCGGAAGGGTTTGAGGGGTACGGGTAGCATCGGATGCAGTCGTTCTTCTAGAAACTGGGTGAGGACAACAGAGCCTATACAGGGCAGTTCACGTGCCTGTGGTCATGCAGTGGTTTTACAACTGTGGGGGAAGCGACCAAAGGCCGGTCTTCCCTAGAACTTCCTTGGGGTGTGACAGGAGCCCGACGCGGGGCTCGAAACCATGAGCCGTGAGTTCGTGACCTGAGCTGAAGTCCGGCGCTTAACCGACTGAGCCCAAGGCGTCTGGAATCTTGAAGCGTCAGAGTAGCTAATTACTTGCAGAAACTCTTCTGATTGTAGGATATTATAGAAACCTCAGTGTGTGTGTGTGTGTGTGTGTGTGTGTGTGTGTGTGTGTTAGAAACTACCTTTTCAATTTTCCCAAAGCTTCCAGGTCGAAATGTTGCTAGTGAGGTCCTTTAGTTGCATTTTTAGGGTCTAGTCCATTCATCAATTGACGGACCTTTGGGTGGTTTTCACTTTTTGGCTGGTGGGAATAATGCTGTTGTGAGCATTTGTGTGTTTGTGGACGTGTTTGCAGTTCCTTCCCATATAAGCCTGGGAGTGGAATTGCTGGGTCATGTGGTGAGTCTGTGTTTAACCTTCTGAGGTGCTGCGAGACTGAAACCACTTTTCTTAGCTTTTTATGGAAGTAAACATCTATCTATAAGAATGCAAAAAGTGTAAGTGTGCACCTCCACGAATTTTTGCAAAGGGAGCTCAACTACGTAACCAGCAGCCAACTCGAGGAACAGAATGTGACTGGTCCCCAGAAACCTTCTGTGACTTCTTCCAGGCCCTACCCCTACCCCTAGAGGTATCTGCTATCCATATTCTCACCACAGATTAATGTTGCTGGTTTTGAACTTTAATACATTTTTTAATGTTTTATTTATTTTTGAGAGAGAGAGAGAAAGAGAGAGAGAGAATCCGAAGCAGGCTCCAGGCTCCAAGCTGTCAGCACAGAGCCCAGTGCGGGGCTTGAACCCACAAACCGGGAGATTGTGGCCTGAGCTGAAGTTGGATGCTTAACCGACTGAGCCACCCAGGTGCCCCTTGAACTTTGTATAAATGGAATCTTTTACTTCCAGCTTTTGTTCTACGTTATGTTGTAAAATCTCTGTCGTTGGGTGTAATTACTGATTGTTTGTTCTCTTTGCTCTGTAGCAGCAAACATTTTCTTTTTCTTTTAAAAAAAAATTTTTTTTAACGTTTATTCATTTTTGAGAGACAGAGACAGAGCATGAGCGGGGAAGGGGCAGAGAGAGAAGGAGACACAGAATCTGAAGCAGGCTCCAGGCTCCGAGCTGTCAGCACAGAGCCCGATGCGGGGCTCAAACTCACGAACTGCGAGATCATGACCTGAGCCGAAGTCGGACGCTCAACCAACTGAGCCACCCAGGCACCCCAGCAAACTTTTTCTATTAAGGGCCAGATAGTGAATATTTGAAGCTTCGGGGGCCGTGTGGCCTCTGTCAGAACTACTCAGCTCTGCCCTTGCCACATAAAAACAGCACGAGACAATACACAAATTAACAACTGGGGCTGTGTTTCAATAACGCTTACTTTGTGGACACCGAAACTGAATTTCTTACAATCTTCGTTTGTCACATAATATCATTCTTTTGTGTTTTGATGATTAAAAAAATGTAAAAGCCATGCTTGGCTGGTGAGCCGTGCAAAAGCAGGCGGTGAGCTGGACTTGGGCCACGGGATGATGCATTTTGCCAACGCCTGTTCTGTAGTGTTCGATTGTGGGACTAAGCCCTGATACATTTTTCTCCTCTACTTGGACGGGCTTCTGGGTGCTTTCCCACTCGGAGCCATTACGCGTGGTGCTGCTGTCATGTTTTACATCCACACGTAAGACGTGGTTGAAGACCTTCCACCTGTCCCCTCCTCTCTCAGCCTGGCAGTGACCCGGCCGTAAGAGCCTGGCAGTTCTTTCCCAGATCAGACCACGTTGCCTTATTTGCCGACTTCCCTGTGAGCGAATTCCCAGATGACTTGGGCGGATGGAGCGGAGACTCGTAACTCAGATTAAGAGGTGAAAACCCTCCAATCAGCGAGGAAGGCTGGTCCCCACGGGGGTGAGTACCCCAAGATTCCTCCTGCAGTGTGGACGCGCCAGAAACTGCCACTGAAACCTCCCGGGCTCATGAGCCTTTCTTTCCAGCAGGCTGTCCTTGCCACCTTTCTCCTTTCTGTCCCCTTGGAGCGACTGAGCTGACACTCAGGGCTTAGCAAATGTTTCCTATGAAGCGCCAGTGGGGAAGTGTTTTCAGCTCTGCGGGCCTTACCGTCTGTCGCAGCTGCTGCACTCGGCTGCGGTAGGGCGAAGCAGCCCCAGACGGGGGGTAAAAGGAAGGCGTGCGGCCATGTGCCCTTAACACTTTATTTACAGAAACAGGCGGTGGGCTGGATTTGGCCTGCGGGCTGTGGTTTGCCAGCCCTTGCTTTGTGCCCCGAGCGTTCCTGGGCCCGAGCTAGCTCCCAGACCCCTGTCCGAGGTACCGGAGCTACCAGCAGACCTTTACCTACCAACGGGAGTCAGCAAAGAAAGCAATGTGATCCACTGGGAGAAGGACAGAGATAAGTAGGCGACCGAAATGCCCATCAGCGGATGAATGGGCGAAGGCGACGTGATGTGTACCTACAGTGGCGTTTGAAAAGGAGCCCTCCCATGCGCAGCCACACGGATGAAATAAGCCAGTCACAGAAAGACAAATACTGCATCGTTTCATTTGCGGGGAGTCAGACTCACAGAAGCAGAAGGTAGCAGTGGTTGTCAGGGGCTGGGGGGAGCGGATATGGGGGGGGGGGGTTGTGTATAAAGTTTCAGTTACGGAAGACGAAAAATATCTAGAGATCTGCTATACAACATTCTGCACAATAATGTGCTGTGCGCTTAAGATTTGTTACGAGGGTGGCTCTTGTGTTGTTACTGTTTTAACCATCATTTGAAAAAAACAAGAGAAACCGAGCATGCTTTTGGGTTGCCAAGGAGGAAGCCCTCAAATCCCTCTGGGGAAATTAGTGCACGTTGCCCAGAGAGAGTGAAACAGAACAGGATTCTGGAGGGTGAATAGAAGCTTTCCAGTCAGAGGGCAGGAAAGCCGTTCAAGGTAGAGGAAACGGACGCTCAAATGTATGGGTTTCTGCGTGACGTTTTTGGTCAGACATGCTGATAATCCTTATTAGCCTAGGATAGGGTGTTCTATGTTCAGTCAGGCCTTGGTTATACCTGGGTCAGAACCCGTCATTCTTCATCTCGATCTGGGTGATTTCCTGCCTTCATTCACCTTTTGGAGAAACCGTTTTGTTATTGCCGACACCCAACTATGCAAAGTGCAGGTTTCCTTAACATTTTACAGATCCCTGTTTTGAGGGTGAGCCGACCCATCCAGAGCTGTGTTCGACATCGACGTCCTAAGTTATGTCACCGAGAGTGTCACAGTCAACACATGCTTGTGTTCGTTGGGCCCTGGGTGAAGTGAGTTTTACTGGACACGGTCCGTTGTTGTCATCTGCTGTCGAATACTTTGACCCTAGCCCCTTGGAGTCATCCTACCAGAAGACCAAACCTAGATACCTTCTAGCCTTAAAGGACTGCATAAAAGATCTAGGTGCCCCATGTGTCTTCCAGAGCCCCTTTGTAGGTAAACAGGGTCGCGTGGGAGAGATGTTACTTTGTCAGGCCGCGGATGCCTCCGGCTGGAGGCGTTTTATCAGCCGGTCCTCATCCCGTCCCGTCCCCGGAGCTGGTCTGCGATGCCACAGCTCGCTTATCTGCCTCATTCCTCCTCTCCCTCGAGCCCAAGTAACAATGTTAAACACTGTTAGGACGCCGCCACGTGACAGGCTCTTCAAAAAACCCGGTGGCTTGGAACAATAACCGTTTATGCTTCTCACAGTCTGTGGGTGGGCTGGGTGATTTGATTGGGCTAAACTCAGCTGATCTTGGCTGGGCTCGCTCATCGATCTGTGCCTGGCTGGGCCTCGGTGACCTAGGACGGCCTCAGCCAAGATGACCCAGCTCTCCATTCCGTGCGGTCTCTCAGCTTCCAGCATTCTAGCCTAGGCTCCTTCCCGTGACAGAGGTGGAGGTCAAAAAAAAAAAAAAAAAAAGCAGAAGCTTCCTCACCTCTTGGGATCTAGACTGAGCACACGTGCATGCTGTCACTTCTGCCACATGTCACAAGGCCGGTGCAGAGTCACTGGGTGGAGAGATGGACTGCACGTCTTAACAAAGAGGACCTGTGAAGTCCCCTTGAAAATGTGGTAGATACCCGGAGGGGTAGAGAATATGACCTTTTTCGCAGTCAGCCCACTGCGTAGATCAGGGATCAGCAAACGCTTTCTGTACGCGGCCGAAATACTGAACATTCTAGGCTTTGTGGGCCATACTGTCTTTGCCATGACCGCTCAGCTCTTGTGATGTGAAAACAGCCATAGACCCTACCTAAACGACTGGGCATGGCTGTGTGTGCTGAGCCCTGACCTAGATGATCCAGACCAAGTAGGAATCTCAGATCCAGGTTCCAGGATGTTGTCCTTCCTGAAACCATGGCCTTGAAGCCATAAGCATAGGTGTCATGTGCCAGCAGAAGCACTCTTCTTGGAGAGAAGAAATGAGAACAGGTGAGAGGAGCGGGGCTCCCTGCTGAGGTACAGATGACTGTTGGCATCCATTTGGGGCTGTTCCTTGAACCATGATGAACTTACGGAGGTTAAGTTTATTTCTCAGCAAGTCCTTGGAGTTCGCTTCTAGTTGCTCTCATGTTTGGCTGGACTCTCATTCCTTACCCACCCATGTCTCCCACCTGGATTCCAGATAGAATTCTTTCCATTTTTCTAACCTGGATGCCCTCTTCTCACCCTCCCCCGGACCCTCCTGTCTTTCCTAATAATCCCAGTGTCAGAAGTGACCTCACCACCTCCTTTTGGGCTCCCACAGAAGACCCCAACTAGATCCCGTTTATTTTCCTTTACCAGTTATGTGTCTAATTGTCACGACCGTGACCTACTCCATCAGAATTTAAAGGTGGTGACTGTTCTCAAGAGTGACTTTTTGATTCAACCCTGATTGCCTGGAGTTGTTGCTTGACTACAGATTTGGTTAAGCTTCAGGGAACACGGAGTCCCTTTTTAATAGAATGTTCGAGTCTCTGCTCTCTTATTTTTCCCATCAGAGATTTTCTTTGCCACATGTAATACAAAGCTGTTACCACCTTGTTTTTGTAGAAATGAGAATGAGATCTTTGCTTTCTAATTTCACTCCTTCCTTTTTATTATTGGTTGCTACTGACTTATGCAACATGATTCTTCCCTGGGTACCCATCAGCGGGTATAGTTTTCAGCTTGGCATAGCTCAGACCTCAAACTTTTAAAGTTTTAAAGCAGCCGAGTTGCACAGACGGTCAATAAATCACTCACTATTGCTACTTTATTGCTTGTAAGGTGATTACCCCACTTTGCCCATAGCGACTTTTCCATTTGATTAAAACGCAGTTAGTTTCATCAGGTCGTGGTTGAGTCCTCCAGATATAAAAAGACATAAAGCAATGAGAGACGCCTATGCTCAAATATTTTTATAACTACCCTTTGCCTCTTTAACCATCTACTCCAGCACTTTTGTGGTCCTCGCCCTATAATTCAAATTTCCATGCTCTTCGCCAAAGTAATTTTTATTTAGTGCTTATTCCAACCTCTTGTCTTTGTAAGAGCGCCTTATTTTTTCTGCTAACTGGTGGGGAGCATTGGTCCTGCTGCAAAGCATTTTCTACATCTCAAATGAGCTCCTACGTGATCTGTAAACGAGGCTCTGATGGTGGTATAACGTGGAAGGTGTCTTGGGGGCCAGGGTAGTGGGGGTGGAATTGTTATCTTAGGCAGGAAGAAGAGAAACTCCGCCCGGCTACCGTCCTGGCAGCCCTAGCCCTTTTGACTGTATTTGAAGAAAAATTAAAAGTGAGTGCCTGTATCCAGAGCTTCTGTGCCCAGGGGGCATGCGGCCAGCCTGGCCCGGCTCGTGGCCTTTCTTAGTCTGTTTGGGCTGCTGTGATCAAGTCTCACAGACTGGGGGGCTCACAGGCAATAGACACTTTGGTCTCGCAGTTCTGGAGGCTGGAAGTCTGACGCCGGGGGGTCAGCCCGGTCGGGTGAGTGAGGGCCCCTTTCCCAGTCAGGACTCCTCATTGTGTTCTCACACGGTGGAAGGGGTGAGGGAGCTCTCCGGGGTCTCTTGTATACATGTATGTATTTATTATCTATTATTTTTTTTAAAGTTTATGTATTTATTTTGAGAGAGACAGAGACAGCACGGGTGGGGAAGTGGCAGAGAGGGAGAGAGAATCCGAAGCAGGCTCTGCGTGGGCAGCACAGAGCCCGACGCGGGGCTCGAACTCGTGAAACCGCGAGATCATGACCTGAGCCGAAAGCAAGAGTCAGACGCTTAACCGCCTGAGCCACCTGGGTGCCCCTGGGGTCTCTTGTAAAAGGGCACTAATCCCATTCGTGATGGCTTTGCGCCCCTGGCCTAATCACCTCCCCAAGGCCCCACCTCCTAACAGCATCACCTTGGGGGTTACGACGTCAACATGTGAATTTTGGGGGGGGACACAAACATTCAGACCGTAGCATGGGTCACGTGGCAGGTCGTCGTCTTCCCTTGTCGGTCTCCGTGGGTCCCCCCCGCCCAGGGCCACCGCCCTCTGCAGCTCACCCTGGCTTCCGCCAGGTAGCTACTGGCTCCCCAGCATGCCACATCTGTAGTGACGACCACAGAGGCTGCCTGCCTGCGTGGTCTCCTTCATCTCACGAGAGGACCAGTCACTGGTTTGGTTCCAGGGATTCGATTGTGAGCGGCGCGCCTCCGCCCTGCTTCCCCTCCAGTGCTCTCATTTGGATGGCTCCCTCGCTTCCACAGTACTTGAGGTTTTCCAGAAATGCGGGTGGCCGATCCTCGTGATTTGCGGTTCTGCGTCTGCGCATCTGCCTACTCGCTAAAACGTACCTGTAAGCCTTGCCCCCCAGCCCCCGCGCGTGCCTCTGTCCCGGTTATTCACGGACGTGTGCGTGTGCAGAGTGGCGAAAAGTCCGAGTCCCCAGAGAGGCGCGTTCCCAGCCCCTCCGTCTGATTTCAGCTCCCAGACTAGAAACGAGTGTCCTTGCCCGGACTGTTTCGTGCCAGGGTTTTCACATTTTTGTGCTCTTATTATGGGTAATTGTGCTGTTGGCAATGGCCCCGAGATGCAGTGCTCCTGGTGTTTCCATTTGGAAGAAGGCTGCAGCGTGCCTTGTGGAGAAAAGACATTTGTCAGACACGCTTCGTCCAGGCACGACTTGTCGCGCTGTCAGCCGCGACTTCAGTGTTAATGAATCAGCAACATCTATTCGGTAAGATATCCTTAAACAGGAACACAGAAAACAAGGTTGTAGATTGACCCGTTCACAAAAATGCGACCTCGTTTACAAAGATGATGCTTGCGGGAGCCTAACCCCACCTAACGCTTTGGGACGTTGCCTCCGTGCTCACCAGTTTGGAGTTCATGGTGCCTTTATAGAACATAATGACCGCGCGTGACAAAGGAAAAAGTACATGTGGATGATTCTGCCGTGTCTGTGCAGATGTCCTGCATGATGGTTTTAATCACAGGTTCTCTCTCCCAGGTGTAACTAGCATGGTCCATGCAGGAGCGATGAGTGGTTCTGGAAACCTGATGGATTTCCTCGATGAGCCATTCCCTGATGTGGGGACATATGAGGACTTCCACACCATCGACTGGCTAAGGGAAAAGTCACGGGACACCGACAGACACAGAAAGGTAGGTGGCGTTCCTAAAAGACATATTGAAGGGGGACGCTTCCTGAGCTGAGGTTAGGGTCACATGTCACGTGCTGGGCTACGTTCTAAAAAAGAGAAGGCCTAGTGGGAGAGGCAGAGATGTGGACAGATAATGATGGTATTAGGTGCTCGGGGTGGGGGGCTGTGTCATACAGAGGTATGGTGTGGGGGGCAGGGAGGGGACTCCGGAACCAGACAAGTCAGGCACATCGTGCCCTTGGCCCCTTTAGGCGGGGTGACTTTTGGGGTGCCATTTCGGGACCCTGGTTTCTCTTCTGCGAGGATGGAGGTCATTCGGCGTGAACACCGAATGAGGTGTGTGTGTACGAAAGCCCGTATTTCAGGGCCTGGCGTCTAGTGGGCAGTCAGCACATACGTCAGTGGCCACGGCAAGGTGGTATCGGGGCCGTGTGATCATTCGGGAGGGACGGTCAGGGAAGGGTGTTTTAGAGAGGGTGACATTTCACTGGGGTCTGGAAGGATGACTGGGAGTTTGCTAGGCGGAGAAAGAGGAAAGGGTTCCCAGGTCAGGAGCGGCCCTTTTTCGCGTGGCGGAGGCATGACAGAACCCGGCGCCGTGGGTGGTTCCGGCGGCTCGGACGCCCGGCAGAGGGTTCCCAGAAGGGAAGACCTGAGTCTGGCGGCACGGGCCGTGGAGCCGCGCTGGGGGTGGTGGCCAAGGGGGCCGCGAAGAGGGGGTTGGGTTTCCTCTTCCCGGGGTCGCGGCCACGGAGTGCGAGAAAGATGCGTCGCCAAGGGAGACGCGGGAAGGAAGCTCGGAGATCAGCTGGGGGGAAAGAGGAAGCAGGTGCGACCGAGGGCAGTGAAGTGCGGGCGGCGAGAGGCTCCGGGTCAGGAGTTCGTCAGGGGAGCCGCCGACCGGGATTTGGGGTGGGTCTCGGGGGCGGGCGGGGAGCGGAGGCCGGGACGAGGCCCCGGCCAGGGGTTCGAAGCGGAGGCCTCTGTTGGCGGGAGGAAGAGGGGAGCGGCCGGCGGTTCCGTGGGAGCCGCTCCGAGTGCGCGCCGTTGACGCAGCCCCGCGGCTGGGGATGGTTGGCAGGTGGGGGGCGCCCTGCGGTTCCGGGGTGAGGTCGGGGGCTGCGGAGACGGAGAAGGTCCGGCGGGGCGCAGACGGGGCACCCGTGACAGACGCTTCGAAGAGGCACGTAGAGGCGGAGGAGGGGAACCGGCGAAGTGGCCGCGAGCGAAAGGAGGGAGAGAGTGGCGAGGTGGCGGACGGGCCCTCGGGGACGGCGCCTTCCCGGTAGGCGAGGAGTGTCCCGTCGCTGCACCGAGCGGCGGGAGAAGGGGAAGAGACGCGTGTGGGGGTGCGGCGGGGTCAGAGGACGGCCCGGCCCCTTGGCCCCCCGGCGTGGAGGAGCGCGGGAGACGGGGCGGCCCGCGGCCTGCAGCCGCGGCGGCCGGACTCCGGCCCTCGGGCCCTGTCGGGCACCAGAGTGTTCCCGGAACGCGGCCACGCACGCCGCTTCGCCCCTTCGCGTCTGCGTGCCTCGCGGCTCCTTTCGTGCCACTGTCGCACGGCCAGGTAGTTGTGCCAGAGGCCCGCCGGGCCGCGGAGCGCACGGTCTTTCCAGAAGATGCTGTGAAGGGTGCCGAGAGGAAGGCGTCCCAGGAAGGCGGGGCTCTGTGAAGGGGGAGCAAAGGTGACCCGTGCGGCTCATTCGGAGCTCTTACTCGTAACGTTCACCCTGGGAAAGAAGCAAAGGAAATGAACTCGTTGTTGAAGGGGTTCTTTGGCGAGCAGACCTTACAGTGTAAGTGAAAGCAGGAATTCTTGTTTTTATTTTATTTATTTTTAAATTTTTTTTAATGTTTATTTTTGAGAGAGAGAAAGAGAGCACGAATGGGGGGCGTGCAGAGAGAGAGGGAGACGCAGGATCCGAAGCAGGCTCCAGGCTCTGAGCTGCCAGCACAGAGCCCGATGTGGGGTTTGAACCCACGGACTGTGAGATCATGAGCTGAGCTGAAGTCGGATGCTTAACCGACTGAGCCACTGAGGCGCCCCTGTCATTCCTTTTTTTAAATAAGGTTTATTTCTTTATCTTTGAGAGAGGAGAGAGCACACGTGCGCACGAGCAGGGGGGAGGGGCAGGGAGAGAGGGGCCTCCAACTTCTGAGCCGTGAGATCACGCCTGAGCCCAGACCAAGAGTTGGATGCTTAACTGTCTGTGGCACCCGGGCCCCTACCCCCACCCCCCAGCAGTAATTCTTATTGAAAGTGGTGACGATGAATTCATGCCTCCCTTCGAATGGCTTCTGAATAATCAAAGATCAAATCACACTTCGGAAGTTTTTTTAATTAAGTGATTTTCGGGGTGGGGGGGATTCTAATTCTTTGGAGACTGTTATGGCATCCTTGTCACCCTGTGATCCAGAAAGCCCATTCTGTCATCGTGCTGGGCAACCGAAAGGATATCGTCAGTGGGAATTTTGTTGCTTAATCACACTCATTTTCTTAGGCGCCCGTTTCCCAAGGAAACCGTTCCTCGGCAGGAAGCATGGGTTACAAAGCGTATCCAGATGAACCGCTGTGTCTTTTTGTTTCTAGATAACCAGCAAAAGCAAGGAATCCATATGGGAGTTCATCAAGAGTCTGCTGGACGCCTGGTCAGGATGGGTGGTGATGCTGCTCATTGGCCTGCTGGCAGGTATGTGGAGGGCACGCGGCGGACACGTGGAGGGGCAGGAGGTCCTCCTGGGCGGAGCTGGAGGTACCAAAACCCAAATCGACAACTGTCTGGGACGGTATCCCGAAAAAGAAGCGATCCTCTCTTATCCGTCGAGGCTTTTCTTACTTGAAATACCAAGGAGCAAAATACACGACCACACGTTTCATGTGACGTGTGCCATCAGTAAGGCAAGACCCCAAGGCGTGGGCCCGAGTGCCGTCCCTGGAAAGCTGTAATTAGAGAGCTGGTAGCCGCTTCTGCACCGCACGGTCGTTCGTTGCCGTAGTGGATTTTATCGAAGGCACATAGTTTGCATTGTATGCCAGAAAGTGTGGGAGCACTTTGATCTCTAAAAACCAAACCCCATAGGAGGGAGGTGTTTACGGATACTGGCAGGCCCTGGAACGAATTGTACACATCCTAAAGATACTCAGGATAATTCCAGCCCCCCCCGCGGGCTGTGGACTAGGCCCAGGGGAGATACCTGCAGGCCGACGTTGTTGTGACCCTCAGGGACTCCGGGCCCTTCATTTTATAATCCCGTCACCCTGCTGCCAGCGGGAGGTGTCCAGAGTGAAGGGATGAGTATCTGGAGGGGACACCTGCCCTTTGAATGTCACAGGTACCAGCTCTCCGTGGAAATTGTTTCCTGAAACTTAGTTCCTTTTAGGAGGCTGTGAAGGTTAACGTCTAAGAATAAAATATATGAGCACACTAAGAGATGCCCTTGATAAAAATCACCTGCCTGTAATATCATCATAGTTGTGGTTATAGGATCGATCAGAGGATCACTAGAATACAGGCTGAATGTAGTAAATGTTCTAAAAAGAATATTAAGGGGGCATAGATACACATTTTCCGATTACAGAGGATTTTGATTTCTGGACATTCTTTCATTTATTCCATATACAGTTGTGGGAGAGGCTTGGTTGCCAGGGAGGGGCTCCATTGGCCTTGGCCTGCCCTAAAGAGCCCAGACTAGTGTGGAAGGGGGGGCTCTTTCCCTCTGGTCACGGTGGCTGTCCATCCATTTCCCTAATTTTAGCCTCCCTTTCCCGGGGGCATCCCCTGTATAAAATGGCAGCGATGCCGGCGGGGAATTTGATTTCACGCATATACGGCGTTTCGCCACCAATTTGTTTGACCGCTTCCACGAAGACCTTTGAAAGCGGGCAGGGTAGGAATTTGCTGTGAATTTTGACGTCTTTATGTAGAATAGGTGTAGGAAGCTGTATACTGTATCATTATTCTTGCCTTCTGGGAAGGACGAGTAAATAGAGGAAGTGAGGAAATCCGGAAGAGATACTCCAGCATCTTCCCTGGGCGCACAGCGCAGCATGGATTTATTGACGAACGTAAGAGCCCGATTGGGCTCTCTTTAACCAATCCGGACACTGCCCGGTTGGTTTCACTGCCAGCCCAATTTTTGTCAGTTGTTTCAGGAAGAATCACCTGGGGAATGAAAACAAAAATTCTGCCGCCTGGGCTTCAAGGAAATAGGATCCCTGGAGATGGTGCCCTAGCATCGGGTAAAGCCCCTCTCCTCTCTTTCTCCCAGCCCCCTCTACCTGCGGTTCTAATGCGCAGCTGGGGCCGAAACCCCCCTGGCGAAGGGCGATCCCTTGGACACACCAGCAGACAGATCTAGGAGGAAGGCGAGAAGGGGATGATACTGGCAGTGAAGGTGGCCTTGAAGGGAAAGTCAGCAAATTGTGTCCCGTTCACTTTTCCGTTCCCCAGTTGTTCTGACCGTGGGGGAGGACTCAGGGGTCCCACTGCCTGGCCTGGCCTCTCCTCAGCGGCGCCCTGGGCATCCTGTTTTGACTCCCATTATGGGGAGGCCTGAGCAGCCTCGCCTCTACAGGGCGTTTATCAGGAATCACCACTGGGTGTCGCCGTTGTTCCACCGAAGGAAGCTGAGCTGCACAGTGCGGGCCAGCCCGCCGAGTCTGCCCGGAAGGTTGGAGGAGGGATAAGGTGATCACAAATGAAAGAATAGTGACGAAATTCGGGGGGGAATCCTTGGGTTTTGCCCTTGGGTATCTACTGGACCCCTCCCTCACCTTCATTAGGTCTTCGTTCAAGTGTCCCCTTCCCTTGAGGCATTCCCTGACCACCTTTCCTAAAAGTCCTCTCTCCCTGTCTCAGCCTCGCCCCAGTATGCGTGCGTGTGCGTGTAAAACCTTCATTAGGACACAATTCACATCTTGTACAATTCACCTTGTTAAAGTATACAATCGAGTGGTTTTTAGCGTATGCAGAGTTGTAAAACTGTCACCGCTATTTTAGAACATTTTCATCAGCCCCCAGAAGACCTCCATACCCCTTAGCTCTCAAGCCCCAGTGCCCCCATCCTCCTCCCAGCCCTAGGAAGCCCCGGATCTACTTCCCGTGGCTGTACGTTTGCCTCTCGTGGACATTTCACGCAGTGGGATCCTACCGTATGTGGTCCTGCGGTTGGTTTCCTTCACTGGGCATCACGTTTCGGGGTTCGCCCTGTCACGCGCGTCAGTGCTTCACCCTTTTTTGTTGCCAAATGCCGTTCCGTCGTGTGGATAGACCGCATTTTATTTCTCCATGCAGCAGTATGGGCGCGTGGGTCGTGTCCACTCTTCGACTGCTGTGAGGAGTGCTGCCGTGAACATTCGTGTGCGAGTCCACGCACGGACTATGTTTTCCTTTCTCCCGGGTGGACACCTTGCAGATGGCTGTTTTCTAAAGTGGCTGCACCGTTGTAACGTGCTGGATTTTTCTCTCTAGCATGTCCCACCTGCTATCGGAGCCCCCGGTTTACTTACTTCTTTTGTCCGGTGTCTTTCCCCCCATGATGTGCAGTTCCACGAAGGCAGGGACCTGAGTCTGCCTCGTTCACTGCCATATCCCCAGGGCGTGGACTAGGGACTGGTGCGAAGGGAGGAGTGAATGGCTGGACCGGGGTTTTCTGGTTTTCGTTCGTTTATTTATCGCACTATGGATGTATAGTTTGCGCCGTGTCCCCAACACAGATACAACAATGGACAAGCCACTTGTGGACATAGAGTGGACACAGAGTCTGGACATCTGGCCATGGCATGCAAACCACACAACAGGATCTCCACCCTCCCAGCCCCATTTATGGACTAGACACTATACACACACATACACTCATCACACACACACTCATGTTATCAGGATGTGACAGGTATGGTGATGGGGGAATGCCTGGGAGGTACGCCTAGCCCAGACCTAGGAAATCAGGGAAGGCTTCCCGAAGGAGGATGTAAATACTGACTCTGGAAGGTCAATAGGAGATTGGCGGGTGTGGGAAGGACAGTGCTGGCTGAGGTGGCACAGAGAGGAGAGCCTGGTGTGCTCCATCCAGGAACATGGTGTGGGCAGTGTGGCGGTTAGCGATGGAGAGAGCTGAGGCTGGAAAGGTATGAGGGGCCAGCTGTTCGGGTCTGCTGCCTGCTAAGGATTCAGGCGTTCTCCTGAGAACAGGGGGCGGCTTTCGGTGTAACAGGAGAAGAGCAGGGAAGGGTGAGCCGTGTCGCAGGTGTGCGGACGCCTTCGGGGTTGATGCAGGTGGGGAGGTGGTATTGAGATAAAGATCTAGTAATAGTTTGCAAAGTGTAGCGGCCTGAAAGTCTTCCCTGCCTCTGTAAAAGACTCTAGAATGGGTTATTCTGGAAGGAGACCCAAAGGTAGGCTTCCGTGGCCCACCGCACACTCTCTGTTATCTCACTTCCATCGGACTTCAAAGCAGATCTACACGGTCCCTTATCCGTAATTTTAAAAATCCGGGAAAGTCCTAATAGGTGAGATTTTCCAAGTTTCGTTCCCATTTGGTGGCAAAACGGTACTTAAACGATGAGGCTGGTATAGTCATTATGCCTCCGTTTTCTCTGAATCGTCAGGTTGGCCTGAGACAGGTTAATAATGTGTGTGATCCCAGCCTCGTGCCCCAGAAGCCGCTGAGGGGGTTGCGTCATTTACAGGGCACAGGTACCGTGTTTCTAGACTTTGGAAGGGGTGAATTCTGAAAGCTGCTTGGCCCCGGTGGCTTGTGGTGACCTAAGACCTGCCTGACCGTCAGTCCTGCGGGATTTAAGGCACGCAGGCGGCACGGTTCGTTGTCCTCTGCTCGTCACCAGCCTGGGCGCTGCTTGCCCACGCCGTAAGTGCTCAGGAGACCCGACAATCGATGAAAGAAACTTTCTCTACGTGTTCCTTCTGCTGCATGTTCATCTCCTGGTCCGGCCGCGCCTCTGCGTTGGCCCCGGGCCCCGTGTTCTCCTGCGTCATCACAGGGCGACTCCTCTAAGTGGCTCTCGCTGCTTCTTCCAGGCACCTTGGCTGGGGTCATCGATCTCGCCGTCGACTGGATGACCGACTTGAAGGAGGGGGTCTGTCTGTCTGCCTTCTGGTACAGCCACGAGCAGTGCTGCTGGACGTCCAACGAGACCACTTTTGAGGACAGGGACAAGTGTCCCCTGTGGCAGAAATGGTCGGAGCTGCTGGTGAACCAGTCAGAGGTGCGTTTCTGGGGAGGGTCCTGGCTGGGAGCGGCCGCTGTTCCACGGGCGCTTGGGAACCTGGGCCTTCTGTGACTGTCTGTACTTTTACCTCCAAGTGTCTGTTCCAGCAGCCGTCGGTGCTCAATACCAGTGCGGCTTGGCTTTTCCCAGCTCTGATGTGCAAACCGAAGTTGGAAAAGCCTTCCGTACCGATTCGTGTGCATGGTATACGTAGGTGTTCGTAAAAGCCTTGTTATTTTTCTTAGCGAGAGTGGTCTGTTGATCATGCTGCAGAATTAGGGTTGCTTTTTATACCTTCTAATAAAAGAAGTTACCTTTTTTTTTTAACAATACCAGCTTCAGTGAGATATAATTCACCACCCATATGGCTTGCCCATTGAAAGCGTGCAGCCCACTGGGTTTTAGAATATCCGCAGCGTTGTGCTGCATTAACCACAAAATAATTTCACGACATCTTCATCATCCCCAAGGAAACCCTGCACCCCTTAGCAGTCCCCCCCCCATTCCTCCCAGCCCTCCAGTCAGAAGCAACCACTCCACTGACCTTTCTGTCTCTAAGTGGAATCGTACAATACGTGGACCTTCGTGTCCGACTTCCTTTGCTCGTATGAGGGTTTCAGGGCATCCGCCTCCTCGCCCGGTTTTGATTGCAGCCACCCTAGCAGGTGCGAAGTGCTATCTTGGTGGGGTTCAAGTTCTCGTCTTCCAGTGCGGTTCACGAGTGCATCGCAGAGGGTGCTTCTGGGCCTTCTCTGATGGGAGTGTCCCGGCACAGGGGACTTAGAGCTTCAGATCTGTATGCATGTGTCACTGACAGATCGGAAACCCAGGTCAGGGGGCACTGGGTCGGCAAGATTCACGTTAGGGGTAACTCCGGGACGTTCAAGCTAGAACTATTTTTGGAAGATGGAAGTAATTTATCCCTTTTCTCCCCCCCCAACCCCCTCCCCCCCCCCCCCCCCCCCATGTACTTGCCACAGCTGAAGCGATGTGGAATGCACTTGGCCATTTTGCTAAACCTCCTTCTCAGCAGAATTGAAAATTAATTCCTTCCAATCTGAGAGGTAGACAGGGATCTTGAAATCTCACACGTTCTCAGTGCTCTCCATGACGTCCAAAAATAAATTCTCTCCTTGGGTTGATGAGAGTGGGCAGGCAATATTGGCTGGACACCGTATTTTATTTCTTCTCTCCTCCTTGCAGTATGTTTTTTTTTTGGGAAATATGGCCGTCTATCTTTTCATCCGTTTCTAAGATTTATGCTTTGATTCAAAGAATGACTGTTACCAAGAGTGAGAAGTTATTTTTGGTCTCAAAAAAGCACATTTTTAAGTGGGTGAAATGTATTCTTCGGTCCGATTTCTCTTGCCTCGGGTGTGAATATATGGGATTGTAAAGGCCAGAACGGTCTCCTGGAACATGGTTTTGCATTTAATAGGCGCACATGCGGCCGTATCCGTGGCCTGACTCCTAGGTGACCTCCCTTTCCTTCGCCCCTCACTCAAGTGATCCAGATGGTGGCAAGAAGCTGAGGCCGAGAGAAATGTCTCCACCCGGCCAACCAGGTCTTCAGCATCAAAGACCCCAGACCGTGTGTTTGGTTCAGAAAGCCAGCCTTCATTCATCAGATAATTTGGAATAAATGGTTCAAGGAGTTATTCTGAAGGAGATGAACATGCATTTTCCCCTCTAAAAGCGCCTGGAGAGCGTGTCGCGGCGCACTTTGCTGGGCCCCACCTCGGGTGTGTGTGACCCGGCAGCCCCGGGGCGCGGCCTGAGAACCTGCATCCCGCACGCGGGCTCAGGTGATGTGGATGCTGCGGGTCAGGGGACCACAGCCGGGTGGCTGCATCCTGCAACATCGGACGTGGCCTCCGTGAAAGCCCAGGGAGGCCGGTCCCCCGCCGCCGCCAGACAGAGCCTCCGGGGTCGCCAGGGCAGACTTCTGGGCGTCCCGCCTTCCCCTACCCGTGGCGGGCGAGGGGGAAGGCCCCGTGACCTTGGCGGTTCCCCGAGTGCTGAGGGTTTCGCCCCGCGGAAGGTGTGTGGGCACAGCTCCTGGACGAACGCCCGGTTCCGTGTTTGTGCGTACCTGCCGTAGCAATGGCAACAGCTGATAAAACCAACGCTGGCCTTTTTGTTGACACGGGACCGGCTGGGAAGCTGGCCGATGCCTTCGAAGCTCCCGCTGTGCCCTCTGCACGGAGGGGGCGGGCGGGCGCGGCGCTCAGGTTGGTGACGGCTCATCTTTCTTTCTTGTTTTGTGTCTGTCGTCTAGGGCGCCAGTGCTTACATTCTGAATTACCTAATGTACATCCTGTGGGCATTGCTGTTTGCGTTTTTGGCCGTCTCCCTGGTGCGCGTGTTTGCACCATACGCCTGTGGCTCGGGTATACCAGAGGTGAGTGCTGGCGGGATTTCTTCTGTGCCGATAATAAGCCTAGCAAACACTTACGTAGCACCTAGGTGCCAAGCATGTGATCTCTGTTAACTCATTTAGTCCTCACGGTGAGACGAGGAGGTAAGGTCTGCTATTTTGCCCTTGAGAGTTAAAGAAACTGAAGCACAGAGAGGTTAAGTAACTTGCCTGAGGTCACGAAGCTGGTTAGCAGCAAGTTGAACCCAGCTGTCTGGCTTGGGGATTTATGCTCTATATTCAGGATTTATGCTCCATTGCTTCTCAGATGATTAAATTCTTGTCTTTGCAAGCCAGGCATAACTCTCACAGCCTGTGGAATCAGAGTTAATTAACCACATACATAAGTGTGGCACTTCAGAAACTTGTAAGTGCACCTGTGACGTAATGTGAGCAAAGACGGCGATGGACGTTTGTTACTCAGAAAGTTCACTGATGAGTCAACTCTCTTGTGGGTCAACTCCCTTGCCCTGTTTTGCTCTTCTGGTGACACGGTAATAGCGATCCTTAAAAAGCTTAATTCCACATTCAGCGCATGCGCCGTGAACGCACCCTTGTGGGCTCAGAGTTCTTACGTCTTTTTGCATTTTCGTGTAACCAAAGTGTAAGGGAAGTGACCTCATCGATCAGGAGGGATGCTTGAGATTAAACTTCCCACCTAGGAGGATCTGCTGGCTAGAATAATGAGAGTCGGGCTAATTCCCCAAAAGCCCAGATGCTGAAAATTTTGGCCAGAAATAAGTTCACCAGTTCTTATGTTATCACTACCATCGATGCAGTTCCGTTTTCCTTCAGGCTGGTGCTTCGGCAACGCCCCTAGGTGGTGGGGATGGTGAGTTTAAAGATGTGACCGATGATGGCAACAGCCCCACGTTGGTCCCTGCTCCCCTGCGCCCACGTTCTTTGCTGGTATTTGCCAGCACTGCCGCTGTTCCGGGCGGTTCACGGAAAGGGCTGGAGTAATTGAGAGACTGCCGAAAGAAAAGCGCGACATCGTCCCGTTCCGGGAAAGAGGAGAGAAGAAAAAGACCTGATGCGTCATGTTGACTTTTTGACGGTTTGTATTAACACGTTACCGCAGGAACCTGAAAGGCAATCCAGTCGTGCTGCAGCGCGACACGGGCGTCCCTACGGCTCACGGGGCCGTGCGGAATCGCACAAGAGCAACCACAGCGCTCGTGGGGAAGATGGCTCCAGGAGCACAACACGCAGAAACTCCGTCAGCGACACATATAGAAAAGACAGAAACCCAGTCGGAACAGTAGCCCGGCTTACACGTGTTAAATGGTTAAGAAATCTGTACTCGCCACTGAGCGTGTGACCTGGTAGACGTTGGAGGCATGTGCCGCGTGTGTTTTGTGCGCTCCCGCCGCGTTTCTCCCAGCTGAAATTGTGCATAAACAGACGCGCAATTTGCATTGTGCTCAAGTTCTTCCCTAATGCATGAGTCACGTTGGAACAAATTTGTGTTTTCAAAACAAGCGCTGTGACCGAACCGACTGTGTTGTATTTGGTGTCTAAGAGCTGACGCACCCCAGATGACAGAAAGAGCAGACTGGTGTCGGCCTCTCAGTTTTATGATCCCACTGCCCGATGGTAGGCTGTTTGTTTTTTTTTGTTTTTTGGTTTTTTTTTTTTTGACCCAAGTCGCCTTTCCAAAATGAGCAGGTGGCCAACGGGGAATTGGAAAATTTCAGGCGGCAACAACCGGGGACACACGGCTCAGCTTGCGAACTTGTAGACAGACAGGGGGCTTGGAGGTGAGCTCTGTCTGGGAGGGGCCGCCTGCACTTGGTCTTGTCCAAAGCGGGCATCTATTTGTGACAGCTGAACCGGAAAGGAGTTAAGTCCTGAGTCGGGCATCACGTTTCCTACGTGGCAAACGTGCAAGGCACACACTGGTGTGGATGCAACGCACAAAGGCAGTGTCGAGTGAAGAAAGGGGCAGTAGTATATCTGAAGTGTGATTCTATTTCTGCAAAGTCCGCAAACGGCCACAACGGAGCCGCACCCTGTTTAGTGACACACACGTACGCGGATGGTATAAAGGAAGGCAAGGAAACGATCGATTGGGCTCGGGAAGGAGGAAGGTTCCACCGAGGAAACAAACACGGGGCTTTCGTGGGTACCCGTTCTTCTATCTGAAATGCGGGTACGTGGGTGCTTGTTTTATTAATATGCTTTTGAGTCATATGTAACATGTAACAGATTGGTTTCTCAATTTATGAAAGAGCTCACAATGATCTTTGAAAGTACCACGAAGCCAAGGGCGGCTGTCTAATGAAGTTTCGGTCACCATGACTCAGTAGTAGCAAAATTTTCACTGTTCTCACACTAGAGCTTGAAATTCCTAACCTCGGGGTGCAGTACCTACTCCAGCTCTTGGAGGAAAGGGGCAGAGGAGAAAGGAAATGTAAATGGTTCATGCTGGAAAAGAACCTCCTAGTCAAGACCCAAGTGACTACATAAACTGACTTCACTCACCGTGAGATACGAGGCCGCGCGCCCTCATTTTAGCAAAGAGACTAACTGCTCAGAATGGACATTCCTTTGGAAACCTTTTTTGCAATGCAAATGTACAGAACATTTATTTTGTCTAGCACGTGCTCTTGTATAAGGCACATTGAAAAGTGCACACTAGTTCTTGGGGTTCCGGTGTCCCTCCTCTGCCTGCTTTGTCCGTAGAACCACCGTTGACTCCGGAAGAAATCACGTCCTTTTAAAAGTTGCTTTGAATTGATGTTTCAGCCCATTGCAAAGCGCGAACGCGCACACCAACGTTCATTTACCAGAAAGGTTTTACAGTCAACACCGGCAAGTCCCAGAACCACTGCAATACATCTCGTTAAAGCCCCACTGGATTCAGTCTCTATTAATTCATATTAAGCAAGTGATTACCTTTTGGCATTTACTGGGAATGAATTTGCTTTCTTTAGTTCCTAATTTGATCGTGACAATTTTATAAAATCATTTTAGAGAATTACAAAATACCTATTACATTGTTCAATTCACCGCATGTCACGGCTGGCAGAGGCTCAGGTAATTTAGATGCTTGTAATTTTCTAAATGGTGTTACACTCTTAAACTGTACCCTAGGGTCCAAATCGACATTAACTAACTGACAAAAAATTATAGATAATTTTATTCGAGGCAACACAAAAGGGCAGGACTGCGGCAGGCATAATAAAACATCCCTTAAATAAAGGGATCTGAGATCCCCTGGGCGCGGGCTCACACAGGCCGACCACCACTAGTTAAAGACCACCTTAACCACCGCTAGTCTGTCTGCCATTAGTGAAAGGCTAGTTCAAGAAACACTGTCTGATGGTATCGCCAGAACACCCCACTTGTGCTTTTTCGGGTGCGTGCTTGCACGCTCGCTCGCTTGGTCTGTCTCCGTGAATTAAGTGTTCCATTCGTCCACCTTTAAAATTTTGAGGATTAGCTCACTTCGCACCCCCTCCCCCCCCCATTGCCAAAGGTGACGTGGTGCCAGAGAATGTTTGGGGACCATCCCTTGAGTACAGAGAAATGGGCTGCATTTTTGAATCCCCGGGAGGCTGTAAAAATCCCCAGGCCCAGAATACACCGCATCAAACTGCATCAAACTTGACCAACTGCATCAAATCTCCAGGGGGAGAGCCGGTCCTCACTGGTTTCGAGCGCCAAGCTCAAGAAGGACTGTAATAGCTATTTGAGAAATTAATTTCTTGGCATAGCAATGTCCACCGGGAGGCACTTGGAAGATATGCCAATATCCTGACACTGACAAGAGATAACATTGTCCCGTTATGTATTTATGCGATGGGAAAAACAGAAATTGACCATGGATGTCATTGGCTGACTCACTTATTGCAGACTTGTGAATTGCCAACTCAGACAGTAAACATTCACTCCATTTCAGCCAGTTGTAGGAGAAGTTGAAGGTAAAAAATTACTTACCCATTGGTGATGCTTCTGGATCCAAAGAATAGGGATTTGGGGTAAGGAGGACTCCAATATATGAAATTAATCACTGAGATTGGCATCCAGTTGAATTCTAAAAGCGTAAGGCAAACCGCACCTTTAGCAGGAAAGCCATTATTTGGCTTTTATTTGGCCTTTTAAAATGCGGTAGATCTGAAAAAGGAGCAAGATGACTCTACCTGTAGTCCCAGAGTCCTTTTCAGTATGAGGGGGCAGGATTCTATGGAAGGCAAGGAGTCACTCTGAATGTAGTCACCATTACGTCCCCTGGAGACGCGTTATTAGAATGTTGAGCATCATCTTTTTCTGACATCGTATTAAGAATATTTTCAAACATTCAGAAAAGTTGAAATAATTGGGCAGTAAACCCCCATGCCCCTGGCCTGCTGCAGGGGTTAGCAGACTTTTCCAGTAAAAGGGCAGGGAATCCATATTTTAGGCTTTGTGAACCGAGAGGGAAAATCTAGCAACTGTTGTCAGTAAAAGGTTAGTAGTCTGGTTTACACATTCCATTTAAAAATGTTAAAGCACTCTGAGTTCGTGGGTCATACAGAAATAGGCAGTGCGCTGGGTGTAGCCAATGGGCCGCAGTTTGCAGACCCCGACCTATGGTTCAGTTGCCATTTTGTTCTATTTGCTTTGTCACACAGTTAGCCAGCTTTCTGTCTCTTTATCTTGGATGTCCCTCAATAATAAAAGATTAAGAGTTAAAATCAATAGCTACACGTCTCTCTTCAACACAACGGAGGATAACGTGAACAGAGTTAAAATGCCGTAAAGAAGATGAGACCCTGATAATCGCTCCTTCAGTTCTCATTATGGTCTCTTATTACTTTAGAAAGTCTCCAGATTTGTTATGCGTTGAATGGTTTCAAGTTATCATTAGTAAAAAAAAAAAATTATATACTATTACAAATTCTGTTAATATGAAATCCTAGCCAAATCCAGAACGAAAGTAGCGTGTCCTTGGTATGATCACGTGAATCTAGTGGGGGGCAGGGAGGACTTGTCACTTTCCTCGCTGTGGCATTGAAGCGGCTCATTCCACCTCGTTCTCTGTGCTCTGTTTCAGATAAAGACCATTTTGAGCGGCTTCATCATCAGGGGCTACTTGGGGAAGTGGACCCTGCTGATCAAGACTGTCACCCTGGTCCTAGTGGTGTCCTCGGGCCTGAGCCTCGGGAAAGAAGGACCGCTGGTGCACGTGGCCTGTTGCTGTGGCAACTTCTTCAGCAGCCTTTTCTCCAAGTACAGCAAGAACGAGGGCAAGAGGCGCGAGGTGAGCAGGCTCCCCCCGACCCCCGTCCACGGTGACAGCCTCTTCTGGAGGTCCTGGCCCCGTGTCCCCTGCGCACGCGTGTTTGCACGACAGGTCTCGGGACCTACGTGGCGCTCTTTGCCTTACAGGTGCTCTCGGCTGCCGCCGCTGCTGGAGTTTCCGTTGCCTTTGGGGCTCCAATAGGAGGTGTGCTTTTCAGCCTCGAGGAGGTGAGACGGGGCGGGATCTGTGGCCTGAGAGGTCAGGGGTGCGGAGGGCCGGCACGGCAGTCGGCTCTCAGGGCTGTGTTCCAAGGGGTATTGACCGCAGCTCATCAAGAAGTCCCAGTTCTTGCCATTAAATACCTGTTTTCAAGTATTAATTTCAGAAATTGCCGGTGTAATTTTTTTTTTTTGTTTGAAGTTGGCAGTCTTTCTCATAACCAACCTAGTGGGGCATTTCTGGTTGTGGCAAGCTGAATGGATCAATTCCAGGGGTCAGCAAATGTTCTGTGCAAAGGGCCAGAGAGCGACTATTCTAGGCTTTGGGGGGTCTTACAGTCCCGGTTGGAACCTGTCAGCTTTGTCATTGTAGCGGGGAAGCGGCCACAGACAGCACTCACGTGAATGGGCATGGCCGCCTTCCAGTAAAACTTGCCTTATGGATGCCGGAGTGTGGATTTTATATGATTTTCACGTGTCACAAAATATTGTTTTTCCTTTTGAATATTTCAAATATCACAAGATGGTTCTCCCCCCTCCCCACCCCCCCACCCCCGCAAGCATTTAAAAATGTAAAAACCAGGGGCGCCTGGGTGGCTCAGTCGGTTGAGCGTCCGACTTCGGCTCAGGTCATGATCTCACAGTCTGTGAGTTCGAGCCCCGCATCAGGCTCTGTGCTGATGGCTCAGAGCCTGGAGCCTGCTTCCGATTCTTTGTCTCCTTCTCTCTCTGCCCCTTCCCTGCTCATGCTCTGTCTCTCTCTGTCTCAAAAATAAATAAAAACATTAAGAAAATTTTTTAAAAATGTAAAAACCATTCTTAACTCCTGTGCTACAAGTACATTTGCTGGGCCAGGGTTTTCCAACCGTCGACCTGTTCTGTTGTCTGTAGAGTCAAATCCGGGGCTTTATGTGCCTTTAGGAGGGTCTTGGTGACATAAACAGAAGTATAATGAAATATTTCCATTTCTCGTAAAAAATAGCTCAAACACATCGTGACCAGCATCGATTCCACTTTAGACACACAGTCCTTTAAATACCTCCGTTCGTGCATCTCGGTCCTAATTGAACCTAGTTTGAGGAAGCGAGTACTGCCCATCTTCGGTCTGGGTGTGACCGTGACACTAAGCGCCAGCGGGTGGCTGCGGGTCGGAGGCTGGGGCTTTGCGCAGCCCTTTCTTCAGCCGGTCTCTAACTTTCTGCTTGTCCGTCCCAGGTCAGTTACTACTTTCCCCTGAAGACCTTGTGGAGGTCCTTTTTCGCGGCCCTGGTGGCGGCCTTCACGCTGCGATCCATCAATCCCTTTGGGAACAGCCGCCTTGTTCTCTTTTACGTGGAGTATCACACGCCCTGGTACATGGCCGAGCTCTTCCCCTTCATCCTGCTCGGGGTCTTTGGGGGCTTGTGGGGAACGCTCTTCATCCGCGGCAACATCGCCTGGTGCAGGAGGCGCAAGACCACCAAGCTGGGGAAGTACCCGGTGCTGGAGGTCATCGTGGTGACCGCCGTCACCGCCATCATCGCCTACCCGAACCCGTACACGCGCCGGAGCACGAGCGAGCTCATTTCCGAGCTGTTCAATGACTGCGGGGCCCTCGAGTCCTCCCAGCTGTGTGACTACATCAACGACCCGAACATGACGCGGCCCGTGGACGACATCCCGGACCGGCCGGCCGGGGTGGGGGTTTACACAGCCATGTGGCAGCTGGCCCTGGCACTGGTCTTCAAAATCGTCATTACCATCTTTACCTTCGGCATGAAGGTGAGTGAACGGGGGAAGGAAGGTGTGGGGGCATCTCCCGTCCTTCTGGGGATAGCGCCCTGCTCGCCAAAATGAACTCAGGATGGGGGCGCCTGGGGGGCTCAGTCGGTTAAGGGTCCAACTCTGGACTGTGGCTCAGGTCACGATCTCACCGTTCCTGAGTTCGAGCTCCACACTGACGGCGCAGAGCCTGCTTGGGATCCTCTCTCTCTCTCTCTCTCTCTCTCTGCCCCTCCCCCACTTGCGCGTGCCCTCTCGTACTCTCTCTCTCAAAGTACATAAGTAAACTTCAGAAAAATACCAAAAAAATAAAATCGTGATGGGAAGGGAGAGGGGAACCGACCTTTATTGACCGATCTCTTGTGCCGGGCACTTGACGTTCTTTTAATCCATAAGAAGCAATGCTTTTGATAAACCAGCCTGTGAAACAGAGATTTTAATCCCTTTACAAGTGAAGGAGCTAAGGCTCAGAGTATGTCGTTCATACGGAGATGTGGACAGCTCGAGGAATTTTCATAAAACGCACGCTTGTGTCATGAGCACCCAGGACCAGAAGCCAAACGTTTTGAACCCTGCAGAGCCCCTGTAGTGTTCATTACTGTTGCTTTCTGTGTGGGACTTTTAGGATTTGTTTCTTTTTACAAAGTCTAAGAAACTGGGTACTTGAGTGTGTAATGGTCAAATGTGAACCTGAATTTTTGCCTTAAGAACAAGGATGGGTGGACTTTATTAAACGGCCAACTGTCTCTGACGCATCGTCTCCTAGCAAATGGATTATTTGCGCGTCTGAGAAAGACGTTTGCGGCCTCTTCCGGTGCCTGCTGGAAGTCTCCTTGGCAGTTACGGCGAGTTAAATGCCTAGGGATCGGGGGCAGCTCAGAAAGGAAGTTTCTTCAGGAACATCCCAAACTCTAGAAATCGTACTCGAGGATCCAGACTTACCTGGTGTGTGGGAGGGAGCATCAAGGCGACTCCCGGTCGGGATTGCCAAGCACGTGACGTCTCCGCGAACACGGAGAGTCAGGCGTGTTCTGTTGCGCGCGTCTGATCACGCGATAAAACGCATTTCCACACGGCAAAACGTGAAGCACGCTACCACCGACATCTCCCAGTTTACTGCCAGTTTGCGTAGTCTGTTTCTTTGCTGCCTTTCACCTGGCTCGGCCCGTGAAAAGCTTCGCAAGGCGCAGGGCAGCTGCTCCGAGCTGCTTTGTGTGACCTGTGAATGGCCGCGCGCCCTTCTTTTCCATTCTCACGCTGGGGCTTGACATTTCATTTCAAAAGCTAATCTGAATGGCGCGCAAGGAGAGAGAGAAAGTGGGGAGTATCTCAAGTGGCCGATGCTCACTTTGAATGTCATTTGCAGCGGGGCTTGTCATTCTTTAATGCGCAGCAGGGGAACCAGGCCCGCTTCCCGGGGAGAGGAGACGCAAGTGTAAAAGTGCGTCCTGTCCAAGTCGCAGTAGCTGGGCCTGACTCAGCGGGTGAAATCACTCGTCCCGCCTTTTGCCAGCTGACCCCTGTTGGGAAGCGTTGCACCTCCTCTGAAGACTGAGGCAAAATGCAAGCTTGTTGAGGGGGGGAGCGCTCACTGGGAGCGGGGTGTGGACACGCGGACTCCTCCACTCATGCTTCTTTTCCCTGTGTTCCCCCCTCCCCCGGAGATCCCGTCGGGTCTCTTCATCCCCAGCATGGCTGTGGGCGCCATGGCGGGCAGGATGGTGGGAATCGGCGTGGAGCAGCTGGCTTACCATCACCACGACTGGATCGTCTTCAGGAACTGGTGCAGGCCCGGAGCGGACTGCGTCACCCCCGGACTTTACGCGATGGTGGGAGCCGCCGCCTGCCTAGGTACAGCCCCCGGGGGGATGGTGCGGGCTGCACGGAGCGCACGGGCTGCTGTGGCTCCGGGCACCGGTGAGAAGGAAGGCAGGGACTCGGGTGCTGGCATTCTCAGGATAGGCAAGCTCGCGTTGCCGTCACAAGGAAAGCCCTAAATCTCCGTGGCTTAGCGCACCAAGGCGTGTATCTCACTCGGGATGTGCAGTCGACTCTTGTATACTGTGCACGAGTATCCTTTCCTTTCCGCGGTCTATTTAGTGCCATGTTTTGGCGTTTTTATGCTTTCGGGTAATGATTTTGCTGTTTAAAATGGCCTCCAGCCACAGTGCTGTCTGGTGACCCGAAGCACAGGAAGGCTGGGACGTGGCTTGCAGAGAAAATAGGGGTGTGGAGAACTCCCTTCGGGCACGAGTTACGGTGCTCTTGGCTGTGAGTTCAATGTTAACCAGTCATCTACACGTCCTAGATAAGGTGTCTTTAAACAGAAATGCACATAAAATAAGGTTCGGTGTTGATTGGTTCACAAAAATGTTGTGACCAGAAACTCGCAGAAACCTAACCTTACGTTTCCCATAGGGCAGTGATTGAGTGTTTGCTCATACAGTGTTCGTGGCAACTTTATAGATCATAGCCACCACGAACAGTGAGAATCAACTCTGTGTGTGTGTGTGAGTGTGTGTGTGTGTGTGTATGTGAGTGTGTGTGTGATGTGACTTATTAGAGGGCTTTTCTCCACTCCATCATGCAGGGCCCAGGGTGATGGAGTCTCCATCTTGCACCTGTACCATCTAGAAGAGTGGTTTTCGCCTGGGGCCACCTGTGTCTCTCAAGAGCCCTGGACAGCGGAGTCCTTTCCGGTTGTCACACCTACGGGGGCGGTGCTACTAGCATCTAGTGGGCGGTGGCCAGGGGTGCTGCTAAACATTCCAGGGTACACAGTGCAGCCCCCACATCAAAGAAAGATCCAGCCCCAAGTGTTCCTAGTGCTGAGCTCGAGAAAGCCCAGTGTAAGCTCATTGGGTGATTAGTAGGAGTTGGTATGGAGTCTCCTTTTAAATACCGAGGGACACAGAGTTGGGTCCCTCTCCTGTCTGCAGCTCCTACGAATCTCTACAATTTTCTAGCTCGTGGAGTTGTGGAAGAGAGCCACATTGGCTGTGTCAGAAACCTGCATAGCCCACATAGGATCCCCTTCCAAAGAGCCAGGCACGTGGTCTTGGGTAGACAGACAACCCTGTTGTCCCTCACCGAAGAAAAGCCCTCCCTGCACCCCCCCCCCCCCGTCAGAAGTGACTTACGGCTCCCTGAGGTAAGGCCGCATTTGACAGCCTGGCCTCCGTTGCAGAGGCCCGCCATGGGCAACCTGGACGACCGTCTCTTCAGAACAGGTGTCAGGAGCATTTATAGCCAGCTTGTCCATTTCCATAGTTCATGCCCTCGTGAGGGCCCGGAGATGGGCTTTCAGAACTGTACTCCTCTCTTCGGTTGCAGGCGGGGTTACCAGGATGACGGTGTCATTGGTGGTCATCATGTTTGAATTAACGGGTGGCCTAGAGTACATTGTGCCCTTGATGGCGGCAGCCGTGACCAGCAAGTGGGTGGCCGATGCCTTTGGGAAAGAAGGCATCTACGAGGCTCATATCCACTTAAACGGGTACCCGTTTCTGGACGTGAAGGATGAGTTCACCCATCGCACGCTGGCCACTGACGTCATGCGGCCACGGCGCGGAGAGCCGCCTCTGTCCGTGCTCACCCAGGACAGCATGACCGTGGAGGACGTGGAGACGCTCATCAAGGAGACCGACTACAACGGCTTCCCGGTGGTGGTCTCCAGGGACTCCGAGCGCCTCATCGGATTTGCCCAGAGGAGGGAGCTGATTCTTGCAATAAGTGAGTAAAGAGAGGGGAGCTTTTGATGTACTCAGAGGGGAACGGTGGCCTCTGTAGCCCCTGAATTCTCAAAGGAGGTAGAGTGCAGAGGCCGGAGGGCTCGAAGCCAGGGGCTCTGCGCATTTCGCATTCACATCCCCTGGGCATCTGGTGGAAATGCACATTCCGATTCAGTAGATTTGGGGTGGGGCCCAAGACCCTGCGTATATATTTTTTTAATTTGAGAGAGAGCGTGCGATCGGGGGAGAGGGGCAGAGGGAGAGAGAGAGCGACGATCCCAGGCAGGCCCCACGCTCAGCACAGAGCCCGACGTGGGTGTGACCTGAGCCGAAATCGAGGGGCGGATGCCCGAGCGACTGAGCCACCCAGGCCCCCCCCCCCCCCCATTTCTCCCAAGCTCCTGGTTAATGCTGATGCTGCTGGTCCTCAGGTCCCACTGGCAGGGACGACGCCTAGGGAGAGACGTGCTTGGCTGGAAAATGAGCGCCGCGTTTGCACGCAGCCGAGGGGCCCACTGCTGCGGCTGCCGCCTCTTTTAGGGAGTTGTCAGGTAGAGCCGGGCGAGGACTGAGGTGTGAGAGCCCGGCCGGCCCCAGGCAAGCTGGTCTGGGACACAGGCTTTCAGGCGGGCTTACCGACTTCCGTAGTGAGTTCTTTGTCTCAGACGCCCCCCCACCCCCCCGCCGGGCACCACACAAGCCCTTCACTTTGCTTGGTGGCATTATGTCCCATTCCACTAGTTCAAGAGCCTCGTGGGTCAGTTCCCCGTGGTGCTCTTCCTCCCTGTGCGCTAAGTGAACTCTGCTGGGCTGAGGGGCAGGCTGTCGAGTTGGGAGAGGAGTGAGTGGATGACGCCCGGGGGCGGGGCGGGGGGGGGGCGGGGGGGCGGTGCCAGAGACCCATAGGTCCGAGAAGCAAGCCTGCGGGCACGTCAGCCTGGGGGTGCCTGCACGGAAAGGGGGGCGGGAGGTAGAAGGATTCCCAAGAGAAAGGTCTGGGTGTGAGGCACGTGGAGACCTAAGAAGGAAGACAGTGAGCTTGGAGGCCCCCTCGGGGTGGGGTCCCACCCGTGGCATGTGGCCAGTACAAGTGCCGTCTGGCTCAGCACGCCTGCTCCCATGATCTGCTTCTGGTTCCGGCAGCCCACGGTGGGCCCGAGGCACGGCCCCTGTGGACACTTGATGACTTTACCACGTACCCTGTCTTCCAGCGTACCTCAGTTCGCCAGGGGGACTGGCGCGGTCGGGTTGCAGAACGCCCACTGGGAACGCACCTCCGCCAGATGACCCTTTGCTTTTCTCTGCCCTTGGTTAACTATCTCTGTGGCTCCTTTTGAGTTTCTAAAATCTCTTTGTGATGTTAAATAGCTTTTAAAATATCTTTAGGAGCGCCTGGGTGGCCCTGTGGGTTAAGTCAGACTTCAGCTCAGGTCGCGATCTCAGGGTTCGGGGTCGTGAGTTCGAGTTCCCCATCGGAGTCTGCACTGAGGGCACAGAGCCTGCTTCGGATTCTCTCTCTGCCTCTCTCCACGTGCACGCGTGTCTTCTCTCTCTCTCAAAAATAAACAAACGTTAACAAAATAGCTTTAAGGTATCTTCGCCAAAGGCTTTATAAAAATAAGTTTCGATAAGCCGTGTCCTTTAATTTGTGCTTACGTGCTCAGTGATGCTTCTCTTTATTATAGGTCCTGTCGCTTAACAGGTAGGTGCCTTTGGGCGTAAATATTGCCTTATAGATAACGGGATCTGTTTTAAGCTGTATAAGTAAGGTAGGGTTTGTTTTAAAATAATGTAATCAGCAGCCTTTAAAAATCCATTCAGTCCCTCAAATCTTTTAAACAAAGGTTGAAATTTAAAAACTAAAGTAATAAATGTCACCGGCTCCATTACCTATTGTGTAGCTCCAGGCACACCTGCTAAGAGACAGCTTACTAATTTCGCTGAAAGCCATTACCGTAATCAAGTGGGAAGCAGTAATTGTCATCAACCGGTTAGAGAAGAAATTTAAGCTTGCCGACGGAGCGCTCTCTTAGAAGCTATGTTTGGAATGTCTGAAGAGGCAACACGCCGGGTAAATAATACCTGTATGCTTTCAATCAGACCGATAATAGTATAGAAGCTGCTGTTTACATGGTTTGTGGAAAGGCGAGGAGTGTTTCGCTCTGAGCAATCAGAAAAACTGTTTTCCCGATCTGTGGAAACAGAGGAGTCCCTGTACTCGGGTGGAGAAATATGTGACCGGTATTTGCAGAATTATGTGACCTTTCATGAAGATAGAAGTATGACTTTAGCATTTCGCTAGTGACTGTCTCATGCCGGTTTCATTTGCAGGGGAATTAGCAGAGATTCTAGACAGGTAGATCCCAGACAGCCTGTGTAAGAACGCTAACTGAGGCAAATGAGGATTTTTCTTACGTATCCTGTTAAAATCATAGCAGCTGCTCACACGAAGCTGAAAACGTTTTGTTATTTTCAAACATCTCTGGAATGCCGAACCATAGCCGTCGTCCTTGTTAAAAGAGCGATTCGTTAGCCCCGCGTCGGACACATGGCCCACTTCCCCCATCACATACTGACACATGGGGCCGTGTGTGACCCTCGTTCAAATTCCCAGTAAATGGGACTTTGCCTTTCAGTGCCATTTGCAAATATGAGGCTCTTTCTGTGCTCAGCAGGGCTCAGACTCTTCTAGTCTCGAATTCTGCAATTAGGTGAGGACGGGTTCAGAGAGGACTCAGCGGGAAGCCGCAAAGATGATTAAAGGGATGGAAAGTTGGAGTCACAGGCAAGAGTTAAGGGAACGCTCCTTTTTTTCATCTGGTGGATGATTTAATGATGATTCTCTAGCATGTGGAAGATGCTTACTTACAGAAAGGGATCTACGGCCAGAACCGAACCAAGTGTCAGATCTGTTGGAAGGGCTATTTAGGGATAAAGCGGTTTCTTCCTGGGAGGGCCGTTGATGATTGGAATAGGCCACGGAGAGCGGCGGTATCATCTGCTTTCTGCTGGGCCTAACACACATGTACAGAGGGACTTCTCCATGCCGCGGCAAACTGTAACTTATCATAACATCCTCTGCTTTTTCTTCGAGATAGTTTTTTTGTAATCCCATCTTTGTACTGGCCACCACTCCGGTTGCTTTCAGTTTTCCATTTTAACCTTTCGAGTCAATTACTTCTGTCATATGGGAGCATTTTTGATGAACGGGATGGTCGAGTATTATCTCTCTAAAAACATGTTACTCTAAAGTAGAGCTTCTCAACCTTAACACCATTGACATCTGGAGCCGGATCATTCTTTTGTGTGAGGGCTTGTCCTGGGCACCGAGTGACGTTTAGCAGCCCCCTTGGTCTCCCGTCACTGGGTGCTGGTGGCAACACCATCCCCCGGTTACGAGGACCAAAAATGTCTCCAGATATTTCCAAACGTCCCCTAAGGGTGGGGGCAGCATTGCTCCCCGTTGAGAACCGTTGCTGTGGAGCCATGATAATAGCCTACTGAATATATGATTATTTCCAGTCTTGAAATTTCTCGGTCTGTCATAGTTTGTGAAATTTACCAGCACCCTATTTTTTATTTTTTATGTTTTTAAAATGTACATCCAAGTTAGTTAGCATATAGTGCAGTAATGAGTTCAGGAGCAGAATCCAGTGGTTCATCCCCAACGTATAACACCCAGTGCTGATCCCAACAAGCTTTCTCCTCAGTGCCCCTCATCCATTTAGTCCATCCTCCCACCCACAACCCCTCCAGCAACCCTCAGTGTGTTCTCTATATTTAAACATCTCTCATGGGGGCGCTGGGGTGGCTCAGTCAGTTAAGCGTCCTACTTAGGCTCAGGTCAGGATCTCACAGTTTGTGGGTTCGAGCCCCACGTCGCGCTCTGTGCCGACAGCTCGGAGCCTGGAGCCCGCTTCGGATTCTGTGTCTGCCTCTCTCTCTGCCCCTCCCCCACTTGTGCTCTGTGTGTCTCTCTCTCTTTCAAAAATAAACATTAAAAAAATAAAAAAAGTCTCTTATGTCTTGTCCCCCTCCCTGTTTTTGTATTATTTTTGCTTCCCTTCCCTTATGTTCATCTGTTTGGTATCTTAAATTCCACATGATACTTTACCAGCACTCTTATCTGTACTTGGCATTGTCATGGTATTGTCTGCTAGAAAATGGAATGTCAAGTTGAATAGCCTTAGCAAGTACTCACAAAATGTACCTCATTTTTCAGGAGCGGTGGCCACTGACACTAGTTCTGGTAGAATACATAACAAATCTTCTTTATTAAGAACAGTTTAAGTGATCTTTAAAACAACTAAAGATGGAGTTTATTACATTTTTATTTTTTTATTAAAATTTTTTTAATGTTTATTTGTTTTTGAGAGAGAGACAGAGCACGAGCAGGGGAGGGGCAGAGAGAGAGGGAGACACAGAATCGGAAGCAGGCTCCAGGCTCCCAGCTGTCAGCACAGAGCCCGACGCCGGTCTCGAACTCCCGAACCGTGAGATCATGACCCGAGCCTAAGTCAGATGCTCAACTGACTGAGCCGCCCAGATGCCTCTATTACATTTTTATTTTTAAAAGTAATACATACTCATAGAATATTGGGGAAATCAGAAGTAAAAGGGGAAAAAAAAGATACCCACTTTCTCAAGACCATGGAAAGCCATGGTTAATAATGTTTAGTGCATTTCCTTCTTGTCTTTTAGGTCTTTTACATGTGTAAACCTGGGGCTTTTTTTGTTTGGTTTTGCTTTGTTTTTTTTTTTCCGACACGAGTCTTCATGGCTCCCTGGGGTCTGGGAGTCTACACTCTTGGTAGCACGGGATCATCCCCTGGGCGGGAAGTTGGTTTAAGCTTTCCCACGGGGACTATTTCTCGTGCACGCGCCATGTACTGGAACAGCTCTGGGAGCCGGCAGGGCGGGGATGGCAGTAGCCAGGCTGTGCCCCCTGTGAGCGCACAACGTGAAGTTTGTTGTAGGCATCTTGGTGACCGGTGAAGATTTCTTATCTGAGCCGGGAGTAGATGGCTCCCCCCGGCAGAACGATGCAAAAAGCTTTCCTGCTGGTTTCTTCTGTTACTGGCCAGAGCACCCCCGCCCCCAAAGTCTGAACATTGAGATAAGTCCCGATAACAGAATTCCAGAGTGGCCTGACAGACCCTTCCAGAGAGAGCGGCAGTCGCCACTCTTAGAGTGACAGGGAGCATAGCTCACGTCTCCGGCTCGGACGCCGGCCGACGCCTTTGATTCTCGTTCGTGGGCTTTCCTTCGCAGCACCTCCTACGTGGGATGGGCTGGGTTCTACATGGCGGTTCTACATGGGATGGGCTGGATTCTACATGGTTCTACATGGGACCCGCGTCCGCCAGACTCTCAGGAGACCTACTCACTCATTCATTCGCTTAGTGATGCGTGCGTTTGGCGGATATCTGTTTCGTGCCTGCTGGATACCAGGCATCGTCCAGGCACTGGGAATGTACTGGTGAGCCAGAAATCACTGAACTAGCTGCTATTAGCATCAGGGCTTCTAACCCGATCGGGAGATTCAGAGGAAATCTACAGGGTGGGTATTCATTTCAACAAGTGGACTGGACAGCTCACGAAGTCGTATTGGGTCTTACAAGGGGTTCAGCGAATCACGTGTTCAGTTCTCGACTGAGGTTTGTGGCTTGATCCAGTGCTGAGAAGGATCCATCCTCGACCCAGTCAACCTGACTGTTGGAGTAGGTGGCGTTCTTGTCATGTGGGCCTTTCAGAGACTTGGTCGGTCTGTGAAAGTGAGCCCGAGTCCGTGCTGACCGTTGTATCCTCACCTCAGTGCCTCCGGCCGGAACCATCTTGGTGGAGGAGAGAAAGGTGCAGTGTGCGTGATGTGACATCATGTGCCGGCATTTGCCCAGGGGGCCCTCTGTTCCTCTTTTGAACAGAGACCCCTTTTCAAACTCAGCCTGACCCCGAATGCTGCCAGTTTTCCATTAGAGTACTATTGCAATAAATGGCCTGAGAGCAGGCAGTTAGAATTTTATTTTTCAAAGAACAATATAGGTGAATAGTAGTCTCTGAGAAGGCAAGAAATGTATTATCGAAACCAGGATCCATTTTAAGGCAGGCCTCACACTACATTTTTCCTAACCTTTTCCCATGAACCAAAAGAAAGATTAAAATTCCAACAGAAGGAAAATCGCCTTGGAGAAATATCTTGAGACCGATGGATTTATTTCATGTGTGACTTAAAATAGCCTGGGCTTCTAGTGCTGCAGAAAGCTGTGTTTCTAACGAGTTCCTGTTACCCTGCTTCTCTTCAGCTGGCTTTCGCGTGGCCTTGCCTACAGATAGAAAGAGGCTAATTGTTACCATCACAGTTTTACCATCTTTCTTTGAGGAATCCCCAACACGGTCCGTTTTTAAGAGAGGAGATCCGAGAGGTGGGGGGAAGGTGGCTTTTCTGGGGTTATTTCTTTGGTCCCAAGGGTCATATTTGGGATTGAGCTGCATTTCTGGGCTGGGAGCCTAGGATGGTCCTATGGTTTTTGTTCCTCTCAGGATTCGTAATGCCACTTGGGCCAGTTAAAAGTTAGTTTGTAAGAAAACACCCCCAACTTATTAGGGTCGTCGGGCAGCTCAGCAAGGCTTCTTGTCACGTCCAACCTGGGCCCATGATGAGGTGAGGGACTGTTAGGAAAGCAAGGGTGGAGGGCCCTGGAGGCCGGGAGGAGGCAGCACGTTCTCCCCAAGAAGCCACCCTGCTCAAGCCCGCGTGTCGAGACTTTGGCAGTGCACGATCAGGTCACAGCGTGGGGACCCTCGTAGGGCGCTCGCTTCAGAGAGATGCCGATTTTACAGATGTTTGGCTGCAGCCCCTCCTTAGGAATGTGGCGTTCGCCCTCTGAACCCCTTCCCCGTGGGGGTCTAGGATGTGGATGGGGGGCAGACGTGTGTCGGTGCGGGTGCGGGGCCGACGGAGTTGCTAAGCACGGGCCCTCGTGTGGCTTATCGTTCCCGCTCGCCCTTTGCAGAGAACGCCAGACAGAGGCAGGAGGGCATCGTGAGCAACTCCATCATGTACTTCACGGAGGAGCCGCCCGAGCTGCCGGCCAACAGCCCGCACCCGCTGAAGCTGCGGCGCGTCCTAAACCTCAGCCCGTTCACGGTCACGGACCATACCCCCATGGAGACGGTGGTGGACATCTTCCGGAAACTGGGGCTCCGGCAGTGCCTGGTGACGCGCAGCGGGTGAGTGGCCAGACAGGCGCGGACGGGCTGTGTGCTGGGGCCGCACTCTGAGAACAAGAGGAATGAGACACGGCCACGGCCGTGCAGGGCCTCGAGGTTGCCCCGGGGCGGACGGGTACTTGGGACAGGGCGTCGGGAAGCTGCGGCAAGCGAGCGCGCCGAGCAGGACCTGACCGTGACCGTTACCGGGAGCTTTGGGAGCTTGGCGCGGGGCCCGGGAAGGTGCGAGAGGCTTTGGTGGGGGGGGGGGGGGGGGGCGGGGGGGCCGTCTGGCCTGAGGCTGAAGGTCAGTCAGAAGGGGGAGGAGCGCATTCCTCGCAGCCCAGGCCCCCGTGCAGGGAGCTACGAAGCACGGGCTGATGAGAAAAACAGGGTTGTGTGTGCAACACGCCACGGTGGCGCGTGCGCACGCACACACGATGGGAACCTGATACAAAAAAAGTAGCACGGCTTTTGCACGTTAGATGGTCAGGAAAACACAAATACTACAACAACGGTAGCACTTTACCTTGAAGACGACTTGAAGTCGTTTTGTAGACGTAGGTGTCGTGAGGGCTGCAGCTTGCGAGCGCTGTACAGTCGGACCTCGCACGACACCGGGCTGGGGGCGCCAAATTCCCGCGCGGTCAGAGATCACGTAGAACTTTTGAATCCCCAGAGCCGTAGCTACCGAGAGCCTGCCGTTGACCCGAAGCCACACCGATAATGTAAACAGTCGATTAACACGTATTTTGTCTGTTCTATGTATTATATACTGTGTTCTTACGGTAAGTAAGCCAGAGAAAGCGTCAGTAAGAAAATCCTAGGGAAGAGACCCAACGTTTATAGAACCGCACTGTACTTCTTGAAACAAATCCGCATATAAGTGGACCTCAGCAGCCCAAACCCGTGTTGTTCAAGGTGGGCTGTATTCCTGTGCCCCTGGCTTCAGCTGGGTGCAGTTTTCTGCACGCACCTGGAACGTCTCCCGGATGAAATCACCCGCATGCAAATGTGGAGTTCACATCGTGCTCAAATTGCTCAAATTGTTCCCTAATACAGCAGTCTGCTCAAAACAACCTCGCGTTTTCACAACAACGGTTACCGTAGAGCTGAGAGATTTGGCGGCCCCGTGGCATCGTCTCTGCCGCGGCGGCGGTGTACCTCTTGCTTTGTGTAACCGCAGACCGGGAAACTGGCATTTCGAAGATCAAAGGTTCATGATGGCGGGAGAGGTGCGGCGCCTCGAGGGCCATTCTTTGGGCTCCGCGGTGCTCCCCGAATCCCACGGCTTCAGCAGCTTCGGTGGGGGACGAGATTGGCTGAGTGAGGGTGGCCTGGAGCATAGGGTCGGCTGCCCGGCTTATTCCTCTGTAGACTGAGAAGAGCCGGGGCATGGGTCCTGGAGACTCCGGCCCCTAAGTGCACTCAGGGCCTTAACTCCCTAACGTAGTTTACGTTGCAGAGCCCATGCTCCAGTTTGACCCGACGGTTCTAGACCAGGGCGATTTTGCTCCCCCCTAAGATTTTGGGTGTCACAACTGGACAGGGGATGCTCCTGGCATTTAGTGGGTAGAGGCATGGGACGGCCCCCGTTGCAACAAAGAGTCACTGGCCCAAAATGTCACCAGCCGTGGACTTGAGTGACCGGGGACTGGATGCCTGGGAATAGCCACGTGAGTGCTCCTGGTTCCCTCGTTTCCTTCCTGCTGTCCCGGCCACAGCAGCGTCGGGCTGTACGAGGGGCCGTATGTGCGCACTGACCCCGAGAATTCCCAGCCCACGCGACGAGCGTCCTCAGCTCTGGCTGCAGCCAGGGCGGGTGTCTTGCACACAGGAGGGACGATCAGTAAGGAATAAATACGCGTTTGGGGCTAGAGATCACTTCCGCTGGTGTATTTGAAAGGAACTCGGTGGGTCGCAGAATCCCCCTGGGGATTCAAGCTCCAGGTTAAACCGGGAGTGTTGGGTCCACTGCAGTGACTGATCCCTTAGGTCTGGGAGGGGCCTGCGAATATATATTTCCAGCAAGCTCCCCGGTGCTGCTGCCGGTCAGGACTCCACTTTGCAAAACCCTGAAGCCCATCTACATACTTGAATTTCTAGTGCTTGGCATAAATACCACTGTGATCACCCGCCGAGTCTCAAGTGCATAGCAGTTTCTCTTTTCCTTTAAAATAATAATCCAATGTCAGTTATCGTGGAATTTCCAGTTCTGGCAGGAAATTCTGCCCTTAACGCCCGCTCACACCTCACGCAGCCCCATGAGGTTTTCCTGTGAAGATCTGGGTGCCGAAATTGGCTCCGAATGTTCTGCGAGAAAACAAAATCGCACTCTCTCTCGCTCTACATATTTTAAACAAACACAGATGCTGATACGTTACTGCTGGCAAGGGATCCTTGTTTGCGGGCCTTTCATCTCCTCGGGCTTTCAGCCAGGACAGGCATGTCTTGAGCCAGCTCGCGGTTTTGATGTATTCCGTCACCATGTGCCTTCCCTGCTCGCGGGGAGAGCCCCAGCTCGCCCTGTCGGCCTGCATCGTCTCGAAGCCAGACCAGGAACCACCGAAGTCTTTGTCCCCAGAATGCCCGAGTCTGGGAACTTCCGGTGGCGGAGACTGCATTTGGGTGGGGTCTTCCCCCCAGAGGATATCGAAAGGGCAGGCGGGCAGGGGACGTCGTGTCCGCCTTCCCTGAGTCTGCTAGGCGGGCCCCCGGGACTTGGACGGATGGCCTTCTCAGAAGAGCCCGGCTACCCTCATCTCATACGTCCACGGTCACAGATTGGCCACTCCCCAAAGGGGCTGGAAGTTTGAACGCTTGACTTTAGCCGAATAGGACATTTCACGCCACTAATGATCTCCGCCGGGTTTGATGTTGCCTCCTTCTTGTAGATGTTGAGCTTTCTTCTTTCGCAGCGATTACTGTTGCAGGCCAAGGCACAATTTAGGCCTGAGGCCGAGGCAGCTCCTGAAGTCGCATGTCCCCGGGAGTGTTGTGAGCAGCTTGACTTGGAGGTGCTGTAGTTACAGAGCTTTAAGGGGAGGCTGCCTGGCCCGCTCCCTGGTGAAGGTGGGGCAACAGAACCAGGCCTCGGGGATAAGGGAGGGGCCCGTGGAATAGAATCCCTATCGCTCTGCAAACACGAGCAGGTCAAACTTTTTCAAAGCAACACTGCCTTAATCACCATCTCACTGAGCATCTGGTTGAGACCCGGAGAAAGCTCAAGAGGTGTCTGAAAACTAATAAAGCCAGGGAGTTTGTCATCTACTAGGGAATGTGGACACACTCCAGTTCAGGTGGTACTACCCAGGGGTTCTAGAGGGGAATGTCCTGAGCCAGGCTTTCAAGTAGAAAACGTCCGAGGACGGGGGCGTCCGGGGGGCTCAGTCGGTTGAGCGACCGACTTCGGCTCAGGTCACGATCTCGCGGTTCGTGGCGTCGAGCCCCGCGTCGGGCTCTGTGCTGGCAGCTCGGAGCCTGGAGCCGGCTTCGGATTCTGTGTCTCCCTCTCTGTCTGCTCCTCCCCGACTTGTGCTCTCTCTCTGTCTCTCAAAAATGAATAAATGTTAAGAAAAGAAAAGAAAGAAAACGTCCGAGGACAAAAGAGCGGTGTCGGTTGAGAGACGGTCTGCTTGCGATCGCCAGCAGCAGAGCCCTCCCTGCCTCACACCCCTCCCGTTTGTCTTCCCACCACACCTCTGCTAGTGGCGATTGTAGGCATAAGCTGCTCGCCTGTTTCCTGTCCCTTTTTGATTTTAAATGCAGTGGAAGAACGGCTGGGGACTGAATTGTATCCCCCCAGATTCCTATGTTGAAGCCCTAACCTGCAGCATGACCGTGTTTGGAGATGGAGCCCTTAAGAGGTCAGGGTGAGTGAGGGCGCGAGGCCGGGGCCCTAATCTGATAAGACTGGCGTCCTTAGAAGAAGAGGAAGAGGCAGCAGGGCTGTGAGGACACGGCAGGAAGGTGGCTGCCTGCAAGCCAAGGAGAGAGGCCTCCGGAGACCCCAAACCGGCCACCACCTTGACCCGGGCCTTCTAGTCTTGGGAACCGTGAGAACAGTCATTTCTGTTGTTGAGCCACCTCATCTGTGGGGTGCTGTTACGGCGGCCCGAGCTAAGTCCTCCGGGCGGCTTTAGTAGGACAGCATCTTGCTTTACTGCGTTCTGATAAATTTTAGAAATGTATTTCAGGTCATCTCTGAACTCAGTTGAAGCCAAGCGACTCTAAACAGCTGGGACAGAAAACAATTCCCGGCTTTATCCTTCTTCACCAGCACCCCTCTCCCTTCAGGCAACCACGTTTCTCCCACAAGGGTGTTTTCTTTAATTAATGGACTATTTTTTTTGGTTACATTTATTTATTTTTGAGAGACAGAGTGAGACAGAGCGTGAGCGGGGGAGGGACAGAGAGAGAGGGAGACACGGAATGTGAAGCAGGCTCTAGGCTCCGAGCTGTCAGCACAGAGCCCGACGCAGTGCTTGAACTCACGAACGGTGACATCATGACCTGAGCTGAAATCGAGAGTAGTATGCTTAACTGACTGAGTTAGATGCCCCCAGAAAACTATTTTTGTTTTTTTATTAAAAAAAATTTTTAATGTTTATTTAGTTTGGAGACAGAGAGAGACAGACTGTGAGCCGGGGAGGGGCACAGAGAGAAAGAGAGGGGGACACAGAATCTGAAGCAGGGTCCAGGCTCTGAGCTGTCAGCACAGAGCCCGGCGCGGGGCTCGAACCCACGAACCACGAAATCATGACCTGAGCCGAAGTTGGACGCTCAACCGACTGAGCCACCCAGGCGCCCCTAATTAACAGACTATTTTTTATTAGAGCAGTTTTGGGTTTACAGAAAAACTGAGCATAAAGTACACAGTTCTCATATATCCTCTCATCCCTTCAATTTCCCTTGTTAATGTCTTGCACTTGTTACGTTTGTTGCCTCCCGTGACCTGATATTGACATGTTAACTAAGGTCTGTAGTTTAGGGCTCACCCTTGCTGTTGTACTTTCTGTGCGTTCTGATCAATGGAGAATGACATGTATCTTTATAGTGTCCTACAGGGTAGTTTCACTGCCCTGAAAGTCCTCTGTCTCCTCTTCATCCCTCCTTCCTTCCCTCTAAGCCCTGGCAACTGCTGATCTCTTTCCTGTCTCCATAGTTTTGACTTTTCCAGAATGTCATCGAGTTGGAATCGCACAGTATGTAGCCTTTTCAGACTGGCTTCTTTCATTTAGTGATGTGCATTTAAAGTTCTTCTATGGCTTTTCATGGCTTGACAGATCATTTTTTTTCAGCGCTGAATAATACCCCACTGTCTGGATGGACCACGGTTTATGTATCCATCACCTTGAGGAGGCCATCTTGGGTGCTTCCGAGATTTGGCAGTTGCGAAGCAAGCATACATCTTCTTCTTCTTTTTTTTTAAGCATTTCTTAAAGTTTATTTATCTATTTTTGAGAGAGAGCGAGCACAAGCGGGGGAGGGGCAGAGAGAAAGAGGGAGACCCATAATCCGCAGCAGGCTCCAGACTCTGAGCTGTCAGCACAGATCCTGACGTGGGGCTGGAACTCACAAACGGTGAGATCATGACCTGAGCTGAAGTTGGGTGCTTAACCGACTGAGCCACCCAGGTGCCCCACAAGCATACATCTTCTAAGAGTTAAGGAAATTCTTTTATATAACCACTAACCCATAATTATACAAGATGAACAATAACTCAGTGTATCATTCAATATCCAATTCATATCAGATTTCAATCCAGAATTCTTCAAGCTTCACACATTGCATTTGGTTGTTTTTCCTCTTTAGTCTTTAGTCTAGAACAGTCTCTTGTCTCTTTTTGTTTGTTATTTATAACATAGATTTTTTTTTTTTTTTGAAGAATCCAAATCAGTAGTCTCACATTCTGAATCTGTTTGATTGCTTCCTCATGGTTTGATTTGGTGTAAGTAGTTTCTGGCGATATGCCACCGTAGATGACGTCATAATGTCAGCTTTTCCAACCTTGTTGGTGATAAGCTCTATCTCCTGAGGTGGTGGCGGCTGGAGCCCTCCATTATAAAGAGACATTTTTCTCTGTGTACGTCATCTGTGGATGGATACTTTCGGGAATTTTTTGTTTTCCAGTGACCATTTGCTGAGTGGTTTTGGAGTCCATTGATAATGGGCGTCGATTGGGGCATCTCTCCTCTCTACCTACGTGCCGTTGGCCAGAGCCCACTCAGTTGTCCCCCACCCAACTGAAGGGAAGCTGGGAAGTGTCTCTGTGTGTCCAAGTGGCAAAGTCACTGGGGTTTAGGACATGCGTGGGTCAATATTGTAAGGCTGACCTCTTTTCTGTATTTTGTTTCTTCTCCAGGAGACTTCTTGGCATCATCACGAAAAAGGATGTTTTGAGACATATGGCCCAGATGGCAAACCAGGACCCTGAATCCATCATGTTTAATTAGAAACAAGGTGGCATTTATTTTGAGAGAAACACAACTGTGTCATTTTAAAAGAAATAAACAAATGATATGTTATTATCCTAATGAACAATTATACGCTAGGGGCAGTGGAAACAAAAGCTTTGTTTGAACGAAAGGAGGATAAAACCTGGTGTGTGTGTGTGTGTGTGTGTGTGTGTGTGTGTGTTTTAAAGACATCCACGAGTAGGCATTTTATAGCTTTAACCCCTTATGAGTTTCCAGCTGTGTTTCTTAATGAGTTTATTAACTGCCGTGGGAGCATGTGGGTGGGTGTAAACGATGTGGTTTGTACAAGGACACAGAACACAAATGCTGAGTCAAGAAACGCTTGCCCCTTCTGTTTAAGGCTGTTTGGGAAGCTTTGAGTCTAAGAGGCCAAGGGGTATTGGCCTGTCAGCATCTTTATTTATTGGTTCCCGAAGTGTTGCTGCTATTTTACTGAATTGGATTAAAGATGTTTGCACTTACTTTGTCGGAAAAGAAAAAGAAATTAAATGTGAACCGAGTGAAAGCTGCACAAATGCCAGTGGGCTCACTCGTCACCATCCCGTTGTCTTGCTCCTGCTCTCATCCGTCTGTGCACCAACATCCGGGGGCTTCTGCTCCGCTGACTGTGAGAAACCCTTTCTCGGTGCAACACCAGCATCTCGGGACCACACCGTGAACTCACTGTTCGAGCGTTTAGTGCTACGCGTGTTTCCTCCCGCACGAAGGGACCCGCCGCGATTTTGAGGGTATACGCACCTGCTCATGGTTTCGCGTCCCTGTTGTATGTACCTCACTTGTTGATCGCCGTGGCCTGTGCATTCTTAAATATTGATCAGTCCGGCATTTTCCACGGGCCATATCCTGTATGCTGCCAGCTTGCCGTAAGCGTGCTTCAATTTCCACATAGCGTACGTGAGAGTCAAAGCCGGCCACCCAGTGTTACTACTTATTTTTCCTCTCAGCTCTTATTAAATACGGCTGCAGGGAGGGTGAGGCATACGAAGTCTCAGTGGGAACTCCTCCAAATGGATTGCGAGAGAAATGCTAAATTGATTCTAAATCTGTTCCATTATCTTCTCTGTAGGATGCATAACGTCCGGCTCTAATGTCTGAGCGCGCGCTTTCATGCTCGCAGTCAGAGCACAGAAGGGCAGAGTTAAATTGGAGACCGCCACTCGGAGCACTGGGCACCTTCGTGTTGAACTTAACGGTGTATTTGTCCCTTTAGTCGGGACTCGGCTCTTTCTGTGAGAAGGAACCGAGCTGCGGTTCCGGTCCGCTGTGGCACCGGTGTGAGTACGTCCGCCCCCGGGAGCGTGTCACGTGTGTCCCCGCTACCCCCTTCTCACCGAGTGGCCCGCGCCCTTTGCGATCTCGGTCTCGGATACTGACGTGCCAGGTGTGTGTCTGGCGGCCAGAGAGAAATCCCGTGAACAGTGACGAGCTGAACGAGAAACCGGGGGTCGGGCACTCTCGCGTGTCTCCGCATTACCACCCAGCAGCCGTACGCTTTGCTATTGTTGTCTGCTGTCCTTCGTCCTCTGGCTTGTAGCCTCAGTCACAGGCCGGGCTCTCTGTTACCCGGCTGCCAGCCGGGCCGTCGGCTTCCTAGGCACGAAGCGGGAGGAGGAGACACGTAGCAAGGTGCGATGCCTGTGCCCAGGAAGCAGAACTTGCCCACGGGTGCCCAGCCGATGTCCATTGGCCGGACTTTGGTCCCATGGTTCCCCCTGGCTGCACGTGAGCGTGGGAAGGGGAAGTTTTAGTGAGGCCTGGTACTCTCTGAATGAACTTTGGATTCTTCTAACAAGGAAGAGGGACTGGTCCTTGGGAGGGAAGACTGTCCCCTGGATTGGATGCCATCATCATGTCTCTGTTGGTGTCCTCCCTGTCCTCCTTACTCTCTTTCTTGCCACACCCTCCAGACATTCTCCCACTCGCCGAGCGGTTCCCCACCCCTTCTCTCAGATCTGACCTAGAACTCCCAATCGGAAGCCATCGTTTCTCAACCCTCGTAAAAATGCTCGTCTTGTATAAAAACCTAGCGACTAGCGGGTTTCTGTGAAACTTCCGGTTGATACAAGAAAATGTACTGCTGTGTCCTCTGGGTTCAAAAAAGTGAAGTCAGAGCGTGCTGACAAACACTGGAAAACTTGTTTCTGTGATCGGTTGGCCCCCTCCAGAATGATATCAAATAGCCACTTCAGTGTGGAAACACTGGTCGGTACTAGAGAATTTGGTCTTGGTGTCCCGTTCACGGCACGTTAAGTGTCGAGTCACAGATCCCAATAGTAGCGTTGTTACTGGGGTTTCCATGGAGCGTGTGCAAGTGAAGCTGGGTTCTCCTGGACTTGAAATCCTACGAGGTCTTAAAGATTGCTTCATGTAGTTCCCGCTCACTCCTGCGTGGCCTCCCGAAAGAGTGTTAGTCACAGCCTGGGTTTGTATAATCCAGAAAGCCCCTTCAGCTAAAACAAGGAGCTTCAAAAGGGAACACGAAACCGTGAACGGATAGCCAAAGGGCAGTGAAACCACAGAACTTCCTCCTCCAGATGAGGCCATAGAGGAATGAAGGGATAGTTTACTCCAGGCCAAGGTCACCAAGCCGGGGGTGGGGGCTGGGGGGGGGGGGCTGTGCTCTGTCCTCCTCCCAGGCCTTAGTGTAGAAGAGGTCTGCAAATTCACGGCAGACAGTTGGGAGTGTTACTTTGACGCAAATAGCCTTGTTTGCCTTCATGAGTCGAACCTCTAATTTGTTGTGGGGTTCAGGCTCTTGGCAACAGAAGGCCATGGTCAGACAGGCAGGTGAAGGTCAAGGGTGGGAGAGTTTGCAGCGGGGCTGCCAGAGCTGGTTGCCTTCCTCCCGTGGAGCCCGAAGTCCCCCGTGCGGTCCACTCGCCTGCTGGCCCCGGGCTCTCACACAAACTCCAGGGGGAGCAGGCTTCCGAGCTGTTTGTCAGTCTTTCTTGTAAAAGTACGCGGGTCGGGATTCTGAAGGGATTTGCTGTAGCCAAATGTAGAACCTTGTCTATCTGGCGATCTGATGAGCAGGAAGAGTACAGCTGGGATGTGGAAGTAAAATAAACATTTCTCAGAACGGTGTGTTTGTTTCTTTTTCCAGAACCAAACCCTTTAGACTTCTGTAGAACTTTCTGGATCCTTTCTGAAGCAGTGTTTTATGTAAAGAAACATAAATGCGGGACAGAAACGGAGTTCTCTAACAGAGCACTTCAACCTATTTCTTGCTCCCCCTCTCTACTAGTAAGGAAACGTGTTGTAGAAGGACAGACATCATAAAGAACATCCCGAGAGGGACACATGAATTTCTTGCGTGTTTCGGTGCACCCTCCCCCCCCCCCCCCCCGGGAATGCAGGTGCGTGGGTGGCATTTATGGAAAGGTAAATGTGTTAGAAGCAAATCAATACTCGGTGTTCGCTGTTACCCAGAACCAGGCCAGCTCAACTTTCTCTGTTTGGTACTCCCCAAAGACCTTACAAAGGAGAAGACCTCTCAGTAAGATCTCGATTTGGCCCCGGTAAGCCACAGAAACTGGGGAATTCGTTTCACTGAGGGGAGAACTGGTTACTTTGGATTATCGACAAGTGCAGATCTGCTCAGGACTCCTTATCAGACGCCGAGCTGGAAAAGATGAGAAACACAAGCCTCTGAAATGATTTACACGACGGGGGAGCATGTATATGTGACTTGGGGACATTAACCAGACTCCATTTTCGCTGACGCAGTAATAACTATTTATTTGCCGTCCTAGGTGTGCCGGGAATGAGCCTACGTGCGACTTTTATGAGATCTGTTCGCATTTGGTGTTGGAACGACCACAGAGCAATGTGGTGGTTTTTTTTTTTTAATTGTAACCCTCTGTGTAAACGTTGGCACCTTACTAAAAATTAAGTGTTTGAACTTTCCTTTTAAAAATAAAACGAGCACAGTCTTCAAGCAGCAAGTTGTAGATGGGAGAGATACTGATTTTGCAGCGTGTTTGTGCCCAGATGGAACAGTTTGGTCAGCTCTAAAATCCCTTGCTCTTAGCCTGGTGGGTGACAGCTAGGTAACAGTTCAGACTTGGCGCTGTGTATTTCCAAGGATGGGGTAGGACCGCTGTCCCCAGGCCATCTGTGTTTCTGCCCTGTGCACAGACGCTAGGGAGGACAGGTTGGGCAGCGGTCTAGTAATTCTTTTCAAGCTTTTTATCTATCACTTTGGGAATCACAAGGGTTTGAGTTATGTCCTTCCCCAACAGTTTTCTTTTAGTTTTCCGCTTCGCAAAAATTTGAAGGGAAAAACACAGAGAATGCCCACATCCCTTTGACGACCTCAAAGAGGCAGTGAGGGGAGTCCCTTCTAATTAGGGGAGGGAGCCAGCCTGGGGACGACTTAGGGAGCATTGTCCTCAGCAGAGGGGCCAGCGAGTGCAAATGGCCTGAGGTATAAACAGGCCTAACTTCCTGGGGTCCCACCAGGGGCGGGGGCTGCAGGATGGGTGGCGCTTGAGGGAGGGAGCGTCGGGTATTTGAAGTTGGTTTTGCTTTTCCCTTGGGAGGAAGCTAACACAAACAGATGCTTCAGAGTCCCTAGGGCCAGGTACAGATACGGGGTTGAAGAGGAACGACGTGCTTTGACTTGCACTGTACAAGAACCATTCTGGCTGTTGTGTAGCAGGACTGGAAGCCAGGAGGCTGGCTCGGAGGCCGTTCCAAATACACGAGTTACGATGGAAGCTTGCCCCAGAGACACTCTTGAATTCTGGATATACTTCCGAGGCAGAGCCAACACATTTGTCGGTGGAGTGGATATAAAATGGTACAGCTGGGGGCGAGGGGCCCCTGGGCGGCTCAGTCCGTTGAGTGTCTGCCTCTGGATATCAGCCCAGGTCACGATCTCCCGGTTCGTGGGATTGAGTCCCACATCGGGCTCCGTGCTGACAGTGCAGATACCCTACGAACAAACAACCAGCGTTCTGACAGAATTGCAGTATCGAATTTTCAGGGAGTCACGCTCGCCGACTCACACGCCGATAGGACCGCACTTGAATGCCAGCGCCACTGCCTCGTGTCTGTGTGGCGCTGCGAAGGGGTCAAACCTCCCCGAGCCTAGATGATCCCGTGTCTGTAGACTGAGCTGTGGCCCGTGACAACGACACGGCCGCGGGAGTTTGGCGAGAGACTGGCTGTATGCAAGGCACGTGGCACGGAGCAGACCATGAAAATGGTGGGTCGTCTCATCTTCTCACGTTACGGAGCCCTCCCGGCAGCTCTAGTTGGAAGCCGACTTTGTGTTGTCAGAGGACCTGCGCTTTGGTTGAATTTTAAGACCCCGAAAAGTGACACACGTCGGGCTGACCAGCTGCCTTCTTTCCAGGCTCTACAGTCATTTCCAAACTGCCGAAATGAGACAAAACAAACAAAAACTCAGATCTCTTCAGGGGTGTCGAAAAGGTCTCACTGACTCCAAATTAACGGGAAATGCTTAGAAAAGAAACAACTCGGTGAGAAATTCCAGTTCTCCGTAGCTTTGTATTGGCCCAGAGAAGAGAAAAGCATAAGAAGGTGTGGGGGGTAACGGAACTATTGATTGGCCTAAGATGTGGAACGAGAGGTCACAAGTCACAAGACTGTGCTCCTTATTGTCAGACCGGAAAACCCAATACTGCTGTACCTCCAGACGGAAAAACCTCTCTAGCACGGTGTTGATGTAGAAATAAGTCTCATTGGTAAAACTCCTCAAAGACCAGCCTTTTGTGGGCCTTGGCTATTTCCCCTCAACACGATGTAGTTTAAAAACCAGAGGGGGAGAACGAACGAACAGGATCTGTCTGAAAGGTGACGACCCATCAGTTGTAACTCTGGGAGCTTAGCTACAGCGACCAAGAATGACCTTGCAGAGAAACGTCCGGGGGTCGACGGGCTTCTTCCTGGGCTTTCGCGAATTGAGACAGGACCGAGACGGGACCGGAGACCTCCACGTCCTCCTGGGACCCGTGCTCTGGCCGAGCGCAGGGGAGCCCGGCACGCCCATCGTTACAGCTTGTCCCCAGTTCATTGGTAGTTAACTGGCTAGAAAGAAGCTACCTACCATCTGGGAAGGTAGAGCGGGAGTGTCTCTTCTTGGCAGGCCCTCCACGTCGCGTTTCATTAAAGAAATGGTCTTCTCTTTCCCAATGAACAATAAGCAAAGAGCACCTTGTGGGGATTTCCAAACCCCTTTCGTCAGGGTTTGGCTCACGGAATGAAGATCAATTTCCATGCGATTCCAGGATCTGTTATGGAACACATATTTCAAAGATTAAACGGCCGCCCTCAATCTAAACAGGCTCTGTCAGAGAAATTGGAAACACATACATAAACTCTCGTCCTGCAGGCTGCCCGGGACAGGTTGCATCCAGAGGACGCTTGCTGGTGGTGGAACATTCCTTCCTTCTGCGCGGGCCCATGTTCATTTCACACACGCTCACTCAGGGCTCCCACCTGTTCCCAGCGGGTACCGACCCGAGCGGAAATTGGAGCTAGCTTCCTTTTGATGCGCTGGTTTCCTTTCCTGACATTTCTCAAACTTCAGCCTGTCCCCAGAAAGATGAGCATTTCCAGGAGTGGCTGCGGGCTATTTCCATCCCTCCAGGGAGGGAGCGAGGTGCTCATGGGGTGGGAGTCTCCACAGTGATGGGAGAACCCGCCCCGTGGGTCTGCGTGCGGGGGGCTGGGGAGGGGTGGGGGGGTGCGCTTTCCAAAGTGTCCACAGGATGCTTCTGGCCCGCCCCCCCCCCCCCCCCGGCAGAAAGCATGGCTCCCGTGGTTAGCGAATTAGAAAGACCAGGGTCGCAAAGACCAGTCCTTGGGAAGCGCTGCTTTGGGGGCAGGAGTTTCTGTTCAGAGCTGAGGGGCCTGGGAGAAGTGAATCCCCTTTGATGGGACTTACAGCACATCATCTGTGAGGCAAGGGCCTTTCCTTCTGCTTGACAACCAGAATGACATTTAGGGACTAACCTCTCCTGCATCACCAGAGCTGGTGGGAAGTGCAGTGGTCTGAGCCCCGCTCGGGCCTGCTGAGTCTGAATCTGCATTTTCCAGGGGTTTTGTGTGCAGAGTAACGTTTGAGCAAGTTGACTTCCAGCTCTCAGATCTCTAAGGGGGACTTCCAGGGCAGGAAGCAGCAGTGGCTGTGGTGACTGGGTCCCCGAAGGAGCCTGTCCAGAGGAACGAGGCGGAGAGCAACTTGGTGTGGGGTCCCTGAGTCTGACTTCTCAGCCCCCAGACCGTCCCGGTCACCGCACGGCTGCGTGATGCTCTGCGCCTGCTCTAATTGTGCAGAGGGCAGCCTGGGATTTACAAAGCGTGGACACAGGGACCCTGCCTTGGGATAGTATGGGTGAGATTTTCATCAAGCTGGTTGCAGATCTGTAGTGTTAGGCAAAGACAGGGTGTACGTGCTCTGGGTGGCCGGGAAAGAGTGTCCCCCGCCTTGAAGCAGAAAGCAACAATGTCAGGCAGGCGGGGACATCCACCTCTTTCTTTCTGAGAACTAGCTGCGTGCCCGGGAAGACTGCAGTCATCTTATTTGGGCATACACCCGGCGCCAACCGGTGATTCGGAAGGCTGCTCTTCCGACCCTCCTACAGTGTGCCCTGCCTGGCCCTCCGTTAGCCCGCCGCCAGCCTGCACACCAGAGCGCAAACAGAGCGCGGCTCTTCACTTGCAACATTTCACCCGAAAGATGCCCGGTAGCTTCCTTGAGTCGACCTTGAACATTTTTTGTATCTTCATGGAAAGTTCAGAGCAGCCGTTGGCAAACTACAGTACCGCGGGCCCAACCCGGCCTGCCACCTGTTGCTGCAAATAAAGTTTTATTGGCACGCAGCCACACCCATTCTTGCCAGTCGCCTGGGGCTGCCGTCAGGCTACAATGGCGGAGTTCAGCTGTTGCAAGAGAGCTGCGCAAGGCCAGCAAACGCTACCGTATTTGCTATTCAGCCTTTTATGTATTTATTTTAAGTGTATTTATTTTGAGAGAGAGGGAGAGAGCAAGAAGGAGGGAGAGAATCCCCAGCAGGCTCCCAGCTGTTGGCGGGTATTTGGCCTTTTGCAGAAAAGTTTGCCGACTCCTGGCTTAGAGTCCGTTAGGGTCACCAAAGCACTGGGTAGTTACCAAGAATAATTGAACTTTCTTACACTGGGTGGAAAAGAGAGACGCTTTTAAAACGCTCTCCTAATCCTCCAAGCTTCTCCAACAGCTTCATTTGTGCCAGAAAGTATCTGTCCTGCTTGGATACCAGCGGAGGTATTGGTGACCTCCGTTACAATTTAAATATGTTTTCTGCCGGGGAAAGTAACACCTACCCTCTGTTTGACCAGCTCTCTGTCATTTATGAAGGGATTTCAATATTTATTTATGCTTTTCCTTCTCAGTGGTCCCATGAGGTAAAAGGGATCATACGCATCGTTCAGAGGGCGAAGCTGGGGCTCAGAGAGGTTGAAGCACAGGAGAGTCACCCGCAAAGCGTTTACGGCATGCGGCTGCCCTGGTGCCATGCGTCGCGGGTGCGATCTGGCATCCCCTTTAGAAAGGGCTGCCGTGTGACCCCAAAGCGTGGTGCAGATTGAGAACCTCTGGGCTCCAGGGACTTGCCCAAGGTCGCATAGCTAGTTGGTGGTCTGACTAGAGCTCAAACTTGGCTCTTTTTGCGACTTTCAGTCCAGGGACCTTTTCCAACAACACGACAGTTCACCTTAGCTCCGATCGGTCTCAGAGTCAAGCGGGTTGGGGTATCCCCGTGATTCTCAAAGTGTGGTCTCTTGACCAGCAACATCAGAGTCAGCCGGCAGGTTGTTAGAGATGCAAAGACGCCCTCGGCCCCACCCTGACCTGGTGGTTCAGAAAGCTGGGGGACAGAGCCCTGCCACCCGTGTGTTAACGAGCCCTCCGGCCCATTGGGGTGCGGCTCCCGTGTGAGAACCGCCGGTCTAAGGTGATGGGAAAGCGCCGATGGAGCGAGGATGCTAAAACCAGAACGCGTGCACACGCGCCCACACCTGGATGAGGCACCGCCTCTGGGAAACGAGGCCTGGGTGTAGACGGCCAGAGCGGGCGAGGGAAGGGATGGAGAGAGTGAGACTGTGCGGGCGTCTGCGGAAGCTTGGTGACACCGGGGCGACAAGAAGGAAAACATCTCCCCGTCATCCCGAGATGAGCCTCTGCTGACCCGCTTTTTGCGCTGGCGCCCCGACGGTGTTAGAGGGAACTCAGGCATATTCCTTTGCTGTGTTGGCAGGTCTGAAGGTTTTTTTTGTTTTTTTTGGTTTTTTTTGGTTTCGTGTTTATTTTCTGAAGTTTGGGTTTTTCTGAACCCAGCACTGTGTAGAAATGAACATTCTTGTGGGATTAAATGAACCCCCTTCTGCTCGGAGCCAAAGTCGCATTCTTTGCTTCCATTTCAGCCAGGTGCTCCTTTCTCACTGCGCTTTGGGTTCAAGTGCGCAGCCGTGTCCTTCCCGGGGGAGGGCTGGCCCCTAATCGCTATGGGCTTTGCCCCTGCAGCTGGGACTTCAAAGGCCCCAGAAGTCCTACTGTAACGTGAGCTCCCAGTTGTGCCCAGAGAGGCATCGTCAGTCAAGTCAAGGCGAAGGGACACCTCAGTGTGGAGGGGAGAAGAAGAATCTGGCCTCATCTTCAGTCCCCCTCGGAGCCTCCCCCCCAAAGCGTTGCCCTTCCCAACGTGAAAACCGCACCAAAACATGCATAATTCAAGTCTGTGCACCGGCCGCCCAGAGCGAGGGGACAGATGTGCATGCCCCGAGAAAGAATGTTTGTTTCAACCAAACGTTCACAGCACCAGCTGCCAACGGGAGAGGAAAAGCAGAGAGGGGCTCCCACAGACTGACGTGGGAAAATGTAAACAACGATTACAGGCTCGGAGCAGGGACTGTTGGTGGGTGAAATCACATCATCTGATTTGGGCTTTGGTTTTGCAATTACTGGACCTAGAGAGTGTAACTGCCACGCACGTGCTGTTTCCAAGAGGGGCGGGGCTGTGTGAGCTCACCACGGGTTCACGTCTGCACTTGGACCTTCAAGTCGGACTCTGAGCGTTAATGAGAGCAGGCCTCGATTTCCACAGTAGCTTAACGTCAAGTTCCAAAGCACGGTCCCTGGAGACAGATGGGGTCACTTGTGACTCTATTTCCTTTCTTCGGCCCAGAGCTAACGTGGAGTATTGATTTGCAAAGTGGGAATTCCGAAGGTGGAAACCTGGGATTTGCTTTCTTGCTCAAATCTGCGAGTTTCTCAAGGTCATGGAGCGATGTTTCCATTATTTTTCTTCAGTGTCAGTTCTGGTATCACGTACGGTGACGATAATCAGTGATTACATATTTTTGAAGAACGGATAAGCGCCGAGGACCTGCTCTTTAGTTGTGACCTTTTGGAATAAATCGAGAAAATCATCGTGGCAGAGTTTTCTGGAGACAGAGAGCGTTTCCCCCAAAGAGAGCCATCCACCATTGTGTAAAATGTCACATAAAACACTCCGCGTCAGAAGAAAATGGTAATCGGCTTGGTGTTTCATGGCCTGAGAAGGGCTGCTCAGTTGAGAGACCCTGAATTTCCAAAGACCAAATATGAAAGCAGAGTCTGCAGACCCTATGTGTCCTGGTGTACCTTTGATCAAACTGAACCAGAAAGAAGTGTGGCAGGCTCTAAATGCCGCACAGACTAACGGCTCGGGAAATCCGTGCCCATGACTTTACTGAACGTGTCACATCAAAGGGAGAAATGCCCCACTGACTGGAAAGTTCTTTTGCTGTTCAATGTTGAGAGAGAATAGAAATGAGATTAAATTTCAGTATTTCTGGATTTGGTTAATAGATTCTCTCTCTTTTAGATATAAGAACTTTAAGTGATTCTGTGTACTTCGTAGAAAAATATCCAAAAGGTGCGTCTAATAACCACATCTGAAGGGGAGTAAAAATATATACGTAGAAAGAGCGTCGTGACCTTTAGAGAGGTGGTTCTGCTAAAAGTTGCTTTCAGCTGTGACATCCAGGACAGGTGAAGTTCACCAGCACAAACACCCCCACGGGGAGACTCTGGGTTTGTTGGCAGATCCCAGGGCACCGTTTGCCACTTGACTCCTTTCTTGGGGATTTGAGGAGGCCGAGGCAAAATGCTGGGGAACGATATTGGAGGAATAAGCATGCTAATTCATAGTTTATAAAAAGAAGAAATACCATGCATAGCTGAGTACCTAATATCAACCAACCGTTTGGACCCTGCTTCGCGGCTGCCGAGGCTCGTGGGGCCCCATTCCGTACCCGGAAGAATCCATTCTTCCTGAAGCTCGCCAGTAAGACAAAAGACAGTGTCTGAAGGGCCCAGACTGAGAGCTATGTCTTGTCAAAGGAGAACCGACTCAGCTGGTTTCTGACTTAGGATCAGGTCACCCCCAGCCACCATCTCTGTAGCGGTGAAGCTCTCATCTCTCCAGGATGTTAATTCTTCTGTCCATATCAACGTGGCGAGCGCGTTTCCTGACGCAACACGAGTGCTCAAAAATATGATTGTGCAGAGAGAGCCGATGCCCAACAAGTCGGCGCTCTCTTTTTCTTCCTGGGCATGCGACACGCCTACGTCTCCCAGCATCCCTTGCGGTTAGGTGTGGCCATGTACAGGTTCTAGCCAGTGGAATGTGAGCAGAAACGAGGCCCATGGAAAACTTCCCGTGTGCAATCTGCTGCAGTCTTCTGCTCTCCTGGGTTGGGAGGGAGATGACCAGGGTGATCTTGGAAGCCTCTGAATGACTTTGGAGGAGGATTCCCCAGCTCCCTGTCACCTGCCCTTTACTGTCATGGGAGTAAGAAACAAAGCTCTGTGGTACTGAGTCATTTTCCACTTTGGGGTCGTCCGATAAGGTAGATAGTCTACCTAGACTACGCACTTAATATCATTACAGATTCCTGTGCACTGGTGTCATGAACTTGTACCAGTTCCCAAGACCGATGGTGAAATTTGCAGGACTTTTGCCAGCCGGTTGCTGTCACGTTCCTAGCTTGAAACGGGTTATGGTGGGAATTTTTACGCCACACAAAAAGGCAGATACCGTAAACCGGGTTTCGCCCCACCCCTGCGCCCCCATTGGGGAACGTTTACCGGCACACCACTGACTGGGAATATATCTTTTTCTTCTTGGTCTTATCCCAAAGCCTTACAGCCTAGTGCACTGTATATTTATAGGACTCAGAAAGCGTTTGTGGCTATGAAGTAAGGTCAGACTCAAACAAATTAAATGGGGACGCTGGGCCCAGGGATACACTTTGGTGTCTCGGGTCGTGTCAGAAGGTTCAGGTCTTCAACTCTTTTACCCCTTGCCTTCTCTGGTTGTCACTTGTCCACCTGGCAAGTGGGTGTCTCCCGAAGCACAGCGATTCTGTCCTCACTCCCAAGCACTCCGTGATGCCAGGCAGCGGGGAAAGTGTCTTATTCTCCTTGAGTTACCGTTGTCGGCACAGGTAGGGGCTGCCTCGGTCTGGGTTCCCCCAACAGCAGGCCCCGAGACAAAGGTTCAAGTGCCAGTCATTCATTTGCAAGGCGACGCCAGGAAACAGCGCAAGGGAATGGGGAGGAGGAGGAGAGAGGGGAAGGCAGCCAGCAAAGGGAGTTACCCGGCAAGTTGCTGCCGTGGGCAGCTGCGGACACGGGGGATAGTGGAGAGCTCTCACTTCCAGGCTATCACCCCCACAAGGGACAAGGCGGCTGGGGTGTTCAGTAGCTCCCTTCAGTCGCTGGTTGGTGCGTCACCCTGTGTCTGGGTCCCTAACAGCCCGGACAGCCGGGCGTCCCTGCTCTTTCACTAACTGGCCCCTGACACTCTCGTTACTCCACCAAGACTTCCCTGATTTCTCGGAGACCAGCTGACTCCTCCACTGGACCTCCCAGTCCAGACTGCACACGTATTTCCTTAGCTGCCCTTGACCACGACTCCAATCGCATATGCATCCTGACCTCTGTGTGCATTAGATCCCTTGAGCGCATTCACGTATATGAAGAATGATTCCAGTCGCAATCTTAGAAATGCCAGAACCGGAGAGTTCTTGTTTTATGATCTAACACGATTACGCCCACCCTGGATTAGATGTATGTTTCGTCAGAATTTCCACACCGTGGTAGACACAAACGTTGGCTCCCAAAGTTGTCCACGACTGGGTCCCCTGCAGCCACGAATATGTTACCCTCCACGGAAAAAAAGGACTTCGCAGGCGTGATTCAGTTAAGGATCTTGAGAGGTGGCGATGATCCCGAATTATTGGGGTCGGGGACAGTGTCATCATAAGGGTTCTTCTAAGAGGGAGGCAGGAGTGTCAGAGTCAGAGATGGGATGATGGAAGCACATTGCGGTTGTGCAGGGCCACGAGCCAAGGAACTCAGGCGGCCTTCGGAAGCTAGAAAAGATAAGGAGCAGATTGTCCCCTAGAGCCCCCAGAAGGAATACAGCTCTGCTGATAGCTTGACTTAAGCCGTAAGTCCTGTCCACACGTTTGTCCTCTAGAATGGGGAGCTAATAAATTTGTGTTGTTTTAAGCTTTAAGTTTGTGGTAATTTGTTACAGCAGAGGGAGAGAGAGAGAAAAAGAGAGAGAGTGAGCGAGCACAAACAGGGCAGGGGCGGAGAAAGAGCGTCCCTTCTGTTTTCCAGGATGCTGGATTCACCTCCCCCCTCGCCAGGAACTGAAGATGATCGTTGTCCCGGGGTCTTAGTGATCAAAATGCGTTAAAAAGGGTTCCGGCTTGTGTCCAGCGGCGGTTCGTTCGGAGAGCGCGTCTAGCCAACAGATGCCGTCCCCGTGTTCCCGGCACGCCGGCGCTCCTGGCTGCGGTTTGCTTTGTTTGCTTTGTGTGCCTAGCCTTTATGGACTCCCCGGGTCCCTCCTTTTAGATCAGAAGATTGCTTCTCTTTGGAGTTTAGAAGTGGCAGGCCGACACAGTGGTTCTCAGGCAGGGATGACTTTGCTCCTCAGGGGACATTTGGCAATATTTGGAGACATTTTGCACGGTCACAACTGGGGGAGGGCGCTCCCGCTGTCTAGCGGATTGTATTCGTTTCCCGACGCTGCCGCCAACTTCACATCCCCCCCCCCCCCCCCCCCCGCCCAACCGCCTCCCATGTCTCTGTGCCTCACATCTCCCTCTCCTTCTCTTCTAAGGACACCTGTCATCGGATTTAAGGTCTAGGTCCGGGATGATCTCATCCCGAGATCCTTACCTTAACTACATTTGCAAACATGCTATTTCCAAATGAGGTCCCATTTACAGGTACTGGGAGTTAGGCCTGGGACATATATATATATATTTTTTTTTTTACTGTTTTTCAATTTTTTTTAACGTTTTATTTATTTTTGAGACAGGGAGAGACAGAGCATGAACAGGGGAGGGTCAGAGAGAGGGAGACACAGAATCTGAAACAGGCTCCAGGCTCTGAGCTGTCAGCACAGAGCCCGACGCGGGGCTCGAACTCACGGACCGCGAGATCATGACCTGAGACGAAGTCGGCCGCTTAACCGACTGAGCCATCCAGGCGCCCCGACATATTTTTTTTTTAATTCTTTCTAGTGTTTACTTTTGGGGGGGGGAGGGGCAGAGAGAGAAGGGACAGAGGATCTGAAGCGGGCTCTGTGCTGACGGCAGAGAGCCTAACGTGGGGTTCGATCTGAGCAGAATTTGGACGCTTCACCGACTGAGCCACCCAGGGGCCCCCACTTGGATGTATTTTTTGAGGGGGACATGATCGGGGACCCGTTGCAAGAATAGGTGCCAGGGATACCAGGACACATCCTACCACGCGCAGGACAGTCCCCACCCCTGAGTGGTTGAGAAACTCTGCTCCGCCACGAGTGTGAAAATTGTGGCAGAGAAGACCTTTCCGTGAACCTCAAGTCCTCTGGCCAGTGTCGTGCGCGGTGCTGCCCGGCACGGTGTCGCCACCCGGTTGGAGTGTGACTGATCGTCTCCAATGAGTGGAGGCTATTCGTGCCCAGTAGGTGGCCTTCAAATCCCCACCTATAACCACGGCGGGCGTGCAAATGACCCAGAGCGTCGCAAATGCATGCGGTGCTCCCGAGCGTGTGTATTTGGCGTGTGAAGATGCGATTTGTGTCTTCCTTCTGATTTCCCGGTGTAGGCTCTCGGGGCTTCCCCTTCTCCAGCCCCTGCATCATCTTTACGATTCCGCTCCCGGCCAAAGTGTTTATGAGAATTTAACACGGGGGTCTCAAACTTAATTTGTAAAAGGCTAGATAGTGAATGTTTTAGGCTTTGCAAGCCAGGAGGCGGGATGGAGGGTGTTAGGTGGGTTCTGAGATAACGAGGGAGAGAAGTTCTGCCGCACCCTGCCCTGCTTGCCCTGGGTGACGGGGCTTGGGTGGTGGGCGACTCTGTGCCTAGTCGTCACCTGCCAGAGTTCCGGCCCCGCTCTAGGGTTGGGGCCGGGCCCTGGCTGGAGCAGGAGTGGGGTGGGGTTGTGGGGCGAGAGGTGGGAGGTTGGGGGGAGGGTGGAGGCACACTGCTTTGGTCAGTTTCACTCCCTGCCTAGTGACCCCCAGATCCCGACACCTTCTCCTCGCTCCGGAAGGGTGAGGCTGTCTCTGGGCAGCTGGAGGGTTCCAGGCTGCCCACCGCCCAGCAGATGCCAGTAGCCGAGGCCACAGCGTGTAGGTGGTGACCGGTACCGTCCCTGAGCGGCAGCCACTGGCCCCAGAGGGGGAGGGGGAGGCTCTGGCTGGTCTCCTGGCTCCCAGTGGCAGCTTGCTACGGCGATGTCTGTAGGCCGCACGAGCAGCCCTGTGCCAAGCTGATCCGCGGGTTGTTAGAGACCATACATAGAGGCTCGGGAAAATGGGTGCAGTGAGGGCTTTCTTTGCAAATGAGCGTGCGGGCCAAGGAGAAAGGCAGAGTCTGGGAGGTGGGCGGAATATTTCCGCCTTGCGCCTTTTGAAGTTCAGCCTCTTCACCCCTCCCCGTCCGATTGGATTCTGTCTATTCCTCCTATAGGTAGCTTGGTTTGGGCAAACCGTGCTCTAGGAACGGTGACTGGTGGATTTATCTTGCCTTTTACCATATAATCCCCAAAGGTAAATATTAGAAGCAGTAGGCTCGGAAGGAAAAAAAGAGCAGAGAACTCCCACATTCGAGGTTTCCGATGCCGTCACGAACCCTGTGCTGCACGCGCCAACCGTCTGGCATTTGCAATACGGACGCGTCGGTTAAGACAAAATGCCTTCCTAGTCAAAGCCCCGGAAAATTGTCTGCGATCACAGTAGCAACCGCTGTCTGTCAGCGAGTCTTCTTTCCTCGCTTAGAAACTTCATTAAAATGCCTTCTCAAAAATCAGCTGTCACCTCCCATTTGATTCAGCCGGGCTCAGACTGCAGCCTCCTTCCCAGCGCGCTTCCCAGTCGCCTCTTGAGCCAAGTGCGATCGGGGCTGTGGAAATGTCTGCGCTTCCTCGGGTCCTCCGCAGTCCCTCCAGATGCACCTCTGAGCATGATCCTGAAGTCTGGGGACCTTTCCCGAGTCCTTCACTGTGCACGACATGGGAACCGGGTGAACTTCGCGCCTGCCGCTCTACCGTGGGAGGTATCGCCAACCACTGGAAGCGGAGAGGTTTTGAACGGAAACGTGGGAAATCGGGGGTAACAAATGAGAGAGGAGAGCCTGGGACAGAGGGCAGAAACTGGTTCTGAGGATCCCTGCCCCCCGAACCGTGTTCCTGCCCCAGTCGAGAGTCTTTAGGAATCTGATTGGTGCTGATGAAGGAACTGTCCTGGGGGGAGCCTTGGCCCTGAGAGGTGTGGCCGACGATGCTAGAATGGCTGCCGATCGCCCCTCATCCGGTTCTTGCTGGTGCCCAGACACATGGAGTCTGAGAGTCAGGAAAGAAGCACTCAGCGAGGGTTCTCTACCTCCTAGGTCCTCCTCGACCCTCGGCAGCACCTGACATTTGCTGCTCTGATTTCTTCCGGAAACCTGGGCTTGGCGGGGCTCCGGCCTTGGCCTTCTCATCTGGACGACCTGCTTCTGTGACCTCATCCAGGCTCTCGGTTTTGACCAGCTCTCCTTGATCTCTGGCCTTGATTGTCTCCGGAACTGCAGACTGGTTCTCTAACTTCCTGTTTGGATGTAGCCGGAGAGCCCCCAGGCACTTCAAACTCAACATGTTGTCTTTAAGAGATGCACTATAAATTCCGAACACTGAAAGGTTGCAGGATTTGGCACCCGGTTGTATGTAGGAGGAGATGGCGGGGGGCGGGGGGGAGTCATTGGCGACACTTCTGCTTCTTGAAACTTACCAGGATGGCGGACAGGTATGGGGAACGTGGAGGTCGGTGATGTGATGGGGTGATGAGTGGCTTAGAAGATGAAAATAGAGTTGTGAGGGTTGTGAACCACAAAGACTCAACTCAAACTAGCTTAAACACACACACACACCCCCCAAAGAAAGAAAAAGAACAAAAGAAACTTTGTAAGTTTATTTGCTCAAGGAATTGGAAAGTCCAAGGGGGTGGTTTCAGGGACAGCTGGATCCAGGTGTTCAAATGGTGTTATCTACCATAGTCTGGGTTCCCCCATAAAAGAACCTGAGACAGGGGCGCCTGGGTGGCTCGGTCAGTTAACTGTCTGACTTCAGCTCAGGTCATGATCTCATGGTCTGTGAGATCGAGCCCTGCATCAGGCTGCATCTGACAGTGTGGAGCCTGCTTGGGACTCTCTCTCTCTCCCTGTCTCTCTCTCTTTCTCTCTCTGGCCCCCCGCCCCACTTGTGCTTTCTCTCTCTAAATAAATAAATAAATAAACTTAAAAACAAGAGCCTGAGACAAGGGCTTGTGTGCCTGTAATTCTTTTGGGAGCCGTGTTGGAAAGGGAACACGTGACAGCTAAGCGAAAGATGCATGAATGAGTCCCCTGGCAATATGGGATCTTCAAAAGACGGAAGGGAGAAGCACTGATTCATTGGCCGAGCGCCGCAGTCATCAAGGGGGGCCCGTGGGCATTGACTCCTCCCACATTTATACACGTGTAGGTGCCCAGCAGGTCCTACAGGTGTCCCACGAGACAGAAGTCTCTGGGTAGAAATGAACTTATGGTGGCCTCGGAGAAGTCCTGGGGTGGCCGGGTTGCCCCCTTTGTGAGGCTGGTCAAAGCCTGCATGGAACCAGTGTCGGTCGCAGTGGATGGGGTGAGGGTAGAGGCCAAGAGGATTCGAAGTGGCTCATGAACTGGTCTTACCCACCACCAACGTCCCTCTATTTCCCTGTCCCTTACCTGTCTCTTGACCACGTTTGCATCTTCCTGACCCTCCGACAGCCTTACTGACGTCCAGAACTGATTCTGATGGTCCCTCCTTGGCCCATGTGCTGCTCATCCCTGTGACCAAGAAAGCAGAGGGTCTCAACTCCTTGCCCCGCTAGAGTTACACGGAGCTGGGAGTCGGGTTGTTTTCCAGTGGACAGGTGGTGGCTATGGCAGGCACCGAGAGGTGGCCCTCGGATCCTCCTTCGAGCCTCGAGGAAAAGCTTGCTGCTGACCCGCGAGGTGTGTTTTCTGCCCACCGCCTCAGCTTGAGAGCCAAGGTCATGCTCTTCGTAGGGCAGTCCCTGGCCAAGGACCACGGCAGGGCAGTGCTCCCCGGATCCTAGCCATTGCTCCCCAGAGCAGGGCTCCTGGAAGCACAATTCGTGCTCTGGAGCTGCCTGTTGGGCTCATGGAGAAATTGTCAGGCCAGCATCCAAGTCTGGCAGCTTCTTCTGCCCGATCCTTCTTCCTCTCTTTCTTCCCCTCAGGTGCTTCTCTCCAACGCACCTTTCGCGCCCCTGACTCCATCTCGGCGCCTGGCTCCTGAAGAACTCACAGAGTTCACTCGGGACAGAGGGGCCTTGAAGATGGAGGGAGGGAGGGAAGAGGAGAGAGAGAGTCCCAAGCTTTGAGTGGGGACAACAAAGGGTTCCAATCGCCACCTCGCCAGGGCTTCGGAACCACCCGAGGTGGGCCCGTGCGCCACTCCGTAACCAGCCGTGGGAATAAAAGGCAGGCCTGGATTTGGAATCAATGCTTTTAGCTTCTGCTGTCCTACCACCGACAGGGCCATGAGTCGGGGGCTACACGGAGCCAGGGAGATAAACACAGAGGGGAGGCGGCGTGCTCATCCATGCCTTCCGGGCAAGCCAACGCCACTGCTCCTCACGGGGACATCGACCCTGGGCAGCACCGGAGGGAGGACCACGTGAATTTGCGAGACCACCTTCCGTATGAGTCCCTTCTGCTGACAGGCACGTCAGGGAAGGGTACGGGCCCCTGTGTCTGGAATTCCAAGGTCCAAGGAAACACGGACCCGAGTGTCATCATTTCTCTGAGCTGCTCTGTCTAACGTGTCTCCAAACACCTGGTTTGCGCATCATTGGCCTTGGCTTCGCGAACTGGGAGTGAATTTTATGGGAAGGTGGCACATAAAATTATGGGTCTATAAACGGCCATCGGAAGCCAGCCAAGTAAAAGGCATAAATTCCAAGTCATATGGTATGAAGAAACAGAGCTGAAACTGCTGTTGTTTTCGCTGGCAGGCAAACAAAAGTGAACAAAATCCTTATTTTTCTGCATGAACAGGGATCGGAATGCATTCCCATAGTGACTTCTCACGCCCTGCATTCCAGGGAACGAAATAGAAGGTCTGGTTCACCAACCTGACTTCTAATTGCTGAGATCTGACGCGAATACAAATAATCATGGTATTCTGTGGTGCTTCGTTCCGGAAAGCCAGTATACGGAGTCATAAAACTCCTCCCATGGCCCTAAGGAGCACACGTAAGGCAAACAACATTATGATCATTTTTAAAATTTATTTTTAAGTTTATTTATGTATTTAAGCAATCTCTACCGCCAACGTGGGGCTCAAACTCACGACCCCGCGATCGGAAAGTTCTTCTGACTGAGCCAGCCAGGCACCCCTGTCACAATCATGTTTGTAGCTGGGTAGATTTAAAAAGCAAAGGATGATCTGATTGCTACTTCGTGCGTTAAAGAATTGGGCTCTTTTTGTGTCCATTCCTGTTAAATCATAAACTACAACAAAGGAGAATGACTTTATTTAAAAGTTGTACCGAGTCCTTGTGGCCGTGAGAGGATGTGGGCGCATCCAGGGCAGAAGTCTTTACTAGCACAGTTAGAGACGAAAGAGGTAAGGTGAGGTCGTAGGTTGACCGTGTAGGCGGTGCAAGGGGTCACCAGGGTACTGGGTTTTTAAGAACAGACGGCCTATTTTATCAGTGTGACCGGAGATATTGGGCTCTTGGGCACTGACTCCCAGTAGCCCATCTGCTAAGAGACTGAATGGTAACAGGGAACACAGATGTAAGCCCTGACTTTGTCTAGGGCTGGGACATTTTGTGCCGGCCACCCCGAAGCCTTCTGTCTTGGTCTCCGGACATCTGGGGAGTTGGCTTAGAAACGAGAAGACTGAGTATATAACGAGGAATTAAAACTGAGGCCGCTGGATGGTCCCAAGAGCTATGCCATGCGGGTCCTGGTGACTCCGAAGAACCTGCCGGCTCTCTCCACAGTATTTATCTCTAAGGACCGAGGGAATTTGTCCTTGTGAGATTCGGTGCCTGCCTCTCTCCTCGGTAAACGCCACCATAGTTTGCTCTCAGTAGGCGCATTTTCGTGGTCCACCGGTAGACTAGTATCATCCCACCTTAAAAAAAGGAGCCTTTCTTTAGAAAGAATACAGCACCATGGAATCATTTACAATCATTTTCTGACCTGCCTCTCTCAGTTGCTGCTGGTGTAATTCTGGAACTTAACCAAGATCAAGGACAACTTACTCTCTTTGATGGTCCCAATTATCTCATCGGTTTGTGAAAGTTGAAATGAACATTTCAAAACGTCAAGAGGCGGGCAAACACAAGAAGTTGTTTTTTTCTTTAATGAAAGTATCAAGTGAGAATTATAGTTGAGTCTTGAACAACACAGGTTTGAACCGTGTGGCTCCACGTGTGTGTGGATTTTGTTCAATAGAGTACAGTACCATAAAATGCATTTTTCTTCCTTAAAATTTTCTTTTTAAAATGTTCATTTATTTATTTTTGAGAGAGAGAGAAAAGAGAAGCAGAGAGAGGGGGAGAGAGAGAACCCCAAGCAGGCTCTGGGCTGTCAGTGCAGAGCCCGACGCAGGGCTCGAACTCACAAACTGTGAGATTGTGACCTGAGCTGAAATGAAGAGTCGGACGCTCAACCGACTGAGCCACCCAGGCGCCCCCTCTCTGTCACATCTTTCCGAGCTCAGGGCCTCAGCTCTCCACAGGACACCACCCAGATATTTCTGCAGAATTATATCTTGTATCTAATTCTTCTCAAATGGCTGCTAACAGGCATTTAATACGAATTAAACACCCCCCCCCCCCACCAGTAACAGAGGGTATTTGCGTTTTAGAGAGTCGGGGACGGATTAGAGTTGGTGGCAAAACCCGAGTAGTTGGTCACCAGTTTTCCTTGCTTTCTGGGGCATGTCGCTTGCCCACAGTTCCCAGAATTCCTTACCGTTAGACGGGGGTGGGTATGGCACACCATCTTCAGGCCTGGCCCATCAACAGTTCCTGTACTTTCTCTTTCCCTGAGGGGTGACCTAGTACAGAGCATGTGGTGGAGGACTTCAAGGTCCCCTCGGATGTTAGAGCCACTACATAGAAGGGACCCGGGTCCTGGAATATCTACGTAGAGCAGAGCCTACCTGATGGGATCACTGGGATCTGAGGGTTGTTTGCTGCGGTAGTTAACCCGCCTGACTCATACAGAGCACTTAGCCGCTCACCGTTGATTTTTGCCTAGGAAATGTGCGTTCGTGGAGCCATTTAGGTGCCCTCAACACCTCTGCTAAAGCTCAAGGGTTTGAGGATGACCACAGAGGGTTTCCACTTTTGTGAAGAATTTCCAGAGGCATTCTTCCCAAACTGGTGTTATTTCCCCTTTTTCTGACAACGTGGTAACAACTTTTTACTTCTTTCATGCAACCTGTTGCACAGTACTGAAATTGATCGTTGATGGTGCACCTTGACCATCTTAGGCAGAAGGGGAGTCTATTCCGTCTTAGGAAGTGAGGGAGATAATCTTCCAAGATGGCCACCATCAATTCCTCTCCTCCCTGTACCTGCATGCTGCTCCACCCGTCAAAGGGCGGAGTCTGGCCTGTGGCCTATGACTTGCTTTACCCCGTAGATTGCCAAGGACGTGACATTCTGGGACTTCCAAGCCCAGGCCTTGAGAGGAATGGCTGCTTTATTTTGACTTATTTATTTATTTATTTTTTTAATATGAAATTTACTGTCAAATTGGTTTCCATACAACACCCGGTGCTCATCCCAGCAGGTGTCCTCCTCAATGCCCATCCCTTCCCTCCCACCCCCCATCAATCCTCAGTTTATTCTCAGTTTTTAAGAGTCTCTTATGGTTTGGCTCCCTCCCTCTCTAACCTTTTTTTTTTTTCCTTCCCCTCTCCCATGGTCTTCTGTTAAGTTTCTCAGGATCCACATAAGATTGAAAACACGCAGTATCTGTCTTTCTCTGTATGACTTATTTCACTTAGCATCACACTCTCCAGTTCCATCCACGTTGCTACAAAGGGCCATATTTCATTCTTTCTCATTGCCACGTAGTATTCCATTGTGTATATAAACCACAATTTCTTTATCCATTCGTCAGTTGATGGACATTTAGGCTCTTTCCATAATTTGGCTACTGTTGAAAGAGCTGCTGTAAACATTGGGGTACAAGCGCCCCTATGCATCAGCACTCCTGTATCCCTTGGGTAAATTCCTAGCAGTGCTATTGCTGGATCATAGGGTAGTTCTGTTTTTAATTTTTTAAGGAACCTCCACACTGTTTTCCAGAGCAGCTGCACCCATTTGCATTCCCACCAACAGGGCAAGAGGGTTCCCGTTTCTCCACATCCTCACCAGCATCTGTAGTCTCCTGATTTGTTCATTTTAGCCACTCTGACCAGCGTGAGGTGATATCTGAGTGTGGTTTTGATTTGTATTTCCCTGATGAGGAGCGACGCTGAGCATCTTTTCGTGTGCCTGTTGGCCATCCGGATGTCTTCTTGAGAGAAGTGTCTATTCATGTCTTCTGCCCATTTCTTCACCGGATTATTTGTTTTTCGGGTGTGGAGTTTGGTGAGCTCTTTATAGATTTTGGATGCTAGCCCTTTGTCCGCTATGTCATTAGCAAATGTCTTTTCCCGTTCCGTCGGTTGCGACTTCCAAGCCCGGGCCTTGAGAGGAATGGCTGCCTTAAAGTTCTCCCTCTTGGAATCCGGCCGCCATTTGAGAGTCTGACTATCCTGAGACCACCATGCTATGAGAAAGCCCAAGGCGACCATGTGGAGAGCCCACTTAGGCACCAGATGTGAGCGAAGGCTTCTTGGCCCTTCCAGCCAGCTCCGGTGCCAGCTGAATACAGCCGAGTGAGTGCCTCCAGCCGATGCCAAATGGCTCCGAAGAACTACCAGCTGAGCTCGGTCAACTCACAGAATCATGGGAAAAAATACATCGTTGCTGGTGTAAGCCACCCAGTTTCAGAGTGGCTTGTCCCGCAGCAACAGATAACCGAAACAGGAGGCAGTTCAGATGTGGTTTTGACCGGGTGAGGAGAGAATTGTAGGCTCCCACGGGAGTGTTCGTTGCTGTCTTTTAAGTCACGAAGGTGGAAGCATGGCTTTCAAAGAGGCCCAAGGAAGGTTCTTTATGCTCAGGGGCACGCAGGGGCCACTTCCCCACGCTTCTACCTGAGCCCTGGCAAATATTTCTCTCACAGAAGTGTTTTGAGCGAAAATAAGTACTCGTGTCCCTCTCTGTTCCCTGTCTTAGGCCATGAACTCCTTCAGGGGCGTGATCGTGTGTTGCTGGGCGTAGAGCGGAGCTTCAGGAAAGTTGCAGGCTTTGAAGGGTCATTGACCGAGTTAACGCTGCTGGGGGGGGGGGCGGTGGGGGGGGGGCTCATCCTCTGAGAGGATAAGGAAGCGATGAGGCGAAGCCCTTGCCTTACCCCTAATGTCTCCCCCAAAGAGCAAAAGAAGTGGCCACAGGAAGGAGGATGCGGTGCACGCCGACAGTCGCAGTAAATCGATAAATATACCACCGTGTGTTGCGAAAGGCAGTTCACTTGCCACTCAATAGAAAGAGAAGACGTTCCTTATCGTCAGGCCGGAAACCACTCTCCGAGGATGAAGATCAATCAAGGTGCATTTCCAACACTCCTCTGACTGCACTTTGTGTCCTTTTCTTGAGTAACGATTTCGCTACAGACAGTGTGGTGACCTCCAGGCACGAATCACAGCGGAGCCGGCCCCGAACTGGGAGGAGCGGATGTGAAATGGAGCACATCTGGACAGAAACAAACCTGGCGGAGACAAAATACGGAGGGCTGCGGCTTCCCTGTTTTGCCGACACTCTGGGTACACTTACCTTTTCTTCAGTGACCAAGTGACGCTTGTTCAAGTCATATACTGAGTTATAACCCAGCCAGAGCGGCTCCTTAACCTGGGACTTGGTGAAGATAATAAAAGGATCGGCTGAGAAGAGGCAGACCATGCTATGGAAAGAGAACGACATCCATCTTAATATTGTTAAATCAATATTTAACAATTGCAAACCACAAATTGCAAAGAATATACCGTGGGGTTGTGTTAGAACTTCCACGTATTGCTTTTTAGGGAGCTGATCAGAACTTCTAGTTCCTTTGACCTAAGGACCCAGGCTGGTATACTCATAATTTACGTTTCCTCCCTCCCTCCGTCCTTTCCTTCCTTCCTTCCACCCAGCCACCCACTCACCCATCCGTCTACCCGTCCGTCCGTCCGTCCACCCGGCCACACACCTGCTGGGCTCCTACAGTGTATCAGGCACTGCTCAGGGTGCTGGGGGTACGTTTTCAAGCAAGACAAAACCAGTCTGTGTTATCCTGGTGTTTGTGACCTGAGTGTGGTTTTTTAGAATTTAGTCTTTCAAACCTAAATCTTTGGGGGCGGGGGGAATTCACAGTTGCATTTCTTGTTGGGAAAATACACTCACTCTGTCTCTGAAAAATCCACCAACGGACCGTTTTCTTACCTACAGGATTCTCCTTCAGGAAAAAAGAAACTGTCTGCTTATGCAGCTAGAAGAGGCTACCCGCCTAGCGTCCTATCTCCAGTCCCAGTTAAAAAGGTGGGTAACTTACCGTCACGTTAGAACGACGCGTCCGTGAACGTCTTCATTCCCTCTGGCTTGTTTTTCTCGTACCAGAACTTGGAGCCGGAAGTGGTTGTAAACACAGGGTAGAAAAGCAGCTTCGTTGTATTTTTCAGAGAGGCTGCTAATGTGTGATTCAGGGAATATGAGGAGAACCGGACTTGGCTGCAGAATGACGAGTCTGAAGTCAAATTCGTCCGTCGGTTTTGTAATTTAATCCACCGCTTCCGAAGCGTGTATATTCATCTCCATATGCCCATGGATATTTTTCTGTTGTTTTTTTTTAATGATATGACTATTTGTAAAGTAAGCTTTGGATGCACACCCCTGTGAAGCTGTCCATGACCCCCCCCCCTCCACCCCCCCACGTTTTTAGCCCTTGGAGACTTGCTGGCATCTAATGCAAGTACGTTTTCACTGCTGTTTTACGAGTTTCTTGGAATGGGTGCCGGCGTCTGTTCCCTTGTTGAAGCCCCATCCTCTGGCACAGCGTGGGGAGCCACGCTAATCGTAGGCAAACAAACGCAAACAAATAATTGAATACTGCCCTTTGCGCCTTTTCCCCTCTTGTGATGATTTCTTTTCATCACAATTTTATCTCCTGACATTTAAGCTCTCCTTTCTGTAGATCTGAGGGGTCTTTGAAGTCCATTTTAACCCGATTTCCCCTGAGGAAATATATTTCAGTACGAGGGCACTCCCTTATCCCCCCCCCCCCCCCCAACCCCCTCCCCAGACAGTCCTCGCTCACCGGCAATACACACAGGGAATTTTAATGCACAGTTAATTGGAAGGTTTTTACCAACCTTTGTCCCTTCGCTTGCCCGGAAAGCACCGTGGTTGCCATAGAAAATACCACTTTCAAAGCTTGTGAAACTAAAACGCTAGGTTGCGACTGGTCATATGTTCTTGCGTCGGTGTCTTCATTATTGTACAAGACGACAAAGGAATGAATGAATGAGTGAATGCACTTACTCCGTTTTCCAGTCTTGTGCCTTACGAAAGAGGCGGGGGCCGCCTTTGAAGAAATGGGGGCTCTCTCTGGAGCATTATGGTGACCCGCGGGGGGCGGCGAGGACTCAGCAACGAAGCCGACAGGACAAATCATTCGGCACCGGTTCCATTCTCGTTGCTTGTTGTCATTGGGGGTTTAAGGTACGCGTCCACGTTCAGAAATTTAATGTGTTCATAATCTTTCTGGGTCTGCCTGTTGCATCCAGTGAGGGGTACCTGCACGTGCTAACAAGGGAAACGCTCCCATTCTTTTGCTTTTGGGAAATAGTACCTTCTAGTGCCTGGGGCACACAGCTGCCGAATTACACGTGTTGGCATCTGCTGGTCTCCGACCACGTGTAATGAATGTGTTCTGCTTATTCTGACGCTGCCTCCAAAATGGGAGAATTACTGGCACCTTCGACCACCGGCTGAGGGGGCTGGTGTCTTCTTCGAAGCAGGCGCCAGTTTGTAATGAGTCGTCTGTTCGGCGCGATTTATCCATGATAAGCCACAGCCAGCCTGACACAGACGGCCTGACCTTCTCCAAGTACAAAGGATCATCACAGCCTGGCCCTCCCAAAGCTGAGCTGGGCACAGCCATTCGCTGCTAAAAAGGCCCTTCTCTCCTTTCTTTCTGTAGGGTGCGGACTGTGTCCCAGGTCACTGTTTGTTTGAGGCCTCAGTTTCAGAGATGAAGTATTTAATGAGGTTGAGTCCCCTGGTCTCTCATCCAAGGAGTTTCTTTTGGCGCTGAGGTTACCTGAAAGTCTGTCCTATGAACCGATCGCCTCTTTTCTTTCGGCCTCTATTTGCCATAAGAAATGAATCATCAGACATAGACAAACGTGACATCACGACATTCATACACTTTTAAACAAAGAAAAAACAAGGAAGAAAAAAAAGAAATCTATGTACATAGGTCCTTAGCTAATATTTGTTAAAAGTATTTTCTTTCTTTGTAACCTACGAGCTCATTCTTTCAAAGCTAGTCACTGCTTCAGGGTTGATGAATGTTTTCAGCTCATGAACCATGTGCATTTTTCTCCCACCTCCCACTTCCTGTATGTTACAGGCCCATCCAGATATTGGACATGCTGGCTCCAGGCTGGAAATTCCATCAGCAACCTGGTGTGGGAGTTGGTGTGTCAGCTGTCTCCTAGACGAATGTCGGCCTGAGGAGTCTGGGCCGGAACTTGAAGGGTCGAATCTGGAGAGGGGAGGGGCCGGGGTGAACTGGCAGGGGACCAGAGTTCCAACCCCAGTCATCGCCAACGGTATGACTTTGGACAAGTCACTTAAAACAATCTGGCCCCTCCCTTTTCCCCCGTAAAGGGAAAGGACCGGCTGTGTCTTACAAGGGCCCGTCCGTTCTACGATTCTGGTTCCTAGACTTGCACCCATCTGAGGTCACCCAGACAGGAAGGTCTACCTGTCTGGGACTTTGCGGCAGGAACTCAGGGTTCCTGCGCCTGGACGGCACTACTCTTCGACTTGGAGGACTTGACCGATTATAATGCGTTTCCCAAATACCAGTCTTTTCCCTGCAAACTTCAGATATGCGCCGTGTATTTATTTACTAGGTATTTCTCTTCGAGTTGACTTTCTAAGACTTCAATTTAATTATGGAAACGCTGTCACTTCACCAGAGGGGTACACAGCTTGGTACCGACCGCAGCGGAAGCAACTACAACGACAGCTCAACATTACTCGGGGCTGATGCCTTTCTTCCTATGGAGGGTGGACTCCGGTGCCTTCTGCTTCTCTTCCTCCCACAGGCTGGGAGCAGAGCCGGTGTCCGGCTCGCCACGGAGAGTGCAGTCCGGATTTGGGAGAACCAAACACAGGGGGCGCTCAGGGCACCCGCTCGGCTCAGCACGACGTTGGCTCAGGGCAGATTCCGTTTAACTCGGGCTCTCCATTACGCCCAACGCTGATTAATGGGCAACAGAAACGTTCTGGTCTTCCAGAAATTACTGTTGACTCGGGGTTCACAGGGGTTCAAATCCTGCCACCGAAGGGGGAGAAAATCCCCTACATCCACTACTTCGAGTGGCACGGCATACTCCCTTGTGTCTCTGGTGAGCATTTCCCTCGGCCCGTGGTCGGGTCTCCCCCACAACCGAGAGCACCCCAGGGCGGAGCCCAGACCTCGTGCTCTCGTAACGCGTTGTCTGATCCTGGGTCGGCCTTCCGCGGGAGCCCCATCCACACCCACGACTGATACCTGCATCTGACATGCAAACCCAATGCCTTCACCTCTAAGGAGCTGGGGGCAGGGCTGGTGAGTACTATTTAATGTTGCTGCGGCGGGAGACTAGACCACCCACCACCGCCGGGATGAGATTCATCTACTCAGAGTCTCGACCATGAATTTTTGCTGCCACCAAGCCACATCCCAGGTGAAACCTTACAAGAAGACCGTGGCCGCCCCGCTGTCTTTCAGGGGCGTTTATGAAGCCCCCGCCCGTGGTGGCTCGTCGCAAACCGTTCTACGAAGCAACCAGAGGCACGGGCTATGTTCTCCAGGGCTTGTGATTAAAAACAGGCTTTCTCTGAGCTTACAGCGTAGACTGTTCTAGATGCTGCCTCCCAAAAGTTTCCTGCTGGTCCGCGACTTTTGCTGGTAATGACATTCACACACGGAAAGGACGCAGCCCCTCTTCTTCAACAAAGCCCCAAACTTCTGTGGTCTGAGCCCCAGAAAGGGGATCTGTAGAGGAGGCGGCTGGTGGGCCAGGCACCCCTGAATCTTCACCCCGAGTTGCTTCTTCCCCCTGGGGTTCTCTCACCCGATTTCCACACTCACCACCATCCTGCCCCCCTTCCACACCCCCTTCCTGCCGGCTTGGTTCCCTCTGACAGGTGAGAAAGACTTTACTCTGAATATATGTAATAGTGAAAAAGGAAACAAAATAAAGGAAGAAAACCAGAACTGTAATTCGGAAAAGACTTGACTAAATCCCAAGAGGGCTACAACGATTGTGGGTGCAAAATCACGTATATGATGACCATACGGTTTAGCCGGACGGGCTAACTCCCGTGTGACCGTTGTCTTCGGGGTCTGGGAACACTTGCCTCCAGGTCCCAAAGTCTGCAGTCACTCCTTGGCCTGAATTCCTTGCTCCCTGGGCCCACACTCCGTATCAGGGTTTCTCCTCCTCAGCACCGGGGACTCTTGGGGCGGGATGATTCTTGGCCACCCTGCACACTGTGAGACGTCGAGCGGCACCTGGGCCTCTGCCCGCCGGATGCCAGGCGCGCCTCCCCCCGGCCCCCCAGCTGGACCAACCAAAAATATCTGCAGATGTTGCCAAATCCTTCAAGGGGGTGAACGGGCTGAGCCGAGAGCCGCTGCTCTGTCTTCTGGCGCCTCCCCGTGAGGTATCACCTCTTTCTGAAGCAGGGTGTTCCCGTCACTGCCTACTAAGGAACCGAATTCCACTTTGGTTCTGGCTTTTGCCCTAGGTCGTTGTGGTATAATATAACATATATGTGGTCTTTGTCCCCGGTTCCTGGCACAGAGCTCCTGAAACCCTTGTACTTTCCAGACTGATGGGAGTGTCTTTTGTATTCATGAGAAGGCCCTTTCAACCCTACCTGAAATTATGCCACTGAGGTGATTCATGAAGGAGGTGTGGCTGGATAGCTTCAGGACGGGGCTGGTGGCCAGAAAAACCAACCAGTGACTAGAGAGTTAGAACTTTCAACCCTGTTCCCCCACCTCCAGGGGAGGGCAGCTGGAGACTGAGTTCAGTCACCAGTGGCCAATGATTTTATCAATCGTGCCTCTGTAATGAAGCCTTGATAAAAACTCGGATGAGGATTGGGGGCGCTCCTGGTCGTGAACATATCAGTGTACCAGGAGGGTGGCACACCCCAACTGCACAGGGACAAGAGGGTCCTGCGCTCAGGATCCTTCTGGATCTCACCCTACATACCTCTCACCTGGCTGTTCGTTTGTATCTTTTATAATAAATTGTAATTGTAAGTATAGTGCTTTCCTAAGTTCTGTGAGTCATTCTAGCAAATTATCTACCCTGAGCGGGAGGCGGTCATGGGAACCCCCGAATCTGTAGTATGCCAGGCTGAAGTGTGGATACGCTGGGGACCCTGTCTGTGGTATCTCCAGTGAGGCCAGTCTTGTGGTCCTGAGCCCTTGATCTATGAGGTCTGTTCTAACTCCGAGGTAGTGTCTGAATTGAGTTAAATTGCAGGATACCCAGTTGATGTGAAGAATGGAGAATTGATTGTTGCTGAAAAAAATGACGTAGTAGTTGACGGGATCATTGGGACGTCCAAAGTGAAAGATCTCATGCTTCCGGTGAAAGTCTGCCTGCAGTTATGTATCAAAAGATACAGTGAACTTTTGGGGCTCCTGGGTGGCTTAAGCGTTTGACTTCGGCTCAGGCCATGATCTCGCAGTGGGTGAGTTCGAGCCCCGCGTCGGGCTCTGTGCCGCCAGCTCGGAGCCTGGAGCCCACTTCGGATCCTGTGTCTCCCTCTCTTTCTCTTTGTCCCTCCTTTGCTCACGCTCTGTCTCCCTCTCTCAGAAATAAACATTAAAAAAAACCAAAAAGGTATAGTGAACTTTTAACAAAGTTTGTCAAGCCTGATGGAACACTTGGAAAATAATGGGATGTTGATGGAGCATCATTATGATGTCATTGAATGTAACTGTTCTCCCATAGATGGCGACATTAATTGTCCTGATCTTACAGGTGAACTCACTGTTGCAACAATTGATTAAAATTGCCAGCTTCCCTGGTGGTGTGGAGTATGTGACTCCATCGCAAAGGATTTCACGGCAAAGTGATATAGTATTTTTCTTAGAATGTTTCAAATGTTTAGACAAACTGGGAAGCCTAACCTCTTTGGGCAGTGGCAGTTGTTAAAGAAATAGGGGGAATGGTGGGGGTGGGAGAAAGTGTCCTTCCCTTTGAAGAGGGTGTTCTCTCCAGAAGAGCCACTCCAGGCCCAGTGGGCCACGCTCTGTGTCACCTGCAGCACATCCCTACAGGTGACATGTTCCTGACGTGACATTCCATCAGGGTGACTGGGAACCTGGTCTTGCCCCCTGCCACCTGGGGAATCTTGACTGTGACAGGAAGGCCACTCTTCTTCCTGGTGCACGAGTTCCCTACGGCCACCGTAACCAATCGCCACAAGCTTAGTGGCATGACGAAACACAAATTCATTAACTTACAGTTCCGGAGGCCCCAAGTCTGAAAATCGGTCCAAAATCAAGGTGTGGGCGTGGCTAGAAGCTTCTGGAAGCTCTGGAGGAGAATCTCTCCCTTGCCTTTTCTGCTTTCTTGGCTCATTGGCTCCCTTCCAGCCAGCCATGGCATCTCTCCGATATCTGCTCCCATGGTCACGCCCCTTCTCTGACTCTTACCCTTTCCTGTGGTAAGGACCCTTGTGATGACCTTGGGCCCATTTGGAAACTCCTGGATAATCTCCCCGTAACTGTATCACACCTGCAAAATCCTCTTTGCCATCCAAGGTAACACCTCAGGTTTCCGGGATTGGATTAGGCTTGGGGGCCGTTACTCTGCCTACCACACCGTGGCCTGCATGTGACAATCCATGATGGAGTCCATCAGCCCAGGACCTCAGGAAGGCGAAAGGAGGGAGTGCGGTGCGTCGCCGAACGCAGCTGTAAAAACCAGCCCGTGAGATCCTGCTGTCCGTCCCAAGGTCCTATTCATCAACCAGCTTCACTAGGCAGCTGCAAGCACGGCCTCCGTTTTGATCTGGTTTGGACTTCTGTCTGTCTGTCCTCCCACTTATACAGGTCTTCTCTTCCCAGTGCTCCGGAAGGGGTGTGTGTAGAGAAGTAAGCGCGAGGGGCGTGATCACTCCACTTCCCGTAGTGCTCGGAGCCCAGAGGGGCCTAACAAGCGGGAGTTGCTCCCGCCGGTGGTTCCATCCATAGTACGTTTGCAGAGGTATTGGCTGGCTGTGTGTAAACCAAAGTTCCGGGTGTCCCCAGGGGAGGGCCCCTCGTACTCACAGAAGCCATCCACACCAGGGCCTGGGCATTGGAATCTTGTGGGTCTTGTTGACATCCGGCACAGATTCGCCAGGTCTGGGCTGGGGCCTGAGATTTTGCGTTTCTAGCACGCTTCCAGATGATGCTAACACTGCTGATCCAAGGACCGGGCTTTAGGGATCTCCCAACCCATTTTACAGATGAGACGATGGAGGCCCAGGAGCACAGGTGAGTTACCCAAGGTTTGTGGCAGAGTCGGAACCGGGATCCAATGGCCCTCCTCACAGTCCAATGGCCACCCCATGTCACATGCCTGTCTCAGGCGACGAGAGGATTCAGCTGTGCTAGCCAGCAGTGAAAACAGGGCGTTGCCTGATTATATAACAATTATCAATGGGGCGCCTGGGGGGCTCAGTCAGTTAAGCATCCGACTCTTGATTTTGGCTCAGGTCACCATCTCACGGTTTATGAGATCGAGCCCTGTGTCAGGTTCTGCACTGACAGTGGGGAGCCTGCTTGGGATAGTCTCTCTCTTTCTGCCCCCCTCCTCAAAATAAATAAATAGGCATTTAAAAAAATTATCAAGATTTAGCAACATGAAAGGAGGAAAACCATGATAGTGTGAATCAATCATATTAATTGTTAATGAGAAAACGGGTGTATGTTATTTATTTGCTTAAGGGACCAGACTCTATGTGTATTCAGGTTTTATATATGTTAATATTTTATATTCATTACATATATAAATATATGATTTTTATACATGTATATGTAATCTTTTTCCTTTATGAAACACTATTTTAATGAGAAGAAACCCCGATGACTGTTAGAGGGCTGAGAATAGGCTGGGGCTCTGAACTTGGCACATAAGCTTGGCCTTCCTTCCAGCTGGAGGTGGCCCTTTAAGACCCGGAGTGCTCAGATGGACACGTGGGGGGCTCTGCTGGGGGGCGGGGTGTCCTCTGGTTGGTCACCAATACATCGCCAACACATTCTTTTCTCTCTTTCCCTTTTCCTTTTCCTCTTCCTTTCTCTCCCTTTCCTTCCTCTCTTCTTCCCTCTCTCCTTTGCTCCTTTTTTTTTCTCTCATAAACATTTAATGGGTGCCCTTAAAAATCTTTCACCTCCAGCAATCGCCCCACCCTTGGTACAAATATTTTAGAATGGTTAACTCTGTTTTTTAATCCTTTGTATTTTTTGGTGAAAAAAATTTTCATTCAGGTATAAGCAACATACAATGTTATGTTAGTTTCAGGTGTATAACATATCGGTTCCACACTTATGTACATTACGAAATGGTAAGTTTAGTTACGGTCTGTCCCCATACACCATTATTACAATATTATTGGCCGTATTCCCTATGCTGTACTTTTCATCTTAGAATGGTTAATTCTGGAAGCTGGGCCAACGACAAGGTGAAATCAATGTGGCCAACTTGACCCTTTTGCGACACGGCCGAGTGGAATAGCTCTGGGGGCAGGTATAATGACAAGGTGAAGAGTAACAAAGACTCTATCAGGGAGTAAGTAAACGGAGGACTGTGGCTCATTTTGTCATTACACCTGCCCCCAGAGAGTCCGCACTGGCCTGGCGTGAAGAGGTCCTAGCCCGGCCGGGCCGTCCCTCCAGGCTGTGCACACAGGCTTTTAGCGACGGCCCTGTCTGAGCTCCTCTGGGACTGTGGTTTCTATCGCCAGTCTGACTGCTAGGGACGATACGACTTTATGAGAAGCAAAATGAAACCTCCCTTTGCTTGAGAAATCACCGCTCAGAGATGGCATTTATTCTGAAGGAATGACTCGGAAAAGGGTGATGTTGAAGAGAAAAAAATCAGATGCGCACAGAACCCTGAACCCTGTAATGCCAGGGGCCATTATCCGCGATATCAGTGACATTTGGGTGGCTCTGCTGTTTGATCTTTCATCTTCCAGTTTGTACGGACTTCAAGTCTGCCCTACATCGGAAAATGGCAACGGTCAGAAAATGTGACATGAGCCTGAAGATGGTAAGGCTGAAGGCAGTTCACGACCAAGACATTTTCTAGTGCGTGTTTTGCTTTTTTTTTTCAATATATGAAATTTCCTGTCAAATTGGTTTCCATACAACACCCAGTCTAGTGCGTGTTTTGTATTTTTCTTGCATTTCTTCGGTTTGTCTTCTGAAAAGGCGCAGTTTGGGTATCGTACAGAGGTGTGAGAAGCACCCAGGGACCGTGAGTGAGGAAATGGATCATGACATTGATTATGAACCTGCCATATGAGTGGCAGAAAGGTAAGCTGTATGGATGACCTGAGCCATTTGCTTAGAGCTGCCTGGGTAGTGCGGGGGTGGGTGGGGGGGAAGGGCTTGTTACAAATGCAGATTCCAGGGCCTTGTCCTTGAGGCTTACAAGTCAGCGGGACTGAGGTTGGGTCTAGGAAACCGTGTTTGTAGAGTTCCCCTGTTGCCTCCAGAGCTTAACTCGATCAAACACGTGCCAGACATGGGATCCCCTAAGACTAAGTCCAGGATCTTTGACCAGCTGTGATTGGTAATCGAACTAGATCAAGGAGGGCAGTGAATTTTTAGGAAAAAGTTAGTGGTTCTAGAGAAAGGAAAACAGCTAGCACTTCTTGAATACTTATTATGGGTCAGCCACTGTGCCGAGAGCTTTATAGAGATTAATCCTGGGCATTTATGTCCTTATTTGCTTATTTGTTTTTAGCAAATGAGGGAACTGATGCTTAAAAAAAGCTAAGGCAACTTGGCTCAAGTCCTACAGTTACAAGTGTTGGGGGTGAAGGTTCCATCCCATGTCTGTGTAACTCTGCAGTTCAAAGCCCAAGGGTGGGGGAGGGGAGGGGAGAAAGGGAGGAAGAGAGAGAGAGAGAGAGAGAGAGAGAAGGAGAGAGAGAGGGAGAGAAAGGTGCCCCCCCCCACCAAAGACTTGCAGTTTTTCTCTGGAAGGAGGTAGATGAATTTACATACAACTATTGCAAGGAACTAACAAAGGGACATAAGATGATTTTTAGTTGCTGTTCAAATTCTCATTACGTTTGGGAGGATGAATCTTGTTAACTGTGGTCCAAACAGAGCAACTTACTCTTAGGGAAAAATTATAATCAGATACTAAACATTTGTGTGACGAATTTTGTTTGGTTGACACCGAAGGCCACTGCGTTTTCGCGGGATAGCCTTAAATGTAATAAAGTGAGGTTTTAAATATAGTATTAGCTGTATAATTCTGTTCTGCTTTGTTAGCTTCTGCTAGCCCAATAAACTCTGTCAACGGAACAAAAGACCCTCCTTAGGGTGATATTTTAATTGTCATAAAAATGTCATATAGATTAAGGGGCCAGCTGAGCCCTTATAGTTTCTCAGGGACTAGAGAAATCATTAAAAAAATGCATATGCTATTTCCAAGATAAAATACTGGCCATGACTCCGGCCGTAATGTTCTTTTTATGTGAATTTTGCCAAATACAAAGCCATGAATTATATTAATTCCCTGAAATCATCTTCCAAAAAGCTTACATGAAATATCAGAGATGTTCCCCTCCTCCTCGTTCCTCTTTCCTCCCTGCCTCAACCCCCCCTCCCCACCCACTTTTTATTATGGGGAATTTTGAATTAATACAGAAGCGCGCATAGTTGTATAAAAAATTCCTGATACTAAAACATTTATTGCCATAGCAATTTCTGCCCTCCCACGTCTGCTAAATTTTGAGTCAAACTTTGATTTCTGGCAAGCTTTTCCCACAGCCCTTCCCTGAGCAGGAGGAAAGACACAGAATATAAGCGTGAGGGACGGTAGAGTCTAGAGCCGTTTCCAAATCACAGCCTGCAGGTCAAACCCGCTGCCCCTGCTTTTGTAAAGAGGGCTTTACCGGAACCCAACCTCGCCCGCTCACTGACTGTCACCTAGGCTGCTCCCCCCGCGACAGTGGTAGAGGTGGATGGTCGTGACCGAGACTGTAGGGCCTGCAACGTGGAAAATATGTGCAGAAAAATTGTCTAACCCCGCCCTGCTTCAGAGGAACTGTTGTTCAGACAAGGGTATCGAATTAGGTCAGCATCTTTGTTAGTCAGGGTCTGGTCAGAAGAATTGAGTGCCTGCCAGATGAAAACTTAATACTAGAAACAGGGACCCAGGCTGAAAGGACATTTACCAGCTGGAATTTGTGGGTCATCGCGGCCAAGGAAAAGAGAGCCATCCGTGACTCTTAAAGCTTCCGCCTGAAAGTGGCACACGTCACATCTGCTCACATTTTATTGGCCAAGGCCAATCAGATGTCTGTTCCTTCACAGGAGGCACGAAGTGCAATTCTGCTGTATGCTAGGAATATTTAAGCACAGTACTCATGAGATCTAGCGGATGCCTTGGATGAGTCAAAAGCCAAATAAATCACTGCCAGAAGCAGACACACGCACATAAAATACGGACTTTTTTTCTCCCTAAAGGGATTACAACATTTCTAATGTTTTAATTGAGTTGCTATTTTGCACTGTATTCGATACACTTCAGAATCCGTATCCCTCTTAAGACTTCAACCGCCTTTCCTCTTTGTCATTGTTACCTCTGTAAATCATTGTGTTTCTTGGAAAGAAGAAAAACACACATGTCTATACCTAATTAGAATTCCTTTTGTTTCACCCAGACTATTAACGTGACTTACAACACGAGTAGAGGAAAGAAACAAAACAACGGCACTTGCATATAATTGGAGCTCGGAGTAAAAATTCTATGTGTTTTAATTTGCAGGTGCAGCACCAATTACGCTAATAGGCAGAAGAACTTTCTCTCTGCCAGAAGCGAACGCCTCTCAATTCCCCTGAACGTTTACTAGAGAGTCTGTGGTGGTTAAAGGGGCAATGACATGTTTTCGGCCTCAGTGTGTCCTTCCTGTGAAAAGTTGGGCTCTTCTGAACAAACCGTGTTCATTTCCCTCCTTTTGGCAACTGCTTTTGAAGAGAGGGAAGGTCTGGAAAGAGGTAACTATAGGTGAGGGGTCATCAAATTAGGGTCCTCAGGCCAAAGTGAGCTCACTGCCTGTTTTTGTAAATAAAGTTTTATTAGGACACAGCCGTGCTCACTCAGGTACATGTTGTTTATGGCCGTTTTTGAGATACGGCGGTTGAATAGTCGCGACAGAGACCATCTGGCCTTCAAAGCTGAGAATATTTACCGTCTGGCCCTTTGCAGAAACAGTTTACTGACCCTGCTTTTAAAGTCTTTCTCATCTGCAGAAAAAGTCGAAATATAAATTATATGCCCACATATGAAGTTATGTAAAACCTCTCAACCACTTACGGAGCATGATGCTAAAAACACATTAACTTGATATGGGTTTTCATCGTCATTGATTTTGGCAAATTGAGTATATTTCTTCTTGATCTTCCTGTTTTCCACATGACACCTTTTCTTCCGCCCACAGAGAACTCAAAGATGTTCTTCTTTCAGGATTATTCTCTCCATCTTGAAACGTGTTTTTCTCCACTGCTTGCCTTTGTCTCCCCTTTGCCTACTAAATTCTCTCAGTCCCCTCGTCATCCTGTAAATATCGGCATTCCCCACCTTGGTTCCCCTTTGGTTTTATTCTCACCTCACCTATGCCACCGTCAGCCGGTCACTCCTGTGGTGTCTGTCAGCTGCAGGCTTCTCGAAAACTTAGCTTCACGCCACGATCTTTCTCCTGAGGGCCGGACTCTCAGTTCCAGAATTCTCTCTCCCGGCCGTCTCCACTCACAGTGCACGTTCACGATTGGACTTGTTGCCTTTTCTTCCCAGCCCGGTCGTCCTTCTTTCTTATACCCGTACCCTCTTCTCCTGCAGCTAGAAACTCGGGAGCCCACGTTGATTTTCCTCTGCCAGCTGGCCACCAAGACCCACTGATTCTATCTTCTAAATACCCCCCAAATATGTGGCCTCCTGTCCGTGTCCGCCATTGCTTCAAACTCTCATCACATCTTGTGTGAACTGCCTCGAAGCGACTTCTCTCCTGATTCCACATTACTCGATACCCCGCATGGACACCAGAGCCACCTTCCTCAAGCCAAGTTTGATGTACGAATGTACTTAAAATTCTTCAGGGTGTCATCACCTTAAGGGTCATGTTCAGACACCTCAGCAAGGAACTTAGGTGCCTTCTTGAGATGGCTTCTGCTTAGCTCTCCGGTCTGATCTCTCACTGTTCCATTCCCTCAACCTCTGGGCTCCTTGCTCAAGCCAGTGCATACTTTTGCCCATGGTGTTACCTCTGACCTCAGTGCTTCGTCCTGATGCCATTTCCTTCTCTTATTCATCCTTTAAACTCGAGATCAGGAATCTCGCACTCCTCCTATCCGTACAAGATGATAGATGTTAAGTAAACCTGTCATGGTAAGCATTTCACAATATATAGAAATCAAACCATCGGGCTGAATACCTCATTCAGGGATGTATAAAACTGGAAAAAAAAATCTCTGTTAGAAATAACATTGGTGGTTAGTTTTCATATCTGTATACCGACCCAGGCTATCGATATGTACATCTGTATACTACACATACAGCATTATATGGAGTATATATAATATATACACACACACTCGGACATGGCCCGAGGAGGTGGCCCGGGCACGTACACCTTTGAGAATATTTTGAGCTTAAATTTGCCTTTAGCACTTAAGGGTTCTTTAACATCTAGGGCACGAAAATAGTTTTAATATATTGTTGAACATTTCCCATTGACGATCTGCTTAATTGCTCGCGTGAAAAGATTTCAACTCCGCCGGCTCCCTGCCAATTCCGCTTTCCTTCCACTAACGTGCTTTTGTTTCCAACATCTGCTCCCGGTGACTGACCTCCCATCGTGTGGCTGCTAGCCTTTTCCTCACCACCTGGCCCCGGCCCCCCCCCCCCCTCCCCCGTCCATCATACGGCTTCTAGTCAAACAGTTGGCTGTGCCCTGGCGGTCTCAGACACGCACGTGCACACCTACGTTTCGGCCCCACGGCCTTCTGTGTGGGAGCCACGCATATGGCAGGCAGATCTTCTTTTCATCGGGACCAGGTTCAACGCCTTTGTTGCATCAAGTTCACTGGATGATGCCCCAATCAAAGACTGGTTTCCTGGTCGCTGACATCAGCCCCTCTGTTTCTCAAGTTCACTTCGAATCACATTCAGCCAAGTTGAAATTCTCTTTAGCAGTCGGGGGCCAGGGGAATCAGGATAAAGAAAATGTTCAGACAATCCTTTGGTTCGCTTATCCTAAGCAGTAGAATAAATGCCTTTACTAAATTCTCAGCCTGTTGGCTGGCGAGGTGTCTTAAGTAACGATTTGTATTGTGTTTGTCAATAATGATCATGGTCGTCGTGGAAACTGATCGTGTTTATTCTGGACAGACTGGAGCAGGCCTTTGACACGAACTCTCTCATCAGAACATCCTTGGATTCCAGTAAAATGGCCAAAACAGGCATTTGAGGAAGAAGAAACGGAAAACTGGCTGCATCTCTCTCTGTCTCTCTGTCTCTCTCTGGTTGTCAAAGGTGTTGTTCAGTTTTATAACTTTTTATTTTGAAATAGTTTAAACCTTACAAGAAGTTGGAAACATAGCGCAGAGCGTGTGTATCCTTCACTCAGCTTCCCCAATGATAAGCTCTTACATAAAGACGCTGGCTCATTGTCAAGACACTGTGCGTGTGTGCGCGTGCGTGTGTTTCTATGAAATCTGATCACATGTGTAGATTGAAGAAGTCATCGCAGTCAGGAAACGGGATCGTTCAATCGCCACAAAGAACCTCCCTCACGTTACACTCTAACTGCTGCTGATCTGTTCTCCCTCACCATGGTTTGGTCACTTCATGGTGGTTTTTGTTTTGTTTTGTTTCTTCATTTTTAAATGTTTTATTTATTTTTGAGAGAGAGGGAGGCAGAGGCAGAGGGGGACAGAGAATTCCAAGCAGGCTCCGCGCTGACGGCAGAGAGCCTGATGCAGGGCTCAACCCAGGAACCATGAGATCATGACCTGAGACGAAGTCAGGCGCTTAACCGACTGAGCCACCCAGGCGCCCCCATGGTGGTTTTATATACACGGAATCACACAGCATGTAACCCTTCGAGGCTTTTTCACTCAGCATACCCTTGAGAGCCATCCAAGTGGAGGGTCTCACTGTTACTTTTTGCATCCTTTATTAAAAAGAGACTTTTTTTTGCAGAGTCCTAACTGGAGGGTTCAGATTTCAGCATGTAACTGGCGGGGTCTTCTTTAGGCAAGGTCAGCCATGGAGCGACCTGGGATCTGGGAGCTGAGAAGTCTCCAGAACATCATCGTTGGCAAAAGAGTTCTGGCCCTGATTTTCGCATTCTCTGGGGCCAAGCTCAGGACCCCCCGAGGGTCTCCCCGTGCGCTTGGTCAACTGACTGCTCCACTCTCGAGCTGTTCACGCAGCTAACTCTGAAAGCTTATAATGATTTGGAGGGATTTTATCCGTGTAATTAAATTAATCGAAACCTAGATCTGTATTTCACCCTGAATAGCTTCAAATAAGGTAAATAATCATTTTTTTCACCCCAGTGTCTTATCCAAGTTCCCAAATGGCAGTTTTTCCAAACAGTCCTTTGCTTCTTGGCACGTACCGCTGCGCCCTACTGGTGTGGTTTATGCGTCTACCTGCATCCTCCGCTGACTCCCTCGCTGTCGGCCTTGGAGTTTTCATCTCTTTGAATCCTGTGCCGCTAGCAGAGGGTCCCACACACGGATGCGGGCAACGAACGTGCGCCGCAGAGGTTGGGGATGGAGGCGGCAGGGAAACCACAAAAGGAGGTTTCCCACTTGGGCCTTCGGGGGGTGTTAGAGGGGGTCTCGAGTCCGGTCCCACTGAGGCAGTTCTGGGTGACGCTGCTGCGTGGCGGCGTGCGGTCGGCCGGGCCCACCCGTCCCAGCCGGGCTCGCCACTGGTGGCTGGGGAGCTGGGTCAGGTGGCTTTGGGGACTAAAGTCCCGTCAGTGGGAGCGGGGAGGCGCGGGAGAGAGAAAAGAGCAGGGGTGTAGAAGTCAGGGTTAAATCTCCGAGAAGTGACTTTATAGAAGTTGTAGCAGCGGTCTACACCAACGTCCTTTTCCCCCAAAGACTGGCTGGCGCGGGGGTTTGGGTGAGGCCAGAGTGCCTTAATGTTTATTTACTTTTGAGAGAGAGAGAGAGACAGAGCACGAGCAGGGGAAGTGCAGAGAGAGGGGGAGACACAGAATCGTAAGCGCTCCAGGCTCCGGGCTGTCAGCACAGAACCCGAGGCGGGGCTCGAACCCACGAACCGTGAGATCATGACCTGAGCCGAAGTCAGACCCAGGCGCCCCAACGCTGTTGTCTTTTTAAACTGAGCTTATTTGAGTATCACTTTGAATGTGAATGGTAGCTCACAACATGGGGTAATGGCATCCCCACCGTTATATCTCTTTCCATGGCCACGGAACCGTGAGATCCTGACCTGAGCCGAAGTCAGCACCTAACCGACTGAGTCACCCAGGTGCCCCAACAACGTTTATTAAAAGCAAACGATGCCACCGTTTCAGTGATCTCTTGCTATGTAACAAACTAGCCCAAGCCTCAGAACTTCGAAAGTACGATGTGTTATTTATTACGACGGGGTGGGTCAGGAATTGGGGCAGGGCTCAGATAGGTGGCTCTTCTGCTCTGTGTGTATCATTGAGGGTCGTTCATCTGGCGGCATCACCTGGCAGCCAGGAGGGGCCGGAACGTCTCAGAAAGGTCTCCGCTAGGTCAGTTGGTCTCTCTCTGTCTCTTCCGATCTCTCTGTCTCCGTATAGCTAGTTTGGTCTTCCTTGCAACATGGTGTGAGGGTTTGGGCTTTTCCCAACTAGGGTGGTCGGACTTCTAACGTGGTGGCTGATTGCCAGGAGAAAGGAAACAGAAGCTGTCGATATTAAGACCTGGGCTCGGAAGTCCCGGGACGTCTCTTCCACGACAGTCTACTGGCAGTTCAAGGGGAGGGAAATGGACTCATCTCTCACGGCATGCACATCTGGGGGTGGGGGGGGGGCTGTTGGAGGCCGCTCTGGTGACTCATTATCACACTCATCCCGGTAGCCGAGTGGCAAGAGTGGGCTTGACTCAGGGGAAGGCGAGGTGAGGCTGTCCAGGAAACTACAACGTGGCCTGGCTTCACGGAGCCACTGGCCATTTTCTGGAGAATCTGGAGCCGAGAGCAGGGAGGGACGGAGGGAGAGAGAGAGCACACCACAGAACAGAGCTGAAGGGGAGAGGACCTGTGAGAGAGTAGGAGCCGAGAGAGGCCACCAGTGAGCTGGAGGGAAGGAGGCGCGCAGAGAAGGGCAGATTCTGAGAGGCACAGGCCGTGACTGAGAGGGGCAGGGAGAGTTCTAGTCCTTGGTGCCGACTGGAAGTTTTCAGCTCCAGGGTTAATTCCAACCAGTCCCTGTGCGTTATCAGATACCCCTTTTTACCCGAGGGAAAACGAGTGGGTCTCTTTTTTTCATTTCCAGCGAAACGATTCGAGACATGAGTTTGAGTCCCGGATCGGCCACCAACTGGTGCCGTGTCCGTGGCTCGGTTTTCTCATCGGCAAACGAGAATACTTCTGCCTTATAATTATGCCTACGTCACATGGCTGTTTTGAGTATTACGGCATTTCTATCATGAGGGCTAATACATTTGCAAGCCCTTGGAAAAATGCCTAGCATGTGACCAGCACCGTGTAAGTATTTTTTAAAGAAAAAAAGAAGACAATGCTTGGGAGTCTCGGGTCGAGAGTCTCTCTGGAAAACAAGTAAGATACTTGATCGGGGAAACTACGTGATTTTCTTCCATAAGCAAGGTAGATCAGCCCTACCAGGCCGTTATTGTGTGCCACTGAACTAAAAACACATCTCCCGAAAAATCTGGAACCAAGTTGTCTGCGAGGTTAGACAAAACTGTGGCTATAGTAAATCACATAAGCTGAGGCATCTTGATCCTTATCAGGAATTTGGAGCTTCTTTGAGCTCTCTGTGTGCTCTTTTTTCCATCCTTTTTCTTCCCGCTCACTTCTCCCCTTCTCAAGGTAACCCAATTTGTAGAATTGCCTCAATGTGTGCCGGTTGACGTGACATTCTGAGCGGAGAAGAATGCCAGAGAGACCCGGTTGTAACCTGTTGATTTATGGTCGGTCCGCTTCACTGTCACTTTCTGAGTTAACATCAAAAGAGCGGATTAAGAACGCAATCATGCTGGGCAAACAAATATACTGTTGCAAATGACTTTGCAAAAAAAAAAAAAAAAAAACTTTTTTGGTTTTATTCCGTCCGTGTATAAAATGAGCTAAAAGTGGCCCTTGGCGCAATCATTCAAATACCTTCGGACCCCGCACCATATGTTTCCTACGTTTTCTTTTATCACACGTGATTGTATATTATAACACGCGGCGATTCCAAAGGGGAACCAGATGGCCGCGTGTTTCCCGGTTCAGGATTCTCCGGCAAAAAGGCAGAAGGAATCTGGGGCTATGTTTGGTTCTGATGAAACTGACAGGCCATCGGAGGTGATAATCAGTGGTATTTAGGGAAGGCTCGCATTTACGATAAGAAGCGTAAGTGCTCAGTCACGTCTGAATGTGTCTTTAACGGGCATATCCTTTAAAAACGGATTTCATGTCTTCCTTTACATCTGTCCGGTTTGAACATGTTGAGGCAAGCGATATTTTAAACTAGTTTTTCTTTCTGAAATATACATGCTTCAGAAAAAGCAAATAATTTCTTAGAAAGACAGTTCAAAAGGTGGCCAATTTTCAACTCTTATTTAGGCTGCTGGAGAATCATTGGCTCAATGAAAAAGAGTGGGCTGAGCTGGGGAGAAGGGAGCGGCAAGGGAGGCGACGTGGCAGTTTTCTCTGTGCACTTGAAGGGTCCTTGCACACCCTCGGTTTCACGGAAGTGAAACGGCTTCCCGGACGTGAAATCCTTAAGAGTGTGCAGGACGATCACAAGTCTGGGCGGTCGGTCATCAAGGTGCATAATACTTTCCTGTCTTATTTGTGCTGCCGCAAAGAATGATGCACGTGTCAAAATGGAAAACAAAAAGACACAAAATCTGAACATTTTGGTGGCCGAACTGGGGATTACGCCGTAGCCAGGTGATCTCTGTGTGTCGGCTCAAGGCCTGCCTGCCTGTCGCAACATTTGTTCGTGTTGAAATTTGTGTTGTGGCCTATTTCTATTTATTTTATTTTATTTATTTATTTATTTAATTAATTTATTTTTATTTTTATTTTTTATAATTTACATGCAAATTAGTTAGCATATAGTGAAACACTGATTTCAGGAGTAGATTCCTTAGTGCCCCTTCCCCATTGAGCCCATCCCCCCTCCCACACCCCCTCCTGTAACCCTCAGTTTGTTCTCCATATTTAGGAGTCTCTTCTGTTTTGTCCCCCTCCCTGTTTTTAGATTATTTTTGTTTCCCTTCCCTTAGGTTCATCTGTTTTGTCTCTTAAAGTCCTCGTGTGAGTGAAGTCATAGGATATTTGTCTTTCTCTGACTGACTCATTTCACTTAGCATAATACCCTCCAGTTCCATCCACATAATTGCAAATGGCAAGATTTCATTCTTTTTGATTGCCGAGTAATACTCCATTGTGTATATGTACCACATCTTCTTTATCCATTCATCCATCGATGGCCATTCGGGCTCTTTCCATACTTTGGCTATTGTGGATAGTGCTGCTAGAAACATGGGGGTGCACGTGTCCCTTTGAAACAGCACACCTGTATCCCGTGGATACATGCCTAGTAGTGCCATTGCTGGGTCGTAGGGTAGTTCTATTTTTAGTTTCTTGAGGAACCTCCATACTGTTTTCCAGAGTGGCTGCACCAGCTTGCATTCCCATGTGGCTTGTTTTTTTTTAAAGTTCATTTATTTTATTTTGAGACAGAGAGGGAGCGTGAGCAGGGAAGAGGCAGAGAGAGAGAGAGAGAGAGAGAGAGAGAGAGAGAGAGAGGGAGAGAATCCCAAGCGGGCTCTGCACCGCCCGCACAAAGCCCGGTGTGGGGCTCGAACTTGCGGACCATGAAATCACGTCCTGAGCTGGAATCAAGGGTCGGACGCCTAACTGACTGAGCCATCCAGGCGCCCCCTTGTGCCCGTGGCCTTTTAAAAATTGGTGATGGTGTCAGTACTCTTGGGGGTGAAGTACACATGTGAAAAACAAGTACACAACTGAAAAAAAAAAAATGGCAGGGGAGTAGAAGAGGTAGGATCCAAACACCGGATTCTGGCAACAATGGCTGTGGACTGAAAGGCCTGGTCCCTTCTCAGTGCCCACAAGTTCCAGCACTTGCTGGAACGTCCGCCACACGCCTTTTGCGTCTGGCCCTGTCCGTCTGCCTTCCGGGATCCCAACTATATTCACGCTTCCTCTACCGCCTGATGCTGTTCCTGTTCTCTCTCCTAGGGCTCCCTCCGAGGCTCCAAACTAAGCCTCCCGCCCCTTCCAGAAAGCTCCATCTCCAGTTCCCCTAGGCACTATCAACTCAAAGCGACCCCAACTCTGCATTGGCCGCCCTCTCTCCCCACCTGCCCCTCCCCCTTGAATTCCTTTCTTTGCGAACGGCCTTGTTTCTTGTTCCACGGCCGCAAGAATATTTTCTCTAAAAGAGAAATCCGATCACGGCGCTCCCTCAATCAAATCCTTCAGGAGAGTCCCATGATAGGATGAAGTTCAAATATCATGGCAGGGCCTAGACGCCCCTCACCCTTGCCTGGATCCAGGCTTATCTTTCCTTTCTTCTCCCATGGGGGTCTGCGGAGCGGGCGGCCTCTGACTTTGCAGCTCTCGCAACAGCGCTTGCAGGCTCGCATTTATCTGCTCATTTTCCTGAGAGAGCTCTCCTCTCCTCCCTCTCCTCTCCTCCCTCTCCTCTCCTCCCTCTCCTCTCCTCCCTCTCCTCTCCTCCCCTCCCCTCTCCTCTCCTCTCCTCTCCTCTCCTCTCCTCTCCTCCCCTCTCCTCTCCTCCCCTCTCCCCTCTCTCCTCTCCTCCCCTCCCTTCCCCTCTCCTCTCCTCCCCTCTCCTCTCCTCCCCTCCCTTCCCCTCCCCTCTCCTCTCCTCTCCTCTCCTCTCCTCTCCTCCCCTCTCCTCTCCTCCCCTCTCCCCTCTCTCCTCTCCTCCCTTCCCTTCCCCTCTCCTCTCCTCCCTCTCCTCTCCTCCCCTCCCCTCTCCTCTCCTCTCCTCTCCTCTCCTCCCCTCTCCTCTCCTCCCCTCTCCCCTCTCTCCTCTCCTCCCCTCCCTTCCCCTCCCCTCTCCTCTCCTCCCTCTCCTCCCCTCCCCTCCCCTCTCCTCTCCTCTCCTCTCCTCCCCTCTCCTCTCCTCCCCTCTCCCCTCTCTCCTCTCCTCCCCTCCCTTCCCCTCCCCTCTCCTCTCCTCCCCTCTCCTCCCCTCTCCTCCCCTCTCCTCCCCTCTCCTCCCCTCTCCTCCCCTCTCCTCCCCTCTCCTCCCCTCTCCTCCCCTCTCCTCCCCTCTCCTCCCCTCTCCCCTCTCCCCTCTCTCCTCTCCTCCCCTCTCCTCTCCTCTCCTCCCTTCCCCTCCCCTCTCCTCTCCTCTCCCTCCTCCCCTCCCCTCTCCTCCTCTCCTCCCCTCTCCTGTCCTCCCCTTGTTTGTTGAGAACTGCACATGTCCTGGCATTACTTAGCCTCCCCTTCCTGTGCGTCCTCCCTCCAGGCTGTGGGTTCTGCCACGGGCAGCACAGCACGGTGTGAGGCCGGGATGAGGAACCACATCCCCAAACAAGGAATGACACAGAGCGGTGCTCCTGCTCTGCTCTCGCTGGGCCGGGGCCGGGGGGTGGTGGGGGTGGTGGAGGGCAGCAGGGAAAGCAGGCAGGGCGGACCTGGGGAGCTGGCATTGGGGTGGAAGCCCTGACAGCCCACGGACAGACGGACAGACGGGTGGACAAAGGGCTGGCCCAGAGGAAGGAGCGGATGGCAGAGAGTAGGTGATCACTAATCTACTTTCTGTCTCTGTGATTCTTGACATTTCCCAAAATGAAGTCACATAGTATGTGGCCTTTTGTGTGTGGCTTCTTTCACTTTCCTTTTTTTAAATTTACTTAAATTTTTGTTATTATTAAAAAAATTTTTAAATGTCTTTATTATTTATTTTTGAGACAGAGAGACAGAGTGCGAGCGGGGCAGGGGTGGAGAAAGAGGGAGACACAGAATCCAAACAGGCTCCAGGCTCCAAGCTGTCAGCACAGAGCCCGACGTGGGGCTCGAACTCTTGAACCTTGAGGTCATGACCTGAGGTGAAGTCGGTCACTTAACTGACTGAGCTACCCACATGCCCCTATTTTTATTATTATTTTTTTAATTAAAAACTTTTAAAAATGTTATTTATTTTTGAGAGAGAGAGAGAGAGAGAGAGAAGGAATGAGTGGGGGAGGGGCAGACAGAGAGGGACAGAGGATCCAAAGCAGGCTCTGCACTGACAGCAGAGAGCCCGATGCAGGCTTCGAACTCACGAACCGGGAGATCATGACATGAGCCAAAGCCAGATGCTTAACCGACTGAACCACCCACTCGCCCCGGGACTTTATTCCTTTTTACTGCTGAACGATATTCCACATGTAGTTTATGCATATTCATCACTTGACAGACATTGGGGTCATTCCCACCTTTCGGTTATTATGAACAAAGCTGCCGGGAGCCCCATTTTACGGGCAAAGAAGCTGAGGCTCAAAGGGGCTGAAACACAGTGATTTAAAAGTGCCATTTTTTTAACCCGATAGACATAGATTCAAAACTCAGCTTCGTCACTTGCCAGCCACGTGACTTCGGACAAATCGTTCATCCCCTTCAGCTTCCGTAGTCAATACAAAGCCAGATACACGATCTGACCGTCAGCCTGGGTAGGAGCACTCTTGATAAAGGACAGCTTGGTGCGAATCAGGACGTCCGTGAAGACTGTGGACGGGTCCCTCCACATCTGGCCTTTCTAGGCGCCCAGTCGCTGGTGCAGTTGGGGACGGTAGCCGGCGTGGTGGTAATAAATGAGGTCGAGTGCAAGATCTAGCAGGGGTCCTAGCACGTGGGAGGGACTCGGTCAGTGTTCACTCTCTTTCCCTTAATGCCCGCTTGGGGTTTCCTCTTTTAGTCCGATGCGGCCCACACCTGAACCCTTTCAGCAAGCTTTCGGGTCTGCGCTTACACTTGCCCGTAATTTGTCACTTTTGACTTCCATGTCGTTAATAGTCTCTATCGTTAGGGAAAGAAAAGCAGAGCACTGAAAACATCATTTAGGAGCTGCTCGGTCGGGTAAACACACAATGCGTTCGTGAAGCGTTTTGCTTCTCACTCGACGCTTTTTTTATTTTTGCTAAAGCCAACTTGTCCAGAATCAGCAGTATAAAAATTACAGGCACCAAACCGTTTAGTTTTGCAGAGGGGCCTAAGGGTAAATTGAGGATCTGCTGTGCTCAAGGTTTCCGCTCAGCCCGCCAGGAAGGGCAAGTCTTAATGGAAAAGTCTCCACTGTGGGTTCCATTCATTTTGCAAGGAATGAAGTATAGGTCAGGGGTCGGGACAGGGTGAAGGAAAATGTCTTTGAAACAACTCATCGGATGTCACTCAGGGATTATTAATTTACTGAAAAGTCTACCTTTGGCCTGGGGATTTACTGAAGGTAGAATTTGCTAGATGTTTCCTTTGAACTCTGCATCCAGGCATCCAGAGGAAGGCTGGCTCACCCCTGCGCTGCGACCTTGCAGACCCGGCCGGCTGCAGCGTCTTTCTACACCTGATGCCAATGACACGATTCTGCTCAGGCTCTTCGGTAAGCGCAGGCTTTCAAGGCTGAGAAAAAGAAAAAAAAAAAAACCTGGGCTTCACTGTATTTTGGTTTTCCATTGCTCTTTTTTTTTTTTTTTAATGTTTATTTATTTTTTGAGACAGAGAGAGACAGAGCATGAACGGGGGAGGGTCAGAGAGAGAGGGAGACACAGAATCGGAAACAGGCTCCAGGCTCTGAGCTGTCAGCACAGAGCCCGACGCGGGGCTCGAACTCATGGACCATGAGATCATGACCTGAGCCGAAGTCAGACGCTCAACCGACTGAGCCACCCAGGCGCCCCGGTTTTCCATTGCTCTTATCCGATCATCAGAGGCCTTAAGTCTATGGAGCCGAAGGCCACGACCATTTTGGATCTGGTGACAAAGGAAAGGTGCGGTGAGGGAGGGTGGTGAGAGGGAGTTGGGACATTTTCCTTAGCCGCAGCGTCACTCATTAGGAAATTGCCAGCAGTGTGGGTTACTAGCTTCGGCGAATGCCGGTTGAAAGTCTCGACTGGTTTGCCCTCATCCACTTGGGCGCTTCCAGAAATGTTCGCAGATCCAGAGAGACGCAGAGTAGAAAGGGTGGTTTCCCGGGGCGGGGTGGGGGGGGTTAGGTTGTTATATGCACGTATATAATGTATTTAATTTTTTTAAGACCTTGTGTTTTAGAGCAGTTTTAGGCTTACAGCAACACTGAGAGGAAGATACGGAGATTTCCCACACACCCCCTGCTCCCACGCGTGCACAGCCTCCCCCGTTGTCAACATCTCCCACCAGACTGGGACATTTGTCACAACTGATGAACCTCCTCCCAACCCCTGCCAACTACTCATCTTTTTACCGTCTCCATCTTTGTGCCTTTTCCGGAATGTCACGTAGTTGGAGCCATACACTGTGGAGCCCTTTCCGACTGGCTTCTTTCACTCCGTCATCTGCATTTAAATCGGGCTTGACAGCTTCTTTCTTTTTGGTGCTGAAGACTGTTCCACTGTCTGGATGGACCACAGTTTATGTATCCATTCACCTCCTGAAGGCCATCCTGGTTGCTTCCGAGTTTTGGCAACGGTGAATACAACTGCTATAAACATCCAGGCACAGATTTTTATGAGGACCTACGTTTTCAGCTCCTTTGGATAAATGCTAAGGAGCAGCATCACTGGGTCGTGTGTTAAGAGTGTGTTTAGTCTTAGACCGAACCATCTCCCAAAGTGGCCCCACCAACAGTGAATCAGGCTTCCTGTTGTTCGACATCCTCGCCAGCATTTGGTGTCGTCTATGTTCTGGACTTCGGCTGCTCTGATAGCGTATCGTGGCATCTCATTGTTGTTTTAATGTGCGTTTCCCTGATGACGCACGATGTATGATACCTTTCCCTGTGCTTATCTGCCATCTGTATAGATTCTTTGGTGAGGTGTCTGTGAAGGTCTCTGGTCCATTTGTAAATCAAGTTATTTGTTTTCTTATTGTTGAGTTTTAAGTGCTTTTTGTATATTTTGGACGACAGTCCTTTTTTTTTTTTTTCAACGTTTTTTATTTATTTTTGGGACAGAGAGAGACAGACAGAGCATGAACGGGGGAGGGGCAGAGAGAGGGAGACACAGAATCGGAAACAGGCTCCAGGCTCCGAGCCATCAGCCCAGAGCCCGACGCGGGGCTCGAACTCACGGACCGCGAGATCGTGACCTGGCTGAAGTCGGACGCTTAACCGACTGCGCCACCCAGGCGCCCCAACAGTCCTTTATCAGATGTGTCTTTTGCAAATATTTTCTCCCAATCCGTGTCTTGTCATCTCATTCTCATGACATTGTCTTGTGCGGGGCAGGAATTTTTAATTTTAATGAAGTCCGGCCTATCAATTATTCCTTTTATGGGTCGTGCTTTTGGTGTGGTACCTAAAAAGTCATTGCCATGCTCAACGTCTCTAGGTTTTTTCCTATGTTGTCTTCTAGGAGTTTTACTGTTTTGTACTTGGCATTTGGGTCCATGATACATTTTGAGTTCATTTTTGTGAGTGGTGTAAGGTTTGCGTCTAGATGTATTTATTTATTTATTTTGCATGTGGATGTCCAGTTGTCCCCGACACCATTTGTTGACAAGACTATCTTTGCGCCATTGTGTTGCCTCCGCTGCTTTGTCAAAGGTCAGTTGGCTCTATTTGTGTGGGTCTATTTCTGGGCCCTCTACTTTGTTCCATTGATCTATTTATCTATTCTTTTGTAAACGCAACACTGACTTGATGACTGTCACCATATAGCAAGTCTTGAAGTCTCACAGGGTCCTTTCTCCAGCTTTGTTCTTCTCCTTTAATACTGCGTTGGCTATTCTGGGTCTTTTGCCTCTCCGTTCGGAGAGAATAAAACGTTAGTTTCATTTTAGTTTAATTCTAGACTTTAGAATTAGTTTCTCGGTAGCCACAAGGTAACTTGCTAGACTGCGCATTGTTTTAAAACACAAGAAGTGATATGACAACGCATGTACTTTCTTCCCCAAAGATATTCTTATACTTGCATGGAAAGTGAATGTAAGCTTTTTGCACCAATACAAGGCTGATAAACTTTTCTTAAATATTCATACAAGATATCTGTAGTTAATGCAACTAGCCATACATTTTTAATGGGTTCCATGGACAGTTAATTTGTCTACTCAGCTGAAGATACGTTCAGCAGAATGTGCTATGCCATTGTTATTCCTAAAGGTACACCCAGCCCCCTCAAGCCTGTCAGGTTTCAACAAACCATTTTTAAAAAGATCTAAGGCAAGTGGTTCTCAAAGTGTGGTCCCTGGCCACAACATCGGCACCATCTGGAAACTTGTTAGAAATATAAATTCTTGAGGTTATCCCAGACTTTCTGAATCAGAAACTCTGGGGAAAGAGCCCAGAAATCTGTGTTTTAACAAGCCCTTCAAGTGTCTTTGATGCTAACTAACATTTGAGAACCTGTTATTTAAGGAAAACATATGAAGCCTCTAGTGATCTGAGTTGTTTTTTTTTTTTCTTCTTGTGCCTGATGGTAAAATTAAAGGACCCACCTGCACCAGCCTTGCAGAATGAGAACTTGGGAGAAGGAAGACACCCCAGATAACTAAAGGACATCAATCTTTGAAATGGTGCATCAAAATAGAACATTCAAATGACAACGTAATGTAGGAAGAACCTTACAACGACTCTGATCCTAGAGCGATGGAGAAGAATCCTTTATTCAGAATATGCAGAAGGTGTAGACCATAACTTAGATGTTTCTGTTGCAGAAGAAAGTGGTGTTGGTATCTAAGAAGAGTTAAATATTCTGGTGGGCGAGTTAAAAAGACATTTTAGGAATGCTGAGGCAGTTTCGAGGGGTGCATTCAGGGGGGCCCAACCCAAGATCCCAGTCCAAAGTACTGAATGGTCAATGTCCTAATAATAATTGTGAAGAATTAAGGAGCACGGACCACACTCTCGGCCTCAACCTAACAGGGGGCGAGAGCGGTGAGAGACGTTAGAGGGCGTTTCCAAGTAAGGTTAGAACATGGTATGCCATTAAAATGAAACTGAGGACTCCAGAAATTCCAACACTGCTTACGGACACCACGTATTTAGATTTTTATGACATTCTTTCCAGTACTTTTGAAATAAAGGTAGAACAACACAAAATCCCCTTTCCAACGGAAATGAACCTCATTGCCTCTTGGTTCCCTAATATTTCTTAAAAAAATTTTTTTTAACGTTTATTTATTTTTGAGAGAGAGACAGGGTGCAAGCAGGGAGGGGCAGAGACAGAGAGAGAGAGAGAGGGAGACACAGAATCCGAAGCAGGCTCCAGGCTCCGAGCTGGCAGCACAGAGCCCGATGTGGGGCTCGAACTCACGGGCCGCGAGATCATGACCTGAGCCCAAGTCAGCCACTTAACCAACTGAGCCCCCCAGGAGCCCTCCAGTATTTCTCCTATATATGTCTATCCTTGCACCTTAGTAAGTGTCTTGTTGAATTTTGTTCACAATCTGAGTCCCTCATGAGGGGCTTAAGCCTTTCAGGACCAGGGCATCCTAGTCTCCCCAGCATTAAACACACAGAAGGGTCTCGGCTCGATAAATGTTATTGAAAAAAAGGAGTGAATGTATAAAGGTTAAAGCTTAGGATTAGGAATCAGGATCTTAGGAAAACCCTATGAGGTAGTGAGTTTTAATGATTTAAAACACATTTTAGGGGAGCCTGGATGGCTCAGTCGGTTAAGAGTCCAACTTCGGCTCAGGTCATGATCTTGCAGTTTGTGAGTTCCGGCCCCGCGACAGGCTCTGAGCTGCCAGCACAGAGCCTGGAGCCTGGAGCCTGCTTCGGATTCTGTGTCTCCCTCTCTCTCTGCCCCCTCCCCCCCTCTCCCCGCTGATGCTCTGTCTCTCAAAAATAAATAAAACACTAAAAAAAAAAAATAAATAAAACAAATTTTAAAACGTTAGAGATTGTGTGGTAGAAATCTTTTGGGGAGTTTGCGTAGGTCGGATGCTATCCTCTCCCTTTGAGAACTGTCTTCAAGAATGCGAATGTCCTCAGCGCTCGAGCACCGGGTCATGTACGGAAGTGTTGAATCACTCTGTCGTACACCTGAAACTAAGATAGCGCTGCCTGTTAACTAACGGGAATTAGAGCAAAAACTTAAAAAACCAAAAAGAACGCAAACGTCCGTGTGATCACCGCTGTTTCTCCAGCATCTGGTTTAATAGACACTTAATATATATTCGCTGGAATATTTGATATACGGATGACCCTCTGGGAAGCCTTGACTATGACCTGCCCCCGCTGGCTGAAATTGATTGCATCAGGATTGCGCTCATGACCCAACGGGCCGATGAGATTCTCTCCTGGGAACTTAAATTGGTACTGAAAGATAGTTGAACTCTGAGTGGTCTTGGAACGGTAGCATTTAAGCTGAGGGTCTGTGAGGTTAGCCATGTTCTGCCACTTGGATGGAGACACAGAAAAAGTAATCAACGGATATGCACGTATGTACCTGGGCACTCATGCGTGTTTGTACACGTGTGCCACCGCCCCCTCCCCCTTCAGCATTTTTTGGGGAGGGGCGGGGCCTCGTTTCTGGTTCTTATTTACATTCCCTTCCTCGGACCCAATGTCTCCTCCTCTTGGTTCTATGAGATACCCCTTATTAGAGTAAATCCCCCTTCTGCCTAAACCAGCTCAAGTTGATTTTTACCACATGTGACCAAAAACGATTAGCAAATACACCCTGTCATAATTCATTTTTGTTCTCGGATATTTCAACATTTGTAAGGTTTAAAAATCACCCGTGTAAAATATTTGTGTTAATTTGAATTAATTTCCATTTCCCTGGACCTTGCTTATTCAGAAATGCCTGCTTGGCCCCCTTCCATCGTGCAAAAAGGAACGCAAAGCAATAAAAACCACGAGACACCAGCTGAGGTGCACTCTCAGGCTCTGGGTGGAAAGTATGCCTTTGAAACACTTGGGAGTCTTCCTGGGAAACCATTTCCCAGCAAGGGAAGACAAACTAACACATTTCAGAAGTAAACTTGAACTATTACTCATTGCTATGGAAAAGTGCAACTTTGAAGTAACCAAAGAAATGCAAACACATAGGTTCTCTTTAGTGGAGGATAAAGCGGTAGTCAGGGTGGAGGTCTGGGGCCAGATGGCTTGTCTGGATGTCACAAGCCCCCAGCTGGAGAGCACACATCGTACAACCGTGTCCGGGTCTTGGCTTTGCGCCCTCAGCCCCTCGCGGAGGGTCTCACCTGAGACGAGGCTCCGTATGTGCGCGTCAAAGAAAGAGCGAGAGATGAAATAAAGGGTAGTGATTAAGTGATTAGGTCTGGAGATCAGAATCAGGGGGCAATTGTCTGGTTCCAACGCCTCCTTCCCGTGCGACCTTGGATGTGTCACTTGACTTGTTCATGACTTGGCTTCCGAAACCATAAGCCAGGGATGAGAACGGAGGTGTTTTTTAGAGCGTTGAGTATTGAATGAGTCCATACATGCCCCACATTAGCTCAGCGTCTGCAAAGGAGGAGGCAATAAATGTTTGTTTTCTAATCATCATGTTAGAGAGTAGCTTTTCATAATCACGTTTTGCCTCCTTTAAAATTGTCTGGAAATGCTAGGGGCAAGCGTGTTAGGGACATGTGATTTAACCTTTGTAATGTAGATATTAAAGAAACATACCCCTGTGCAAGTTGCGGTAAAAAGTCTTTACTTGTTCCCGGGTGAGAACTTGAGGGAAAATGCCAATGACTGGCAACACAAGACTTTAGACCCTTAAAAACTCTAACTTTAAAAGGCTTACCGGATGGCCACATCAGAGGAAAGTCTGAGCACAACTCTTACGTCTTCTAGCTCACAGCTAGAAGGCTCAGGTTTCTTGGGCTCAAGAGGATCAGCCCAGGTCCAGCCCGTCCTGGTAGTCACGGCAGGAGACACTGTGCTGGGGTCACACAGACCAGGGCCTTCACCCTGTGCTTCACTCTTGCCTCGCGTGCTGCCCATCCAACGATTACTTCCTACTCTGTTGAGTCCCCCGAATATTCTGCAGGGAAATATAGCTGGTCGTGATCCTTTCCCCCTCCCCACTGGTCAACTCCATATGGTTAATTTTCAGTCCTTTTGGCTGGAGATATTTACATATCTGTGGCTCTTGGCACAGATGGGCTCCTTTCTCTGTTATGGTTGGCCCCTCACTCCACATGTCACCCTTCTGAGGATTGGACCAGGAACTCTCATTCTGTTGGAACGAGCACACGGTTGTGGCAGGGGCCGAGGCTGACTCATCAAATGACTTTAATGACGGTTACTGTCTACTGTGGGCAGGCTGACTCATGGGGACACCGATAAACACAAGATTGCTCTGTTCCCTTCCCCAAACGTGGGCCTTCCCAATGCCACTCAAGAAGTGTTAGGTAACAGGTTAGGGGTGAGAGTGCAGATGAATCAGGGACAATCCCTCCCGTCTCCTGCACCAAGAAAACAGACACGCACACCTGCCAGCACTATGTTCCCATGCGGGGGTGTGGCGCTACGACAACCTCAGGACTAGTCAACTGTGGACGGTAGAGGTGGTGAGTTGGCCCGTGTCATCCGTCCTGTTCTCCTAGGTTGGAAAAGCGAGAACCACCGTTCCCAGTCTACCGCTCAGCTGAGGTCCAGGCCTTAGGTCTCACGAATCTGATGCACTCCTGGGAAACTCAGGGGCCAAGAACAGAGTGGTGCTGACTTCTGCCCTTTATGTTGGCAAAGCCAGTTGCGGACGCGTAAAGTGCTGTTTCTGCATTTCCGGAGATCCCAGCGCAGGGCCCCGGGGAATCTTTCCTTTCCTTTCCTTTCCTTCCCTTCCCTTCCCTTCCCTTCCCTTCCCTTCCCTTCCCTTCCCCTCCTTTCCCCTCCCTTCCCCTCCCTTCCGCTCTCTTTTCTTTTCTATTCTTTTCTTTCCTTTTCTTTTCTGTGCAGCCCCTGAAGCCAGCAGTGGCTTCCTGATCTCCACTTTCCTGATTAAGAAAGAAACAGCAACACTCATGCTGAAGATAGTTCTGCTGTGGGTTCTAGAGATGATTCCTGGGGTTCCGGCCCAAGCCCCCCTCCCGCAGTATCAGGACCCTGCCTGTGCTCCCTGGAGACAGTGTAGATGGACGTGCCCAGCTCGTAATGGTTTCCCAGGCAGCTGGTCTATGAATGAACACCAGTAAGTGAACGTGACTCAATTCAGCATGTTTCTGGAAACTCCTGATGCCGACAGGCTGCTTCGCCGGTTCTGCGATCGAGTTTATCATGCATTTGTTGCGTGACTTTGGCCTCTGTTTCTACCATTTGTAAAATGGTAGCAACGCTTTCACCCACCTCGTAAGATTTGCGTGAAGAATAAATGAAATGATGGGTGTGAAGGAAGAAGTCAGTAAATCTACCACGGAAGTGGGACTCATTTTGGGCTAGGTGCCAGATCACAAAGATAAACACCACGCACTCGGGCTCCGCCCTGGTCTAGAGGGGGGAGGGTCTGGGGGACAGAGTGGTGGACTTGGAGACAATTTGCTGAAAACCAGTTGGCCAAGAGCCAGCTTGCTGAGAGCTAATTTCCCGACGGCCCAATCGCCTAATGCCTGATCCACCAAAGTTTCTACGTTTACTAAACACTTATTTTAAAAATAGTCTTCTTGGGTCTAGTCAGTTAATGTATTTCTCCTAGACACATCGACTTGTCAAAAGTTCTGGGTTTTAGGGTGGTTTTGACTTCATGAATATTCTTTCCATTAGTGTTCACGTTCGGGGAAAACCATGTCAGTAAAGTTATTTCTTGAATATGTTAATCATCATGAGGATTTTATATTACAAACATAGTGAATATATTCTAAAACACAACCATTCAATATTTTTACTTATTACAGTAAAGGAGAATACGATCCTAAGAATAAAATATTTATTTCATTGAATGTATTCAAGACAACTATCCCTTAGAGGAAGATTTCAGCCAATGAGTAATTTTGGCAAATTCAACCCATCGGCCACGTGGCAAATTAATAATTTGGCAAATTGATCCTTCGGTGAATTGGCTTTGAACAAATTGGTCATTTGGCATATTGGACATGTGGCGAGTTGGCGATCACTTCTTTCAGACTCGATCGGTGAGTGTGTCCGTGCACCTGTCATTCAGTTCAGGCACAGACAGCCAAGCAGTAGTTGTATTGCCTTCCTGCGTCCCCACCACAAATCCACACGGAATTACACAGAACGGACAGCTGAAGGAGACACTTGGCCAACAAAAATGAAAGCGCGGCGAAGAAATGAAAAGTGACGACATCGGAAGCGAAATTCAAATCAACGGAAAGGGATTTCGGAAAGAAAGGGTGACCGCGGCAACACCGATGCCGTCGCCCTTGGAGGGACTCTAGATGTGCAGCCAGACGCACGGAAATGAGGAGAGCGGTTTGTGACGACGCGGACACGTCCCGGAGGAAATGAGGCTGGCTGAAGAGACTTCACACTGAAGAGACTCTCAGAGATAGTTCCTGCTATTAAGAGTACGAAGGGTAAGGGGCGCCTGGGTGGCTCAGTTGGTTAAGCAGCCGACTTCGGCTCAGGTCATGATCTCGCGGTCTGTGGGTTCAAGCCCCGCGTCGGGCTCTGTGCTGACAGCTCAGAGCCTGGAGCCTGCTTCGGATTCTGTGTCTCCCTCTCTCTCTGCCCCTCCCCTGTTCATGCTCTGTCTCTCTCTGCCTCAAAAATAAATAAACGTTAAAAAAAAATTAAAAAAAAAAAAGAAGTACGAAGGGTAAGACGGTAGAAGCAGATCCGAATTTAGAAAGGAGTGTGACGATTTTCCAAGGCCCAGAAAAGACACTCTGTCGGAAGTTACGTAAGAAGTGTTTACAAACAGACAAAACACTTCGATTCTTAATGCGTCTGGGGTTATAAGTTACAGCGTGCTAAAGAAATACAAGTTTGGCCGTGGTTTATTTCCCCACACATTCGTAACGGACGGGAAGAGGGGAATTCATCTTTTAACATAAATGTGAGGCGCAGCACAATCCTATTGTCCCCATGCGTGACTGAGATCGCTGTGCACGGCTTGGGCTTGCGTGGCCGCTTTCGCCAGCCTGCGCTGCCATGCAAAGGAGGCTGCCTGCACTTAAGATTGGGCAGAAGGGAAATAAAAAATAGTTCGCATTATAAAGTCTGACTTCTGGGAAATTGCAGAGCAGTGAAATGTACACTATTCCTCTCCTCTCTCTGGCAGCTAATTCAAATGAAACAGGTGGTGAGGAACAGAGTATTGTACTGGGGGAAGATGAGAGAGAATCTTGATGGCATCTGGAAGAATGTTATCTGATGCTAATGCTGATTTTCTCAGGAGCCTCATGATTGCCCGTTGGCGGAGCGGAGCAGTGCTCTTAACACTGTCAAGAACAATTTTCTCCTTGAGTGATCTTTTCCAAAAGGGTTCTCACTGATGAGTTATTTTTCATTATTATTAGAATTTAAGTACCACACTTAACTCAGACTTCTGCATTCTGAGATGTAACCTTTAGCTGTCATTGTAAAAAAGATAAACAGAAGCGAAGCTCTCATACACCTGATCAGATGAAAGGAAACCAACAATGAGAAATATGTCCGCAAAGACAGTCATACGAATATTTTTGTGCCTGCTGCACAAACCACTGAGCTGGGTCCACAACAAGATGCACTAAAAATTTCGGTATTAATTTTATGACCATATCTCTATTAACTACATGGCATTATTTCTATTAACCACATGAAATATGTTGGTAAACGATAACATTGAATTTGTAGCTTTCAGGGACTTTTCGTTCTGAGCCATCCCCGGGCTAGGGCACCATACGGTCAGTAACAAGTCTCCCAAACTCAGTGTGGCTTTCACTCAAGGGGGATAGCGAAATCTCTAAAGGGGGTCACGGTTTGAACCCTCATCCAGGTGAATCTGACCCTCCAAAAGATCCGCCCCTCCCCCATTATTGCCGGGAATCACCTTGAGCTCTTCTAGTTTTTTATCTGAAGTGCCTCTGCCCTGAGCCTTCTACTGGTTCAAATACAACAAAGTACACGAATGTGCTGGTAGCTGGCGGTCGGAGATGCGTCTTGCGTGACCCCCGTCTTTCCGCCGAGATATCTACCTGTCCGTAACGTTCCATGAGGATTTCTAAGTTTGGGGTTAAATCATTTATCAACCACGTTCCATGTGAAATACGAAATCTTCAGAAGGTTCCATTAATACTCAAAGTAGATTTAATTTTGATATTATATCAAAATTCCCCAAAGAAATGGAACGGATAAAAGGTCGGTTTTAGTGTTGGAGACGGAAGTAATGAGCTGCAGGGAAAATCTCCGTGGGCCGACTTCATTCCTGTACAGCCTGTTTTGCTCTCCGAGCACACGCAAATGCTTCAGCTGAATTAAGCGCCTTAAATCTTGGCTCTGAGAAATATAATAAATACTACTACTTACCGCTTGTGGGGACGGATTAAAGAAGCAGAGGTGGTATAATGACCGGGCCTCAACCTCTCCTGTGTCTGATCCTAGGTGGATATCTAACATCTGGCCTTCATTCTGTCGCCCCGGGGCGGGGGGGGGGGGGTGGTGGTGGTTGAGGGGGCGGGTGCTGGGGCTCCGGGACTGGTGTGAAATTACTCTGGCCGTTTTTGCCCTGAGTAATAAATGGCCTGCTCTCCGAACCAGAAAGCCCCGTGCCTCCTATCAGATCAAGTGGGATCAGGCCTCAGACTTTCCAGAGGTTCTGACTTAACATTTCATACTGGATGGAGCTGTTATGGGTATTAAAATAGATCATATAAGCATGGGGAGGGGGCTAAAAGGTCATTTCTTTGACCTTCCTTGCTACATACAGCCTGAGTTTTTGTGTCCCCGTCCCCCAAATTCCTATGTTGAAATCCTGCCCGCCCCCGTGTGAGGGTATTGGGGGGCAGCTTTGGGAGGTGCTTAGGTGATCAGGGTGAGGCCCTCATAATGGGACCCATGTTCTTAGGAAAGATCCCAGACCGCTCCCTCGCCCTTCCCAGCACACGAGGACACAGTGAGAGGGGGCGTCTACAGCCCAGCAGCGGAGTCACTGTCCCCGGCACCCCGATGTTGGACTTCCAGCCCCCAGAACCGGGAGGAATGAGGTCGGTTGCGGAGGCGCCCCTGGTGGGTGGCATTTTGCTGTAGCGCCCGCAGGGACTAGGACATCCCCCGGCGAGATCCCTGAGTCCCTGGCAGGTGCCAGGCATTTTCTGCGCCTGCCCTCGTCCAATTGTCAGAGCAAGGCTGTGAGGCCAGCAAACCCACTAGCCAGCCTTTTTTCTAGAGGGGGACACTAAGGTTCAGAGAGTTGAAGGAACTCATTCAGTCATCAGGCAAAACAGGAATTTAGCGCAGGGTGCCTGATTTTCCTGCTGGTCACATGCGACCTTACAAACGGCACCAGACTAGCTATCCGATGCCACCTCATTTAGTAATTTATTTCCTGTTTGTTCACATGGGCATTTCCTTACCTAGAATCTAATCTATGAAGTTAATGGGGGTGTAAATCCCTCAGAATCACCATCTGCCGCCTCCCCACTGCAGGGTGACATTAACATGCTAATGGCTAATTCCAACCGGAGTCTGTTAAAAATCCCCCGGGGCCTTCGCAAAGCTACCAACACTCACGACCTGACTATGTGCCCTTGGAAAATCACTTGCTCCAACAAAGTGTTGTAATAAGCCCCCTGCATTTGAGGGTTAGGAAAACACGGTTTAAATGGCCTGGGTGAAAGCAGAGAGGGGAGGACGGGGCGGGGGGGGGGGGGGAGAAAGAGAGAGATACAGTGAAGAAGAAAAAGAAAGACACAGAAAGAGAAAGAAGAGAGTCCAGGAAGGGACAGGAAAGGAAAAAGAAAGAAAGAAAGAAAGAAAGAAAGAAAGAAAGAAAGAAAAAGAAAGAAAGAAAGGAAGAAAGGAGAAAAGAAGCTAGAAAGGAAGGAAAGAGGGAGGCAGGGAGGGAGCTGACAAGACAGTACATCAGCAGAGCCAGGGAAAGTTTGTATTGATTGAAGATTTGAGGAAATGGACCAGGGGACAGCAAATTAGGAAATGCATAATGCATAGAGCATGTACTTTCTGGAACAGTCCTGGATCAAAGATCCCACACAAGGGCCTGGAATCCATAAGTTTACTTTTAGTGCCAGAAAATGTTTCAGAGAAGCCTGCAGACAAGCCTGCGAAATTTTCTTTTAGGCTCACACGTACCCCCAAAGAAATCAGCAAGGTGTGATCCGTAGCACCGGGCAGGATTTCTTCTAGCCAGACGATGATTCTTTGGCCAAATAACACCCGGTACGAAGAGGAAATGGGAGGGAGAGTCCCTGCTATAGGGAAAGAAAAGTGGGTAGAAATTCTGGAAAAATACCCCAAGCAGAGGAAAACAGTGAGTGCCTGGGAATGACAGGGAACTGATGGCTTTTAATATTTGAGATTCAAAAAAAAAAAAAAAAAATTATCCTGAGAAAGAATGGTTTTGTTTGTTTGTTTGTTTGTTTCGCATTTCCACGTTGTGTTGCCTCGGGGACCCGGAGCAGTAGGGGGTGCTGATCCCAATCATCTCTGTGTCTGTTATAAATTGTGAGTAGATCTGCTCTGTTAAACAGCTCATCTGAATTGCGCACGAGAGATTTTGCAGATGAGGATAAGCATCTAAAAGTCTGGGTCGCATTTACATGGAGCTCTGATTCAAGACACCTTTATTTGGTAGAAATAATGACAGAGAGCAGTGCTGTGGTGGCGTTTGCTTGATATCTCCCCGGCACATCGCCTCAGCTTCCAAACCATCCAGGTGTGAGTGGGTGAGACACTTCCTGCCGTTGTCCAGAAGGAGAGGCACGAGGCGTGGCACTTTGTTTCTAGGGCTTTCCGTGAGACGTGCTGAGTCATACATTTCTGCAGTGTATGAGTTTCTTCCTGCTGCTGTGACAAATATCTTAGCGGCTCGATACAACACAGATTTATTATCTTACCGTGCTGGAGGTCAGAAGTCTAAAACAGGCCCACAAAGGTGCATTCCTTCTGGAGGCTGTGTGGGAGAATTTCTTTCTTTACTTTTCCCGGCTTCTAGAGGTGGCCCACGTTCCTTGGCTCATGGCTCCTTCCTCCTCCTTCAAACCCAGCACTGTGGCCTCTTCTTTCCTCTGTGAAGTCTGCTTCTATCCTTGCACCCCCCACCCCTATCCCCCAACAAGGACCCTTGTGATTATACTGGGCCCATTTGAATAATCCAGGATGAATCTCCCTGTGTTAAGAGTCAAGATCCTTAACTTCTTCATCGCATCTGCAAAATCCCTTTTGCCGTGTAGGGTAAGATAGCCAGGGGTTCAGAGGGTTAGGGTGTGGGCACCTTTGGGGTCATTGTTCAGCCCACCACGCGCAATCTGGACATAAGAACAGCATATTAAAGTACAAGGTATATGGACATATTTGCCAATTAAAACCATATATATGTATTAATGTTCCATCTATTGGGTGCAAAAATCTGTATCTTCTTTAGCACTTAAAAAATTTTTTTTATGTTTATTTTTGTTAGAGACAGAGCACACGTGGGGGAGGGGCAGAGAGAGAAGGAGACACAGATTCCGAAGCAGGTTCCAGGCTCCGAGCCGTCAGCACAGAGCCCGACACGGGGCTCGAACTCACAAACCGCCAGATCGTGACCTGAGCCGAAGCCACACGCCTAACTGACTGAGCCACTCAGGCGCCCTTTGTCTTTAGCACTTATTATAGCTGTTATAATGTCACGGGGGCCTTGGTTCTCCAGCTGCAAGGCAAGTAACATGCAGTTCGGAAAACAGGGTTGTCGTATACCATGTTTTCCCAATTTCTTGACCTGCAGTTTTTAGCTAAGAAATCCTTCTCAGTTCGTGTGTCTAGAAGGGAGAATGGGAGCAGCATCCTTGGTTCTCCATATTGACCTGCACACATCTAAGCATCGACATTCAGATATTCAAATACTGACATGCAGAACTTGGGGCTAGATATTGACATACATCTATTTTTTAAAAATGTTTCTTTATTTTTCAGGGGGGGAGGGGCAGAGAGAGAGGGACAGAGGATCTGAAGCGGTCTCCGTGCCAACAGCAACGAGCCCGATGTGGAGATGGAACTCACAAACCATGAGTTCGTGATCTGAGCCTAACCAACTGAGCCACCCAGGCGCCCTGATATTGACATGCATCTAGATATTGACATGCAGAACTTTCAATAACAACAATAAAAACACAACAGCTATCCATAATTGGTCACCCGTTTTGCCTGGAACCGGATTGGGTGTTTTCCACACATATCTCATTTATTGCTTACCAGAACTTTCTGAAGTCTGTATTACTACATTGATTTTACATATGGGTAATTAAGGGTCAGAAAGAGTAAGTAACTTGCTCAAGGTGAAAAAAACTAGTTAGTTGCGATCTTGAGAGAGGCAATGAATGTGAGGAACTCTCCATTCCCAACACACACACACACACACACACACACACATTCCTGAGTTTTTACATTTGGCTGACATGTTTGTAGATATTTGGGAAATTCGAGTTTCCTGTTTTAGACGCATGTGTAAGATCAGATGGGAACGAGAGTTAAGTAGTTGAATTTTGAAAATATGACACATCTGAACATTAGATACCTGAAACATAGTTGATCTTCGTTAGTCTCTCCTTTATTTCAGTTTTATCTCGTTTTATTTCATTTTTGAGTTGGCTCAGTTCTTGTAGCTGAAATGGCTTCATGGTCATTCCTGTTGTGTACATTTGTTACTAAATTTATTTCCTCAGTTATCCTTCACAGATGGTGAAGGCAAAGATTGCCTTTTCCTTTTCAACCTACTGAGAAAAGCGCTCTCTCGGGACACCATGCCACTGGCCCATAGTAAGCATATTGATTTGAAAGAAATAGCTCGAAGGTCACAGCCATTGGGTGACAGTGAACAGTGATGAGTGGGGGCTCTGCTGGTGAGCATCGGGACCGGGTTTGTGGTCTTCAGTCTTATTCAACTCAAATCCCAGGGATCATCAATAACAATGATGAGGATAAAATGGCCTCAGAACATAGAGAAGACAGAGGGGTAGGGCCTGTTGGATGAGTGGTTTCAAAGCCCCAGGAAAATGAACTGATAATCCCCAGGGGAGTGCCCCCATGGAGAGCAATTCTGAGAGAAATTGTGGGCTTCCGGCTTCCAGCTTCCGTTCAGACAGGCTGCCCGGGGAGGAGGGGAAGAGGCTCAAGATGGAGGGAAGAGAGGTCAAGTAGGGGTGCTGGTTCATAGGCAAATGCTCTTAGGTGTTGGCTCAGCATTCCAAGGTCATCATAAACAGGTCTGCATGTCTGTTCATCAGCGTCCTCCCGTCTGCATGGTGCTTCAAGTACATCATTGTTTGACTTTCTGTGTATTTGCTCATTATCTCTAATTTCATTTAAAATACAATGAAGTGGGGACTAAGAGGGTCCACACATCATCTATTTGCTTCCAGACACCAGTCATGCCAAGTCGTCATGAGAACTGAGGCGATGTGATCTGGGTCCTACTTGCTTTTCTCTGGAGATGAGGCCAAGGTCTTGTAATGAATCTTCAAATACCAACTTAGATTCCTGTTCACCTTGTGCAAAAGCACACTGAAAAAATGTCCTCCTAGGTCCTTCCCTGATATTCTCTTACTTGCCATGGAAAAGGCTCCCATAAATGCAACAAGTCCTCATTGCTTTGACGAATCTTGACATAGACTAGCTCTGGATACAGTGGTGTTACAGGTAAAAATCCAAGACTGGCCAGATTCCCCCTGGCTCTTCTCCCAATGCCGACGGGAGTGACAGTAGGTATTTCTCGTGGGTATTTTATTCTTTCAGAAATGAACATTTTTAGAACATCTGTTGTAAGGCAAACACTACGCTCATTTTATATGGTCTCATATATGCTATTTTATTTAATTCTGCCTCTCAAAAAGTCCTTATTATACCTAATACTCAGAAAAAACAACCAAAGTCCAGTGTGTTTTAATGAACCTTGAAATGTCTACCATGAAATCACTTGTTCTTTTCCCCACACCTCTCTAGATACACTTTGACAAGGAAAATTTTCCTTGACAAAGAGCGTTGTTACTTTTTGGTTCTGCTTTATAAAAATTGTGGTGAAAATTTACCAACCGTTGTACGTTGTTCCTCGGTTAGTTTCTTCCCACTCAAGCAAACGTGCTAGAAAAGAACGAAACCATTTGAAATTTACCATACTTAGGTTCTGTCCTTTCTGTAGATACAATGTAATATTTACCCAATAGTGTGAAGGGAAGTCTCGATGGACCCAGACACTAAACACTCCCTGGAAAACTCAATGAGGCCATAAGGCTTTCACTGCTTCATCGTAGTGGTGCGGAAGCAGCCCCAGGACATTTACACAGCCCAAGGACAGCAGTTCACAGTCGTCCCATGAAAGCACTCGGACTAACTTTCAAACTAGACAAACAAGGTTTCTGTTTGGGGTTTTGGGTTTTTTTTTTTTTTTTTTATCCAAAAGTCTTTTTGACTCAACTGGGAAGGAGACAACTATCATTGTGATACCCTCATGAAACCCCCTGAATCCTAAAGCAGTAAGTTGCACAATAGGATATCAAAATTATGGTCCCAATCTGAAACCAGAAAGAAGTCACTTTTAATCTAGCTGGGTTTCTAAAAAAAAAAAAAAATGAGTAATTCGTTCTCCTTTGAGCCAATATGTCTTTAAAAATAGTTTTTTCCTATTTTCCCTTAAGGAGAAAAAAATCATATGTATCACCTCACAAGAGACCTATATTCTTCTTGTTTTCATAAGTAATAGCTCTACAGGAAGCATAATCTGCCATTGTTAGTAGCGGTGCCAGATAATTTGACTTGAGACTGTGAGTGAAACATTGTTTAGATGGCAGCATAGCTTGTTAAACCTCAGAAGAGGTCTTCTAGTTTATTCCAGAAGGCCCGAACACCGCATTTAGCATGGTGCCTTACATGTATGGCCCACTCAATAAATGAATGGAGACACCAGTAAATTGTGGGTTCAGACAGAGAAAAAGTAACAAAAAGATACACCAGAAAGACTTACATTATGACTGCAATCCCAACGTATAATTTCAAGCACACTGACTGTATCACAAGATCTAACTCATCTGTGGCGTCGAGTGGGTTGCTATTTATAATGGTCTCTGTTTCCTTGAAAAACAAAGCAACGCAAATCGAATCAAAACAAATCCACCCATAGCAGGCTTTTGCAATCACAAATATTTTCCAGTAATAATCACGGAGTGTTAACGCGGTGAATTAGAAGTGTAATATTCAAAATGGTTTACCTCTCTCTCTTTCCTTCCCCTTTCCCGCTACCCTGTGCCATCCTTCGCAAAATAAAAAAAAAGTATAAAAGCGTGTTTCAAGCATGTTTCAGTATGTGTCGAATCTAGGGATAAAGCAAGGGCCCATGAGTCCCTCCAGTATGCGGTTCCAACATGAAACAATAATCAAACCCCCGCTCCTCTTGAAAAAAAAAAATAGACTTAAATTTTTTAGAGCAGTTTCAGACTCACAGCAAAATTGGGTGGAAAGTACAGAGATTTCCCATATCTCCCTGCTTCCACACATGCACAGCCTCCCCTGTTATCAACACCCCCCCCCCCCCAAACAGAGTGGTACATTTGTTACAATTGATGAATCTACATTGACACATCATTATCACCCAAAGTCCGTAGTTTACATTAAGGTTCACGCTTGGTGTTGTACATGCTATGATTTTGACAAATATATAATGACATGTATCCACCTTTATAATAACATACAGACTAGTTTCACGGCCCTAAAGATCTCCTGTGCTCCAACTATTACCCACCCCTCTCCCACTAGCCCCCAGAAACCACTGATCTTTTTACTGTCTCCATAGTTTTGCCTTTTCAAGAATGTCTTATAGTTGGAGCAAATCCTCCTTTACAGTAGATCAAGGCTGTCAGTAATAAATACAATTGTTTTATGAGTACACATAAAACCCCAAATCATTTATACTTCTCTGCTTGCTAAAAGTTACAATCATATTGGATGGGTTAACACCTTTTTGGGGGGACGGGTGTTAGGTGTTAAACCCTTATTTCTGCTTCCCAAATTGAGACCAGATTGGTTTAGAAATGAATGTCTAGTTTTGGAAAGTAAGATTTTTTAATAAGGGAAAAACCAATTAATGTTATTAATTAAAAGGTTGAAGGAGAGATATTATATAATCAGGTCAACAGATGCATAAAAGCCTTTTTCGTAAAGTTCAATATTCATAGTAAAAAATATTGGTAAACAAAGAGTAGAACAAAATTTCTGTAATGTTCTGTGAAGAATATTTATAAAGAGATGATACTAAGGACAGGTTAAATGTATTCCTTTTAAAATCATGTGTAAGAAAATTTCTTGCTAATAGAAAAGTTCTATTCATTATTGTATTAGGGATACTGGCCAGCAAAATTATCATAGGAATTGGAAGGGAAGAAAAAAGAACTCTCACCACTAACAAACAGAAAAGAAGATATTACAACAGCATCAAAAAATTGAAGTATTTAACAATAATTTCCACCGAGTTGACTGGAAATAATGACACAGATTTACTGAATGTCATTAAAGATTCCTAAAAATGGGGGCGCCTGGGGGGCTCAGTCGGCCGAGCGTCCGACTTCAGCTCAGGTCATGATCTCACAGTTCGTGGGTTCGAGCCCCGCGTCGGGCTCTGTGCTGACGGCTCGGAGCCTGGAGCCTGCTCTGGACTCTGTCTCCCTCTCTCTCTCTGCCCCTCCCCTGCTTGCACTCTCCCTCTCTCTTTCTCAAAAATAAATAAACATTAAAAATTACTAAAAGTGGAGAGTCATGCCATATTCACAGAAATGAACCCACGTACGAGTCATCTCTTGCGGGAGAACGGATTACCCCGCACTTCGTGGGGCCAAACAACACTTTCATCTCACCGCTCGCGTAGGTCAGGTCTTCAGGAGCGGCGCAGCCGGGTGGTTCTGGCTTGAGGGCTTCGTGAGGCTGCAATCAAGCAGTCCCGCGATCTGGGAGCTTGACCGGAGCTGGAGGAGCCACATCCAAGCTCGCTTACATGGCTCTTGGCTGGAGGCCTCAGTTCCTCACCACCTGGGTCTTTCCATATGGCAACGTGACAGCTGGCCTCCCCCGGAGTGAGCGATCTAAAGGACAGGGTCTCTGAAGTCACACACTGTCACTTCTGCTTTTTTCTATTTATTGGAGACAAGTCACTAGGCCAAGCCCACACTCAAGAGGAGGAGAATTCATCCCTATCTTTTGGAGGGAATGCCAAAGAGTTTTCGGACATATTTTCGACCACAGTGCTCAATATTATAAAGATATCGGTGGCCTACCATTTGATCAATAGATTCAATGCATCCTTTTGCCCTAATTGTCTTTGTATATATTCTTCTTAACAATTGGATTTATAAGAATCTTTTATTGAAATAGAGTTGACACGCCATGTTAGGCTATATAAGAATTGTAAAAAAATGTTTAATATTTAGCAAAACTAAGGGCGCCTGAGCGGCTCGCTCGGTTAAGCATCCGACTCTTGATTGCGGCTCAGGTCACCATGTCGCGGTTTGCTCACAAACGAGTTTGCTGATAGCCTGCCTGGGATTCTCTCCTTCCCTCTCTGCCTCTCCCTCTCAAAATAAATAAACATTAAAAAAATATTTAGCAAAACCAAATAACATTTATGCAAACATAGGTGATTAAAACCTATCAGCAAGAAATGACACAAAATTCAGGATAAGATTTACCTTTAGATCGGTGGTTCTCAAACCGGGAAGACCGGGAGGCATTTTTAGTTTTCATGTCTGGGGAGGTGCTATTGGCATTCTAGTGGGTAGAAGCCAGAGATGCTGGTGAACATTCTACAATGCACAGGACAGCCTCCTACAGGAAAGGATGACCCGGTCCTAAATATCAGTAGTGGTAAGGCTGAGAAACTTCAGGAAAAGGAGTGGGTTTGGGATGGGGCACGTAGGGGACAAAACCATAGTAATGTTCATTTTCTGGAATTCTTTCGGTGATGCAAACACAGGAATATATTTTATAATGGTTTAAGAAACACGCATACCAGAAATATTCTTTTGAGTTTTGTCAGTAATTAATAAATACAATAAAAAAAGGGCAAGTTGTTGAATCAACAGAACTCCGGACTCACTGGATGTAGATGCATGGGGGTGAACCTCCTGTTCTGAACCATTGGATAGACAGGGATACCGCCCGGTGCTAGATTTTTTTTCTTTTTCCTCAGATAAAAGCCGGCCTAAAAGCAGAACACCTCCCTAGACTCTTGGCGTTGTCTCGAGAAGGAAAACAGGCCTTCAACATTAATTGTATTTTGAAGATGGCCTTAAATACAGACTGCATTTGCGAATCCTGACAAATCATCTTCACTTGGTGATTTGTAAGTCACTGTTCCAATCCTGTTGGCCATAAGCAATCGGTCCCCTTCCTCGCAGGGTCAGAAGAGTAAATCCAGCAGTGAGGCAGGGAGACCTTCGAGCAAGGGGAACCATCAGGCGGCCAGAGGCCTCCAAGATGTCACGGCAAAGCACCCCCCACCCCCGTGAGCTGGCTCGGGCGCCCTCCCAGAGCTCACTGGCAGCCGACACCGGGCACCGGGCGGGGAAAAGCAATTCTCCGCGAGCCCAAAGCACAGACCAGTCAGATTCTCCAGGGGGTGGGCCCAGGGCATCTCTAGCCTCGTTCTGAACTCCCACATAAGTTCGTGGTTACCCTGGGCTGTAAATGAATGAAAATCAAGTCTTCCGTGATTAAAAACAAATGCTCTACTTGGGGCCACAGTTGCAGAGAGCTGAAGCCTGCTGTGTGTATCTTATACCGGAATGAACTGGAGGAGACAGACTAAGAGATGGAATTTAAGGAAACATGTGATCTTTTTTACTTTTAGATTATGCTCTGATTTTCCCCTTAACCGTGTCGTTGAATTTTCACACATGATAACAATATTTTTCCTTGCAGCAGATGGGGCCTTTTATGAAGGGGGGTTTGCACCTTATTTTGTCTTTCCTATGTCTAAAAATTATACATAAAAACCCCAAATGTGAGCAATTCACCTAAACTCTGCCAACCCTTTGTGTTTTTAAACAGCCAACCGGGAGGCAGTGGGACTATTCAAGTCTTAAAAGTGTGTAATGACCCCCATTACGGAAATTTGAAATGCTGTCCAATCTTAGAGAACCCTCTTTTTTTTTTTTTTTTTTTTTTAATGGCCCAACGCTTGCTTTGGGCACAGAAGGATGACAAAAGATATGGAGCTTGCCCAGTATTACTCCCATTCTAGACCTCTGCCATTTGAAGCAGATTATAAAATGGGACCTTTAACTGAGCAAATTCTTCTGGTAAAGGCACCAACTGTGGCCTTCCTCTTACAGGATTCTGCTCCAGGATTTCAGCAGAGCTCTGGAAAGCCAAATATATAAAAAATTTATAAATCTTTTATAAATATATAAAAGATTTAAATGAGGGAACGAGTTCTTTCGGAGGCAGCCATGATGCTTGGGAAAATTCTTGGGTCATAGAATGATGGAGATTCAAGAGGTCTCCAGCCTGGATTTGAAGGACAGGAGTATGATGGGACAAGAGACCTGGTGTTTCGCGAATTCTGTCTCACCAGCCTTCTCCCTGGGGGATCCCGCTCCTTTCTCCTCCTCTCCCCACCCAGTGTCCTATTTTGTGAGATGAGACTTTCAGACCCGGAATCTCTGGGATCCCTTCCATTTCTAGCACTCGAAGATTCTAGCAGCTGATGGCGTTCCATCTGCCGGAAGATTCTTTCTCCCACTTCTCTTGGGTTTCAAGGTCCACGCGAAACCGTGAAAACCGTATCTACAAAGCTCACTGCCTCTAAATGGTGCCGGGTCGGCCCAGTCCGCGGGAAACGGCCAGGACGAGCCGGGGCACACATCGGCTGGGGCGAGAAGTGGCGGGGCCCACACAGGAGAGGAGGGACGGCGGGTCGTTCCTTTGTGTTTAAGGACCGGTCGGCGCACATGGGGGGATGGTGGATGGACAGGAAAGACCGGAGCGAGCGTGCCCTCTGGGCTGGGCGCGGGGCAGTGCACCTGCTCCGCGCGTGTTTCCGCTTCGTGTCAAGCAGGCACGGCTGAACTTCACCGTGGCTCATGCTGGGGTTCAGGGCAGGCTGCCCCGCAAATACGCCACTTTGGCACATTGACTGTTTTGAATTCAAGTCGCATAAGAAGCAGCCCGTGCAAGGACACTCTGGCCTGCCGTGTGCCCTGGGAGCAGGACACAAATCCCCCGTGAAGGCGCCCGTCCCGAACCCGGAGGAAGGGAGACGTCCTTCCTGCCGGAGATGGGGGTCCAAGGCCAGAGGGCTGTGGAAGCAAACCTGTTACTTCTCACTAATTTTCTACCCCAAGCCCGGACTTTCATCAATTCTTCACAGATTTGCGGCTTCTTTGTCTACAAGGTATAAAAGCTGCTTGCTGTGGTCACTTCTTGGTCTCCTATTTCTATGAACTCCTGTATGTATGAATTAAATTTGTTTTTCCTGGGTGGCTCAAGCGGTTAAGCATCTGACTTAGGCTCAGGTCATGATCTCGCGGTTCGCTGGTTCGAGCCCCGTGTCGGGTTCTGTGCTGACAGCTCAGAGCCCGGAGCCTGCTTCAGATTCTGTGTCTCCCTCTCTCTCTAACCCTCCCCCGCTCACACTCTGTCTCTCTCTCTCTCTCTCTCGCTCAAAAATAAATAAATAAATAAATAAATTTGTTTATTTATTTTTTAAATATTATTTAAAATTTAAATATTTAAAATATTTAATAATTTTAATAAAAAAATTAAATAAAATGTAAATAATTTTATTTAAAAATTAAAAATTAAAATTAAAAATTAAAAAATAAAAAAAATAAAATTAAATAAAAATTTAATAAAAAAAATATTTAAAAATTTAAAATATTATTTAAAAAAAATAAACAAATAAAAAAATAAATAAATAAACATTAAAACAATTAAAAAAATATATTTTTTTTAAATTTTGATTTAAGTATTAGAGCAGCCAAAGAACCCAGAAGGGAAGAAAGGCAAACTTTCACCCAGAGTGTGAACACCAGGAGGTGGAGATCATGGGGGCCACCCTAGACTGTGTCTGCTACACCAGCCACTCCTAGGTTGGCTCTTGATAATTAATTAATTAGTTCATTTGACATGCACCCACTGGGTTATTTAGCATAGCTTGACCCTGTGCTGGGTACTGGAGCATGCAAAAAACCCTATAAAACCAAAACAAAACAAAAAACCAAAACAAAAAACCCTATAAAACAAAGCCATGGTCTCTGCCCCTGAGAGCACCCAGGTGAGAGGGGTGCTGGCTTCCTTCCGCTGTTCGGTTCCGTGCCTGGCTCTCTGTCCCGGCACAGGAGTTGGGGCTGAGCCTGTGTTCGGTGCTCCCCTCCACCCGGGGCTTCTGGGCCGTCTGGGGATGCCTTGGCCTCAGCGTGGTCTCCCAGTGACCTCCTAAGCTCATAGCTCCTCCTGTCTGCCGCCTGTGGCCGGGCTGCACCTGCTCAGCGCCGACTCCCGTCCCGGCAGCCAGAGACCCCTCCCCAGAGTCTGTCCAGCGGCTTTCTCATCACCCTTCTAGAACCTCTGCCGGGGTGGTGGTCACGGTGGGGCGCTGGGGACACCGCACGGGCCTTCGAGACCTCTCGAGACCAGTCCGCCCTTGTGAGTCAACCCTGTCCTGGGCTGGGGTCCCCACAGGTAGAGCCGGAGGTGAGGATCCCTCTGAAGGTGATTTTGCGGAAAAGCTCGTCATAGGGCAGAGGCGACAGGGTGGGATCCTGACAAGCCCCCTGGAGGGAGCCTTTCCACCCCAGAGGAGTTACCATCAGGGGAAGGCACCCAGGGCGCCCTCTGCCCCGCGAGTCATTGGAGAAGGGCTGCCCCGAGATGATGTGGGTTCTCCTGTGCTCTCCTCTCTCCTTTCTGCAGCCAGAGTGGCTTCTGGTGGCCTCAGAGCTGCTTTACCACAGAGACGTAGGTGCTACTTGTGAGTAAGAAGCTTGGGGCAGAAATCCCAGGGGATAAAAATCTCCCTAAAGCTCGGTGTTTGGTTCAATGGCCTTCTGTTTTCTGCCTGCACTCTGTTTTTCGGACCAATACTGCCGAAAAATTAATTGCCCAGTTTTGCTTGTCACTCCACGACTGTCTTTACATTTCCCCTAGGCGTGAGTTCCAACATATTCCTTAGACTAAGATTTTGCAGCCGCAGCGCTATTGACATTTGGGGCCAGGTAATTCTTTGTGGTGGGGACTGTTCTGCGCCATTTGTGATATGGTGATTTATAAGAAATCCATACATTTGGTCATTCAGGTGACCAAAATGTATTTCTCACACATATTCGGTCTCCGTCCACGGTTCCCACGCACAGCTCCCCAAACCCTTCGAGTTTCCTGAGCCATAAGACAAAGGGAGCGTCTTTTGTTATGATACTGGCTCTCTTGTCCTCAGTCCCTGAAGTCCCTTCAGAGCCACAGAGGTGTGACGAGGGTATTGCTATTCATAACAAGCTCCTTGCCACCACAACTGTGTTTATGTTGGTGAGGAGACTTCTGGAAGGCACCTAAGGATGAGGCTTGGTTGCCAGGGGAGCCAACCACGTGGTTAGACCGTCGGAACTTTCAGTCCCACCCCTCGATTTCCGGCAGGGGAGGGGGCGGGGGGGCTCAGGTTTATTCCATCACCAATGGCCAATGGTTTGATCAGTCGCGTCGGTCATCTAGTGAGTAAATGGGTTTCCTGAGTTCTGTGAGCCATTCTAGCCAAGAAATGGAACCCAAGGAGGGGGTCATGGGAAATCTCCGATTTACAACCAGTTCGTCAGAAGTGTAACGACCTGGGTTTGTGATCGGCTTCGGAAGTGGAGGGCGGTCTCGTGCGACTGAGCCCCTGGCCTGCGGATCTGAGGCTGTCTCTGGGTAGATGGTGTCAGAACGGAGTCGAGTTCTCAGATACCCTACTGGTGTCCCAGAATTGCTTGTTGGTGTGGGGAACCCTTTGCGCACTGGAACTGGGCCCGGGAGCCCAAAAGAACGTTGTAAAATGTTTAGCTGCGTCTCTGGCCTCTTTTCCCGCTAGATTCCAGGAGCACCTCCTCTCAGTGGTGACAAAATGTCTCCAGACGTTGCCAAATGCCCCCTGGGGCCAAGATGCCCCTGGTCGAGGACCACTGCTTCAAACTGGAAACCTAGCCAAAGCTGGGCTCCGTGTTTCTCTCATGGCTCTGTAAGTGATCAGGACAACTAACTTTCCCCATCTCTACTACTGAAGTGGAAACTTCTGCGGTGCCCCTTGTCTGTCTCACCCAGTGCCCATAACTGGTTCCAAAAAAGGTAAAAAAAAAAAAATAAATAATAATAATAAAGGAAAGTGCTCCCTTTAAATACAATTTTAATCAGAATCATCTGTTCAGTCATGTCACACAACTGGATAGCTTTTAATGCCTGTTGGCGAGCAGCGGCTCGGGGCGAGCACTGCCCTGTTCAAGTCTCCACGAGTTACTAAAAAAGCAAGGACAGTCTACTTCCCAGGTAAAGGGATGGCAAATGGTGGGACCTGGAAGGGAGATGACTGGCCGCCTCTATGGATCTGTGGTTTCTGCCTCTTCCCACCGTGCACACCCCCCTACAAATAGAGGAAGAAGACCTGGAAACTTGGAGACGTTTCACCCTCATTGGCTGCACTTAAGACTGGCCACCCCAGTAAGACCAAGGTCGAGATCCGTGCTTTTATTTGGCCAAGTAGAGTAGAATGTGTATTATAATCTTCCAGATCTTCTATATTCTTTTGACAGTAGAGATGTGGTTTAAATCAGCATCTAAACTCTGCAGCTTTCTAAACCACAGAATTACTTAATGAGTTTCCTCCATAATTTCCACTTCCAATGACTGTGCTTCCTGTGACTAGAAGTGGATGAAATGATTACTTTCCTTTTTTTCTTCTTCTCTCCCTCCCTCCTCTTCTTCCTTCTTTGATATTCTTACGTTCTTATTTGACGAGTTTAATTTTGTTCTTCTGAATGGGATGTTTATGTTCCTGCCCACAGAATGCCAAGAACGCAGAGAGACTCAGCAAACCAGGACAAAATGCAGATGCCCCTGTTTGATGAAGGTAGAGTGGTGGGGGTACAGTTTCTGCCCAAACTCATCCACCTCCCGAACGTATCCGGGAAGTGACGGGTTTTCACAGCGATAAAGCGTTCGCGAAAGGTAGTGGAGATTCGTTTAGGTAACTCTTCTGATATCTTTTTGTAATGCCTCCAAGGACTTCAAAATGACCATAAAAGAACACGAAGCCATGAAAGACACCAAATAATTTTGGGGCCTGGTGTAATCCTCCCAATTATATCACTAGCAAAGCGCACGCAGGCAGCATGGAGAGAGGGTCATGTTTGCCTTCGGTGGCCATCTGCCTGGGGGTCTCCACATCCGGGTCCTCAGAGCCCTTGTTCTTCTGTGTCCAGCTCCCTATAGGGGCGCAGATCTGGGTTTTCTCTCCCTGTGTTTCACATATTTCGCTTCCTCTTTTTATACATCGTTAGTAGTCACCTGTGAAGAAGACGGTTGGTCAGGGGACTTTATTTACATATTCTTTTATTTTATTTATTTATTTAATTTTTTAAAATGTTTATTCCTTTTTGAGAGAGAGACTGAGAGAGAGAGAGAGAGAGAGCAAGTGGGGAAGGGGCAGAGAGAGACGGAGACACAGAATCCGAAGCGGGCTCCAGGCTCTCAACTGCCCGCACAGAGCCCGACACGGGGCTCGAACCCACAAACCACGAGATCGTGACTCGAGCTGAAGTCAGATGCTTAACCGACTGAGCCACCCAGGTGCCTCTCTTTTATTTTAAAATGAGGGAGAAAGAGATAGAGCATGAGTGGGGGAGAGGGGCTGAGGGAGAGAGAGAGACTCTCAAGCAGGCCACATGGAGTCTGGCCTGGGGCTTGATCCCACGACCCTAAGATCATGACCTGAGCTGAAATCAAGAGTCAGACACTTAACCGACTGAGCCACCCAGGTGCCCCTACATATTTTCAAATCATTGCCAGTAGAGGCCTCCTCTGTCTCTACCCAGTGTATGGCGTTAGTTGAATTTTTCACTTTTTAAACATGTTGCTGTGGCTTGAAACAGCTTATATCCCCTCAGTTTCTTTTGCTAGAAAATAATCCTTTTTTAAGAATAGATGATGTTAAAAACGGTTTTAGAGTTTCTAAAAGAAACGAAGAGAAATGAGATTGGGAAAAGATGAGTTTCCAACGTGTTTAACATTGAACTACATGTTGGTGGATCATTTACTCATTCCTGCAGAGATCTTTGAAAACGTTTATTTGAAAAATTATTGGAAAAACTCTGTTGAGGTTCTGATGTAAGGCAGGCATCGCATCGACACTGGGTTCAGAGACGAGTGCCACACTGTCCCTGTCTTCTAGTGCTTTATTATTAGGGGGGTCAGCTATAAATACCCATTAGCACCCTAGGGAGCTCGAGGGCAGGGACTGTCACATTAGAGCTCAAGCGGTGTCTGTTAAATATCATGAGAATGTCCTTAAAAATCAGGCTTGAGTGGGGGCGCCTGGGTGGCTCAGTCGGTTAAGCGTCAGACTCTTGGTTTCAGCTCAGGTCATGATGTCACGGTTCGTGGGTTCGGGTCCCCGCCTCAGGCTCTGTGCCGACAGCGTGGAGCCTGCTTGGGATTCTCTCTCTCTTTCCTTCTCTGCCTGCCCCTCCCCTCCCCGCTCTCTCTCTCTTTCTCTCTCTCAAAATAAATAAATAAACAAACATGAAAAAAATGTTTAAAATATCGGGCTTGAGTGGACAAATTGTCAAATATAAAGATACCACCGAAATAACAATCGAAAGTTTGGAAAACGGGCCCCAAGGAAGCACAAAGGAGGCAAAAAGACAGGAGGAAGAAGGGAGGATGTGGAAAAGTTAGACATTTACTTCCTTGAGGCGGAGAATTGGACCTGGTGGCTGTTCTTTCGGAAAGTTCCGTTGGCATATCCACCGTCACGTCCCTCGTCGAAGGTTGAAGGATCCGAATCATGATCCTGACCATCTTCGCTAATCAAAAGAAAGGCCAGTTTTTTGTTTGGAATAAATTGACCTCAAATGTGCATTTCTTAGAACACCACGGTCTGTACTACAGCCGCTGGATTCACAGTGCCTTGGCCAAGTAATGCGCTTGGGAAAATAATAAACCTTTACTTCCACACCACCTATCAGCCCGACTCGGCAGTGATCCCGACCCTAAATTAATCATCCCATCATAAAACTAAGTGTCGAGGTGTCCCCCCCCTCCGCCCCCTCCCGCTGCCTTGGTTGTATCTCCACGGTCTTTCATCGCTTGATGAAATTGCTAGATCGTTCGTGGCCAGCGTGTGGAAAGTCACAGTTCCTGCAGTTCTCGTTTCCAGAACATCGTCATCCCCACAACTTCGATAAAGCCCCACATTCGTGTTCTTTTTTAGCCCGTGCTCTTGGATACGCTCAAAACCCGGGCAGAGCAGTGCATTTAAAGACTCAAATCCCCAACTTTGCAAGCACACAGAACCCATTTCCTTAACAGAAAAGTTCAAGAAAAGTGAATCCCTTGTCCTTGCTATTATTATTATTTTTTTTCTTGGAGGCTGAACCTTTATAAATGGCTTGGCCGATGCCCTTTCAATTAACAGCACGCTGAGCAAAGTCTCTTCTGTGGAAGAAAATTCCATCACCCTCAAATGTGACTTAGCGTTCCCATTTTTTCCTGAAGGACGCGTACTTGAATTTCCAAAGAGTGGGTTTTGGGGGTGCAGGGCGGGGTGCGATGGGATGACCTTTCCTCTTCGTGGATCGGGGCCAGGGCTCCGGACGGGCCTTCCTCACTTCGCTCGGGAGAGTCGGAGCCCGACACCGGCTCACACTTGGCGGTCCCCTGGGCTGAGGCCTCAGGTCGATGCTGCGTGGACGGTTGTCACTTCACGTTTCAGCTGCTTTGAGTCTCATTCCTAGGCGTCCGATTGTACTTGTCTCTTCCAGGCGGTCTTTGAGGTAAACACCTGGCATTTTATTCGAAGAGCTAGAACCCGAGCCCTCTCCGTCAGTCTGTGCATTTGGGCTTTGCAGCTGGAAAGCATGTTTCCTCGCGCCGCGTTTTTCCCATCCAGGAAATGCTCAGGGGAATTCGGGGTACATGTGGTACCTTTGAAGTTCCACGAGCAATTTTCTCTTTCCTACTTTCCTCCGCGTTTTGTTACATTATTTTAATTGATGTATTTTGTCTGATGTATTATATTAGGGGAGCTTGAGGGATGATGTGTTTCGCATACAATGTCTCTTATGATTCGATTTCTTTGCAGAAACGCAACGTCTCAGTTGTGACTCTGCTCTGGGCTCTGGGTTATGAGACAAAAACAATGCTTTGCCAGTCGAGCAGGAAAATCACTCAGACGTTCCCGCCCCAGAGCTGGCAATTCGTAACCCAAATTTGTTTCAAGTTAAAAAACTCTAATATTTATGGCCCATGTTTCCTCCTTTTATGAGTCCTGCGTGTCTAGTTAAGCTTTTGATGAGATCAATTTCGACGTATATTAGTATACAAACGTAGCGCGTGGGTAGAAACAGAACTTTTATTATTTAATGACGGAAGGGCACCCTAGCTCTGATAAAATGGACCTGATCAGCATGTAATTCAAGTCCAAGAAAGGTAAAGGCAAATATAATCCTGTTAACCTGCATTTTTATATTGGTTTAAATTCCATTGGATTGCAATTCCTTGAAACTTAAAGGCACTGATGTTTGCCCTTTCTTCTTTATACCTCTATCGTGCTTGGAAATAAGAAATGTCCAGAAATAGCTGTAGGATTCTCTCGGCCTCGTGACTTGCTCCAGAGAAGAAAAAATAAGGCAGGCCCCGTCTGCCACTAATATTTAGGTCCAGCCAATTCGCAAAGTCTGTGGAAGGAATCTTGAGAATAAAACCACACATTTATTCACAACCATCAGGTTTTGATCTAAGAGAACAAGGAAGGGCTACAGCATCAAATACTATTTTTTTTTAAAGTTTATTTGTTTTGAGAGAGAGAGAGAGCGAGAACCAGCGGGGGAGGGGCAGAGACAGGGGGGGACAGAGGATCTGAAGGAGGCTCCAGGCTCCGTGCTGACAGCAGTGAGCCGGATGCTTTGGGGCTCGAACTCACAAACCTCGAGATCGTGACCCGAGCTGAAGTCGGACGCTTAACCGACTGAGCCACCCGGGCGCCCCCGGCATCAAATACTATTTAGGAAATAATACGTTCATGGTGTGAATAAAAGGAATTCTGTCTTTTCCGGCTATTTTGAGCATTTCTTTGGTGATTTCTGAGAGTCGGGTTTTGTTTTATTTATTTTTTTTTTTTGCACAAGTGATACACTGCCCCCCTTCCCTTTTCCCGCTTCCTTTTCCTTCTAATATTTCAATTATGCTGAAATGAACCTAGAAACATGCATTCTCCATAAAAGCTTCAAATAATGAATTTATGATGGTCTTCTCTCTGCTTAAGTGATCAGGGAATCTCTGACCTTTGAAAAGGTGGAATAGTTTTTGCTGTGTTAAGTGAAGCGCAAGCAAGAGACCCAGTCAGCCAATTTGTGTTTGATTTTATCTTAAGCATGTCAGAGTTATTCATCCAACCCAGATGAGGGTGAGAGAGAGAGGCAGAGAATTGTTGAAATGGGAAGAAATAAGAGTCGTTTGCAGGCTGCACAATCTGCACAATCCATACAGAACCCTTAATACACTTTTTTCTCATAACGAACGGGATTTGGAATTTGCTGCAGCGGGTTGACATGAAATAGTTTGGGCCGCACGGCGTAGAAGGTTCTGGAATTCATGAGATGGATGGACGTGGGTAGTTTTGTATGTCTACCGGGCTGAAAAATGGCCATCTTTTAGGGTTTTAAATGTACGCATTTAAGGGAATACTCATCCTATGGGAAAACATAACAGTTGTTTGATTTACCATAGACATCCCCTGCTGCATATTATTTGCTGTAAAACCTAAGTCCACTTAGGATCCAGTGAGTCATCGGACGCCTCTTTTAGGATTTGAGAGACTCAAGGATTGGCTCGGGGCCCCTTCTCTGCAGCCCGAATGCATCACCTCTCGGGCCCCGCTGGCCCTCTCAGCTTCTCACCCCACCGGAGCCCCAGCCTGCCTTCCCGTAGCACGCTTCGTGCCGACCCAAGTTGCGTTTTGGTGAGTAAGCCCCTCTTCGTGCTTTGCCTTCCGCGGCTACGTCAGCCCTGCCCAGGATGCTATGGCAGAGGATCAAAGTTCCCGCATTTCCAAGCGTGCTGATGGATTTTTTTTTTTTTTTTTATCAATAAGTTTGTCTTGGGCCGAAACTATCGGACGGGTCCAGAGCTTTTGTTCTGTTAAAGAGACACACATCTATCCTGGATTTCACCGTGGCAGTTCAGCTTTTCCCCATGACTTAAAAGCACAGTTCTTACATAACGGAAGGAGACCAGCTTTTTAAGAAATCACTTTCAGCCTGGTTCTACAACCAGCACATTCGTCAAAATGGGGCTGATTTTGCCTAGATCCTCCTTGCAGGGGAATTTGGAGTCTAGAAAGGCCCATTTCTGCAGGGGTGTGATGGAAAAAACACAGGGAGTAATTGGTTCCATTCATTTTAAAATTCCTTATAAAGCCATGAGGAATTAATTCATATTCAAAGAGAACTGAACAAAGCCTCAGAGAAAGCCATTGTGTTTTCACAGATTTTGTGTGTGTTGGAGGGGGAGAGGTAACTCTTCAGCGGTGATGAGTAGAATTTTTCATAGAGGGTTCATTCATGAGAATTTCATATATCACCCAGGAATCTCCAAGCCTGGAGAAAGATCAGCATCTCAGGACTCACGTATTTTATCTTACGAACACCAGCCCACTCGAATGTGTACGTACGTGTGATATTCAAGTGTGTTTATGTCTGTGATTCTCGATCACGGCTGTGTAGCAGAATCTCTTGTGGGGATGACCGAGTCGGATAGGGTCGGCTATGCTGCAGTAACAAATGGGTCCCCAACTCTCATGACTTATCACAGCCACGACTTTGCTCTCGCTCGCAATCTGTATTCATTGTGGCTCACCCCTGGCTCTGCTCCTTCTTGTGTTCACTGTGACACCAAGGTGACAGAGTAGCGGCTGCCGGTTGTCATGGCAGAGGGAAAAGAGAGAGCCTGGCAGAAACTGCCAGCTGGCTCTTGCCACCAGTGTTCCATTTCATTGGCCGGGGCAAATCACCTGGCCTGGCGTAATAGGGTGGCCCACGAAGCACGCGTCTCCCGGGGAGCCACGGCGAATCTCTGGGCCTCTCTCACAGGGACATTTCAGGGATGCAAATGCCTTCTGACTTCAGATCTACGAAGCAAGAATTTCAGGATGGGACCTGGCGGGCCGTGTTTTTGAAAGTTCTCTGGCAAGTATGAGTAAGCAAGGTTAGGAAATACTGACTTACATGAGACAAATCTTGCATCTGTACCTAAAACATCAGATGAATGCCTGTTTCATTCCTCTACAGTCATATCGTCAAATAATTCGGCGAATTGGGGGCTTTAGGAGTTGTTCTTTAAAGTCTCAAATGTCTTTTTCCGATCAGACAACATGGAAGCGTAAGACAGTCTCAGTGTTGATGTTTACTTAACAAGACATTGTGGTTTATTCGCAGATAGGAGCGCCCTCTGGTTATGACGGTCAAACCCCTCACAGGTAATGGGTGAGATCGGCGTAAAATAATTGATCAGTAAAACCTGTAATCTAATGAGGCCCTGTGTGAGAGGCATGGCCTCGCCCTCGGAGTGTTTGGGCTTGGTGCTAACATTACATGTTTGCACCATCCGTGCGGTGGAAATAAATCATGTGTTTGTACGTATCAGAGTGTTGAATATTGCGGGTTAGCAGTACATAAATTAATTCCATTTGGATACTCCCTGCCGTCATACAACCACGTGAGCCACACCAGTGCCGTTGGAGAGAAGACCGGATTCTAATGAGAGCTATACTTTCTCAGCTCTTAAATACTCACAACACTCTATCATGCCGCGTCTCCTGGCAGTCTTCTCTTTTATTCTCTATATTAGATATTTGCGTACACCGTGCAGGGCATTGCGGGGGACTCCGCAGTCTACCTGCCTCCGCTGGGTAGGAGCTACGCACTTTGCAGCACTGACCCCCCTCCAAGCTTCAATGCGAGGCTCTGATTGGATCGAACCAATCCCAACCCCCTAGCCTCAGTCATTAGTTTAGGTAACTCATGCCTAAACCAGTCAGATCGTGGCAATTCCCCACCCCGGAGATTGATTCAGGAGTCGCCCCATCAGACGGGGTGAAGAGTTTTGGCGATAACCCAGAAAGATGACGTATCGGGTTCTGGTGTAAACGAGCTGTCAGTGCGTCTAGGAATATGTCTGCCCGCCTACTCTGGACTTGGCTCTCAGAGAGGATCAGAACCTCTTCTCGAGACTTCATCAGCCTCCGAAACACTGGCCTCCTGCTTGTAGTTCCGAAGCAAGCGGGAAGGTGCTCGGGTATCTTTTCCTTGCTAATTCCATCTACACGGGGTGGTTTGCCAACGTATGCTGAGGAGAGGAGGAGATTGGAAAGGCCCTCAGACAATATTGACTTTGACCCCTAGTCTGACAAAACCCCAACCAGCGCCTGGAAAGATGAAATGTCTCACCATAAGTGACTGGAGAGCTAAGTAACTCTAGAGCTTATGCTCGGGTTGATTCTTTAGCTATTCCCAGTAGGAGATGCCATATACTGACAGCACTCCAGCCCAGGGCACCATCATCCCCCATCTGAACCCCTACAGTGGCCTCCTAACTGCTGACTCTATGTGTACCAAACTGGCCCAGTCCATTTGCATACAGGAGTCTGAGGGAGCCCGATACATCCACACTAATCACATTCCCTTGAATGCCTTTACCTTATGCCAGCATCCCGACCACTATGGCCAACCCACGTAGCCTATCCTGGCCCAATTCATTGACCAAGATTTCCTTTTTTCTCTGGGACTGGATAAATCCATTGAGTTTGAACACCCAGATAGGCAATCCTCCTCTGCGTACTATTTCTAATTTTTTCTGTCACTCCATTTAATGGTGAGGTCTGTTATTCTCAACCAATCCCTTTGTTCTCCAAGTCCCAAGTTATTGATGTGGTCATAAATAGCCTTATATTCATAAGATTCCCATGCACAGATGTCTCAGCCTGATGACTCTTATTTCTATGGGGAAGCTAACCAAACGGTGCCCAGCTAGCTCGTGGAGAGCAAACAAAATGTGGTCTTCTCCAAGCTCATGCTGCTTTGGGAACATTCATGCTCCATGCAGTGTAGACGAGCAGTTTTCTACTTGGATGATTTCATTTCCCCAGGGAATATTTGGAGTCTGGAGACATTTTGTATTGTCATGACTGTTGGGGAGGTGTTAGTGGCATCTAGCAGAGAGAGGCCAAGGATGCTGCTACACGTCTTTCAGTGAAGAGGCATTTTATAATTTGTAGAACACACACACACACAAACTCAATCTCTTGTGCACCTGACGGGCCCCCTTCCTCTATGGAAATTAAGGTAGTCACTTGCTCCAAGAAGCTGCTTCTGGAGGGATAGGGTGAGAACACGACCGACAGTCTTGGGCTCCTGATTTTTAACTTCCCTGGAGAGGAAAAAGACCACACGCGAGTGTGACCTCAAAATCAACGAAAAAAAAAACACTTCATGTTAAATGTACCGCAGCTGAAAAATAAAGGCGTTACGTAAGATAACACGTCTGTGGTCTTTTTGAAGCCGCTATAAGATTTCTGTACGCAACAACTACAGACCCCATTTGAGGTTTTCTGCAAACAAAGCGACTCATAGCTTCTCTCTGGATTTTTCTTTAGGTGCATTTATAGGTTCGAAGAAAAGAAAAGTGTGGCTCGACACAGGCAAGCAGAAATAACATGAAAGGTTGGTGGAGCGGAAGGACAAAGCGGTGGGAATAAGGTAGTTAAGAGCTGGACCGAGCCTCCGACGGAAGGGTGAGATTGTCAGATGTCTCCCTGGTGAGGTCCGGGCGACAGTGAGTGGCAGGAGAGGGAGACATAGCAGCCCAGGGAGGCAGCTGGCATCTTGCAGGAAACGGAAGGGTTTCTGCTGCCCAGGCGACTGCAGGCCTGCCTTCTTGGAAAGCAGCACTTCCAGAAGTTTCTACAAGAAGGCCTGGAGGAGGGGCAGGATTGGAGCTCTCGCTTCCCACAGGGCTTGTGTGGAAGCGACGTCAGTCAGGACAGCAGCTGATCGGCGTGCCGGCACTTTCAGAAATACTCGGCCCTTTGGACCTTTTTTGTTTTTTTCTTTTCGCCGTTTGTATTTCTTCCTTTGTGATATGACAATTTTTGAATTAAATGTTGGAGGTCCTCACTCTCAAGCAATTTAAAAGTTGCCTCCATTGTGTGAAGGCCTCTGGGCTTTTCATCTTTAATCCTCGCACAGCTCGTTGGGACATAATAGGCCCCTATTAAGTGTTGAAGGAAAGAAAGCACGTCGTTACCCATGAACTTCTCATGGGGAATTAATTCAGCACCTTCTATCACATCTCGTAACTGGATTTTGCGGAGGAATTTTTTCAGTGAAGCAAGGACATGGAGCCCACCTGATGGGGGCAGGTCCTTAAGACGACAATCTAGCGGTTGTCACAGATTTTAAACAATGCTCGCAGAGACAAGCTTGGCACTCGTGACTTAGCACTCTCGTTTTGTCTGTTAGCCTCCAAGACATGTTGGAATCTCTCAGCGTGCTGACGTGCAAATATACGCCAAACTTAAAATAAGCCTGGGGTACACGGACAGGTCTGGAAGCTGTCGCTTCTCTCAGAGCAAGTGCCGTAACTCTCGCCACGAGGTAAAATATTTCGTGTCTTCAGACAGCCCCTCACACCCCGAATCAGTGTGTGTAAATTAGAACAACCTTTCAAGGGGACAATTTGGCACAGGTATTAGAAACTTTAAAAGTGCTTTTAGGGGCGCCTAGGTGGCTCGGTTGGTTAAGCGTCTGAACCCTTGATTTCAGCTCAGGTCGTGATCTCACGGTTCATTGAGTTTGAGCCCCATTTGAACAGGTGATTGCTCATCTAGGAATTCAGGCAAGGGAAGAAGGTGTGTGTATGTAAAGGCATATCATCGAAGAATGTCATTGAAGCACTGAAAATTGGGAAGAGACAAAACCAAAGGCCTAGGACATTGGCCGAATTGGTTAAATAAATTATGTACCTTCATTCAGTGTAATGCCAGCTCTTCAGATAAACGAACGCCCTTTTAAGACCATGAAAGGATGTGGGGTACTTTTCATGATACATTCCGTGATGAGGTAGCTTACAAAATGGTATAAAGACATTTCAACTTTGGTGTGAAAACTGGGGAGAACCACGTATGCAGAGACAAGTGATTAATGGTGCTTCTCTCTAGATGACAGGAGAATGCTTCATTTTCATGTTTCGTGCTCTTTTATATTCCACAGTTGTTTGGGTTTTGTTTGTTTTTTTAACATTAACCTGAGTTGATTAGGCAGTTAGAAACAAATTCTTTCCAAACTCAACTTTGCCTCTTTGCTTTTGATTATAAGATTCACAAATGAGAGCAGTCACCTGCCCATTCTAGAGGCCATGAGATTAGGTCCAGAGAGTTTGTACTTTCTCTGGGCACACACGTGAGGCACTTTCTCTAAACTAGGAGACGATCCATCGGTCATAGGATATGCTCCTCTTCAATGTCTCTAGGTAACAAATTACTCTCAAATGTGATTATACCATTTTACCTCTTTTAAACAGTCCCCAAGTTTTCTAGGTATGCTTCCTAGCTTCACAGAACAGCAGGAAAAAAATGCATTTGGGATCCAAAGACGAATCTGGCAAACAAATCTGTCCCGGACATTGTCAGCGCCCCACCCATATCCTCTCATGCTTAACACTTCCGTGTATACCAGCCAACTCCCAACTGCCAGCACCTGCGTTGCTTTTTGCCTGGGAACATTCTCTGGCTTCCAGAGATAGCATTGCTGTCGGGGTAGCAACGGCAACTGGGAGGAGCTGGGGAATTTCCACCCCCTGGGAGCTGTCTCGACCAATGACTGATGGGAGTTGGCATATCAATACCTCAGCTCCCTCGTCCTTCAGGTGGAATAACTCTGAGGTACGTGTTTTATCCAGATTTTTGGCGTGCCCAGAAGAATTAAGCCCCGGTTGCCCACAGATAATCTGCACGATACCAAACCCTATATTCAATGACTCTCTGTCTCACTTCCCCTTCTCCCCCACCAGTGTCCTGGGACCACTTTCCAAATAAATTACTTGTGCTCACACCCTTGGCTCAGAGTTGGCTTCTGGAGGAACCTTAACTGGACTCCAAATAGCTCTCATAAGGATGCACTCAGATGGTCATAGGTGTGGGGGAAATTGTCATCAGTTGTAGAATTTGTCCATAACCACACCACAAAGAAAAAGAAAAGAAAAGAGTTTGCATATCATTCAGAGACAAGATACAATAAACACTTTGCCGTTTGGTTCTTGGAGAAGATTAGACAACAAATACATAAATAAAATGTTAGTAGCTGCAACAGCGGGAGACTTTCCTTTGAAAGCCACGCCTTTAGCTTCTATTCTAAAATTTTTCAAGTGCACTGAAGAGAAATGCTTGTAAGACTTTTGGGTTGCTTTGCAGAGCTTGAGATCATTGGTGTCAGACCTTCGAGTTTTTATAGTTGAAAGTCTGAAGTTAAAATTAGAAGAAAAGAAGAAAAAGAGAAAGAACTACCTTCAAGTGCAAAAAGGCAATGATTTGCAATGTTTTTATTTATTTATTTTTGAGAGAAAGAGAGAGAGAGAGAGAACAAGCAGGGGAGGGGCAGAGAGGGAGAGAGAGGATCCAAAGTGGGCTCTGTGGTGATAGCACAGAGCCCAATGCAAGAAAAGTGGAGTGCAAAAAGGAAGCTGTCGAATGGCGGACCCAGAATATCATGTATATAATGTTGAAAGCATTAAAAATAGGATTATATATTGTTTGCAGATCCCTACACGTGTTATAAAAGCATAAAGCGAGCATGGGAATGATAAACAGGTTAAGATTTGACAAAGATTTTTGTAGGTGCATGGACATTGTTTAGAATATTCTCTCTACTTTTTTTTCTGCATACCTGAAACACTTCATACCAAGAGAAAAACGAAAAAAGATTAAGTTTTTTTTTGTGGCCTTTGTAGTTTTGCCATTTTTTGGAAACAAAATGGTGCGATTGAGTGATGGCATTTGGATTTTTTTCCTACGGCGGAATTTCAGTTTGAATTTTGCACTTTGCGGCTCCAATTTTGAATTTTCTGACTCTAAGTTCCAATTCCAAAGTTGTGTGTGCGCTGCGTGATTGTACTCGCTTAAGAAACTTAATTATTTCCTTTCCCCTCCCAAGCTTTTGGCCCAAGGAAGGAAGCTCCTCCAGCAAGATGTCTAGAAGTACGTGGTAGTATGGGGTAAGTCCAAGCTGTCGGTCTGAAGCATCAAACATAAAACACAGCCATGGGGCACTTGGGTGGCTCAGTTGGTTGAGCTTCCGGCTCTTGATCTCGGCTCAGGTCATGAGCTCATGATTCATGGGATCAAGCCCTGCATCGGGCTCTGCTCTCACAGTGTGGAGCCTGCTTGGGATTCTCTCTCTCTGCCCTTCCCCTGCTCAAGCTTTCGCTCTCTCTCTCTCTCTCAAAGCAAAACAAAACAAAACAACACAGCCATATCTTAGGACTGATCGGTTGTTGGGCTCTAAGCGAGAGAGACAGAGAATTGCTGCTTTTAAAGACTTCCGTTCTGGAATTTTGTACGTTTGAGTGTGCATGCAATTCCTGTCAAAACACGGCTATCTGTGACATTCCACGTTTCTGGGCAAAAAAGCAACAGAATGAAGAGCCAGTGAATTCGTTATTAGTTACCTGATGAGGTTAGGAGGCAGATTGCACCGGCAATGAATCAGCATAAGCTCGCCCAGTCTTTCCTGGACAACCTGGCTTCCAGATTTCTCCACACTCCATCTGTGCTCCGGGTGAGAACAGCCTGGGGCAAAAGCGAGAAGAAAGCAGTTCGTGTTCAGCGCTCCTTCTTCAAGCACTTCCGGGTCAGGCCGACCTCAAGCTGGCAAGCCCTTTTAGAAATAGAGAATACGTTCACACGGTTTAAAATGCAGTAAGTACCAAAGGGCTTACAATGATAAATCTCCCTCTTACCTGCCTCCTCCGGGCACCCAGTTCCCCAACCTGGAGGCAGCCAACACTGGCAGAATGTTTTATGCACCATTCCAATCATACTTCAGGGCTATCCAAACAAACATGTGGGTACGTATTTTTTAAAAAACTCACCTAAAATGCACATAGTTCTACGCCTCACGCTTTCCATGGAACATGTATCTTGGTTATTGCATCATACCTGTGTATATTCAAATGTTCTCACTTGTAAAATAACGCGACAATATTCTACTGTATGGATGCACCGTAACTTATTGAAATAGTTCTCTCTTAATGGTCATACAAGTTCCTTAAAATATTTGGCTATTACGAGTCCTACTGCAACGAATGAGCTCCACATACACTGGTATTTGTAGAATAAATTTCTGAAAGTAGGGGCGCCCGGGTGCTTCAGTCGGTTGAATGATCGGCTTCAGCTCAGGTCAGGGTCTCACCGTTCATGGGTTCGAGCCCCGCGTCGGGCTCGGTGCTCATAGCTCATAGCCTGGAGCCTGCTTCGGATTCTGTGTCTCCCTCTCTCTCTGCTCGCCCCCCTGCTCATGTGCTGTCTCTCTCTCAGAAAATAATATAAAACGTTAAAAAAAAAGAAATTTGTGACAGGATTCTTGAGCCAAAAGGTATGCGTATTCATAATTAGGACTGAAATGGGTAACTTGCTCTCCCTACAAGTGGTACCTAGACGATATGTAATGAGTGGGCGAGACCGTGTTCCCATAACATTTATTTTGCTTCTTTCTCCAAATTCTTACCAATAATCTGCTGTTAAATTTATTATCTTATCTTATTTATTTTATTTTATTTTATTTTATTTTATTTTAGAGAGAACACGTGAGTGGGAGAAGGGGGCAGAGGGTGAGAGAGAATCCTAGGCACACTCCACGCTCAGCATGGAGCCCGACGCGAGGCTCGAGCCCGTGACCTTGGGATCACGACCTGAGCTGAAATCAAGAGGTGGCCACTCAACTGAGCCACCCAAGCTCCCCAAATTTATCTTTACGTTTGCTGAATTAATATATGAGAAATGGTATCTCAATGTGCATTTAATTTGCCTTTCTCTTACTGCCTTTTCACCTGTTACAAGTTTTTTTTGACACGGGCCATTTGTTTTTTTAGGTATCAGAAACTTGAAAAAATCCTGTTGGTATAACACATCCAGATTGGGGATAAATTGCAATGTGCTTTTTACTATGCCACTTTTTACGATGCTATGCTTTACTATGCTCTACTTTTTTCATTGCTGAGGATCCTGTAAAGGGAAGGAAGATTGCCAAGGCAGAACGGGGACGATAATAGCAAAACAACGGGAGCGCATACCAGGGAAGCGGGCAGGAAGCAGACAGAAGCTTTAGTGGCGCTGTGGGCACCGTTACTGTGGGCTGCGCCGACTCCGTGGTCGCTTTCCATTTGCTAATTTCTACAACGCCTGTTGAAGGTGGGGGTGAGTTTATAATGTAGTATGTCACAGGGCTGGTCCCCCTTTATTAATCTGTTTGTTTTTCCAAAACCTTTCCTGGCTATTGTCTCTCTTCTTTCGTTTTCCATGACACTTTTCGCTCTTCTATTAGCACATATTGACATTTTTATCGAGGGAGTTTTGTATTTTGGACCGAATCCAGGGCGACCTGACATCTTCAGCTGGACAATGATGCGACAATGATTTATTGTGCATCTATTATGTTCTATTATGCGCATCTGCCGTGTTCTGAGTGCGGGGATAGAACAGTGGACAAAACGGAACGAAAATACTGCCCCATGGGACCTTACATTTTACGTGGGGAAATAGACAAGCAACAAGAAGAAGGAGATACAATAGAGAGTATATTAATGTTAGATGGTGACAGGTGCTAAGGAGAAAATTAAAGGCGAGACGAGTTGGTGGCAGTACGGGGAAGCGTGCTGTAATTTTAGGAAAAGTGGCCAGAGACGGCGTCAGTGCGAAGGTGCATTGGAGAAAGGCCTGAAGAATTGAGGGAGCAAGCCATGTGGATATTTGGGAAGAGCATTCCTGGCGGAGGGAACAGCCGGTACAAGGGTCTGAAGCCCTAGCATCTCTGCAGGGTTCGGGGAAAAACAACGAGCAGACCAAACCAGGATAAACACGTCGAGACGATGCAGCAAGGGAATGAGCCCGCAGCAAGCAGGGACCGGGAGCCGTTCTAAGGACTCTGGGGCTCATGAGAAACCCGAGCTCAAAGGGACCTGGGAAAGTTCACAGCTTTCCAGCCTCTGTGTTACAGAGAGCCATGCTGGAAGCCCAACGGAATGAGTGTTGGACAATTTTCGGCGTCTGCCCTGAAAACTAGCCCAAGTCTGTGTGGTGGTGGTGGTGGGGGGGTGTTGAACATGCAACGGCCACTTGAAATCCAACTTTGTCATTGTTAGGTACAGATAGCCTACAGAAGAAGCGCGAGGTGACCAGGAAAATTATTTGCACGCGATGCAGATAACCACGTGTGACCAGGAGCAAACTATGACCCATGAGTTGGGGAAGGAGTGAGGACGATAGGGAGATGAGTCCATTCATCAGATAGGGGTCAGTGGGTCTAGTGGCCAATGTGACTACAGATGCAAGTGTCTCAAATTGATCTTTGCATCATCACGTATTGATCACTGTAGGGGGTATGTGCCATCGATCGTCGTGGCTACCCAGCCTCTTTGGCAAAGCCTTTCTATACTCGGGCAAACACACGAGTTATGAGTTCTCACTCACTGACCCAGAGGTTTCCTGGGATGTGGGATTTTAATTGCTGAAACCGGGGAACTTTGCCATTAGTCGGTCACCCCAGGTTTTACCTCTCAGATGTAGAATCAGAGCTCAACCCCCCCAGGGCTCTTTGGGGGCTAGGATGTGGCCTGTCACCGAGACTCGGCCCTTTAGAATTAAAAAAACCACCCAAGACCTAGAATCGGAGCTGAGCTAGGAAGGAAACAGGCTTGCAGTGAGCTTCCTTCGCACTGGCAGGGATGACAGTCCGGTCGGCTGCCTTTCAGGGGCGGGCGCAGTGGCTGTGAGCTTGAGTTCCTGATGCAGAAGAGCGCGAGTCTGGAACGCGATCATCTGCAATCAAGCTGAAGTCTGGGCTTGGTAGTGGTAACAGCACAGCAGCGGTGGTGTCCCCCCCTCCACCCTCCCCCAAATCAGGCTAATTTGCAGCATGGTTTTGGCATTTTTCCTGGAAGCTACGCCTTGGGTTTGTTTTTGCAGCCCTTCCATGATTCCGGAGCTACTGAATATCTTTCAATAAACCCTTTCCTGCTTAAACTCACCAGAGAATGGATTCCAGCGTTTGCCAGACAGAATCCTGACCAATAAAATAAAACTTGAGTACTTCATATATGGGATGATGGCTATAGCTCCTTTTGAGCGTATCCTTTTTTCACTAAGATGTAGATATTCCGAGGGAGAGGCGAGACAAACCGCCTAAGGGAGATTCTGCTATAATTTCATATTCCGAATATATATTTATCAAATTTCTGGCACTCTAGTGCTGATTACTCATTCTTCTTTTGTTCTTTTTTTGGCTTCTTCATACCAAAAAAAACCCAAAAAAAACCAAACCAACCCAGGACTCCACTGGGTTTGCTAAGCAAATATGTATATGCTGCTATGACACCGGGTGAAAAAACGTGGTTAATGTGTAAGCCGTGTGTTTATTTCCATTGCTCTATTCTTTCCCACTTTTGATGTATTTAGCTTTTTGCACGGTATCACTTGAAAAGTTTTTTACGGGGGAGGGGTTCACTTGCCTAAATTGCAAGCCACATCTTGCATTTTTTTAAAAAAAAAACAAGCTTTTTATTTTGGAAGAGTTTTTGATTTATGCAGAAGTTGTGAAGACAGCACAGAGAGTTTCCACACACCCTTCACCCAGCTTCCCTTAACATTCACGTCTTACACAATCATGGCATTGCTCTTAATTTCCCCTGACGCCTAAATCACCCAGAAGTGCTGGATCTGGAAACGTCACATGCTATCGGTACCTTAACAGCAGGTCGTCATAAATAAACAGACGGCATTTGGGCTTTACCAATGGCTTTTAAAATTCTTTTCACTCTCTCTCGCGATATATTTTGACACGGAAACCTGTGCTGCCAGAGGACTTTGCTCCATGTAGACTTCATTCTGGCCTTGCCCAGTGTCCAGATTAGCACAGATGTCCTTGACGGGTGTGTGAAGATCACAGGTAGAACTTGAGGAGCCCCCCAAGGGTAGAGTTTGTTTGAGGCAGCCCAGTAGGAAGTCAGCTCAGCGTGTCAACATCTAGTTTACCCACACTGGGGAAAACAGGACTGGCCACAAATGCAAGATGTTCAATCCACCCGGACTCACAGTACGTCATGGAACCGAGCTCCTCCAGCATTACTGCGCGCATGAGAGGCTCTTCTTTGGGATTCAGTGGGTCTCGGGCGGAGGCTGCGATTCTGCGTTTCTAATGCGTCCCAGTGATGCTCATGCTACTGGTCCGCAGACCACACGTTGAGTAGCAAGGCTGATTGGTCATGATGCAGCTGTTAGAGACAGCATTAAAGGAGCCATATTTGTCATGGGTGGCGTTAACCTCGAGACCAGAATCAAATGGATTGGAAGTGGCTTTGTTTCTCTCGTAACATGGATTTGCACCATAGGCTTATATAATTCTCTTCACACACAGACAGTCTCTGAAAACAGTTAAATGCTGTAAAAAATGTAATAGACTTGGGTGATCAGTTATGACCATTTAAGTTCAGACTCTAAGTTCCTGCAGAAGAAGAAAACAAAGATTTTTTTTTTAAAGTTTATTTATTTTGAGAGAGAGAGAGAGAGAAAGTACAAGCAGGGTAGAGGCAGAGATAGAGAGGGAGAGAGACAGTCTCAAGCAGGCCCCTTGCTGTCAGCACAGAGCACAACGTGGGGCTCGAACTCACGAACCTTGAGATCATGACCTGAGCCAAAATCAAGACTTGGATGCCTAACCGACTGAGCCACACAGGTGCTGCAGAGGAAAATAAAGATTTAAGGAGACCCAAGACCATGGGACTTGAGGGATGTTGGAAGCTTTTATGGGTTTGTTGAAAGTCAAAGTTGAAAATATCTCCACTGTCACATGCCACATTAAGGATAAAACATGGAACAGAAAGAATTATTTTGTATTAGGAACCCAATTTAACATTTCATAGGAGACTTTCATTGTAGTTTGATAATGCTAGGTGGACATCTACTAGAGGAATCCAAGACCCCGTGACAGTAGAGAAGATAAGGAAAAAAGGATATTTGTGGAGATATTTATAAATCGAATCAGTTCTCAGTGCGGTTGAAAGAATTGATCTTCCTTAGGATTTCTGAGCCAGGTTGAAAGTTCAACTAAGAACAGTTGAGATTTGAAATAGAAACTGCTACCCATAATATAGAAATGTGATTTAAGTTTAGGAATGGAAGAACAATTTTATGTCAGAACTACTATAAATATTTTTGTGTCGATGTGCAATTTATTCTAAAGGACCAAATTTTAAAAATCAGATGCTACATCTCTATTTTCTGTAAGCTATTAAATAACAAATCATGGGACCTGGAATCCACGTGGCAAAACAAATCGAATGCCGCAAAACATGCTGAAGGTTACAATTCATCAAAATTCATACCTGTGGAGTCCCTCTCCTACCTGGGAGAAGGAGCACATTTTCTATCAACTCCTTGAAGAGAAAGTTGAGAGAGTTGAGAGGTGAATGTGTGCCTGCGGGTAACTTTAGTGTCATAATCATCGCATCGGACAATCGTGGAGGAGTCTGTGTGGATTTACGTCAGCCGGAGAAATCAGTGGGCTTCTGGCCATGGGATGCAAGTGAGGGAGACCCCCTGAGGGATTCCCAGTTCTGCTGGGGCCACCTCTGGGCAGTGTGGCCTTACAGGAAAGGTCTTACAGGCCTTACGTGACTTACAGGAAAAGACCTGTCAGTGTTCCCCCTCGATGTTAAAAGTCCACAGTGGGTTTCTCTCTCTGAGTAGGACATACCCCAGATTCTAGTCTTCTCGAGAATTAAACTGATGACTAATAATAATAAGAAGAAGAAAATTCAGTATAGCACTATATGCGTTATAGGTACATAGTATTGTATGTATTGGTTTGCTATTGCTGCATAAGAGCAAACTCGGAGGCTTTACAAGGCTGCAGTCAAGGTGCTGGCTGGGTTGCATGCTCATCAGAGGCTGGACTGGGGAAGATTCTCTTCCAAGCTCCTCCTGGTTGTTAGAAGAAGTGGTGGTTGGAGGACTGGGCTTCCAGCAACTTGCTGGCTGTTGACGGGAAACTACTCCGAGGTCCTGGAGGCCGCCAGCGGTTCCCTGCCATGTGGTCTTTCCATGGGTTGTTTACAACATGCCGGTGTGCCAGCAGAAAAGTATCTGTCTCCAGTCTGCTAAGATGGAGTCTTCTATAATGTCACCATGGGAGTGACATCCTGTCACCTCTGCCATGTAACAGCCTAAACATGGAAATGACGTCCCATCCCCTTTGCCATATTCTGTTGGCTAGAAACCAATCACAGCTTCTGCTCACACTCGAAAGGAGGGACTCGTACAAGGGCATGACTCACTGGGGGTCACCTTAGGGTGTGTCCGCCACAAATAGTGAGAAATGAAGCAAGATTTGGGGCCCTGCCTTGTGTTGTTTGAGGGCTCTGCTTTGTGCTACATGGTGCTTTTATTTACCTTTGAGTGCCTGGCTCATAGCAGGTGTGTCATGAACTGAGGGACAGAAATCCTTCTGGAATGGACTTCCTTTTGCTCCCCTCTCTGAGAGGTGATGCTGAAGGCAAACAGGAAGGGAGTTAAAGGGAAGAGACTTCCTCTGCTGCCTCCCAAATGAAACCCTGAGACATGACAGTATCTATGAAATACGAAAACTTCAAAATCATAAGTAAAATGCTGCTTCTATCAGCTCAGTGATTGGGGGAATCATCTTATTGGTGTCTGAAGAGTTGTAAAAAAATTACTACTAAATGTGACACATGGTTTTTTGTTTTGTTTTTTTTTTTTTTTGCCAGCCTCAGTCAAGAATTCACCCAATGAATATGGTGTTATTCGTTTGGTATATTTGTACCATCTTTCAAAATCTGTTCACGAGTGTGGCTTTTATTAATATTTATTTATTTATTTGTTTATTTAACGTTCATTCATTTTTTGAGAGACAGAGACAGAGTATGAGCGGGGGAGGGGCAGAGAGAGAGAGGGAGACCCGGAATCCGAAGCAGGCTCCAGGCTCTGAGCTGTCAGCGCAGAGCCCAACGCAGGTCTCGAACCCACGAACCGTGAGATCGTGATCTGAGCTGAAGTCAGATGCTCAACCGACCGAGCCACCCAAGCGCCCCCATCAGTGTCGCTTTCAGATGCCACCATGGCCAGGGCCTGTCAAAAGACACTGAGCTTAGGGGCACCTGGGTGGCTCAGTCGGTCAAGCATACAGCTCTTGACTTGGGCTCAAGTCGTGGTCTCATGGTTTGTGGGTTTAAGCCCCACATCTGGCTCTGTGCTGGCAGCATGGAGCCTGCTTGGGATTCTTTCTCTCCCCCCACCCCTACCCTCTCTGCCCCTCCCCCATGCGCACACTCTGTCTCTCTCTCTCAAAATAAATAAACTTAAAAAAAAAAGACACTGAGCTTAGAATTTGCTAGTTGGCTTGGCATCTTGAGCTGAATCCATGTATTTTCAGCCCAACGAACATTCACTGGGCCCGATGTCCCAGACACGGAACTGAAGACACGCAGGCCGGGGTGGGGGTGGGGGATGGGGGCTGTTGAGTTGCCTTCTCGACCTCCCGGGCATGACGGTGCTGTCCCCAGTAACGATTCCATGCCTGGCACATGATTGATCCTGTCTCCACTGCGTCTTCAGGGAAGACCTTTTCCTTTTGGCTCTTGCCGGTCGAATGTGATTAGAGAGTCAACGATGGGAATTTAAGAGAGTTTTCTTCTTAAAAAAACACAGTAGGCGAGAAAAATATTTGGTCAGCTTTTCAAAGTGGAAACAACTGGGGGGGGGGTGGGAACGCTGCGGCAGGTATTTCCCTTGGTTTTTTTTTTTTTTTTTTTTTAAAGTTCAGACTGCATATGTTCTTTAGAAGTAGAACCGGAAAGGAAATGTGGACAGAAACGCTTTGTCTAGGGTGTAGCACGTGAATGCGAGAGAGTGACACAGGCTGTCTGCAGGCTCACGGCCACCCTTCCGAAATATCTCGGGGGCGTTTAGTAGCTGGCAAGGTCCGCACTGGGCTTGTCTCCTCACCGTCCCGGTGTGCTCTGCTAGATTTTTCTTCGGCAAATATTCACTCCCCTTCTTCTCTCCTCCTCACCCTCCCCCGCCCCGCCATCACCTGCACAGGAGTTGATTTCTCTGTCCCATCGGGCTCGGCTATGCGACCGGCTGGGGCCAATAGGATGAGGGCAGAAGAGACGATGTGTCAGTTGTGAGGCTAGGCCTTAGGGAGATTAGCCCCTTGGGAGCTTCTGACTTCTGCCAAGAGAGTGCTAAGCCCGGCTGGTTCCCGCTGCTCCAGCCCGAGCCCCAGGACGAGATGTGTGGAGTGCGTCTGGACTCAACCTCCCATGTGAGAGAACTGGTGGCTGTTGCGTGCCCCTGGCATTTGGTGCGGGCGCATTTCACGCCTGTGATACACCCGACGGTGGCAGGACCTCAGAAATCAGAGGGCGACTGCGTTCGTCCACCCCAGCCCTTCTCAGACTCGAGCCCGTGTCAGAGCCACCTGGAGGGCTTGTGGCTCGGCTTCCTGGGCCCGCTCCCAGAGCGCCTGAGTCAGTTGGTCTGGTTTGGAGCCCCGGAGTCTGCATTTGTAGCAAGCTTGTCGGGCGCTGCCGTGCCGCTGGTCCAGGGACCCATTTTGGGAACCACTGACGGAAAGCCCCGATCACGAATGGGAGCAACCGTGTTTGACACGTTGTGCCACACAAATAGAAAAGGTTGAGTTCTGCGGATGTCGCCCTTTTTGATGTGATCTAAGCTGGGAACAGGCTCCGTTACCCAGAAAGTAGGCTGCAAAGAGAGAAAGCAGGTGGTACCGGTGGTGGGGGTGGGGCGAGGGCAGCTTGTCTTAAAAATGGATTTTGATCCCTGGGGGAATGGAAGACAAGGCTCCGAAGATATCTGTGGGGAGTAGGCACCTGGGTGGCTTCGTCAGCTAAGTGTCCGATTCTGGCTCAGATCGTGATCTCACGGTTCATGGGTTCGAGCACTGCGTCGGGCTCTGTGCTGGCAGCTCGGAGCCTGGAGCCTGCTTCGGATTCTGTTTCTCCTTCTCTCTCTGCCCCTCCCCTGCTCACTCTCTGTCTCTCTCTCTCTCTCTCTCTCTCCAAGGTGACTAAATGGTAAAAAAAAAAAAAAAATTAATAAAAAAAAATCTGTGGGGAGTAGCCTGGATAGTCGTAGGCTTTAAGAGGCCAGATGGGGGGTAGTGGCTCATCAGCTAACATTTTGGTCTTGTTAATAAACATTTATGTGTCTTCTATCCTGGTCTGGAGACATGGAAGATGGGACTGGAACACTTGAGTTTATTGGAACACTTTAAAAATGTACGATAAAGACCATGAATGTAGGCATCTTTACATCAGGATGAAAAACGAACAACTTAAGGAATCATCTGGAAGTTTTCAAACATCTGCAGACTTGGCCTCACGTTGATTTTGCCTGAATACAATAAGTGTGTAATTTGGAAATGGGAAGAGACAAGTCTAAAACATTAACTGTTGGATCGTCTTGCACATTCTGCTCGCAGTGTAGATGAGGTCCCAGTGGCCTGATGCTGACGTATTTATTGATACAATGAGAGGCAGGAAGCTGATCACAGCTCGGCCAGGCACAATTCCCAGGAAAAAGAGTAATGAAATCAGATCACTTATTTGTAAAATGCATCCAGCTTTGAATTACATGGATTCCCCTGAGAGCCCAAATTGGTTATACAATGGAGGACGGTTTATAGAAGTCGCTTGGTGGGTGATGGGTAGACAATCTGATTTTGAATTAATATTATCCTTATTCATATTTACCGATAATCTTTTTTGAAGTCACTCATTGATGACCCAACTGCAATCCTCACCCCTCTGAACTCTGGCACACTGTCTCTCAAACTTTGCCGCATGTTCGAATCAAACTGGGGAATTTTGTGCGTCGGGAAGTCCAAGCCATACCCCAGACCAAGTTCACCAGAATCTGGGGACAGAAGTCAGGCATTAGCCTTGTCTGGGAACCGGTGCACACTTTGCTATTCAAAGTGGTGCCTGACCCAACAGTATTGTCACCTCCTTGGAGTTCCTTCGATACGCAGAGTTTCAGGCTCCACCCCAGACTTACTAAATCAGAATCTACTTTTTAACAAGCCCCCTTGCCCCACCCAGATGATTTGCTTGCACTTTAAAGGGCGGATAAAAGTCACAAAGGACAGCACCAGGCTTCCGTCCACCATTGGCCCCAGCTGCAGGGACCCTTTCCCGACCAAGCCAGGTAGGTCTTTCCGCCCTCCCCACCCCCCCACAAGCAGAGCGCTGATCCCCCCGCCGGTCACGACAAGTGCAGCACGTCTCTTCCACCTTTGCTACTGAGCAAAGATCAGCATTGTTCAAAGGGAGGAAAAGAAAGAGGGAAGGAAGAAGGAGAAGCAAAGAGAATGAGAGAAGCTGTCACCAGCACGGATTTCTTATTTTAACCAGAAACGTCCCACACTGAGTCTTGGCCGGCGCAAATTAAAGGAAAGCTCCAGTTCCTTTCACCAATGACCAGGAGAAAAGTAGCTTAAGGGTATGCACCACGTCAAGGTCTCAAGGATAGTGGTTGTGATGCCTTTATCCCAGGGGTCAGGAAATTTCTCTGTGAAAAGCCAGATTGGTAAATATTTTTGGCTTTAGGGCTATATCGGCTCTGCTGCAACTATTCAACTCTGCCACCAGAGTGTGAAAGACGCCCTAGACGATATGTAAATGAGTGGGCAAGACTGTGTTCCCATAACATTTATTTTCTTTTTTTTTTTAAATTTTTTTTAACGTTTATTTATTTTTGAGACAGAGAGAGACAGAGCATGAACAGGGGAGGGTCAGAGAGAGAGGGAGACACAGAATCGGAAGCAGGCTCCAGGCTCTGAGCCATCAGCACAGAGCCCGATGCGGGGCTTGAACTCACGGACCGTGAGATCGCGACCTGAGCCGAAGTCGGCCGCTTAACCGACTGGGCCACCCAGGCGCCCTGATAACATTTATTTTCAAAAACAGGCAGCTCTTTCAGTTAGGGGTATAAACCGTGAAGCATTGAGGTGGTCGTTGTACAACAGTGTGAATGTACTAAGTGCCACTGAATTGTTACTTCATTTTTTTTTAAGTTTATTTATTTATTTTTTGAGAGAGACAGAGACAGCGTGGGGGGCAGGGCGCAGAGAGAGCGCAACCCCAGCACCGGCAGCGCGAAGCCCTGCGTGGGGCTTGAACTCGTGAACCACGAGATCATGACCTGAGCTGAAGCCGAGAGTTGGACGCTTAACCCAGTGAGCCACCCGGGCGCCCCGAATTGTTGGTTTAAAATGTAAAATTTTAAAATATAAAATGGTTCATCTTATAGTATGTGAATTTTGAATTATACCGCAATAAGAACGTTAAAGGGGAGCCTGGGTGGTTCAACTGGTTACGTGTCTGACTCTTGATTTCAGCTCAGGTCACGATCTCACGGTTCATGAGATTGAGCCCCATGTCGGGCTCAGTGTCACAAACCGACTTCCTATTGTTCCCAAAGAGCCCTAATTAAATTACTGTTTTTTCTCCAGGGAGTGTTAGTTTGCAAGCTAAGGTCAGTGTTGCTGCCTGCCCTGCCCTGAGCACAGTGAGTGATCCGAGAATTTTCCTACATAATGGTGATGCATCTGCCGAAATAAAAGATAGTAGACCCAGATTTCAGGGTCTTCCCTGCTAATTCTACCTCTGTGGTCTTTGTGTATCATTTAACACCGAGCCTGGTGTTTTTTGTCTCTAAAGAGCGCCCAGTCCTCTTACGTATTTCTTTGGTTGGTACCTGAGTGAAATGAGTTAACGTATGTGTGACACTTGTATAGATGGTAAAACTTTTTATTAACTATCAACTAAAGGAGGCTTAAGAGTCCCAGAAGAGCAGTTTATGGCTTTATATTATAACTATATTTTGAATGTCGTAATAATAGAAATATTTCTCATACTTGAGAGAAGTGTCATTCTCCTTGTATTAGTTAGAGACCACTCAGAGCACAGATGAACTACCTCAGCTGGCCCCTTGACCAACCCACCAGCCCCATGGGTGATCCTAAAACAAGGTCTACAGAAGAGTGGCCCGGCTGAGCCCTTCTCAAAACGCTGAACTATAGAATCGTGCACAAATAAAATAGTTATTTTTGTTTGAAGATGCTAAGTTTTGGGGTAATTATGTAACATAGATGGACTGAAAAATCTCCCAAGAAATTCTATATTCCTAGCAAAGAATAGAAGAATGAAGGGTTTTGTGAGATGTTTCCAAGAACTGGGGAAGAAAATGGCTTACGTCGCGTTCTATCACATTCTACTGGCCGGGACTTAGTCTTATGGCCCCCTTCAACTGCAAGGCAGGCTGGGAAATGTAGTGGTCCTGTGTTCCCAGGAAGACAATACAGCACATTATCTGCCATAGCTGTTCGTAGCTTTTTCTCTCATTTTCCTTTTGGTGGATGGAACATGATCTTTGTTCTCTTCCTGTAAGTGGTGGAATCACAATCTCATTTCTTAACTGGTGTATCTTGTCATATTCGTTTCAAAACCTCATCAGGTTGGTGTCAAAAACTCTCCCCGACCCCCAAATCAGACCTGATGTTTTAACAATTCTGGCAAGTCAGACCTGGAATTTCCCAATGCTGGTATCAGGAAATACAAAGAAATACAAAGTATAGAATTCCTCTCCACTTAAAACCAAAGATGTTGTCTTTTTTAAAAGAAATGCTTATTTATTATTTTATTTTGCGAGAGAGAAAGAGTGAGCTCGAGCCGGGGAGGGAGAAAGAAAGAGGGAGAGAGAGAATCCCAAGCAGGCTCTGTGCTGTCAGCACGGAGCCCGATGTGGGGCCCGAACTCACAAACCGTGAGATCACCACCTGAGCTGAAATCAAGATTTGGACGCTTAACTGACTGAGCCACCCAGGTGCCCCAAAGATGCTGTCTTAATAGGTATTACACTACAAGTTTCCCCATCAACTTTGTGCCCACCTTCCTGACAACCTTAAGATAGTATATCTTAGTTCTTGTGGTCAGAGAAGATTTTATTTTGTTTGTGACAATAACATTACATACAGTTATATTTATAGTCAACTATTTTTTCATTTTTAATTCAGACAAAACAATGAATAAGAAACACTACTGAAAAGCTTAAGTTGGGGCTTAAGTCAGTTAAGCCTCTGACTCTTGGTTTCAGCTCAGGTCATGATCTCATGGTTATGGTTCGTGAGTTCGAGCCCCGCATCGGGCTCCATGCTAACAGTATGGAGCCAGCTCAGGAGTCTCTCTCTCTCTCTCTCTCTCTCTCTCTCTCTGTCTCCGCCTCTCTCTCTCTGTCTCAAAATAAATGAATAAACGTAAATAAAAAGCTTAAGTCAGCATATTGAAGAGAAACATTTTAAAAGAGGCCAGTTTAAGATTCAAATTGCAGGCTGGCTTCCAGCGGTTTGAAGTTCCAAAGTGGGAAACTGAGAGCCCTCATGCTCTCACATGTCACACTTTCTGTAACATTATTGAAATTTTCTACTGCATTAAAATAATAATAGAAAAAGTAAATCCTTCTCCTGATACAGGATCCCTCCCCATCTTGTTCCCACGGCACGGTCAGTGGCGCAAGGTTGAGGAGAACAGGGGAGGAAAACAAAAATCTGTAGACACACAGAAAATGGCTAATATTAGCATCTTCTGCGCACAGTTTGCTTCAAAGAACAACATGCATTAAAAAGGAAGGATGAAAGTGATTTCTACTAGAAAGTGATTGTATTTTAGTTTGTTTAGAACAGAGAGGTGCTGCTTAGAAGAGGAGATTTAAAAGGAAAAATGTGGTAAAATTATAGAAAGACTAAGCTGAAAAGGAATTTTCTGAGGTTTAGCCAATTCCCTTAATTCAATTCACTCAATTGAATTGGTTCCATTCCATTCAATAAAATCAATAAACATTCGCCCCGCATCTATAGTGTATCAGCCTTGGGGATGTAATGACCAGTAAGATCCAGTCTGCCATCACATATCTCAGTCCTTGTGTGAAGAAACTTAACCTGGAGATCTGAAGTGACCTATGTAGGTCCTATAACTCATTGGCAGGAAAAGCAGGGCTGACATTCCTGCCTCGTGACTCCTGATTCGGCAATGGGCGTGCCACACAGGCTATGGCTTCCCTATGCCAAATCAGAGATCACACCAGAGAACTCACCCAACTATTCGTATGCTTCGTCTATGCAATGCTGAAAAGAAACCAGCAAAATGAGGTACTAAATATAAGAGGTAAGATTTTATCGTTTACTTTTTTTAAAGTGTATTTATTTATTTTGAGAGAGATGAAGACAGCACAAGTAGGGGAGGGGCAGAGGAAGAGGGAGAGAGAGAATCCCAGGCAGGGCTCCATGCTGCCGGCGCAGAGCCCGATGTGAGGCTCAAACCCAGGAAGCCACGAGACCATGACCTGAACCGAAACCAAGAGCTGGACGCTTAACCGGCTTGAGCCATCCAGGTGCCCCGAGAGGTGAGATTTCATAAGAAGGGAGAGGGGAGAAGGACAAAAGGAATAACAATCCCTTAGAAAATATAGGTAATTTAGACATTGGAGTCAATTACATCTGATGATCATTGAATTTCCTGGTTTGGAGGAATTGCGGGTCTCAGCAATAGTTATAGTAATAATAACAGTAGCCAAGATATGAGTAGGTAATACTTTTTGAGTGCTTACTATGTACCGTTGACTAGTTTAAGGGGCATATCTGAAATAACTCCGTTAAGTCGAAAAAGAAAACTACGAGGTAAGTATTATACTTACCTCCATGTAATCATTAGCACTTAGCGCTGTGTAACCAACCTCGCCAAAATTCAGTGGCTTATAATGACAGCCATTTATCATGGCACTTGAGCGTATGGCTCAGCTGGCGGTTCTGCTGGTCTCGGCTGGGCTTGCTCTTTCACCTATAGTCAGCTGCAGGTCACCTGGGCTGTAGATCGAGGATGGCCTCAGCTGGGTTGATTCTGCTACATGTTAACCCCCATCCACATGTCTTTCAGATCCCTTCAGCAGGCCAGCTCGGGCATATTCCCACAGTAGAGGCAGGGGTGCACGAACGATCAACAGGAGAAAAAGAAACACATAAGCAGTTTCGAAGCCTGCTTGCATCCTGCTTGCTTGAAATCAGGGGAAGCATCATGACAAGCATCTACCGCAGAGGTGAAATAACTTGCTCTTTTGATTGGGATATGGGTTCACCTGTGTGTCATAGAGGTCCAAACCAGCAGTGGATTATTACCACTGTGTGTAGTTGTCCAAAGATAGGCAGTCCAGGCTTGTGTGTTTGGTGTGCTCCAGACTTCCGGGTTTCTTTTATCTGGTTTCTCCGCCTTCTTCTCAAGAAGCGTGTTCATTTGCAAGGTCTAAGATTGGTCATCACTTCAACCATGTTCCAAAGTAAAGATGGCTATCAGTGAGGGAAGAAAAGTATGCATTCCCTCCCCCTTACAAGTAGGGGTAGAAATCTCAGGATTTCCACTTCTGGTGATACAAGCTCCGTGATATGGACCAATCCTCCTACAACTAAAAAAGCTATATGGATTATTTTTAAAACCCAAGAAGCATCCAAGAGCCAATAAGATACTGTGGGATTATTGGTCTGATGCTCTAGAGAGGCTGCTAACTCAGAAAAGTTGAGCAAAGCTCTTGGAGCTGCCTGTGTCCTAGGGGGATGCTTAGTTGTCCTTTTGGTGACCCCAAAGGACTAGGAGAACAAAAATCTAAATCTTGTTTAGACAGGGCAGCAAAGGATTGTGCCCTAGAACAAAGGCAAACTGGAGCTAAACTAACCCTTGCCTCATCTGAAACCCGGCTTTGCAAAACTCCGATTTTCCCTCAGAAAATCTCATACCTAAAACTTAGATCAAGGTGATACTAAATCACAAACACTAGCCCCAGGTCCCAACAGAGGCAAGTATAACTAAGAAAATATCACCTTAGTCTTCCAGTTATTCCTACCAATAATACCTCTGGTGTAATATCAAGCACATGACCAAAGTTAACTAGACATGCAAAGAGACAAGACCATATGGGCAAGAACTAACAGAGACAACAGCAGACTACAGTGATTGGACTGATCACATGTAGACTGTAAAACAACAAAGATTCTTATTGTTAAACAACAAAATTTGAAAACAAAACCTTAAGAAATTGACAGAGAACTGAAAGATATAAAAATTGATGTAACAATTTTGTAAAAAAAAGCCAGACAGGAATTCTGGGTTTGAAAAATATGACAATGGAAAATAGCAAGGTTGACAACCGAGAATAAGCCCAAGGATACAGTTCAAAATGAAGCACAACCCAAAGGATGAAACTCAGAAGAGACAGAAGATAGTCATAAAGCTTAATGTATGTTTCATTGGAGTCTCACAAACAGAAGGGAGAGAGAGGCAGGGAGCAAGATTGGAGAGAAGTAATTTTGAAGTGATGAAGGCTGAGAATCTTTGGAGATGATGAAAGACGTCAATACACTGAGGCCCACTGAATCCCAAACAGAGTTTTTAAAAATCCACATATAACATATCTTACTGAGCTTTAGAAAACAGAATTAATAAATCCTACCGCTTTTGTTCTCATTGTCCAGATCATGGTAATGTAGCTACAACTATCTGCAGGAAAAGGTGGAAAATGTTGGTTTTACTCTGTTGTTTATTCAGAGGTACATGCTCTGACAAACACTGAGAGTTTATCACCACGAGAGAGATCAGAAGCATCAACATTGACACTGACATCTTTTCAAGGTCACACAGCTAGTCAGTGGCAGATCAGATGTTTGCTTCAACATGGCCTGGCTCTATAGCCTGTGCCCTCAGTTGCTTGCTCTACAAGCATGAGACTATAGTACAATGCTTGGGTTTGCAACCGTTGACCACAAGTCAACAGAGTGTGTTAATTACGCAAAGGGACTATTAAAGACACATTGGAAACAGGATAACCAGGCCGGGATCATGCTAGTAGAAAACTAGCTCTTCTCAAACATTTCAGTGTTGCTCACATTCATTAAAGAATATGGTGCCCGTGACACAGGGTCTGAAAGTGCACATCAGGCTGCAAATACCCCATCTTTAAGCATCTGATTAATGTTTCTGAGCACAAGGGACAAGGTGTCGTCAGTCTCTTAGTGAGTTAATTCTTTGCATCTCAAAATCAGAGTCCCAAGAACACAAGTAGTAGGAGAAGAGATGAAAAGTTGATTCTTGTCTTTCGGCATCCAAGGTCAGTTTTTCTCAAAAGTGACCTTAGATATATACCAAATAGAGTTATATATTTTTATTTTATTTTATTTTTATTAGTTTTTTTTAATGTTTATTTAATTTTGAGGGAAAGAGCGGGGGTAGGGGCAGAGAGAGAGGGAGACACAGAATCCGAAGCAGGCCCTAGGCTCTGAGCTGTCAGCACAGAGCCCGACACAGGGCTGGAATTCAGGAACTGTGAGATCATGACCTGAGTTGAAGTCGGATGCTTAACTGACTGAGCCACCCAGGCACCCCTAGCATTATATATTTTTTAAAGTAGCTCTAAGCCAGGCGCTTGGCAAACTGCGACCCATGGGCCAAACTCCTCCTGCCTTCTGTTTCTGTTAATAAAGTTTTATTGGTACACAACCACATCGATTCACATACATTTTACCTATGACTGCTTTTGCACTACAGTGGCAGAACTGAGCAGTCGTGACAGAAACCACATGATTTGCAAAGCCAAAAATATTTACTATCTGGACCTTTTCACAAGCAGTTGGCCGATCCCTGCTCTAAGCAAATGACAACTTCATGATTCTAGGCAAAGATAAATTCATCTTCGTCTTCAGCCGCATTATGAAGGAACATCTGGGGTCTTTATCTCCCCTTGGCCTTCTTTTTTTTCACGGGGGAGATTTAAACTTTTTTTTTTTTATTATTGAACTATAGTTGATGCATGTTATATTAGTTTCAGGTGTGGGGGGGGGGAGATTTTGGACTGCGTGAAACCTCCTCATGTTCAGTAAGCCCCCAGAATTGAACTTGACAATTTTGGATATGGATTTTAATAAACAAGCATTTCATAAATTCTTAATTTCTTTTTTCTTACTGGATTAATTTTCTGAATTTAATTTGGTCAAGTAGCTTGATGAGGGTAGGCAAAACAAAGCCATTTTATACAAAGAGAACTCACTGCCCTAAAAGCCCTGCTTGGTACAGGTTTTCCAAAGAAAGGGCGTTTTCTCTACAATGGATGATTGAAAACCAAAGACATGTTTTTCTAAGGTCAGACCATAAGGAATCATAAAATCAAGATTTCTAACATTTATGGATTTGCTCTCATTACTTTTTGGCAATACATGACTTCTTGATTTTTGAAAGAGGGACAAAATGGTGCAGAAAGCTTCTGGAACATGAATAAAATATATATACATATCTTTTATAATTTTAGTGTAAACAAATTCCAAACATATGGATCACATTTCCTTTTAAAAATAAAGGGTTTTAGCATTTAATGGGAAAAGCGATTTGCAAAATATGCTTTGGGTTTTGCCAAAACCGAATCACTCAAAATGTACAATTAACTCTAAACGAAACCAAACTCAACTGTCTTTGCTATAAATGACTAAAAACACATCTCCCATTGTTGTTCATGCCTTTCAGTTCCCAAGTCGAGAAAGGGAAGTCAGAATGCGCTGTGAAACGCACTGTTCTCCGTAAAGTCATGCATCAAAATACAGTTGAACGGGAGAGTGTTTCCCAGGGGAAGATGTGTGACCTTCTCATGTGTAAATCTATTCTGACTAGTTATGATGTTTAGGAGGAATTATAGAGAGGAACTGACGTGCTTCCTGGTAAGGGATCAAGTTGTTAATTTCCACGGGCCATGAAATGCTTATTTGTGCCCTGAGAGCTAGATAATCTGACAAAAGTCTTCTACATTTTAATGACCTTTTATATTTGTAATGAGAGCAGTAGAGTGGTAATAAATGTGCTATTAAAAAATACATTAGGTTTTTTAAGGTTTTTCTCTTAGATCATATTCATTTGCAGAAACAAACACTGCTGTTTTAGAATCAAGGGGGACTGACTAATTGTCGGGGTGAGACACTAGGGGGTGCTTTCTTTTTTCCTTGCGGTTTCCAGCCGTCCTCCTTTGCGGGGATCCAGCTGACTGTGCCGGCAGGTACAACCCCAAACCGGGAGCCCAAGGCTCCTGAGAACTCGCATATCCACCAGTCTCTACTCTGAAAATAATACATGTGCCTCCTTTGAGGAAACATGGATTAGGAATTAGGAATTAGGGCTGGTGTGGCATATGCAGGTGACTCTCATGAGAATTTCAATTTTAAATGGCACTTCTGGTCAGAGAGGATCCATCCGTCTGCCAAGAGTCGAAGAGGGTGATAAAGTTGAGGAGTACCTTATAATGATGCAAATACATTCTCCCTTCTGGACAGAATGGGGAGACCAAAGGGGTGCTCTTGAAATACTGAAACCTAGGAGCGTAATTAGAACAGATTCAAAACCACCATATACACAGAAGAATAAACGAGGAAAATGACAGGAAAAAGAAAGAAGGGAAATCAAGGAACACTCGGCGTAGTGCCCTTCCAGTCATTTTACTGTCCCTCGAAATCTTTCATTTTCCAAAGAGCTATCCAGGAAGGAGAGTAACTTAATATTTTCATATCCATTTCTCCAGCTCTTTGATGCGACAAAAAGGGCATGATAGCAGAAGAAAACCTGTCAATCGGGCATCTCGAAGGTCAGTTTCTGTCATGTTTCAGTAACATATTCTTATTATATTGGCACTTTCCGAATTCACTGTGACTCACAATTTTCCACGCCATACATCCGCTTCCAAATCATTCGTTTCTTACAAACGTCACTAAGTCCATTAAATTTAAGCTTGCTATTTTCAGTTTCCGCCGAAGCTGATCTAAATGCAGACCCTGTGCTGTCGACACAGCAGCAGGCTGCAAAAGCCAATAATCACCACTGTTCCTTGTGAATCAAAAACGCTTTTGCAGTTCAGGAGATTGGTCCCAGCAGTCGGATCATTACTTCTTGAGTTGCCCATTATGTGGTTAAAATTTACATAAATATTAGGTACACTCAGTCCCTTCCCTGTGGCTTTTCCAGAAGGACCACATTCCTGTATATTTATTAGCCACTTTCAAAGCTTCTTGTTGTTACAACTTGCAGAATAGAGAAAGTCGGAAATACAAAGAAGTCTTAGATTTGTACAAATCAGGGCTGTGTTCATATAATCTTATGAAGATTTCATAAGTAAATGGATAACTGAGTTCTAGAAAGCAATTGGGGCAAGAGTAGTCCTGTCCATCTCTCCTTCTGGAAAATATCCATAGGCCACTTCTCGTTCTCTGGTCATTGCACACCTCTTACCCTCTGCCTTGATTTTGAGGGGATACTTCCCCTCCTGATATCGTATCACGCGCGACTCCTTGTCGCCTTCCGTCAGAGCCCTCGGCCCCTCTTACTTCAAACTTCCCTCTTGTTCCCCCTCCCCTCCCCAGCCCGTACCATTTTCCTTTCATCGGGACTTTCCTCCACTTGGGTTACTTTTCCATCTCTGGTGCTCACGGAGGCATCAACGCAAGGTTCACGAAATTGTTTCCATTTCCTCCCGGGTCCACGGGAAGACTGTTGCATGAAGCGGGCCATGAGATGATACACACATGATGTTGCCCTCTTCCAAGCCTCTTGAAAGTCCTGCAGAAACTTTCACCTCCCTTCCATCCTCCCTTCATGGATGGGTCCATTAGAATGCGGCCGGCTTGGGGCGCCTGGGTGGCGCAGTCGGTTAAGCGTCCGACTTCAGCCAGGTCACGATCTCGCGGTCCGTGAGTTCGAGCCCCGCGTCAGGCTCTGGGCTGATGGCTCGGAGCCTGGAGCCTGTTTCCGATTCTGTGTCTCCCTCTCTCTCTGCCCCTCCCCCGTTCGTGCTCTGTCTCTCTCTGTCCCAAAAATAAATAAAAAAAAAAAAAAAAGAAAAAAAAAAAGAACGCGGCCGGCTGGTTCAAGCCTCTGGAGGTCCCCGAAGCTGCAGGGGTTGGCGGAATCGCCAAAGAGAAGGAGCCTGGTTGAGAGACAGCTGCCCGGGACAGCTGTGTGATGGGGGACGTCGGCTCTGCATTTAGCCTACTGCTTCCTGCAGTGCCTGGCACAGAGCAGAAAGGCCCTCAATACATCTCGGCAGATGTCGCCCCTTCCTCAAGAAGACGCCATCACAACTGGGGGACCGTCAGACACCGTAGCCTGGGGTGGGGAGGGGGTTGGTGAAAACTGAAGATGTGGGGGGAATTGGCCACGTGCCCTTCAACGCCATCACCTAGTCTGTTTACTACACAAAGAATGTCTTGTCATCACTCACTCCATAGGGAGTGTAAATAAAGGCAAGTTTACATAAAGCAGTGATGTTGCCTATGTAACCATTTATTCTCTGTGTATCTGTCTTTGCCTGAGCACTGTTCTAGGCACCAGGGGAAAGGAGGTGGCTATGAGAGATCAGGTCCTCATCTTCAAGAGTCTGTTTTCTGAGCCAGGAGCATTATGATATCTCCATGCTGGCCGTGGAGCCTAACGTGGGGCCTAAACTCATGACCCTGGGATCAAGACCTGAGCTGCGGTCAAGAGTGAGACCCTTGACCGACTGAGTCACCCAGGCCCCCCCGATATCTTTTTTGAAAGGCACCTTTCCTTTGTATAAATCATAGGGATATTGAACAGTATGAAGCATCGTGTATCCCTTTTGGGCAAAACATAGAGATCAGGCAAATGGTAGAAGCCACTGGAAATCTAGACACTGTAAATAGGGTATCCGTATCATTGCTCGGATCCTATCTCCCACCATTCATTTGCAAGGACTTTATTATCTGATTACAGAGGTCACACATGACTTATAATTTAATTTCTCCACTTACATTTTTTTTTCCTTCATTTTTTCCTCCTCCTTGAGGATGGGGACTAAGCCTTACATTCAGTTCAACAAATAGTTATTGAACACAATGCTCCATTTAGTTCCCTTGGGGAAAAAAGATTGCAAACTCCTCTAAATTCATTCCATACTTCTTACAAATAATCCCTGTCGAGAACTGGGCTCTCTTTGAAGCATTTACTACTCAAGTCTTTTTTGCCACCAAAGATTTTACTCGTCTCAAATTTCTTTTTTCCGTGTTTTCTTCCATACTTGCTTCCTCAACATTTCAGTCCCTATTTTTGAAAAATTATATCATTCAATTAGTAAATTAAATCAAATGTTGGATGTCCAAGGGAAATTCTCTAAATAAAGGACTTATATGAAGAATTCAATCATTTAATTGTATTTAATATTTATTTTAAAGCAGAACTTTGTAAAAACCAGATTTGATTAAAATAGTGACATGTTTTGGTACGGTCAGTTAAGCGTTCGACTCTTGATTTTGGCTCAGGTCCCGATCTCATGGTTTGTGGGTTTGAGTACTGCATCGGGCTCCGTGCTGATGGTGCAGAGCCTACTTGAGATTCTCTCTCTCTCTCTCTCTCTCTCTCTTTCTCTGTCCCTCCCATGCATGCGTGCTCTCTCTTTCTCAAAATAAACAAATAAACTTAAAAAAAATAGTAACATGTTTACATTCAGTGCCAGTTCATTTCATTTTTTTAGTGTAGAGCTTTTCAGAATGAGGTTTCTGATGTCGACCCCACAACCACTGCTCAACTTGGTCCACTTCTGGTGGAAAGGGAGATTAAACAATGTGACAGAGTAACTCAGGAGAGTGGTCTAGAGCCCTGTAAGGAGGTAGTTTGCACCCATCTAAGGAGGAGTTGGAAAGTGAGAGGGAGGGAGAAGTGGGAAGAAGCTGCCAGAGCAAGAAGGAACTCAGACTCACACGTGATACTTCAGAGAATATAGAAAATAGAGTTGCCTAGATTTGGCCAAGAAACAAACAATCAGAAGTCACCAAAAGAAAATGACGATAACAAAACACAGGATACCCAGTTAAACTTGAATTCCAAATACATCGATTGTGTGGGACATACTTATACCTGTGCCTGTTCATTGTTTATCTGAAAGTCAGATTTAACTGGGACTCTGATTTATCTGGTGACTCTAACTAAAAAGCCACGCAGTGTATAAGTGAAGAAGTGTTTTTAAAATCATTTGTGTGCATTCACGACTGGCTTTCTGTCTCACATAGGCCATCCAAAGGCCCATTATCCTACATGTCGTGAGCTAGAACAGTGGGTTAGGTGTGTGGGCTAAAGAGTGTGTTAAATAAAGAATCAAGAAGCACCATGGAAAGAAATGATTGGTTTCCCAGAAGGGACTGGTCTTGTTGGTGGCACTCCCCGGAAGCCAATACTTTCCAACCCAAAAGATGACTTTCCAGCAGGGAGTGAAGAGCCCTGACCCCAGGCCGGGCGGAAGAGACTGGAACGGGCAGAAGGGATAGGCTGAGCTGAGAATGAGTCCCCATGGGTCAGAGCCTAGAGACAGGAAGTGACCCTTGGGAGATGTCTGGGGAAGGATGGGGCACCCGATGGGCACTCTATGGCAAATTTTTAAAACCTAGGCTCTATTAACGTTTCAGACTAGATCATTGTGGTGGGGGCCATCCCGTGCCCTGTAGGATGTTTAGCAGCATCCCTGGCCTCTGCTCACCAGATGCCATTAGCATCCCTGCCTCCAGTTTCAACAACCAGAAATGTCTCCAGCCATTGCCAAATGTCCCCTGGTAGGCAACGTTGCCCCCGGTTGAAAATCCGTGTCCTGTGGACACAGAAGCCAAGGAACCAAGAGCGATAACGGAACCGGAAAATGTACCTACGAGTCAAACGGGGCTGGCAAGGATCTGTGGCAAGCATAGCAGAGTCCCATAATCATAGCAAGGTCTCACCACTGGGCTGTTTCCTCGGGAAGCCCGCCCCACCCCCCACCTGCTGCCCACCCTCGCCACTTGCAGAGAAATGGCAGCCTAACCAACAGGATCTCTGAGGGCATAGCAGGAAGCTTTGAGAGAAGACCATCTTTACTCTGAGAAATTCACCACCACAGCCTCTGACTGGCCTTCCTGCTTCCACTCCTGCCTGCTGTAGTCTCTTCTCCACTCGCCAGGGTAGTCTTTGAAAAAACAGAAATCAGGCCTCATGATACCCCACGTAAGACCCTCCAGTGGCCTCCTGCTACACTCAGGCTAAACCCCAACTCCTCCCCATGACTTGCCAGGGCCTGCATGATCTGGCCCCTGCCTCTTTCCTCACTTTCACACTGCCCAGAGATCCTCCTTGATCACTACCCCCGATAACACTGGCCTGATTGCTGGTCCTACTCCAGGGCCTTTGTTCATGCTATCCCCCCCTACCTCAGACACTTACTTTTCATGAGGTTCTGTTTGAATATTACCTCCTTGAATTTTGCCTCCTGACCACCGTATTCAACTGGTTAATTAGCAATCTCTTTACAAAGTTATGCTTTTGCCCCTTACCGTGCTTAATGTTTTCATAGATGTTATCAATGTTTATATTTCATTTATATTACCCATTTATTCATTATGTTCATTTATACTATTCAATATTTTTGTATTTACTTTTTTATGGAATATATGTTTACAGGGTTATTTACTTGCCTCTCTCTGCATTTTCAGGGCCTAGAAGAGAGCTAGGCCCATAGTAGCAGCTCCATAAACATTTGTCGAACAAAAGAGTGACTGGCGATTGGCAAAGTTAATTACAGAAATGTAATTAGTCTTATATGCTTTTTTTAAGTTTATGTATGTATGCATGTATGTATTTGAGAGAGAGAGTGCACAAGCAGAAGAGGGGCAGAGAGAGAGAGAGAGAGAGAGAGAGGATTCCAAGCCTGATGTGGGGCTCAATCCCATGAACTGGGAGATCATGACCTGAGCTGAAATCAAGAGTTGGATGTTTAACCGATTGAGCCACCCAGGCACCTTGAATTAGTTGTATATGTTTAATCTAAGCATTTGTAAATGCAATCAGTATTTCTTGGTCATTCTCTGTAATCTCTTTGTATTTTGTGGGCCATTGGAGAACATCAGATCAATAATATCATTTATGGTTTAGGAGGAAGGACCATATGTCCCCAGATGCCCAGGAGTGTCCCAATTTGTGTCTGTTGTCCCAGTGGAATTATTAATAGCACTGTCACTCTCAAGAACATCCTCGCTTGCACAACAGATTGAACTTACACACGGTATGGATGTGTCTTTTAACAAGTAATAGAAGACAAAGACAAAACAAGATGAGAGGGAGGCTGGGACTTGCAGGCATGACCTCATGGAAGATTTGGAACTAGAATGGAGCCTGGAGGGACAGATAGGAAGAAGGAAGGGCTTTTTGGATGCAGAAAGTCACATGTGCAAAAGGACCAAGATGAGATCGTGCCACTGTGGTTAGACCCGGCAAATTGTGATGGAAGGTTTAGGCAAGAGAACAATCAGGGGTAAAATTCAAAGGCATATAAGGGGCAGACGGGAATGGACTACATTCCAAGGCTAAGACTTAGGGCCGCATCCTATAGTTGGTAACCATCCATCTAAGGGTGCTGTCATGCTCCTGTCACTTAAGCACAGATTTAGATGGCCAGGTTGGAATGTTTGACACTGAAAAAACAATGTCTTGAACACAAATGACTGTTTCAAATCAGTCCCAGATAAGATAGGAGAGAAGATGATACGGGCTTTAGGGAAACCTAGGGGAGGCAGAATCGGCTCGTTAATGGCACAGCTGTTTCAACAGTTAGAATTAAATTCAGCACGATGATCCAATTTAGTTTTAACAAACTCAGATCTTGCATTTCACCTTCTTCATAGCTTCCGCTCCTCCAGAGAGCCAGCAGAGCTTGGTTTTGGTATAAGTCGCTGCCACTCTTGTTTAGTCAACATTAAAACAACAAGACAGAAGAAGAACGTCTGCTCTCGTACTCTTGAGAAAATAATCAAGTCGCTAAGGACTTGATCCCAAAGCACTGGAAGAGGGTGGGCATGACCGACTCATCCACTGAAGTGAGTAATTTTTAGTGTTGGACCAAGTTTACTTCCAAAATCGGTCAACAACATTTTGGAGTCTCATGAAAACAAACCAGTAAAATCCCCTCTTTCAGTCAACTGCACCTCTCTAGAAGTTTTGTCTTTATAAAAAGGATATTTTATCATTCGGATGCATTTTATTCAATAGGTACTTTCTCTAGAGCATATGGATCTCCCCTTTTGCACCATTGTTGGCGAGACACAAAAGAACTCTGCTGACGTGATGATCCGGCACAGCCATGGGTGGTGGCCTGGAGTCTCTAGTCACAGGTGTTTTTACAGAGACACGGTTTGGGGGTTAAAAGCGTCTTTGTTCCTAGGGCACCTGGGTGGCTCAGTCAGTTAAGCATCCAACTCTTGATCTTGGCTCAGGTCATAATCTCCCAGTTTGTGAGATCGAGCCCTGTGTCGGGCTCCATGCGGACAGCATGGAAACTGCTTGGGATTCTCTCTCTCCCTCTCTCTTCTCCTTCCTCTCTCTCTCTCTCTCTCTTTCTCTCTCTCTCTCAAAAATAAATAAATAAACATTTAAAGAAGAAAAAAAAGCATCTTTGTTCTCAAATTAACCCTCTGGGTTCCCTTAGAGAAAACATGCTTTATGAAAAGAAGAAACAAAAGTGGAGGCAAATGAAGGTCTGGTACCATCGCCACCACCACAAAGTGGCTAGAGCACAAGCAATGGGTACGTTATCTTAATTGTCACCAAAGGATTTGAACTTTGGCTAAGAGTCCTTCATCTACCTTTTCAGGAAAAGTTGGGAAAACCAAAGTCCTCTGGTTGTTACATTTCCGTTGTTGTTTGAAATGTTCCATTGTCAAAAAAATCATTCTTTCCGATGAATGACAGAGTGGCCTTTAGATGGCCAGGCCATCATGCACTGAGCTGGTGGCCAGGGTGGCACTGAGGAATGTGAAAAATGTCTGTACACAATGAAATTGAAGCTGGTGTAGCATGCTCTTTGCAGTGGACTCAATTTTTATTGTTTCATTGTCAGCGATGGGGATGGCGGTGGTGTTTCCGGAAATGGAATGGAATTTAGATCTCCGTTTGGATAAATGTCTTCAACTTGCTCAAGAATAGATTAGGAAGATTAGGAAGAGAGATGGAATGAAAATGTACGCATACAAAGAGCAATCAAAATGGAAGGAACCATCTTCAAAAAGTTAATCTCTTTTCAGGGTTCGTTTCTATTTCGTTTCCATTAAAAAGGAAAAAAAAAACCCAAATTATTGGAAAATAATTAGTTGTTTCCCTCAGAATAAGACAGTAGTCCAAAGGGAGCCTCTCTGCTTAATATGGTGGAATTGGCCATTCTGTAATTTCCAAGACTAGGGCGTACGGAGCCTTGCCAGTTTCTCTCAGAATGCTTGCTAGCGGGGAAGCCTGCCACCATGCTATGAGGAAGCCCAAGCTAGCTTGTGCAGAAGCTGCATGGAGAGAGGGATGACCAACCAGCTCTAATAATTCCAGCCATCCCAGGCAACATACTATGAGCGCCAAGCCTCCAGATGACTCCAGCCCCGACCTCCATCTGATAGCTACCACTGAAATGAGACTCCCAGCAAGAACCGTCAGCTGAGCCCAGTCTACCCACAGAAACATAGAGATAATAATACGTGGTTTTAAAGCCACTAAGTGTTGGGTGGTTTGTTGTGCAGTAACAGATAATTGGAGCAGTCGTTGAAAGTAACGTCAACTTTGCCGCCAGGCTGCCCGGGATGGACTCCATGAGTTCAAATCCTGGCCACCGCTTTGGATTCTTACTTGCTCTCTCAAAGCCTCAGCTTCTTCATATTTGTAGAACGTGGATGATGACAACAATAGTATGTTTGAATGGTGGTTGTGAGGCGCAAATAAATTCCTATAATGTATGTAGCACACTGCTTGTCAGAGGGCACACACTAAATAAATTTCACCTGTTTTTATTAATAACTAAAATGACCCACAGAAACTGAAAGGCTTTCGGGGGGGAAAGAACCCATTTGCTTGCTTAAATAATGATCCCTGTATTTGGATCATTTGTTCTGCTTCTGGTGGGCTGACCAGCTCTTTGAAAAAAGATAATCTCTAAGATGGTGAACTTGAAAAGGAGCTGGCACATTCCAAGATCGTTTTGGGGAAATGATGCTCTCTGTCTTACGTCGGTGAAAAACTTCATGTTTCTTCTGAAAACTCACCAACAGAGAAGCAAACACAGAAATGAGTGTGAGAGCATCTGTGGCAAGGTTAACTCCACTGGGCCGTGGATAACGTACACGGTACATTCCAGGAATGGTGGTGCCTTGGAAATTTATTATGTGTAACATTTAATAAAGGGAAGAGTTTAACAAAACACCCTGGAGATCTGTGTTCTAATTGAGTATCTGCTTTGACGTGTGACTTAGAGCAAGTCACTGGAGCTCTGTCTCTTATTTCCAACTATTATAAAACAGGATTAGGAGCACATTCAGAGCACCCTCAGACACTGAAGAATGAAGGGGGTGGGGCAGAGGACCCTCTGCGGAGAGCACCTAAAAATGTGGATGCTTGACAGAGGATAGCCAGAAGGTGTGTACGATAATATCGTTAGCATCAGGACAATCAGGAGTCCTTCTGGGTTTCAGCAGGGGCAGACTGGGTCAAGGAGCATGATAACGTCCTAGAGGCATGGATGCCTTCCAGCTTAGTACTTTTGATGCCAGAATGAGACTAGAAGGGACCCCCTTCTTATCTGTGGAATAAAGTAGTATGTATATCTATATCTATATCTATATCTATATCTATATCTATATGATCTATATTTATATCTACCTCTACCTATCTCTCTATCTCTATCTATCATCTATCTATCTATCCATCCATCCTATCTATCTATCTATCTATCTATCATCTATCTACCTATCTACCTACCTATCTGGTATGCATGGTGTATATATCAATATACCATATGATCCATATACAACATATATATTATATATCATACAGTCCATATACCATACCCAAGTGTATGGACATGGTGGGGGGCGGGTATCATTTAGAAATCTCCAACTGAAATCATACCCACCTGGCTCTGATCAAACATGAGCCTTTAAAGTCAGTGGAGCCCATGATCGGCGCCTTCAACAGGTCTTTGAAATTCATGCTACAAAATATTAAGCAACGGGAGAATTTTCCAATGGCCGGGAAGGGCATGTCTGTCGGAAATAATAACGAGAGCGTTTAACAGCAGACAGCACTAGCCACATTTCACTGGGAAGGACCCCTTTCATTTTGGGGAGAATTATTGACCAATTCATGGCTTTTCTCCAGTTTTGGATTGGAATGTCTATCTCTTAAGTCTTGGGTAGGCCTAAATTACCTTCATTAGCATCATAATTCATTCCAAATTTAGCGCATCCTCTTGTAGACTCAAAGTCTCACGGCTCCGCAAATTGTAAGTGAATTTAGATTTTAACTGGTGTGCAGCTGGAGTAAATAAAAGGCACTTCCATTTAAAGATCTTACAGAGACAGTAATTGGAGCCTCCGGTCGCCCCTGAGACTGTTAAATAGACCCAGAGACTGGAAAGTCACTGAAGGCAGGGCCAAGGCATTTTGTCCTGCTCACAGCAGAGATCCCGGCACTCAGGACAGTGCGGGGCGGGCATACAGCAGGCGCTCTATAAATACTTGTTGAAAGGATGGGGTGACTTGAAGGCTGTGTTGAAGCAGAGATGCATCTGTTTGGTGGCAGGTAGAGATGTGAAGAATGTGTGACCTTCAGAGGATCTTGTTTCAGAAACGGTCAAGAAGGACCAAAGAAGACAAGACAGGAGCTTCCACTGGGACTCTACCCAGGCCTTTGGGTCCGGGAAGGGAGACTCCAAGGCAGGGGATTTGTGCGGACAGACTCCTGGGGGACTGCCAGGTTAGGGCTCTGGTGTTTGTGAGGAGGACGTTGCATCCTGAAGTCTGGAAATAGAGGACATTGCTTCTTCTGGAACAGGAGCAGCTTCCAGACTGACGTAGGGTGTGGGAGGCGATGACCACCGACGCCTGATGTATGTTACACTGAGCCCAGTGGAAAATTACAAGACCCATTCAAATCTCTACACAGCAGTCAAGGAGCCTTTGTTTCCTAAATGGCCAAATCAGAGTGGAAACTAGGGAGAGGGCATTTATAAGAGAAGACAGGCAGGGGACTTCATCCTTGGGCCACCGTGTTGGTTGGGCCACCACGACACCCACAGGTTTTGTAAAAGAAATACATTATTAAGTATGACAAAAAGTTCCTTTGCTCTCTAGTAGAGGTGAGGGGGCTGTTCTAGCAGATGATTGATCCCATATTTGACGATCTTTTTTCTTTTGTTAGTCCTCTGGGTTTATTACCTTTCTTTTTGTCAACTCCTTTTAAAAACATGTCTGGGATTGCAGAACCTTACCCTGCAATATATGTGAGGCTCTTTATGGATTTCGTGACATCACCACATCCGATGTTCGACAGGCTTGTATGGTCACATAACTGAGTCTGTAAACCGTTTCCATAAAGGGCCAGATTATAAATATTTTCAGCTTTGTGGGCTATACAGTCTCTCGCAACTCTGCAATGTAGCATAAAGCCAGCCACTGACGGTACATGAGAGAAGGAGTGAGGCTATGTGCCAATAAAACTTTATTTACAAAAATAGGTAGTGGGCTCGATCTTTGGCCCATCGGCTGGAGTTTGCGGAGCTGTTGGTCTAGACTCTCGCTATTCAAACTGTGCTCTGTGGACCAGGGGTACGGGCATCACCTGGGAGCTTCCCGGCAATGCAGAATTCTGGTCCCAGATCTCCTGGATCAGAATCTGCATTTTAACAAGCCCCCGGTGATGCACGAGCACATTAAGGTGTGAGCAGCCCTGAGCTGAATGGTGTAGGGTTTCCTAAGGGAACCATTCTGTTTTCCTCCCCTCACTGCCCCTAAAATCTACTGGGGTGCATGTATCTTCCTTACCCCTGTGCCACCAGATCATATCTTGGGCAAAGCCCCTAGGTTTTTTGTTTTGTTTTGTTTTTGTTGTTGTTGTTGTTTTTGGTGTTTCTTCCGGGCACAGCCTCATTTTTAGCTATTAAGAAGTCTGGTCCAATCTAAACTGATGTTTTACCAGCAAACGCAATTCCAAGGCTCTCAGCCTTCCCGTGGCTGCGTTCGCCCAGCTTGGAAACCTCCGGGAAGAAAAGGGGAAGGGACTGTTTCCCTCACTTCCGATCGCGGCCTTTCCCTCCCTTGCTGCCAGCGGCTTCTGCCTCCTCCAGGGTGCAGCTGGAGGAGGAAGGAAGACTGGGGAGCAAAGCCTCCCAGTGGCCCCACACTCGTGCGGTCTGCTGCGGGAGCCTCGTCTGGGGAGCCGTGCAAAAACTGGCTCTCCCTCCTGTGCGGTGCTTCCGTGGGGTGCTCCCGCGGGACCCTAGGCTCCTCCCAGCTTCCCGACTGCAGCCATCCTCCCTCTGGCCTACCTCACACCTGCTTTGTGTTGGGGGTCATCTCACTCTGGCAAGCGTGTCCTTGGGCACATCATTCTGGCGCGGCCACCACCGTCAGCATCACCCTCTCGGCCTCAGGAAAACTTAGCCCCTTTCCCCAACGAGCTCTGGAGGCGTGCGTGGCCTGTGCCAACGCCAGCCTCTGACGTCTCTTCTCACCTCTGAACTTGGCCAGGCCAGGGTCAGGCGGCACTCTTTGTGGCCCAGATGCCGGGACAGGGGCAGGATCAGAGTCCCCGAGGCTGGCCTCTACCCTTGCGGCAGGTAGAGAAAGCATGCTAATCGCTCTCCCACAGGGGACGAGAGCAGACTCGTGACCCTCTCTCTTCTTTCTATGGGCTGCCCCCTTCTCTCAGTGCCTGGGTCTCTTCACGGGCAGGCAGGCGGCGGGTGATGAACAAGGGTCACAGAGCCAGTCCTGAGCCTCTTAGCAAATCCTTCACGAATCCTGGCCTCACCCGTTGTCTTCAGCTTCGGGCCCCAGCCAGAAATTCCCACAGAACAGCCTGTTCCAGAGAGTTTGTCCTGGTACCTTTATACAGAGGAGGACAGTGACACTTAGCAAAGTTAAGTGGCTGGCACAGGGTCCCTGGCCAAGGAAGGGTGAGCCGATGATCTTCGCGCCTGACTCCAAGGTTGGGCTTCTCCCCTCCCAAAGCTTCTCTTTGAGATACTCTCTTAACCCTTCAGTTTACGTGCAAGCAGCTGGGCCCGGAGAGAGAAGTGAACTGTCTTGATTTCCAGCTAAGAAACGCTGCCATTACAGCCTCTTTCCTTTTTCGTGGAGCGGAAGATTCCGTAATCAGATGAATAAGGGGCGATCTGAAAGATTCAATCACTTAAGAAAAGTCTGCCTGTTAACCTATTTTCCTTGTCGAGAAACCAGGAGTGAACTGACAGGGAAAATGTTTTCTCTGCGAAGAAAGTGGCTCTCAGAACAGGCTACGTTCAGTGATTCCAATTTCGTTTTAAAAATATACGTGCACACGTAGAGAAGTGCCTGGAATAATACATCACAGGTTCCTGCTCTTGCTGGGCTCGAGGATGTTGGTTACGATCTGTGTCAACCTTTCTCATGCTCTTCTGCAGTGTTGGAAGTTTGTTCCGATGCTCGTGTTACTTTTACAATAAGGAATAGGCACACATTTATCTTGACAAAATACAGAAAGGAGGGCTGTTTGTTTGTTTTGAGCTTTTGTTACGATCAATTTTCCATTCCCTATAATTTCAGCATCAACATACAGGGCGCCAATAACAGCCTTTAGAATTTTGGCAAGTTCTCGCGCCGGGGATCTGTAATCTGTGTCCTGTGAAAAAGGCAACCATGAATTTGATGAAATAAGATTTCCAGGGAAGCGTATGATTTCAGGAAAAAGGATTTACACCACCCCCCCCCCACCCCCCCCAAATCACTTCGTGGAGAAAAAGCCCTGAGTATGTTTAGGTGAATTTAGTGTTTGCGTCAGTTCTGTGATTGACGGGGCTTTAAGCCTGGAATCTTCCCTGTATATGACAAAGTCACCAGGAGCCTGGTCTGCCTTCACCTTTGATCTGCAGAGGTCAAGGTTTCAACGGGGATGTGTGTTGACTCTCCTGCAGCGTTTATTTCTTGGTTTCCGGGTGGCCGGTTTGAAAAGCACGAACGCCGTCCCAAACCCACCAACTCGGTTTCAATTGCCACACCGAATGCATTTGGAGGACACGGTCCAACCGGGTCATCCTAAAGTTGAGATGGGTGAGGCCCCGGAAGACCGAGGAGGAGCAGATTTGCATTGTTCTCTACTTTGCAACCCCTATAGGTTGAATGTTGTCTCGCTATCACGTCTGAGTGTTCTTCCGGATATGTCCTTCCCTCTCCCCACATACCCTTCCCTTTGTCTTCCACCCAGCTGGAGAACAGCACAAAGCTGCCGCAGATAGCCCTACTTTTAAGCTCCCACCCCAAGGAGGAAGGAATTCTTCCTCTTTTCATGGGGCATCATCCTCGTGGCTATTTATTTGTGTGTCTCACCTCCCCTGGGACGCTTTGGGACTACACATGGTTAATCGCTGGGTTCCCCACGTAGCTTCACGCAGGGTCTGGCACCAAATGCACACTCAGTGGCCTTTCTTTCAAAATCTGGCTATTATTTTCCTGCAACTTATGCATATGCACCGTTTAGAAAGTTACATCGTTCCACAGGCGCGATTTGAAAAGCGGCACTCAACACGCCCTCTCCCCGCTTCTTACTTCCTGCTTCCCAAGGCAACGACCTTAACTGTTTGGAAATTGATCTTCATGCGTCTGGGTTGCACTAGGTTGCACGCTTAGACTGCTGCTTCTTAATTTTTCGCTTTCTGCGTTATCCATTGGCTTGCGTCTCGGAGGTTGAGGAGCGAGCTCTCTGTTACGTCACCACCTCGTGGCCTCCGCCACCCACGTGCACACCTCCTCGCCTCCAGTCCTGGAAATCCAGTCATTCTATAACTTCGGCCAGGTCAAGATTCAGAGTTCGCAGGATTGTGACGAGGTGGTGCTGGCCCAACTGCTCTCTCTGGAGGTAGCAGTAATCTTTTTTACTTTTCCGGTTGGCTTGGTTTTCGTTTTTAAAAAAAAAAAAACATTTTTTTTAATGTTTATTTATTTTTGTGAGAGAGAGTCAGAGCATGAGTGAGGGAGGGCCAGAGAGAGGGAGACGCAGAATCGGAAGCAGGCTCCAGGCTCGGAGCTGTGAACACAGAGCCTGACGCGGGGCTCGAGCCACGAACCATGAGAACACGACCCGAGCCGAAGTCGGACGCCCAACCGACTGAGCCCCCCGGGCACCCCAGGTTGGCTTGGTTTTCTATGCTCATATCAGATGCCTTCGCAAGCACTACCTTGTTTCAAATCTCTCCTCTTGTGGCTTTCCAACACTCCAGGAAATCTATCCAGTTCATCTTCTTGGGAACATCTCCACCCCTACCTGGATTCAGCTACCAGAATCGTGGGACTCGAGTGTGGGAAACAGGGAGAAGGTCGGAGCTGGCGCCTCAGTGTTTAGAATATATACGTATATTGATTCCCTTCTTTCCAATGTGGACTCAATGCTCCAGTTTCTACTAACCTTCCTACTAACGTCTCTACCAGCCAAGTCCACTAACCTAGAGTTTCTCAACCTTGGCCCTATTCACATCTGGGGCGGGACAATTCTTCGTTGTGCAGCGTAGCATGTTTAGTAGCGTCCTTGGCCTCTACCCAGACCCCCGGTTGTGTCTCCCCGAATTGCCAAATGTCCCCTGTGGGGCCGAATCACCCCAAGTCGAGAAGCGCGGCCTTAATGCTACCTGGCGTTTCTCAGGAGAGGAGCTCTCTCTCTCTTTCCTGAGAATGAATATCCATTTTGATTCTGGGTTTAGTGGATACCAAATCCTTAGTTGTTCAGAGGATCTCAAAGTGTAACTGTTTCTTAAATCAACATTCTGCTACCCTTTCTATTGTTAGCTTCACATTTGCACTTCTGGGCTGCAGTATCTGAGCCGGTCCTTTCCGGAGCCTTTGTGGGATTCTGTCACACCGGTTTTCCCCTTGGCCTGATACAGGTCCCCACTTTCCCGGGCCTGCTAAATCAATGAGCATATCCTTCTGCACACCAGCTGCTGAAATTTTGTTCCTATGATCTCCTCTCTGTTTCTTTGTTGTCCTGGGTTTCTGCTTTTTGTTTTTAAATGTATTTACAGCCTTGGGAGTTAGGGATGGGATTTCAGGAAGGGGAAGAGGGACACGTGCGTATTCTAATTCACTGTCTTTGACGGAAGCTGAGTCAACCATCTTCAAGTTGTAGAAATGTCATCTACCATATAATGGGGGGAGGTGGGGAGGGCACAGGTAGGGAGCCGCCCTGTGCAGGAATTGTAGGTACCACCTTGAATCATGTAAAGGCAGCCTACGGAAGTACTCACAAGACCAACTGAACATCTCATGTTTCCACCAAATGATGCTGTTAGCACACGAAGCACCTAAAAGTGAGGTGGGTGTGGGGGAGAAGTCTATTACTTGGCTGCCGCTTTGGCTCCATGGTAGGATTCTTTAATAGATGAGTCACTCTTTCCTTTGGGATGTGGCTTACAGTGTTTGGTATTAATCTCCTGTCATGCTTCATGGTTCAGTCATGAGGGTCTGCCCTTCTCCTTCTTGTCTGAGAAAAGCAGAGAAGGAGACTTGGGTCTCAGGGAAGCATGGGAATATGGTGGATGTAACACCTCAGTTCTAGAGGCCTGGGCTTCAGATCTTTGTCTGCTCTGCGTGCCCCACCCCCCTCCTGTCTATTATAAGAAGGATGGGGAAGGGGGAGGGGAGCGTTGTCACAGGCCCCTTTCTTCCACAGCTCCAGGTTCTGGCCTCTCAATGGTTTACCTCCTGCCAGTCGGAGGGGTGCAAGGTGGAAGTGTGAGACCCTTTATTTGTGACTCAACTGCTTTATCTAATGTAGGTGGATGAATTCAACACGTTGTAGTGGCCTTCTGGCTAGCTTAGGCTGACGGGTACCAAGTTATCCCTAACGTGGAATACACTTTCCAACAAAATGCACTCGCCGCCTGAATCCTAAACATGATTAGTTTGGCTTCTTAACCAGTCTTCTTCCAAAAAGAAAAGAAACGAAAAGAATATTTTGTAGGAAAACTCCTGATATGGCCTTTCCTCTTCCTCTGAGATTAGATAAACCCAAAACAGAATTCTAAGGAATGTCCTATGAATCTATTTATGAAACATTTCTCATGTGGTTGTAAGTAGTACAAATATTATGGAGGTTTTGGGGGCTACCCCAAATATTCCAATTCTCCTGTTTTTGCTGACATGCCATGGGATGTCACTCCTCTAATTGCTCTGAAGGTAAGTGTGGCCAGGGCACCTGCATTGGTTAAGAAAATGAGAGGAGATGCTTTAAGGAGTCGGTATGTAATTTCACATTTACCCTTTGCTTATCTCGATTATTATGGAAGCATGTCCAGAGGGAGCTTCCGTGAAGTACCAACACCTGGAGGCTGTTTGTTACTGTAGTACAATCTAGTTTCTACTGACTGATACAAACTTGATACTTGATGGAATTTGTATGATTCAGAAACGTCAATAACATTTCCCAGCAAAATGTGCGTGTGTAAGACAGAAGCAAAACCATTTTGGCTGCAGCTGGGTTGAGAGTCCGGAGACCGAGCTTGGCTACTCCTTTCCTCCCTGTGTACTTCCGAAACATCTTCTCACAATCTTATGAGGGGACAGTTTGAAAATCATTACCAAAGACTTCCAAACGAATATCGAGAAGTTCTCACGATAAGAGTTTTAAGCATCCTTTTCATCCAGAAGCAATGTGAAAAATCCACTCCACAACCACTCGGTAATAAGCCAAAACTAATTATGATCAGGCAAATGAAATAAAAACTACAACAATGGGGGTCTTTTCCCAGCGAAGGTATCCTCATCACGTACATGTGGGTTCAGCATGAAGACAGGGTTATGTGTTTGCATTTCCATACCCAGCAGAACTTTGAGAACAGGACTGATATCAGCACGGGAAGTGGGAGACCCCATGTTAGCTTGTCCCACCCTGGGTCTGCTTCTCTCTTCTCCTCACCTGATTCCTCATCCCCATGTCAGTTCTGCTGTCAGCTTAGTGATTACGTGTTAGTCACAGCTACAGGTCTCAATACTCTCAGGCATCCTTAAATGTTATGGTGTCCTAGTCCTTTGAGAATCTAACTGAAACCATGATCTCCAGGAACAAAATCACACACACACTCAACACGTACATCGAATTGCAAGAGTTTTAAGAAATCTTGGTCAAATTGTTCTCTACATCTACCCACCCAGAAGGAATTTGGCCTCTTGAAGATGTGTATATTTCTGCATTTGGTCAAGATGGGTGTGAAAGAAAGACACTCTCATAGTTTCACATGTTGGTTAATATTTCAAGAACATCTCAAATGGTAGAATTCATTAATTCCACATCTTTACTGTGGTGAAACGTGTGCAACAAAATTTGCCGTTTTTAAGTATGTATGTCAGTGGCATTGGATACATTCACATTGTTGTTGGAACCGTCACTACCATGGGTCTCCAGAACTTTTTTCATCTTTCCAAACTGAAACTCTGTACCCATTAGATACTAATTTCTCATTCCCCCTCTCCCCCAGCCTCTGACAAGCACCGTTGTACTCTCTGTCTCTACGAATGGGACTACTCCAGGGATCTCATACAAGTGGAATCATACAGTATTTGTCCTTTTGTGACGGGCTTATTTCACTCAACATCATGCCATTAAGGTTCATCCGTGTCGTAGCAGGTGTCAGGATTTCCTTCTTTTTTAAGGGCGAATACTGGTCCATTGGGTATATAGATAACATTTTGTTTATCCATACATTCACTGATGGGCACTTCAGTCGCCTCCCCCTTTTAGCTATGATGGTGCTCGCTTTGGCAGGACATACACTAAAATAACTATTATGCATAATGCTGCTATAAACACAGGTGTAAGAATATATATGCAAGTCCCTGTTTTCAGTTCCTTTGAGAATATACCCAGAAGTGTACTTGTGGGAACGCATGGTAATTCTATTTTTACCTTTTTGAGGAACTGCCATATTGCTATCCACAGCAGCTGCGCCATTTTCCATTCCCACAAGCAGCGCATGAGGGTTCCAAAACCTCTGTGTGCTGCCAACGCTTGTGATTTTCCGTGGGTTTTTTTTTTATACTGGCCATCCTAATGGGTGGGAAATGGTATCTCATTGTGGTTTTGATTTGCATTTCCCTAATGATGAGGGATGCTCAGCATCAAAAGATGCTTATTGGCCATTTTTGTATTTTTGGAGAAATGTACACTCTAGTTCTTTGCCCATTTTTAATTGGGTTTTTTTGGTTGTTGAGTTGTAGGAGTTCTTCAAAAATTCTAGATATTAACCCTTTATCAGATGATTTGCAAATACTTTCTTCCATTCCATAAGTTGCCCTTTCTTTCACTCTGTTGATTGTGGACGTTGATGCACAAAAGTTTTGAATTTTGATGTAGTCTAATTTGTCTATTTTTTTTAGTGTCATATCCAAAACATCATTGCCAAATCTGATGCTTTAAAGGTTTCCTTTCATGTTTTCTTCTAAGAGCTTTGTAGTTTTAGCTCTTGTGCGTATACGTCATTGATCCGTTTGGAGTTAATTTTTGTATGGTGTAAAGATTTAACTCCATTCATTCTTTTGCATGTAGATATCCAATTTTCTCAACACCATTGGTTGGAAAGACTGTCTTTTCCCCATTGAATGGTCTCGGCACTCTTTTTAAAAATCATTCGACTGTATATGCAAAGATATGCAAAGATTTATTTCTGGGCTCCTTATTCTATTCCATTGGTCTGTCTATCTGCCTTTATGCCAGTACAACACTGTTTTGATGACTATAGCTTAAGTACTACATTTTGAAATAAAAAAGTATGATATTTCCAAATCTGTTCCTCTTTTTCAAGACTGTTTTGGCTCTGTGGGGTCCCTTGGAATTCTATATTAATTTTAGGATAGATCTTTCTATCTCTTCAAAAAAAAATCAGTGAGATTTTGATAGGGATTGCATTGAATCTGTAGATCACTAAGTGTGGCCATCTTAACGATGTTAAGTCTTTCAATCCATGAACACAGGATGTCTTTCCAATCATTTGTGTCCACCTTAATTTCTTTCTGCATTATTTTGTAGTTTTCAGTGTAAAAATCTTTCAGTTCCTTGATTAAGTCTATTCCTAAGTATTTTATTCTTTTTGATGTTATTGTAAATGGAATTCTGTGTCTAATTTTCTTTTCAGGTTGTTCATTGTTAGTGTATAAAAACACAATTGATTTTTGCATGTTGATTTTGCATTGGACAACTGTGCTGAATTCATTATTTAGTTCTACCAATTTTTCAAAGAATGTTTAAGGTTTTCTATATGTAAGATTATATCATCTGCAAACAGAGATAATGTTCTTCCATCCCATTTGGATTTATTTGATCTCTTTTTCTTACCTTATTGCTCTGGCTAGAACTTCCAGTAAAGGCGGGCACGCTTTGCCTGATTTCTGATCTTGGACGAAAAAGTTTTCAGTCTTTCACCATTGAGTATGATGTTCACTGTGAGTATTTCACATACGGCCTTTATTATGCTGAAATTATTTTCTTTTAGTCCTCATTTTTTTGCATGTTTTTATCATCCAGTGTGTGTGCTGAATGTTGTCAAATGTGTTTTCTGCATCAATAGCGATGATCATGTGGTGTTTTTTCCCGTTATTTTAATGTGGTGTATTACATTGATTCCATATCCTTTCAAGCATAAGATTAAAAATATTCTCAAATAAACTCCAAGCTAAAGGAAGCATTGATGTGTCGTCTCATTGCTATCTCTGCACGCAAATGAGGCCTCTCCACTCTCCTTTCCAAGAAGTCTCCTTGATTCCTAGGCCTCTGCCTCTTGCTCCTTACTTTCTTTGGGGTCTCCTCGTGAAAATATATTTTTAAGTTAAGAAATATTAACCTCTTGAGAAAGAGGCAAATCTACAAAGCTACATCATAGATGGTTATGACCGAAAATGACTTCAGAGTTTATTTTGTCTACCTGTCGCAAGGACACAGAGCTTGCTTTGTTTAAAAAATGTGCTATTGAAGTACAATGCATTTCAACAGTCTGGGTTTCACATCCCATTACGTGTTTCAAGCTTGATACACACATATGAACAGAGAGAAAAGTAATTACATACAAGACTAGCTATGAGTAGATTCAAAACTGTTTAACTTCAACTGGAATATGTCTTCTTCCCGGTTCTACTTCTGTGAAAGCTATTTGATTGCTTTTATACGTCGGTGTGCTAATCCAAAAAAAGACAATTTACCCAAGAAATTCTTGTATATTACCTCATTGAGTCCTTAAAACAACTCAGTGAGGTGGATATTATAATTCCCAATAGACAGACACATACAGGTCAAAAGAAAGATTACAAAACAGTGGTCAAAAAGACATGTGGAGAATTCTAGAGAGAAGGGATATGATTAGAGCATGAGAAAGGAGTTAACAGTTTGGATTGTTACCTTGTACCAAAAACAAGGATTAAAAATTTAGATGCAAACACAGGGGTTTTTTTTAATTAAAAAAAGTTTATCTATTTTGAGAGGTGGGGACAGGCAGAAAGAGAGGGAGAGAGAGAATCTCAAGCAGGCTCCATGCTGAGCGTGGCACTTGATCCCAAGACTGGGAGATCATGACCTGAGCCAAAATCAGGAGCCAGCTGCTCAACCAACTGAGCCAGTTGGTTGACCCAGGCACCCCTGTTTTGTTTTGTTTTGTTTTGTTTTGTTTTGTTTTTTAATTAAGTAGGCTCCATGCCCAATGTGGGACTTGAACCCATGACCCTGAGATCAAGAGTTACCTGCTCTACCAACTGACTGAGCCTGTCAGGAGCCCCACAAACAAAAGTTTTAAAAGGGATTTACTAGTATTTGCATTATAATGGAAATAACTGCATGAAGCCATGACCATAAATAGAAAAATTATCCTCTTTTTACAATTCAAATCCAAGTTAGTTAACATCTAGTGTAGTATTGGCTTCAAGAGTAGAATTTAGTGATTCCTCACTTGCATATAACACCCAGTGTTCATCCCACCAAGCGTCCTCCTTAATGCCCATCACCCATCTAGCCCGTCCCCCCACCCACCTCCCCTCCAGCAACCCTCAGTTTGTTCTCTGTAGTTAAGAGTCTCTTATGGTTTGCCTTCCTCTCTGTTTTTATCTTATTTTCCTTCCCTTCCCCTATGTTCATCTGTTGTGTTTCTTAAATTCCACATATGAGTGAAATCATGTATTTGTCATTCTCTGACTGACTTAGGTCACTTAGCATAATACACTCGAGTTCCATCCATGTTGATGCAAATGGCAAGATTTTTTTTTTTGATTGCAGTGTAGTATTCCATTGTGGGTATATATAGGATATATATGATATCATAAATCATATCATATATCATATATATCATATATACACCCTATCTTCTTTATCCGTTCTTCAGTCTGTGGACATTTGGGCTTTTCCCATAATTTGGCTATCGTCAATAGTGCTGCTATACATATTGGGGCACACGTGCCCCTTCGAATCAACATTTTTGTATCCTTTGGATAAATACCTAGTAGTGCAATTGCTGGGTCGTAGGGTGGTTCTATTTTTAATTTTTTGAGGAACTTCCAAATTGTTCTGGCTCTGTTAGTAAAGTGACCTGGAGGTCAACTAGTAGCACCCATGTAGAAGTCCTTACTATACACCCTGAATGCCCAGACTTGGGCTTCTATTTCTATTTTTCATTAAAGGAGCATTTTGTGGGGGCACCTATGTGGCTCAGTCAGTTGAGCATCTGACTCTTGATTTCGGCTCAGGTCATGATCTCACAGTTTGTGAGTTCAAGCCCTGCATCAGGCTCTGCATTGGCAGTGTGGAGCCTGCTTGGGATTCTCTGTCCCTTCCCTGCTCATGCTCTCTGTCTCTCTCAAAATGAATAAAAATAAACATTAAAAAAATTCAAAAGAGCATTTTATGGATATTGGATTTCATATCCTCCTGGAGGGAAAAACAAAGTGGGTATAAAATATTTGTTTTTACCCAAAAGTCTTGTCTATGGAAGGCTGAGTCCATGATGAATACTAAGAAGGAGAACAATTAATATACAGTGGCCTGGGTGGCTTAGTCGGTTAAGCGTCCGACTTCGGCTCAGGTCATGATCTCGCGGTTTGTGGGTTTGAGCCCCACGTCGGGCTCTGTGCTGACAACTCAGAGCCTGGAGCCTGCTTCGGATTCTGTGTCTCCCTCACTCTCTGCCCCTCCCCTGCTCATGCTCTGTCTCTCTCTGTCTCAAAAATAAATAAAACATTAAAAAAGGAGAACAATTAATATACAGTGTCCAAAAGGAAGTCATAATAAAAAGTAAAGATGAGAAGAATGGGAAATAGTCCATTAACTGTATTACAGAAGGGAGTATTGATTTAAAAAGGTGTTTGTGAGGAAGCTGCTGATATGCCAGGGGTTCCCGCTCATCTCAAGAAAATTAAAATAACCAGATTCTATTTATGGTAACAGAGCCAGGGTGATGTTACCAGGACAGAGAAGGGATGGGCTCTGTGGAGATCTTCTATTAAAAAGGTAAGGATCTTGCCCCTGTGTCATCATCAGTGCCATTGGTGGGAGATGATGTTCTCACGGTCCATCAGACATCCTACTTCAGGGAAACCACCTTTCTTTGGGGGAATATCCACACCCCCCCCCCACCAAAGCAACAGGAATTTGTTCTGGCAAGGCACCCCGCTGGAAGCAGGGGAATTAGAATTGCCTGGGGACATAGGTACCAGGGAAAAGCTCCCCCCCCAAACGATTCTGACCCCCTCCTACTTGGGAGGAGTTAACTCCCCTTGTTGAGAATCAGACTTCCCACCGACTTAATTGCAAGGGATTCAACTTTTGCAACCGTGAAGGTAAGAGTCCGTGAAACAGCACACAGCATCTGATTTCCAAAAGGAATGTTACATACGAATTTACAGAATTTAAAATAAGGACGTTATGATTTACGTGAGTAATGTGTACTAATTAAATCATCTTACGGACAAAACTCCAAAGTCCTGAGTTTCTTGGTGTAGCTAAAACAATTCCATGAAATATAGCTAAACTACTGAAGGACATAACTATTGTCGATGAAAATAGCGAACCTGAAGGAGCTGCTTTGTGTTTTATTAATCTGGGAATTAAATAAGATGCATGAAATGCCAGTGATTCAAAATAGCAAATCTGTATTTTTTCCATAATGTGCCTAAGCTAGCAATGAGGACTAAACATTACATGTTGTGTCCAATGCAGTGGATTGCCATGTGTTGAGCACAGCGCCCAGCCGTACCCTTGCCCAGGGAAAGAGGGCTATCGTCAGACTAGAGACGTCTGCCCTGGGCACCGGCACCCATCCCCACACCATGGCCCCCCACACTGGCAGCCATCCCCACTGGCTTCTTTCCAGTGGCATGATTAGAAATCACACTCCCCGTGCTTGATTAGCTTTTGATCTGGTTTGGGAATTGAGATACCAAAAGAGGAGGAAATAGAACATTTCTCAGGCAGTATAGAGACCTTCTATAAAGCTCTCCTATGCCCCTCTTGGAACAATTGCCCTTGGAACTAATTGCTATTTTTTGTTACTTCCATGGCTACTTTATGGCTGCTGTTATGTGAGTACTGCTTTTATTGCTTTCGTGACATGATTATTGCTCCCCTGTTAGCTTGTGATGCCCTCCAGGGCAGAGCCCTCGGCACCCTGGTCCATGCCTCCTGAGCTGAGGGCCTTGGCGGACAACAGGCTGAGCCGAGCATACGAAGAGGGTTGAAGGAAGTCAAGTAAGCAGGCTGTAACTACCAGGCTGGCAACAGGCTGAGTCGAGCATACGAAGAAGGTTAAAGGAAGTCAGGTAAGCAGCCTGTAAATACCAGGCTTGTCCTCAGTTCCCAAACCCTTCCCATTTCCTCACCTCCCATCCCCAGTTTTTCTGGGCCTTTTCTAGAGCCGCCCCATTGAGTATACCAAATACACTCTCAACTTCCAGATAAATTCCTCTTCTCTTTAAGATCCTGAATCAAGTTTCTGTTGCTTGAAACAAAGCACAGTGCCTGGGACATTCTCCCATGGTTATCTGGCTTTTTCTCCCTTCATGCCTTTGCCCCTGTCACCCTGCTTCCTCTGTCACATGGGGAGAAGGGAGTCACATAATCTAAGAGCTCTGGAAACTCCCAGAACATGGGACTCCCAGAACATAGGATTTCTCCTTCCCAACATCCAGTTACCCAGGATGAAGTGAACACAATGTCTACCTCAGGAAGTTGCTCTGGAGATCAAGAAAGATAACGCACACCAGGCATACGGCTCAGTAGACACTGGTTACCCAGCTCCCAATTCCCCTCACTCAGCAGGGATCAAGTCATTGCCGTGTGCACCCTGGATACTGTGACCATTTAAATACTTTATTATTTATCTTCTTAGGTACTGATGCCTTATTTCCCCGATTGCAGGGAAAGCACCTGACTTCGCGCTGGCCTCTGCAGAGGATTTGAACTTCTATTGGGTAACTTTGGGGAGGACGGAAGGAAGCAGGACTTCGCTCTGGATGGCATGATCTCAGAAAGCGGGGCTAATTCTGGGATTGGATATTGCAATAATTCTCAACCAGGAGGAGGAAAGGCTAGAACAAGGCCAAAGCTGTAACTGATAAAGAAGCAGCAATCACTCATGAGGGGGGAGGACAGGGGGAGGGTTTTTATTCCGTGGCTTGGACAATGTTCGTGTTTTGTCTATGCTCCACTATGTTTACAGAGGACTCTTGGTTTTGTCTTAATGCATTATGGTCACAGGGTGGCCTTGTCTGATGTTGATGTTCTGTGAAACTGTTCATGTTCAAGAGGAGAACACCCAGGCCTGGCGGGAGTGCCTGCCAGCTCCTGATGTCAGAGGCTCCTTTTCTTTCTCTCAACAGTAATTCAAGCTGAAATTGTCTCGTCTGTCGGGCCACAGCTTTCATTTATATGGAAAACTTTCTCCATAATGGTTGAGGTTTCTCAAGCCTTTATAATTATAGCAGACCTCCAATTTCCTGCGTTCCTGGAGTGAAAATCCCTGCTGACGGAGAGACCCTGTTATTGGAGGAGTCTCGACTCATAGGATACAGACCAAATTATTTTACTCTTTGTGATAACTGCTAACCCGCGTGCTGCCCTCTTCCTGGGCAGCAGGCTCTCTGAATATTCCGTTCAATATAACGTCACGACTTTTGTCACTTGCGGTTATTTCCAGTCTCGTGTTGGCCGAGGAGACGGGATCCTGCGTGTGGCTAAGGTCTTCACTGCCCGCAGCCTCTGGTGACGGTGGCCGCTCTCTCTGGCCACCTCTGCAGGCAGCGACTTGCCAGACCCGGCACGTTCTGACTCTAGCCTCGGGCTCCACGGACATGGTCCCTGCAGTTGGCCCACCTCGTTGCCCTTTCCTCCGGGTCGGCACACCATCCCAATGCCCGAGCATCTCCAGCACCAGCTCTGGGGCTGGCAGGCACAGGCGGGGTCCTCCTTCCAAGCCCGTTGGGAGCCCCCCTCTCCTCTGTGCACGCGAGCATCCCATCTCTCCCCAAGGCTCCTCTCTCCACTCCAGGGGGGGTGTGTGCGTGAGGGACTTTCCACCGAACGCTCTCCCTTGCTTCTGGGAAGGACTTTGGTCCATACTGGATTAAATAAAATATAGTATTGAAATTAATTTTACTTGTTTCTTGTAACTGTTCCTTGAAAATTTTTTAAATTATTGGGGCTCCTGGGTGGCTCAGTCAGTGAAGCATCTGACTCTTGATTTTGGCTCGGGTCCTGATCTCGAGGTTCGTGGGATCGAGCCCCACGTCGGGCTCTGTGCCGACGGTGCAGGGCCTGCTTGGGATTCTCTCTCTCCCTCTCCCTCTCCCTCTGCCCCTCCCCCGTTCTTTCTCTGTCAAATTAAAGAAACATTTAAAAAATTTATGTCTGCTTATTTATTTTTGAGCCCCCAAGGGGCCCCTCAGATTTTTAAAAATTATTTATTTCTTAACATCGACGTATAGTTGACATGCAATGTTATATTAGTTTCAGGTGTACAACAGAGTGATTTCACAATCGTATACATTACTCAGTGCTCACCGCGATTAGCACAGTCACTGTCTGTCACCGTACAACATTATTAGGCTATAAATTTAACACCACCTGTGTGGTTCCATTATATTTCTATTGGGCAGGACTGTTCCAGACCAGGTGTTGGCATACCACGGCCCACTGGCCAAACCCAGCTCAGTACCTGTTGGTGTAAATACACTTTTACTGGACTACAGCCATGCCATTTGTTTTCGTTTGTACAAGAGCAGAGCTGAGTAGGTGAGACAGAGATCATTGGCCTGCGAGGCCCCAGGTATTTGCTATTTGGTCCTTTACGGACAAAGTCTCTCAACCCCGGTGCTTAGATTATCACCTAAAAGGTACTTTCTAACCCCATCTGAGGAAATCCTCAGACTAGAGACTGGAAAACAAGTGCTTTTTGGTGAATGCGCTAACCTGACCTCTTCCCAGCCTGCTGTCCTGGACCTGAGCTTCGGCCTCCAGCCCAGCCATCCCTCCTGCACACTGGCTCCCCGCCCACAGCCGTTTCTCTGTTCTAGGGGAATGTCGTACAGCCTCTCGTCGATGGGAAATCTTCGTAGTAAGAAACCAAGGACCGGTTTTCCCTCTGACATCTGTGAACGCCTTAAACCCCTTAATTCTACATTAAGCCCTAGTTCAGTCTCTTTTGAGAATGAGAGGGGAAGGGGCAGAGAATCCCAAGCAGGCACCCCCGTCCTATTTTAGCCTTACATCTCCAAATGGTGAAACCGTTCAATAAAACAACCATGATTTTGGGGAAAAAAAAAAAAAAAAAGTACTCTCTAAATGCGTGGAATGTATTGAATTAAAAAAAATTTTTTTTTAACGTTCACTTATTTTTGAGAGACAGACAGAGACAAAGAACGAGCAAGGGAGGGGCAGAGAGAGAGGGGGACACAGAATCCGAAGCAGGCTCCAGACTCTGAGCTGTCAGCACAGAGCCCGGCGTGGAGCTTGAACCCACGAACCGTGAGATCGTGACCGGAGCCGAAGTCGGACGCTTAACCGACCGAGCCACCCAGGTGTCCCTGGAATGTATGGAGTTTTTAATTCAATATTGCATATATATTATAGTCTTTTATTTCCCAGAAAGGTGATGCGTTTAGGCTAATCCTGTCTTAAGGTGAGTAGTTAAGTAACCCGGACACCCCGCTGCCCACGTTGGCGGGTAGCAGAAAATTTGCTCCGTTAGTCCTGTCATGCCAGTGTCCTCACGGAGAGTTCGCACCCAATTCCTCGTCGATACACGCTCAAGAACTGGGGACTGACTGCACCTGGGGAAAATGCAGGTTACCACTTTCATACAAGTATGAGTGACCGGTGGGGCTCCATATCAAGATAAGAGTCCACTGCGGATGAGCAGTAGCCGTGATGATTAAACGGAAATGCCCGTCTCAGCCTCAAATCACAGGCTCAAGGCACGCGCTGAAATTACACTGAGCAGAAAGCAGTGTCCTTTCAGGACGGGGAGCAGAATCTTCCGCGTTATCGCAGAATCGTATCTAACAACATGTGGTCCCTTTTCTTGAACTCCTGCTGCAGAACCAATTGTCGCAAATGATTACACTCTTCATTTGCCTCCTGACCTTTCATCTTTTTTATTCTTGTCAATTCTCCTTGTGAAGCGTTACCGTTTTAGTGGGGTGTGTATGTCACGAAAGCACGTTTTGCATCGCGCTGGAAATTATGGCCGCAAAGCCTCCTTAAATTACACTCTAATAGTATTTTCTTGGAAGTCATTATGAATTTTGGTTCTTCCTAACCTTTGCCACTGGGGATCACATAGCACAGCTCAACGTTTCCGTTGCTGCGTTTTATAATGGTGGTAATGTAAGAATTTACTGGGGACTTTATACACAGAGACAAAAGCACGCCACTTTATGAAGCTATTAAACACCATGGATTTTCCCACATGAGAGATCAAGCTTATTGTATTTCCCCAGTCTCCCAGCAGCTTCCCCCGCAGCACAGCTCCATTGTGGGAGATGGTGCGGTGTACCCGGCCGCCCCCTTGCCCGAGCTTGTTAGCGTCTTGACTGCAACCCAGTAAGATCACCAAAGCATGGCCGTCACAGACAACTCGTGCTCTGTCACCAGGCTTGTTACTGTGGGACACCTGGCCTCTATGCAGGAAAGGTTATTATATTTCCTTTTGACAACGGAAGCTTTTCAAGGGCCAACAATGCAATTTTTTTTATAGCAGAGATTAAAGTTAAAAACATGACAAGCAGAGAGCAGTGTGCTTTTGTGTGCCGATATCCAGCCATTTTTCAGCCCGAGATGGCAGTGAGCTGCACGATACAAATTCTAACTTGAAACTCCCAGGGTTCTCCAATTAGATGCTTATCTTTTCTTTGATGGGTGAGGCTTCGTTTAAGACAAAATTTCTAATGGGGAAAATATGTTTTCACTGCCCAAATGCATCTGCTACGGGAATGGCAGGCCGCTGAAACGCAGGAGACGTTATTTACATTTTTAAAAATGGTCAAATAATATACCTTCATGTGCATAAGATCTTGAAATTCAGGACTATTTCCACTTAGGAAGAGCGGTGGTAGTCATTAAGGCTCCCTTTGGGGTAATGTAGTTATTAAAATCAATTGTGTTTTATGGAAATGACCAAAGCATTTCTTAGGTTTGAAGGTTCGTGTTTAAAAAAAAAAAAATTAAGAGTCCCCTGAATCTGGAGGTATTTACTGTGTGGTTTTAGTCCCTGATATAACTCTAAAACTATGTGAAGCTGCCTATGAGATATAAATCATTCCACTGCCAAATGTCCTCATTTCTTCTTTGATTAGAAGAAGGAAGTTTCTTTGTAACGGTGGCTGGTCCACGGGCTGTGTCCGGTTCAATCGCAATGGGCCAGGGCCCTCTGACTTGTTGGATGGCCGGTTCATTGCCCACGCGAAGACCGCGCTTCTCATTCGCTGAGGTTTAGGGAGGGCAGGAGCCCACTCGGGGACTTCCGCGGCCCTGTGTGTTCTTCGTTCCCATCCAGGGTCCCCGGAGAGCTGGACCCATTCCGCCGTGAGCCCGCGGGAGAAGCCATCACACGCTGGGGACATCCAGCAACCAACTGGACCCCCACCCAACAGTTTTGATTTCGTAATCCTCCTCTGCGAACGGTTTCCCTAGGGATTGGCGTTCACAGCCCGGGTCCGGGGGGACCCTCTCCGAGGCCGGGAAGGTGAACGCAGCTCCCCGCTGGCGCCCGTCAGAGGCGGTCCCAGCACCTGCTGGGCAGCACCTGCTGGGCAGAACCCTGGGCCGCCCTTGACTTAGGTTTGCTCACAGGACGCTGTCCGGGGAATCAAGGTGCGGAAGGTCAGACTTGGTGAATGGGAGTACCACGCGTTTTCAGGTCCACCTCCTGCAAAAATAAAACTTTCTCAGGAGAGAGTGAAATGCCGGAGGCCCTGACCCCGATCTCCCAGTGCTATTTGGGCCGCACATATTTTCAGCATCTGTCATAAAAGCTCAGAGTGTTGTGAGGGGCTCTAAGTTGAATGGTGTGTAATTTTTTTTTTTCTTAAGTCTCTTGTTGCTTCATAGCTGCTGCCTGCAAATGTGGAAAAGCTTTTTTTTTTTTTGCATTTAGTTTTAGAAGCACAAAGAAGAAAATACAAAGCCCTAAATGCCCTGGATTAAATTCCCAGAGAATTTTGTGCTCAGAAAAACGTCCAAATGCCAGCTCTCCTTGGCCTGTGGAGATTTCCAGAAACCCAGGGCCCGAGGCCCTGATATTAATTTTCTTTTCGCTCCTCACACCTCCCTACCCGCACCCACCTAAGGTTGTTGAGGCCCCCACGTCACTGGCTCCCTCCCCCCCGAAACTCTCCTGATAACTGAGGAACTCAGTCCTCCTTTGCCCGGACAATCATTCACATGCTTGGGAATGTGGGGAATGTGACTCCAGGAGAAATGAGAAGAAAATAATTTTTAATTTCAAAGAGAATCCGAGATATCTCTACACTGTGAATATATGAATAATGTACAATTTATGAGGTGCTGGAAAATATACTACATTACATCGTCCAATTTAATGCAATCCATGGAGCTCCAAATGCCCTTTAGAGTGTTTGAAGCCAACATTTACAAATACAATTTTAAATAGAGGATAACTAAATGGGTGTTATTATTCTGTTTCGAGCCTGCTAACGAATTCTCAAGAACGTAGCATGAATTGGTTGTCAAGGTAATGTCTGGTAAGGTGGCAGAAACTGTCACTAAGCCAAGTGGAAAAATTAAACCCTCCCTTCGTCATATTCCAGGAATTCTCAAGCAAAAGGAAATTCCTAGACACCTCTCAGAGCCCTTTTGTATTCTCCTTTCTTTCATCCCTCAATCCTCTTTTCCATTTCCCTGTAGATGACCAAACGAAATAGAATGCTCCCCAAGAAAACTCATTTAAAGAAGTTGAGTTCAGGGTCAGTCTTTTTTTATTTTATTTTATTTTATGTTTTTTCATCTACGGGTCTTTCTTTTAGTTTATACCCTCTGGGCTGATTCAAATTAGAGAGAGTATTTTGGGCTCTCTACGGAAGACACAGAGTGGAATAACTTAAATTGGAAATGCATGTTTCATGATAACAGACATTTCCACTCTTGCTGGGCATTTCCAATTGCTGGAAAGCACCTCTGTGACATGAGCTAATCCACAGACCCTCTGGAGACTCGGCAGAGAAACTGAGGCCATGAAAGTGATTACAGGGCCATTAAGCATAAATGGTGGAAAAGAAATTACATTTGAATTTTTTTTTCATGTTCTGCTTTCATATAAATTACATAAGACAATGGAAAGAAAAGACCATCTGGGTTTGGATTTCATAAAATGGGACTCACATCTGCTTTGGTATGTCCTATAAATATTCCCTCATTAGAGAGTTCAGTCTATGAAACACTTTTGGTCAAAGAAGCATTAAGAAAAAGGGGGAGAGATTGCTTTTCATGGATGCCGATTATTTTTAAATCCTCAGTTCTAAATATTAACTGGCGAACACCTCAGAGGATTGTGTGTAACTTTATTTTTAGAAATTAAAATACCTTACGCTCTGTCTACTTTGGCCAAGTAGTGCACGTTGCTTTTTTATTTGTTAAACAGGAGAGTTGATGGGCCTTCATCAAAAACGAGCGGCCTTTTGTGCTCGGTTCAGCTTTTAAAAAGGGCTGAGGATGGAAAGGTCTATGTTTATAAAACACGTCCTTTGGCCTCATCAACATGAATGAGATGAATTTAGTTCGCTTTCTAGCAATCTCTCTTGTCTCCTCCTTCTCTCACCTTCCATGTCTTGCTTCCATCTACTGTGTATTGTGTGATGTGCCTATTCTGTAACCAATCAGCGATCCCAGAGCTGGTGGGGGGCTTGGGGGGTCTCATTGGCTGAGGCCTAATCACATGCCCCACGTCTGAATCAGAGGAGTCCACCCAAAACTGATGGGCCAAGAATGAAGGAGGGATGATCCCTGCCTCTCGGCGTTTCTGTCTTTGTTTATTCCTCTCCCCTTGAGTCTGGACCGGGCCTAGTCACTTACTTCTAGCCGATAGAATACAGCAAAAGTGATAGGATGTCACTTCTGTGATTAGGTTACATAAGATTGTGACTTCTGTCTTGCTGTCACATTTTCTCTATTGCCTTATGAGCTTGCACGTTTTGGTGAAGCAAGTTGCCTTGTGAGAGAGGCCCATATGAGGACAACGGCAATTGAGGAATGGAGACCCTCAGTCCAGCCACCCTCTAGGAACTGAATCCTGTCCACATGTGAACTTGGAACCAGATCCTTCTCCAGTCAAGCCTTGAAATGATACCCCCAGCCTTGGCCATCCACTCCACTGCAGACTTGTGACAGACTGTGAAATAGAGGACCCACTAGCCGTGTGTGGACCCCTGACTCAAAGAAACCGCGTAACAGGAGCGCCTGGGCGGCTCAGTCGGTTGAGCATCAGACTCTTGATTTCAGCTCAGGTCATGATGCCAGAGTCGTGGGATCGAGCCCCGTGGTCGGCTCTGTGCTAAGCATGGAGACTGCCTAAGATTCTCTCTCTCACCATCTGCCCCTCCCCCGAGCTCACACACATACACACACACACTCTCTCTCTCTCTCTCTCTCGTGTGCACTCATGCGTGCACAAATAAAAAAAAAAGGAAAGAAAGAAACTATATAATAATAAGTGCGTACTGTTTCATGTTGCCAAGTTCGTGGTAATTCGTAATCCAACAATAGGCAGCCAATAAAAAGAGTGCCCCAGAGGGAACCGAGCATACAGGCACCGGAGAAGGGTACTGTTTAAGGTGTACCTGGAATTTGTTTTAATCAGGTATGGTCTAACACCCAGACCTGAGAATGAGGGTCACGAAGGAAGAAGTCCATACTCACAGATCTCTAGAAACAGGGAAGGATCAGAGTCAGGAGGCAGAGGGACAGTGGAAAAGCAGGGGCAAAGACTTTACAGTGGTTTTCACAGCAAAGAAAGGGACAAAGCAGGGTAGATAGACCTGGGATTGGCGAGTTGGAACAATTTCAGGGCCCTTCAGGATGCAGGGACTGCCCCTCCTTGCCTGGTAGCTGGCTCTGGCGTGGTATTAGGGCAGGGCAATTGTGTTAGTCTGTTCAGGCTGCTTTGACAGAATACCATGGACTTGGTGGTTTATAAAGAACAGAAATTTATTCCTGGCAGTTCTGGAGGCTAGAAGTCTGGGGTCAGGGTGCCGGCACGCCTGGGGTCTGGTGAGTGCCTCCTCTGGGTTGCGGACTCTCGCTATGTCCTCACTCGGTGGAAGGGGCGAGGGGGCTCCCCAAGGTTTTTGTTTTTTTTAATGACTGCAGCGAGCCCGACGTGTGGCTTGAACTCACAAACCATGAGATCGTGACCTGAGCCGAAGTCAGACACTTAACCGACTGAGCCACCCAGGTGCCCCCCAACACCCCACTCTGGTTTCTTTTTATAAGGGTACCGATCCCATCATAGGGCTCCACTCTGAGGACCTAATCACTTCCCAAAGGCCCCACCTCCGAATACCATCATACCGGTGGCTAGGATTTCAACATATGAATTTTGGAGGGGTGCAAATATTCCGACCATGACGCAGGTGGTGGCCCAACCTGCGAGAGCTTGATCAAGGAGGTAGTTGGCAGGTGTGGGCTGTGGACGATTGCTTTGCTGTCCCTAGTTCTGGAGGGGCAGTCTCTCCAGGATCGGCCTGGCCCCGAATGTCAAAGTGTCATAAAATACAGAAAACAATACATAATTAATGTACGATAATAGTAATTAATACATGCAGGTGAAGTCTGGGCGGCCAAAACAATGGCGTGTTATAGGCACGAGCTCGTTCGTCGTCTCGGCAGCCCTATGGGTAGCATCGCTCTCCCCCCATTTTTTCTCCAGCACAGAGAAAAGAAAATAGCCTGCTCAAAATCATACAGCAAGTCACATCAGCGCTCAGAGACTAGAGAGGGCAGAACATGCTATTGGCAGAGAACGTTTAACCCTTAAGAGACTTGAGATGCGATTGCTTTCTAGTCTTTGTATGGTTTCAGGTGTCCTCAGAGAATTTGTTTCGGAGTCTAGAAATTTCAGGTGCCGCACTAAACAGGAACCTCCTCTATGCAAACTGCTGATCTGCCCCAAGCAGCTGCACGGGAGCCTTGAGAATCCCCGAACCTCGTCCGCCCAATACTGGCAGGAAGAACAGATCATTGCTACCACGGCCGGCCCTGCCTCCCTTCGCCAGCCTGACCCTGGGGTCGCCACCGTATGCTCCCACCTGGGCAGTTTCTGGCCCAGTCCCGACCAGGAATGACAGTGTCTCACCAATCTCTAGTCTGCCAGTAGCAGGGTCTGGAACTGGTTTTGCTGTCTTCGACCCAGGCCCTGCGTACTAGGGCCGGGCCCTTAACCCGGCGGGACGCCTCTGTCCCCGCTGCATTAGCACGGCACGCTTGCCTGGCAAATGCCTGGTTTCCCTGGGGCGAACTGCATTTTCCTGACCTAGTAGGGTCCCTGGGACACGATATGTTTGCAAAAAACCTGAGAATTCTCCTTTTCAGGGACAAAGCAACCCAAGCACAGGGTGGGGGCTGGGCTGGATAGATCATAAGGGCTGTTCTTGTCTTGAAAAGCTATAGCTTCATGTTGCTTGTCTTCCTCTGTCTTGTATTATGGTAGTTTCCTTCATTATTTTGTTTCTCCTGTTAGACTGTGAACTTTGGGAGACTTTATCGATGTATCTTACACACAAATATATTTTTTAATGTTTTTAAATGTTTATTTATTTTTGAGAGAGAGACAGAGAGACAGAGAGACAGAGACAGAGCATGAGCAGGGGAGGGGCAGAGGGAGAGGGAGACACAGAATCTGAAGCAGACTCCAGGCTCTGAGCTGTCGGCACAGAGCTAGATGCGGGGCTCGAACTCATGAACCTTGAGATCATGACCTGAGCCGAAGTCGGACGCTTAACCGGCTGAGTCACCCAGGCACCCTACATTTTTTTTACTTAAAAATATTTATGTGTCGGGCGCCTGGGTGGCTCAGTTGCTTAAGCGTTCGACTTCGGCTCAGGTCATGATCTCGCAGTTCGTGAATCGGAGCCCCGCGTCGGGCTCTGTGCCGACAGCTCAGAGCCCACTTCAGATCTTCTGTCTCCTCTCTCTGCCCCTCCCCAGCTCATGCTCTCTCCCTCTCTCTTTGTCAAAAATAAGGAGACATTAAAAAGATATTGGGAAAAATTTTAAAAAATGTAAAATGCTTATAGTCTTGATTGTTCTGATGATGGAGATGAAAATGGGTTTAGGAAAAATGACATTCCAACAAAAAAGTCAGAAATGGAAATGACCTTTCATCTTTAGAAAAATGTTTCCCTTTCATGTTGCTCTTTTCTATTTATTCTGTGTGATTAACTCGGCGAACACAGAATCCCAGTGACCTGCACTGTGTCTAATGATGATGAAAGTTTTGTTTCAGTTAAAAACAAACCATCTCACATGTACAAAAAAAGGCAAAGGCGTCCATTAATTTTGCTAATTTACTTCTCGCACATTCTGGAGATGCTAGCCAAGATTAGAGTCGTGCTGCTCAGTTCTGTTTTTAACATCGTGACTGAACATTTTCACGGTGCTGAGCCGACTGGAATGACCCGGGATATTGTGTTTTAACATAGAGCGGGAGTTGGCAAACTACAGTCTTTAGGCCAAACCCTACCCTCTGCTCACATTTGTAAATAAAGTATTGTTGGAACACCATCGTGCCTGAGCAGATGTGACAGAGATCGTCCACCGGCAGAGCCGAGAATATTTCTTTGTCCCTTTAAAGAAAGTGACTGCTGACGTCGCACCTTAGCTTGAAGGGCAGTTAATAAAGGATAAGCTTTGATTTGACTTGATTTGATTTTACTCTTTTATGGTGCTCATTTCCTTTTGAGCAATGAGGACTAGGCAGTTTTTCAGTCCATTTATAGGATACCTCCCTCTAAAGAATTTTAAGTCTGTTCGCGTATAGATTTGCACATCTGGTCCAAGGCTTATACGTTTTTGTTGTTTTTTTTTTTCCGGACTCGGAGAGGTTAATTGGCCTTCATAAAGTTGCACACGCAGATGATAGTGGGGCCCAGAGGAGCTCTCAGGTTTACAATTCCTCAGTCAGGCCCCTTGCGATGAGCATTTGTGTTTGAAGCTGTGGTTCCTACATTACACCAAGACCAGTATAAAAGGAAAATATTTAGTCGACCGACCGGTTCTGTGTGTACCAGTTAACCTGAATAATACCACGGCCCAAGTGTGTGTCAATGCCGACAACCATACTTGCAGACAAACGTGTCATTCAAGAGGCACTACCAGTGCCATCTGGTCCCTGACCCCTTTTCTAAGTGGCTAGGTTCGAATGACACTTTTATTTTGTACCCCCAGCGCGTCTCCCCTAAACCCGGGGCCAGCCTGAGTCCTGGGCCTTCCGCTTTCAAGGCCCTCCTCTGTCCACACCTTTCCCCAAGCCCAGAGTTCTGTTGCGCTAAGTGGATGCGAAGCCCCCTTCTGGACCATGCCCCTTGGACCCGAGACCTAGAAATTCCCTGCTCAAATGGCTCAGCCTACTTCCAAGCCTGCATGGATTGTTCCCGATGTTCCTCACGTATCCAAGAGCACAGGGCAGACTGTGCTGCTGTGCACACCCCCAGGCCTGAGAGTTGGCCAAGGGGACAGCTGTTGGCCTAATGTTCATCTGGCCTTGAATGTGCAAGCCGGGGCGTCTATTCTGATGCGCCTGAGGCTCTTTGTGGTTTGCAGTAGAGCTGGAGACGGGAAGAGGGGTTGTGCTCTGGACTGGCCTCAATTAAAAATTTTTTTAATGCTTATTTTTGAGAGAGAGAGAGACAGAGCACTCATGGGAGAGGGGCAGAGAGAGAAGGAGACACAGAATCCGAAGCAGGCTCCAGGCTCTGGGCTGTCAGCACAGAGCCTGACGCGGGGCTCGAACCCACGAACCGTGAGATCACGACCTGAGCTGAAGTTGGACGCTCAACCGACTGAGCCACCCAGGCGCCCCTGGATAGCCCTGATTTCAACTCTTGCCCGGGCTCTGCAAACTCCTCGCGGAACCTAAAACCCATTCTTGGTTTGTACACTTGGTTTTTCAACCAAGTATTCTTGGTTTTGTAAGCTAACTAGCTTACAAGCAATCTCTCCCTGCTAAAATGTAAATCCCTGGAATGCAAGAGCCACCTCTCCTATGTTTCCACATCTCTGGCACCCGCACAGTGGTCGCGACATTTGGGGAGATCAGTAGATATTTGAGGGCTGAAAGAACAGTAGCCTCTGTGTCACTAAATTGACAACCGCGAGGGAAGTCAGCGCTCCTGCTACTGTTGTCGCATAATGAACCACCCCAAAGTTAGTGCCATAAAACAACCATTTGATTATGTTCACAGCTCCGTGGGCCAGGAAGCCGGACGGGCACACAGGGGTGGCTTGTGCCTGCCCTCCAATGTCCAGGGCCTCAGCTGGAAAGTAGGAGACTGGGGGTGACATCACAGCTGGGGCTGGCGTCCCCTGGAGGCTCGCTCGCTCATACGTCTGCCAGGTGATCCTGGCTGGGGCTGGACCGCCACGTGTGGCCTGTGCACTATCGCTGCTTGGGCTTCCTCACGGCATGGTGTCTGGGGTCCAAGCGTGAACATCCGCAAACCAAGTGGTCTCGGAAGTCACTGCGCTCGCAAGCTCCACAAAATTCAAGAGGAAGGAAACTAGACGCCCATGTTTTGATGAGAGGACAACCCAAGACATCCTAAGGAGAGCATGTGAGACAGGAAATAAGGCTGTGGCCAAACTTGGAAAAATGGAATCTGCCACGGTTGGGTAGACCCTCGTTTAGGAAAATCAACCCATCTCCCCAAACCCATGGAGAGGGAGAGCAAACTTTTCCAAGAAAACAAAACAAGTGAAACAAAGATCTCCTTTCCACACCTCCTCCCCCGCAGTGTTCGGGGAGGTCGTGAGGTGTGCGAAGTGGTGTAAAATGAGGACTGTCTCTCTGAGGCGAGAGGGCTAAAACGTGCTCCATTTAGAATAACGATTCGTGGCTTGCAATGGCTTCTTTCCCACTGAGTGGTTGATCGTTCCATTGCACTCGCTTCGTCCCAGTGGTATAGAGTTACTTTTATATGAAGTACTAAAATAGCTTTTCAAAAATAAGACAGGAAGTTTCATGCTCTAATGAACTAATACAGTAAAATGTCAATATCATTAGCTGGAAAAATAGCAGACAAATGTTGAGTTAAACTCAGCTACGAAAGTTCTTTTCTTTGGAAAAGTTCTCGTACTGAATAATGCTTAATTTGGCATTATCGAGAATTTAGAGTCGTCACGTTAATACGGCAAAAATGTATGACAAATAAGGAAACACTGTAGGTAAAGATTCCATAAATTTGTTGTCCAAATGGTTTAATTTCAGTGTGGGGCACGAGAACAAAACCCAGGGATTGTATGAAATCTCCAGAAGTTTAAAAGTGTATATAAATTTAAAGTAACGAAGTGAATTCAAAGAGGAGAGTCCGAACTGATGGGGGCCCCACAGACACACCATTGTAAAAAACCCAGACACGGTAGCCTCCCACAGTGTCTCTCAAATGTTTCAATTTAATTTGCTCTTTTATTTTTTCTATTTTTTTTTTAATGTTTATTTATTTTTGAGACAGAGAGAGACAGAGCATGAGCAGGGAAGGGGCAGAGAGAGAGGGAGACACAGAATCGGAAGCAGGCTCCGGGCTCCGAGCCATCAGCACAGAGCCCGACGGGGGGCTCGAACTCACAAACTGTGAGATCGTGACCCGAGCCGAAGTCGGACGCTCAACCGACTAAGCCACCCAGGCGCCCCTAATTTGCTCTTTTAGATTCTGAAAGCCGCTCTCAAAACCTGGAGGCGCATGCTTCCAAGGCTGGGTCAGAAGCGATTTTGAATGGGGTTTTCCAGAACCTCCCAGAAGGCATTTCTTTCTGCACCTCATCCTTCTCCCAGCTCCGCCCTCTTAGAGGTTAAGGAAGTCCCTGCTCCCATTCCATTGGCTTCTCAGAAGGGGGCGAGCTTTTAGCTCCAAAACATCTAGCCTCTTCCAAAATTCCCTGCTCCAAATGCAACTGCTGGGTCTAATGTGGCAAGCCCTGGCCTGCCGGGATCGCCAGCGGAGGCAGACCAAATTGACCTTGGAGATGAACTGCGCAGAAACATCAACCAAGAGTAGTTTCCAGTTGAGTAGCCTGTTGGCTTTCAAATCCACTCTGCGGAACATCTGGAGTTCCCGCTTTCGAGAAGGAAAGGGGCTGTAGCAGAGGAAGCCCTGTGCGCTCTGCCCACGTGTTACTTAGATGGCTCTGGGCTTATCTGTTTTATGTATGGCCTTCCTTTCAAGTCGTCGTTTGAAGAGCTTTTATAGGTTAGCGTCGCACATGCGCTGTTTACATTCACCTGAGTTGGTCCTTACAAATCCTGGTGTCACAGAATGGCTTCTGGGCATCTTTAAATAATTTAGAGAAAGCTCATGTCAGTTCTCCGCTCCCACCCATGGTTTAGCCTAGTTAAGTCATTGTTTTGGCATCAAGACCTAAAATAATAGTGATAGTAATAATAATAACAATAACAAAAAACAAAAGAGGTCATGGACAAAGTAATGGTGCCCGATGCTCCAGACCTCCCTTCCAAAGCACAAGAGAGAGTCTCAGGATTTGAACATTCTTTTTATTAAGTGATTGAAAATTATTTGCTTAATTATGAAAAATATAGAGAGTAATAGGTCCCAAATTAATGACACATGTCGACCGCGACTTGGCTCTGCCTGGAGCCTCACTGTTTTGCTTGTGTTACGAGGCAATTTGGGGAAAGAGAAAAGGGAGGAACATTGAGAAGGCCGTGTCAAACCTCCAGTTTCGCCAGAAGAAGATCTTGTTTAGCCGAGTAAAAAACATGTGCACCGTTAACCTGCTCGCACCGCACTGCAAAGAAGGGTAGGAAATGCAAACTTGGGCTCAGTGGCCATTTCCTAGCGACAACTCTGCACCGAGGAGAGGGCGTAAGAAGTTTTGATGGATGGACATACTCTCTGCCACACTGCTTCTGGGAAATAGAACACTTTGCAGTGGCGTGGCCAGATTAGCATTCGGGTGTGACCTGACGGGTTGAATGTGCTAGGCCCTTTCGACGAGGTCTATCACTTGCCCCCCACAAAGCCACCCTCCACTCTTGCTTCTTCTTCCCCAGAACCATCCAACGAGACCTTTAGCCACCGCCTACGATGCAGTATTACAATGAATTCAGGTCTTCTGACCTCTCATCCCAGGGAAAGGGGGACATGAGATGTTCCGCTCGACTGGACGCTGAGGGGATTTCTTTTCTCCGCTGTCCCTTAGGGCCACCTGCCATGGAGACTGCAGCACCCGGCAATCTGCATCAAGCCAGGCCTGGAGTATCGCTGATAGACCTGCCTCTGAAGCTTCCCTCATTAGAGTCACTTCCTCGTTCTTAAACCTCTTCTTCCTTTGGTCTCCTTGGACAGCATGTTTCTCTCTCTCCTCTCCCTTAGATGATCAGGGATTTAAATTCTCCTCCTAGACTTATGACTTCCAGTCTTCCAATCTTCCTCTCTCTAGCCTGAATGTCTCCTTTGAGCTAAAAGCTGGCCACGTGACAATTCTGGGTCCATGTCAACGGAAGTCCACGTTTCACGTGGTCTCCTCGGAGACGCCCTTCCTGACTACTAATTTACACGAACCGACCTCTCCTACTCCTTGTTAAATATCCACTTATATTGTCTTTGTAACCCTATCACCACCTGAGGCTGCTTTTCCATTTCTTTGTTTGCTTGTTATATCCTCGATGAAGATGCTCCACGGGTGCCAGGCCTCTGCCTACCTTGTGCAGAGCCTAGCACGGCGCCTGGAAAATGGGAGACGTTCCATAATGTGTCAAATGAATATGTGAAGAATTCGTTGTAGGCAGGCCCCCTCTGAAATCCTCAGTGCAGACTGAGGGACACGAGGGAGGAAGTAGCAGACATATTGGCTGGAGGAGCTGGAATTACTTTTCCACCAAGACCACTCAAGACAGGGGAGGGGGAATTGCCCATCAGGGTTCTGGAGTGCTATTCTCTTGGGAAACAGGCGTGAGGCAGGTAAAACCCGACAGATATTTACTAAAGTTTGTAATTATGGCATAGAAAAAATACACTTTTGAGCCCCTAGATTCCTGGATCGGGGTGGGCAAAGATTTTTCTGTAAAAGGCCAGATAATAAGTATTTGGGGACCTGTGAGCCATATGGTCTCTGTTGAAACTACTCAACTCTGCCGTTGTAGGACAAGAGCAGCCATAGACGGTATGTAAGCAAATGGGTGTGGCTGTGTGCCAATAGAACTTTCTTTCTGACACTGAAATTTAAATTTCATGTAAATTTCACTCGCCACTACATTTTTATTCTTTTGATTTTTTTCCAGCCATATTAAAAAAAAAAAAAAAACAACATTCTGCGCTCACAGGCCAGAGAAAAACAGGCATCAGGCCCGATTTGGCCCACAGGCAGTAGTTTGCTGACCCCTCTTCTAGATGGTCAGACAACTCAGCCTTTATACACATGAGGATTTTTTTTCCCCCCAGCTCCCACGGCTACTTTATAAATAACGTTTCATAAAACATTTTCGTGTAATCCTTGAGTCTCTAGGGGTGTTCTGGGTTGGGGGAGGGAATAGGGAGAGAGTCTCCCAGGCCTAAATGGTTAACGTTTATATTGCAACATAAATAACTCTTTGCTCCAGATTGCCTGTGCTATCCATGTAGAATGATTAATGTCAAGATGATAAAATGATGCAGTCTCTTGAATTTGATTCCAGCTGTTCCCGTCTTTGATATGATTTGTGAATGACATTTGTATTTTTCACTGGTGATTAGTTAATGCTGGAAAGGACGGCCAGATGATAGCTGTCTAGAAATCTAAAGCCAAAGATTTACTTGGCTGGAAAGCTGTTCAATAGAATATCGTTACAACATTTACCGCAAATTCATTTAGCATTTGTTATTAGAAGGTGCTCAGCATCAGGGAAGCAATCTATAGCCTGTAGAATTTCTCCGACCATTTGATTACACCATGATTACAGAACAAGGGTAACCCAAAAAGGCTTCTATCCACATGATGCATTACTCTTGTTTAGGTTGCAAATGAACTCTTAAAGAAACGATTCCAGTTTTTCTGAGAGCTTCTTGTCAGCTTGCTCATGGCTAGAGGACATCCCAAGTATGCATCTCGGTTTAGAAGCCACGTGTCAGAAGTTACTGGCTTTGGCCCACGATGACATCAGTGACCATTTACCGAGCCGCTGACAATGTGCCAGGCACTAAACTATTTTACACTCATTTTGCCTTCACACCAGGGCTTTGACACGTTATACTACACTGTTAGAATATTTTTCCATCCACCAAGCCATCAGGAGGGCAGGCGGTCTGGTCTCGCTCTGTCTGCATCGTGTGGCCTCTTGGGTTGTGACTCTCTCTGGTCAAGGGGGGGATGAGCTTAACCCCAAGTTCCTCGACCTCAGCCCTGGTGACCTCTGGGGCTGGACCACACTTGGCCGTGGGGGCGTCCTGTACACCATAGGACAGGGAGCACCATCCCTGGTCCCCACCCAACTAGGTGCCTATAGCACACCCCCAAGTTGTGACAGTAACCCTTTTGTCTCCAGACACTGGCAGTGTCCCCTGCAGGACGGAATCACCCCAAGTTGAGAACCACTGGTTTAACTCAATCTCCCCAGTGTAGCATCGTGCAGGTATTGCAGTCCTCGGGGTTCAGCCTGTGTTTTCACTTCCTGCACGAGACCATCCGGTAATGAGTTTCCTTTTACGTTAGGAATTGAAATGGGGGTCGCACCTACTTTATCATGAGTTCTGCTTCATGGAAAATAGCGTTCATTATGACGTTGGCAACAGGGACTGGATTCTTTACTCTGGATCCAAGTTAGTATAAAGGAGGTATCAATGTTTTTGATAAGTGGAAGGAGCAGATGATAAGAGTCTCTCTGTCTCTCTCCTTCTCTCTCTCCCTCCCTCCCTCTGCCCATCTCTTTTGGATCAACATCTCCATCTCCGGAATCTAGAGGTAGACAAACCAGCGTTTTCTCTGCACGTAGGACCGTGAAGTATAGTTTTTGTTTTCCTCTGTGCTATTCTTTATGTTTGAAACTGTTTGTAATAAACATACATCGTTTTTAAATGTTTTTATTTATTTTTGAGAGAGAGAGAGAGAGACGGAGTGCTAGTGGGGGAGGGGCAGAGAGAGAGGGAGACACAGAATCCGAAACAGGCTCCAGGCTGTGAGCTGTCAGCACAGAGCCCGACCCGGGGCTTGAATTCGTGAACCACGAGATCGTGACCTGAGCCAAAGTCGGACGCCCGACTGACTGAGCCACCCAGGAGCCCCTAAACATGTATCGTTTTTTATGTCAGATACAAATTCCTTCAGAAAAATGGAGTCGCTAATCCACGCTTAGATTTATCAATTTCTTAAACAACACAAGCCTCAACTTTTTTTTTTTTTTAATTTTTTTTAACGTTTATTTATTTTTGAGACAGAGAGAGACAGAGCATGAACAGGGGAGGGGCAGAGAGAGAGGGAGACACAGAATCAGAAGCAGGCTCCAGGCTCTGAGCTATCAGCCCAGAGCCCGACACGGGGCTCGAACTCACAGACCATGAGATCGTGACCTGAGCTGAAGTCGGACGCTTAACCGACTGAGCCACCCAGGCACCCCGAGCCTCAACTTTCTGATACAGACACTGATGCCATTGTAATTCTAATGGTGAAACTTCTTGGAGAGAACTTGATTGGTGGACATGGGGAAATGATGTTACTTAGTTGTGCACATACAATTAGAGCAATGTCCTGAACATTTGAGATGCCAGGGACCTGGAAAAAGAAACATCCCGTCGCCAGTTCTGAGTTACGTAATATTCTCATTAAAGAACAACGGGGGACAGGAACAGCGGTTGCTTTGAATTACATGCTATATTTGGGATTAGCAACAGTGGATTAACAAGGTTTTACTGCATTTCGAAGGCGTATCAATGGTTAATTGTCAGCTTTCATATCTACGTATGAAATGTACATACCAACCTTCCAGGGCACGGGATCTTCAAGGCAGAGGTTATGTCTCTTCTGGATTCTGCACAAGGCTGGACCACACTGGAGAGCCCTAATACACTGGCAGAGCATTCTGACCATTGATAACGGCGTGCGGACCCTTTAGCTCAAGATCCCAAGGCCAAGGTAGAAACAGCCCGGGAACAATGCCTGCAAAAGCTTTTTATGACTATAAAGCCCCAAGCAAGCGTATAGCTTTCCCAATCAGCAAACGCACTTGGCTCTGGTCTGTCATTAAAATGTGGGCATGGGCCCAGCCCCAGGCCCGGGAAAGCAGCCCCCTCATGAGCAGGCTTCCCTGAGCAGAGCAGAAAGGCCTGGCTCTGGGCCCCCTGGAAGCCAGGAAGTTTCCTTGAGTGGCCTGGACGCTGGCTCCCGCCTAGAGAAGTTGGGAGAAGTGATGGCTTTCAGGCTGAGGCCTACAGAAGCAGAATTCCCAAATCCCCAGCCAAAGAACATAATCCTGAAGTGGAAAAACAAATGAAAGTCATACAAACTGAACCCAACAATTCCCTTTCCTCATTGGAAAGGAAATGGCGGGGAGACGGTTGTGGACAAACAGCGCATGGGGGCCACACTCCTTCCTTTTTCTTACGGCGGAAGCCAGAGGGAACTCAGCTCGGAGCTAACGAGGTCGGAAGGGCCAGTCCGTCGGTGGGTCCCGCTGATCGGCAGTGCCCTCCATGGGGCTCTCTACGCCATCAGGACACGTTTCCTTTGGTTCTTAATTTTTGTTTAGCTTCTGGTTCTTTGGCCGATGGGAGCAATCGGATTTCTTCACCAGAATTAAATTGTTAAGTCCCTTATTGCACAAGGGAGGAAACGTTCTCCAGCAATTTTCATTCGGATGAAATGGGGATAAACTGGTCTTGAAATAGAAGGAAAGAATTAAAATAGTAACTCTATTCCCAGGTATGTTTCCTCCCGTAGGAAACAGCGGTTTCAAGTTTGTGGAGCAGGTTAATGAGTTGGAGAACCTTGCCTTTTGGCCCATGTCCTAAAATAAGACTTAAACACACTTCAAAAATATACAACACTTCTCATTAATGGTGAATAAAGAATTAGGGTTTGAGTCAGGATGTAAAGGCTGAATGATGCATATGGTAACGTGCAGCAGAAATGAGGTTTTTCAGAAATGAAATATTTCATTGATTAAATGATTCCTGGAACACCACGGGCATTTATTTTGCTTTGCTTTTTCCCTCGTGCTCTTTGATATCGTTCCACATTTTCTTCCGTCGACATACATGACCAGACTGGAGAAAAACGGACTAAATTCGAGGCCTTTCAAGAAGTGCAGTTGCTGTCAAAAGTCTACAGAAATGGAAAATTTTAAAAAAATATTTTTTCCTTTTTGGTTTTGCTTGAAGGTCGTGGGATGGATCAGAGGACTTGTAACCCGGTTCTTTTATTCTACTTATGTTTACCTTTTATGGCTCCATAGCGGAAGCCCTGTCCTCCCGTCTAATGGGAACGGGAATGGGCGTAACTCGAAAAGCTGGGCATCTGTTGACTAGTTACGGTTACGTATTTTCTCTTGCTGTCAGTTTTCCTTCAGCCGAATTTCTTGGATCGCCTAAACAAACCCACACATCGCTTCTTTCGGTTCTGCATGAGATGCCGGAGGCCGGAAGCAGTACCAGCTTCTGGGTTGGGTGTGGCAAGTGAGCGTAGGTTAGGCTAAGCATCAGTGGTGTCATTCTTTTGATCATGGAACAAATTTGATTTGAGTACGTATTATATAAATCTAACACTGATATCCTCCCTCCGTCTCTTCTTTCTTTTCTTCTTTTCCTTCGATTTTCCCTCCTTCCTCCTTCCCTCCTTCCTTCCCTCCTCTCTCTCCTTCTCTCTCTCTTCCTCCCTCCTTCCTTCCCCCATTCTCTCTCTCCCTTACTTTCTTTTGGCAGTAAGCATCTACTAAAGACATACAACGCACTAGCAAGTGGGTTAAGCCCCAGAGATATTAAAAGGTAATCAATACAATCCCTACCTTCAGGGAGCTTAAGGTCGAAGAGGAAAAAAAAAAAAAAAGTCCCTCAGGGGGAGGAAGGCAGAAATCTGTGGATTCTTCTGAACTGTGTAAGGAAGGAAGAAAGAAAGGAAAGAGAAAATATGATAGCTATACTCTGGGGCTACTGTGTTCTTTCAAAACGCAGCCCCTCGTACCATATGGAAAATACGCTTCCGGCCGTCAGCAAAACCAAAACAGAGTCAGAGACCAAAACACTGTTCTCTCAAGTTAGCCTTGGGAAGAGAAGCTTCATGTGATGACAGAAGAGCAGTGATGTGGCCGTGACCAGGGACCCTGAGGTCTGATGTGGAAGGTGAGGGTGCCAGTATTTCTTGTGCTGCAAGAAAGTTCAGAAATAATCTGTTTTTGCAGAGCAGAGAAATATTTTGAGGGCTTGAGGAAATTCCCATTAAGTTTTATTTATTTATTTATTTATTTATAGAGCAGGAGAGAGTGAGCAGGGGAAGGGCAGAGAAAGAGAGAGAGAGAGAGAGAGAGAGAGAGAGAGAATCCCAAGCAGGCTCCGTGCCCAGTGTGGAGCCCAACTCGGGGCTTGATCTCATAACCGTGGGATCATGACCTGAGCAGAAATCAAGAGTCAGATGCTTAACCGACTGAGCTACCCAGGTGTCCCCTTTTAAGTATTTGTTAAAACACGTCTATGGGGTGCCCGGGTGGCTCAGTCGGTTAAGCGGCCGACTTCAGCTCAGGTCACGATCTCACGGTCCGTGAGTTCGAGCCCTGCGTCAGGCTCTGTGCTGACAGCTCGGAGCCTGGAGCCTGTTTCAGATTCTGTGCCTCCCTCTCTCTCTGACCCTCCCCCATTCATGCTCTGTCTCTCTCTGTCTCAAAAATAAATAAACATTAAAAAAATTTTTTTAAATGTAAAAAATAAAACACATCTAGTAAGCTCACTTTTTTTTTTTTGCAGTAATAATAATTTGTATACGAAAGCTTCTTGTATCGGAGTTCCACATTTACCTAGAATCAGATGTCTTGGGTATTTGCTTATTGGCAGCTTCCAGATCTAGGGAGAAGCTGGAAGTGTTTATTCTTCCCACAACCCTGCCTCCCTCTCTCCTGACTTTACTGATAGTGCCCCGGGCACACGGGAGATGTTGAACCGTGAGCTGGACGATGGCTGCATTGTTGCCAGACACCCCACAAGTGACCCAGTGGCCCAGGAGCGGAGAGGACGGGATAGAAAATCGGTAGGAAGGTGACATGAGAAGATCCTGTGGACAGAAGGAATATTATGCTAGAACGTTGATGGAACATGTACAACATTATATTGTTATAATGATATAATGTTGATATTACGGCTGAAGCCCTCATCTGGGCCAGTGGTTCTCAAACGGGAGTGACTGAGTCACCCAGGGGACATTTGGCAGTGTCCAGAGATATATTCGGTTGTCACACTTGGGAGCAGCAAAGACCAGGGTTGTGGGTCGACGTCCTACAACAGCCAGGATGGTCCCCAACAAGGAATTGTCCAGCCGCAAATGTCCACGGCGCTGAGGTAGAACGCCCCTGCTTTAGAGAAGGGGCATCTAGGGAAAAGACTGAACAATGACGAAGGCAGGGAATCGGAAGACTTTGCCCACAGAACCAGTGAGGTGAGGGAGTATTCACGGCAAATACAGTCAACAGCTACTGGCTTTTCCGTCCTTTGTCTCCGTGAAGGCAGAAGATTCTATGTGGCAATCTCGTTAGACCCTCCATACATAAGCAGAAAGTTCGTAACATCCTGCCTAAATTGAAACGAACTGGAGACACAGACTGTAACTAGCAAGAATGAACAGCGTCCTCACTTTTCCCCAATTCAGCGGCGCATTGAACCCGCAGCCACGTCGTTTCCTTCCAGAGCTGTAAAGGTGTCATGACGTCGATCTCCCTGCCGTGGAGCTGTTCTGCGACACGAAGCCTGGCCGTCCGGCTCCGCGGATGTCTTTCTCGGAGGGCCGTGTCTGACGGCGTTAAGGGAAATTGTTCACGTTTGTGTCTCGGATGCTGTCACGAGCCGTGTCGATTTTGCTCCTGTCAGAGCTGTCCCTGAGGACTTCCTGCTCTTAGGGGCAAAAGCCTCAGGAAGGATGAGCTGCCTTCGCAAGCCGGCCACCCGGACATGGGCAGTAGCTCTCCGAAGTCACTGGGACGGAAGCCCGGCCCGGTGTTCTGTGACGTCCAGAAGCGTCTCCGGCGCCTGCTTCCCCGAGGGGAAGGGGAGGCCTGTGGGGCTCCTCTGGGCTGTCCTCCAGGCCCCGGATGAGTCCCGCGTGGCCATCTGTGAGGACGACTGTACCCTCATCACTTGTTTAACCACCGGCAGCACTGCTGGGAAATGCTCAATATACCTGTGCTTCAGGGCCTAGGAACGGAGCCCGGGAGGGAGCAGGCGGCCTTCTGTTTCTGGCACCAGGTCCCGTGGCATCGCTTAACGAGAACCGCCTGTGCGGCACCATCAAGGGCTTGGGCCCTGCGGGCCGGTCGGCCCCCGTGAACCCTGGGGTTCGGGTTCACGCCCCGGCACTTCTGCTTCCAGTCAGTCACCTGAAGGTTTCAAACGCACCCCCAACGGCAGGCTTCTCCGTTTCAGGATGTCCTGAGCGCCGGGTCTGGAATGCGGGCAGGGAGCGAGAGGCAACCGACAACAGATGCTGCCGTGTGGACACCCGCCCCTCCTCTCTCCGTGCAGACCCAGTCCCCGGGGGGGGGGGGGGGGGGGGGGAGGGGCAAAGGTCAGAGGCCTCCATCGGGCAACTTGTTCCACGCTGAGGGCCAGACGTCTGTTCGTGTCTGTGTCTCTTGCCGCTTCTGAACCTGGCCTCGCCGAGACGGACTCACCTGAGGCGTGACGTGGGGATCGAAACCAAGATTCATCTCTGTCAGCATCTACGGTAGCTTGCTTATTGGGCGCCAACAGACTCCAAAAAGCAGTAGGCCCGGCCAGAAGGCTGCATAGCCGACTCCGCAGCCGACTCCATTTGGATAGGCTTGCTCCAAATCCTCCAACTCCAGACCTGGTTTTCCCCAACTGACCCCGCCTTTGCCATCTTTTGGGGGGTGAAAGAAAGTGGGAGTTAGGAGGGAAGGAAAAGGAGAGTGCTTTACTTATCCAGTGAATCGACTCACAGGAAATGTCCTTCATTGGGAAATCTACTTTGTCCGCTGTCGACTTAGCTACTCCAGCTTTCGCTTGATGAGGGCTGGCATGCTCTATCATTTGCCATCCTGTACCTTTGGACCCATCTCCGTCTGTCTTGCTGAAAGTGAGTTTCGCGTAGATTGAATATTGTGTCGGACGGATTAGCCCGGAGCTGGTCTTGGGTTGCTTGGGAAACTTGGGTTTCCCGAGATAACCTGGGTTATCTTTGGGAAACGTGCCTGTGACGGGTTCCTTTAAAGGGGCTGTGGGGCAACAGGCCTGGGAACGTGGCAACAGAATCTGAAGGAACGGAGGAAACAGAGAAATCGGCCCATATAAAGAAGCAGGCAGGAGCCCCCGGGTGACCTAAGACCAAGCTGAACAAGCAGGTGACACAGGCATTGGGCAGGATTCCAGGTGCAGGGCTACTGCTGCCCGGGGGGGCTCAGAGCACGCGCTGCAGGTCAAGTCAGGGGGCCGGCTCCTGAGAAGAAATGAGAAAGGAGGCTGGGGCTCTGTGAACCGGTAGTGGGGAAGCTGGGCAGAAATGCCGAGGAGGCGGGGCACCGAGGTCAAAGGGGACCTTCTCTAAGACCGAGGGGGACTGTGACGCCTCGGAGCCCATTTGATTCGCACCTGGATTCTCTTAGAGTGCGGGATGAGCTGAGCGGGCAAGCGAGAAGTGCGTACGTACGTACAACCCCAGACCCACAACACAGGGACAGGAGCCGGGCAGGAGGTGACAGAGGACACGGAGGGGCGGGTTTACTCGCCCAAATTGAAGGTTTGATTTTTGCTTGATGACAAGGAGTCACTATAAAGAGAGGGTGGAATTTGCTAGATGGTAGATTTCCTAGCTTTTATTTTGATAGTATTTTTTATTCTGTAGCATTTGTGGTTTCTGCAAATACGAAGGACATTTTTTTTTTAACACAAGGCTTGTAAAAAGGAGACTAGTGGATGTAGTAGGTTTAAGAGGCAGTTACAAGAACACACGCATGAGGAATTATGATTCTACTCTCTATTTATTGAGCACATACAACACGGCAAACATTGAGCTAAGTCAGTCTTGGCCTCAGACTTCGGGAACACTACCGTCTAGTGGGGGCAAAGGAACAGAAAAAGTAAACAAAACTTACACAAATACCGGCTCAATTTCAAGTGTGACAGACACGCAGGGAAGCATGGGCTGCTTTACGGATCAAAACTGGGGGAATTTGGCTCAGGCAGGGAGGTCAGGGTAAGACTCTTGGGGAAGTGATGGCTGAGAAGGAGCCTGAAATATTAGGGGTATGGAAGAAGGTGAGGGGAGTAAAGGTCTGTGGCAGACCAGAGCGGGGCTACGGTAGCCACTGTGGCCAGAGTGCAGAGAGTAAGTGGAGAGTGGTCCAAGGTGACGCAGGGGACAGACGCAGGGACCGTGGCGAATCGTATGGGCACCGCGGAAGAGCTCCAGGGAGAGGTTTAAAGTCAACGTATAGGGGTGCGGAGTGGACGTGAGAAAGGCCGAAGGACTGCGCGGGGTGAGTGTGACATGACCCGATTTTGAGATCACCTTGGCCGCTCTGTCACCTGGGGGCTGGTGCGGCCTGGATGGCGGGTTAGGTCAGGTGTAGAGTGGGAGATCTGGAGGCTGGGACTTGGAGGTTGTGTGCAGAGACAAGAGTAGGTCAAAGAGATACTTAGATAAAATCAACAGGATTTGGTGATGGATGGGACATGGAGGGCGAGGAAGGCACTAAACACGAACCTGTGGTTTGGGGTTCATGAAACGGGTTGGATGAGGCAAGGTTCGGGGGGAGAGCGCATGAGTGCAGCTTCGGACATGTGGAGTTTGAGGTAGCCTTCAGACATCCAAAGGAGATGACCAAATAGGCAGGCCGACGTAAGGGGCTGAGCTGGGCAGAGAAATCTGACGTAGAGATTTAAATTTGGGAGGCTCCTTGCACAAAATGGTGAAGGAGGAGGGGGTGTGGATGGCGTTGCGTAGGGAGGGATTACGAAAGAAGTGGTCAACATCTCGAAAGCTGCCGTATGTCAAGATGAGGCCAAACGTGTATGGTAGAGCGAAGGCACTGAATGCCTGGTGGAGGGCGCGGGGTATAATGAGAGGTGACGACATAGAGGCAGAACGTCTGAACCTCCCTTTGAGAAGCTGGACAAAAAAGGAGGCGAGAGAGGGTAGAAGCTGGAGGGAAGATAAGACTGGGGAAGTTACAAGCTTTATTAACTGAAATATTTTACTGAAATTGAACAGCTTTTAATGACCAGAAGCAAACATTAAGCTTTGAGAATAAATAGACCGTGTGGAAGCACCAATGTTCATTAAATCATTTTTTTTCTGTGTCTCTCCTTAATTGGTAATTGGTTTTCGGCCATGACACATTTGCTTGTTAATTGCTATACTTCCTATTTGATCATGCTTTTATAATTCTCTCCGGACAACATGGCTGCAAAAGGTCCAAAGGGAGACCTGAATTCCTCTCCATAAATCGCCCATGTTGAGACAGAACAGCTGCAAGAAAGCTTTTCCAGAAGGCCTCAACCCCGTTTTAATTTTGTTCTTGAATGTGCATCCCAGGGAGAATGATACTCAAGAGAGAAGGACTTTGCAAGTTCCACTTCTCTCCCTTTCTATGCTCCTCTTCTAATCACAAGCAACTATCTTCTTCAACATATTGTACATCTATATATATACATATATATTGTATATGTATACATATATATATATATATTTTTTTTTTTGACAGAGAGCAAGTAGGGGAGGGGCGGAGAGAGAGGGAGACAGAGAGTCCCAAGCAGGCTCTACACTGTCAGCGCAAAGCCCAACACGGGGCTTGAACTCACAAACCGTGAGATCATGACCTGAGCCAAAACCAAGAGTCGGACCCTTAACAGACTGAGCCACCCAGGCGCCCTTGTATTTTTAAAAATAATAATTTACCAAAGAAGGCGATGTGGGCTACTCTCTGGAGTGTACGGCATGCCCTTCAAGTTGACTTTGAAAGGTGATTAATTTCAGCAGTGGTTGTTCAGTTTCAAACGTTCAAATTAGATGTGCTTCAAAACTCTTATTAAAGGGAATATATTTTACACACCTGTCACTTGTGAGGAGGGCTGATTCGAGTCAAAATTATGAAAGAGGTAACGCTAATCATTAGACCCGACACACTCTACTCTGCTGAATGAAAGAATCTTCTAATAACCTTTGAGTGGCCCCGTCTTAAGCACTCGGTAACTAATTCTCCATGAGTTCTGTGATTTCAGGATTGATGTAATTCAAAGGTGGAAAGGACTTGAGAGCTAAGAGGCCCAGAGCCCTGAGGGGCTGCTGAGCCCTCAGGGAGAGAGAAGGTAGTCAGAGAATGTCCCATGGGCTTCGGGCCACAAGTCCAGTACTATATCCGTTATAGCAGGGGTTGGCAAATTGCACCATGGGCCAAATGCAGCCCCGTGCCTGTTTTTGTAAAGTTTTATTGGAACCCAGCCTCACCCATTCATTTACGTATCCTCTATGGCTGCTTTCACTCTATAGCTGCAGAGTTAAATAGTTGCCACAGACATAGGTATGACCTGCGAACCCTATAATAACTCGCTATCTGACTTTCATAGAAAACGTGTCGAGGGGCGCCTGGGTGGCTCAGTCCGTTAAGCATCCAACTTCGGCTCAGGTCCCGTTTTCACGTTTTGTGAGTTGGAGCCCCGTGTCAGGCTCTGCACTGACAGCTCAGACCCCGGTACCTGCTTCCGGTTCTGTGTCTCCCTCTCTCTCTGCCCCTCCCCTGCCCGTGCTCTGTCTCTCTCTCAAAATAAATAAACACTGAAAAAAAAAGGCAAAAGAAAAGGTGCCACGCTCCAGGTGTCTAGCGCTTTCGAATCACTCGAAACAGAAGGACAGCGTCCCGGGCCACACTCTAGACCTTCTCAGCCCCAGTGTTTCAGAAGGGGATCCAGGAGTCAGCATTTCTAAAAAAGAAAAGGCAAGTTTCGTGCTCTGCCGGGTTAACAATCAATCACCGCATTACATCATACGGCCTCTGAAGCACTTTACCTCGAAAACACACTTCAGGTCGTGAGCGCATTTTTCACACGGGAGAGGGGACTGGGTAAAGCCTTCCGGGGCTTTGCTTCACAAACTGTGGCCAGCATCAGAATCGCCGGGAAGGCCTGTTAGAACTTACTGCTGCTCCCACTCCCGGAGATGCTGCCGAGGAGGTCAGGGCGTAGGGCTGGAGAACGGGCATCTCTAAGCAGCTCGCAGGTGGCACTGAGGCCGGCGACCCACGACCACTCGGCAGAGCCCGGGCTTCCATCGAAAGGGCTTGCACCTCTAACGGGAGAAGGTCAAGTCCCGGGGCCATGGGATGGGGTTGGGGATAGACTTAAGACTCGACATCAAGCCTTCTTGCGCTGGATCTCCACTCCTGTATGGATTTTATTGTGGTTTTGAAATTCCCTAGGGATTATTTCGAGGCTTGTAAAGGAACTGCATTTTGAACGGAGAGAAGCGGGATGCCGGATGGGAGAGTTTCGGGCAGGAAAAGGAAACACCGTATGTTGCAAAGGAGTTCAAAAAGCCAGCAGAAGCTGAGTGTTTGTGGAAACCACGAATGCGAACACACAAAATGATGACAAGGCAACAGAGACAGGCGAGACAGAGGGCCTCGGAACCACAAAAATGATTTTATTTTGAACCAGAAAGCAACAACAATGGAGAGAACAGTCCGGGCCGAGGGCGTGGCACTGCGACTCGAGTACCAGGGACTGGATTCGTTCAGGTGAAGGAGCAGGCCTACACAGAGTCCACTCTGCCTTTCCAAACTGAGCAGATCGCATCCAGATCTCTGTGACACCAGTCACTGGATTCCCGTTTGCGCAGGCCTGGACCGCCTTTCAGATTCCAGATTTTTATAACGGTCTTGTAAATCTTGTTTAAACTGAAGGAGCCACGGCAGTGAAGCGTTTGCAGTGAAGCGTCCCCTTTTCTTTTCGAGAGATCAGGCATTGAATGTTTTGCCCGGATCGTTCTTGGCTGTGGGGGGCTGTGCTGTGCACTGTGGGAAGCTGAGCGACATCCCTGGTCTCTACCCACCAGATGCCAGCAGCGCCCTCTCCCAAGCTGGGGTAGCCAAAACTGACTCGAGACACTGCCAAATCGCCCCCTGGCTGAGAAGCACTATTTCCAAAACATCCTCCCGCTTCCTGCTTAACGTTTCACACAGGCAGACCAGATCATCAACTTCCCAACACCAAAAGCACACGTACGCGAGCGTACGTGCGTGTGTCTCTTCAGGCACCGCATACGGGCCCGGAGCCGAAGCCGAATCCCACGCTCGCTGGACGGTGCCGGTTCAGTTCCTTGGCAAGTTCAGGGTCAACATCTCAGTACCGTGATGAACCGCCCGTTCGTCATCAGGCCGTTTCCTCTTCTCCAGCTGAAATCATCGTCAATATTTGCAGTCAGTTTTTGAAGTCATTTTTTGTCTTTTTCAAGCTGGAAAGAAAATCTCCACCCACGCCCGCTCTCCTCTTAATCCGTCTAGATTCCTCCTTGAGTGACACGGCCGGCCACGTTTGACACCGGATGCAGGTTTCTTCATTTGTATCCACCAGGAAGAGAGGTACCATGTTCCTGAGTTCCGTTATGAGGACCGGCTACATAACGTTCGAGGCCCAGCGCAAGATGCAAATGCAGGCCCCTTATTCACAAATTATTAAGGATTTCAAGATGGTGACAGCACCTGTTCACACACCCACGACGTCAGACCCGGCGGCCTTGGTCAGCGCCGCATCAATTTGGTTGCATTAATTTATGGATCTCGAAAACAAAATACGGTGACCCCAGTCCACTTAAAGAATTGTACTGCAGCAAATGTTTATAGCATATATTTTTTTAGACTCTCAAAAAAAAAATCCACGTGGAAATCTTTTCTACATCATTACAGCAACGAAAGGAAACACTGTGGCCTTTCACCATATACATATTTTCCTGTAAATAGGACAACAGGGAAATAGTAACTGCTACTATCCACAAGGTTTTTAAGTTAGCAAAGAGTGACACTTCCACAACCAAATTATAACATAATCCCTCTCGTCCTTATAAAAATAGCCAAAACATAAACTAAATGGCTTGCGGTGAAAATTTGAGTAGTAACTTCTTTATGTTGAAAAACATTATATTCACGGAAATATTGTCCTCGTAAATGCTTTACATTAACATCATAAGGCAAACCGTAGCATCTACTGGCACCTGGCGACCATGATTTTAAAAACTCAGAAGCTGAGTTTTAGACCCTTTTATTTAAAACCTGTTGGTGTACAAAGTGCATTAAAATATCCATTATCCAGCTACCAAAACAGTATGTAAAAATTACAACCCTTTCAGTTTGTCCAGGAAGGCAAATACACATTGTTTTATGTTGTAAAAAAAACCCAAAAACATCGTTTCCAGAGAATGATTAATTTTTTTCCATTGAGGTGTCCATCTGTGAGATGTGAAATTGTCCTAAGTAGCTATCAAAATATTCATCTGGGTATAAATAATATAGTAAATATATAAACTCTATCTGTTACGAAAAAAGGAGAGTGTCTGCCAGTGAAGGGGACAGAAACACCCATGACGTGGCCCACGGGGTCCGGGCTCGCAGTCACATGACGTGATGCTGAAAACAGTGGGTCTGTGGACGGATTTCAGGGAGACAATTGGTTGATTTGGTTAACAACGAAATTGCTAAAAGCAATGCTTAAATTCATCAGTCTGTTCAGTCAAAATGGCCAACCCAGTAGTTCAGATCAATACATTAGCAAATGAAATGACTTACGGGTATCATGCCCTTCGTCAAGATAGAACCAATGCCAGATTCCTGGTCCGGGTCCAAGGACTGCTTAAGAAAGCCTTCCTTCATGGACCGTTCCGTCTTACCGGATCAGCATGCCCAGAATCCCACCTGACAGCTTATTAGCTGGTTCTACTAGCAGGTTCCAGCTCGGCAATAGTTTGATTTTTTTTGCGTGTTTTTTGTTTTTTGTTTTTTTGTTTTGTTTTGTTTTTTGTTTCACAACTCTATCGTAAACTATACTAGAACACACAGGGTCCTCTACATCTTTCAAGATGTGTTTAATAAAAGTCTTTTTATAACTTTCGAGGCACGTGTACCAGTAAATAGTACTTTACGCAACGTCCCTTGTCATTACCAACTCATAAATATTAAGTGTTTTTCAGGTGAGTTATATTTGGACGTGGTAGAGACAGTCAGGGCCATGTGCTGATGTCCTGGAGAGCAAAGTCAATCCAAAGTGGTGCTGCCATTTGTAACAGAAAATGTGTATTCCCTCAGCCCCAGCAAGTGAAGAAAAATGATTTGGGGGAGAGGGAGATAGGACAGCTATTAAATGTGGTAAAGCAATGTCACAGGCCTAAAGACACTACTAAAAGGAAGAACGAAACAGACTTATGTCATGAAAGCGAACCCTACTTCTGATCAAAGACAAATCAGCCTCAGACGTTTTGAAAAATCAGTAGGATTCAAAGAGACTATTCTCAATTGCAATCTCAATTCTTAATGTTCTCCCAGAATCCTGAATCCTGGGAAAGGTAAGGTCACACACACATGGCCAAAGGCTTCACAACCTTTCTTTCCAACATTACCCCACCAGCCATTGGAGGGTGATTAAAGCCTGGGCCATGGTGGAGTCCAAGCTCCAGAGTCAATTCAATCAATTCTCTCTTTTGCTCTCCGTTCCGGTTGAGCCAGTAAGTTTTTGACATCACAGTTAAAACACTTCGAAATAAACCACGGTAAGAAAGCCCGTTTACTGCCCTACTAGGTTCAAAGCTATGTTTTCTTTTTAAGATACTTGCATATTCTGTTATGCACGGTCAGGGCGACAGGACCTACAAGGGGATCGGTATGAGATATGAGGATGTGAGAAGGTGGATAAGCGCACAAAACTACAAGAGTTTTTCCTCCAGCCCACAGAGCGTGACGAGACGAAGGCTGTTGTGAAGAGCCCGTCCGCTTCTGGGCCTCTTAATGTGCAAAACCAAATACTTTCTAAGAGTTGGAATTCCGGTTACGTTTCTTTTATAAATAATCTATAATTTTTCCTGTAGATACAAAAAAAAAATTGAAGAAATTATTAAAGCATGTACTTAATACAAAAGACAGCAAAGGGGGAGAATCGCCTATGTTGAGTCCTATCCTAGCCGATTTCTGGACACTTTTTGGCGAGATTTAATCACACTCTGGAAGCCTGTGCTTTCTCGGTCCCTGAAAGGGTGGCCACGGCCCTTTTTAATCCCCCAGAAATCAGCTCCACATGGCCCAGTGCTCACGGCAGCTGCTCTGTGCAGTCCAGATGGTCTGGGATCGGAAGGCCAGTTATAATGGTCAAACACTTGTTCCACAGCGTGAAGGTGGGGCACACAGGCTGCGAGAATGTGATGTCGAAGGTGTAGAGGTGGATGGAGTTCAAAGCATCGTAGAAAGCGATGGAACCGTTATCATAGTCCAGCAGGATGCCGACGCGCCGGAGATGGGGGGCTGGCTCGATGGGGGTTTCCTTGCTGTTGTGTCTCACCACCCAGTTATTGTGACAGCGACACAGCGCCCAGGAAGCAGAGTTCTTGCCGATCCACTCGTGCTTTGGGGCCGATTTGTAAGCAAGGCCGATGGCATACCTGCACAAACAAAATGGTGACAGCGAGAACGGTGAGGCGTGGGGCACAGCTGCGCTAGATCCCTTCTACGGTTTTCCGGGGTCACGAGAACCGGATTCATTCTTCAGTGAAAGCTTGGCAAGGACCCTGACACAGGTGTTCCTCATCTCCTTCCCTCCCACACATACAGTGGGTGGAAATGGGCTGCTGTATTTACTCATATTCCTGTTTTTAGTTCCGACATTACATGAGAATTTGAACTTTGTGTTTTGCTGCCTCTCTATCTTCCTTCCCTTCCCTTCCCTTCCCCCTTCCTCCCTTCCTTCCTTCCTTCCTTCCTTCCCTTTTTTCCTTCTTTCTTTCCACTCATCAAGACCCACACAGTGAATTCTCTAGACCAGCGCTGTCCAACAGAACTTTCTGCAATGAGCGAAAGGTTCTGCTCTGTTCCGTATGGTAGCCACGAGCCACATGTGGCTACTGGGCACTTGAACTGTGGCTGCTGAGACTGAGGAACCAAACTTTAAATTTAGTTAGTTTTCATGAAGTTAAATTATGCAAATAACTGTATGTGGCTCAGGGCTACCATACTGGACGGCACAACCCTAGATTTCTCCTTTTGACCTACTTTGAATTTTTCAACCGGCACCGTGTCTGTCATTTTCCATGACTTCAAGCACACTTTGCAAAAGGCGAGTGTGGAGAATGATTTTCATTTGCAGGGCAAGTTCCTCGTCCTCTCCTAGCCATTTTCCTCATCTATAACACAGGGACAATGACAGCGTCTATCTCGGATGGTTATTTTGAGGAGTAGAGGAAAGAATACATGTAAAATCCTGGGCACGAGGCCTGGCAAGGAATCTTCAGTAACTGCTGTTTTATTCTTTTTGCCCAATAACACATTACCAATAAGCATCAGAATCAGTACTTGAACCTCAGATGACTCAAAAGGCCCCAAACTTAAACAACACTCTCCCATACCTTCCCTCACCAGAAATTATGTGATTCATCATTGCCAAGAGCCCTTCTAATTAACTTCCTACTACATTTAAAAAAATTCTGAATGTCTTTGAGAGACAGATATCCTGGTTATTCTAAACGTACTCGTGGGGCGCCTGGGTGGCTCAGTTGGCTAAGCGTCCGACTCTTGATTTCAGCTTGGGTCATGATCTCACGGTTTGTGAGTTTGAGCCCCGAGCCGGGCTCTTGGCTGACAGTGTGGAACCTGCTTGGGATTCTCTCTCCCCTCTCCCTTCCCCCTCTTGCGTGCTCACTCTCTCTCAAAATAAAGCTTACAAATAAATAAATGTACTCTCAACCGCTCAAAAAAAGTTGAGAATTCTTTCTACAATGTTCTAAGCTCCCTAATCTCTTTTTACCCTGCTGAGGTATGCCACCATTAACATTTGCGATATTTCAGACATTAAGATAAGCAAAACTCATCATTCTTAAGAAAGAATAAATGATTCAGAGCCCAACTTTTAATATGTTGTAGCAGAAGCCAGTCTAAGTGGATATTGACATATGGTACCTTACCCAGTGCAGACAGAAAAAGACTTCATTGGTCTTTGATAAAACGACATTCTTTTAAAAATCACATGTTGGATTTCAAATACAATCACTTTAAGAGTGGTGTGTTAAAAAGAAATGAAAGTAACATGCTATCACTGAATTAAAAAAGAGGATGGAATTGAAAATCAGTAAAGGCCAGTGTACCAGCCTGTCTGCCATCACCTTGGCCTCCTCTCTTCCTTCTTGCCAATCCAGTTCTGCATCTCAGGGTGAATCCCGGGACTGTATCTCCCAGAATCCCTTTTCAAGTGGGAGTCTGGGTCTCGTCCTGCCACCGTGATGGCTTTGCAGAAGATCTGGAAGTTCTAAGAGGTGGGGAAATGCCCTTTTCCAGACAACAGACAGCAGAGGTGAGGTTTGCGGGGGCTTCTGGCAAACTCCAGAACTTACCAGGGGGGTTCTGGTAAGCCGCTGGCTCCCCTCCTCCGTGGGGCTCCTTGACTGACTTCTGTTTTTCTGCTGAACCCTACCTACCTGAGGCACGTTGGAAAGGTTTTTGTTTTGTTTTTGAGTATTTTCCCCAGAGACCTTCTCTATGCCCCAGCAGACGCCGTTTCCGTTTTTCAGATAACCCGGAACCTGCGTTTGCATCACAAAGTAGCCATGTCTGTATTGCTTCCTTCTTGTCGCCGGTCACCACTCTCATGTTTTATTAAAGAACTCTGCCGTTGATTTCCCAGCTGAGCCTTAACTGAACCCGCCGGGAAGTAGCCGCGGCAGGTATGACGGACTTCATTTAGCAAATGGGAAAACACGGAGGTTAAAATTAGGAGCAGAATCCAGAATCTCGCCCCTTCCCCCTCGACTTCTGGCCCAGTAATCCATGTACGAACCCAAGTTTAGTTAACACCATTTCATAAAACACCAAGTGCACATTAACAGCATTAGGGAGTGAGAAAATAACTCTGTGTATAGTCCATTAAGCAAAGGAAAATATCATTATATGATCATTAATCTGTAAAACTATGTACGTATTTCCATCGAGCTTGAAAGGTGCAGGCAGAAGGTAATGTTCCATTAAGTTACGCAGTGAGACTTGGAGAATTCAGAAAGTATAAAAATTACGTTTCTCAGAGCGATGTTAACATGCCTCATTGCAGGGATCATAACATACATGTTAATTGAAAGTCGGGACTGTATTTCACGAGAAAATATACGTGTCGTTAGCTGGTGCAAATCAAGGCATCACAAGCATTTGATCATATGGGTCACCCCTTCCTCTCTAACACCTCCCAGGAAATGTTAAACCACTTTCTACATGAGAATTTTTTCTGAAATTGACACAATCCAGTTTGTAATGATCCAAAGTGCGGCAATTAATTTTAGAATTTCCCCCCCCTCATGAGTTGGTTTTGACATCTGGAGGGTGTTTTCAAGGTAATACCGATCTGTGTTTATATAACTGAAGAGGTCTGGTGGAATTTCCCGCACCATTCGTCAATGGGAATGAGATCATAATGATCGGGTATCATTTATCATAAATAATTATTAATGGGGTTGTAATTATTTAGACACTGGATTCTGTCCCAGGTTAATACAGCACGTTAATTAACTAGAAATGTTTGCTCCTTTGCACCTGCAAAAATTCATTGTATTTTCCTTTGGGCTTTTATCTTGCCCCACTGCAGCTATAAATGCCAATCTGGCCCAGAGCCGAATAGGGAGGTTGGGGGGGAAGGATTTGTCCTCTATCCTCCGGCAGGATGTTGGAACAGGAAAATGTTCTGGGCAAAGAGAATCGTGGGGATCACAACGGAAGAAAACCTACTTGCTTGGCCAATATAGGTACCATTCTGGGGAGAAAGGAGACACCCAAGCTTACGATTTCACTTTTTAGATTTCTGTCGACTTGTACCAACACTGCAAGGGACTTCGGACACAATGTGTCTTAGCATCCTTATCTCAAAAATAGCCGTTACAATACTCATCATTGCAGGTTATGCCCATTTGAGGTGTGTCTTTTTAAGCAAGGTTGAAGCTCTCACTCGTCAAGCATACCATTGTAAGCCCTAGCGTAATTATAATGTTTCAAAAGCACAAGCACGGTGGTTAAGAGCAGAAAGAGATCAGCAACCTACAACCCATGGGCCAAGTCTGGCTCTCTGCTTGTTTTTAGAAATGAAGTTTTATTTGTGCCCTGCCACACCCATTCGTGGACATACGGTCCGTGGCTGTTTTCCCGCTACAACAGGAGAGTTGAGTTGTTGGGATAAAAATCATCTGGCCTGCCAAACCAGCAACACTGGCTCTTTAGCCCTTTACAGAAAAGCTTGTGAACCCTTGGCTAAGCGCTTGTACCCTGCAGACTTCCTAACCCTGCCACCTCTGAGCTTTGTGACCTTGAGCCAGTGGGCATGTGCCTCAGCCATCTCATCCGTAAAGCAGGAATAGCAGCACCTGCCTTTGTGGGGCTGTTAGGATGAACGGATGAGTTAACATCCGTAGAATGCTTAGACCAGTGCCTGGCACATATGCCAAATAAAAATAAAACAGCTGCCTTTTTGGGCAGTAGCGAACAGGTGTTTGTGAAACGGCCAGCCAGAGTAAGGGGGGGGGGCAGTCTGTGGCTGTGGAATAGACAAGGTCAGCTTTGTGAGACGAACTAGGCAAGGTTAACCAATTGCAGCGTGGACACCGCACCCTGACTGGATCTAACGGACCTTTCGAAGGGATTTCCAGCCTATGATCGCTGCTTCACCCTCTCGGCTCCTGGCTATTTACAGTAATCGGCCCAGTCCAGAATCACCAAACATACAGGGCAACGGCAACTAGTTTTCTTTAAAGGTCGAAAAGTAGTGTTTCAGAGTAGGAGTCAGCTAACGTTTCCGGTAAAGGGCCACCGAGTTGGTATTTTCGGCTTTGTGGACCACAGGGTTCCATCTCAACTGCTCGACTCTGCTGTGTGGCTCAAAGGCAGCCACAGACAATGTGGAAAAGAATGGGCACGGATGTGTTCCCATTACACTTTATTTACAAAAACAGGCACGGGGCCCCAGGGCTCTAGTCGGCTGACCCGCATGGGACAGGACTCGATCACCTTAGCTGCAATTCTCGGAGTGAATTTAAAAAAAAATGTTCTTCCTGGCTGAATGGTAGATCAGATGACTGCTTTGCGGATACTCACCCCCTCCTCTCACCTCCACGGGAGGAATATACTTCCCTAGACCACTGGCTTTGGGTGTGGCTCTGTGACTGGCTTTGGCCAATCGGAGGTCAGCAGACGGTGATGTAAGCAGAGGCTCCTTGAGAAAGACATGGCCCGGGTGCCCCTCGCGTCCAAAGAGGATGAAGAGACACAAAGAATGGACCTAGATCCAACCTGCAGCTTAAAGCAAAGCCCGGCTGAGATTGGTCTTGACAGCTAACCCATGGATGTGGGTGGTTGGTGAGCGATAACGAACGATCATTTTGAAGCCACTGAGTTTCGGGGCGCTGGTTATGCAGCATTACCATAACAACAACGGACTAAAAAGGCTTTTCTGCCTATTATTCTTCAAGATGGGCTCTGGTATGGATGAATGCTCCGACACAGCACAGCCTAAGACGTGCCTTTTGTATAACGGGAGGACGATAGATAGAATTGCCTACCATGTGCTTCCACTTATGACCACCTCCCAGTAATGCCGACCGCTATCAATGAACACGTTTCCAGCGACACCATAGCTCCCTTGGCTGGTGAAGCGTTCAGGCGTGTGACTCTTTTTGGATGATGACTCATCACGTTCTACTGTCAAGTTATCGTGGGACACCTTCAGCTTCCGATGTGCAGATTTGGGGTCCAGTTTAAATGGTTGGCCTGGGAACGAGTTTGCGAAACACAAAGAGGAAGAAGAAAAGGACTGTTTATTTTGACATGACCAAGAATGTCTTTTCAGAATCAGATTTATTTTTTTTTTTAAACGTTTAGTTATTTTTGAGACAGAGAGAGACAGAGCATGAACAGGGGAGGGGCAGAGAGAGGGGGAGACACAGAATCTGAAACAGGCTCCAGGCTCTGAGCGGTCAGCACAGAGCCCGACGCGGGGCTCGAACTCATGGACCGTGAGATCGTGACCTGAGCCGTAGTCGGACGCTCAACCGACCGAGCCACCCAGGCACCCCTTTCAGAATCAGATTTAAAAAGCACAGTAATATAGTGGAGATGAACACATCCCTGCCTTCATGAACTCCCTGTCCATCAGTTCCAAGACAGGGATCCAGAGTTGTTACACCTAAGGACTCAACAGTACCATGGGCAGGGCTCAACCACAGCTATCTTCATGGGTCCCAGATGGACCCAAGCAGCACAGGTACATACTGGCCAAACAGTGTCCCAAAAGGAAGGAGAAAATGAAGACTTCATTTTCAACCATTCCCATATTCAGTCCAGCTTAAAATGTGGCTCATGCTCAGCAGACTTCAGACAAGAAACCAAAGAAATCAAGATTGCAGATTTTGGCAGATGGAATATTCTATAGGCTTTACGTTATTCTGAAATTGTTGAAAATTAACAATTGTTCCTGTGAGCTCAGAGTGGCTATAGAGATGTGTATTTCAGGGGTGCCTGGGTGGCTCAGTTGGTTAAGCATCTGACTTCGGCTCAGGTCATGATCTCAGTCTGTGAGATCGAGCCCCGCATCAGGCTCTGTGTTGACAGCTCGGAGCCTGGAGCCTGCTTCGGATTCTGCGTCTCCTCTCTCTGTCTCTCCCTTGCTTGTGCTCTCTCTCTCTCTTTCAAAAGTAAATAAATAAACTTTAACAAGAAAATAATGTGTATTTTTCAGCCCACAACAAGATCAGGGAAAAAAATGTGATCATAACACCTGGGTTTTCTACTCCTGAGTTGTGTGTGTGTGTATACATAATCAAATAAATATGAAATAAAAATATATATATTAAATAAGGCCCTCCCTACCTCTCTATTTCATTATTCACATTTGTGTTTTGGAGACTGAACCATTAGAAAATCTTGGCAGAGTCCCACCTGAACATCTTGCCATAGCCGTTGTTACTCCTTTGGATTTAACACTGCTTTGGAGGACCGCCTGCCATCCAACACCACATCGGGTACAAACTTCTAAAGGTGGGAAATGAGTTACGAGAGGACGCAAATACCATGATGCCCAAACTCCACAGCCACTGGTGCAGTTGGTAGGCCCGCTGGGAGATAGCCAGTGGAAAAGTTTGGGAAGTTGGCTGTGGCGATACATGATGCCGCTGAGAAACTGTCACCGAGAGCCTGGGGGAAGGCGTGTTAGGTCACGTGCGGGGAGGCCAGAGGATTTCCAGTCTCCACTCGGATACAAACATGACGCCGACACCTCTAAAATCCTTTTAGATCAGGGCCAGCACATCTTTCTGGTAAGAGGCCGGATAGGTATTTTTAGCTCGGCTGGCCACGTGGTCTCTTCTGTGGGCGCTTAACAATGCTATTGCGGCACGAAAGCAGCCAGAGACAAGAGGTAAAAGGACGGGCGTGGGTCATGTGCCAATAAAACTTTATTTATAAAAACAGACAGCCAAATTTGGCTGTAGTCTGGGCTGAAGTCTGCTGACCCGATTTAGATTTCTGTCCACATCACAGAAAAGGTTAAAGAGAGAGCTGAGAAGATCTTCAAGTGTTGATCAGGGCACGGACATTCTCAGAGGCTGTGAGACCTAATGGATTACCTGTGTCATTTACATTTCAGCTCGTCCTGTGAAATAAATATGCCCTCAGGAGTGATCACATCAGCAACTATTAGGGATAAAGTATGAACCAAGGCAAGAAGAGCATGAAGATAGTTTTGCTTCAAATATTTCAACTTTTAAAGGTGGAAGACGGAATGTATGCAAAAATAACCAGACGCTAATGGGCAGACTAGGAGGAAATGTCAAAAAGGCCGCCATCACGGAAAACGAGGGCCGTGTTCTGGTTGCCCTTCTTCCAGTGAGAAATATCAGAATGTTACAGCCATCAGAGAGACTGGCCTCATGGGGCGCCTGGGTGGCTCAGTGGGTTAAGCGTCCGACTTCAGCTCAGGTCGCGATCCCGCGGTTCACAAGCTCGAGCCCCACATCGGGCTCTGTGACGACAGCTCGGAACCTGGAGCCTGCTTCGGATTCTGTGTCTCCCTCTGTCTCTGCCCCTCCCCCTCCCTCTAAAAAATAAATAAACATTAAAAAAAAAAAAAAGAAAGATTGGCCTCATCATGGTGAGATGTGTCCTGTCTCGTCTCAGCTCACACCCTCACCTACACGTGCACGGAGCGGGATCACGCCAGCTGAGGTCAGGCCCAACCCCTGCCCCCTCAGTGAGCAAATTCCACCTGTGCCTCAGCTGTGTTTCTCACACAAACCCTCGCCTGCTCTGTCCAAGTCAGAGGCTTCTGCTTTCATGAGGACACATCGGTGCAAGGAACAAATTAATCACTTACTTTACTAAAGAATTCAATTCACTGTAATATTTGCACACATAGGAGTTTGGCAAACCACAGCCTGCAGGCCAAATCCAGCACACTGCCTGTGTCTGTCAATAAAGTTTTATTGAAACATAGCCACGCCCATTCGTTTATGCGTAATCTGTGGCTGCTTTTGCACTACAACGGCAGAGCTGGATATGAGCGGATGGTGACGGAGACCGTCTGACCTGCGCAGCCCCAGATATTTACTATTTGGCACATTGTAGAAAAAGTCTGCCAACTCCTCGCGTAAAACTTGATAACATCTGTTCAATGACTGCATGTCTAGAAATAGAAGATGACATTATCTATAGTCTACATGAAATGAATCCATTATCTTTAACATTTAATATTTAAATCTGATGGAGCACAAGCAGGATGTCTCCAAGATACAGAATTAACCTCGGTGTATGTATTTACTCATTTTTTCCCCCTAATTAATCTCTAAAAACATCTCCTCCTTTACCAGCAGAAACACTGGGAGGAGAAAGGAGCCCAGTGTTTAAGAGCATGTGTCTTAAACACCTATGTCTGGAGGAAAATAGACGTATTTGACCACTGAAATCAAGGCCTTGGGTTAAGTGAGGGTTCCTCTTGAAAAGCAGTTAACTATACCGTTGACCAGCTGAGAACGTTATAACACGGTGCCGTACCGACACGCTCCAATTTGCTTTCTCTCGGGAGGTCCCGGGCAAAGAAACTCCATGTTACGGAACATATTTCTAGATCAAAAATAGTCAAGAGAAAAGAGAGGATAAAACAAAACACATGTGGGCAGAGACAGAGAGGGAGACGACGGTGTTACAAGACACATGTATCGGCCAGATCTCTCTTTGTTGTGTCCTGTGTGGTGTGGGATGTTTCGCATCAGCCCCGGCCTCTAACCACTAAATAACAGTAGCATCCGCCTCAGTTGTAACAACCCAAAATGTCTCCGGACATTGTTCAATATCCCTGGGGTGGGCAGAATCGCTTCTAAGAATCACAGACCTAGCCAGACAGATATCTGGAGTAAAATAAAGAATTCCTGAGGAAACAGCTGTTCATGTGCTCTTCTGCTATGGAAAGCAATACTACAGGGGCGCCTGGGCGGCTCAGTCGGTTGAGCGTCCGGCTTCGGCTCAGGTCATGAGTTCACAGTTCGTGGGTTCGAGCCCCGCGTCGGGCTCTGTGCGGACAGCTCGGAGCCTGGAGCCCGCTTCGGATTCCGTGTCTCCCCCTCTCTCCGCCCGACCCCCACTTGCGCTCTGTCTCTGTCTCTCTCAAACATAAATAAACATTAAAACGAAAGTTTTTTTTTTAAAAAAATGAGCAGACTGAAGTGCAGAGAGGTGGATGGACTCACAGCCCTTAAGGGTCGAGTCAGTTTTGGAACCCGTTAGCTCTGGACTTGCTTCTTGAGGCCGTCGGCGATGCCCGAGGCAGAGAAAAGGAACAGAAAGGGGGGACCGAGGCAGCTGAGAGGAGAGCAGGAGGGAGGCGACACTTACTGTTTGTCTTCAACTTCCCAGGCTCGCTGCTGCGGCTGCCCGCCTGGTTGATGGCCTTGACGATGAAGATGTACTTGGTGCCGCTCTGCAGACCGTGAACGGTGTAGTGGTTCTGCTTTATGTTGGGCACGATCATCCAGCTGTCGGCAGAGTTACACAGACCTGCAAAACCAAGCAGAACACGGTGCGGTGCTTTGGCGCAAGCGTGGGGCGACGTCTGCGCGACTCCGAGTCTGTGTAATCGGGGGTTACGTGAACCACAAGTGGGGTGCTTGGCCACTTCTGAGAGAGACCCCTAGTATGTTCCAGTGCTCAGTCTCCTGCCTACGGTAGGTGATCAACCTGTATTTGTTATTATATATTCCTAGTGTGTGCTCTAAATGGAAAAACCAGTTACAACTATTATCTTGCGGGGGGACGCCTGGGTGGCTCAGGCGGTTGAGCGTCTGACTCTCGGTTTCGGCTCAGGTCATGATCTCACGGCTTCGTGGGTTCGAGCCCCTCATCGGGCTCTGTGCTGGTGGCGTGGAGCCTGCTTGGAATTCTCTCTCTGTCTCTCTCTGTCTCTCTCTCTCTTGCTCGCTCACCCTGCCCTTTCCCCACTCATGCTGTGTCTGTCTCTCTCAAAATAAATAAACCTTAAAAAAGTATTAAAAATTATAACACAGGGGCGCCTGGGTGGCTCAGTCGGTTAAGCGTCCGACTTCAGCTCAGGTCACGATCTCGCGGTCCGTGGGTTCGAGCCCTGCGTCGGGCTCTGGGCTGACAGCTCAGAGCCTGGAGCCTGCTTCGGATTCTGTGTCTCCCTCTCTCTCTGCCCCTCCCCCGTTCATGCTCTGTCTCTCTCTGTCTCAAAAATAAATAAACATTAAAAAAAATTAAGATAAAAAAAATTGTTATAACACAAATTCTGTTCAGCGTAAAGAGCAGCAAAGGCACTTCTGTCTGGTGTCTTGTGCACGTGTGTGTGTGTGACGTGTTGTTAGGGGCCGTGGTGATGTAAAGAAAGCGGCGGGTTCCCGCTGGGTCCGCTCTCTGCACCCTCACCCCACACTCTTGTTACGGTAACCCTTAAAATTTGCACCTCGTCAATCATGAGACTCAGGAAAGTGAGAAGAGACCTGAATCACGGATGAGAAGCTGAACCTCTAATTCCTCACCCTGCCCCGGATCCAGGCCTAAGTGACTTCGCACTGGCTCGCTCCCCAGATGGGATATATCGCCCTATGACACGGCCTTCGATTTGGCCGTGTGATTGGCTGCAAGGGCAGGCATTACAGGGCCTTGAGACTGTGTTGAGCCCTCGTGCCTCTGCCTTTGCCACGGGGAGAACATTCCCCAGATAGCCTGCTCATCGCAGCAGGAGGAGAGATCTAGGTCACAGCTCTACAGGCAGCCGGTGCCTGAGGGAGGCCAGCAGGGCCTGGCCCAGCTGCTGACAGGGGAGCTAGGAAAATGATCATCGGGGCTGTTTGCGATGCAGACTTAGTGTGGCCGTAATTAACCAAGTCAGGCGCCTACGAGGGTTCCCTACGAGAACCCCGAAGCAGGCAGCTGAGGGCCCAGTGCGGCTCTTAGAAGAGCAGGAACGGGGAGTTTTGACCAGCTGCATTCCCTGGCACGGCTGGTTTCAGAGTAGAGTTCCGGCTGCATTCTGCAGGATGTGGGTTGGGGGGCAGGCTGAGGATTTATGATGCTTGGAAGAACATGGAGGGAAAAGGAAGCCCGTTTTGTTTTGCAGCTGGCTGATGCTGAAAACATCTCTTTGGTATTGGGCCCAACTCTCCTCTCTCCACCCATCAATCTCCATCCACTCTAAGAGAACATTTTCCCAGCGCCCCCGCCCCCCCCCCCCCCCCCCCCCCCCCCCCCCGACTGGCTGTCATGAAGTTTCCTGGCTCTGGTGAATTTCCTTCACCATTTCTTGGTAGAGGGCTGGGCCCCTCCACTTCCTGAGGGGCTCCCAACTCCCCCCACTCTTTCCCTTTCAGTGGATTTGCAAGTCAAAGGGTTCGTTCTTTTGATCTTGAGGCAACTTATACCTTACCATAATCCCAAGAAGCAGTCCCTTAATCTTTCTTTGGTCTCACCTCTTTGAGAATCTAATAAAACATTTCTAAAGAAAGAAAGTCACATGTGCATTTCCATACCAACCCACAAATATTTGCATAGCATTCCAAGGTATTCACAGCCCCATGACATCTGTCTTTGAATCCTACTAAATGCTTTCTCCAACTCTGGAGCTCAAGTGTTCCTGGTAGTCTCACAGTTGGAAGGAACCCTGAAAGTATTTTGTCAAGTGTGAAAATTCACCTCATATGATTTGTACCTTAGGTGCATAGTATCTTTAGACACACTTCAGTGAGTCATAGATATATACATGACCCTGTGAGTTTTCTGTCACCTCTTTTCATCCCCACCTGCGAACATTTCGCCAGGAGGACTGCCAGACTTGATAAAGCCAGCGAAAAACAAGGGAACAACGGGAAACTCACAGAACGGGTTGAGTGGGTGTCGGAGACATGGCAACTAACAACCATCCACCCCACTCCTCCCCCCAATTTCCCCCTAACTCTTAGACCCAGGAAAACACGCATAAGTGGTTCAGCAACATGGGACTCTCCTTACTACGTATCTTTTTTGATACTTTCTCGCCTTACTTTTTCCTTGAATGTAGCTGCAAGAAACTCAATGCTTCTGGATAGCGGCATGGCCGAATGAGAGATTTCGATCCAACCAAAGAAGGGCCATTTTGAACACTGAGCTCTGGGCCCCAAGCCTGTCTAACTCACTTTAGACATTTAATAATAATCTTACAATAGCAATAAAACAAAAACAACGAGCTTTTCTATTGCCTAGGATAATCTACTCATATGCCTAGACCTTTGTCAACAGCAGTCAAGCACGAACGAAAACAATAACAGCATTCAGGAGAATCAAATGAGAATCCCATCAATGTCACTGCGTTTACACTGGTCCCGTTTAATTGCCTACGTTACAGTAAAATGAGTATTGTGGTCAAAGAAAGCGAATGTAAAAATGTTTCAATAAACTTTACATCACTGTACAACCGAAAAGCTGGGCCTCATGTGGTGGGGGAACGCTTTCAACAACATCCTAAAGCAGACAGCAACTTGGCCTATAATCCAGAGTCTTAACCCAACAAAGATTTAATGTTTCAGAACGCTTTACTGAACAGGAAAGGGACTCTGACCATCCTGATTATTTTGAAGAGGTCACTAATTTTTCTCCTTGACTATTAAAAGAACAAAATGTTTACGGCGTAGTAAAATTTGATTGGATGGCTCTGCACTGGGACAATCTGCTTTCGTGAATACTCACTATTCCTGTTTAGGCTTACCTTTGTGTTATTATTATTGCCGGGGCAATAACCGAGGAGTTGATTAAAAATGCCAAGAAAGCAACACCGACCATTTTCTTTTGGGGGCTGGAGTAAGGGGGTGGGTGCCTCAGAGTACAAAGCTATTGCGTGGCTAGCGTCGCTCTTGTGCCAGACCTCTCTGCCCCGATACCCCACCGTGTCGGGACTGTCGACCGGGTTTTCTTCACCTCTTTATGAGACACCCATGTAACCATCCCGACAGAAACTTCCCTCGTCTCCAAATTCGTTTTCAATCGTCTTTGAGGGTATTCCGCCGTTCACCTTCTCTAATTCAGCTTGAAGTATTAAAACAACAATGGAACTTGGAAGATAATTAGTTCATAATGAAACTTAATTGAGTTTTTCAATTTTATACATTTTGTTCTCATTCACAACGGGTCAGAAGCATTTCCCTACATAATGCCGCTCATTACAAGATCCTAATTACATTTGGGATTTCAGAGCCTTGTATAGCAACTGTCATCTTGCAGTAAAACATTATGTATAAAACATGATGCAACATGGACACCCTTCTGAGAGGCTGTGCACCGGCTGCTAACATCCTTTGTTTCTTTTCACAGATTGGACAGAAGCGCACATTCTTTTCCTTCTTCTCTATCTGTTTAATAACTTTCACGAATGTTTTCAAAATGACTAAAATTAATTAAATACAGATAACTGCTTTGCCATGAACACTTGGAGAAATGCATCTTATGACTTTGGCTAGTGATAAAAATAGGCTGCTGGGAAAAGGCCCCATTTAAGAGTGCAAATGGTGCACTGGAAGAAGTTCTGGAAGAAAACATGAAAAACGTGGCAAAATTAAATACATATCTACTTATTAATAAGCAATTCATTAACATCTGCAGTCGCAAGTCTGTTAATAAAAATGCGTAATAAAAAATTAATAGCGTCGTTAATTTTGCATTTGAATATATGAATTTGGTTAGGGAGAGGCTTTTTATAAGATTAAAAGCTGCACAGATCTTATCTAATTCTCCTTCACCAAAGTCAGTTGTGGGCAATTAACTAGGATTTATTCTGACAAGTGAAGGCACCGGTGACCTAGCCGCACAAGGAGCCAGGACCAGTTTGGGAGTATAATGCCTTCGAATTTTCCGTACAGTTTTATTATTAGATCTTGTCATTCAATGTGACATCTGCAAGGGATATTCCTCCAAATGGTAGGACAGATGGACAAACAATATTCAGGGAAGGGCTTTCACGTGACGATTGTGCAAAATGCTATCGCGTAGACAATCCAAATGTCATGACAGACATTTACCATATGACCAAAAATACTAGCTTTTTATTGTTTTTAAAGGTTCTTTGGTTTTTGTTTTTAACATCTATTTGCTTTTGAGAGACAGAGAGAAACAGGGTGCCAGCAGGGAGGGGCAGAAAGAGACAGAGAGGGAGACACAGAATCTGAAGCAGGCTCCAGGCTCTGAGCTGTCAGCACAGAGCTCAACGTGGAGCTCGAACTCACAAACCGCGAGATCGTGACCTGAGCCAGAGTAGGTCACTTAACCCACTGAGCCACGCAGGCACCCCCAAAATATCAGCTTTTTTTTTTTTTTTAAAAAAAATGCAATGACAGGCGACTGTAGTCTATATTTTTGTACGAATAAGAACTTTGAATATTTATGTGCCAACACTGTGGCAAATGCGGGGCTAAGACCTATACTTTTGTTATCTCAACCATGTGAAGGTAAAACATTACCTCTTCTTACAGATGAGGAAACAGATTCAGAGGACGTTAGATGATTTGCCCCAAATTATGGAGCTAGTGTGGCCCAAAGTTGGGATTCAAATCCAGGTCTCTCTCAGTCACTACAAATACGTATAATAAGAAGGAAATAATTTGAAGATCTTTGCATCTCACTCGCCTTTTTAAAATGTTTTTTAATGTTTACTTTTGAGAGAGAGAGAGAGAGAGAGAGAGAGAGAGAGAATGCCAGCAGGGGAGGGGGAGAGAGAGAGGGAGACCGAGAATCTGAAGCAGGCTCTACGCTGTCAGAGCAAAGCTTGACGTGGGGCTCGAACCCAGGAGCAGTGAGATCGTGACCTGAGCCACAGCTGGTCGCTCAAGCGGCTGAGCCACCCGGGGGCCCCTCAATTGCCTATTTATCTAAGTTTATTCTTTCCTTGTTACAACTTGATCCTATAGGCCTCAGGGCTTCACTATAGTGGCTCAATGGACATTCAAGGGACAAATAACTCTCGAGACCAACAAACGGATGAGTGTACCCCCATTAGATGAGCACCTACAGTGTCCCTGCTTTCCATCCGTCCTGGGAGAATGGCCTTTTTGGCACCTGTGCGTTAAATAAGCAAGGTCTGTCATTTTCATGAAGTCATTCCCATGTATTTTCTTGTGGCCACTGCTCTTGGGGAACAAAACACCTTCCCTGGAATCACCAAGCATAAAGCTGTGGATTCAGGAGCGCTGTTGCCACGGGATTTCCATGGGCATGGCCTTCGCTCCTCTATTCCATTTATATGTCTTGTTGGGGTATTATTTTTCATGCCGACAGCATGGAAGCCAAGTTAGTCACAGCCTAGCCACCTGAGAAGCCCTAAGTTTCAAGCAACAGATCTCTTCTTTTCATTCTGGGGATGGAGGGGCGAGCTGGTATCGAGTTAGGGTTCTAGAGCGGGCTGCCTTCTGGCTCTGCTTCCTTGCTCCTGGCCGTATCTGTCCCCTTTGTGATGGAACCCTGAAGGCCCTCGCGTTCTGACTCTGGCCTCGCCCAGGGGACTTGCTTTGGCCTGTGGCACATCGGCTAACAGGACAAAGGCAAGGGCTTGCAAAGCACACGTGCAAGCGGGCCTGCCCCTCCACCCGCACGCTGCGATCGCCAGGAGAAGGCACCTGAGCGGGACTGTGGGAGGGCACAGTGTGCCCCGGCCGAGCAGCCGGACCATGACGGAGCCTCACCAAGGTCAGCGGGACCTTCTAGCGGACTCCCACCGGATTCCGGACACACAAGCAATGCGTGTGGATTGCCATCCGCCACCTAGCTTCTGCGGTTGTTGGCTGTCCAGCAGAAGCCAACTGATACAAAGGCCCGCCAGTCCAGGCCAAGGCGCTATGTACTGTCCAAACGCTCATAATCATTTGATTCAAGACACCTCAGGAAAGACATAACTTGGGTAGCCGCCGCGGTTCTCACTCTACTATTCATGATTTTGTGCATTTCTTTCTCCTTGAGTGTGAGCAACACCTGTGACCTGCTTTTAACCAAGAGAATATGGCAAAGGACAAAAGTCTTACCATCGTTATCATCGTTAACGCTCCTGGTGTTATATTATATGGCAAAGGTAAAGGGAGTCTGCAAACGTACTTAAGGTCCCTAATCCGTTGTCCCCGAGTTCATCAAAAGAGAGAAAATTCTGGGTGAAAAAAGCAAGGTAAGGAGCTGTGTATGGCATGTTACCTTGTGCGCCCCTAAAAAGGTATTTCTCTGTGACTGTGATTGTATACGCACGCCCGTCTATTAACAGACTGTCCCAGGAAAGATGCATGTGAAATAGAATTGATGTAGTGGGTAACTTTGTTTTTTTTTCTTAATATTTTTCTTTTTTTAAAGTTTATTTTGAGAGAGAGAGAGAGAGGGAGAGCATGTGAGCAGGGGAGGGGAAGAGAGGGCGAGAGAGAGAATCCCAAGCAGGCTCCCGCTGTCAGCGCAGGACCTCACATGGGGCTCGAACTCACGAACCACGAGATCGTGACCCGAGCCGAAATTACGAGTCAGATGCTCAATTGAAGGAGCCACCCAGGGGCCCCACAGTGGGTAACTCTGGAACTGAGGTGGCTGGCGTATTGAAAAGCATCCAATTTTCACTAGATACATTTTATACATTATTATACAGTGTTTGTGCATTGCTCACTAAAAAGAAAGATTTTAGGGGCGCCTGAGTGGCTCAGTAGGTTAAGCATCTGACTTCAGGTCATGATCTCGTGGTTCATGAGTTTGAGCCCCACGTCGGGCTCTGTGCTGACAGCTCAGAGCCTGGAGCCTGCGTCGGATTCTGTGGCTCCCTCTCTCTCTCTCTGTCCCCTCCCCAGCTCATGCTCTGTCTCTGTCTCTCAAAAAAGAAATAAACGTGAAAAACAATTTTTTTTTTAAATAAAAAAAGAGAAAGATTTTAGGGAATCAGCGTTGCTTCATGATTTGTGGGGGGCATGTAGGGCTGGGGCTGGGGAGCGAAACCAGACGAATCGAAAATCCTGATACCCCCCGTGCCTCTCAGATGTGCCCCCAAAAGCACTCCAAATAGCTGAAGATAGTAACGGTGTTCCCCGGGGATACGGGTGAGAGGTGAAGTCTTTCTGGAATCATCTTCTCCTGCCCTCGCCTTCTTCGGTGCTAGTGCCCTTGGCGGGTCCTGGCCAGCTGTGCCTCCGTGAATTACTACGGGCCTCCTAGTTCACGTCTCTGCTTCTAGTGTTGCCCTGTCCCACTCCCTCGTCCCCAGCACTGCCCGACACGGCTTCCAACCGATCAGATGGCAGTGTGGCTCTGCGTGACGCCCAAGCCCACAGGGGAAGATCCAACACGCTGTGGCCGGGTCTTTACTGCGGGTTAGGATTTAGAGACTGATGATTAAGGACATGTGCTTTCCGGAACCAGACCTACTCGGGTTTGAGTCCTGGTTCTATTTCCCTGTCTTCACGTCTCCCCGTCTCCCCTTCCTCACTCAATTCTCCAACCAGGCTTTCGTAGGCGGTGTCTCCGAAAACGCCTGGCCATTCTAGGTCTCTACAGGTTTGCGCCTGATCAGGTGGCTGCCTGGAGTCCCCTTACCTCTCTGATACATACCCACTCTCTTTCGAGACTTAGGCCATCATCTCCCCCAAGACGTTTTTGTTACACCTGCCGCTTCTGCCCTCTGTTTCCCCCCCTGCTCGGGCGGCTGGCCAAAGCTGTTCTCGACGTTTCACGGTTTTCCCCCTTACACGTTCTTGGAAAATGGTAAGATTTTAATAAAGCTTCCAAGGCAGGCCAATTAGGGAGGGGAGGGTCCGAGGGGTGAGGAGGGAAGCCTGGGAAACGAGGTGCTAAGGAAGCTGGGGGGTCCATTTGTTGGCATGAGCCAGTGACCTTCAGTTACTCAGAAGCAGGGCTCTTCGCCCATCACTTTTAATTAATCCTACACCTGATTTCTTTTTTAAGCATCTCACGTCTCAGAACTGTGTCAGAATTACACGGGAAAGAACAGTGTGGTGAAGCCGAGAAGAGGTTTACATAATAAAAGCACATTAAGTTGATACTGAATTTTTCAAAACACTTCTTTGTTGAAAAGTGGCTTCTATTCTATTCTATTCTATTCTATTCTATTCTATTCTACTTTGACATGCTGTATTTTAATTTGCTAAAGAGGCTTCAAACTTGCTCCCCTGAAGAGCCACTTCCTCTGGTCCTTTTCCATTTACTCAACTCAATTGAAATAGCTGCGGGGGTGGGGAGGAGAGATTCCTTTGTGATCACCTCTCTGGCCAGCAACTGGGGCGATGTGAGATCATCGCATTGTCTCTGATGCCAAATATCTCACGGGCCCCAGGGAGAGAGGGGCCTCTCCGTGTTTCAAGGAAGGGCTGAAATTCTTCCCAGGTGGGGCCGGTTACTACTAACATTGCTTGCCTCTCCATTTTATTACATTCTTTTTTTTTTTTTTTACATTGTGAAACAACACTCGAAAAAGTACATAAAACTAAATGTATGATACGATGACCAAACCATGTGACTCCCACCCAGAAAGTAGCCACCCCGCTTTTATCTCTAGCTGTTACACGTTCATATGTATCTCTAAGCAAAAGAGTTTCCTTTTATCTTTAAGTTATGAACGTACAAACGGACTCGTACTGCGTGTATGCTTTGGTTTCCTGCTTCTTTCTCTTACGTGTTTGTAAGATTCATCCACGTGGTTTGCTAGAGATCGTTAATTTTCGTCGCTATTTGGCCAGCTAGTTTTGCTCGTAGAGCACAAGCGAACGCCCTCATCTTCTTGGTTAGGAACGGCAGCCAATAAATACCGCGGATTCTTTCCTCCCTTGTCTTCCCCTGATGCTTAAATTTAGAAACGCAATCTATCCGGAAACAGTCACCAAACAGAGAGACCGATAGGGTGCACAATACTCACTAACGACATTGGCTTGTCCGGTGAATATGGTGTATTGGAGCTCATAGGAGACCACACTGAATTCATCATCGGACGTCCAGTGAACGGTGATGGTGTCGTAGGAAGCTGTGCAGAGCTCTTCTCTAATTGTGGGAGGGTTGGGAGCTGTGGGGATCAAGAATGCTCATCAGCAACGAAGCAGGCACCTCTGGGATACGTTGCAGAGGAGATGTGTGACAGTCAAAGCAGGCCTTTCTGGACAGGTCCATCAGGACCACCGTCCTAGAGACGGTGGCCCCAATCCAAAGCACATTTGGTTGGCTGGTGATCGCTGTGATTTTTAACAGGTAGCGTGACTTCGGCCCTCCAGGAGGGACTTGTCTCTATCGTGAAAGCAGGTTGAGGAGACTAAGCGACTAACACTCTTGTCCATGCAAGAAAACATGTTAGGCAGAAAGTAAACGAGATGAACTTTTGGGATTTCATCCGTAGGGGGGGGATGGCAAACTTTTTCAGTAAAGGGCCAGATCGGAAATGTTTTAGGCTTTGCAAGCTATATGGTCTCTGTCACAACTACTCACCTCTGCCTCTGCACTACAAAAACAGCCACAGACAATTCAGACTCAAACAGACATGGCCAGGTGCCAGGAGAACTTTAGTTACAAAACCAGGTGAGCGCTAGATTTGGCCTGAGAGCCAAAGTTTGCCAACCCGAGGTATGTGAGGCCACGTATCTTATGAAACCAATTGGAAAAATACTGATGTTCGTTATTCCATAACAAACCTGCCAAGTAATTGTTTGAAAATTTTCTTTCATTAGGTGTTATATAATAGACATCGCTGTTATGTCTATTTATTTTTGAGAGAGAGAGACAGAGACAGAGACAGAGAGAGCAAGCGTGTGTGTGTGTGTGTGTGTGTGTGTGTGTGAGCGGGGGAAGGGCAGAGAGAGAGAATCCCAAGCAGGCTCTGCACTGACTGCACTGTCAGTACGGATCTTGACTCGGGGCTCGAACTCATGAACCGTGACATCATGACCCGAGCCGAAATCAAGAGTCGGACACTTAACCGACTGAGCCACCCAGGTGCCCCTTTCATTAGATGTTTCGATGCCTTATAAAAAAAAACCCTTATTAGTGTGGCCCTATTTTCTTCTCAGTTTTTAATTTATAGGTGATATTTCAAATTAAAAAGAACATGATGAACAATCGATCATATCTAAGAAGTACATTTTCCTTCCCCGAAGAAAACACTGGAGAAGGCTGCGATTTTATGTCTTGAACACAGTCTGGAGCAGAGAAGTCTAAATCCTACCAAAATAATTATTTTAAGTTGATTTAAAATCTACCGGCTGATTTCAGTAACTGGTTTTATGAGAAGAGTTTGTGAGCAAGAAAAAGACTAGGCAGTGAGTGCTTTGCACCGGCAATAATCTTTTAGAGCAGGGGTTGGCAAACTATGGCTATGGGCCAAATCTGGCCCACTGCCTATTTTTGTAAATAAAGTTTTATTGGAACACAGCCAGGCTCATTCATTTACGTATTGTCTGTGGCTGCTTTTGTGCAACAGCAGAGTTGAGTAGTTGGGACCATATGTCCTGCAAAGCCTAAAATATTTACCATCTGGCCCTTTATAGTCAAAGTTTGCCAACCCCTGGCTTAGAGAACTGATCCAGGCCTTTATTTCCACTCTTCTGGATACTAGAACCTAACTTCAAAAAAGGAGAAAATTGCAGCATTCTACAGATTGGTAGCAGCCTCAGTTTACATCATTGCAGAGTTCTTTCTTGCTTTAAATTGCGATTAGGATTGATGAGGCCTGAGCAAACCCAAAGAAGGAGAAAAGTTTGTAAACATGGCAAATTTAAGACCCTAATTGTTTTCGTATTCTTCCTTTTGCCACCTGACGGTGTATTCAGGACAAATACGGTAGGCGGCCAAGTATGAAGTATGTTTGCTGTATAAAGTCACATAGACCAGCTTTGTCTCTTGGTTATTGGATTCTACAAACATTATTAATGAGCACCTACCCGTGGCAGAGGCTGCATTAAGCTGTGCATTAAGACAGAAAGGCTCTGTAGAGCCTTTAAAGCATTCTTTCTGGGATATGTATTTACACACCTATCTCCTGAAGTATCCACATGCAAGACTTAGCGTCATGCGCTGTGACTTTGATGTGCATGAATCAGCGACACCAACCCGGAGATGCATTCTGCGGGGGAGGCCCGGCCGCACCATAAAACGTGCTTCCAATTGTCCGTGTTCGTGTGGGATCACCCCGCCTGGACCAGTGGAGAAATGCTTATTCTCCCATGATCTAAACAGTTCATTGAATTATTTTTTCCATCCACCGCTGTAGAAAGGTTGTGTTCTTTCTGCATTGCAATATATGATTAAATATAAAGAAAACTTATGCTCAAAATAAGCGAGTGGCTGGGAGGCACACGGCAGTTGCTGCAATCGGGGAGGAAATGTCACCTCTCCGGGTTATTAACTTGACATACCGCTTAGAGGCATGTCACAGGGAAAAAAAAAATCTTGTTTTCACAGCCACGCGGGCTAACCCTGTTTTGATTATCAGCCCAATGGGTTTGTCCTGAAAAGTCAATACTTAATTTACGGTAAATGAAAATAGCACCATGCTCCCAATTTCAATATTCATGGACCGGGTAGCAGAGCTGTTATTTTCCTGCCTCTGTCATAAACAGGACACAAGAAATGGCAGGCTCATATTCCGCAAACACTTCATTTCCTGCTTACGAATGTCTGATAGGCTATTTGGACTTGGCAATATCAGCCAAGCATCCTATGTTATGGCCAGGATCGCTGTTATGTCTAGAAGTGGACCAAATTTGTATTTGAGGTTGACAGTTAAGAAGGCATAAGAGCAGGTACCCCATGTGATCTTTCGTTTGGCATAAACAGGCATCGGGGATGATACATGGTGTGCTTGGTACTAGTCGGGGCCAAGTGCTTTCACATTTTCTCCTTTAATCACTACTCTGGCATTGGCTTAGAGATTAGCCCATGAAGGTGTGCCCACTGAAATACCATTAAACAATTCTTGGGGAAGGGGAGGATACACTCAGGTCAACGAGACACTGATTTTGTGCAGAAAGGCCAAGTGCCCAGCCAAACAGTGTTTCGTTCTTCTGTGTCCTTGGCAGTGACCTTGTGACGTGGATCTGGCCCATAAGACACAGGTGGGAGTTTGCTAGATGGGTCTTCTGAGCAAGCTTCTCATTTTCCTAATAACCCAAGACAAAGCTGGCTCACGGATCTTTGTCATCATCTCCCCTGTGTCCCTCTCTTTTTGCCTGTAATTTGAGCATAATGCACGGAGGTGGGGTAGTTGTGCTGTGATCGATCGTGTGGCGAAAAGGCAACACAGTGAAGACGGCAGAGCAGAAAAAGAAGAGAGCTAGAGTCTGAGGTCGTCAGTGAGCCGCTACCCGGGCCCGGGACACACAGCTCCGTCCTCCTGTTCCTGGGATACAAACACTCCTTGATGGGTTTAGTCACTGCTAAGTGGATTTTCTGTTGTTGCGATCACACTCAATCCCAAATGATGTAAGAAAAAAAGAGCTTTTTTTAATCGGATGTCATTATGAAAAACAGCTTAGCCAGAGAAAGCACTGTCTAATGCAGTAGCCACGAGCTCCATGTGGCTTTTTAAATTTCAATTACATTTAATTACAGTTAAATAAAAGTAAAAACTCGCCGCACACATTTCAAGTTTTTGATGGCCCCATGTGGCTAGCGGCTACCATAATGGACGGTGTAGATATAGAACGTTTTTATCATCGTGGAAGGTTCTATGGGGTAGTTAGTTTAGATAAATCTCAGAGTGAAAAGCTTAAAAAAGGATGGCAGCATATTCATAAGTGTTTGAAACCAAGTTTGGTTCCTTACTGCAAATGCATTTTTGAGTCAACTTCTTTGAGTGGTGTGGTTTGAAAGAATTACAGAAGATAAGAAGTTTGTGGGATGACCGCTTCCCTTGCAAATGCAGAAAGGCTAAAAACAGCGCCTCGGATGCTTGTGAAGAAAAAACCTGTCTGGGTATAACGCCCCTTGGATATAAAACTCCTTGATTTTGATCCACAGACTGTAAAAACAAACTATACACAATGTTCCCTTTCTCCTGCTCCGTCTTTTCCAACCGCTCTCCCCCAAACACACACACACACACACACACACACACACACACACACACACACACAGAGCTGGAGTCGAGAAGCTGATGCCATGCTAACTAAGCCAGGGATGCGGTCTCTCGAGGGCCGCCTGTCCTGAGTTCGGTGCACATCTGGCTTCACTGTATACATGGAGCTTTCCTGAAGTCATAGGCACCGGTGGGTTTGGCTAACACAAATAGAGGTCATCTAAACAGTCCACATCCTCCCAGCGAATGATTTCAGTTCTCGCTCTAGAGGTTGACAGCAAAGAAAAATCTGGAAGCATGGTTAGGAATGGGAGGAGGCTAAGGTTTTCTTTTATTGTTGTTTGCTTTTGTTTCTTAAGTTTGACCCAAAAAATGCCTATTGGAAACATGGTACCAGGAATTCGCGTGTGATTTCTGGGACGTTTGCCACGGTGACCTTTGCCAAGATGAAATGCGGTCTTTTACGAGAAAGACCAGGAGGTCTTTGGGAGTCTGTACAGACCCAAGCAAATGCTAACTCTGCCAAGTCCTTGGCTACCTGACCTCCCGCAAGATGGGTGACCTCCGTCCTCTGCAGAATGAGGCTGACAACACTTGACCTCAGTTGGATGTTGGGAAGATTAAACAGGCTCTCACATACAAAAAGCCGGAGCAGGGTAGACACCCAATCGAAGTTAGCTGCCAAGTTTTTCTCTGGCAAGACACCGTGAGAGCCCGATGCCTTGCTGAGATGAAATGGAAAATAGCCACACTCCCTTATGTATCCCTGCGATGGCCAACAGAGCCATTATTTGTGGTACCCACACTCTGAGAGGGAGGGAGAATGGTGGTAAGTATGTTTTCAGTTATTGAGATTCTCCTTTTTCCTCTGTTCCCAGTTTGGTCTCAGACTGTGCTGTTTTGAGTGAAAAAAAAAAAGAAAAAAGAGTGCCAGAAATTGTTTATGGGACTATTAGACTCCATTCCTAAATCAGAAGCGCACCCCTCTGGTTTTTAGGGAACGGATCTGGGGGGCAAAGTATGCGTATCCCCGAATGTACACAATATTAACCCTCCCCCCCACACACACACACTCACACACACACACACACACACACACACACACACACATGCAAGACATTACCTGTAAGGTAATCCAGACATTCTAGCAACTTCTTCTCTCGGGAAAAATCTAAGGCAAAGGTGTCAAAGGTGTCATTGAGGTTGATTTCAGGAATTAGGACCTGGGATGATGCAGTTGCCATGGAGACTCTGTAATGTAAACAAAACAACATTTTAGAACTGTCAAGATGGCTTTCGCTGTCGCTGCATAGGAATGAAAGACAATAAAAGGACAAGAAATACCATTTTAAAACCGTGCTGTTTTCACACGTGAGCCTCAGAAAGGATCTTGGAGTGGCACAGCACAGGAACACCATACTAATGAATGGAAGCTCAAAGACCAGGCAAAGGAATTGGGTAAACAGTAGAATAGCGTTCTGCCCCCCCCCCCCCCCCGCCGCCTTTCTTTTTACCTCGGAAAAAAATTCCCCACGGAGGTGAAAGAATATTCATATTTCATGTTGCTGTGTATTTAACAGCCTGGCCCCTTCACATCTAACCCCAGCGAGAAGCTCATAGCTCCGGGCATTTCTTCACACATCTGTCTGGGAAACGGTTTGTTCCTTTCAGACCCGACCCTGCTCTACTTCAAAGAGGAGTCTCCAAAATTTCAAACTGCATAAAAGGCAAAGTGAGGATTAAAAAAGAATGTTTCCAGATATTGGATTAGTTTCATCAATTACCAGCTCCTCTCTGAAATACACATTAAGAAAGGAGTTTTCTCCCTGGCTCGCTCCATTCTCCTTGTATTCATTGTTTTGCCCCATATTCCCGGCAGATGCCATGAAAAATATTCATGAGCTTTCTCTCACATTCCTCCAACGGACACACCGTTTCTCCTCTTCATTTAGGGTTGCTAGTTAGAGTTCTCGTTCATAAACTCTACGGCAAGGTACTGGTGGGTCTGACTCTCCTGCTATGTATGAGAGATCTCCCGAGAGGCCTAGTGTTGAGCTCTCAAGTCGATTTGCAAAGTTCGGTTACTAATGGCAGAACAATCTGACTAGTTTAAGAACCGCAGGCGATTCTCTTAAAGGCAATACAATTGTGGCACGATGTAGGCCACTTCTGAGCACATCAGGCTATGCCAGCCTCATAATCTTGGTGATCTGGGTATTTCACTAAGTTTGGTAAACACCACCATTTATACAAGGTCACAAAGCTGGCTGGCCCCAGCCAGGAGGAGAATTCCAGGCCTCTACTCTTCCGTTTAACCTAGAAAAATTTCAACCTCGTTACCTAAGGGGATGTAGCTCCTTCTATACCTCTTAGTGGCTCTTAAAACTTTGTGTTTTATTTTATTTCAAAAATTTTTTAAAGAATCCAAACCAGGCTCCAGGCTCTTAGCACAGAGCCTGATGCGGGCCTCGAAATCATGAACTGATAGATCACGACCTGAGGTGAAGTCAGCCACTTAACCAACTGAGCCACCCAGGCGCCCCGAAACTTTGTATTTTATAAACATAATATATTTTCGGGGCGCCTGGGTGGCTCGGTTGGCTGGGCATCCGACTTCTCAGGTCACGATCTCGCAGTTCGTGGGTTTGAGCCCCGCATCGGGCTCTGTGCTGACAGCTCAGAGCCTGGAGCTTGCTTCGGATTCTGTGTCTCCTATGCTTCCTGCCCCTCCCCCACTCACACTCTGTCTCTCTCTCTCTCTCTCAAAAACGAATAAACATTTAAAAACCCTTTAAAAAGATAATAATAGTTACACCTGTGAAGTGCTCAAAATCCTTAGAAATAGAATTTCTATACTTGTACTTCTGGTACATTTTCAGTTCTGTGGAGGGGAGGGAAGGAGACAGGATAATTAACAATGTAATAATCGAAATGATATTGGGATCCATAGATGAACGTTTGAAGAGGCATAAACTCTGGAAAGAAAAGTTTCAAGTGTTTCAATGAGGGTGGAGAGTCTAAATTCACCACCTCACCTTTTCACCAAGAAACAGTAAATAGCAGAGTTACGGGATCTTGTTGGCTAAAGATTGCGCCCGAGGGAAATGGGCAAATTATTGTGACTAACACACCTGCTAATTTAGACCGATGGATAAAGGGACGGTTGCTAGGCATTTTTTACAGATGGTCAAACTGTACTTAAACATGCTTTCCTTATGACCCATAATCAGAAAAACTCCTCAAAACTCCGAGAGATCCCAGGATTATTCAGCAAATATTTACTAAGCCCTTAAAGTATGCCAGGGGCTGAAGAACCCGACATATTTGCATCGGTGCAGAAAAGTTAAAAGAAATGCTCTAACGGCAATTGAACTCCTCAAATAAAAATTTCAAAGCGAAACCCCAATTAGAAGGTCTTGGGCTGAGAGGATCTTAAGGCCTCTGACTCTCGCCTTAGCACTTGCCAGTCCAGGGGCAGAAGCTTCTGTTCAGGCTCATCCAGAATAGAGTTCTCCCAAGTTTCTCCGGGTCCTATGGTCCACAGGTAACTAAAAATGTGCTTCGGTCACGTGACAGGGTTAAAAATGCCTGCCATCTTGATGGTGGGAACTTTTCGGGGTGGGAACGGAAAGGCTGAAAGTCCCTAAGCCTGAGAGGCAAAGACTGACAGCAAGGATCTGCGGAGTTACTGCAGCCTTTAACACCTACACAGTTTTTTGATGGAAGGAAAGATATTTATCATTGGCTACAATTTCAAATTCTTAATTGGAGTGATGGGCGAGGGGAGAGCTGCCAGATTCAACATTTTAGGTCACGTTTTTACTCCCCAAATCCTTGTTGCCCGTCTTCTGGCCTTTCAGATGAGCTGCCAAAATCCACCAGGGCCATCAGTGTTAGGCCACTTTCGCAATTCTGTGCCTTCACAGTTGTGTGTGTGTGTGTGTGTGTGTGTGTGTGTACACACATGTGTGCACATGCCTGTAGGTGTATGTGAAGCCTTGGTCATATTGAGGCAAATAAGGACTTTGTGCCCTATGCTGATGTTTAAGAGGGTGGACTGCACATTACTTCTGTTGCTGGTTGTACTTTGATGGCTCTAATCTCTATAACACTCTGTTTGCTAGGAGCCACATGCGGCCAGTTTTCCAGAAGGTGGATGTGTCTAGAATTACACTGCTTACAGGGTTTCTGTCAAACAGTCCATGTCAGGGCAAGATGCTCTACCCTTCCTGCTGAATATCGCCCCCATGCCAGGCCCCCGACAATGGCACTTAAATGGGTCGTCTCTCTTGGGCGAGAGGGCACATCACCACAGTAAAACCCAGCGAGGTCTCATGGCAACAAAATGTGGTTTACTTGGGTCTGCTCAAGATTTCCCAGATGCATTTGGCTCTGGAATTTTGTTGTTTTAATACCAATTAACACCCCCCCAGAACACTCTTCAAAAACCACTCATCACATGTGCTTAAATTCTTAAAATCAAGTGACATCTTGCCAGAGCTGACAACTGGAGCTCTGGGCTTTATATTCGGGGTAAGTCTGATGGATCCTTGAACTGCTTAGGTGTTCAAGGGCAGAGGGGTCACTCTGTGGGGTCGGACACCCTCCTAGAAGGTCTGAAAAATGGGTACGTTTGAGAGGGAAGTTTCCTTTAACCCTCCTCTTGAGAATTCGCTGCGAAAACTTCAGATTTCTCATAACCAGTAGACCAACTTTCTTATGCTTCAATTCAGTGAAAAGTTTCGCTTAACGTGATTTTGTAAAGACGCCCATACAATCCTACAAAAGACCTATATGTTAGCATGGCTTGAGAATGCGGTATGTTATACAATCTGTTTGCATCAACTCAGTGAGTAGGAAGGACGGGAATGAGCATTTGTTGCATGTTCACCTTGGGACGGGAACTGGAATAATAGTTTTACCACATTATCTCATTTTGTCCCTGTGACAACCGCATTAGGTAGGACTCCTCGACCTGTTTTATAATTTGTTCACTCATTCATTCACGTCAGGCAGTTTGCTACGTGCTGGGGCTATAATGGTGGAAACAAGATGGCTGGGGGTTCCGCCTGCTAGGAACGTGCGAGCAAGATTGGACTCACAAGTGTTAAAGGAGCAGCCCCAATGCCGTCCGTAATTACTGCCAGGCAATGAACCCAGAGCCGGACACTTGATTCCAAAGCACATGCATCTCCTACAAGGTAAAGCTTGAGGGTCTCTCTCCTTTTTTTTTTCTTACTGTTTCTAAATCAAAAAGCTTTTTGCAGTTTGATTCAGCCTGTGGGTGAACATATCCACTTCAAGTGGTTTAAAGATGTCGAAAAACCTCCCCCAAGTCTCACTTTAGGAAGGCTTGCAGGATTCCAAGTTTGTTCTGGGCTTTCCACCCTTGACTAGAAGAATAAAGATGGTTTGGAAGTATACAGGTGCCAACGCCCAAGGCAGACACAATAGGAGGCAGAGAATCATGAAGTCACGTCCCAGAGTGGAATGCTTACTAAGTAAAGGATTGAAGAGTTGAGACAGGCAGAGACCAGCCCCAGAAGAGACACACAAGGCAGGGCCGTACCGACACAATGAACTCTGAAAACTTAAATCCAACATACAGTATGGAGTATCAATGACGTTAAAGGCCTATTCTTAGGATAGGATATCAGCAGTATTATCAAAATTACCGATAGAGGTAGCTATTACGAGCCCACTCCTCTTAGCAGAAAATACCTCACGGATAAACCCCAAAGGATCGCAGTTAAAAAGTGGCAGTGCTGGGATCTGCCCAAGTTTCCCAGGTCCTAGTCCAAGCCCCCTGCCCTTTCCCTTCATTCCAGTCCTAGAAAGAGAAAGACTCGGGAAGTGACCAAGAAGATTGACAAATGAAGACAGAAGAGAGGGGCTGCAGAAACGGGGGGATGAAGGATGTTGGCAAATTTTTACAGGTACTATGTCTTTAAACTTTGATGGAAGTTTAGCCTTCTCATAAACAGGCGGCCGACTTTCTTATGTCTGGACTTAGTGCATAATTTTGCTTATTTACAATAATTTTAGGGGTGCTTGGGTGGCTCAGTCAGTTAAGAATCAAAGTCTTCATTTCGGCTTAGGTCAGGATCTCACCGTTCGTGAGATCGAGCCCTGCATCAAGCTCTGTGCTGACAGACAGAGCCTGTTTGGGATTCTGTCTCTCCCTCTCTCTTTCTGCCCCTCCCAGGCTCACCCTGCTGCATTCCCCCCCCCCACCCTCTCAAAATAAATAAACTTAAAAAAAAATAATAATTTTATAAAAGTGCACACACAATCACAGCGAGAACTATGTATTAGTGATGCTTGAGAATATATTGCTCAGTTGACCTTTGAACAATGGGGGGGTGGTTAGGGGTGCTGACCCCCACCCAGTTGAAAATCCATGTATAACTTTTGATTCCTCCCCCGCCAAACATAACTACTAATAGCCTACTGTTGACCAGAAGCCTTACTGGTAACATAAATAGTCGATTAACACATTTTTTTGTATGTCATATCCATTATATTCTGCATTCTTACAATACAGTAAGCTAGAGAGAAGAAACTATTATTAGAAATATTAAGAAATATTATTATAGAAAATATTATTAAGAAAATCATGAGAGAAAGTACATTTACAGCACTGTACTGTATTTATTTTTAAAAATCTATGTATAAGTGCACCTGTGCAATTCAAACCCATGCTGTTTGAGGGTCAACTGTATTATACAATTCATTTGTAGAAAGAAAACTCAAAGTCATGTTTCTGTTCTTGAAGAGATGGGCTTGTTACGGGTGGAGGTGAATGGGACCAGTTATACCCTGCTGGATCTGAGGGAGATCACGTGTGGACATTCATGTGCTTATGTTACACTTCAAAGGTAGGTAGGCCTTCTTTCAGAATGTTCTTTTTTTTTTTTAATATTTATTTTTGGAAGAGCGTAAGCAGGGGAGAGGCAGAGAGAGGAAGACAGAGGATCTGAAGTGGGCTCCACGCAAACAAGCTGACAGCAGTGAGCCCGATGTGGGGCTCGAACTCATGAACCGCGAGACCATGACCCGAGTCGAAGCTGGACGCTCAACCGGCTGAGCCACCCAGGTACCCCCAGAATGTTCTGTCTTAACTGGTATGGGGCCACATTCTCTGCCCTTGAGAATTTCTTCATATTACACGTGATCAAATTTTTAGGGATTGCTGAGAAATGCACTTCACAGTAGCCATTTCATCTGGCCATCTCGTGGTTTAAAGCTGGAGAAAAGTACTTGGATCCCAGTTGGAAATCATGACATAAGTGTAAACACCGTCTAGTAGACTGCCCTAGGTACACTGGAGTTATTAGTGGTATTTGCACTTTCTAACTTTAGGATGCATATAAAACAACTGGATACAGTCCAGATGAGAGCTGGGAAGACAATTAAACGCTTGGAACCTAGGAGACACGAGGAAAGAAACTGGCTTCTCTTAAGAGTAGGGACGTGATCATTTTAAGGATATAACCAGCTGCTATCCACGTGCTTTGGAAGAGATCAGGTATCGGAACCAATCGCGGAAGAAATTTATCTCAACTATAACAACACGGCGAGGCCGGTTCAATACGAGACCAGAGTTGTAAAACTACTACTGTATGTTACTCTAATTGAAAGAAGAGCGGAAACGGAAATATCAATGCCTACCTGTACGCGACATTTTGAGAATTAGCACAGTGGCCGCCACAAGCAAGCACTCAACTAATGTTGGCTTTCTTTCTCTTTCCTTGAAGAAATTCAAGTCATAGGATGGTATTTTCCCCCCTGGGCCGGGGGTTGGCAAAATACAGCCAGAGGGCCAAATACCTGTTTTGCGAAATGTTTTTAGAAACACCCTTTAGACAGTGTTTCTGTACTGTCTAAGCGAGGCTGATAGAGAGCTATCACGGCCGGGTTGAGTAGCTTCCAAGGAGACCTCATAAGTTGCAAAGCTGAAAATATTTACTCTCTGGTCCTTTATAGGAGTTGGCAGACTCCTGCTCTAGGATAAAGACCAGCATGAATGAGCTGCCTGGGGTCGTCCGGTGATTGGATTCTATTATTGCTCTGGATAAGGGAAAAGTGACTCTGAAAAGCAGAATGAATGAGAGGTCAAGGGCATTGGCAAGGCTTGGAGATATCATTTAGGTGAGTCAGGTGCGTTTTGTGGCTTCACGAGAGCTGCTGTAGGTTTTTGCATCAGGGAGAACAAGTGATTCTGTACCGATCAAGTACTCGGACCAAGGGAGCACAGACTCCCACCAGTTCTACTGCTGAACCGTCCATTCAAATAATGTTATCTCCATGTTCCCTGCCCTAGAATAAGCCACACATTTCAAAGCAAGAGGTAGGAGACTGACAGGTGGGTCCGCTCTCTCTCACATGAGTCAGCTTTGACCTTTCAGAAGAGGCGAAGCTTCTCGACCAAATAAAAACAGGTCTAACGGAAAACAACACCTGGGAGTTTGCTCTTTTTTTTTTTTTTTTTTTCCCAAATAGATGAGCCCTGAGATGGAAGAAAAGATTCCCTTTTATGTCTTTGCCTTCATTCTGATTCTTTGTTATCAAGCGTACGATAAGATCAGGTCTGAGAGTCACAATAAATGCTGGTTTTGTGCCACCATAAGCTTTCTCCCCCCAAAAAGCAAGGCTGATTTTATTCTTTCTAGCTGGTGGACTCTTGTTTCAAAGGCCTTGAACTCCAGGGCGCTGCTGAAAAGGCTTTGACATGTCAAAGGGAAGCATCTTTAGCTGGAACAAAGCTGCTCAAAGCCTCTATTCTCCCTGGTACTCAGCCTTGAAAATGAAAACAAAAGCAAGGGGAGGGCAAGGCCAACCAATCGCTCCCCAGACACAGGAGCCCAGCGGCTGAGAACTTCCCAGCAGCCCCCGCACTCACCTCTCAGTGATATTCTTTGCCGTCTGTAGGAAGCGCGCATGATCGTTCTCCTTCAGAGAGTGTTCCGCTTGGGAGATAAGTGATGCCGACCGCTCAATGCACTGCTTGCAGTTTGCAATCTGCTGAGCCAGTTTGCGGAGCCTCATCACCTTGAAAAGAGGAGATGGTTACACGGGTGGCCTCGCTTAGGGAAAACGCATCGGGCCGGACCCTTCTGATGCGTGCGTTCTGTTGCACGTAAGTTGTCCTTCAATAAAAGTCCGACAAGCAGGCAGAGACATATGGAAATCTCCGATACGGGACTCCTGGCTTAGACAGCCCTTGTCTCCTTGGAGAAGCGTTGCTAATTTGTTTTACGGGAAAATACTGAATGGCGAATTACTTCCTTGTTGATGGGGAAACAAGGTGTTGCCCCATGGTAAGTTACAAGGGTCACCAGACCTCTTCCCCCACTATTCCACTCAATTACTGAAAGATCACAGGGAATGCTGGAACTTTCTCTTATCTCAGGTTTGCAGCTGGGCCATCAAGCAAATAAAACATCTCCATAGGTGCAAACGTGTGGCTTCAGTAAGAACCATTTTCTAAAAAGTTCTTTGCAATCCATGTAATAAAATTGTGATGTGAAAACATGAGGTATTACTATTTCCCACGCGATCTAAAACTCATGTGTTAAATTCACAGAAAGAGAGCGTTTTTTCCATTGATTAATATTTTTCCTGTTGAGCAGATGAGAGAAGGCCAAAAAAAGCACAGCTGGGCCGTTTCCCCTCACTGGGAACGTCATTTCCAGGCACTTTGTGCTTACTTGATAACTAAGAACTATTTTGATAAGCGTTTCCCAGTCGGGATAAAAATGCATGTTTGGTTCCAACCTCCATTCCGATTCCTGATCCTGTCTTGCTTGAAAACGACCCTCAAACGTAATTGACCGTAACCTCTGGGGTAGGCCAAGATAAGTGCACGGTAACCCACTTGACCATGCGCTCGGGTGTTTGAAATGTGCTACGAGATGAAGCCCTCGGGCCAGAAGCCAAGTTAAAATTAGATTGCTAATTAGAATTGCCGAGCGCCCGGTGCCCTCTCCACACAGCTCGGGACAGGTCTTGGCCGGCTTTATGATCATTCCGGAATGGAAACCAGCCCTGGGTGAAAGGGTAGGGAGGAGGCCAGTTAATCTGTCTTACAGACAGGGCTGGCTCCAGCTCCCTCCAGAATTCCTGCTAACTCCGAGAAATTCCTTCTTTCTCCAAGTCATCATTACCATTCCCATGCAGCTTTAATCGGAGAAAAGGAAGGAAGGAGATGTCAGAACTCGAGGCCTCTAAGGAACATCTGATTCCAGCTATGTCGTACTGCAGCAAACAAAGGAAATGAATATGCTGCGCTGAGAGACCGCGGCCACAAAATTTCAGGCAAGAGAGAGAAAAATTCCCGAAAGGAGAGTTAGAGAATGAAGTGTCAAAACCTTGGAGCAAACGGTATATGATACGAAGCCTGGCAAAAGGCTTCACTCGTCAGAATTCTAGTGACCCTCCGCAGCGGATTAACCGTGGTCGTGAGTTGAACGAAGTGACGCTTAGTTTACACGAAACTGAATTTAGCTTCTAACGTGAATACATCCAGAGGAAGCAAAATAACTGAAGAGTCCCTCGAACAAACCAAGTGGATGGAATATTTGGAATCACACAACAGAATTAAAGATGTTTAATACGATTCTAACAAAAGACACATAAGGTCGCAATATTCCCTTGGAATAACTTCGTGTCAATCACTTATCCTTTCAGTACGCCGGTCAGTGATCCCATGACTACACATCTAACAATGCTTGAACTCTATTCTCTTCTTTCTTTTCTTCTATCATGATATTGGAAATTAAAAGTGACATTAAGAGGAGAAGGGAGGGGCGCCTGGGTGGCTCAGTCGGTTAAGTGTCCGACTTCGGCTCAGGTCATGATCTCAAGGCTCGTGGGTTCGAGCCCCGCGTCGGGCTCTCTGCTGACGGCTCGGAGCCTGGAGCCTGCTTCGGATTCTGTGTCTCCCTCTCTCTCTCTCTGCCCCTCCCCTGCTTGCACTCTGTCTCTCTCTCTTAAAAATAAATAAACATTAAAAAATTTTTTTTAAAAAGAGGAGAAGGGAAAAAACCTCCTCAGTCATGCGTAAGTTGAAACAGGCCAAAATGAGAGCCTCCTTTGAACACATAGGAATGCTTCACAGAAAAAATTGTTGGAATAATTTTAATTTTAACTCAAGTGTACAATTCCATCTGATACACCGGATCAGAGCTTTTCAAAATGGTGTGCATAAGAAGCTGCTGGGGATCTTTTAAAAAGAGAACTACAGATGTTTGGGCTCACGTCTCAAAATCCTAGGTAAAAAGCTGTCACGGGCAGAGCAGCGGGATTCTGCATCTCAACAGGCAATGAGGTACAGGTATGATGAAACCTAGCCCTGAAAACACGAAGTAGAAGACGGGCGCCTGGGTGGCGCAGTGGGTTGTGCCCGACTCCTCATCTTGGCCCAGGTCATGATCTCACGGTTCGTGAGTTCGAGCCCCAAATCGGCTCTGTGCCGGTGGCACAGAGCTGTCTTGGGATTCTGTCTCTCCTTCTGTCTGCCCCTCCCCTGCTTGTGCGCTCACTCCCTCTCCCTTTCTCTCAGAATAAACAAACTTAAAAAAATAAAACATTAAATAGAAGAGGGGAGGAGGAAAGAAAGTAGCAGAGTGTATTTCTGGTACGAAGGGCAAATTAGGTTTTGCAAAACTCTGTGTGTGTGTGTGTGTGTGTGTGTGTGTGTGCGCGCGCGCGCGTGTGCACGTGCACACAGGCTGGATTTGATGTCCTATGTATTTCTTACTGTGAGTTCCAGTTAAAAAAAGAAAAGATAAAAATACCGCTCTAAGTTAGGTGTTCATAAGCTATGGTCTGTGAGCCATACTCCGCACACACCCGTCTGTGTAAATAAAGTTTTATTGGCACACTACCACATTCATTCATTTAGGGCTCGCCTGTGGCTGCTTTCACACTACAACACTGGGCAGAGGTGAGCTTCTGCAAGAGAAACTGCCTGGCAAAATCAAAAATAGTTATTATTTGGCCCTTTACAAAAAAAGTTTGCTAACTGAAACGATTCTGATCAGATGGCCTTGATCGGAACCACACTCTGGGAAACACTACCCTACTTGGTATACAGCCCTTCGGGATCAGACACGGAGCATTTAGCAAAATACTAATTTCTTCATTAGAAAACACTTCATGTATTATTTTAAAAATCTGACAAGATGAATAAAATTTGATTTTTGAAAAGAAACACTAGATCCTGACACGTAAGAAGAACCTTTATATTATGTGTTACTGCCACAGGGGAAATTTTTCCGAGTTGGCCCTGCTCTTTTTTCCTTTGGGAAGTGTTGATTGCACACTGTAATTTCAGGAATTCATTCCATACTCATCATGGAAATATCCCGCCTGGTGGATCTCCTTTGACTGGGGACACCGGCTTCAGTATGGCAATTTGCTGGCTGTTTATTATACCTTACGCATGCTTTGAAAAGTAGCCCTTTGTTTTTCTTGAAATGCATTTTAAATGCTTTTAATATATGTGCTTTTATGTACATTGCAGGATTCCACCCCAACACTGTTATGTCCTAGCAACTGATCCTCAGTCATCACAAATACCTGAATGGCCAAGGAAGCCGGTCCTTGGCATTTCAATCAGGCTGAAGAAAAGCCCGAACGTGTGGTCCGGTTAATGATCTTAAATTTTGGAGATTTAGAGTACACAAAAGCAGTGAGGACGAGGGACCCTTTTTCTCTGCGGCTGCGGCTTTCTACCATCGACCTGTGCCTGAACATAACGCACGTGATTTGCTTCATCTGGAGTCTGGTGCCAGCTCTTCGTGTGTTGCCATGAAATTTATCTCCCACTACTGAAGAGATAAGACAATTCTTTCCCAGGGAGTCTCATGGCTTGAGACTCTCCAGTCCGTCCAAGTACAAAGGCTGCCAAGCTATGTATTTCAAAGAACGCACAATGGTCTGAGAGCGATGGTCTGTGTCGGCACCAGAGACACATGGTGGCAAAGGCGCGAGGTGGATGAAATTCACCACCACGATCCCCCAAATCCTGCTGGCGCCTCCTCCAGCTCCCCACTTTCAAGTGCCGCTCAGAGGGCCCCCCAGTCCCTTCTCTGCGTTCAGCGTCCTCAGACACGCTTGCCCTCCCTGCCCAGCCCCTCAGATTTAAAGGGTGTAGGTACCCATGTTCCTCTTTTCCTGAAAATCTATCTCTTACACCAACACACCCTGGCCAGGGACCCAGTCACTGTGAATTCCGAGTTTGGGGATCAACTATTCCTTGGCGATATGCCAAAGCAGTCACTCAAGAGAAAGCCGAACTGGGCCTCATCTTTCCCAGGTACTGTGTGCCTTCTAACACAGCTTCTGAGATAATGTCCCTGGGCACTTTCTTAAACAAGGGAGAAATTCCACACGCACAATTTTTCAAGTAATGGGGCAAATTTCCTATCCACAGTACCAGCTTTACCAAATCTCGATATTTTCATCGTATTAGCGTAAGATTTTTCAAAAGGAAGTAAAACATTATCGATAGCATTGAAGCCCTGTGTGTCCCTCCCTAATTTCACTCAAGTCCTTCTTGAGAGGAAAAGACCTTTTTTGAAGTCAGGGTGGGTGACTCCCAAGCATGTACAACGTGCCCAAACACTGTATGGGATTTTTTTTTTTTTTTTTGCAGTTTATCAAATGTTATATAACAATTCTCATTCCGTACAAAAGTACTGTAAATCTTGTTTCTATTTTTGTGATTTGTCCATATGAATACATATCACCCTACTTCATTAATTTTAATTTTTGAAGACTGTTCCATCATATAAATATGCATTTGTCTTATAAACAGCTTCACTGAGGGGCGCCTGGGTGGCTCAGCTGGTTAAGCATCCGACTCTTGGTTTCGGCTCAGGTCGTGGTCTCACGGTTGGTGAGATTCAGCCCCGAGTCAGGCTCTGTGCTGACGGCTCAGGGGCTGCTTGGGATTCTCTCTCTCTCTCTCTCTCTCTCTCTCTCTCCACCCCTCCCCTGCTTGTGCTCGCTCGTTCTCTCTCTCTCAAAATAAACATTTAAAAAAATAAACAGCTTTATAGAGATACAACGAACGGATAACAAACTGTACATAATTAACGTGCAAATTTAAAAGTTTTCAAATATGCATAAACCCAGGAAACAGTCACCACATTCAAGACAATGAACACATAGATCATGCCTCCAGTTTTCCTGTAGCCCCTTGGTAATTCGTCCTGCCCACCCCTCCCTGTCACTAAGCAACCACTGATCTGTTTCCTGTTGCTGTAGATTATTAGAAAGTGTTATTTCTAAACTTCCATATGAATGTATTCATGCAGAATATACTACTTTCTGTCTGGCTTCCTTCACTCACCATAATTTATTTTTATTTTTATTTTTTTACTTGTTTATTTTGAGAGAGACAGAGAGAGTGAGTGGGGGAGGGGCAGAGAGGGAGGGAGAGAGAGAATCCCAAGCAGGCTCCACGTTGTCAGCACAGAGCCCAACAAAGGGCTTGAACCCACGAACCGTGAGATCTTGACCCGAGCCCAAACCGAGAGTCAGAGCTTAACCGACTGAGCCACCCAGGTGCCCCCGCTCACCGTAATTTATTGAGATTCACCCATGTCGTGGCATGCATCAGTAGCTTGCTCTTGTTTGCTGCTGAATAGTATTTCATTCTGGATGTGCCCCAAACTGTTTATTCATCTGTTGATGGACATTTGGCTCATTTCCAGTTTGGGGCGATTACCCTTCACACTCACATGAAAATTCATGTACATGTCTTACAGGGACATATGCTCTCATTTCTCTTGGTAAACACCTGGAACGGCTGGAACATACGGTAAGTGTACGTTTAACTACTTACGAAACTGTCAGTTCAGGACGTGTGGGTGGCTCAGTCGGCTGAGCGTCTGACTCTCGATGCCGGCTCAGGTCACGATCTCACGGTTCGTGGGTTCAAGCTCCAAATTGAGCTCTGTGCTGACAGCGTGGAACGTGCTTGAGATTCTCTCTCCTTCCCTCTCTGCCTCGCCCCTGCTCTCATGCACGCATGCATGCACGCACACACGCACACACACGCTCTCTCTCTCTCTCTCTCTCTTTCAAAAATAAATAAATATTTAAAAAAGAAAAAAAAAAACTATCAGGGGTGCCTGGGCAGCTCAGTCAGTTAAGCGTCCGACTTCAGCTCAGGTCATGATCTCACGGTTCGGGAGTTCAAGCTCCGCATCGGGCTCTGTGCTGACAGCTCAGAGCCCGGAACCTGCTTCGGATTCTGTGTCTCCCTCTGCCTCTGCCCCTCCCCCACTTGCACTCTGTCTCTCTCTCTCTCAAAAATAAATAAATATAAGAAAATTTTAAAAACCTGTCAGTTCTCCCAAATGCACCGTTTCATTCCTATAAATAGCATGCGAGAGTTCCAGTTCCTCCACATTCTCAAAAATACTTGCTATGGTCCAGCTTTTTAATTTTAACCATTCTACTAGGTAAGAAGGGTATATCACACCGAGGTTCTAATTTGCCCCGATGACTTTTCTTGACGACTTCCTTAATGACTAATGATTTTGAACGTCTCCTCATGTTTTTATGTGCCACCCACACATCTCCCTCGGTAGAGTACCTATTTAAATCTTTCATCCGTTTTGGCAAAGGTATTGTTTATTTCCTTACTAACGAGGTTTTAGAAGTTGTTATATATCTGCGTACAAATACTTTTGATTTAGATAAAAATTTGTCCCCAATCCGTGGCTTGTCTTTACATTCTCTTGACAGTGCTTTATAAAGAGTTTTTACTTTTGATGAAATACAATTTAGAACGATCTGTTTAATTTGTAAAGATTTCTTTGATTTTTTTTTCTCATTCTGTATAAACCAATCTTTGCCCAACTCAAGGTTCACCAGGATTTCCTCCCATGCTTTCTTCTAGAAGTTCTTTTTTTTTTTTTTAAGATTTTTTTTTGTTGTCAAGTAATCTCTCCACCCAACGTGAGTCTCGAACTCACAACCCCGAGATCAAGAGTCACATATGCCTCTCCGACTGAGGCAGCCAGGCACCTCCAAGTTCTGTCCCATTGTCTTTCACATTACGTATATGATCCATTCAGATTTAATTTTGGGGGGCGCCCGGGTGACTCAGTCGGTTAAGCGTCCGACTTCGGCTCAGGTCACGATCTCACGGTTCGTGAATTCGAGCCCCGCGACGGGCTCTGTGCTGACCTCTTGGAGCCTGGAGCCTGCTTCGGATTCTATGTCTCCCTCTCTCTCTGTGCTTTCCCCACTCATAACTGTCTCTCTCTGTCTCTCAAAAAAGGAATAAATGTTGAAAACAATTAGATTTAATTTTTGTTTATGGCATGAAATATGGATCGAATTTCATATTCTTACATGCGGATATCCCCTCCTACGGGGAGGCTAAAACTCAGTTTCCAAATTCCCCTCGTGGCCAAGTTTTCTTTGTAGTTTCAGGGTCTACATTTTTACCTCCCAAACTGCTAACTTGTTATTTTCCTATTTCTTTCTCTCTTATTTTCTATCCTTTTGTGGTTTCACAAGTTTTTGCTCTTTTAAAATCAAAGTTATGCCCTCATTTATTTCTTTAAACATCTTTTTAATATTTTCCCATAAAATGAATTTCACCTGGGGTGAGGTAATGTCTTTGCTGAGTTTGTCGGCTGTATTTTTAGAAATGCAAGCTTTCCTTATATGCTCCAGAACTGTGGTTTGAGTTTCAGATTTAAAGGGAAGGAGTTATCCATAATCTTTACTTCCCTCGCCCTCCTTGCTTAGCCCACCCCGCCCAGCGGGTTTACCGTCAGTCGCCCTCACCTCACCCGTGGGGGTCCTCATTCGGGAACCCGGTATTACCTCCGCCTCTCTGAGGCTTCTGTGTGGGTGTCAGAAATAGTGCAGAGCCAGGCGCTAACCTGACAACGGGCTTGTTCCAGACTCCCAGGCCTGAAGTTTGCTAAAAACTCTGACCCTAGGGAGAGGTTGGCAAGAATCCTTTTCGGTGTCTTTTAAGGAAGCGAGAAGGCTCATACAGCCCGTGGCACGAACCAATGAGCCTGATTTCAGTCCCCCATACCATCCGGAGCACTGGTACCCTTCAGCCCAAGGCATCAAGAACTACTGACCCATTGGACTTGAAGGCGGAGCTGCTTCGGTCTCTTCCAGACCAAGTCTCCACTAGCCTGTGTTTTAGCCACAGCCGCGGCTTTGCAGGTTCGTCCCATTTCTGGCCCGTGGAGATCTTTCTCTCGTTTTGGGTCCAGCTATGTCTCTTTGCTTTCCTACTTTGCTATGTGCTCTTGTCACTGCACGTGCACCCCTTCACTATCTTGATCCGGCTCATGAGAGAGGTCGTCATGCTGGGAAGTTAAGCAAGGGAAAGGCATGCTGGCCGGGCTGAATTAAGGGCCCCCAAAGATGCTCTTATCCTAATCCCAGCAGTTTTTGAACTATGGCACCTTACATGACACAGGGACATTGCGCATGTGATTAAGGCAGGGACCTTTGAGAGAGGGCGTATTATCCTGGATGTTCTGAGTGATCCCAATGTAATTAGGAAGGTCCTTAGAAGAGAGAACCAGGAGAGGCTGTGTCAGAGAAAGAAACTTGAGGAGGGAAGCAAAGGGCACAGAGTGATGTGATAGGGAAACCAGGAGCCGAGAAAGGGCAATGAATGGAATCTGCCCTAGAGCCTCCAGAAGGAAACAGCACAGCCAAAACCTTGACTTTAAGGCCGGTGACACTGATTTTGGACTCCTGACCTCCAGAAGGTCAGATACCAAATCTGTGTGTTTTAAGCCACCCAGTCTGCAGTAATTTGTTACAGCAGCAGTAAGAAACTACTACGAGCCTTGAGAGGTGGTGCACGATAATGGAAGGGGAAATACATCCCGCGAGGATTCCAGGCGGACGCTAAGTTGTACAATGTGTATGTGGGGAAAAGTCGCTTCTCAACACAGCTGAGTCAGTTCTTGGCCAGGGACTGGTTTCACATTAATCTGTTAATTCACTGTAAACAGCTTCAAGAACTATTTGATTTGATTTCACTTTGACGTCTCCGATCACCGTCACAATTTACCTGTATAAATAGCTTTCAACCTATACAGACAAAGTAATCTAAAATATGATACAGTATTGAACGTACCTTTGAAATTTTGTAGAGAACAGAGAAGAGCACATATATTGGCTATCGTTACCTCTGTGCACCACTTAATAGTTGCTAATTTAATTACACATATTTCATGAAAGTATGGTTATGAGCAGTAGTAGTTAAATCTTGAATGAATGTTTCCGTTTTTAAAATGGCTACAAAATCACCTTTGGAGGGAGGCAGAGAAATGGGTAAAATAAAATGGATCCTAAGTATTTCAATAAAAACCGTAGGGATTTTAAACACATAAACATTAGAAAAGAATTACTATTCATATATCCACAAAGGGATATATGATACAGTGAAACTACAGGAGTTTTGCCACCACAAAATTATACCTGTCTGAATTCGCTCAAAGGCATGGGAAAACACTTCGCCATCTCTATACAAAATCTGAGTCACTGAAACATTTATTTAATACTGTGATAATTGCTAGGATATAGCGATAAATAGGAAATGAACTCTTCCTCTGTGGAACCCACCTTCTCCTAGAGAAGAGAGATGAAAACAATGGCTGGGGCGCCTGGGTGGCTCCGTCGGTTGGGCGACCGACTTCGGCTCAGGTCATGATCTCACGGTTCGGGAGTTCGAGCCCCGCGTCGGGCTCTCTGCTGACAGCTTGGAGCCTGAAGCCCGCTTCAGATTCTGTGTCTCCCTCTCTCTCTACCCCTCCCCTGCTCACGTCCTGTGTCTGTCTCTCAATAATAAATAAACGTTAAAAAAAATTTTTTTTTAATAAAAAAAAAAAAGAAAAGAAAACAATGGCTGTAACAGACCAGAGCTCCACACTGCCCTCTGGAGTTCAGTAATGGAGTAGAGGTAATGTAATGCAATCCTTGTATTACAGATGTGCATAGGAGACCATGATAATACAAAGAAAGGGGTAGAGAAAAAAAAAGGTCAACCAAGGGACTTTGAGCTACGTCTTAAAGACGTAAGAGGAGGTTATAGAAAATATAGAAAAAGGGGGTATTCAATATTTCCTAAGCTATTGAAGTGCATGGGAGTATGACATCCTCTCCAGGAGAATATGGTATCTTCTGCCCTAGAAATCATACCTTCCCTTCTTTGATCTTGGTTCCAATAATTTGTCGTCTTTGTTGAATGATCTCAATGAGAAGATCACACTCTTCCATCAATTTGGCTTCTTGACGTGATGCATTGACCTATAGGACAGATAGAATGGTGAGCATTTAATTTGGCCTTTGTTTTCTGTTAAATGCTCTTTAATGTAGACTACTACGTTTCTGGCAATCACTAAAAAGATACTTTAAATGTTAACTCTTTTTCCAATTATACAAAGATGGAAAATATAGGACTTACATGTCTACTCCCTTCCTTACACTCTTGGAAAACACTATTATCCAATGATAGCAGTCTTCTCTGCTAAGCCATACTCAGCCACAGAATCTTTCTTAACACAACATATACACAGCTATTACCAATTAGTTGGAAATTGACACTTGAGATATATTTGCAATTCCTTCTTCTATATCTTGAAAGAGAGTGGAATTTTGGCCTATTAGACATATAAAGTAAGTTTAAAAAGAACGAATAGTATTCCTTTATGGAGGATAGACTACTATTAACGTCCATTGGACACATTTTCCAAATGCAAGGTAGCAAGACTATATCATATTTACTTAACTCTTCTTTTAAATACAGCCGTCAACTTTGTATTTAGTCACTATGAAAACACCAAAAAAGAAAACGGATGGTTGGATATTTTATTCATCTTATGACATAATTTAAAATTTTACTTCTGGTATACGTCTGAAAGACTAAGATTCTACAATGAACATAAGCCATTCTCCAGGAAAGGTAGATCATTATAGAATGGCCCTTATTTGAAGTTTTTAAGACTCATTATATGCAAGGCAGGGTGACAATTAGCTCATTCTTGGCAACTGGGCTTGGGAAATACTCTGCACACGCTATTTCCTCTACCTCTTGACAATTCTGAAATGCTTATTCGCAAACAGAGACCCCAAAATCACAGCTGTGGGAAATGGAGATAGCATGCTTGAGTTTTATGATTTTGACACAGCACACAAGTTGCAGTGTTACAGAGAATGACAATGGCATCATTGATTACTCTACCATATCTCAGGGAGGAGTCATGGCCCAGTCATTAAGCCCTTCTGATTTGGGATACTTTATTTAACTGGAGTAATTCCATTCTCTATGAATGAGATAAACTGGAAGTAGGGTCAGAAGGTCAGGATAAATATCCATTGATGGCTGTTCAGAGGAATCACGTCCTGTTTCCAGAGGCCAAGATTCCTTGCGTTTTATTCCTGATTATTATGAGACGCAGGAGAGAGACTACTCAAGACATCTTCTTATTGAGAAGATAATGGTCACTGGCCATTTGCAGCAAACCCCGAGATCAGGTCCTATGTCAGATTAGCACGCAAACATGCTTGCTGAATGTGATGAACAAAAGAGAAAATTAAAAGACGTTTTGAGGGGCACTGGGGTGGCTCAGTCGGTTAGGCGTCTGACTTTGGCTCAGGTCATGTTCTCACGGTTTGTGGTTCGAGCCCCGCGTCGGGCTCTGTGCTGACAGCTCGGAGCCCGGAGCCTGCTTCGGATTCTGTGTCTCCCTCTCTCTGGCCCTCCCCGGCTCACGCTCTGTCTCACTCTCCCTCCCAAGAATAAATAGACATTAAAAAAAAAAAAAGACGTTTTGATGGGTAAGTACAGAATGTGGAACTCAGGCTAATATTTCAAGGAAGGTCACCACCGGACTCAGTTTCTCTTACCATGACTTTTATGTTGTCATTTCTAATTTCCCTTGAGGATTCCCAAATAAAAACTCAGCTATCCATGGACATATTTACTCAAAATGTCACTACTCTCAAGGAATTTCTTGTCTTACCTTTTGACCTCTAACTGAATGTAATAACTGGCTACAACTGAGCTGTGAAAAGGAAGGAATCATATTGAAACCATGGGCACATTATGATGGAGAGAGTGAAATTTCTGGAAAGTAGCACCTTATACTTGAAAAGTATCTTTGAGAGGAGTGCCTGAGTGGCTCAGTCAGTTAAGCGTCTGACTTCACCTCAGGTCATGATCTCGTGGTTCATGAGTTTGAGCCTGGAGCCTGCTTCGGATACTGTGTCTCCCTCTCTCTCTGCCCCTCCCCTGCTTGTGCTCTGTCTCACTCTCTCAAAAATAAACAGTAAAAAAAAAAACCCCACAGAAAAGTATCTTCTAGAATGAGCCCCAAGAGTGACAATTTTGATAGAGTCCAATTTACTTATTTATCTATTGTCATCTGTGCTTCTGGTGTCATAGCTAAGCAACCCGATCCAAGGTCATGAAGAGTTAGGCCTCTGTTTTCCTCTAGAAGTTTTATCTCTTACATTTAGGTCTATGCACCATTTTGAGTTAGGTTTTACGTATGCTTCCAAGCAGGGTCCAACTGTGCCTTCTTACTTCTGGATAGCCAGCTGCCTAAGCACCATCTACTGGAGAGACTATTCTTTCCTTCAGTGAAGTGTCTTAGCACTTTTGTCAAAAATCAATTGACCGTACCATGAAGTCCTCAGGTTTTGATGTTGCTAACATATTCTGTGCTTAATGACATTCTGGTTTTGACTGAACTGGATCCAACCTCACTAATAGTTCTAGAGGTAGGTGTCACGAAATGTGGCGTCGAGGACTAGCTCTACTCATAGGTCGATGTTGGAAAAGTCCAGGAAGATAACCATTTCAAAATTCTCCTATTTTGTAAAATGAGGGGAACGGTATCTGCTGTCTCAGCCACGTGGGATTATTGTGGTAAGTACACGAACTAATATCTGAGGAAATAACTACCACTGTGAAGTCACAGACAAATCGCAAGGAGTATCATCTGCATTGAGAAGTAGCTTTGTTAATAGACTATGATTTAGTTTGGGATCCATTTCACTCTCAAGATCATTGGGATTTGGGTTACTCCATGGGAGGAAAAGTGTCCCAGTTGCCATCCTAGCATGGGGTTTGATTTAATCCAAATTCTGACCATTTGACATTTATGATGGATAGATTTGTTTTACAAAAAAAGTAGACTGAAATCTACTTTGTTGAGCCAAATATGTTTTGGGAAAGCTGATACCACAACCACCACTGGCCCAAAATATAATTTCTCAGAAATTTGGAAACATGATCCATTCATTTTAGGCCAAGTATTTTCCTTAGATCTTTCAAAAAACACAGAGTTGACTTTCCTTTGAAACCAGGAAAGTTGAATCTCTTTTGATACTTTGATGAAGCTTCCAAATTTTTGTAACTCTAGCATTCTTCTATTCCAAAAGGTACAATAAAAGAAGTTGAATGCTATCCTGTATTTCTAAAATTCTCCCACTACAAAGAAGTTTTCCACAGTTTTACTGTTTTATGTGTCACTTAAAAGAAGTTAATGACTTGATTGGATTTCATTTCTTATATGGGCTATTAACCCAAATATGGGTTTATTGGTCGCTCGCAGCGTGTTCAGGTGTTTCTAGTTCGCAGGTTTGGTTTGGAAGCTGGCAGCACTTGGTTATGATTTCAGCCTTCGATTTCTGATTCACGTCTTTTGATTCAGAATCATGAAGGCTAATAATGCAAACAAGCGCTTTGAGTAGAGCCAACCTAAGGATGAAAGAAACAAGCCTCAAACCTTCTTTCATAGACCTCTATGTCCACCTTCTTGGTCCCTCACCTAAAGACAAGAGTGGGATGAAGATAATTAGGGATGACGAATCATTCCCCCCATCCTTGTCCCTAGTTCTTAGTACTGACTTCATCTCTAAAGTAATTCTTCTAAAGTCAGATCCCATCTGCATCCTGTCAGGACTCATGTCTTCTTTCAGGTGTTATTATCCCATTTTTAGGCCCTGACACCTTATCTGAGGCTGCGAGCGGGACGGCCAATGTTATGCAAGCTCAAGCCTATTCTTATAAAACACTCGCGTCCCTCACTTTGAAAGACACGCATACAACTATTGATTCATTCACCTATCTAATCATTTATTCATTCAAATGATAGCAACGGGTTTCCGAGAGCATATCAGGCAGCACTCCAGCGCTGGGCACAAAGTCCACACTATCACAGGGTTTACATACAAACATAGGGGAACAGGCTGAGCAAGTCAAGAAATAAATAAAAATTTCGGCTCATGACTAGTACATAGAGGAAATTAAAGAGGGTGATGTGATTGCCCGTGCCTGAGAGTAGGGCCCGTTTTATTGAAGGTCAGTCAAGAATTCTCTGAGAAGTCTTCGAAGGGGTGCAAAGGAACCAGCCATAAAATATAGAAAAGGTGTTTGCAGGCACTCCCAACTCTGCTTTTAACAGGGACCTCCTCACAAGCTCTACAGCGCAACTTCAGTATTCACAGCTTCCGTATTTGCGATCTGTACGCTCGCTAAAATTAACAACTCCACTTGTAACCCGAAATCAATACTTGTGGCCTTTTCACATGCACGTCGGGCACGCTCAGAGCCCGAAAAAAATGTAAGTCACCCTGTCAGCACCCAGCTGAGGTTGAACAAGGACACGCTCAGCCTTCTTGTTTTAGCTCTTCCATAGTCCGAGGGTGGAGACAATAAGGGTAGGGCAGTGTGGTGTAAGAAGGTCTGGCTCTGGGGCCAGATGGATGGGCTTGGAGTCCCAATTCTGGCACCCGTCAGTGGGCCAGCCTCAGGCAAGTCAGTTAACACTTTGGAAGCTCTTTTTCTCTTTCATAAAATAAAGACAATGGAATCTACCAGGAGACTTGCTTTCAGGATTTAAGATCATATCATCTATACGAGGGGTGTGTGTGTGTGTGTGTGTGTGTGTGTGTGTGTGTGTTTTCTCCCCTAAGAGCGATGGTTCAGTATTGGCCAATTCAGTGTTCCTGGCGACTTTATAGAACATAACTGCCACACTTAATGAGAATCAATTGTATTTCCCTACTACCGCGTGTGTTCATAATCGTCATGAGTATTTTAGGAGCAGGAAGGGTAGAGTGAGAGGGGAGATTACGGAAGACACAAAAGAACAGTCTGGCTTGTAGAGCTGGCACCCCACTCTCTCTTATTCCTAGGGTGCTTTTGCTGCTTCTCTTCGACCAACTACGACTATCTCACCCTCGACAGCCTAGTGAAGGAGAGATTGGAAAGTCAAACAATGAATTGAGCACAGAAGGCCACCACTCCTGTCTTGGCCTCCTAGCCCTGAGATCGAATTCAGCTGGGGGCCATTCGACTGCAGTAACACTCCTGTCAGATACCAGCAGTCAGTTGTAGTCCCGTGGAAGTTGCCACCGGGTGCCAAGCTCATCTGCCTTTGCTGGATGTGCAGGTACACGTACTCATTCCCCAGCTTGGTTAATGATAACATAAATCTTGGCTATTTTCTCCAGAGCACGTGGTTAGCAATGGCCAGCAAAAAGGTCCCCCCCCCCACCCCCCGCCCTGTTAAGTTTTATTAGATTGCAGACACATGTGGCCTTAACATCTTTACAAATGTTTTATGGCGCTCTTAGAAGACAACGTCAATGGGGAAAAGTATCTAGCCACTTCTCACGGGTAAAACTGGACTAATATGTATTTTGGAAATCCTCATTTTCTAGGGCACCTGGGTGGCTCAGCCCGGCTTTGGCTCAGGTCATGATCTCACGGTCCGTGAGTTCGAGCCCCACGTCGGGCTCTGCGCTGACAGCTCAGAGCCTGGAGCCTGCTTCGGATTCTAGGTCTCCAGTGCCCTCTGCCCCTCCCCTGCCCGTGCTCTGTCTCTCTCGCTCTCAAAAATAAAGAAACATTCAAAAATAAAAGAAATCCTCATTTTCTCATCTTAAACGCTTTGTTGAAATGAGTTAGCCATCTCTAGATTTTGAGAAAAGACCCTTTGCATCCTCTCGTGAGAAGGATGTGCTGCCTTGATAGGTCACTTTCTATTCATACACAGATGCATGCAGTGGAGGAAGTTTTGGAAAGGATGAGGTTTATGTGGTGGAAAAAGGGCATTTTATTTCAGGGCGTTGAGGAAGGAGGGGTGCCTCGAATTGGTCCTCATGGCAAAGGCAAAGCTGTACCACGATTCAAATGAAGGTGACCTGGAGAAAGATTAAAACCCTATTTTATTTTATGCTATGTTGCTTTTCTCTCTTACTAAGAATATGTGATTTTGAGGAGCACGTGGGTGGCTCAGTCGGTAAGCGTCCAACTTCGGCTCAGGTCATGATCTCACGGTCCGTGAGTTTGAGCCCCGTGTCAGGCTCTGTGCTGACAGCTCCGGAGCCTGGAGCCTGCTTCCGATTCTGGGTCTCCCTCTCTCTGCCCCTCCCCCGCTCACACTCTGTCTCTCTCTCAAACATAAACAAACATTAAAAACTTAAAAAAAAAAAAGAATATGTAATTTTGAGTCCACATCCAAATTTAAAGGGGTCGGTGTTAAGATTATGTCTTAATAACACTATTATTTCATACTGTTCTATGCTACAACGTCTATAACAATCCCACAGGTGCAAAGGGAAATACGAGGATCTGAGGGTGCTTCGGGTTTTATTGCCAAAGGCAGCTGTGATGAACATTCCAGACCCTGGGGCAGAAGTTAGACGGAGCTGCCAGAAGGAACAATGAAAGCGACTCTAACACTTGAGTTTGTATATAAAACTGAGCCAAGGAGAATTGAGTAAGAGCAGACCGTATTACTGTAATTCATCTAATATGTTTATATGTAATCTTCACCCTGAAACTCTCTCACACCGAAGTCAAATATTTGTGGACGTAGCTCAAGTAGATGAGAGGGAGAAGAGTGGCCAAGTTCCCAGGGTCCCTGTCTTTGGGGCAGAAACCGGAGTACAGGAGAATATTTTGTAATATTTAATCTATTCATCTGACTAAAACTTTCGAAAGCCCAAGAAATGCTTTTCAGAAAAATAAAAAGATGGAATCCCTTCATACGGTGCTAACCATAGTCCGGCCTTTACCATGGAGTGATGTGCGGGGAAATGCTTGGGCCCAGAGGAGACCAATTCTGCATATTGATGGACTATCCACACGGGATCTTGCTATGTTTTTGCTACGGGATCAAAAAACAACTCCCAGGAACCTCACGATAAAATCCTCCTTTCTGGAGGTTTCTAAGATAATGGAGCTTGAATGTTGGATAAGGAAGTGAGACGCTATTAAAAATGGCAACACACTGTGGTGAGCTGGGCAATAAAAGGCTTCTTATAAATGAAACACAACTGTAACAATACAATAAAACTGCCCGGCAAGAACACCACTCTTAATACCTAAAACCTTGAAGCTTCACGCAAAGGGATTGCCGCCCCCCACACCCCCCCCCAAGAGGAGCAAACACAACGCGCCCATCCGAAACGTTCGTTTTTCAGTAAAGCGAAATCGTCAGACAAGGTGAGAAGATTTAGAGTGAACAGGGATAAGGGAGGCAGTAGTTCAGAACTCAGGGTCCCTAGAAAGTCTTCCTGGGGTGGAATGCCAGGCCTTCCTTACTTCCTAATTGTATGTTCTCAGTCATTTGCTTAAACTCTCCATTTCTCAAGTCCCTCAATATTGACTCTTATGGGGTAGACCAGGTGTTCCTGGGGGACCGCTGGCAACGTCTGGAGACATTCTTGGTCGTCACGAGGGGGCTGGGGGCCACGCCTCATATCTAGTGGGTGGAGGCCAGAGACGCTACCCAGCAAACATCCAACTATGCTTGGAAAAGCCCCCACCACAGCAGAGAATTGTCCAGCTCCAAAAGTCACCAATGCCGAGGCAGAGAAACCCTAGGGGAGCTTGTGGTTCAGAGCTAAACGCACTAGCACGTGAAACGTCACTGAAAAATGTTTCACATGTAGCAATTACTCAATAAATGTTAACTACCACCATTGTTAAGAGATTCTGTTTATCTGGAATGTCCACACAGGAGCCATAGTACGAGTTCCAGGACCGGTCAGCCTGTGATGATTACCTGGGGGACTTAATAGCAGGAATCCAAATTTTTTTCCCATCTTTCACCAAAACAATGGCTTTGGAAGCTATAACATGAGGACTAACTCCAGAATTTGGGGAGTTATTTTCCAAATCCCCAATGCATTCTCTTAAGGGCTCCTTCCTGATGCAACGGGGAGGGGACAGAGGAGAGCCTTCCATGATGTACCGCAGGAGGTGAGAGACTTTGCTATAAAGGGTTAGATGGTAAATATTTCAGCTTTGCGGACCATATGGTCCCTGTTGTAACTACTCAATGCCGCTGTTGTAGTGTGAAAGCAGCCACTGACAATAAGGAACCAGATGGGTGTGGCTGCGTTCCAACAGAACCTTATTTGTGAAACCCGGTGACGAGTCGGACTTGGCCCAAGGGGCATAGTTTGCCAACCCCGAGCAAAGGGGAAAAGAGCATGGACTTTGTAATCAAAGAGCCGCTGGTGTGAAAAATGTGTTGAATCTGTGTAGGAAGGTCTCCTCGTTTGCATACTTTCAATGAAAATATCCGTAAGCTCTCTGGCACATAGTAGGTGCTTGATAGATATCAGTTTTCTTCAAAGCGGTTCCAAAACGAAGAAGCGGAATGGAAGGTGTTGCTTGTAATTCATTCAAAAACAATAAACTCCTCCCTTCCTCTCTCTTATTAATTACACACATTATAAAATAAATGCTCCACACCCTTCCATTTGGGTTGGGCACACAGAATGAAGAAAAAAAAAATCTATTAACCTGTCATGGACACTTGGGCCTGTCAAGTCTTTTTCATAAAGTTTCTGAAAAGCGGTGCTTTCTATTAAGTAATTTTCAACTAATGTATTTGGCAAAAATCGCATTGTGGTCAGAAGCTAAAAAAATTATTTACAGCGCGGGACAGTTAATGGAGTGCCGGGGAGGACAGAGGTGATCCGTCTCGGGGAAGGGAAGTCATTTCTAATGGAAAGAGGAAGCTTCTATCCCATGACCTTACATTACTCATTTTCAGTCTCACATGTCATTTCTCATTAAGTGGCATTCTTTTTAGTTGTTGTGCCGTGATTCCCGAGTAGTGATGGACTGGAAAAATACAAGGTTGAAGTCCTATTCGGGCTTGAGTTACTCAAAGATAGATGCCATCTGGCGCCCCGCAAAGTTAAGGAGGATGAGGATCGGACCTTGCTCTTCAGCATCCCTCACAGTACGTGAAATACACTCGACTGTATCACTGGTAGGACTCGCACTTGGGCGCACGACTGGAAAATGTTAAGCTCCGTTCTGTCTTTCGGACGCGTCCCCAAGTAACATCTATGAAGCCCTGCCTGGGTGTCGTCACTCCGGAATGCCGGCAGAAGCAGGCAGACTGCTCTTTCAATATCTGTGATGCCCAGTGTTTAATAATATTCACATTTAGTCAAATAAAGTCAAAGACAGGAGGCTTTAGGGAAACCGAACACGTGAGCTGGGGCGGGCGGGGGGGGGGGGGGGGCAAAGAGCTGCTTCCAGGAAGCAGGGCAGGGGACAGGGATGGAAATATAAGTAGCTGCCAGGGAACACCAGTAGGGGTGGGGAGGTGAGACAGGGCATGAAGCCAGAAGCACGTGTCTGACCGAGACCACGGTGGCCGACTGCAGATTAATCCCGGTGGGAGACTGGGAAACTCAGAACGGTCCTGCTGATGGGGAGGAAGGGTGGGATTTACCTAATATCTCCCATGGGTGGCTGGTCGGAGGCTGTCAGGGGTGGTTGGGCAGTAATTCTCTGGAGTTAACGGCTGGGCACCCTGGGTGGGGGAGCCCCCGGGCAGAGTGTTACAGGCTTCCAGAAGCTCTCGGGCCAGGAAACATAGGACTGGTGAGTGCGGTAAGCGCCTGGCACTGACCATTACAGACAGAAGTGCCTACATCAGAGGGGACGACGATCTGGACGTTTCTTAAGAAAGAGATCTAGAGGGGGTCAGAGGGCACCGGTGTCCCACTCATCCAGTTTGTTCTACAGCCCCAACGACTTCTGACTAATTGCAGGGCTGAACAGAGTTTGCATCTGGCCGTGCTGTCTATCCTGACCTCGGTTGTTTTTTCCTTCGGGCCACAATCTACCCACAAGTGTTCATTTACAACTGACCACAAATGGGTCTAAATCTGAGCAATGACAGGCAAAGTTGCCTGAAAAGAAAACACATGAAATCTAGTGAGTCAGACTAAAATATATGTATTTCTTTATCTAGAGACCCTTGGATTTTCCATCATTCCAACTCACTGTGAAATTATTATTGTCTTTTTAAAACAATGGCTCTCCAGTTCTAAGCTTAATATGTACAGTCTTCTAGAGTAAAACTGAATCTTAAAATACTTAAGTTAGGGATTACATGAAGAAGTCTCTCTCTCTCTCTCTCTCTCTCTCTCTCTCTCTCTCTCTCTCTCCCTGCCTCCCTCCCTCCATTATCTGAAAGATGCTGTCTTCTCACCTCCTAACTGGGAAACAGAATGCTCTGTTTACATTTGTCAGGATCAGGGGGTGGCGGGCAGGCGGCATCCTGCCAGGTAATGGAAACACTGCTCGCTTTAATTTTATGACCAAGAACAAAGCCTTCTTATTGTTTCATGGAAGCCTTCAAGGCGGGCCTCACGGGCATAGTTCTGATTTTTTCGAGACCACAAACAAGAGGAATTCTTTAAGGCCATTTCATGAAAAACAGAAGGCAAAAATACTTTATTCTGCAAAAATTAAAGCAGACCTTTGTTTAAGTAGCCAGAGCCCGACCCAGGTCAGCGTTTCGTTAAGAAGGGACGGAGGCTATGTCACCGGTATGAGAGAACACCACCTTCCTCTCGGATATCGTCACTTCGGCGCCGTTATTTTCAGGTAGCATGCTGCAGGAAGAAACATCTTGCACCAAACGTGATCGCGCCAACACTGCCCTTGCGAGCTCTGTCTATAAAACTAGGAACCACGCAAGTCTTCATTCGGTGCTTCTTAGGATTCTGCCAGCCAACTCAACTTTCCATGCGGTCCCACTCCGCTCCCAGGCTAGGTGGTTAAAGCTACTGCTTTCCAGAGATCTCCGCAACGGTCTGGGTAGCTGAGGAATGTACGCGAGAGGAAATGACGACACTCCCACCTCTCCCAGAACGAGGAGGGCGTCAGCGGTGGCCGGGTGGCCATCCTGGGGACTTGTTGGGTGCCCACGATGTGCAAAGTGGCACGCGGGCCCAAACTCTGCCCTCCAAAGACGAGGACTCCCTTAGAGAACAACTAGCACACACGCCGGCTGCACACAGAATTAACTGCACCAGAAACCCCGGAGCCAGACATATCTTACTGCCCCTTGAGAAAAGCCACGCTGAGGTCCGCCGCGGAGAGCTGGCGATGACCCATCGCACTCACACAGAGCCCGGCTAAGGCAAAAAGGTGAATTTGGAGGCTTAACTCTGGGGAGGGGTGGTCTTCTCTTGACCTTCTTCGAATTGACTTCCTTGATTTGATTTATGACAACTGAGAGTCACCGTCTCTCTCTGAAGCTGTCCCTGCTTACTTGCTCTCCTAAGGTTTTTTTCTGAAACTGGGGATCTGGTGCCCATGAAGGTGCTGAGGGTGGCAGGAGGGAGATGGGACACAAACTACAGAGCACTGTCACTGTACAAGCTGGGCTTTGCCAAAAGGACACTGAGAAGGAATCTAACCTGGTCTGGAAGAGAAAAGGAAAGACCAGAGAATTCAGATGCATGTCAGTTGCCGATTTTGAGGTTCTGGGGTGTGTGTGTGTGTGTGTGTGTGTGTGCGTGTGTGTGTTTGTGCACGCACTTCAAACGTGTGTTTGAAGATCAAGAGAGCCTAATACTGAAAATGTCATTCTAGGGGCACCCGGGTGGCTCAGTCGTTTATGCGTCTGAGTTGGTTTTGGCTCAGGTCATGATCTCACGATTCGTGAGTTTGAGCCCTGCATCAGTCTCCACGCTGACAGTGTGGAGCCTGCTTGCGATTCTCTCTCTGCCTCTCCCCTGCTCGTGCTCTCTCTGTCAAAATAAATAAACGTAAAAAAAAAAAAAAAAAAAAAAGTGTCAGCCTGTAAGCCATCTTCAGACCTAGGCTGACTAGCCATCATCCCACATGTGTGAAAGTGTTCAAAAGTGTTTCCCCCAACTTGTTTCAAAGTGGCTGTCTGGCCATTTTTTTTCTTTTACAAACCAGAAGGGATAGAGAGGGTATCCCAGAACATCAAAAGGAAGGAGATAGCTGTGCAACAAGGGGACGGGGAAGACCCACTGTGACCTCCCTTAAGGGCTCAGCAACGACCCAATGGACAGTTCTCTCATCCTTGACTTCCGTCCTCCTAGCCCTCTGCCAGTGACAGGGCCCTTGTGCCGGGAAGAGCTCACAGTGTGCGTCAGCCATCCGGCTACTGCCTCCAGGAATTACGGCTGCTGAGATGTGCCACCATAGAGACCCTGTCCTGTGTACCGTCTTCTCAAGAAGGATCCTTTTTCGGGGCACCTGGGTGGCTCAGTAGGTTGAGTCTCCGACTTCAGCTCAGGTCATGATCTCATGGTTTGTGAGTTCGAGCACCTCGTCGGGCCCTGTGCCGACAGCTCGGAGCCTGGAGCCCGCTTCGGATTTTACGTCTCCCTCTCTCTCTCTGCCCCTCCCCCACTCATGCTCTGTCTCTCTCAAAAACTAAATAAACAAAAAAATTTAAAAAAAGAAGCAGGACCCTTTTTCTGCCCTTCAGGATGAGAATTCATCTGATGCACTGATCGACACAAATGCACCAGTGACAGAGGGAGGGCAGAAGGAGGCAGCTGGTCTCTCTAGGAGAGTCCTGATTTCTCATCCCTGGCCACGTGCCGTGTGCTGAACGCAGGAGATACTAGGAAAAGAAGGATAGCGTCCTGCTTCCCGAGGAGTCCAAATGACCAGGAGACGGAAGACATGTGTTTGAAGAGCACGTGGATATTTGGCCAAGGACTGTACCTGTATCAACAAATCGTCATGGTGTTTTCCTTAGGCTTTTAAATTCAAATGGTGAATCTCATTATTCTATTCATAAATCCAACAAATTTTATAAAACCAAGAATCATCACTCTCGGGGGGATCCTGAATCAATGTTTAACTCACTCATCTTGAACAGACCTAACTCCATTAAACAGTCAATGCCATATATTAATTAGTTGATTCAGTTCCTGTACTCATTTTTTTTTTTAATGGAAGTAAATCTACCTACAGGAAAATGCATAAATCTTAAGGGACAAGTCAATGGATTTTGATAACCAACACAGCCAACAGTTTGACCAAGACATAAAATATCTCACCCCAGAAAGCCCATGGGTAACCGCTGTTCTGATTTTTATCACCAAATTCCTGTAACATTTTAAATTGCATTTATAAATGTAACATATTCAACTTACTTTATAAGCACTTTAAATGCTTAACGGTGTAAAATTAAAACCCTAACAAGGTAAACCTTCTCACGTCCTTAAGTAGCTCTTAGAAATCTAATAAATTAAACTTACAAATGTAGTGAAACTCCAGTTTTCTCCTGAACGTTCCCAGCACTGGTTTCAAACAAACTATTTTACACTTTTAACGGAACAATCACAGGTCTAAAAGAAATTACGTGTTTCGGATTGGAATTTCAAAGCTCGCCTGTCAAATTTCTGTAATATGCTATTTTCTCTTAAACGCTACACACCCTTAAAATACATGTTTTTCGCTCCACATTGTAATACAAAACATTGATTCTATAGATACTGTTTCGGTCCTCGTCTTTACACATACTCCTCAATCTTCCTGGGGAGGAGGAGAAAAAGAACTTTCTTTACTAAAGGGAGCAAACTGATCATCTCAAAGATGTTATGGTGAGTTGGACAGGGTTTCCAATTCCCAGCAGATGGGATCGTTTCTTGCCGGGAGAACTCCCCTAGGAATCTAAGATTCTGATCATCTCTTTCAACGCTATCACCTGGTTTGGGTAGCTGAAGTTCAGTAACCACTCAAGTTGTTTTACTACTTAATTAGATTCAGTCACCCTGCCCCCCCTTTTGTCTTACTGGCTGATTCTTGTTACGTCTGCCTTCAAGTCACATATCCATGGTCATCTGAAGGACATTCACCTCAACAGGCTTTGGGATAATAAAATCAGAAAGTTACGGTGGGACCTTGTAAGTGGTCGTTTTTGTTTCGGTGTATATCTGTGTCAGTCCTCCCACTGTCGTCTTCTCTACATGACAGCCACATGTCGCTGTGGAGCTGTGAGACTCGATACAGTAATCACCTTCTAACATCTGCAAGGAGGGACAAGGTGCCATCTTCCCAACCTACGTAAACAGATGGAAGGCTTTCTTGAACTTACCACAGCCCCAAACGAGCTTGCCTGGTCAGAGAATTAGGCTACTAGGATAGTTTTCATCACCTCCTATATAGAAACCTGATGTTCTATCTAGTGAAAATACTTTTAAAAGCATAGTAAAAGCTCTATCATAAATTCCCAGGCCGGGAAGTTACCTCACTTGGTTGTAAAAATCTTTATTTGTGCTGCTCCTCACTGAAAGCCTTTTACACGCAGTGGTAGCCTCGGGCTTTTTAAATAGCTGAATTTCAAATTTCATATTTCTGTTTCAAACGAAAATAATCAATGCTACAATTGTGCTCTTGTTAACGAACATTTTATATGCATGACTCAATTATTTTGCTGGCGAATTTCAAAATCAGAACAGAGCTCTTCAGTTTTCCCTATAACATTTAGCAATTTAAAACAGAAGTGAATCAAATGAAGGCAAAAGATGATGTGTCCCATTTCTCTCCCACTCTGTAATTATCTTATGTACAGAGATGATTTCAGCTTGATTATCGTGAAAAGCAATTTTATATTCATTTGTTGAGAAACATAATTTAAGCTAGATATTGAGACCCAGAGACAAAAGAGGCTAGTTCAGTAACAAAATGACAGATTGACGGTTGGGACCGCTTATCTCTCTGAAGGGCAGGCACAAGCACAATCACGAGACACAATCTACCTGACAGTCACCCTCTCACCTGCGATCGTCCCTCCCGCAACTGGATCCATTCAACTACCACCATCTCACGTGAAAGCTGGAGTCAGAACTAACCACAGCGGCCATGTTTTAGATCTGTCCCGACCTATCCTTATTATTCTTTACATCATGCCAGAAGCATCCTTACTGCGCTAGTCACCATCTGAATATTTCAAGGCAAGAAAGAAAATTAAATAAAATTGTTTTTCAAATGGGGCTCCGTCGGTTGAGCATCTGACTCTTGATTTCGGCTCGGATCATGATCCCAGGGTTGTGGGATCGAGCTCCGAGTTGGGCTCCGCACTGAGGCGCGGGACCTGCTTGGGATTCTCGCTTTCTCTCTCTCTTTCTCTCCCTCTCTGCCCCTCTCCCCTGCGCATGCACATTCTCTCTCCAAAAATAAATGAATGAATGAGTGAATGAATGATCTCCAGGCAAGGAGGTTGTGTGTGGAATAGTGTAGGGGAGACACGATGAAGAATTCCTATACTATGGGGAGAAACCACATTAGGATATATGTATTCTTGGGGTGCCTGGGTGGCTCAGTCGGTTGAGCGTCTGACTTCGGCTCAGGTCATAATCTCACGGTTCTCATGGGTTTGAGCCCCGCATTGGGCTCCACACTGACCCAGTGGAGCCTGCTTGGGATTCTCTCTCTCTCCCTCTCTCTCTGCCCCTTCCCTGCATGCTCACAGGCTCTCTCTCTCTCTCTCAAAATAAATAAATATCCTTTAAAAAATTTTAAATAAAGATACATGTATTCTCTCTCTTTCCCACGGCTCATCCACTGGGCCCCAATTAAGGCCAATTATTTCACATTTAAGTATTAGCTTTGGAAATCTGCACTACTAAATTGAAATATGTTCAGAGGAACGATCTTCAGAGGCACGTACATGTACTCACACTCCAATCCAAGCCACCTGGTAGGATTCTGAATATGACACAATAGTTCATCCCATCCAAAGTAGAAAGAATAGCAGGTGAGGAGAGGTTTGGATCATGTTTTAAAATTTTTTTTAAACATTTATTTATTATTAAGAAACAGAGAGAGAGCATGAGCATGGGAGGGGCAGGGAGGGAGGCAGACACAGAATCCGAAGCAGGCTCCAGGCTCCGAGCTGTCAGCACAGAGCCCGACGTGGGGTCGAACCCACAAACCGCGAGATCATGACCGGAGCCGAAGTCGGACGCTCAACCGACTGAGCCTCCCAGGCTCCCCAGTATCATGTTTTTAAACAACTTTCAAAGCTGAAACTTGGGAATGTCATTCTCAAAGTAATACCAAACTAAGCCTTATATTCAGTCATTCCTGAGGCTGATCTCTTCTTCCAAAACAAGACTGGAAGACTTACTGCTGATGTCTTCCCACAATTCCTCACGAATATACCTAAGACGGTAACAGGATCCAATCCCCCTTATGAAACTTTTTTTTAAAGACAAGAACAATGAATCTAAGTAAAGAGTTTCAAGCATGTGTTACATACTACTTTAATAAACGATTACACTCAATCTCCATGGCTGAGAAAAGTGAAGTTTGGTACATGAGCTGTCCATTTTAGCAAACTGGATACATAGCCATTATACACATGCAGTAGTCAATCTTCTTCTCGTCTGTCCTGGGAATCCTAAGACTTGAACGTGGGAGAGCAGCCTTTACCACAGTGGCTCATAACCCATGGATGATGTGGTTTCAGGAGGACAGAATCTGACTCCAATTATACCTTGAGAGCATTCTCATGAGGGCTCAGATGGGGTGGGAATCTAACCCTCCTCTGCAAGTGACAAGAGATGATGACTCTGCACATTCAAGTTGGCCCCCAGCGGGACGTATGTCATACAAGGTCAGACACCTGTCCACAAAACACAAACAGCACATTTGGCGTTCAGATGCTGGTCTTTATGCGACGGCTGTGGACAGAGCAATCGCCAAGGTTTCCAGAGAGAGGGGGAGAGCGCTTTTGCGTAAAACTGTATAATAAAGTTAATTTAAACATAAAACCTGGGGCGCCTGGGTGGCTCCGTCGGTTGAGCGTCCGACTTCGGCTCGGGTCATGATCTTGCGGTTCGTGGGTTCGAGCCCGACGTCGGGCTCTGTGCTGACAGCTGGCAGCCTGGAGCCTGCTTCGGATTCTGTATCTCCCTCTCTCTCTCTGCCCCTCCCCTGCTCATGCTCTGTCTCTCAAAAATGAATACACATTAAAAAAATTTTTTTAATAAAAAAATAAAAAAATAAACATAAAAATCTCATGTTTCTTTTTAACCCAGCAATTTTTCCTCTTATTTCAAAGCTTACAAATTGAGTGCTTTTAGGATGTGGTAAATGACTGAAAAAGTCTTTTACAGACCCCCTGCTTTCCCAAATCAAGGTTTTTAACTGTTTCTTACAAGCTACTGTAACATATTACCCTCCTCCCTCTCAATTCACGGAGCCCAATATCTGGGCAAAAATGGAATGAAATTGCCCTTAGTTCACCCCCAAGAAGTCTGTCACTTCACGTGTGATCTAGCAGTGGCAAGACTCAGAGAAAGCCAGCAAAAGAACAAAGTTTCCATTAAAATCAAAGAAAAAGATCGTTTAAGAACTCAGCGTGAAAAACAATGGCAAAAGGAATTTGTTTTAAAAAAAAAAAAAAAAGCCTTTGTCTTCTCCACTCTGATCTGGCAATTAATTAGTCACCCTTGCCCAGTCTTTCTTTACCATCTCTCAGTGGATTTAGTCATTGGCCACCCGTAATCCCCCAAAGGAACATCTCTTTTGTGCCCAGGTGTTATAGTCTCTGTGAAAGGACTCGATTCTCAGAATGTGTGGAGAATTTGAAACATGTCAGTATTTGCTTAACTAAACTAGGCCCTCTGATTTTGAAAATAAAACGGGGAGGAGGCTGAGACGAACTAACGCTACACTCATCCCAACGGAATTCTCTAATGTCTTCCTCTCCTGAAGAAACCAAAGCCCAGTGGCTAAAAACCCACTCATTTTTAGAATCCCAGCCACCACATCACACACACACGTTTTGGGAGTCTACCCGATACTGTTCTTTTCAGTATCTCTCCCCTCCTGAGGCCTGAACCGCCTCGGCCTTCATTCTAGTTTTAAAAAGATTTGGGGCGCCCGGGTGGCTCAGTCTGCTAAGCATCTGACTCTTGATTTCGGCTCAGGTCATGATCTCACGGGTCGTGATTTCGAGCCCCGCGTCAGGCTCCGTGCTGCCCGCGGAGCCTGCTTGGGATTCTGCCTCTCTCTCTCTCTCTCTCTCTCTGCCCCTCCCCTGCTCGCTCTCTGCCTCTCTCTCAAAATAAACAAAAATAAACTCACATTAAAAGAAAGATTTGGTACTTACTGTCTAAGAGCCATTTCATTTGCTTACCCTCGCTGTAAAAACAAGTTATGAAACAATGGGGATGTGTGGGGGGAGGGAGACCTTCAAACTCTTTTCATTCTAAAGAAAAGCAGAAGTGAATCCCAGGAAGGAGGTGTGGACTTATAAGGATGTGGCATTTCCTCAGGATCTGGTGGGAATTCGTTGATTTGATTTACAACAATTGAGAGTCACGGGATTATTTTCCCTAGGAATGCTCATGCCCGAAAACAAGGACACCTTCAGGAAGAGGAAAAGGAAGAAATACAGTCTAGGAACCTAGGATGCGAACCAGGACATTCTTTTCCACCGCCTGCATTTAAAAGTGCCTGACAAACTCCACTGGCTTTTTGGAGTTCAGTAGTGCGCAGTGAGGTTTTCCCTTGGGTGTGCACTTAGTGCATTTTGCACGAAGAGGTCCATACGAACTTTCCATTAGCCAAAAATACCACTTCCTGAAAAGAATCAGGGATGCCAGGTGTCGCTGTGAAAATTACCCAAGTCTCTGTGTTCCTCAATCCCTCATTAAACTTTCAAGAGCACATATAGCTAGACGAGGATGCAATTATTAAAGCCCACCTAGCTCTCAGCTCTCGGAAGCCGGCTCCTACGGATCCCCCCGACACACCTTGCGTGTCCACAGAACGAACTGCTTGCTGTGCGCACATACACTCTTTCTCATTCTATCCCCGCGCCTCGGTTTCAAGGCCGCCTACCCTCGGAGGCGGGCTCACAGCAGGCACTGCCTTTGGGACACCCAGCCGGAAGAAACGTCTTGCTTCTCTGAAATTCCAAGTACGGGGTCCGTGCCTCTCTTACGGCAATTAGTTTCCGATTTGGCACTGTGGTTACTGTTTTGTCTCGGACAAGATGGTGGGCCCTCGGCACCCAGCACAGTGCAGGCCCCACACACGAACGGAACGAACAGACTAGCGTGACGCTTTAACCAACCGAAGCCACCGGCCGGAAGCAAAAATTTACACCCTCGCCCGGAAATATCTGCGTAGTGAACACAACTCATAGATCAACGGTGTCCAGGACAGAACAGAAAGTCACGTTAAGCCAAATTATCCAACACGCGGAAATAAGGCAACAAGAAGACCGTGCGCCCTTGCCGGGGCGGTGGGAGAACATCCTCCACCAAGGCCGCCCGAGGAAGGGTCATGTAACTCCTCAGGCTGGGATGTCACAGAGTTCGGCTTTCTATTTACTCTCAATCGAGGCTTAGTCTCTGCAAAGTTAAATGTCAACTTGGACGCTTGGAGAAAACTGATGATACGCAACTCATTTTGCCCAAACGTTATGACTTTACTGCCCTTTACGTCACCAACCAGTTTTGCATTTCATTCAGCTACCTGATTCTGGCGCCCTTCCTCCCGCACTCCCACCCCATCCCCACCCCCACCCCCACTGTTTGCCGGTCCTTCATCGGTGACCTCGATAAATCCTCAACGGACCCATTTGGTTATTGTATGAGAACTGGATGCTCAACTGCTGGGAAGTTACACTCTGAGAATATCGATAATTATGAATAAGAGACACATGTAAAAACATAGGTACTCCTCGCATCACTTTTCTACTCATAATTCATTTTCTTTCATTTTTGTCTAGAAGAAATTTCCCAAATACCAAATTTATTCACCTGCAAGCATTTCTTTCCATTTGGAGGCTTTGTTCGGAAACACAGTAAAATGAATGAATATTCTTTACTCCTTGTCTAGCATAACTTCTCACGGCCTACATGTGTCTCCTTGCAAGCCTGCTAAAATCAATTCAGTAGTAACTTTATTTATTTATTTGTTTATTTATTTATGTATGTTTATTTTTCAGAGAGAAAGCACACGAGCTGGGGAGGGGCAGAGAGAGAGGGAGACATACAGGCTCCGTGCTGTCAGCGAAGAGTCTGATGCGAGGCTCGAACCCACCAACCGGGAGATCACGACCTGAGCCGAAGCCGGACACTCAACCGACCGAGCCACCCAGGCGCCCCAGTAAGTAGCTTTATTTCGAAAGCCTTTATCACAGCTAAATATCTCATCTTTTGGCCTCAAAACAAAATCTGCTTATAAATTTCTATCAATCATTCGAAATTGCTGAACATCATAGAAAGCAGTTTTACACGTTACAACGATAGCATTTTGTAAATTCGAGCCATACTAATACCGCATTAGGAGCAAGACCGTTGTTCTGAAACCACTACCGGCCGTAATGGAAACCAGACCCTGAGTGCTTTAAGAAGTCACTAGCTGAAATTGAATGGAATGATCACCCAATCTGTAAAGGCTTTGTAAGATTTCCCCGTAAAACACAGGTAATTTCTTTTTTTTTTACTGGAGAGAAATTATTCTTTCTGATTGTCCTAAACGTCAAATGCCGTCACATCATAAAAATAAAATATAGCACGTGGATCATTCCATTTTGTTCATCCATTTATTCCTACAACACATATTCACTTTACCCTACAATAATGAAAACATTATGCTTGTTCACTGTTATTTACCATGTTGTTTAATCAACAAGGCTCAAAACGTTCCCTGGAGACACCCTTGCCACAAGCGAATCCATTCTAAGCACACTCTTGACTTAATCCCAACAAGTGGTCAATTTCATGGAAACATATGTGACAGCGAAGATGCATTTCATAGACACCTGCGGTGGGTTGAATCATGTTCTCCCCCCGCCCCCCGCCCCGGAAAAATTACATCCAAGTCCTAACTCCCGGGATCTGCGAATATGACCTTATCTGGAAGTAGGGTCTTTGCAGACGTAATCAAGTTGAAGTGAATTCGTGCTGGGGTAGGATGGCCCCAGTCCGACGACTGGTGTTCCTGTAAGGAGGTTTGGTCATAGACACAGAGACACAGGGGGAAGGTCGTGGGAGCACAGAGGCAGAGACAGCAGTGGGGGCAAAACAAAGCAGTGCGTGGGGAGGGATTCTCCGAGGTTCTATTTCCTTCGATTTTGTGCATCTCTTCTATTTGGCTTCTCCAAACGATCTAATTTTAAGAAGGCTGCCATCTTAAAAATGCAAAAGCCGAGGGGATAAACCAGCCCAGCGGTCTGGCGGTTCTCACATGAAACACAGCGCACAGAGACACTCACCTCCACGTGCTGGCAGGTTTGGATGAGTTTAGCCAAGAGGGTCTCCAGTTCCGTGTTCCTCTTAATAAGGTTGGTGAGGTTACTCTCTAAGTTTTGCTGTTCAAAAAGAGAAGAAAAATATTATGCGGCATACTTTTAATACTTCAGCATACACAAAATTACTCATACTCAGGAAGAGCCGATCCATTTTTCAGAAACCTCAATGAAATCGACGCAGCTTTAAGGATTTATGGATTTAAGCTCGGCTTTGAGAAGCTGCATTTAAAAGAACCTTCAAAAAAGGTTCAAATTTCATTCTTTTTGTTCCTGCTTCTCGTACGAACTCCGGCACATGTACCTGAATAATGAGTTATAGGTCACGAACTAGGGAGAAAGGAGGTAATTGGATTTCTACTTCTTTACCTGAATCAGAAATAGCAATAATATAAGGAGTATATTCCCACAGCAAATCAACCATTATTGGATTTTTAGGATTTACCATCTTACGGGCAGGCTGAGGTCAGCCCCTCAGAGGAAGGTTTGAATTATCCGGCTATCGCTGACATTATGACTATTTATAGGCATTTATGAGATATAAGAGGTCCTCGCCATACACATTTACTCACTCACGGTACGTTTTATTGCACACACTTCTTTTCTTTGCCTATCAACCTATCAATGCCAGATCAAATTTCCTTGAAGGCCACATTTTTCACATCACTATCCTGCTTACGAATCTAGAATTATTCCCTATTCCTTGAGAACATCAAAGTTAAAGCCCCCTGCAATGACTATTAAACCTCATTTTCAACCACAATAACCCACTTCTCATTCTTCGTTTATGCCATCCATTCATTTATCCACTCCTACAAGTACTTACGGAGTTTCTGCTAAAAGCCAGACTCTGAGAGATACTGGGGAAGCAAAAATAGAGACTCCCACTCCCCGTCCACAAGGAGATAGCACTGCCACTGGGTGAGAGATGCTCTAAGCGAGCCAAGGGGCAGAGTCGGGGCCACCTGGAGAAGGTTTCCCGGAGGACACAGTCTTTCCGCTGAGTCGGGAAGGATGGGCGCGGGTGGAAGGATGGGCGAGGGAGTGTCTGGCGAACAAGAGGGGATTTCTTGGGAAGATGGGATGGACGCGAAGGTGTGTGTGGGGAAGCGCGTTCCACGGGCAGGGGTTAGAACAATGTCACGGACCCAGATCAGGGCAAAGGATTAGGGCGACTATGCGTTTCAAAAGTCAGCCAGTTCACAAATTCAGCGGACATATGGGGCAGAAGGAAATTTTGTGGAAAAGAAAACAGATCGAGGATTTGTAATGCCATCTGAGAGAAAGGATTTGAAAAGAGTATGGGGGGCGGATTATGAAAATTAACAACTTCATAAAGGTGGTAATAGCTCATTACACGGTGAAATTGCTTTCTCAGAGCGTTTACTTCTCCTACTTTCCAAAAGTTTAGATTTAGGAAGGTGTATTCGGGAAAATAATCACTTTTATTTAACGGCTAAGATGTGTAAGTCAGAAGCAGAAATCTCTCTGGTCATTCTTAAGCAAGTTAAGCCTATTAATCCGGTCTTTATCCTATTGCCTGATTCTTTTTATTCCAAGGACCATCTTTTTCATTTCCCGCGGATTCTTTATCACAGCTCCCTCTTCTTGAATTACTTTCTCTTCCTGTTCCCAGGATGCAATTCCCTCCTTCATAATTTCAAGAGAACGAAACATTCTTATTTATTCCTCAGCCTATTCGAAAATTAAAAAAAAAGCAATTCCATATTTTCCTGCGTGCAACACTTCCCAAGAACCCGAACTCTTGATGACGGGGCTCGAGGTTGTTTCCCTGGCGAGGACCCTCCCACGAGACCCCCGTGTGTCAGAGAGGCACAGATCCTGGTATGACTCGGTGCCTCTGTTTCCTTCCCTGAGAATTCTATCTGGATCCAATTCCAGAGAAGGTGGGAGCGACGAGTCCAGGATGTACCTGGGGAGTCCTGGGTCTCCTGTCCCGTGCGGGATCGTCTCCGCCGTGTGCCCCTCAGGTCCCCACTGCTCTGTCTCGTCCCCACTTCTCATGAGCAGCCCAGTTTCAGCCTTCCCTCACCAGTCTACATTTCCTTTCATTTCCAGTCCTCGGAGATTCTCCTCATATGTTTATACACGGTTATTAGTCTATTTATTTATTTATTTATTTATTTATTTATTTATTTATTTTTGAGAGAGACAGAGAGACAGAGCGCAAGCGGGGAAGGGGCAGAGAGAGAGAGAGAGAGAGAGAGAGAGAGGGAGACACAGAATCTGAAGCAGGCTCCGGGCTCTGAGCCATGAGCACAGAGCCCGACGCGGGGCTTGAACCCACGAACTGTGAGATCATGACCTGAGCCGGAGTCGGACGTTCAACCGACTGAGCCACCCGGGTGCCCGGGTTACTGGCTTTAAAATCCATTTGAAAATATTTTATCTGTAATTCTCATGTGTTCGGAACTCAGAGGGAGGTTCTGTACATATTTCATCCGGACTGGAAGACCAACACGAACTGTCAAACACTCAAAGAGTCTCAAATAGAAATATTTTAAAGGAGAAAAATGCCACCAATCATTTTATGGTCGGAGACCAGAGTATAATTTTGAGACACTCCATTATTCAGTGTCGTCCTTGATCTAGATATGACTACTTTATGGTGTATTTGTCAACTTCTTTTGGTATGTTAATCTTAGGGAATCTTTTTACTTGTCTTTTTGGCTGACCCTTCAGAGCAGGAAATTTCTAGGGAAAGACATCACCTGTTTACAGTTCAGCTATCACAGGTATGAGTTTTCTAAAGCGAGTCAGCAAAAGAGAGCCGAATAAATATAATCTAACACATTTAGATTTTACAAACATCTGCTTGCTTCCCCTCCCTTTATTGAGCATACATCATGTATAAAAATCTGTTTTTAATCAACTAATGTGTAGACTAAAGCCTGTGGTTTAAACACACTGACCTATCTAGATCCTTTGGGGTTATTCACATTTAAATAGTACAAGTGTTACTGAAGTCCACAAAGAATTACCGAGTCACTTACAAGCATAATAAAGGGAAGTGAAGCCGGGAGACACTTGTTTCCAAGAAGTACCAAAGGGACTGACAACACTTGCGAAGAAAGCCCGGGTAATGGGAAGGTAACAAAATCCAGCGCTCAGCGAACCATGCATCCAGAAGCTTCCACCACAGGGACTTCTGTGGAGTTTTCTAGAACTTAACTGTATCGCTAACATCCTGTGTGGCGGTCAGCAGGTCCTATAACCTCCTAATTTTGGCTGTGCTTTGTGCAGAAGAGAGATAATATTTTTTGGCATAAGGGTCGGGGGACTAAGCGTATGTAAGTATCCACTTCCCTGTGGATATCTAAGGAATTCTACAGAGTACCAAAAAAATGGTTTTAGTTTCCTGTTCTCACCTCGAAAACGTCAACATATTTACATCTCCTTACGGTGCTGAGCTTTGTGGAGACCGAAGGAGGCAGGCCGGAGTGACCACACATGCAGAGTGAGGAGACGGGGCAGGGGGGGGGGGCTGCCCTCCCACCTGAATTCTCCTGGACAAGGGACTCTCGGGCTCAGTCTTCCCATCCACAATCTGGGCTACTGTCTAGGTCAGGGGAGAAAATGAACACGTACACCAGGAACCATCGAAACGCGTTCAGTTTGGTGTCGGTAGCAGGCACCACAAGGGGACCAACCCCGTGCCTCAGGCTTCCTGGTGACTTTAGGCTGCGAGCACCTGTTCTTGTCCTGTTCTTCTCCGCACTGGGGTTTTATCTGGCCCCAGGCAGAGCAGGCTGGGGTGCTGGGGAGAACAAGGGGAAGCTGATGCCTCTAGGGGCAGTAGGTGGATGAAAAGCCCAGTTTCCCTCATCTCCCAGGTGGGAGCGCTCTGAGTCGTGCCCCGTAACATCTTCCAGAGAGCCCCAGCGAGAGGGGCCCAGTGGCCCACAGCAACAACCTGCTCCAGTCCACACCCTCTTTCCGCTTCCTTCCCTTCTTGGTCCCGCTTCCCCTCTGCCCTACAGATGCCTCCTGGGTCACCTTCCAACGTGGATTGCGAGCCATGCTCTTCTTCCGGGAGAACTCAACTGAAAGTTTACTGGGAAAATAATCCTAGTGTATTATTTTTAAAAAATTTTTTTAATGTTCATTTATTTTTGAGAGACAGAGCACGGGAGGGGAAGGGGCAGAGAGAGAGAGAGAGAGAGAGGGAGACACAGAATCCGAAGCAGGCTCCAGGCTCTGAGCTGTCAGCACAGAGCCTGATGCGGGGCTCGAACTCATGAACCGAACCATGAGATCATGACCTGAGCCAAAGTCGGACACTTAACTGACTGCACCACCCAGGAGCCCCCTAATCCATCATTTATGAGTACACCTTCTTATGAGTAATAGCCACATTAGTAAAAAAGGATTTTGGGGCGCCTGGGTGGCTCAGTCGGTTGAGCCTCCGACTTCGGCTCAGGTCGTGATCTCGCGGTCTGTGAGTTCAAGCCCCGCATCGGGCCCTGTGCTGACAGCTCGGAGCCTGGAGCCTGCTTCGGATTCCGTGTCTCCCTCTCTTTCTGCCCCTCCCCCGCTCATGTTCTGTCTCTCTCTGTCAAAAATAAATAAAAATAAAAAAGATTTTTTTCCTTTTGAAAGACATGTGCAAATACAAGAAGAGATTGTTTTCTCTTCCTCCATTTTTCTTTTTTCTAGAGGTCACATATCTTCCGAATTCCAGGCTCAAAACCAGGAGTCACCGGAAATACAATGTCCGCCACAAATGTGAATCACATTTAAAATTTTCTAATAGTCATGTTAAAAAACAAAAGTAAAAAGAATCAGTTAAAATTAATTTTAAGACTATATTTTACCTAATTCAACAACCAAAATATTATTTCAACCTGTGATGAATATTAAAAAAAACTGATGAGCTGGGGGCGCTGGCTGGCTCAGTCAGTGGAACAGGAGACGCTTGATCTTGGGGTTGTGAGTTCAAGCCCCACCATGGTTGTAGAGATGACTTAAAAACAAAATCTTAAAGAAAAACTGATGAGCTATTTTACATTATTTTCGTTTCTTTTTACTAAGTCTTTGGAGTCTGGTATGTGTTTTATACATGCAACACATAAATAATTCAAGACGGTCCTTCTAAAAGTAAAGATACACGATGGTCCTTCTGCAAGACGGATTTGGTGTCTTAATATTAAGCCAATGATTGGACTGATAACCGGAAAGGATGCTAATTTTTCCCATAACTTTTTTTTCTACTGTTTGAGAGAGACAGAGAGACAGAGAGACAGAGAGACAGAGTGTGAGCAGGGGAGGGGCAGAAAGAGAGGGAGACATGGAATCTGAAGCAGGCTCTACGCTCCGAGGTGTCAGCACAGAGCCCGACCCCAGGGGCTCGAACCCACGAACCGCGAGATCATGACCTGAGCCAGAGTCGGATGCTTAACCGACGGAGCCACCCAGGCGCCCCCCACGTCATGTAGTTTTCAGTGAGGGTTGTCAGAGCTGATGCTTTAACAGTCCAGGGCAGGATAGCGGATTTCACACCAATCTCAATATGAGCCTGTAGGCATCGGATATGGACACCAGCCGAGAATAGTCAATGCAACTTAACAGATGAGCTTTGTATTTCCACATACGCTGATCCCTAATCGAATAGCAAGGTAAGCAGACAAAAATACTGCTAATTTTAGCCTTTGGAGACCCGTACCTAAGAATCAGGTTGCAGGGAATTAATGACTTGTCATTGAGTGCTACTATTAAAATGTATGCCTGAAACAGGAGATTTCAGTAATTCCTTTCGGGTTTATCCAGGCCTTAAAGAATGTTTGCTCTTATTCCGAAGTCAATGCTTGAAAATGTCTTTAAAGTATAATATTAAGTCTGGATGCCTTTCAAGGCAAACACAGATCTGGCTTGTTTCATGCCATAATATTCAGAGCGACATTCAGGAACCGTGTTTGTAGCCCTGACATCCAACACCACCGCTCCAGCACCATCAGGATATGAACACGTTGAGTGCCACAATCCATACATTTTCTTCTAAGAAACTTTAATCACGATCCTTAATACGCAAACACACCCGTATTAACACATGCCACCTGCGTGAAGGCAAAAACTCTTTATATACGTAACGAAACACTTAAGATGTTTTAATTACATCGCAGGAGTTTAAGGTTCAACTCGTGACGGACCGCGGATACGTGTGATTTATGCTGGTTTTATTTTTTAATGCCTTTTTTCATTGGTTATGATAGCTAACATTTCCAAATGCCCTGGCAAGACAGGCCGCCCAGGGAACTTCAAAAACATAATAAAACTCCATCTACATACAAATTTAAGTCTAGTGTTCCGTGGACTACAATTTGAGCCATTTTGACACGCGATACTGTATTTACCTTGTCAGGTTTTATTTGATAGTTCTATATTAATTCCACAGAACCTGCTCCATATAGTTATCAATTCCATCGTCCAGAGTTCGGGGTTTATATTCTAATCTGGTAGTCAATAATACACAGAGAGCAATTTTTAAATACCATTTATGGTCTAGAAGAGCTTTCAGATTTTAATGGAGATAGGTAAATATCTCAGTAGAGTTAGATTCACCTAGTTCTAATTTTAGCAGATCCAACAACTCCTCATCCCCTGGCCTTATTTCTGCCGGTAATAAGAGAGGCGAGCAACGGACCCGTAACCACATGTGTCACTTTTGAGAATCAATACTGAGGTGAAGGAAGCTGGATTACTAGGAACCTCTGAAAATCTGAAATGTAGAAATTCCCATTGCAAAATTTGTGCCCATAGAGAAGTATTTCAGATAAAACGATTGTAACTTTTATCAGCGGAACACACAGGAAGCATTTCCTAGGATTATGGCGTAAGTGGAAGGGCCGTGAAGGTCCAATTTGGCAGCTCTTTTGCTGCCTTTCTCTGCTCATTTGCCCCTATCCAGGCTCTGGAATCGGCCTCCACACAGCACATAAGAGGCAACCAGGTGTCAGTCCAGAATTAGATGGTGAAGGGGCGCCTGGGTGGCTCAGTTGGTTGAGCGGCGGACTTCGGCCCAGGTCATGATCTCATAGTTCATGGGTTCAAGCCCCGCGTCGGGTTCTACACTGACAGCTCGAGCCTGGAGCCTGCTTCAGAATCTGTGTCTCCCTCTCTCTCTGCCCCTCCTTTGCTTGTGTTCTCTCTCTCTCTTTCTCTCTCTCAAAAATGATAAATAAACTTAAAAAAAAAAAAAGAATTAGATGGTGAAAAGATCACGGAAATATCAGAAAACAGACTGACAGTAGTAGTTGATTATTTCTGCTCAAAAGAAAAGCTTTCAAGTTGGGGAAATCTGAATCTCCCAGAGCAGGGGACGACGGCACGGTACAGCCCGCAGACCAAATCCCGCCTGCCACCTGTTTGTGTATGGCTTGCCAGCTCAGAATGGTTTTGACATTTTCAAATGGTTTGAAAAAATGAAAAGGTAAAATTTTGTGACCCACGAAGAGTATATGAAATTCAAATTTCTGCGTCCATGACGTTTTACGGGAGCACAAAAACTGTCATTTGTTTAAGGGTTGGCTGTTGCCACTTAGAAGCCACAATGACAGAGTTGATTACTGGTCCTTTGCAGAAAGTTGGTCTCCTTAGAAACAATAAAAACATCTTAAAAAAAATAACCTAAACACTTTTTATTGGCTAATACGGAGTGTTTCCTCTGTTGGTCCAAATCATTTTAAAATTTCAACAACTCAGCTCACTTAACATTTTCGTTATTAAAAACAAATCTTTTTTAATGTTTATTTATTTTTGAGAGACAGAGAAAGACAGAGCACGAGCAGGGAGGAGCAGAAAGAGAGGGAGACACAGATTCTGAAGCAGGCTCCGGGCTCCGAGCTGTCAGCGCAGAGCCCGATGTGGGGCCCGAACCCATGAACCGTGGAGAGCGTGACCTGAGCCGAAGTCGGACACTCAACTGACTGAGCCGCTCAGGCGCCCCTCACTTAACATTTTCAATCCGTCCTATGAGAGCGGAGGAATATGCCTAAAATTTCAATCATTCAGCAACCCAAAATTCTAAAGAAGACTCTTTTCGTTTCTTTTTGTTGGCTACCAAAACGATTTTTAATTCATAAAAGAAAACAATGGCTTTCAAGCATGGGTGAAACGCAAATGTCCGAGTCAATTCCTCTGTCAACTTTTGCTCAGAGAAGCAGAAGATCCAGGCTGAAAAAGGCTCAGAAAGGACCTCATATGGAATCAAGGTTGTTCCAGCAAGAGCATGGTGGGTAAAGACGGCAGCGAGCACAGGGATCAGTCAGTTCTTTCTGACATGTGAATAAGTGTCAAGCGTTGGGTTGCAGGTACACACCGAGTGTGGAATCACTCGTTAATCGCTTTTTCCATCCACTCGACTTTCCTCAGTCTTTTTTCTTAATCATAAGACACACCTCAAAGGGGTCCTTAGAGCACAAGATAATTAATGTCTGTAAAATCCCCTGAAACTGATGAACGTCATACACCTTGTTTGTATATGTCACTTCGAGCTTTACTTCCTCCATCACTCAGAGATTGAATAATCTTGATCTTATCCCCTTTCCTCCGTTTTAAGTAGATGATGACATTGTTAGATACTCATTAACGAACATGTTCTGACTTTTCTACTTAAATAGGGTTTTAATACCATCAAACATTTTTATCAGACCTGAGTGTCTCATGGTGGATGTTTAGCCTTCAACGAATGGAAATATAGTTGAGTCTTTGATCTAATAATTTGGCATCGATCACTCTGATTTGCTTTGTTTCTATAGCAACAGTTATCTCCTCAAACTTTTAGGTTTTAGAGGAATATGCCTTTTCTGGACCAGCTGCTGAAAATGATTATTAAAATTCAATACATGGGCAGCTCTGCTCTTGAATTTGTGGCATTCCCAAGAAGGATTCATATTGTTCACAAAATTCATATCCCCATCTGGGAGGTGCAAAAAGTATTAAAGCCAAGGGAGGTTACACTCTTTGACTCAAAAAAATAGATTAAAATTCCATTCCATCCAAAGGGGTCTGGTCTGTTAAGAATTTACAAAATCAATGTTAGTAAGAGAATTCCCCATTTGGGACAGCCTAGAGAATCAAAGAAGAATATGAAAGCATGCCATTGTTTCTCAGCCCTGAATAACCTTCAAAGACAGAACCTTCCTTGGGTTTTAGACCTTTGAATCTCAAATTCCTTGAATTCAAACCGCATCCTTCGTCCCCGACTTGACCATCTTTACTCAGCCATTTCCTCCTCATTTAGTAGGACCGATTCTGCCTTTGTCCAATCAAGGTGATTTTCATGGAGTCGAAATTAAAAACACATAGAAGTTATGGAAGGAAGGGAGGAAGGGAGGAAGGAGGGAAGGAAGGAAGGGAGGGAGGGAGGGAGGGAGGGAGATGATGCCGGATCACAGGGTAAGTGGTTCCCACCCTGGCCTGTTTGCTGCAATCACCTGGGGAACTGAACAAACACCACGCTCAATCTACACCCAACCAGAGTCTGAATTACTTAGGCTGGGGTAAGGTCCAGGGATTGGAATCTTGAAAACTTCCCAGGAGATTCTAATGTGTAGCCAAAAGCAAGAACTATTGCTCAAAACTGAGACATCGGGCTGGTGAATCTTTGGGTCTATAACACAGTGGACACAAATTCATAACTTACTCACTTTACTAGTTTTACACTGTAAGATTTATTCAGAATAAAAAGAGTCTTTTTTTGTAATGCAGCATATACATATAGTGAATGCAGGGATAAAAGTACATACAGATGTCGCTGGAAGTGTGAATTTATGGGAATTTGTCATAGAAAAGCCCAGGAACCTTACTAAAACAGTGCTTTGCAGGCAACACCGATTATTACGGTTCAGAAATTCAGAGGACTTTTTTGACTGGAAACTACAGGGCAATACTTTGTTGAATCACTCAAGTATTCCTAACGGCTAAAAAGAACTTCTGGGGGTGCCTGGGTGGCTCAGTCGGTTGAGCGTCTGACTTCGGCTCAGGTCATGATCTCACGGCCCATGAGTTAAAGCCCCGCGTCAGGCTCTGGGCTGACAGCTCGGAGCCTGGAGTCTGCTTCCGATTCTGTGTCTCCCTCTCTCTCTGCCCCTTTCCCGCTCACAGTCTCTCTCTCTCTCTCTCTCTCTCTCTCTCAAAATAAATAAACATTAAAAAAATTTTTTTAGAAAGAACTTCTGGTTACCTTGCAACCTATTACTATCATACCAACTTAGTTTGTTGATTTCAGCAGTAATTATCTCACCAGAAATATAACAGAAGTATGATACAGATGTTTATAATCCAACAAGATTTTTTAATGTGGTAAATCAAAGATGTAGGGGGGAAATGTTAAGAACTCTCGATGACAAAACAATAGATTCACTGCCCTACCCAGATTCTTTGAAAGGTCAACTCCGGCAACACAACTGCCCTGAAGACTAGAAAAGCCTCTAGACTAAAAGGTAAAATGCAAATATTTACAATGATGGAAACCACAGTGAAACCATTTCATTCCTTCCATCTTTGTCCATAATATTCTGTGTCTTTGATCGAGAGCCACCTGTCTACTGGCCAAAAAAAATAATAAAATAAATAAAAATAATAATAATAATTCTAGAGAGTGAATTATTTTACTTGTGGTGCTTTACAAAAAAAAAAAAAATGATTAAGCCATTTTCCCAGAGTTGGTTTGTGTATACATGACTAAAGACGTTTTAAGGTTCAATGTATTTCGGAAATGAACAAACTCCCATTTCCCCGGAATATATCCTGGTTTGCACATACAATGTTTTGCTAAAGAGGAAGTCAAAGAATAAATGTCGCTTTAAAAAAAAATGTTTAAAGCCATTTGCTTTTAACCCAGTGAGAGAAAACTGTCCAATATTCGGAGAACTGGAAGGAGACTTGCCAGTTAAAACAATTACGAATTACAAAGTCCCATCTTGTCCTGTCCATAGAGTCTAGTTTGCAAAATGTAGCGTGGACCAAGCAGCGGCCTCCTCCCCGGGGAGCTGGTTGGAAAGGCAAACTCTTGGGCCCCGCCCCAGACCTGCTGAATGAGAAACTCGAGGCGGCCCAGATCCTGTGATTTAATAAGCCCTCCAGGGGATTCTGGGGAGTGCTAAAGTTTGAGAACCACTTACCTGAATGTTGTGACACTCTGGGGGGGGGGGGCAGGGGAAGTAAAATTTTTACAGAGAAGAGAAGCTAAGTGGGGGGTAACTAATGCCTGTGCTGTTCTTTTGATCCTATTACTCAGTCTTTGTCATCAGGCCTTATTCTTGGCCCCTAGCTCCTTCAGTCTCCACTGGGAAACAGGGGTGAAACAAGGCAGGGCTGGAGAATTTGGGCAGTGCGGGGAGATGACCCCATGTCATGGCAGACGGAAGGCTTGGGAATGAATGTGTACCTCAGTCAACCGTGCTTTTTACCCCGTCACCATTGGCAAGTCTGAATTGCTTTTTCTAATAAAAACATAGATAGAACTCAGATGTTCAGAAAGTTCCAGGAAAAAAAAAAATCAGTCTTGGTGAAGTTGCCCCAGTGTATTCTCAATTACTTATAAATGCTGTTTTGAAAAATGTTTAAGTGGTGTTGAAAGGGGGAGAGGGCAGTCAGCCAGCAGAGGACCCAAACTCATCTGTTTACGATGAAAACATAATGCCACCCCCCCCCCCCAACTGGTTGAAGTAAGTGCACCTCTTTAAGATTTGGCTTGACACAAAACACACAAAGCTGAAAGCAAACGTTAAAGTTCGCTCTCAGAACGTTTCAGCGTGACTTTTGTCATCTGATTTTCAAATGTCTGTGATCTTGGTTGACCACTGTGATCGGACACTCCAGGGAGGTGGAACGCTAACCCATGACGTCAGAGACGGCTCGACAGTTCAGCGGTGACAGTAAATCATATAGTGGCCTTCCACTAACCATTGTTTTTCTCTAATGCGTTAGTTTTATTTGAATGGAGCGTCCCTTATATAGCTAATGAATACATTTTCAAATCAAACACATTTTACTATAATTAAAGGCAGACTTTAGCACTGCATAATTTTGACTGCAAGTGAGTCTTACACCAGAATGTGTTCTTTCCATCTCCAAACAATGATGACAAAACAGTGACTTCATATATACCACACACACACACACACACACACACACACACACACAGACACGTATATACATACATATGCCTCAGCCATAAATATTGCCTCAGCCAACATGTATTCTTTTCCAGCTTTGACTCTCTCCTCTATCCTGATAATATTCAAAGTTTGACCTCAGATCTCAAGTGTGACCTAAACTTTGGTCTCTTGTTCCCAAAGCTTTGATGCTACCTTATTTTATTTTTTTTTTAATTTTTTTAACGTTTTTATTTATTTTTGAGACAGAGAGACAGAGCATGAATGGGGGAGGGGCAGAGAGAGAGAGGGAGACACAGAATCGGAAGCAGGCTCCAGGCTCTGAGCCATCAGCCCAGAGCCCGACGCGGGGCTCGAACTCACAGACTGTGAGATCATGACCTGAGCCGAAGTCGGACGCTTAACCGACTGAGCCACCCAGGCGCCCCAATGCTACCTTATTTTAAACTCAACTTTCTTAACAGCATCATCTGCCCCTTTGAAATTTCACTCCATTTTCTAGTCTTTACAAAGGATAATGACCATTCTCCAGGCGAGAACTAAACTCAACATACTCTTAGACTTTGACCTCTCCTTCATGCATTCTATCAACCACTCTCTAGGGTTGCCTGGTTGTCTATTAGAAGGCCCCTTGACTTCAGCTTTCCCTTTTCTTCTCAAGGTTACCACTCTAACCATCTTCTTCTGAGAAGTGTTGGTTTTCATCCCTCTAATTTTTGCCCAGCCAAGCGGGTCCATGCGTGGTCACCAAGGTAATCTTCTGAGTAAGTTTGTATTACTATAGTATCACATGATCAAAAGTCCAAAAGCTGTCTAGTCTTAATTTCCCCAGTAGAAGCCAGCTATAATCACTACTGCCCTACAGAATGAACACTGCACTTCAGATAAACTGTCTGAGGTCATGTCTTTCTACTTACCTAGAATTTTTTTCGTTCCACCCTCCAGCACTCTGCTGAGAATCTAGCCGACTGCTCTACGCGCAAATTGAGGCACCAATAAGTGCTTGCTTGACAAAGGAGTACATGAATAATAATTAATGCAACTAACGATTTCCTGTCTATAACAGAAATCACACAAAGCCAAATCAGAATTCTCTTTCAAACTCGGATAGGATTAAATCATACGTTTCTGAAGACATCAATACATATTTGAGACATCAAGCCAGAGTTCACTACAGTATAAAAACACTTTGATTAAATTAGTTTCAGAAACTGCTCTCTGGCCAAGGAGCTATCTACTACGCATTGGATCAGGCAATAAATCTTGGACTGTATGTGCTGACAGGTGTAAGATGGTTTATTGAATTGTAAGACAAGGAATTGTAAGGCATTACTAAGAAAATACATACTCTCTTGCAATGCAACCTTATTTTACTTAACAAAAGGAATTTAAGAGGATACTATACTGTTAAAGTAATCGCACGAATGCTTCCCATACATCATTAATTGTATATATTAAAAATAATCCAGGAATGAAATCATTAGATTGTGCTGCTGGCTCTAGATCAGACAGATGACTTAATAATGATCCATTTCCCTGAAATAAAGCTCATTTCTGCCTGGTAATAATCAGAGAATTTACACTACCTGTGACCTTCAATACTGCTGCACTCAAATGTTAGCACTGTGGTTTTTACTCTTTTATCTGGTTTTTCTTTGCAATGTTATTCCTTTTTACACAATACCTAAAGAAACTGAGCCCATATATTTAACTTTCTCTTCATGATTGAACTTCATTATAATGATTTCCCGAATTTTTCCATTTAACCAGTTCCTTGAAAATTACCACTAACCATTTGCAGCTATAAGCTTCCCCAATAACCAAAAAAACCCCAATTTTTTCATTTAAAAAATGTACCTAAGGGGACTTTCATGTTGGTTTAACGAAAAATGGCATCTTGGGTGCTCAGGATACAAGGGCAACCTGACATGTCCTCGGAGAGGTTGGTACAATTATGCCACGATCTACACGTAGAACAGTGTGGAGGTGTGCCAATCAGAAAGGTGCGTTTTGTTTTGTCAAGATGGAATGATATTGCTAGAGAATTTGATATTCCTGCCCTTGGCCTCTAGCTCCCAAAGAGTATTCTAGCCCTAAACAAAATCCTAGGTCCAGAAAAGAGATCTCCTTAGGAGCCCTCTCTAGCATGGGATGCTAAAGAGATTTGATTCTGGCGAGAACCAGCCCTTAGGGTCAGAGGGAGGCTGAAAGATAGTGGGTAGGTGGGTTCCTGGCTCCTTGTGGAAACCAGAGCTGTTCACGTGAATCTTAATGACCATTTACTTCCTGAAACCTTATGGAGGAAATCTGGGCCAACAGTTATTGGACACAGCAACATCCGAAGTGTCTCTATTAAATACGCTCCTGTTGTATAGAGAATAGGACGACTGGGCCTCTGTTCATCTCCATTGTACAAGCGATTCATTAAGTGGGAATGGAAGCTCAGATCAAAGCATCCTGCACGCTGCCTGCAAGACTTTAAAGAGCCGACCTCTCTAAAGGGCCTTTGCAAGGTTCCAAGATCTGAGAGACTCCCCAAGTCTTCAGAGCACCAAGTAGTTAGGAAATCAGTCAAAAGACTTCTGCCTATAACCTGAGTCTGTTTCCTGGGCTGCTGGTATTCCACACAAACAGTTCTGGCTGTGGTCTGTAGCATGCTCTGTGGTGCACAGAAAGAGATTCAGAACAAAAGTAGCTCAATTACAAACCGATGCATTGTTTCAAAGTATGGGAGTCAGCGTGTCCTTGATCATCGGAGGAGACCCGGTATCTCACCCTCGGAGGGGATTCCAGGGATGGGATACGGAGTTCCATCCGAATTGAATCTACGGCATAAGCAATGAGGATCCCACCCACACAGTCAACTTGGTACACATTAAGTCTCCCAGTGCCAATATTCTCTAGTAACACATTCAGAGATTCCCCCTGCCTCTTCTTCTTGTTAGAAAACTTCAGATACAAAAGACGTGAACTCCCTCGAAGGAAAGCATCATTAGGACAGGACTCCGGTCTCGCTTTTTCCCCAGTGGATTCAAAATACCTGATACCATGTTTGCTGCATAGCAGATTCTAGAGAATTTGCTAGAGAAATGGGGGGATGAATGGGTGAGTGGATAGATGGATGGGAGGGTGGGTGAATGAATGAGGGCTCCTACAGAGTTTAGGAAAATAATGTGGCACGTTAGTCCCAAATCCTGAGAAAGAATTAAGGTGATGCAGAAAGTTCTCAGATTATACTGTTCTCATAGTTATCCTGGTGCCACCGAAGAGGTGGAAATATTTCCGGTTCTCGTAAATGAACACTAATGAGTCTATCGAGAGCTTTCTAGAAGGATCCACACACTTGGTAATTGGACATTCTGTGGAAGATACCAAAGGCAGTGGACCTATCTGTCTCCTTCTCTGTCAAAGAGCTTGATTCTCTCCACTGTATGTGCTGAAAAGAAAGGCCTTGCCCTCAGGGCGACATTTCTCCTGTGGCGGGAAAGTTGCTGTTGCAAATTAGCAGAGTAGATGCTTGTTTTTAGATTACAGACAAACAGAAAACACCGAGTTCAGGTGCTAGTAATAGGTTTTCCCTGCAGTGATTCACAACTGGTTATTACAACGTCTTAATGTCCGAAACACTAACTTTAAAACTGGAATCTGAAGAAAACATTTCATGCTACGTGCATTCCATCCCCTTGATAACCAATTACGTGTATCAGCACTGAACAACAAGGGGAAGTTGTCAACTGACAAGCATTTTCTTTCCTGTAGTCCTAAAATACAATGAGGGTTTAAAAATGAGGACACGGGTAGTTTTATGTTATTTGCATTTTATAGTATAGTGAAGTGTATCCTGAGGATGCGAGCCTGGAATTCTAGTTTAGGGTCCATCTCAGGAAGTATCCTAGAAATGTGAAAGGAAATTGGCAAAATGAGTTTAAAGCACAGAAATCCCAGGTGTGAATTTTCTGAGCACAGGTGGAGTAAATGAAGAGTCGGATAGAAGTATGTGGGGGATGGGGGGGAGGGGGAAGGCTTTACAGGAGAAACACCTTACTCCAAAGACTTTTGGGACCCTCCATGGCCAGGTATTTCCACTACGTTTCCCAGGCTTAATCACACTCCCCAGGACTGTGGTTCATTTGCTTCCAGGCTGCCATTTTACCATTTGACTCAAGAGTCAAATCTGTAAGGGGAGTTTTATCACCACTAATGCAACCCAGCATGGACCATGTTCCTACGGCACAGAATGAAATTTGGCAAAATCAATGGTCATTTAAAATGGCTAACAAACCTCTGGATCATATCAATTAAGTCCTTCATAGAATTTTCACCTACATTAAACATTACAAATGTACAGCTGGAAGGCATGTTAAAAAAAAAAAAACACCCAACTGTATACATTACAACCCTTAATGTGTTTTGCAGATTTTTTTTAGAGGCTGGGATGAATCCAAATTGACCATGTGTATGCTGTCTTTGGCAATCATGTGGTTTTCCAAAACAATTATAAAAATAAAAGAAACATTTGCTCATTGCTACTAGTGTATACAATGTCTCCATAGGGTACTTTCTGCTGTCGGAATAGACGCTCAATACCTTTAAAAAAATGTTGTAGCTCATTATTCACCAACGTCTGCCAGTTGTTGAGAAATGAAAGAGTCACGATGAGGGTTGGGGTGGGGGATTTAAGACTTAATGAACGTGGTGATTAACATCACAAATAGTGTCTAAACAAAAAGCTGAAGAAGCAAAGGACTGAACTTGAACCTTCACAGTTCCGGATGCTTTCTTTCCTACAACTAGTACATGAGTTTATAATGATAAGTAACATTTCAAAAATAACCATGGACGTAATCTAGCATCCAGATTTACTGGACAGTAACCTCCTTAACGACAATGGTATCTTTGTGCTAATCTTAACTTCTTCCCACGTGAACATGGAGTAGGATCAATCCATGTTTGCACGGCATCGGAATATATATGGACATTGGTGGCGGAGGAAGTGAAGTATTCCATTGCATCGTACTTCACACTCAAAGCTTTTCGAAGACACACCATCCACTTCACATGGGAAGGCCCCATCACAATTTTATTTAAGTTTCCTTTAGTTTCGAATTAAAAAGAAACAAAGAATTTTTAGTGCAATCAACCGCGGTGCATTAAGGGGAAGTCTTAGTCCAACGACCACATACCAAACATGTCATAATCTTCCCCATATGACACACTTACTGGCCTACGAGTGTTCACAACAATATCCACACCCCAAAGTCTACCTACTTTGAATCCAATTTGAGGTGTGCTAAGTATTCATCTGCTTCGAAAGATCAAATATGGACCACAAGATAAATCTCGATACCTTTGACGATGTTCGATTTTGCAATGCGTAGCAGCAGCAGCAGTAGTCATGATAACAGCAGCTAGCATTTATTGAACATACGCTGTGTGCCAAGTATTTTGCATATCTTACGGAGCTCTAGTCCCCTTCATAATGCTACAGGAATGCATTATTACCCCGATCTTTAGTGATGGAGAAACGCACTCCAAGAGCGTCACTTTCCCAAGTTGGCACAGCTAGTGAGTGCTGGAACTAGGCCCCTGAGCCCAGTTCTGTTTGATTCCAAGCTCGTTCTCCACCCCCCACAGCATCCAACTTTCGCGGCATCATCCTCTAAAAAGTCATTCATGTCCGTCACTTTCTTTTTTATTCCATTGTCACATGCCCAGAAGATGCCTCTTATGAGTACAACAGGTCGTGCTGGTTTTGCAAACGGAGACACCAAAGACAGAGTCAGTGTTTCAAAGGGAAGATTGGGATTTCCAAGGTTACACTGATGGGAGAAAAGCAAATAAGCAAGATTCTTCATCCGAGTGGCCCTGGTTAGAATCAAGAGGATTTGGAATCTCAGTCAACAGTAACTGCACCATACAGAAGGACCTCTGCTGGGCCAAGGCATGCTGGGAGCTGCTCACCAAGGACTTAATGAAAAGACCTTCATTTAGGAAATACTTGTCTATCATGAATTGAAATCTTCATCGGAAGACTTTTCCGCAAAAGGAAAATATTGTTCTATTTTAATATCCAACTCATTCTAAAAAAAAACCAACTCTGGGTCATTGACTTAATTTAGTTTCATAAAAAATAACAGGACTGCATCCAACTTAACAGTATAAATACATAAGATACTGGGGAGCCTGGGTGGCAGTCGGTTAAGCGTCCGACTTCGGCTCAGGTCATGATCTCACGGTTCGTGGGTTGGAGCCCCACGTCGGGCTCTGTGCTCACAGCTCGGAGCCTGGAGCCTGCTTCACATTCTGGGTCTCCCTCTCTCTCTGCCCCTTCCCTGCTCGTGCTCTGTCTCTATCAAACATAAATAAAACATTAAAGAAAAATTTTTAAATGTGGAATCTTGAGGCTAGATAATTAGACTTTCAACACATAGTAGGCGATTGTGATACCGGTTGACAAACTCTAAAGGTGATTTCTTTGGTTGTACATGCTGTACATGATTGAAAGAAATAAGATATTGTTCTTCACCCTTTCCTCAGTCTACAATTAGAGAAAGGTCCATATTTTCCTTCAGTGCATCTAGTAATCCCTTTGCCAAAGGGACTGAAGTCACACCAATATTCAGATCACAAAATTAAAAGAGAGGGAAGGGGCACCCGGGTGGCTCAGTCAGTTGAGCACCCAGCTCTTGATTTCAGCTCAGGTCATGATCTCGTGGTTCGTGGGATCAAGCCCCACGTTGGGCTCTGCGCTGACAGTGCAGAGCCTGCTTGGGATTCTCTGTCTCCCTCTCTGTCTCTCTGCCTCTCTCCCATTTGCTCGCTCTCTCTCTCTCTCTCTCTCTCTGTCTCTCTCAAAATAAATAAACATTAAAAAAATTTCTTTTAAAGACAGGGACATGTTCCTGGAAAACATCTTCAAAATGGGATGTGTGCCTGTGGTGACAAGATGATTATTTCTGAATGAAGGAGGGGGTGAGAGGAGAGAGAAACACATCCGAAGCAATGCCACTTTAACGTCCCCAAACAAGGCTGGGGTTGATTTGTTCTGTTGCTTTTAAAAACTTTCATTTGTCACTTTGTAGTAGTCCCAATTCTCATATTTTCTTAATTTCTTTTCTTCTTTAGTTCTGTTTGGCGGTGTTGGCTGCTGGAGTAAACTATGTATTTGAAAAAGCGTATAGTTTAGATTTCCAGAACTTCGAAAAAAATATTGAATATTGCCAGTGTGTTTTAAGTGGAACTCCCAAACAATAGCATGTCGTACGTGGACTTCCCATGGGGTTTTAAGACCTTACAAGAGAAATGGCCAAGTCCCATGAGATTGCTTCCTCCACGTTTTGGGCACGCCTGAAATGTTCTGGCATTATGCTCTCGGCTTGTCTTTTATTGCGTGGAATTTATTACTTGGGAAATATTTTTGAAATATTTTAAAATAATAAGTATTCTTCGAGCAGTAACAGCAAAAACAAACAGAGGGGGAAAAACCGAGTTCTGAACTGTTTTTGTTTCATGAAAATTATTTTAATTTCAGCTATGTATAAATCATCATTCAAGGGCTTAGCGGCATTTAATGACCTCACTCCGTCTTCTTTATAGCTGTTTTCTCAATGATAATGTGAAACAAACAAACCTATTTTTTACAACATTTTCTATGCCTATTGTCCCCCCTACAAAGGCAACCTCAAGTGCAGAGCTTATCTGGATAAGGATCAGTTCAACCTTCAGCAAGCTGTCTTATCATCTAACACTTCCTTGTCAGAAGGAACGCATGGTATTAACTCATATCACCCATCTTCTAGTACAGTCCTTTGGAACACTTTATTTCATAAAACCGCTCAGGGCTATAAAACTCTCAACAGCACTGAAAAAATGACTCTCCCGGAGCCTCGGGAACCAAAGATTAAGGCAGCAGTGAAGTTTTACTAGGGCGGAGTAAGCCAAGTGGAAGAAGCAAACTTAGCTACAGCTGTCCTCACATCTGTGGGGGCATCACAGAGAGGGGGCATCACGGGGAAAGGGCACCGTAAAGAGGGGTGTCATAGAGATAGATAAGGGACACTTCCTGTGGGAGACAAATTTCATTTTGTTTCACCATCTTTATCCATTCGGAGAAATCATTGACAGAAAGCCATTTTATCATTGTAAACAGGACACGTCAGGACAGGGAGCACTTTTATCAAATGTATTCTTTAGACACAAAATGGAAGAGAGAATCATCTTCCTGAAAAATATAGTTATGTGTGTAACTAACAAATGTAAGTCAATCTCCAAGAAAAAAGACCCGATTCAATGGCTTTTTAACCTTCCAACAAACCTATTTTTATGTGTGCATTTGGAGGAAGTGTTACACAAACAGCAAAAAAAATAAAAAATAAAAAAATATATACCAACATTGTCATTAAGAGCCAAACCCATAACTCTCCCCATTAATTGTGACGGCTTCATTTCCTCTACCTTGGCCTTACTCCATGGTCATTCTCAAGGACTCTTAGGGAGGCATCTCTAGCTATTAGATAGAACGCTCAAGATTGCTCACAGTTGTTCGAAAGAAATTAGTTTTGGACTTTCCAGTTGAAAAAAAAAAACCTTGGACAGAAATATTATTGACTGGCTTATTACGTTAGTAAAACAGAGACACTGTGATTGTAGATCCTCGGATACTTGTCTTAACTTACATAAAGGTATGTATTTAACTTCTACAGAAATTGGGTATGTTATAGACCCTGCCTCAAACAGGAAGGCTGCATCCAGTGGAAGAACATTTACTGAAGGTTAGTGTATTTGTGGTCTAGCCATATGGGTTTCCACCAACCGGTCGTGAGACCTAAACCAGGGGTTGGCAAACTATAGCCCGTGGGCCTAATCGGCCAGCCACGCGTTTTTATAGTTTCATTGACACACAGCCACGCCCGTTTGGGTAAGTATTGTCTGTGGCTGCTTTCACACCAGGACAGGTGGAACAGTTCCGAAAGAAACCATATGGCCCAGAAAACTGGCAACACTTAGTAGCTGGCCCTTAAAGTGTTTGCTGACTCCTGCCTTTATGAATTAATCTAGACCTCAGTTTCCCCGTTTGGAATGGAGAGACTGAGCAAGACTGAAGTTTTTCAAGCAAGTCCGCACGTTAGAATCACTTGGGAAGTCAGGGGGATCTATGCGCAGCCAGGGCAAGACTCATTGCACTAGACAATGACAAAGGCCCTTCCAGCTCGGGGCATTCACGTTGTGAACCTCTTGTGAAATAAACAGCATCTGCCTGCAGGAACAAGCGCTTGGAAATTATGCCGGCATTGAAGGCTCATGTTTGATTCCAAGACTCACGTTCCAAGTCTCCGAGTTGAGAAGCTGAGAATCTACAGTTTTGCAGATAAAGAAGCACAGCTACATAAATATAAACGGTGTCTCTGGAAGATGGATTTGAACTAGACGAACAGATCTAATGAGTTAACTTTGGAACTGTGGAATGAATCCACTTTGAATGTATCACCATTAAGACCATTATACATCAAATGCACGCCATTTGGGTGAAAATCTCGGCTGCCAGCCTGTTCTCTGCAGACTTCCCACTCGGTCGAAGGCCCCAGGCTGTCTCTGACACAAACAGCTACACCTGGAAGGTAGTCTTGAACACGAGCCGCCATGACTCGGAAATCTACGGGACAGCAGATCATATCAAGTGCACCTCAATCATGTTTGAGGAAGGGATTAAGGAACGTTTAATAAGCTTTCGGAGGGTTAAATATTGCTGAAACAGCCCGAAGGACGGCATGTGCGGGCCCAGACTGCTCAAGACAGGCCCCAGCCTAAGGTAGAGGAAGCCTGCCATGCAATGCGCCTTGGGGCGCTGCCATTCTGCCACTCAGGGCGGCCACAGATGGCGGAAGCGGGATTCTCCAAGGGCTGAGCTTTCTACATCTCCAAATACATTTGGTTTCGGAGGTCACACAGACAAGTCAATGCCTCTGAGAATGAGGCTGAACATTTCCCTTGGTGTCACTGGCAAAGATGCTTTGGGTCAATTCAGGGTGCCCCAGTCTTGGCCTTTGGGGTCAGATGATTCTCTGCCATGGGGGCTGGGCTGTGCATTTAGGATGATGCTTAGCAGAATCCCCGACCTTGACCCACTAGGTGCCATTATCAGCCCCCTGCCCCCCCCCCCCCCCGTTGCCAGGAGAAGGCAATCGTGCACTGCTAAGCTGACCCCCTAAGCTCTTTATGATTTCTTAGTATTCTGCCTCAGAATGGAATTAAAGGTAACTGTTTTGAGGCAGCAGAGAACAAAATGTATACACAAAAAGTATATATACAAACAAATATACGGGTACATAGTGATATTTTATCCTACCTCTTGTGAATGACAAATATTTCATCACCTCTGCCTGAGGTGAAGTTTAAAAAAAAAAAAAATCAAACGGTCTCTCTCTAATACTTTCTCTAGAGAAATCATTGGGGAGCGATTTGCAGATTCAGAAATGAATGCAAAAACCTGAAAGGCAGTGTTTCACTTGCTTATGTATTCAAAATTCAAAAGAATGGCTGGTGGGCTATGTATGGCTTTCCTTTTTTTTATCTGATGGGCAAATTCTACCGACACAGTGGAGACTATAATCTGATTAAATTATTATGGGCTGTTCCATTTATTTCAACAAGTATTTACTACTGATAAAATGCCTCGTAGCTTTAAAAAAAATGCTCTCGTCACTGAAAACTGAGTAAGCAGATACAAAAGAACTACAAGATACAGTCACCGGGTTTGAGAAATGGACAAAAAGTCTACGGCCATACCACCCTGAACGCGCCCGATCTCGTCTGATCTCGGAGAAATGGACAAATGGTTGGGCCGAGAAGGCTCTGCGCCCCAAGAATGTTCATAAAACAGTACCGAATGCTACGTAATCATGAAAAGACAATACGGAACGTCTGGGGTGAGGGAATTTCATGAAAAGCTAAGCTAGAGAAGTCCTCAGTGAGCCTAGAGTTGGGTCCTTTAAGAACAGCGTGGAGTGAGTAGAGGAAGGGATGGAAGGATTGAGGAAGGAGATCCGTCATTCACTTGTGTTTCTATACACTTTATATTGTCTGACTTCTTAGAGTCTGTAATGGCTTTATTACTCCTCGTCCAGGGCTTCCCAAGGGTCAAGCGTTACAGGGTTTAGTCCTGGATTATTATCACCTCCTGTTTTATTGAGGAGCAAATGAGGCTTAGAGAAGTTAGTTTTGCTTTTATCCCTAACTTAAATGCATATGACTCTAAAATGGCAAGGCCAGGCCCCAAGTTGAAATCAGACCCCAAACCCATCTCAGACTTGCTGAATCAGAATCTGCATATTAACAAGACCCCCGAGTGGTTCCCGTGTACATGTTACGTTTGAGACATTCTGGTCTAAGATACTAATTGAAGCCTACAGTTCCGACAGGTTAGCAATCCTAGAAGGAGGAATGGAGGATAGACCCAAAAGCTGCTATTGACTAACACGTAGTGATCATTTTTATCTGTAACCAGGCTTTGCCAAGAATAACTAAATATGAACAAGAGCTCAGTTGGGTCTCTTAAGAGGTTTGAAATGTCAAAATCATAGACCGAGACTCTAAATTTACATTTTTAACCAGGGCAAATAAATAATCACATTTCAAGTGATGAAATGAATTTAGGGATCACTGGAGATTCGCTCATTCCTTCATTTAACACTTACATATGCAGTGGCTGATGGGTATGGAAGAATTCCATATGGAAAATAGATCATCTTCGATCATAGTCACCACTTTAAAGAAAACTTCTTCGCTCTGTCCAGGGAGCCCTTGTGTCCAAAGTTAAGGCAAAAGCACTTTCAAGCCCTTTTTCCTTGTCAATAATTTTTTGAGGTGTGGGATGTTTGAGCCATAGTTCTTTCAGCCTTAATCCTAGGCAATGATTCGTCAGGGACAGGGTGGGCTCCCTGGGTCTGAGCCCCAAACTTTTATGTCTCTAACCGTACTTATGCTATTTAATTTCCCATGGCCGCGTGTTGCACATGGTTAAAAAGGTTCCTCTTTACCAAGCTTCTCCCACCCACTAGACGCTGGGCTAGACACTTGGCCCTACATTATCTCATTTAATCCTCCCAAGACCCCTAATGAGCAGGTATCATCATTCCCACATCTTTGCCAGGGAGACACGGTTGTTCCAAGGATCAAATAATACTTGAAAGTGCTTTGCAAACTGTCAATCTGGAGATTTACCAGTGCTAGTCATTACTCTTGGTAATAGCTGGTTCTCGGTGTTGAGTCAACAAATACCCTTGAACCACATCTCAGAACAACTGAAAGCAGCATCTTGAAAGAGAACTCTCCCTCCCTCTACTACCACCCAGCCTTGGCCCACGCGACATTTTTCTAGAGGTATGGAGGCAGCACGGTGGCCTTGCCTCTTACGTTTCTAGATGAATTTCTAGAATACAAGAGAAAGTATAACTACTTCACTTAACAAGATGAACACTACACATGGGCGAGCCCCTTTTTTGCCAGGACCCTGTAGAGCCTGATTTCAGCAATCCAGGGGGCCAGAAAAACATCTCTCTCCAAGTTCCTTGGGTGGGGTTTGAGCGGGTACCTCAGGTCTCCTAGATCTTCCAGAAGCAACAGGTCATGCTGAGCGGGAGTCTTAAAATCTGTCCATTTTGCTTCTCCCCATACCAACCGAGAGCAACTGAGCTCTGAACAGCCATATCAAGGGTCAAAGGAGGAAGGAATAAATCTCTCACTCTACCACGTCAGGATATTCATCCTATAGCGCCTAAATTTGTAAAAAAAAAAATCCCCAACAAAGCCAGCCTACCGGTTGGCTTTGGCAACACAAGGGCACTTCCTCCAGTTGCCTCTCATAGCGTCTTCTTAGAGATGGGCCCCTTTAGAGTGGAAATGACAGAAACTGTTCTGAGCCTGGCTATTTACCTGACCTATTAGCTCCGTCCAGGAAGGACACGGAGACTGCGGGGGGAAAGCAGACCTTAATAAATAAGAAAGGGCCTGGCCCAGATTTTATTATGGATTGGGGACCTCATCTCTTGTCCTTTCCTGCCACTCCAAAGGAACGCATGGTGCGAAAGCAAGTCACTGCTTGTCCTCCGCATGTGGCTTTTCATCGGAAAGTGTTTCCACTGCAGCTTCTGGAATTAGGCAATTTCCAGGGAGCAGCACCTAAGCCATCAATTTTTGGCTATCATTCATAGCAAGAACTATCTCATGGATTGAGTTTCATACACTTCTTTTCATAGTCCTTTCATATACTCTTATCACACATTATCATTACATCTAGACTTATCTTGGTTATTCGCCTCTGCATTCCCAGAGTTTACCCAGTGCTAATCTCATTAGCTACAAACAGTCTTTGGGTGAATAGACAAGCCTTCTTTTCTTTCTTTCTTTCTTTCTTTCTTTCTTTCTTTCTTTCTTTCTTTCTTTCTTTTTAAAAGTAGGATTTGATAAAACAGATGGGGGGAGATCATTTATAAAGGTACAAAAGGCGGAGAAGCTTTTCATGATTTCCATATTGTTTTATTAGTAACCTAGTCTATACCAATGTGAATAAAAGCCATTATTTTCCTGATCCCACCCCCCCACCCCTTAAGCAGTAAAGAAGATAGAAGGGAGGAGGCAGATGATAACCCTGCTGTTCTCTGCATTCTGTCCCCATGGAGTGGCAGGAAGCATAGAGAACAAAATCCCCCAGGGCCACTATCGTGGAGGACCTCCAACCCTTCTCCTTCTGCGAGTTCCTTCTTCTGAGCTTTCTTCCTCTCGTAGCCCTAACCAATACCAAAACCTCTTCTTCCCATTCTAAGGGACACGGCTACTAACATAGGCCAAGGTCAGCTTGCTCTATCCTTCCCTCATACAACACAAAAGAAAGTTGGCCCATGGAACTTGTGATTGGTCCAGGCTGTCTACGTGTGACATTAACCCTGAGCTGGCTTCTTTTTCCTAGGAAATAGTCATAGGTCCTCTGTCAACACCCACGGTGTTGATTCTATCAGATAAGCCTAGCTCATCCCCGATGGACTGGACTTCAAAATGGTGCCTGTTCTTAAAGCCATTTCTTTCAGTCTACCACTCCCTGCTTCTTAAAAGTCCATTTTACTACCTAGCTCGGTTTAGAAAGAAGGACAAATCAAAGTTTCCACCCAATTATAATTCCCCTGAAGGTTGTTTAGTTTCCCATGTCAGCCAGAAACACAAATCGACCCTATAACCACGGAGTAATTTATGATACTGTCATGAAATCCATGATTGGATTACACCAATGAAGCCTTTAGTGTAACAGTAAATGCCCAGATGTAATAATACGTCACGTTCATGGAACGCTTACTATGTGCCAATCACCATGCTCGGCACTTTACAAGCATTTTCTTTTTTGACGAGAAATGTAAAATGTGTTTCCTCTGTCAGCTTCAAACCTATCCTCACGGGTATGCCAAGACTTTATGTATCATGCCCCAAAGTGCAAAACATCAAGTGAGTAAGTTTTAAGTGGATTTTGTAAATGCAGTTTCGTCAGATTTTTCCAGAATGCTTACGTCACATACTGAGAATAAATGAAATCTTTAGCCACATTCACTTTCGCAGGCCACTCATGTCCTCTTTATTACTTAGCCGGGACTAAAAAATGTACCACTCTTTCGAAGATGGACTTAATTCATGATCTGCCAATGACACAGAAGGAAGGAGAGTTTTGAATATCACAGCCTTGAAAAAATGGAATGTTTTGTTAACGTAATTTCAGCATATCGTACTGGCCTTAACTTTGTAACTGGTCGCGATGAATCGCATTCTTTCAAAACTTTTCAACTTAAATCCAAATACCACGCACAGATACTCCTCACTTATGTTTACTCAGTTAATGTATTTCAATAAAATTAAATTGTTAATCTGTATGTTAAAACATTCAGGAAAAAAATTACCCTAAGGGCGGGGAGTGGGGGGGACGCCTGGGTGGCTTAGTCGGTTAAGCGTCCGACTCTTGGTTTTGGCTCAGGTCATGATCCCACGGCTTGTGGGTTTGAGCCCCGCGTCCAGCTCTGCGCTGGCAGTGCGAAGCCTGCTTGGAATTCATTCTCTCTCTCTCTCTCTCTCTTTCTCTCTCTCTGCCGCCCCCCCCCCCCCAACTATCTCTCTCTCTCTCTTTCAATATAAATAAACTTGACAAATAATTATCCTAGGAGGGAAATTAATGAGCCATTTAAGCTGCAATTGTAATTCATTTGTTTCCACGTGAGCATCTCCTTTTCTCTGTGGTGTCCCCAAGGGCAACTGGGTCCATCTATATGAACCCACCTCCTGGCATGAGGTCTGGCCCTTCAAAGCCACCCGGTCTACACTGGCGCAGCGGTAGAAATGACAGCATGGGGATATCCTGAAGCAGCTTTTTTGGTGGCCCTAGAGGCATCATCCTACATCCACGATGGTGGCTCACAGCCAGGCCAGGTGCGTGTTCAAAGTCACTGTAAAATCAGTGCATTTAGTCCCAGTGCCTCAAAAGGACCCAGAGGAATGCCCGGAGGGCGGCGGGGCTGAAGGGACGCAGGACAGACCGGGCAGCGGGATAGCCGTGTCCAGCCCCGGTATAGTCACCTCGCCGGGTGGTTGCAGGCAACTCCTTTTACCTAATATTCTCATCTACAGGAGGGGGGTGAAATAACATGAGCTCCGAGGTTGCTTGTGGCTCTAAAACGTTACTTAGGTGTATAGCAGGCATTCCGAGGCTTGAACGGCATCCTGCTTATCGTGAATCAAAAAGCCAGAAGAAATCGGCACATGTTATCACCAGTGTGTCGCGCTGCACTAGGACAGGAGGAAAAGAATCGCCTTTCCGCCTGGACTCAAGACCCGCCCGGCAAGGACACCCTCCTACTTCTTCTCAGTCTTCCTGGGCCACTCTCTGAATCTCCCAGCTTCGCGTGTTTCTGTTGACGGTGTGGCGGGTTCTGAGCTGTGTGACGCTACTTTACTTCGCCAGTTAACAAGGACACCGCTCTGGGGGCGCCTGGGCGGCTCAGGCGCTTGAGCGTCCGACTTGGCTCGGGTCACGATCTCGCGGTTCGTGCGTTCGAGCCCCACGTCGGGCTCGCCGCTCTCAGCACAGAGCCCGCTGTGGATCCTCTGTCCCCCTCTCTGCCCCTCACCGGCTTGTGCTCTCTCAAAGAGAAACAAAACGTTTTTTAAAATGTTACAAAAGAGAGACCACAAATTCTAAAGGCATGGGAACGTCTTTTCCTCCCCTACCTCTGTGGATGCCTACACGTTCGCGTGACCTCACCTTCAGAAAACATACGTCACATAAGCATCCCTCGCAAAAACAAAATGACTTCAGCGTTCCCCTGTAGAGAAGGGTAAAAATGTCGCACGCTCTTAACTTGGCACTCGAAAGGCTTTCAAAATCTTATCCCAACAGGACTCTTCCAACACTCTCTCTCCCGGCCCCCCAGTCGGCGCCCCAGGCTCCAGCCAGCGTTGTCTAGGATCCCTAAACTCTCTTGCAGGTTCCTGCCAACAGGCCTCACGTCCATCAACACGTCCATCAACAAGTGGATATTCATTGTTGCGCCTCTGCCCTTTGCCAGGCGCTTTGGAAACAAAACTACAGAACACATGAAAACGGTAACACGACCCTTATCTCACACACAAATAATACAAACAGTATTAACAAACGACTGGCAGGCAGTCTATCTCCAAAGTCCACACTGTAACCATCCTACCCCCTGGCTCCCAGTAGACACTGTTATGTCCTAACATACACTGCAGGCTTCCTGGGGGCCAGGCACAACACCGAGAGTTTATGTGAAACATTTTATTTTGTTCTCCCAAGTGTCCATGTAAGTAACTACATACTTAGCCCTGTTTTTTGAACAGTAAGCAACGTGCCCAAGAATGACATTTGTTTACATAGCCACATGGCTACAAGGTACTTCTATACTTGCCTGTGCATCTTCCAGAACTCTCCAAACTTACTGAAAATGGTTCCAATAACACCAAAGCATCAGGCGAAAAGACCTTCCTCTCTGCAGGTGCAAGAAGGGAGAGGAGATTCTTCAGGGAGAAGGATGTGGCCTTGAGCTTACAGTTAAAACTCATCCCTGGGGATGGTTTCCTTTCCTCCGTGTATCATAAATCCTTTGGGTACCAAACTGAGAAAATTAAAATCTAGGCTTAAGGTAATTTACAAATACTTGGAAACCACATTTTAAATATATATCGCTGACTGAAAAAAACCACAAGCAGAATTGCATTCTCAAGGGGCCAGTCAGAACTGGTGAGACCCCATAAAACCAAAACGTTCTACAAGACCTATGTCCGACTTACGCACATATCCCACCGGCATCATGTGGTGAAATGTCAGAGGGCATATCCATATTTTAGACTAAAATCTAGCCTGGGATTATTGTGAACTAGCTTGAAATCTTATACAGGGTTGCACAAGGGATGTCGTAGGAGATAACAATAAAAAAGAACGACCCAGCAATGGCACTACTAGGTGTTTATCCATGGGATACAGGTGTGCTGTTTTGAAGGGACACGTGCATCCCCATGTTTAGAGCAGCACTATCAACAATAGCCAAAGTATGGAAAGAGCCCAAATGGCCATCGCTGGGTGAATGGATAAAGAAGATGTGGTCTAGATATACAATGGAGTATTACTCGGCAATCAAAAAGAATGAAATATTGCCATTTGCAACTGCGTGGATGGAACTGGAGGGTATTATGCTAAGTGAAGTGAGAAAGTGTCAGTCAGAGAAAGACAAAAATTATAGGACTTCACTCATATGAGGACTTTAAGAGACAAAACAGATGAACATAAAGGGAAACAAAAATAATATAAAAACAGGGAGGGGGACAAAACAGAAGAGACTCTTAAATATGGAGAACAAACAGAGGGTAATTGGAGGACTTGTGGGAGGCGGGATGGGCTACATGGGTAATGGGCATTAAGGAATCTACTCCTGAAATCATTGCTGCACTATATGCTAACTCATTTGGATGTAAATTTTAACAAATAAAAAAATAAAATGGAAAATAAACAAACTTAAAAAAAAAAAAAAGAATGACTAACACCAGGGAAGTTACAGACATCTAGGAAATTCAACGTTTTCTAATAAAAGGCTGGGAATGGTGAGTGTCATGGTCCTTTTCTGGGAAGCCTTTCTCCATCGCTCAGGTTTAGGGTTGGTGTTTGCTGTTGTGGGGATGCAGTGCTTCCCCCCACCACCAACAGAGAAAACATTGACCTGATTGGAGTTCTCTGCTAGACTATGAGCGCCACGAAGGAAGGAGGCTGTGCCCGGTCATTTATTAAGCATATACTGGCTTAGCAGTTTTCAGCAGCCCGTTGAAACAACACCTAGATGCCAGATATGGTTAACTGGAGGGGAAATGAAACAATGGGTTTAATGGGTCTATCAAGTGCCCATCACATGACAGCGTGAAACAAATGTGACTTGTTGCACAATTAGCCGAGATCTAGTTTATCAAAATTCACGGCCTTTAAGCCAACAAAACGCGATAGGGTCCAAAATAATGGTTCACGTCCAGTTGGGTGGAATGTCATGTAACGCCTGGCTCCTCTCTCATTTAGATATTATAGGATGCTTTGTCACGTAGAAGAATGAATATCTGCAGTATTGTTATGGCCTTAAATTAAAATTTCCACGGAGGGTTAATAGTTGATCATCAGTGAAGCAGCTGACAAGAGTTTATTGGGAATTCATGATCTACAAGCCCCCACGGTCAGTCTTAGGTGAGTGCCGGGGCAGTGCGAGCCCACAGGGCTCTGCCTAACTTGAGGTGATTAAATCCCTGATGGAGAAAGAATATGTGTTCAATTGACTAGATAATTAGGTACACATTGAAGTAAGGAACTGTTGTGGGTTGAATTGTGCCCCCCCCCAAATTCACACGTTGAACCCCTAACCCCCAATAACTTCAGAATGCGACCTTATTTAGAAATCGGGTCATTGCAGATGTAATTAGTTATGATGAGGCCATACTGGAGGACGGTGGGTCCGTCCTCCAGTATGACTGGTGTGCTTATAAAAAGGGGAAATCTGAACACAAAGACGAGCACAGGGGGAGAACGGCACCGAAGAGAGAGAGAGGAAACAGTCACCTACAACCCACGGAGACATGCCTGGAGCACATCCCTCCCCTCACAGCCCTCAGGAGGAGTCAACCCTGCTTACACTTTGGTTCTGGGCTTCTTGCCTCCAAAACTGTGGGACAATAAATTTCTGTTGCTTAGGTCACTGTGCTTGTGATCCCTTGTGAGGGCAGCCTAGCAAATTACTACAGTGATGAACACTAAATTCTTCTCACTGACCAGGGTCTCTCGACTGGGCACTATTGACATTTGGGGCCAGATAACTCTATCCTTACCATGGATGCGCCATGTAGCACACACACACACACACACACACCTTTGCACTGGAACCCGTACTATGCCTGTGACTATTTTCAGAGAAGGGACAAGGTATAGAAATTCTGAGGAAAGAGAATACCAGTCTAGCTAAGTATCTACTTACGACATTCCTGGTTGCAAATAAAGTACAGGACTTTCCAAATTATGGAACCTTACAATCTATAAATGAAACCCAAGAGTGAAATCCCTTGCCTTGACCTCCAGATAAGAAGGACTACACAGGAAGGCTAAGCTTGAATTGGAACTTTTACCCAACTGTGACCAAATTCCACTGGGATGACCCATTGAAATGGACATTATACAAATAAACTCCCTCAGCCAGCCTTTAGAGTCAGAAATGCAAAACAATGGTTTGGACCTTCAGCATCAGCTAACTTGAAGTGAGTCTATGCTGAAGTTGAAGGGCAAGGCAAGGTCAATTCCTCTCAGTTTGTATATTTTTATAGGTATAACTAGAGAAAAGAAACTAGAGCTCCAACATCGTATGTTGGAACAGGGAAAAAATGGAATGATTGCATTGTAATTCCTCGGTCACTCTGCCATACACTATATTAAATTCTCTTATATGTTATGTAGTTCACCAATCAAAATTTAATCCAGATTTGGGGCACTGAGAGGCTTCTTCAAATTCAATTAAAATGACGCAAGAAAGTCCACAGTATGACATGCTCCATTTAGAGACGTGCATTTGGTAGGAAGACTTTTCTCTTTTCAGATAAAATTCTACACGTTGGGATTTTTATGCTTTTTTTTTCCTTTTGTGCCTAGAAAGAGATGTGCAAAAGTATATTCCAATTCTTTACATAAACATACGTATACCGAGACCTAACATGAGTAAAGGTGCCCCCCGACGTTTAAGATCAGTGCAAGAAATAATTGTTCTTCGTCATCATTGCAGAATTCCCGTCTTCAAATAGTGGACTTTTACTAACAGAAGGACGGACACACACGTTTTTCAACAGGAGACCCTTGCGTCCCTACATATCCAATTTACAGAGCATAGTCACTTGTTCAGACCAAAGTAATAATTGACAAAAACACCCTTCCTTGGCTTTGGTCCTTTCAAATATTAATGCACACGCTGTGCTTGGGTTTTAAGCAAAACAAAGAAGTACGTACGTTCATAATTATGTGACAGCTGAAATATCACAGACGCCCCACATGTCAGGGTATTCTTATGATTTGTCCATTCTAATGGCGTGTTTTGGAGCAAACACGTTATGTTGGCATGTTATCTGTTTAAACGCTCATAAGCGCATTTTGTGAAAAGGCTGTAAGTAAATGCTCAGAAGCATATTTTGTTGAGTGGCTGTAAATGTGCTTGGGTGCACTGGGTGCTGTTTATATGCTTATGCTTCTATAATTCGAAGAGAAAATATACTGCTTCATTAACTGATACTGTTACCAGGAGGGCCTGACAATTATCAACGACCACTAACCCACTGGCTCGATCAGACAAGTGTGCAGGGCTCATAATTGAAGAGTTGTCAGTTTCATCACAAGAAGGGCCTAGAGCATGACAGTATCTCCTCATAAATTTGGAGATGTTCTGTAAATAATTAATAACTCCCCTCTGATAGTACACAAATAACGAGCAGAACCTGACTACCAAGTTTAACTACCGAGTCCGGGGTTGTCGAATATTGAACATCACGGTGGGGTTTTAACACCTGATCATCAAAAGGCAGTGTCGATCCAGTCAGAGGAACATTTTGTGATAAAGAAAAGACCCCGTCCGCCAGGTTTACGTCGGGAAAACAAAACCACCTGTGTCCGGTCATCTCAAACGTTCAGTCCCCCACCAAAACAGGGGCGAAACGGTCACCTTGGTCTCCAAGATGGATCGCCGCATCCATTTCCGAAGAATTTGTTTCAGAGGCACAATTCGACACGCATTGCCTCCGCCCTCGTTAACTTTGGAGGTGTGCTTGTGGTAGTGCTGGGCACACTAGAAAACCAGGCAGCTTCCGTGTCCCCTTGTCCCCAGCACCTAAGTCCTCGGGCTTAACTCCCTCTCCATGGACACTTAAAAGTGAGGCGTGCTGCCCAGGTGAGGTTTTGTTTCCCCAGGTGAGTGACACTCAGGAGCAGGATTCACTTCAGCTCCTCCATTTCCCTCCGCGTCTCAAGACACAGCCAGACCAAATCACAGGTGTGGCCCATTAATCCCAGCGTCACAAAATAAACAATGAGGTCCCGGGAAACACAGCCACCCATTAGCTGAGGAAAAGTGATAGGAACCATTCGTGACAGGTGACGGTGTGCTCCCAATGGTAGCACTCTCGATCATGTGATTCATTTTCTGTTTGCTCAACAACACGGTGTGTGTTTTTCCTGAGAGGAAGGACTTGAATATATATTTACTCAAAGCTCTTAATTCCTACTTCCTTTCTTTTTAATTGGCGTCTTGTGATCTAAAACTGACTGGTGAGCATAGTATCTCACTATCAGAGCAAACTCTCGGCTGAGTTTGCCATAATTAGACCCACCGTCGCCTGAAGTTGAACAGACATCAGGAGACCTGACTTATTTCTTCCCTGGTGCATTCTATCCATATTTAGAGAGTGATTTTTTAATTTGACGTATAGTCATATTAATTATCGTTCCCCGAGCTGGAGTCAGGTTAATAATTTCATGTTAAAAGTGGAAGTTCAAATAGTCTTGCCTGTAACCTTCCTGAACACAAAGCCTAAATGAAAAGGAAATCCTTCGTGAAACCCGAGATGGTCAGCGTACTCTAACTCACCAATAAGCCAGATATCACTCACACGAGAAATGAAAGGTCACAGGTCCTCCAAAAGCCCACAGTTGCCACAGGCTGTCCTCCTTGTGTCCTTTCGTTTATGCGGGTAACTAGATCCAGGTACAATTCGGGTGAAATTAGCTTTCCTGGATGAATGAAGAAACTGAATGCCCCCTCCCTCCGCCGCAAATGCCCAAAGCCAGATTTTATCTGCCATTCCTTCTTTCCTTCTGTCTGTCTGTCTGTCTCTCTCTCTCACACACACACACACACACACAAAACTGCAAGGGTTGAAGACGATCCAGATTTTGCAAATTCATCGTCACCGTGACAACGCTAAAATTACAAGCAGCCGTCAACTTTTACAAGATACCCTTATTGTGCAACATTTATAGGCTGCCAGAAAACATGCTAAAACTAATCAGATAGCAAAGGTGAAGAGGAAACCTTCACCTGCCATGTAGCTAGCAGTGAGTACACTTTTTATTTCCATGACATTTGCTGGCAGAAAGGGGTTGGCTTAAGGCGGATCGGACTAACCTTCAACTTGTCATAGCGTTCACTCAAAGCTGCCACCTGATGATCTCGGTGCCGCCCAACCAGTTTACACAAGGCACAGATTAACTGGTCATCGGTCACACAGTACATATTCACCTTCTCATCCTCGTGCTCCAGGCACATCAGCCCCCGGATGTGCGAGTCCGGAATTGGCTCAATCAGACGATGCCCTGTAAAGGGCTTCTTGTTTGGGTGAGTGGCTTTCAGGCACTCATCACAGTAGGACACTTCGCAAGTGACACAGGTCTTCACAGCGTCCTGGGCAGGATCCTGGTCACAGAACTGGCAGAGGACTTTCTCGGCGGAGGTCATGGTGTTGGCGTCGAACGCCCGCTCCCGGCGGGTCTCGCTGGGGGAGTTGGGCCCGCTCACGGACGCTTTCTGGAACCTGTCGATGATGTTCTGCAGGGTGACGTTGCGCTTGAGTCCGTCTAGACCGCGCTGGCTGAGCGTGATGACATGTCGGCAGGTGGGGCACTGGAAGGCGGTGATGGACTCCACGGACTCGTTGGTGGCACAGTGCGACACCAGGATGCGGTGGGCACAGTTGAAGCAGAGGCTGTGTGCGCAGGGCAGCAGGAGAGGGTCCTCAAAGAGCTCCAGACAAATAGGGCAGGTCAGCTCCGACTCCAGTGTTTCCATCTTCAGGCAAAGCTCTCCTGGGTCATCAGCAAAATCCAAGGAAGCTGATCAGCTATCTGGAAACAGAACGTAAGATGTGATTAGGCGCGAGGGGGTCAGCCATGGGGGGCTGTCAGCTTTGAATGCGTCTCAAAATGATTCCGAACGCGGGTCACGGAAGGGTAAAATGCATGTACGTTCCAAATAATTCTCTTTCTGTGCGCGTGGGGCAACGAGGCGGGGAGAAACACCCTAAAACAGCACACCAACGGACGTTTCCTCTAAGTCCCAGTCCCTGAAAGCAGCGAGTGGGTTTTTGCCATTTTGCTTGCCAAAAGGTCTTACTCCAAACTGGCAAGTTACTGAAACGGCAATGTCCACAATTTGTATCTGATCCCAATAACCTGAGTGGGTCACGGCCAACTTCTACCTTGTGCTGAGAATTAAAATGTAGAAATGCTAACTAACGAGCGAGAGCCTTTCAGAACTCGGAATCGATGAACTTACACGCGAACGTTTATGCGTCCGCAGGATTTCTCCCTCTGTGACACCAAAGCAGTCTTCAGAGAAGGAGAAAGGCACCTCCCGTGGAAACGGGCATGAAATGTGCGTGAAATCAAACGCGTGGCTTCCGCAGCGACGATAACGCTTAAATACGCGATGTCAGCTTCCCAAATATATTCCCGAGGAAAAACACTGACTTTCGCGGACATGATCGTGACAGAGGCAATGTTTCTGGCATGCGTTCGCTACCCTCCTGAATAATTCTACTCGTTGATCCCGCAGTGGGATGGTGGGTGGGCAGAGGGAAGCAGAGAAAAAATATCTACGGGCCTTTTCAGGGGCCGCGGTGAGCTTGGGTCCCAATGACTAATAACGATTCAGTTAATTAGAACAAGGAGTCTCGGGGCTTTAACATGCATCTGGTAAGTCACTGACAACGGTAACGCCTGCAGATCGGACGGCAGCGTCAGGCCGTCGCGTTACCGCACGGGGAGGCTCGCGAGGGCTGCCGAGGGGACCCCGCGCGGCCCTCCCGGCCGACAAACTCCCATCCAGGGCCTGTCCCTGTCGCCGGCGACGGGCCGGGCTGGCGGGAGGTCCAGCCTCACACCCAGAGCCGCGTGGGCCGGGACACGATCCCCGCCAGCTTCGGTGCTCCCCCCTCCCTGCCGTGCCGCCTTCGGGTGGCTCAGCTGCGCGCTGCTGCTTTGTGAACCCTCGCCTGCCTTCCCTTCAAAAAGGGCAGGGGAAAGAATCCCACAGAAACGCCGGTTCATTAACCGGGAAGGGGCCCCGCGCTCATTAGCAGGCCTGGGAACCAAGCCTCTTTGAACCTTCTCCCTTTTTTTTTTTTTTTTTTTAAATTTTTTTAATGTTTTTATTTATTTTTGAGACAGAGAGAGACGGAGCATGAGCAGGGGAGGGGGAGAGAGAGAGGGAGACACAGAATCCGAAGCAGGCTCCAGGCTCTGAGCTGTCAGCACAGAGCCCGATGCGGGGCTCGAACTCACAGACCGTGAGATCATGACCTGAGCCCAAGTCGGACACTCAACCGACTGAGCCACCCAGGCGCCCCTGAACCTTCTCCCTTTAAAGACCATCAGCAGAGGTCTGTGGAACAGCGCCGGGCATGTTAGATGCAGCCCACTGCGGGCTGTGGGAGAACGGTAGGGCTCGGGGGACACCAGTTCAAATCACGCTCGGGGTGGGGGGGTGGGGCGGGGGCAAGGCGGGGAGGGGTTCTCGGCCGGCTTCAGGGGAAGGCTTCACATCCACAGCTGGGTTTACGGGATTCCGACAGTCGGCCCTTTTGTAGTCCCACCTCCGTGTGTTTACAAAATTCGAGGTTTCCAGCCCCTGCCGCCCCTTTCTGAAATAGCAGCCCTCGGAAACGCCACGTGGTGCTCGGGTGAAGCTTAATGCTCATCCTGCCAACCACCGAATGGTAAGCGATCATTAAAAGCGTCAAGTATGTGCTGAGTTTGTTAAAACTTAACGAGCTGCCGGCTTCATAGGAGCCCGGTAGCTGAAAGAGATCTTCGGCCATTCGCGAACATTAACTACATGGGAAAGATTAAGCGGGCAGCTGAGATTTGAAATATTAAAGCTTGCTCGTGTTTCCACAACCTGCAGCGGAAACCCCAGTGGGGGGGGTGGGGGGGGGTCGCTGCCGTTGGGAGAAACCCGCCGTCCCCCCTCGGTCTCGTCCCCCCTCGGTCTCGGCCACCTCTTCCGGCAGATGGCCTGGAAGAAATTGAAAGGGTTTTACCTATTAATCACTATTTTGGTTGATCGCGGAAAATGAGAATGATCTCTAAATCGAACTCCTTCTCTCTTCCCACCGGAAGAACGTAAATTAAAGGGAAAACGTAGCTCTTTTGGTCGGCTTTGTTCGCAGGTGGAACGAGAGGAGCCCCAATTCTGTCTGGAGAGCTGTGACGCTGGTAACTTTTTAAAAAATGTCCACTTACTTATTTTGAGAGAGAAAGAGAGGTGAGAGGCAGAGGGGGAGGGACAGAGAGAATCCCAAGCAGGCTCCGTGCCGTCAGTGCAGACCCCGACACGGGGCTCGATCCCATGAACCTCGAGACCGTGACCTGAGCCGAAACCAAGAGTCCGATGCTTAACGGACTGAGGTGCCCAGTCATGATTGTACTTTTATGCGGGTGCCAGGATTCCATCCCAGAGTGGCACGATCAGAATTTCCAGAGGTGATTCCACTGCTGACCCCGGGAGAAATGCTGACGTTTCATTCAAGGACATCAAGTGTGCTGGCTCGAGAAGCCGGAATCTGGCGTCCTCACTAGCCCGGCTCTATGATCGTGGGCCAGCCGACATCACGCCTTACCTGGATTATCCTAATACCCTTCCAAACGGCAGAAGCCAGAGATCCTGTTAAAACATGACTGAGCCTGCCCCGTCTCTGCTCTACCCTCCAGGGGCTTTCCCATCCCACTCGGAGAGAAACGCACCAGAATAACTCCAGCCCCAGAGAACACAGACTCAGACAGTGACCTCATTTCCTCCCACGTTACCCCTTGTTCGGCTCCGGGCACATGGCCTCCTTGCGATTCCTCAAACGTGCCAAGCACGTCCCGTCTCCCCCCTCACAAGGTCTGGGGAATCCGCAGGACTCTCTGCATCGGTGTCACCTTCTCTGTGAGCCCGCATAAAACCAAGTCCCCTGCTACCACCACGACCACCTGCCCACCCATCACGGCCACCCTTCTCCCCCGACCTCGGTTTGCCTTTCTCCACAGCTTTTATCGCCCAACGTATTCTATTCGTTTGGTCACTGAGCCATCTCTCCCCACTGCCCCAGCAGAGAGCGGGCTCTATGACAGCACAGACTCCACTTTGCTCAGTGACAATGTATGGCCAGCACGTGGAACAGCGCCTTGCACACAGGCAGGGTCAAGCATCTGTTGAAGGAGGTGATAAACGTCCAGATGTTGGGGTTAAAACACCTCAAAGAATAAAACATAACCGCCGCCCTGAAGGATCTCTCAACGTATCGGAACAGAGGTCAGCAAACTTTGTGTCCTATAAAGGGCAAGGCAGTAAACACTTTTGGTGTGGCGGGCCAGGCAGAATCTGTCGCAGCCGCTCCAGTCCACTGCTGTAGCGCGCAAAAGCAGTCACACACCAGGCGTGAAGGAGCGAGCGTGGCTGGCCAATAAAATCGGATTTACAAAAAACAGGTAGCCAGCTGGACTGGGCCTGAGGATCTTATGTTGCTGACCCGTGTGTTCGAAGGTAGAGACACGTACAGCTAGACAAAATGCAAATGAGAATCCCTCCCCAAGAGATACGAATAAAATGCAGCAACGGCGGTGAAGTAAGACTCTGACAAGCGGGTACAAGTTCCGAATGCTAACGAGAAATGATATGCAATGGAAATAATGGCAGTCGAGTGCTTAGGGGCACTTCATGTAAGAATGATTTAACAGCAGCTGCTCAGAACAGGATCTTTTTCTTTTATTGCCATCGCGTTTGGCGTGGCAAGCACTTTGTGCAAGTGTCTACGCTGTAAGCGTTGATTTAATGGTATTAAGCCATGACTACATATCTGGATACCCAGAGAGGTGCAGCCCATTTTCTGGATCTTTCGCCCATATGTTGCCAAAAAGGAAGGGGCCACGGGTTCGCTATCTACAGTGGATCTGATTTTTTCTTTCTCCTCTCCTGCAGATCATATTTTTGTTACATTACCCAACAATATGTTAGCGGTAAGCGTGCGTAGCATTCACCCACCTGAAAAAAGTAGCCTCGTTTATTGTCTAGCTTCCTTTGAAACACCCTTTTCGAGAAATGAAAACACCATTCATTCTTTCACCAACATCGAAGCCCCTCTAGGTTCTCGGACCTGGGACATGACAAAAGACACGTGCCAAAGATTGGGGGACAAGAAGATAGGAAAGCTTCCCGGAGGAAGCATCATGTGAGAAAGATTTTTGAAGACGAACAGGGGTTTGCCAAACAGGTTGGGGGAGGAGGCTGTGAAAATGTTATGTTTTTTCTTTTCTTAAATCCCATAATTTAATTTCTAAGCTTCAAAAGAGAGAGAGAGAGAGAAAGAGAGAGAGAGAGATTCTTAGCCTAAATGCACTACAATGGAAGGAAATCCCACGTGCATATCATTGTCAGGAAATTCTATAGCTCAACATTTTTCTTAATGGGCTGAGCGGTCCTCATTCACAGGAGGATGTGGGCAATCCTGGGAACCCCTTGCAACAAACTGGGAGTGGCAACAATTTAGAGCTCACACCCCCGCTTGTCCACGGTTTGTAGTCTAGAACAGGGCACGGAATAGAGAGAAAGGAGAGAGCTGGACGGGTGGCCAGACAGTCGGGGACGACACGTAGCTCGCCTATTAGCTGAGTGGCCCTGGGAGTGTGTCCCCAGATGCTCCCTCCAGTTCCTTCCAGCCCTCACTCGGAACAATCCCTAAGCAGGACAGTCCTCAGGGGCAGGTGCGAGACACGTTTTCAAGAAACTTTCTTACAAATCCAAGACTTTCGAGGAAAACACTTGTTTACAATGGAAAATTAATAAATGGGTGTTTCGGTTGAAGTGACAATGGACACATCCCACCCTCTCTCATTCTACGTGTCACCGAAACTGCTCTTCGGGTTTTCCTCTCTCTAACCACTGCCGACTTCTTCCAGCCAATCAAAGCCTGGGTGTTTCCTAAGCCAGAGTCTGGCCTTCCATCCAAAAGTCATCGAAGAGTGGTCAAAAGGCAGACTTCCAGATGTAAAAGAACGTACTCGCGGGGATGTAACGTAGAGCACGGTGACTCTCGCTCACGATACGGTATTGCATAATTGGAAGTTGCTAAGAGAGGAGATCTTAAAAGTCCTCATCACAAGAAAAAAAGTTGTAACTGCGTGGTGACGGATGTTAACTAGACTTAGTGTGGCGATCATTTCACGACGTATACAAAAATGCGGAGTCGGGTCGCGCACGTGAAATGAATATAACGTTCTACGTCAATTCTAGCTCAATTTTTAAAAAAGCTGTCCCGGTTGTTCGTTCGTTTCCCGTACGGCCTGAGAACGACTCCTGGGCTTGTCCCTCGCAGTGCCAGCTCTTTCCAGAAGCCCAGCTCATCACTGCCAGTTCTTTGCTTCATTTACTGTAAATGCCCCACTTCACAGCGTGCACCTCCTGGGTTTCGTCAGCTTCCCTCCGGAACCTGCCTGCCCCGCAAGCCTCCTGGTGCCTCACATTCGATCCTCCCTCCCTCCAAAGAGGGCCTCATCCTAATCCCCGGAACCTATATGTCAGGTTACAAGGCAAAGGGGAATGCAGGCTGCGGACGGAATTGAGCTTGCCACAGCTGAGCTCGAAATGGGGCGCTCAGCCCGCACTGCCCAGGTGCACTCGATGCAATCGCCAGGGCCCTTGGATGTGGAAACGACAGGAAGCGTCGGGTGATGAGACGCAGAAAAGACTCGAGGGCCATTGCTTTGAAGATGGAAGGGCCACGAGTCAGGGAACGTGAGCTGTTTCCAAAAGCTGCAAAAGGCAAACAGATTCTTCCCTAGAGCCTCCCCAAGGAACACAGCCCTGCGGACACCTTGACCTCCAGCGTTGCTGAAGCCATCACGCTGGTGGTCATTTGGTACAGCATCAATAGGAGGAGGCCACACGCTCTCCTTCCCCCAAATCCAAATCACTAGCCAAGACATGTAAGTGTCAGTCCCTAGTTCTCGGGTCGGTTTCTTTCTCTCTGCTCTTGCTCTCACTGCCTTCCGGGTAGATCTACACCTTCTGTCCTGCATTCCTGGACTATTACCAACCCTCCCCACCCCCCCCCCCACGAACACACAAAACCAAAACAACAAGCCACCACCTCCCAAGGTGATTCCTTTCCTCCAATCTTTTGTCCCTCAGTTTCATCTTGGCCACATGCTTCTGGCACCAACGGCTTCTTCCTGTCGCCTGCCTTAAAGGCCCAGGCACTGAGCAGCACCCGGCTGCCCAAAGCAGGAGTCGCAAGGGATGCCTCATCTCCTGTCTCGAAGCCATGCCCAAGTTTCTCCCAAAGTGCTCCTTCGGCCTGATTCCCACGCACTCACCTCCCATCCCAGGAACCGGGACTGTTTGCTGCTCTTAGCAACTGCCTTTGTTGTTCTGCCTAGCACAGATCACTTTTTCCTTTGGCAGATTGTTTTGTGTTTCGTGTTTATTTTCTTGTTGTTGTTTTCTGGTTTTTTTAAGATGACGGACGGCAGGACCTCGTAGAGGCCCGAAGAACCCTGGTCGCTGTTGTTTTTGGAGATTTCATATTAAACAAAGAAGGATTGTTTTAAAAGACAGCTATAAATAGCGTGACAGGTCTTAAATGTTTACAGTGAACAAAGTAAAGCTTTTAGGTGAAAACCACAAAGCAGCATAACTATCATCTGTGCAAAACAACCAAAATATTCATTTAAAGATCCTAATTCCTACTCCTGAAATCATTATTGCGCTATATGCTAATTCACTTGTATGTAAATTAAAATAAATTAAGCTCTGGGACTGATAAAGGCATGCACGATACAGGCGCGCATGCACACACACACACACACACACACACACACACACACACACATCTCACACAGAGATAACACTCATAGTCTAGATTTGAGGCCAATGACGGACAGGTGGCCTGAGCCAAATGACCACCTACTCCTCGAAATCCCCCATGCTAAACCTGGATGTCAAGAGGCTCGAGCCTTTTGGGGCAAAGGAAAATTAATCAACAGAAAGGGCTGCAGGAATGATCGAACCTTGGCATCAGGTGGTGGCTAAGGTGGTCTGGCTGAACCAGCTGCCTGGGCAGGTGGCCCCTCGCCCCCTCGGGGCTCCAGGTATCATCATCCTTTGGTAGCACTCCTCCCAGGAGGAGGACTTTCCTGGAGGGAGAAGGGCTTTCTTTTGTCCAAGGTGCGCGATCTGGGGGGAAGCAGACTGCATGAGAAAGTCCCCAGTGGAAGAGAACGGACAGCAGGACTTAGTTCAGACACAAGCTTTGGACCTGAGAAGGCAGATGGGGAACTCAGGACGGGTGCCCTAATGGATTACTGTCACAGGCCAGGCAACGGAAGGTCTTTTCTGCCTCCTCCTTTAAAGTGAGAGAGAGGCAAAAAACATTGTCCGGGCAAGTCAATGCAAAGAAAACGTTTAACCCCTTGCCTGTGCAGTCACAACCCTCGCCATCATCCTGCTCGCTAGCTCATGTAAGAATTTCACAACTATATTCCTTATCGTCTCCCCCAACTCCTGCTATGACACAGAGAAGGTAACCTACAGCCCGAAGGAACCCCCGGTACCCCGTGAAGATGACACGCCTTGCACGGCTTAATCCGTGGCCAACGTCAGTGAGGGGGCTTTCCGGTTCAAAATCCCCAGAGTGTGGAAGTTTCACCCATAGATGCCAGAAGTGACCAAGAATCAGGAGTCTCCAGACCGAGTGCATTCTATGCGTTCAGTCACCCACGAGGCACATCATCCGTGAGTTTTTAATCCCAAATGTCTCTTGACGGGGTTTCGACATCTTAATCGTAAGGTGACCCCATCTCTCGGCGCTTCCCTACAGGTTCTGGGTCTCCACGAACAATAATCATGTTTCCAATTATGAAACAGAGCGTGTATTGCAGCCCCCACTGATTTTACTTTCGGTCTCACTTTGTACGCCTCTGAAGGCCATCGCTCTGAGGGAAATTCATGAGTCACCAGACCAAGGAATAAACTCGGAGAGCAACCCTGGGTGGCCCGTGGTCAACTGTTACTACCAGGTGGCTCTCAGCCACTGCCCGGACGATTCCCAAGGCACTTCCTCCGATTTTTTCCTAAATAGCCTCTGGGGTGGGGAAACTAAGCCTGATGTTCCATTTACCAACACAGAACTGAGCCGACACACACATCACCCAAACTGTACAAATGTGACACCAAATCACATAAAAACGGTTTGAGGGGGGAAAAAACCCTTGAAAGTGTTTTTTCACAAACAGCATCCCCCATATCCTATGAATAAATTTTCTTTAAAGCATCCTACATTTCAGAACAACGACCAAGTCCATTTCCTATCCCCTCTTCACAGGGGTAATGAAGATTTAGTGGACTTCTTGCCATTTGGGTTTTTGCTATGACATCATCCCTGTTCTAGAACCACAGGTGGAATTTTTTTTTTAAGAACTGTGGACGGGGCGCCTGGGTGGCTCAGTCGATTGGGCATCCGACTTCGGCTCAGCTCACGATCTCACAGTTTGGTGAGTTCGAGCCCCGCGTCTGGGTCTGTGCTGACGGCTCAGAGCCTGGAGCCTGCTTCCGATTCTGTGTCTCCCTCTCTCTCTGCCCCTCCTCCACTGGTGCTCTGTCTCTCAAAAATAAATAATATGTAAAAAAAAATTTTTTTTTAAACTGTGGAATGATGTTTTTATCTTGGATCAGAAGGCACATGGGACTTACAGAGGACTCAAAACTTTGGAACTGGGCAACTTTGGAAATTAACCTGTTTGTGAGGCAGAAACAATGGAAACTGGGTGCTATATTCTAGATGAATCCACCACAAATGCACTATTTTCAATAACAGAATACAGGCACCCAATGTTTGCGCATTCGGCCATGGTTTAGGATTTAGCTTTGAGTTATAAAAACTACAGCTTTGAGTTCTAAACACCCGACCCAAATGCTACTTTACTGATTAGCAGCACCCTGGCCGATTGGAGACACGGGCAAGTCGGTAAATGCACAATAAAACCGGGCCATGAAGCTATGGAAAGGGGAGGGTGAGATCCAATTGAATGTAACGGCATTCTGAAAGACTGGAAATTGATATGACAACAGAGGCAGTCAAAATGCAAAGTGGCTCTTAAAGCAACAGTACAAATAACACACGAGCGGAAACAGGTGGAGAAAAAAAGAAAGTGATCCTGTAACATTCTATAGGTAATGTTTCTGAAATATCACTGTGGTTAACCTCCGACTGTCAGCACCCCAAATTGGTTCACTTTATCGGTGACAGACTTAAGAATTTCTGCCAGCCGAATTTTAAGGGACCAGAGGGACTGACTGAGGAAACAAAAACAAAAACAAAAACATGACAGGCAGATGAGCACGGAGGCACCAGCCTCAAGTTTTAAAGTAACTCATTAAGACGATAGATTTTCTTAATAACTTGCCACTTCGTGTTTGTTTATTCTGAGGAGCGCTGAAGTTAAAATGTTCTACCTGCCACGGAAAGTGAGAAGCAAGGAAGACTTTTAATGTCACCAAACACCCACCTGGTGGAATTCATGCAGACTGAATGAAACCGTTCACAAAACCTGTCCATAGTGTGCTCGATTTTTAGTAATTGGATCTCCAGGATATTCTTTAAAATAATCACATACTCTCTTGACCATGCAACCTGATTAATAATGAATGAACATTCCTGAAAAGAATCCTTTGGAAGCACAGCAGATGTCTTTGGGGATATGAAGGCTTTAATGATAAAAATTAAGGGGAAGCGGGAGCTAGGTCACACTGTCTGGTTATTTTAATTGAAACCTAGTCTTCCACATTTACTTAACAGAATGCTTAAATACACCTTCTGGAGTTCATTTATACAAGCAGACAAGAAAAAAGACACCAATGACAACGCAAAAAAAAGCAATCCCAATTTCTCAAGGACCGACCGCCCGACCCCGCTCTGCCTTAATAGTAAAGAAACCCCCTCAACCGTCTCAGAAATGCAACTTGCTCTCTTGAAAAAACTGATAGATAGGTTAAAAACAGGAAACAGCACATTTGTCCTTAATAGTTCTTTGAGCACCTCTCCAGATTCTTACAAATAGATCGCCTTGAATACCCACCAATGGACTGCACCCTAGTTCTTGGTGAAGACACATCGCCGTAGGCAGAGGAAGGGGACCCGCGAAATGACAGGCAGGCCACCGAGACCAGATGGCGGGTGGCAGGCAGTGCCGGAGCAGTCCTGTGTGTCTGTGAGAGCGTCAACGGTGAAACACAACAGGAAAATCGACGCGACAATTCCAGGAAGCCCAGCTCCACCTCATCCACCCCGCCAGGGTTGCTGAGTTGAAGAATCAAAACTCCCTCTTGCTTTCCAGCTGCCTTTTGCACAGACCCTGCCGAGGCTGCCCTATGTCCTCGCCCACTCCACGTTCAACTCAAGCCAAATGAAAAGGCAGCTCGGGGCGGATTAACACCCACTGCCTCGTCCCCAAAACGACGACGATTTGGCACTGCGATCTGTACCCTCATGGCTCACGGGGCCCAGCAGCGGGTCAGTGTCCCGCAGCCGAGTGCCGGGTGCCAGCTTTTCCATGCTGCCAATAGGAGCGTCCCGTCCGGCTCCCGGGGTCAGCAACGGGCTCTTGCCTCCCTTGCATTTCGGTCCTTTTGGCGGCTTCCTGAGCACATGATCACACTATGCTCTGGACGCTGTTGTTTTTTTAAATAATACACTTATTTGTATCTATCTTCTGAGTTAAAATATAATATCTGGAAGAAGTTTTGATTTTTTAATTTTTTTTAATTTATTTTTGAGAGAGAGAGACAGGCAGACAGAATACGAGCGGGGGAGAGGCCGACAGAGAGGGAGACACAGAATCCGAAGAAGGCTCCAGGCTCTGAGCTGTCAGCACAGAGCCCCACACGGGGCTCAAACTCGTGAACCGCGAGATCATGACCTGAGCCGAAGTCAGACGCTTCACTGACTGAGCCACCCAGGTGCCCCCGGAAGAAATTTTTTAAAACATCACATCCAGGGGCGCCTGGGTGGCTCAGTCGGTTGAGCGTCCGACTTTGGCTCGGGTCATGATCTCGCGGTTTGTGAGTTCGAGCCCCATGTGGGGCTCTGTGCTGACAGCTCGGAGCCTGGAGCCTGCCCCGGATTCCTCTCTCTCTGCCCCTCCCCCACTTGCACTCTGTGTCTCTCTCTCAAAAATAAATAATAAAAAAATTTTAAAAATAAAAAAATAAAAAAATAAAACATCACATCCAGAAGAACAATCTCTCGTACAGACTCCATAAAGCAGTCATTTTTTTTCTTCCCCAAATAGAGAGCTAAACTGCAATCTCTCATCCTGATAAACAACTGAAAATATAGGTGTATGAAATATACACACATAAGCAAGCAACACATATACACACACACACACACATATATATATATATATATATATCATGCCTGCATACAACATGTCGTATGCACACGTGTTTATACATACATATGATGCATACACACATACACACAGCAAATCTGTGATAGGTGTCCCAAATTTCAGTCGCCAGAACGGCAAAGAAAGAGTGAATTGAGAATGGAAAGTAATCTTTTAAAAATTGATTGTCTAAAGGAAGAGGAAGTAGTCTTCCCAAAAGCAAAAAAAAAAAAAAAAAAAAAAAAAAAAAAGAAAAGAAAAAGAAATTGTCTTGCCCTGCAATTCTTTCAAGGATGTTGCTTATCACCATGCAAGACAAGAACAGGCAACTCAAGTAAATCATCAGGAAAGTGTAAAAAAACACACACACACAAAAAAAACCCCACACACTGATTGCAAACCTGCACGATTCACGTGCAAAATCAGACATCCGGCCTCCACCAAAGGTGTTTAAGAACCTTCTTGATAAAAGGGCAAGCAGGAGGCAAGGACTGTTGCCTGGCTGGCGTGTCGTGACGCCTACTTTCGTGCCATTGCAACACCTCACGGTAAACCAAAGCGTGCTTCACATGTTTGGACATAAAAATGCAAACATACACTTTCTTGGCTTATGTCTGTACAAATCACAATTTCATCCGTCTGTTAACAATAAACAAAGGGATTACTCAATTTCACAAAGAGGTGACTTCCCAAGGAAGACCTCGCTGTCCACAGGAGAGACACGCATCCATCATCAAACAGAATTCGAAAGAAGTTCTCGGCATGAGATGTGAAAGCGTTGCGTTTGTTAAAACAACCTTAAACCTGCCAAAATTTCTACGAGACATGCCTAACTTGTCCGTATTTTGGCGCTGCGGTGGCAAATGAGCCTGAACGTCTAGAGTTGGAACATCAGGAAACAAACATGGACTTCACCCCTCAAAACCGGAAGAAAAGGATCAACAACCGCAACCTTGATCATCTTCTACGGAGCATCATCTGACAACCTCTACAGGCGACTTCCCACCGCCGGAGGGTCTCAGACATTTCATGTCTTTTACAGTTTACGCGAAGAAAGCAAACATCCAGTGTTAAAGGCAAATGGCACCTATTTCGCATTCAGTTGAAAGTGACGGACGTTTTCCCTGTCTGTGCTGTACCGAGCGCCAGGCAAGAATCTGGTGCTGAGGGCAGCGGCAGCGGACACGAAAGAGAGGGGAGGGAGAGAACACCTGTCACACCTAGTCTCCTGACACCTCCAGTGTGGTGGTGGCAGAAATGGAAGCTCCCGTGGACGCTTCTTCCCAGTGTTTCTAGTTCGACAGGCATTTCTACACCCATGCATGGAACTATTCTCTGTCTCTATAAAACCCTACGTACGTCTACAGTGGAACTGATTTTTGTACACACCCACACACCTAAGCGCCTTTGCAAAATTACGTGGGACTTGACAGAACTCACCCTTCACAAATCCCTCGGTGACAACATCCCTCCTGGATCAGAGAGACACGCCTTCCTCTGTGCAAAAACGGAAACCTTACACGATTTATATATTACATTTTTTTTTAAAGCCTGCCCGTATCTGAAAAGGGTTACCTGGAAATCAGCAAAATGACATCAGAGGTCTGGTCTGTGAAGGACGGACCAGTTGAGCTGGATTATTGCAGCAAGTAGATTCCATCTGGAAAAACGCTTGCCCCTTGGGAAAACCTTCTCTTACTTCATTCCTACAATGCTCCTCTAGAAGGCAGAGAAAGTGCACTCTCCCCCCTTCCCACTTATTATCCACCGGGAGAAAAATGCATCAGTAAATAGTTCCTGATGATGGCCAGTATGGCATTTCACCATTGTTCTCTGAACATCGAAAAGCTTACGTTCAGTGGCACGCACAACTCCTCCAGTCCCATGACTCACTGAGGTAATGACAATGTCATATAGTAACTGATGCCTATTGTATGGACAGATTGGGAAATTCTCTCAAACGCGATAGCTCCTTTCCTCAAAGGAAATCACTTTGTCTCTCAACTTCAAAGTTAGCCACACACAAAGGCCTCATGTTCACAATGCCCCGAAGCTACTTTGCGATCTTGAAAACTAAAGAAAAGTAACCTTGATTCACAACTCCTGGTTAACTATTATGAAGAACATGCTTTCAATGTTTCCCGTGATCACTGAGGCCCTACCGTCAGGGGATGAAGTCTTTTGTTTTTTGGTTTTTTTTTTTAAGGCAACAGAAACAGGAGTGACTCTTTTGTTCGGAGTTGTTATTGTAAAGCACCACACGAGAGAAGGGGGACGATGGAAGAATGGCAATGAAAAGAACAACAGTGCTGACGAAAACAGGATATTAAGAACAGCATCTGAACCGGGCGTCCTCACAGAACAAAGGCAGGTGGCTTCTTGGGACAAATCTGAGCAAAAATACTTTGAAAAGATTTAAATGCTAATGGATGAATGAGTTTTCCAGGCAGCAAGAAATCTTTACGTCTGGGGCGGTAAAAGTGGGTTGTCATTTAAATACACACACACACACACACACACACACACACAGTATCATGAAATTAAAACTTTCAAATCAGATTAAATCACTCACTTTTTAAACCCATGATCCACTCCTTGAAACTTCTAGATCTGTTTCTGCCCCATCTAAAGTAAGATACTTTTTATTAGATAACTGAAGGAACTTAGGGTACATTCGTAAGGAAACGGAATTTGTTACAAAAATGGCTCTCTCCATTCGGAGCATACTCTAACTTACACTTTTTTTCTTCTAATTTACATACTTTAAATATAACCTTTAAGGAGAGTTTTCAAGAACTCCTAGGGAAGCCATGGAATGGATTCTTCGCTGAGAAACAATCACCGCGACCGAACAGCTAACGTGAAGGTCACAGATGGGTTTGGTCAAATCATGCTCTTTTTTTTTTAATGTTTATTTATTTATTTTGAGGAGGGAGGAGGGGTAGAGAGAGATAGAGAGAGAGAATCCCAAGCAGGCTCCACGCTCGGTGCAGAGCACGACACAGGGCTCGATCTCACAACCACAAGATCATGACCTGAGCTGAAACCAAGAGTCGGACGCTTAACCGACTGAGCCACCCAGGCGCCCCCAAATCATACTCTTCTTACCTTCTACTTTTTTTCCGATTCAAATTCCGCTCAAGCTGCTAATGGGACAACACATTTAGTGAGAGCATCAGAGTTCATATAAGTCTACTGGACTTACCACATAATGAGAATTATAATGATCATTATTGCAGTCTCTGAGCTGGAGGGTTCAGAAAAGTAAAAATATATCCTGTCTTGCAATGCTTCCAAAATGGCCGTCCGTTTCCTCTTCTCTCTGTTCCGCTGCTATTCCACGTCTTTCGCCTTTCCCCATCCCCTCCTTCTATTGCCAGCGGAAGGAAAAGCAAATAGACTTTCCTCTTTTAGACAACGCATTTCATCTGGCTCTCCCTTTGATGTGCTGGCAGAAAAGCTGGGGTTAAGCCTCGATTGAGCTCAGCTGGCCCAACTACGCTTGGTCTCGTTTTGGGGTGAGACTGTCAGTATGGTGTCGTGCAAAGAAACGTGTACCTTGAAACCAGATACACCTGAGTTCAAACCGTGGCTTCTGCCGTTTCCTATCTTGTAAGGTTTCCTTATCCGCAAAATGCGACAATGAGAACAATCTCGAAGGGTCTTTTGAGGATTAAGTGAGGCAAAGTTGCGAAAGCGCTAGCAAAATTGTAGCTCCCACACCCCTCTTCCTCTCGTGTCCCCGGTCACCACTTCCCACCCTTCTCTGAGTACATTCATGATCTGTATTTTTTATTGCAAACTGTTCCAGATCACTTTTGGAAACAGGAAGGATCTCAATCCATGTCCTTGTTCAATAACATTCATGGGCCGTCTTGTATAAAGAAATAGTATATAACGAATAAACCGGCATTCCTGCTGTTAACATTAATTCTTTTTTAATAATTGTCTTCACGTAGGCAAGGTCCTCTGTTTCCCAGACATCAATATACCTCTATTCATTGCCACTGGGCCTCCGGCCGTGACCTCGAGCCTTCAGTTTTCCGCTCCTCACTGCAGAGCTCCCCGTCCCACATGAATCCTAGGCCAGAATTTTTGATGTCGCAGGAAATAAGAGACCCTGGCACGGGTGGCGCAGGTGAGACTATCAAGACCAGTGACGGCTTTCAGATTTTTCCTGCTCGGGAGCTAAGCTGTTAGCCTACCAGTTTCATGGATTTCGGCAGAAGACATGAGACCCGTGAGTCAGAGACAAAGGACGGTTTTAAGGCAGGGCACAGCAGGCATCGCGTGTCTCATAGTCACGCTGGTTCCCCTCGTCCCCCAAGTCCACGGAGCGCCCCAGGTGCTCACTGCATTCGTAGAGGGTTTGCATCACAGCTGAAAAACCCGAGCTCAGGAAACCCCAACCTCTCATTATGGGCTGCAAGCCAACCTCTCTGGCATTCGCCCTGTAGAGAACATTATCTTTACCATAACGGACAGCAGACCAACCTACTTTCTACCCCGGAGGGAGATACTCTGTCGAGATACTCTATGTCAATCTTCTAAGCTGTTGGCTATACGGATGAATATCCTCGAAAAGACCGTCTGGAACAAAAGCCATCCGTACCTCAGCTCGCCAGAGGTACAGAAACGTGAGAGGTCCCTGGAGAATTATTGTCCAACAGACACAGCTCCTGGCTCCTCCTGGAGATCTGGCCCAGGAAATCGGATCGATCGCCACCGGGCTTTCCAGCAGTGAGGGCAGAGGCACTTAACGTGACAGTGAATGACGCTTGAGTCATGGAAGACCAGGGGTCAAAGGAGCCCGCCAGAAAGTGCTCCACACTCCTCACCCCTACCATCCTTTAACATCAGCTGGGGTTCCAGGAAGAGAGCAGGTGGGCCCCACCCATAGTAAACAGAGCCCTTAACTACTTCCTTATTAGCCCCAAATCAGCCTGTATCTGGTCTTTGCTCTTAACCGAAACTCATTTTAAGAGGTGGGAAGAGTAAGCTCGTTTTGTTACTTCTTTGATATTAGAAATCCTACACGTGCGTTAAGTTGGCTTAAGCGTTTTTTTGTTTTTTTTTTTAATGTTAGAGCTACCTTTGGCGTAAAACCAGAGAGCAAGTCATTTCTCTGAATAGTCTTTCATTCAGCAGGTATTTTTGAGGTCCTGCTGTGAGTCAGGCACTGCCCTGGGCCCTGGGAATACACGGGTGAATATGTCCTGGGAGGGCTTACGTTTTAATGAAAGGGACATAAAATAAACCAGGAAATGGGTGAGAACCATACATAAAATGAAAGAAATAAAAAGGATATCATGATAGAAAATAGAGGGGTGGGTGAGGTCTACTGTAGCTACAAACACGTTTATACTCATATCTGTGCAGGCTTTCTTAATATTTTGCCTTGCCGCCCTGCCAATAAATGAGCAAACAACATCTTAATTTCAGTATAAAACTTTCCAGCGTTTGGGAGCAGAGTTTGGATTTAATTTCTCAAGTTGCTCAATGTTTACTGACAGATTTCCTTAACGGATGATTTCTGTTTCAAGGACGTGAAAATCCAACTTTTACCAAGAAAAAAGGAAGAGGTCACTGCACGAAAAGATAACGTGACCAATTATTGGAAAGCAGTGACCTCTTGATTTTTTCTAGCATTAGAACTTGCGAGAAAAGCCACGATCACACGGTGGACCCAAAAAACCCCAGGAACTACGGGACTTAGAACTCCCTGAAGGTCTGAGAATCTTGATGGCAGGATGTTAACACGAAGTCGAAAGTAACAACGGGCCAGGCAGTTAAGGGTCCAGGGAAGGGCGTGAAGGAAATTAACAGACATTTCAAGAGTCATTGGTTTTGCTGTTGCCTCTCTAGGAGAAGAAATTTCAGGAAGGACAGGAAAGAGGTGGGGAAAGAGTGCGGGGGTTAATGAACAGGTACAGCTGGGGCTCCATGCCCAGAAGATCAAAGAGGAGTGGAAACCGGGGGAGCCCATGGCCTGAGAGCTGTGTTGGCGTCTTGTGGGCAGTGATGTCAGTAACGAAAGGTATCTCAAGAGAAATAAATTCCCGGCCTGAAGGGAGACCAGCACGGCAGGAATCGTGAGACAGTAACGCGTGGCTCCTGCAGCGGTAGCAGAGGCCAAGGCCAAGGGCCCGGCTTGGGAAGCAGGGGTGGCAGGTGCCAGCCCTACACCACAGAGACACCAGTAAGCAGGTTTAGAAGAGGACGGAGCACCAGGCATAGCGGCGTTTATAAAGCAAGTCGTTCTCGGAGGGGGAGTTCTCCCCAGCCCAAAGATTTTTGGCCTAAAAACCAACATTAAAGGGTGTCCGGGTGGCTCAGTAGGTTAAGCGTCCGACTTCGGCTCAGGTCACGATCTCAGCGTTCGGGAGTTCGAGCCCCGCGTCGGTCTCTGTGCTGACAGCTCGGAGCCTGGAGCCTGCTTCGATTCCGTGTCTCCCCCTCTCTTTCTGCCCCTCCCCTGCTCATACTCTCTCTCTCTCTCTCTCTCTCTCTCTCTCTCTCAAGTAAATAAACATTAAAAAATTTAAAAAATTAAACTAAAACCAACATTAAAAATGTCTCATTGGAAGCTTGATAATTCTGAAAAAAAAAAAAAAAATACTTGTAATCATATGAAAACAAATCCCACAAAGGCCATGAGGCTTCTTCTAGTGTCTTCTTAAAAACACTCTCAAGGCAGGCTAACCTCTGAGAGATTTTCCTTGCATTGGTTTCCTGTCGTAACTTTGAGAGAAATTATAAATGCAACTTATGAAACAGGAAGTCAAGACGTTCCCTTGGAATTTATATCGAAAGGTATGATCTCAGGGACCCGACTCCAGGGGTTTTGTTGTTGTTTGCTTTGTGTCTTATTTGTTTGTCGTCTAGGATTCTTTGAGTCTTAAAGGAAAAAGAGCTTCATTTTCAGCCACTAAGCGAGCACTTCATCTTGCGCGTTTTATCCTCTCATTGAATCAGATTATATCAAGAGCTGGCTTTTTGGATATAAACAAAGGCGAAACTGGAAAGACTCAGTACTTGAGATACAATCTAGGGCTTAAAACTTCACTTACGAGAAACTACCTAGCTTTGAGAACAGTGAGCTTTCCGGGTGGCTAAGCTACCTCAAAGTGGAGATGTATTTATTCTGATAATAAATATGGACGTTGTTTGGCAGAAGTATCGCAGTTACGTGAGGAAGCATCGTGTTTTGGAAAAGAAAGACAAGAGCCCTTCTCAACGTCTGCTCGCTCATCTTTAAGGTAAAGATGGTTACGGCGCTCCTTTACCTTGTCCTGATTTAAATCAACAGACACTTGACCCAGGGCGCGGTTCCAAAGGGTCCTGCCAGTTGTCTAAGTCTATTCTTTCCATTACAAACTCCTCCAAATGACTCCCTTGTAAACGGATGCAAATATTCCGTTCCCCCGCTCTATTCATTCTCTCCCTCAGAGTGGGAAATGCCTTTCTCCGGGGGCGCTGGGCCGAGGGGGCAGGACGGTGGCAGGGTGACTTCCCAGAAGGGAGCTTTGTTGTGCCCAAGCCACTGCCAGGCAACCTGCCTGAGCATCAACTGCCAAAACATCACGGTCCGAATAGGGGCGCTCCGGCCCCCCCTCCCCCCCTCCCCGGCCCGCCCCCGCCTAGCAGCGTCCAGAAAGCAATTCTTTGCATGGGTGCTTCTTCATCGTGATCCTGACTGGCAGCTCCGAGGATTAAACGCAGGTCCTTTATGCACATTAGCCCCCTGGAGTGTTGAACTCCAAAACCTCTATTTTCTCCCAGTTAGCCACTGTGGTACACAGCCTTTCTTCCACTCTGGGCTATCAAAAGAAAACAAAACAAAACACCAGACCCTACAACAATATGATGGACATGGTAATGACGGAGAGTCGGTAGGGTAGTGGGCAGATTCTGAGACTGGGAACCCATTTCCTTCTTTATCATTAAAACTTCGCATTCTCAGCAGCAGAAGCTTGCTCACAATGGCACCAACAATCGACTGGGGGAATGAAAACCCTGTGCTCTGTGCGCGCGTATATCTATCTCCATTAACACACGGCCCGCAAAACTGCTGAATGAAAATCGACACCGGAGCCTTCTTAATCAAGCAAAATTTCCTGCTTCGTGGCTGCATTAAGAAAAAAAAAGAGAGAGAGAGAGAGAGAGAGAGACCATCTGGCCTCTCTCTGCTACTTAGGGTTTTTGCTCCCCACTTCCTGGTTATCTTCAGCAACGCATTACATTTTCACTTATAAATTATTTTTACCACGATGCATTTCCTGCGGTGAACTAGAGGCCGAGTAGAAAGCATTGTTCTATTTCTAGGAAAATACTTCTCCGTTCCTAATGGCAGGTTGGAAAGGGGAAAAGAGCACTTGAAATAGGAAAATGGAGGACAAGTCGCAGCGAGAGCATTAACTACTCGTATTTCTTTCGACGTAAACACGTCTGCCACCAAGCTCACTCTGTCTCTTCCTCTCTCTCTCTCTCCCTCTGTATATAGAGAGAAAAAGAGAGAGTAATAATTTAAATCCCAAAACAGAAAGCCACCTCTGCCCTGCTCATTCAAGGTGTACTTCGTACTAATCAGTCTCCAAATAATAAGTCAGAAAGTGGAATTCATTTTTGCACGGGAACAAAGACCCTGATAAAAGTACAATCAACCTTCAATGAGCTGAAATTCCCCGAAAATGGGAGAGTTCTGGTTAATTTAATTTTCTGGTTAACTGAACCTCAAATAGAAAACCTTGTTTTGTTTTTTTTTTTTAAATCCTCGTTGAGAACGTTCCTAAAATGCTTGAGCCTGCTTTTCTTGCGTTAACTACAAATGGGATGGAATTTAAAAGTTCTTAGGTAGTTCCAAATTGTATTGTTTCTTGAGATCATCACCATAAAGTCTTCTTCCTTTTAATCATAAATAGAGGAGATTTAAGAGATGGAGCGGAACGTAGATTTGTACTCGTGACCGTGAATTTTTACATTAATCCACGATATTGCCTTCTTTCTTGTATTTCACCATCTCTTGGGAAAGTACAACGTAGAAAACTGGTTAACAGAGACGTTTGACTCTGTTGGCAAAATTCAGGTAGGCTGAAGTTTCTGTATGCTTACGTGTTAAAGGGACGAAAATTCCCTCTATACCTGTTCAATAGGTGTAAATAGTGAATACTTTTAATACAGTGCTTCCCATCAAGCTTATTAACACAAATTAAAGACCATGTCAATTCCTCTGACGTACGGATTTAAACGGACCAAGAAAGCGCCAGGATTTAGGTTTCATGGTAGAACGTTATGGCAGCTCAGAACTGGCCCCAAACGTCCTCCTTCCACAACATGGTCACAGCCAGCCCAGCCCTCTCTTGGGTTCCGTGTTGCAAGTTCCCACAGAATTCTATGCCGCGCCACCTGCGGCTATCAAACAATAACACCATATTGACTCAAAGCACTGCCCAACGGTCAGAGCCCTCGAGTCTTACATCAGGCTTCCGGGAACCAGGTCAGCTAGGATCATTTACGATTCCAGATACCTCACCATGTACGCGTGAAGAGAAGACTGGGGCTTTTGCTCTCTAGGTAGAATCTCTCTAAGTAGAATGTCTTTGTCTCTGTCTCTCTCTCACATACACACGCACCTCTTTTTCTGGGAGTGGGGGGGGGGAGTAAGGGGTGTTACGATGCACTCATCCTCAAAGAAGCACTGGGCAAATCTAACGTAGATTGAGACCTTATTATCCGCCAGGAACTGTTAGCCACTGGGCGCACAGTAGGATTTTCATAAAGATTTCTCCAAAGGACTGAATGGAAGTGAAGGGATCAGCCATGGCTCACTTATGGACCTATACAAGATCGCCTTATAGGTAGGCTAACGATACCAAATGATTCTGAACAATGACTATTTTCAAAATGAGGCAGTGGTCACACCCTAAAAATAGGACTTTACTGTAAGGCACAAAGACAGCCATTTATGTATTAATGTTATCAACCACTATGTCTTGGGCACAGATGTGGTGAGTATATATGGAGGATGTATGTATCGAGATCTCAAAACCTACAATGCAGCATAGAGCTTGCCCGCGATCAGAACCAGGGCCTTCCTTCTGGCTCGCTATTGTCCTCCTGTCCGTACTGTCGGCTCTTCTCTCAGTCCGTTTTGCAGGTCCTGCCCCGAAGAAGGATACTGACACCCAAAGCACAGACACTTTTCTTCCCCTAAGGAGCCCTCGGGGAATACAAGAGATCGAAAGCCTTGGAGAGTTCTGCAGACTTCGTAAAGTGGGACACTCAGAAGCAGCGTAAGGGGCCTGAGGCTGCTTTGCCTCTGCCATCTGTCAGACGGTGATTTCCAGGTTGAGTGGGTGCCTAGGACATCCTTGGTCAAAGGTCTGGACGAGTAGCTCCATCCCATGTAGAACCACTCCAACACCCTTCCGGCTCATTTGCGGAAGCATCGGGAAGTGCTGGACATTGTTACCTGCTAGCTCTGCGAAGCCCTCCCGTTCAATACTTTAACAGCTTCTTTAGAAAAGAGCAAGCAGGTCTCACGTTGCACGACTCACTTAACTATTATATCCTGGGAGACAGTGTGCTTATACTGATTCCTCCCTGCACTAAACAAAGAGTATCTATAAAGGGAATTGTTAACTTAATGGAAATAATACTTACTTGGTGGGGGGGAGGGGTTGGGGACTTCTAGGCAAGAATAAAGCATGTGTTAATACACCTAACACGCAAGTGTTTGACGTGTAATGCCAACTCACGTAAGGCTTCCTTTGAACCTCCCTTTTCTTGACCATTCTTCCATATGTCCACAGCTGACATGTTTTTAAGTACCTACCATTTGTCAGGCACTTTCTATCAATTACAGACCCAAAAGGGTAGGTACCATTTTCTCCACTCTCTACATGGGGAAACTGAGGCTCCGAGTTAGGGCACCTTGCCCAGGGCCACAGAGCGGGAACATGGCAGAGTCCAGCTGAGAACGTGCTGCTCCATCACAAGGAACTGGAAATTTCCGATGTACGAATGCAAAGAAAATGTGGATGCTGTAGCTTCCAGTAAGTGCTTCAACTACTTCGAGACTTTAATTTAAAAAAGAAAACAAAACTGGAGCCCCAGTTGTAGGGTGGCTCAGTAGGTTAAGCATCCGACTCTTGATTTCGGCTTAGGTCATGATCTCACGGTTGGTGGGTTCGAGCCCCACGTTGGGCTCCGTGCTGTCAGCATGGAGCCTGCTTGGGATTCTCTCTCTCTCTTTCTCTCTCCCCCTCCCCAACTCATTCTCTCTCAAAATAAATAAACTTAAAAAAACAACAACTAATAGTTAAGCATTGGTCCTGTGCCTTTACCAGGAGCCATTCAGGAATTTCACAAGCTAAGCACTCGCCAGTCTCCCTTGGAAGGACTGACATTTGGATCATATTGGCAAGTGGGTGCTTTAAACACGAGAGAAAATTAGGAGAAAAACCTAAGACTGGATTACGTCCACGAGTTCACTCACCAATATCTCCCCAAGTACTCTTTTTTGTCTTTTTTTTAAAAAGTATAACAAGCTCGTCAACCATCCTTTTCACTCAGTGAACAACGGCTTGTGACCTCCCAGGTAGCAAATTCACAGGAGAAACATATCAGTTATAATTAATGTTTACTAGGATAAATGTAAATATTTAAAAACACACAACAGTTCCAAGCACATGTGATTTCCATTTTATTTTATGAAACACTAAAAATCCACTTGTCCACCCCATTAATTATAAGCTGCTCCCAGCCCTGACCTGTATATAATTCCCTCTGACGTAAATTGGAACAAGGTGCCCAGAGTGGAAACAGCCTACACCCTAACTGGGCTACAAAATGTCAAGTTCCCAAACCTCTCAAAAGTGTAACCTGACATTTTTCTAAGATTAGAGGCAGTTTGTGAATTTAAAAAGAGGGCTTAAAGACTCACCACAGTTAAATCCTACAGTAACTCCTGAAATATCCAAAGTAAACAGGACTAAGGGGGCTCTGGGGACACCAAAACCCTACTAGGAGAGAAGAAACACTCTTTAGTAGGTGGTATTGCTTTGCAGAAAATAATGTACGTGCGTTCAACCAGAATTAAGAAGAATGCGACAGTACACTTTGAGGCATGAAGCCCTCTAGAGATCTCAAGGAGCCATGAATGGACCATGCGAAAAATTTCTCCTTTTGCTACACATGAATGATTGAGTTTATAGTGCCTATTAATCTTAAATGTTGAAGGCAAAAAAAAAAAAAGAGAGACTGGTTAACTTTTCTAATAGTATTTTTCTTGACACAATTATAGTATGTGTTCATTTATAACATTCCCCAAAAGCAAAATGCCTAGAAAAGAATCTGACCACCAAGAAGCAGCATTCGGTCCATCAATCTTTCGAGTCATTTTTCTATCGTCTTATCCACAAAAATGGGAGCATACTTCACAGGCTGTTTTGCAAGTTGTTATTTTAAAATAGAACATACTGGGTGATTTTTCATGTTCAAAGACTCTTGTGATTTCTCAGGATTAATCTTAAGTGCCTTTTAGTACAACTTAAGTATTACTGCCAGTTGCCAAATCAAATAGACCGTACAAGTTGGAGATTTAATAAATATTAAAATGTGAGCAATTTCTTTTTTCCCTTTACCAGCATGCGTTGCCAGTGAGGGCAATACTGCCTTCAAGGGTGAGAAAATTAGTTCTTGGTGGCAAATAGTCTCACTCTTTTTATGTACAAAGCACAGAAACACATAAATAGGTATACAATATAGCTGCGTAAGGAAAATTTTATGGGGGGGGGGGAGCAATTAGGAAAAAATGTTTGAAAAGGCTCCTTGGAGGATCAATGACGGAAACAGGTTGCCAAACACAGTGCTATGCCATCAGACGTACCGCAAACAGTAGCCTTTACGTCACTGGGATCCAAGAGATGAATTTTTCCATTTTAAATGTCTCATCCTTGAATGAATTCCAGCCCATTTCGGAGCTGGAGAAACCCAGCTTCCCAGCGGCAGATCTACGGCGAGTTTTTTGTGACGTGCCCATGGTCGGCACCTGTTCCCTCTCCCATGTTCTTACTAAAGACTCAACGGGGTCTGGGTGAGGAGGCACACGTTGGGTGAGAAGATGCTCTGAAGACAGATGAAGAAACCATCTCCGAACAGACTCGTACCGTGGGAGTCTCTTAGTAGCTCTTGCTCTGTGCTGCCCTCTAGTGCTGTCTGGGCCTCCGGGATACCTCTTCCCGACAACCCTAATCCCCAGAACCCATGTCGGCCCTAATCCCCAGAACCCATGGATGTGAGGTATCACTCCCCCGACCATGTTGTTAAATAACAGCGCAGTTGACGTCAGGGGAAGGGAGATGATCCAGATGGGCACATGGGCCCTTACGATAGAAAGCGTTTTCCACCTGGTGGCAGAGGAGGAATTTAGAGAGATCATGTGTGTGCAAGAGACTCCACGTGCTGTTGTACTTTGCGGATGGAGAGGGCCACATGAGAAGACGAAGACAGAGGAGACTCGGCCGACAGCTACCAAGGACACAGGGAGTTCAGTCCCCAAAACCGCAAGAAAATGAACCCGCCAACAACAGGTGTGAGCCTGGCAGCATCTTCTTCCCCACAGGGCCTTCAGATCAGAGCCCACCCTGGCCAACACGTTGACTTCAGCCTCAGGAGACCCCGAGCAGAGAAGACAGTGGGCTACACGGACCTGTGACGTACAGAAGCACGAGCTAATAAATGGACGTGGTTTTCACCTGTAAGTCTGTGGCGACTTGTTACGCAGCAACGTTGACGAATACACCTTCCTTTTTCTACTTTACGATCGTACCAATTATACCAGTGGAGGACATCCTGGCGATGTCTGTCTCCCAGGTCACAGACCCTGGATCAGTGGGAATCAATTCAAATACAGTTGCCAATCTCAGGCCTCTCGCTGGCCTGTGTGACCCTTTGAGAATCTACAGTCAATCCTGCCAGTCAAGTCCCAGCTCTTGACCCCTGCTCGGAGCAATGGTCCCTCGGGGGGATTTTCATCACCTTCCACTTAATGACCAAGTTCCCAGTGCCCCCCGCCACCCGGTTTTCTTGGTGCTGGGCGACCTCGCCGGCTCAGGCATCCATCGGATGTATTTCACTCAGATTGTCTTTTACTCTTTATAACGGGCTGACCAAAGAATCATGTGAGAAGATAAGTGGAAATCTGAATGCTCTGCCGGGCCTTAGTTTTCCTAACTCTGCTGCAGGGAAAATTGAAGCAGTGATTGCTAAATCATATGCTAAGGTGCAAAGAGAAGGAAGGGGATTAGGGATCAGATGTGGCTGAACAGGAAGCCTACCCAGTATTTTATCACTTCTGGTACCTGCTGCCCCATTTTATATCTTTCTGGGCCTCATTTCCCTCATTCAGAAAAGAGTGGTGGAAACATTTACCTCACAGAGCTGCAAGTAAGAATAAAAATGGTAAAGTCCCATATAACAGAAATTAAACTACATAGACACTTTAAATATCACCGTGAGGGGCGCCTGGGTGGCTCAGTCGGTTAAGTGGCCGACTTTGGCTCAGGTCATGATCTCGCGGTCCGTGAGTTCGAGCCCCGTATCGGGCTCTGTGCTGACACCTCAGAGCCTGGAACTTGTCTCGGATTCTGTGTCTCCCCCTCTCTCTGCCCCTCCCCCACTCATGCTCTGTCTTTCTCGCTCTAACAAATTAAAAAAGATATCTATCACCGTGAGAAGAAATCAGGTAATAGTTTGTATAAAACGCTTTCAACCTTCCAGGAGGCAGCTCTGTAAATAATCTCTTTATGTCTTCTGTTATCACCAGAAAAAAGCCACAGTTAACCTTCTTTAGGGCAGACTTTAGCCGTGACAAATTGAGTACCGTATGACATGGAGACAATCAAACGGCATTGGGATGCTGTATTCATTACTCTGGCCAAGAATAAGGAAAGAGTTTTAGGATTAGGAAGAAAGTTCTGCAGTTGCCATATTTGCAAGGATATTTCTATTGGTTTTGCTGTAAAGTGGAATAAACCATAAGCCCCCTGAGGATGCAGCCCATGTATAATTCACCATGGATACCACGGTGGGCACTTGACTTATTCAGGCACCAAAAAATCAGTTCGAGAGTAAAGTTTATGCTACAAACTGTGGTGAGCTCAACATTCGATTTTTTCCCCCTTGAATTCTCTTCTTTATGATCCGGGTAAATATAGATCCCATTTTTCTTCAAATTAATAGATCTAAATACTTCCATTACAGAATTGAAGGGGATGTTCAATCGAAAGGGCTGGGAGCAGTGGGTCAGACCTCCCCCAAATCTCCATGTTCCTCAACTTTTGACTTGTGCTCAAATCAGAAAATAAGGCCCCCAAAGTGTAGCATAAAATGGCCCACATATTCCGAAGGTTTTCTTCCTTTTGCATTTCCGGCTCATTTCCCAGGAAGTATTTCCAGGCTCCTGGTGGCCACCCAGGATCCTGTGAGAAGCATCTAACACCACTCACTCCCGGGCTGGAACGTTGGGGACATTTATTTCCAGATGTAAGAGACCCACTTTCTGAAAAGTTTTTCTTTCCGGAAATTAGTTGTCATTAGAATAACATCGGATGCACTCATCAGTCAAATTAAAGATCATCTTTCTGGATGTGTGTCAAATGCAGATAAAGTATAAAGAAGCATTGTTGATAGTTTTGTAAAAATGTGGACTTAATGAGTAACTTTGCTGTTAAAATTCAGCAGCCGGGGGCAATGAAGAATTCCCAGGGCTTTAAATCCACAGCCTTGGCAGACTTCTTAATGGCCTGTGTTCAAGATATCCCTAGATTCCCGGACTTAAAAATAAAAATCTCAAAACCACACAAGGTAGCATTATTACATGCTCAATCCCGTTAGCTGATTTTTTATTTCATAATTTGCTACAACGTGGACTGCTGCAATTGAGTCTCTCAATAGCTTGGCTTTTAAACATAATGTAGCATTATTTATTGCCTTACCTGGTACATTGGGGTAAGGACTTTAACACGCTTCCCAACAAACTGCTGACTGGCCAGGTACCTTTTTCAACCATTAGCCGGGAGCCAGAGTGCGCAAACTATAGCCCCCCGCCTGTTTTATATGGCCCCCAAGCTCTAAATGGTTTTTACATTTTTAAGTGGTTGGAGGAAAAAAACTCAAAAGAATCATATTTTGGGAGATGTGGAAATGACATGAAATTCAAATGTCCGTGTGCAATTGTTTATACCTACTGCTCATGGCGAAGTTGAGCGGTTTCGACAGGGACTGCATGGCCTGCGAAGCCCAAAATACGATCCAGTCTTTACAAACAAGTTTGCTGACCCTTGGCCTAGATGTATGTGGTATGAGAAGGGTGCAAACAGCTTAAACTTCGCCCCCTAAGAGTGCAGGGTGTCCGCAGATGCTGGAAGTCTCATGACCTAGCTCTGTACGCTGCCCCGTTACACTTATATGCACACACGCGCGAGCGCGCACGCACGCACACACACACACACACACACACACACACACACACACACACGCACACCTCTTTCTAATTATTGGAAAGAGGGAAGCAACACCAGAACCCACCTGTATTCTCTATGGTTGTGGGAGTTCTGCTGGGACAAAATCTACATGATAATCAGCAAGTGATTCCCAACCACTTGGACCACCAAGGATGCCTTCTTCTTTTTTTTTTTTTAAAGGCTGGGTGCTGGGCTTATTATTTTTAAAACCAGTGTCATTGAAATAAAATTGATACATCAAAAACTCAACCAGTTAAACTCAGTGGTTTCTAGTGGATTCAGAGTTGTGCAACCGCCGCCACTATTTAATTCCAGAACATTTTCATCACTGTCCCCCCACCGCCCCCCCGCAAAAAAGAAACCCTGTACCCGTTAGCAGTCACTCCCCATTCTCCCTTCCTCCCACTCCTGGCAACCACTAATCTACTTTCTGTTTCTATGAAATGTGTTTATTCTGGACTTTTCATATAAATAGATCATATAGTATGTGGCCCTTTAGGGCTGGCTTCTCTCACTTAGCACAGTGTTTTTGAAAACCTCTTCGCTTTCTAACTTCACAAATCTCCAGGTTTAGAAGTATCTGATGAAAATAATCATTTAAAAGCTAGGACTGTACAATTTCCTTCGAGTTTTCTAAAATGACAAAAAAAAAAAAAAAAAAACTAGCACGCAAACCACTCTTCCAGTCCGTAGAGATGCCTGGGAGTCTCAGCCATGCCATTCAGGGCACGACGTCACCACCATATGCTCATTCTGTCATTTACTCAACAAATATTTATAGAGCGCCTGATACCTGCCCAGTACTGTGCCAGACGGGCAGTGAGACAGGCCTGAGTTTCAGATCTAGTTCCTTACAACCTTACTTTTCACTAGGTGCTGGCTCGATCTGTCAACCCCTGAACATCTTATTCCCAACAACACATTGTACGTATTGTCCAGGATTTTAGTCTTTTATGTAAAAATGATGTAACTTCTTAAGATGTTCAAAATAGTATCAGTGGCCTTCAACTCTCCAGATATTGGAAGAAAGTTCCAGATGCCTCTTTCCCTTCTTCTCCTACTCAGCCACCCTGTTTTCTTCTCTTCCATGTTAGGACTCCTTCCTTTCATTACTATTTCGAGTTCTGTAACACACACCAACAAGACATCACGAAGATCCTTGGAGTATCAGACAAGCAAAAAGAACAAAACTCAAACCTTGTCCATTCATGATTTTTTTTTCCTTAGCACCTAGACGCCCGCCATCATCTGAGTACTCACTCACTAGCAAAGTCTCAGAAGTTCCGTTTCAGAAGTGGGCTAGACAAAGTCTGTAATCTAAGCAGCAAGAGGTTTAAAATAGTGGCTTTAAGATCGCTGGGTCTTAGAAGCCGAATCGTATCTCTCCCACGGACAGACCATTTCACTGTTGGACATTTGTACTTACTAGCATTGCTTGATCCTAAAGGACAGGGTCCAAATCAAACACATCTGGGCATATTTAACCTGGAAAAATGCCCCCAGAAGGCCCTGTTAGCTCTGTCTTTGAAGCACCGTCAAGAGAACAGAGTAACCGCACGTGTTCCGCGCTGTGTAGATGGGGCCAAACATGGGTAAAAGCAATAGGGAGACAGATACAGATTTCATCTGAGGACAAACTGTACCTGCGAACGACGTCCCGGATGGGACCGGGCCTGGGGAGAATCCCCTCCCCTGCTGTGCTAGCATTCCTGGGTGCCATCAGAAAAGGTGTGCTGGTGACATTATAGGAATCAAACGGGGACAAGGTATGAAGAAAGGAACCAAAGTCCTTTAACTCCCAGTGACATAAAGTCTGTGGCCAGGGTGGTGGGCAAGGAATCCAGTTGGGGAGACTTTTCGTTTAAAGCCACTGCGATGGTTCAACCCGACTGAACTGGTCTCTCAAAAGACTGGGGCATTTTTGAAAGTGACAAAGATGACGTTTCGATGTCAACGGTGACATAGCTTTTAAAGCATTCATGCAGCAACTTAGCAAACAGAACGGAAAGCATTAGTTAGCATTTAGAGGTAAGTGTTAGAAATTTTTAACCTCTATATATTATAACCTTTATAACATTTAATATGACATCCTTTTGTTAAAAAAATATATTTGGGGAGCACCTGGGTGGCTCAGTCGGTCGAGCGTCCGTCCGACTTCGGCTCAGGTCATGATCTCACGGTCCGTGAGTTTGAGCCCCACGTTGGGCTCTGTGCTGACAGCTCAGAGCCCGGAGCCCGCTTCGGATTCTGTGTCTCCCCCTCTCTCTGCCCTTCCCCTGCTCGTTCTCTCTCTCTCCCTCTCTCAAAATCAATAAACTTTAATAAAATAAAATAGCCCTTGTCCGGCAATAAGGAAACCAGAAGTATGTTATTTTGAGTACAGCACCCCTTTACACTGAGCACATCACACTGAGCAAACCAGTCATTTCCTACAAGAAGGGCAACGGTAGCCTCTGAAGAAATGTGTATTCTCACGTTAGAAGCAACACTCCTCTATATAATCCTGTAAACAAAGGAAGATCATTTTCTGGGCTCATATGGGTTTAATATTTCTTTCTCCAAAGCCTTTTCTCAACATAATCTACAAATCAATCCTTTCGGGCACCTTTTCAAGAGACTCCAGCATTTTCAAGTAGTTTTGAGTATTATTTGTCATACTATGAAACTAATACATTTGCAAATGTTATTCTATTATTTGGGGAGTCAATCTGTATTTCAGCCCATTTGTTTCTTGGCAAATGTTCTTATTAAAACTCATACACTCCCAAGAGCCTTTGCTGTATTTAAGTGTCACTTGAGTTTAGTCTGCTGGGATCACAAGCGCATAGAAAAGAACAAAAACACTTCAGGACGCACCTTCATCTAGAAATAGCGATACCTCCAGGCAGTTTATAAATCTCTATTCCTGAGAAAGAAAGGCTTCATTCTGCATTGGCTCCGCGATCGTGGGGGATTTGTATTACAATACAACTCAGTGGCGTAATGTACAGGCAGGGCCATAATAGCTGTGCATTAATGATAACTATTCCCAAATTTTTGAGCACGCTGGAACACTCTGTATATTCTGTTACTAATCAAATGAGGGAAGGGTGACAAAAGTGGAATTTAAATTGTATAACTGATACAGTAATATTTAATTTCTACAGGAGGTTATAGTTTATTCTTTTCTCCAGTAATTTGTAATGTGTATATAAACATAAAATAACATTTTAATTCCAATATCAACAAGAATATACTACTTATAATATTTCAAACAATAATTATTTTTTAATTCCAATAGAAAAATACATTTATATTACCTATTACGATATAATAAATACAAAATATATTATTTTTACCCTGTAAATACAATGTAAGGTAAAAAATGTGGTATTTTACAGACTAAAATAGTTATTTTTACCATCTAAGTATAATTAAAATTTTAGAAACCGATTGTATTTTCTCTTGCCTGCTTTGGAGTTCTTTAAATGTCTTAAGACCTCAACCATTAGAGGGACGCCTGGGTGGCTCAGTAGATAAGTGACTCTTGATTTCGGGTCAGGTCAGTATCTCATGGTCCTGAGATGAAGACCTGAGTTGGGCTCCGTGCTGAGTGTGGACGCTGTTTATGATTTCTTTCTCTCTCTCTCTCTCTCTCTCTCTCTCTCTCTCTCTTTCTCTCTGTCTCTCAGGCTCTCTCCCTCTGTCCCTCTCCCTCACTTGCTCTCTATCAACCAATCAATCAATCCTCGACCATTATTCAGTGAAACAAGTTAAATCAGAAAAATATCCAAGATTGTGCCAATTCCTCTATAAAACTTTCTATGTACATACAGATATGCCTCATTTTATAAAGATATTTTATTCCTTATTCAATTTTAGATCTGGTCAAATAAGCATGATATCTAACATAAGGGATAAACTATCAATGTGAAGTAACATAAAACCGTGCTTTCATGAAGTTTTGTTGTTAATGGTGTGTGTTCAATTCGTACAAGCTCTTTAAGAAACAACAGCTGGTATCTTTCTCCATTAGCCACTAATCTTCACCCATAATGTACAGAAGCAAATGGAAAGACACTGGTGCTTATGGGAAGTGACCAGGCAGGCATGTACCCAAACCTACCTCATGGTAACGAGAGGCCCATCAAGTGCCCACAGCCCAGTGCGATAACCTGCAAGCTGACATTCTCCTTCTCATTTACCTAGACCAGTGATTCTCAAAGGGGGTGGTGGGGTATTTTGCTCCCAGGGGACATCTGACATGTCTGGAGACATTTTTGCTTGTCAGATCTTGGGCGGGTGCCGGGGTTGCTGCTGGCGTCTAGTGGGTAGAGGCCAGGGATGCCACTCAACACCCTACGACGCACAGAAGAGCCCCACAAAGAACCATCTAGCCGCAAATGTCAATAGCGCTGAGGCTGAGAAAACCCTGACCTGGAAGAATCTAGATCGGATGGCAGGGAACATTTAGGATGCAAGTCCCAACAGCCTGTGAAGATGTGTTTGCATACACATACCCCTCTGTACATAGATTGACAACGAGGCTAGATCGCGCCCCTAAATGTGTCTACACCCCAAAGTGAATAGGCGTCAAGTGTGGCTCTGCTATGTCTTGAGGAAGTATCCATTCTCTGTGTTTCTCAAAGCATAAATTGGAGGCCATTCTAATGTTGAAAGATCTATTTTATACAACACTGCTCCTTTATTGCTTATCAATATGTTAGCCAGGGCTCAAATGAAGACCCAGCAATCACAGGGAATTTTGACAATTCAGCCATGAACCACGATTGGCCCATTTGGGTGTGAGAATCTTACCTGGGAGGTACTGAATACATCTACATTATTAGATGTACATCTAATACATTAGATGATGAAATATTCACCTTTTAAAAACCAATACAAACGAGATACCACTGCACACCTACCAGAATGGCCAAAGTAAAAATACGAGCAACACCAATGCTGGGGGGAGGGGGGGGAAGGGGCGGGGGGCGGGAATCACTGATGCATCGCCAGTGGGAACGTAAAATGGGTCCACCACTCTGGAAAACCGTTCGGCGGTGTCTTACAAAATTGAACATGCACTCACCACATGGCCCAGAAATCATACTCCTGGACATTTGTCCTCAAGAAATGGAAATTTATGGTCGCACAAAATCCTATACACCGATGCTCCTAACAAATTTATTTGTAATGGCCCCAAATTGGAACCAACCCGATATCCTTCAACAGGTGCATGGTTAAACTGTGGTGCATCTTTACCGTGGAATACTACCCAGTAATGAAAAATACCAAACTACTGATCCACACCACGACTTGGGTGAATCTTCGGAGAATTATGCTGATTAAAAACAAAATACCAGAATCAAGAGGTTATGTACCGTTTGATTACATTCATGTAATATTCTTGAAGTGACACAATTATGGAGATGGAGAACAGATTACTGGTTGCCAGGGACCAAGGATGGGGGGGGGGCAGGGGTGGGTGAAGGGTACAGGGGACCTCCTTGTATATTGTTTTGCAACTTCCTAAGGATCTATAATTATTTCAAAATAGAAACATTCTTTAAAAACTCGATTTCTACACCAACAGAGCCCTGGGAGACAGGAGCATCCAAATGGCCACATTCACAGTTACAGGGTTGGTTGTGGTTAGTTGTTCTCAGCTCTCAGTAATGGCGACCCTACGCACATCCAAAATACATTCTTTTCCAATTCTACCTTGTGTAGTTACTGCTCTGCTTAGTATTTTATTTTTGCGTGAAGGACATAAATACATAAACACGCATATAAGTGTCATTTCAGGGGCTCCTGGGTGGCTCAGTCGGTGGAACGTTCGACTTCGGCTCAGGTCATAATCTCACGGTTTGTTGGTCCGAGCCCTGCGTCGGGCTCTGTGCTGACAGCTCAGAGCCTGGAGCCCGCTTCGGATTCTGTGTCTCCCTCTCTCACTACCCCTCCTCCACTCATGCTCTGTCTCTCTCTGTCTCAAAAATAAATAAACGCTAAAAAGAATTGTTTTTAATAAAATTAAATTAAGGGACCACTGTAAAGAACAAAACAGATGATGAAGAAATGCTTTCTTGGATTATGCCATACAACAAAGACTCTTTCCTTAACCAAACTTTAGTCAGACTCCCTCAGTCCTCCTCTTGACTAAGCCTCAACCCTGGCCTCATCCCTGCTGGGCCTGCACAACCCAGTGTTAGCCAGAATCCTGCTAAGTCAGTTTAGAGAGAAGCCCCCATTCTTGGTATCTGGACATCCTGACCTGCCTTCAGGAAGATTCTGTTAAGTTGGTTGAATAAGAATTCTCCCACCCTGATGTCTCCTCTTAGTAAGTTTCCATCATGCCATAAATTTCTAGCTGTAGGAGGGGAATCGGATCTCTCTCCACTGTTGCTATCACGATAGTCCTGAGTAAAGTCTTCCTAATGGTTTTAACATGTGTCAGAATAATTTGTCCTTTAACACATGAAATCATGAGATGTGGCATTGTTTTAGCATATCAGGAGACCTTGTCCTACAAAGGTATACTTCTTAGCAACAAGTTACAGTTTTCTCACACTTTACAGGGATTATTTTTACAAATACATGAAATCTACATGCATTTGTGCACACACACACACACACACACATACACATGCACAGATATCTGCCTGAAGGGATGCCTTTAGAGGTTTACATCCATGTAGTACATAACTCCACTGGGTACGTGTGTGTATATACATGCCTCTGTGAGGGCGGGTGGGTATTCATTCAGAAGCTAACAAGTGGAAATGTCCACAAAACCCAGACTTCCCTGAAACCTTAAGTTTGTTTCCAGAAAAAGAGAAGGTAACCTAACATCTCTTTAAAAAAAGTTTTTTAATGTTTCTTTTATTTTTAAGAGAGAGAGACAGAGCGGGAGCAGGGGAGGGGCAGAGAGAGAGGGAGACACAGAATCCAAAGCAGACTCCAGGCTCTGAGCTGTCAGCACAGAGCCCGACGCGGGGCTCGAACCCACGGACCGTGAGATCATGACCTGAGCTGAAGTCAGACGCTTAACTGACTGAGCCACCCAGGCACCCCGGTAACCTAACGTTTCTTATATGCCTGACATGTAACCAATACTCTAAGTGCTTTGTATTTCATTTTTCCTACATAGTTCTTCATTTAGTCGTTACATCAACCCTATGAAGTTGGTGATAATATTCCCATGTACAGGTTTGGAAAGCTTAAGGAATCCAGCCAAGGTCACGGAGCTAGCAAGCGGCACGCAAGGGTCCTCGCCCAAGGGTCTCTGAGACTATGCTTCCAAATCTATTGCCTGGAGTGATTCTCTTATCCAAATAGTAGTTTTATCACTGTCAAAATAATGCCAAACACCATTGTACACTAGACCTCGTGTTTTCAATTTTTTAAAAAAGATTGATGCCTTTGGGGTGCCTGGGTGGCTCAGTCGTTCAAGCGTCCGACTTCGCCTCAGGTCATGATCTCACGGTCCATGGGTTTGAGCCCCACGTCGGGCTCTGTGCTGACGGCTCAGAGCCTGGAGCCCGCTTCGGATTCTGTGTCTCCCTCTCTCTCTGTCCCTCCCCCACTCATGCTCTCTCTCTCTCACTCTCTCTCTCTCTCTCTCAAATATAAACGAAAAGAAACATTTTTTTTAAAAAAGGAGGGAGGGGCACCTGAGTGGCTCAGTCGGTTGAGCAACCAACTCTTGATTTGGGCTCAGGTCATGATCTCAAGATCAAGCCTGCTTGGGATTCTCTCTCCCTCTCTCTCTGCCCCTCCCCTGCTTGCTCTTGCTCTCTCTCAAGATAAATAAATAAACTTAAAAAAAAAAAAAGGAGGAGGTTAGCTCTGTGCACTGTTATGGAAAGATCTCCAGGATAAAGCAGTAGATAAAAGCGTGCAAACAGTGCATGTGAAAGGCCACTGCTTATGTAAGATGAGGGAACTCTAGTCACATCTGCCTACAACAACCGGAACACTTCCTCGGAGTCTGCCACCAATACCTAGAAATAGATATCACCATCAGGGATAAACAGCATCCTTCACAACTTTGGGCTGCGGAGGAGGGACGATGTTTATATACCAATTAGGGATTTCAGAAATCCTCTAAAGAAGTTTCTCTCCAAGATGCTAGTACTTAAATCGGCATAAGGATAAGACAGAAACTACAATGCTCCGAGCTGACAGTTTCAAACAGCGTTTGAAGCCCCCCCCCCCACCGGATCACAGTTAGGACTTGCGCCTGGGCCAATTACTTTCATACTGTTTCTTTAAATGATCCGCAGCTAATCAGCAGTTTACCTGGTTACATACAATTCGGCTGGTTTGGTAGTGCTTCAAGGGGACGCTCGCTTCTCGGGTCTTCTGCATTCAGACAGGATTTGCAGAAGAGCTAACAACAAAGGGACTTAATTGGAAAACGAGCAAACGGTCGCGTTTTGAAGAGGAACCAGGAATCCATATTCTTGGGGGCTTTTGCCTGATTACATTTGTTAATAAGGAATGCCAAAAACATGTGCACCAAAAACCGTCCAAGGTCTTTTGGTAGCAAATTATACTTGTAAATGTGATGTAAGTTGATCACTGCAAGAACTCACACACTCTTTGAAGATCTGAGTTCATAAAGGTACGAAGGAATTAAGTGGTTCATTCCCCTAGTGATATAAAGTATTAAATGGCAGGGAAAAAAATGTGTTTGAAATCAACGGAGGAAATAATTCATTTTGAAAATTATCCCATAAAAATGTTAAATAGGAAAAACATGTTGGGCCAGTTTCTACCAGATAAATAAAGCAGAAATACGCAATGGGCAAACTTACGGATGATGGGCTGGGAAATGTCCCATCGAGCTCTTTGTTTTCCGTAATTTTTTTGTTATTCAACTATGGCAGTCTTAGGCACGGTAATCTATTCCATCCCCAAACGACAAAGAAAGGAAGACTAATTCTGATCAGCAGAAAACTGGCTGGCCTTTGGAGCCTTGGAGAGGGCAATGGCTCCCGATCAAGGAGAAGTGAATGTCTTTGAAGACTGCATCTTAGATTGTTTTGTTAATACATAAAATCCTCCCTCTTTATCATGCAGAAGACTCATTTCAAAAGGAAAATGCAAGTCAATGAGGATTAGTTTGGCTTCTTGGAGGTCAGAACTAAATATACAAAACTAATAAAACGGCGACGCTGAAATAAACAAGAATGTGCAATTGCTCATCTGTGGGAATGATGTAACGAATACTGACATAATTTCCAAGCAGAAAAGCAAAACTAGGTCAAAGCGTGTTGGCCTAACATAATAAGCATTTTTGCTCCCAGAATTTTACCATGTAGGCTGTGTCCGCAGGCATTAATGTCTCCTGTTATCAATGTTCGGGGCTGTCACAAACAATTCATGTCTTATCACTCTTTGTTAGTTAAACCAAAACAATGTTAAAAAATATTCCGAAAGTGTCTCATGTTCTTCTCCACTCAGAAATTTCTCTCGCTCAGTTATTAGGGCTTTTTTTTTTCTTCTTTCACTCAGAGCCATACCAGATCAGCAGCATCGATCTCTCTTTAGAAATCCTCTTTAAACACTGACCAATGAAAAAAGCCTCAACTGAGTCACTCGGTGAGTAGCCAATTTTTCCGTTCTGCTCTCCCATATGCTGACTAAAAGAACTCATACATTCTTCTTTCTATTTCTATTTCTTTCTATTTCTCCATTTCATTTTCCTGCACTATTTCCACAAAGCACCTTGATTCACCTGGGAGAAAAAAAGGACTCGGTCACTCCTCAAACTTTCTCCTGTGTAAACATAATCCTCCTAAGGTTTTACTCTCTGACAGGTTCACGCTTATTGAAAATCGGAGCAAAGAATATGTAGACAAAAGTAGTACAAAATCCAAAGAGAAGGCTACGTGGAGTTTGGATTTTTTGGAGTTTTGGAGTCTTGGATTTGGAGTTTTCAGATAGTATCTGCTCCCAAAGGGACTGCCGTCTCTCCTGACTCTTGACTCCCTAGAAACCATCAACCCGTTCGAAATGCCTTGGCATTTGTTAACACATTAAATTAGAACTGGCCTGTGACCCCAAATATCCAAATGATGTCTTACTAGAAGGCATGCAGTACAGTCAAAAGAGCACAAGATGGGGAGTCTAGAAGACTCAGGTTCCAGAAGTAAACTTGCTCCTACCTTTGCCCCCGATGGAGGGTAAAGCATTCCTCTGAGTGAAAATTTCAAGCCACAGACTCTCAACTTTTCACCAGTACTTTGTCTGAATTCCTAATGCATCGCCTAAATAAGTCGGTTTCTAATATTTGCCGACGCCTTCCACTTATACGTTTATCTGGTCATTCACCCAGTTATTGGCAACCCAATCGGGCATTCAACAAATTCCACTTGTCCACAAACGGCTCCTTTCCTCTTAATCGTGTGGGGAAGACCACCGCAAAACACACACGACCGAAGCCACCCTCCGCAAGCTGACATATGACACATAACACGGTCTACTGCATGGACCCTTTGAAAACGTATTAGTCCTGTTGTCTCCATAAACCGGTAAACGTCTCAGAAATTTCTATTTCATCATTTTAACCATAACTCTCAGACAGTCTGTCACACCCAGAAGCAGTGAAAATGCTTGGTCCAGCATATGTCTTGAATTTCATGGAGAAAATGTGGCCACCACATGCAGAAAAGACAGTAGAAGACTTCAGTCTTCTCTCAGAAACGTTCGCTCAGACGCTGAGTGACCTTGGGCAGGCCACTCACCTGGCAAAACAAACCAACTGCATGGCGGCCAAAGGCCTAAAACACCAGGTTGGGCTCAGCGAGAGCGAGAGCGAGCGGCAGATTCTATCTTGCTTTTGGGCTTTCAGCTACTGGAGGACGCATTCCATTTCTTAACCACTTGTGTAGCCCCATCATGGAAATGTAAGCTAAGCTACCTGCCATGTTCCAGGCTGTGTCCTCACCCAGAAGGCAACTGAATGGGATCCATGGTTAAGCAGCTGCAACACAGTTTCATTTTTCTCTAATGTCCATCTATTCGGCCCTTACTGTTCCCCCACCGAACGCCCTTTTTTTTCCTCTCGGAAACGCTCCCCGGAAAATGCTCTCTCCTGCTAAAATTCATCCAGCTTCCACCTACAAAATATTTAATGATTCTTCTTGTGTGCCAGGCACCGTGCCCCCTGTGGTTCCCTGGCTGCCATTCCCAAAGACCTCAGTGAGTCTTGAAGTTCGGGCAGGATGCTAAGAAGAGAACAAATGAAGAGGTCTGACCCACAGGCAGTCACATCAGCAAGTCCCATCTGCCAAAGGCGTGACCTCGCCCACAGATGTTGTCCCTGAAAGGGCAATCGTGAGTTTTGCAGCTCCAGGCTCTACCGCCTGCTTTTTCTCCAAGGAAAGGGTCGCCCTGAGGTTTGAAGGGCTAAGAGTCATGAGCTCTTAGCTCATCCATATTACTTCTCCCCCAACACCCGGTCGGGACCATTGTCTAGAGGAAATAGGAGTGTGGTTTGGAGGTGGGGCGGGACAGGGGGGAGGCTGGGCAATTATGGAAACTCAACTCACTGTATATTAGAATAGGGAGTCCCAGTAGGACCAAGAAGGTATCAGAAGGATGGAGAAAGAAAAGCGCGACTGGCGCAAACCTTTCCTATTTCAAACCTTGCCAAGACTGGCCCGTTACCAAAAGTATGGCAAATCTTTCTCCCTCTGTGCTCCATCCTGTGCAACATGGAGGCATGCCCTCAAAACTCAGAACTGAATCTGACATTAATCAGATTTTTAAGTTTGCTTATTTGAGAGAGAGAAAGAGAGAGAGAGACAGAGAGAGACAGAGAGAGCCAGAGATACTGCGTATGAGGGGCAGAGAAAGACAGAGAGAATCCCAAGCAGGCTCCACACTCAGTGTGGAGCCCGATGCGGGGCTCGAACCCACAAACCATGAAATCATGACCTGAGCAGATACCAAGAGTAGACGCTTAACTGACTGAGCCACCCAGGCACCCCTTAGATTGGTTATTTTGTAAGATAGTGATGTTTAGGGGTGCCTGGGTGGCTCAGTCAGTTGAGCGTCTGACTTCTTCGTGAGTTGGAGCCCCACGCCACACAGTGCCCGATTTAGATCCTCTGTCTCCCCCTTCCCTGCCCCTCCCCTGCACACGTTCTCTTGTGCTCTCTCTCTCAAAAATAAATAAACATTAAAAAAAAAAGATAGTGATGTTTAGAAATGGAATCATTTCTCACTGGAAAATGTTCTGGGTTTCAAACAACAGACCCTTAGAGCATAAAGTCTTCCAAGATTGGGGAGTACCTATGAGTTATTTTTCTCTATTGGTAAGATTTGATTAAATTACTATTTAAGAATTATGATAGGGGCACCTGGGTGGCTCCATCAGTTAAGCGTCCAAGTTCGGCTCAGGTCATGACCTCACGGTTTGTGGGTTCAAGCCCTGCGTCAGGCTCTGTGCTGACAGCTCAGAGCCTGGAGCCTGCTTTGGATTGTGTGTCTTCCTCTCTCTCTGCCCCTCCCCCACCTGCTCTCTTTCTCTCTCTCTCTCTCTCTCAAAAATAATAAATAAACATTTTAAAAATTAAAAAAAGAATTATGATACATTGATTTTAGCTAGGGATTCATAAACTTCTACAAATGGATATGTGGTTAAAAGTGAACTAAACTTCACAATTACAAATCATTTGTCAAGTCTCCCAAGTTCAAGAAGGGTTTGGCTACCATCAATTTATCAAGTGGATTCTTATCCATACAAATATAGTTGTTAATAAGCAGGCACCCTGCCCATGAGTAACTTACATTGTGCTACGGGAACGATAAAGTATATATCAGATCAAAGATTATTTGAGGACAGGGATCATATTAAAATCATGCCCATAGCCCCAAAGTGGCCTGGCATACAAAAATCATTTAAACTAGCATAAATGGGGGCGCCTGGGTGGCTCAGTCAGTTGAGCGTCCTTTTTCGGCTCAGTTCATGATCTCGCTGTTCTTGAGTTTGAGCCCCCATCAGGCTCTGTGCTGACAGCTCAGAACCTGGAGCCTGCTTCGGATTCTGTGTCCCCCTCTCTCTCTTCCCCCTCCCCTGCTGGCACTCTGTGTCTCTGCTTCTCAAAAATAAATAAATATTAAAAAAAAAAAACTATAAAGTAATGCAAATGAATGAACTACTGAATATGGTAATTCTGTAAGTACTCAGTAAGTGTCCTTGAATGATGTAAGAAATGAAGGAGAGACTTTGTCGTATGCTCATCATAAACAGTTAACCATATATAAAACTTAAGGGGCGCCTGGGGGGCTCAGTCAGTTAAGCGTCTGATTTCAGCTCAGGTCATGTTTTTCCAGTGCCTCAGTCTTCTGCCCTTTTTAACACTTTCTGTAGGCCATTAGCCATCCAAATCTGTGCCAATGGGACATTTTCCTCCGGGGGGGGGGGGGGGGGAGGGAACCTTGTGGATCCAGAAGCCTCCCTAATGTTTTGTCCTTCCATTTAAAAACATTTCCAGAACATGCCAGATTAAAAAACCAGGCAAACAACCTTCTAGAACAAAACCCCTGAGATGAGTTTCATGTGCAATAAAAGGAGTTGATAATGAGCCAGAAAGGAGTGATGTTGATAGAACTGTCCCATATCTAAATGGAGATTAGATTCCCGTTTGACCTGGCTTTGTAGCCCTCTCTTTAATCACAGCGTATTTGATATTCTCTTCCTTGAATGAACTCATTTTCATCGTGGCTTTGGTCACAAGATTAAAGAATCGCTAACTAATTGTTCCAAGTAAGCAGAGCAATTCTCCCCGACTCCAATCCCGACTCCCAGCGGTGCCCACCGCCTGGCCTTCCATCGTAAGACACTTCAAGCCTGACCTCTGCAGGTGGAGAACGGAAATGCACAGGGCCCAAACGATTGTGGTCTTTCTTTTTAAAAGCCCACCGAGTTCTGAAAACACAAACGTTCACACTAGGTACGACAAGGATACTGATAGAATATGTTGGCCTCCCCTTTCATTTTAGAAGTTGCTTTTTTGAAAGTAGCAACCATTTGACTGCAAAGCATTTAAATTCCATCTGCAAATTAACTTTGTCCCGGCTAACCATTAATTCTTTCTGCCCATCGAGAAAAACCCAAATGCCTTAGATGAACTGAGATCCTGGAATCATGCGGGTTAAAAAATGTCCTGATCGGCCCCACCTTTCTCTAATCAAACAAATTGCTCTTTGTCCAGTGACCAAATCCCCCCTTTCCACCACCGTGCAGCCCAGGTTGCCATAGCTACCTTGGATGTCTATTTACCACACAAGGGATCAAAGCCAGGAGACATCCACACACGCACTTAGCCTTAAAACTTGCTGGAATGCCTGCGGATAACATGTGCCCACAAATTAAAGGATTTGCCCACAGCCTATGCGGTCCACAGCCGAGCAAACTACGAACGCACTTCATAATGAATGGCGAGGAAAAGCCACCGAGAAATATTTCAAAACGACCCTATTTTAAATTCTGGTTAGTTACAGTATCTTCCTAGCTCAGTGTTGGGACAAATGAGAACAGAAATGCCTTTTACAGTTTTAGAGGCTTGACTTTCAAATGAAGGAAGCCATCAAACATAGTTGGATGCTGTAGGGGAGGCCTGTTTTAAGACCTATCGCTTCTAATTCCAAGCCTGGCACACACAGGTAGCCTGCCTTTCGGAGCGGGTAGGATTCCTCCCCAGAATTCTGCCTAATTTGCTGTGTCTCATTCTACGTCACTGTTCTCTGCCTTCATTCACCTCACCATTTGTTCAATGAGGATCAAACTGCCACCTCGTTCTCTCCTGGGGATGTGACAGAGAATAAATAGATGGCGTTGGTAAAGGACTTTCTAATCCTCAAAGGAAAGATGAATACAAAGACATTCATTATGAAACCAGATGTCCTTGGGCATTTTAATTCCAATCTGAAGAATGCATAACAGGCCGAGTCACAGCTTCCTTGTAATAGCACCAGGCTGGCCTTGCAAGAATTAGCAGCTGCTTAAAGCATTGGCTCACTACCTTGTTTTTCCCCTTCACACTCGTGTTAGTCTATCAGAAATAGAGCGCGCACCTTCTTCTCTTCGCGTGTTTTGGGAAGTCGTCAGGATATTAAAAACACAAAATACGTCTGGTAGGCAATTTCGTCTGGAGCAGCTGATTTTTTTTTTTTTTCCTAGCTCGAGAAAGAATTATTTGTCCTTCTCACGTGCGGGGACAATGAGTGGTGCGCTCTTTAGGGAGGGTATCGGGCCGTTGCAGGAATGCCAGAGGGAAACCTGTTGTTTTTGGCCGGCCTTCTACAACAGGTGGCCAGGCCTTTCCTTTTGCCTGGGAACACGGCAAATTCCTTCTCAAGGAAGTTTGAGGAGAGTGTCCCATTTAGGACCAGAGTGCAGAGAAAGATTGGCACACACTTTAAAATTACTTCCTGATAAAGGCAAATCAGGTTCACACTTCTCGTCTGTCCTAATTCGGCGTGACCTTAGGAACCCTCAAATAATATTATCCTTCTATGCGTTTTTTTTTTCTGCCACCCTGGCAGAAAGTTAAACCCCCCCTCTGAATCTCATCGCAGGGCAAGCAGCTTTCTAATTCTGCTGGCCCTGTCTGCCTACCCACTATGGCTCGTACGTGGCAGGGGTCTCCTGGCTGCCGCACCATTGTTCAGCACTGTGCAGCCCTAGGGACGGATCACTCCTCAGCGAAGAGATTGGATTTCATTGCAGAGCGGATGACACAGGGACCTGTTTGATAGTGAACGCTGCAAATCCGGCTGAGGCTGCCGGGCTGGGATGGCAAATTGGCCGGTGGGTGCGATTCACCCTGCCTGGTCGCAGCAGTTTGGCCCGAGAGAAACTCAGATCAAGACAGGATTAATCCACACCAAGAACTCCACCACTCATCCCCTCCACATTGTTGTTCTAGCTGCCGTGGAACAATGTGTTCGATTCTTGAAAGGCTGGACTGCCCCGATTCTTTGGGTGAGCAATGACCCTCCCTCTCTCTCCCCCTTCCTCCCACCCCCGCGGCATCCCACCCTCTTTTCAAGTACTGAACAGGCCAAAACATCGTTAGGCACACAGAGTCGCGAGATTCGAAAGTCGTTCGCTCACTAAATAACGAAGGAGCCATCACATGTGTACCCTTAGAACTTCAAAACCGGGCTGAATTCCAGTTCGCGCGAATGCCACGGCAAGCCAGGCATGGGGAAGATCATGCCAAGCCGGACAGCCTGCCTTTGGCATCGGGCACAGGGAGTGCCACCGTTCCACAGGGATCGTGTGGGAACAGGGATTCTGAAAACTGAGCTCAGACACCACCAAGGAGAGGACAGGTGGCCGTGCCCGGGATCAAATGACTTCTTTGTTCCAGCTGAGGACCTTTGTCAAAAATGTTTTGCGTTCCTCTTTCTCCTTTTAAATCCTTCCCATTTGGGCTTCTCGCTCCTTCCCCCCATCCCATCCGACGGCTCGACATAAAAAGAATGGGATCAGTTGTGGGTTTGCAGAACTAAAAGAAACCGAGCCTCGGCCCCACGATCTCCATCCAGCAAGGCAAGGGCAGTTCACTGAAAACACACGGCACTTGCTGATCTAAACGTGCTTCCCTGCATTCACAGAAACTTGCCAAGCACGCTGGCTTAGGGGGCGAGCGGCAGAGGGTCTCTGCGCTCGACCAGTGGGGGCTCTGCACCTCCTCCCGAGGCTGCAGGAAACGGACGGAAAGTTCTAAACCCCTCGCCCTGGCCCCCAAAGGGAAAGTTTTGCTTCCTATGCAAATCACTTCCCCCAAAGCTGTCGGAGTGGAGGGTGCTGAACTCATCTAGAAAAAGATGTGAAGAGCTTTTCTGGCGGTAATACAGATGCTAACTCTTCCTACCCAGATTTATTGAGAGCTGGCAAAAGCAATTTACACTCCTCTGGTCAATTTTCTGCCGTTGCCAGCCTACCGGCATGTTTTTCCAATCTTGTCTTCCCTTCCTAGGAGCAGTGATCTTGATATTTCTATATTGACATAAGAGTCTTCCATAACTTGGAGTAAGTTGTAAATTGCACCTTTTCTTGGCTTCATACACCCACTTTTTCCTTTTCCTTTCTTAATGGCAAAGCCATAAACCTCTGCCTGGGCTGATAAGGAATGTTATCACTCTACCCCGAAGCCACGGAAGAGGCTGTCGGTTTAGAATTCCTTTCAGAGACTCATTTAAGTAATCCCAAGCCTTTCCCAGCTCACCGCGTCAGGGTTGTCTTCTTACGGCCAGAAGCAACACAGTTTCACAACTGCTGGAACAGAAAAATAAATCTGCATTTTTCTGGAAGGGCCGGCCGTCTGGGCTCATTTCGGGCTGGTTCCGCCTTCTCAGCCACAAACACAGTGAAGTGCTCAGAATGGGAAGCCAAAATGAGATAAGACGCCCCGTGTAATTCTTTTTCAGGATATTCAGTTATCTTTATTCTAACCCAAAGCACAGGATAGAAGCTTCAAAAAAAGCTCGAGAAAGACCCCGCACGACACAGCCCGGCGACTGCAAACTGGAATTGATTTACATATTCGACAAACCGCTTTTCAGCCCTTTACAATGACTGGCTGACATCACCGATCACCATTAGAGGCAAAGCGGGGCGGGGGGGGGGGGTGTGGAAAGCCGGGGGGGGGGCCCTCAGGAAATCGGCTCCTTCGGTTCCCTCAGGAAAACGCAGCCCCGACTTTCCGCCAATGGATGGACGTGGACAGCATGTGCTAATCCAGAAGGCTCGCCGGAGTACCATCGCGGGGGGCCCAGGCTGCGCCCTCCCGCCCCACCGGCCCGTAGAGCCCCCGGAGCTTACCTGCCTCATGTTTAGAATTCCATGACCCATCCGGCAGGGAGCGAGCTGCCTCGAAGCCCACGCCGCGGTCTTCGGAGGGGAAACACCAAACCCAACAGAAGCCCGCAAGACAAAAGCAACTCAGGGAGACCCACAGGCAGCAAAGAGCACGTTTTCTTCCTTTTTCTTTGATCTGTTGCTACACGCACTCTGCCCAAGACAATGTCAAGTTTCTCAAGCTTCCCTTCCCCAGCCTATGAAAAGTCGGGCTCAGGGCAGCAAGGACCGCCTGGCTCTTATTTCAAATCGGGGCTCCGAGCCGTCGTAGGCGGCTGGCTTGGGCCCCGGAGGAGCCCCGCCAATCAGGAGGAAGGGGTGGGTCCTGGGAGCCCGAAAGGCCGCCTCCGCGAGGATTAGCGAGCTTTCGGGATTTAAATGGCTGGAAGCCGCTGGAAACGGTGCGAAAGCTCCCAACGTGAAGCCTGAGTGCTGTTCTTATCTCGCTGCCCCGGGTCCGCTCGAAGCGTAACTGACTAGCTTCGACCCTAAGGCCCGGAAAGTGACCCAACCGTGTTTGGAAAAGGGCATCTGGCACCGAAGCCCTACTTGGGCGGAGACGCTGGGGAGGAAACCAAATGGTTTGTGCGGAACACCTTCACTGACGGGAGCACTCGGGGGAGGACGGTGCCACCCACCTCATTTCCATATAGACGAACTGGAGATCCAGCCCAAAACACCCAAACCGAAACGGGAAGGTGCACGCAAATCTGTTGAAAAGCGGCAAGGGAACAAGAATCGTTCGTTATCTGTTGGGAGCCCGAGGCATAACTGCCCAGAATACGGTTATTCGAAAAATAAACGCTGATGTGTCCTTAAGAAGAAAATGACTAAAGGAAGCCTATCTCCCTTCCTCTAGGGTTCGCCTTCCCCACAGGGTTGAATGTGGTGAACTTATGAACAGGGCCTAGCTGGCCATCAGCTCAGTAGGATGGGAGGAAAGCTGGCTGGCTTCTGGTAAACTTAAACCCGGACTGAAAAAGAATTCCCGAAGTTTGCTTTCTAAACTTCACATAAACAGGAACTTTATTCAACTCTCAGCCAGCATGATTTCAAGGCAAATCGACCTTTGGATTTCAAAAAAGTGCACGTCGAGCCAAGACTACTTTCTGTGGCACCAGTGGCGTCTTTTTTTTCCCCCCCAAAGAGTGGCCAAAATGATTCTTTTGTGAGAATGATTCCATAAGTATTTTTAAATTTTTGTATAACAGGTTAGCAGGTAACCAACGGGCAGTTTCAAAACTGTCATCTGCGTACCCAGTTCTATGAAAACTCAGCAGCCCAGTATCTGCTGGCCAGGAGGTCCATAACCCCACCCCAGCCCCCCACCTCGGTAGGCCAAGGGCCCGCCTAGTGACACAGGCTGGCTTTAGTCCACTTGTCCTTACTTCGGAGCCCTTCAGTTACGACCCAGCCCAACCTCAGCGCTACTCACTTGGGGTCAGATCATTCTCCGCGGTGGGTGCCGTGCTGGCCGTTGTGGGATGTTGAACAGCGCCGGGGTCTAGGCCCCCTAGACGCCAGTAGCATTCTCATGACAATCAATAATAATCATGCGGGGGGCGGGGGGGGGACGTAAAATCATGCCAGATTGAGAAGCATTGATGTACCAGCTCTGAGATATTGGTTCTCAAGCCAGAGCGCGCAAGGAAACTTCTGGGGAGATTGCTAAAAATGCAAATCCCAAAGGCCCTGCTCCTGTTCTAAGGGAATCTGATCAATTGCTTTGAGGAGGAGCCTGAGAATAGCATTTCTGACGCACAAAGGACTCCGATTTGCTTTGAGATGTACTGTACGTATCCCTGCCCTAGGTATGCCCTCAGCCCCAGGACATAGGGAGCGACCCCCAGCTGCTGCCATTAAATATCACTCGAGTTAAATCCCAAGGCGCACCTAATTTATCACCTTCAACAAAAGCTTCTCACAACTGCATGTGCCTTCTGCAGTCATCATCTCAAAGGTACATATGAGCTGGAATTTCCTCTCACCATCACCGTGCCCTTTCAAAGTTTCATCCATCTTTCTTCTCCTTTACCCACTCCCCTACCATCATACACGGTCAGATGTCACCACTCTCTGTTGCTTCCCCAGAATGCCCCAAGACGAAGTCATCCCTTCCCTCCTCTATGCTCATAAAGCAGTTTATAGACACCCAGTGGTGTGCTGGCAAATGTTTGACAACCAGCTCTCCAAAATTTAAAAAAAAAAAAAAAAAAAAAAAAAAGGCAAGATTTGTAGTCGCATTTGCCAATTTCCCCGGTGTAAGAACTCGCTCCTTTCCCACCACCAGGACACTGAACAGAGTTAGAAAGGGTGGCGCCGAATCGGCGCTGTGGTCATACACTCTCGTCTCTCTCGTATTAAACTATGCCACGCCGGAGGGTAAGAATGGCGTTCTATTCGTCTCTGTAACCCCAGCCACTTGCAACGTACCCGTTGTGCAGTAGGTGGGCACCCGACATGCATGGGGAGAAAACGCAATGCAACGTGCAGCTCAGACCAGAGTGCATGATGAGAGACCAGCCTTCTGAAACAGAACCTCGGATTCCCAGGTGTATTTGGGAGACACTATATTTTTTATGTTTTTATATGAAGGCATCCCACACGTTTGCATCCACATCTTTACACCATTCGATCAGCTGTAGATTGCAAAGATCTCCAGGAGGAATATAGACAGTAGCCCCTGGGAAGTACAGGAAAGGTAAGAGATGCGGTAATTGATGACGGTTATTTCTACCATCTTCTCCTTATGCACTAAGACAGGAATGCTAACGGTGGTGTCATTAGCAAACACCACTTGCGACTGCCTCCTGTCAGCCAAGCATTTCGCCAGCTTCTTCACCGACGTGCGCCGTTTAATGTCCGCCAAAATACCACAAAGTAGACATCACCGTCGTCAGGCTAAGAATGAGCAGACAAGATCATGGAGGCAAAGTAAATAGCCCAAGATCGTATTGTTAAAAATCGCTGTACCAGGAATCAAGTGTTTGGGATTAGAATTTTTCTGCTTTTCGTTGTAAGACATGCTGTCTCCGGAAGTGTTCGGAAGCTGCCTAAAGAAAGTGGACGGTGTGAAAAATGAAGTCTCCTTCATTTATAAATACGCCAATATAATTTTTAAAAACTTCCAATGAAATAAATGGCCCCTTGGGGGTCACCCATCGAGCGAACATTAGGTCCGCTCATCGGAAACGGTGTAGGCAAGTCAAGCGAAACAAGGAAAGAAACTTGCTTCACCAAAGGAGAGGATGTCCCCTTCCCCAGTGTGTGATTAACAGCGTTTGCCAATGACAGCTGAAGGGATGTTGTAGTCTTAACGGAGCCTAGATGACAGTCCTGCGTGGTTATGTGCGGGTCTGGTGATAAACAGACCTGCACAGCAAATGGAACAGGTGCCTGGACAGGTGGCCCTGGGCAGGCCCTCCTGGCCATGGATGGATATTAGCATGGCACCTGACAAGTGTGCCACCTCTTTCTGGATTCTATTAGGGTCAAAGCATATGGGATTAGCACTTGTGTGCATAAATAATGGTTGACCGTCAGTAACGTCGTGTGGTTTATTGAAATATGTGTCAGGACACGACATTAAAAGTCAGTGAAAACCAAGCTGAAATGGCCTAATCGGCCACTTGGAAAGCGTGCTTGGTGCAAGTGAAGTCTTTGGGGTCTATGGAAAGAGTGTACTTATTCTCCTGCAGAGGATCCAGGAAGCCAGTTGCTTTATACTGTATATACGTATACATATATAAATATATATATATTGAGGAATACTGTATTCGAGGTAATTCGTGAAATTGCTTTAAGTTGACAACAACACAGGTCCCTGCTTAGAAAAAAAAAAGGAAGGGGCGCCCCGGTGGCCCAGTCGGTTGAGCGTGCGACTTCGGCTCAGGTCATGATCTCGCAGTTTGTGGGTTCGAGCCCCGCGTCGGGCTCTGTGCTGACAGCTCAGGGCCTGGAGCCCGCTTTGGGTTCTGTGTCTCCCTCTCTCTCTACCCCTTGCCCACTCACACCCTGTCTCTCTCTGTCTCTCTCTCGCAAAAATAAACATTAAAAAACAAAAAAATTTAGAAAAAAAGGAAAATCCCACCTATCATTCTTACAGCATGTCACCAAAAAGCAAGTTTCTACTCGCTGAGTGCGGGCGTTCATGAAGTGCATTTCTTTCAGTTGGTTGATGGAAGCACTGAGAGATACCAGAAGCACGGGGGGTAATTTGGAGTTCATTTTTGGTGTTAATGTGGCCGGTAAACTGGCTGATGGACTTCGAGCAGACAAACTGACATCTTTAAGTCCAGATTTTTCAGGGGGCAGTTGGGCATATTATGGGCTGAATGTTTGTGTCCTCCCACAATGCTTATGTTGAAATCCTAACCCCTAATGGACCAAGACAGATAAAATCATAAATGGGAAAGGTTTTTTGGTAACTATTGCTTGTATGAATGTTTTGGATGACAGACACTGGAAAGAAGGAAAGAAATCTGTGAATCCAAAAACGGAAGGAATAGACACCCTGTGAGAAACGGTTTTGGAGAACGGAGCCTAAGGACAGACCTGCAGACAGGACGGAGCTGACTAACTGGTCAGGGTTTTCAATGCACTGAACTTGCTATTTCCTCACTTGAAAACTAAGGACATGAAACAAATCATGCTATTTAAAATTTTAATCATAACTTACTACGTACTAATTCTCTGCATTTAGGGGTGCCTAGGTTAAGCATCCGACTCTTGAGTTAGGCTCACGTCATGATCTCACAGTTCATGAGTTCGATCCCCATGTTGGGCTCTGTGCTGACAGTGTGGAGCCTGCTTGGGATTCTCTCTCTCCCTCTCTCTCTGCCCCTCCCCCATGCACATGCATGTGCACTCTCTCTCTCTCTCTCTCTCTTTCAAAATAAATACATAAACATTTAAAAAATAATAATAATTCTCTGCTTTTAGAGGTGAAACATTCTGACATTTCCTAGTTTTTGTTGATGAACTAAATAGGGCTGATCCCTCATTATTTTCCTCTTAGTAATCTGGTAAAGCTTAATGCATGAACTTGGCAATGGTTTTTATATACTCCTCCCGCTGTCAAATATTCTCTACACTCCCAATTAAACCTTCTGCTTCATGTCAACGCAATAATATCCTACTTCCCCAAAAGTAATTCTTCAGCTTCCAAGTCATCTGCTTTTTTGCTCCAGTTTTGCGCCTAGATTTGCAAGGAGAAAGTTATTACAATGATTTATTTTTTTTTTTTTACTTGCCTTATTAACCCCTTTCCTAGGTTCTGAGGTCGGTAAGGCCTGCGTCAGTCAGGGTTCTCCAGAGAAATAGAACCAGTAGGATATATAACGTACATCTTGGGATTTATTTCAAGGACTTGGCCTGTGTGACTATGAGCACTGGTAAGTTTGACATCCATAGGGCAGGCTGGCAGGAGCTCATCCTACAGTTTTGAGGCCAACTTTCTTCTTCCTCAGGGAAACCTCAGGTTTGCTCTTAAGGCCTTTGACTGATCGGACGAGGGCCCCCCACATTCTCAAAGATCGTCTCCTTTACTTAGAGTCGACTGATTGTGGCTGTCAACCACATCTGCAAATGCCTTCAAAGCAACCCCGAGATCAGAGTTTGATTGAATAACTGCTGACTACAGCCTAGCCAATGGACCGTTGTATATCCCTGATAACAACAAGCACACAGTATATGGTCAATTAGTTAAGAAATGTTTACTGAATCGCTGCAACTAACGATAATTGCAAAACCTCCATCAGTAGAAGGCTCTCTTCTTCATAAATAATGAAATTTTGCTAATAGACTTATCGTGTTCTTCTCAACCACAACACTGGAAGGGAGGAGCTCTAAAATGTTGAAATAAAATTATTTCCAACTGATCATTCTATCCCAAGTCAGACTATTCATCAAATGTCAGGACCGAATGCCGCTACTTTCATAGAAAGACGCCAACATGTTGCATCCCTTCTACTCTTTCTTTGGAATCTACTCAAAGATGTGTTTTAGCAAAAGGAGGGAATTAAACCAGGGAAGATATGGCAACGGGTCTCAGAAGCAGAGAAACCAACATGAAGAGAAGTGAAGACGATAGTTGGGGCGGTCTTAGAAAGCCCCCGTCTGAGCTATAGCAGGATGATGGAGAACTCCCGGACAGAGGTCTCCAGGGGGCTGGGGGGATGACACTGATGGATCACATTTGAGGATGAACAGGTGCACGTAGATATAAGCAAAAGGTGGCACCATCATTAATTCCAGGAAGAGCAAAAGAATGCCCATAGAAGGAAGCACAGTCCTAAAACACTCCTGAAATCAGGAGTGATCTCTGATACAGAGACCGAGGCAGAGGCTACTGGCAGCCAATCCAATACCCAGCTTCCCCTTGTTTCTTTCCAACAGAGCTTCAATGTATTTGGTGGCAGAAATGTGCCCGACTGAAGAACATTTCCCCATCTCCCTTGCAGGTGTGGCTGGTGATGTACAACTATATGGCCAATGGAATTTTCATAGAAGCTGCTGTGGAAGGCTTCTGGGAAAGCTCTTAAAAGAGATGCACGGTTTGCCCTTCGCGGTTCCCAATTTCCCTACCGGGAATATGGATGCGATATCTGAGGGGCTGGGGCCATTCTGGAACCATGAGAGGGACGGAACAAGTGGTAAAGCTGGAAAATAGTGAAGGCAGAAGGGTCCTGGATTCCTGAGGACATCTTAGAGTCTCTGAATGAGCCCTGAACTCCATGTTCTGTGAGAAAAATAAATTGCTGGGGTGCCTGAGTGGCTCAGTCAGTTAAGCATCTGACTCTTGATTTCGGCTCGGGTCATGATCTTACGGTTTGTGGGATCGAGCCCTGCATCGGGCTCTGTGCTGACTGCACCTGGGCAGAGCCTGCCTGGGATTCTCTCTCTCTCTCTCCCTCTCTCTCTGCTCCCTGCTCTCTCTCTCTCTCTCAAAATAAACAAGCAATTTAAGAACAAAGAAAAATATGGGGCACCCGGGGGGCTCAGCCAGTTGAGCGTCCGACTTGGGCTCAGGTCATGATCTCAAGGTTCGTGAGTTGAGTCCCACATCGGCCTCTCTGCTGTCAGTCCGGGGCCCGCTTCAGATCCTCTGCCCCCCTCTCTCTCTCTGCCCCTCCCCCACTCATGCTCACTCTCTCTCTCTCTCTCAAAGATAAATAAGCATTAAAAAATAAAGAAAAAGAAAAAGAAATTGCTAATTCTTTCTGATCCTATGCAGGATGTTAAAGATACGGTCTAAAATTCATAAACCAAGAAACAGCAATAAAAGCATGTTACAGGAAATATGAAAGTACATATCAGAGGAAATCTTTATGAGTTGAAAGCGATTGCTCCCAGAATGGAGTGGTGGTTTTCATTACAAGTCGTTCATATATTTGTACTTTGAACATGGATTACTTTGATACAAATTAAAAATAATTAAAAATAAACAAGAAGATACTCCGCGGTGATTAAATCAATTTCTCGGCCCTTGAACTCACTTCCTGTATCAGCAGTGTGTTATGATTATGTGGCCCAGAGTTAACCAAAGAGTCAGGGTAGAGCATTCGAGAAGTTACGTGCCTGATGGCGCATTTTGAACCTCAAGGGCAATGTCACCATGTCACGCACATATGATCTGATTGGCATTTCCTCTTTCCCCCACCACAGATTTAATTTGCTCAGAGTTTATGACTGATTTGCCATGTAGGGTGGGAAATACGCATATTAAGACAGCCTTGATCCAAACTGCTTTAGACTAACATTCTTTCAGAATCAAGGCAACCCTGATGCCTTAATAATTGGTTAGACTAATTTAAAAAAACAACAACAATTTTTCTTTTTATTCCTAACTGGCATCATCCTTGATTTAAATTCATTTTTAAAAACTGGGTTTAAGTATGGCAGAAAATAACTGGTTACTGTTCTTTATATTATTACCACGTTACTTCTTATTCTTTTCTCTCTCTCATTTTTCTTGCATAAGAAACGGGTTAGTCTCTCAAACCTTTAATATTTTAATACTCAAAGCTGATTTTTAAATTAGCCTTAGAGATGAAAAACAACATTCACTTATGTGATTCAGATCTCAGTTTTTATATGTTAGGAACAAACAAATCAGGCTGGTTCTTTGATAATCACATGGACAGAAGGTGAATAGAAATTTTAATCAAAAGAAGCTTTGAACAGGATTTGCGCTCCTTGCTTGTAAAAAGACAATGCTTTATCCTTTAGATTGACACTTCTCAAATGCACAGAAAGACTGCAGGCATGGCTGTATTTTTCTCCCCCTGATTGGCAGAAACCCTCTCCCACTCCACACATAATATCTATACTTGGATTCAAGATGGCGGAAAAGATAAAAGCTACTTCAGAATCATGGTTTACATGTCTCTTTCCTCTGCTAGACACAGATGAGGGTGTTTTTCTGCTCTCTTTTCATAGCCAAGAAAATAATAGTTGCTCTCATTTCCTTATAACTAGATGGCTCATCATGGGTTTCTCCTCTGCTGGGAACCACTTATGAAAATTCACACATACTGAGATCGGCTTTCCTATACTATTCCCCCGATGCAATATGCAAGATAAACATATTGAGTCGCGGCAAGGAAAAAAAAGGCAAACGTTGAGTATCAGTGCCTTAGCTTTCTCCATATTTACTGAAGAGCTCTTTTAAATGTCTGGGAAACTGCATTCAAATGAAGCTTCGTTTTCGTTCTCCTTCGATTTAGTAATTTACAAAAGGAAAGGCTTATACTGTTTGTCTATTTTATAAATGTGCTATCTATTTTTTGTTTAAAAAATTTTTAATGTTCATTTATTTTTGAAAGAGAGACAGACCGTGAGCAGGGGAGGGGCAGAGAGAGAGGGAGGCACAGAATCCGAAGCAGGCTCTAGGCTCTGAGCTGTCAGCACAGAGCCCGACGTGGGGCTCGAACCCATGAACTGTGAGATCATGACCTGAGCCGAAGTCGGACGCTCAACCGACTGAGTCCCCCAGGTGCCCATGGTGCTGCTATTTAAAATAATTTCAATGTGAGTGATTTAAATAACGTCATACACTGACCAAGATAACCGTACTCTTATTTGTAGCTTTATCTGTGTTCTATCCGAAAGCCCTACCGATATTTCTCCTAAACTCCCATCTGTGTGGGGGAAAAGATAATTTCGTTATGGTCATCTCTAGAAACCAACCAACTGGCTCTACTTATCTTCAACTGGGCAAACTAATCTAACCCAATTAAAGGGATCTAAAACCAGCTGCTCTAGGAGGTCTAACTTAGTTAAACCTTAAATTAAAAAGTGGACACCCGCACTAAAGGGATGTGCTATCGAATACAATAGAGACCAGCAGGAGGGACTTGTGCTGAGTGGAAAGAGAGGAAATGAAAGGAGTCCTGGATCTGTCATGGCGAGACCGGTTATGCGTTCGGCCTTCTTGAAAATGGAGCACGTTTCTGATGTGTACAGGACTCCCATCTCTCTGACTCCACAACTCACGCTCTTTCCAGAACGTGGCGCTGCCACCCCGGTTCCAGATGCGGCTCTCCCATGGAAAGAGGCATCAAAGCCCAGCATGCCAGCGCATGCCTCACCGCAACACTCCCTCATCCCCTGTGCCTCCTTCAGGGGTGTCTGGGATTCACCGCGTGGATTGCCATTCGGTTCTGAAATCACCAACCTCAATACGCCTCCCAAAGTATCTCACGCTGCACCTTCGAGATAAGTTTACTTATCCTGTAAACACCTTCAGGAATGTACTTTGAGTGTATCTTTGAAAACACACTGGAGAACTCTTATGATTTCTATTTACCTTTAACGGTTTTCCAACCTGGGGATGAGTTCATTTGATCACCTGTAGGTAGGGGGAAAAAACCCACACACGTGCCTGCCTGCCGATGGGGTATTCCTCATGGAAAAAGGTGGTACTGTTGTGCTACGCAGGGCAGGGTATGAAATTTTAGGGCCATTTCTCTAGGACTGTAAATGAGGTTTTTCCTTCTTCATTCAGAATTTCTCAAAGGCTTTCCCATCGGAATATGTCTCTGTGATTCATTTCCACAGTTAGGAACACGGCCCGTAGAGGATCTTGCCTTGTTCAAAACTAATTAGTGCATCAGTGATTTAGCCATTGATCTCATTAGCCACATACAGATATCTGTAGATCCCTACGAATTGATTTTCGTCACTCCCAGGGCATCCAAAGACCTCGAGCGTAAAGACAAGGACTTCCTGCAAGAAAAAAAGGCTGAGGACTCTCACGCCTTAACGTCGTGCTAACAAAGAAGCAATGGCGTGCCTTCTCTATGCCTGTACGGTCAGTCATTCATTCAGCAAGTATTTGTGGAGTGCTTACTACCTGCCACGCATCGTTTTAGGTGCTGGAGAGGCAGGCAGACAGGTCCAAACAGGCCGAGGGCTGCCCTCATCGGCACACCTTCTAGTGGAGGGAGATAGACGAACAAATCAACAAATAAAGCGTGTCTGAGGGCGACAGAGGTTCTGGTAAGGGGGCAGGGAGCCTGTGCTGGTTGAAGCCGAGTGAGCGAGGGTGACGGTGGTAGGAGCTGGGTCTCAGGAACATGAGCGCGTGAGTGTGTGTGTGTGTGTGTGTGTGTGTGCATGCGCGTTGGGGGGGCAGCGGTTGCAGGTCGCGTAGTGTCTTGTAGATCTCCGGAAGAGTTCTGGGTTTCCTTCAGAACAAGATGGGGGGAGACTCTGAGGCTTGGACACCGAGGAGTGACAACAGCCAGTCGACACTTTAGAGTTCAGCGTGACCACCGGGCCCTATTGGGCAGAAGGAAGGTCGCTGAGGAAGCTGTTTTGGTCAACCAGGGCCCCCGGGTCAGAGATGGTGATGGATGGGGCTGGGCGCGGAGGAGGAGACGTCGAGGCTCGGGTGGACGCTGGTTGTGTTGGGACCGTAGAGCCGACGGGATGGCTGGTGGGGCGGATGTGTTAAGGAGTGGACACTAGGATGACTTCCCAGTTCTCTTCTGGGACAGCTGAGAAAACGGAGTCACCATTGACTGACCTGCACACCACTGCGGGGGGCCGGGGGTGGGGGGTGGGGAAGCCGTTTGGAGGAGGGGCCCTCTCCCTGCGACACTCCCCTGTGGGAGGGGCCGTGCGGCGGCACTGTAAAACCGTCCCGATGAAAAGAAGGTCCAGGGATGTGTGAAGCAAGCCACGGTTTCTACCACACATGGCAAAAAACATTGCCCGTAAATACGTGATTTGTTATTCCCAACCAGTGCAGTATGGCAATGTGGCGAGGAGCACCGATCCCAGAAAGAGCCTCAGTCCAAGTATCAACTTTGTCCTTTAATGACTGTGTGAATACGGCCCATCTGCTTATTCTCCCTCAACATTACTGTGATTTGAATAAAGCGATTTGTTTTTTTTTTAATTTTTTTTCTTAATGTTTTTATTTATTTTTGAGACAGAGAGAGACAGAGCATGAGCAGGGAAGGGGCAGAGAGAGAGGGAGACACAGAATCGGAAGCGGGCTCCAGGCTCTGAGCCATCAGCACAGAGCCCGATGCAGGGCTCGAACTCACAGACTGTGAGATCATGACCTGAGCCGAAGTCGGACGCTCAACCGACTGAGCCACCCAGGCGCCCCTAAAGCGATTTGTTTAAACATAATATTATTTAACATTTACCGAGGGCCTACTGAATGCCAGCCACTTGTGAGCACGTTAAATTCTCCTTTACCCCTATGAGAATAGGTCCTAATATCATTCCCATTTCCCAGGAGTGAAAACTGAGGCACAGGGAGGCAAAGTGACTTGCTGAGATCATAAAGCTAGGAGACCGCAGATCCTCGTGTACACATTCAGGCCGACTGGCCCCTGCAAACCTGCTCTTAACCACAGAACTATGAGAGTGCAGTGCAGCATAAAGGCTCAAAAACTGTAGCTTGTATTATGATGAGGTAACTACCAAAACAATAGAAATGCCCGATGGTCACTCGTAAAACCCTACTCATAATCATCGCCTGACTCAGTTTCGATCTGTACCTCACTTTCTCCCGCTCTATGTGGGGTACACAGCCTGTGCATGGCGCAAACTCTGCTGAGAAAATCAGAACAGAGCATCCATCGTTAAGAAAATTCCCTTTAGAAAAATGCCCAGGGGGCGCCTGGCGGGCTCAGTCAGAAGAGCCTGCGACTTTTGATCTCAGGGTTGTGAGTGTGCACCCCAAGTTGGGAGTGGAACCTGCTTAAAATAAGAAACATAAAACAGAATCGCCCAGGGCATGGGAGTCCTGAAGAGTCAGAAAACTCATCGGAAGTGTGCAAATGTGGGCTTCTCGCTGTCGTTAGTGACATTTAAGACTAAAAGTTACTTACGTGATTTCCAGATACGGAACAGGAAACAATTGCTCAGACGCGCTGGCCAGTAGGGGCGGGGGGTGGGGGTGGGGCGGCGGTGATACCCGGTTGCTGTCACTTTGCGCCCCATCTGAATCCCAGAAGTCTCGCCTCTGCCCCAACGTGCTTGCAGGTGGGACTGTTCTGAGCCTCTACGCCCTCCTTCTTCCAATCAGTCACGTCCTCTGGCCTAATGAGTTTCTAAGACTAGTTTTCATTTTATTTAAAGGGCAAGTTTCCAGATGTGTTTTAAAATTAATCAGTGCTGGGGTGCCTGGGTGGCTCAGTCGGTTGAGCGACCGACTTCGGCTCAGGTCACGATCTCTCGGTTCGTGAGTTCGAGCCCGGCGTGGGGCTCTGTGCTGCCAGCTCGGAGCCTGGAGCCTGCTTCGGATGCTGTGTCTCTCTCTCTCTCTGCCCCTCCCATGCTCCCGCTCTGTCTCTGTCTCTCAGTAATAAATGCACATTAAAAAAAATCAATCAGTGCTAGTAATGAAAGAAAACATTATTCCTGAAGCTTCTAGCAAATACATTCCAGCACCGAAAACACTTTGGTCACACTCACGTATCTAAAAAAAATTTAAGCGGACTATGCCACACCTATTTCTTGCTGTGTATCTCGGCAAGTCGGTGTCCTTATTTGCACACTGAAAGCATCAGTTGACTTGGCTGCCCTTTGAAACCAACTGGAAGAGATTGAAAAGATATTGCTGACTGGGTCCCCAACCCCCCCCCCCCAGACTCTGATTTAATTGCTCTGGGCTGGGTCGGGGTGGGGAGATTGTTTTTCAAGCTCCCCCCGGGGGAATTAGAATGAGCAGTCCAAGGTTGAGAACCACAGGTTGGTCTAGATCAGTGGTTGTCAAAGTTTAGCCTGCATCAGAATCCCCTGGAGGGCTTGTTAAAACACAATTACCGGCCCGCCCTGGAGTCTCTGATTGGGCAGGTCTGGAGTGGGGCCTGGAAATTTGCATTTCTGACAAGTTCCCAGGTGGCGGGTTTGGAAACCTCTTCTCTATATCAGGGGTCTGCAAACTCCGGCCCTCAGGCCAACTGTGGTCGTCGGAGAACGGTTTTCAACACTTTCCAATGGTTGAAAAAAAAAAAAAATCGAAAGCATTCTGTTTCAGGCCATGGGAAAAGTATATGAATTTCCAATTCCAGGGTCCATAAATAAAGTTTTATTGGAAGGCAGCCACACCCACTCATTAAACCAAGCTGGGGCCTGTGTGGCTTCGTGCTCGACTCTGAAGCCTGGCCTGACAATGGTTGACACTGGAGCTTGGTGTGTTTACCTCGTGAAGCAGGTCCGAATATGTATGCCACCCCAAAATACGCCACTTTGGCGTCGGGATTATTTTGAGCTAAAGGCAACTGAGAACCGGGGCGCCTGACCGGCTCAGTCAGTGGAGCATCCAGCTCTTGATCTCGGGGTTGTGAGTTCGAGCCCCATGCTGGGTGTAGGGATTACTTCAAAATAAAATCTTAACAAATAAAGGCAACTGAGAACCACGGGGGAGAAGAGTGATTTTTTTTTTTTTTTTGGTTTATTTATTTATTTTGGGGGGGGAGGCAGAGAGAGAGGGGGAGAGAGAGAATCCCAAGCAGGCTCCGCGCCGTCAGCGCAGAGCCCGATGCGGGGCTCGAACTCACGAACCGTGAGATCATGACCTGAGCCCAGATCAAGAGTCCGGTGCACGACTGACTGAGCCACCCAGGCGCCCTGAGAAGAGTGATTCTTATCATTGAAGACGGGGTGTGAACACCAAGATGTTTGCATAAACAGACCATTCTAACATAGCCCTTATCTTCCATTAGTTCCTTCACGTATCTTCTCGTCATTTCCCCACATTTTATCATTCCTTGAAGCCCAATCCCTCTTTTCTTTGTGAAAAGGGTAGACAAGGCTTGGAGTCTCGCGGCTTCTTTGCGTTTTGCTCTTTTTCTGTGAAGTCTTGCGCACATACGTAGTGAAAAATTGTGGGCCTTTTGTCCTGTTAATCTGACTTTTGTTAGTTTCATTCACAGGCCCCAGCGACTAAACCTAAGAGAGGGGAGGGAATGGTTTCCCGGCCTGACACTCCTTACCCAAGAGATGGGAGAAGTTGAGGTTTTCAGCCTCCGTTCTAAAGTCCCCCTGTGCCTTCTCTCCATTGGTCGACAGATATCATAGAAGCTCGACTCCTGGTTTCTCCCCGCAGCCCTGACAGAGTGGCCTTTCATGTGGTCAGAGAGGGCCTCTTGGAAACAGCATGACTTAGGTCCCCTCACAGTACAAACACTGGACTTTGACATGATCCTATATCCTTTCTGGTAACAAATACCCAGGAAATGACCACCAAAGATCTCTACACAGCACAAACCTCAGGACATACCCACCATATATGCTATGGAGGGCTGCTATGTATTCCTAACCATCTGAAACCCAAAAAGTTATTTCATGGCTTTTTTTTTTTTTCTTTGAGGGTGGGGGGAGGGGCAGAGAGAGAGGGAGACACAGAACCCGAAGCAGGCTCCAGGCTCCGAGCTGGCGGCACAGAGCCCCACGCCGGGCTCGAACTCACGAACCGAGAGATCGTGACCTGAGCCGAAGTCGGTCGCTCAACCGACTGAGCCACCCAGGCACCCCTATTTGATGGCATTTTAATGAAAGCCTGATACGTAAGAATTCTCTGGTGATAAGGCATGAAAACACACTCTACTGGAAATAAGCACGTAAGTTGTAAAACTTTCTTAAAAGCCCCTTCCCCTCCTGAATCATGCCCCTAATTAAATTCAAACCCGAGTAATATCATCCACGGTTAACTAACATGGTTTTATTTCTCCCTGCTTCTCTGAAAAGATGTGTATCCTTTCAGGTAACTATTCCCTTGACAAAAAGGTTGCCATGGATACATTTTTTTTTTTTAATTGAATGCTGGTATTTTAAAGCCTGTGCAATTTAGTGAGGTATACCTGGCCTGAGGGTTATACTCATTTAAGTGCCTGCCTTTAACACTAACAATTTTATCTTAATACAGTTGCTCCGTGCATTTGACATGTGGTGTTCAGGAGTAGTTGGAAATGGCGTGGGAGTTCCTGAAGGAAAAGCAAGTAAGACACATATCACCCGGCCCACCTAACTGCACTTGAATCAGCGGATGCTTCACTCGCCTGGAATTTGTCTGTTCTCGGCATGTTTAATAATGAGTCATGCAATGCATTTGCAAGGCTCCCAGGGCCCCGGGGCCACGTGACGATCCTCTGCGCCTAAGTCCCTCGTCTTTGTTCAGACAGGCTGCTAATGCGTCCCACAAAGCTGACCTAATGCTACTACAGTGGCTCTATTTTTCTTCGATGGCTCAGCTTGAACGTGATATTTAGGAAGTCGACTGTCAGGCATGCAAATCGAGAGAAAAATATGCCATATTAAATCATGACGGTTTAATAAGGTATTACTCATGGGCCAGTGACTTCTGGTTCTCTCCTTAGTAGGGGCGAGTTGAAAAGCGGAACCGGCCACGGAGAAGGAATGTTGCATTTTCAGAATTCCACCTTCCCCACAGCATTGAGTGAAATACACTCCAATATCCGTAGTATGGCTGCCGTCATTCTACCTGAACATACCAGCCGCCTTACGTCCTACTTTAGCCGTAGGACATATTAGGTGGGGATGACCACCTTTATGATTACACTTAGGTGAGATAATCACTCCAAATATCATTCCCAAAACATTCCACAGGCTTCTAATGATTGTTCCACTCCATGAATACAATGGCACCAAACACTTAGGAATGTTTCATGGTATCTCAAGAATTTCTTTTCAGAGCAAAAGACATCTTGAGAGATTCTTCCTTTACTACAGACAGAAATGAATCAAACGGGTATCCATTTTCCTTCGGTTCAGTTGCTTTTGTTTCTGTCATCCATAGAAAAGGAAGCACATTTAAGAAGACATATTTCAATTACACCCTTTTCGATCAGACGTGGCACTTTGCACACCGAAAGGTCCGGAATTCAAGAACTGCAGTGCTGAAATGCATTGATGACTTTGCCCGCCGCCAAACTATTAATTTGGTAACTTATTCTCCTGGAAGTACACTAATTAGGGTGATATGTTAACAGTAACACAAAACCAGTTGTTTTCCATGGGTTGATCGTAGTTTGCCACAAGCATGCCTCTGCTCGAAAAGACCGAAAACAATTTCACATGAAGAAACTGGTTTCCTTCTTCAGTCAACAATTTAAATCAGCGCTTAGTTGTCGAAGATTAAATGCAAAATGTATTAAAGGCACCGAAACCATTTTTAATCCTTCTTACTTCACTACAGATACTCTTTTATTTAATTTTTGGTTTCTTTTGTTAGATAAAGAGAAAGACTTAAAAGAAATGAGAAAGGCAAAGATTTCCAAAAACAAAAACAGAGAGAAGAGCATGAAAGCAAGTATAGAAACCATGTGGAAGTAAGTATTGTGGGATAAAGGTTTTCAAAACAAGCTTCAGGAATCGTCTTTGAAAATACAGTAACAGAGAAAAAATGAAAAATTAGCAGATGCCAGTAGGAAAGTCTGGCCCAATTCTCGTTTACTTAAGAGAAATCGAACAAGATTAAGCGTTTAAAAATAGAGGAGGGCAAAACAGTCATGTGTAGTTTTTGTCTTCCTCCAGTGCCTCCTCTTCGCTATAATTAATCATTTACTCCAAGAGCAGACCACCGGGGAACCGCATTGAGCTAGGACAATTCAAAGCCATGGAAGCCAGATCAGGCCTTACGGGTTTCCCCATTGGGGTTGGGACCCGAGCGAAAGGAAGATAATGGTCTCAGAGCAGCCTCTGGTGGCTAAATGTCAAAAGCTCAAGAAGTCAGAGGCCACCTCACTGGTGTTCTTAAGACTTTGTGCAAATGGAAGTTACTATTTAAACAACGTTAAGCCCAAGCCCAAGCCCGTAGCCCAGAAGTGACTTGGTCAGAACTGAGATTAATTCATTGGTCTCAAAGACTATCTCGGATAAGGTGGAGTTTTGATGCTGACACACCGGGCTATTCAGACAACAGGTACCATTGCCCTTATAGTTGGACGTCAAACGGTGTTACATACAAAATTATCTCCAACTTTCCGAGTATCTCAAATAAATGGTGGGCTAGTGATGACTGACACCTGAAATTAATTTAAAAAAATTTTTTTAATGTTTATTTATTTTTTGAGAGAGAGAGAGAGAGACAGCAGGGGAGGGGCAGAGAGACAGGGAGGCAGAATCCAAAGCAGGCTCCAGGCTCTGAGCTGTCAGCACAGAGCCCGACACAGGGCTCGAACCCATGAGCCGTGAGATCGCGACCTGAGCCGAAGTTGGACGCTTAACCCACTGACCCGCCCAGGCCCCCCTGAAATTCATCTCAATTTTTAAGCAATTTTAATTTTTAAGCAATGGCCATTTTAAAGCAATCTAAATATTTTCAATTCTCAAAAAGCTCTGCGTATGAGTGCGGGTGTGTGTGGACGTGTACGCGTGCCCTCTGTCCGTTAGAAGTATTTGGGCGCGTTTTCTTGTCACAGCTTTCCCAGCTGGAAGACATCTGTTTAGGACAGAGGCCCATAAATTCCATCTGGCAGACTCCCCGTTGAGCCATCTCATCTGGGATGTTTCTAAGGGCCCCTCTTCCAAAGTCTGAATCCTAGGACGCCACCTGTGTCAAACGTCACGTCCAAAAAAGTGCTGCCATCTGCAGCATCATTTCTGAGTACCTCACACTGACACGGTAGGTCAGCATGTTCTGTTCAAAAATCCAATCTTTGCAACTCTTTTGTCAACCCAAAAGTGTTCTGCAATCAAAATTGGATTTTTTAAAAGCAAGCACAGAGCATCATGAGCAAACGCACTGAGGGGAAGTGGCAAAGGAAGGACAGAGTTCTCTTATAGAAAGAAGGGCGATTAGCACGCAATCATTGACTGCTGTTTGTTATGTACCAAGCACTCAGCTATGCACCTGAATAACATTAACTCATTAAAGCGTGTCCCTTAAAACCACACTCATGAAAGAATGCTGTTGCCTACTCTGAGTAACAAAAGAATCAACTCTTGGGGCACCTGGGGGGGACTCAGTCAGTTAAGCGTCTGACTCTTGATTTCCGCTCAGGTCATGATCTCGAGGTTCATGGGTTCGAGCCCCGAGTTGGGCTCCACGCTGATAGCGTGGAGCCTGCTTGGGATTCTCTCCCCCCCCCCCTCCTCCCGCCGCCTCTCCCCCACTGGTGCTTGTGTGCTCTCTTGCTCTCTCTCTCTGTTTCTCAAAATAAATGAACTTAAAAAAAAAAGAATGAACTCCTAAGGAAAAATGTGGCGCTTAAACTTCAGTAGGAGACCCTTCCTTTATTCTTCCTCTCAGCTCACTATTTTCACCTTCCCTAGGGTCTTGGGCCCAGTCTCAACCTTATCTTTACTCCCTCCCTCCATGACGCTTCTTTGTCATTACACGTATGTTTCAGTATCGGAACAGCTGAATGTTCAATTGTTCCGATACTCAAATATTTTACGTAGATGAGTATCGGAATTTATCGATCTCTAAATTCAAATGTTTGAGAATCGGGATAATGGAACATTCAACCGGCGGCGGTGCGAGAACCCAAGTTCGAGCCAGTCTCGGTCTGGCCACGAGGTCCCGTTGTGAATTCTCTGCCCTTGATGAGTTCCTTTTCAGCATTTGTCAGGTAACCTAATTAGTATAGCTCAGCTATTCTTAGCTCCAGAACAGGGTCCAAAGTTCCCATGACAGTCACAGAGCACAATTTTCAAGCGTGACACAAAAACGTTCCTCCCTTCCAACCTCAGAAAGTGAAAGATGCACAGATGACAGGTGGAAATAGTTGGTCTCCGAAGCCCAGTTTGCCTGCAAACCTCTCTTGCTGTCCTGATTCCAGTGACACTCGCTGTCTGCCATCACTCATTGAATCGTGGATCCCGTTCTATCTTGCATTAGCCTCTCTGTGGTTATCACCCTTCTTGAAGCCACACATCTCTTTCGAACTTCTTCCCAAATGCTGCGGGGACAACCGCACGACAGTCTGCTCTCCGCCTTTTGGGCCACAGCCACGTGTGAAGGTGAGACGGTACAATGTGACCGAAGGCCCGGCTGCACAGGGAGTCAGGAGGGCTGGCTCCCGTTCCCTCCGCGCCACCGGCAAGCTTTGTGCCCTGGGGCGCTCTGGTTACCTTCTCAGGGTCTCAAAATCCTCAGGGAGGCAGCGAGGGGCTGGACTCCACTCAGATAAACCGCTGGAGTTTACTGAACGCCACATTGCAGGCCTCGGAGGCGCCACGTCAAGCCTCACGTTGCTATCTCTTCCTCCCACTGCCGCCACGGTACCAACTCTGCGTGGGCTTCAGCCAGTTTCCCTCGGGTGTGGCTGACAGCGTCTTGCCTCTGCGTGTACCAAGGATGTCTCGATTCCTGCTCTGGGGCTTTTCCAACAGGGCATGAGCCTCCTACGGCTCAGCTCTCCTGGAAGCACAGCGCAGAAGCTCAGGGGTTGACTCTCACGGGGCCGCCCAAGGCCGAGGGGGTACAGGAGCCTCTTGTCCCCAAGGGAAGTCCTGAGACGCATTCGGTAAGCTCCTCCGAACACTCCCTGGGAAGAACCTTCGTTGCCCACGTGGGAGCGGCCAACTCGACGATGCCTTTGGGCTGGCTCTCTCACCGTCTCCGACACGTCCCAGTCCTGCACGGCTGCTCCCTGAGAGCACTTCCCACGCAGCCTTCCGGCAAGGAGGCCGCCTTCAGGATCTGCTCCGGGGGGACCCAGGCTAAGAGAAGTGCCTGCTCTACATCAGACATGTGCATCCTTTCCCGCTCTCAATTGTGATGGCCCTGCAATTGCTTGCTGGCAGAGTTCGCTCCTGCCCAGTGGTCCCCGTAATAAGAACAGGCTGGGACGAGGCTGAGTGGCCAGGATAACTGAAAATTACTTCCAGCTTTTTGCCTGACTTCAAGAGGCCACTGGGCATGCGGTTCTGGTACAGTCCCAGGGTGTATTTGGCCATATCACATGGCGACCTAATATAAGTGGAAGGGAACTGTAACAGGGAGCAATTTACACAGAAATAGGCTAATGAGAAAGACTCAGAAACCGCTCCTCTTTCTTTCCACTCCCGGATGTTAGGAAGACGTTAAGGGAAGGACATTTTCACCTGAATTTCTGCTGAGAACAGGAGAAGTTTTAAAGGGCAGGAGAAAAATTTCTGAAAACCACATTTTTGCATGTTGCCTAAAATGAGAGATGTGTGTCAACTCTCTCTATAGCACAGAACCAAGGGACATCAACAGTTGTTGGGGGTGGGTATTCTTTGTCAATTAAGTTTGGAAACCATGTTAAGCACTTTTTTTTTTTTTTATAAAGGGCAAGTTTTCTCTGAGCCCTGATTTTATTTTATTAATTTTTTCCCTTATGTTTATTTATTTATTTTGAGAGAGAGAGAGAAAGAGAGAAAGTGAGGGAGGCGCAGAGAGAGAGGGAGAGGAAGAATCCCGAGCAGGCTCCACGCTGTTGGCGCAGAGCCCGCCTCGGGGCTCGAACCCGTGAACCGCGAGATCAACACCGAGCCGAAACCAAGAGTCGGACGCTTAACCAACAGAGCACCAAGAGGTGCCACTGAGCCTTTACAATGTTAATATAGGTTGCCACTCTCTGAGAGGGAGACTCCAAAAGCAGCATTTCCCGAATTAATTTTTCCACGTAGCCGTTTCCTGCAGGCCTTTTGCAGAACAAGGTATGGGAATAGGCTTAGAGAAATGAAAAGAAGGCTATCTCTTCTGCACGATTTGAACAATGTCTTCACGGAGGCTCTAATAGGTAACTACTAGAGGCCGCGTCTCTCACTGTGATGCTGGCAGGAGACTGTCGGACAAGGTACACGGATGACCTAACCTTGGCCTGGTGATCGCCCCATCTCACCCCCACCCTTCAATGTCAACAACATGCTGGGAGGTGGGTAGCACAGGAACCTTTGCTCTTTATTTATTTTTTTAATTTCATTTTATTATCTTTTCTAATATCTACTTAAAAAATTTTTTTTAATGTTTATTTTTTTTTTTGAGAGACAGAGAGAGACAGAGTGTGAGCGGGGGAGGGGCAGAGAGAGAGAAAGACAAAGAATCTGAAGAGGCTCCAGGCTCTGAGCCGTCAGCACAGAGCCCGACGCGCGGTCCGAACTCACAAGCCACGAGATCATGACCTGAGCCGAAGTCAGACGCTCAACTGAGCCACCCAGGCACCCCAATATCAATTTACTTTTGAGAGACAGAGTGTGAGCAGGGGAGGAGCAGAGAGAGGGGGACAAAGGATCCAAAGTGGGCTCCACACTGACTGCACAGAGCCCAACGCGGGGCTCGAACTCATGAACTGTGAGATCGTGACCTGAGCCCAAGTCGGACACTCAACCGACTGAGCCACCCTGGTGCCCCAGGAGTGTCATGCGTCTTTTAATGCTAACTTCAAGCGGAGAATTAGACTCTAGAAGGGTTGATGTAAAAAAAAGTGCTAAAACCTTCTGTCAGACCCCTGAACCTGAACGGTAACAAATGAGAACTTGGAAATGGAAGAATGAAAGGCGTATACTCATTCACGGTACCAAAAACAAAGAGATAGGTGATAATTTGGGGTAGTTTTGATCTTAAGGATACAGCTGATTCTATGTGTCCAAAGCATGTAGCGAGCCTGCTCAGACAGCTCCAACCCTTTGTGCGGGTAACCATGGAAAATGCAGTCATTGCCATTCAAGTGTGGGCCCCGGGTGAAATCATCGAGCGTTCGAATGGTCTGATATGTACGTAAAAGAGAAGCAAAACTACCACAAGTCACTCAGCCCATGTTTCATTCCTCATTTTAGGGATTTCCTCCAGTCGTCAAAATTGAATCCTCCTTTCATCTTGTACACATCGCTGGGTGCCTATCATCTTTATGAAAAAGTATTGAACAGAATTCCTCACTAATCTCCAAGCCACAGGCTCTGACTATCCTAGTCCTCATTGTTTTTAGCTTCACCTCTGGCAGAAGGACACGAAATGCCACTGCCATAAACTCAGTTTTTAAAGATTTCATACATGGACACCCGAGCCGCAACAACATTGTTGTTGAGAAAGAGACAGAGTACAAGTGGGGGAGGGGCAGAGAGAGAGGGGGAGACACAGAATCTGAGGCAGGCTCCGGGCCCTGAGCTGTCAGCACGGAGCCCGACGCGGCGCTCGGACTCACGAACTACGGGATCATGACCTGAGCCAAAGTCGGACGCCTGACCGACTGAGCTGCCCCAGCACCCCTGTAGCTATCCTATTGTTACAGTGCCTCGGGGACTATGTGACTTTGGGGAGGCCTGGGCTTCAGTTTCTTCACCTACCTGTAGATTAGAGTAAGAATTAGATGCAATCAATCGATCAACGTGATACATCACATTAACAAAAAAAAAGAGAAGAACCATATGATCCTGTCAATCGATGCAGAAAAGGCCTTTGACAAAATCCAGCACCCTTTCTTAATAAAAACCCTTGAGAAAGTCGGGATAGAAGGAACATACTTAAAGATCATAAAGGCCATTTATGAAAAGCCCACAGCTAACATCATCCTCAACGGGGAAAAACTGAGAGCTTTTTCCCTGAGATCAGGAACACGACAGGGATGCCCACTGTCACCGCTGCTGTTTAATATAGTGCTGGAAGTTCTAGCATCAGCAATCAGACAACAAAAGGAAATCAAAGGCATCAAAATTGGCAAAGATGAAGTCAAGCTTTCACTTTTTGCAGATGACATGATATTATACATGGAAAATCCGATAGACTCCACCAAAAGTCTGCTAGAACTGATACATGAATTCAGCAAAGTTGCAGGATACAAAATCAATGTGCAGAAATCAGTTGCATTCTTATACACTAACAATGAAGCAACAGAAAGACAAATGAAGAAACTGATCCCATTCACAATTGCACCAAGAAGCATAAAATACCTAGGAATAAATCTAACCAAAGATGTAAAAGATCTGTATGCTGAAAACTATAGAAAGCTTATGCAGGTAATTGAAGAAGATATAAAGAAATGGAAAGACATTCCCTGCTCATGGATTGGAAGAATAAATATTGTCAAAATGTCAATACTACCCAAAGCTATCTACACATTCAATGCAATCCCAATCAAAATTGCACCAGCATTCTTCTCGAAACTAGAACAAGCAATCCTAAAATTCATATGGAACCACAAAAGGCCCCGAATAGCCAAAGTAATTTTGAAGAAGAAGACCAAAGCAGGAGGCATCACAATCCCAGACTTTAGCCTCTACTACAAAGCTGTCATCATCAAGACAGCATGGTATTGGCATAAAAACAGACACATAGACCAATGGAATAGAATAGAAACCCCAGAACTAGACCCACAAACGTATGGCCAACTCATCTTTGACAAAGCAGGAAAGAACATCCAATGGAAAAAAGACAGTCTCTTTAACAAATGGTGCTGGGAGAACTGGACAGCAACATGCAGAAGGTTGAAACTAGACCACTTTCTCACACCATTCACAAAAATAAACTCAAAATGGATAAAGGACCTGAATGTGAGACAGGAAACCATCAAAACCTTAGAGGAGAAAGCAGGAAAAGACCTCTCTGACCTCAGCCGTAGCAATCTCTTACTCGGCACATCCCCAAAGGCAAGGGAATTAAAAGCAAAAGTGAATTACTGGGACCTTATGAAGATAAAAAGCTTCTGCACAGCAAAGGAAACAACCAACAAAACTAAAAGGCAACCAACGGAATGGGAAAAGATATTTGCAAATGACACATCGGACAAAGGGCTAGTATCCAAAATCTATAAAGAGCTCATCAAACTCCACACCTGAAAAACAAATAACCCAGTGAAGAAATGGGCAGAAAACATGAATAGACACTTCTCTCAAGAAGACATCCGGATGGCCAACAGGCACATGAAAAGATGTTCAACGTCGCTCCTTATCAGGGAAATACAAATCAAAACCACACTCAGATACCACCTCACGCCAGTCAGAGTGGCCAAAATGAAGAAATCAGGAGACTATAGATGCTGGAGAGGATGTGGAGAAACAGGAACCCTCTTGCACTGTTGGTGGGAATGCAAATTGGTGCAGCCGCTCTGGAAAGCAGTGTGGAGGTTCCTCAGAAAATTAAAAATAGACCTACCCTATGACCCAGCAATAGCACTGCTAGGAATTTATCCAAGGGATACAGGAGTACTGATGCATAGGGGCACCTGTACCCCAATGTTTATAGCGGCACTCTCAACAATAGCCAAATTATGGAAAGAGCCTAAATGTCCATCAACTGATGAATGGATAAAGAAATTGTGGTTTATATACACAATGGAATACTACGTGGCAATGAGAAAAAATGAAATATGGCCTTTTGTAGCAACATGGATGGAACTGGAGAGTGTGATGCTAAGTGAAATAAGCCATACAGAGAAAGACAGATACCATATGGTTTCACTCTTATGTGGATCCTGAGAAACATAACAGAAACCCATGGGGGAGGGGAAGGAAAAAAAAAAAAAAGAGGTTAGAGTGGGAGAGAGCCAAAGCATTAGAGACTGTTAAAAACTGAGAACAAACTGAGGGTTGATGGGGGGTGGGAGGGAGGGCAGGGTGGGAGGGAGGGCAGGGTGGGTGATGGGTATTGAGGAGGGCACCTTTTGGGATGAGCACTGGGTGTTGTATGGAAACCAATTTGACAGTAAATTTCATATATAAAAAAAAAAAAGAATTAGATGCAATCGATCGTTAACACTGTACAAATGTGAAGTCTGCTGTTCTTGCACGTAGGACACCATGCTCCACACTGGAGATCAAAGCTTGGTAAGATGCTCTTTTCCCTTGAAAAGTGAGTTCCTAATTCAGTGGGTGGAAACCCAAACCCAGAGGAGCAAGCACAATGCATCATCGTATTGTGATCGATAGACTATTGCCTATTAAATAATGATATGACCAGATGGAGACTAAACTGGCCAGCAGAAGATTCACTTTTAGTCCTACCTCTACCCTTAGGTAGCTGTTTGAGGCTCAGTCTGTCCACCTGTAAACTAAGGGTTGAATTAAATAATTCCCAAACTCCTTTCATTCAAACTCTTGCTCTAGTGTTTCTCATTTTTTTTTAAGTTTATTTATTTTGAGAGAGAGAAAGGGAGGGAGAGAATGCACACGTGAGTGACGGAGGGGCACAGAGAGAGAGAGGGAGAGAGAGAATCCCAAGCAGGCTCCAGGCTGTCAGCACAGAGCCCGATGCAGGGCTCGATCTCATGGACCGTGAGGTCACGACTGGAGCCGACGTCAAGAGTCGGGCGCTCAACCAACTGAGCCAGTCAGGTGGCCCTCTTGTGTTTCTCATTCTCTGGCTCATTTCTTACGCTTATTAAGAGGTGAGATTGTATCGGGCAGACACTGCTGGTCGACTGCCCTGGTAGCCATCACCCCCTCATCTTTGCTAACAGCACTGTCCTCCAAGTTTTATCAGGTCTAGGGCCGGGAGGTATGCTCTCATGGGAGTCTAAAGGAGTTAACTGGGATTGTCAGGGTCATTCCATGACTTTTGTCAGTGATTGGCTCAGGCATGGGCACGCAAATCGCTTCTGACCAATGAGATAGTAAAAGAAGTCTGCTAGTAGTGTTCTAAAAAAAAGGTTTTAATACCTGATTAAAAGGAAGAAAAGGAGGGTGCGCGAGTAAGAAAGCCACTCCTTGCCTTCCGGTATGGGGGGAGCGACGGGGTGATGCCTGGAGCTATGGCAGCCATCTTCCAGCCACTTGCTGATGGAAGCTGGCTCAGTGAGAATGGCAGAGTGGGAACCTGAGACACACGAGGATTGCTGATGACACTGTTACGCTAAGGACGTCATCAATCCCGGAACTAACTGCGTTTTAACGTGCGCGGGTGAGATTTTCAAAACAGGCAAATCTGCGTTGCTCAAGCCCCCCAAAGTAGCCAGCTGAAACATGCGATCCCAAAAGCTGAATTACGGTACCTTGAAACGTTTACCAACGCATCCACGAGCCCAGTTTCACATTGCGCGCAGGCGAATTCATGTCAGACCGAGAGGATAAGGTGAGTGAGTGATTCAGGGAGAGAAAAGCCCCTTAACAGATCTGATCTTCGATTTTCTCAGCTGCAAAATAGAATCCAAAGTATATCTACCTCATTGAGACGGTGAAGTGCGTAGAAAGCAGATACTAATTATTGCTGTTTGATTATACATGAGGAGGCTGTTAGGGCAGAGACAATGCTACAGGGCCACCAAATCCTGTTACGTTTTGTTTTTCTTCCTGCACACACAGGAAGACCATTATTTCCCAGTTTCCCACGTGAATAGGTTTCAATCACGTGACTGAGTTCTGGGCTGTGGGAAAAGTCACGCAATCCCCTTGCGGCCTGCTTCCTTCTAATATCCCACGTGATCTTCCTGCCAGCTCCGTGTCATATTACCGTCACATTTCCGAGGCTGGAGACCAAGTCTTCATATTGGCCACTAGATGGACACTGAACGGTTTTGTTTTCTTAAAATATTTAATAAGTGTGCTTAAATTTACAACGATCTCCTCTCACTCATGTTTCCTACCCTCCATTTAAAAATGAAGGCCAAAACATAAATACATAAATAAACAACAACAAGGAAGGGGAAAATGAAGAATTAAGAAAGCTACCCCAGAATCTATGTTAAAATAAGTATGAGGAAATGGCTTTAAAATATCCGATACGGCTTGCAAGATCCGTGGAGAAAATCTCCCCAGGGAAGCAAAGCAGCTACCCCTTGTGGAGAAAGTCTACCCCTCTGAGCGGCTATTATTTTTGTCTAAACGCCTACGACAGAGAATGGCTGTAAAGAAAATTACGTCCATAGGTGCATCCATTTTTTCCGCCTTTTCCCAAGGACGGCCTAGACATCTCATCTTCTCCTGCAGCTTTTAACACACTTTCCGCATTTCCATTCCGGCTGGCAGGGCTGGTTTAAAGGAAGATGCGTGGTTTATGGGAAAATGCCCGAGGAAATCACCCCTCCTTCCGGTTGGATCACGTGACGAGATGTGAGTAAGTAAAACGCGTGTGCCTGCTGACGTCAACACAGTTTTCGTTCTCCAAGCCCTATCGTGTTTACGACACCTTCTTTTTGTAAGCAGCCACAACGACCGTTACCATTTGTTTTCATCTAAGTAAAAAAGTCCCGAAAATAATTTCTCTACGAGGCACCTAAAAGATAAAGAAGTCTCCGGCATTTTCCAAAGCACCCTGGCCGGCATGATCATTTTGTAATGTGACTTAATGTAGGGCATTATCTTAAAACTTTAGCTCGACGAAAAAGAATGTATATTGGCAATTGCATTTTGATTTTGTATTTCACTTGAAACAGGGCTTAAATATGAATGGATTGATTTGATATAGCTTGACAATGAAAATAATAGCTTTGAACATTTAATCCTAATAGATCCACCTCACTGGAAGATTTAAAAGAAATAGTCCCCTTCAGTAATAGTTTGCACTTTATAACTTAAAAAAATACATATTAAGGGGCGCCTGGGTGGCTCGGTCGGTTGGGCATCCGACTTCGGCTCAGGCCGTGATATCACAGTTCATAGTTTGAGCCCCGCGTCGGGCTCTGAGCTGACAGCTCGGAGCCTGGAGCCCGCTACCGATTCTCTGTCTCCCTCCCTCTCTCTCTCTGCCCTTCCCCCACTTGCACTTTCCCCCTCTCTCTCAAAAATAAATAAACACTTAAAAAATACATATTAAAATGAACTGACAGGCTGTAGAGAAGAATACAGAAACGGCATTCATGTTTAAGATGAGATTATGAAAACAAAAGACTTCAGAGGAGGTTCGCTGGAAACTATACTCCCCATCACCTGGGGGTAAAATGTCATACCTCTCTGCTAATAGGGATACCTTAGTGGAAAAAAATTAATTTTTTAAAAAATGTTTATTTATTTTTGAGAGAGAAAGAGAGACATAGCATGAGCAGGGGAGGGGCAGAGAGAGAGGGAGACAGTCATTATGCTTCTTGGTTCATTTGCTTCTGGGCTCTCCATCCAACTAGTTAACGTGTTCTCATATGACCTGTTTTTATGTCCCGTCATGATCTTTTGTGTTTCTTAGCCCCAACTGCTCTATAGTTTGCGTGGAAACTAAATGAGATACTGCAATAACGAGCCCACCGTGAGATATTGTAAATTTAGCACTACAAAGTAACATTACACTAGGTTTAGCAGAACTCATGATAAACTTGCTCCCTCTAACTGGTTTTGCCCATGGCAGCTAAGCTACAGTTCTTCCTTTTTGCCCTTGGTTTATTGATGGAAGGCTTGATGTTCTATTCATTTCATGTTGTTAGATTTGAATACTGTGACTAGACCACTGGAACACCTTTGCTCCTTCCTGTCGGTCCCATCTCCAGCCTCTTAAGCACATGCGACCATCCCTGAAAGCAAATGGGCATTTCAGAGCCAGCCATAAACACAGCCAGATGCTCAGACCAACATCCGATTCCTCAGGAAATGCTATCAATCTCACCTTTAAAACACACCCAGAGGGGCTCCTGGCTGGTTCAGTCAGAAGAGCATGCAACTCTTGATCTTAGGGTCATGAATTCGAGTCCCACACTGGGTGTAGAGATTGCTTAAATAAAATAAACTTAAAAAAAACAAAACAAACAACCAGAGGGGCACCTGGGTGGCTCTGTCAGTGAAGCGTCCGACTTCAGCTCGGGTCATGATCTTACGGTCCGTGAGTTCGAGCCCTGCATCGGGCTCTGTGCCGACGGCTCAGAGCCTGGAGCCTGCTTCGGACTCTGTGTCTCCCTCTCTTTCTGTCCCTCCCCCACTTGCACTCTGTCTCTCTGTCTCAAAAATAAAATAAATACATAAGGGGCGCCTGGGTGGCTCAGTCGGTTAAGCGTCCGACTTCAACTCAGGTCATGATCTCGCGGTCCGCGAGTTCGAGCCCCGCGTCGGGCTCTGGGCTGATGGCTCAGAGCCTGGAGCTTGCTTCTGATTCTGTGTCTCCCTCTCTCTCTGCCCCTCCCCCATTCATGCTGTGTCTCTCTCTCTCTCAAAAATAAATAAACGTTAAAAAAAATTTTTTTTTAATTAAAAAAAAAAATAAATAAATAAAATAAATACATAAAAAAATTGTAAAAAGCAACCAGAATTTGATGCTCTCTCATTATGTTCTACTGCTCTGCTTCAAGCATCACCATCTTTTCATTTCGTTCCTGCTGTAGCTGCCCAACTGGCGTGCCTGCCTCTACCATGCATCACCCTGTACCCCCTCCCCAGCCTATTTAAATTTTGTTTTAATGTGTATTTATTTTTTGAGAGAGAGAGAGAGCACGCGCGCACAAGCAGGGGAGGGGCGGAGAGAGAGGGAGACCCAGAACCCGAAGCGGGCTCCGGGCTCCGAGCCGTCGGCACAGAGCCCGACGCGGGGCTCGGACCTGCGAACCGTGAGCTTGTGACCTGAGCCGAAGTCGGGCGCTTCACCGACTGAGCCACCCAGGCGCCCCACCCCAGCCTATTCAAAAGCTGTGATCCTTTCAAACTCTTCCGCTCAAAACTCTTCAATGGGTCCCATCTCACACCGAGTAAAAGCCAAAATCCACGCAAGACCTCCTCTTCTTCCAGTCTCCCCTGACTCACATGGCCCACACTGAGCCCCTCTAAGTCTACGACAGACACCGCAAGCTTCCATCTCAGGGCCTTTGCACTCGCTGTTCTCTCTGCGTGAGGTTGTCCCCCCACCAAGGATAACAGCATGATTTGCACCCTCACCTCCTTCAGGGCTCGGCTCAACTGTTATCGTCTTCAGAAGATACACTTTCTGTGACAGACGACCTCCTGGCTCCTCTCTCTGTCATATGTCTCTCTGACATATTGGACGTTCACGGCTTTGTTGTGTGCCTCCTCACGCTAGACTATAAGCCAAATGAGGACAGGGACCCGTTTAATTGACCCTGTAGCCTCAGCATCCAGACTAGAGCTAGACATGTTGTTAATGCTCAGTGAAGATCTGTGGAGGGAGACACGCGTGCTTCACTGCTCCCCACTTCCTGCTTTGGCCCTGGCCGGCCAGGCCCCCTGGCTTCATACAGTCTTTCCACAGAGATGCCACGTGCCGTGCTGGCCCGTGAGTTTGTACATCAGAGTATTCGTTGTTCCCCTAGCTTTATATAATACCCTTCGAATGTGTAAATCAATAAACAAAATGTAGGCTTCATGAAGGCACTAACTAGTTTAGACTCTAAGTTAACATAGGCAAGATCAATTCAGTAATTCCCATGTCTTGTCTTTTATTCCTACCCTCTGACTTAGAAATCAACTCCTGTGCAAAAACCAAAACCCTCTCTAAAACACTACTGTCGGCACTCGGTACCGTTAACGCAAAAACCATCATAGCACATTTCTCAGAAAATATTTGCTGTCAACAATTGGAGAGAAAGTCGATGCTTGCATTAAACTTTCTTATATATATAATCGATCAAAAAGGTAGGGGCACCTGGGTGGCTCAGTTGGTTAAGTGTCCGACTCCTGATCTTGGCTTAGGTCATGATCTCATAGTTCATGAGATCAAGCTCTATGTCGGGCTCTGTGCTGACACTGTGGAGCCTGCTTGGGATTCTCTCTCTCCCTCTTTCTCTGCCCCACTCCCCTTCTCAAAATAAATAAACTTTAAAAAATTTTAAACAAAGGTAGAAATAGGGGCGCCTGGCTGGCTCAGTCAGTGGGGCGTGTGACTCTTGATCTCTGGGTTGAGTTCAAGTCCCACATTGGGTGTAGAGATGACTTAAAAATAAAATCTTAAAAAAATGTTTTTAAAAGGTAGAAATAAAAACTTACATCTCTCTTTTTTTTAAAAGTAGGGACCATGCCTAACATGGGGCTTGAACTCACAACCCCAAGATGAAGAGTCACAAGCTCTACTGACTGAGCCAGCCAGGCACTCCTACATTTCTTCCTTCCTTCCTTCCTTCCTTCCTTCCTTCCTTCCTTCCTTCCTCGCTCCCTCCCTTCCTCCCTTTCTTCCTCTTTCTTTCTTTCTTTCTTTCTTTCTTTCTTTCTTTCTTTCTTTCTTTCTTTCTCTAAAAGAAAGCAGTGTGTTTCTAATGAAAAAGCCAAGAGTTGAAATATGTAAAAGGAAATTGTCAGAAAAATTCCCCCAAACTTGAAAACAACAAAATGTAATTATTTGGTTGACGGAGGCTAAAAAAAAAAAGAAAAGAAATAAGTTTTATGAACTTGTGCCAAAATATTTTGTCATTGTTGAAAAAGAAAATACTTCCCAGCCATACTTTTTAAAGGTTTTGCCTCGTAGGAATGCAAAAGAAAATTTCCAAAAAAAATTTATGTCGTGTAATTTGTTCCTGCCAAGCACTCTACTTGAATAGCAGAAGATTCTAGCAATATTTTAATAGGATCGTTCTTCAGCTTCAATGAACTAAACTCCTTACTGAAGTGTCAAAAAGATCTATGCATTATTTCTGTGGTCAATCAGACAATGAATATGTATGGAGAGCATGTTTTATATACAAGGTTCGAGAAGAGAAAAAGTATTCTTAGCAGCGATAGCTCTGGGGAAGATAAATTTCTGTTGGGCCCCCTGCATCTTTAGGGCAACTAGATAGAGACATTATTATAGTTACAGTTATACGTAGATAGAAATATAGCAGCAACCATAAGGAAATCAGTCTTATTTTATACAATAAATTTATTTATGTACTTCCTCTACCTTGAAAATATAATTTAAATAGAGAAAACACGTTTGGGGGAACCTGGGTGGTGTCGGGAACTTTTCCACTAACATGTGACGTGGTCCAGGCTGGCCATCTGGAAGGTCAGACACACGTAGAGCGTGGATCATTGAGGCCATGTAGAAGCATCTTAGCTGATGCTTCCTAGACCAACCAGTCCCCATGACCTGCCAGCTGACTACAGACACATGAGGGACCCCAGGTGAACCAGCAGAAGACTCACTCAGCTGAGTCCGGCTGATTGCTGACCGTAGAATCATGAGCTAATGATTGTTGTTTTAAGCTACTAGGTTTTCAGGTGGCTTGTTATGCACCGTTGGATAACTGATACACCCTTCTCATACATACACCCGACACAAACTTTCCATTTTTTCCCCTTAAAAATAAAATAGTTTTTTGGCCATTTACAACCAAAAGAAGTCCTGACTAAAATGGCAGGGCCTCCTGTGCTCACGTCATTGACTTGGTGCCCTGTCCATTAATTTAGTCTGTGCCTTAAACCATGCCCCTAAATCCCAATCTTGTCCTTCCAGCCCCTATGGTCCCATTGCCCACCTATGCTCTGTCATCACAAGCCATCTCATCCCTTCTCTCCATGCCTGACACCTGCAGGTTGGATCCCTTCCCGTGGCCTTTGCCAAGGGTCTATACCTGCCACTTCCTGTTAGCTCTTCTCCGTGCCAACTGCTCGAGGATGTGACTCTCCATCTGTCACTGAGCACTGGACCCACTGCCACCATTCTGCACTTCTCTGTGCAGACTTTCTCCTCCAAATAGAAGAGCTACCCACCTGTCAACTGCTGACAGCCAGCTCCCTCCCTGGATATGTTTCCCCATTAGGCCCAGATTCCCACAGTCTTAATCTTCTGCTTTATCCTCTGTCTGAGATAGAGCGGGGCCCGGGAAGCGAGGTGAATCTCTAGGAGCTCTCATATCCACAGTAGAAGTAGATGGTAATATGTTTTAAGACAGGTCATGAGGAAATGATGTCCCTTCCTGGTGGAAGAATAGTGACGAGGTTATCACAGGGACTTGTGGAGTGTGTGTGCTGCCTCTGAGGTTGGTAGACAGTGAAGCTGGTTGCCAACTGTATGAACCAGACAGGCCAATGTTCCACTCATATTCCCTTAAGCCTTTCCATTTCTCTGCCTGGCGGCCTGACATCCAACTGGCGGCCTCTACATCTTTGGGCCAGGGAGCTTTCTCTGGCACCGGGGCCAACCTTTGCTTGCACGGGCAGGCAAGGGGTGCCGGAAAATGAAAGCCTCCCACCTATGACCCTGTAGAGTCCTCATCCAGTGACTGACCAGAGTTGGTGTATAAATACCCCGACTACCTTTTCACTTGGTATCACAGGGATACCTCGGAAGAGTATGGCTCCCAGAGTTCCCCAATAGGATCAGGCTCCATTGCCCACAGTGATAAGTTACTCGGCAACACATTCTTTATTGGTCTCCTTGCCAATAAAGTCCCCTCCAAATCTCCCCTCCAATAAATTACTCCCCTCTAAATAAATTACTTGCACTTGAAATTTTGTTTCAAGATCTATATCCAGGAGAAGCTAAACAAAGACAGTAGCCCACCTATCAGATGCCTTGAAGGATAGGAACTGGCCCCATGAAGGTGACGGCAACCGTGTGGGCGGAAAAGAGCACGGCAATGTGATAACGAACAGAACCAGCCACTCGGGTCGTGCAGCCCCATCTGCCCTCTGTCCAAGAGTCAGGGTGATTTTCCTGATAGGAGAGTCACTGAACCAAGGATGAACATAAGGGGAATGTTTGGCTATAACTCCATTTGTCTATAACATGGGCGTCAGTCACTTTGCCCCATGTCCATAGAACTATAAACTTGTGGAATTTGATTTCTTTTAATAGAGAGCTATTTAAACATTACTGTGCAGATTTTTATGGGAGAATGACACTCTGATATGGTTCTTTGTCTACTAGCTAAGTACAACTTAAAAAGATAACCCGGTGTTCCAATAGCCATGTTCAAATATTTATGAAATACTGGCTTGAATCATAGACTAAAGCACGGAGTTGAAATTGGTTAGTTCTATTGCCAAATACCTTCAGACTTCATTGACTTTGTTGGAATTAGTACAAAAGCAGAGATCAGATGCAAGACTTGTACGAGGATCCTGTGTGGTCCAGAAAATGGTGAGCCTTCACTCGTACATACGAATTAAATACTGAACACATTTACTCTTTAGCTTCTGGGACAGTGAGCAGTCAAGGTGGCGGGACTGATTGCGGAAAGGGCTCTTCTAGCAAAGCGTGGTAAAGTCCTCAGTCGTTCTGGATGGTGACCTTGCTAAGGACAGAAAGTGATTGCGGCATTTGGGAGGCGATGCTGACCATCTGAAGAGGGCTCCCTTTGCCTGCGGCCCGAATTGCAGGCGTTGCTTTGTTAAAGATTCTGAGATTCTTCAAGCATGAAAGGGAGGAGAGGGAATCAAGTCTCTCTACTTCATAGGAAACGTATTAGGACTGCTTCAGAATTAGCCTTGGCTCAGCTTAATGAAATTGCCCCATTGTTCAGCAGCGGCCCACCCAATCCACAGCATTCAAATGGTAGCCCTTCCACTGTAAAAAGCCTTGACATTTAGACAACTTACAAAATGAAGATTATTATTTCTCTTTCCCAGGTTCACAAAAAGAATCGTACCTGCTCAGCCTTTTGAGTCGGCCAACTATTAGAGGATCCCTATGCCCACGATGGCATTACTGTGTAAAATGCCTGTGATAGGGAGCCAGAAGTTTCTGCGATGAAACTCACCAGCCGGTTTATGCTCGAGAAATCACTGTAGAGGATGGCAAAGTCATCAAGAGACATCAGTTAGAGCCACTCCTCTCCGGTGTCACCGAAGTTTCTCCGGTGGGATTTCATGTGGAAGGCGTCGTTCCTCGAGACTTCCCTCCAGTTCCGGTTAAATGAATTTTCCTTCACTGGCCTGAGATCAGAGAATTCTAATTGCTTCGCCACCCCTTCCACTCGGCACCCACATACAATCTTTGCGTTTCCAAAAGGCCTTAAAATATCGCTATGACGTGCAACATTACTTTCTTTAATGCCATGAACGTGTGCATAAAATCTGACACTCAGAGCTCACCTTTTATTACCCACTGTCTATTCATCTCCCTTTAGCCTGCATGGCCAAACTTCTAGCGTTCAGAGCACGAATCAATGTAGCAATGGAGCAGACAAAGCATCTCCTGATTCAAATGAGACCAATGTCAAATGCTGAAGTGTGTAAATAATTAATCGTGTTTTCTCTGGTGAGTCCAGTTTGATCTTTCATTGCTCGGCGATCCCTGGGGTCTGTGGTGCCCCGAGAAGCAGGGACATTTAGGATTTTTTATTACCAGCTCATAACTAATTTATAGATTACGATGGAGTCAGGTGCACAGATTCAGCGTCTCATCTATCACTACAAGCAGCTCCGGGGTTAAGGGATGGCTACTTCCCAGAAACCAACCAAGGGGAACAAAGATGAGGACCAGGGACGAAGTGCCTATGTCATAGCAGGCACATCTTTCAGCAGAAGCACAAATGTGTCCGGGTAAGGAATTTCCTACTCACTGAGCCAACCGACGATAAAGTTCTCTCGTTTGGTCTTAAAGGTAAAACCCACTGTATGGCGCACAGCCAAAATATATGCAACCAAACACTGAAATTCTTTATCCAGTTTTCCTCTCTGATTTGCCTTCTTCGGTGAAAATTTTACCAGCACAACTGCGTTAGATGCAAACTTGTACCAAGTACTATTGCTAAGAAAGAAAAAAAAAGAAGAAGAGGGGGGACTTTCCTAGGAAAATTTTGTCATGCCAAGAAATGACCTTGAAAGAAGAGGAAAATATCGGAGCTTAATTGCAGCTGTGATCACACATGTGCTATGTCTCCTGGACAACAGCATTGAGTGTGGAGTTCATTTCCTTATGATTTTCCAAAGTGTGTTCTATTATAGGCACATATTGGTATGTGATAGAAAGAAGTGAAAAGCGCAAACACCAAAAGGGCCACTAATCACATACCTTCAAAGAAATCAACAATGGCTTCGGGATGTACATTACATTCCCGAGTTTTACACGGTTTCCTGGAGAGCGTTAATAGTTTTCTGTGAGTGCACTCAAGAATTCCATTTCCATCACAGCCAAGTATGTATTCCCAGCCTCTGACCCCTCAGACGTGTCCGCAACCTCGACACAAAGCTCATTCTCACAGAGCAAAGGCAAGAAGGGCTGCGGAAATAAAACCCAAACCCAGTGGAATCCGCAACGAGTACCAGTGGGATAAAGAAATCTCTGAACATATTCATAAGGAGTGTTTCTTTATGGTACTTTTCTCTGTCTCGGGGACGGCACCGAAGCTGTGCCACATTCTGAAACTGTTGCCATGGCAAAGCGTCTTGTTTTATTGACTATGGAGCACATTGTTGTGTTTAAGTCATGTAAATGATCAGGGTACAAAGGAGAGAGCCCACAGCAGCCCCCAGGCTCAATCATGACAGCACCGGGGTCTTTCCCCCTTGACACATGCCATTTATGCAGCATGGGAAGGCATTTCTCTCAGAAAGCCTCGCTCCCTGGGTGCTGAGGACTGGTCTTTGGAGACATTTAGGAGATCGCCACGTCTTTCAGAATCGCAGGGGAAAAAGAATACGCAATGATGAAGCCCCTGCTTTTGTTTTAAGGCCAGGATAATTCTATGCAAATTTTGCATTTTCTACCTAAGAACACGTTCTTGTTTCCAGGCTGCTGGGCTTGTCTAATCTTTCAACTTTCTATCCGTTTCTGTCACTTAGAGGCATGGTAGGAGACTTTCTCTTTTCTTTCCCGCTTATATCTCAAATATGTGTTTTTAATTAAGTATTTTACTACAGTAGCAATTCACACTGATTAGATGTAATTACAGAAACAAAATATGCAGAATACATTTTAATAACACCTGCCACCTCTGAGGAAACAATGAGTATTTAATTTAATGATCGCAGTGCTGTTAAAAAGCAATGCAGAGTTGAAAAAAATAGTCATATATTTGGAAACGGAGCTTATTAGTATTTTCGGGTACAAATGTAAGCTAGAGTGCACTATTATCTGGGTTTCAATACTTGTAATTAAAAAAAAAAACCCCAACACTTAGGGCAACATTTGTTTACACGGGGAGTCAAATGACATCTTTTACTAATAAAAGCTTGATCTAGGGGAAATAGCTTCAATTGTGACACTTGGGATTTGAAAAGCGGGGATAATTTGTAGCCCAATTTCCAAGAGAAGGTTCACCATATGAAGATCGACTTTTGCTAGAACTGTGTCAACGGCGCTTTGCAGGTTTTGACACTGTGCGCGCTTATGAAGGATGTTATCGCTGGGGGGAGCCGCATGAAGGGTACCCAGGAGCTCCCTGTACTAGTTTTGTAGCCTCTGGTGTGTCTTACGCTATTTCGAAACACCAAAAATTAGAGCAAAAATCTATGTTTGATGCGGAAGAAAAATGGATTTTTCGAACTCGTAGAGGGATGTGTTGTCTCCGCAAGGCTTCGACAATTCCAATTCCAGAGAAACGTGCCACATTCTTCCCAGCACCTTGTGTCGGTGTCTGGAGTCAGAGGGGTTTTGGATAATGAGTTAACTTTCTCGACGAAAACTCTATTTACCCCACATTTTCAATTCATTCGGAAGAGCATTCTGTAAACAATTATAAAGGAGAGATCTATTTCCTGTTACTGCTTCAGATGCTCTTACAGTCATTATTGACATGGGATTTGAAGGGGCACCTGGCGGGCTTAATTGGAAGGTGACTCTTGATCTCTGGTCGTGAGTTCAAGCGAGCCCCATATCGGGTGTAGAGGTGACTTAAATGTAAGTCAGTAAATAAATTAAATAAATAAACTTAAAAGGGAAACTTTAAAGCAGTATTCACAATTCCCACAGACCCGGTTACGTCATTGGATCTCACTTCCTTTAACTGCCCTGTTCTCTTTTTGAAACAGTGGCTAAAATCAGAATTTTGCATTCCTCCTCTTCATGAGTCAAGTTCAGAGATTAAAACAAGAAATATGAACAAGGGGGTCTGGGTGGCTCAGTTGGTGAAGTGTCCGGCTCTTGGTTTTGGCACAGGTCATGATCTCACAGTTTGTGGGTTCAAGATCTGTGTCGGGCTCTGTGCCGACAGTGTGGAGCCTGCTTGGGATTCTCTCTCTGTCCCTCTCTCTCTGCTCCTCCCCTGCTCACTCTCTCTCTCTCAAAAAATAAAATGAAATGAAATGAAATGAAATGAAATGAAATGAAATGAAATAAATACCTTTGGAAAAGAAACAAAACAAAACAAAACAAAACAAAATGATAACAGGAGTTAGCTACCTCTTTTTATTTTTTTTTTTTAATTTTTTTTTTCAACATTTTTTATTTATTTTTGGGACAGAGAGAGACAGAGCATGAACGGGGGAGGGGCAGAGAGAGAGGGAGACACAGAATCGGAAACAGGCTCCAGGCTCCGAGCCATCAGCCCAGAGCCCGACGCGGGGCTCGAACTCACGGACCGCGAGATGGTGACCTGGCTGAAGTCGGACGCTTAACCGACTGCGCCACCCAGGCGCCCCAGCTACCTCTTTTTAAAAGCATTTGGTGGGGGCGCCTGGGTGGCTCAGTCGGTCAAGCGTCCGACTTCGGCTCGAGTCATGATCTCGCGGTCCGTGAGTTCGAGCCCCGCGTCAGGCTCTGTGCTGACAGCTCGGAGCCTGGAGCCTGCTTCACATTCTGTGTCTCCCTCTCTCTCTGCCCCCTCCCTGCTCATGCTGTGTCTCTCTCTGTCTCAAAAATAAATAAACATTAAAAAAAATTTAAAAAAAATAAAAAAAATAAAAAATAAATAAAAGCATTTGGTGAATGACCTAGGAACAGTGCCTTCTGTATACTGACCTGTTTTCTTCTGCAATAGCTTCATTGACATGCCATTCTCCTATCATATAATTCACTCATTTAATACGTACAAGTCAGCATTTTTTTTTGTATATTCATGGAATTGTGCCACGATCACCACAATCTCATTTGAGAATAGTCTCGTGACCCGTAAGAGAAAATCTTGTATCCATTAGCAATCACTCCCTACTCCTATTACCCTTTGCTCCCAGCCCCAACAACCACTCATCTTTCTTCCGTTTCTATGGATTTGCCTAATGTAGACATTTCATATAAATGGAATCATACGTGACTAAGGCATGTATGAGTACCTCGTTCCTTTTTATTGCCGAATAATATTCCATTGTATGGATGTACATTTTATTTATCCATTCAGCAGTTGATGGACATTTGGGTTGTCTCCACTTGTTGGCTTTTTTTGTTGTTGTTGCTAAAGACATAGATGGGCTCTTTTTTTGTTGCTGTCAAAGATACAGATGCTTTTATTCATTTTCTTAAACGTTCATTTATTTTTGAGAGAGAGACAGTGTGAGCGGGGGAGGGGCAGAGAGAGAGAGAGAGGGAGACACAGAATCTGAAATAGGCTCCAGGCTCTGAGCTGTCAGCAGAGAGCCCAACGCGGGGCTTGAACTCACGAACAGTGAGATCAGACCTCAGCTGAAGTTGGACGTTCCACGGACTGAGCCACCCAGGTGCCCCGGAACTGCTGGACTGTTTTCAAAGCGGCTGCACCATTTCACATCCCGCCAAAAAGTCCTTTTCTTCATCTGAGCTGACAAAGTCACTCTGATGACTCCTGTCATTTACTGTAATCAGTAAACTTCAGTCCCTTCTCTTACACACTTCTGGGTCTGGCCAGTGGAAACATGGGAGAGTATATATGCTCCACCATGAGTTCAGAAAAGTGATCAGGAATTAAAATGAAAAACAAGGAGGGGGGCGCCTGGCTGGCTCAGTTGGTACAGCATGTGACTCTTGATCTCAGGGTCGTGAGTTCAAGCCCTGTGTTGGGCGTGGAGCCTACTTTAAAGAAAAAAGGAAAACAAGGGAATTAAGGATGTGGTTTTTGATTCTACATCCGGAGTGTGAACCACCTTTTGGCAAGGAAATTTTAAATTTTCATTTGCACCAAACGTGCACGCACAGACACAATTCAATTGGCCAACAATAAAAAACAAACCAAATCAACCAACCAGTCAAACAGAATGTCTACTTTGGGAGTTTGAACTGTTTTTTATAGCTTTACAGTTTTCAACAGCAAGAGATATTCTTGGCTATGAAGACATCCATGCAAAAGTCCTCACATCTGCTTCTTGCCCACAGACACACAGCTATTTAAAAAAATCTCCAAAGAGGTATGAATAAACCTTTCATAATCACAAGGATTCTTAAGTTTCTAGACAGGGATTGATACGGACCCTGGCTTTCAAGGCAAGCTGGGACACCTTCTGGAATTTAACACACGTGCTTGGCCCTGGCGAATGCAGTAACAGTTGATGGGAGTTGGATTGGTTCTTTTATGCACAAAACCAGCAACAGTCTGGCTAGCTCTTTCTGTGTGGCCAGAAAGGTGCATGCTGGGAGAGGGATGTACATGGTTCCTGGACTGGCAATGCTAGGCAGCTGGGGTTGAGGCGGCCATTTCTTCTTCTTCGCCTTGATTCTTACAATATCCATCAGTAGGTGTTTTTTGACTCGTTCTTATCTGTGACCTACGTGGCCTGATTTCAGCTAAGCCAATACCAAGCTAGAAGGGAGAACTGTGCGGGATGTTTCTCTCATTCCATCGTCTCCCCTGTGTCACTCCCAACTGTGACAACCACACAGAGCTTGGGCTGTGGAACAGCTTCGAGCAGGGATGGCTGGCAGGTGTTGAGTGAAAATGGAAGAAATGAAGAGGAAGAAGCAATGAGTAAAGAGAAAAAAAAGAGAGCGTGAAATGGGGAGAGAGTCTGTCATGAGGCAAAGGTCAAAAGTGGGTAAGGGTGGCAAAGGACAAAAAAGACAAGAGAGATGAATCCTTGGGCTGAAGGTGTTAGCAAAGGATACTCTCCCGGGATCACCCCAGTTCCCACTGAGGGCTTCATGTCCTTGGCTTGTGCAGCAATTCACTGATCATGCCAAATTGAGTTTGCAAATGGCTTCAAACCTCAGCAGGAGTTACCAGTGGTTTCTAGATTCTCAAACTGACATCGAAACACAAAATAACCTTGACGAACTGAAATAAAATATTGCAAAGCAAATCGAAGAAATCTCTATCAGGTTATAGAATAGCACACAAATAGAATATCAAAAATTTTAACAATGTTTCTTTCTTTCTTTTTCAGGGAGAGAGGGAGAGGGAGAGGGAGAGAGGGAGAGGGGGAGGAGCAGAGAGAGGGAGAGAGAGAATCCCAAGCGGACTCCACACTGTCAGAGCAGAGCCGGATGCTGGGCTTGAACTCATGAACCGTGAGATCATGATCTGAGCTGAAATCAAGAGTCGGATGCTCAACCGACTGAGCTACCCAGGTGCCCCCCAAATCAAAGTTTTTAAAAAATGGGAGGGGGGTTTAGAAAGCTACTCAGCTAACTAATAGCAAGCACTGATTCTCAAAGTCAGTTGAATATGGAGTCACACTAAAGTATTAGAAAGGGCTCCTGAGGAAATCTGGCCAAACTATTTCAAAGGTTCTCTCCCTAGTTCTGAGCCCCACGATTAAAGAGGGATGTGGGGAGGCGGGAAGGAGTTCACAGAAAACCCACAAAGAAGCAAACCCACAAAGAAGATCAAAGGGTTGAAGAAGGGGCCCTGAGAGGAGAGTCAGGGAGCTGAAAAATTCAACCTGAAGAGGAGAAGGTTCTGGAGATCATTTCACTACGGTCCTCAGCTACATGAGGAGCCTTTCATGGGTGAGGTGGCCACCTGTTCTCCACTTCCACTACGGATGGACAGAGGGGCAAAAGGCTTAAATATGCAACATATTAACAATACTCAGTTAATTAAGTACAAGGAATTTCTTGACGCGAGAGATGGCAGACAATGAGATGGGCTCCTGACCGTGGATGGGAATAAGGGATATCCTTCTCTGGTGTCTTAGAAAAGAGGTTAAGACTCCCATAGGCTCGGGGTGGCTCACAGACCTTGCCACCTGGAGCTGGGGGAAGGATGGGCGCGTGGCTATATTCTACCATTCCACACCACACACTCGGGTACTTTGGTTTTTACTTCAGACTCATATATGCATCGTTTGCCCGGCCAAATCTCTCACATTTCTAGTCACATTTCAAGACACAAAATGTCTCGCCTGGCATACCACTTTGAGACACAGCCATTTCATCTGTGAAAAAGCGCACTGGAAAATATCTGTTGAAGAGTGGGAATTTCTTGAAGGAAAAAAAGTCAGCTAAACAAGACTCACAGGGGTGGGGGTGGGGTAAGGCACCTCGGAGTGCATGCTGGGATTAGGGCTAATTAAGATGTTGACTGAATCTATGCTAATCATGTCCCACCAGACTCTGCTGGATTAGTATGTAAATTGGTAAACTCTGTTCTGAAATTGCCCTACCAGCTGAGGTCTAATTACTGACTAGACATAACAAATAATAATGGGATTTGTATTTTAGGATGTTTAATTATGGAAATACACGTCTGGAAAAAATACCAGTTGTAGCGCACAGAAAGCAAATTCATAATGTTTTACCGAAGGTTTATGAAATTTTACACCTCTAATAAGAGCACCATGAACTGGGCTGGGGGGGGGGGGGCGTCCTTGCAGAGATCTAGCATTGGGGAAGGAGGACCAGAATCATAAGGATTAATTCGCGGCTGGAGTAATTTCCCCAAAGCTTCTCAAAGACTGTTTCATTGCTGATACACAGCATCTTGTGAGGTTTTAGTTCTATCACCAAAAGCCCTGGAACTCATCCGTGTAGAATAACCCAGATGCTATGGATTTAGCAACGCTACCCTGTCGTAGCACGCATTCAGATGGAATTAAAAGCAACAGGCCAACGATCTTTGTAGGAAACTAGGCCCCTTTGTAGGAATCTTCACCAAAATTAGTTTAGGACGTTGAAATCATTGAATCGATAGATCAGAAAGTGGTTCGTCCAATTCTGAAGCGAGAGAGCCTATTTCAGGGTTTTAGAGAAAAGCAGCTTGAGCTCTAGAATTCACCGAATGCGCAGCTTGGGACAGAAACTTCTTTGCAGCCATTCATTGCATCATTCTGTGACCCTTTCCAAAAAGTCACTAACATAGGGAGAGTTACACACAGAATCTCAGACAGAGTGGTGATAGCTGCCTGTATTTGCCCACCATCCTGGTGTACCTCACATAAATTTAAAGGCATACGGGTAATCATTAAGTCTTTATTAGGTCTTACATCAGAAAATAAATTATTCATGTTATTCTAATATGTACTGATATCTTTACAGCCCTTCTGCCCTCATGTAGCTAAACAGATCTCATTTGCACATCATTTTTATTTTAATTTAGGACAGTTTTGTTACGAAAATATAAGGCTTAAATGCCTATTATGTCCCAATTACGTGCCAATTTCCCACACTTTTCTTGCGTCTACACAGGGCACTACAAACAAGAGAGATTTCACATAATTAACAAAGGTGGAGGTTTCCCTTGCACGACTAAGAAGTTTTCGAATGTTTGCTCTCGCCGTCACGTGGCAAGAGGAGAGGTGTTACGGACACGATTCAGAAAGGAAGCTTGTGTTTACAGTAGTTTCAAGCCTCTATATAGTTGAAGTTACCTACGTATATGAAAATTAAATTTGTTGATCACCGTACTTTGAATTAGTGACAATAGAGCGTTACCTTCTATAGGGGAGAGTCGCACGCCATTACTGTGACCCGAGGCTTTCTAAACTTTGCAATGGAAACTTATTGAATAAGATAATTTTTGCTGGAGACCTCAGGTTATTTGTCTTTGCAGATCTTATTGGCATAGCGATAACTGTATTTATTTAGGGTTCCACTCCGGGTTTTAGCTTCTTTTTTCATTAGTGGAGGGAAAAATCTGAGCAAATTTTCCCTTTCCATATGACACTGAGCTCTCACCTTTAAGCATTGCTATTAAGCCTGCGTGATGACATCTTCCTGTAGGCAATATATCACTGAAAATGTTATTTTAAATGCTATTTCCCAATGCCCAAAGGCACCTGTCAGCAATTATATATTATTTACTATTAAAACTAATCATGACCTACTCTAAGCACTGAACCCGGGGTCAGAAACTCTGGGATGATAATTCTAGCTCTGTCCCCTTGTTGTCATGAGTTTTGGGAGAAGTCAACGTGGGGTTAGAATGTGGGGAAGGTTCACTGGAAGTGTTTTGCCAACACATATGCAAGCAGAGCGTAAGCCTGAACAGATGTCATCTTGAATGTAAATCTAGCTATTGGCTAGCAAGCTATCGGATAAATCTCGCATTTCCTGGAATTCTCACTTTGAGGCAAATGATACAATTGCAGAGAGTTATCTTTTCAACGAATGGCTTTGAAATCCTCTCTCATGAAATCAAGCTGCAGATGATTTTTTTTATTTTTTGTTAAAATTTGCATCCAAATTAGTTAGCATATAGCGCAACAATGATTTCAGGAGTAGATTCCTTAGTGCCCCTTCCCCATTGAGCCCATCCCCCCTCCCACAACCCCTCCAGGAACCCTCAGTTTGTTCTCCATGTTTACGAGTCTCTTCTGTTTCGTCCCCCTCCCTGTTTTTATATTATTTGTGTTTCCCTTCCCTTATGTTCATCTGTTTTGTCTCTTAAAGTCCTCATATGAGTGAAGTCATATGATTTTTGTCCTTCTCTGACTGACTCATTTCACTTAGCATGATACCCTCCAGTTCCATCCACGCAGTTGCAAATGGCAAGATTTCATTGTTTTTGATTGCCGAGGAATACTCCATTGTATATATAAGCCACATCTTCTTTATCCATTCATCTATCGATGGACATTTGGGCTCTTTCTGTACTTTGGCTATTGTCGATAGTGCTGCTATAAACATGGGGGTGCATGTGTCCCTTCGAAACAGCACACCTGTATCCCGTGGATACATGCCTAGCAGTGCAACTGCTGGGTCGTAGGGTAGTTCTATTTTTAGCTTTTTGAGGAACCTCCATCCTGTTTTCCAGAGTGGCTGCACCAGCTTGCATTCCCACAGATGATTTTTTTAAGTCTATTTATTTATTTTTGAGAGACTTTGACGGAAGGGTGGAGAAAGAGGGAGAAAGAGATTGACGGAAGGGTGGAGATTGACGGAAGGGTGGAGAAAGAGGGAGAAAGAGAGGATCCCAAGTGGGCTCCGCACTGTCAGCGCAGAACCCAACCTGGGGCTCGAACTCACGAACCGTGAGATCATGACCTGAGCTGAAGGCAAGAGTCGACGCTCAACCGACTGGGCCCCCCAGGTGTCTCAAAGCTGCAGATGATCTTGATAAATAGGAATATTGGTTCCAAAATGTGCCTGCCTTCGGTCAAGGGGACGTAAGCAAACCCTCCTAGTTTGCTGTTCAAGTGGAGTTCACGTCTGGCCGTGCCATTCTCTGAGAGTCTCGGATTATAAGGAGGAGTCTTTCTAACACATATCACAAGGAGCAAATGAAATGAAATGTATGCCCAACACACAGTGGATACCAGATAGCTGTTTGTTGAATAAATGTCCAGTAGAAAAGGTTAACCAGAACAAAATTTTTCTATCACATCAATTAAGAAGCAAAGTTAAGGGGCCAGTTTTCCTATCTTCTGAGTGACCTAGCTATAAAAGAAGAAAGAGTATTGCATTCGTATGTATAATATCTTTGGTATTTGTTACCTAATGATTTGTTACCGAATGATGACTACATTACTATATTCCATATATATGATGGACAGAGCTCATCGGCACAGGTCCTGTAATTGCACCTTATTATTTCTGCAAAGATTATAGAACAGCTCAAAGAAGATAAAAAGAGAATGTTAAAAAGAAGTGTACATATATCTTTCTTGGTAAGGATGACTTTTCTTTTGAAGACCAACTACAACTGAGTGATACTGAAATCCTCATGCACACAGTACAGCCCCGCCCAACAGCCCAGTCGACGATAATGACCATGAAGAACAACCATAGCAAAATACCAGAACCTTAAAAAATGGAAACATCATTTTAGGATTCCTGACGCATTTGAAACTTTTATGTCAAGGTGGTTCTGCCTGGCACATTGAACCCACGTCCTCGAAGCACACGTAGCTGAGTGAGAAACTAGATGCTGGGGTTGAAATTTCGCTCTGTCGATCATGATGCTGTGACCTCAGGCAGGTTCCTGAACTTCACGTGTCTCTACGTTGAGTCCTCCTTCTATAAGACAGAGCGAGTTTTATAGCACTGTCATAGGGTTCAATGGGAGGATGGACAGAAAGCACCCAGCACTGAGTCATTTGACGGACACCTGTAATGCCCCTGCATCTGACCGTCTCGGCCTTCTCGCTGCTTTGCGTCTCCCACTCCTTTTAGAAAAGGACTACACCCTCACTTCGGATTTATCCAGAGGGCCTTGGAACCATTTCATTTCTGATCAGCTCTTTTTTCTGGCTGCAATATGGGTTTCTCTGTGTGGATATAAATTCTTAGAGAGCAGGGGAGTAAGATATTTGTTTTATTTCGTCATTACGCCCAGTCCAGTGCTCCACACGAATGTTTTCTTTTATCGTGAATAACACGCTGCCGATGGCCAGGAGTCTATAGGAATTTGCCTCAGAAAACTTCACAGTTCATCTTGAAATGTACAGATAGCTCTCATACTAAATATCCCATAAGATTAAAATGAGCTGTTAAGCGAGGCAGTAGAGTGTAAGAATTAAACCCGTGGAGCCCGCAGCCAGACTACTTGGCTTCCGATCCTTTCCTTCCCCCTTGCCGATGGCTTGAATAGCCTCTCTTTGCCTCAGTTTCTTCATCTGAACAATGGGTTGATAATGCTACTTAATATCTACCTAAGAGGGTTGGATTTTGAACCACGTGAGCAAAGGGGTGTTTCTGGCCACCACTGCTGCCGCAGCTCTGAGCGCAGTGTGCACACGCCTTCTTGGTGTCACCTACCCTCCCTCCCTCCCCATCATCCATCCAAGTTACCTAAGCCACAGAGTCTTTCCTGTCTTTTTAATATCTCTCAGACTCCTCCCTCTGTCCCTCCTCTCAGAGACTGCCACGTGGCTTGCTCTCAACTCCTCTCTCCTACATTCCCGTTGGTGTCCCAGTCGGGCCTCCATTTCTAGAGGGTTTTTTTCCATAAGCTTGGTAACATGAGAACCTGATTATTTCTCCTCTCCACTTGAAACCCTCCTGTGGCTCCCAATTACCCACAAGAGCATGGAATCAGTAAATATTATAGGGGCGCCCGGGGGGGCTCAGTCGGTTAAGCCGCGACTCTTGATCTTGGCACAGGTCACGATCCCACGGTTCGGGAGCCGGAGCCCCGCGTGGGGCTCTGTGCTGACAGCTCGGAGCCTGGGGCCTGCTTGGGATTCTCTGTCTCCCTCTCTCTCTGCCCCTCCCCTGCTCGTGATCTCTTTCTCTCTCTCTCTCAAAATAAACAAACTAAAAAAATTTTTTTACAAAGAAATATTTTAAAAGGTGTGGTGGCCAGGACAGTGGCCCCCCAAAGACGTCCGTGCTCTAATTCTCCAACCTTGTGAACATGTTACGTTACGTGGCAAATGGGACTTGGCAGCTGTTATTAAGGATGTTGGGCGGGGAAGATTCTCTTGGATTAGCTTCGTGGGTCTAATGTGATCCCAAGGATCTTTATAAGGGAGAGAAGGAGGCGGGAGAGTCAGACTCAGAGAAGGAGATGGGCCGATGGACAGACGTGAGAGTGACGTGGAGGCCATGAGCCAAGGAATGTGGGCGGCCTCTAGAAACTGGAAAAGGAAGGAACAGATGCTCCCCTGGAGCCTCCAGAAGGAACGCAGCCGGGCTGGCATCTCGGTTTGAAACCCATCTCGGGCTTCAGACCGATAGGGCTGTAGGAAAATGCGTAAAAAACATGTAGTGTTTTAAGACACTTCCTTTTGGGTAATTTGTCACAGCAGTGATGGAAAAGCAATTCGCAGGCAACTGGATAGCTAGTGCCGACTAAATAAACGTGTTGAGGTCAGTCAATGGCTGTGCTGTGAAGGGGCCAGACCCGCATCGATAGGTTTAGAAGTCTTCTTCCTTAATGCCGTGCCATTGTTTCCTTTCTCTCAACTAATAGCTTTCGAAGCGAGGAGGGGGGGGGGGGATGCATTCCCGAGGTTTCCACAACCCAGTCCCTTCCTCTGCTTCCCTGTTGGAGGCGGGAAGCCAGGCGAGTGGGGATGGAAACGCACGTCTCTATACAAAGAGAGGAGACTGGAGCGTTTCTATTCTAACCTAATATGTTGTTTCTGTCTTGATGTTCCAAAAGCAGTTTCTACACATAAACATGTACGGCACCTGTCCGATCCCTGCTTACATTATGTCCGCTGTCAGCTCATAAAGGAACTCGGGGAACAGGCTGAAACTGTCAAGGGAGATTCTCTGGAAGCATTAAGATAAGCTGTAGGGAATTATCAATTGATATGGGATCTGGGAAGAAAGACGGGGGAGGGGGGGTGTTAAGAGGGCCATACAGACGTGGCTAAAAAGTGCTTTCTTTTGTTGGCTACCCTAGCAGTTGCACGACATGATTTCATTCTTTAATCATCGGGGCTTCGGTGTCCTCATCTTTAAAATGGGCCTAATAATACCCATTTTGCAGAGCCGTTGAGAAGATTAAATAATAACATGCTTGTGAGGAGGCCAAGGCAGTGTCTGCTACGTGGCGAATTCAAGAAACATTCATTTCTTTCCCATGATGCCCTTTTCCCACTGATAGCACCGTGAGTCATGTACATTATGGTGACATATCATTTAACAAAGCAAACGCACGTGACCAAAACCATCTGACAGAAAAGACCTAATATATCAAGGGAAAACATGAGAAGGGACAGTCATTTATAAGCTGGAAAGATTTGAAGCTGGCTCAAACGTGTTGCTCCTTATTTTCCGAACTTGTACAAAGGCCAAATTAATTCATGAGAAATCTTATTTTTGAATTATTTAAATGCCCAGCGATGAGACTAACGCACAGCAGGTCTTGTGCAGTGTGAGAGGATTACGGATGAACCCAACTCCCAGGTTCTAAGTAGCCAGTAATAGACTTTAATGTATCAATAATTCAGAAGAATGAGCATTTTCTGTTAGTGCCGAAACCACACCGGCAACTGCGAGAACGGCAAAGGTTGGTCTTTTCCCTTCTAGCCTTGGCTGTCTCTGTGAGGAACCGCACCAAAATAGAGTTTTCATCTCTCACAGCAAACGTGGGCCACACCAGTGACACCCGGGCACTCAATAAATGTACGCCAGATGAACGAAAATCTCACAGGGCGGTAGTGAAAAACAACCCGCCGAGGTATTTGAAAAGATCAACCTGGAAAGAAAATCAATTCTAATAAACCCGATGCTCTCAGGCTCGGATATTATGAAGGTAAATAGTCTTCGAGACTGAAATGATCAGAACTTGAAAACCTCCCAGGTGTCCTCGGGAGTCCGCAGATAAATTGATTAGCTGCTATTTCACACTCAGAACCCCCAAATTAACAGCCCGCCTTCCGTAAGCAATTCCCAGAGGCAAAGATAAAACTGTTGGGTTGAATTCACATTTTCAGTTGTAGAAGAATAAACTGAAATTGAAAGGGAATCGGCTCCCCCCCCCCTTTTTTTTGGTAAAGCATCCGGCAGGCAAATGATGAACTCATTGTAAAGAAAGAGCGTATGTGTTTTTCAAGTGTTCATGTTCACGTGCGCGCAAAGAAGCTATGTAAATAGCCACATACCTTTTAAGAGAGTTGATTGTTACGAATGAAATAAATGACACGCATTTTCAATTTTGGAATATTCTAATAATCAGGTCATCGAAGACTGCAGAATTAGGTAGAAAAAGCTCTCTGGGCCTAATTTCAATTGAAGTTAAAACTGCAGACCTGGGCAACTGGTTGGTGTTGAATCATTTGACTCGATCGTTGTTTTCGTGACGCAAAGATTCAACTGGAATGATAGTAAGTGGAAGATTTGGTATACGTTAAGTTAAGAAACTCAACACCTGCCATCAGAACTTTGCATGGAGCATGGCTTCTGGTTTTATTTTAATGAGAAGGAACAACAGCACAGAGAGCCAGCTACATGAGGCGGCGTCCAAACTTTCTTGGGGGGGGGGGGGGACAACGACAGCAGGGAGGACCACCCACTCCTTGTGGGGTGGGGGAGGGGCTGGCAGGGTTCGCAGGAATTCCGTTCTCAGCTCTGAGAACAGGCTTCTGGATTTGTCCCTCACAGGGACAGCAGCTGTCTGTTGCTCATATCTTCTCCATACCTAGTCCGACTCAGGACTTCGGTAGTCTTTGCAGAATAATTTGCCTCAAACTAAATTTCTAAACTATTCCTGCTTAAGTTTCCCAAGGTACAATAAGAGGATGTATGTACAGATAGATATCGATATCGATAATATGTATATAAATATCTAGATATAAAACAAAAGTGTGTGTATTTACATATGTGTATGTGTGTGTGTGTGTGTACATATATATGTATAATATATCCACACAAATACCAAAATTCATTCTAAAAACAACAAAATGGAATATTTGGGAATAACACGTGCCGAGTAACGTGTGGCAAGCTGAGTCCTTGAAAACGCTGAAGGAGACGTGGCACCTAAACTTTCTGACTCTGGGGTGGCTTCCTCATTTCTTGTTTCCAATGAGGACGCTGGCTGAGTACCAAGTAGAGAATACATACTTCTACACGACTAACTCAAAATTCCATTTTCCTCATTTTAGTGGGACCCCTCTCCCCTTATCTCACGCCGTCTGGAACTTACTTTGGGGGCCACTGGGTTTATTAGCAGTGGTGTGGGTCTGCACAGTCCTAGTTACACAGCCCTAGGTGAAACGTGCATTCTCATAGGAAAACAGGCGATTTGGGATTTTCCAGAAAGGCCCGATCCCCCCCCCCACCCCCACCCCATGCAGCTATACCTCCAAATGAATCAAATTTAGATAGAAGTCCTTTAAAAATATGATCATCCTATATAAAAATACGATTACCCAGGTGCATTCGTATATGGAGTATGGTTTCCGCGTGCGCATATGCTTTGTTTAAGTCAGTTGCTCCAAAGTGACGCTAATCAAGTTTGGGAAAAGTAAAAATGACGCTATGGCTACCAGCCCTTTGTGCGGGGGAAACGGCGCCCTTCTCACGCGTTAGGCAGAGACAATGCAGGATGTCCCCAGAATCGCCAACCCATCTCCCTTCCTTCCACCACGGATACTTTAATAAAGCAACTAGAGTAGCATCTCAGAGCAGTAGGAAAACAACAACAACAACATGAGCCTTACCAGTTTCTCCTACGGTAGACGAAGGAAAAGAACCCCCACCCCCGGCCGCTGTAGGCCAGGGACCTGGGTGTCTCAGAGTCACTTCGGTGAGGGGACCAAGAAAGCTGAAGTCTTCCTTCCCTCTGCCTGGTTTCTCCCCAGCAACCTCTCAGGATCTTTCTCACAAAGCACTCTCCTATTCTCTAATCCCCTCGCAAGGAGAGCCGGCACACACACCGAATGACTTGTGCAGAACCGCCTCTCCTGGGGAGCGGGAGGGAGGTGGGGGGCGGAGGGTGTTTGCGGGCATTGATCCCTGCCAGGCGGATCCTCACGGAGGCATCCGGCCCCCTGCGCTCCTCCGCCGCGGGACACGCGGTACCAAACCCCGGGCCGGGCCGGCTCCCAGGCCAGGCGTGGGGACCAGCATTCTGAGCTTGCCGGTACCCTGGGTACCCTCCGCGCCCCGGGCGGTTATCTCCCAGGGATGGGAAAGGTGGCTCAGCCTAAACCTTCACCTCCCGACACTCCCTCCCGGGACAGAACCGGTGCACCCAAGTTGCGCAGAAATCGGCCGGAAGGTTTGTCCGGGGGCTCATTTGCCCCCGAAGTGCAGAGAGACTGGAGCGCGAAGAAAAGGCGCATCATTAAACATGACAACGGGGATCTGCACGCTCGCTCAGAGGTCCCGAACAGGGCCGTTTTCGCAAGAGTTCTTTTTTTTTGGGGGGGGGGGGGAACCCCGGCAAACACAAGCGCCTCGCTGAGCGGCGGGGCACGACCCTTTTTAAGATTTACAGTTTACCTGATCTTCCCGGAGGACAGGCTTCACCCTTGTATTTTACAGCAACAGTCACACCTTCCGGATCCAAATCCCCCTCTCGCTGAAGACAAATACCTCATATGTGTTTCCCACATGCCAGAATCAATGTGGAATGCCCCCCTCTCCCCTCAAGGTTTCGAAAAGAAGACTTACCTTTTGCTTCTATCATTTAAAGCCCCGGAACAGATAAATCAAGGGGGAGACAAGCAGATGGCCCGATTCTACATTTTGCAACGAGGGCTGTTTGCCTCCGAGTCATTATTTCTAAGGAAACGCTGCTGTGCTGCTGTCTCTGTTCGGCAGCGTGCCATTTGGGCCTTTGAAACAAAATGAATCCGCTTCACACCACGAGCTCTACCGCGTCCTAACACTCCCCTCTCTCCAAAGAAAACCGCCTCCGCTTGGTGACAATGCCACATCTCCATGGCAAGCGTGGACCTGGGGCGCACGGCAAATGCTATGACTTCTCCGTCCTGCCTGACTTCAGTTTTCCCATTCCGCTTTGCTGGGGTTGTGGACGCAGGACAGGGTACCAAACGTAGTGGGCAGAGAATCCAGGCCGAAGAAAACAAAAGCGCAGAACTCAATAGTCTAAGAGTTTAGTACCTGAGAGCAGAATAGTAAAACCTACAAAAGGGACATTTTCCTTGTCTTTTTATATCGGCATTAAACCCTCGCACGATGACACCACTATCTTTCTGTTGTGCACCATTTAAGAGATTTTGCATTAAAATTACACGCGAGCAACTGCCACCATATTCAAAGTGTCTGTACAGGGGCCCCCCCGGGTGGCTCGGGCGGTTAAGCGTCCAACCTCTACTCAGGTCATCATCTCACGGTCCGTGAGTTCGAGCCCCGCGTCGGGCTCTGCACTGGTGGCGTTGAGCCTGCTTGGGATCCTCTCTCTCTACCTCTCTCTCTCTCTCTCTCTCTGCCCCTTCCCCACTGGCACTCTCTCTCAAAATAAATAAATAAACTTAAAAAAAAATAAAGTGTCCGTGTAAAGACTTTCAGATTTAACTGGAACTCAGTGAATATCACATTTTCCTCCTCATTATCTACTGACACATAGCTCTTGAATTAACCTCGGCCTCTTTGCCCATTTCTGCGTCTCAGTTATTCTCTGCACTAGTCCGTGCCACCCATCTTAACATTTAAGATAATACTTGGGAAATCCACTTGAACTTCGAATACAAAGTTACTTGCAAGTAAAAGCCCTAATATCTTAAAGATTTTCATCACCACCTCTGTCCTTTTCACCCACTTACATTTTGGATGTTTAGCACAAGGAAAGGAAAGGACCCAGAAGGTGTCTATAGCTACATCCACATCTACATCTATTTAAGATATCTATCTAGTGATGAATGGCCCGTAAATCTATCTACGTAAAAATGAAAAACTTTCACATGGCAAAAAGATAGCATAAGCCAAGTCAAAAGAAATGATGGGAGGTGCCTGGGTGGCTCAGTCGGTTAAGTGTTGGTTTCAGCTCAGGTCACAATCTCACGGTCGGTGAGTTGGAGCCCAGGGTCGGGCTCTGCGCTGACAGTGCGGAGCCTGCTTGGGATTCTCTGTCTCCCTCTCTCTCTCTGCCCCTCCCCTGCTTGCTGTCTATCTCTCTCTCTAAATAAATAAACATTAAAAAAAAAAAAGGAAATGGTGAGCTGGGACAGAGGGCTAATCTCCTTCATGTTTCACAAGCGCCTAAACTTTGAAAAGAGAAAAGCCTACCACCCAAATGAAAAATGGGCAAGGTTATGCAACACAGGAGATGTATAATTGATCCTGAAATATACAGAAAGGTGTTCTTTCTCATTTGCAATAACAAAAATGCAAATGAAAGCTATCCCAAGGTATGGTTTCTTGCCCGACAGAGTAGACCAAATCCAAGGGCACAGCCCCATACCACCATTGGTGAGGCCCTGGGGAAACAGGTGCTCTCACAGGTTGCTGATGGAAGTACAAAATACTGCCACAAATACGGAGGGAATTTGGCAGGAAGTGGTAAGTTGACAGATGCCTGTACCCTTCCATCCACAGACTCATAAGCCTAACATGTCACACATTCAAGCAAAATCACAGAAACGACACAGATGCCCAGCAGTAGACCGATGCAACTGCGGAAAGGGATGTCCCATCTCCGAGCCCCCCTCCGGACGAATGCCCAGGTAACCAAAACAAGGTGCGGAGAAAGGCATGGGCGGAGATCGATGAGGAAAGTGCAGTGGGAAGACTAGAAGCCTATATACACATGTGCCTATATTTGCCAAAAAAAAGGAAATCTGGAAGGGTGACCGAGAATCTAACAAAAATAGTTTCTTATAGGGAGAGGGAGTGAATGGGGTGGAAAGGGAAGAAGTGGACATAAGACTCCTCTGTGTCTACTCATTCTTTCATGTCAGGGGTTGGCAAACCAAGGCCTGACGTCCAAAAGGATCCTCGGCTTATTTTTGTAAATCAAGTTTTATGAGAACACGGCCATGCCCATTCATCGCATATTGTCCATGGCTGCTTTCGAGCCATGGTGGTGCAACTGAGTCCCTGTGCTGAGTGGTGAACCGCATGGCCTCCAGAGTGAAAAATGTTTACTATCTGGCCTTTTACAGAAAAAAGCTGCTGCTCCCTACTCTGTGTGATGAGTTTTAGCACAACGCAAGAGACAGTCGTAAGAAGGTGCGGTAGACGTCCCTACGTTTACGGTAGAAACCATCAAAGATGTAAGTTGAGGTCCGAGTACTTGTGTTCAAGTCCTAGTTGTCTCTGATCATTTAGCTTCCCTGGATTTGCTTTCATCATCTACAAAGTGATGACTCCTTGGCTTGTTATGAAGCGTAAATGAAACAAGGAAAACAAATATGGAAGCACCTTGTAAACCCTAAACTACTATACCACCTAAGATATTATTATTAATCTTATTATATTGGAAGGTGACAGGTACACACATACGTAATTAGTAAGGACAATTAATAACAGAATAGCCATGACGCTATAAATTTGCAGAACTTAACATTAAAATGTTGCCTTTAGGGGCTCCTGGGTGGCTCAGTCGGTTGAGCGTCCGACTTCGGCTCAGGTCATGATCTCACAGTTCGTGGGTTCGAGCCCCGCGTCGGGCTCTGTGCTGACAGCTCAGTGCCTGGAGCCTGCTTCGGATTCTGTGTCTCCCTCTCTCTCTACCCCTCCCCGCTCACACTCTGTCTCTCACTCTGTCTCAAAAAGAAACATTAAAAAAGGATGTTTTTTAAAGAAAAAAAAAAAAACATTGTCTTTAAACTTTTCTCCACTTAAGGTTTTCTCCATTTTTAGGTTATAATTATATCAGCTCTGGTCACATGGTAACTCTCAGCACTTGTCTGTCCTCTCCAACCAGTCAAGCCATTGTGGCTGGTCAGCTGACAATATTGACTCAGAGGTAAAGCCCTACCCAAGACAAGGTCGGTCTTCACACTGCAGTAGAATTATTTAATCTTCAGAAAGGTCTAGAAATTTCTAGACTTGAAGATATCTTTCAGTTCTAGCAATTAAAATCCACCTAATAAAGTTATCTTACTATGAAGGGTGGTATATTAAGTGACTAAGTGTATCTGGAATCCATCTGGGGATTATATGGGACAAATACATATTCAGGCTTGAGTAAGAAACTCTGATCCTCAAAGTTCAAGTTTGTATCATCACTTTTTCTTCTTAATTTAAATATTTGAACGATTTACCTTTAACTTAAAAGCCAGCATTTCTTTTCGATAGAAATATCAGTAGTTTTTTTCCTACACTCAATGATCTTTCCTTTTCAGTTATCAAATCTCTAGTGACTGATTTTGCCAAAGCATTTTATTTTTTTAATGCTTATTTGTTTTTGAGAGAAAGGAAGAGACAGAGCACGAGTGGGGGGCGTGCAGAGAGAGAGGGAGACACGGAATCCGAAGGAGGCTCCAGGCTCCGAGCTGTCAGCACAGAGCCCGATGCAGGGCTCGAACCCGTGAGATCGTGACCTGAACCAAAGTCAGACGCTTAACTGACTGAGGTACCCAGACGCTCCCAAAGTATTTTAAATTTAACTACTTCTAAACCATACATATCTGTGAGCCTCTAAACTGCATTAAAGTGAATTGCCCCAGATTTGCATCAAAATCCCTTAAAATATGCATGTCATTTGACCTGTACTACTTTTAGGGAATAATATTGAGGAAATAATGCTACACATACCATCCCATACACAGACACAGACACACACGCACGCATGCGTGTGTGCACGTGTGTGATGTTTATATTAGGAAAGCAACAACAACAACAACAACAACAACATCAAAACACTAGTAATGCCTGAAACGTCTAAAAGTAAGGAGTCCGCTATAAAAGGTGTAGTGCGGTCATTCAAAGGACCATTGCTATTCCCGGTATCTACTGCTGTGCAACAAACTACCTGGAAATTTACTGACTTAGGAAACAAGCCGCATGCATCTTTCTCACAAATCTGTGTTTTTGGAAGGGCTCAGTGGGGACAGCTGCCTCGGTTCTATTTGGCATCGGTTGCTGCGGCTTGGAGGTTGGAGTCATCTGAAGACTCACTTATCACATGGTTGGCAGTTGATGCTGGCTGTTGCCTGAGACCTTAGCTGGGGGCTGCTGGCTAGAACAGCTACACACGGCCTCTCCCATGTGTCACGGGCTTCCTCATAATGTGGTGGCTGGCTTCCAAGGCTGAGTGTCCCAAGGTAAGCAGAAACTATCACTTTTATTTATTTTATTTTATTTTATTTTATTTTATTTTATTTTATTTTATTTTATTTTATTTTGTTAATGTGTATTCATTTTTGAGAAAGAGAGACAGAGCATGAGCAGGGGAGGGGCAGAGAGAGAAGGAGACACAGAATCCAAAGCAGGCTCCGGGCTCCGAGCTGTCAGCACAGACCCCCACGCGGGGCTTGAACTCATAAGCTGTGAGATCATGACCTGAGCTGAAGTCAGACGCTCAACTGACTGAGCCCCCCAGGCGCCCCAAAACCATCAACTTTTGTGATCTCTCTTGGAAGTCGTATGGTGTCACTTCTAGTGGATTGAGGCAGTCAAAAAGCTTCACCCAGGTTCAGGGTAAGGGGACATAGATCCTTCCTCTTGGTGGGGCATGACAAGGTTCAGAAAGTGACGCGGGTGGGGGGGTGAATAAAAAGGGTGCTGTCCCTATTTTGGGAAGTATAATCTTTCTTAATTATGCAGGCATTAGAAGGATATAGCAGATCTATGTTTATTGGCATGAAAGGACATTCCAATGCCAGTGAATGCTGAGTTGACAGAAGAGCAAATATGATGCCATCCAGTAGAAATACCACGGGCACCTAATAGACAATAAACCTTTGTCGAATAAATCTTTGTGCACAAATGAATTCTGTTTTATGTTCATGTCTATATTGTTTAATGTTTATTTGTTTACTTAGAGAGAGAGAGAGCATGTGTGAGTGTGGGAGGGCAAGAGAGAGAGAGGGAGAGAGAGAATCCCAAGTCGACTTCCTGCTGTCAGCCCAGAGCCTGACCCGGGGCTCGATCTCAGGAACTGTGAACTCATGGCCTGAGCCGAAATCGAGAGTCAGCCGCTCAACCAACTGAGCCACCCAGGCACCCCGCATCGTGTCTTTTTTAAAGTGTCATGATTTTTCATCTTTAACAACTCTATTGAGAGATCATTTACAGATCATAAAATTTATCCACTTTGAATGACTTTTAGTAAATTCACCAAGTTCTGTATCCGTCACCACAAGTCAGTTTTAGAACCTTTCCATCATCCAAACAAGACCTCTGTGCCAGTTTGCAGTTTCTCCCTGTTCCTCTCCTCGGGCCCGGGCCATTGGTTTTTATCGCTGAACAGTATGTGTAGCTGCTCATCAAACGTACCATAAGAACGCTCAGGCGTAACCATTTCTTTGGGTCTTCGTTTCTTTATGGAGTCTCTTGGGTCACGTGAAATTTATATTAAATGTATGCTATTCTCTTGTTACTCTGTCTTTTGTTACAGAGGCCCCAGCCACTAGTGGACATAGAAAGGTAGAAGAAAAATATACTTGTCCTCTCCTCCAAGAGTATTTGCGTTTGGTTGATTCATTCCACAAATCCGTATCAAGTGTCTCTTGTGTGCCGGTCCACTGTCCTAGATGATGAGTTGATACTGACGTATAGGAAATGAATGGTGTCCCTGTTTTCCAGGGGTTTTAGTCGATTTGGGGGAAAACCCCTCAACTTGAGGGAATAATACAGTGCACAAGAACTACGGAATGAGAGGTACAAGTGGCATTCTAGCACGGCGCAGCAAAATCTAACTTCTATGGTTTTGTGAGCATCCCCTTGGAACTCCAGACTCGGGAGAAAGATTATTTTAAGCTGAAGACATCTGAGATTCAACAGATGCGGAAGGAAGTCTTTCTCGGCGCTTTCCTTATCTGACTGAAAGCAGAAACTTCTGGGCAATGAGGACTGCCATAAATTCCCTCTTCCGAGTGGCTGCTACTCCTCGGAGAGAGACCAAGGGTAAACCTACCAGAAATCCCCCCTCCAGGGGAGCCTCATGGTCATGGAGAAGACAGAAAGGTTACTGGTACCTGCATAAGCAACCATTATCATAAACATTTTTTCTCCTAAAAGCCCATTTGGCTTGCCTAAAGACCCCCCCCCCCATAGGAGTCTTTTCTCCCCACTGTTTCCCCTAAGTTAGGTATAAGCCCCAAATTCTAACCACCCCTTGGAGTTACTCATCACCAAGCCTTCCCACCACCAAGCCTTAAGGGCATTGCACATGCCAGCGGACTCTGCCTGTTCTCTTGCTCATCTGTCTGTCCGTTGAAATGTGCAGCTCCCCGCCCCCCTCCCCCAATCTCTAAACCTAAGAACGTAGAGGAAAGGCTTTTCCTTCCCAACAGTTTTTTTTTTTTTTTTTTCTAGAAGAACCAACTTCCGTGAAGAGTAAATAGGAATTAACCAGGTAGGGTGGGAGGGATGGTGGAGAGCGGTCCAGGGAGAGAGTCCTGTACAAAGACCAAGAACTAAGAGAGAACAACACTCGGGGCGACAGAGGTGAAAGCTCACCAGGGCTGAAATGTGAGTTGTAGAAAGGGGGGTGACAAAATAGGGTTAGAAAAATATGCAGGGGCTAGGCTGTGCTGTCCAATATGAAAGCCACCAGCTCCGTGTGAGGACTGATCATCTTGAATGTAGCAAGTCTGAGGGGTGCTGTAGATGGAAAAATACACACCAGAGTTCAAAAACTTAGTATGAGAAAAGAATGTAAAATATCTCATTAATAATTTTTAAAAGACTGCTTGTATGTTGAAATGATACTAACTTGGATGTCGGGTTAAAGCAAATACATTGTTGAAATCAATTTTTTAAAGGTTTTATTTATTTCGAGAGAGAGAGAGAGACAAAGATGGGGGGAAGGGGCAGAGAGAGAGAGAGAGAGAAAATCCCAAGCAGGATTCACACTTGTAGCGTGATTCACACTGCAGCGCAGAGCCGGATGCGGGACTCGAACTCACGAACCGCGAGTCACGACCTGAGCTGACGCTGGACGCTTAACCGACTGAGCCACCCAGGTGCCCGTATTACAATCAATTTTTGAAAACTAATTAATTCATTAATAATTTTGCTACCTGAAAAATGCTAATTACGTGTGTGTCTGGCATTACACTTCTATTGGATGGTGCTGCTCTAGACCAGGGAGGGCCTGGCAAGCTAGGGTGGGACTTGTTTGTAGGACAGTGTCGTATCCAAAAATCACACTAAGAAATCGCTAGCAACAATTTCACCCATGTACAGCGCGGCTCAAAACTGCGCTGCCTGGGGCAAACCGAAGGCTGGGCTTTCTCCATAATCAACCCAAGTGATCTTTGGAAAACCGTTTTTTTGAGACGTCATCAGCAGATCAATTCTCTTGTACCTTTACTTTCTTGGACGTTCGCTACACCTCCGTCCATTTCAAGGAACAGGGGGCAGGGATATCCCCCGGCTCCCCAGTACCATTCATCCTATTTGTAAAAGAAATCTACCAGGTGGTTTTGCTTTTCAGTTACAAAAATCTGCTACTTCCTCCAAGAAATAGAAACAATGGATTAACAGGGCTCCTCACAGCAGGAGAAAATGCTGACTTTCTTCTACAAAGGGACACCACTGCCAGCCCTTAATGGCTCTTTACTGATCCATCCAAGGATCAACATTCAAAGGACTGGATCCCAGACTGCCTCAGGGGACATTCCCTAAACTCAAATTACGGCCGAAACAAAACCAAAAGAAACCCAGAGAGAAACCCGAAGAAACTTGGAGCAGGGGAATCGGGGGATGAGAATTGTCTCTCTTCGGCGGGAGCTCTCAAAATGAGGAGACCGGGGCGGGGGGGGGGGGGACGATTTATACAGGACTGCCTGCGTCCACTCATCACTGATGACTTTTTTTTCTCCATAAAAAGAATCCAGTTGGAGTCTAATAAAAAAAGAAAAGCTCGAATATCTTTACTGATGATGCAGTGTGTTTGTTTAAAAACCCGTAAGACTCCTGCGAATTGATGGAAGGCTTTGGTCTCCTTCTAAATATCTGGCATGGTGTCTGCGGGTGTCCCGTGGCGGTGGTTTGTTTTCGGAGCCGAGGTTGGGAGGCAGGGCGTGGCTGCACGCTGACATGTGGTGCCCCGTGATGTAAAGCAGGTTTTCACCATCGTGGCACTAACGACCTTTGGGGCCGGATCATTCTCCGCTGTGGGGGCCTGTCCGGCGCAGTACAAAACGTTTAGCGGGATCCTCGGACTCAACTCATCAGATGCTAGCAGCGGCACCCACACCCGAGTCCAGACTTTGCCTTCGTCCTCCTCTTGAGAACCACTGAAGTCATCCCTTCAAATACAGCATCGGTAGGGACACCGGCTTCAAAGCATCGCTGTGGGTGTTCCCAGCTGTTTCTTACTCCTATGCTCTATGGTGCATACCTGTGATGCGTGTCTTTCTGAAACGTTCCTAATAAGTTGGACAACGATGGACCGAGCCCATTTTCCACTGAGGCGTGACCCTCTCGGGCAGGCTGAGATCCCAGCCTCTGTCTGGAAGACCATTTCTGGGGGAGGCTCTGGTCACACGTTGGCATTCTGACGTGGGGAGTCCTGCCCCCATCCCGTGGCCCCATCCAAAACAGGCAGAGAAATGAGAGAGCCTCGTGACACTGATTCCTGTTCACCTTGAATGAAACAACACGTAAACAATGGCCCATCTTGGTTTTTCAAAACCAGACCTCGTTTAAACGCACAGCTTATGTCCTGACAGGTGTACAATTCTGGGCGGAGCGGACACATTTAATAGTAAGGTACACTGAATTGGTACGAGGATGCTATTTTGAATATTGAACTAGATGTGATTCAGAAAGGGTATCGGGGTGCCATTCACTACTGAGGGGACCGACATCCTCAGCGTCCCCACTTTCCACTTCTACCAGCATATACCCATCAAAGGGGATCAGAATGTGAAGTCTCCCCAAATATGCCACTGTGGCATAAAGATTATTTTGAGCTGAAGGCAACTGAGAAGCAGCAGACACAGAGAAAGCTCTCTACCTTCCTCTATCTGCCTTACGGCAGGCCATAAATTTCCCTTTAGGAAGGGGTCCCCCCTCCACGTTCCCGTGTCACGAGGAGGCGACAACTCTGATCACTGGAAACTGACTGAAATCTGCATAAAGAAGCCTTACTAAAACAACCCTCATCCCTCCACTGGTTTCCCCCATATATTTGCCTTCTCACGGTCTACAAAGAGCTGCCCTTTTGAGAAGCGGCTCCATTGCAAATGGAAGGCTGGCGCTTGGAGCTTGGCCCCGTGACTTAAGCTCGGAGGCTCACACTGGACCTGTCATTTGTTTTCCGCAGCCCTGTTTTGATAGGTGTGGCTGGTCTTTGCCCAGAGCGGTTACCTCTGAGTACGACACTCAGTCTCTGTGAGGCAAAATAGCTTTCTGGACATCACAGAGCCTTTAAGTCTGATGGCCACGAATATACTCCTGGAATATGTTTCAGAACATGCCAGGCTCTTTTCACCCAACATCACGCGGTTTTTAGAGAGACACTTGTCCGTAGATTAGGTAAAGTGGCTAGCTTGCTGCTTCAGTGAAGTTTTACTGTAATGCAGTTGAAAGGTAAATTTATGCAGCAAAAACTGTTATAATTTTCCTTATACTTGACGTATTTGATATATCAGGGACTGTGGAAAACATGAGTATGGGAGGTGGGGTAAAACGAAAATTGTCAGAAGTTCTTTACATTGAAGAAAGTGGGATTTCAAATAACCGAGGAAGGGAGGCAGCTTTGAGCTCTCTTAAGGAAAGAACAAGATTTGCCTTGGATGGAGAGAATTAAAGGAGAATCAATATTTTTGACTAAACGATTAGGAAAACAAAAAAGAAAACCCAGGTCACGGATGCTCTGTGATAATGCGAAGTCTACACATGCACCGGGAATGTTCTCTCTCACCATCAATGAGGAAAAATGAATCTGTAGACGTTAGCCTTCTATTTTTAATGCCATCTACAAACAAACTTCTTTGAAATTCCAAAGACAAAAAAATCATTTCTTTAGACAGCTAAAGAGTGATTTGCAAGCCTGAACACAAATCATTGAGAATGCAGTGCTGGAAACTCTTTGGTTTTTTTTTTTTTAAACGTAAAATCCAGAACAGGCAGACCGTTAAGCTGGAAAAAGAAATTAATGTAACCTCACAGGCAAGAAGAAAAGCAAATACTCGCTCTAAAGCAGCCGCTGTTGATGCAAGCAAAGGTTAGAGCAGCAAAGCTATTTTCTAACAAAGTGTGAATCCCATTAGTGCCAAAGTGTTATCCCTCCTCAGGCCTCCCATCTCAGCCAGAACAGAGTTAGGATTTTACTTGCACGTACATCTCAAGCCTGGTAAATAGGACCCATGGAGACGTGCAAAAATGGCGAAGCCATTCACAAGGCATCTTCGTCTTCGCGTAAGACTTTGACATATACACAATAGGCAGTGGCCAAAGTCTGCCCAAACACCCCGTTAGCATGCTTAGGTGGACAAAATAGGGAGCGGGCCTCCCCCAGTTTCCCAGCTTCCCCTGCAGCCCCCATTGTCTCTTCCCGAGTACACAATGATGCCATTTCATGATTGGTCCATTAGAAATGAAGCCCTTGGAAAAGTTTCTTTGGGGAGTTCAGAATTTAAACTGTTGCATTTAAAGAAGAAGAAGGGGAAAGTGGAGGAGATACGGCAGCAGCCGAAAGAGTGAAACATCTGGAAGTTATCAATGACTTACTTATTTGTGTGCCCAATACCCAAGTGATGTACTAACTTTAGCACTGTAGTCCAATGGACGTTGATTGTTTATTACAGCAGTTCATCTAAGGATCTGTAATCTAAATCCTTGCATTTTTTTTTTCTGCGTCAAGATCTGTCCAGTATGTCTCCTAGGCCGGATTGTGTCATTGAGCAGAACCCAATAAAATCGCAAAATGAAGTTACCTATTCCCATAAAGAAAAATCCAATGAAAGAAAAGTTCATACCCTTGCAAAGATTTTCAACATGGTTGCAATCAAGTCATTTTCCAATTGTGTAAGTAAATAACATTGACCACATGAAATATTCTGCCAGAAGTATGTAGTTGCTATGATTTTTTTAAAGGTGTAAAGCTAAGTGTTCAAATTTGCAGTTATTGAACTTGGGTTTCGGCACTGAACGTGTGCGGTGAATGTGTAGGATAATTATACCTCTACGTGTTTAACACAAAGAGCATTTCTATCTCAGGGAAAAACTTTCTGATTCCCAACTGCACAAAGCTGTACCAACTTGCCAAGAATGAGGAAATAAAAAAAAAATCCACTGGAAATAACATTTGGTTGTTCGCATTAGCATTGAAGACGACTGTGGTTTAGAAATTTCCCCTTTTTAATTACAGCAAGTAAACTACTTTGCCAACTCTCTCCGGGCAGCTCAATTTTCATCTTAGCTGACGGCCTGAAAATGAAGCTGTCAAGAATCCTAAGTTGAAATCGTTTTTCTGAAAAGAATGTTTATTGTGGTATGTCTCCAAAAATTGTGGAGAATCTGTTCAGAAAGATACATTTTCTTCAAACTGAGTTCAATGCATAGTTTTATTATTTAAAGCGAAGAAGACCCATATGAAAAGTTCTTTGAAATGATTTAAATCACACATACATCAAGAACTATTTTAGTTATCTTGCTTATTTGTCTTTCATTGTACACTGTTTTCAGAATCCGTGACTAAGTTGAATAAATACCACTGTGTTTTTGGAAGGCAAATTCAAGTTTGCAACAATACAAATTCTCTCCCAACATTCATTAAGCCACCAGGAAAGTTCGTTGCTAGTTGTCAAAAATTCTATCAGTTTACTCTTCTAGAGTTTTTTTGTTTTCAAGTAAACTCTACCCCCAACATGGGGCTTGAACTCACCATCGCAAGATCAAGGGTCACATGCTCTACCGACTGAGCCAGCCGGGCACCCTTAATGGGCAGTTAGTGTTTTCTTCAATTAATGAATGTTAGGGACTGAATGTTTTTGTCTCCTCCAAATTCATATATTGAAGCCCTGATCCCTAATGTGACTGTATTTGGAGATAGGACTTTTACGGAAGTAATTAAGGTAAACTGAGGTCGTAAGGTAGGGGGATGACTCGATAGGGTTAGTGTCCTTATAAAGAGACACCAGAAAGCGCTTGCTCTCTCACTTGGACTTCTATCTATCTATCTATCTATCTATCTATCTATCTATCCATCCATCCATCCATCCATACATCCCTGTATCTATCTAGCTATCCATCCCTCTATCTATCTATCTATCTATCTATCCATCCATGCACTGAAGAGAGGCCTCGTCAGGCCACAATGAGAAGGCAGAAGTCTATACATCAGGAAGAGAGCCTTCCCTCGAAACCAAATCTGCCGGCATCTCGATCTTAGACTTCCCTGCTTCCAGGACTGTGAGAAAGGAAATTTCTGCTGTTTAAGTCACCCAGTCTGTGGTATTTTATTATGGCAGCCCAAGCTGACGAGTACGACAAACAACACAAAACTTGGTAGTACAAGTGTATTTTAGTTGGAAACTTATCACTACAACAGGATTCCCGGAGCAAGCACAAAGTACGCTGGGATTCGGGAAGGAAAAGTAACCCAAAATCACATCAGCACCTTTAGTCTTTAAGTATTATCGCTATTTCTTGCTGCAACGGTATGGTTTGCAATAGCCACACAATTAAATGTGATACTTAGCTCCCACCATATATGGTCTAAGTTACAACAAAACATAAGGATATAACCATAAATTCATTATATCTAGAGTCAGTTTTTTAGCCATCAAAGGCAATGCTTAATACATCCTTTTTGCAATGCAAAATAAAGGTGATGGACAATTCACAAAACAAAATTAGATGTGGCCTAAGAATTTTAGAGGCGCTTTGAATACTCTCTTCCAATACAGTTTTCTCATTTTAAAAATAAGAAAGACCAGGAGCACCTGGTTAGCTCAGTTGGGGGAGCATGTGACTCTTGATCTCGGGGTCATGGGTTCGAGCTCCACATTGGGTGTAGAGATTAAATAAATAAACTTAAGAAAATTAAGAAAGACCAAAGAGTAGAAACAACCTAAATGTCCATCAACTTGTGAATAGACAAATAAAATGTCGTCTAACTATGCAATGGAAGATTCTTCAGTAATGAAAAGGAGCGAACTGCTGAAATACACAACACGATGAACGTTGAAAACATTATTCTAAGTGAAAGAAGCCAGCTACAAAGGATCATACATTGTATGATTGCATGGATAGGAAATGTCCACAAAAGGCAAATTCACAGAAACAGAAAGTAGATTAGCTGGTCTGTAAATTTCCTAAACTTATTGAATTGTACACCTAAAATGCGTGCATTTTGTGGATGTAAATTATATCTCAATAAAGCTGTTTTATAAAAAATGAAGACAGAGGGGCTTCGAAATGCCAAGAAACACTCCCACGGTCCCCCATTTGCCTTAAATGAAAACCCAGGCCAAACTTTGGTTCGGTTTGGTAGCATCATGAGGTCAAAACCTCAGAAGACTCAAATCTGCAATCAGACTTGTCAAAACTTTAGACAGATTTGGACCTAATCCACTAACATGCATTCTTTGCCTTTCCACTTTTCAAAGGGAAACTGAGTAAAGGGGAAACGACACAGTAGTCTTCACTGAGGAACTCTGGCCTATGTAAGATCGACTTTTTTTTTCCTAGATGACAGTGAACATTTTCTTTTACATACGGCAAAATTGGGATGAGGGTGTTCTATTAGATTATGGATAGAGATTGATGATCATTTTGACAAATAATGTACTGTACCTTGTTTTAAGATTCCAAGACTCTGAATAATTTGTGGAGAGCTTAGTGTTTTCAAATATGCATTATCCCTAGCATGAAAACCGATGCGACTTGTGTTTGTTTCTCTTCATTTTAATAAAAAAAAAATGCTTTTAATGTTATTTTTTTTTTGAGACAGAGAGAGAGGGAGAGAGAGAGAGAGAGCACACACAGGCATGCGTGTGCAGGGGAGAAGCAGAGAGAGAGGGCGACAGAGGATCCAAAGCGGGCTCTGTGTTGACAGCAGTGAGCCCGATGTAGGGCTCGAACTCGTAAACCGTGAGATCATGACTTCAGCTGAAGTCCAATGCTTAACTGACTGAGCCACCCAGGCAACCCCGATTTTAATTTTTTTTCAAGTTTATTTCCTTATTTTGAGAGAGACAGAGACAGCACAAGCAGAAGAGGGGCAGAGAGTCAGCGGGAGAGAGAATCCCAAGCCAGGCTCCATGCTGTTAGCGTGCGAACTCATGAATCATGAGATCACGACCTGAGTCGAAACCAAGGGTCAGACGCTTAACCGACTGAGCCACCCAGGTGCCCCGTGTTTATTTCCACTGAGATGACACCAAAGTGCTCATAGTGTGTTCTTACCTCCTTCCAGTGTGTGTGCATGTGCATATGTGTGAACATGCTACGTCTCACACTGACTTTTACCTTTAAACCTCGGCTTACCCTTCCGCCTTGAAGAAAAGAACTACCTGCTCCCCACCTCACATTTGTCCTTCTTTCCGGGGAAACCTGCCCTTTCAGTCTCAGGTATGATATTGCCTTCTCTGGAACTCCTGCTCCTTTTTCCCACCGACAAGTTCACTTTTCTTCTTGGCATGTTAAACACCCACCTCTGGGGACATCTCCCTCTAGCTGTACTACTCACATTAGACTATGAGTACATATGGGGCCGTCTCTGCCTCTAGATTGGACGGCACAAGGGTAATAAGGTCTTACGTACGTATCCCTAGGGCCCAGGGCCAAGCTTAACATACAGGGTGGGAAGGAAGAAAAGAGAAAAAGAAGGAAAGGGAATGGTAGGGAAAGGAAGGGAAGAGAAAGGAGGGATGGAAGGAAGGAAGGAAGGAAGGAAGGACGGACTGAATAGTTAATGTGCAAACAGTTATTGGCGATTGCGGTCTTCAGAATTCCCTCTATCAGAGCACTTACTTGTGCACAGTTTAGCTCACTAAGCAGAAAAGAAGAGAATATCAGGACACCACAACCTTTCCAGCTCAGCCTTTTCTCCTGCCATAGCCCTGATGAGCCTCAAACCAGTGTCACCCTTCACCTTGGGACCATTTCTCCTGTCAGTGAAGAGAAGAGACTAATGACTCTGAGGGAGAGTGCCATCAGGGTGAATCATATCTCCAGAGATTCTGTCCATCTGCTTACCCTGAAAATGCTTCAGGATCTTCCCAACTTATGCAACGAAAGCACTCTGAAGGTTGGGCCAGGGAGAGAGATAGCCGGGTATTGGAGGCTATGAGGGCGGCAGGGAAGGTGAACTTCAGATTCTTAAGCACATCCTGATTTTAGCCCAACTCCCCTAGATCCTAAGGGGCAACCCCGGCAGGGTGGAGAGTCCTGATCAGCACCACAGCAGTAATTAGCATAATAGTAATATGATGGTATAATGGTAATGGTAATACAGATTATGGAACGCTTTCACAGATCCTACCTCAGTGGATCACCCAGAATAAATACAATCTTTGGTACAATTTGTTCTCATTTTAATTTGTTTTCATTTTTAAATTTATTTTAGAGAGAGAGAGAGAAGAGAGCAAGCAAGGGCGGGGGGCAGGGCGGGAGACAGAGTTAGAGAGAATCTTTTTCAAAAAATATTTTTTAATGTTTATTTTTGAGACAGAGAGAGAGCACGAATGGGGGAGGGGCAGAGGGAGAGAGAGGGAGACACACAGCCCGATGCGGGGCTCAAACTCACGGGCCGCGAGATCATGACCCAAGCTGAAGTTGGATGCTTAACTGACTGAGCCACCCAGGTGCCCACTTTGTTCTCATTTTAAAGAAGAAGATTCAGGTAGGAGACGTAACCTGCCCAAAGTAATAGATTCAGCAAGGGATACTTGCAACCCTCTTTCCCCAGACATCTGCCCCGTCTTCCACTTTCCTTCAGATCTTCTCGATTGTCTCCTTTCTGTGAGGCCTCCCCTGACCTCCATGTTTAAAACTGCAGCCTCCCCCAAACCCCTTCCTTTTAAACTTTTTCATTGCACTGACCACCTTCTAACTGCTACAGAGCATATATGTTTATTTTTATATTGTCTACCCGTCAACATTGCCTTCCTCAAGATGTAACTTTCACAAGGACAGCCATCTTCTTTCTCTTTCTCTGTTGAGGGTTCTATCTCTGCCACCTAGACCGGTGCCTGGCATACGGAAAATTCTCATCAATAGCTGTTGAATCAATAAATGATTCCACAAGGACTCTGATGCCTGGGTCCGTGACTTCTCAACTATTTTTCCAAAAGATGCTATACCATTTCATATTCCACTTGTTAATTATATTCTCCTTTCTGGCTTTCACCAGTTTCAACTGTTGAATGTAAATATCCTACAAAGAAGTTCACTAAAGACAATAGTGCCTCCAGAATGTTAACTTTGCAGAGAACAGCATAAAAATCATTGCTAACGCTTGACATAATATTAAATGTTATATGTGCATGTGTACTATCAAATCTGGATTTTCCCTTTTCTGAGAGTTAGAAATGTGACACACTCATTCTAACTAAAATAAATAACCCTCTATATGTGCGATTATATATTAGGAACTACCACTGTTGCAAAGCGATGTGCTTGCTTAGCGATAACTACATCTCTATTTTAGGCACAATGATCCGGTACCCTCTGTGTCTAGACTGAATATGAGAGAAGAGACCTCTGAGGGGTAGAAACAGTTGCCTCACAAGTTTTGCCAAACGCGGCAGCTTCGAAAGAATGTTTCCTTGAGATGATTCCCATTAAGAATGTCAGGAGACCAAGGAAATTTGCCATCATAAAGCCTCTGAGATGTCCTGTATCAAGATACCTGTATAACTTTTTTCAAGTATTCCTTTAATTTATGTGAACACGGGGCCCGCTGCGTGTGGACATCTGGAATAACGCTTTGAGAAAGCCGCCTAAAAGCAATTACTTAAAATTCCTTTATTACATCCTATACCAAATACCCCAACCATGCTCACCTTGGAGGGAAGAAGGGAGAGAGAGGGGGTAAGAAGGAGAAGAAAGGAGAAGAGAAGAAGACAGTTTAAAATAAGATAAGCTTTGCCCGTAATGATTTCTTCTTTCCTTTTGGTGCGTTCAAAGTAGTTCCTTTTTCAGGGAGCCTGGTTGGCTCAGTCCACACAATGTGAGACTCTTGAACTTGGGGTTGTGCGTTCCAGCCCCACGTCGGGTATAGAGATTACTTAAAAATAAACTCATTAGGGGTGCCTGAGTGGCTCACTTTGTTAGACGTCTGACTCTTAATATAGGCGCAGGTCATGATCCCAGGGTCGTGGGATTGAGTCCTGTGTCGGGCTCTGCTGAGTGTGGAGCCTGCTTGAGATTCTCTCTCTCTCTCTCTCTCTCTCTCTCTCTCTCTCTCTCTCTCTCTCTCCCCCCCTTCTGTCCTTCCCCTGCTTGTGCTCTTTCTCTCTCAAAAAAATAAAATATCAAAAAAATGTTAAAAATGTTAAAATTTTCTTTTAAAATCAGTACATACAGACTAAATGCCAGGTTTATTTCATCTCCGAGGTCCGAGGAACGGGAATGAGATTTATCCTAACATAAGCCACCAAAACAAATCTATCGCCAAAACATCTCTCAAATGTATTTTGGGGAGCTGTTGCAATATAACTTTTGTTGAAAGACCAGTTGTACCAGAAGCACATGGTGCTAGTCTTATGGGAAAAGAAAATGTAAACAGAATGCTTTCAAACCAGTGCCTAGTGAAATATTTCGCCCGCCCCCTTTCTCCACCCGGCACCTTGTCCACTGGGCACGGTAACCTTCCCATCTGCCACCTCACTTTCTGGAGTGGTCACAGAGTCTTTCCTAACCATTTCTACTGTAGTTCTTCTACTTAATTGTGACATTTAAAAAGTACATTTAGTGCTAAGCTTAAATTATTTAATTTAATTTAATTTTAATTTTAATTTATTTAAATTAAATATTATTACAAATTATGTCATCAGCAGGTCAAAATTTTCTTATGAGTTTTTTTCTGAAGAAAAACATCTTTCGGGGCACCTGGGTGGCTCAGTCGGTTAAGCGTCTGACTTCGGCTCAGGTCATGATCTCAGTTTGTGAGTTTGAGCTCCGCGTCGGGCTCTGTGCTGATGGCTCAGAGCCTGGAGCCCGCTTCAGATTCTGTGTCTCCCTCTCTCTCTCTCTGCCGCTCCCCTGCTCATATTCTGTCTCTATCTCCTTCAAAAATAAATAAACATTTAAACAATTTTTAAAAAGGGAAAAAAGAAAAGAAAAACACCATTCAGTGAGAGTCCAGGGACTATCACTTTGCTACCCGATGCGGTGGCTATTAGCAAAGCGTCCAAGGAAATGGCCACAATGGCTTCCCAACACTTCCCAACACTGCCATCACCAGTAGCCCTGCCTCCCTGCCTTTATGAGCCTCCAGACCCTTGTAATTGTTGTGATTTGGTTTTGTGAAGCCCGCAACACTCCATCAAGCTGACGTAGCATGTGATTATCAGTAAAAGTTACAACAGAGCCCACATGTCATTGTACCAACAAATATTGCTAAAAAAAAGGAGACGAGAAATATTAAACTCAATGGCTGAGAGAAAGAAAGGAAGAAAGGAAAGATTATAATCACCTAGCCTCCTTTCCTTTACAATTTTTTGTTTTGACTCTCAAAACATTGTTAAATTTAATTTGCTAAATCTTGTTAAGCATTAGATGGATGTTGGATAAGCTTTAACAGGAAATTTGAGGCTTTATTAAATCCCTTTGTTACTATGAAATCAATGTGCGTTTCATAGCACTCGGGGGAGGGGGGACTTTTTTGCATCCTAAAAATTGAGACGGCATGAAAACTGGATCTAGGCAAGTCAACTTGACTGCTCCCAGGCAGTATGGCAGTAGGTTTGCTCGGGGGCATCCATACTACACTTGCTAGGAGCCCTGGGTCGGGTATTACCAGAAAAGAAACGGGTATTACCAGAAAAGAAACTTAGAACCCAGTAGATAAAACAGGGTGGGCACAAAGTTACAGTTGAATACAGGCATCTCTCTTTTCTAGTAAATCTCACATTTGCAACTTTGACTTTCAGGCAACGGTACAATATGGGACCAAAGATTTGATAACCTTCTGAATGTGTTGGCCACGGTACATTATACGTTAGGTAAAAACTCCGGAAAGTGGGATGTTGCCACCTAGCTCAGTGAACATGGTCAATACCACACAAAAGGAGCTTTGTAAAGCTGAAGGAGATCACCTTCACATCCTCTGAGTTTATGGAAGGCAGTGAAGTTTTGGGAGTTTTGTAAAGAAGCCAGTGTGTTGTGATGGAGAGAGCCTGGGCTTTGGGTCCTCATGATTCCCACATTGTTGTGGGCAGGTCGCTTGACATCTCTAAAGCCCCGTTTCCTCTCCTGTGACACGGAAGCAAAAAGCCCTACTCCACGGACATTGTCGAGGGGATGAAATGAGATGGTGTACCTCCTTCCCCTGGCACAACATAAAAGCACAGGAAACTGTGGTTCCTTTATTCTTGGTACTAACCAACGTTAATGATTATTGACGGCATCTTGGCCACTTTGCTGAGCATTCTGTGTTCTTCATCTCATTTGATCTTTACAGCTGCTCCGTGAAGGTGCAACTATTATTCTCCCCACTTTGCAGATGAGGAGACTGAGACCTAGAAAGGCAGGGGAAGTTGCTTAAGAGCGCTTTCCTACTGAGCAGGAGAAGCTAAGATTTTCCTCCAAATCCCGCCAAGTATGGCCCCGCCCACTGACTGCTAATTGGGAGGGACTCAGTGCATTTATTCACTGGGCAAATATTACTAAGTGCTCATTATGTTTCAGGCACTGTGCAGGTTACCGAAGACACAGCGGTGGATAACACGGACATGGTGCTAACCCTCCCGGATCCCACAACCTAACCAGGCTTTCCCAACTTCGGTGCTGTTGGCATTTGGAGCCGGACAGCTCTTTGCTCTGGACGGCTATGTGGTGCACTGTAGGATGTGACGTGGTGTCCCTGGCCTCCACCCACTAGATGCCAGTAGCATGGCACCCCCTCCCCCCACCTCAATTTGTGACAACCGGCAATGTCTCCAGACATTGTCAAATGTCTTCTGGGGAGGAAACTTCCCTGAATAAGAACACTGCTCTTGTGAATACAACATCAAGGTCTCATGCTTAAGGGGCGCCTGGGTGGCTCAGTCGGTTGAGCATCTGACTCTTGATTTCAGCTCAGGTCATGATCCCAGGGTTGTGGGATCAAACCCCGCATTGGACTCGGAGCTGAGTGTGGAGCCTGCTGAAGATTCTCTCTCTTCCTCTCCCTCTGCCCCTCTCCCGTGCTCTCACTTTTCCTTAAAAAAAAAAAAAAAAGAAAGCTTTCTTGGTAGAAACATCTCTACTTCGGAAAAGGAAGTCAATCAAATTTTCTCTATAGAAATACGTATTATAGTCAACTCACCCAAAACAGGGCGTACCATAAATTACTATGCTTTCAAACGATATTAAAGGGATATAAAGACATAGTGCCTAATACCATAGTGGGGGCTAATTACACTTCTCTAATTGGGTGGGGAAGGAAAGCAATGACTTTCGGGAACCTAGAATCAAGGGTTGCCGGGTCCAACGTTTCCAGGTTTATCACATATTTTCAGGTTGCTGGTGGATTAGTCCCGGTAGGTTAACTGTTGCAATCCAGAAATTACACAACAGTCCCACATAGATGATCCTGGGTATTCTGGACTTCTGGGATGCTTCTCTCTACATTGGGACTCAGAGACTCAGGCTCTAACAACCTTATGGCTCTGCTTTTAGGTGTTTGGAATTTTCACCTTCACCACTGAAAAGGGAAAAGGGAGAATACACAGATTGCAATGGGGGGTTTTTTACAGACCGTGACCAGAATCCTGCTCTTCCGTTGATAAGAACTCAGCTTCATGACTACTGCCAGCTATAAGGGAGGGTAGAAATGAAATCCAGCTACGTGTCCAGGAGGAAAAAGAGAATTGTTTGAACATATAGCCATACTTCGCCAATATCGTCAAAATCATTTTCATTGTCCAAGAGCCATACATTGCCTAATTTTCTGGTTTATAAAATCAGGATATTATATACTTTATAAAGATTCTGTGAAGACCAACGAGAGATTTGTGAGCTACATTCTTCCCAAAGACTTTGTGCTATGTAAGTATCTGATATCTGGAGAATAATACACCATGCTAATTTATAGCCCCATTAAGAATAGACACATTCTTAATCCCTGGCAGACATCCTGATGTGGTCAATCCGTTATCATTCATTAAGAAAAGGCAAATGTGCTATGCACTACAAGTTCATGTCCCCCAGCGATGGTGTAATATTTTCTTTTGCTCTCAATGTGTGAATTATTAAAAATAAGCTAGCTACAATGTCATCAGTTTTGATTATATCAAAAATGAAGGCAGAGACAGGACTGCTTCCAATCTTGAAGTTATTTAGCATTTAATATTCCCTTTGGGAAATCAATATGGTTTGGGGGAGATTATTTATATACCACCAGTCAAGTGCGGTTTAAATAAATGCACTGTATTGCTAGAGTTATATGAATGAATCTTTCAATGTCAAGACCTTACTATTGAATAAAGAGATATAATCATAAGTCAGCTAATGGGACAATGGTTGGTAGAAATTATCTGGTCATTTTACTGATATAGATGAATACCTTAGGCTCTGTTTTCTAGTATTTATTCAAATCATAAATATGAATGCCTGGGCATTCTATGTCAAGAATTTAACATTTATTTTAAGATGTATATTCTGTGATATTAATTTTATTTCGGGGGTGAAATGTGGGCTGGTGGTTCAGGCATGTATAAATAATTCATGTTTTTAAAAACCGGTTAGGTAGAAAAATAAGTAATTAAATCATGGCAAAGTAATTCCTACTCTTAAGTAGTCAGTTCCTTCCAAGCTCGATGGAGGTTTGGAGCACAGGAGGATGGTCAGCAGGTCAGAAAGAAAAAGGGAAATGAACAGAGAAGTCTAGGGTGTCTGAGCTAACCCAGACCGGTCAATTTCTCCTTAGGTCACTTGACTCTTACTAGAGAGAAAAATCGATGTTCCTGGGAGAAACGAGAAGAAAGTGCAACTAAAAAGACTGACTTCTCCGAAGCCAACCTGGGAGTGAGAACCTGCAAACCTCACCTCGAACAGAGGACCACCACCGGATGTCCTTTTCTGCACTTAGCTATTTCTCAGACAACACATATGCCCTGCTTTTAATGAACAGAACATGGAACCAGAGGGATAAATCCAGGTGTCATTGTGAAATTTACAAAGGGAGCCCACACTTTACCCCAACGTTCACAATAGAATGTATTTAACTAGTGACTTTTCCCTGGAGCCAGTGAAAAACCCTTTTCGGTTGAATCAAAATTATTTTCACATATTTAGGCTGATCACGATGAAATTGTCAATATCTGACCATTCTGACGGGCAAAATGGCAATTTTTTGAGGTTAGCCTTAAGGTTTAGCTTTCTAGGAACCTCGCCTTTGTACAAAGTAAGTATCGAGGGCACAATGAACTGCCTGGTCAGTAACGTAGAGTTCTGGGTCTTTAATATCGGGGAAAGACAGAACAGCAGGCTGCAGGCAGGTTAGGGGAGTTTCGCCCTTTCTGGCTCATTCGTCTAAGAAAGAATTTGGTGACTTGACAAGTTTCTGAAAGTGGAGGAAAATGATTTGAGTGAAAGCAGCCAGAGGCAGTTAGCAAATTCTGACCACCATCATCGTTGTCACCCACCGAAATTCAAACTCGAGTCCAAATTTATACAAGTGGATTCACTTACGTGGTACAGAATTCACATGCTATTTATTAACCATCACTGGGTCCTTCCTTCGGAATCCTGTACATTTCTGGATGGCATGACATTTTGGAAGCTGTAATCCTCTTGTGATAGGTTGTAAGAGCCAGGTAAAACTCTCTTATTTTGTTCTAACTCAGTACACTCATCTTTAACTGCAATAGCGAGTCTGATTCAAAAGGCAAACTTCAGGAAAGGAAGTGAAAAAGTCAGAAAGTCTGGAGAAAGTTGGAGGAGGGAGTGTGTGTGGGATGTGGGGAGTGAGGAAGACAGCCGATTTTTCCTTTTTTTTTTTTTTTTAAAGTGATTATTCACTTCGAAATGAGACAGCTCAATTTAACTGCCCCGAATTTATGGGTCTAACCATTGGGGAAGATTATGTGTCTGGAGTCCTCTGGAGAAAGAAGCTACCTGGCGGTCCAACATTCATGGTCAATTGTTATTACAGGTGTGGGAACTCGTTGCTGGCAGTGAGAGAATTCCTAGGGCAGGAAATTCAGGTGGGGTTCACTGATGAGGTGGTTGGGAGACAGCCAAAGCTGTATGCCAGTGAAGGGTCTGGGTAGCTACTGGAGCTAGTATTTTCTGCTGTGTACTTTAGAAGAATGAAGCAGTCTATTATTTGCGTCTTTGTAGAAATGTCTGACCAATTTTATGTGTCCACAGACTTTATTTTGCCCCGACGCTGCACTAAACTAAGAAGCAGTCAACTTTTTGCTCTTTCTGGAGTGATAAGATGACATATTGCATTGTAAGAGTTAATAAGTTACATAAATTTCATAATCATGTCATTAATAAGTTGAATAAATTAATAAGTACGTTAGTTATTGAGCAACGATAATGTCTTTGCAGCCAAAACCCGTGTATAGTGAAATGCCATATCTAAAAATGCAGGAGTCCCTTAGAATAACTCTTGAGGAAAGGCTCTTACTATGTAAACCAGTTAGTGATCAGGATAAGTGGATGAGGTAGATACCTCATGATTGAATTATTATTGTTATTTATTTAAAAGTAAGCTCTATGTCCAGCGTGGGGCTCGAACTCACAACCCTGAGATCAAGAGTCCCATGCTGTACTGACTGAGCCAGCCAGGTGCCCTGTGATGGAATCATTTTTAAAATACTTTTTCTTTTTAAAAAATTACTCAAGTAATTCATGGTCATTGCTGAACTATTAGAAAATCCAGGGAAGTAAATCAAAACAAGTTATGAGCCAGCCTACCTTCCAGAGTCAGCCACTGGTAGCAATTACTGTGCAAGTTTTTCCTTTGTTAATATAATATATAATCTATATTTTAAGTGGGATTATTCTATGCAGATCACATGATAATCTGCCCTTTTAATATTTTAATGGCCATATAATACTTCATTGTATGGATGTACCAAACATTAATTCCTTGGACCCACTTTTGCTGGTCCTTTACATCATTTACCATGTTTTGGCTCAAATGTAGATTATTATCAAAATCATTTTTTATACTCATGTTAGCAGATGTGCCCAATTACTTCCTTAGGATAAATTCCTAGATGTAGAATTGATTGGTAGTAAGACATAATTTGGGGGGGAGGTTTTAATACAGATGATGAACTACTTTCCTTAAAACTTGTATTTATTTGCAATCCCACCAACCATACGAGAGCTATTAGCTTGTTTTAAGAGTTTCCAGCCAGGCCATTCCCTACTTTGGAGGAGAAGAGGGCATATTTCTCAACTTCCTTCCTTCCTTCCTTCCTCCCTCCCTCCCTCCCTCTGACAAACATTGATCCATAAGCTACCGCGTTCAGGCAGTGGACACAAAGTCTCTGATCACATTAGCCAGCATGTGTGGGAGAGCCATGATTTTGTATGTTCTCTGCTTTTGTCCTCTTATGTAATCCACGTAAATATCACGGAAAATTCCAACATGTTGACTTCCAAACCCCCTCTCCCAGATGCCTTTCACATCTGGAAGTAACACAAATTCTTGGGTCAGACCATGCTCCTTGATTTTGCTCTGGAAATATTGTCATCCTAACTGTGAGAGACAGAACTACCAGCTCTGTCCCATCTCCAGGCTGACTGTTGAATTCATTACCCAGCTATTCCTGCTTTTCCTCCTCAGCGACAGTACTATGGTGCCTCCTCTACACCTCCCCACCCCTTAACCCCAGGTCCAAAGAAGTGGAGAGACGGGAGCGCATGGGTTATTCCAGTGCCCTCCCTCCCTTACGTCTGACTCTCTCTTGTATTAACAAGCTATTCTCATGATGCTCTTAGAAGCCAGGATGAACAACAGTCTTCTTGCCAAGGAAAGTGACAGTCAATTAATGAGAGTTTTCTTTATTGTTGTGAGTAGAAAGCCCCCGAATAGCTTTTAAATTAGTGAGAGGCACTTTAGATGTCACCCTAGCCCCAGAATGGTCTGACAAGTTTCAAATCATTAATGGACTTCTTTCAAGCCCCTGTAATGTTTGGGCCTTTTCTGTGACTACGAGAGGCAAACAAACCAGTCCAATAATTATAAATTAATAAAACACCTTTAGACCGATGTGATGTGAAACATGATTAAAATACTCCCAGCCATATTGATTCATTTATTCTATTCTATTCTATTCTATTCTATTCTATTCTATTCTAGAGAGATAGAGCGAAAGTGGAAGAGAAAGAGAATCTTTAAGCAGGCTCCACGCTCAGTGCAGAGCTTAATGTGGGGCTGGATCCCAGGACCCTGGGATCATGGCCTGAGCTGAAATCAAGTCAGATACTCAACCGACTGAGCCACCCAGGCACCCCACGAAAAGAGAAGAAAACCACAATTGAAATACAATTGACTCTTGAACAACATAGGTTTGAACTGCATGGGTTCTCTTATACATGGACTTTTTTTTTTTTTTTTTGGATAAATACAGTACAGTATTGTAAATGTATTTTTCCTTATGATTTTCTTAAAAACATTTCTTTCCTCTAGCTTACCTCATTGTAAGAATACAGTATATATACGCATAAAACATTCAAAATACGTGTTAATCGACTGTTTATGTTACCTATAAGGTTTCCAGTCAACATTAGGCTATTAGTGGTTAAGCTTTAGGGGAGTCAGAAATTATACACAGATTTTCAGCTGAGTGGGCCGTCAGTGCCCCTAACCCCCATGTTCTTCAAGAGTCAACTGTATTTCAGTTGTCGTTTTCTTCTCTTTTCATGTATTCCCCTCTTGGACAGAAAGAGAAGGAACAAAAGTTAGGGTCCAGTTCGTGAGTCAAAGGGTCAAGATGCAACAGACAGGGTAGAAAGGTTTGCGCTGGCCAAATGCTGAAAGTGCAGTTCAAGGGAACTATGGTAGCATGCTCTTATAAATGTACTTTGTAATTCTTTTCTACGTGTCAGTGACCTTGTGAACGATTGAATGCGGTGGTTCCTGACCAAGGCTGATTTTGCCCTATGGGGGACATTTGACAATGTTTGGAATATTTTTGGTTGTCACAACTGGGGTGGGGGTCTGGCATCTAGTGAGCAGAGATGGGAAGGCTGCTAAACGTCCTGTAATACCTAAGACAACCTCCCACCCCAAAGAATTACTGGCCCTAGATGCCAATAGTGCCAAGGTTGAGAAACCCTGCTTTAACGTACTTCAAATTCGGCTTGTTGGGTTCAAAGTTGACATTTGAATAATCATTTCAAGCATATCAGCCGTGGCAACACGAGATCTTAACAAGCTTCCGCTCTAGCCTGGGTCATGGGTAGAAGTCTTCATCTCTGCAACCGGAACTTCTACATGGGGTAGTGCCTCAGCGACATCTGAGTTCTTCTTAAGGATAGTAGTTGAGGAAAGAAACTATGAAGAGGAACCATTGGATACATCTTTGGGTTCTAGAAGAAGTCATGAAAACTTGGACTGCTTTCCTTTGTAAGCTCTCTCTAATGATCAGATGAGGGGTCAGGAGGATTCCTGCTGAAATTAGTTCCTTCGGACTGGCCAACATCTTCCACAAAACCTGGAAAGAATAAGACACTGCTATCTGATGAGCCTGTAGCCCAGTGGTTCTCCAAGCGTGGTCCCCAGATCAGCAGCATCAGCGTTACCTGGCAACTTGTTAAAAATGTAAATTCTGGGGGCACCTGGGTGGCTCAGTTGGTTAAGTGTCTGACTTCAGCTCAGGTCATGATCTCAAGGTTCCTGAGTTCGAGCCCCATATTGGGCTCTGTGCTGACAGCTCAGAGCCTGGAGCCTGCTTTGGATTCTTTGTCTCCCTCTCTCTCTCTGCCCTTCCCCCACTCATGCGTGTGCTCTCTATTTCTGTCTCAAAAGTAAATAAACATAGGGACGCCTGGGTGGCTTAGCCGGTTGAGCATCTGACTTGGCCTCAGGTCATGATCTCGTGGCTCGTGGGTTCGAGCCCTGTGTCGGGCTCTGTGCTGACAGATCAGAGCCTGGAGCCTGCTTGGGATTCTGTGTCTCCTTCTGTATATGCCCTTCCCCCACTCACGCTCTGTCTCTCAAAGGTGAATAAATGTTAAAAAAACGTAGATAAACATAAACAAATTTAAAAAAATGCAAATGCTGAGGCTTCGCCCCCGACCTGACTGAATCCGAAATTCTGACCATGGGCTCATTGGGCTTTACCAAGTCTTCTAGGGAATGCTGATAATATGTCCAAGTTCAAAACCGTTGCTGGGGAGTGGGGTGGAGGGGATGGGGAAAATGGGTGAAGGGGAATGAGAGATACAGACTCTCATTTATGGAATGAATGTCACGGGGATGAAAGGTGACAACACGGGGAATACAGTCAACGATACTGTCTTAGCATTGTATGGTGACAGATGGTACCGACACTTGTCGTGAACATAGCATAATGTATAGAGTCGCTCACCTGAAACCAATGTAACGTTGTATGCCAACTATACTAAAACGACACAAAACAAACCACTGCTTTAGCTACAAAATGGTGGAGAGATAGAGAAAGAGGGAGGGAGAATTTCCTAAGGAAGTTTTCAGTTTGGGGAGCTCAAGAACGAATCAAGATATTCCCTTTAACGCAACCATTTACACTAAAAATAGAAAATCTGGGCTGGGATTTTCACTTAGCATCTCATTTCCTGTGCAGCCCGTGATCTCTTGGAGATGTAGGCTTAAAGCCCACTAGTTGAGATGGTTCAAAGGTCTTTGGAGCAGAAGCGTTGACATTTAGTCAGTTTCGGGCCGGGGGGCGGTGGGTCACCTCTCCCGCTGTTTCCTGGGCATGCTCAGTCACGTCGTGTTAATTCCTCCTATCTCCTCTGCACTCATCTCCATTGCAAGCTTTGACAAACACGTCATCATGTTGGCATTTTCATGCCCTGCGACGAGGGGATCCAGAATGCGGAGGAAAGAAAACACACTGTTTCCAGTTACTACTATAGCGTCTCCCTGGCTTAATCATTTATTCTTCCCAGGGGCACCACTATACTTGGAGCATTTGGAACTAACTGCACCCGCTGGCAGTGTTCTCTCTCACACACTCCATGGCGAGATGCTTTCTCTTTGCATTTGGGAAGGACTACTCTTTTTTTTGGAAACTTTTTCACGTTTATTTATTTTTGAGAGACAGAGAGAGGCAGAGCACGAACAGGGGAGGGGCAGAGAGAGAGGGAGACAGAATCCGAAGCAGGCTCCGGGCTCCGAGCCGTCAGCACAGAGCCCGACGCGGGGCTCGAACCCACGAACCGTGAGATCGTGACCTGAACCGAAGCCGGACGCTTACCGACTGAGCCACCCAGGCGCCCCTGAAAAGACTACTCTTAAAAGAAAACGAAGACGCGATGAAAGGGTGAGGGAGAGCCTCCTTCGGGGACAGTCCTTGGGCACCCAGAACCAAGCAGAAACGTTCACCGGCAGGCCAGCAGACCGGGCCCTGGGAAGAAGCATGTCTTCCTGGAGCACAGCTTAAAGTGAAGCCCCAGTTAAAGTTGAATGGGAGAGGGCCCAGCACACCTCTTCTAAAGGAACACCTCCTCGTTGGCAGTTGCTGATAGTGTGCAGAGCTAGCACAGCCTCTGTAAAATCTGCGAGCAATCTCTTTTTGTTAATCAAATCTGGAACACTCTACCCTGGTTTTGTTTCCATTGTATTAGTGTTATTGCTTTTTTAACCGTAGCTCATGCTTCCAGATAGCCATGGATAAAAGTAAGTCACTCCAAACATAATAAAAAGGGAATGGAAATGAGGCCATGTCTGGTAGGGCTTGAAAAGATTTTACATCCAAGGAGCCTGCCAAGATGTTAACATGAGGGAACAATATCATCGGACAAAAGGAAAAAAAAAAAATTACCAAAGCAATTAGTGATAACACAGAGAACGCCAAGCTTTGTGTAAGTAAAACAAAATTCTATCATTAAAATATGACGACTAAAGAAAAAGCGTTTACTACTGTTCTACTTTTGTCCTAATCAAGGCATAATATTCTGTTTTGTATACCGCGCGTATTGCTGTTTTTAAAGGGATGATTCAATTGGAGTGCATTAGGAGGTTGGTCTTTTCTCAAAGACGAAGCGAGGCGTTAAGAGGTTTTCTTGTGTGAAACAGGACATTTGCCCATACGCGTGTGTGCACCCGAACGAAAGGTCAGCTCTCTGCCGCGTGAATTCAGGGGCAATTCATCCAACCCTATATCCACGGGGCTGGGGAGGAACAGCTGGAACAGGTTTGTATGTTTCAAACTCAGACAAATTCATATAAAGTATAATTTTGTGAGTTTCGGGCTTATCAGATCTAAAGAGACAGCATTCTTTGCTAATGCTTTGCCGGCATCAATCAGCAAATACTTTCCATGGTCATTTTGTGCCCAAAACACGGGATCCGATTTCCCCTCACCCAAAGTTCAACTTGGAACATAAGGACCGTGGGGGCAAAAGACTTCCTTAATGTGCGAGCAAAAACACCAAGTGTTTTCTTGGGCAAAGGAGATGAAATCTAAAAACACAGCGCTCTGAAAATTAAGGCCAAATTCTGCACTCAAAACAGAATACTTTCTTTTAGAACACAAGCTTGCTATTTGGAGGATTATGCACGGAAATACTTCCAAATTGCCACCCACACGGTTCTCTGGCCATCTCCTTATATGACTGAGTAAATGCGTGGTCAGAAAAAACCTTTTGATGTTATCCTATGCCAAGTATAATTTTAAAAAGAAGTCAATTGCTGCACAAAAATCACATCATGGATGACGCTTCTTGTCCAGAGTCGGGAGACAGGGGATGTAAATTTCTCAGAACCTCCTTCTAGTTCTAACAGTTTCTTTTGCCATGTAAACGGATCCACCTCCCTGGCTTAACCCACCGAAGTACATGTTGTTACTATGAATACCAAACAGATAATACAAACGCATGTGAATTTGGATTCCCAATCCCTTTAAGTACGGATGATACGATCCGGATATTTAGCAGTGCTGACCCCTTAGTTATTATTGAGCAACTGGAGATGATAAATCTTCAAAGAAAGAGGACACAAATGACCATTCCCATAGGGGAAAACAAAAACCGAAGACAAACAGGAACTAGGGATTAAGTCCATTGCTTTCCCCTACCAACTCGGCCATGAAAGCATACAGATACCTTCCTGTTCTTTAAGTCTCAGACTTAATGAATATTAGCCCTCAAGAGGAAAGCTGACTTTTTAAAATTATTATTATTATTATCATGCTAGGCTTAATCAATTGCCTATTTACTGATTTAAGCAGAAAAAGAACTTCTGAGGGGATTGGAGATCCAGCTCAGGAAGGAGACAGGAACAAAGGGAGGCCAGCCAGTCCGAAACCCAGCCCAAATCCTGTCTTAGAATTCAGTTGTCCCAAGGAGAAGGCCCACAGTAAGTTCTGACGCTGACGGCCTGTTAGAACTGCAGAAGCTGTTGCCTCTGGAAAGTGTCACTGTCTTTTTCTTGCCGGTTCCCCCTACTCTCTTATCAGAGAGATTGTGTGTCCACGTTGAGGATCTAAAGAACCTCTTTGAGGCGTTTGCTGAAGTTATGGGGACCTCAGGAACGGAAGGAGGTGTAATGGTGCCCTCTGCTGGCAAAAATCAGTAATGCTGCCCAGTAAGTTTTCTGCTGGGGCTGGAGTAAAATTTCATTTCATTTTTTCTTTTTCTTTTTCTTTTCTTTCCTCCTTCTTCTTTTTCTCTTTTTTCTCTCTCTTTTTTTTTTTTTGGCTAGAGGGTGTCTCTGGAACAAAAAGTCCTGAGAAGTACTCTGCAAAAAAGTAGTTGCAAAACCCCAAACCACATGAAATTAGCTTGATTCTGAGTTGACAGTGGAATTTGAAACCAGCTGTATTTCATCCTAAAATGTTAGCGCCATAAACCCTTCATCAAACCTGGAGACAATTATTTTCTCACTATCTGGACAAGACCACATTTCTAGCGGCTGGATTTTTCCAGCGCGGACTTTGCTCTCCCGTTTTCCTTTTGTAGAACCCCCCCCCCCCCACTCCGACTTGCATAAACACGCCTCATTCAAGAATGAAGGATGCCACCCTCCATTATTCCGCTAGTAAAACATCATAAAAGGAATTTGTCACAGAAAGCACACATGCCATTTGCATTCTCAGGCTTCTTAGAAATACGCTATAAGGCCAAAAATTAGTTTTAAAACATCATTTGAGACAGTTCAGACAAACAGGGGTATTTCATTCAAGGTGTAGTTTCTTTATTTCATTTACCAGTTCTGGACCCACAGTTGAAATATTTAAACCACCTATGACTTAAAACAGCTAAAAATAACTAAGGGGCAGTAAAAGGAGACTGTCGATATGCATTGCATGCTGGCAGGAGCTCTTGGTAAAAAGCTGGATCATCTTCAATGGGGTCTACTAACCTATGAGATATTAAGGAAACATCTGTTTATATAAAAGTCATGAGTAAAAGAGACAAAATATAATTGCCTCAAGGAATCAAAAAATTTGGCTCCTGGCTGGGGTGTGTGTGTGTGTGTGTGTGTGTCTTAAGTTTTATTTATTTAAGTAACCTGTATATCCAATGTGGGGCTCAAACTCACGACCCCAAGATCGATAGTCGCGTGCCCTCCCCACTGAGCCAGCCAGATGTCCCCAGGCTGGTGTGTTTTTTTGTTGTTGTTGTTGTTGTTGCTGTCACTTGTTTTTAAACCTGAGTCCTGGCCAGACAAGAGAAACCATGGCTTTCGTTGGGTAAGTGAATGACTGATAGACTCATTCGTTTGTTTACCCACTGTAGCCTCACGGGAGCCCAAGCTCAGAAGGGCCCCAAGCTTGGAGGAATGGTCTGCCGCTGACATCTTGAAATTCTTAGGAATTTTGATTTAAAAAAAATTTTTTTTACATTTATTTATTTCTGAGAGACAGAGAGAGACAGAGTGTGAGTGGGGGAGGGGCAGAGAGAGAGAGAGGGAGACACAGAATCCGAAGCAGGCTCCAGGCTCCGAGCCGTCAGCACAGAGCCCGATGTGGGGCTCGAACTCACAGACCATGAGATCATGACCTGAGCCGAAGTCGGACGCTCAACCGACGGAGCCACCCAGGCGCCCCGGAATTCTTAGGAATTTTTAGACAAAGGGCCCCATGTTTCATTTTGCACCAGACTCTGTAAATTACGTCGCCCGGCCCGTACATGTGCCTATTCAGCGCGCACTTCCAAGCACCGTCAGAGTAAGACGCCGGCCTTCCTAGGTGCTCTGTAGTTCAGAGGACGATGGTAAGATCATTTCCAGCTGGGAAAACCTGCAACGCCTCATGAATGGGGTGTCATTTGAGTGGGGACTTTCACATGGAGTCTTTAGTACTTATTTTTCTGCAGGAAAATAAAAAACAAGGAAAACAAATAGGGGAGTTCTTCCCCCACAAAGTGGGTCAATCCTATCATGTCACTACACCACAACACTTTTTCCTCTGAGGGACGACACCGCCGTGACACTGAGGGTGCCACCCTCCCCCCCATCTGGAAATCCCACTATGTCCACTTCAGGGCCCCGAAATGAGCTCGATCAACAAAGCAGGCACCAAGGCTCTAACTCGTTGGACCCAGACGTCCAGATTGCATTTCCCTCGACCTCCACGAGTGCCTTCCCGGCAAACGCTCTGCTTAAGAGAGATGTGGTTTTGAGGAAAGCAAAGAGAATATGAGAGTATTCCCTAAGATCCGATGCAAAAATTATAAAGGTATTCTACTCGATACGGATAAAGCTGCATGTAGCCATTCTTTAAAAAATTATTTTTAAGATCTATTGGCCATGTTAAATATTCAATATTAAAATAACAGTTATTTAAAAAACATCTTTGTACATTAACGGGCATAAAAACACACCATTCTTAGGGTCAATATCCTTAGAAAAAGAACGTATTGCACAAAAGATGTAAAACAGCCAACGAACTTTGCAGAGTACTCAAAGACATTTTTCTTTCCAGCACTCTCATACTCTTCTTTTTTTAATTTTTTTTTTTTTCAACGTTTATTTTTTTATTTTTGGGACAGAGAGAGACAGAGCATGAACGGGGGAGGGACAGAGAGAGAGGGAGACACAGAATCGGAAACAGGCTCCAGGCTCCGAGCCATCAGCCCAGAGCCCGACGCGGGGCTCGAACTCACGGACCGTGAGATCGTGACCTGGCTGAAGTCGGACGCTCAACCGACTGCGCCACCCAGGCGCCCCTCTTCTTTTTTTTTTAAAAAGTAATCTCTATACCCAACGTGGGTCTCCAGCTCATGATCCTGTGATCAAGAGTCACATGCTCTATCGCCTGAGCCAGCCAGGTGCCCCACCTTATAGTTACTCTTAATATGCTATTTCTGGAACTTTGCCTCCTTAATTCTCTCTCTTTTTTTTTTAATGTTTAAAAAGTTTATTTACTTTTGAGAGACAGAGACAGAGACGGCGTGAGCCGAGCAGGGGCAGAGAGAGAGGGAGACACAGAATCCAAAGCAGGCTCCAGGCTCCAAGCTGTCAGCACAGAGCCTGACGTGGGGCTCGAACCCACGGACCATGAGATCGTGACCTGAGCTGAAGTCCGGTGCTTAACCAACTGAGCCACCCCGGCTCCCCGACGCCTCCTCAATTCTTAATGGAACGAGGTAGAAGTTTAAAAAAATCCACCATGTGTTTTGAAGTCTTTGATTGTGGATAAAGCTACGTAAGCAAGGTATTTGAGAAATTACGTGTTTTGAGATTTTTCTTTTAGCCCGGTCTCTCTAAGCCCGATTTCTCACTAGATATTTAAACCAGAACCAGCAAGCAGATACTCTCTGGGTATCAACGAAGCAATATTTGCCATTTCGTAGAGATCGGTAATACAATGAATACCAAGGCCGTATTATTTGAAGAAGCTGTTAATCTAATTCCCCACGAGGGAAAAACAGTACACACTCAAATCAAATTATTTACTTGAGGTTGGGACCAAATTAAAACAGAAAAGGAGGCATTTCTAACACTATGGGTTTTATGGCTCAGGTGAAGATTGGAGTCTGTGATACAAAATCGAGCTGAGTGTTCTTTCTCTAAGAACAGAGTCATAAAGATGCAGTTGACTCAAATCCAACAGCCAAGGCTGGTTGCATGAAACCACCGTCTGGCAGAATTTATGAGAGAAAAATAAAATTGTGTAAGCGGCAGTTGGCTTCAGAAAGGGGTGGCATAACAGAACCAAATCCAAGAACAGCAGAGTTTACCTCTGCCCTCGTTTCCCATCTTAAGAACTGGGCCGGCATCACGTGTCTCCAGCTCGAGCGTTCTGGTCCTTATAACCACCACTATACTCTGGCATTCTGGCCAGACCCTGACCCACTCCCTGGTCAGACTCCCTGACCCACATTTGTGGCGGCCAAACTGTGGTTAGTGTGGGCAAAGGAGCCAGGAACTGCTGACTGAACTCTTTCTGAAGCTTGTGGCCACACGGGAACCAGTAGGCAGGGGTTGGATCCCTCTTCTGGGCCTGGAGCACATGACAAAGTGGGACTGGGAAGGGATACAATTAGTAAATGTTACAAGACTACTTTCTTGATCCCAGTGGAATGCTCAGAAGGGCTAAAGAACTAAGTCTGCGATCAAATCTCCATTTATGTAATGTCTCTGTTATGCGGCAGAGGGAGGATTCATGCTGTTTCTATTTCATCGTTATTATTTTTAAACTCTGTCTTTTGAATTATGAAGGACCGGCTCATCAGAGCCATGTGTAGATCCAGATTCAGCGAAAATTTGTCTGAATTCTGCTAACGGAGAGGGGATTTTGCAACTTCTCTGAAGACTCGAGAGCATCGCCGTTTCTGTTCAAAGCAGGGGTTCTCAACGTCTGGCCCCTCGACTGGCAGCATTAGCATGGGGGGAAGGAGAGATTGATAGAAATGCCGATTCTCAGGCTCCATCTCAGACGATCTGAATCACAACCCTGAGGCTGGGCCCCAGCAATCTGCGTCCGTGAGATTCTGCCGTGTTCTCACTTTGAGAACCACCGATTTAAGGAATCATTAAGGACTTCTATGAGATAACCCGTGTCTGCCTCCCCTGCTAGGGTGTTACCAGCGACACTTCAACTTGGTATTTGGTCCGTGAGATCAGACGACTCTAGTTTGCTTTCTAGTTTAGTCTGATTTAGTTTCTAGTTGCTAGTTTTGTCGAGTTTGTAGAAGGAAACGAGCCATCGTCTCCCTCCAATTCTCTTATTTGCCTTGTTCACATTTGAATTCTCCAAGATTTTCCTAAAACCCCAAAGCACGAAATAGAATTCGTATTCTTGAACAGCGACTCCTTGGACCACTCACTGGGTATTGTAATTAGTTTCTGTACAAATGAAATGTTTGTTTTCTCCTTGGAAGAAGTTTTTCAGAATTTAGAGGCTCAAAGAATTTTAGAGTTGCAATGGTTCTTTAAAAGCCATGCACAAAGAGGCGCCTGGGTGGCTCAGTCGGTTAAGCGTTCATGATCTCACAGTTTATGAGTTTGAGCCCCGCGTCGGACTCTGGGCTGCCCGGGTGGAGCCTGCTTGGGATTCTCTCTCTCTCCCTCCCTCTCTGCCCCTATCCCAGCCATGCTTTCTCTCTTTCAAAAATAGATAAATAAACTTACAAAAAATAAAATAAAAGCCATCCACATCTATTTTTTTTTTTTTTTTAACCCAGGGAGAAACGCAGGCCACAAGATGCTGATCTTAGGGGTAAGCAGAGAAATCATGGGTCACATGGGGGCAGGTGGCCGGCTGCTAAGCTCTGGATCCCTCTACTGGATCCAGTACGAAATGAAGGACTGCTCCTATGGGGTGGGGGCCGGGGGGGGGGGGTGGTGGATGGCATTTGCTTCCAGTCCGCCAGAAGGGATGAGTGAAGCTCCCAACCTAGAAGCCTCTGATGTTAGAAAATGGATTCTAGTAACAAGAGGCCCAGGACAACGGACGGGAATGATCAGGCCTGTGATCTGTTGGAAAGGCTGCGGGGAGATGTTTGTGTAGCGCATGCTCATTACCGTGTCTGGCCCGAGCCAGTTTTATTTAGCACCATAAAAACAGACTTAGCTTATGATATTTTAAGCATCTCAAACAAAGCAAGATTTATGCTATCGGGCGCGACTTGGGACCTTCCCTTGTACCAGGGTTTCCACAGGTCTGGAGAGGCAAGAAACTGTTTCTTTATGCATTACAAGCACAGAGTAAGAAGCCCCCTCCTTTTCCCTTCTAATATCATCAGGAATGAATAGGCAGCGTGTTTCCCATAATTCAGCAATAACTGGGCTATTATTCTTTAATGCTTCAGTTTATTAATGTAACCACTGTGTCATTCCTACTGTGCCCATGTAATTAAATTACCCGACAGACATTTGATATGAAGCTCTCAATCCCCACAAAAGCTCAGAATTTCTATGCCCCTTTGTGAGTCCCTAATGAATGAGTGGCACAGACACTTCTGTCACCCATGTTCACTCACTGTCCTCTCTGACTGCTCTCCTGTGTCATAGGGGCTCGCTCCTGCAGACAAACTGGGAACCGTTCAAAAGTGAAGGGTCACGTTTCCAAGAACAACAAGCACTAGGCTATGCTATCACCTTCCCCTCTCTTTGTCTGGCTAAACCAGAGGCTGACCAAATTAAATTCCAAAACCGCGTCTGGGTGGACCAACGGTACATTCTTAAACCTTAGCTACTGAACGCTAATCCTTCCTTAACTCATGAGTATAAAGGGAAGATAAACTGAAAAAAAAAAATTAAAGCCGTCATTGTGTCCATCCAAATATATGTCATCCTGTGACTTTCTGAGAAGGAAAAAAAATATGATTTTCATTTAAAAATTAAGTCTTTAACTTTTAAAATCTGTAAGTGGAGCTGATATTAGTAAGGCTAATAATGAACCTCAGCCAGACGCTTTCCCAACCCTGCTCATGGAAAGGTACCCGTGATTACTAATAAAATAATGGACTTTTTTCTAAATCACTCAACTGTTCTTTCAAGCTGTTCATTTCAAGCTACAACTTGCTCTAAATGTTGTAGAACTTGGACGTGAACTCTTTAAAATAATCAAAAGAGATTATATAATAGGAATTCTTTTATTTCTAGCAACGACACTTTAGAGACTCAAAATGTTTCCAAAGATTTTCAAAAAGCTTATATTTCACATTTAACAAAATGTGATACAATCAGCCTAGTATATATTTGCTATGAGGGTAGAGTGCAGATTTGAATGCGATCCTTGACATCTGATCTTTATTTTTTTATTTTTTTTTGACACCTGATTTTTAAATATTTAAATTACATGCTTTACACATGGCAGGAATATAAGGAAAAGTAAGTGTACGGGAAGAAAAACTGAGATCTAATCTCAAAAACAATTACTTTGCTTTTACAAGAAAAAGCATCAAGTCAAAGCATATGATGCCCAGATCAAGGCCACTGAAAATGTTTCTAACCACCCAACTAACCAACCAGATTTTTAGATCAGACACTTGAGAGAAGAAATCACATCTTATTGGAATCTAGATAATTTAAGTACGGCTAAAATCTAAACAATAATTACTCTATTACTATGACTGCCCTTTAACACTGGAATTTATGTTATCTACATACGAGTAACATAATTTTGGTACGTGATGCCTCAAGTGCACAGGTGCACAGAAAAAATATTGGTTTCAAATCCTGAAATGATTTGAGATGAAAAGCATCTTTAGAATTATTAGTAACAATTTTGCTAGTCTCAAAAGAAAGCAATAAAGGCATAAGAAAGCATCTAAAACAGAGGGAACAAAGAGCAGACCTAATCTTAACAATGCCAATAATTGTATTAAATATAAAGGGACCGAGCGCTCCAATTAAAAGGCAGTGTCGAAGGGGGTCCAGAAAAATAAAAGAACTAATTATATGCTGTGTAGAAGAGACGGACTTTAAGTATAAAAACACAAGTAGGTTAAATGTAAAAAGAGAGAAAAGATATGCCATGCAAACACTCCACATAAAAAAAACTGGCAGGGCTATATTAATGTCAGGTAAGATAGTCAATGAATGTTACCAGAGACAAATAGGAACATTTTCTAATGACATAAAGGCAAGTGTATTTGATGACCGAGAAAAACTTCCAGGACTAAAGAAGAAAAAGACTAATTCATGCTTATAGTTAGACTTTTATACGCCCTTTTAAGTAACATATAAAACAACTAGTGGAAAACAAACAAACAAACCCAAAACCCAGGTCTTTAAAAAAGCCCCAAATATCTGAAAAGTACACACTGCTAAATGATCCACGAGTAAAAGAAAAAAAATCACAAGAAACGTTCGAACATAATTTGAATTGAAAGAAATCATCGATCTAGGTATATACCTCAGGCAGCTGGAAAAAAAAAAAGAGCAAATTAAACCCAAGGTCAAAGAAGGAAGGAAAAATAAAGATAAAAGCAGCAAACAAAGAAAGAGAAAGCAAATAAGGAATAGATATTTAACAAAGCCAAAAGTGGATTCTTTGAGCTTATTAATAAAATCGAGATACTCTTGGCAACAGTGATCAAAGAAAAAGAGAGAAAATATGAATCACCTGTATCAGGATATAACATATTCTGCAGGCATCAAAGACAGAAGGAAATACTATGAACGGTTTTATTCCAGTGATTTCAACAAGCTAGTTGGAAGGCACCAATTTGCAGAAAAACACGTTACCAAAATTGACACAAGGCAAAAATGGAAAATCTTATTAATGTTAGATGGATTAAAGAAATTGAATTGAAATGAAAATTCTTCCCCGAAAGAAAACATCAGACCCAGAGGGTTTTACCATACGTTTAAAGAAAAAAAAATACTGCCAATTTTATACAGATTTTTTTTCAGAAAACAGAGGAGGGAGAAATGTTTTCCCAACTCATTTTATCTGATAACAAAATCTGATGAAGCAAATACAGCATAAAAAAAGAAACTTGTGGGGCTCCGGGGTGGCTCAGTCAGTTAAGCACCTGACTCTTGATTTTGGCTCAGGTCATGATGTCACGGTTTGTGAGTTTGGGCCCTACGTTTGCCTCCATGCTGACAGCGCACAGCCTGCTTGGGATTCTCTCTCTTCCCACCCCCCCCCCGCCCCTCCTCCACTTGCGCGCACTCTCTCAAAAGAAATAAACAAACATTAAAAAAAGAAAAGAAAATCACAAATCAATATCCCTGATGAAGACAGACAGGAACGTCTGTAACTAAATGTTAGCAAATCAGGTCCAGCAGCATATATAAGAAGCATGACATATCATGACCAGGAAGATAAGGTTAATTTAACGTTCAAAATCCATCAATCGATATAATTTATCACATTAATAGGGAAAAGGAGTCAAACTGTATGAGCATGCCATTAAAGGCAGAAAAGGAATTTTAAAAAATTCAACATCCATCCAATGATATAAAACCCCGTACATTGGGAACTGAAAGCAATTTAACCAGCCTAATGAAAAGCATCAACGGAAAACTCCATCATACTTTGTTGTGAAATGTTGAACACTTCCCCCAAGATCAGGATCAAGGCAACGATGTCTGCTCTAAGCAGTGACAGTCAACATTGTACCGGGCGGTGCAGCAAGAGCAATAAAACAAAAAAAAAAGCAAATCAACGACACAAAGGTTTAAAAGGAAGTAAACCTCTCCTTTTTTAAAAAAATTCACGATTGCTCAGACTGATAATTACATTAAACGGTGTTACAGGATGCAAGATGAGTGTATGAAAATCAATTGTATTTTTATATAACTGCAGCAGGATAAAATACTGGGGAACTGATTTAGCTAAAGACGTGCAAAGCTAGATGGAAAACTAGAGGATATTGCAGGGGAAAAAAATTTAAACGTTAGAAACAAATGGAGATGTACCATGATTATGGCTTGGAAGATTCAATATTGTGAGCTGTCAATTCTCATCAAATTGATCTATAGATTCGACACAGTTCCCATGAAAAGCCTCACAGGCTGTTCAGTATAAACAGACAAGTTGAAGGGTGCCTGGGTGGCTCAGTCGGTTGAGCATCCGACTCTCGGTGTCGGCTCAGGTCATGATCTCACGGTTCATGGGGTCGAGCCCCACCATCTGGCTCCCTGCGATGACAGTGAGGAGCCTGTTTGAGATTCTCTCTCTGCCCCGCCCCTGCTCTCTCTCTCTCTCTCTCTCTCAAAATAAATAAACTTAAAAAAAAAAAAACAAGACATAGACAAGCTGATTCCAATATAGACATAGAAATGCAAAGGAACTAGAACAGCCAGACAATCTTTAGAAGAATGACAACGTTGGGGAACCTGCCTTACTTCATTTAAATACTAACTATAAGACTATGGTAGTCAACACAACTTGTCAGTGTTTTGTCAGTCACTGCCTGCATATCTGAAATTCAACACAGCAAGCTCAGGGGTCAACTGCTGATTAAGGCCACTTCCGTTTGGTATTTCTTCCCCTCTGTTTTCCACCAAGAGTCCACTTCCAACATAGATTCTCTGTCTTTATTGTTTCTCCTGTTTGTCCTCCTGCAGTCCTTTTCCCCTACACTAAAAGAAAATCTATCTGTTCTCCAGGAACAAAGTTAAGAAGTGTTGTTGAATTTTATGTACAGGTGAGTATCGAGTTGAAGTTCTGTGTAAACTTCTTATCCTTCAAACTTCACAACATCCTGCCTTTCGAGACCAGACACACTAATTTATGACTTTTGATACAGGTATATTGTCAGGGTGTATTACCTTCTAATATCTTTCTAACTTCTACCACGGAGTGAGGATTGTAAATTAATTAAAGTCAGTTGTTAAGGGTTAGCTGTGATGGCTTTCATCTAAAATTGTTGTGTGTACTCTAATTACAATTCTCACACTGAGTGTGAAATCAGGGGGTCTTTCGAAGGGGAAGGGAGGGCTTGTTTTTAAAAGCAACACTCTTCACGATGACTCTATTATTGAGTAGTTCTCTGGAAAGAGCAGAGAAACGTTTTGCACGTGACGTTCCTGAGCCATTTTTTATTTATTATTTTTATTTATTTTTTAATGTTTATTTTTGAGAGAGAGAGGGAGGGAGGGAGAGAGGGGCAGAGAGAGGGAGACAAAGAATCCGAAGCAGGCTCTGAGCTGTCCGCACAGAGCCCGACCCGGGGTTCAAACCCACGAGAACCGTGAGATCATGACCTGGAGCCGAAGGTGGACACCCAGCCACCTGAGCCCCCCAGGCGCCGCAGCCATTTTGTTTTTAAATTCAAGGCTCCAACTCCAAACCCCTCTCCCAAAGAGAACCAAAGATGCCTGTTCACACGTGTTCGGGTTTGCTGATGGAGGTGGAGGTCTTCAGCCCTTGGACACGTGGCAGAAAGCAGAAGAGACACATTGACGCGTGGACCTAGTCCATTCATGAGCAGAATGTCAAACTTGTGAATTCTGAGTTTTGCTTCGGCCAGGCTTGCCTTCCTCTCCCTGTTATCAAAGGATTCTTTAAGGGAGGGCTCATTTCCTTTCACACTTATTTGTGAGAGCTACTTAAGATTTCTTTTTTTTTTTTTTTTTATGAGAGCGTTTAAACCTCATTTAAACTTCAACCAAGAAGCGGCATAGTATCTTTAAAATCGGAAACCCCAAATGCCTCACGCTTTCATCGCTCACCATGGTCCGTGACATCGTCCTATACAGTCTTCTTATATGATCGGGTATTTATATGCAACCACAGGCTTTAGGGGATTTGTATGTATATGTGTGCGTGGTATAGATTCACATTCAGATACAGTTTAAATACATAAAGTATATTTTGAGGGAAATACATGTATAGGGTTATCAGAGTTGCATTGTGTGTACACATATGCACGCACACACACACACACACACACACACACACACACACTCCGACAAATATATATGCACATTCTTATTTCAAAATAGTCTCTGCATTTCTCCTCCAGATTTGGGAAAGAAAGAGTCTTAGAATATTGCTTTTTTGTTCTCAACAAAGAACTTGGAAAGAGCTTATGAAAACCTTATTTTGATCCCTTCAAAAATATGCTTAGGAACAAACATAAGCTCCAAGGATAAGAGTGATTTGACAGATTTTCTCAGAATTCTTGCAAAACTGGTTTCTGCAGAGCCAAGCCAACGCAACACACACACACACACACACACACACACACACACACACACACACCAGGCTCTTGTAAATGAGGCCCTATCAGCTCTCTGAGGCTAGAAAAGACCCGACTTTGTTTCAGGAAATCTGCCCTGTGGATGGATCCTGCAGCCCAATTAAGCAGGTTCCGCGTGTAGATTTGGGCCAGCCCTGTGCCGAATGTGTCACTGTGGCCAGAGGCAGAGCCTGGAAGGACAGAGGAAGTCCCAGCTCAGAAATGCCACCTCTGTAGTGTGGCACCAATGGGAACGCGTGAGAGGGCTGGGAAAGGGGAAGAAAAGGACAAAGGGGGCGAGAGTGGGAGGAAGGGGCAGAGGAAGAAGAAGGGTGGGATGGACAAGAAGAAAGGAGGAAAGAAGGAGTCACCGAGTGGGGGAGGGGGCATGAGCGCGGGAGAAGAAAATGGAGAAAAGGCTGGCAGGATGGCAGGGGAGGTGACTACTGAGAAACAGAAAGCACAGAGGGATGGGGAGAAAGGACACCCTTAAAGGAGAGGGAGAGAGAAAGATAAAGGGGAGAAGAGGTACAGACTGGCAGAGACAAAGTGGGGGATAGAAAAGGAGCAGGAGGGGACGCTGTGCCCATCGATGGCTGGCTGGGAGTGGTACCGGCCCAGCCCGGCTGTGTGGCCGGACACCCCTGTGGTCTATCTCTGTGGCTCCTTCTCTCGTGAAATGCATCTATGCTGGGCTCGATGTCTTGAGTTACAAGAGGCATTCTCTTTTCCTTCCCTGGTTAGGGCTCCGAGAAAAAAGACCATCTGCAGGGCAGGAATCCCACAGTAGAGCCAGGGGCGGCTGGAGTACGGAAGCGGACGTTGTAACCCTAAAGTGGAACCACTCACAGAGGTTCTCACTGCTTTGCACAAGGTCAGCATCATCTCCATTGGTAAAGCAGAGGGAGCCCCTGCCCAGGAAGGAGCAAGACCCAGACCGAAAAGCAAATGACAACGGCTCTGGTGTCGGGGCTCTCTGTCTGGAACCTTCTTTCTCCAGGAAGTCTGTGGGTCCATCAGACAGAACGACCAGGTTCAGCAAACACACAAACAGACGTTCGAGTTCAATAATGATTTTCGGATAAACCATGAATCATGTTTTGGTAGAAGTAGCACTTTTTTTTTTTTTTTTTTTTTTTTTTTAGGATAAATATATTCCATGCAGAAAGAAGGAGTGAGAGACAGAACACTTGGAAAGGGGGGAGGGTAGAGTGGGAAGGGGCGGGAGAGACACAGAGTGGTAGAGAAAAGAGATAAATGCAATTTTGGGGGGGCATACTGCTAGTACTGATGTTTGTTTATCTGAGATACGAATTGAAGTGGGCATCCTGTATTTGAGCCGACGACCTTAGTTTCAGGTCTGCTATCCTCCCCTAAGTTATTTTCCCAACTTATTTCCACTAACTAATTCCACTCTCGCATCTAGCCTTTTTTGTATCTATTGGTTAATCACGGATATTAGGATATACCCTCAGAAGATAGCAATTTTCGCCAAATGCAAAAACTTTCCTAAACTTCTGTCCCATGAGCCAGGTGTTTGGGGGTCTCGTTTTGCGTTCTTTTGCTTTTAATCCTAGTAACACGCTCGCTTTTTCAAAGAGCAGAAAACCTGGTACGTGTGGGGAACAGTGTCAATTGGTTGGATATGTTGTGGAGTGAAGATCAAGGGCACAGAAATAAGATTGAGGGGGCCAGTTGAGGAGATGGAATTTCACAGTTAGACATCCTGTTCCTGTGTGTGGGTAGCACGGATCCTCTGTCCAGGAGCTATATTACTGCCTTCCTGTAGGAGTGGTGGGTGGGACGTGAGAATAAATGAACTCTAAGATCCCGTCTACGCCTGACTTTTCCGGCACTGATCTCAAAACTGGGCCCGTGTGTATTCTGAAGAGACTTCTCCCCGATGCAATGAAAAGCTCTCTCATGGAGCCTCATGGGTTTTGTGAGCTACGTCCTGTTTGCCTGCAGAAGGAATTAGCATAGGAAAGGGGGCAGAAAAAACCGATTCAGTTAAGATGTTCTCCTTCCCATCAAATATTCTCGGAGAATATCGGGGCACTCCGTGAACTTTGGAATGATTCAGGCACGTCTTGGTGAAGTGCCAGTGGGTTGAGTGGAATGTGGAGATTACAGGTAGAAGAATGAGAGTACAAAATGAACATTGCAAACAATAACCGGGGCCAAGACTACTCTGGCCACGGGGGAACAGCAAACCTATTCAAACTGAGTGGGGCGTTATTTAACGTGGAGTCCAGGGCGTGCCTCTGCTCTCCCCTCACCCTAACCCCATGTACACTCTCTTCTCTGAGCATGTAGCCACAGCATTTGAGAACTCAGGAAAGAATGAGCTGGAGGCTAGATCTTAGAGGAGCAGCTGCATGTGTTTCGAATACTTTCGTGCCCCATGTGTGGGCAGTGACCTCCTGTCAGAGAGGGCTCTGAACTGCAAGCCAAGAAGATGTGTTGATCTAGAAAATGTTTATACAAATGCTTACACACTTGAAAGTGAACCTTCTGTGCCTTTGGCACATAAGTGAAAGATATTCTAGAACCCTATCACCATCACATACCGTATGGCATGTGAGGGAAAGGGAAAAGGAGTCTCTTTACACGGGGCTTAGGATTGGCTACACGTTCACACGGGACCCTCCCAACACTGCTACAAGGTAGGAATTATTGAAGGCATTTTTGAGAGAAGGAAACAGTAACTCAAGAAGTGAAGGCCCAGCCAGGGACCAGGATCAGGGCTTCTGATCTCCCAGTCCCACCACCAGAGAGGACTTCCACAATGCCATATGATTGATACAAAGGGCGCTGACCTTTGGGACCTTTATTTGTGCTCATACAACTTACAGAGTTTCCTGGAGAGGTGAAAGAAGTGTAGACAAGCGGTTAATTACGGAGTCCTGGAATCAAATCCCCATTCTATCATTTACCAGTGGCATGTTCACAGACAAGTTTCTTTCCTTTCTCAGCCTCCATTTTTCTGACTGCAGAATGCCTTTAATGATGTTTTCTCCACCTTGAAACACGAAGGATTTCATTGTGAAGAACTTCACAATGGTTTCGGTTTTTGTCGTTGTGAGGATTACACTCATATATGTAAAGTTCTCAGCATAGAAAAATGCCCCCACCTTCTTACTATTGTTAGTATCATTATCATCTCATGGTGTGGATTATAACTCTTCCCTTCAGTGTTGACGTGCACATCAGTCTAAAATGTTCCTTGTGGACTTTTGTGGGCTTGTTCTAAGAGAATCAGGCGTTTTGAAAGAAGAGACTAAGAATTTCGCTTAAAAAAGAACTTATCTTAAAGTCTGGTCAAAGCAACCCATAGATATATTCCTAACCATTTTTCAGAAGTGGGCAAAAGTATCAGAAATCAAGTGTGAGATATGGAACCACGCATGGTAGTAACCGATGAAGGTTGGCTTGGAGGAAATGCACCCCAAAGGGAAAATGTTCCCTGTGATCTTGCAAAGGAGTATCTGTGCTTTGTCAACATGACTTTAGCTTAAATGCTTCCAAACTTCTAAAGCCCAGAAGATAACCTTGGACTTTGAAAGCTACGATGTTGCTGATAGGATATTAGAAGGTGAAGTGTTTCATGACACTGTTACTCAGTTTGGAGAGAAAAGATACACTTTGGAAATAAATTAAGACTACCAATTTCAACACAAAGAGGGCCAAAGTATGGAGGAATTCTGGAAATGTTTTGAAATGGTGTGCAGACAGGATGTGAAGATCAAGACAATAGCCTTGGGCTCTTGGCTGAATCCCGAATTAATGTAAGTGATAACAAGGTCGGGCAAAGACATGCTTTCTTATTTTTTTTCCAGTACATTCTTTTCTTCTGAGGTGAAAAAAAGGTTTTAGTCTTTGAAAATAATCTTTGTTCCTTTTACAGCTACTAAGAATCTAGAGAAAGGTAGTTCTTCCAAGCCTGCCCACTGGGGGAAGGAGACGATTGTTCATAATTCGCTGAGCTTGCAGTAGGAACACCATAAAATAAAACCAAGCGGAAGACTGATTCCGTTGTTGGGGGTGGGGAGACGTTCTATTAAAGGAGCAGCCTCTAAAATGAATCATGTAAAATCATGTCTCAAGAAGAAAGGCAGTTTGAGAGGAAAAATAATGAGTGACATTTAATTTGGATGCTTTGTCTTTCTAAAAAAATTTCTTTTATGAGTGTTTATAACTTTAGAACTTTTAGAACTTTAAATGCCAGGGTTTCAGGCTCTCACCTGAGATCAGAAATTAATGGAGGGAGAAAAAGAAGGCACTGGGCCATAGAGAAGGATGGCAGGCCATGAGGGAGGGTCTGTGGTAGCAACGTGAACCAAAAAGGGGAAAAAAGAACCAAGCTGGAAGACGGAGGCCTCAATATCAAATTTGTCTCATTTCAAAATGTTTCCTTGGTTTGCTTATTCTTACTGGCTTTTGTTATCGAGAGCTTTTTCTATCTCCTTGAATAAAGCTAGTTTTAGCCACCTGTTCCTCTGGATGCTGCACTTCACTGTAACCCCAAGTACCATTTATTCATAAACTAAGTTATCAAACCGATAGGAGAGTACCATATTCTACCTCCCGTTTTCCAGAATTGCATTTTAATAGGGATGAAAGATTAATGCTAAAGTAATAATTTTACATAGCATTCAAGACTGTGGCCAGAGAGTAGGAAGATGTATAAAGAAGGGTCTTCACGAAAACACACTATGTTAAAAAAAATCCCTCTGTACATACTTCTTTATTTATTAAACCAAATTGTTTTAATGCTCATTTATTTTTGAGAGAGAGAGAGAGAGAGAGAGAGAGAGAGAGAGAGAATGTGAGTGGGGGAGGGGCAGAGAGAGGGGGAGACACAGAATCTGAAGCAGGCCCTGAGCTGTCAGCACAGAGCCAAATGTGGGGCTCGAACTCACGGACCACAAGATCATGACCTGCGCCGAAGTCGGGCACTTAACCCACTGAGCCACCCAGGCACCCCTCTCTCTACGTATTTAAACCATTGAACTGCCAAGGCACTATGTGCTTACTGCAGAAGGTAGAGTTTAGCCCTTTTACCGACCAACCCAACGAAATCTACTTTTCTTAAACAGCAAAGAAAGGGAATTTTCCACAATACCTTATTATGACTTTTAGTTAGTACCTTAAGAACACTTCAAATGGTGAAAGACAAATCGCTTGTGGTTTAAACACCCAGAGGGCAAAACACTTTATCCCTGACTTCTTGATTTCTTTAAATAATTACAAATTATCCTCAGTAGAAAAATTAGACTTGTTTTCTTCACAAGTCTATGAGATTTTCATGTCCCTATCCTCACATGAGCGGCCCTGTGGCATTTCAGATCTCCAGTCATTGGAACAATCGGTTGATTTTGGCAGTCTCTATGACTAATACGTTAACTCCAACCTATCAAATGAACTAAAACCGAGTGTGTTTGAATATTTGGTCTACAGATAAGCCTATTGGGGGCATTCAAACAAATGAGGCAAACTTGACTTTTCTGGTCCTTTCAGATTACCTCCAGGGGAAAGGTTACACAAGAGTTCAGTAGAGCCAAGCCCAAAACATCCATTCCAAAAGTCTTGCTTTCAACAATGTACTGTCTTTGCATTTCACTAAATTTTGTTACTTGGAATTAAAAGCTTATTAGAAGCAAGTCTTCCCTGCAAACTGACATATTCAATTACAGTCATCTGTTCTAGAGAACAGACTGCGTCTAGACAGAAGAATACCACTGTGGCTTAGAAGGAACATGATGCGTTACAGCGGCTGCTTCTGGGGCTGGGTGACCGCTTTTATGATCTGCGTCGGGAACACCATCTGATAAACTATTTCGCAGCTTCCCCAGAGCGTGTAGGTACAAATGACCTGAGTGACGACAGCTGAGAACAAAAACCGAAATGAGATGACATCATGGAGATGTGGTGGTGTCGGAAGGAGAACACATAAGCCAAAGGCAAATACGAAACAGCGGCACTAAAAATGCCAAAGAAAACCAAACAAATAAAACCAGATTAATATAAATTAAAGCCAAGATTCCAAGCTTTGTGAGCAAAAGAAGTCTAGTCTTTGTTCCATGTTCCAGGATCCTAACAACTGTGTTTAGGGCGGGGGCGTGTGTGTGTTGGGGCGGAGGGGGGTGGTGGTATTTGTTCACATGTACGTGGACTCAGAACAAGCACTTGGCTCGCTTGTAAGAAATTAAGCATCTGTCTTGGGAAGCTTCCTGTCAAACAGAGCCATACTGAGTGCGTACCATATGAAAAGGAAGAGGCTAGTGGAACTGGCTGTTCTTGCTGGAAACATGTAAGAAAGCGGTCTTCGTGTTTTGAAATGTTTAGCCTCAAATGCACGTGTAGCACTTCAGCAAGTTACAACGCAGTAGACATGTTTGACCTCACGAGGAATCTCCAGTTGAAATCAGTTACCCTGAAGATGAGTTTATGCATGCCGTAAGTCACACGTGCTTTGCAAAGCCATTGCCAACATGGGAGAAAAGGATTCTGCTCGCCCACCCCCAGCCCATGAAACTGGTCATCGTTGTGAGAGACTGAAAATGCAATCATTGCCAATTTTCTGGTTTCCATGGTTTAGAAAGCTGAGAAGGCGGGGGGGGGGGGGGTTCATTTCTTACTACATTTGCCCCCTAGGTTGGAGAAGGAAGACGCAAATGAAAGGAGAGGACATGACGTATGGTGGTTGCTAAGAAACGTGCAACTGCACACAGGCTGCCACTTAATAATGGCCAGAGGGGGTGTGAGCTGTGATAACATCAGCCATGATAGCTCGGCCTCTCAGCCCAGCAGGGGCCACTGCTGTGGGGAAAATGAAAAGGAAGGCAGCCTTGTTAGGGAAAATGTAAGAAGATCTGGAAAGGGAAATGAAAGCCTGAGGCCCTTCTCAGACTGAGACGGTACTGTGGGCGCCCTGTGGGAAAGGTAGGCTTTGTGTTATTTTCTACTAGTGATGAAGGTGGATGGGATTAGGACTGATCCACAATCCCCGACTTGCTCACCCGGTAGCCCATAGCTCTTCTTTGAAAGACCCGGGTCCTAGGAGTTCATTTCTCAGGACTCAGTGAGGCAACCCACATCCCTGACTGGACCAGCCCCCTCAAAAGGAGACAGGGACTTTAACCCGGAGCTAAGCAGCCAGCTAGCTCTAAATAACCATCTTAAAGTAGACATTTTGCACCTGGCATGATCAGCACAGCCCACAGGTCCAGAGCGTAGCCTCTGGGGTCAGGCTATCCAAATTCCCATCCTCCTGCCTGGTGACCTCGGGCGAGTTACAAAAACCCCTTAAGCCTCGGAGTCTTCCTTGTGTTCAATAGGAACCTCATACTAGAACCCCGACGCACGCTTGTTTTCAGCCCAGCGCCACTTCCCCTTCTTCCTGGGAACAGACTCCCCCCTCCTCGTTATTTCGGGAGAATCCCCAGCCAACATAGGCTCTAGTGGGGGTTACAGAGAAGAATACCAACACCCCCCAATCCCACTTCCTCCTCAGCTACAGTAATTGGCCCAGCCATTTGGGCAGTGACTCAAACCAGGCTGCCTAGAATCCTGCCATTGTTGTTGTTGTTGTTGTTGTTGTTTTAAATGAGGTCAGGGTATGGGTTCACATGCATTCAGGGCAAGACCCTTTCTTTCCAGTGGTGAAGCTGGCAGGACCACCGGCAGTCACCTTTTCATCATGTGGATAAAGCTGGTCTCCTGAGGAAGAGAATGACATTGACGGGCAAAGACAGGCAGAGAGGAGGCCAGGAAAGTCCCCAGATCATCTGTATGCCTGGCTCTGGTTCCTGAGTTCCCTGAGACAACCCTGGCTCCCACCTCCCAAAAATCTAGGTGACACTTAGATGAGGAGATGCATATAAAGCCTTTAGCACCGCGCCTGACACACAGTGTTTGATAAATATTTATATTATTCTCTTGAGTGGGGAAGAATCGTTCTCCCTCTCTCCTGCTTGGCTGAAGAAGTTTGTTGGAACAGCTGCTTTTCATCCCACTTGGTAACTGAGTCCCACGGAAAGTGGCCCGTCCGGGATGGAGGAAAAGGGACGCGATCGGACTGCAGAGCGAGGACCTGCCGTCGAGCGGCCCTGCTGACGGACATCGCCCCCACCGCGCCCCCTGACTCACTGAACGAGCTGCTGCAACCGCGTGGATGTCCTGCCTCCACATGGACTTATTCTTAGTGGCAAAGAATTCCTGGGTTTCACTAAGTTAAATGCAAACAGCGAAATAAAAAGGGCTGGACAGAAACATTCTAAAGACTGGGTCCTGGCCCTAATTCTGCCACTCGAAAGTTTAAGGCTAAGCATCACTTTGGGAAGGGGTAGAGATTGAGTTACCCTATGTATCTACAGCCCTATTGAGATCTTCTCTTTTGACAAGTATACACTCTAGAGAGCTTGAGAATGTACGGAAGAATGATTAATATTTTCCTAGAGGGCAAGAGAAGAGTTGGCACTGTGACCAAGGCCACTTGTACACTCTATCTATCTATCTATCTATCTATCTATCTGTTTTGAGAGACAGAGCAAGAACAGAGAAGGGGCAGAGGAAGAGGGAGCAAGAGAATCTTAAACAGGCTCCACGCCTAGCACAGAGACTGATGCAGGGCTCGATCACAGGACTCTGGGATCATGACCTGAGCTGAAATCTAGAGTCGGATGCTTAACCGACAGAGCCACCCAGGTGCCCTTACACCTCTTTTTAAAAAGTAACCTCTGTGGCGGCACCTGGGTGGCTCAGTCGGTTAAGCGTCTGACTTCGGCTCAGGTCATGATCTCGTGGTTCATGAGTTTGAGCCCCGCGTCGGGCTCTACGCTGACAGCTCGGAGCCTGGAGCCTGCTTCAGATTCTGTGTCTCCAACTCCCTCTGACCCTTCCCTGTTTGTGCTCTGTCTCTCTCTTTCTCTCTCAAAAATAAATAAACATTAAAAAAAGAAGTAATCTCTGTGCCCAATGTGGGACTCGAACTCATGACCCCAAGATCAAGAGTAGTGTGCTCTACCGACTGAGCCAGCCAGGTGGCCCCCTAGAGATTACTTTTAAAAAAAGAAAGAGTTGAAGCAAAGATTTACCCATCAATTAACGTACTGGGAATTTTCTCTGTGTTTACAATGAGGTTTGAGCAATAAAACACCACTGTTGATCTTACAGTGTTCACAGCCTGTCAGTGAAACAGACCTGGAGACAAGGACTAAGAGAGCAGTGAATTCCCAGAGGAAGAGGCAGCGATTTATGTCTGGGAGGAGGCCACAGAAGGAGACCCAAAAGCGAGAATATTTGCTCTAAGCTTTGATGTTCACCAGGCAGAGAAGAGCTGGGAGGTGGTCCTGAGCAGAGAGGACTGTCATGGAGTCGGGGCGGCGGGACAGTACACAGCATGCTGGGAAAGAACTAAAGAGGCAATGAGGACCGTGACTAGAACATCAGATATACTGGTGCAGCAGCCTTAATCTTTTCTGACACGATCGACATGTAGCTGAGGGTCATTATGTCCCTAGAGACCTCAGCATGACTGACCTGACATCCCATGGCCATGCTCACTACCAACTTTTAGGATTGTATATATCTGAAGCCAAGGTTTCTGGGAATTCCCCGCAGGGGACCATTTCCGAGATTGTTTAGCCTCCTGGATCCTACACATTTGACCACCGCCGCGTTGATTTGTGCATCAGATTCTGCCCACTCGGCTTCCATTCCGACAAAATCAGTCACACATCTAAACTCACATCCCTGAGTTGAGGACTCTTTTCTGAAGGTTCTGGTTGGTCAACCCACATAGCCGTCTACCATCTTCCTAGCCGCACAGTCTCTCTACTGTTACAGAGTTCTTTGGGAATCCAAATCATTCTTCCTGTATGAGGCACAGCAATGCTCTTCCTCCATTTAGGGACAAAACCTATTCTTCTGCTCGTCACATGCCCAGTGGTTTAGAAATCAAATTTTGTTGCTTGAACACGTATTTTGGATTTCACTGTTCACCCTATGTGGCCAATTAAAAATACCAGACAAGTCATAAATTATGACATGTAAATAACGTGAGCTGCTAGGGAGAGGGTGAGAGCTGAAAGAGAGAGGGAAGAAAGGGCTTGAGTCGCACTGTCAGTGCCACTGATAATCCAGCCAAGCAAATGGAGGGGAGCCATTGATGGGGAGCTTGTGAGTTAGGTGCTCAATCTGGGTGTCTGTGGGGTCGGTCTGCCGACAGGGTAGAGAGTGGATGTGTTGGGGGAGAGCCTAGACGAAGGATGGGAGTATTCTGAGCTGAGGCCGTCATACTAGTTGAGGACAGAGTGGATGAGGGTTAACGTGCCAGTGACAGGTACTGCAGGGGCAGCCAGGATGTGACATCTAGGAGTCAGGGGATTCAGAAACATCCACAGCCTATTTTAAAACTCAAATACTGGGGCGCCTGGGTGGCTCAGTCGGTTAAGCGTCCGACTTCAGCTCAGGTCACGATCTCGCGGTCCGTGGGTTCGAGCCCCGGGTCGGGCTCTGGGCTGATGGCTCAGAGCCTGGAGCCTGCTTCCGATTCTGTGTCTCCCTCTCTCTCTGCCCCTCCCCCGTTCATGCTCTGTCTCTCTCTGTCTCAAAAATGAATAAACATCAAAAAAAAAAATAAAGGAAAAAAAACCAAAAAAACCCTCAAATACTTGTGAAGTTCAACAGAGAGCAACTCTTCAAATTTCACTGCCTTGTGGCCTCATTAACTGATGTGTAAATTTTCCTAATTAAGGCAAGGGATATGGGTAATAAGAAAATAACGCGATGGGTTATTCAAAACCCAGTTGATGGGTTTTGAAATCCATTTTGAACATTATTTCACATGCTTTAATTTCTTCAGAGGCCTATCTGGTTTGATCATTTGGGATAGTCACTAAAATCTTCGTAGGTCTTTTTGTGGTCTCCACGTATCTTATTTATTTATTTATTTATTTATTTATTTATTTATTTATTTTTACAATATTTATTTATTTTGAAAGAGAGAGAGAGAGAGAGAGAGAGAGAGAGACAGACCACGAGCAGGGGAAGGGCAGAGAGAGACAGAGAGAGAGAGACAGACCACGAGCAGGGGAAGGGCAGAGAGAGACAGAGAGAGAGAGAGAACATCCCAACCAGGCTCTGCACCGTCAGTATGGAGCCTGATGTGGTGCTTGAACCCACAAACCGTTGAGTTCACGACTTGAGCTGAAACCAAGAGCCAGACGCTCAACTGACTGAGCCACCCAGGCACCCCTCAATGCATCTTTTTAAAATAAAATTTTAAAACTTATTTATTATTTGTTTTTAGTAATCTGTACACGCAACGTGGGGCTCGATCTTCACGACCCCGAGATCAAGAGTTGCATGCTCTTCTGACTGAGCTAGCCAGGTGCCCCTTACTGCATCTTTGTTTTGGCCATTTAATTTCTTGAAGATATACCTTACCATTTACCTAACAAATGACCATTTGTGTGTATGTGTTTCAATTTTTTTTTCCTCTAGGCCTTCCACTCATTTCTTCATGGAAGGCTTTCTATCTCATTAATTCCCTCGTTGTGTGTATAGATGTTTCTTTTGAACCCCAAATTTGTGAGAGTTATTTTACCAGAAGACTCATTTGTGCATTGAAGATCCGCACACACCTTCCAAAAATTGTTCACATACTACCTATGCTCCTTCAAAACCCAAAGCTATAAACATTAGGCCTAATCTTGCAGAGGACAGAGGGGGAAATTTTAAGGTGTGTCAATTCTTTTATTTATTTGTTTGTTTGTTTATTTATTTATTTATTTTTGAGAGCAAAAGCGAGAGAGAGAGAGAGAGAGAGAGAGCTTGAGCAGGGGAGGAGCAGAGAGAGAGAGGGAGACACAGACTCTGAAGCAGACTCCAGGTTCTGAGCTGTCAGCACAGAGCCCCACTCAGGGCTCCAACTCAGGAACTGCGAGATCATGATCTGAGCCAAAGTTGGACACTTCACCGACTGAGCCACCCGGGCGCCCCAGGAATTTACACAGTCTTGATGCCCCGGGAAATCATATATTTCTGTTGACAACCGGCTCCAGCTTCTCCCACCGGGTTGGCCTCTCCCCCGCTTGTCTGAGGGGCCTCCCTTCAAATAGTCCTATCCTTCCCCCACCCCACCCATCTAGTAGGCCGCCCCTGTGCTAAGACACAGCAGGGCCAAGGCTCTGCTGTCCCAGGTCCAGGTTCAATTTACAGCACTCCCCCACGGTACAGAAAACAATTAAATGTGAAAACTCACCTTTGATTTATTAGGTGCGCTTGGTGAAGTCTGGAATTAAACAACAAGCGAGACAAGACGGTGCAAGTCGATATTGCCGGCGTTGGAGATTTCTGTGCTACCCCGAAAAACTCAAAAGGAGGTCTGAGTTATAAATAAATGCTTATTTATAAGGTATTGATGCCTCCACATTGAGACAACTGTTCTCTTTATCTGTATGAATTGACTATAATGTTGGGTAGTTATCACTTGAGTAATTTATTGTTATGAATTAACCCATCCCCCAAAGCTAGTGGGAACTATAATCACTACAATAAAGTGAATGAACAGAAAACAAAGTAGGGCTCAGGGAGATGTAAAGCTAGTTTCAAGGTTATCAATACAAGTGTTGGTGGTCATGTAACACGTATGTGATGTTGCCCCAAAGAAGAATGGCCTCATCCACAGCATGCAGGAGACGGTAGGTTATAAGCTAAGTAGGGCCTGACCCTGGGTACTTTTGCCTCATTAATTATGTCAGAGAAACGTGTGACAGGGCATATCGGTGCCATGGAGGGCAGGTAGGGAGGAACGCTCAGGTGCTGGCAGAAGGCAAGATAGTCTTTTCCTTTGCTGTGGCAAGGATCCCTTCTTTCCACTGCTCCTCTGTAGTCAGCTCTGGGGTCATGCATATTTCTCATTTTTGCAGAGCAGATTATTTCTGGAAGGTTCTAAGGCTATCCCTGTGCATAGACACACTATGTAATTTGGAGCGTTTTGTATACCTTCACTGCCCTAAATGACTCTGCTAATAGTCCACAATTTCCCCACGTCTCTTTCATCTTTCTCTGAATGTCCGTCACAGGGGTCCCTCCTCAATGTTTGACTAGATCTGAAAGAGCTTTGTCTCTACAGGACACTGATAAATTGCAGGCATTATGTGGAAGAGGAAGGCACAAAGGGTACAGGCAGAGACGTCATCACCAGAAAGGAACAGCCTGCAGAGTAGACCAGGGCTTCGCTACTCAAAGTGCAGTCCATGGACCAGCAGCATTGGCTTCTGGGAGCTTAATGCAGAATCTCAGGCCCCCACCCCAGACCCGCTGAGTCAGAGTCTGCATTTTCACAGGCTCACTTGTGTGCATATCACAGTTTGCGCTGAAGAGAGAAGAGCAGTGCTGTTAGGAACAAGGATGGCCAAACCCCAAGACTGACTAAAAAGATGACTGAAGATAAGCTGGCTATTTTGCCAAGGACACTTCTGGAGCAACGTTTTATTCACTGATTCCCAAAGCAGGTTGGGCATCTGCCTCACTATTTACAAATACATATTTCCAGATCATACCCCAGAGATGCCACTGATTCTGCCGATCTGAGGAGGGGCCCAAGAACCTCCATGTTTAGCAAGCACCTATATGATTCTCCTGAAGCTGGTTGTTATTTGGATCTCCTATAGATCACTCTGTCCCAGCTAGCTCCCACTACCACTGGTTCTGTGCTGCCATCATCATTTCATGTCAGGATCGGATTGCTGAGTAGCCCGGTAACACTCTTGAATCCACGGCCACCTTCAGACCTACTGACTACGAAGACTTGAAATTATAGACCTACATTACATTCGGCGTTTCCTCAAAAGGGCCAACCAAAGGAGAACAGTGCAGGGACCAAGACTGTGAATTCTCCAGCCAAACCGCCTACTTCGAATCCTACCAGCCCCTTGCAAACGATGAGACCTTGGGCGAGTTAACCAGAGTCCCTGTGCCTCAGGTTGCCACATAGAAAACTGGATGATCGTAACACCTATGCCAAACAGCTGTTGAGGGGATTAAATGAGAAAATCCAGGGTTGCGTATCTAGTAGATAGCATTGTCAATCTGCTCCCCAAATAGTCCCTCTACCTAGAAACCTGCAAGGGAGCACGTGGAGGCCCAACTGCCCAGACCCCGTCCTCCTTGGCCTCCTGGGTACCCGGGTTTCTTCACTCTCTGCAGAGGAATTGGCATCCAAGCGGGGACACTGTTCTGTAGCATAGCCCATTCGATGAGGATGTGTTTTTCTGCTTCTTCCTGCTAACCTCATCTTTCAGGATCTAGAATTCACTACAGTTTTGTCCATTTTCTTTCCAAAAGGAAATCTTGCAAGGACTCTAACATGCCCACAATCAAACGTGACCTGAACTTCCAATGGTCCTGCCCTTCCCTGCCCCTGCCCGAGTCCCCTCTCGTCTGGTAGTCTCTGACCTAGAACCCGTTGGGATGGGTCTTCCTCCTTGGTAAGTCCTGTCCCCTTCTGCAGATGCCTGCCGGATCTCTTGCCCCTCACATGGCTTTTGTGGCATTAAGGGGGAAATGGGAGTAGGACGTGCAGTGGGGAGGGGACGGTGGAAATCGAATTTTTTTTTCTTTTGAAATTTTTAAATGTCTTCTTATTTATTTAATTTTATTTTTTATTTTTAAAAATTTATATCCAAATTAGCATAATGTGCAACAATGATTTCAGGAGTAGATTCCTTAGTGACCCTTCCCCATTTAGCCCATCCCCCCTTTCACAACCCCTCCCATAATTCTCAGTTTGTTCTCCATATTTAAGAGACCCTTCTGTTTTGTGCCCCTCCCTGTTTTTACATTATTTTTGCTTCCCTTCCCTTATGTTCATCTGTTTTGTCTCTTAAAGTCCTCATATGAGTGAAGTCATATGATATTTGTCTTTCTCTGACTGACTCATTTCACTTAGCATAATACCCTCCAGTTCCATCCACGTAGTTGCAAATGGCAAGATTTCATTCTTTTTGATTGCTAATACTCCATTGTATATATATACCACATCTTCTTTTTTTAAAATTTTTTTTTCTTAACATTTTATTTATTTTTGAGACAGGGAGAGACAGAGCATGAACAGGGGAGGGTCAGAGAGAGGGAGACACAGAATCTGAAACAGGCTCCAGGCTCTGAGCTGTCAGCACAGAGCCCGACGCGGGGCTCGAACTCACGGACAACAAGATCATGACCTGAGCCGAAGTCGGCCGCTCAACCGACTGAGCCACCCAGGCGCCCCCACATCTTCTTTATCCATTCATCCATCGATGGCCATTTGGGCTCTTTCCATACTTTGGCTATTGTGGATAGTGCTGCTAGAAACATGGGGGTGCACACGTCCCTTCAAAACAGCACACCTGTATCCCGTGGATACATGCCTAGTAGTGCCATTGCTGGGTCTAGGGTAGTTCTATTTTTAGTTTTTTGAGGAACCTCCATACTGTTTTCCAGAGGGGCTGCACCAGCTTGCATTCCCAACGTTTTATTTATTTTTGAGAGAGACAGAGACAGGGTGTGAGTGGGGGAGGGGCAGAGAGAGAGGGAGTCACAGAATCGGAAGCAGGCTCCAGGCTCCGAGCCGTCAGCACAGAGCCCGACGCGGGGCTCGAACTCACGAACCGTGAGATCGTGACCTGAGCCGAAGTCGGAGGCTTCACCGACGGAGCCACCCAGGTGCCCCAGAATTCGAATCTTAAAAGACAGAACAAACGGGCACTGAGCCCCCATCTTCTCCACGAAACATCCATGGGAGTCTCGAGATTGCAGAACGGTGGCGGTCGTCTGCTAACTGGGAGGGTGAGTGGTATACTGTGTGCTGCTTTGCCTGAAAAGACTGTCTTCCCCAGTAAGCAAATTATTGATTATAAACTGTTATGATTCCTTTGGAGCCATTGTGGCCAACTGTATTATTCCATCTGCCTTAAATGTCTGCTGTGTTCCCATGCCAAAACCCTTATGAAATTTCCACTAGAAAAAAAAATGAGTAGCAAATTCGGGTCTCAGGGCTCATATATAATTTCAGATTTCATTAATGGTTATTAAATATATGCCCCGAGGAAGGATAAAGTTCCTCGTATGAATGGAAGGAGAATTGAATTTATAAATAAGGTGATTCTGTTTTCAAGGACTATTCATTAGACATATCGAGGACACACTTAAAAAAAAACTTTTAAATGGAAGGCGTTTAAAATCTCAAAGGATAAAAATGCAATGTTGGGAAAATATAGCCCTCCTTAAAAAATCTCTAAAAACCCCTAAGTCTGAAACATTTCACTTGACCTGGAACTTGAAAATGAATCCTAGGGAAAATTTTTAGAAGTTGTAAAAATATTTTCATATTGCGGTCAAAGGATATCCACATTTAGAAAATATAGATGTACCTATTGGCGGGTAGAAAATTGGTTGCCAAAAAGAATGTTGAAAAATTTTTCTTAATCTCCTTTTAAGAACCAAAATTATAAAAAGACTAAAAGAGGCCATTTCAGTAATTTTGACTCAGCAAACCTTTTGATGTTTTAGGCTACCAAGCCCCATCCCATAACCTGCACAGTATATTCTTAATAGGAGTTGTCAAAAGTCTGAATAAGAAATTCAGATCTTTTTCAAACCTGTTGCAAATCCCCCCCAAAGCTGTACAAATGGTATAGTTTTAGCTTCATGAGAATAAGTAGTTGGAGCATGTTTTAAAAAGAGCGAAGTTGCCAAAAGAAGCAAGCAGTGTCTTTCTTTTTCTTTCTTTCTTTCTTTCTTTCTTTCTTTCTTTCTTTCTTCCTTCCTTCCTTCCTTTCTTTCTTTCTTTCTTTCTTTCTTTCTCTTTCTTTCTTTTTCTTTCTTTCTTTTTAAATATTATGAGGGCAAGTGAAATATTTGCCCGAATCCTGAATTCCTAAGGAGAAAGTTGAACCCGAGACACTTTTGTATCAGGTGAGTATTCTGACATCTATTTACAGTGAATTGTCTTAGAAGAAGAGACATGATAATTTTGTTGTCACCTGCTGGCCCGTGGCTGTGACATGAGCCACTGTTAGAGAATCTTTTTAGGGGAGTGAGTTCCAATTTCAGCTTTTCTCACTAAGAAATGAACTTGGCAATATTTTTTTAGCAAAAAAAAAAAAAAAAAAAAAAGCTTACCTAAATAACCTTAACACAAATAAGCTGTGAAAGCACTGAAGACAGTTTTCCTATGTGAGTTTTATCTCGTAAGACCCCCTAAAATGGAACTTTACCTTTTAAAACAATTCTCAAACAGAGAGGGGCTGAGACGACCCAAAGCTCTCTCCTGCTCTGTCTTGTATTCACTCCCCAAGCGAGGTGCGCTGTGTGACAGAGCAGATGTGATTAGCCTGACCTGTAGGAGCAGAAGGTCATTTTCTACTGACCCTGTAATCTCCAGGATCAGTCTCAGATCCAGGGAGCATTTCCCTCGGAAAGTTCACATCATTGCGAATGAAAAGTCTCATTATTCAAAGACAGTAAACATTCAGTTGCAGAACACATCAAACATAAGTTGTCTTTTGATTGTTTTCTAGGTTTCCAAATTCAAAGACGATGGCCCCAAACATATGAAAACGTTGAGTTTAACATTAGCCTAAAAATATTTTGTCTTGGCAGTTTCATTCTCAGACATGTGCTTTTTTTACCAGGCTGTTTCTCATACCAAAAACATGATGCCAGAGAACTTGTAGGCCACGTTTGAAAAAGCCATCCTAAAGTGATATTTACATTAGGGGAAAAGCATGAAAATGCTGCTGTGAATCCTGTTCAGCTGGTTATAAGGGGGACCGTGGTTGGAGTTTGAACCTTGATGATTTAAACAGAGATGCTTGAGAAAAGCAAGCAAAAAGCGATGTGAATCCAAAGGTGTCCCCCATTTAGGCTACAGAGCAGTAAAGGGGATTCATAGGACAGAGTGTAGAAAACAAAAGTCTACTTCCCTCCCTGAAACAGTAATGAAAAGTAGACAAAATGAATATTGAGTCACTTCCATCGTCCATCGTCCAGACGGTTTTCAAGAGTTGCTAATGGGAGCCAACGAACGAAACATCAAACGATGCTTTCATGAGGCAAGGGGAGTTACCTGTCATTTCACAGCCAGCATGAGAAAAAGAACAGATTTATCCATTTCTTAGCAAAGACGTTTGGTAAAAGGCAGACTATATAGCCTTGCTGAACCAGAATCTCAGCAGCCCCCAAGCCAAGGGTCCTTATCGACAGCATAAACGCCCAGGTGGCAGCTGTGGAATTTCAGATGAACTAATAAATATAAGAGCGAGCCAGCAGAGTTCAGCCGGAAAGAATGTCAGCAATTTACTAGCGGACGCCTAGGAGAGCCTTGTGAGCCCATCTCGTCAGGGTTTTCAGAGAAACGGAGTTCCAGAAATTTCAGGCTGGCAGAGATGGTCAACTGAAGCAAAGAAATTCAAGGAGGAAACTGGGCTGTGTGACATGGCTTGTTTCATTGTCGCGAAATGCTTCCCCACGTTCGCATCCCACACACCCACGACTTACGACGAGGAAGCACACAGAGAACGTGTACTTTGTCAAAAAAAAAAAAAAAAAAAAGCCTAATGAATAGAATTACGCACTCTGATGTGAATCTGGTGCTATTTTTCTTGGTCATATGATACCACTTTAAGAAATGAACAAGATATCGAGGCAATAACCTATTTATGCACACATGCACACATCCAGGCTTGCACGGAGAAGCAAAATTAAAAGCAGATAGCAAACAACCATTTACAACACAGAAGGTTCCTGTAGTCCATATAAATTAAGCCCCTTTAGAAGGAAAAGAAATCCAACGCGGTTTATTTACGCAAGTGCTTTCAAACAAGTTTCTCAGGTTATTTGATGGTGTGATGTAATCATTTATAAGCGAGCAGTGAAATTAAAAGATCGGGACATTGCGTGTTGGGAGCTGAGTAGAGAAATTTCATAAGGAGGTTTTAATTCTGGGAGGAATATTTTGTACAGAGTATTAAGATTGATTGTATCTAATTAAAATGCTAAATCATACAGTGAACAAAGAAAGACAAGCAAAAACACGTAGGGTCTGCGGACTCCTATGGAGGGCCCTGGGGAGTCCCCAGACCAAGTCCCTCCCTTCACAGACGACGAGCCTGAGATCCCGGACATTCCTACCATGTGAAGTCACACGCACAAGCTTGGGTCAAGGCTATGTGTCTGGTCACTTATGCATATATCAAACGGGGGAGATACACACACACTCAAGCACACAGAGCGAGAGAGGATTCAAACACACCGCAGCTCCCAGGGGCGGCAACGTATGGTCCTCCGGGGACAAAACGCACATCGCATAGAAGAGAAATTCATCAAATATGAAGTCGAGCCTTCCTGTTGTGAACTGAAAGCTTGGGTGGCAGACGTGGACTTTTAGGTGGAGTACAAATGACGAGGAGGCCCAGCTGGCTTGTAGAGCACACCAGCCAACTTGTCAGAGGACTGGACCCCAGTTGTGGAGGTCTCTCACCCCGTTTGAAAACCACGTCCTCCCGGGGCACCTGGGTGGCTCAGTCATTTGAGCTTCCGACTCTTTGATTTCGGCTCAGGTCGTGATCCCAGGGTCATGGGATCAAGCCCCGAGTTGGGCTCCGTGCTGAGCGTGGAGCCTGGTTAAGATTCTCTCTCTCCCTCTGCCCCTCTCCCCCCGCTTGTGCTCTCTCTCTCTAAAATTAAGTAAAAAAAACCCCCAAAACCAAAAAACACTTCTTTCCTGAAGTCCCCCTGCCCCAATCTGCCCCGCTCCGTCTGTCCCAGTGAAAAGCATCTCTTTGCCGCGACTACCTGGCGCATTCGGTCTCACTCCTAACATGGCCATTGCCTCCTGCGCGAACCAGGCACCTAGCACGGTGCTCCTCAAACTTGAGCGTGCCTCAGTCCACGTCGCCCGGAGGGCTTAAGACAGGTTGCTGGGTTCTACCTCCCGAGTTCCTGACTCAGTAAGGGGGTCCCGGCTGGGGCCCAAGAACTTGCATTTCTACCAAATGTCCGTGTGATCTTGAGGCTGCCGGCACACAGACCACACTTGGATCCGGTACACGGCGCTGCATCCAAGTTGAAGTTGACGACGCCGGATTGCTGAAGTGATGGATGAAAACGATGCTCTTTTATTGGGCCGCACCGAGTATGGTGTGTGTGCCTGCAGCACCTGCAGATGAAAGCAGCGACGAACACTGAGGTTTCTAGAACTGCCATCAGGAAAATATCGACACGCACCCATTACAAAAATTTTCCAAAGACGGGTTTAAATGGTCTCCGTATGCGAGATCAATGGGATGGAACTGAAAGAAAAAAAAAGCTGTCTTGGTAATAAAAGCTAAATGTCATTACTGTAATTGTGGCGGTTCATGCATGCAGTTCCAAGAAGTGTGGGGGAATTTTTATAAGTCATTTTGGGGGGCTAAATGAAATATTTCTGAAACTACCTCCCTAGAAAAGAACTTTTTAAGTATTGCAACTTTACGTCTGCCCTCTTCCTTTGTCAAGAAAAGTACTACATAGCTCGTATTGGTATTATTGGATTTTACTTTTCCGCAGAAAATGAAACGCTATCAAAATGAGGAAATAAAGGCTCTACTCCAGCCTGCTCTTCAAAGCAATGTGGTTATTTATAAAGCAGTTTTTCTACTTTGACTAACTCAATGTGGACAAAAGAAAAAATAATCATTTCAATATAGATTGGAAGGCAACTCCCAATCTTAATGATTAATCCTGGTAATGGTTTCAAACCCTGTAAGCGTAGATGAATTGCTCTCATAATTCCTCCTACCAAGACAAAATACAAATCTTCTTTGTTCTAAATTCATTTATTTATTCTCATTATTACCCCTCTAGACAATCGACAAAAAGTTTTGTCAGGGGGCGCCTGGGTGGCTCAGTCGGTTGGGCGTCCGACCTCGACTCGGGTTGTGATCTCGCGGTTCATAGGTTTGAGCCCCATGTCCGGCTCTCTGCTGTCAGCACAGACCCTGCTTCAGATCCTCTGTCCCTCTCTCTCTGCAAACCCCCCCCACTCTCTCTCTCTTTCTGTCTCTCAAAAATAAATAGAAACATTAAAAACCAAGTTTTGTCAGGTCTCCGAGTGGCTCCATGCCTTCCGGAAAATGTCCTTTAATAGTCCTTTTTACTATGTCACTCCCCTCCAAATGTAATTGAAACAGATTCAACATTTTGTTTCTCAAGCTTTAAGAAAAGCTGCAAAAATCGAAAGAATTCAGAGGACAAATTCTATCTATATAGCAAGCAAAGTACTCCATTTTCGAGGGGCGTTGATCACAGGTATCTCCATTCTCCTAACTGTGCACTCATGAAGGTGGCCGAAATCATGCGATTTCTCCAGGAATTTGACCTGGGAGGTAGGTGAGGAGACGTTCCCAGGTGCTGCCTCCAGGCCTGGAACACGGGGCTCTAACGATTTTCAGAACTTTCTCCTGTAGTGCGAAGGGGTTGGAAACCCAGGCACACCAAATCTGGTTTCTGAGGTGGTGGGCGATAAGGAAGGCTTCTGGGGATCTACACCCCGCCTCCCGTGTCCCCTGCAAGCTACCCTGAGTCACTTCCTTCCCTGCCTTGTGAAGTCATCTTGCTTTCCCTCCTCCCCTGGGAGCACCTGGACAGGGTCCCTACTCCAGAGAGTGCCCCGGCCTTGGCCTCGCTTTCCCCTGCCTCCCCCGTCTGCCCCGGGTTTTCCCTCATCACCGAGTCGCTTGCTACTCTTGTCTGCATGCATTTTGTAGGCACGAGTTCCCATTTTCAAGCCTCTCTTCCGGACCAACTGGGCCCTCAGTTTCCTAGCATCAGAAATGGCCGCGTGGCCGGTAAAGCACAGGTTGAGGGCAGATATAAAAACTATTCTAAGCCAAGTGAATTCAGCTGCCGCATGGATTCGGCGAGAGGAGGCCCAATGGGAATCTGGGCTCGATCTGTCACTCGACCGCCCCGGTGGCCGACTGGCCCGTCCCCTCCTCACACACTCTCCCAGCTGGCCGCTCCTTCACACAGGCCTCCCACCTTTCCCGGAAGCACTTTTCCAAACCAATCTGCTCTCTGAGTTGCATGCTTTGCATCAAGTCAACCAGCAACCACACCTCTCACCGATCAGTGCTCAGCATAGGACAATGACGCGAGTCCTGGATAGTCAAGGGCACGGGAAGGCTTTCTTGGGGGCAGATAAAAGCATATACGGTACTGTCTTTTACGAACGTACCATCGCACTATTTCCGCCGGAAATGCCGCGTACCCTCCCCTTTACACTCTTCTTCTGGCTGACCCAGTGATGGCACCCTCCCTAAAGATACAAGAAGAATGTGTTATTACATTCTTCCTATGTGTTAGAATGTAATAGCACTCACATTCTTCTTCCAAAACTGTAAAATGACTTATTTTCTGCACTATGCCTCAGACAGCAAAGAAAATGAAAAAAAATTACATTTCCTTTTTATACTCTCCCCATAACATCTCATAAATTGTGTGTACTTTTGTGGCTGTATTATTTTGCGGGGGGGGGGGGGATGCAAATATGTTTTCTTTGTCTTGTCGAAAAAGAAAACAAAACAAAAAAGAAGACTGCACTCATCTTGAAAAAACTGTGTTGCCCAAAGCTTCCGTTAATCATTGAGAAAAGTCCACAATCGTCTTGCCTGCTCTTCCAGCATGAGAAGAATCTATAGAATATTCACGCCAATCAATACCTCCTGCCTGGAAACTAATTGTCTAAGCTTCACGATCACTTTTATTTTATTTTATTTTCTATTAATGACGGCAGAAACAACTGAGAACAGCAGGAAGTTATCACACCGCTGGAATCAACCGTTATCTCGTCCCCAGAACAATGGACAGTAAGGAAATGATTCCTTTTACCAACACGTGGACTAGTACTTTTAAATGAAACGTTAGAAGAGTCTAATTATGTGGAAACTGTGTTCAGTTCCTTCATTTCTTACACACACACACATGCACGCACACACACACACACACACACCCCTGTGCACTTCTGAATCTTCTTTAGGTAAAGATGCTGCTTTCTTTAATCGGCAAAGACTTCCTTACGTAGTCAACGGTAACGTACTCCACCAGGCGCCAACAGGAACTTCTTTCCTCACCAGGTACACGGAAGTGCTGGCTACTCTTGGGACAGAGTTTAGTATAAGATGGGACTCAGCTGGTTGAAAGGGTCCAGGATCCTCCACGAGGACCTCAGACGTTGCTCTCGTGAAGGCTTGGTGGAGAACAACAGTTAGCTGCCTCTTTGGTTACAGGGTAATCACAATGGAAAAGAAGCATAACTCTGGGCCTGCCTCTCAGATAATTCAAACTTTGAACACTTGGAATAAAGTCCTTTTAATTGTAACCAATCGATGAGCGGAAGATTGGCTCCAGCCCTTTGCCATAGTACACTGTGGGCAAGGTGTACTTCTCTGCCTCTTGACTTGGCCGCATGACTTGTTTGATCCATGGAATGAGGCAGAAGTGACAGTGTGCCAGTCTTAAGCCCAGGATTCAAGAGGCCTTGTGTGTTTCCGCTTGCTTTCTTCAACTCTGCTTTTGCCATGAGAATGATAGGCCTGGGCTTGCCTGCTGGTCCCTGAGAAGGATGAGAGGTACTTGCAGCAGAACCCTCCCCAAGCCAAGACCAGAGAACACCCAGCTGGTCAGCAGACTTGGAAGACATAATCAATCATAGTTGTTCTAAGCCACTACGTATGGGGTGGTTTGTTAGGTGGCATGAACTAACTGATACATCATGAAATCACTATTAGGCAGGTTTGCTTTATAGGACTGACTGGTCCATTTGATTAACTTATTTTTAATGTGATAGAACAATGCAATAATGTTACTCAAATCATTTTAAGAGAATCCCGATATAAAGAGATTGGCTTTTGAGTCAGATGGCTCTAAATTCATACAGAGGAGGAAGTTCTCTAGTCTTCCAGAGCCTCGATTTGTGCATCTGTAAAATAAGAATTACCACATTTACCTTGAAGAGTATGAATTAATGGGTAAAGTAGGTAATATACCCAGCATATGGGAGGACAAAAAATGTTTGCATTATTTTTATTTAATATGATGTGCAATCTCAAAAGTCTATTTCTACATGAGTCATTATTTGTATTCCGTGATTTTTTTCTTCTTCTTTTAATTTTTTGCTCATCTTCCTCTGGTTTCACTTACATAACTCCTATCTTTTCCTTGCCTTAGGTCTTTTGCAAAATCCAAGTATAAAGTCTGCCATTCATTTTTCCCAGTGCCCAAAGGGGATGATTTACCACAAGCGGTAAGTCCCACTGAGCTACTTACATTGCTCGGGACACAAGTTTCATGTTTAGGACAAATTTTCAAACATAAAGTTCTTTTGAAAGAAAATCAAGCATGGCAGATCATTCGATGTCTTTCTTTAAAAGTGAGTGTTCTTTTCCCTCCCCTGTCTTCTATCAACTCCCTCAATTACGTATTGGATGTAATTGGGATGTTTTCTAGTGAAACCCATGACCCAGTGTGTATGAAGCAACGACAAACACACAATGATTGCCTTCCCTTCTGTTGTGACTACACGAGTGATCGTAGTTTGGAAGGGACTGGCAAATGATTTTGCCAGGATGATCAACCTTTTTCTGAAAAGGGCAGATAGTACATATTTTCAGCTTTGGGGGCCATACGGTCTCCATTGGGCCACAGTTTGCAGATAGCTCCTATAAACAGTAAACTGTAAGACCAAAGTCATGGTGATATTAACGCAAAATTAGTCACGCTGCAGCTCAAATACGTTCTTTCATATAAATTCCACACTATATGTAAATATCTCTTGGGCTTGATTATAACTTTTGTAAAGTGCTGTGTAGGACAATCATAAGGTTGGGTTTTATTCTAAATTTATTGTTTATTTACTCTATGCTCATGGCCCGAAGTTTCCCAACGCTCGTGGGACAGGATTTCTTAGCACAAGTCTTGCCAGCAGGCTGATTTAATTCAATTTCTATCTAATCATTCTGTTCAGGACATTTATTCTGTGATTTCCGCATACATCAACAATGGGTCTGTGTAGCACTAATTGAGTACTATTTCCATCTATTTGCATGGTGCTCGATCCTGTTTTGACGGTGACCATATTGGACAATACATTTTTTTTTTTCCAAATAGGAGTCAACAGGAATATCAAAGGAAATACATAACTTCCCAAGGACTTTCATGTGGAATCTCTCTTTGGCTTCCGAAAGCTCACCATTACCAGGTACTCGTTAATGTTAACAGGATCTCGCCCAAATCCAATAATCACCGTGGCTCACCCTGGGGAAGACTGGCTAACTGACTCAGCCCAGAAGAGACGTGTTAGAGGCAGGCATGCACGTCGGCCGAGCTTGCACGAGCCCAGCTGCCCTGACGCGCTGGGGAGGCATTGGTGTGCAAGCTAAGTTTGGTGTGCAGATGTTGGTGAAGGGTTCCCGGAGACCTCTGTGATAAGATCAAGCCTGTGGCAGAGTAGGCTCGTTGAAGGTGATTCCCCCCCCCCCCCCCCCCCCCCCCCGCTTTCCATTGTTAAGAATGGGTTACCGAGATGGGTTTCCGCAGTCACACGGTGTGACATTTATTTTATCGGGCGGTTTAATCTGTCCTTAATTTCAAAGGGCGGAATCCTGAGATAAGACTAGATTGCGAGGTACATTCCTCTTGTGAGGCGAGATGCGGGTTGCCCTCGTCCTCAAGAAGAAGTGACATATCGTGGAGCCTGTGGCAGAACAAGCCACAGGCCTCCCTTTCATCTCTCAGCCTGTCTGTATTCCCATGTTTTTAAGACTCTGTATTTTCTTTTATTGCCCAGATTTTGATTATTTTTTGGTTTCAAACCGTTACAACCAAAAATGTTGCCGTGTGGGCTTAAAAAAAAAAAAAAGATTCCAGTTCATCACTGTTCATGTAAAGAAGGATAGAGGCAGGAAATTCATGTGAAACTGGAGTCCCGGCTTGGACAATGAGTATGTGTAGAAACACGGGTGTTTTAAAAAGCTCGCTTCCTGATGCCATATGAAAATAAACGGATGTTTTTAATAGCAGAACTTAGGTAACAATTGTTAACACAAAGCTAAGAGCTGACACAGAGCTCTTTTATCTAGGAAGCGTACTGTCTAATGTCACGGAGGCTGAAAGATAAAGACAAAAATAAATAAAAAACCAAAGAACTGTGCTCAATTCCCCAAAGCTGAGCATCCTGCCTTAGGGTCTGAGTGGGGCTCACACGCTCAAATATCCAAGGGGAGACAGGCGGGGGAAGCTGACCTGAAGGCACCGACGGGTTGTGAGACACAGAACAAGACAATCGTGCCACAAATGTCTCCATCGGTTTCCATCTGTTTTTGGTATACGCTTGGGTGCCCCGAGCTAGTGGTTCTCAAAGTGTGTGGACTGGGGAGGAGGGGTGATTTGGCTCACCAGAGGACATCGGGTGAGGTCTAGAGGCATTTTTAGTTGTCACAACTTGGGGGGAAGGTGTTGCTACTGGCATCTCGTGGACAGAGGATGTGTAGAAGGCTGCTGCACATCCTACAGTGCCCAGGGCAGCCCCACGACAAAGAGTTATCTGGTCCCAAATGCCAGTGGTGCGGAGGCTGAGAAACCCTGTCTGGCCCGCGAGGGGTTTACGGTGACCGTAGAGCATCGGCTCTCTCTCGGGGCAGCGGTTTGGAGGTTCCTGCCGATGTGAGCATGTGGGAACCTTCCATGCGGGAACAGAACCAAACAAAGGATTGAGACTTACTCAGGATATGATGGAATGGCTTCAAGTTATCTTTAGAGCCAGATGAGAAGAATTAAAATATCTTCAGAGTTTTTGCCAGAAAGACAATACAAAGAAAGCCGACGTCTTTCAACCCAAATCAGATTACAGAATTGGGTAAAGAAATGGATTTAGAGTCACATGTTCACATGGCGATTCTGAAAAACGGATGTCTTCTGCAGCTCAGAGCACCCCCCCCCCCCCCGATGACAGCAGTCTCTGTGTCCCACATCCTGGGTCAAATCTCTAACCCATAAGCCGCCATGTTAGCACCCCCAGTCAACCCAACAGAAACCCAATTGAGTTACTAAATGAATTTTATAGGGTTAATTCTCTTGTTTTAAATTTAGGAAAACATTTAGTAATTGTAGTGAGAATCTGGGTATGTAATTGAAAACACTTTGAATGTTTAAGAGTATTTTGGCATGTTAGCAAATGGTCGTATTCGCCTAGTCAGTAAATATTTGTCAAATGATTAAATGTATTAGCCTTTTGATTCCAATTTTATTTTATTTAAAAAAAATTTTTTTTAACTTTTATTTATTTTTGAGACAGAGAGGGACAGAGCATGAACAGGGGAGGTCAGAGAGAGAGGGAGACACAGAATCTGAAACAGGCTCCAGGCTCTGAGCTGTCAGCACAGAGCCCGATGCGGGGCTCGAACTCACAGACCACGAGATCACGACCCGAGCCGAAGTCGGAGGCTCAACGGGCTGAGCCACCCAGGCGCCCCTTTTGATTCCAATTTTAAATGAGAGACTGATTTTAGACTTGCGATTGTAAAATGAAAAGTGTAACAGAATTTAAGTGTTTGGTAAATAGTGCTGGACTTTTCAGGTGAACTTCATTCTCTAAATAAGTATGGATATTCTAAATATTTAATAAGCTTAAATATTGAAAAGTTTTAACGGCAATAAGTTGAAATATTTAAAGTTTAAATTGTAATAAACTTAAATATACACATTTGTTGAATACATGAATGCATGTATTAGATTTATAAAAGTTGTTTAAGCTTTTAAAAAGGTTTTGCCTCTTAGGGCTGTAAGTTTGCCAGTAAGATAGATACTTGAACGGTTAAACAGAAAACAGAATATAAGAACTTTATAAACGTAGATTAAAATATATAAAGAATTTTAGCTAATTAAGTTTAGAAATGAGAGCAATTGTTTGAGTTTAGATTGTTCAACTTAAATTGATTCAACACTAATCAAAACCCTCTGTGAAACTATTTGTTCTTATTATATACAAAAAAGTTACTAGAATTATAAGCAGAAAAATAGGATTTGTAAGTTGAACTTAAAAGCTTGAGGAATATTTTGATTTTTGTAACTTCAGTAAGGTAATATAATTTTAAAGCCTACATAACTGTAAATATCCCTTTCTACACAGAAAGAAAGAAAGAAAGAGAAAAAGAAAAAGAAAATGCCAACCTTAGGCATTTAAAAAATCATTAATAACGTCCACACTTGTCTTTTAGCAAAGAAGACATAATGTTCCCATTGAGCAAAGGGGATGTGTTAGAAAGGCACATCACTTTCCAGGTTTCAGAGCTGGGCAGATAAGACAATGGTGCTGACTATAGTCCCTTGTGAGACTATTAAATAGACTATAAGAATGTTAGTTCTGGAGAGACCCTTGGAGATCACGGTCCTCACTTCCCCCCAGGGGTGAAATGGCCAGGACCAGTCCTCTGGAGCAAGGCCAAATTTCCACCCAGGGCACCAACCTTAGAGGACGTTCCCAACAGGGTTACTCATACATTCTCCCCACTCTGTTAATTTGTTAGGGCTCATTCTGCAATATTTGCCAATTTTTACATAGTAATGGCTACAAACTTCAATGAGTTCCTTTTCTGTGTCAGCAGATGAGCAATGGGGTGCCATGAAACAAAGCGTATGGGGACAAAACATTTCTGAGAACGGCCTGACAGTGATGCGTGGGTGGGGGTGGGGGTGGGGGTGGGGAGTGCATGTGTATGCGTGCGGGAGAGGAAAGTGAAGGCTGGCATCTACTTTTTCCTCTGATTTTCTATCATTTTCAAAAAGTTTAAAATGATACCAGGGCTGTGCTCTATAATATCATGGCATGCATTTGCTAAAAGAGGCATATTATTTTATTTTCCCTTTTATCCCGCCCTGATGGTAGAAAATATATCCAAATGACCTGTGATGACACTTTAAGGTAGCTAGAACTGGTATGCAGACTGACCTTATGACAGACTAATAAGCTGAAAATGAAAGCGAAATCCTCTTTATCCAACTTAAAAAAAAAAAACAAGAACAAAACCAGGAGGCTCTCCTTAGCGCTAAACCAAAGAGCGCCATCTGCTGGCTGTTTGCTAGTAGGTGTTATCTAATCAGGGCCACCAAACAAAGGTGATCAATAGGAGAAAAGGGAGAAGCGGGCTCTGTCCTCACTCTTGCCTCTGTGCCCAGGGGACTCCCTGTCACACCACCTCTGAAACACAAAGATGACAAGGGTTCTTTCTACGATAAAACATTCGCATTTCCCCAGAAACCCACGTTCCCCCCCCCCCCCCACTCCCCACCCCTTTCTTTTAAAGAAGCGCCCAAGAACTGAACACACCTTGGATTCAGCTTGGCCGTCAGCAAACACATTTCTTACAAACAAAGATTACCTTTAACTCTCTCATTTTCTTTTTCTACTCCCGTTCTTTTCAATAAAGAGATTAACTACAAGCTTGCCAACCAATCACTGCAAATACATGGAGACTTTGAATCTTCTGCCCAAGCTCCCCCAGGACGGACAGAAGGAAGCAAAGATAACAGCCACAACTACTCTAGCATGAAGCATGCTGTTTGTTTCTACTCTCTGGCTTCATGTTGCAATTCGCGACATCAGGGCAAACCCATTTTTTTGTGTGTAAACTCTTAGCTGAGATGATAGAGCTGGGCTTTTGACTGTCTCGCCGTTTCCATAGATGGGTTGGCATGAAAAATACTTATATTTGAATCAAGTACAATTACACATGAAACTGGCTTTTGAGGAATTTCTTTGCCTGTGTAACAAAGTGAAATGAGGGGAAACACTGAACTGACTAAATCGGCTTCACCACTCCAAAGACGCTCAAATGTCATCACTATGGCAACATGGCAGCTAGAGTCTACCCTGGTCTCTTCCCTCAGATTGGAAATTGCGCGCATTGTCCTTGCCAATTAATTAACATGGCTGACACATGGAAAACAGTGAGTTTTGGCTATGAGGAAGGGTCTCAAGACTGATTTCATTCATGAAACACTCTATCCTATTTTTAGTTTTCTTTCTCCAAATTTAATTAGCCTCCGAGGACCTGCTTGACACAAAGGATTTGCTCATTTGCTGGCTCCCTCTCGTGGTGCTTTCAGAGGGATCCCATGTTGTTGAGCCCTTTGTTCTGGGAAGTGACAGGGGTCACTTACACTTTGGCCCCCAACGGGACAAATCTCAGGTGATACGATGCGAAGGGGGAGTCTAGTGTATCCACTGGGGGGTCAATTTTAACATATTAAGAACGTATGCAAAAGATTCTCTGTTCCTTAGAAGATCACTTATTGAAAAACCTGCGGAAGTCTGACTGAACACTTCCAAGGCCAGTGTTTAGAGAGGCAACCAATTAGTTTCAGAGCTCAGGAGAAATGTCCCTTTCAATCAGTGGTGTGCCTGATAGTCATGTTCTTCCGGAGAGAAGATTAATGTGAACAGCTAGTCCAAATCCTTTGTGTTCTCATAAGTGACCATTTCTGTTGATCTATTCTTAAAATTGTAGAAAATGGCTCAAAACTACCTTCCTCAAGATTCTTTTCATACCTCATAAACTTAAATTAGGATCTCACCTAGCTTTCACACAACGAGGCCAATTTGCCAAAAGCTAATTTTCCCAGAAGCCCAGTCAATACACCAAATTTATTTATTGTAGGTTTAGTTACTTTAATAGTTTTAAGTGGAATGTTGGATTTTAGTGACTGATACGTATTTTTGGAAAGTGAAGTAAACTAAGGGTGGCATGAGAATCCTAAAAATGCCAAAAGTCAGGCAGAAGAGAAGTAAATGTACACTTCATATGGAAAACTATTTTTTTAAAGAGATTGAGAACATGCGTGACCCGGGGAGAAAGGCACCGGGTGGGAGGGAGAGAAAGATAGAGCGCGTGAGAAAATCCCAAGCAGGCTCCACACTCAGCTCAGAGTCCAATGTGGGGCTTGATCCCATGACCCTGAGATCATGACCTGAACTGAAAGGAAGAATTGGACACTCAATTGACCGAGCCACCCAGGCGCCCCTGGAAAACAATTTTTAATTTAAAAATTGGTATTTTATTTGTAACAGGACTGTTTCAGCTGCTTCTGACTTCAGTCTGGATGCTTTTAAATGACACTTCCTGTTTTTTTTCTAATTTAAACCATTTAGCTCATTTTGTAATGGACTATCAGTCTTTTCCTACTACAGCTAGCAACTCAAAACATTTTAAAATTTAAATTTAAAGAAATTAAACTAAGTTTTAAATAAGTACAAGTATAACTGTAAACACAAATTAAAAAAAAAAACAGACTGGATAAATCAACGTTTCAAATTAGGAACTAAGCTAAAATTTAATTCGAAGTAAGCATCAAAATTTAAATCCGAAAGCAAGCATTCATAAATTGCCCAAACAATTCCATCTTATGGTTTGACTATATCTGTATCAACACATCGATATCCATATATCTATGTAGCTTAAAGAGTTGAGATTTACTGAAGGATTTGAGAGGTAAAATCATATAAAGGAGTAGAAAGGGAGCATGGCAGCCCAGAAGGGACATATCAAGAGTTCACTGAATGGCAGCTCAATTTTGAAATACATTAACTCTAAGCATATAATTGCATATGAAGGAGTACAAAAATAAATTGACGAAAACAACTGATATTGCTGAAAGGTGGCTATAAAACCAAAGTACATTAAAAAGTATTTAATTTAAACAGCCAATTCTGATATTTTGACGACTAAGAAGGAAATGATGTATTTCTAAATATATCTAATAGGCTTTCTTAATTATTAAATTGCATAGAAAAGGCGCATGTAATGCATCATCAGATATTCAGGCGGAATAGTCCTGCTAACGCTCCTTGGAATACTCTAATGCCATTTTTTAATAAATCAGGAAATTTACACATTAGCTTTTGGTGAACTGACTGAGAGCCACAGTGTGTGTGCATACGTGTGTGTGTTTTAAATCTAGCTATTTTATACCTCTTCTCTCTTAATCATTGTGTTCTGACCAGTGCAGAGAACAGCGGGTCTAATGGTGTGTTCATTTTAGATGCTACGATTCTATTGATGCAGCCTCAGGATACGTTATTTGATCCCTGAGTCATGCTGTGCCTTATATTAGAGCTTTTAGTCAAATGATAAGCCCAAGTATTTTTTTTTTTTGGCCAGAACTGATGTAAATTCAAATCTCCCTGATTCCGCTGTCGTGCAGTTGACCCTTTCTGAACTTAAGGATGCGATTTTTTTTTTTTCCTGGTGATGTTTTGTCTTGTTTTACACACTACGTTGTATTGTTTGTTGTGTATTAGTGTATTGTTGTGTATTAGTTGTATTGTTTGTTGTGTATTAGTTAACTCTGCTGAGGTTTAGTGGAAACCTCTTGTCGAATCAAGGATGTGGCTTCTACCACACCTGTCCCCCCGCCCCCAATTCTCTGCTCCATTCTGGCACAAGGTAGGCTATGTAACCAATCCTTCACTGAGGACTGATATGTATTTGCTGAACATACGTGTCCTGTCTCCAGAGCTAATACCTCCAATATCTTCCAAGATTCCGTTCGCCCAGACCTTTAAAATTAGTATTTTCATTTCTCCTGCCCTCACTTCTTTGAAGTTGAATTACTGAAGTGCAACAAAGTGCACTTACAAATGGCATTTAAGTAAAAAGTTAATTAATCAACAGATCAGGCCAAATTAATTAAAAATTGAGATGAAAACAATCTGATAAAATCATTAATCTTCCAGGAAGTGTTTAATTAAAACATAAAGCAGATCTTCATTAACACAACTGCCATAAATATCTTAGTGATAGTGATATCTATGTAATCAACTCTAAGTTTTAGGCAGGTATCTAAAATAACAGAAAGAGGGGCGCCTGGGTGGCTCAGTCGGTTGAGCGTCCAACTTCAGCTCAGGTCATGATCTCACAGTTTGTGAGTTTGAGCCCCTGCATTGGGCTCTGTGCTGACAGCTCAGAGTCTGGAGCCTGCTTCAGATTCCGTGTCTCCCTCTCTCTCTGTCCCTACCCCACTCACACACACACTCTCTCTCTCAAAAATAAGTAAGCATTTAAAAATAAAACAAAATAATAGTAAGTTAAAATTACTTATATTTTATTGGGGATTTGGATGTATTTCAATAGTGCATACATCCAGCATAACTCAAAAGATAATAATAATCAAACAATAAAGAGAAGAAACCCTCAACTTCAAAACCTCAGCAATAAAGAGGAGAAGCCCTCTCTTACTCAATTTTTGAATAAGAGAAGAAATCAAAAGTTTTAAGTGAACTTCTCCATATGGAACTCAGAATTTTAAAGGATACCAAGGCACTATGGATTTACTGGTAAATTCTTCTCAACTCTCCTATGTTAGCAAAATCTTTCTTGGAGATAATTATGGCCTCAATTCTAAAACCTGATAAACCTAACAAAACATTTTAGTAATAAATAGAATGTAGTGAGGCTTTAAAAAAATCCCAAATCCGGGATGATTTATTTCAGAAATATTATGATAACTCAGTTAATAGAAATCCATTAACATAGCATTCTATAGTCTAATGAGAAAGAGCATATGACTGTTTCAAGATATAACAAAAGATATTTGATAAAATGAATGCGTTAAAATTTTTTTTTAATGTTTATTTTTGAGAGAGAGAGAGAGAGAGACAGAGTGCAAAAGGGGGAGGGGCAGAGAGAGAGGGAGACACAGAATCTGAAGCAGACTCCAGGCTCTGAGCTGTCAGCACAGAGTTCGGCGTGGGGCTCGAACCTGTGAACCATGAGATCATGACTGAGCCAAAGTCGGATGCTCAACTGACTGAGCCACTCAGGTGCCCCATGAACGTGTACTTTCTTAAAGAAGGAAGTAAGAATAGAAACAGTGCCGTTGAATATGTCATAGCAGACCCAGCTTACACCGAAATCTAACAGGAACATTCTAGCCCATTGCCGTTCAGTAGAACTTTCTGCGATGATGGCAATGTTCTCTGTTTGTGCTGTCCATGCAGTGGTCACCAGCCATAAGTAGCTACTGAGCACTTGACATGTGGCTGTTGTGACTGCAGAACTGAATTTTAAATTTTATTCAATTTTTATTCATTTAAATTAAAAAAGCCACATGTGGCTAATGGCCATTATTAAGCACAGTATAGCCCTAGAGGGCGTTTCTTTTTTTTTTTTCTTTTAAATTTATATTTATGTTTGAGAGAGAAAGAGAGAGAGAGAGAGAGAGAGAGAGAGATCATGAGTGGGGGAGGGGCAGAGAGAGAGAGGGAGAGAGAGGATCCCAAGCAGGCTCCAAGCTGTCAGTGCAGAGCCCGACACGGGCTTGATCCCATGAACCGTGAGATCGTGACCTGAGCCAAAACGCTTAACCCCTTAACTGACTGAGCCACCCAGGCACCCCTGGGCATTTTTTAACTCAAGGTAGGAGGGAGGGCAATGATGTGCATTTTAACTTTTATTTTTGATGGTGAAGCAGTTGCTGATATCAATTATTAAGAAATTCTTAAAAAGACAAAGAATGAAAAATTTAGAAAGTTACGTAAATATTATAATTTTCTACCTAGACCATCAAAAGGAGTTACCTTTAAAAAGTCGTCTAGGGGCGCCTGGGTGGCTCAGTCGGTTAAGTGTCCGACTTTGGCTCAGGTCGTGATCTCGCGGTCTGTGAGTTCGAGCCCCACGTCAGGCTCTGACGGCTCAGACCCTGGAGCCTGCTTCGGATTCTGTGTCTCCCTCTCTCTCTGATCCTCCCCCCCATTCATGCTCTGTCTCTCTCTGTCTCAAAAATAAATAAACGTTAAAAAAATAATGAAAAGTCGTCTAAATTAGGATTGTGTAAAGGGAAGAGAAAAAAAGTGACTTTACAAAATTCAATGGCACGAAAGCCCAAAAGCAGTACTGACATTCTAAAAACAGTGAAAATATAATGCCACTCCCAATAGCAACCAGGAAAAATAAAAACTATCTCTAGCTATTAGATTACATGAAAATAATATAATATGGCTTATCTAGGAAATGATAGCATAAGTCTCTCAACGAATATCATACACATGTCTTAGGGGGCTTTTCTTCCAGCTTCTCAGACTAATACTAGTCTTTCGTGCTGCAGAAGAAGAAAGCTAACATTTAGTTATGGAAACCCGATGCGAGATGTTTTGCTATCTCAGCTTGTTATAGCAGAACAATTGGATTAATGAGTCACTTTCCATCCCATTTTTATAAGTGAGGAAACTGAGGCACAGGGAGGTGAAGTAAAACTGCCCAAGACACAGAGCTAATAAATGGCCACCTTGGGCCCTCACTCTCCAAAGCCAGTACCCAGGGCGTTAAAACATCTGTCTGTTTATTCCCTTTCTCACCCATTTTTCCTCCATATCTGTCCTCTTTAGTTCAGGTATCTGCATATCTGATTTAAAACCCCTCATTTGGGGTCACAGAGGGCGTGAAGGCATAAAACCAAAAGAAACTCCTGATAAATGTTGCAAAAATTAGCTGAACAGAAGAGTCTAGAGTCGATACAAGATAGATATAAGCTGGCCTGGCTTACACACAGGCCAGTGGCCCATGTTGAAGTTACTTGTTTGGAGCATGAAGCACATGTTCTATGAAACACACATAATAATAAGGACACAGAACTCCAAGAGTGATTATTAATGTACATGCTGGAATCTACACATCTACATGAACATTGGTCCTTAGAAAGAGCCATCTTGGAAGCTCAAATGTAGATTCTAATTAACCTAAACTTGTTCAGGGCTTTCAGAATCGCCCTTTCAAAAGTTCCTCCCGAGCCAGTTTACAAGTAACAGTAAATTAGCCTTATAGATTTTTGAGAAACTTGCAAAACCAATATTGTGAAAAACAGAAAAACAAAATGTATTAGGGTTGCTTTTAAACATGGCCTTAACTTGAATTCTGGTACTCCAGGAAAAACAGCTTTGATGACGAGAGAGCATGGAGACAGTCAAAGGCTTTCATCGAATTCTGAAGGGGCCTCTTTGTTACTTCTAAGTCCACTTCAAACCTCAACAACATTTATTTTCTTTGCTGAAGTGGTACAGTTCTAATTCTTCTGTTTCACATGGATGATCTGGACACCATCTTTTAGCTCTAAAATGCTTTGTATCTTATCAAGAAGCAAATTGCAATGGGTTATTTTGGAGGTCCTGAATGGTACTGGGTATTGGGGGAGGGGGTGGGGATGGGAGAAGGAAAATGGGGGAGAGAGAGAGAGTGAGTATGTGAGAGAGAGAGAGGACACCAGTGGAGGTTTCACCAAGGTCACCAGGCAGGAGTTGGGAGTGAGAGAGGATAGAGAATGGGAATTATACAGCACGTGAAGAAGAAGAGATGACCTACAATTAACTGGGCCGCAAGACGGGCTAGTTGGGTGGTAAGGGAAGAGCAAAGCAGATTGGCAAGAACGGGGGAAGAAGGTCAAGAAATCTTACGTTAGACATTTCTCCACGTTGGACACCATAGACCATATACGATTCAGATGTGCTTTGGCCCCTCCCTAGCAGAGGGAAAGGAGGGGAGGGCGGGCAAGGAAGCAGGGAGTATCCATGCATTTTTATATACCGTCAAGTCCAACGTTCACTAACTGAGTCACGAATGAATGATTTGTTTTGAGATATCACATTGAGAAGCCGCATGACGGAAGCATAGCATTGAGCGTTATAAAACAGAATAAGGCAGGCATTAATGAAGCCCCTGCATCAGACACAGACACTGTGAGTTTCTACCTGTCAAAGGATTGTAGCGCGTGGGATCCTGCAAGCCAGCCGTGGCCTCCCTGAAGACTGCCAGCCTGTGTATACAGGTTGATTCAAAACCAGGTGATGCTAGGAAGAAAGGTATTTCTTCTGCTCATTGAATCAGCGATAGCTTCAATGGTTCTTAAACTTCAGGCTCCTACACAAACAGCTCCTGACAGGTAGATAGGGGAGGAAGCTTGTTCTCTTTTGAATCGTCATGAGCTACCGGGCCCAGATGGAGAGAAGAGATTGAATTCCTAAGGTCACTGTCCAGATTACATGAAGGCATTAAGGCCTGCCTTCTATTCCTTCTCCATCAGCATGAAGGCTTCCCAAGAGCCTTCGCCTACGAGACAAAGCCAAACACCATTTTTTTTTCCCCAAGGCAGACTCCTAACCATAAGTTGCAGTCATATAGCGGTCTGTGCCCTTTTTTGCGATGCTTTCTACGCTCCTGTTTGATCTTGATAATATTGTGAAGCAGGGGCAGGTAAGTTTTCAAAATGAGGACACAGAAGCTCTAAAAGCTGAAGTGATTAACCTCAAGTCACTGCAAACAAGTTAGTTACAGAATCCAGGCGGAGCTTAGGAGGGTTGATGTCTATTCCAGTATTCATGACAGCCAGAATATCTAGTTTCAGTATTCTCATCTGAATTAAAATTTTATTTAACTTGATTTGAATTAATTTCTTACAACAGTGATGAAAGAAGAGCCTCCAATTCAACTCCATACGAGTATTGAGCACCTAGAATAGTACTCGGGATGCTATGTTTGCGGTCAGGTTACAATAAACTAGACACGGTTCCTGGCTTTAAGCATATTGCTCTGCACGAGAGACAAGAAAACGGAAAAAAAAAAAAAAACCAACCCAATTAAACGAGTTAGGTTTTCCCTGGTGGAGAAGGTGGCAATGGGCATACCAGTTTGTTCATTTATTTTCAGTTGTTTATTTAATAAATATACGTTAAGCAGTGACTATGTGCCTTGCACTGCACTGCCACGTGCTGGGGACACATAGATGGGAAGGTACATGATTCCTTCTCTCCAGAATCTCTAAGAAATAAATACATATGTAATAGCCAAATGCCAGGCAACGAGGTTACTTCTAGGGCAAAGAGATGTGTATACAGGAAACAGTGGGATCACAAAGAAAGGAGCTAAACGTCAACCTGGGGACGGAGAGACGTTTCCACTGAGCATGCATATGTGAAGAGATTATCTGTAATTAACGGAGCGGCAAGAAGGGCTAGCTGGGTGGGGAGGGAAGAACAAGGAAAATTAGAAGGGAAGGAGGAAGAGGGAGAATTTGGAATCTGATTAGAAAAGTTACATCACACCTCGTATTGCCCTTATGAAACTTACCACATAGCCAGAACAATAGCCATATGAACAGAGAGCTACAATAAACTGCTAAGCGCTGCTGTGTTTATGAACACAGACTGCTGTGCCAGCCCAACCTCTAGCAACGTGAGCACGTGAGGAAGCGTCACAGAGCTGAGGACTGAGCTGGCCCTTGAAGCAAGAACAAAAGTCTCTGGGGTAGAGAAGGGAGAAAGCCATTCCGGGAACATACGAACAAAGTCGCAAAAACATGGATGTGCACGGTAATCGGAACTGAGGAACACGGAGACCTGGAGTTTGGAAACAGGATCTGAAATTCACTGGGACAGAAGAACAGGTTAGGAGTCAGGAAAGCAAATTTGGATGGTGTTTAATAAGTCCAGGGTAGAAAAGTAGAGGTTCTAAATGGAGGCAGTAATGATTAGGATGAAAAGGTTATATATTTACAAGGAGGTTCAGATGTTGAACATATGGGACCTAAAAAACTTACAAGGTAATGGATGAGAGAGAGGAATGGAAGACGGCTCGGAAGCTTCCAACTTCACTGGCTGAGTCACTGGAAAAACATCCATTGAGATAAAGACAGAGAGAGGAATGGTTTGGGGGTGTGGTAGGCAGAATAATGTCCCCAAAAATGTCCATGTTCTCATCTCTAGAAACTAAAACTAATACCTGAAGGCAAAGGAGTGATTGTAGATGTGGTTAAGTTTAGGATCTTAACATAAAATTTTTTTAATGTTTACTTATTTTTGAGAGAGAGAGAGAGAGAGAGAGAGAGAGAGCATGAGTGGGGGAGGGGCAGAGAGAGAGAGGGAGACACAGAATCTGAAGCAGGCTCCAGGCTCTGAGCTGTCGGCACAGAGCCCAACGCGGGGCTCAAGCTCACGAACCGTGAGATCATGACCTGAGCTGAAGTCAGACACTTAACCGACTGAGCCATCCAGGCGCCCCAAGTTTAGGATCTTGAAGTACGGAGATCATTCTGATTCTGGAGATTATCCAGGTGGACCCAACATAACCACAAAGATCTTGTAAGAGACAGGAGGGTCAGAGGTAGAGAAGGAGCTGTGATAATAGAAGCACAGGTGACAGAGAGAGATTTGAAGATGTTTCACTGCTGGCTTTGAAGATGGACGAAGGGGTCATGAGCTAGGAATCCAAGTGACCACTAGAAGCTGGAAATGGCAAGGAAATATTCTCCTCTACAGTCACCAGAAGAAAGGCAGTAATGCTGGACCATTTTGGACTTTTTGCATTGTTTTAAGCTACTAAGTCTGTGGCAATCTCCTATGCTATAAGCTTACTTTATATCGTCAGTAGGAAACTAATACAGGGGACAAACAGGGAAATGAAGAAGTCAATTTTATGTGTGTTGAATTTGAGTGCCTGTGGTGCATCCACTTGGAATTCAGACCAGAGCTGGAGCAAATAGGTTGCGCTGGGTGTCTGAAGTATAATATATAGATGATGGCAATGCCAACGGGTCAAAGGGGTGATCACTAGGAACAAGAACCAGAAAGCGGCCAGTGTTACACCCCAGAAAACAACGACTTTGGAGGATTTCACAAAGGAAAGGGGACCGGCAAAAGAAATGAGAAGGAGGTGGGAGGAAACCTTTGAGAAGCCTGTGCCACAAACACCTGGGTGAGATGACTAGAAAGGCAATTGTGAACGAAGTTAAAGTCTATTTCGAGGCCAAGTGGGAAGAGTTCAGAGAAGAGGGCTTTGGACTTGACATTATGGCAGGTCTTTGGTGATGTCGGCAAAAGTAGCTCCAGTAAAGCTGTGGAATGGGAGCCAGAGCTGGCGAAAGAGTGAATGGGAGGTGAGGAAGTAGAGACCACGACAGTCCATGATTTCTAGAAGATTCTCTTGAAAGCTGAGTGGACAACAGGGAGAGAATTGGGTTGGTTGAGGGAGAAGTATTTGAGTGGTTGTTCGCTAATTTTGAAGTTGTATGTTACCTGAACGTGTTGTAGGCTGAGGAGTAATGATATTAAAGTAAGAGACAAGAGGGAGTGTCGAGAAAGGCTGGATTCCCTGGAAGCTTCAGTTTTAAAAGTAACAGTTTTAAGGGAGCCCATCTTTATGGGGTTTACGTGTGAACACATAACATGAGACTAGTTACCAATAGGCTTTCAAGTGTCCATTAGCTGAGAAAGTGGTTTTCACGACTTGTCTCATTAATTTCTATCCATCAGGAGGGTGCTAATTGTGGGTGTGGAGGGGAGGAGAACCGAAAGTCAGGATTGTATTTGTAGAAGTTGCAGGGAGCATCAGAAAGAATTAAAAAACTTAATCCAGGCACTTGGTCCTAAATAGAGAGATAAATCTTTTAATCTGTTATGGGAGTTAAACTAAACTAATTGTTGAAACATTCATTTCAGCCAGGAGCATGTTTTTAAAAACAATTGGGAGGAGGAAAGCAATGAATCCAACCAGAGTCATAGAAACATGGATGAAGGAAGTGACAATGAATTCCTGAGTTCCACTGGGTTGAATGTTTGCATTTTAAGCTGAGGATTGATTATTGAAATGGCCTAGATAAATCAGAAAAAAAAAAAAAAAAAAGAAAAAATGAGTTTTTGCTTGGGTTAATCAAAACAACTTTTTAATGTCAAACTCCTTTAGTTTGTGAACATAAGAATTCTCAGCGATGTAGGAAATAACACATTTTCCACTTTCGGAAAAGTGTAAGAAGTGAGAGTTATATCTGAGAATGAAATTTCCTTTCCTGGCATCATGAAAAATTTCCCCAAATACCTAAGACAGTGATATCTTTAGTGTATACCCTGTGATGTTCAGGTCCATGGAAAATAGTATTCTCAAGATGGCCACACTGCTGTTTGTAGGTTTAAATGTGATGGATGTGTTATGGATATTGAACAAGAAAGAAAACCATCAAATTCTTTTTGGTGACCTGAGCAGATTTCCCAGAGCCTTTCTAGTGTGTTATTTGACATTAATTTGTTGTTGCTAAAATCCCCAAATATTCCATAACTCTTGTTATATTCAAAGGTAACTTTACGATTCACTGTTGCGGGTTTAAAACACTACCTGCTAATTACTTCCATCACTAGATCTCCATATGTGAATGGTATTTAGGAATCTCTTTTTTTTTAAGATTTTATTTTTAAGTAATCTCCACACTCAACGTGGGGCTCAAACTCACAATCTGAGGTCAAAAGTCGCATGCTCTACAGACTGAGCCAGCCAGGCACCTGTAAATGGTAGTTAGGATGATCTTTTGAATAATAAGTAATACATTGTAATAAGTTTGATCAGGTTGTCCATTGTTTTGGGGGATGTGATTTTATATTTATAAAACAACAATACATTTTTCTAAATATCAAGAGATTAAGTTGTTGTATAAAGCTCTCAAGGTGTTTTAAGAACTCTAGACCAATCCTAAATCTGCAAGCTGTATGGTACTTTTCCTAGGTCTTTGTATTACTAGACTATTATTTATCTGTCATTTTTTTCTTATTCCCTATGTTGTACTTTTCAGCTCTGTAACTTAGTTATTTTACAACTGGAAGTTTGTACCTCTTAATACCTTTCATGTATTTTGCCCAGCCCCTCACCTACCTCCTCTCTGGCAACCACCACTTTGTACTCTGTATTTAAGAGTCTGTTTGGGGGCGCCTGGGTGGCTCAGTCGGTTGAGCAGCCGACTTTGGCTCAGGTCATGATCCCGCGGTCCGTGAGCTCGAGCCCCACGTCGGGCTCTGTGCTGACAGCTCAGAGCCTGGAGCCTGTTTCAGATTCTGTGTCTCCCTCTCTCTGACCCTCCCCCATTCATGCTCTGTCTCTCTCTGTCTCAAAAATAAATAAACGTTAAAAAATTTAAAAAAAATAAGAGTCTGGCCATTTCTTCCCACTCAAGTAAAAAGCCGTCATCAGGAGTAAGCAAATTAGGAAAGGAAAAAGTTGCCCAGGAAAATGCAAACATACAATAAAAGTAGTAGATGAATGACATAAAACCAGGAAGGAGGTTAGAGCACAAAAGCAGTAAAATCAATTATATCTATAAAAAGCAGTCAAGGGATTCACAAAATAAAAGGATGTAAAGTAGTACTTCATATACAAAAATGTGGGAAGGGGAGAGTGAAAATTTAGTGCTTTTAGAATGGGTTCAAACTTAAGTTACCATCAGTGTAATATAGACTGCTATATGCATAAGATGTTACATACGAATCTAAAGGCAACCACAGATCAAAAACTCGTTACAGATACACAAAAAATAAAGAGAAAGGAATCCAAGCATATCGCTAAAGAAAGCCATCAAACCACAAAGGAAGAGAACAAGAGAAGAAGAAAAGATCAGAGAAAAACTATAAAAACAACCATTAAACAAGCAACAAAATGGCAGTAAGTACTTACCTATCAAGAGTTACCTTGAATGTAAATGGACTAAATGCTCCAAACAAAAACAGAGGGTTACTGAACAAGTAAAAAAGCAAGACCTATCTATATGCTGCCTATAAGAGACTCACTTCAGACCTAAAGACACATGCAGACTGACAGTGAAGGGATGGAAAAACATTTCCTGTGCGAATGGAAGTGAGAAGGAAGCTGGGTAGCAATATTTATATTGGACAAAATAGACCTTAAAACAAAGACTATAACAAGAGACAAAGAAGGCCACTACTTAATGATAAAGGGAACAATCCAACAAGAGGGTATAACAATTGTAAATATTTATTTACACCCCACTTACGTCAATGGATAGATCATCCAGACATAAAATCAACAAGGAAACAGTGGCTTTGAATTGGACCAGATGGGCCTAACAGATATATTCAGAACATTCCATCCAGAAAGAGCAGACTACGCATTCTTTTCAAGTGCACATAGAACACTATCCAGAATAGATCACATATTGGGTCAAAAAACAAGTATCAATTAATTTAGAAAGATTGGAATCATATCATACATCTTTTCTTTTTTTTTAATTTTATTTTAGAAAGAGAGTGAGTAGTGGAGAAGGGCAGAGTGAGAGAGAGAGAGAGAGAGAGAGAGAGACAGAGAGAGAGAATGAGAATCTCAAGCAGACTCCATGCTCAAGTGTGGAGCCTGACAAGGGGCTTCATCCCATGACCCTGGGATCATGACCTGAGCAGAAATCAAGAGTCAGATGCTCAACCGACTCAGCCACCCGGGTGCCCCTACCATGCATCTTTTCTCACCACAACATTCTGAAACTAGAAATCAAACATAAGAAAAAACCTGCAAATAACACAAATACATGGAGGCTAAATAACATGCTATTAAACAATAAATGGATCAACCAATAAATCAAAGAGGAAATAAAAAAATACATGGAGACAAATGAAAATGAAAACACAATGGTCCAAAATCTTTGGGATGCAGCAAAAGCTGTCCTAAGAGGGAAGGTTATAGCAATACAGGCCTACCTCAAGAAACAAGAAAAATTTCAAATAAACTACCTAACCTTACACCTAAAGGAGCTTAGAAGAAGAAGAATAAAGCCCCCAACAAATTGGACAACCTAGAAGAAATGTATAAATTCCTAGAAACATATACCCTTCCAAAACTGAATCAGGAAGAAATAGAAAAATCGGACAGATTCCTAGCAATGAAATTGAATCAGTAATCAAAAAACTCCCCACAGACCAAAGTCTAGGAGCAATGGCTTCACAGGTGAATTCTACCACACATTAATAGAAGAGTTAATACAATTCTTCTCAAACTATTTCAAAAAATAGAAGAGGAAGGAAAGTTTCCAAATTCATTCTATGAGGCCAGCATTATTCTGATACCAAAGTCAAAGGCACTACAAAAAAAAAAAAAAAAAAAAAAAAGAGAAAACTACAGGCCAATACCTCTGATGAACATAGATGCAAAAATCCTCAACAAAATATTAGCAAATTGAATCCAACAATACATTTAAAAAAATCATTCCCTGCGATCAAGTGGCATTCATTCCAGAAATGCAAGGGTGATTTACTATTTGCAAATCAATCAATGTGATACATCACATTAATAAGAGGAAAGAAAAAATCACATGATGATCTCAATAGATGCAGAAAAGCATTTCATGAAGTACAATATCCTTTCATGATGAAAAGCCTCAACAAAGTACGTTAAGAGGGAACATACCTCAACCTTAATAAGGCCATATATGAAAAACCTACAGTCAAAATCATCCTCAATGGTGAAAAACTGAGAGCTCTTCCCCTAAAATCAGGAATAAAACAAGGATGTCCACTCTTACCACTTTTATTCAACATAGTACCAGAAGTCCTAGCCACAGCAATCAGACAACAAAAAGAAATAAAAGGCATCCAAATTGATAAGGAAGGAGTAAAACTTTCACTATCTGCAGATGACATGATACTGTATATAGAATATCCTAAAGACTCCACCAAAAACTACTAGAACTGATAAATGAGTTCAGTAAAGTTGCAGGATACAAAATTAACATACAGAAATCCGTTGCATTTCTACACACCAATAATGAAGTAGCAAAAAGAGAAATTAAGAAAACAATACCATTTATGATTGCACCAAAAAGACTAAAATACCTAGGAATAAATGTAACCAAGGACGTGAAAGATCTATATTCGGAAAACTATAAAATATTGATGAAAGAAATTGACGATGACACAAACAAGTGGAAAGATACTCCATGCACATGGATTGGAAAAACAAACATTGTTAAAATGTCCACACTACCCAAAACAATCTACAGATTTAATGCAATCCCTATCAAAATACCAACAACATTTTTTCACAGAACTAGATCAAATAATCCTAGAATTTGTATGGAACCAGAATAGCCAAAGAAATATTTTTTTAAATGTTTATTTATTTATTTGAGAAAAAGAGAGAGAGAGAGTGGGGGAGGAGCAGAGAGAGAGGGAGAGAGAGAGAATCCCAAGCAGGCTCCGTGCTGTCAGTGAAGAGCCCAACATGGGGTTCGATCTCGCAAACCATGAGATCATGACCTGAGCTGAAATCCAGAGTCAGACACCTGACTGAGCCACCCAGGCGTCCCACCAAAGAAATCTTGAGGAAGAACGAAACTGGAGGTATCACAATCCCAGATTTCAAGATATATTACAAAGCTGTAGTAACCAAAAGAGTATGGTACTGGCACAAAAATCACACATCACTGACACATAGATCAATAGAACAGAATAGAGAGCCCGGAAATAAACCCATGCTTATATGGTCAATTAATCTACAGCAAAGGAGGCAAGCATATACAGTAGGGAAGATGTTGTCTCTTTAACAAACGGTGCTGGGAAAATTGGACAGCTACATGCAAAAGAATGAAACTGGGCTATTTTCTTACACCATACACAAAAATAAACTCGAAGTGCATTAAAGACCTAATTGTGAGACCTGAAACCATAAAACTCCTAGAAGAAAACACAAGCAATAAACCTTTTGACATTGGCTGTAGAAACGTTTTTCTAGATAGGTCTCCTGAGGCAAGGGAAACAAAAAACTAAATTCTTGGGACTATAAAAAATGAAAAGCTATGGTACAGCAAAGGAACTCACCAACAAAACAAAAAGACAACCTACGGAATGGGAGAAGATATTTGCAAATGATATAACTGATAAGGGGTTAATATCCAAAATATATAAAGAACTTATACAACTCAACACTAAAAAATCCCAAATAATCCAATTCAAAAAATGGGCAGAGGACCTGAATAGACGTTTTTCCAAAAAAGACATCCAGATGGTCAGCAGACGTATGAAAAGATGCTCAACATCACTAATCATCAGGGAAATGAAAATCAAAACCACCATGAAATGTCACCTTATATCTGTCAGAATGGCTAAAATAAAAAAGACAAGCGATAACAAGTGTTGGTGAGGATGTGGAGATTAAAGGAACACTTGAGCACCGTTGGTGGGAATGCAGACTGGTAAAGACACTGTGGAAAACAGTATGGGGGTTCCTCAAAAAATTAACAGAATTACCATATCCTCTAGTAATTTCACTACTGGGTATTTACCCAAAGAAAATGAAAACACTAATTCAAAAAGATACATGAACCCCTATGTTTACTGCAGCATTATTTACAGTAGCCAAGACATGGAAACAACCTAAGCGTCCATTGGTAGAGAAATGGATAAAGAAATGGATATGTGTGTGTGACACCACACACACACACACACACACACACACACACACACACACACACACACTGACATATTGCTCAGGCGTAAAAAAGAATGAGATCTTGCCATTTACAACAACACCGTTGGATGGTTGGACCTAGGAGGTATAATGCTAAGTGAAATGTCAGAGAAAGACAAATACCATATGACTTCATTCAGATGTGGAATTTAAGAAAAGAAAGAAAGAAAGAAAGAAAGAAAGAAAGAAAGAAAGAAACCAAAAAACATACTCTTAACTACAGAGAACAAACTGGTCGTTGCCAGAAGGAAGGAGGGTGGGAGAGGGTGAGTGAAATAAATAAAGGGGATTAAGAGTACACTTATCTTTAAGTTTATTTATTTATTTTGAGAGAGAGAGAGTGGGGGAGGGCCAGAGAGAGAGGGAGAGAGAGTTCCAAGCCGGCTCTGCGCTGTCAGCACAGAGACTGATGCGGAGCTCGGAATCATGAACTGGGAGATCATGACCTGAGCTGAAGCCCAGAGCTGGATGCTTAACTGACCGAGCCACCCAGGTGCCCAAGAGTACGCTTATCTTGATGAACACGGAGTGATTTACAGAATTGTTGAATCATATTTTACACCTTAAACTACTGTAACACCGTATGTTAATTATGCTTTAAAAAAGAAACAAAAGCCTTTTTTGGTTTGTTCATTTGTTTTGTCTTTTAGATTCCACATAGAAGTGAAATTGTATGGCATTTGTCTTTCTCTGACTTATGTCACTTAGCGTAATAGCCTCTGGGTTCATCCATTTGCCATCACAGATGGCAAGATTTCATTCTTTTTTTTTTTTTATCTGCACCATTTTAAATGTCCAGTCTCCCATGCAAATAATTTTCATATGAGTTGCTCACCCAACAGGATGCTTTTCTGATGTGCGTACTAATGACCTATGAAGTACGCCTCTGAAACAAGAGTCCACTAACATCCGAAAGGAAAACCACACAGAGGAGTGAAGCTTAAATCTGATCTTAGGGATAACCGCTCCTCACCATAAACTGATTCAGGTGCCTCTCGTGTTTCCTATTTTGGCGAATGCCACGGCTGCCCTTCTGGTCGCACAGGATCGAAACCTCAAAGTCATCATTACCTCTCTCGTCTTCCTCACACCCCACATCCAATTAGCTGCCCAATCCTGCTGATTCTATGACCTCAACATGGTTGGCATCCGACTCCTCCTGTCTGCCGCCCTTAGTTCCTTCTGCCCGGATCTTGTCATGGCCTTGGAACTGGTCTCCCCAGCTCTGGCAGCCTCCTTTCTCCATCACTCCTCTCCGTCGATACCACATTACCCTTCCTAAGACTTGGCTTATGTAATTTCTTTGCTCAAAAGCTGTGAAGAATCGCTATTATTATTTTTTGAGAGAGAGAGAGAGCGCAAGTGAGCAAGGGTCAGAGAGAGACAGAGACAGAGACAGAGACAGAGGGAGACAGAGAATCCCACAAGGGGCAGGGAGAGAGATAAAGAGAGAGAGAGAAGCGGGGCTCAGCTGGGGCTTGTGTTTTACCTGAAGCAGGGCTCAAGCTCACCTGATGTGGGACTCCAACTCACGAACTGTGAGATCATGACCTAAGCCGAAGTCAGATGCTTAACGACGGAGCCACCCAGGCGCCCAAGAATCGCTATCATACGCAGCGTGAAATGCAAGATCCTCAAGCCGATATTCAAACTACAATATTTTGAATTGTATGAGAGAGAGAGAGAGAGAGAGAGAGAGAGAGAGAGAGCGGTCCGTGGACCAATGTGGTCCATGAACCCCTTGGTGTGGTTCCCCATGGAGATACATAGAGAAATAGGGAGTAACCACTTAGAACCCTTCTTGACATTCTTTTTTCTCATATTTGTTCTGATTATATTCATTGAAATGTAATTATACAGCTGTCAAATCTGCTACAATTTTGTAAGTTACGTATATTAAACTTTTTGTTTAATATTTATTTGTTTTTGAGAGAGAGACAGAGTATGAGCAGGAGAGGGACAGAGAGAGAGGGAGACAGAATCCGAAGAAGGCTCCAGGCTCTGAGCCAGCAGCACAGAGCTGCACGCGGGGCTCGAACCCACAAGCGGCGAGATCATGACCCGAGCCCAAGTCGAACGCTTCACTGACTAAGCCACCCAGGCGCCCCATGTTAAGTTAAATATTTTAATATCCTTATTGTAGTAATTCATCTTTACTGTTGAACAGATATGTATCAGTATACCACATTTTGGAAATTCATACAGTGACCATTTGTGAATCACTGTTCTAGAACAGTGCTACACCAAGTGCGGTCCACAGACTGCCAGCATCCACATCACTCGGGAGCTTGTTAGAGAAGCAGACTCTCCGGGCCCACCCCAGACCTACTGACTCAGAGTCTCTGAGAGTGGGTTTTAGCAATCTGTATTTTAACAAGCCCTCTAGGTTCCAGCTAGCGTTTGAGATACGCTGTTTAACAATCTTTCCACCCCTCCTTAAAACCTTTGTAGCCCATGACGGCTATTAAGCACTTGAAACATGGCTGGTATGACTGAGAATATTTTAAACTTTATCTAGCTTCATTTAAATCTAAACAGTCACACGCTGAAAACTAAAATAATATTATATATCAATTATATCTCAATTAAAAAATAAAATAGCTACCAGTAAAGAACCATTAGCTGAAGAACAAAATCTAAACATCTAAACAACATGGCTGGTGGTGTCCATATGGGATAGACATGTTGGTCTGTTCCCTATACTATACCCTTAAATAGACAGCCACAGTGTCATCTCTATGCTGTATTTTAAGCTTCCCAGTCTACTTAGGAATATTTATTTTCCAACCCCAGCACTCTCCTAGTAATCTATTAAGTTCCACCCATTTTTCAATGTGTTCACCTCTTCTAAGAAGACCTCCAGGATGTTCCTTATTTAACTTTCCTCCTTGTTTTTCTTTTACACTGTTTCTTCTCATTCTCTTACAGAACTCATTACTTTCTGCTTTGTACCCAAGTTACTTAGGGATGAGTTTGCCCCCTTGCCGCCCCACCAGATGGAGACCTGTTGATTTAATCATGTGTTATCTCATGATAGCACCTCTCTGATACTTTGCAAATGGGAGGCATTTATCAACCATGCAATTGAATTAAGCCTACATGAAAGCAGAAAGAAAAGTCTTCAACACCAAGAATGCATCCTAGTGTTCTTAGAAGTCGAGACAGATCAAAATGTTAACATACACAATTTAGTTTAGAATAGGAAACAATGTTAAAGCCATGGTGAAACATTTGTCACAGGATCAAAATACATTGTTATAAAAATAAACACAGTGCCTGCCTCATCATTTCTTTAGCAGCAGGAAAGCATTTTCCTTTGGCAATCCTCTACCTCCATCAGAATTGTTCCTTAACTAAATTTGAAATTAAAAACAGACTTGTAGCTTTTTTATTTTTTAAATAGCACTCCTATTGGAGAAACACGGTTTTTTTGGTGATAGAAAAGCAGTTTTCCCGTCAATTTCATGAAAGATATTAGACTTCTGAATGGACTGACATTTTGCTACAAATGAGAACAAATAATGTTTATTTTTACAGAAAAGGTGAGAAGAAAACACAATTCATTCTGCTTTATCTCAGAGCTCTATACTAGGTCCTGTTTTTACAAAGCTATAAAATTAAAATACATGAAATTAACCACACCAAACCAAACATTAAGGTGGCTAATAATTAAGTATATTCTGCCATCAATGTAATAAACCTCATTAGATTTTTATAGGGATTACATATTCACGCTGACTCACAAATACAGCACTCTAAAGAACTTACACTTCACAATGCCTTCACACAAAAGTCAATGGGAAACGTATGTTACTTTCCAACAATGGGCAATGGCAGCATTCATATGAGATTTGAAAAGCTGAATGTCAAATACAATTGACAGTTTTCTGTGTGCCTGTCATTATGGGAACTCACCAACCAACATTAGTGCCAACTCCCCTTACAAGTTGTATTTCCAAAATTTTTAGGTTGTCTGATCGTGCCATGGTGGAAAAGCACACTATTCAACCGGTTCTAAGTGTCCACACGTGACACATTGGATGCTTTTTTTAATCTGTTCTGAGAAGCTTGGAAAGATGCAGTTTTCTAGGCAATACTTTCTCATAAATGCACCATTTATTAGAACATAATAGCAAAACGATGTTTAAGACATATGGATAACTGAATAAAAAAGATGACACGCATATATAATTCTAGTTATGTAAAAAATAAAGTAAATATATGTGAAAAGCAGAAAAAGAACGTGAACACCAAATTGTTAAAACTGGTTACCGTTGAGTGAGTAATGATGGTAGGGGTAATGAGGAATGTATTTTTAATAAATCTCCTTTAGGTATTTTTGCTAGTGTGAGTCTTTTATAACCAGAATGTTTCCATGTACTACTTGTGAAACCGAAAGCAAGAATTATTCTAAGAAAAAAAAAATTATATTTAAAGAAAAGCCAAAGAAATATTTTTTTCCCCTGACAAAGGATTTTTTTCAGGAAAACCTAATAAAATATAATAATATAAAAGCATAATAAAATAAACAGGCCTCCCTAATGACCTCTGATTAACTCTCATTAATGATAATGAATATTTGTATTGTAATTTATAGTTTAGAAACTACACTTTACATTCGTTATCATGTTTATGAATTTAACAGTGAGATAGATTTCACCATCATCATTTTACAGATTCGGATTCCAAAGCTCAAGTGTCAGCCCCTACATTCCCTCAGCTCAGTCAAATGCAGCTCGGAGAAACTGATTCACTGACTCTGGCTAGAGAAGCTAAACAACCCAATCTAGACCATTAATGACTTTGTAAAGTTTAATGGTTTCATTTGAAGCAATTATGTATGACATAGTAATGTCTTATAGAGCCTGGGAGGTCTCTAATAACTTCCCTTCACGCTCTTTCTAGCGATCCTTTCTTTAATGAGAAGAGCCAGCAGTGGGAGAGAATGACTTAAGTCTCCTCGAGTCTCAATCGCACACTTGTATCACACATAAGGTCCACTCATTGTTCATTCACTGGTTCCACAAACACGTATTCACCTCCCAACATGTTGCTTATTGTGCGCATAGGAAAAGAATGAGGCATCCTCTCTGCTTTCAGGGAACCCCACATCCCTGGGAAAATAGGTGGAAAATTAGAATCCCAAATGGAAGAAAGAAGAACACTACCACAGTATGTGCTAAGCTGGAGTGGTTCTCGATCAGGGGTGACTGTACCACCCAGGAGGAATGTTCGACAGTATCTGGAGACATGTTGGTTGTCACAACTTAGGGTGGGGTGGCAGGAAGTGGCCTGAGATGTTACTGAACAGCCTACAATCCACAGGACAGCTTCCACAGCAAAGATTATCTGGTCCGAAACGCTAACAGTGGCAAGGTTTAGAAATCCTTTGCTAAGGCGTATCACTCCCCCAGATTTTAAACGAGAAAATTTACACCAGGCAAACAAGAGGAATTTACCATTCCATGATAACGAGTAGATCAAAAATGTAAGAAATCTACTCTTGGGTAAATGCTCTAATCTTATTTTTAGCTGTCTGTGAGATTAAAACAAAAATATAACTCTTTTAGAAGTGGGTTAATAATACATAATTAGGAAGGGTGGGGGATCCTTCATTTTTATGGGAATGAATTCTCCTTCTTCTGCCCCACCCTTGGCCAAGCTCCCATCATCTCTCCCTTCCCAGACTGCTGCACACCAAGGCCAGGTTGTCTCCTGTCCAGTATTCTTAATGAATTCCCACTGCACTGGGGATAACATTCAACCTTGCTTCAAAACCGACAAGGTGCCCATAACCTAGACCCTGCTGCCTCATACCCTTACCTTGTTCACTCTGCTTTAGCCACAATGATCCCTAAGTTCTTTTCCCAACTCAGAAGCTTCACACATTCTGTTTCCTCTAATATGGAAATCTCCTCCCCGCTCCCTGCTCCCTAAATCCTCGCATTCTATCTCATGACCTACATATCATGCCCTAGAGAAGGCCTCCTCTAACATCCCCTTTCCTTTCACCCCCTGCTTCCTTATCCATTCTCCACCCTTCAAGCCTTGCTCTGTGCCTCTGATCCCTGTGTGATCTCTGAGTAAGAGATTTGAGGGCTGGAGGAGAAGGACATCCAGGCATTGCCACCCCAATTCCTACCTGGGTTCCATTCTTTTTTATTTTTTTTTAAAGTTTATTTATTTATTGAAAGAGAGTGTGTGAGAGAGAGTGAGAGAGAGAGAGAGAGAGAGAGAGCGAGCACATGAGAGTGGGAGAGGGGCAGAGAGAGGGAGAGAGAGGATCCCACTCAGGCTCTGCCCTGTCAGCACAGAGCCCGATGTGGGGCTCAAACTCACGAACCTCGATCCCACAAACATGAGATCGTGACCTGAGCCAAAATCATGAGCTGGCCGCTCAACCAGCCGAGTCACCCAAGCGCCCCTACCTGAGCTCCATTCTGGTGCTAGTGGGAAGAAGTTTCTCCCAGAATGGAGCCCAGGTGCCATATCCTGTCCCCTTGTCCCTCCAGTTGATGCTAGTTTTAGGTGAAGTTGGCATCTCTCCTGCGTTGCCTTAACTCTGCCCCCACCTCTGGAAGTAACCCCTTCAGTAACGAATTTTTATTTGACCCACCCAAAGTAAATTGTGTTTCTGGCCAGCGGTTTGGCATTCACACTCCTCAATCCCAGTTGGTATAGATTCTTCACAGTCTCCAATTATGTTTCCCCTGAGCTCTTATGGCATTTTATAAAGGTGTGTGCTTGTGTTTGTATTTTGGTTCTTTGTGTAATATCTGTCACCTGACCCAGCACGGTTATGTTCCCCAGGGATCGTGGCTGTTTGGTTGATGGCAGTTGCATGGATGGATTAAAGGGCAGACAATGGCATTGTTGAGGACAGACACCTCATCCCTTCATGAAATAAATCATGACCAACTCTATTAATATGAGGAATTTATGGATAAATGACATATGTGACGGAAACTGCTTAAAGCTTTATGTGCATGCATGCACACGTGCATTCACCTGACATGTGCTCAGACCTTCATCAGGCATTTGGAGCAGAGGCATGGAAAGGAAACAGTCTCTTTTCTCAAAGGCTCACAGAACAGAGGAGAGATGGAAATGTAAAGACAACGGGGCATAGGAGATACTTGAGCCAGGGGCACAAGGGGGTCAGGAAAGAGACTGCTATCAAAGTGGGAAGATTTACAAGAGAGGCATCTGGAAATGAAAAAAAAAAAATACAAGAGCATGATTCCCTGTTGTTAAAGAAACAATGATTAATCGTAATTGGTTGTAATTGTAAATTCTTCGCTGTTTCTCAAATGCAGAGAGGAAACGATGGACGCAACACCCGTGCCAAATATGTTGCTTCAGGGTAACGTCTCAGCCCAGATAAAAGAGTCCAGTCAGGATTGGCAGGTAAAGAGGCAATGATATGAAAATTTCCCGGGTTTTACCATAAGAGCCCAGACCCGTGAGTCCAGATGGTAATGGAAGCCTGTCAAGTTTGATACACATGTTGGTACAACGAGTGTCTGTGATTACAATACGACATTTATAATCCTCAAGGTAACAGTTATGCTCACCGACATTCTTTCTGTCTGGCGATATTAAGAAATATTCGAACATCTTTTTTCACTGAAATAATATTTTTTTAACCCTCCAGTGTAGAGGAAAACAGTTATTTCAACAAATTCTTTTATCATCTTCCTAGTTTTGTCAACGAGCTGCCCTCGTGCAGAGAGGTCACAATGAGTCACAAATCATTCTGATTGGAACCAAATAAGCACGGAGGTCCTGTCCTCAGCCAGACATGAGACCAGGGGTTGGCAAACTTTTGCCAGAAAGGCCAGCTAGTAAGTATTCTAGGCTTCGTGAGCCAGATGGTCTCTCTCGCAACAAGTCGACGTCGTTGTCATAATGTGAATGCAGTCAGGGACGATATGTAAATGAGCAGGCATAGTCATGTTTAATCAAACTCTGGTTACAAAAATAGACGGCAGGCCAGATTTGGCCTGTGGGCTCTAGTATGCCGGCCCTGCACCAGACCATAAAGAAGGATAGGGAAGAAACGAACTGGGAACAAGGGAAGCAAGTGCGAAGAAAGAAAATCACCGATGGCAACACTGCGGTGGTACGGAAAGGAGAATATTCTAGTTGTATGAGATGCTAAGGAAGCGACAAGAAATCAATAAACTGTGAGTAGCTGAACACACGTTCTGCCTTGTGATGAAATGAAAGCCACTGGTAGAATTTCCCATCAGCTGTGGCTACTATGTTAAACAGTTCCTGTTTTGAAAAATACAAATACATATATAGTTCAGAAACGGGAGCTAACTGTGACATAGATGAGCTTTGAAAACATGATGCTATGTGAAAGAAGCCAGAAACCAAAGGCCACGTATTTTATGATTCCACTGGTATGAAATGTCCAGAAGAGGCAAATCCATAGAGACAGAAAGCAGATTAGTGGTTGTGGGGGGCTGGGGAGGAAGTAGGGAATGGCTGCTAACGGGTACAGGGTTTCTTTGGGGGGTCATGAGAATGTTCTGAATTAGACAGTGGTGCTGTCGGCACAGAGCCGGGCGCAGGGCCCGAACTCACGAACTGTGAGATCGTGACCTGAGCCGAAGTCGGACGCTCACCCGACTGAGCCACCCAGGTGCCCCTGAATTGTACACTTTAAAAGGGTGCATTTTATGGCACGTGAATTATATCTCAATTTAAAAAAAGGGGGCAGGACATTCCCATACAATGTTTCCATCCTTCTGGAAGGTGATTTGAGGCAATGAATATTAATATATTAAAAGTCCTATAAATGTGGGAAGCAAAGGAGAAATAGGATCTAAGAAGATGCGGAAACTAAAGAGCAGCAGGAAGGAAGGAAGGAAGGAAGGAAGGAAGGAAGGAAGGAAGGAAAGAAATGATTTCTGTAGCTGGGATAGTTCTGTATACATCAGTTCGAACACAAAAGGGGCTCTATCACGTCCTAGAGCAATTCAAAGGCAATACGTTACCTTCCCATATCCCTGGAAAATGCCCACAGATACCTGATCTGTTTATATGAGTTAACAGATTTGTCTGGACATGAAAGGGTTATCGCTGGGCACTGTGCTGGGAGCTTTTCACGTCTGTAGACATTTTCCGCAGTTCCGCAGGGTGTGCATTATAAATCCCATTTTACAGATGAGCAAACTGATTGTCAAAGGTCCTGTTCTTTCCCCCGTCCCCGATCTCACGCATCTCAGGCTGCCAGCACCTCACTCGCTTAACGTTCTTCAGCTGCGTTCTTTCCTCCAAACGGGACGCATGGGAGGCACCCCCATGACAGGGGAGGCCCTGCACACAAGATCTTGACATGGCCCATCTGGATTTCAGCAGCAGTCTCTCAGCTGCCCTCCCTGCTCCTTCCCCGGCTCACCACCACCAGAGGGATCTATTTAAAACTTCACTCACTCATACACTCACGCCCCACTCCCCCTTAAAAAGTCAGCCTCCTCATCCGGATTAGAGGGGCCTGGGTGCCCTGGTTCATTGGCGAGCAGCCTGCCCTTCCCCTTCCTCCATCAGCCCATGAGCCTTCCTTCACATCCACCCTAGCTGGTCCCTCTGCCTGGCATGCCCGTCAGTCACATGGCTGACTCCTTACGCAGGTCACCTCCCGCAGAGACGGTCCTTGTCTGCCTAGAATAGCGACAATTCACTCTATTTTAATCCTTGGCAAAGCCCTTACCATCCGATATTTTCTCTTCCCTCCCTCTCTTCTATCCTTCATCCCTCCCTCTTTCTTCTTTCCTCCCCCCTTCCTTCCGTCTCCTCTCCCTTCCCCCTTCCTCTAGAACATAAGCCCTACAAGAACATGAGCCCTCGTGCTGTTTACTGAAGGATCACCTGCCCCTGGCCCATTTCAGGCACTCTAATGGATTAATGAATGCGGATGGAACTTGGCCGAGTCTCCTAGGTCTAGCTAAATGATTCAAGATCTTAATCCCACGGCTCGCGGTCTTGGCTCTGCAGAGGGCTAACCAATAAATGGGACTTCTAATAACCACAAACTTCAGAAGGTCCTAACCAACACTGACCATTTACTACGGCCCCCACCCCCAAAGTTCCATGTCTGAGACAAGTTTCTGCCTGGAGAGAGTTTTTATTACCTACTCATAAAGCCCTGAATCATGTGGTTTACAGGGCAAGTGCTAATGCGGTCATAATTATATTGGTGCGAACACATTGTCATAGAAATGTAGCAAACATAGACACAGGCATTTAAGAGAAACCAGCGGCTCTCAACACGACATCAACCGTCACAGAGAAACCAGTGAGCAGGCACACAGCTCAGGAACTTGAGCCGACTGACTGAAAGTGACACGCCCTGTGACTCGCAGAGTCAAATGACAGTTTGCACCAGCGCCTCGGGGGAACCGCCTCACTGCCGGGAGAGCAATGCATCCGGGGGCAATCTGTAATCGAGACAGGGATACCACCTTGCCCAAGACGGTGACTGCTATTCATTGCTGTTTAATTAACCCGAGCACAAAATAAGCAGAAACTTCAGTCTGTGGGTGATTTCCTGTCTTTTCTCTTTGGAAGCAGATCAAGAAACAAGAAGGGACATGACTTCATTATAAATTCAGCACTTACCTAGGCTTCTTTTCCTTTTTAATCTTTGAAATAACAGTTGATCCATTAAGAGACTTGAAGGTGAAAAATGTCAAGTCTTTGACCTTTCCTTAATTCACACATACTTACTGAGCCAAGGAAAACATACTCACCCCCCCCCCCCACCCCGTCTCCCCATAATTAGTGCTCTCCATGGACTCAGTGATGATTCTAACGCAAAGTTTCCCAGCCTAGGCACTGCTGACATTTTGGATCAAGTAGGGGCTGTCCTGTGCATTGAAGGATGTGTCTCCCCCTCTCTCTGCCCCTCCCCTGCTCACGCTCTGTCTCTCTCTGTCTCTCAAAAATAAATAAATGTTAAAAAAAATAAAATTGCAGGAAGACACCTTGAAGTCCACCGCAGAATTGTATGCCTTCATCAAGAGTTGTATGCCAAGATCACGCTTGTTAAAAACAAGGGCCTGTAAATGCCTCTGCAACTCCGCAATATCTGTAGTTGGTGGAAGGATCTTAAAACTGGTTTCAAACCAGACGTGTCAGGATCACAATATTTGTATGGAGCGCTCTTGAAGGAGAAAGAAGAGGGCCGGTTTTGGTTTGAAATCAATGAAAAAACAAGTCGTCTGTCTCTGCCTTTTGCTAAAATAACGAACCTCTCTTAACGAGGACGTATTTAGATTAACAACAGAAAGGGCAGAACTGGTCTCCGTTATCGGCCTTGCAAGATTTTACAATTCTGAAAAGGCCATTAATCAGCACACAATCTATACAGACAACCTAAAGAAAACGTGTAAAAGCCACCAACCAAATCTCTACATACTGCTTTTCCCCCTGGGGGAATGAGGCTGTAAGTTTGTTCAGTAGGTGGGAAGGAAGAATAATAAGCAAGAAATGGAAGATAAATCTTCATCGGCATTCTCACGTAAAGCTGACACGGATTTAGAGAAAGCTTTTCTTCAGGGTTTTCATAAATTTTACTGTTTGCCCGGAACAACGTATTCTAGTTTGAAAGAGTGCATTTTAAAAGCTGTTGACAATCGCACATGGGTTATTTCACATCGCACAGGAAGCTGACCACTGTAACATTCCTATGCCATAGTCACAGTATCGTCTGATTTCGTTTGCTTTCGGGATTTTCTTGTATGATATTTTATGGTTTTTGACTTAGCACCAGATGCACATTTGGCACGAATGGTAAGATTTCCTTAAAAGGCTGTTTACAGAGAGATGAAAAGTTGAATAGTATTATTTTGAATCTTTTTTTTTTTCCTGATGGGTTTATGACTTGCTTTGTGCAAGGCCCACATGTTTGTTTGGCTGAAGAGAAAACTATTTGACATTGTCCGCCTCAGCCTAACTTGTGATCCATTTAATACCTTGCTTTTCTTATTAACAAAACCCGAAGTAGGCCACGTTCAGGGTGATCAGCAGGAGAGAACGTGGCTCATCAGAGAGGGCGGGCGTGTACCCAGCATTCTTCTCCAAGAACAGTGGCTCACCACAGATGGAGGAGGGGAGGTGTTTGGGAAGTCTGGGCCCCTTGTCTAGCTTTTGATTAGGGGCCTTCTGAGCTTTTATTGATTTATTTTTAAGTTTATTTATTTATTTTGAGAGAAACAGAGACAGTGTGAGTGGGGAGGGGCGGAGAGAGCGAATCCCAAGCAGGCTCCGCGCTGCCAGTGCAGAGCCTGACGTGGGGCTCGAACCTGAGAACCACGAGGTCATGACCCGAGCTGAAACCAAGAGTCGGATGCTTAACTGAGTCACCCAGGCGCCCCATCCTGAGCTTTTATTAAGGACAATTTAAAACACCCTTCCTGGGGCGCTTGGGTGGCTCGGTCGGTTAAGCATCCGACTTCGGCTCAGGTCATGATCTCGCGGTCCGTGAGTTCGAGCCCCGCGTCGGGCTCTGTGCTGACAGCTCAGAGCCTGGAGCCTGTTTCAGATTCTATGTTTCCCTCTCCCTCTGACCCTCCCCCGTTCATGCTGTCTCTACCTGTGTCAAAAATAAATAAACGTTAAAAAAAAATAAAAAAAAATAAAACACCCTTCCTTTCTATAGGTGTCCCACCAACTAATTCAACAGCTGCTTGTGGGGCAAAATGGCATTGTGGACTCAGTGTCAGAGAAGGAGTCTAAATGCTTCTGAATAACCTTCATGTAATTTCTAAAATAACTGATCATGAATAGCAAGCATCTTGCAGTGATGAGTCAAGGAAATTGATGACGCGACTACTACCTGAATAAGAGAATACTAGTGTTTTCCCTTTCATTCCCCCTGTCCAGGAAAGACATACCTATCAATGTACCCTCTTTGAAAAACTTTGGTTGCTAATGTTAAGCTGATCTAACACCAATTAATCCACTCAGCTTCCTGAACTCTCAAGGTGCAATTCACAGGAGAATCTAGCTCGACGCCAGATCGGACTTACGTTTGCTAGGACACTAACGCATGAAGGGCCTCAGGGGTCAACGTTAGTACTCAGTGCTGAGTATTGTTCCCTTCCGCTACTCCCTCGCTGAGACAAATGGCAGAATTGTTACTCCTTAAAAATCTCACCAGCACGGTCTAGTCACCTCCTGTTTTCTTCTCCACACTTTGCCAATCAGCCATTCCTTATTCTGTTACCTCTTTAAATAGACAGAGAGTAGGCACTGAGTGGGAGGCTGGCCTTTGAAGGCGCCTTGAGTACAATATGGGAGCTGCAAACTGGAGCCCTGTGTTCTGAAACAGTAGCTGTCTTATTGTTATGGATGCCTAGACTACAGGGAGCATGGCGAGGTGTTACATTTGCAACTGGCTCTGCTGAGGGGGCGGGGTAAGCTGTGGCCGTGACCTGTAGAATTCCTTACATTTTCCTTTCAGAGCAATTACTCTCTGCCGCTCCTGTCCCCATAATGTGTCCCGCAGGATCCCTCCCTCTGCTTCGTTCCTCACTAGGTTCACATCCTTGCTTTGTCACCTTGCGTTAAAATGTGTCCTGACTAGGGGCGCCTGGGTGGCTCAGTCAGTCAAGCATCAGACTTCAGCTCAGGTCATGATCTCACGTTCATGAGTTTGAGCCCTGCGTCAGGCTCTGTGCTGACAGCTCAGAGCCTGGAGCTTCCAAATCGGTGACTCTCTCTCTCTCTCTCTCTCTGCCCCTCTACCACTCACACTCTGTCTCTCAAAAAACAAATAAATGTTTAAAAAAAAACAAACAACCCCAAAAACGTGTCCTGACTAGTCCGTGAGGACTTGGAACCCCTCACAAGCAGATATGCTGCTCATGATTTTGGACTGCCTAAGGGTCTAGCACCCATGCCTGGCATGCCTTTGATGCTCCCCTCCCCTATTTTCGTTTATATCCTCTGAAAGTTCACATCTGAATTCTTTATTTTTTTAAATGCTGATTTATTTTTAAGAGAGAGAGAGAGAGAGAGAGAGCACAAGTGGGGGAGGGGCAGGGAGAGAGAGGAAGACACAGAATCAGAAGGGGCTCCAGGCTCTGAGCCATCAGCACAGAGCCCGACGCGGGGCTCGAACCCACGGACCACGAGATCGTGACCTGAGCCGAGGTCAGATGCTCAACTGATGGAGCCACCCAGGCGCCCCTCATCTGAATTCTTTAAATTTCATTGATGCAAGTATCTACCCAGCTTTACAACAGTAATTTACCACCTTGACTCCTCACTCCGTTTTGCTTCTATTAGTGATTTATCATCCCTTAGATTTCTAGCGCAAGTCAGAAAAGTGAAGAAGAAACACTGCAGACTTGGGAGTCACTAGCTAGCTATGTGGCAAGGGGTGTCCATAATCATGCTGAACTTATCATTCGTATTTCTAAGGAGAGAGTTGAGTGGGTTAGAAGGGAGAAAAGGGTAGAAAGGAAGGAAGGAAAAGAAGAAAAAAAAGAAAGCAAGAAAGTTCAGTCTTATATGGTGGTTGCAGAAATTTTAGAGACTGTGTTTTATAAGCACCTGGCATTTAACGGTCATTTATTTGATGGCAGCCATCCATTTTTGTGTTTCTGAGTCTAAATGTGAATACTCTAAGGCCAAATTCAAGATACACCACATATCAGAGTAAAAGAAGATGTGCCTTTAATTTTTTTGTGTCACCACGATGGTATCTGTGGGTGGATTTTCTTGTTGTTTTTGTTCAGTCTCATTGGATTTTTTATGTATAGAGTGAATTCATATTACATTTAGTTCTTACTGGTGTTCAGATCAACCTTCTAAACTGTGTAATATTAGCAACCAGCACTGAGTTGAGGTCACCAGATCAACCCTCTCACTAGCCAGGCCACCATTACTAACATTGCTGTGCCGTGGCCTCTCCACCTTGGTTTCTGCTCTTTAATACAAATTTTATTCTTTCTTCTTCCTCCCCACTCCCTCAAGCAAATGTTAGTGGGAATAATGGGCAAGCAGACTTAACATTTTCTAAATACATAGCAGGCCCTCAAAACATTGTTTTAGAGATAATTGTATTGAGTTTGGGCAAAATGATCAATTATTGGCCAGCCTACCGAGTACAGCAAGAAACAACAAATACTGTAGAGCTTGTAGAAACCTTAGGTTTCTAATTGTGCATATAGGCCATGGCATGAAGGTAGCAGAAAAAAATCTTACGACAGTATAAGGCCAGAAGTGGGTCCCTTGGGGTATTTTATAAAAATATCCTGATTGGAAACCATCATTATGGAAAAGTATTCATTACTGAATGCTTGGAAGGCTGTTCTTCCCCAGTCAAGCCTCCAGATGAGATACCAGCCTCAGTGGACTCCTTGATCATAGTCAGTAAGGCCCTGAGCAGAGGATTCAGCTGAGCTATGCCTGGATTCTTGACCCATAAAACCTGTGAGATAATAAATGTGTATTGTTTTAAGCCTCTAAGTTCTGCGGTAATTTGTTAGGCAGCAATAGGTCAGTGATGCAAGGGCCTCATGGAATGGCCCAGTAAAACCAACTGGCTAGCCACCAGTCTGAGATCCATGGAAGACAGTGATGCTAATTTTCAAAGTGATAGATACTGCAACTCCTCCACTGCATCAGACCCAGAAAACAGGCAAAAAACAATACGGTAAACACATTGCCACCTGGGCCTAATAAGTTTGCTTAACTTCCATGTCAAAAACAGGAAGGATGCAACCATTAGGCAGGGAAATAGTCAACTAATACATAGACGTAACAAATCAGTACAAAGGAGCAAAGAACAAGTACATACTGACTGATAGGAGTTTTAGAAACCACTTGATTTAGCCAGGCTACAGCTAGAGAGAATTCGAACCTAAGGTGAGATTTAAAACTAGAGAGTGGCTGAGTCACTCCCTCAGGAAGCATTTTGGTATCCTGGTTGGTTAGGCTAGCTCTGTGTGGCTTCCTCATCAGGGAATAGTCTTTCAGAGGAGAACATTTCCATCTTTTCCAGAGCTTTTATTTAAAATAAATAGACAGTCAAGACTCGAATGCAACAAATGTCTGGCCCAATTACATCTAGTAATATGAGAAAATTATGGTATTTCCCCTGGCTTTTAAAAATCAGTCAAAGCTCATTTAGAATTTTAAGAATTCCTGCTATTTGTTTGATATTGTTTTTCTCTTCGTTTACAGATTGGCCTTTATGTTCAATATCAGCTCCTTTGTATGAATATTGGAAGTGACAATATACATATGATGATTTCTATACTAATGGGAAACCACGGCTCTAAACTTTATTAACAAAATGCAGAAATTTAGAATTTTCTGTTCTGAGGTGAACACTTACTATTTCTTAGTACTTAGTACACAGCTTTTGGGGTGAAGTAGTCCTGACTTTGAATTCTGGCCATATTCACTTCTTAACCAGGTGGCTTTAACATTGCTGACCCTCAGTTTTATAATCTGTAAAGGGGGATAGATATAAAATTCTTGAGACGGAGGTTTCCATGTAAAGGAAATGACATAATGTATGTGAAATGTTTATATTGTGCTTGGCACGTAATAAGTAGCCGCTACTATGTTTTAGAGATTTTTGTCTTCGGTTTTCTGCAATTTAAATATGATATGGCTAGGTGTACACTTTTTGGTATTTATCCTGCTTGGTGGTTTTTGAACTTCCTGGATTTACGGTTTGGTTTCTGTCATTAATTTTGGAAAATTCTCAGCCATTATTACTTCAATTATTTTTTCTGCCCCTTTCTCTCTTTCTTCTTCTCATATTCCCATTAGGTATTTGCCTTTTGTAATGATCTCACAGTCCTTGGGTATTCTGTTGTTTTTTTGTTTTCTTTCCTTTTTTCTCTTTGCATTTCAGCTTGAGAAGTTTCATTGGCATACTTGCAGCTCACTGATTCTTTCTTTGGCTACATACAATCTCCTAATGAGCCCATCAAAGGCATTCGTCATTTCTGTTACTATATTTTTGATTTCCAGCATTTCCTTTTCATTTTTTTCTTAGAGTTTCCATTTCTCTGCTCTGTTACCTGTCTGTTCTTGCGTGTTGTCCATTTTTTTTTTTTCCATTAGAGCTATTAGCAAAGTAATTGTAGTTATCTTAAATTCCTAGTTTGGTAATTTCAAATTCTCTACCATATCTGAGTCTGGTTATGACGTAGGAAATTCTTTTCCTATTTAGAACTGAAAGAAAAATGTTTTATTAGAATACTCATTTAAAAAAAATCAATATTGGGAACTTCTAAAGAAAGACAGTGATGAATATTAGTTTTCTATTGCTGCATAACAATTACAACACATTTAGTGAATTAAAAAGACACTTTATTAGCTCACAGTTCTGTAGGTTTGAAATCTGGATGGGCTCTATTGGGTTCTATGCTCAGGGTCTCACAAGGTTGAAATTAAAGTGTTTTCAGCCAGGTCTCTTTTCTGAAGGCTCTGGGCAAGAATTTACTTCCAAGATCACTCGGATTGTTGGCCGATTTTAGTTCCTTGTGGTTGTAGAATTAAGGTCCCTGTTTCCTTGCTAGCTGTCAGTGGAGGGCTGCTCAGCTCCCATAGGCTGCTCTTCCATTCTTGCACATGGCTCCTTCCATCTTCAAAGCCAGAAGTGGTGCATCAAATCTTTTTTGTGCTTCAAGTCTCTCTGTCTTCCCCCTCTGCCACCAGCCAAAAAATGTTCTTTGCTTTTAAGAACTCATGGGACCATATCATGCCCACCCAGATAATATCCTCAAGGTCAACTGTACCATATAACATAACATAGTCATGGGAGTGATATTCCACAATAGTCACAGCTTCCAGGGCTTAGGGAAGGAGATATATAGAATCCTGCCTACCACAGATGGGTATCTAAAGGACTTTCAGGATGGGAGGAAGTCAGGAGAATTTAGCACATGAGAAATTTTTCTAAAAACTGGGCCAGTTCAGTCTGCAAAAAAAGAAATGGGCAATAGGTTTTACATTTTTCAATAGCTTCATACAGAAGAAATGGTATACATATATTCATTCCACAAACAAGATTAGGTACCTATTATGTGCCAAAGTGTGCATTCGATGTTGGAAATGTAAAGATGAATAATGCATGCTCTTGCTCTCAGGGAGCTCACAATTTGGTGTCCAGAGAGGAGAAGCTGACATGAAAACCTCCAAGATGTTCCTGTCTGATAGACTTCTCTAGGATGGTCCTATGTTGTTTCCCTCTATGATGACGTTATATGTGATAACCATCAAACCTCCTTCCTGTGAAGTCCCTTATTATGATACCCTTCTTTGTGATGAGCCTGTCTATGATGCGGTCAGTCTATGATACCCCTCTCTGTACTGTCCCTCCCTATAATGTCCCCCCAACAGTGATCCTCTTCATTATGCCTCTCTGTGAAGCCATCATCCTCCCAGATTGAAATTCTGTATACATTAAATAATAATAATAATTAAATTATAACTACCCATTTCCTCCTTCCCCTCCAGACCCTGGTCATCTCTATTCTCCTTTCTTATTTTTTCATTTTGTTTTATAAAGTTATTGTGCTTCTTTTTGCTTCCCCTGCCTTCCAGCTTTATTGAGGTATAGTTGACAGATAAAATTGTGCATATTTAAAGTATACGGCATGATGAGTTTTTGTGTGTATACACACTGAAATGACTACCATGCTCAAGTTAATTGACCCACCCATCACCTCATACAGTGAGTGACCTTTTGTGTGTGTGTGTGTGTGTGTGTGTGTGTGTTGAGAATACTTGAGATTTATTCTCTTAGTAAATTTTAAGTATACAATATAGTATTATTAACTACAGTCACCATACTGTGAATTAGATCCTCAGAACTTACTATCTCATAACCAAAAGTATGTGCTCTTTGAGCAACATCTGTTCATTTCCCCTGCCCCCAGGGGCTGGCAACCATCATTCTCCTTTCCGTTTCTATTGAGTTTGACTGTTAGATTCCACATACAAGTGATACCACAAAGTACTTTTCTTTCTTTCTTTGGCTTATTTCGGTTATAATAATGTCCTCCAGGTTCATTCATTCATCTTGTGAATTGTAGGATTTCCTTCTTTTTAATGGCTGAATAATATTCCATTTCTCTCTCTCTCTCTCTCGATCTATATCTATAGTGTCACATTTTCTTTATTCATCCATCAACAGGCACTTAGACTGCTTCCATATTTTGGAATCATATGGAAGTTGAATTTTTAATCTTTTGAGAAAAAATTATCATATTATTTTCCATAATGGCTGTTCCAATTTACATTCCCACCAACACTGAACAAAAGATTCCCTTTCTTCCACATCCCCACCAACATTTGTTATCTCTTGTCTTTTTGATAACAGTCATTCTAACAGGTGTGAGGTGATAATTCAGTTTTGATTGGCATTTCCCTGATAATTAGTGACGTTGAGCACTTTTCCATGTACTCATTGGCCATCTGTATGTCTTCTTTGGAAAAATGTCTCTTCAGGTTTTTAGCCAGTTTTTAAACATATTATTTATTATTTTGCTATTCTGTTGTAGGAGTTCTTTATGTATTTTAGAAATTAACCTCTTATCAGATATATGGTTTGCAAATATTTTCTCCCATTCTCTAGGTTGCTTCTTTCATTTTGTCGATTGTTTCTTTTCCTGGCAAGGAAAACATCTTTTTTCTTTGATGTAGTCCCACTTGTTGACTTTTGCTTTTGTTTCCTCTGCTTTCGGTGTGATGTCCAAAAAGTCATTACCAAGACTAACGTCAAGGAGCTTTTTCCCTATGCGTTTTTCTAGGAGTTTTATGGTTTTAGATCTCACATTTAAGTCTTTAATCCATTTAGAGTTAATTTTTGTGAGTGGTGTAAGATAGGGGTCCAGTTTCATTCTTTTGCATGTGAATATTCAGCTTTCCCAACACCATTTATTAAAGAGACTGTCCTTTCTTGATTGTGTGTTCTTGGTGCCCTTATCAAGGATTAGTTGACCGGATATATGTGGGTTTACTTCTGGGCTCTCCAGTCTGTTCTGTTGAACTGTGTGTCTATTTTCATTTTGGTACCATACTGTTTTGATGAGTACAGTTTTGTAATATAGTTTGAAATCAGAAAATAAGATGCCTTCAACTTTGTTTTCTTTCTCAAGTTTTGTTGATATTTTCTATTGGTTTTCTAGTTTCTATTTCATATATTTCTGCTCTGATCTTTGTTATTTCCTTCCCTCTGCTAACTTTGGACTTACTTTTTTCTTCTTTTTCTAGTTCCTGGAGGTATAAAGTTAGGTTTTTCATTTTAGATCTTTCTTTTTTCTTTTTCTTTTTTAATTTTTTTAAATGTTTATTTATTTTTGAGAGAGAGAGAGACAGGGCACAAGCAGGGAAGGGGCAGAGAGAGAGGGGGACACAGAATCTGAAGCAGGCTCCAGGCTCCAAGCTGTCAGCACAGAGCCTGACACTCTTGAACTCAAGAGCCATGAGATCATGACCTGAGCTGAAGTCAGACGCTAACCAACTGAGCCACCCTGGTGTCCCGATCTTTCTTCTTCCTTAATGTCAACATTTATTGATTTCTCTTTTGATTTTTGTTAAGTTTATTTATTATGAGGGAGAGAGAGAGAGAGAGAGAGAGAGAGAATGGGAGGAACAGAGAGAGGGAGAGAGAGAATCCCAAGCAGGCTCCCCACTGTCAGTGCAGAACCCGAACTGTGAGATCCTGACCTCAGCTGAAACCAAGAATTGGATGCTTAACTGAGTGAGTCACCCAGGAGCCCCCTTTTGATTTCATCTTTGACCCACTGGTTTTTCAGGAGGGTGTTGTTTAATTCCTACATTATTCGTGAATTTTCTAGCTTTCCTCCTGTTACTGATTTTTTTAGTTTCATGCCACTGTGGTCATAAAAGGTACTTGATATGATCTCAGTTTTTAAAATTTGTTAAGACTTGTTTTGTGATTTAACGTATGGTTTATCCTGAAGAATGTGCTGTGCACATGAAAAAGAATGTGTATTTTGCTGTTGTTATATGTAATGTTCTATGTACTTCTGTTAGGTGCATTTGGTCTAAAGTGTAGTTACAAAGTATGCCCATTATTTTCTTAGTGATTTTCTGTGATCACTAAGATCACTTAGTGATGATCTATCCATTGTGGACAGTGGAGTATTAAATCTCCTACTTTTATTGTATTGCTGTCTGTTTTTGTCTTTAGATATATTAATATTTACTCAATATATTTAGATGCTTCAATGTTGTGTTCATATATATTTACAATTGTTTTATCTTCTTGATAAATTGACATCTTTATCACTATATAATGACCTTCTTTGTTTCTTGCTACAGTTTTTCACTTAAAGTCTATCTTGTCTGGTGTAAGTATAGTTGTCCGAGCTCTCTTTTGGTTTCCATTTGCATGGAATATATTTTTCTATCCCTTCACTTTGAGCCTATGTGTGTCTTCAAGGTGAAGTGAGTCTCAGACCTCGTCTATGGATGCATCTATTCCACACTTCTTGTGCCCTCTTGGGTGAGAGATTCTTAAGATTGTAGGCCTTCTCTTGATCCTGCAAATCCGGGTTGGATGCTGAGAGCCTCACAATTGTTTTCCTTATGGCAGTGCCCTGAAATGCTCAAGTTTGTGAATGTGCTTCCAGTCCCACAGAGTTGAACAGGCTTTCTGTGCTTGCTCACCAGCTGTTTGTAAAGGCTTGCATTTGTCATTTGTGGGAGCATGTGCTGGGAACTGGCCACAGCTGGGGAAAGAGAGTGTGTGTGAGGTGTGTGGATTGTTGTGAGTACCCATGGGCCAGTTGGTAGGAGCCTGCAGTCAACATGTCCCCAGTGGCTTATGGGCAGACTTCCTGATGGAGTCTGTGGATTGGTTAATAGGAAGAAGTGTATAACAGTTACTAGTGTTTCTTTGATCAGTTCCAAGCCCGGGCTGTTGTGCTTTTAGTCTCTCCTAACTCCTCAGTCTTGCAGATCACCTCAGTAATACAAGTGAGTGAAAAAGAAGTGGGTCTCTTAGACGGCTGGGAAAGCTAGGTAGCCACTCACACACTCTCACTTTCCTCCATGCCTGAGATGGTCTGTCCTGGAATTGAGTTGTGCTGCCTTGGGGGAAACCAGAGAAGTTGAGAAATTTGTCCAAATTAACATAGCTGATAAGTGGGGAAGCTAGAATTCAAACCCAGGAAGTCTGGCTCAGAATCTATGCTCTCAGGCATTGAGTTGAAAAGTCAACAAATGTTTTTTGAAGATTGACCATATGCCAGCTACAAGATATAGATATAGTTCTTATGCTTACTAAGGATTCAAGTCCAGAGAGGGAGAGAGGCTTCCAATGATAGTGATTCTGACACACAGAATGCATGTATGTGAGTGGTGAAAAATATGGTTGGGAAAGTAGGCAAGGGCTAGATTGAGAAGAAGAGTTTTGCCATGGGTATTGGAAGTTGGAACTATGGGGGATCAGACTAGGATTGATTCATGATGAAGTTTCCAATGAGGAATGTGAAATGAAGAAAATGTAGACAGTTTAATAATTTCTTAACAAGGTTAAATGTATTTACTATAAAAATTCTCTTTATTCTAAGATTTGTCCTACTTGTATTTTTTGATGGTAAAATATCCATTTTTTATATTTTGTAAGTTTTCTTTGTCATGTAATTAGTGGCAAAATTTAAAGTCATATTGGTCCCCTGCTTTTTTAAAAAAAATACTGGTCCCCCTAGCAGCACGACAGCATCATGGTGTGGATATACCCACTTTTAATGTGGCTATAATTGGCGTGATATCCCATACCAAAATGTCTTTTGAGCAGAAGAAATAGAGGTGAACTATAAAGTGAGAGCCAGTTTCCTCTCTACTCTGCAATCTAGAAGAAAAAGCTTTTGCTCAAGGACAAATCAGCCAGATCAACACTAAATCATCTTACACACCTAGAAAACTGATTTGAGGATTAACACAACAATCTGCACAACCTGAACCACAGAACTCAGCAGGTATGCAGCATGGAGAAGTGAACTGGGGGAGAGAGATGCCGCAGAGGGCAGGAAGCTATTTTTGCTTGTGGAGAGAGGACAGAGATGGGGGGAATGTATGGGAAAGTCCCCCCTGCCCTCCTCCCCCACCTCCCCCCCCCCCCCCGCTGAAAGCTGGAGAGAAAAGGAAGAGTACGTAAAGGACTGAACAAAAAAGGGAGAAAGGAGAAAGGAGAGGATTTAAATTCCATTAAGACACTATAAACATTGGGGTGGGGGGCAGAGAGTCTGAAACTCTGCAGCTCAATACCTGGTGGTGCTCTGGTGGGAAGAGCAAATCCCCAAGATCAGAGAGCAAGGTGCAAGGGGTCCTCAGGCCACATGGGGAGAGGCAGTTCCCTTGCTGGGAGGACATTTGGTAGAGACGATGTGGCTTCCCCACAGGCAAAGGTCCCAGCAGACCCCGGAGAACAACCACATTTGCTGGCATTGAAACAAGGACGTTAAGGGTGAAGCCTGGTGCCAGATGTGGGTTGTGATTTTCCATAATCCTTGAAACGCTGCTGCTACAAGATCACGTGAACATTTTCTGGGGTAGGCTGGCACCCAGTGGCAGTCTCTGGGCATCAGCAACAGCACAGTCTTGTGAATGTTCCTGAGGGCAGGTGGGCACCCAGCCATTGTTCAGTGAGACCCTCCCCCAGAAGGTCTGAGTGGGTCAAAGCTGCAGTCCTTCAGAAGTGAGGGGTTGGGAAACACAGCTGTATCTGAGATAAAACTCAGGAGGGAGGTGCCTCCTGGTAGCCTGACGGCTTGGTCATGGGTGGTGTAAAAGTGGGGAGTAGAGGGAAGCTGGAGACAAAGGAGGGGTGCTTGATTGCTGGTCAGGGAGAGCATAGAGTTCTGATACCAGAGACGGGGTAGCTGGGTGATGCCATTTTCACCACTCCCATGCATGCGCATACATACCTACACACGCCACAACAATCCACCCCAGTAAGCTAAGCAGCGCCATCTAGTGGAGAACAGAGCCGTTACACTAAGCCCCAGCCAACAGGGCCAACCAAGCTCTTGAGGACCACAAGTCTCTTTGCCTGCTTAGTTTACAGACTATAACGTGCTTCATAGTTTGACTTCTAGGGGAAACCAATGTAATTTCAATCGTATTTCAGTCTGTTTGCTGGCCCATGTATATTCAATTTTCTTTTCCTTTCTTATTCTTGAATACATGAGAAAAAAATTTTTTATTTTCCGTTTTTATTACAAAGATTTTTCTTTAATTTTTTTCTACCATATTTTTTACTTTAGTGTAAATTTCTTAAATTCTATTTTACTTCCATCATTTCATTTTATTCTATTTTTTTGTACTCATTTTTTCAAATTTTCAAACGTTTTTCTTTTTTTCCTTTTCTCCCCCTTTTCTTATCTTTCCATTTTTTTCTCTAATCTATCAAGCTCCTTTCAACAACCAGGCCAAAACACACCTAAGATCTAGCATCCTTTATTTAATTTTTTGAGGTTGTTTTTAATTTTCTAATTTTTATTTTTTTTTACTTTATTAATTCCTTTTCTTCCTTCAAAATGACAAAATGAAGGAATTCACCCCAAAAGAAAGAATAGAAAGAAATGACAGCCAGGGACTTAATCAACACAGAGACAAGCAAGATGTCTGAACCAGAATTTAGAATCATGATAATAAGAATACTAGCTGGGATTGAACACAGATTAGAATCCTTTTCTGCAGAGATAAAAGAAGTAAAAGCTAGTCAGGATAAAATAAAAAAATGCTATAACTGAGCTGCAACCTCGAATGGCTGCCATGGTGGCAAGAATTGATGAAGCAGAGCAGCGAATCAAAGATATAGAGGACAAACTTATGGAGAACAATGAAGCAGAGGGAGACTAAGGTAAAAGAGCATGATTTAAGAATTAGAGAACTCAGTGACTCATTAAAAAGAAATAACATCAGAATCATAGGGGTCTCAGAAGATGAAGAGAGAGAAAAAGGGGTAGAAGGTTTATGTGAGCAAATCATAGCAGAAAACTTTCCTAGCCTGGGGAAAGACACAGACATCAAAATCCAGGAAGCACAGAGGACTCCCAGTAGACTCAATAAAAACTGACCACCAACAAGGCATATCATAGTCAAAATCACAAAATACTCAGGTAAGGAAAGAATCATGAAAGCAGCAAAGGAAAAATAAGTCCTGAACCTATGAGGGAAGACAGATCAGGTTTGCAGCAGACCTATCCTCAGAAACATGGCAGGACAGAAAGGAGAGGCAGGATATATTCAATGTGCTGAACTGGAAAAAAATATGCAGCCAAGAATTCTTTATCCAGCAAGGCTGTCATTCAAAATAGAAGGAGAGATTAAAAGTTTCCCAAACAAAAATTAAAAATTAAGAGTTTGTGACCACTAAACCAGCCCTGCAAGAAATTTTAAGGGCGACTCTCTGAGGGGAGAAAAGACAAACAAAACAAAACAAAACAAAACAAAAAGACCAAAAGCAACAAAGACTAGAAAGGACCAGAGAACATCACCAGAAACTCCAACTCTACAGGCAACATAATGGCAATAAATTTGTACTCACTGTGAATATCAATGGACTAAATGCTCCAACCAAAATACATAGGGTAACAGAATGGATAAGAAAACAAGATCCATGTATATGCTGTTTACAAGAGACCCATTTTAGACCTAAAGACACCTTCAGATTGAAAGTAAGGGGATGGAGATCCATCTATCATGCTAATGGTCACCAAAAGAAAGACAGAGTAGCCATACTTATATCAGACAATCTAGACTTTAAAATAAAGACTGTAATAAGAGATGAAGAAGGGCATTATATCATAATTAAGGGGTCTATCCACCGAGAAGATCTAACAATTGACACATTTATGCTCTGAACGTGAAAGCACCCAAATATATAGATCAATTAATCACAAACATAAAGAAACTCATTGATAATAATACCATAATAGTAGGGGACTTCAACACCCCACTTACAGCAATGGACAGATCATCTAAACAGAAAATCAAAAAGGAAACAATGGCTTTGAATGACACACTGGACCAGATGGACTTAACAGATATATTCAGAACATTTCATCCTAAAGCAAAGGAATGCACATTCTTCTCCAGAGCACATGAAACATTCTCCAGAAAAGAACACATACTGGGACAAAAATCAGCCCTCAACAAGTACAGAAAGATTGAGATCATACTGTACATATTTTCAGATCACAATGCCATGAAACTCGAAATCAACCACAAGAAAAAATGTGGAAAGATAACAAATACTTGGGGACTAAAGAATATCCTAGTAAAGAATGAATAGGCTAACCAAGAAGTTAAAGAGGAAATTAAAAGGTACATGGAAGCCAATGAAAATGATAACACCACAGCCCCAAACCTCTGGGACACAGCAAAAGCAGTCCTAAGAGGGAAGCATATAGCAAACCAGGCCTTTCTAAAGAAGGAAGAAAGGTCTCAGATACACAACCTAACCTTATACCTTAAAAAGCTGTAAAAAGAACAGCAAATACAACCCCAAACCAGCAGAAGACAGGAAATAATAAAGATTAGAGCAGAAATCAATGCTATCAAAACAAAACAAAAACAAAAAGCAAAACAAAACAAAACAAAAAAACCCCAGAACACATCAATGAAACAAGAAGCTGGTTCTTTGAAAGAATTAACAAAATTGGTAAACCCCTAGCCAGTTTGATCAAAAAGAAAAAGGAAATGAACCAAATAAATAAAATCAAGAGTGAAAGAGGACAGATCACAATCAACACAGCAGAAACACAAACAATAATAAGAGATTATGAGCAATTATACACCAATAAAATGGGCAATTTGGAAGAAATAGACAAATTCCTAGGAACATATAAGCTACCAAAACTGAAATGGGAAGAAATAGAAAATTTGAACAGACCCATAACCAGTAAAGAAATATAATTAGTAATCAAAAATCTCCCAAAAACCAAGAGTCCAGGGCCAGATGGCTTTCCAGGGGAATTCTACCAAACATTTAAGGAAGAGTTAACACCTATTCTCTTGAAGCTGTTCCCAAAAAATAGAAATAGAAGGGGAACTTCTAAACTCTTTCTATGAAGCCAGCATTACCTTGATTCCAAAACCAGACAAAGACCCCACTAAAAAGGAGAACTATAGACCAATTTCCCTGATGAACACGGATGCAAAAATCCTCAACAAGGTACTAGCCAATGGTATCCAACAATGCATGAAAAGAATTATTCACCACAACCAAATGGGATTTATACCTGGGATGCAGGGCTGGTTCAATGTCTGCAAAGCAATCAGTGTGATACATCACATCGATAAAAAAAAGGACAAGCACCACATGATCCTTTCAACAGATGCAGAGAAAGCATTTGGCAAAACACAGCATCCTTTCTTGATAAAAAAAAGCCCTCAAGAAAGTACGGATAAAAAGATCGTAACTCAAGATCATAAAAGCCAAATATGAAAGACCCACTGCTAATATCATCCTCAATAGGGAAAAAACAAGAGCTTTCCCCCTAAGGTCAGGAACACGACAGGGATGTCCACTCTCACCACTGTTATTCAACATAGTATTGGAAGTCTTAGCCTCAGCAATCAGACAACACAAAGGAATAAAAGCCATCGAAATCGACCAGGAGGAAGTCAAACTTTCACTCTTTGCGGATGACATGATACTCTATATGGAAAACCCAAAAGATTCCACCAACAAACTGCTAGAACTGATCCATGAATTCAGCCAAGTCACAGGATATGAAATCAATGCACAGAAATTGGTTGCATTCCTATACACCAACAATGAAGCAACAGAAAGAGAAATTAAGGAATCGATCCCATTTACAATTGCACCAAAAAACATAAAATACCTAGGAATAAATTTAACCAAAGAGGTGAAAAATCTATACACTGAAAACTATAGAAAGCTTATGAAAGAAATTGAAGAAGATACAAAAAAATGCAAAAATATTCCGTGCTCCTGGATAGGAAGAACAAATATTGTTAAAATGTCAATACTACCGAAAGCAATCTACATGTTCAGTGCAATCCCTATCAAAATAACACCAGCATTCTTCACAGAGATAGAACAAACAATCCTAAAATTTGTATGGAAGCAGAAAAGACCCTGAATAGCCAAAGTAATCTTGAAAAAGAAAACCAAAGCAGGAGGCATCACAATCCCGGACTTGAAGCTGTATTACAAAGCTGTAATCATCAAGACACTATGGTACTGGCACAAAAACAGACACTCAGATCAATGGAACAGAATAGAGAACCCAGAAATGGACCCACAAACATATGGCCAACTCATCTTTGACAAAGCAGTAAAGAATATCCAGTGGAATAAAGACAGTTTCTTTAGCAAACGGTGCTGTTAAAACTGGACAGCGACATGCAGACAAATGAACCTGGACCACTTTCTTACACCATACATAAAAATAAACTCAAAATGGATGAAAGACCTAAATGTAAGACAGGAAGCCATCAAAATCCTCGAGGAGAAAGCAGGCAAAAACCTCTTTAACCTTGGCTGCAGCAATTTCTTACTCAACATGTCTCCAGAGGCAAAGGAAACAAAGCAAAAATGAACTATTGGGACCTCATCAAAATAAAAAGCTTCTGCACAGAGAAGAAAACCATCAGCAAAACTAAAAGGCAACCGACGGAATGGGAGAAGATAATTGCAAATGACATATCAGATAAAGGGTTAGCATCTAAAATCTATAAAGAACTTATCAAACTCAACACCCAAAAAATAAATAATCCAGTGAAGAAATGGGCAACAGACATGAATAGACACTTCTCCAAAGAAGACATCCAGATGGCCAATCGACACATGAAAAAATGCTCAACATCACTCATCATCAGGGAAATACAAATCAAAACCACAATGAGATACCACCTCATACTTGTCAGAATGGCTAACATTAACAACTCAGGCAACAACAGATGTTGGCAAGGATGCGGAGAAAGAGGATCTCTTTTGGACAGTTGGTGGGAATGCAAAGTGGTGCAGCTACTCTCTGGAAAACGGTATGGAGGTTCCTCAAAAAATTAAAAATAGAACTACCCTGTGACCCAGCAATTGCACTACTAGGCATTTATCCACGGGATATAGGTGTGCTGTTTTGAAGGGGCACATGCACCCTAATGTTATAGCAGCGCTATTGACAACAGCCAAAGTATGGAAAGAGCCCAAATGTCCACTGACAGATGACTGGATAAAGAAGATGTGGTATATATATATATACAATGGAGTATTACTCAGCAATCAAAAAGAATGAAATCTTGCCATTTGCAGCTAGGGGATGGAACTAGAGGGTATTATGCTAAGCAAAATTAGCCAGTCAGAGAAAGACAAATATCATGTGACTTCACTCATATGAGGACTTTAAGACACAGAACAGATGAACATCAGGGAAGGGAAGCAAAAATAATATAAAAACAGGGAGGGGGACAAAACAGACGAGACTCATAAATATGGAGAACAAACTGAGGGTTGCTGGAGGGGTTGTGGGAGGGGGATGGGCTAAATGGGTAAATAGATAAGGGGCATTAAGGAATCTACTCCCAAAATCATTGTTGTACTATACGCTAACTTGGAGGTAAATTTAAAAATAAATTAAATTAAATTAAATTAAATTAAATTAAATTAAATTAAATTAAAAAAAATATTGGTCCCTGAAATTTGAACATCTGGGAAGCAGTGCATTAGCAATGTCAGAACAAATGATATAAAGTGTCACAGAGGTCAAATACAGTAAGGGCAAAAGCACTAAATGGATTAGGCCAAGAGGAGATGATCAGTGACATTATTTGGGGGCAGTTTTGACAGAGTGATGGGGGTGAGAGGCAGGCTGCTGTGCAGATAGAGAATTCTCATTTATCTCTAGGCAGCAAAACTTGAGTGGCCACGCAGAAAAAAAAAAAAAAAACTATATTGGCTCATTTCATACATGTAGTTGCATTCTGCTGGGGGATACAAAGAGACTAAGTAATTTAAGCTATAGCTCTAAGCAAAAAGATTGACAAACTCCAAAATACCCATTTGACTCAATCAGAAAACCCAACTCTTCATCAGCTTTTTTGCCCCCATCGCTCCAGAGAGAGAAAGGCCAGACACAGACGAGAGCAAGCAGGGCCACCTGCCATGCCAATAGCCTCTGAGACCGGAAGCCAGGTAAACACCAGCACCCTAAAAACCTCCTCTCTGAGCATCTACGACAGGTCAAAGTGATGATCGGGGACACACATGTCCGGCAGCATTTGAGTCACTGTCGTCCTGCTCTGCCTGGCCCAGAGTGGGGAGGGCAGCTGAGACTGGAGTTTGTGTCCTTCCCAGTGCGTGTAAGGCACGCAACGCAGGCCTCTCAGCCACCAGGCTGTTTTGCCCTGGGAGAAGGTGTGTGGGACGCACACCCGAGTCCCTGCTGAACCAACGCAGAGAGTTAATCACAAGCCAGGGCACTTTGGATTGAACATTTGCCTGTGATGAGCTGCGAAGCTGGTCTCCTGCACGCTTCCCTGCAGACTGTACGATTTCACTGAGAAGGTTGTCTTTATAGCCTGAAGGCTTGGAAACATTTTCAACCCTGAATTGGCCTATTCCTGGAGACTAGTGTGAGCCTACTGGGATAACATCAATCTGCAGGTTTCCCCCAGCACAGAAGACATATTTCATCCTATAATTGAAAACTAGATTTGATTTATATTCCATTGTGTCGGAGCCTATACTTGGCTTTCTCAGTGGAGAGGTCTGGGCAACAGGGAGATGATCTAGTTTTGAAAAAAGATACTCCACAGACACTGGTGTAGAACGTTGCAAAAAAGGAATCAGAGTGATGTTTGACAAAGCATTCCGATGCCTCTTTGTAGATTCTGGGGCCAGACTGAGGGATGTCAGGCATGGGGAACCCAGACTAGTGGCCTTCTGTACTGGAACTAGCATTTGTTGAGTCCCACTACATGCCAGACACTGACATATGGGTTCACTGAATCCTCTCGACATCCCAGAGACTGGGTATCATTAGCTTTCTTTTTTTTTTTTAAATGATTATTTTTTTCTGAGAGAGAGAGGGAGGGAGAGGGAGGGGTAGAGAGAGAGAGAGAGAGAGAGAGAGAGAGAATCCCAAGCAGGCTCCAGGCTTGTCAGCACAGAACCTGACTCAGGGATCGAACCCACGAACTGTGAGATCTTGACCTCAGCCCAAATCAAGAGTCGGACACTCAACCAACTGAGCCACCCGGGCACCCCTCATTAACTTTCTTTTAAAGAAGAGTGAAGAAAGCCCAGAAAGATGGGTCATGTAGCTGGCAAATGACTGAATGCTGACTTGAACTTGAACCCAAGTCTGTCTCGCTCTGAAACCACATTCTTTCCTGTGCACCACAAGAAACCCTGCTCTTTCTAAACAGATGCCCGTTGTCCTATGGGCTGGGTTTGTAAAGTGTAATGTTTCTGCCAGAGGGGTAGAGTAAGCACACGATATAACCCAAGATTACGTGCTATTGACTCAGGCAATGACACTTGGGACATTTTCCTATGGAGCTGATGTTGTGAACTGTTAGCATTATTTTCCTCATTTTTCTCAGGGAATGCCTGGAAAACACATGTCTCTTGTCGGGACTACCTTAGGAAACTTAAGCGACAAAGGGAAGCCAGCACAGACTAGCAAATCCTGGGCAACTGTCTCTCTAGTGCAGAGGTGAACAAACTTTTTCCGTAAAGGGTCGGATAGTCAGTGTTTTAGGCTGCATGAGTCAGACACTCTCTGTCGCAACTACTCAACTGTGCTGCTGTAGCCCCAAAGCTGCCAGGGACAATACATAAATGAATGAAACTATTTATGGAGACAATTTTGAATTTCATATAGTTTTCACTTGTCACAGTATATTATTTTTCTTTTGAATATTTTTTGAATTAAGAAATGTGAAATCCATCCTTAGCTCATGGGCTGTACAAAAGCAGGTGGCAACATGGGTCTGGCCTGTGGGCCACAGTTTGCCCATCCATGCTGTAGAGGGTCATTCTTTGTTTTATTTTTTCATGTGTGGTTTACTTTCACAAAGTTTATAAAAGTAGAAGAGAAAATCCATTGATGAATAATTAGTAAAAGCTACTGAGCATAACTTGACATTTTACGTGTGTATGTATGTATGTATGTATTTTTTAAATGTCTCTTTATTTTGAGAGAGACAGAGCGAAAGCAAGTGGGGGAGGGGCACAGAGAGAGGGAGACAGAGCAGGCTCTGCACTGTCTGCACAGAGCCCGACCTGGGGCTCGAACTCATGAACTGTGAGATCATGACCTGAGCCAAAACCAAGAGTCAGATGCTTAACTGACTGAGCCACCCAGGCACCCCATAACTTGACATTTTAAATAATAAAAACACCAAGTTTTGCTTACTATGGGGTGACCCACACAAAACAATTCTGTATTACTTTTTCAAAAACCTTTCTAAATTGGAATTTCTATTGTGATCATTGTAGATTCACAGGCAGTTGTAAGACATAGCACAAAGAAATCCCTTGCACACTTTGCCTAATATCCTCCCACGATAACAATCTTTAAAACTATAGTGTAATATCACAACCAGAATATTGACGTTGATACAACCTACTGATCTTATTCAGATTTCCCCAGTTTTGCATGTACTGGTGTGTGTACCTGTGTGTGTATTTAATTCTACAGGATCTTTTCACACATACAGATCTGTCTATCTACCACCGGGATCAAGATACAAAAATAATTTCATCACCACGTGGATTCCTTGTGTTATCCTTTTATAACTATATTCACCTCCCTCCCTTTCCCCCAGTCCTAACCCCTGGCAGCCACTAACCCGTTCTTCATTTATAAAACTTTGTTATTTCAAGAATGTTACAGAAATAAAATCATACAGTAGATTGGCTTTTTTGACTCAGAATTCCTCACAGATTCCTTCAGGTTGTTGCATGTATCAATAATTCATTCCTTTCATTGCCGTGTGGTATTCCATGGTGTAGATGTACCGTAGCTTCTTTAACCTTCTACTTGTTGACGGAAATTTGGGTTCTTTCCAGGTTCAGGCTAACACAAATAAAGCTTCTAGGGATGTTCAGGTACAGGTTTTTATGTGAACATTTCACTTCTCTAGGATAAACGGTTCATACTTACCACTTACAAAAAATTCCCATTACACCTGTTTCAAAATAAGCCCGTTAACCTTATCACAGAAACACTTGATAACAAACAATGCCATAGAAAAGGCCTTTTAAGAATTCCCTGCCATCCTACTGGGTATTTATCCAGAGATACAGGAGTGCTGATTCGAAGGGGCACATGCACCCCGATGTTTATAGCGGCACTATCGACAATAGCCAAAGTATGGAAAGAGTCCAAACGTCCATTGACTGATGAATGGATAAAGAAGATGTGGTACCTATACAATGGAATACTACTCAGCGATCAAAAAGGATGAAATCTTGCCATTTGCAACAACGTGGATGGAACTAGAGTGTATGATGCTAAGCAAAACAGTCAGAGAAAGACAAATATATAATTTCACTAATATGTGGAATTTAAGAAACAAAACAGATGAACAGAGGGCAAGAGAAGCAAAAACAAGATAAAAACAGAGAGGGAGACCAACCATAAGAGACTCTGAAATACAGAGAACAAACTGAGGGGTGCTGGCTGGGTGTTGGGTGGGGGGATGGGCTGAATGGGCGAAGGGCATTAAGGAGGACACTTGTTGGGATGAGCACTGGATGTTGTATGTAAGTGATGAATCATTAAATTCTATTCCTGAAATCATTATTACACTATATGTTAACTAACTTGGATTTAAACTAAAAAAATAAAATAAAAATAAACAAATAAAAATAGGAAATGATATGCTTTGGAAATCAGAAAAAAAAATTCTCTGCCATCTTACATTGTCATTGGAGAGACCCAGGAACTCCAGACTAGAGAACTTAACTGACCCCAAAGGGTCTCAACTCACAGAACGGGCAGTGTGGGTTGAGTGAGGACAAGAAATCGAATCACTTCTTCCATCTCACCATAAATTGCTCTCACACTAACATGCTGCACCAGTAAAATTACAGATGGAAACAACCAAAGACAGGGTGTTCCTCCTCATGGAAGAAGGGACATGACTTACTTGGCTCTCAGGGACGCAGTGAGCTCACATCCAACCATCTGTCCTTGCCACTGCCTCACGGCATGGGCAAGCGATCAGGGACGGCAAAGCGCAAACGTGCAAACAACATTTAATCATGCTCCTGAGTGTGTATGTGAACTGGAAAGTCTAAAGCTCTGTGACCACATCAAACAAATCCTTTTCATCAGGCTCCCGGGGGTTATACAGCTGCCTGGTTAACAAGTGGACTGTATTGACTAGAGAGGGCTGAACTCGTTTTGAGAATTACAGTTCCTCAAATCTAAAGTCCTACCAGACAAGTTCTGAGGTCCTGAATGATCCAAGGAAGAATTGATTTCCTTACTACATTAGAGTAAGCAATTGGTTTTTTCATTCCACTGGCCATGACCCGAAGTGCAGATTTCCCACCATCTTTCACTGTCTCAGAATCTACAAGGCACCGCAACGTGCGTCTCGATCTTAAACCGGTTCTACTCAAAATAGGGTCTTTGGACCAGCAGCAGCAGCAGCACTGGCAAACTCAATAGAAATGCAGACTCTCAGGTCCCACCCCAAGACCAGTAGACTCAGAATGTCTGCAGTCTTTCCTAGCTCTGGCCTGGAGATTCCGGAGCTCATTAAAGCTGGAGCGCCGTCTTCAACCCTTTCAGAGTTATTTCCGGTAGACAATGGAAATGTAAGTACTGGCTTGCAAATGAGTTAAAAGAAAAACGAGCCAACAAAACAGCTCCAGTCCTTTTCTGTCAATTACACAGTCTTTATGAGGTCAACATTGATATATGTATAAGCCAGAGTTGTTATTTCTGACGTTCGACAGATCATAGCTTTCTTCACACATGCTGTATTTAAGTTATGTTTCTAATGAAAATGTTAAGTTTGTGCTTCTACTTAGCACCTATTTAAAATTCTTTATCAAACTGTAATTTCCTTGAGGGCAGGAAATGTGTGTCTCCATAGCCTAATAACTAGGTGCCTAATAAATGGTTGTTGAACAAATGAATGGCTTGTGTTTTATATTATAGTTGCTTCGTCCTCCACCAAACAGTGCACTTTAAGGTTGTAGAAGATGCTGGATTATTGAAAATATTCTGGCTATCCCTAAGTATCCAGCAGACTTCCCAGAACACAATAGGTTCACCAAAATTGTTGAATGGACAACAGCCACCAGCTAAATTGTATCTTTGGTGCTACTCCATAGACTCCAAATAATTTTACTATCAACATTATTTCCATTATTTCCACAGCACGTGGGAAAAGGGGATTTCATACGTGCCATTTTGAATACGGTTTAACAAATATCATTACCTACAAATGGAACTTGAGAGCATGTTTGGGGAGGCTCGTGGGGAAACAGAGGTATCTGTGACAGAAGCACCTTCCTTCAGGAGGGTCCCTCATGGAACAATAAAGGAGAAAGGAGGCAATGGAGAGCCAGCCAGATGAGCAGGCAAATCCCCAGCTTCTGCTTCGACCACTGATTTTCTAGTTAAGAACCCAAATGACACAGTTTCACCAGACGATCCAAGTTCTGGCATTAAGGTAGGGATGTCTCAAGCCCTTCGAAGTTGATCTTTTAGGTTTGCCTGCCTTGTTGGTTATTCTAAAAGACTGAGAGTAACCGACAATTCCATGGAAAGGTATTACGACAAATAAGCACTCTTGAAGGATCGGACATGCGTGACGGCAAAAAACACGACATCTCTGCTCAGGGATCTAAGTTAACTTAGCAAGGGCCTAAGGTAAGACAACTGTCCTCTTGGATTTTCATACGGCTCATGTGAAGGACAGGAACTTCTAAGTGTTTTCCTCAGTGTGTTATAAAATACTACAGAGGGGTACAAGTTTCGTAATCTACCTTGCAGTAAAACAAGCAAATAAATCATTCATCTGTGCCTCGGAATCAAAGAGGAGGAAAAAGTAAAGTGTTTATGATAATTAGAATTTAGCAATGAAGTACTTTGGAAAACTTCTACAGTTATTAATAATCTTAGGAAATCTTCAACGTGGGCTTCAAAAGAATGTTTCCTTGAAAGTGATAGGAAGAGGAAATGACTACAGATATTAACTTCTTTCATTCAAGATTGCTGCCATTTTGGCATATTTATAGAACTAGGATTTTGTTGTTGATTAGGGTTTTTGTCCTCTTGAAATGTGTCTACAGGGCATGCATATTTCTTTTTAAAAATTTTTTAAACGTTTATTTACTTTTGAGTGAGTGAGAGAGAGAGAGAGAGACAAAGGGATGAGCGGGGGAGGGGCAGAGAGAGAGGGAGACACAGAATCGGAAGCAGGCTCCAGGCTCTGAGCTGTCAGCACAGAGCCCGACAGGGGGCTTGATCTCACGGACTGTGAGATCATGACCTGAGCCAAAGTTGGACGCTTAACCGACTGAGCCACGAAGGTGCCCCAAGACATGCGTATTTCTGAAAGGACCTAACATGTTTCTGATCCAAGAGGGAATACAAAACCAGTCTGGGTAAAACATCATCTTCCAAACAAATTTTAGCTTTGTATTTAATTTGTTCAAGCATTTCACAGAGAATTTGTCTCCAGGCAAAATTCTTAAAAGCTCGTTTTGAGCCAACATATGTTACGATGGTTGCCTGCAATCACTTGAATATTTTAGTAACATTAGTCCAAATTTATTTGAACAATGTTTTATATGCAAAACTTCAGGCTGATCAGTCTCAGAAAGATCCTTTAAAGGTATAAAGCTGTGCATTGTGAACTGAATGGAGAGGGTGATAAAAAAAAATGAATGTCTACCTTCCAACTGTGGCAAGTCACTGTCTCGACATGCTATCAATCCTTGGCATTAACTGTATTAACAAAAAGATCCTAAGTCCCGCTTAAGTCCGCAGACCTCTGAAGGAAGTCTAAACAATCCTGAGTGATTTGGAGTAAAAGCAGCATTAACCAACAAATACAAAAACTTTTTAGTGGGAACCCTCTCACCCAGCGGCAATGTGTTTTGTATGACTTGTCCTTGAGAGTGACAGCTCCATAGCTCACATACTTATCAAATATTGGGCCATCACTCTCAAGGAACTTAGCAGGGATGATACTAGCCAGCATTTACTGAGCACTTAGTCTGTGCAGAATACCGCATTTCTATCTTCTGATTTACTCTTAGCAAATGACCCTGGGAGGCAGGTGATAAGAGAAACCAAGGCCAGGGAGCTAAATGTTAAGAAGCGGAAGCCTAGCTAGCAAGTGGCATGGCAGAGATTCTAATCCAGGTTTTCATGGCTCGAGAGTCTGCTCTCCTAACTTCTATGCCACTCTGCACGCCTTTACAGGGCATCGAACAGCTGGTGATGGTGGCCGTGGAAAACCGAGGGTTGGGAAAACAAAGTGAGTTCTTTTTCACATCTTTCCTCGGCTGCAGTGGGAAGCAACACATACATATTAATTTTATTTTGGTTAATTTATGGAGGGATAATCTGCATTGTGTGTGTGTGTGTGTGTGTGTGTGTGTGTGTGCACATGTGAGCGAGCTGTGTGAGGAGGGGGAGGGAGAGTATTTAGAAATACTGGAAAAGTTTGAAGACCACTCATCTAGTCTTTTCAACGAATTACACAAAATTAGTTTGGACTGAAGTTCATCTCCCTTACTCACGCCCCCTACTTGTGACCTATAGAGTAAGTCTTAAATGCCACATTGTAGCGGTTACATTTACTCTATGCAATGACCTCAAATTTTCCCCATCCCCTCGTCCTTTTCTTCTTCTCTGCCCACTCATGAGGCAGTGCGTATTCCTCCCTTCTGTTTTCATAAATTCAGCATTTGGAACCCAGGGAGAGCAAGAAATATACAGATGTTAAGTGGAGAGAAATCATTACAACCCAACATTTCCACATTCGCTCTGTCTGGTTTCTCAGAGTTCCTAATTAGTCCTTATCTTAATTCTTTGGCCTGCTGCAGGAGCTCTTACAATCCTCCAATTAGCATCTTCCAATATTCTTCCCTGGGGAATTTCACGGAAGCCTCCTCGCTCAGTGCAATCCTAGGATCTGAGTAAGGGCTCTATTTTACATTCTACAAGTTATAGGACCCAGTGTGTACAGATATGCCTTCTCAAGCTTTTCTAATCAGCGGGCGAAGGAGAGCCATTTTATTATCCATTAGACCTTACGCCAATCTTTTCTGAAATCTGGAATCACAATTGATGGGGCTGGTTTTTCCCATAGGTACAGCCTTTGTTTCATGGCTCTTGTTTTCTTGAGCAGTCCCATTGGCTTCAAACCCTTACTTACCATAAAAGTAAGATAAAATTCCCAACAAGAGGCCCTGGAATACAGCCAGTCGTTGGAACTAAAGTGACGGTCCTTGGTGCCCTGAAGCTTTTCTGTACGGACGTGCACACAGCGTGTAGGGCAAACAGACTGCCCAGCAGTTGCCAGTGGAGGAGAAATATGCAGGGAAGGAAACAGCAAAGACTTGCAGGGCAAACTGAAGTAGGCAGATCCTCAGAGCTATGGTTAGCGAGCAAAAAGTCGTCAGGTCGACTGTCCCATACTCAGGAAACGGAAGCGTGAGGTTTCTTTTGACCTAACGCGCTAACATGGACCTACGATTCGCACAGCCCCCCAAAAACAACAAATTCCACAGCAGTCCAGGGCACTTTAGTCATAATGTCATCCTTGAAAAGGCTCAGGAAAGTAGAAAATGTGATCTCGATAATTTCTGTGTACCTAAAGGGCCAATTATCTATTAAACAATTGAAAGGAGTGATCGTTTCAGGGAAACACTAAAAGAGACTTTAAAAATAGTTGATTCCAGTGATTTACGTCATCAAGAAACAGACCATCTTAAGTAACACATGGGCAATAAAAGCAAGCAGATGTTTGCATTCTAACCAGGGCACTAATGGAGGTGCAATGGCATCGTATCAAAGTGAAGTTTGCCATCTTCCGAATTGCCCACTGGAGTTTTAAATGCAGCTGCGTAGCTTTGAGTCAACAACCGGTAAGCTTTCCCCAATTACCCTGAGTATCATTGCCCGCTGCAGGTAAGAATTAATAATTCACCGTTAACATGCCGCGTCAAACTCGTTTCCTGAACTGGGCCTTGAAACGTGTGATTGACTGCAAGATCCGAATTTGCCATAAAAACAATTCCTCGGGTTGCTGAATTGCAAACATAAGTTATTATGAGTGAAATCACAGTAAAAATAAATGAGCAAGCCCAAACCCACAAGAGACTGGACTGGGAATTTCACGTGCAGGCTCTGAGCCTGGCAGTTACAGAGTCAGGCGTTGGGCACTCGGGTGAAGCTTGGCAGCGGGTTCAGATATAACAGCCTCTCCCTCCTCTCCCCCCCTCTCCCCTTCCGAAATTCAAAGTGTTTAATAAATATCAAGCCAGGTACTGCTGGCTCAATAAATGACTCCTGGGAGTATGGAAGGCATTTGGAGGATTAACTCTTCAGGCCACCAAGCTATCACTCACTGCTCCAGGATAATCCTTGGTTAGATGGGGGAATAGGCAACCCACTGTGGAGCACCGTATGGCCTAGAAGATGGGGACTCTGGCTACACCAGCCTCATCGAGTAGGGACATTGACACAGTAAATTGCATTCACACGACTGTTGCAGCACAGGACTAATTACAAAGACTAGACCAGCCCTGCCATCTTCGGGGGGCAGTTTCACCGGGATGAACCCAACCGGGGCATTACTACGCAGCCACTCTCCGGGACCTGGCACTTGGCTGAGCTAAGTTGCCCTCTTCACCTTATTCTCACCTTCCTCCGGCCGTCTTTTTGCCTTCATTTCTGTGCTGTCTACTCCTCCTTTCATCAAGACGCCCAGAGAACAATGTCTTCCCCGCCATCCACCAACTCAAGCACAGTGGCCATCTCTGTCTCATTCCACACTTCCTGAGTTTTTCCTGTGACCTCCTCATTTCCTACTTTCTTCTGTGTTTCCTCTTGGCTCATCTGCTTTCACTGTGCAAGTATTTCCCCCACCATTTTGTTCTCACCCTTTCTTTTGTTCTCTCTCTCTCTCTTTTGGTCTCCAACACTTTCTAGCAACTTGTGTCTTGCCCCTTCTTTTCTTGACGCCTTAGTCTGTGTGCTGGGCTTCTGTTTATACAGGGACAGTGTGCTTGGCTGCGGAAGGGAGAGCAGATTTTTGTTGCTTTGGGACCTCCCTTCCTCTCTCATCTCTTGCTTCTCTTTTCTTTCCTTTTCTTCTCCCCTGCCTCCCAACCTCTTTTGGACTTCCATTTGTCTTCTATATAATTATATGTGGTCTTAAAAACTTGTGACATTTTCTCTCTCTTTTTTTTTTTTATCTTTCACGTGACTTTGAAAAAATATCAGTAAACAATGACGACAGCTCACCCTCCTTCATAAAGAGAAACTTTCAAATGGGTTCATACATGTGCATATAGACAATGTATATAGAAATGTACACAGATACATATGTATCATTGCTTTATCATTGATAGTGACTCTGGATGTACTAACACTTGTAAGTGGAAATAATTTACTAGAACTGGATAAGCCCTGAAAAGTTCTTGGAAGCAGCAATAAAAATTAAGTTGATGAAAAAATAAATATATTTTGGCAGATAACAACATACATCACTAGTATTATATACTGAAATCTACAGTTTACTTTGAAATTCCCGATCAACGGCAATAAATTACATACCACACACACACACACACACACACACACACACACCACTGTTATTTTCTCCACAGAAGGCAGGTCATTTATAAATAAACTTTCGTACAATCTAAAACTCATATATTGACTTACGCTACCAAAATACAGCCTGGAGTAAGCAGAGAAACAAATAAATCAACTGGACAAGTATGTATAAAATAGGCTGTTTCAGAGATAACACAGGACAGATTTTATTAACTAATTTATGACCTACAATCTGTTGGCAGAGGCCCTTCCTTCCCCCCATTTTCAGTCTTTCCGAGCAGGATAAACACACCACAAGGCCTGATGGTGTGCAAAGCTCACAGCTTTATCTTTGCAAGAACTTTATTTGGGGGCTTGAAAACAGAGGTTCTCACCGTTTTTTTCGTGCATTGTAACGTGTGATGTGTTTTCTCTTTGCAGCGACCTTCATTCGGGATCATTCTCCCAGGTTCCTTCATGCTCTTTGAACTATCGGCACATTATTTGTTGGCACATTCATAGGGCAAAGTGAACTCTTTCTCTGCTGGCTTCCTGATACTGTGCTGTGAATTGTAACCCATCCAGATGTGGAGGGAGTACTCACACACTCACACATGCTAATGGCAAGTTTCTGTGGAATGCTCCTGCCTTGAGCTCAGCAAAACTAAAGCCAAGTGGGTCTTTACGAAGTGAAATGGCAGCCCCTCCGGAGACACAATTCAGATTTAGAGTCGCCTTTTTAAACTGCCCTTATATCTTGGAATGCATTTGCGCCAAAGTGGGTTGCGTAGGGAAAAAAAAAAAAGTGAAGGCAGGGAAAGGTAGAAGAAAGGGGAAGCTCTTAAAAACGCGTCTACGACTTCTATTCCAGATAACAGCTTCCACTCTGCTTCCCTCCCCGCGCCTCCCACACACCCAACCCCCAGGCCCGCTGGAGATGGTAACATCTCAGGTGTCCAGATGGAGAACCAAGCTGGTTGTCTGAAAGTTCACATGAGCGTTTCAGCATCTTCCACGCAAACGTGGCGCAAGTGAGATGACCAAAGAAGAAAGCCTCTCGCTCTCGCCCATGTGCTCTTCCGGACGAAAATAAGTGTTTCTTGCATGGCAAAAGAACTGAATGGTCGTGGTGGGAAAGTTAATCTTCCTGATAATTACTGCGAGAGGACTGTGGCTCTAAAATATCGAGACTTAATAGTGTGTATCAGGAACAAAGGGAAAGAAATGGAACAAGGCAACTGGAGGCGAATTTTGGTAGCGACTTGGAGCCTACAGTTCCCAGAACACCTGTGGAGAGGGAAGCTAATACCTGGATTCCACAGGGCTTAACCCCCTCCTCCCCTTCACCTGCCCATTACCAGGTTTTCCTAACTGCTGCCTAACGGCTCCCTTTAATGAGAGCATATTTGGAAGCCGGAAAGGAATTCGCTGAGGTCACTCGAGGGCAGTAGAATTACACATGTCATATAAAATGCTCTCGCTAAATTGATGCTAGAAAAACAGAATGGTAAAACCTTCACCCAAACACTACAGGGAGCGTGAAGTTAATCGAGTGTGCTCATCTGTTAGTGCAAACTCTCGGGTTACATTTTCCTAAATCCTATAGTCCTCTTACAAGTGATAAGGGATCTCAGCTGAGAAAAGTAACGGAGCTGATTCCTAGAGGGGCTCCCTTAATCCAGGCTGAGGAAGTGAGGAGGAGAGGGGGCTGGGATGAAATAAGAAGGAATCTGTACATTATCAACAAGGAGAAAACTGCACTTCGGTAAACTTACCAAGTGTTGAGATCTCAGCTGTCCAAATTCGGACACACCACCCGACTCCCTCGCCCCCAGGAAGGTGGTGAAAATAGTCCTTCCTCCTCGACGCTTCACTGCTGGCCAATCGGGTGGAGTAAGAACGGTAACTCATGCGTGCAGGACCTCTGACCATATATGAAGTTATTTCGATTGTCCCAGCAACCCCGTGAGGTAGACGTTTATCCCTTTTTCTCAAGATGCGAGAACTGAGCCTCGGAGAAACCGAGCATCACACAGCCAGTAAATGGATGGGCTGGGACTTGAATCCACAGCAATGCTCTCAGCCCTAAAGCTCGTGCACTTTCCACTCCATCGGGCTGCAAACGATACCCCTCCCTACCCCCAGAACAGGTCAGCTTTAATATTCCCTAAATCTTTAATGATGCCAATACCCCTCCAGTGAGGGGAACAAACTTCCTGGGAGTCTGCCTTGACACGTCCTCGCCCCTTGCCATCGCCCCTGTCCCATTCATCGCCCACTCCTGTCTATTTCACCTCTGAAATATAACTAAACTCCATCCACGTCTCTTCATCTCTACCACCGCGATATTAGCACAAGTAGACATCACCTGGTGCGCCTGGGTGGCTCAGTCAGTTAAGCGTCTGACTTCAGCTCAGGTCATGATCTCCTGGTTCGTGAGTTCGAGGCCCTCATCGGGCTGTGTGCTGACGGCTCGGAGCCTGGGGCCAGCTTCGGATTCTGTGTCTCCCTTTCTTCTGCCCTTCCCCCACTGTCTCTCTCTCTCTCTCAAAAATAAATAAACATTAAGAACTTTTTTTAAAAAGTAGGCATCACCTTTCCCTGCACCCCTCTCTTAGGCTCCTGTTTGGTTCACCCACATTCACTCTGACGTCCCCTCTGATTTCTTCTCTATGTTGCTGCCCAGGTGGCCTTTCCAAAAGACAAATGTCATCCCTTGTTGAAAACTCCCTAACACAGTCTGCCCACTTCCTACCCCTCCAAACCCACCGACTCACATCCTTTCCTACTAGCTCTCTGTATAAGCATCTCTTTCTTGGGGAAACTTTCTCTGACTTCCATCCTCTGATGGAAGCTAAAGCGCCCCTCTGCCCCAGTACAATCTCATGGCAGCATATAGCTGTGCTTCATAGCTTTTGTTCCAGGTACATCTTTCCCCTTGTTTGTGGGCTATTTATTTCATCAGTGTTTGTCTCTTGCAGCACACTGTTATCTACTTGAGTGCCTCAGCATGTAGGGTGATGCCTGGTTCGGAGCAGGAATTTGATAAATGCCATGGAAGCTTCTCTTTTTTGTTTTTCTCTTTTTCCGTCCTCTCTCCATTCCTGTATCCTCATCCCTATATCACCCCTTGTCCCACTTTCATGGGATCTTGTTCTCCTACTTAGTTTTAATTGGAAAGAAATCCATGCCAAAGACAATGAAATCATTCTCTAATGCCGAGATTTTAGACATCCCTACGGGATGGGGGAGTTTCACTCCATTTCATGGGTTCTCAGGGGGACATCCTCTCCAATTTAGCATAGTTGGTATTGGGATATATCTTACACGTGTTGCTGCCTAGGCCGCAGTCATGACATAATTGTCATTGCCTGCCCATGGACTTTCTTGGTCACAGAAGTTCATACTATGTTCACTACTGTTGAGTTCTGTTGAGTTCTGGGCATTATTTGAAACAAGCTGCACCCCAATGGCTCACATGCCTGGCAAAGCCGGTCAAAGAAATGGAGAGGAGGAAGGGTGTCCCCCAGACCAGAGAAAGATCCTCTCAGGGCTCAAGTGGGACCGGAGGGAAGTGGTCTGGACAGATACCCAGGAGATCTATGGAATCCACCGAGCACACTGGTTCTTAATGCATTTGTGGACATGTGATAGAAAGGTTAAGGAATTAGCTCACAGAGGAGTGTAGTAACTTGGTGGATGTTCCTGGAGGTGTGAATGGACAAGTTCATTCCCAGGTAGGACCATGTGAGGAAGGAATATAGTTCTGGTATAGTTCTGGGAGTGGGGAGGGCCGCACGATCCAGTCCACAGCAGTGGCTTCGTCAAAATGTCGATGCCTATCACGATGAGCATCGGGTGATGTATAGAAGTGTTGAAGTGAACTAATAAACCAGTGTATGTTAACTAACTGGAATTAAAATAAAAATTAAAAAAGTAGATCCCGGGGCGCCTGGGTGGCTCAGTCGGTTAAGTGTCCGACTTTGGTTCAGTCACGATCTCACGGTTCATGAGTTCGAGCCCCGCGTCGGGCTCTGTGATGACAGCTCGGAGCCTGGTGCCTGCTTCAGATTCTGTGTCTCCCTCTCTGTCTGCCCCTCCCTCGCTCACGCTCTGCCTCTGTCTCTCAAAAATAAATCAACGTTAAAAAACATTAATAAGAAAAGTGTAGATCCCCTATTTCTGACTTATTTTCATTGAACTTGAGATAAGATACAACACTGAGAAAGAAAAAAATCTTCCAATTTGACTATAAAACAATGTTTTCTTCGCATTTAAATATTTTATGCTGTGTTTACTGAAAGAGTCCTTTTAGGCTGATTTAGACCAATTTGTATTAAAAAAATACGTTCCTCCTGTATGTGCATAAATGGGAAATATAGGCAAGATAAACTTTGTAAGATTCCAACTTTTCTAAATCACTTTTCAGTTGGAGTTGTCACGTGCATGCTTTGTGCCAGAATATAACAATTCTTTTAAAAGAGCTTCTCTACTGTTTTTGGGTTTTTACCAAAAAGCAGAGGGATGTAGTAGGTGGGGGGTGGGAGAAAGAGAGTGGGGTCTGAGGGTAACCTTGGGGGCATGACACCTTTAGAGAGGTCCATCTCCAAGACTCCTGGAAAACTGTTATAAATTGAAGCCAGGGAAATGTTCTAACTTGTTAATAAAACAAGTGGCTTTTATCAATGGATTTACTAGCCCAGTCTCCCCCCACTGCCATTGGAAAAGCTTTCAAGCTGTCAGATTAGTAAGCGCGGAAGTGAATATTTTTGTTTTGTTTATAAAACGCGTTACTTTTCAGAAAACACCTTAAACGGAGGAAACCTATGGTTGAGATAACATAGATCGCCCCAGAAGGCAGAAGGCTTTCAAACAAGCATCTCACAAAAACCTACGGGGGACAAGCAGGTGAACACAAGTAAGCAAAGAGATCCTGGAACAGGACATCAGAAAGTATATCATGCTTCACTGAAAAGCAGATTGGAAGTCACTGCATGGGCAAAATCGCACCCAGGCCCCCAGTGTGTGCGTACTTCCTCGATCCCTTAATTGTTTACTTGAAGACGCCCATTTCAGCTCCAACTAGTACTTATCGATTGGCCTCATGCCCAGCATCTCACTAGGTGCTTTGACAGACGTGACCGTTTTCAATATTCATAACCATCCAATGACTTGTGTATTTGTGTCTCCATTGATAGATGAGGAAAATCGAATCCCAGAGAAGTTTAAGATGACTTGGCCAAACCCACCATCCACTGCTTTGTTTCTTAACTTTAAGCCAAGTATATCAGTTCGAGTAAACTTGTGATCCGTTCTCTATAGTTTATATACTGTTTCGTTCCCCAAGGCAATACATGATGAGTGCGTCAGGACAGATCTAAATAACTGTACAATTAGATACTCAGGGGGGGAAATAATTTGGGTTTAAATAACCAAGGGCTCGGTTGCGGAACAATACCTATAAATAATGCAGCATTTCCTGGCTCTAGCTCTTTAACCGAAATTCCAATTCTGTCACGTGTTAAAACTCAAACTGCCAAATTGAGGGGGTTCTGCTTAATTTCATCTCTGTCTCAAGTTCAGACAAGTGAAGGGCAACTCACAAGAGAGCGAACCGATGAGGACATACAGTTAGAGCCATTCTTTATGTAGATCCAGCTAGTAAGTACCATGCCCATTTGAGAATGCTATGTTCTGCAAAGCACTGCCATCCATTTTTATTTTCCTTTTAAATAAAAAATAAAATTAACCAAACCCTTGGCAATAATGTAGAAAGTAACTTAATTTCTCTGCCACGTTCACTCGCAGAAGATTCCCTTCTATGTGATTGCAAGCAATTAATTAAAATATGGAAATGTACTTTTACATTTAACTAGAAACCCTAGTCTCGTCTATCACCTCGCCAGCTAACCTTTCTTCAAATATAAATATATTTTAAATTGGTTTTGCCAATGCCCTAGATACTTGGAGAATCCTACTGACACAAACCAGTTATTAATTCATGCTCCCTCGTTCTAAGCCTGAGACATACAACCTCAGAAGTAACGGCAGCTGTTTTTGTCTGCTTCGTAAGCACTGTCACTGGAACTTGAACCTTGATCATGTCCGGTGGTTAAAAACCAGCGTCAGAGCTCTCCTCTTCACGTGGTGCCTCGGGAATCCCTGATACCCCCAAGGAAGCGTGGTCGGGAAAATTCCACGAAGAAGCTGTAAAGAAGAGCCATCCGGCTCTCTGTCACTTACAGATGCGCCGCAGCGAGCCAGGTGGCACCTTTCTTCTGTAAGTACAGCCACGTCCACTGGCGCCTCCCTGACATGTTCTGACATGGAAATCATCTGGTCACTGACAGCATGACCATCACGACCTGTGTGTCACCTGCTTTATGCCCACTAGTTGGGAAGCTCTGCCTTAAAGAACGTCCCTTGGGATGATCAGCGAAAAAGTAAGTGGTCAAGTGCGTTTGTCACAAGTCACATCTCATGAAGATTTGGTTTAAATTCATCTGTGTCTTATATACCCGCTTTTCCTCCAGAGTACTTAGCACAGAACTTCAAAAGGCACTCAATAAATATTTGCTGAATGAATGTAACAGGAATTAATAACGCCAAATGTTTTTGAAAAGGTAATTGATGTCAAATGGTAGGCAGAGAAAGCCAGAGAAAGTTCACCAGGGATAGGAATGCTGTGTACAAATCTGGTACGGTGTCCAAGGAAAGAATTTACATTTAATAAATCACTTTTGAAACCAGGTTCTTTTATGTCATTGCCTCTGGACTAGGCCACACTGGCAGCAGTGGAATCCCGGGCAAACAAACCCTGATAGCAGTTTGAGGAAGGGAAGTATAAAGCATAACTAAACATTAGAAAGGATCGCATGGGGAAATGCTTTGTCATCAGGTTTTTTTAGGAGATCTTTAAGAATAGAACAACACACGCACAGGCACACACACATCCCTCTTTAAATTCTTCATGGAATAAAGAGGGCAGGCTGGATAACTTATGGAGGGCCTTGACATCCCCACCACAGCATGAAAAACAGGAAGAGCGAGGGTATTTTCCTTCACATTTAGCCCCAAGGCCCAAGTTAACACAGCGTAGCAGAATTTTGACTTGCTCGATCTGTATTCTGGGCCTGGACCGTCAGACAGTTTCCTAACGTTTACACATCATGTCGGATACAGAACTTGATCCTATCTGCACGTTGCCCTGGGGCCAAATGGGGAAGCTGCGCGGCCCAGAGATAAATTTCAGGGGGATACACCCGGCCCAGGCACAGCTTGATGGCCCAGATGACAAACGAGGACAACATCCGGGCAGGTCTGTGACCCATTCATTGTCTACCAGTGCTCTGTGGCCCAGCCACTGGGAAACTCTGCCCAAAAGAATGTGCATTAGGTGATCAGGCAAAAAACAAGCCATCAGTCCAGTTTGCAGCAAACCACACTTTTGACGTTACACGTGCTCAGGGAGTCACAACACATACTAGCGAACGGGCATGGTAAGGCTCTGAGAAGACCTGCTTCTCTTTGGTTGTTTCCCTCCAAGTGTTTTCAATCTCCTTTAACCAAGACCCCTCCTAACATCTCACAGATCTAAAGAGGCTGCCGGATGGCTGTGCCCTCCACACAACACACTAGCGGTGGCTCGAAAAGGGCTAAGGCGACAACACATCATCCCAGCGCCTTTCGCTGCAGGATCGGTTCAGACCCTGAAATAACTTGCATCTTCGAGAAGGAATCCTCCTCAAACTCTATTAATGCCAAGGTGTTAAGTTAAATACATTCATCACCATTCTTGCCCCCACACGAGCTGCCGAGCAGCCAAGGATGAGTAGGTTGTGGAGACAAGACCCCTAGTCGTCCGCAGTCACGTTGTCACAAGACTCAAAACCCCGACGTCTACCCGAGGCCCTCCGCACCCCAAGAGACTTATCTATCTTTCTGGTTATATATTCCCCTGGCTGTTGATGTAATTAGTATATAATAACTGTGTACATATGAACTCGCAGGAAAAACAGCGGACGTGCTGGTTGATTTGGCCTGGGGCCATCGCATCGGCAGGGCGAGACAACCCGGTATAAACATCTGTTATTAACCGTGTATTTTCAAATAGTGTTTTGTGTCTCCTGGGTTACTGATTCCCGTTGGGAAACTGGCTCGAAAACGTCTGCCTGTGTCTTCCAAGTTCTGCTGCTTTTGCTATTAAGAATTGTATTTACCAAAACGTCTACTGTACCACACATACAGCTTTTCTAGGTTTTCTTCCCCTGGACGTGAGCAGGTTTCATTTAAACTATGTTACTGTGGAGAGTTACGCTTTCTCAAGTCAAGGACCCTACATAAAACTGGCCATAGCTTTTGTTTTTCTGAGCAGGTAGCTGCTGGTCCCCATATTTAATCAGTAGCCTCCTAGAGAATGGGTGATCGCTTGCGATTTTTTTTTTTAAAAAGCGATCACCCTCTCCTATCTGTTCACACTGATTACTTTTCTGGAAGTTAGTTTCGGAATGGGACGACCCAGAAACCGGGTCCTTACTCGCCGCGGTCACTGGCACAGCTCACTCAATTAGGAAAACCCCCTTGCCGTGAAAAAATAAAAAAATAAAACTTTGTACCGGATTCCAAATCCCTTTTGACGGCTCTCCTATAAGGAAATTCACTTTCTTTTCCAAAGTTTTACCTATGCCCCAGAACTCAGTTGGAATAGTTTTTTCTTCTTCCGCAGTTGTGTCTTACAATTGGCTGTTCCCAAGTATAATACAATTCCCCTGGAAGTCTGGTAAACACTTTCACGTTTCCGTGTTTAATTACATTCAGATTGAGACTTTTGTATACGTAGAGAGTATAGCCAAATTCCAACTTAATCGACCGCAATGCCTTTGACATGAAGCCCTTGTTCATCGTTCTCGCCTCATATATAAATAGACACCCGCTACTTGTCAAAATGCACGAGTGATCTTTACATTGTCTAGAACAAAGAGCCCAGCCCGGCTTCTTTCTTTCCTCGGTGTCTCAGAAGGTGTCCTTTACTGCAATGTGCAGGACGCAAAGAGTTTGCTGCTGCATGAATGAAAAATGATACCTTCAGACTGCCTTTTTAGTGACAAATTGCCCTTCTGCAGAATATCACACTGCCTGTGGTTTTAAGAACCCACTTAGATTTACTATTACTTCCTTGGGGACTCAGCCTTCTCGCAAAGCACCCCAAGGCTCATTTCCACTGTTTCAGCGTGCAAAAAAGATGAGAAAGTTTGCTCATCGCGACGGTCTACAAACTCTTGGCTAGTAAAAACACTCTCTGCAATGTCTCAGGTGCTAAAGTCATTGCCTCTGTGAATTCTCGGGGTACGAACCAGGCAGGAAAAGTTGTGTGGAGGTATTTGCGGAGCATTGTGTTTGTTCGCGAAGGAGCTGTGGGGTTGGACCCTGAGCTACGCCTCTCCCTTCGCTTCCTGGGTGAGAGCATGGAGACGCGCCACTTAGCTGAAGCAAGCAGAGAGAGATCGGTAAGACTCACCGGCTTCCCCATCTTTCCCAGGACGGGGGTTTTTGTTCCTCAGCTGTGATCTGGAAGAGACAAACCTGTGGGTCCTCCGAGCAGGCTGCCTCGGAACAGCTGAATGGCCGGGGCGTTCAGGAAGCTTGCTCTGTCCAGCTCCGAATCACTCCCCTTTCCAGGCTGTGTGCTTACACGCCTCCCCGTCAGCGCAAAAATCTGCCAAACTCAGGTCAGCCTAACAGGTTTCCTTATATAGGTAAACATGAATTGCATTCCTGGTGAAAGAAGTTAACTAGGAATCCCGGTAACCTGGTTAACTCTATGCATGCCAGAACGGCTCAGAGTCCGCCAGCCTGCCTGGGCTCTGGTTGCAGCACAAAGGGATTTGTGCGATTTAATTAAAATCATCTTTATCCTGGCGGTCTGTGAAATTGGCCCTTCTGGTAGAACTGTGAGTCAACAGCTCGTATTTTATATCGGGACCTGGGACCGACCTCATAGTGTCCGAAGGCACTGGCAGGGGCGAAACCAAAGGAGGGGATGGTATCATTTGCCTTCTAGGTTTTTACACCCAGGTTAACTCGTCTTGAAACGGTTTTCAAAGACGCAGACAGGAGATGTGCTAGGACGAGAGCGTGACTACACTTCCACCAAATAAGGCTCAAATGCCTTACGTGAGCGGGGGAGCTCCTCGTTATTCAACTTTCCCGGGGCCCTCAGTAGATAATGCAATTGGATCATTTGGAGTGTACTCCCTTGACAAGGCAGTAATTGCTACTGTATTTTCTGATGGGCGAAACGACACGTAATGACATCTATTTATTCGCCGTAATAACCCTCCTGAGCCCACAGAGTGACGTGTTATTTGATGGTTTCAGGAAGGAGATCTAAGGCATGTGAATTTGCATAATTGCACGGAAAAACATTTTCAACAGCTTCCTGGACTTAAGAGGATAAGACAATCCACCTTTAAGAGAACTCCTGGAAGGCCCAACTCTGGGCTCGAACTGTAGCTTTTAAATGCAAGCATGTGACAGGGCAATTGTCTAATAACTGGCTCTTCCCCCCTTATATTTAGCCACCGCCAAGTCCAGTAATAATTCCGTGTAAGTCTAACCAATTCGGCGGCAAGTCTTCCTGTGACTCAGTAGAGACTCGAGCCTCTGCAGCACCCGGCCGGGTGTTGGAGGTGGAGACTGCCTGCTAAAGAAAACCTCTCTTCAGATGAATCATCTGTATTTCATCCACTGGGTGTCCCCTCTTCGCGGAGCGTCCGTCTTAGCAAAAACAGCTCGGCGCTGCGTCTTAGGCCTCTGCTCGGGAAAGGGGAGAGGATGTTTACACAGCACCTAAGCCAGCACCGGCACAAACCAACTGCAGAGAGCTTCTGCTGGGGGCGCTCCTGGCGCCGCCTCACTCCGATCCACGTTGGCTCAGATCAACTCTCGAAAATTGTGAGGAAAAACCAAAAAGAGCTTCTGTTGAGAGCGGTGAAGCGCAAAAGTCGCACTGTCAGGACGGGGGACTAATCTCTGAACAGCATTTTCGGCGGGGCGAAGATGCTCCACACGGTGTTTCTTGTCATCTCCACAGGAGCGCAGAGATCAAGCGATCGCTCTCGAGTCTCATGACCAGCCTGTGGCAGGCCCCCAGTCCCAGATCTTCTAGATTTGAACTTCCAGAGAATTTCCAAAAATAGAACCAACTCGAAGGGACAGAAGAACATTAAAATGGCAGCTTTCCATGTTCAAATCTAATTTTTAATAATCATACGCCCGGAGAGTTTAAATGCAATATACAAACGGATTAAAATGCTCTTTCTCTAGTCATAACTTACTGCTAAAACGACGGCCTTTAAATGACTCCAGAAAGATCATAAAATGAGATAGGAAGTATATTTTTATTGAAGATGAATTCGGGTTATAAAACGTTATGAAGATATAACTGCAAATATTGCACACATTTTTTCTGTTCACGGTACACACGTTTCTACCGCATCAAGTTAGGACTCATCTCGACTCCCCCACAGGAAGGAATATTAGTGTTTTCTACTTATTGGGTTCTCATTAATCTTAAGTAAAACTCTCTGTTCCATGCCACGTAAATGGCTTACACTACTAGAGTCCATTTATGATCGTGCACCCTTTATGTTGTCATAATTCCCGCTGAAGCAAGTTCTGTTTATGCAGGAACGTTAGACTTTATTAACGTGTTGATGCAAGACAAAGAATGCATTTTTTTTTTTTTTCCCAGGGCAGGCTAAACCTTTAAGTGCCTTAATCTGGCCTCCAAATTTGTTCTTACAATTCTAAGCAAACAATCATTTAGGTTTTAAACATAAAATATCTTAGGCTATAATTATTGAATTGGAAGGTCAAAATGAAATTTGGATCTCAAAGTAGCATATTTCAAAGAAGGAATATAACCCTCTGCTAAATCCATTTTGGACGCCTCAAGAAATGGTTTGGGAAAGGCAGGCTCACTGACACAGCATGAATTCAGCCTAACCATCCAGGCCCCCAAAGAGAGAGTACTTATGGCAGAATAATTACACCGTGCCCCAAAAATAGCACTTATGGGAAACTAAATAAAATATAAGACCTACTCGAAGGGGAGAAAATATCATAGTGGTTTAAGGAAAACATCAGGGGATAGATTTTAGAACTTCCCAATGACATACAACTAATGAGTAGTTGAGCGGTAATTCAAATCTCAGTCCGTCAGACTCCAGGACGCTTGCTATTTCTACGGCACCCTGGGTGTACCACACTAACCCAAGGAAGAGCAGGTGCCTTGGAGTCAAAAGGTGCTTCCATTCTGGTTCCATGTCTTGGTTGTGTGACCTTTGGTAAGTTACTTATAATGTTTTGACGTTTCACCTCTCGAGGGAAAATAAAGATGGCCACGCACCTCACAGATTACTGCAAGTACCTACTGGGTTTGTTTTTTGTTTTTTTTTCAATCATTCCCAATACATTTATTGATGCTTCACATGGTCCAGGAGTTCTTCTAGGTCCTGGGAATACAGCCACAAGCAAGTTGGGCACGCCTGCACCATCACAGAGCTAACGATCTTCCAGGAAAGGCTGTGTACATCCATGTTATGGAATGTGAAACTCTCACGTTGCCCTGGATTTCTCATAACACAAGAATGTTTAACTGAGTTCCACAACAATATAGAAAGATTAATAGACAAATGTCCAAGCTTAACACTTTCACTGTAGTCAGTGGCCTCTCCAAGGCCAGAGGCCGGCCTTCCCACGATCAGACTTGGTGGGCCTGGGCTGAGCCAAATAAGGTGAATATTGGGGAAAGGTAACAATTGATGCGTCTGTCATATCACGAAACCTCCTTCGACCAATTGAGGAGGACCGGCACATTCAATTGCACGACATCTTGGAGATGCTCGGGAAACTGGATGCACAAGGAGTTATTCTTGTTAATTCTGTTTGTAAAGCAGTGACGGAAAAGCCTAACACTGCAGCCTGATATCTGTCCGCTAATCTATTTTGAGTTCACTTCCACTCAATAAGCATTTAATTGGTACGTATTATGGAGAAGGGTCTGTGCGGGGTACTAATCGTAAAGGACACACAGAAAAAGAATGGTCCCTAGTTTTAGTGGAGCTTTCTAGAAAAATGTTGTGGTGCTGTATCAGGCAGGATGGGTGAGGTTATGCTCTGTTAACAAGGAACCCCTGGATCTCAGTGGCTTGTAACAACAAAGGTGTTTGTTTCACTCAGGCCAAATGTTTATAGAGATCAACGGGGAAGGTTCTCCATTCACAGCCACTCGGGAGCCCAGGCTGATGAAGGTTCCTTTCAACACATACTTCCACGGCTGCTGAGGCAGGAAACGGGGACCCGGTGAATCATGCTCTGCCTTTCAAAACTTCACTTCATAAGGGACACTTAACTTCTGCTCACCCTTCATTGGCCACAGCAAGTCCTCTGGCCCCGCTTCACTTCAAAGCAAGAGACAGAACTAGAATACACGACGAGTGGACACATGACAGATACGGCAGACCATGTAGCTGGGGGAAAGCATCAATTAGGTAGGCATATTCAATACCCCTTGTGGCCTAAAGACTGGCAATTTCAGTTCGGAAGTTACCGACCAGCTCCCGTTTCCATGAGAGTGCTTGCTTAAAGGTGGACTCCGATTATCGGTGGCTCTGCCTGAACCTTGGGGGAAACAGTGACATTTAAAAAGGATATCCCGAGGCAGGCTCTTCTTAATATTTCTATCAGTTACTTGAGTGATGAAATAAAAGACAAGTTGATTTAATTTGCAGATGGTGCTAAATTGGATAGCTAACACCTCAGGGGATTGTATTATAATTCAAAATGACCTTGAAGAGTGGGGGGAGGGGGGATGACGGTAAAAAAGCAGCTTATGTCCAACAGGGACAAAAGGAGGATTAGAAAGAATGGTCCACAAAATACATGCTAGAAAACCTATATTCAGCAAATATAAGCCTGTAAATTGAATATACACTGGCAGCTTAGCACTCTTACTTGTAAAGCCCTTGGCATGGGGGCATTAAGTGAGCCTCATCTCAAGAAATAAGAAATCAGAGCAAATTTAGAAGCAAGAGCTGACATTTCCAAAAGACCAAGTACCCTAGCTCAGACAGTCGCATACTTTCTCTGCAAAGGGCCAGATAGTGAATATTTTTGACTTTGCCACGCATAAGTCTCCCTGCTACAACTACTCAACCCCGCTGTTGTGGCTCAAAACAGCCACAGATAATATGTAAGTGAACGGGTATGGCTGGGTACCAATAAAACTTTATTGACGAAACTAGGCAGCCAAGCTTGGGCGCAACTGTGCAGAGCCCTGCTCTCTACATTATAAGAAGTGTCCCAGAATGGCAAGGCACTAAAATTGACTGCAAACGCCTAGAAGGCAAGAGGAGCTCTATTTTGGCCATTTTCTATTGTTCAAGTTCCTTTAACAGTACTTTCCACACAGGTGCTAGTGAATAAATTGGTGAAATAGATTAAATGAAATTAGCCAGAAGTGTTACTACACCAGCCTCCTTATTAAATACTCAGAAAGAATTAGAATATGTCATTCTTTTTGTGTGCTTGTTTTTTATTTTATTTTTTAAAATTTACATCCAAGTTAGTTAGCATATGGTGCAACAATGATTTCAGGAGTAGATTCCTTAGTGCCCCTGACCCATTTAGCCCATCCCCCCTCCCACAACCCCTCCAGCAACCCTCTGTTCTCCATATTTAAGAGTCTTTTCTGTTTTGTCCCCCTCCCTGTTTTTATCTTATTTTTGCTTCCCCTCCCTTATGTTCACCTGTTTTGGATCTTAAAGTCCTCATATGAGTGAAGTCATGATTTTTGTCTTTTTCTGACTAATTTCGCTTAGCATAATACCCTCTAGGTCCATTCACGTAGTTGCAAATGGCAAGATTTCATTCTTTTTGATTGCTGAGTAATACTCCATTGTGTGGAGATATCTATATCTATATCTATCACATCTTCTTTATCCATTCATCCAGTGATGGACATAGAATATGTAATTCTTGAGGATGTCATGGGAATAAAATCCAAAATATAGTTTACTGTCTTACTTTATCAAGTATTTATCAACTATATTGCCTTTCGGCTACAAAAATATTAATGAGGAAAAAAATATAAGAAAACCTAGAAGGATTACAACGAGGAAATTAAAGGAAACACAAATTTGCGACAGAATATACGCACACAGCACTTTTAAGTTTTTCCCCCAAGTTCCTCATAACTAGCTGAAGTCAATGAAGCAAATGTTGTCCTTATTAGACAAAGGTGAGAAGGGAGACAAGGAGAGGTTAAGTCAATCGTCTCATGTCAACAAGCTAGTGGTGATGGAGAAGGAAATAGTACCCAGGTTCCCTGGGTTTACAATTCGAGACCACGATAAACGCCATGTGCATAGAGGCTGGGAGAATAGAGCCAATATGAAGTGCAACGGAAACCCTGTGGTGTATCTTTTCGGGCGCGTCGAGGAAAGCCCAGCACTCCAAACACCATCTGTCTTTTCCTCCCCCACGTACACCTGCACCCCATCCCTCTCCAAAGCACTCTGGTTTGCAGCCAGCCCCATAGCCTCCCCCTCCTTTGATAAAGCCCTGAAAGCTAAAGCCTGGCTATGGGTGAGTCTTTGTCCCACTGCCCCTGAATCCTGAAACTGACTGCTCGTTGCCATCGCCTCTGACTCTTCCAGTCCAAGTCAGTGTCGTCTCTTGCCTAGATCGATTTCTCAGCCTCAGCACGACTGGCCTGGATCATTCTTTGTGATGGGGCGGTCCTGTGCTCTGCAGGAGGCACAGCAGCATCTCTGACCTCCTCCCACTAGATGCCAGGAGCACTTTCTCTCCCCTTACCGTTCAGGTCACAGCAACCAAAAGTATCTTCAGGCATTGTTGAATGTTCCTGCAGCTGCGGTGACAGGGGAGGGCATGACATTACCCCTTTTGGAGAACCTCTGAACTTGATGATTGTAATTGCTTCTTAATTGTTCTCCCTACTTCTGCTCTTGCCTCTCTGGAGTCTATTCTTCACAGAGCAGCCCAAACCATCTTTTTAAAACATACGTCAGATCATGCTGCTTCTCTGCTTAAAACCTCTAGCGGTATCTTCGTATAATTAGAATACAATGTAGTTATCAGACCATGGCTCCCAGAGTTCTCCATAGTCCACACTGGCCTTCTTTCTCCTTCCCCAACGTACCCACCTTGCTCAGACCTCAGGACCTCTGTATATATTATCCCCACCGCCTGGGACGCTCCTCCTGGTGTGGAAGGCCGCATGGTGGTGGCCTTCCAAAGATGTCCACATCTGAATTTCTGGAACTTTGTGAATAAGCTATGTTAAATGGCAATGGGGAATTAATGTTGCAGATGGAATTAAGGTTGCTAATGGGCTGACTTTAAGATAAGAAGATTGTCCTGGATTATCCGGGTGGGCCCATTGTAATCACAGGGGCCATACAGTGGAAGAGGGAGGCAGAAGGATCAGTGTCAGGGCAATGCCAGGTGAAAGACTGGGCTAGCTATTGGTGGCTTTGCGAATGGAGGAAGGAGACCATGATCCAAGGGATGTGGGCAGCCTCTAGAAGCTGGGAACAGATTCCCCCCTAGAGCCTCCAGAAGGAAAGCAACCCCGTGGACACCCTGACTTCAGCCCAGTGAGAACTGCATTGGACTTCTGACCTCCACAACTGTAAGATAATAAATGTGGGCTCTTTTAAGCCACTACGCTTGTGGTAATTTGTTACAACAGCAATAGGAAGCCAACGCACCTGGCATCTTCGCTGCTAGCCCCTAAGCCCTCAGAATGTATGCAGACTTCTTCTTGTCCGGGAGGAGGCCGCCCATGATAAGCAGGACTCACTGTCACCACCCGTCCCACCTCCAGTGTTTCTACATCAACTTACCCACTTGATTTCCTTCACGGTTCTTGGTCGCTACCTGACATTACCACAGTTCATTCATCGCAAAGCCAAAAAACAAACAAAACAAAAGGCCCACCTTGACAAAAAGTAGACAACAATGACAAACTTGAAAAAAGAAACCCAGCGGTCATTGCGTGTGTCTCGGAACAGGAATGTTGGAGAAAGGGCCAGGCTTGGATTAAGTAGAGAACGTTTACGTTGGATGAAAAGACATTCTGGACGGTAGTTGGAGTAATCGGGCAATGAAACCGGCTGCCAAGAAGGGCCACGGAGGGCCTCGATTGTGGCAACACTCACGAAAGAGATTAGATAAGTCAAGTCAGGAGAATAAGCGGAGCCCAGCCTAGAGCATTTACTCGGTGACCTGCGTGTTCCTCCTCCAGCTTGAAAACGTGTGCAGCACAAAGCAACGGGTCACAGCACAACATCTGCATGTAATTGCATTTCTGCTCCAATAATAAATGTTTCAACTGCTATGCTATTTACCAAAGCTGTTATCATAAAGAGCCAAGTGGGGGAAATTTGAAACACAAATGCTTATCTTAAGAAACCTTTCCTTTGCAATTCCCGGTCCAAGTACTGAAACAGCAACTTTGCTGTAGGCTATGAATCGTCCTGAGGAGTTAATTTTTGAAGTTCTACTTGAGACTGATTTTTAGGTGTCTGATTCCCTGTAAAAGCCCCTACTGTCACTCATGGTTTTCTTGGCGGTTTTTGAACCCAAAGAGGAGCAGAGGCTAGAAATTGTCCAGGTTTTCCTCACAGACCTATCATCCGATTTGGGGGCCCATTGTCAATGAGGGAGAAAAGGTGCCTTTTCTCTTTTAGTCAAGAATGTTTATTCTCAAAACAGAAGACAAGAATTATAGATTTCCCCCACCCATCCTACTCCCATAAACTACCCCCACCCCGGGGATTTTTGGCCTTTAAATTGCTTGCAAAATGCCAGGACGTTTAACAATTATTAACAGCTAATGTAGAAAAGACTAGAAAATCAAAGAAACTCTTCTTTCCTCGGGTCAGCCTCGTCCTCCCACCTCCCCACAGCGGGAGATAATTTTTCTGTCTGCCTTGGCGCAAGAGAAGCTGACTTCCCTGCAAAACTACCAGTGACACCAGCAAAGGCGAGCAATTATTTTGGCCTTTTAAACTCGACTTTGAGGGGACGCATGTTCCGCAAAATAAAGCAGGTTGAATTCTTAAGCAATTCGCTTAACTTTGCGTCGTTGAATTGTGTCTGTTGGCCACTCAAAACTTCACCGCTTTGAGTCAAGTATGAAGACTCCCGTCAAGCTACAGAGAAAATAAAACCACAGCTCTGAAAAGGCTGCCTCTCTGCATTTGGCTAGGCAGGTGTTTCAAGACCATGTCGTTGAGAGTTTCCCTTTTAATGAGATGGCAAATAACCACGCGGGAGGGCCAATCCTCAAAGGGCAATGAAAACAAGCAATTTTACAGCAATCATGCTAACCCACCTCCCCGTTTCCCAAGGTCTGTATGTCTTCACTCCTAGATGCTTACTTCTCACTTCATTAGCACCGTTTAAAACACCACAGTTGAATATCAAAACCAAATGAAAATTTAGAACATTCTTTTAGGAAGATGAAAATATATCACGGTTTTCCAAAGTGATTTTTAACTAACGCTTTAAAACCCAGATCGATGGCAGTGGTTGGACTATCAGATGGCCAGCATCTAGGCTGCCTACAGTTTCTCCTTTTCCCACCCGGGGCCCCTGGCCCATAGTATAGGTGACGATGGAGACAGACGTAGAGAGATTCATTCATTTGCCAAGTAATAGCGGGTAATGTGTCAGCCATGTGTCCAGATATTAGGGTAGATAACAGCAACTTAATTAAAGGTTGGAAGAATGTCAAAAGTTATGTTTTAGTGAAGCATATAAAACACCCCTGTTACGATGTCACGAGAAGGACACTTCACTTCACCTCTGTGCTATTTTTCCCCAAACCCATAGAAGGGGCTTGAAGTCCAATACCAGGAGGCCAGTATGGCTGGGTGAGCGCCCTCTTCTGGGTCGCAGATTTCATGCCGTTCCTTCACAAGGTGGTCGGGGCCAGGGAGCTCTCTGCTGGGTCTCTTTCATAAGTGCATTAATCCTCACGACCTAGTCACCTCCCAAAGACCTCACTTCCCAATATCATCACGACGTGGGTTAAGACTTCAACATATGAATTTTGGGGGCACATGAACTTTCAGATCGTAGCAGCTAAATTGAGAGTGACATTCTACAAAATACCTGACCAGCACTCCTCAAAACTGTGAGTCTTGAAAAGGAAAGACGGAGAAACTCATAGCCCAGGGGATCTCAAGGAGACATAATGACTAAATGCACTGAGTCCTGTGGATGGGATCCTAGAACAGAAAGAAGACATTTGTGAAAAAAACTAGAGAAATCCAAATGAAGTCTGGACTTCAGTTAAGAGTAAGGTACGATGTTGGTTTCTCAGTTTTGACAGAATTACCATGGTCATGGAAGACATTAACGTTAGGGAAAACCAGGCCAAGTGTATACAGCATGTCTCTGTACTTTCTTGGAAACTTTTTTGTTGATCCCAAATTATGTAAAAATAAATGAGTAAAAAATTTAAAACAATTTTAAATATTTAAACATGTTTTTAAATGCCTCCCCCCCCCCCACCAAACAAGAATAACACATTATACTGTAGCCAGAGAAGGAAAGACAAGAGGAAGAAAAGAGCCATCCAAGAAGGACAGGGACGGAGGCAGGAACATGCAAAGGAAACAGGCAGATATGGAAATAGACTCTGTATCCCTCTGGTGGAGCTCCCTGGCCTGGTTAGGTGGCCCCCTGCTATTATTCTCTTAAGCTACAGGGATCAGAAGAAAGGATTAGTCTTTAAAAGAACTGAGAGATTTGACATAGATTGGAAACATATTGGAGTACTGAGAAACTTCTCTGCCTTTTTCTATTTTCAAATGTTAGGTTTTTTTTTTTTTTTCTATGTGATTTTGAAGGCAGATGTGTCAATGAATAGCTCTGGTTTAGCAAGTTTTTCAGGAACCTTGGAGAGAGAGACTGATCAGCAAGCTTTTGAGACTGAAAGCTGTCATGTCTCAGAGGGCTGTTCTTTGAGAATCCCATACTGTCTAGTGTCCCAATGCTGAAAGGATACATTTAGGATTGACCTTGGCTTCATCCTAATGGGTACTTCTATTTAGAAATCAATCTAGCTTTTGGTCTACCTGGGAATAGATATAATGGGAAGCCAAAAAAAAAAAAAAGTCAAAATCCCTAAGGTTAGGTTAAGTTTTCACAATTGCACATATGAAGTCTTCGGGGTTCTCTTCTTCAAAGGAGTCCCAGCATTTCACAGACGTTTCCCTGATCATTTAACCTCACAGTTAATCTGCAATTAATGTGGGCTTAGAATTTCTGTAGACCAGTGTGCATTCACTTACACGTTCCATGGTGTTTTTCTAAAAAGGACTTGAAACAGTAGTAACTATAAGTCAGGATAGTCTTGACAAGGTTAAGTGTGAGATATTAACAGTCAATCAAAAGTATTTGATTAGTGAGGCACCTGGATGGCTCAGTCGGTTAAGCGATCAACTCTTGATTTCTGCTCAGGTCATGATCTCAGGGTTCGCAAGTGTGGCGGGAGCGGGGAGAGGGGCGCCTCAGGCTCTGTGCTCATAGCAGGGAGCCTGCTTGGGATCCTCTCTCTCCCTCTCTGCCCCTCCCCCATCTGCACTCACTCTCTGTGTCTCTCTCAAAATAAATAAATAAGCTTAAAAAAAGTATTTGATTAGTGTGTGCCCTAAATCAGTCCAAACATGTATTTCCTGGACGGGCTACTCACACCCAGGGCTCCAAATCTTTTACTGATGTTGGTCCCAGAATCCACAAGCCATATTAGATGCAAGAAATCTCTGTCTAGAAACTGATTGAGATTTTGGTAATAGTTGGCATATTAGAAATGGGAGAACAGGGACAGAGATCTGCAAAGACATCTCAGGGGACTGCATAGTTCATCTTGAATTAGTTTTATATCATAAATGTGAAGCTATTGTGAGCGTGGATTTAAACTTTAATGCAGCAAATTACATAAACTCCTTAACAAGAGCCAAAGTTCCAAAGTGCCCTCTTACATTTGTTTTCCTTTTCCACTGAAACAGCATACCAAATCTGAATCTGATTAAGCCGGCTGAATTTGTTATCAGCGCTAGGAACTATGTATGCTATACAAAAAATTACCTTCACCTAGAAACGCATGTTTAGGTGGTTTTACTCCTAAAAGGATGCTGGTTAGAAAGATGTCAAATCCTGGGAGAGGCCACACTTTCTTTTTCCCAAGAGAACCTGGTTTGTACATAGGCTGGAAACAAGGTTGGGATGTTGAGGTGTGAAAACGCACAATGACTGTACAATAAGTTATGTTGTCAACGAGGGATGCCCTGATCATTGTCTGCCAAGCACAATGTCTGGCACTTAGCATATAACTAGCTTTATTCCTGTGTATCTGTGTATCTACCTATGTATCTAGCTATCTTTGCATCTATCTCAAAGTGTCTCAACCTCAGCACAATTGACATTTTGGATCAGAAAGTTCTTTGGTGTGTGTGTGTGTGTGTGTGTGTGTGTGTGTGTGTGTCCCTCAGAAATTTCCCCCAGGGAAGAACCACTGATGACCTCCACCTCTACCTCGACCTCTAATGTCCAATTTCTAATCTCTAATGTCTAAACACCTACATACCTACAGAAGACATACATAAATGAACAGATTTTATGGTAAAACCTCCAGGCTTCAACCTGGCATGATCAACTGAGAAAATGTGCAAGATTAATGGGATTTACTGCATATGATAATTTGTATCTATGATAATAATGAACTATCATACTATGGTAATAAATGCAAGAGAATTTGGGGGGGAATCCCCTGTGCTTGTCTCCCCTAAGCCTTCTTATCTGTTACTTTTCTTTTACATACCAGGTAGAGACAAACTTCTTGAGTGCACACTGCTTTCAGATACTTTCAGAACACATAATTCGACTGTTTTTGCCGCATCAGGTTAGTAAACTCATAGCAAATCATAATAATCCCAAAACAAAGCTCATTTGATACATAAAAAGTATGCTTCTTGAGGGGGAAATGGGATTTTTTAATTTAAAAGGTTTTTCTTTAAATATCAAGAGCCAGAGCCCCAGCTAGTTCTGACCATAGAAATTGTTAAAAAGGACCAGAGAGATTTGATTTTTGAAAGCAAAGAGGGTTGTGTCCTACTTCCCATCTGGAATATGAGGAAAAGGCAGCCTTGTGGGGTGCACTGCCCCATGAACCCAGGGGCTTATATAGAGTTGATACTCAATCATTACCATCTACAATAAATCAGGGTACATATTTAAGAATACTTAACTGGTATCACTTCATATTAAACTTTAGTCACAAACAAGATCATAATTCGCACAACTTTGGTCACTTTCTTTGAATCGAAATCCCCACGTCTGCTTTCTCATTATGTATCAGACTCCCATGCACCACAACTGAGTAGAACACAGCCAATTCAACTAGGAAGTAGACAGGTGGCCTTTGGTATGCCATTAAAACTCTTTGAAGCTCTTTGGTTCTGTTATCTGTAAAAAGGGAGGGATACTAATTTCTATCTCTTAGGTTTTCTCTAAGGATGAAATCATGCTCAGAGGACCCACAGGTTTGTCTCTTCCAGATCACAGCTGAGGAACAAAAACCCTGTCCTGGGAAAGATGGGGAAGCCGGTGAGTCTTACCAATCTCTCTCTACTTGCTTCAGCTAAGTGGCGCGTGTTTGATGCCCCTGGAGACTCTCTTCCATGGTCAACAGATATGAATACAGTAGCAAAATTAATTTTCCCCCGAGCTTGAATCAAGAATGTATATGTGAAAACCTGCTGAAAAGTGTAAAACACGATATAAATGTAGGTAAAGCAGCGGGACAGTATGCCCTACTCTCCTTAAACTCATCCTATCTCTCTTTAAACAGGAGCAGGATGCACTTAAAAATATCGGATTCCCTTTTAACCTTGATGACTGTTTAAGGGCATCCAGGCCACCTGATCCCAGGAGGCAGACAGAGTGAAGACCAGCTTCAGCCTAAAGTCAGGGCCGAAGTGTTTGTCCAGAGCTGCCATGGCTCACCTGGCTTACTGACCCTTGTCTAACTCCCAAATATGGTGGACTTGACTGTTCCATCCCGGGCTGGGTGACCTCCATTAACTTGACCCCTCATTTACTCCCTCCTCATTCATTCATTCATTCTTCTCTGATGAACCATATTCAAATTATAGTAAAACAGTGAGAGCGAATGAATGTGAACACATACACCCACACACACACACACACACACACACACACACACACGCACACACACACATTAAATACAGACATTATGGGATATTAGAAGAATCCAACTAAAATGGTCCTAGAATTTAATGAAAAAAAAGATTACAAGGAGGAAGCTTACACAAGTCTTTGTGGAAGAGCATCTAATCTGGTCTTTGAGGTATGGACAGAATTTGGGCATAAGGAGAGAGTGGCTATGTAGGTGTTCATTTCATAAAAATTTATTAAGCTGAACATATATGCTTAACTTCAAAACATTTTGGCAGACACTTTAATAATCATGTTTCTAAAGTTTGCACTCCATTCTCTGCTCCTCTGACCATTCCAAAATATGGAATCTGAAATCTATATTTTAATTAGGCTAACAAAATTATTTTGTCAAACCACTGCTAACAATAATTGGGGTGTACTGATGAAATGGAAAACTAGGATTGGGATTCATCCATCTAAGTCATCTAAAACCCTGAAACTGAGATAATTTTCCCAAAGAAATAGAATCTATAGCTCTCTTTGCCTTCTTTGACTCAATATTTCCTCTTGTAACATATGGATAATATTATTTGTCTCCCTGAGGTGTGTGGCTATTATGGGAGTTACTAGGGCAATTTGTTCAAGTACTTTAATGAGCCCAGTGTATTTGAGATCAGTTCAGAAGATCTTTCTTCCATGGGCAGGCTGACCAAGGGTTCAGAGACTAGTTCATCCATCACAAAATAAAGGGCCTTAGCAGAATCTACCCAATGGGTGGAGACTGAACTACTCACTCACAGTCCCTTGGGGGAAAATTGACAACTAGATTGGTGAGTGGCTTGGAGGTCCAGAGGTGGCTGTGGGAAGGACAAAGAAGGAGTATTAGAGCGAGATATAGAAGAGAGAAAGTCCAGGTATCAAGTGAGAAAATGTTTCACTCGGTGCCGACCTTGGAGGGCAAGAGATTAGGAATCAGAGGATCTAAGGGTTAAGCTTAAATATGGGGATTTGTATATTCTAGTTATGTTTCAAAATCAACTTATAATAGGTGACACAGACAAAACAGAACTGCTAAAATAAGAATAAAAGAGTAAGAACAAAATAATGAACCAAGGGCAGCAGCTGGATAAGAAAGCAAGTCAGCAGACGTATTACAATTGGACACAACTATTAGCTCCAAGAGCACCGGTAGCCAGGGAAGAAAGGGAAACCAGACAAATTACATAGTTTGTGTGCTATAAAGAAAGAGACAAACATTTTACCAGCATCAAGACACAGATATTTTATTCAATGGATCTTGTAGTAAGCAAAATAATGGTCCCCCAAAGATGTTCATGTCCTAGACCCCAGGCCTGTGAATGTCACCTTACATAGCAAAAGGGACCTTGCAGACATTATCAAGTTAAGCAGCTTGACATAGAGAGATTCTCCTTAATTATCCTGGTGGGCCCAACATAATCACAAAGGGCCTTATATGAAAAACCATAGGTGGCAGGGGCATAGTCAGAGGGAGATGTGATGACAAAAGCAGAGGTCTCAGTGATACCATGGCTAGAAGGGAGCCATGAATCAAAGGCAAGGAAACCAATTCTCCCCTAGAACCTCCATAAAGCATCACCGCAGCTGAAACCTTGATTTTAGCCTAGTGAGATCTAATTTTGGACTTCTGACCTCCAAAACTGTAAGATTATAAATTTATAGTTTTTCAAGCCACGAAACTTACGGTAATTTGTTACAGCCGCAATAGAAAATAAGTGCGTATGTTTCAATAATGGACCGAGAGAAAAATCACTGAAATGTAACTTCTACGTCACTTCTGTTGGGAGTAAAAATAATACTGCTGAGTTATAGAACTTTCTGCTGAGGATGACTAGATATAAGAATAAAGAGGAGAGAATTTGGAGTGATTTCTAAACCAAGTACTTCAGAATCCATCTGAGGTGATGGTGAACACCTTGGGATTCCTAAGTCCGTCTCCAGTCCTGCTAAACAGATTCTGTGGCTAGGACCTGGGAATCTGTATTTTCCACAAACAACTATATTCGTTATCATTGCTGCAGACAAATGATCACACATTTAGCAGCTCAAAGCAATACCCATTTATTACTCCACAGCCTTAGATGGTACCTCTGTTGTAGGGTCTTACAAGGCTGTAGTCAATCCGCCAGTTGGAGATGGGATCGCATCTGAAGGTCTGACGGAGGAAGGATTCACTTCTAAGCTCATGCAGGTTGTTAACAAAATTCAGTTATTTAAGGGCCCTTTGACTAAAGTCCTAGGTTCCTTGCTGGCTATTGGTTGGAGGATGCCCTCAGTACCTTTTCAGATGGGCCTCTCCAACATGGCAGCTTGCCTTATCAAAGACAGCAAGAGAGAGAGCCCACTAGCGAGATAGGGGTTACAATCTTGGTAATGCGATCACGGAAGTGACATCCCATTACCTTTGCCATATTGTTTTGGCTAAAAGCAAGTCCCAGGTCCCACCCACATTAAAGGGAGAGGATTACACAACGGGAGGAGGGGGAGTACCAGAAAAAGAAATTCATTGGGGGAGGGTGGTCTTAGAATCTGTCCACCATGGCATCCCAGATGACTCTTGCATACAACCAACTTGGGCAGCACTAACTTAGGAGAACAAATTCGATTAGAACGAGTCGAGCATTTCACAGCTGGGCTTTTGACAGGAAGTGGATGTGAGAATTTCAAGGCTGGTGATGTCTGAGCTGTGTCTTTTCTGTAACAGATGCTATGGGTTAGCATAGTGTCCGGACCTTAAAAACAGCCCGGATCATTACTTCCAGGCCCCTCTGTGCTGCCAGCTCAGTTGCTCACTGTCTCTGAGCCGACCTCAACATCTCCGGGTACCAGCCCAAGCTGCAGGAAGAGTGGGGAAGGAACAAAGGGGGATAAACTGACAGGGTAAGAGCGGGTTTCTGAAATTCATGAGTTTTGATTATTTTTACTTTCTCGTCAAAGAAATGTAAATTTTGCCCTGCCGGACTATAAAGAGAATCCATTTCACAATTTAAGCAGCTGATTTCAAATACTATCCTATTTCAAGCTCCATCACATTTCCCTCAGATACTGAAATGATATCCTGGCAGAAACACTGGCCTGTGCTTGCCAATCCCTCCTGGGCACAAAACTAAACACTTCCCAGCCCCTTACAGTTAAGTGAGGCCAGGGAATAGAGCTGGCCTGGGGCAAGTCGCCTGCCTCCTAAAACCTTCCGCGTAGTCTTTGAAATTCTCTCTTCAGTCACCTCTTGGCCAGATGTTGAGAACATCGCGAAGGTCCCTAAGGCTCTGGTGGTGACAGAGCCGCTAGACTGAAAGAACCTGGGTCCCTGGACACCTTTTCCACTGTCACCGGTCAACCACACTGGAGCGAAATGTGTGTGAGAAACACACGGTTGTGGAAAGTCACTGTTCATTACAACAGCTGACATTAGTTATCCTGACTGGAACAGCTGTCTTATTTTCCCTGTGGGACAGATGTCACCTGCTGGTGCTAGACACCAGTTCTCTCTCTGTGGAAACTGAGGTCTTTTCTTAGTGTGTCTGTATGACAGAGTGGAACTTCCCATTCTACCTCAAACGCTGATTCCAAAGGGGTCGATTGCCTGGAATCGCCATACTCTCACCCACGTGACTTGACATCATAACACCGCCAACCTGCGCCCCCAGTCTCAGCTGCAGGGGGCCTCGTAGGACATTTGACAGCATCCCTGGTCTCTGCCCACTAGGTTCCAGGAGACTTTCCTCCAGCGGTGACAACCAAAAATGTCTCCATTCATGGCCACGTGCCTGGGGTGGGGGGTGGGGGGGCGGGTAGGATCAGGACATTGATCTTGCTTTCTATCTTAGTTGGCTCCAGGCCTCTTGTTTACCAGGTATTCTGAAACTGACCAATGACCTAGCCCAACGTATGTGCCCAATTTTTTGTTTAATTTTTAATTGTTCAAATTGTGAAACAATTGACCATTTAAGGTATACGATGTATTGATCTGATACATTTATATATTACGATATGATTCCCACTGTAGCCTTAGCTAACACCTCTCTCAAGTCACATAATTACCACTTCTTTTTTGTGATGAGAACTGAGGTCTAGCCTCTCGGGCAGCTTTGAAGTTTATAATATCGCCACTACGCAGTGCATTTGATTCCCAGGACTTCTTCACGTACGAGTGGGAGGTCTGTACCCTTCAACAATCTCTCCCCATTCCGCCACCCCAGGCCCTGTAACCACCATTCTACTTTCTGTTTTTATGAGTTCAGCTGTTTTAGATTCCACATATAAGTGAGATCGTACGGTATTTGTTTTTCTCTATCTGGCTTCTCTCACTTAGCAGAATGCCTTCGATGTCCACCCATGTGGTTGAAAAAGGCAAGATTTCCTTCTTTCGAGGCTGAATAATATTCCGCTGTGTATATACACCACATTCATCTGTTGATAGACACTTAGGTTATTTCTGTACCTTGGCTATTGTGAATAATGTTGCAGTAAACGGGTGCAGATATTTCTTCAATATCCTGTTTTCATTTCTTTTGGATATGTACCCAGAAATGGAGTTGCTGGATTTTAAGGTAGATCTATTCTTAATTTTTTGAGGAATCTACGTACTGTTCCCCATAGTGGCCAAAGCAATTTATATTCCTACCCACCCAGTTTGAACTCTGGCCATATGGAGAGGACTTTTTTTTTCCTCATCAGAACAACTAAAGTTTAAAGTTTAATCCTCACCTAACTGTCTTGGGATCTGGAAGAGGTACTTCAAAAAGAATGTGCTGTTATATGGGCTACGTGTTAACAATATAGGCTATTTTCAAATCCCTTAGACCGGAAAGATATTAAACATGATGCATTTCACTGACTTGACATTGACAGCTATATAGATAAAAAAACAAAACAAAACAAAACCCAATGAGGGGCGCCTAGGTGGCTCAGTCGGTTGAGCGACCGACTTCGGCTCAGGTCATGATCTCGCAGTTTGTGAGTCTGAGCTCCGCGTCGGGCTCTGTGCTGACGGCTCAGAGTCTGGAGCCTGCTTCGGATTCTGTGTCTCCCTCTCTCTCTGCCCCTTCCCCACTCATGCTCTGTCTCTCTTTGTCTCTCAAAAATGAATAAACGTTTAAAAAAAATTAAAAAAGACCCAATGAGCGTACATGATTATACACATCTTCTTTCTCAACAGAATCTCCCAAGTAAAAACAATCTCTTTTGTCTACATTTAAATGAGCTTTTAATAATGTTTCATTAAGATCCCCATATGATTTGTATCAATATTTACATTTTGTTTTCAGTGCTGTAGACATCAACTGTTTTTTTTCTCGGGGAAACCGAAGCTTCCCCAAACACCTTACTGCTTAAGGGAAACAGCCACAAATGCTAAAGGTTATCATTTCAGCCCAAAGGTAAACTGAACAACCTCTCTTATCCTCAGAAACAAATGGAGCTAATTTCTGAATTTGCTACCAAAAACATGGCTTCGCTGATGCTCCCTGTGAGTTAAAACAAGCCCACAAAGTAAAAGCATTATGCAGGCAAGTGAGCAGGTTCAAAGCTTTAAACGAAGAAACACAAACAATTATGCCTCTTCACAAAAAGGAAAGTTCTCCAAGTCACTCTCCAGTGTCGCCTCACCGTGACTCAAGTTTCTTTATGTTTCTGTATCCAGATTTGCAAATGCTATTGTCAACAAAGTCCTCACAAAACCAGAACATAACGTTCTAGGCTCATTCTCTCTTGGTAATTGTCCAGTAAGTGTATTTGTAACCAAGGTATGTTATTTCAAGGTCTTCAACACAGCATGAGAAATCTGGGTTGTCTTTCATCCACTTCTTAAATCTTTTCTCTTAATAATGATACAGTAATCCAATTTTATTTTTATTTATTTAAATGTTTTATTTATTTTCAAGACAGAGACAGAGCATGAGTGGGGATGGGGCAGAGAGAGAGGGAGACACAGAATCTGAAGCAGGCTCCAGGCTCTGGGCCGTCAGCACAGAGCCCGACGTGGGGCTCAAACCCACGAACTGTGAGATCATGACCTGAGCCGAAGTGGGATGCTCAACCAACTGAGCCACCCGGGCGCCCCTACAGTAATCCAATTTTAGCCTGCATTTTACTCAGTGCTCTTTCAGGCAGTACAGAATTCGGTTTGCTCACTTGCTTCCCAAGCACTCGGGCTGAAAAAGTGTTATTGTCACAGCAAATGATGTGATTTGAAGACTTAAAAGGAATTAAAAGGATAAAAAAGAAAACGAGGCCCTACCCTGTCAATAAGTCATCTCTCCGATTTTATGACTAAAAGGGCAGCAGAACACGACTTTGTTTTCAATACAAAGTAGAACTCAGGAAAACCTTCTGTAAATAAGGAACTTTCTTAGGTGCTCCGAGGGTGGCTTTGAAGCCTACAGGAATAGAATGGGATGTGGCCCACAGGATGTACCGATGAATAGTTAAGGCGCAAGCTTCTTTCTTGTCACACCAACTTGCCCATGTTAAGCCTCACAGTTCAGACCACACAGGAAGCCAGCATATATTCGGCCCTCTATACACAAAATTCTTAGCTTATATTGCCGGCCCAGATCATCTCCCCCAAGGTATTTTAAGCAGAAGAAATATTTTGCTTTAAATCGAGTGGCCCAGATCTTAGCTTAAAATCAGAGAGGCAAGTAACTTCCATCTCTTAGAAGAGAAAAGGCAACCTGGAGAAAAGCTGAAAACAGAGCAGGGAATTTCCCCTTCTCACCATGTCCTAGACATCTTCACCCCCCATTCCAGGTTTTCAAAAGTCACCCTACAATTCAGAACTCCAAGCTTAGGCTTCTCATGTTCTTGTCGTGGCTTCTGACCTTTCAGCTGACCCCCTGATAACCCAGCAGAAGAGAGATTAACTTACCATATGCTGAAAGGTTCGACCATCCCTTAGGGGATATTGAACTACATGGAGAACTCCGCGTCCTGGCAGGGGAAACACAGTCTAACCCAATTTTCTTACCACTACATGCATTTCATGGGCCTGGGAAAAATGGATCTTCTTACTTGTTTTACCAAACTCCATCAAAACATGACTAGGTGTCGCCCAAACAACTAATCAGACCCTGGATTTTATTGTGGCTCGAGGGGAAAGCAGAAAGATCATTGACATTTTCTTGGCTCTAAAGCTACATTAGGGGACCTCACAACCCAAGCATTCCTCAAGGGATACCAAATGTCACATGATGTGGAAAGAGGTATTAACTCAAGAACCCAGATATCCTCATTCTTGTTTTGGAAAACTGACTGACATTTATGAGGGCAGTCGTCCACAAAGACATGGTGCTATGCTTGTTCTCAGTACCTTCTTAGAGTTTAGTCCAAAATATTTGGCTAATTCTTAAAGTCTCCCTTCTCATGCCAGAAAATGTGTATTCAAGAATTCTATGCATTATCATCAGCAGAGAGCTACTGCTCAATCCAAAGGTATTGCCTGCTGGGTAATCTCCCTTCCATAGCTGCAGATCTCTGTCTTCCCTCACAGACATCCATCACCAGGATGGCAAAGATCCATAGGCTCTTTCTCAAAGCATCTGGGTCAAGGTACATAAAATTTTCAGTCATCTCTCCTGACCATAGGTGGCATTATCAGTTTCAATAACTTCTCTACTTTTCATCTCCACTGCCCCTACTTTGGTTCAGGCCACCATCTTGTCTTCCTTGTGTTATCAAAACAACCTGTCTTGTTTTGTTGTTTTGGTAAAAGTTATTGAGATATAGTTTACATATCATAAAATTTATCCCTTATGTGTGCATCTCAATGATTTTTAGTAAGTTCATGGAGTTGTACGACCATTACTAGAATCTGGTTTTAGTACATTTCCATCACCCCAAAGAGATCCCTCTCTACTGTTTTCAATTAATCCTTGCTCACACCTCTAGTCCTTGACAACCTCTAATCTTTGTCTTTTTGACAGATTTACCTTTTCTGGACATTTCACATAAAGGAACCATATAATATGTGACCCTCTGTGATTGGCTCCTTTCACTTAGCGCAATGTGTTCGAGGCTTATCCACGCAGTAGCATGAATCAACACGTAATTCCTTTTTTATGGCTGAATAATAGTCCATTGTATGGATAGATCATATATTGTTTATCAATTTACCCGCTAATGGACATTAGAGCTTTTTTTTCATTTTTGAGTTGTTATGAATGATGTTGCTATGAACATTCATATACAAATCTCCCAAGCGGAGATAAATTTCATTTCCAGGATTGGAATTACTGAGCTGCATAGTAAATTTTGCACGGTGCACTCATAGTTGTTCTACTGATCTCACATCTTGATCCACTTTAATACCTTCTCTCTACTACAGGTAGAATGTTATGAAAGTGCAAATCTAGAAATTGTTTTTCCCAGTTAAAACACTCTACAGAAGCTCCGCATTGTTTTTAGGTTAAAACCAAAACTTTGCGAGGTGCCTGGGTGGCTCATTTGGCTAAGCATCTGACTTCGGCTCAGGTCACGATCTCACGGTTTGTGAGTTCGAGCCCTGCATCGGGCTCTCTGCTATCAGCACAGAGCCCGTTTCAGATCCTCTGTCCCCCTCCCACCTCTCTCTTCCCCTCCCCTGCTCATGCTTTCTCTCACAAAAATAAGTAAACAGTAAGAACAAAACAATACTTTGCTACATTGTTTACGGAGCCCTGCATGATGTGTTTTCACTTCCACAGCCTCTAATCCTATTGATCTCGCAAGCCCTTAGCTTGGGATTTTCCCTCTACTTTGAACTCTCCTTACTTGTAGGGTAATGGTTTAAGAGGCAGCTCTGGAGCTAGATACCTGAATTCACCAATTAAAGCTGTGTGACGTTGGCCAAGTCATGTCCCTATGCATCAAATTCTCCATCTTTAAGCTAGGTAACAATAGGGACGCCTGCGTGGCTCAGTCGGTTGAGCACCTGACTTTGGCTCATGTCATGATCTCATGGTTCGTGAATTCGAGCCCCGTGTCAGGCTCTGTGCTGACAACTTGGAGCCTGAAGCCTGCTTTTAAGTTCTGTGTCTCCTTCTCTCTGCCCTTCCCCTGCTTGCACTCTGTCTCTGTCTCTCAAAAATAAATAAACATTAAAAAATGAAAAACAAATTTTTTAAATAAAAAAGAATTGGGCAATGATGTATCCTGAGTCATAGGTTCCTCGGAAGGATTGAATGTGTTACGTGTAAAGCCCTTAGAACAGTCCTCGCTGAAAGCCAGTGATGGCCAATGAATTCATATTTTGGCTTAGATCTGACTCCCTTTTAGAAACCGTCACTGACCTCTTATGTACAGGCTTGTTCCTTTAAGTGTTTCCATCATACTCTGTTCTTTTGGTGTCATAGTATCATTGCCATCATGTCATCATTTATTTTTGTGTCTTCCCCTGGCAGTCTGTGAGTTATAGTATCTGCTGCATTGAAAAACGGCTATATATTCTTATGTTCCATTCATTCTTATCTTGCTTTGTCCAGTTGTCTCTCCCAAAGAGACACCCACGGACTGTATCATCCAGACAACTGACCAGCTGCAATTTGGGTGGCATTGGCCAAGGGGAGGCTCTTGCAAGGGACAGATGGGTGGGTAGAAGATGACTTCATGGTAATTGCCCTTCCCACTTCCTCCCTGCTGTGGTTCTGCCAGTGGTTGCCTTCGGCTGTGGGAACGGCTCCTGTCAGGACATCCTACTTAGACAGCTCTAGTCTCTGGTACCAGAAAGAACATTCCTTTCCTTTGCCCCTCCAGATATAGGAGTGGTACCAGCAGCTTCCCCCTATTGCTGATCCTTTGGTGCCTATGATCACTCCATCAGTCTTTCAATCCTGTCCAATCCTCTGTAAAAAGTTTGCCAATGACTGTCTATGTAAAGTCACTTGGATGTGTCATCTGCTTCCTAAAGGGACCCTAACTGGTACAATGACAGCCATTACTGCACGATTCACATTCTTTCTGGGTGGCTCAGGTGGCAGAGGGGGGCCGGGGTACTCTTTGCTGTGTTTTGTTGGAGAGGTGGTGGTGGGGAAGGATATGATTTCACTATTGAAATAGCTTGCGATGTTTACAGTTCTTATTTTTATATGTATACATGTCACTTGCCATATGCTAGGCTATGCTATTGCCAATGGTTTCCATATGGATTGTTCTTAAAGCAATTTACTGGTGGATCTCGCTCTCCAGGGCACTGTGTAGGGAAGACTGGGTAGCAGCACTTAATCTGACTACTGGAAAATCATAGTCCACCCAGTGCTAAGACTCATCAAGTATCACGATTGTTTCCAGTTCCGGCTAATGGTACATTTCCCAGGCCATTATTTCTAGCTATATTTGAGAAACAATACTGGATATGTGATCCCATAGGTTCCATTAGAGGAATGGGTTGTAGACAGCCAAGTATCAGACTCTGAAACCAGGGAAGATCTGTAGGTCTGAAGACCACCTCCCAGCCATCTGTGTCTCTTGACAACATTTCTTGAGCACCTACTCCTGCTCAACTCCCAAGAAACAGAAGGCTTAGACTGAACATTCAGATAGTTTATGGTATAGCTATTGCTTTCTGTCAAATAGGTGTCTTTTTACATAAGAACTGAGTTATAAATAATCACCCACACAAACTTGGCATTATTACCTAATTTGCATGATTTAAAATGATTTTCTAATATGATAAAATCTCAGATTTCAAAACTCTAGCTAAACTATTTTGTTGAAGCCATCAAAATTTGTCATGGGCTGAATGTGAGAGGCTACACAGAGGAATTGATGAACTTTTTTAAAATGTGTATTTGAAAAAGATGGCTGTATTAGTTTCGTGCTGCTGTTCTAACAAATTACCGCAAATTTAGTGGGTTAAAACAAAACCAATTTCTTATTTTATCGTGTTGGAGGTCAGAAGTCCAGAATGAGTCTCACTGGACTAAAACCAAGGTGTCAGCCGGGCTCTGTTCTTTCTGGAGGCTCTGCGGGGGGATTCTGTTTCCCTGTCTCTTCCAGCTTCTAGAAGCTGCCTGCATTCCTTGGCTCACGGCCTTTTTTCCATCTTCAAAGCTAGCAGTGGCCATCTGAGTCTTTCTCACACCACATCGCTGTGACACTGCTTCCATCCTCACATCTCTGCCCCTCCTGCCTCTCTTTCTTTCACTTAGAGGAGCCTTCTGATTACAGCGAACCTACCTGGATTATCCAAGATAATCTCCCCCGCTCAAGATCCTTCACTGAATCACATCTGCAAAGTCCCATTTGCCATGTAAGGTAACATACTCAGAGCTGCAGAGATTAGAATGTGGACATCTTTAGGGGCACCTGGGTGGCTCAGTCAGTTAAGTGTCTGACTTTGGCTCAGGTCATGATCTTAAGGCTTGTCGGTCCGAGCCCCGCATAGGGCTCCATGCTGACAGCTCAGCACCCGGGGCCTGCTTCCGATTCTGTGCCTCCCTCTCTTTCTACGCCTCCCCCACTCGTGCTCTCTCAAAAAGAAATAAATGTTAAAAAAAATTTAAAAAAAAGAACGTGGGCATCTTTGGAGGCCATTATTCTGCCTGCCACAACATCCATTAAATACTTATTTAAAATTTTAGAAATGTTTGTCTTTGCCGTTATAAATAATGGAAAATGGTGGAAATAAAAACTATTTTATGAGTGTTTTTTGTTTTTCCCTAAGACTTAAAAAAAAAAACCCTAAGTACATTCTGTTGTCTTGATGTCTACATATTAAATGAGAATAAAAATAAGCACTATAAATGGTTTAAATTTTGGAATTTTAAATTACAAATACTGGTAAAATTACTGATATAGAGAAAGTGCTCAAAACGGTCTCCTATTCACTGCACACCATTTTTACACATATTCTTTTCCCTGAGTTAGGAAACAAATACTTAAATAGTAATAATTATAATCATTTCGGTTTCAGATGTCATTTTGTGACCGGGAAAGGCTCCATGAAATAATTTCAAAGTTTGTAGCCTCTCGTCTTCAAAGTTAATACAGAGGAAACAGAGTTTTTGAGGCTCCATGTAATTTTCACTTAAGTAGTCTGGGTTTGGAATTCTATAAGATAGGAACTGGAAACATTTTTTGGTTTCTGTGGTAGAAGCTAGGAATCCTTCTCCAACTTCACAAGCTAACCATCATATGTGATGATCCATTTCAGCACAGGAGAAGGTAACTGGAACATGCGACTAAGGCCAGGCTGTACTTCTTAGCGCTGTAAAGGTATCATAGTCGTGCCACTGTATTAAGGAGAGTGGAGTAAATGGCACCCACCGAAATTATATTAACATCACAATTACATTAATCAAAGGTTTAATGGATCATCCAGTCAAGGGACAAGGAGGTGTAAACAGACAGGATACCCACTTCGATATAATTCCAACAAGGGTGTGATAATGGTATGCTGGGCTCTATTCGTGCCAGAAGGGAAGCTACGCTAAGGAAAGATGTCTCTGGAGAGGGGACATTGGAGCTGTCATTTGATGACAGACAGTTCGTGCTGTGGATTCTTAAGAGCCTGGATGACTATGGCCCCTCTCTTCATCTCCAAAGTGAGGTAGATATACTACAGAAAATAAGCAAGATAATCAACAGGAAGAAGAGATTAGAACTTATATTTGCATTTACTTTTAATCTAGAAAATAAGAAAGAAGTTACGTTTTGCCAATATTTAAATTTTTTACACCGGCACCCTACACTCGGTCCTTATGACAGACCCCTGGAGAATTGCAATGAGAACCTTGTTAAGTGAATTGAAAGATTATATTACCCAATTTTAACTAGAATAAACCTCAAATAATGGAACAACGGCTTGAAAATTTGTCTGTAAGGAAACCATGAGTTGAGGTAATACTATTATTGCAATCTCAAGTTAATAAGAAAATGTCAGAAGTAACTCTTTTCCTCTGCCAAGTTGGCTATCATCAGCCACTTTACGGCCTCTATTCATAGCTGAAGAAAACTCAGCCACACATATTTAACATTATCAAGAAATCCATATAAAACATGAATTGACAACCACTTCCATTATAGATCAACCTTTCCTAGCCTTTCCATAGGATGAAGCCATCACAGTGAACAACACATTTAAAAATATCAGTTATTTACCTCATCTTTATTCCATTATGTATGTTTTATAATATACAAAATGTATGGTTACTGATTCGTGTATATAATTTATAAATGGACATACATATATTTAGGATTCGTGTGTATTTATTTTGACTTCTAGGCTTGCATAATCAAACATGCTTTGTGATCGCTGTTCTAAGCTATTTGATAGTTTATGGCCCTTGTCAGCGACTGTCAGCAACCATGTACGGGACAACCCAGCTCTGAACTCTGAAACGGATTTTCAAGATGGTGTGAAGTTTTGAGTATAATTAAGGTGCCAAGAATCACATCATCCAGCAGAATCTGGGTGGAGTGGCAATTCTCCAGTGCTTTGGAAGGAACATTCCAGTTCCAGCTAGAAGCTGCAGGGAATCTAAGCTGATACCTGAGGCAGCACTACAATTCCTGTCTCTTTGGTTCATACAGGATGTTGGCCAAGATTCCTCTGCAAATCCATTCCTCAGAAATAGACTTCCAGGAGGCCATACAGGGTCTGATCAGTGACAAGTTTTATGTGAGTGTGTGTATGTGCACTAACGTGACCCTCAATGAGTTTTCCTTTGGTCCCTTGTCATTTCATCAAACACCCTTGAGATGCTTTGATGCGTGCCATATCTTAACGATAAAGTATTTCATAAAAGAGACTTACTTTCGGTAGTCAGTGGCCAAGAAAATCCAAACTATAACTGTGGGCACATTTAGAATTAAGAGTTAAATGTATTTTTTAAGTGAATGTGTGGCATTGATGAAATAATTTGCAATTGTGTTTGCCCTTAAGCATAGGCATTAAATGCATCAAGTTTTCAGACACTCTAACATAATCAATTGCCTGTGGTAAAAAGCAACTGGTAATGTGTAAGGATTTCTTAGTGGTTCGATTGTGGATGCTTCAACATGCATGACAGAATGCATTCCCGGGAGAAAAAGGACACTAGAAACTCAAAGGTGCTCCAGGTAGGTCTTCCATGTGCTATATTCCACACTCATCAATGTAACAACTGTCCTGTCAACAGGTTTTTCTCTCACTCTCTTCTCCTGCTCCTTTTGTCCCCCTCTCCAGTGAGGCACACCCACCCACTTCTTGGAACACAGATGAAATCATCCCAGAACAGAGACTAACTCATCCAGGGTAGAGTTACCCGAGGCTCAGCCAATGACCGGTATTTTCAGAGATTTGGTGCATTTCTCATCTATATCTGTGCCATCCCATGCTTTGAAGTGTAATAATTGTTCCATCAAGAACATTAACGAGAGCATCTTGTGTAGGTAAATATATGTGCGAGTGTGCATGTTTAGGTTATGGTGCCCAACATCTCTGAGGAGACATGTAATGTCATGCAAGTTTTCCTAGGAGTCACCGCTCTAGGCATTTGAGCTGTGGTGGTGGTGGTGGTGGTGGTGGTGGTGGTGGTGGTGTGTGTGCACGTGCATACACATTGGAAGAGGATGAGGGAACAGGCTTTCACAGAAAACTCTTTCCCCTACTGTGGGAAAGAAAATAGGGTCAAATCCTCTTGAATTTCTAAACAAATACTACTTGAGGGCCCCTATCAGGCATATTAAACTTAGGAAAGAGGCTAAAGATCCATGAGAACCCTGCACTTGGACTTGATTATTTGTTCCTTAGAAAACCTCTTCTATCCCTTTCTTCTTCTTCTTCTTCTTCTTCTTCTTCTTCTTCTTCTTCTTCTTCTTCTTCTTCTTCTTCTTCTTCCCCTCCTCCTCCTCCTCGTCCTCCTCCTCATCCTCCTTCTTCTCCTCCTTCTCCTTTTCCTTCTTTACCCTTCTATACCCTGAAGGTAGATTCTGGATTTAAGAATCAGGGAATCTGTGAGCTCCAAATTTATTTTAATTAAAATGTTTTTTTTCAGTTCTAAGCACATCGGGGGGCAGTGGCAAACTAGCCCCTGTCTGAGTGAGGTGATAAGTTTAGAGTGGGACCCCACAGATCTGATCAGCCTTGAGAAGGAACGGCGTGGGGGTGGAACCTCCCAATTGTTTTGGCTGACACTTTCTTCTCCACAGAGACCTACTTAGTCACTTCAGCCTTTGAATATTGAGGTCCTAGTGGATTTCCTCTGCAGAGGACGATGTCCCAGGGGGCTTTGGAAGTCTGATGGCCTAAACCAAAAACACAGAAATCCAAGCACCTCCCTCTCCGTCGTCACAATAAACATGTACCACAATAGGATGGTTTAATTCATTTTCCATGTGGAAGATTTTATTAAGTTTAAAGTAGACTGGGTACACACTTCTTTCCTGCAGCTGCAGTTTATGACGAGGGTAACCCAAAACACATGACCACATGATGAAACAATGTAATGCAGGGCTTCAAGAATGCCGAGTGGACAGAAGGTTGGAAAAGTGATCCTTTGTGTAAATAAGGGCTGGGCTCACATAATGGTAGATGCCTGTAGATGTTAAAATCCAAAGAAACACGCACTTTCCCCAGGATGTCATTCTCGGCATAATAAACATGATTCCAAATGCTTTACACAAATATCGTCACATGAAGAGCCTGGACGTCAGTCATCTGCCGGCACCATCTATTTGGAAAAAATATCAATCTGGAAATCTCTGGAGAGGCTTTTTCTGTTTATGAAAGTGAATTCAAAAAAGATTACAGCATTTCTCTTCCTCTTGATTCTGCTGTCAGGTCACCAACCAACTTCCTTCCTTCTGATGTTAGCCCAAGTGGAAGGAACTTCTTAGATGACTTACAAGTTCCTCATTTCCCTGCAGCCTATTGCCTCTTCTCTGGGCCAGTCTAGATACTTGCTTCCCCCGCCCCCCCCCCCCACCAGTGATCTGCTCTAGCAGTTAGGAAGATTTGCAGAAAATTTGCGAGGAAATATTTTGGATGATATTCAGGATTGCACTAGGCACAAAATGGTGTGATTTACTGAAAAGAGGATATGCTTCTCAGTTAGAAGGCTTGATTCACGGTACTCCTTAGGCCAATCACCACCTGGAGCATTTGGCCTCCCTAAGTCTCACAATCCTCTTAATCTTAAAAGGGACCAAGAATATCTCTCTTACCTACACACAAGGTGTTTGTAAGAATTGGATTCTTTGTAAAGGGCTACCCTTGGGTTACTTATTGGTATACAACAATTGGTTACTGTGCTGAAGAAAGTTAGAACAAAGAGGTATCAGAGATGATTTTGTAAAATGAGTTCATTTTCTAGATGAGTGATCTGAGGCACAGAGAAGACACTCAAAGTTCATTATGGTTGCACAGTGATGTGTTTTCAGGATAATAAGAATGACACAAACAGTTGTGTTGGGCTGTGTACTCACTCATTATAATAATTTCCATGGTATCTTTATGGAACTGGTTTACAGAACATGACAAGAATATTTCTTCTCCAACCACTCCTTTCAAACATTCTCTGTCCAGCTCCCTTTTTCCTTCCTTAAAGATATCCCAGCTAGATTTTTTAGTTCCTGATTAGTCTTCTATTTGAAAATGCCCAGGTCAGTGCAGTTTGAAACTTCGATCTCCTCTTCAGTTTATCATGAACTCTTCCTCTAGGCCTCCAGTGCTGGGCCTGGGCCTGAGGGGTTGTGAATAAGGGAGAGGTTTTTTGGATGTCTTCTATACTGCTCTCTTCTGGGTTCTTTCTTCCCGCTTTGTACCGGAGCTCAGGGAGATACAGTAGGGGTGGTGGTACTTGGGGCAGACATCTCTGATAGAAGAGGCACCTTTGTAGTCTTATGTGTTGACTACTACTGCTCCTCCCCAGAAGCCTTGTGTGTGCGTGAACATAAATGCTCCCTCTGACCTGAGGCTTGTAGACATATTTTTTCAGAGGTTCCTTGGATGGCTCTTCCCACTGTACGGTTCTTACATATAAAAGATGTAAGATGTACATCAGTTTGAACCCACTTCAAATACTGCCTTTAGTGGTATACCACATAGCGTCTTATTGCCAGGAGCCCTTTGTCCAATAGGCAGCCATCATGGGTGCCTCATGAGTGAGGACTCAAGCCCAAGTGTCATTCTTTGTATCTGTTTGACTCCTGGGAAACTCACATATCTTGGCTTCACCCAGAATAAATGCTCTTTGATCTCTGTCTTGCTATTTCTCTCCAAATGACTATCTTGCCCCTTGGTCCCATAGAAGAAATCAGCAAATCTGTTCCTAGGCAAGTAGCCAATGATAGAATGAGATGCCACCCTCCATCTCTAATAATGATTCTTTAGAACGTTCCCTCACTTGACTTAAAATTTATAGCTGTTCTCTGATGATTCTCCAATGCATTCCCAGACTTTTACCACTATAGGTAGAGAGAGGTGGCGAGGAGACTGAAGCTATGTTGAGCCTCCCAACTCTCATTAAGTTCAATGGAATTTGTGAATACAATGTGGAAACATTTGGTGCCTGATGTTTTCATCTGGTATCTTTATCTGCTCAAATCCTCTGTTGAGCCCCTCTAGTGAATTTTTCCTTTCAGTTGTTGTACTTTTCAATTCCAGAATTTCTTTTTGGCTCTTTTTAAGGAAGCGTTTATTTATTTTTGAGAGGGGGAGAGGGGCAGAGAAAGAGGGAGACAGAGAATCTGAAGCAGGCTCCACGCTGACAGCAGCAAGCCCAATGCAGGGCTCAAACTCACAAACTGTGAGATTGTGACCTGAGCTGAAATCAAGAATTGGACACTCAACTGACTGAGCCACCCATGCACCCCGGTCTGGGCTGTTGGTATTTTGATAGGGATTGCATTAAATGTGTAGATTGCTTTAGGTAGTATAGGCATTTTAACAATATTTGTTCTTACAATCCATGAGCATGGAATGTTTTTCCTTTTTTTAAGTGTCTTCTTCAATTTCTCTCATCAGTGTTGTTTTCAGAGTATAGGTCTTTCACTTCTTTGATTAGGTTTATTCCTAGGTATCTTATTGTTTTTGGTGCAATTATAAATGGGATTGATTCCTTAACTTCTCTTTCTGTTGCTTCATTATTGGTGTATAGAAATGCAACAGATTTCTGTACATTGATTTTGTATACTGTGACTTTACTGAATTCATGTATCAGTTCTAGTGGTTTTTTGGTGAAGTCTTTTGGGTTTTCTATGCACAGTATAATATCATCTGCAAATAATGAAAGTTTTATTTCTTCCTTGCCGATTTAGATGCCTTTTGTTTCTTTTTGTTGTCTGATTGCTGTAGCTAGAATTTCCAGTACTATGTTAAATAACAGTGGTGAGAGTGGACATCCCTGTCTTGTTCCATACAGGAAAAGCTCTCAGTTTTTCCCCATTTAGGATGATATTAGCTGTGGGTTTTTCATATATGGCCTTTATTATGTTGAGGTATGTTCCTTTTAAACCTACTTTGTTGAGAGTTTTTACCATGAATGGATGTTGTACTTTGTCGAATGCTTTTTCTGCATCTATTGAAATGATCATATGGTTCTTATCCTTTCTTTTATTAATGTGGTGTATCACGTTGATTTATTTGTGAATATTGAACCACTCATGCAACCCAGGAATAAATCCTACTTGATCTCGATGAATGATTTTTTGTAATGTATTGCTGGATTCAGTTTGCCAGTATTTTATTGAGAATTTTTGCATCCATGTTCATCAGGGATATTGGCCTGTAGTTCTCTTTTTTAGTGGAGTCTTTATCTGGTTTTGGTATCAGGGTAATTCTGGCTTCACAGAATGAATTTGGAAGTTTTCCTTCTTTCTCTATTGTTTGGCATAGTTTGAGAAGAATAGGCATTAACTCTTCTTTAAATGTTTGGTAGAATTTGCTTGTGAAGCCATCTGGCCCTAGATTTCTCTTTGTTGGGAATTTTTGAAAAAAAAATTTTTAAAGTTTATTTATTTATTTTGAGAGAGCGAGAGCACAAGAGCAAGGGAGGGGCAGAGAGAGAGAGTGAGCGAGAGAGAATCCCAAGCAGGCTCTCACACTGCCAGTGCAGAGCCTGACATGGGGCACGAACCCACAAACCGTGAGATTATGACCTGAACTGAAATCAAGAGTCAGACTCTTAACCATCTGAGCCACCCAGGCGCCTCAGGAGTTTTTTGCTTACTGATTCAATGTCTTTGATGGTTTTTAGTCTGTTCATGTTTTCTAATTCTTCCGGTTTCAGTTTTGGTAGTTTATATGTTTCTAGGAATTTGTCCATTTCTTCCAGGTTGTCCAATTGGTTGGCATATAGTTTTTCATAATGTTCTCTTACAACTGTTTGTATTTCTGTGACGTTGGTTGTTATTTCTCCTCTCTCATTTGAGATTTTATTTATTTGGGTCCTTTCTCCTTTCTTTTAAATAAGTCTGGCTAGAGGTTTATCAATTTTATTAATTTTTTCAAAGAACCAGCTCCTGGTTTCGTTCATCTGCTCTATTGGACTTTTAGTTTCTATATCATTTATTTCTGCTCTAATAATTATTTTTCCTTCTTTCTGCTGGCTTTTGGCTTTTTCTTGTTGTTCTTTTTCTATGTCCTTTAGGTGTAAGCTAAGGTTGTTTATTTGAGATTTTTCTTGCTTCTTGAGGTAGGCCTGTATTGCTATATACTTCCCTGTTAGAGCTGCTTTTGCGGCATCCCAAAGGTACTTGACCGTTGTGTTTTATTTTCATTTATTTCCATGTATATTTAAAAATTTTTTCTTTGATTTCTTGGTTGACTCATTCATCGTTTAGTAGCATATTGTTTAACCTCCATGTATTTGGTGGTCTTTCCAATTTTTTTCTTGGGTTGACTTCTAGTTTAATAGCATAATGTTCAGAAAAGGTGCATGGTATGATTTCAATCTTTTTGTATTTGTTGAATCCTGTTTTGTGACTTAACACGTGATCTCTTCTGGAGAATGTTCCATGTGCACTTGAAAACAATGTGTATTCTGCTGTTTCTGGATGGAATGTTCTGAATATATCTGCTAAGTCCAACTGTTTCAGTGTGTCATTCAAAGCCATTGTTTCCTTGTTGTTTTTCTGTTTAGATGGTCTGTCCATTGATATAAGTGAGCATGTTAAAGTCCCTTCTATTATTGTGTTATTATCAATCAGTTCTTTTATGTTTGTTATGTTTCATTTATCTGGGTGCTTCCATGTTTGGTGCATATATATTTACAATTGCTATATCTTCTTGTTGGACGTCCCCCTTTATGATTATATAATGCCCTTGTCTCTTTTTACAGTGTTTGTTTTAAAATCTAATTTTTCCAATATAAGTATTGTTACTCTGGCTTTCTTTTGATATCCATTTGTATGATAAATGTTTCTCCACTCCTCACTTTCAATCTGTAGGTCTGCAATGAGTCTCTTGTAGGCAGCAAATAGATGGATCTTGCTTTTTTATCCATTCTGACAACCTCTGTCTTTTGATTGGAGCATTTAGTCCATTTACATTCAAAGTAATTATAGATAGATAGATAGATAGATAGATATTGCCATTTTATTACTGGTTTTGTTGTTTTTTTGAAGATTTTCTCTGATCCTTTTATGTCTTTGTCATTTTTGGTCTCTCCTTTGCACTCAAAGAGTCCTCTTTAATAGTTACTTCGGGGCTGATTTAGTGCTCACAAACTCCTTTTAGTTTGGGAAACTCTTTATCTCTCCTTCTATGTTGAATGACAGCCTTGCTAGATAAAGTATTCTTGGCCGCAGATTTTTCCCATTCAGCACTTTGTATTTCTTTTTTTAAATTTTTAAATGTTTATTTATCTTTGAAAGAGAGAGAGAGAGAGAGAGAGGGAGAGAGAGAGAGAGCGAGAAGGGAGGTGCAGAGAGAGAGGGAGACACAAAATCCATAGCAGAACTCCAGGCTCTGAGCTGTCAGCACAGAGCCCAAAGCGGGGCTTAAACTCACAAACTATGAGATCATGATCTGAGCTGAAGTCGGATGCTTAACTGACTGAGCCACCCAGGCACCCCTCCCCCCACTCAGAACTGTGAATATATCATGCCATTTTCTTCTGGACTGCCAAGTTTCTGTTGAGAAATCTCCAGCTAGCCTTATGGGTTTTCCTTTGTCAGTTAAGGACTTTTTGTCTTGCTGCTTTTAAGTTTTTTTTCTTTGTCGCAATTTTTTTTGCAAATTTAATTACAATATGCCTTGGTGTTGGCCTGCTTTTGTTGATTTTGATGGGAGTTCTCTGTGCCTTCTGGATCTAGATGTCTGTTGCCTTCCCCAGATTAGGGACGTTTTCTGCTATTCTTTCTTTTTTTTTAATGTTTATTTATTTTTGAGAGAGAGAGAGAAAGACAGAGTGTGAGTGGAGGAGGGGCAGAGAGAGAGAGAGAGAGAGAGAGAGAGAGGGAGAGAGGGAGGGAGACCAGAATCCGAAGCAGGCTCCATGCTCTGAGCTGTCAGCACAGATCCTGACACAGGGCTTGAACTCGTGAACAAAGATCAATATCTGAGCCGAAGTCAGATGCTTAACTGACTGAGCCACCAAGGCAGCACCCTATTATTTCTTAAAATAAGTTTTCTGCCCCCTTTTCTCTCTCTTCTTCTTCTGGGACTCCTATAATATGAATGTTATTACATTTGATGGAGTCACTGAGTTCCTTATATCTATTCTTGTGTCACATAATTCTTTGTCTCTTTTGTTTAGTGTCATTATTTTCCATTATTTTGTCTTCTAGGTCACTATATCATTACTCTGCTTCTTCCAACCTGCTGTTCATTGCATCAAGCCTATTTCCAATCTCGTTTATTGCGTTCTTAATCTCTGATTCTTTTTTTAGCTCTTTTATCTCTGTGTTAAGGGTCTCACTGATGTCTTCTGGTCTTCTCTCAAGACCAGTGAGTATCCTTATAATTGTTCCCTTAAATTCTCCACCAGGCATGTTACTTTTATCTGTTTTAGATCGCTGGCTGTGGCCCTCTCTTGTTCTTTCATTTGGGATACATTCCTCCATCTTGGCATTTTGCTTAAGTTTCTGCCTTTTTCTCTGTGTTAGAAAAGCCAATGATATCTCCTGCTTCTGAAATTAATGGCCTTATGAAGAAGATGTCATGTAGTGGCCAGGGCCTGAAACTTAAGAGTGTGTCTCCAGTGTGTGTTGCATGTGCTCTGCTGTTGTGTTTTGGCTGCTCTATGCTTCAGGCAAGTCGTTTGTAGAGGCTCTACTTGACTGCTGTGGGCAGTGTTTGGTCCCTGACCGGAATGTGGCAAATTTAATTAGGTGTGCTCTGGTCTGCTTGTGAAATGAGACCTGACACCAACTCCACCAGAACTGAGGCCCTGCAGGACTCTCTGGTTTGGAGACATGGTGTGGGCAGGGGTTTGTGCTGGTCTTCTGGGGCAGGGGCCCACCACACTGGGACTGAGGCAAGCTTGACTGAGAAGCATAGTGCTGCCAGAGAGCAGGGGGGTGGGGCTTGGTGTAAGCAAGGGAAGCAGCCAGTGTCTGGCACTGCTGGCTGCTTCCCATACGTGGCTCTGTGTTTATGCTGAGGGGCGGGAGAAGAAAATAGTGCCAGCCAGATCCTTTGTTCCTGGAGAGGCATCTCTGTGAATGCTGCCTCTCAGGGACATGCTCTGAGAAGAGCAAAGAATATCCCCACTGTGTGCCCCAGGCAGTCACTCTTCAGATCACTGTTTCTACATGGTGTGCCCCCAGGTTATTTGCCTGCCTTCTCTCCAGGAGCAGTGCAGTGCCCTCTGGGCTCTGTTGCAGCCAATCCTGCCGACCTTTAAAACTTCAGGTTTTAAGCCCCGCTGGTTGCAATAACTCACAAATTTCAGCCCCTCTTGTTTTCCAAGCCAGTGGCTTTGGGGAAATGTTCTCTTTGTGCATTCCCCTGTGTGCTCCTCTCTCTCTCTTGCCCTTCTCTGCAACTATGGCTCCCGCCCCTCTGCAACACCACAATCTGTTTCTCACCTAAACCATGTCTCTGTATTTCCTAACTTCTTTGATGTGGCCTCTTTTCTCCCTTTAGTCATGGAGTTTATTCTGTCAGTCTTCAGGTCAATTTCTGGGGTATTTGGGACAATTTGACAGTTATCTAGTTGTGTTCATGGGACAAGATAAGTCGAGGGTCCTCCTAATCTGCCGCCATCTTCCTCTCCTCTCTCTTTCTGCTCCAAGACCCAAATTTACGTTAGGTCCTGGAGGATGAATCCAAGGTGGGAAGATCACATGGGCTGTCAAGCCATCAGATCTCAGCTCACTATTCTTCCTGCCTGCCTTTGCTTTCATTCTGATGATAGTGACTTCTGTTCAGGCATATCTGGGTCTCCTCTCCCTTAGAACTATGGGAGGATATACACTTAACAAACTTTCTTGACATTGGACCGAGTCATGTAACTGGTAATAGCCAATAGGCTGTTGACAGAAGTAACTTGTGTCATTTCCCAGCTGGGGAATTTCATTGCCATTGTGAGACCCTGCAGCACTCTCTTTCCACTGCTGTCATGACTGGTGATGTTCCACATGTTGGTATCTCTATTAGCCTGGGTTCCAGAGGTAGAATGACATAGAGAAGCACCCTTCAAAGACATCTGCTATTTATCAAGTGTGATAAAAAAAATAAACCTCATTGTGTTACATGACTAGGATTTTGGGGTTGTTTGTTAATGCATCATAATCTGTGCTATCCCAACTAGCATCTTATTTTGTTTCATGATTTTAAGCTTGACCCACCTACAGTCCTCTGTCTTGGCCATCTGCACCATTTTGACCACATAGGTCACATTCATCAGCATCCTCATGCTTATTTGAGACAATAAAGGGAGGCAAGAGGCTCATAATTCTTTTCCTTTCCTCTGAGCCTCCCACTAACATATGAAGCTATGACACAAACCATGACAAACCACAGTCTGTTCTATATTTAAATCACATTCTCTCTCACTCTGTTTCTAAGATAGATTTGACATGGAACTCAACTATCAAAAAATTAACTGATGAGAATATACACAATACTCAGAGTTCCAATGCCTCTTTATAACTTGAGCAAACCACCATCATCTTAGGTTTCCTTTTGCTGCTCTGAAAAGCAAGGACAAGAGTGATATTTCCCAAGGTGGTTATGAGAATGAGTGTGTGCGGGTGTGTGGGGGAGTGTTAGGGGAAATGTGGTGTATTTTGCATAAAGTGAGCTATAATTGAAAAAGGCACTCCATTTCAAGGGAGCAGTCAGGAGAACTATAGACCTCCAGAGCATGCTGGAATCTGTTTTCTATTTTCCCACGTTTGTTACATGCTAAACTCTTTGGGTCCCCATTCCCCATGGAGATACTTGGCCTCAGCAAAACATGGACTTGCTACACTTATTTACTGATTTAAGAATAGTAGCCAATCCAATAATACGAAGATGATTCTTGTATGAGGGGGATAATAAAAATTGTGTTTTTGCAAATTCTAAATGTTTTAATTTTTAACTTTTCCTTATTTTGTTTATAAAATAACTGGTCGTTTTTCATTAAAACATTAATACATTTATACAATGCTAAGATAATTATTCAGTCTTCTAAAATGATATGCAGGGAAAACCACATTTAATTTTCATCCCCCCTCCCCTGTATCCAGGTTGCAGTCCTTCCCAGAAGCAACTCTTACTACTATGTATTCTATGCATATACTAATATAATACATGATATATACAATGTACAAAATCTGCTTCTGCCCCATATTTATCAACATAAATGGGAGCAGAGTGCACACTGCTCTCAATGTTCTCCAGGCCATTGTTCCTCTTCATAGACTTACCCATTTTTTCTAATGGCTAAATAATATTTCATCATACATTTAGGACTTGACTTAATGGTGCAGTTGGCCAAACTGGAGGGGTGAGAAGGGTCTAGTTCAAAACCATAAGATGCAGTAGAATATCGGTTCTGATAGTGCAGGCTATGCTGCATTAACAGACAATCCCCAGATGGTGGACATTTATGTTGTTTTCAGTCTAAGGCTATTGTAGACAATGTCGTGAAGATCTTATCTTACCTTTGCATACATGTGCAAGGATATCTAAAGGATAGAATCCTGGAATAGAGTTGCAGGCATAAAGGGTATGTACGTCTTATTTTTAATAAACTTTATTTACATATGGTCAAAAGCACCCTTTTAAAGTGTGAAGTTTGTATATACCCATGTTACTGCCAACACAACTAAGAAACAGAACATTTGTTTTAATAAGCTTTATTATTGTTGAGGAAAGGTAAGGCGATGACAGATCAGGAGATGACTGTCATTGAAAGGGTGGTTTGTTACACTCACAGTTTCCAAGCGAGGGAGTACATGTCAATGAGAATCACCAAAGGTAAGGTATCAAAGTTGGTGGGCAAGAGAGAGAGGAACTGTGTGTCCAGGCCTTTATTGTGGTTTTTGCAGGAAGCACAGGGGAGAGAAGGGACCTTTACTGGTGATTACAGAGGAGGGCATAGACTTTGGATTCGTTGGTTTCTATTTGAGATGACTCAAATCAGGCTGTCTAGAACAAGGTGTGTCTGGCATCTGCATATAGGGCAGATGTTAAGCATCAAGGTTACTGAATCTAGAAATATGGCTAATACAATTTCCATTACTGCAATAGCTCCCCCAAAACCCTTTACAGAAAATCCCCCCCCACAACCTCTGGTTCCAGGCGACCATTTATCTGTTTCCTATCACTATAGTTTCGTTTGCTGGTTGTAGAATTTCGTATAAATGAGATCAAACAATATGCATGCCTTTGTGCCTGACTTCTGTTGCTCAGGATAATGTTTCTGAAATTCATTCAAGTTGTTTTGTATACCAATGGTTCTTTATTTTTGTAGTTGTTGAGCACTATTCCATTGTACACATATATTACAATTTGTTTATTCATTCATCTTTGATAGACATTTATTTCTAGTTTGGAGCTATTATGAACATTGCTTCCTTGAGTATCCTTGCAAATGTCTTTCATGGGCACAGATGTACATTTCCCTTGGGAAGATAACCAGGGGTGGAGTTTCTAGGTGTATGTTCAACTTTATAAGAGGCTGCCAAATGGTTTTGCCAAGTGGTTGTGCCATTTTCTACTTATGGAAGTGTATGAGAGTTCCAGTTGCTTCACATCCCGGCCAATACTTTATATGGTCAGTTGGCATGTGCATTTTGATACATATTGTTCTCCAGATGTGTAGCAGACACTGCAAGTTGTCTGAAGCAACAACTGCTCCCACCTTCTTTCTCTCTCACTTCCCATCATTAGGCTAAGACTTTCCCAGTTTCCCTTACAGCTATGTGTGTTCAATATATCATAGTTCCCACCAGTAGGGTGTAAATGAAAGTGTGCTTATCTAGGTAAACTTTTGTTTACCTAATAAAGGAACAGATGTACCAGCGTTGATCCCACCCTCCCTCCTTGCTCTTTACTGACTTGATTGCAGACACGGTACCTGGTGCTATGGTAGGCATCTTGCCATATCACAACCCAGAGCCCCTGAACCAGCAGCCACTTCCCTCCAAACTTCAGATTATATGAGAAAAGTAAACATGGACTTACTTAAGCCATTGTGCTCCGTGTATTCTCTTATTTGCAAAAGATCAGGCTAACATGTCTCACATTCTTTATCATTCATTTAAGTAATACCAAAGGAGATCACCAGTTGACATGCCTAATCTGAGAATGCCTATTTCCCTACATTTCTCCTAACTCATGGCGTGGTTTTAATTTTTAGTATTTTGGTGTTTTAATATATACCTACTTAATCATGGCTGAGGTGGGAACTTCATTTTCTTAAAAGCTGTTCATTGCTTTTTCTGTGACTTGCCTATGTATGTCTTTTGGGTATTGATTTGTAAAAACTCTTTATATCTATAAAAACTCTTTATATCAGCTCTTTATCTGCTGTTTTATCTCATTTGTTTTGTGTATGGTAGGTTTTCTGCAGGTCAGAAATTTTCAGTTTTTATATAATGTATTTTGCAGTGAGATGTCCTGTATTCAAATTCTATTGATCCCGGGGCTATTCCACACTCAATTATCTATCTTTGCTTTATTTTGTATATCTCTAAGTTGTGCTGGGACTTGAACCTAGGTCTACCTGACTCTGAAGCTCATGATCTTTTTACTATGAAGCAAAGTACTTTATTTTTTAAAATTTGTTTTAATACGAAATTTATTGTCAAATTGGTTTCCATACAACACCCAGTGCTCATCCCAACAGGTGCCTTCCTCAATGCCCATCACCCACCCTCTCCTCCCTTCCACCCCCATCAACCCTCAGTTTATTCTCAGTTTTTAAGAGTCTCATATGGTTTGGCTCCCTCCCTCTCTAACTTTTTTTTCCTTCCCCTCCCCCATGGTCTTCTGTTAAGTTTCTCAGGATCCACATAAGAGTGAAAACATATAGTATCTGTCTTTCTCTGTATGACATATTTCACTTAGCATCACACTCTCCAGTTCCATCCACGTTGCTACAAAAGGCCATATTTCATTCTTTCTCATTGCCACGTAGTATTCCATTGTGTATATAAACCACAATTTCTTTATCCATTCATCAGGTGATGGAAATTTAGGCTCTTTCCATAATTTGGCTACTGTTGAAAGTGCTGCTATAAACATTAGGGTACGTGTGCCCCTATGCATCAGCACTTCTGTATCCCTTGGGTAAATTCCTAGCAGTGCTATTGCTGGGTCATAGGGTAGATCTATTTTTCATTTTTTGAGGAACCTCCACACTGCTTTCCAGAGTGGCTGCACCAGTTTGCATTCCCACCACAGTGCAAGAGGGTTCCCATTTCTCCACATCCTCGCCAACATCTATAGTCTCCTGATTTGTTCATTTTAGCCACTTTGACTGGCGTGAGGTGGTATCTCAGTGTGGTTTTGATTTATATTTCCCTGATGAGGAGCGACGTTGAGCATCTTTTCCTGTGCCTGTTGGCCATATGGATGTCTTCTTTAGAGAAGTGTCTATTCATGTTTTCTGCCCATTTGTTCACTGGATTGTTTGTTTTTTGGGTGTGGAGTTTGGTGAGCTCTTTATAGATTTTGGATACTAGCCCTTTGTCCGATGTCATTTGCGCATAAATTTTCCCATTCTGTTGGTTGCCTTTTAGTTTTGTTGATTGTTTCCTTTGCAGTGCAGAAGCTTCTTATCTTCATGAGGTCTCAATAGTTCATTTATGCTTTTAATTCCCTTGCCTGTGGAGATGTGTCAAGTTAAGAAATTGCTGCAGCTGAGGTCAGAGAGGTTTTTTTCCTGCTTTCTCCTCTAGGGTTTTGATGGTTTCCTGTGTCACATTCAGGTTCTTTATCCATTTTGAGTTTATTTTTGTGAATGGCGTAAGAAAGTGGTCTAGTTTTATCCTTCTGTATGTTGCTGTCCAGTTCTCCCAGCACCATTTGTTAAAGAGACTGTCTTTTTTCCATTGGATATTCTTTCCTGCTTTGTCAAAGATTAGTTGGCCATACTTTTGTGGGTCCAATTCTGGAGTCTCTATTCTATTCCATTGGTCTATGTGTCTGTTTTTGTGCCAATACCATGCTGTCTTGATGATTACAGCTTTGTAGTAGAGGCTAAAGTCTGGGATTGTGATGCCTCCCGCTTTGGTCTTCTTCTTCAATATTACTTTGGCTATTTGGGGTCTTTTGTGGTTCCATAAAAATTTTAGAATTGCTTGTTCTAGTGAAGCAAAGTACTGTAAATCCTACAGATTATAGTCTGTCTCAGCCCATTGGCACGCACAGTCATCATTCTAAGGGAATCATACCTGAAGTCAGAGAGAAGACTGGCTTTTTTTTTAAATTAAAGTTTATTTAATTGAGAAAGGTGGAAGCAGAGAGAGAGGGAAGCAGAAGATCTGAAGCAGGCTCTGTGCTCACAGCAGAGAGCCCAATGTGGGACTCAAACTCACAAACTGCAAGATCATGACCTGAGTCAAAGTCAGATGTTTAACCAACTGAGCCACCCAGGAGTCCCAAGAAGACTGGCTTTCTTAATTATGAGTACTTCCAATCTTTGTAAAAATGTGGCACCCTATGCCTTCATCTGTAGGTTATGAATGTGGGTCATCTTTCTAAGAGAGATCATACCTAAAGCACTGAAAAAAAACTGGCTTTATTTGGTTTATGAAAAGGTTGTACTCATACTTCCAATATTTTACAAAAATGTGCCTCCTCTATGATTTCATATGTTGGGTATGTATAGATATGTTGTAGGTCCAAGTTGATCTCCCAAGATCAAATCATATCTCCGTTTTGATTATCTCTGCCAAAATAATTTCTTTTAGTTCATGAAATCGTCCAATGCCATTATCAATTGAGCCCCCAAATGTTATCAACAATTTATATTATTATTAACATAAAAATTTAAGAACCGTGGACAATCAGCTTAGCGTGGGCTTGTCTTTCCCTCTATGGCTATATAAGGGTGGGCGTTTCATGTTTTTAAACCTACATGAAATTAGAATTTTACAGTGCATGCCAAACAAAATCAGCCTTTTCCTCAATCCCATTTCCATTTCAGACTGTGATTTTGCTTTGGCTTACGTTTTAATAAAGTTGGCGTTTTTACCTCTCTGCATCTGGAAATTCCCAATTGGCTTTGTCACATTGTCAACTGAAATAGTAATTCAGTTGGACTGAATTTGCTTTGAGGAATAAACCACCCCTTTTTACATTTTTCTCCCTTATGATTTCTTGATTTGCAATATATGCCATGAAATATATACATGTATGTATATATTTATCTACACGTGTGTGTGTGTGTGTGTGTATGTGTGTGTGTGTGCACACCCACACAAACTGAACTTTAAAAAGGACAAGAGTTGCATGCATGGCTCAGTTTACTGTTAATTTGATTTCTTCATTTAGGGCAGTCCCAAGGAGTAGGAAGCTGAATAAAAATAAACTCAAAAGAGAAGACAAACAATAAATACATATGCAGATTGTTGAAAATGCAATTGTGTCCATCCCTTTATTGCTTTTGGAAAATAAGCGGTATTTTTAACGTGTTCAGTATTTAATTTTATGAAGAACATATTCTGATACAGCAATGAGTACAGGTAAATCCACTAGATATCCTACGCCATTGTAACTCTTAAATGTTTGAAATAATGTGACAGCAATCAAAGATGTCTATAGGGGTCCTGCCTTTTCACCACCTTGGAAAGTAAACAGGAATGTAACCTACAGGCCAAGAATGGCCACCCTGCTGATAGAACTTTCTTATTTTGTTTGAGGATAAGAGCTGGCTAGGATGACCAACCCTCCCCAGAACTGGGGAGTGTCCCAAGATGTGGGACTTCCAGTGCCCAGAAAAGTCCTGGGAAACCATGATGAGTTGGTCAGCCTAGAGCAGGGAAACCTGTCACGGGTGTTGCAAACTGCGCCCATCTGGGTTTGATATTGAAACACATGACTGTCCTTCATGTGCCCAAAACTGAGATCATCCCTGGAAATGCTCGTGGTATCTAAATGGAAGAAAAAAATTCTGAAGCCAAAATAAAACCTTAAATGTTTTAAAAGTGTAAAATGAGTGCGGTTTGGAGCTTAATATCTCCAGAGTAGTCAGGATATTGATATAAACACGATATACTCTAAAACAAATTCAGGTAAAGAAAATCAATCCTCCCTAAGCTATATGTCAAGTCCTAGGTGCACATAAACTTCGTGTGTTGCTATGAGGGGAAAAGGGACATTTACAGTATGGGCGCAAGTGTGATATTAGGTCCAGAAAAGAATTTAGAAATTAGCTTCCTTTATCGTTACAGCACTGAATTCTCCAAGATAATGCAGTGTCCATTTTATGTGAAAAAGTCCACAGAATTAGGGGGCACAGCTAAATGAATCTGGTGTGAAGCAAAGACCTCCGAAAAGGAGATACAGTGGCCCGTTCATTGAACAACACGAGGGTTAGGGGTACAGACCCCCTGGTGCGGTCAAAAATCTGTATATAACTCTTGATTCTCCAAAACATGAACTACTAATAGACTACTGTTGACCAGAAGCTCTACCAATAACAAACAGCTGATTAACACACACTTTGGACGTTATATGTATTACATGCAGTATTCTTACAATCAAGTAAGCTAGAGAAACAAGAACGTTATGAAGAAAATCATAAGGAGAATACATTTACAATACTGTTCGGCATTTATTGAACAAAGCATCCGTGTATAAGTGGATCCACACGGTTGAAGCCTGTGCTGTTCAATGGTCAACTGCGTTTACACGCATAGATTAAATGTTACAAATGTTAAAAACAACTAGACAACTCTCTTCTCTCTCCTTCATAACCGGTCATTTCATAGCAGGTGTTCTGGTGTCGAGACTCTTCTGTAGCGACTCTCCAAGGACTCACAGGGGTTGGCGGGCCTTGGACTTCTACTCGTTTCTGACCGCAATTCCTGCTCCTGATGAATCAGTTCAGTGTTTGGACCACTTCGCCCTTCGGAGCTTATCCCTTTTGGTGGCTCTGGGGTTGCTCAGATCTCTCTTTCAGGAGAATTTCCAGCTAGGAATGTGGTTAGCAGACACAACGCTATGCCAACGCTACCCTGCCTCAAGGCTGCTCCCGACCAAGAACTGAGCACGGAAGGGGACTAGATCCAGGCCCCTGTCTGATTCTCTAACGGGCAAGCTCTGCTCAGAGGTTCCCCATCAGCCAGGCCATAATGGGCCTAGAGCTGCACTGCAGGCTAGGAGGCTCCTGTCCCAATCTTCCTTCCTTGTCTCCCCTCACAGGTATTAGAGTTGAATCATGGATTAAGGGCTCTTCCTGCCTACTCCCGCTCTCTCTCGCCCTTAACTTTCATTGGCCTTTTCTCCATCTGTGTATCTGCTTCTCAGGGGTCCTGAATGGACATAGTTCTTATGGCCTTACACTAGATGCCACTCAAAGTACCAATGACACGAGGCTCTGGGTGTAGCAGCTTTTTGGTGAAGGTTGGAGGCAAAGGATGCCATTTACTTTATAGCATACAAATGTCAAATTGAATCTTTAGCATCTTTCTCCTTAAAACCTTTTTTTTTCACACTCTTGTGTTAGAATTTCCCATAAACTCTTTTTCCACAGGCTCCAACCTCTTGCCCCATCTCTCACATTCCCAGTCTTGCCCCATTTCTTTGATCTCTACTGTGCACTCAGTATTTGCTGTGCCCCCTAGATCTTCATTAACATCCACCTTTACAGACCAGGTCATTGGAATATCACCTGCGACCACGTAATTCGTTATTATTTTTCTTCCTGAGAAGAACTGTCGGGCCAAGGCAAAGGTAACATTTTTTTTCAAGCCCACTCTGCAAATATTCTCATATTTACAGATAAAAAAGAGGTATCTTGGGGTGCTTGGGTGGCTCAGTTGGTTGAACGTCCAACTCTTGATTTTGGCTCAGGTCATGATCCCAGGGTCGTGCAATCGAGCCCCCCGTCGGGCTCCGTGCAGAGCGTGGAGCCTGCTTAGGATTCTGTCTCTTTCTCCCTCTGCCCCTCTCCCCCACTTGCATTCACTCTCTGTCTCTAAAATTAAAAAAAAAAGAGAGAAGGAGAGAGATCTCCATAATTTTACCCAACCAAAAGAGTATTTCTTTACCCCTATGAAGACATGAGGAAAAAGGGAAGGGAAAAAAGCTAAATTAGGTGGTACTGTGTAATGATTTTATACATTTGGGATTTACTCTAGAATATTCTTATTTGCCATAAAACCACCTTTAGGTGTCTACGGATAGTCACCAAATGTAATAATGCAGAATGTGGAAGAGATTAATAGCCGTTTGCTAAACCCGTTTTCCTCGTTTCTTGGGTAGTTCTGTATGACTACATGACTGAATTGTGGCCAATGAAACGTGGGCCGGAAGTGATGTGTATACCACACACCCCCAGGTCTGGCTCATAAAATTCCCAGTTTATGGACCCTTCATGTAATCCTACATGACGGAAGGATCCTGGGTCTGTGAAGTTAGGCATGGAGAAAGCATCCTATCTATCAAGAATTTTGCCAGTTTCTGAATGGGTGGCTGGTTTCCTCATTAAGTTTTAAGAGTTCTTTACACGTTCTGGATACGAGTCCTTTATCAGACATATGATTTGTAAATATTTTATCCTACTCTGTGCTTGTCTTTTGATTCCCCAACTGTGACTTTCAAAGAACAGATTTATTTTTATTTTGATAAAGTCCATATTATCAATGCGTCCTTTTATAGATCATATTTTGGTGTTGTATTTAAGTAGTCTTTGCCTAATCCAAGATGAAAAGTTTCTCTTATGCTTTCTTACAGAAGTTTTACGGTTTTAGGCTTTACATTTGATTACAGATCATATATGTTGTATATGTGATATGAGGTATAGATCAAAGTTTCATTTTTCTTTTCTTTTTTTTTTTGAGTATGGACATCCAATTGTTCCATCACCATTTTTTTTTTTTAATGTTTATTTACTTTGGAGAGATAGGGAAGAGCATGAGCAGGGGAGGGGCAGAGAGAGAGACACAGAATCCACAGCAGGCTCCAGGCTCTGAGCTGCCAGCACAGGGCCCGACGTGGGGCTCGACGTGGGGCTCGAACTCACCAACCGTGAGATCATGACCTGAGCCGAAGCCAGACGCTCAACGGACTGAGCCACCCAGGCGCCCCTCCATCACCATTTTTTGAGACTATGATTTGTCTATTTTTTTCCACCTATGTCAAAATTCAGTTGTCCATATATATCTGGGTCTATTGCTGGATTCTCTATCCTATTCCATTGATATATTTATCTATATTTATGTCAATATCACACTATCTCGATTATAGCAGCTTAATTATAAGTCTTGAAATTAGGTAGTGTTAGCCTACCTTTGCTCTACTTTTTAAATGTTGTTTTGATTATTATAGGTTCTATGCATTTCCATATGAATTTTAGAATCAGTTTGTCATCTATAAAAAAACATGCTAAGATTTTTGATTAGGATTGCATTGAATCTATTAGCCAACTTGTGGGAAATGACATCTTAACAATATTGATTGAGACTTCTGGTACTAGAATAAGGCATATCTGACTATTTATGTGGGTAATTATTTAATTTCTCTCAGGAATGTTTTATAGCTGTAACTGTAAGTTTCTTTTATATATCTTTTCCAACTTATCCCTAAGCATGTCTTACTTTCATGCTATTGTAAATGATATTTTAATTTCAATTTCCTATCGTTCCATGCCAGTTATGAAAGTACAATTATTTTTGTGTATTGATCTTGTTTCTTGCAGTTTTGCTAAACTCATTTATTTAGCTCCAGCAGCTTTTTTTATATGTAGATCCATCCGATTTTTCACATGGGCTATGATGTCATCTGTGAATATAGACAGCTTTACTTTTTTCTTTCCAATCTTTCTTTCTTTTATTTAAGTAATTTCTCCGGTTAGAATCTCTAGAACAATGTTAAATAGAGGTGATGAAATAGACATGTTGATCTTGGTTCTGATTTTAGAGAGAAAGCCTCAGTCTTTCACCAGAAGGATGATGTTAGCTGTGGGTTCTTCATAGATGCCCTTTATCAGGTTGAGGAACTTCTCTCCTATTCCTATTTGCTGAGAGGCTTTGTCGGGAATGGACATTGGATTTTGACAAATCTGTGTCTATTACGATTAGCATATAGCTTTTTTACTTCTTTTGTTAGTTTGCTAATATAGTGAATTAGATTGGCTGATGCATTCCTGAGATTAACCCCACATGATCACAACGTGTTATCCTTTTTCATATATTGTTGGATTGGACTCACTCAGATTTTATTTAGAATTTATCTGAGAAGCACTGGTCTAGCACACATTAAATATTAAAATTTTTTTTAAATGTTAGCGACCCCTCCCATCAAGTGTACATACCTCTTCTATAATTGTTATTTCTCTGGAATATGATGAACAGAAGTCCAAAAAAAATATGCCCAGTAGTGCATTTAAGCACCTGGGTAAATTTAACTAACCTGTGAAGAGTTGTCATAGGAATTTAGATTACATTTAAACTTGGGGCACCTGGGTGGCTCAGATGGTTAAGCATCTGACTTCGGCTCAAGTTCGTGAGTTTGAGCCCCACGTCGGGCTCTGTGCTGACAGCTTGGAGCCTGGAGCCTGCTTGGGATCCTGTGTCTCCCTCTCTCTCTGCCCCTCCCCCAATCGCTCTCTCTCTCTCTCTCTCTCTCTCTCAAAAATAAATAAACATTAAAAAAATTGTTTTTAAATAAATTACATTTAAACTTAAGTTGAACTTCTATTTCTCAGCTACATGAGAATAACGAGCACATGTCCCTTGTCGTTTGTAACAAAGGGTTTACCTGCAATCTCAAATTTCTTCCTGGCTTTCTATTTCCAGTTTCTATATACTGCCTTTCAAAACCATGGCTAATGGGGTGCCTTTACATCCCCACAGAATAGTAGGGTCAGGCTTCCGGTAGAGAGAACTGGGGCACCCATCCAAACCCATTATGTTCTGTTAAACCTCACACTTGAGATCCATTCACCCTCGAGCACACAATATGTCCAATTCACATTCTACGTAAGCAGGGCTGTTACACAGATTGACACAATTCCAATGGTTGTAATCCTCTACCTCACTCTTACACATCACGCAAAACCGGGAACAACCAGATGCAAGGGTAGACAATCGGTCTTCAGATCGAGTCCCTTATGTCATCACCTTCCAACATTTTCTTGGTCGGTGTCATGGGCTGCTCAACACAGCCTTTCAAGCTGCCCAAGCCAAAAGGACAAACAGCCCTCTCTGTTACCAACCACAGACTGTTTACGGAAGAGCTAGACAGACCCCTGGGCAGTAGCTATTAGGAGGCCTGGGAGAAGGGAGACAGCAAAAGAACCAGCAAATGTTTGTGGGGACAGGTGGGGCTGTCTGCTGTCCCATTATGTATGATGTGATAAAATCTGAAAATCTCTGCATAGAAAACAAGGTTTAAGCTCAGCCCATTTACGTCTAAGGACCTTGAACGTTTACAGTTACATGTGATAGCAGGCTGAAGCATTCAGGGTGTGAGAGAATTTAATCTCAGTGGTCTCAAGTACCCGTAGGACAGGCTTGGTTGGTATCCCAGTTTGTCTTCTGACCGTCTTCTGAACGAGCCCACTGGGGGTTCAAAAGAGTCTATAATTTAATCTAATGATCTGTAATCAACTTTAGACATGGTTGAGTGTAAATACGTTTTTAAAATGAACCATGGCCCTAATGTTTGCTTAATTCTCTTTTTCCACCTCTTGGTCTCTATTTGCTATTACTATATTCTAGGCAAAGATGAGATGGTAAATTACTCGAAGTTTTGCTGAGTGGGACATATGGCTAAGAAAGCTCTGAGCTATTTTTCGTGGGCAAACATTTCTAAATTTATGTCGTTTTTGGCATTCGGTGAAAATGAAGCATTCTTTCCTCCATTTCTTATGACCAACATAATTTGAATGCATATTCTTTCATTCAACTTTTCTTTTTGAATGCTATCTCGGTGCCCAATGCAAAGTTTCTGTTTTTAAGATAGTGAGGCCCCTGTTTGCAGAGATAATCTCTTATACTTATTTTTTAGATGTCAGTATACCTAAGACAGTACAAGGCATACTATAAAATGTTCATAAATACTTCTAAAGAATTTGAGAAGTCGTGTATTTAGAGCAACACTTTTTGTGGCTTGGTCCAATGGTTTCCTTAACTCCTTCTTATTTTCTGTGATTTTTATCATAGACAAATCCTGCTTTCACTCTGGCAAGAAGCAGGTTTTCTTTTAAATAAGCAAATCAATACCGAAATAAATACACATTTTTAATAAATGTATATATTAGATATTTCTATATTTCTGTATTTGTGTATTGATGTATTTATTTCCTTCTGAAAACATATTTGGCCATAGTCAGCAAAGAAGGTCATTGCCAGAGACTCCCCCTCTGCGCGTTGAACATGACCTTGGCAAGACTTTCTCAGCGATGCCCTCCCAGGAAGGAGGAAGCACAGAGCGGCAGAAATGCTGGGCCGACACTACTAATGATGACGCCCCTTGGACTTGAAAGGCAGGCTGAACCGTGAGAACACATATCCTCAACCAGAACAGTCTGGCTATGAAAAGCCGTAGAATGGCCTGCAGCCCTTCCTCGGCAAAGGAGGTTTGAAACGGAGGATTTCAGGACAAGTAACCCGGACACCTTGTCCAGTGCCTCAGGCCAGGGTTTAAAACACCCCTGGTGTGTAAAGTGTGAATGTTTGGAAGGTCAAAAGGCTCACATTTAAATTTCATTGCAAAGAAAGCACTCAGAAGCCACAGGCAAATTTCATGTTTAGGTGGCAGGATTATCTGGGCCTCTGCTTCTCTCCAGTCCATAGTTAATCAAGTGCAAAGAGAAGTAATACCCTGCCCGTATTCACCCAAACACTGCCCCTCTCTTTGCATTATTTATTATCATTCGAAGCAACACGATGCCGCCAATCTTCCCGCTCTATACAGCCTGACCAGTTCCCTGGGAAATACCGCTAGGGCCCAAGACAGCAGAGGGTAAAGCAGATATAGGCATGCTTGCTAGAAACTCAAAGTGGGAAGGAAAGCCGAGAAGCATCTGCTGGAATTGCTGGAGGGAGACACCAAATACAATGACAAAAAGAATGACAGGCGCCAGGAAGAACAATTCAGGTTGAAAAGGAAGAATAATGTCAGAGATTCCCAGGAGGAACAGAGCTGGCGTCACCATCACCGGTCAGGAGGAAAGAGAAAAGAATGCTTAAAGTCTTCAGAGAAAACAGAACTCGGGTCGACCTGGGACTCAAGTCCCTCAGCCCGTCCACATCTCAACAAACCCCTTTGTGCTCCATCCCAGGGAGTTAGGCTGGAACATTCTGATGTCTAAGAGTCTAGGAATTGAAGTATATGCATGTATATTTTTAATGACATCGGCGCTTTATCCAAACTCTAAATTTAACATGGCATCCTTTAAAGCCACTGGAATATTCTGATGTCCAAGAGTCTAGGAACCGAAGTATATACATGTATATTTTTAACGACATCGGTGCTTTATCCAAACTCTAAATTTAACACGGCATTGTTTAACGTCACACCCCTTGTGTTTCATTTCACTAGTTTCTTTATGAAAAAAAAAATTCGTTTGGAAACCAACTAGTAAGCATAAAATAAAATGAATGTGGTGAGAGTTGCCAGTATGTGTCAAGAGGGGGTGAAAGGGATTGTCTGATTTGTTAACACCTCATTTTGGGATCAGCCCCTCCATAAATACTCTTCTCACACCTCAGAAAGAACAGGAACAGAATATATTTAAGCTGGGCTTACTGGATGAGTCCAAAGCCTCGTCAGGAGATCTGAAACCTCGAAACCGTAAGTTCTCAGTATGTGAGTACAGTGACATTTACATTTATCCCAACCCTGTAGTCTGTTATTTGAAGAAACCACATTCTTATCTCTCCTTGGTTTTCCTTGTTTGTTTTGTTTTGTTTTGTTTCAATTTATTGAATTTTCTTAACATCTGGCAAATGTCTGTAACGGTAGAAGGGAGAGGGAAGGAGATGGAACAGGAAGAAGGAAATAAACTTGGGATGGGGGGGGGGAGTCCCAGAAATACTTTCCATGCAAGTTTCCATACCGAGGCAATGGTAATGAGAATTTGCTACATGCCAGGCATTGGGTGAGGCATACAAGGCACCATGCTAGATGGACATCAAAGAGAGAGCAAAGAAACACAACAGCTTGGCAGCCACACTGACTTAAAAACCCATTTGCACAGGCTTGAGAGAGCCTGTTGTCTCCCAGGGAGGCTTTGGCATGGCCAGAAGAAAACATCAAAGACACTCCAGATTTCAAATCCCTTCCAAGGGCGTGATCAGCAGGACAGGAAATGGGAAAGTCATCCTGAAAGGAATCTGGAAGGGAAGGGGCTTAGGCAAGGACACCCCTGGTCCTGCACATGAGCTCTCACTCCACGTACATCCAACAGACATGATATGGCGAACAGCTTGGCACCCAGTCAGTAGCAAGTCTTGCCCCAGCCGCCCCCCGACCAAGAAACTGCGGGGAATAAGGCAGCACGAGAAAAGATAATTCAATAAGAGTGTTTTGTCATCGTCACGGTCGACTTAATATTTTGAAAGGATCCCATGGTACGAGAAAGCCTGCCTTCTAAAACAACAGAACAGTAAACAAACATTCAAAGATAGAAGCCCAAAGGGATGGGAGAAGACCAAACTTAACCAACAGAAAATGAACGAGTAGGATTTGCCCGAAATAATATCTAGTATGCTCGACTAAAACTCCTGGTAACGCGGCAGGGTCGATTCATGCTTATAGTACCTCAGTATGCCCGAGGAACCAAAGCTTGCCAACAAACACAAGGAAAGGCCTTTCATTCCACATCGCTGGGAAATAACGACAGACTACGAAATGTGCCATGTGCAGAGTCCAAACGAGATCGAAATTTCACATGCGACCTTGTCACTAAAGTTGGATGGCAAAAATGAACTCGGCCAAGCTTTTTTACAAAACAGAAAGTTCCTACAAAAGCAAGGGGTAGGAGCCTCCTTGAAGAGATAGGAACGTTCAAGCAAATGTATAAGATACACGGATGTATATTGATTGCATTATTGTGTGTATGTTGGCTAAATACTTTAAAAAACATTTATTTTAGGGGGAATAAAGCTGAGATTCACAGAAAACGCGGAATTTTTAGATGAGCCCCCAAGTCCAGTAATCCTTCCTTCTGCATGCCCAGTAAGCAAGGACCCACGCATGCCGTCCGGAGGCCCTGTAGCCTAATGGTCAAGCTGGGAGTTTCTAGAGTGAGAATCTTCAGGCCTTAGATACCAGCTTTACTACTAATTATCAGTGAGACTTAGAAAAGTTCCTAATCCGGGGGCACAGTCGGCTAAGCATCCGACTCTTGATACCGGCTCAGGTCACGATCAAAGGATTCGTGGGATCGAGCCCTGTGTCGGGGTCTGCTCTGACAGCGTGGAGCTTGCTTGGGATTCTCTCTCTCCCTCTCTCTCTGCCCCTCCCCCACTTGCTCTCTCACTCTCTCTCTCTAAATCAATCAATCTTTTTTAAAAATTAAAAAAGAAGTTCCTAATCCAGAAAGCATGGGCATAATATTGGTACTTACTTTACATGGCTATTATGGGAACTGAGTGAGATAATAGATGTAAAGCATTAGACTGGATGCTAGCACATATTAGGAACTCAATAAACACTCTCTGTTAATACCACAAATCTATTATAAGCTCTGCAAACCATATCCCTTGGGAGTGTCCACAGCAACCAACAGAGCAGGGTAACCAGTAGTATTCAGCGGATGTCTCTTGCTCAATTTAGAAATTAGACTTCCATAACTTGTTTGATTTCCTAAACCCCACAATATAAACAGATATATAAAACGAAAAATTTCCCTTCTTTTTTCCATGTGGTTATTTCCACCCGCTACTAAACAAGTGCATTGTTTTCAGTGTACTTAATTTTCTGTTGAATTTCGTCTTAGAACAGAGTAAATGCCTATTCCTTGTCATCAGCGTTAAATCCCATAAAATAATTCTAGACGTCAGCACCATATTAGTACCTTAGGACAAGGTTCCTCAAGATTTCTCCAAGGGGCAGATTCTCCGGTGTGAAGAGGTCCTCCTATTGGAAAAAAAAAAAAAAAGAATTCTATGTTAATTTGAAAAATGTGAATTAAACAATGTCAACCAGGCATGCAAGATTTATCAGAGCTTTAAATGTGCTAATATGTGCGATGGCTCTCCAGATGAATATAAAATGCCAAGCTGTCCCAAACCATTTGTCCACAGAAGTTCATTTTTCATGGAATTACCTCTTTCACAGCACTATGACCCTCAGACAGAACTAGTGCTCTATGATCCGCACTTTGGGATACCCTATCTTAGAGGGATGGCCTGAAATCTGCTGACTTTATCCTGGAATGTGGGGTCACAATCCCATGAGAACACAATCATTTTTCTACACAGAAGGGCTGCATGGAAAGCCACAGTGGCTATACAATGTCAGTGCTGAGCCCTAGGGTCGATCCTGATGATTTTGCTGGTCGGGTAGGTGTCTCCTTTTCCTTACGCCACCGCCTCCTGCCTCTAGAAGGTCAGAAAAGCCCAATTCTTCAAAAGATGAATGTAGGACTATTTTCAGCCGAGGCTGTCACTTGTTTTAGAAATGTGTTACGCTAAACGCGTCATCAGTGAATACAACGAAAGGTAACACAATCTACATTTCTATTGTACTTGCCAGTTATTTAAGCCTGCCCTCCAATTTTGTCTCTTGATCAGCACTTCCCAAACTTTAGGGTCATAATAATGACCCACGGAATTTGAGATACACAGTGATTCTCGGGTTCCACCAACCCACGTATTTTGAAATGCTTCCCTGGTGAGGCTAATGATCAAGCATCCCTGGGAAATTCAAACTTGCCTGCCCCTAAACCTCTTGTTTTTTAAACCTCTGACACATTTGGAGAGTCAGTTCTCTGCGGGGAACCAGGGCTCTACACCTCAAGTTCATCTACCGACAGCGCTAGAGATAGAACTGCAAGGCGGCTCCTCTAACATTAAGCCCCAGGCTTCTCTCCGGGATCAGTTAATGTTGGCCACAAGGTACTGACCAGCACGATGCCCTACACAGTGGTGAAGCCCAAATACATACTGAATGAGGAAGGAAGGAATGTCATAGTAGTCTCCAAAAATAAATAACTTTCTTTGAAAACTGGTAGAATTGAGAGCAGGAAATTTGTCCCCAAAGCCCCAATGTGGTTTGATCAAGAGGCTCTTCTTTAGATCATCCTACTCCACCTTTCAGTATTTTCTAGGATGTAAAATAGCTCCTTAGGCTTTCTGTTCATGACACGAAAGACGTTCCCAAGGTTCACCAAGCAGTTTTCTGACTGGTGATGTGGTTGCCCTATATGGTATTTCTGTTTCTATCTGGTCACCCACCACCTTGAGCCTGGGTCTGTTTAGAATGAGCGTCTACAAGGGCTGTCCTTCCGAGTGGAAAATGTATTGCCCCTTGCTAAAAAGGAGAAGACTCATAACTGGCTTTTGGGTGCTGGACACTTCATGCTAGAGGAAAGAAGCAATCTTAACACAGGTTATGGGACTACATCATTCGGTCAACCTTGGGAATCTTTTATTTGGAGAATTAGCAAAAATAGTAGAAGTAATTGAGAAGTCAAAAAGGATTAAAAGGAAACTTCTGGAGCTAATTTTGTTACATGATTCCCACAAGACACCCCTCAGGAACTAAGATGCAATTTCTTTTTAACAGCTCTTCTTTTCTTTTGGAGATATTTGTAGACTTAGGGAAGAGTTTCAAAGATAGCACAGAGAGTTCCCATATGCCCTTCACCCAGCTTCCCCTAAGAAATTAACTTTAGCATAATGCTATTAGCAAAAGTACAGAACTTATTCAGATTTCACCAGTTTTCCCACTAATGTCCTTAAAAATTTTTTTAATGTTTATTTATTTTTGAGAGAGAGACAGACAGAGCATGAGTGGGGGAGGCGCAGAGAGAGAAGGAGACACAGAATCTGAAGCAGGCTCCAGGCTCTGAGCTGTCGGCACAGAGCCCGACGCGGGGCTCGAACCCACGAACCGTGAGATCATGACCTGATCTCAGGTTGGATGCTGAAGTTGGACGCTTAACTGACTGAGCCACCCAGGTGCCCCATAATGTCCCCCCCACTTTTTTTTTGGTTCCAGGATCCCATCTAGGATTCCACATTGTGTTAAATTATCTCGTCTCCTTAGTCTCTTCTGGTTAGTAAGAGTTTCTCTTTCTTTCCAGACCTTGACGCTTTTGAAGAGTACTGGTTGCTTGTCTTGTAGAATGCCCATCAACTTGGGTTGGATGTGTTCTCATGATCAGACTGAGGTTATGCATTTGGGGCGAGAATAAAATACTGCAGAAGCGATGAGCTCTTCCTGGTGTCACATACCTGGAGGTGCATCATGTCTGTAGGTATGACCGATGATATGAACTTTGATCACCTGGCTAAGGTGGTGTCTACAAGGATTCTCCACTGTCCACTTACTATTTGCCTCCCTTGGTAATTACTAGATATCTCGAGAGAGATACTCTTTAAGCAAACATCCTGTTTCTTCTTCGACTATCATCCACTCATTTTAACATCCACTGGTGGATTGTTTTCTGAGGTCATTATTGTGGTTTTCTAACTCTATGTACAACTATTTTCTTTAGAAATTGTATTTTTTATTTCCATCATTCTTTCTACTCGTATTAATTGGAATTCTTCTGTGAGGAAGAGTTGGCATTTCTCCCCCATTTAAAATAAGAGATTCAAAGGATAGAAACAGGCTACCTGATTTTTAGGTAGGCCAGTAGGATGGCATGTAGAGTTGACTTGGTCTTCAGAACATGATGCTATACCACCATTCCCTGATGGTATTCTACCCCAAAGACAACAAAATATACACTAGGCATGGACAATTCTAGAGTTTAAACCTAAACATAGAACTAGAGCAAGGATGGCAGGGTGGTGATGGTGTGAGAAGTCATTATTCCTGGTGGTGTCCAACCGAAGAAGATGGAAATGCTAGTCAGGAACAAAAGAATGTCTGGGGTTCATAGAGTATAGGCAGAAAAGGTTAAACGGATTGGTGGCAGTTGAATACTTGGTCAAAAAACAAGTCACTATCAAGAGTTCAGACAAAAGGTGGCAGGGCGAGTAAAGAAATTCTAGAAAGAACATAGATGTCAAGGCGATTAAGACTGGGCACTGAGGAGTCTGGGTGAAATCATGGAGACCAGGCAAAATGTGACGGACCCGGAAAACAGGAAAGACTGGCTGGCAGAGTCAGAATTACTCTCCGTGGAGGGCCAGGGAATATATGTTTTGGGCTTGTGGGCTGTACGGTCTCTTTCCAACAGCTCAATTCTGCAACTAGTGTGAACGCAGCCACGGCCAGTATGTAAGGGAATGTCCATGCCAGAATTTGGTTTGTGGTGAATCAAATTTGGCCTGTGGACTGTATTTCCCTATTCTGAAGCAAATAAAGCCAACAGTACACCCAGGACCAAAATGTCCTTTGGGCTCTACATACAGTGCCGTTTGGTTGGTCTTGACTTAAAGACATCCCTAAGGGGCAGAGGATTAAAAAAAGGACTACGGTCACTTCAAATAAAGTATACAATGTTGGCGATTCTTGATAACGAGGGACCCTGGAGTTACCCTACTTGTTGGTCTATATCTAGATATAGATTGTTTAAAATACATTCCTCCAAATTAGATATATTGTACACTTTTGTCTGGAGGTCAAATTTTACAAGTACTTTATGTTGAAGTTTCTTGAGATATTTTGAACCAAAATGGAATATAAGCCACTATTATTAAATGGTCTCGTCACTTGGAACTTTATGGTATCGGTAATGTGAACCAAGTTCTTGCCTTAAATTATTTCATTAAGTTGAAATAAAGGAAACACTAACATTCTCTTCATCCTCTGATCCGGTGTTTTGTTTAATGTTCTTCTTAAACATTATGCCTTTGAAATATAAGCTTGTAGAGCATAATGGTGGCTAAATAGAGGACGATGAGCTAAAGCAGAACTTCAGATCGTTTTGCCGTAGGAGAGTCAGAATATATCAAAAGCATTTAAGTAACCCTTTTAGGAGTGAGATATCAATTCTATTTTCATCACACCCTCTGGGCTTTTCTTGAATCTCTGAAATCCTTTCTCTATACCTGGAATCTCTGTGAAGATATTCTGTATATTTATCCTCAAGGAGCATGAAAACATTTTGGAATTCTTTGCTAAATGAATTTTACGATAGTTTACAATTTTAACAGGCTTGGAAGTTACGGAGATGCAAACGTAATGCAAGATAGGTAACGTGCACTGCCACTCATCTTGGGGATGAATAAGGAGAGAAAAAATCCCTTTCAGCATTATCAGTTTCCATAATGTCTTATTCATTCCCTGGAAATTTAATTTTGAAGCTGGGTCATACTTAAAAGATTTGATTTGAAGTAAAAAAAAAAAGCCAATTTCAGCAAAATATTAAGAAGCTGTTCTCACGTTTTAAATTTCATTAGGCTGATTTTTGGTGTAAGACATACATAGATCCATGTGTCAATCTACTCTGTAAGTTGAGTTACTCTAATTATTGAGTATTAATAATTGAGTTGAGATATTAAGCATATTGTTTTCCAGGTAAGAAACTTGCCAGCAATTTGCTTTTATCTCGTGAAAAAAATAAAATAATCGTTTCCTACCCAAACACTAGTAAACAGACTATAGAATAACGTGAGTTTCAGGGCTACGGATATTCTGATTATTATATTCATGCATTCCTTTGGGCATAAATTAAGTCGGCCACAGGGCAGCCGGAGGGTGACCACAACTTGACAAACCTTACGGTTCAGCAGATGTGGTTGTAAGATACGGCTTCACTGAAAAATATTTCCCACTAAGCAATTTTAGGACTCTACTCTGAGGTTTTCATTTAAAAACTTGGAATTTCCAACAGAAAAGTGGGTGGTACCATCATATTGGCCTTAGGATACAGAAATATTTAGTTGCCTCAAGTAAGCGGTAATGTGAATCAACAATATCTCAAATTGCAATATTTCTCTCTTTTTTGAAATTTTGTAATGTTTATTCATTTTTGAGGGGGGGGGGCAGAGAAAGAGGGAGACAGAGAATCCAAAGCAGGCTCCAGGCTCTGAGCTGTCAGCACAGAGTCCAATGCGCAGCTCGAACTCCCAAACCGTGAGATACTGACCTGAACTGAAGCCGGACGCTCAACTGACTGAGCCACCCAGGCGCCCCCAAATTGCAATATTTCTACAAATATGCAAGTCATGAGCTGGAAACGTTTTTCAGCACGTGCAATGACCTTATTCAGTTTCTTTTTGTTGATTTCCAGACCCCAGGGGCTTTTCTTGGCATATATATTGGAAACCTTCATGTGGGTCATTCACTTTGAAAGATCAGCTCAATATTTGAGTGAACTATTTGAACAGTGTTATTCTCTGATTTAGAAAATAACATGTATTTCCAAGTAAGTGTAGAATTATTGAAATGTTCCAAGGTTTTAGAGGAAATATCACATATACAGTCATTTCCTGGGCTGTGGAGCTGAACACCAGCATTTATAATATACATTGAGAGATTCCATAAAATCACGAAATGCGCAGGACTCAAGTAAGTACCTAGATGTGTGGGAGAATAGGGACTAAGGAGCTTCAGAAATAACCTAATGTCAACCTCATGCTTCAAAGTTTTGGGTTAATAAAAATTGAGTAAGACCAGGAGTACTACTTTGATCTAGATCAAAACTTCCCAGTCTTGGCTGTAAGAGGAAAGTGAATTTCCAGATTTCTCTTTGTAAAGGAAAAAAAAAATGTGAAAGATGCTGACATAATTCCTCAATGGTTCTAAAACTTGTGGTTAAAACAGGAGTGGGGGGGAGGCTGATGAAATTAACATGTCCAAAAGTTACAAAGGAAACCTCTAAGATAAGGCTGGATTGCAGTATCTTTTCCTTAATGGGTTCTGGTTCTACACCGGGGGGATAATTCCTTCTGGGTGAAATACTTAGTCCACAAGACTCTTGATTTGTTCCATTTTCTCACTTCCCTTCCCACTGAATATTCAGAGCATCACTTACTGGCTTTATTAGTCAGAACTCTTTGGTTGCCCAATCATGACAAGATTTATTTTAAAATATTCTTATTTACTTGTAGTGGCTTTGAAAATGACCATGTAAAACATCCCTGCACTCACTCACACAGATGAATGAAGACTAAGAAAAAGAAAAGTTGTGTTCCTAGTGCCTAAGAAGCAGGCAGTGTTCCCTCACTAGACTGTAAGCTCTGTGAGGGTAGGGGTATTAAATGTTTATTCTTCCGGGTGTCATCACCCCAAGCACGGTGGTTTGCACATATTATAACAACTCAATAAATATTTCAGTCTGATTTACCACATCTGGGGTCATCAGCTCGTGTGCATTGTGTTTCCTCTGTTTATTGTCAATTACGCTTCACAACCACTTCCTAGTTAGGCGGTATTCTCTTCATTTCATCAAATCCCAAGGTCACATAGCAGGAAAGCAAAAGACCTGGGATTAGAACCCAAGCTTTCTTATTCCAAGTTTATTACTCCCACCCACATCAGATGCCTGAAACAGTTCAATGGAGAGAAGCGGTTTCAAAATCTTTTCTTATCCCAACAAATAAAGGATAATATTTGATTCCTCTCATTTTTACCTGAATATCTGATATAGGAATCCTTCCTTAACTACGGAAAAGGTAGAGTTTTCAATCTACTATTTCTTCCAATTTTGAAGGAACAGAAAGGTCTTCAGTTAATTATTTCGAGAAAAAGCTTCCCAATTCCCATTTCAATATTTTCCTAATCACATTTCGGTTTGGAACACAGGCACTGGATTTGGAACCTGAAGCCCATTTCCTGTCTAAAATGGTTTTCATTCATTGAATGTGAACACTTGTTTTTTATTGCAAAGTTGTTTACAAAGCCGAGCTGCTGGAATTCATTTCTTTTAATGAACAAAAGAGTGATGGAATATTTAGCTGGAAGGAATTCACAGAGGGTTGCGTGCAACTGGCCAAGAGTTTTAAGGAAAAGTTTTCAGTTCTAATGGAGGTTCCTTGGTCCAAAGTGGAAGAACATTCAGGTAAAATTCCTCCAGTGAAAGAACTGAATAAATGAGAAAAGGAAGTTTGATAACCTCTTTAAACTAAACTGAGATGGTTCTCGTCCAAAAGAATCATGCGTTCAGGAAATATTCATACACATAAAATCCTTCCTACATACCCAGGCACCGGGATCCAAAGTTCACGAGGACTTTGTGATTTGTACCCATAAAAGATAACTGATAATTTTATGATTTTGTGCAGTGTGCCAAATGACTACTGTTCTTAAAATAAAACTCATCATTTTAAAGTGAACGGTTCAGTGGTTTTTAGTACATTTACAGACTTGTGCAGTCATCATGACTATCTAATTCCGGAACAGTTTTTATCACTCCAGGAAGAAACCCCGTGCCCACGAGCAGTCACTTGCCATTCTCTCCTCCTCCCAGGCCTGGCAATCTTCACGGACATTTCACATAAATGGAATCACGCAATATGTGGTCTTTTGTGATTAACTCCTTTCACACAGCATAATGTTTTCGAGGTTCATCCACATTGTGGCACGATTCATGTTATTCCTCTCTAGCTGAATCGTACGCCATTTCATGGATAAACTGTAGTCTGTCCATCTGTTGCTTGATGGACATTTGGGTTGCTTTTACCTTCTGGCTGTTGTGGAATGCTTTTGCAGTGAACACTCACGTGCATGTTTTTGCAGAAACATGTTCCTTTGATATGGTCGACTTAGAAACAAAGAGAAGCAAGACTCAGAAAGGTGCCCAGCGCCGTGCCAAAGACAGCACACGCATCAGTAGTTTGTTCCCGTTGTTGGTGAACAGCATTCCACTGTATGAAGACACCACTGTTTATTTGTTTACCAGTTGTAGGATGTTTGGGTTGTTTCCAGCTTTGGGTAATTATGAATGAAGCCACTGTAAACATTCACATACAGATTTTAGAGTGAATATAAATTTTAATTTCTCTTGGGTAAATACCTGGGGGTAGGATTGCTGCATCGTTTGATTCTATGTTTAACTTTATCAGAAATTGCTAAGCTCTTTTCAAGGAGACCTGACCATTTTGCATTTCCACCAGCAGTGGGTGAGTTCCCATTGTTCCACACCCTTGTCAACACTTGATATCGCCAGATTTTGTTTACCTGTTTCTTTCGTTTTGAACCATTGTAATACATGTGCAGTGATATCGCACTGTGAGCCCTTTAAGTTTTGATGCTCTAAATTATCCTTGGTGGGGTTTTGTACATTGCTTTTTACCCAGCAAGTAACCTGTTTTTATTGTTGTTTTCTAGCATTTTTAAAAACTTGCACAGGAGTAGAGAGAATAGTATAATCGTAAACCTGCATAAACTGGCCACCCACCTTCAATGATTATCAACATTTTGCCAATTTGTTTCATCAAGCACCACCACTATTTTCTGGTTTGTTCTTTCTGGGGTCCTTTTAAGCAAATCTCATACTTCATGTCATTTCACTATTAAATAAATTCAATATGAATCCCTTCAATAACTTTAAAAATAAAACGAAATGTAATCAGGGCACCTGGGTGGCTCAGTGGGTTAAGTATCTGACTCTTGATTTCAGCTCAGGTCATGATCTCAGGTTGTGAGATCGAGCCCCGCGTCAGGCTCTGCTTGCTCGGGATGGAACAGGCATGGAGTCTCCTTGGGATTCTCTCTCTCTCCCTCTCCCTCTGCTCCTCCTCTGCTCGTGTGCTCGCTCTCTCTCTCTCTCTCTCACTCTCTCCCTCTCTCTTCCTTTCCATCTCCCTCTCTCTCAAAATAAATAAACATTAAAAAAAAATAAAATAAAGGGGAGCCTGGGTGGCTCGGTCAGTTAAGCATCTGACTTTGGCTCTGGTCATGATCTCGCAGTTGGTGAGTTCAAGCCCCACACTGGGCTCTGTGCTGTCAGTGAAGAGCCTGCTTCTGATCCTCTGTCCCCCTCTCTCTCTGCCCTTCCCCACTTTACAATGTCCTCTCTCTCAAAAAGAAACATTAAAAAATCAAAATAAAAAGGATTTCTTAAAAAAAACACACAAAATGTAATCACAAGCAACAAAATTAATGATAATTCCTTACTGTCCTCTAATATTTAGTCTGCTCAAATATCCCCAATTGCTTCAAAAGTGCCTTTTTAAAAGTTGCTTTATTTAAATTTAACTTATGACATGAGGTGGAAGCTTAAAAATCTGAGGTCCTACTTCCAAATGACTGAGGTTCTACTCAGTTTTCAGAATCATTTTAAAGTTAGTTCAGGCTTTACCCAAGTTATAGTTTAACTATTCCAAATTATATTTTTATGACACAGCAGCAATTGGGAGATTATAAGGCAGGTATTAAGGATACAGAATCGGCATATCATTTAACCCACAGATCAAAGCACTTAAAAGATGACTGCCACAATTAGATAGTGCAGCCAATTGATTTTACTGGCAGTGAATGCACAGGTTGGCATTGTTCATAGTAGGCCCTCCACACAATTGAGAATTAAGAAAACATCCTATCAAGAGGTGTTGTGCGTGTGTGCGTGCGTGTGTGTGTGTGTGTGTGTGTGTGTGTGTGTTGCATTAGCATCAGCCAAATGAAATTTTGGTTTGGCAATAAAACCCAAATAAGGAATTTTTTGCCACGCCAGTGTAACTTTTACTTTATTTAGAAACGGGTAAGACTTTATTTTGAATTAGCCCCGTTGTAGTTTGCAGTCGAGTCAGACAAAAATCCAGAAAATTAATATGTCGATTTAAAGATAAGCAACTTGGTTGTGTTCTGCTCTAATTTTTAAATTAACATCTCAGTTTAAATTCCTGGTTGTAACAAGACTTCCCTTCAATCCGAACTACAGTGCTGTGTTCTACGGTTCCCTACAGCCCCTGAGCTCTTTTTCAACATTTGCACAAATGTATTTGCTTGCTCTATTACCATTTAGTCCAGATAACAAGGCTCAAGTAAATGTAGCCTGCGCAATAAGAATATAATCACTGTTTAAAATCAAACTTCAGAGTAGGTCAACATGGCATAATGTCCTGCCTAAGTGATCTGTAATTCACCTCTCCAGATAGTCATCTTGGCCCTGGAGTAGTTTAAAAGGTAGTAGCTGCCAAAAATTGTTAACCATTAAACAAGGGTTTACTTTTCTTTTGTGTGGCAGGAACAAAGGTGCACTTCTAAATCTGTGTCTAAAAAATGTGTAGGTTTTGAAGAATTCAATCCACTCGACAACTCTTGCTCTCACCATTCAGAACAAACGTTTTAAAAGTTTTGGGGGTTTTGGTTTGTTTTCTTGTTTTTTTATTTTGCCTTGATTGGGTGACCTGAGCCACAGTGTATGTGCATTTCTGGGGGTGCAAGTTGACGTAAAGAAAGCTTGGAAAGCCCAAGACAGTCCTAAAAGCAAGGTGTATTACACTGAAATGTGTTCCATCAATTGCCAGAGTATTTAAGAACACTGAGTCATCATCATGGTTAATGCCACCTTCATGAGGGCAAAAATGAGTTTTCATCATGGAGGATATTCACCTCTCTTGCTGAACCATGGTGCAATTACCTTTCATGGTAGCTCAAAAGTAAACATTAGCATTTTTGCTCACTGTTCAACTTCAGAAAGTTAGCCCACCGCATTACTTCCAGCTTCAAAGAATTCTATAGTTTCATTCTCAAGACAACTCCAGAAGACATGGCATTTTAAGCACTAGGAGACTCGAGACTCATACACACGCAGCCTCTCATGGATTCAATTAGTCACCATTAGAACCTGAAGATCTAAGTTTCTACTTCGTTGACTGTGCTCAAGGCAGGTTTCTCCCAGAGCGTTGTGTCTTTTCACAATTACATTTGGTTTCTGCCAAGTTCTCCTTTTGGAACTTAGAATGTCTTTTTAGACCCCTCCCAGTGGAAGGACAATGCCAGGTTTTTCATTAGTGTAACGAGCCCATTCACCAGAGCCAATGGGGTATCTTGTTACTTTTCAAATTCCGTAGAGTAAAAATGTTGGCAAAGTCATTGCTATCTTCTACCTATTACAATTTTTTTTTTTTACTGCCAGATAAAAGACACGAGATACTTGAAGTGATATTTTATAACCATGGTTTTTCAACCTCCCTGGCACTGTGAACATTTGGGGTCAGATAATTCTTTGTGTGTGTGTGGGGGGGGGGGGCTCACTGTAGGATGCTTACCAGTATCCCTGGCCTACACCCACTAGATGTTAGTAGCTTCCTCACCCCAGTCATGACGACAAATGTCTCCAGACATTGCCAAATGTCCCCTAGGGGACAAAATCACCCCCTGTTGAGAACCCTGGTTTTATAACCAGCCAGACAGGTATTCATTGTCAGTCTTTTAGATTAATTATTTATTAACACATTCCACAGTCAACTACTATTTAAGGAGTGCCACTGGACACAAGGTGGTACTAGACCAGATCCTTACGTGATGCTTGTCCTCACAGAGTTTATGGACTAGCCTGGGAAGCCCACAGTCTAACCTTATTCCTAACATCTCCATAGCAAGAGTCCTGAACCATGGTCAGTATAGGCTAGGATCCATTCTGTAACTCACATCTTGCCTTGGCTCATGACCCCCAAATCTCCAAACCAGAGCATCTATGTGACCTCGGTGGTCACGCCAAAGGATGATCCTGTTCTCTTTTGAGTTCTTTCATGGCACCGAGTTGGTGCCATTCATTACCTACTTCCTGGTTTATAGATGCTGTGTGTAGCTCATCATTTTCTTATTCCTAGTGACTAGCACCTCCTGAAGATAGATGGCTGGCTGATTGCCTGGACAGATGAGTTGGGTCAGTTACTGTTGAGTACCTTGGCGTCCCAACTAGAGCTTGGAGACAATTGTGGGTTTTTTTTTTCTTTCTTTCTTTTTTTTTTTTTTGTATGAGAATGACACGATCAAAACAATTACTTATAAATATCATCTATGTGACACTGTGCTGGAAAGACTGGAGAAAGGAAAACCTGAAGCCATGGAGACAGTGATGAAATGATTTTATATGCTTCCCATAGATGAATTAAGTACATTCGTAGAATAATGGCAATGTGAATGAGGAACAAATGAACAAAAAGGAGAACCATTTCAAGGAAACAGTAAGTAAGAGTTTGGAAGAGGAAGTGATTATTACAAAGAAAATTAAAGTCAAAGCATTCAAACTCTGAAGGTTGGAGTACGGGGATCTAAAATATGGTTTTCCCATTAAGTACAAATAGAAGTTCTGAGATGATTCAAAGATGTTAGGACATACTGAGACCATCATTCTTCATGTAAGTCTCTTCTTTTGAAAGCAATATTCTTATACATTTCCTACTCTTACATTAAGTTTAGCAGTAATCTAAGAGCAACCAAATTAGGGAGTCAGATGATTGACTTTGTGAACAACATCATGTGGAAAACAGTGATGAGGAAAGCGATACTTTACAGATAAAAGAGGAGTTATAGGACCCCTTCACCATTTTGAGAACAGACCGTGGTGGGGCTAGGGTAGAAGCTGAGGAATATCATTTAGGAATCTATTACATGAAACCCCAGTGTCAGGGGTGAGAACCATGAGAAGCGGACAGATTAGGGATACATCACAAAGACTGAGCTAACAGAATTTGTAAGTGAAATCGTACTAAAAAAATGACTCAAAAAAGACCCCAAGGTTTATGGTGTGAATTAGGTGAGGAACTTAGGGAAGTAGCCCGTTTGAGAGCATATCAAAAACTCATTTGTTAACATGGCAACACTGAGGAACTCTTTAGCTATCTAAGCATAGACATCAAGTAGCCATTTGGAAATACGTATTTAAAGTTAGGTGCTTGGCTGAAAATAAAAACTTGGGAGTAGTACAGCACAGGTTTCTTAATGGAAGACAACAGAGCTCACCCTAGCCAGCTTAAATAGACATGGGATGCCACAATATATGCACTCTTACGTTTACTACGGCATTACTTAAAATAGCCAACATATGGAGGCAACCTAAGTCTCCAGTGATTGATAAATGGATAAAGAAAATGTAGTGTGTAGAATGGAATATTACTCTGCCATAAAAAGGATGAGATTCTGCTTTTTATGACAACGTGGAGGGGCTTAGATGGTATTACACTCAGTGAAATAATTCAGACTGAGAAAGACAAATACCATACGATTTCACTCACACGTGGAATCGAAAAAACAAACAAACAAACAAACAAAGAATAAGCGAAGACACAAAAAGCAGAATCAAACCAATAAATACAGAGAACAAACTGATGGTTGCCAAAGGGGAGAAGGGTGGAGGCGTGGGCAAAATGGGTGAAGGGGTGTGGGAGATATGGGCTTCCAGTTACGGAATGAATAAGCCACAGGAATAAAAGGTACAGCATAGTGAATATGGTCAATGATATTGTAGTAGCATTGTATGGTGACAGATGGTACCTACACTTGTGGTAAAGCACAGTATACTGTATAGAGATGTTGAATCACTATATTGTACGCCTGAAACTAATGTAAAATTGTGTGTCAACTATACTCAAAAAATAAAAATAAAAACCATAACGACTAAAAAAAAAAAAAAGAAGTAACACCTTCAGCTCTACCTGGAATTGCAACCAAAGTGAAAGTAAAAGTTACCTCTGATGTAGATGTTCCATATTAAAAATGTAGGACTGTAATAATCCTTAATCAGTAAATGCTGGGGAAAACAGTTGTACTGCTCCTACTTTTATTCTGTATTATGCATTTAGGCTAAATCAAAGTACAAAAATGTGCTGAATAAGGGAGTGCTCAGCTGGCTTAGTCAGGAGGGCATGCAACTCTGGATCTCGGGACTGTAAGTTCAAGCCCCACGTTGGTTATAGAGATTACTTTAAAAAATGGAATCTGAATAAAATGTGCTAAATGAAATATTTTTAATTTGTGTAGAATTGTATAGGCTGGTCAAATAAAGAAAACTCAATAAGAAGAAAAGAAACGGAGTATTACTTAGTTCCAAGAATTTCTGGATGGGTTGGAACAAGACCTAAATGTGATGTGGCCAAATACAATGAAGCCAGGGCAAATGTCCAGCCACACCATGGGAAAGCTCTAATAGAAACACCACTGTTGGTACTACCCACTGTGACATGAGGGACTGGGCATTGGAAATCTGACTTCCCTCAGACAAAGCAGATGCCTTAGTCGTGAAAGGCGACCCTATCTCTCCTAGTCCTGTGCACCCAGATTTTGCACCTGTGCATGTGAGTTGAAGAAATTTAGACACATGTCTCTACTCCAGCTATAAGAAAAACATGCAATTTTAGCTATACAGCCTCTCTAGTATTAGAAAGAAAGCTAGAGGGGTTTGAAATGAGTGTTGAATAAGTAAACTTGCTGCATTTGCTTCGGGAAGCCAGTGGTGTATAGATAGTGTTTACAGTTATGGTATTAGGTGAGGCCACTTTGGGAGAGAAAAGAGACGGTGGCTGGACTGAGTCCTTGAGCACCCCAATACTTAGATATCCAGGAAGGAAGCTGAGAACAATCAGGTAGTGAGAAGAAAAACCAGGAAATTATCATGTCCTAGAAGCTCAAGGAGTAAAGGATCAACTGTAGTGAATGGTGCTTTGCGATAGATTAAGAACAGAGAGCTGACCATTGGATTTGAACACATGTAGCTCATTCATAACTTTGACAAGAGGTAATTCAGTGGAGTGATTAGAATGGGTGCATAAGAGATTTGGAAAGGATGAGATGGAGACAATGTGCATGAAGGGGCAAAGATATGGTGATGGGAGTTGGAGCAGAAAATGGGACCAAGGGAAGGTCTTCTTTCAAATGGGAGACGCTTAAAAATTAAGGATGAAAAGGCATAACACAGCCACATGTCTAAACAACCCAGCCCACTGGTATGTTTTAAATTATCTTTCACAAAAGCTGATTTACTGCCTGATCAGTGCAAATACTGTGTTTTTAAACAGTTTTTCCTAACGTGTTGGAATGTCCCAATGGGGGGATGCCAAGGGCTTTCTGTTTGTCATCTCACTGGGCTCTGAGTCTTGACACGGTCATCCTTTCACAACTGAAGAATAAACTCTCTGATCTTGTTCACACTTTTCCTGAAGCATGCCTCATTTCAGCTTTCTCTACCTTTAACAAAAAGGTTCATCAGAAAATATTACCCTTGTGTTATCCAGAAGAGGAAGGCATGTACTTTAGAAAGTGCTAGAATATGAAGGTTGAATCATATAGTATGCAGCCATTGGAGACTGTTTTCTTTTACTCAGTTCAATGTTTTTAAGATTCATCTGTGTTGTTGTATCAATAGATGCTTCCTTTTTATTGCTGAGTAGTATTCTATTTTATGGATATACCACCATTTCTTTATCCATTCATCAATTGGTGAACATGTGAGTTATTTCCCAAATTAAGAATGAAACTGCTATCCAAAACTATACTATGTACTTTATAAATATACAATAAAACACATTGATTATTAAAAAAAGAATAAAACTGTGATATGGCATATATATACAATGGAATATTACTCAGCCATAAGAAGAATGAAATCTTGCCATTTGCAAAGACGTGGATGGACTTAGACAGTATTATGCTAAGCTAAGTAATTCAGTCAGAGAAAGACAAGTACCATATGATTTCACTCATATGTGGAATTTAATAAACAAAACAGATAAACATAGGGGGGAAAAAAGAGAGGCAAACCAGAAAACAGACCCTTAACAACAGAGAACAAACAGGGTTACTGGAGGGGAGGTGGGAGGGGAGTTGAGGTAAATGGGTGATGGGTGCAAAGGAGGGCACTTGTGATGAGCACTGGGTGTTGTATATAAGTGATGAATCACTAAATTCTACTCCTGAAGCAAATATTACATTGTATGTTAACTAACTGGAATTTAAATAAAAACTTGATGCAAAAGAAGACTAAAACTTCTAAATATATTCACATTTAGTTTTTTTGTGTGGACACATAAAGAAAAATGTCTTCAATGTCTTCATTTCTCTTGGGTAAGTATGGAGTGGAACTGCTAAATCATAAAATAAGTGTATGGTTAACTTTAATCTATACTGGAGGTGGTAACCACTTTATATTCCAACCAGCAATTTATCTGGCATCCTAAAAACTTGCTAAACTCACTTATTAGTTCTAATAGATTTTTTGTAAAATCTTTGGGATTTTCTGCATAGCCAATCATGTTGCTGAAGAAAAAAGACAAGTTTTCTTTACTCCTTTCCAATCTGTGCCTTAAAGAAAAACTGCCGTATTTCACTGGCTAGAACCTCCCAGTAGGATGTTGACTGGAAGTGGTGAGAATAAAAATCCTTGCCTTATTCCTAATCTTGGAAAGAAAATATTCAGTCTTAAATAGGAAAGTATGATGTTAGCTGTAGCTGTTTTTGTTGATGCCCTTTATCAGAATGAAGAAGTTCCTTTTTTTTCTAGATAGTTTGCCTGATGAATAGATGTTGAATTTTGTCAAATGAGTTTCTTGCATCTATCAAATTGATCATGATGAATTTCATTGATCTTTGAATGTTGAACCAAACTTGCATTCCTAGGTTAGGTCCCACTTGGTCATAATATAATTTAATTCCTGCATTTCATTTGCTAATATTTTGTTAAGAATTTTTGTGTTTATACTCCTGAGGGATATTGGCCTGTAATTTTCTCTCCTTTAAATGTCTTTGTCTGGTCTTGGAATCAGGGTAATGCTGGCCTCATAATTTGAGGAAGAATGTGTTTCATGTTCCTCTATTTTCAGGAAAAGTTTATATAAAATTGTCTTCCTTTATTTTTGGTAAAATTTGGCAGTGACGTTATCAGAGCCCAGAGTTTTCTTTTTTGGAAGATGTTTAACTACAAATGTAATTTCATTATTTGGCGTAGGATTATTCAGGTTACCTGTTTCTTCTTGAGTGAGCTTGAGTGGTAGGCTTATGACTTTTGAGCAATTTTTTCCACTGCATCTAAGCTATCAAATTTATTAGCATAAAGTTGTTCATAACAGTCCCTTATGTCCCTTTTAATGTCCTTAGGATCTTTAGTGATGTTTCCTCTTTCATCCCTGACACTATTAATTTGTGACTTCTTTCTTCCTTCTTTAGCAGTTCAGCTAAAATTTTTTATCAACTTTATTTTTTTCAAAGAAATAGATTTTGCTTTAATTTTTTTTTAATTTTTTTAACGTTTATTTATTTTTGAGACAGAGAGAGACAGAGCATGAACAGGGGAGGAGCAGAGAGAGAGGGAGACACAGAATCTGAAACAGGCTCCAGGCCCTGAGCTGTCAGTACAGAGCCCGACGCGGGGCTCGAACCCACGGACCATGAGATCATGACCTGAGCCGAAGTCGGACGCTTAACCAACCAAGCCACCCAGGCGCCCCAGATTTTGCTTTCATTAATTTTCTCTTTTCTGTTTTTAATTCCATTGATTTCTGGCCTCATCTTTATTGCTTAATCTTTTATTTATTGCTTTTAAATTTGTTCATTTTTCTAATTTATTCAGGTAGAAGTTTAGGAAATTGGTTTGAGACCTTTGTCTTTAAACATTTAATGCTATAAATTTTCCTCGTAGTGTTGCTTTAGCTGAATTCCACAAATTTTATATGTTGTCTATTTAATTCATTAAAATCTTTTCTAACTTCCTTGTGACTTTCTCTTTGACTAATGGGTTATTTGCAAATGTGTTATTTCATTTCCAAACACTTGGGCGATTTTCTAGATAACTTCTCATTATTGATTTCTACTCTACTTTTTAGTCAGACACAGAATTTTCGTATTTTCAATTATTTTAAATCTGTTGAGGCTTAATTTACGGCTCAGAACATGGTCTGTTCATCTTCTATGTTTATCGTACTTGGTTTCACATGCTTCACTACAGAATATTCATATGATTGACTTCCTGGGGTTTCCCCAGCCTCCACTGCAGGTGTTATATAATACACAGTATATGCAACACATAAGCTTCCTAAAATCTGAAAACTTGTGAATTCTAAAATGCAACTGGCTTCAGGGATTCAGTATAATTGTGGACTGATTTCTTGGTTACATTATCATACATGTGATCCAGCATATGTTTATATTATTTTTAGATCATCATTGACATAAAAACATATAAATTTAAAAATTCATCGAAGAACTTTAAGATTCTAAAGAATATTTTCCTAGACCATGGAGACCATGGCTCCTAGCCAGAAAACATAGCAATGATGAATTTATGGTATAACAGTGTTGAGTTTTCTTTGGCTGCAGCTGCTTTTCTTAGAAGAGACCTCCTTTGAAACGCTAAACTATCTGACAGGCAAATTCGGGTGGCACTTTTTGTTTTGGATTTTCTGAGACATGATCAGAATTGCCAAAGGCAATTTTACTGCTTTTCTGTGATGAGTCCTAAAAATTCCAAGGACATCCCTGAGGAGATAGAGAAGATAAACAGCTCATGACAAATATCAACCTCATTCTAGATCAGAACTATCTTGCTTCTTGAAATCCTGTAATTGTCTATTAAAACTAAGAAAAATTGCTTATGAAACCAAGAGAGTTGGCAGTTTTAGAATAAATTCTTACTAACACTGTTCCCAAACCCGTAGTAATGAACCAGAGGAAAAGAGTACATTTAAGTGTCCTTACAATTGCAAACCTTAGCACAGATTTAAATGTCAATCTTTATTAAAAAATATTGTTGAATGGAGGGGTGCCTGGGTGGCTCAGTCGGTTGAGCTTCCGACTTTGGCTCAGGTCATGATCTCGCAGATTGTGAGTTCTAGCCCCGAGTCGGGCTCTGTGCTGACAGCTCAGAGCCTGGAGCCTGCTTCGGATTCTGTGTCTCCCTCTCTCTCTCCCCTCCCCTGCTCATGCTCTGTCTCTCTCTGTCTCAAAAATAAATAAAAACATTAAAAGAAATTTAAAAAAAATATTGTTGAATGGAAATGATAACTCAAGGGGGCCTCAATTTTGTAGAATTAGGGGAAAAGCCTCAAAATCAGCAAGTAGGAGTTAAATTAGCAAATTCAATAGAAAACATGTAGGTCAGCCAGACCCATGGGTAGGAGGCAGACGATGCAGGAAGAGAAAGAAGGCAAAGCTATGACACAGTTTGCATTCTTTTAACCACAAGAATTTGAGGAATCAAGAGAATTGTGGGAAACGGACTAGATATCCTAAAGATTGATGCCACAACTGCTCTGCACATTTTCCACTCTTTGCTGCCCCGGATATAAGACCCTACCTTATTTCAATAACATTATAAAGAGAAATTCATATGATAATGAGGAAAACAGTAATTGGGGTGGAGCAGAAGATCATCTGGTTGGTTCTATCCTGACAAATCTCGATCACGAGGTTAGGTTTGATGTCATTAAGGAAAAGAATATTAAAAATTACTTTTAACTGGGTGTCACTAATGTATTGTTTCCTCTCACACAGTCTGGGTGGACTCCATGTTAAATAATAAAAGTGATATGGTTATGTGTTCAATTTGAATGCCATTATCTGCTCTTAGATGCCTGCTTCCAAGAAAAAGTTTAGGAAGCCAAGATTCAGGACTAGAACCTGATGGATGCCTCATTTCCTGGTGCTCTGTGCAGGGCAGGGGATGGACATCAGGGACTCTATTGCTAGAATAGCCCTATCTTTTTATGCTTCGGCTGGGAAGAGGGGGGTGGCACACAGAAAGTCAGAGTCTACACAGCATTCTTGATGGGACACTCATTTTTCACTTACATTTCACCCTATTAAAAAAAAAAAAAAACTAGATCAGGACTTTTCAAAAACAAGTTACTACACTCAACCTTAGTAGGGATGTGACTTAGTAAGTCCTGTTCTGATTCTACTTCCATTTCAAATTCAGGAAACATGCACACTTGTCTGTGTCAGTCTCCTCCATTTTATGAATTAAACTTCTGGGGCAGAATGGGAGTTTGCTTAAGTAAAAGGTAGGAATGCATAGAATGCTTTGAAGAGAGAAAAAGGCCAAGTCAGTGCTGCAGGCAGTCATGACTAGAATTCTTAAGCCCTGTGAGAAAGCAAACTATGCAGGATTCTGTTCAAGCAGTGGCTACTCTTGGTTGCATTAAGTGGCCACTTCGAGTGAAAGCAAATTTCAGCTTTCCGAGCTGAGCTGTACACCTGAAGGCTTTGGAAACTTGTCTTCATTTTATTTTCCTTCAAAACCCTTACAGCCTGCTGACCAGGTAAAATAATGGAACATATGGTCTTTATTTAATTCCTTCGTGCTTACCGCCAAGACAAGAGGAGGTTGAAGGGTGAAGATCTCTTGGCTGTCTCCAATGCTTTGCTTTAATCTTACTTTATTTACTAAGAGCTAATAAAAAATCTGAAGTGCTTAACTCTCAAGTGTTGTTTTTCTTCTGGGCACTGGTATTTGATTTGTTCCTTGGCCTGAACACCCCCCTCTTTTCACTGCTGACTGTGCCATTGTGAACCTCTTTTTTAATGCTGCATTCATTCTCCTTTCTTTGATATATTTTTAGCTCCTAAAAGTGTTTTTTCCATTCTTATTCAAATTACTTTAAATTATTTTGAAATATAATCACATTGGATTTATAGAGTAAAATAATTTAATTATAAAAATAATATTTATATGAAAAATTTTGGAAAAAAAGGGAAAAAAAATCCCTTCTCTTGCTGCCCAATTGCAATAGCTCTTTATTATTCTCTCTCTTTTTAAAAACATTTATTTATTTTTGAGACATATAGATACAGAGCACGAACGGGGGAGGGTCGGAGAGAGAGAGGGAGACACAGAATCTGAAACAGGCTCCAGGCTCTGAGCTGTCAGCACAGAGCCCAACGCGGGGCTCGAACTCACAGACCGCGAGATCGTGACCTGAGCTGAAGTCGGCCGCTTAACCGACTGAGCCATCCAGGTGCCCCTATTATTCTCTTTTAATACAAGTATTGCATTTTGCATACTGACAGAGTGCATAGAATTCTGCCCAAATGTCTTTCAGGTCACATTATCCTCTCATTGTGGTTCCATGTTTGCTAATTCTGCAGATTACTAGGGAAGATATTCATGTGACATTGCCTCGACTGACGTAGCCATTCTGCTATCAATAGGACATTTAGGGGGGCGCCTGGGTGGCTCAGTCGGTTAAGTGTCTGACCTTGGCTCAGGTCATGATCTCACGGTTCGTGGGTTCCAGCCCTGCATCGGGCTCTGTGCTGACAGCTCAGAGTCTGGAGCCTGTTTCAGATTCTGTGTCTCCCTCTCTCTCTGCCCCTCCCCAACTCGCGCTCTGTCTCCCTCTGTCTCAAAAATAAACACTAAAACAAATTAAAAAAAAAAATAGGACATTTAGATAGATAATAGCCACTTCTAAGGCTGTGCTCCCAAGGGCAGGAACTTTTTAAAACAAACCTGCAACAAATTAACATATAAGGGCTAATAAAGTGTGGAGCTTTGGATATGAAAATGACAAGTTATAAAAACTTTGTGACAAATAATTCAACAAGAACAATTCTCCTTGGTTACTTTCAGGACATATAACTGTGGACTGGGGAAGTGAGCACAGATTATGACAGAAATATCCGCATCCGTAAAAAAAAATACTAATGTGATTATCTATCCTCATAGAATCAATTTCCTGGCATATCTTTTCTGAAATATATCCCTGAAAATGTGGTTCTTGATATATCCAACTTGCAGGTGAAACTAATCATGCCGATATCAAAACCTTTAATATTTGTACAAGATAAATATTTCCTCATCCATTACATAGTGAGTAGCCTTTTTCATGTCTTCCCACATTTTATATTCACACACTCGGATATTTTATTTGGAGCTTTAAAAAAATCGGATTGCTCTTCTAAGAGGTTTGCATTTCTCTACAGACAATAAAAACTGAAAATAAGAACTTGATAAGTCTGAATGCATCATTACTATCAAGCCTCATCACCCTCTTTTGGATAACCAGGAAACTGTAACATAGACAAAAACATGCTTTTAGCTCTTTGTAAATTACTCACTGCACGACCTCTTTTTCAATATTGTGCTTCTTAGTCTCGATATCAATTTTCTTTCTCTTGGAAATTCTTTTAATTTGTTAATAAAATACTTAAAAATATAGAGATCTTTGAGATTCTTGATATGGTCAACTCCCAGTCAAACACATTTTATCAATATCAAAACCCTTTAATAGTGTTATGAATTAATTACTTTTTCCTTACTCATTCCATTTTAATATCTTTTTTCTCTTTTAATACATTTTCTTAAACTCTATTTTATTGTATAATACATCAATAAGCCTGTTTTGTTTTTGTAAATTGGTGTTTCCTTGCGTATCTTTAAAAAAAAAATCCCTTTATTCTAAAATATTCTGTTATTTGGGGCACCTGGGTGGCTCAGTCAGTTAAGCGTCTGACTTCGGCTCAGGTTATGATCTCATGGTTTGTGAGTTCGAGCCCTGGGTCGGGCTCTGTGCTGACAACTCGGAGCCTGGAGCCTGCTCCGGATTCTGTGTCTCCTCTCTCTATCCCTTCCCGACTAGTGCTCTGTCTCTCTCTGTCTCTCAAAAATAAATAAATGTAAACATTTTTAAAAATTTAAAATATTCTGTTATTTTATGTGTTCTTCTTGTGAGCAGCTTATAGGTATATTTTTTCATTCAGTCTCACAGTCTTCATATTCCACATGAGTATCAATCTTTTTGCATCCATTTTTACTGACAAATTAAATTGATACTATCTTCTGTTTCTTTTCTTTTTCTTCTTTGCTACTATTTTTGTTTTCCTTTTCTGACTTCTGTGGGATTAAAGACTTTTTTTTTACCTACTCTTCTTTTAAAAAGATACGGTTCGCATTTATATTACTTCAGTGGCTACTCATACATGTTGACATACAGAGCAATTCTCTTTTTTTTTTTTTATTTTTTTTTTATTTTTTATTTTTTTTTATTTTTTAATATATGAAATTTACTGTCAAATTGGTTTCCATACAACACCCAGTGCTCATCCCAAAAAGTGCCCTCCTCAATACCCATCACCCACCCTGCCCTCCCTCCCACCCCCCATCAACCCTCAGTTTGTTCTCAGTTTTTAACAGTTACAGAGCAATTCTCAATGTGTCTAACAACTTTAAGGTTATTCGGTAGTCTCACACTTTTCCAGAACACATTGAGAACTTTCATGCCTTAAATATCCATAGAAACTTCCACCCCTTCTCTTTTTATTATCGCTTATAATTTCACTTTTATCTCTACCAAAAAGATAAATTTACTTCTTGCCAGTGATGTCTATTTCTATCTTTTGTTTCCTGTGCCCCACTTTTCCTTCTGGGTTTACATTTCTTTGTGTAGAAGCCCCTCACTCCTTGCTCCTTTGGTGAGGGTCTCTGGTAGGGGGTAGATTCACTTAGTCTTTGTGTAACCGAAAATGTCTTTATTTTGCTTTTGCTTATGAATGACAGTTAACTGGGTATAAAGCCTTAGGTTGACATTGACCATCAGCACTTCGAGGCTATTAATCCATTGTCTCGTGGCATCTATTTCCAATTATGAAGAGATGTGCTGGTCTCCAACCAACAGCAGTCTGTTCTCTGTCTTCTCTCTGGCAGCTCTTAAGACCTTTTGCATATTACCCTTCATGTTCTGTAGTCTCATTACAATGTGTGTAGGGATGGATTTATTTCCATTTGTTCTCCTTGGTACTTGGGGCATTCTTTTAAATTCAGGATTCAGATCTTTCTCCAATGTAGATATCTTCCAGCTATTATAACAACCGTTTCCTCCGTTCTCAGCTTCTTGCTTTTCTGACACCACCCCAAAAGGATTGGAGGGGGGGGTGCTGTGGTACCTCGTTACAGCCTGGTAAGGTGGAAGGCTAAGCCCTCACCCTGTCTTTGCTGGTGGCGGTAGGGGTGAAGCTGCAATCTCTTCGGTGGTGTTGGGCTATAGGACAGTGCTTCGTGTCTAAAGGTTCTTTATGTTGTCAGTTTGCCCTCTTCCTGGTCCTTTGGCTAGAGAGAGGCTTTTCTCAAGCTTTTGAAAAATCTGTGTCTGCTGGCATTTCCAGGCATCCAGGCTGATGCAAAAAGAAAGCCTCATGTTCCGAGGTCCCTAGGCAGTCTGCCTTCTTTTCTCTACTTTTCAAGGACTTTTCAGAGTATTGTTATGTTTGTTTTCTGTGTAACGTCCTGAGTTTTTAGTTCGATTTGCCTGGAGAAATAGGGAAAAGAATGTCTACTCTATGTTCCTGGAAACGAAACCTATGTATCTAGTCTTTGTCAGGCTTCTCTATAAATTATTTTTAAGTGGGAAGAGCTTAAATATTGATCTAATTATTATTTTTGGCTATGTTCTTTGCATCAGATTTCTTCACTTGTCTTTACGTTTTGATTTGCAAGCTCATTTGGAAAGGGAGATTTTATGTCTCTTGGATGATGGGTTGAAGTAAAGGGGGATGTAAGAGAAGTGCATAATTATATATTAAACTGGCTAATAAATAGATGGTGTCACTTAAAAAGAACTGGTTCTATTATGAAACTAACCTGATCAGAGCTAACTTTGGATTTTGGAGTTTGTTACCTTACATAAACTATTTCTCCCAAGTGTTTCCAAAACATGTTTAAGAAAGTAATTTTGCTGCTTCTTTCTCCAGACCCTGGACTACAACTCTAGAACCAGGTTTAGAATGTAATTTAGGGCCTATGCCCTTTGAGGTGAGATAGAGTTATCACAGACCTGGGCCCTAACACATTCGGTAATTTGGTTAAGCTTCTAGTTAGCCAACCATGCCTGAGTTCTTCCACTGGCTTGGCCCACAGGTAATTATGAGTTGTGGCCCCGGGCAGTATATGGCAGAAAGGTTTTATGTCTCCTTTCATTAGTCAGGGGAGAGGAAGTCCCATATCAGCCCTAGCTGTAAGCAACGAGCCTATCTTAGTGCATCTCAAGTGGAGATAGAGGACCAGAGAGTCCTTTAAGTGTCCCTTAATTGCAGAAGTTCAACTGTCCACTATCAGACCGATTCTAAGAGGTCTCTTGCTTCACCTCTGCCTACCATTTTGCTTTTCTGTTATATTTCTGGACCATGGAAATGGTACTCTTATCACATGCTCTTTCATTTTTATTTTTTTTAATTTTTTTTAATGTTTATTTATTTTTGGGAGAGAGGGAGACAGTGTGAGCCGGCGAGGGGCAGAGAGAGAGGGAGACACAGAATCGAAGCAGGCTCCGGGCTCTGAGCTGTCAGCACAGAGCCTGACGTGGGGCTCGAGCCCACGAACTGTGAGATCATGACCTGAGCCGAAGTCGGACACTTAACCGACTGAGCCACCCAGGTGCCCCTCATTTTTATTTTTTTAAATCTTTTTGGAATCTCATTGCCATGTGCTGGGAATAGAAACTGCACCAAAGCATGAATTTACTAGACCATCTAGATGGAAAACATACACCTTTCTTAAACACGTTTTGGAAGCACTTGGGGGGGGGGAATAGTTTATATAAGATAAAAAACTCCCAAGTTAGCTCTGATCAGGTTAGCTTCATAACAGAACCAGTTCTTTTTAAGTGACACCATCTATTTATCAGCCAGTTTGATATATAATTATGTACTTCTCTTACATCCCCCTTTACTTCAACCCATCATCCAAATATGGGTAGACGATAACTTTAGGCTAAATTGTTCTTCAGTATTATTGGGTACATATAAGCCAAATGTTTACTATGATTAAATTTCTTGTAAACTTTTTTTTCCAGTGTTAATAATGGTCCTATTTTCCTTGGCTTAGTTGTGCTCTTGCCCATGGTTAAATCCTTCCAATACAGTATAATATTATGGCAATCCAGATTTCCATGCAATCGAATCTCTCTGTTCATATATCAGTTACTTTTTTCTCCTTTATGACTTCCCGTCTAGTACCCTTCATCTTTATGTTCCAGTGGGACCAGTTACTTTCTTGGACTTCTGACAGCTGCCTTCTTTGAAAGTTCTCTTTACCATCAACTTTCTCCTCTTTCTTGTGTTGTATCTCTTGCCTTCCAGGACTCCACTTTTTTCTTAGTTCACTGTAGCGTGACCCTGCTACAGGAAGTTCCTAAGAAAAGATGCACTAGAGGGGCACCTGGGTGGCTCAGTCGGTTGGACGACCGACTTCGGCTCAGGTCATGATCTCGCGGTTCGTGGGTTCAAGCCCCGCGTCGGGCTCTGTGCTGACGGCTCAGAGCCTGGAGCCTGCTTCGGATTCCATGTCTCCTCTTTCTGCCCCTCCCCTGCTTGTGCTGTCTCACTCTGTCTCTCAAAAATAAATAAATGTAAAAAAAAAGGTTTTTTTTAAAAGAAAAGATGCACTAGAGATACCTTTTTAAAAATCTTTGTTTTGCTTTCATTTCAAATGGGTAGTTTGGCTAGTACAACATTCTAGGTTGGAAATTATCTTCCCCTAGAATTTCTGGAAGTTACTGCTCCTTTTTCTTCCGGCTACTGAAGTTTCCAAAAGAGTTTTCATTCCTGATCTTTCATTTAGGACCCAGATTTTCTCCCTGCAATATTTTAGGATCTTCTTATCATTTATGTTCTGTAATTTCACAATGATGTACTGGGGTGTGGGTCTTTTTTTAGTCTTTCAATTATACTCTTAGTGGGGTTTTTCAATCTGGAGATTCATGTACTTGAGTTCTATGATTTTTTTCTTGAATTATGTGGCACAGATAGCTAAACTCCCATTGGAATTTGCTGTGGTCTAAATGTTTGTGTCCCTTCAATGTTCATATTTGAAATCCTAGTCCCTGAGGTGATGATATTAGGAGGTGGCACCTTTGGGAGGTGATTAGGTCATGAGAGGAGTCTGCATGGATGGGATTTGTGTCTATTAAAGACACTCCAGAGTGCCTGCTGGCCCCTTCCACCACGTGAGGACATAGCAAGAAGTTTTTAGTCTGCAACCTGAAAGAGAGCCTTCACCAGAACCTGACCATACTGGTAGTCAGATGTTGGACTTCTAACCTCCAGAACTGTGAGCAATACCTTTCTGCTGTTTAGAAATCACCTAGTCTGTGGTATTTTTGTTATGGCAATCCGAACGGAATGATGAGAGGAAAATGGAATTGTGTTTTTCCTATTCTAGAGGGAAGCAGGGCAGGGCTGGCTGATTGGGATGGTCCACATTACCAGAGTTTTATATGTCACGTGATGTGTCAGTAATTCCTCTGGCCAAGATGTGAGGAACCTAAGAAAGATTGTAAGTGGGGTCCTGTCCAATTGGTCTTCCTACAGAGTAAAAGGATCCCATCAAAAGATAACCTGGATTACCAGGGCATCTCACTTTGGGGTTTTCCTGAAAAAAAGAGCCTGGGATCATGACTTGAGTGGGGTTCATTTCAGAGGTGACATTTGGAACAGAAGTGAGGGAACGAGGAAAGTGAAACAGGGAAGGGAGAAAAAGCCACAAAAGAATGAGTTACCGAGTTGGTAAACTGTGTAGACAACTAGGGCACAAACCTGTTAAGAAGATGCGGGGTGTGTGTGTGTGTGTGTGTGTGTGTGTGTGTGTGCGCGCGCGCGTGCGCAAAGGACTATTACTCAGCCATCAAAAAGAATGAAATCTTGCCATTTGCAACCACATGGGTGGAGCTAGAATATATTATGCTAAGCAAAATAAGTCAGATAAAGGCAAACACAATACGGTTTTATTCATATGTGGAATTTAAGAAACAAAACAGATAAACATATGGAAGGGGGAAAGAGAGAGGGAAATAAACCATAAGAGACTTTTTTTAAAATGTAATTTATTGTCAAATTGGTTTCCATATAGCACCCAGTGCTCATCCCAACAGGTGCCATCCTCAATGCCCATCACCCACTTTCCCCTCCCTCCCACCCCCTATCAACCCTCAGTTTGTTCTCAGTATTTAAGAGTCTCTTATGGTTTACCTCCTTCCCTCTCTGTAACTTTTTTCCCCTCCCCCCCACCATGGTCTTCTGTTGAGTTTCTCACGATCCACATATGAGTGAAAACATATGGTACCTTGTCTTTCTCTGACTGACTTATTTCACTCAGCATAATACCTTCCAGTTCCATCCAAGTTGTTGCAAATGGCCAGATTTCATTCTTTCTCATTGTCAAGTAGTATTCCATTGTGTATATAAACCACAATTTCTTTATCCATTCGTCAGTTGATGGACATTTAGGCTCTTTCCATAATTTGGCTATTGTTGAAAGCGCTGTTATAAATATTGGGGTACAAGTGCCCCTATGCATCAGCACTCCTGTATCCCCTGGGTAAATTCCTAGCAGTGCTATTGATGGGTCATAGGGTAGTTCTATTTTTAATTTTTTGAGGAACCTCCACACTGTTTTCCAGAGCGGCTGCACCAGTTAGTGTTCCCACCAACAGTGCAAGAGGGTTCCCGTTTCTCCACATCCTCGCCAGCATCTATAGTCTCCTGATTTGTTCATTTTAGCCACTCTGAGCGGCGTGAGGTGGCATCTCAGTGTGGTTTTGATTTGTATTTCCCTGATGAGGAGTGATGTTGAGCATGTTTTCACGTGTCTGTTGGCCATCTAAACCATATGAGAGTTTTAAAGATAGAGAACAAACTCGGGGTTGATGGAGGGATGTTGGTGGGGGAGGGGCTAAATGGGTGATGGGGCTTAAGGACACTTGTGACGAGGGGCACTGGGTGTGGTATGTAAGTGATGAATCACTAAATTCTACTCCTGAAACCAACATTGCCATATATGTTAACTACAATTTAAATAAAAATGAAAAAAAGACCATCTGGGGAACTAGTAGAACAGTTCCCACAAATGTTACATCAAGTGAAATGGAAGTAAAGCCAAAACCAAGGAAGCAAAGCAACTTATCTATTAATTCTCACTGCCCCTTTTAGGAGGGTCACCTCTGGGAACATTAACATCCCCTTACCCTTCAGGGCAGTGGCTGTTCAAGGCCCAAAGTGTCTCTCTCCCTCTCTCTCTGCCTTGGAGAGAGCCCCTAGCAGTCCAACAAGGCGATGCTGAGACTGAGATGTGGCGCGCTGGCAGGATGCAGGGAATGTTTACCCCAGCTTCAGGGAAGGCAGTCAGACTAAGAGCATGGAGTGAAAGATACCATGAGGATATGATACACAGCACTGCTACAAGGACATGACATCAGTGACCAAGCAGAAGAGAGATGCACCTGCCTAACTCAAGGGCATCAAGGTCCCAGGTTCAAGCAGAGATCCTCCAAGGAGTCCTCAAAAAGGCCCACGTGACAAACCCCCCCCCCCAAAAAAAAAAACAGCTTTAAACATCTGACGGGCATGGAGAGAGCAAAGCCAGCATTTCTTTCCCCTTCCTTTTGCTCTTTCCCCATATGCCCAGATCCCTGAGCCATCTGGCCAACATGCTAGGGAACTGCAGAAGGGGACAGATCCAAGTCTGTGCCCCCTTTCTCCGCTGGAGGCTTCAAGCCTGGGAAAGTGACGAAGCGCTGCCTCTAAATCAAAGTTCAGCACTTTCATTAATATCCTGGATTGGACACTGATTTGCAAACCAAGACTGTTTGTAACTCCATAACCATAAGAGCTACATGTTACCTAATAACGAGCAGAGACGGTTTTTATCTCGGGGCAGGAGGCGTTCAAGTTTTCAAATCAAGTGTGGGAGACGAATATAGTCGCACTTCGATGGCAGCATCGGCTGTCCTCATTTGATCCACATGTGTCAGGCCATCTTAATGAAATGAAATTCATCTTTGTGGCTAGCCTAACTGTGGTGCTCCGTCCTTCCTAGCACCTGTCACTACCAACTTTCCTTGTTTACTTTGCGCTGCACTCTGTGCCCTCACTCACTACCACAATCTCTGTAAGATACAGTCATTCTGGTCCCCATCTGCAGCTCCAGAAGCTAGCATAGCGTTAGGCACGAGGTGGGAATGCCTGTCAAATGAAATAATTTGTACGTATATGTTCGTAAAAGATCTGACAAATGTACACAAGTTAAGCCATAAATTTTTGAAAACCTCAGCTTTGCAGAAAAGAATCAAATGATAAGACTTTGGGACCATCCTGGGAAAGTCAGGAATTATGGGGGCTCTATATTCCTAATGACAGTGTTTCTCAGAGTGTGGTCCCTAGAGCCGCAGCATCACCGGGAAGCTTGTCAGAAATGCAAATTCTCAGCACCTCCCCACTTTCAGAAACTCTGAGGGGGGGAGTCCAACATCTGTGTTTAACAAGCCCTCCAGGGCCCGCTCAAGTTTGAGAACCACTGCCCTAATATTGGAAATGCCCCTCCCTGCAAAGTGCTGAAGTCATATTTGGAAGGAGGAGATGATGTCTATTAAAGACCCCTGAAAACCAAGACCCATATGATCTCCTTCTTCTTGATGCCATTGAAGTTAACCATCCAAACTAAAGACCGTCCAACACAATCCATTACCAGAGGATTCAGCTGGAAAGGATTACAGCCAAGCAGCACTGTCAACATCTACAAACGGGGTCCAGGTGCATGCATCTGGTACTCCTGGCTAGGAAATCGCTGGATTACTTGCTTCATTTAGTTCTACGTTTTAATGGTCTGACATTTTAAACTGCATGGCTGGGTTTTTAATCAGATGGGCCCATCTCTGTACCTATCTTGGCATGACAACTTACTTTGTGGGAGAGTTGAATTAGCAAGGGTGCTAAGCCTCAGGTTGGGCCAAAGGGAGAGGAAGTGATACTTGAAATGTGTGGCCAATCCATATGTGACCTCAAAATGTGAGGTCAAAACCTCCAGGTGGACAAGAACAGCGAAGAGCCATATAGAAACCATCCAAAACCTTCAGGGAGTATGCTGATCCCTTCACCCACGGAGGCTGGATATTCTTAAAACCCCATCAAGTTCAGGGAGATGAAGGTCTGGTATGTTAGACAGATTCTATTGGGTCTGTGAGGGTCACCAACAGGACCAATGGGACAGACCAAGGCACAGGAAGGAAAATGTCTTTAAATGGAGTATGTAAGTAGGTATGTATGCATGAATAAACAAACCAAAACACAAACAAGAAGTGAAACAAGAGCCAAGGAAAGGAAGGAAAAAGAGTGAAAATGTTCAGTTTGGGTTAACAAAAAAACAAATAATAAATACACAAATAACGTACCAGACACTATGTTGGGGAGGAAAAAAAGACAGAAGGGTAAAAATGCTCACCATCTAAGTGCCAAAGACGATCTACTTATCCTCTAGAGCGTCCACTAAGGAAGCTGGTAGCTACATGAGGCTACGTAAATGAAAAGCAACTACCATCACCCGGAGGGCGCTCGTCGGGCTGAGCACTGGGTGTTGTATGCAAGCGATGAACCACGGGAATCTACCCCAAAAACCAAGAGCACACTTTACACACTGTACGTTAGCCAATTTGACAATAAATTATATTATAAAAAAAAAAACAAAATAAAAAAATAATAAAAACCATAAAATAAAATGAGGATGCTAATAAAAAAATAAAAACTTACTACAAAAAAAAAAGCAATTAAAAGTAAATCCAATTAAAAAATCAGTGCCTCTGTACACAAGCCACATTTCAGCTGCTTGGTAGTCCCATGTGGCTACCATATTGAACACCAGGGATTAGAACACTCCCATCATCCTAGAAAGTTTTCTTGGACAGTGCTGCTCTACAACTTACTCTACGATCAGACTTGTACTTTTTTCCATCCTTCCAGGAATATCGAAACTCATAGAATATGGAAAACCAAAAGGTGTATGGCCAAGGACACAAGTAATTTTGCTCTGTCGACGAATTAGCCTTCTCCCTGAAATTCCACACAAACGTGGCCTGATTTGTTTGTCTACACATATCTCAAGCACACACACTCAACATGATTCAACACAACAAATGTTAACCTGAATGCCTTCTCTGGGCAAGACATTGCCCTGGGCACCACCTGAAGAGTAAAGATGCATAGAATGTCCCTGTTCTCCAAGGGACATATTTGACAGAAGATGTAAGACCAGGACATAATCATGAGATAAGAAAAATAGGGATGTTGGGAGAGGTATGAACTAAGCTGTGGGTCCCCCAGTGCACGGTCCCCCCACAGGGCTGCTGTGCATATGATAGCCTTGTTAAAAATACAGGTGCTCTGTATTTATAGGTCTCCTTTTGCTTTTTGTTTCTTTGCTTATTTTTTTGGTTTTTTAGATTCCACATGTGAGTGAAACAATACGGTAGGTGTCTTTCTCAGTGTGACTTATTTCTTTTAGCATAACGTCCTCTTAAGTCCAAACTGATGGTTGCCAGAGGGAAGGTGGGATGGGAGATGGGAAAAAATGGGTGGAGGGGAGTGGGAGATGCAGGCTTCCAAGACGGAATAAGTAAGTCAGGGGAAAAGAAAGTACATAGGGAGTGTAGTCAATGATACTGTAATAGCATCGTATGATATCAGATGGTAGCTTTATTCGTGGTGAGCATAGCATAATGTATAGACACACTGAATCACTATGTTGTACACCGGAAACTAACGGGATGTTGTGTATCAACCGTACTTAAATTTTAAGAACTAAAAAAAAAAATACAGATGCTCCAGCCCCATCTGAAGAGAGGGATATCTTTGGCTCTGGGAGAGGCTTCTGACAACAGGCGTGTGCCTCCCTCATGGAGGCAGACACCTGCAAGATGGCCTTTGGGTATAAAGAGGACAGTATAGGGGAATGAGCATTCTCTTATAGGTCAAGAGAAGGAGGATTCGTAACCTAGTTTTGGCACAAATACTCGTGTGTTGTTGATCAAGCCACTTTGGCAATTTAACTGGTGACTGTTGTCAAAATGTCCCCGTCCTGATTTGTCTTTGAATCTCCAAAAGCCAAAGGAAGAGTTTAAATTCTTGAGTAGGTGGGGTGCCTGGGTAGCTCAGTTGGTTAAGTGTCTGACTCTTGATTTCAGCTCAGGTCATACCTCACAGTCGTGAGACTGAGCCCAGCACCAGGCTCTGCGCTGGGTAGGAAATGAACTCAGGAGTTAGTGAGATCTGAATAGAATTAACAGAGAAACAAAGTCTTGAAGTCACTAGAATTATTCAAAGGCCTTAAGCCAAGCTAGAAGACAATATAGCCAATCCTTTAGTGACAGATGAATCATCAACTATACTTATCAAGCTATTAATTAATATGGGGGGTCAGCAATCCTTAAGGGAAAGATCACACTTTTTATAGATAGAATAACTTTGGAATATAGGAAAGCATTCTTGGGGATTGAAATATGTAAAGCTAAGAGCAGCTGGCAAATATTATGTCCCAAGATACTGCACTTATCAGATGACAAAAATGCTGAGATTCTTAGGCAGTAACTAACTTGCTGAGGCCACATTGTCAAGAGATATCTCTTGGCTCATCCCTTGGCAATAACTGCTTCAACCTCAATGGCTGATTGACTTGGGCCAGTGAGATGGACACTCTCCTGTGTTTGAGCAGAACCAGGGAAATCAGCATTAAGTTTGTAGCTGATTTTGATAACATCATAGCCTAAAAAGCACATCTGTATTGCAACTTAACTTTTCTATTCCCATCCTGGGTTTCTTTTTGTCCATCTATTCTGGGATATTCCAAACTCATCCTTTCTTTTTTTTTTCTTTTCCTTCCTTCCTTCCTTCCTTCCTTCCTTCCTTCCCTTCTTCTTCCTTCTTATCTTTCTTTCTTCCTTTTTTCTTTATTTTTTAAAGATTGGAGATGAAAGGGATTGCTTTTTCTTACCAGGGTAAGGCAGGTAAAGAACAAGAATGGTGATTCACTCAAGGCTGTCTTAATTTCCTTTGTTTGAACGTATCCCGTCACCACCACCAGCATGCCTTCTTTAATGACAAACAATTTCCTGCTATACCAGATTCCAAGACTTTAATCCTTGTGAAGGGCCATGCAAATGTTAGATTTGTAAGTCATATGCAATTGTTCCAAGGAATTTTTATTGAGTTTCATTGGACATGCAGGCTAAAATGCAATTTCTGGCTTTTATTAGACTTTAAAAGTCTATGTTTCAACTAACTCAACAAAGGAAAATTTGGGTGCAATACATAGCAGATGGGAGGCAAGACCATCATGTAAGACTGTACCGGTGGGACATTGTTCAACTCTAGGGAGAGCCATTCACAAAGTCTTCAAAATGAATTGTGTCCCTGGAAGTTGTACCTGCTCCACAGTTCAAGATATTCTTAGCTGAAAGCTTTCTATAGAATTATTACAGGTAAAGGACACCTGGGTGGCTCAGTCGTTTGAGTGTCCAAGTCTTGATTTCGGCTCAGGTCACGATCTCACGGCTTGTGGGATTGAGCCCTGCGTCGGGCTCTGGGCTGACAATGCGGGCCCTGCTTAGGATTCTCTCTCCCTCTCTCTCTCTGCCCCTCTCCTGCTCGCAGTCTCTGTCTCTCTCTCAAAATAAATAGGTAAACATTTAAAAAACTTTAAGAAAGAATTATCATAGGCTATTTGTTCACTCAATTAAGTGTTTGGGTGCATATCATATACAGTTTCCATACTAGACCGTAGTGAGCAAGACTGATTAAGTCTCTGTCCTCATGGAGCTAATACTATATTAGGAGTCTCAAATAACCAAGCAAGCACTCATAATCAAAGCATGACAAGTACTGTGATACAAGAAATAAAGGGTGACATAAAGCACAGAGGAGAGAGTCCCTCTGGGAAGGGATCAGGGGAGATTCCTAAAGGAATTGGTGGTTATTTTGAAATATGAGCAATGAATAGGAATTAGGCCAAGTGAGTGGATACGGTTGGGATGGGGTAGACGTAGGGGATACTGTGCCAGGAAGGACATTGGGCATGCAAAGGACTGAATGATGTGTGGTACACTGAGTCATCAGCTACTTCCTGATGCCAGTTTTGTTGGAACCAAGGGCACCTGTTCAAGTGCCCATGGCAGAGCCAAGTTATGGATCCTGCCTGGGGAAGATGTCCTCTCCATGCAGTCACCTGGACAGTTGTTCCCTGCCTCTGTTTGGTGACACTTGCCTCTGATCTTATGCTTTGTTCGAAAATAATCAGGGTACTTTACTCCCTACCCGACAGTGAGAGCCCGCTGAGAACAGAGACTGTCTTCTCTCCCACTGTCCTGTTGTTCTGTCTCTGCATGTGGTAGGTGTCCGATAAATATTGAGAGAAAATAATTAAACCATCATCTACCTTATGGTAAATCAATGTGAGGTAAGGACTTGGGAATTTTATTTTTCTTTTTTCCAACCTTTCCATTAAGTTAAACTAACATAGATATTTAACCCAGGCAGACATTGAGCCTGGTTTGTCTGACTTCAGTTGTGCTATTAGTGAACACATAAAGAGTAGTTTCCTGATATTGTAATATGACAGAAAAGAACATTTAAACAAATAATGATATTTGCAGCAAAAGACTCATGATCTCATGTTTTGATTCCAATCTTATAAACACTTGAAAGTAGCTTTATAGGTGTCTTGGGCTAATTCTGAGAGAGCGTATAGTTCTTGTGCAGCCATTGGAAAGAAAACACAGTATCCTGTTCCAATAAAATTTTCAGACACGGCAGTAAATCAGGCTCGCCTTTCAGAATGCAACATTAGGCCATCGGTTTGGGCATAACATTTGGTAATATCATTGAGACACTAAAGGCAATTGTCATAACCCACACACATCCAATGTTCCAAGGGCAGCTTTATGTTGAAGCCAGAACATGACAATGGCATGTGTTTTTTTTGTTGTTGTTGTTGTTTTTTTTGTTGTTGTTTTTTACCTGGTATGGAGGAGACCATAGAGACAGATAGCCTGAAACCCATTAACAAGATTAGCCTTGGCCTTGACAGTAGGGGAATACTTTTCTGAAAGCTCATAAAATATTTTCGTATCTCCGCTGATAAGTTTGCAGTGACGGGAGGGGGGGAGTTCTCAATGTATTTTATTCAGCTGAAAAAGTTTTTAATATGTTAGATTGCAAATATGTGCACTGACCTAAGTCAACTGCTCTGATTAGCAGCAATGTGGTCAGCCCCAGTGCGGATAAGTGACCTCAAAAAGGCGGGCTTTTAGAATTCTGCTTATATTTTCAGCTTGCATTCAAATTAGGAGATTTTACTTCCAATTTTCTCCTGGTTTTTAGACTACTTTAATTTCTCACAAGGTCTGGTTCCAGAACAGCTATGCCAAATTTGGTCATCCATAACGACAGTGGTATATGTTAGAGATACATTAGCCTCCAGATTTCTTTGGAGAACACATTCAGATCTGATGCTGCCAATACCCCCATATTTCTTGGGAGAGATACACTAGAATCTTTGATTTTATCTATAGGGATACTCAATAAAGATGAATAAAAGTTACCCATGTAAAAGCCTCTCGTTTACTGGTATATTCTCATTACTTTAAATTCTGATGACCTTGGATTACATTGGGCTTTTTCAACACTTAATTTTTCATGGTTCCTTGAGACTTTCAACAAAGCAAATCCGCTTTTCAGGTGCGAGTAATTGACATGTCACAGCATAGATATCGGCATCTTTACGACTGAGCATCTTTCCACCTTTGCTTTGTCAGAGTTGTCCAGTGAATGTTTTTTGAATAAAAGGAGGAATAGCTTCAAAAATATTCCTCCGTATCAATCAGCCAAAAACGTTAAGGCCAGCCCAGCTCCCAGGAACGGTCAGCAAAGTGCCGGCCTATCGTGCTCTGCAGGACCCTCCGTAGCTCCACTCTCTCCCATAGCTGAGCCCTCAGGCTTCTTACAAAAAGACCTTCTCACCTCTTGGGCTCAGTCTGTATCTCAGTGACCGCAATGAGCTCAGCTTCCTTGGGAAAGTACTGTCTTCATCCCTTCTAGGTACCTGATGGCGCTGGAGGGCTGTATTCTCTTACTCTCCATCAGTTCAGGGAAGAACATTCCTGAAATCTGCCTCCCGGCTGCTGAGATTGCTGGACATCCCCACTGGTTCCTGAACCTCCTGCTAATGTGCTTCTCCCATTTGTCAGGCACCCCACTGGATCTCCTAACCCCTGCTCTCTGTAGCTACAGTGGCTGGGTACTGTGATCTACCCGGGTGTTAGCTCATATCCTCTGAGAAACACGGGATGGAGTGTACAAGGATTTCATTAGGGGGATGTGCCGGAGTGCAGGGAACTACGATGGGAAATGGAGAAGGCTGAGAGGCCATTCAGATCGTGATGCACAATGTCACAGTGAAGGAGAGAAGGGGAGAAGGTGGAAGCTCCTAGACTGCCCTGTCGTCTTAGGAAGGTTCGGGAAAGCTGTCGTGAGAGCGTATCGACCCAAGTCACCCATCGAAGGGAGACTATGTGTCTCGGGAAGGGGCCTGCCTTAGTATCTCATCCTTTAGTCAGCGGAAGGGTGCAGCCTGTGGGAGGGGACACTCGGCGTAAACCCCACGAGCGACTACACCGCAGCAGCTGGGCCCCTCGGCCTATTTATGTGCCCCGCAGCCATGGGTCTGCCAGGCGCATGCTCGTGGCCTTCACAACCTGTCAGGCTGCAGTTTCTTCCGGCACCTGTAGCTAGGCCTGCAGCCTGGAGCTGGACCCACCCTGCAAGCATGCTGTTTTGCGTCCAGGTCCCATTGTCTCCCAGCCTGCTCCATCCAGCCGGAGTCGACAGCCAGCCGGGCCATACCTTGTCATGGGCAGTAGTGTCACCGTGTCCGTTTCATGTGTCAATTCCTACCTGGCGTTTCTCGGGGAGTCTACGTGTGTCTCTCGAACCCCAATCCGACAAAAAACTTGTTAACACGTGAAGGAAATGAGAAAAGATGTTATGGGTTCTCCTCCAAGAATTAAAATTGAACAATCAGAGGACAAGGTCAGCATTTCTGTTTTACACAAATCATATGATTGGCGTTCAAGCAATGACGAGTTTTCAGAGCCAGGTAAGTCCTTTAGTTGACGACTTTCATGTGTGGCTCTGGGTAGTAGTATTGTTAACCTTCTAAGGAGGCCTAAATGTAAACTTATTCAGATACTACCCAGGAACATTTGTCAGCATTTTCCAGGGCTTGAATATTTGTGAGAAGCCACAATTCTTTTTAAATAATGCTAATCTGAAAATTCTCCGTTTATTAAATGATGTATAATATCCATAATACTTGAATAAAGCGCTTGGAAAATGCTGGAAGTGGCTTAAAAAGGATGCATAACAGAGAACAGCTTATGAAATCCCCCCAGAGTTCTAATGTCTCATTCCAAGTCCCGAAGATTGGAAACGCTGAGAGGTAAAGCTGGGGAATTCTCCAGAACCGAGCAGAGAAACGGCAACAACTAACTCGAGCGTGCTGCTGTCTCCTTATGCGACCAGAATTCAACCCCCTTAGCCAAGCAGAACGTTAATCTCACTGCTCTGCGAACCTCATTTAGCTGCTTGCTCCCTTACAATGAGGAAACGGATCATGTCGTATGGGCTCCAGTTGTGCACCTTCCCATTTTAGAAAAAGATAGTACAATTCTCTTTTAAATTATTTGTCCTCTATAGGGTTTGGCAAGCACATGGCTAAAATGGAAAGAGACACCACAATTTCAGAAAATCATGGCATCTTATCCGTGATATTGCTGCCAAAGTTTTCATGCACTTGACCTTTGATGAATGTGTCATCTCTCCAAAGAGCCATCTCTGATTTTACTCCATGTCTTAGTTTGCTTGGACTGCCATAACAAAATATCATAAATTGAGTGGCTTAAACAACAGACATTTATTTCGCGTAGTTCTGGAGGCTGGAGCAGTGCAACATTAAGGTGCCGGCCAGTTTGGTTCTGGGGGAAGGCTCTCTTGCTGGCTGTGTCTCTTGTAAAAGCACTTTTTCCATCATGAGGGTCCCACCCTCCTGACCTCATCCAACCCTAATCGCCTCCCGTCTCAAACACCGTCATGCTGGGAGTGAAGGCTACAAACATTCAGTGTGCAACATCCAGCAATGACCTTCCCGAGATTAGCACCAGCTTATAAAGAAGGAGCCCGATCGGGGAAGGGTGACTGGGCAGTCCTCGCCCTTTTGCTTGGTGCTCTTTATTCCCCTGTGGCCACCAGTCCCTCAGTGTCCTGATGGGGCCCCTCTCTGGAATTTAGGCAGGGAGGGAAGGGGGCAGTGCACTCTCACGTGTCGAGGGCAGACCACGTGCAGGGGCTCCACAAACATCATCAACTTTCATCTTTCCAACGTTCCTGGTGGGAGCTCTCCTCTGTTTTATAGAAGAGAGACATTGGGGGTTCGAACAGTTTCAGTAATTCAGATGCCCAGGTTGCACAAACAGTAAGGAACAGACCCAGTTTTTAAAAAGGTAGAATTCACACACCACAAAATTCACCCTTTTAAAGCGTACAGTTCGGGTTTTGGGGTTTTGTTTTTTGTTTTTTGTTTTTGTATGTTCACAAGGTTGTGCAATCATCATCATTATAAAATTCTGGAACATTTCATCACCCCTTTCCCCCCCAAACCCCATGCCCAATAGCAGTCCCTCCTCATTTTCCCCTACCCCAAGCCCCTGGAAAGTGCCAATCTGCTTTCTGTCTCTATGGAATGGCCTATTCTGGACATTTCATATAAATGGAGTCATACGATATGTTGTCTTTTGCGCCTGGTGTCTTTCACTGAGGGTAAGATTTTCAAGGTTCAACCAAGTGGTAGCATGAATCATTACTTCATTCTTCTTTATGGCTGAATAATATTCCATTGTGTGGATCAACCATATTTTATTTATCCCATTCATCAGCTGATACACACCTGGGTTGTTTCTACTTTTTGACTCTTACGAATAGTGCTGCTAATCATATTCACGTATAAGTTTCGGTGTTGATACACGCTTTTACTTTTCTTGGGTATATACTGCAGAGTTGAACCGTTGGGTCGTATGGCAATGCTATCTTTCAGTTTCTGAGGAACTTCCAAGAGATCTAGTTTTGAAGTGCCTCGTTTGGGTCTAATTTCTTCCCACCACGTCGAGGAATTATCACAATTTCTCTCAACCTTTGCAACACATTCTAAGTACCTGGGGGCCTGAAAAAATATACTGGATCCCAAGTGTCCTCCTGCAGGAGACTCTGACTTAATTTGTCTGGGGTGGGGCTCAGACGCCGAGTCTTACTAAAGTTGAGGGGATTCTACTAGGGAGCCAAGGTTGAGAATGATCACGTTACGCTTTACGTAGTCTGTCTGTGGACCTTTCGGCTGACGGTCAGCCTCCTTCCCGTTGGTAATGAGAAATAACTGGCTAAACCAGTCTGGGAAACGGTTGCTTCTCTCTCAGCCACATGATGCTTTAAGAGAGTAAAGACGCACAGAGCCCCGAGAGATGATCAGTTGTGCCTCGGAAGCATGGCGAGACCATGGCAGGGCAGCAGGCCCCTTGGGGCCCAGCGCGCATCCATGCGTGGAAGCAAATACCCCCTTCTCGAGCTCTAGGATGATGCTGTTGTCTGTTAACCTCACAATAGCACTCTGAGGTGGCGGTGGCCAGGGTGCCCGTTTTATAGGCAAAAACGCTGAGGCTTGAAGAGTTAGAGCACGTACCTAAGGCCCTCAAGTGGTAGAGCTGGGATTGGAATGGAGGGCGTCTGGCTCCGGAGTCCTTACCCTTAGCTGCTTTGTGATGTGATGCTGACTCTATTCTAACAAACAACTTTAACAATGACAAGAAATATCTCTTCACCTTAATCACTGCAAAAAATATCACCAAACAGAGCACTCCATATGACCCAAACCTAAACACTGGTGAGAAATGAACCAAAGCATTGGAAATTTGGCTAAAGGCGCTGAGAAAATAAATACCGGTATCAGAAAGGTTCAGACGTTCTAGATTCCAAACTTGTGTACCTGACCCTAGGGCACAAGTTGTTTTTTCTCTGTACCCATGATGGACACATTTAATGTTTCTTTTCTACTCTGAGGATGGGATTCTGATAATGAGCCATACATGATAACATCACCCTGAGTCTGGGGGGAGTTTGGAAGGTTGAAAAGCTTGCTAAAAGTGAACCCGCACAGTGCAGCCTGGGCGGCTGCCTCCTTCCACCAACGGAACCGTATCAGTTTCAAAACTGTCTCTCTCAGTAGCCTCTGGTTTTATTTAATTTACTGCACTTGGAATTTGATAAGTTCCTGGCTAGCTTTTGCATTCTTTCGCATCCTCGTAATTCACATATTATCTTTCAGCTTTCAGTTCTTTGAATCTTCCAGTTACTCCTGGAGAAAAGCTGCTTTAGCGTTTTATCCAGTTAATGCCTCAAAAACGTAGTCAGAGTCAAACACACGGATATATTCTTACTCAGAAACGGCACTGTGGTCCAGACAGTTCTCAATGTCTGACATTTTGGGAGGTCCAAGTTTTCTCAGGGGCCCCACCAGGGATCTACAGATGAAAGAGTGTCCCAACCCTACAGGAGCTCATATTTTTGTGGGAAGGACAGACAACAGCCAGTTACAAAACACTATAAGCACTCCAACAGAGGTATATGCATGGCATCGTCCATGCCCATGACTGAGGCAGCTTGCACAGACCGTGGAAGCTTTTAACTGGAGCTTGTGGGACATGATAAGTAAAGAAGAGGGACAGCTGTATTCCAGGAGACAGGAGGGCATCCCCAAAGCATCAGCTGTGGGAGTGCATGTGACCTGAGCATAGATTCGGGGGCATGGTGAAGAGATCTAAAAAATGGTTGATTTTTATACAGTCTTAATACACGCCATGCATAGTTCTTCCTGCTTAATGACTCCTAGTAACCCTCACAGCGCTGGAGAGGCAGGGATTACTATTTACCCAGTTTAGAGATGAGGAAACTGAGGCCGAGAGAGGTCACAGTGCCCAATAAGGGATGAGGCTAGGATTCATACCCAGGTAACCTGGCATCAGAGTCCACAGTTTAATTCTCCCGGGCTGGTGTGCAACGTATGGGCCAGATCCTGAACGACTGACAGTTTATCCCATTCATTCGTTCCTTTGTTCATTCATTCGTTCAACACATATTCACAGAATGCTAGTATACGCCAGGCATGATGACAGGCTTGAAGACAAAAGAGAGAAGGACCTTGAATTCAACCCTTAAGGTGATGGTGTGAGCAGGGCAGCCACTTCATGAAGATGCCATGGAATAATAAGACACTCCCTTCTGGGTGCTAGAGTCCAACAGGAGGCTATACAAACAGGAACTACTCCAGCAAATAATTCACTCAAAATCATGAAAAGACAGTTTAGGCTCAGCATTGGACCTGATGAAGGTAAATCTCATAATGTAGAGGTAGGTAAAGATTGGTAGAGAACATATTGTTGCACGCAAGACAGGAGGAGTACAGTCCAGAAGGAGCTGATGCCAATGGCAAGGGAAGACTTTGATATAAAGGGTTCAATGGAGCAGACGGCAAGGCAGGCTCACTGGGCCGGGAAGTGGCACCTGAGGCACCGTGAACATCACCTGGGTCTCTATCCAAATCCATCATGGCTTCTGCTGGAACATTCGAAGGTGTTGCCAGCGCAAAGAAGCACCTGGGGGCCAGCTTTAAAAATCTCTTCGGCTGACCGACAGAAGCGCTGACCTAAAAGAATATAGTTCTGAATTGTTCCGGGAACATGCCCAATTAGAATCCTCCGGTCTTAAGTGATAACGACTTCAGCAGACTGGCCTAAGACACGAGATCTCCTCAACTCCCAACTGACTGACTTGCCCCAGAGTGAACCACCCCCCCCCACCCCGCCTCCCCTGTCCCCTCCAGAATTTGCCCCCTGAAGGAGAAGGGAAACTATCAAGCTTAGAAAGTTTTCCTCTAAAGTTCCTTCTTGAACCAAAGCAAGGACAGCACTTTGGGACACTCTTTCCAAAGCAGTTTTTTTTTTTTTGTTTGTTTGTTTTTTCTGCTTGACCAAAGGTAGAAGCTTTTCTCCAGGAAGTTAAGGCACCTCCTGCTGGTGTAATCGCTTTTCCCTGGGAAGAAGCCACTGCCCCCTGGGTGGTCACTGCTGCTGAAAAATTGAACACAGATGTTTGGCGGGTCGATTCCCCATGCATCCCGCTCTTTGTGTGTTTCCTCTTAGAGAGATGGGATGGGCTCAGCTCGTCCCCAGCGCCACGTCCTCATCAACATGGCCGTGCGGTTTGCTCTTGGACAAGCCTCTGAAATTAACTGATCGTCCAGTGAATCTGTCAGTCACCTCCCGTATTGTTTACCCACTCTCCCGGCCGCTGTCACGGCAGTTATAGCTCTTCTTATTTGAGGAACGAGCATGGGAAAGCTCACAAATGAGTGAAATGCAGATTTTGAAAGCTCTGTTTTAATTTATTATTGTGAGAAGCAAATGTCGACGATTTTAACCTTCCAAAGGAAGGGGAAAAGAAAGGGCCATGCTTGCTTTCCTAACATGGGGCTCTTAGGTGAGAGTGATGGATGCTGATTTGCTCGTGCATTCACCTATTAATAATAATTTTTGAGAAATTATGAGTAAAGAAAGGAATAAGTTAGGGGTGCCTCGGTGGTTCAGTCGGTTAGGCGTCTGACTTCGGCCCAGGGCATGATCTTGTGGTTCGTGGGTTCGAGCCCCACATTGGGCTCCGTGCTGACAGCTCAGAACCTGGAGCCTGCTTCGGATTCTGTCTGTCTGTCTCTCTCTCTCTCTCTCTGCCTCTCTCCCGCTCGCGCTCTGTCTCTCTCTCTCAAAAATAAACATTAAAAAAATTTTTTTTAAGAAAGGAATAAGTTAAACTTTTAAAACTTACATGTACGAGTACCCTACTATTTCTTCTATTTAAATAAAAACATATTTATTCCAGTCCCCTCCAGCTACCCCATGCCTTATTTCCTGTCATTTATAACACAGCTCCACTAAAGAAGTGTCTGTACTCTGAGAACGATTTCTCTTTTCCTATGTGTTTCTGCTACATCAATTTCTTTCTCTCACTATAAAACCTATTCGGACGAACACGTCCCGAACACAAAACAAGTCGGCTCTGCTTCCGGGCTGAAGGTCATTGTTAGGACCGTGCTCTACTCAGGCGTGTGCATCAGTTCAAGGCTGGCTTCTTGGACTGGCTCATGGCTATGCTCTTCCCCGGTGGGGCCTCAGACAGGTCAATAAAATTAGAGTGAAAACACTGTCTACGACTTCATTCCGCAGCACAAATATTAACCTATTGTCAGCTATTATTTGCAGGCAGCAGTATGTTCTAGTATCAACAAGCCCGTCCGCATCTGGCGCGGAGCCCAAAAAAAACCAGCATGCTACACGAGTAACACAGCGCGTTTCCGCTCCTTTGAGTCAGGGCCAGTAAATGGAGTGCGTCCCCACGTGTGTGCTGTGTACCCTTTAAGTATACAAATGTCACTTAGTCATCTTGCACTTCTATAATTGTGCTCCCTGAACGTGTTTCTTCCCTGAGTGATCATAGCAGGCTAGGGGGACGGATCAGTTTGCAAGTACATCCACTCCCCAGCGGTAAACCCTGCCAGCCACTTCTGAGTAATTGTGGGGTGGAGAGAGGGAGAAGTCAAAGGTTTTTAAAATCACTTTCAAAACATGCAGTTATCTCTCCCATCACCCAATCCTTCTCCAGATACGGCTCCATTTCTTGACTTCTTTTAACAACAAGAGCCCTTCCGAATTCTGTCTCTATTTCCTGTTTCTGATTTCCCGCCTCCCAATCTTGGGAATTTCCTCCGATCAAGCTTTTGCGGGCACCACACACAGAGGCTGCTCTAACTGACGTTTCACTGGTTACTTCCACATTACTAAATCCGGCCTCAATGCTCAGTCCTCATCATGCCTGGCTCAGTGGCACCATTTTACAGAGCTCATCACTCCCTCCTTGAAACACTTTCTATACCTGGTGGCCAGGACACCACTCTATTCTGATTTTCCTTCTGCCCCTCTGGCTGCTTCTTCTCCACCTCTTTTGTTGGCCTCTTCTCCTCTCCCTGACTTTTTTTTTTTCCCATGGGGTGAAATCTACATAACATAGAACGATCCACTTTAAAGTGAACAACTCAAAGGCATTTAGTGCAGTCACAATGCTGTGCACCCGCCCCCTCTTTCCAGTTCCAAAACATTCCCATCACGCAACAGGGACACCTGTACCGCTGGAGAAGAGCTGTCAGCGCAGAGCTTGACGCGGGGCTCCAACTCATGAACTGAGATCATGACCTGAGCCAAAGTCGGACGCTTAACCGACTGAGCCACCCAGGCGCCCCAGCATAGTGTTTCGAAGTCTATCCATGTTATAGCATGTCAGTACTTCATTTCTTTTTATGGCTTATTAATACTCCATTGTGTGGATAGATCACAACTTATTTCATCTGCTGATGGACATTTGGGTTGTTCACACCTTTTGACTATTGTGTACCTGACCTTCTGTTATCAGAGTGTCTGGGGACTCAGTCCTCCTGCCTCTTCTTTCTTCCTTTCCCTATCACTCTTTAGCGGATCTCTTCCGGTCATGTGACTTTACGTACTGTCTGTATGCAGTACATCTCTAACTCGGACTTCTCTCCCTAGCTCCGTACTCTTATCCCTGAACTGCCTGCTCGACAGCATGCCTAACAGGCATGGCAGATGTCACACGTCCCATGTGGAGCTTTTAATATTCCCCAACTTGCCCTTTGCTGCCAATCCTGCTCCTCCTACCCTTTGCATCTCGGTTAATGACAACCCCATCCATCTCTATGCTTTGGCCAAAGAGCTTAGGGACATCCTCAACTCTTCCCATATTCACATTTAATTCATCAGAAAATCAGATCACCTGCTCTCATCCCCTCCACTTTGACCGTCCAGGTTCAAAAGACCTGGGCCGGCCGCTTGTAGGTCATGACAGTGGTGCCCTGGCTGATCTCTCAGCTTCTGGCAAAACTGGGTTACAATACACACACACAGACACACACACACACTTATACATACATAAACATATTATATGTACATATATATACATCAACTCCTTAGGACTCTCCCTTTTTGAATGTTTTCACAAACTGCTAGCTTGCATCTGATTATAATAAGTTTCTTGGGCAAAAGCATAATGATCTTCCAGGAGAAGTTTAAATCTATCCATTATCATCTGGTGAGAACATTCTTAACTGAAATAAGTATGGAAGAAATGACTGATTTATTTGTTTTTAAACGTTCTTGTGTTCTGGCTTTATTTTCTTCGTTTCCAACTCTTAGGAGAAAAACATCAACATAAATTAAGTTTCTTAGGTCCACTCCAAGGGAAAGAAACAAGTTCTTCTTTGTGCAATTTCTAGGGTAATCTCCCTCCACCCATTTTAATATATGGACTAACTCCCGATTCCCTGCCCGGGCTTCAATTCCACATATGTGAATTAATTCCATGTTGCCTAACAATTTAAAAGGGCAGTAAATTAACTCTATTGAACCCCATTCACAGGCAGAGAACAGCATAGCGGCTCTAAAAACTTAAAGCAGGATTCAATTAGCGTCAAACTATTTTTACTCCTCAAATATATAATTACACCAGTATTATTTTCAAGAAAACAAAATTTGTGATACAGTATCACTGTCAACTTATCTTGCTATAAAGCTGTTGCTTTCAACTGGGGGCAATTTTGCCCTCCAGGGGACATCTGGCAATGGGTGGAAACATTTTTGGTTATCACGATGGGGAAGGGTGTGCCAGTGGCATCTAGTGGGCAGAGGCTGGGGATGCTGCTCAACATCCTGCAATGCACAGGGCAGCCCCTCACGACCAAGAATTACCTGGCTCCAAATGTCCACAGTGCCACATTCGAGACACTCTGATTTAAAGTGAAAATGTTTATTATTCCCTGGGACCATGGGGGTATAAATCCAATTTTAAAAGATGCAAATTGTATGAGCAGTTTTTTTGGTTTTCAGACTTTGGTGCCTTTCATTGAAGGCACAGCTTTTATGTTTTCATTTCTCCGTAAATTAGCATGTGTCGCCTTTATCGTCACCCATGTGGCACTAAACCAACTTCTGGAAACACTCTGAAAAAAACTCAGTAGCAGCTAATTTCCTGAAACACTGACCTGGCACCAAACTAATGCTCCAGAGATGAATACAAAAGCATGAAGCAAAAGCATGAAGCAAAGCGCATTGCACATAGTAGGTGCTGACAATATCTAGTGATTTACTGATTCTAATTCAGAATGTGTTTGCGATTCAAGTTTCAGGATAGTTTATTAGTGTCTACCTGTTGCTGTTCATCAGCCTGATGTAGTATTCAAATCCTTCTGGACCCAGTAGGGTTCCACAATTTCTATAAAGGAAGGTGGGGTGTGGGATGACTTTTAGATTTTATTTCAAAACGTTCAAATCAACCTCTTTCTGTTACAAGTGTAGGCATAGGCATAGGCGTAGGCATAGGCGTAACTCTGTAACCACTGGGGACATCTTAAGTCAGAAATCCCACATGTATTGTATTCTCTGCCTTAAGAGGCTAACAAACACATTATTAGCTTCCAGAACATAACTACTTGAAGGACTAATGGGTATCTAGTGCAACCACTCCTCTTTTATTACAAATGAGGAAAGAGAAGCTCCCAGAGGTTATAAGACTTTTCCAAGGCCACAGAGCTGGTTAGTGGCCAATCCAGAACAAAAGCTCTTCTCTTCTGTCAGAGCACTCTGGGGTCTTCCCAATAGACCAATCTTTCTTTGCTTGACTTGCTTGGAATCAAACTTTCCAAAATTGCTGTGTAAAGTTGCCTAATTTATTATAAACTTGGTCTAAGTCCCTGAGCAAGTTATTTATTCCCATCCTTTTATCTAAAATTAAAATTCTTCCACTATACAGCACAATTCTTTAAAGTGAGCTGAAAATTATTATCATACAGCCTTACTAAATGTAATATATAATACTTCATATATAATAACTGTGCAGCTAATGACTTTTTTTTTTGCCATAGCAGCTTTCAAAGAGTTATATCACTTTGGGGACAATTCTTTTTTTCCCCTCAGAATATCAACTTTTTCCCCCCAAAACACACTATATAAATAAACTATAAGAAGTGATATGTCAACATTATTAATTTAGGCAATGACATACTCACCAATTTACTTTGACACAACAATTGCTAGTCAGAGAATACAATAATATGGAACTGATTTCATGTATACCATATTCAAATAAACCTAAAGAATCTTGCTCGGTCCTTACACCAACCAAGAGGGATGGACAGGTGGGTGGCTATCTCTCCCATGTGCCATTTCGACGTTTTGAAGCACAATCGTATTTAACCTTAATACTTCTCTAAAAGTATATTTCTGTGCCACAACTTTATTTGTACATTTACTATGAATATAACGCAACCATGAGCCTCAAGAAGTTTGGAAACTGTTATGGAAAATGTGTCAGAAAAAAAAATAACAACAAATCTCCCTAACATAATTTTAGGTAAAAAGTCTACTTACGTATTTATCTATTTAGTATCTATTTCATCTAATTAATGAAAACGTTTTCATTTAATGATTTCTGGAAGTGAATTAAAGTAGTTAAGCACAGAACAGAGTTGAAAGTGATTTGGGATTTTTATTACAAAGCCAAATAGTCAAGCGCCTTCCATACTCAGAATTGTACAAGTCACGTTTCCCTGTCTCCCAGTAGACTAGATTACTAGTAGACTGATTACTAGAACATTTGATTCCAGATTTTCTCTTTACCTATCTTCTCTTTATATCTTTTCCTGCCAGATAAATACTGAAGTGTTGTAACAGACACTTCAAAAATGCCCAGAGTCAGGCATGTGACTTTAATAGGGAGCTCTGGCTAGAGCTTTTTGCAATGAAAATCAAATAATTCTGTGTTCAAATGGAAATGGAAATATTTCATCCTGAATTATCTTTACAAGATGATTCCAGCTTTTACATATGAAAATAACAGTTGAGATTTTTATCTGTGAATTTCTCAGGAGCTCCATTTTCAGACTCTGTGGTCTATTTTAAACACACCATATGGATCATGTACTCTAAGAACTACTCTGGACTAAAAAAAAAAAAAAAACTGTGCAAACACAAACCACCCAGTTCTAAAGTCCCAGCTGGCACTTCTGTTACCCATAAGTGCTCTTTTCTGTTTATGTTTCTTACACCCACATGTATATATGTTTGCAGTTGGAATCCTTCACCCTTGTCTCTTAAAAATTCCTTGAGCAACAAGGCGGCTGAGAATGGGGCTTTGCTCCTTTTCTGTAGGTCAGCATTTGGCCCAGCAGTGGGGAAAAAGGCCAAGGCTGCAGGCAGGGGGCTGCCAGGAGAATGCGTGGTCCAGAATCTTCTCCCCCTTTTCCATTTAAAATTGCTTGCCTGCCGTTCCAGTCCCTCGAGGCTCAACTTTTTGCTTTTGCGGATGCCCCCAACCTGATGAAGCAGCACTTCCCAAAGCCACATGCCTTACAGGCCGTTAAGCAGAGTCCCGTGGAAAGAAGAGTCCTGTGGCTAAGATGCGGGGAGCCAAAACTTCTCAAAACCTTTTATTTCCAGAGCTTTCCATGTGAATGGTCACTGTAAATATCTTAGATGGGTCAGTGGAGTACCAATTTTTTGTGTGTGATGTGTTTAAATACAGAACGCTTCCTTTTCTCCTCGGTGTCCACAGAGCTCAATTTGGGAACTATTACTAATGTGAGGAGCTTAAAGGAACTGCTCGAGTCCTAATCCTTGGTTCCAAGGCATGAGTCTCAAGTAGGACATGCAGGCCTCCCACGTGGCTGCTGGAGAGGCTATTTTTAAATAAGTGGAGCTCTTGGTACATGTCAGGACCCACCGCACAAGTGGTTGCATATTTCAGCCCTGATAATGTACTCCCCTGTGACACGGTCACATTGTCACACATCTAGGAGTGACAGTAATGATTTCAGGGATGATGAGACATGACAGGCAATGCAGAAAGTGGATAGAACGTTTTAACTTGTCCCTGGTTGTTGCCCTGGGCTCTACTAATATAAGGTCTGCACATTTGTGCACTCAATGAATATTTGCAGAGTGACTCAAAGAGGACTAAATCCAGACATTCTGTTCAGTTTTCATATTTCTCCTTTCATTTCTGCACTGCAAATCCCCATTTTTTATTAGACAATTTTTTTAATGTTTATTTTTTTGAGAGACACAGAGAGAGCACAAGCAGGGGAGGGGCAGCGAGAGAAGGGGAGACACAGAATCTGAAGCAGGCTCCAGGCTCCGAGCTGTCAGCACAGAGCCCGACGCGGGGCTCGACCTCAGGAACCATGAGATCATGACCTGAGCCAGAGTCGGACGCTTACCTGTCTGAGTCACCCAGGCTCCCTCTCCAGTCCCCATTTTTAGAGACGATCATGGGAATCTGTAGATAGGGGAATCCTAGAGGACACCCCGCTGTTTGTTCCCAGTCTGAAAGCTACCTACATTGGTGAAGGATCAACTCTCTGGTATTTGAAAAGTCTAGTAAAACTGGCTGCAAGGCATCCTTACTATTCTGTTCCCCAGCGGCATGGCATTCATGGCTAGAGAAATCATCATCAATCACATATTCTATCTTGTGCCACCTGTCTAAAAGGCACTCGAGGGATGGTGGCCATTTCCCTGTCAGTGTCAAGTTCAACCATACTTTGCCCTAAACACTTGGGCAAAACCACCAAAGATTTTTTCTTGCTGTATAAGTAGATGAAGGACATTCTCTAGAATCTTAGTTCCATTCTATCTTTAAAAAAATACACAAATCTATCTGTATGTGTGTGTGTGTATTTATACAGGTGTGTGTGTGTGTGTGTGTGTGTGTGTACGAACATCACCTGCCTAATTATACACTTTCAAGACTTTAGCCATTTTCATGTCCTCCTTCTCCCGTGAACTTTGTTCATTTAATTAGCCACTGAACCTGACTCATGCTGTTCCTGAAATGGCACAGGCAGTGGATCCTCTCCAAATTTCTACCATTTAGTTCCTGCCTTCCTTCTCTTTCATTTAGACTGTACAGTAGGCTCCAAACCAGTAGAGAGAGATTTCCAAACTCTCCATCCAGTATTGTATTTGTATGGCCCATTACAACTGCTAAGATGTCTTCCGATAGATTTCGAATGCTTGTACCAATTTGTGGACCAGGCACTGTGGCCTCTGTGTGCAGATAAGGTCACAATGAATGGTAAACAGTCAGCTCAGTGTCCCACTGCCAGTGATTCATTTGTCAACAAATCATGCTTCCCCTCACCCCATGGGCCTTAGATATTTTTTAAAACACAATTAAAAAAAATTTTTAACAGACTGCTAAACGGTCACTTATCAAACAGGAAAAAACAAATTTGTCTTCACATATCATTAATAAAATTCTTAGCCATTAAAACCTCAAAATAAGTATTTGCTGATCAAAACCACATCCTACTTAAAACTAGTTAATTTACACTATGGAAAAATGATGAGATACTTTTTTGTTAATTCTTAAGGGCGTGTGAAAAGAGGTATATTGCCATAAAAGGGTTCAGATATTCCCTGATTGTTGGGATTTGCGGATCCTGCCAAGTAGAACTATCTGCTGGGTGCAGACAGTGTATTCGTCTATGTTTTCCTCCCAGCACGGATGACTCCTGCCAGTATCCCCAACCTGCCCATCCCTGCCCAGCCTCCAAGCCCCAGCTCCTAGGCTATCCCCACCCCCAAGCCTTCTCTGCTTCCCTGCTTGTTGTTCATAACTCTCACAGGGTATTCATCCATTCAATCATTCATCCATTCATTCACTGATTCAACAAATAGCCTTTCAGCGTAGCTACCACGCCAAACACTATCCCGGGCTCTGAACAGAGAGAGTAATAAGAAATGAATTCCGCCTCAAGGGTACAATCTCGTGCGAGCACCTGCCATCTCCGTTAGGCCACATGTATCTATGACCAGTGCTGCTGCGGCCGGTCCAGCGTGTCTGAGTGCAGACTCCAGTTTGCGGAGAGCTGTTTACTCTTCCACCGTAAATGCATCACACAGAAATCCTGCATTTCAGCCTTGCATTTAGTGTCTAAGAGCTGACTGCGCTTCAAACAGAATGGTGCTTCTATTGAGAGACAGGCATCCCTTACATGAACCCAGCATTCCATCAGCCAATGAAAGTGCTGTTTAGACATGCCATTTCTCCCTGAATTCTTCCCTTAATTACTTATGTAGCTCAGAGTCGTAACAGTAGTGGAGAAATCTGTCACGGCCAGAGTTCTTTCCTCCTGAGGAACTAATTGGAACTTTTAAAAATATTTATATTTGTATACAAGAGTGAGCTCACTTTGCAAAGTGTACTGAGCTCAGTAGTGATGAGGAGGGTCCGTGGCACCCTTGAACAGTTACGAACAACTGTTTCAATGCTTTGGTGCTAATTTTAATTGTCAGTTCATCATTTATATAATAAACTCTTCTGAGAGCCTCTTTCCACAACCGGTAGCAACAAACACACTAAGGAAAACAAAGAGAAACTAAGAGAACAAAGGGAAAACAAATTCCAGAACTTTCAGTAGGTCCTAGAAATTACAGACTCCGTTATTACTTTGTATGGTGGCCAATTCTTTCAAAGCAAGATTTGAGACAGTTCTCAAGTGAGTACATAAATTCCAGATAAAAATAGGAAATTGAGGCCATGGAAGGAAGTAGAAAGAAAATGTACACTCATATATTGGATGGAAGTAAACAAGTGTAGTTCTGAGCTTCCTGGTGGCCAAGGCAAAAAGAGAATAATGACCAGCAACAGAGTTCTCCATAGCAGAATGGACAACATACATACGTCTTCTCCTTGGCTGCACTGCTCAATTGGAGACTGGACGGTGGCGTATTCACCTTTGCCTTCCAGTTTGTTAAATTGGATCTGCCTTTCCAAGCGGAGGTCTGGGCTCCATTAAATTTTACTAAGTTTCCTCTATAACTGAATATAGTAGGATGTTAATAGCTTATAATTCGGATGCCTGACTTCCCTCCTGACCCCCTATAGTCCATTCCTCAGAGGAAAGCTAGAGCGACCCCTCACGAACGTACCAAGGCTTGTCTCTCTCATGCTCGCCATCTTTCCAAGGCTTTCAGTCACCTGTAGCATAGACTAGACTCCGGCCCTCTGGCACTCGTGACCCTACAAGGTCTGCCCACTGCCTCAGCTCCCACTTCCCTTCCGCTCTTCCAATTCTACTTGAGGCACTGTGGTCGTCTCTCTATTGCTTGAACACACCCAGCTCATTTCCTCCTCTGGGTCTTAGCTTTTGCTGTTCCTTCTGCTTGGAAAGCTCTTGCCCCTGATTTTCACATACTTGTGCCTCTGTTCACTCACATTTCACGGCAGTGTTAAATTCTCAGGAAGCACTTCCCTTATCATCACAGAACCAGTACCTCACTTTTTAACACGTCACTAGGTTTGGGGGCATCCGGCTGTCTCAGTCCGTAGGGCATGTGATACTTGATTTCGGGGTTGTAAGTTTGAGCCCCACATTGGGTGTGGAGATTACTTAAAAATAAAGTCTTTTAAAAAACCACATCACTAGGTCTTACTTTCCTCACCACACGTACCATCTGAAGTAATCTTGGTGCCCGCCTTTGTTTGCTTGCTTGTCTGTGTCACCACACAAGCATGGAAATCCACAAAAGAAGCCTGTCATCTTGTTTTCCCTCTCCATACTCAAAGCCCAGAGCCATGCATGGCACACGATGCGATGAATGAATCAATAAATGAAAACGAGTACACTATAAACTGATTTTATTATAAAATGTATAAAATATAAGAGAAACACAAATATATGATAGCTAATTCCCTTCTAAAACTATCTAGTTCTAGCCCAAATCAGCAGCATATTCATCTGACATAGGAGTGAGAAAACTTTTCTGTAAGGAGCAGAGAATAAATATTTTAGGTTTTATGGGAGCTACAGTCTCTGTGTCAACTAGTCAACTTGGTCTTTAAATATGAAAGCCACCATACATAGTACATAAACAAATGTGTGTGGCTCTGCTCCCTTAAAACTTTATTTACAGAAATAGGCAGCTGTTAACATCCTACTCAATGGTGAAAAGCTGAGAGCTCTTCCTCTAAGATCACTAACAATACAAGGATGCCCACTCTCACCACTTTTATTCAACACAGCACCGGAAGTCCTAGCCACGGCAGTCAGACAACAAAAAGAAATAAGAGGCATCTATATAAAGAAGAAGCTAAACTGTCACTATTTGCAGATATGTGATACTACTATGCATAGAAAATCCTAAAGATGCCACCAAAAAACTACAAGAAGTAATAAGCAAATTCATTAAAGTGGCAGGGCACAAAATTAATACCTAGAAATGGGTAGCATTTCTATAAACTAATAACAAAGCAGCAGGAAAAGAAATTAAGAATACCATTTACAATTGCACCAAAAAGAACAAAATATCTAGGAATATACTTAGCCAAAGAGGTGAAATAAGTGTACTCCAAAAACTATGAAACACTGATGAGAGAAATGGAAGATGACACCAAACAATGGAAAGATATTCCATGCTCGTGGGTTGGAAGAATATCGTTAAAATGTCCACATTGTCCAAAACAATCTACAGATTAAACATCATCTCTATCAAAATACCATCAGCATTTGTCACAAAACTAGAACAAATCAAGCCTAAAATTTGTACAGAACCGCAGAAGACCCCAAATAGCCAAAGCGATCTTGAGAAGGAAGAACAAAGCTAGAAGTATCACAATTCCAGGTTTCAAGATATACTACAAAGCTGTAGTCATCAAAACAGTATGGTACTGGCACAGAAAGAGCCACAGATCAATGGAAGAGAGCCCAGAAAGAAACTTGTGCTTACATGGTCAATTAATTTATGATAAAGGAGGTAAGAATTTACAATGGAGAAAAGACAGCCTCTACGATAAACTTGGTGCTGGGAAAACTGGACAGCCACATGCCAGAGAATGAAACTGGACCACTTTCTTACACCCTACACAAAAATAACTCAAAATGGATGAAAGACTTACATGTGAGACCTGAAACCATAAAATTCCCAGAAGAGAACACAGGCAGTAATTTCTCTGAGATTAGCCATAGCAACATTTTTCTAGAAAAGTCTTCTAAGGCAAGAAAAACAAAAGCAAAAAATAAACTATTGGGACTACATCAAAATAAAAAACTTTTGCACGGTGAAGGAGACCACTGACCAAACCAAACAAAAACAACCTAATGAATAGGAGAAGATACTTGCAAACGATATATCTGATAAGGCATTAACACCCAAAGTATATAAAGAACTTATATAACTCAACACGAAAAAAACCCAAAAAACAAATAACCCAATTAAAAAATAGGTCAGAGACATGAAAAGACATTTCTCCAAAGAAGACATCCAGCTGGCCAACAGACACATGAAAAGATGTTCAACGTCGCTCAGCATCAGGGAAATGCAACTCAAAACCACAGGGAGGTATCACTGTGCACCTGTCAGACTGGCTAAAATCAAAATGACAAGAAATAACAAGTGCTGGTGAGGATGTAGAGAAGGAGGAACCTTTGGACACTCTCGGTGGGAATGTAAATTGGTACAGCCGCTGCGGACACAGTCCGGAGGGTCCTCAAAATGTTAAAATAGAAATGCCATATGATCTAGTACTTCCACTACTGGGTATTTACCCAAAGAAAAGGAAAACACTAAGTCAAAGAGATATACGCACCCCTATGTCCATTGCAGTATTATTTGCAATAGCCAAGACACGGAAACAACCTAAGTGTCCATTGATAGACAAATGCATAAGGAAAATGTGGTATATACACACAATGGAATATTACACAGCCACTAAAAGGATGGGATCATGCCTTTGAAAGAACACGAATGGGGGTGCCTGGGTGGCTCAGTCAGTTAGGTGTCTGACTTCAGCTCAGGTCATGATATCACAGTCTGTGGGTTCGAGCTGGGTGTCCAGCTCAGAGCCTGGAGTCTGCTTTGGATTCTGGCTCTCCCTGTCTCTCTGCCCCTCCCCTGCTTGCATTCTGTTTCTCTTTCTCAAAATAATAAATACACATTAAAAATTTTTTTAAAAAGAAAGAACACGGATGGATCTAGAGGGTACGACGCTGAGTGAAATGAGTCGAACTGAAAAAGACAAATTCCATATGACTCTACTCATAAGTGGAATCTAAAAAAAAACAAATGAATGAATAAAAAAACAAACAAAATAAACAATCAAAAAGCTGAATCAGACCTATAAATACAGAGAAGAAACTGGTGGTTGCCAGACAGGAAAGAGGTGAGGGGAATGAGCAAAAGGGGTGAAGGGGAGAGAGGGAGATACAGGCCTCCAGTTATGGGATGAGTAGTTCACGGGAATGAAAAGCAGAGCCTAAGGAATGCAGTCAATGGCGTTGTAATAGTGACGTAATGGGACGGATGGTAGCTGTACTTGTGACGAACACAGCATAACGTATAAACTTGTCAAATCACTCAGCTCTACACCTGAAACCAATGCGACGCTGTGTGTCCACTAAACTCAAGTAAAAATAAAAAATGAGGCGGCTGTTGGATTTGGTCCACAAGGAGTGGTTTACCAACTGCAGTAAGACATGTAGATCACAATGAGTATTGGGAAAATGATAGTTGCTGTTGAACGCGAAAACAAACAGAAAAATTCCAGGTTAAAAAAATCCGGAAACACTACAGTGAAGATGTTTACGTCTAGGAAAAACAAGGAAAGCAAGAAGTAAATTCATAGTCAGAATATAAAGAAGAAAGATCAAGGTGTGTGACGACGTGTCAAGTTCACAGGCTTCACTCCGTGGTTGTGAAGAGATGACCCTCTCTCTAGAAGATGTTGATGAGCTCACGCTTGGAAAAAATGTAGACAGGTCCGGGCACTTAATTATGAAGAGAATGGGAAAAAAACGTCCCCAAATTGGAAAGCTTTCGTAGTCACTGGCGCGTGTTCAGAGGCACACAGCCAGAAAGAAAGCCTGGGAAGCTAATGGTTGGAGAATGATTCAAAAGATCCCAAGAAACGTAACAAAGTAGGATAAATGAAGACTGCAGAGGACGTATACAAATATTCATGTAAGAATACTGCAAATACCGTAGAAGGAAGAGAATATGCTGGTCATCTAGCTGGAGATTTGAAAACATGAAATAGAATAAAATTTGGAAAATACTATTTAAGCTATATTTCTCCTACCAGGGCTTAGGGTAAAAAAAAAATTAACATCCATATTTAAAAAATCTCTTCCCGTGATTCGCCAAAATCTTTCCCAAAATTTAGGTATTTACGTATATTTAACGCTTGACAGCTTTCAAGGTTCATTTGGACACCCCACTCTAATTCGATCAATGAGGCAGGCAGGCAAAATTCTATTATCCCCATTTTGTAGATGAAGAGACAGAGGTTCAGAGAAGTTAGTAACTAGCTAGTAAGGGGTAGTAAAAAGCCCAAGCTTTGGAGATCTGAATTCAAAATATTCAAATTATGATTCGGCTACTTACTAGTTTAAGAAAGATGGTTCTCTCAACATCTACATCTTCAGGGACTCATAGCATGTTCCACTTGCAGAATTTCTGGCTATACATTAGATTTAGCCGGGGGTGATTTTTTTAAAAAAATCTAGCAATGCCTGGGCCCCATCCCAGGTCAGTTAAACAAAATTTCTGAGAGTGGGATTCAGACATCAGTGATTTTTAACTGTTCTAAGGTACCACCAAAGTTGAGGAGCACTGATCTAGTACAGAGGTCAGCAAATGTTCTCTGTAAAGGGCTGGATTGTAAATATTTGAGGCTTTGCTGGCCACACGGTCTGTGTCGCAACCGCTTAACTCGGCCGTTGCCTGGTGAAGGCAGCTATAGACAGCATGTAAAGGAATGGGCATGGCTGTGCTCCAATAAAACTTTATTTGTCAAAACAAAACAAAACGAGTGACAGGCCACATTTGGTGCAAGAGCCCATGGTTTGCCGACCCCTGATCTAGTAGAACCTTTGTGTGGAAGAGAGGCCCGGGGATGTTAAATATTTTACCCAAGGCCGCATAGTTCGTCAACGACAAACTCGAGGCTGGGGTTCTCCTCTTCTGCCCATTGGCCTGCTGTGATCCCACTACCAGCTCTCTCTTGGATTCTCTTTGGGAATGCTAGGCTTTGCTTCCACAGGCTTAAAACATCACTTTCGGAATAGCGTAGCAATCAGTTAGTGGGAAGGGGGCTGTCTTTGGATACAGAGAACTATGGTTTTGAGTTCCAGCTCTCCTACTAACTCGTAGGGGAACCCTCAGCAGTTCTCTCAAAACTTGAGTCTGAGTGTCTGAGTTATAACCCAGGGATGAGTTGCTCCAAAGAGGATTTCTGTGTGGATTAAATGAAGGAAAAAAAAAATGACCTGGCACCATGCTTGGTACACAGGAAGAGCCCAATAAATAATGATTCCACAATCTGTGGACATCTACTGGTTTGTTTTTTTTTTTTAATTTACTGTTTTCAGATTCATTTTGTACATGTGAGGAAAAATTTTTGAAAGAACTAGAATATTAGGAAAAGATAAATGTTTCACCAAAGTGTACTCTCATTATCAGAGAGAAAAGCAGGGACATAGTGGAAAGGGGGTGAGAAGAAAGGTAAAGGATGTATGTCAAGAAGCTCCCCAAAAAGATTCTGATGGCTATGGTCCTGCCCAACCACACTACCGACTGAGAATCACTAGCCTAATTTTTTAATTATTTCCCACTATCCCAGAAGTTGAGTTGAGATGAAGAGAGTGTGATTACCTTTTTAATTTGGAGAGAGAAGAAAAAGAGTATGGGTTTGTTCACTCCATCTTCCTAAACTCGGGTGCTTGAATATAAACGTAAATCTCCGAATTCATTCTTTTCCAATGAATATAAGAGACAGTGTTAGCCACCTTATGAATTCAGGATTTCGCTGGTGTGATAGGATTGATTTATACTGACACCATTAGTGAATTTACTGACTTTGCAAATAATCTGGGATGACCATCAATGGGCCATCGGTGAATTATTTTTCCACGGGGGTTCAGAAGGATCCCAGGTCACATATTTTGAAACACTGGGATGATCTATCTATTAGCGGAAATTGTTAGTTAACTACACAATATGCATCCCCTTGCTTCCTTGCTAAGGGATCACCCTTTCATTCAAACCTCCCTTCCTCTCAGGCCATCACGTGTCTCGTGCTAGGGAGGCTGAATCTATTTTTTAGCTCCACGCACAGATCCGATTGATCTGGAGTAATATATCAGTTTCCTCACCAGTGACCGGATAGAGAATGGGTATATGACCTTATTATAGCCAATGAGAGAGGAGACACTTCTGGGAAAGGTCTCCTCATTCTTCTGACAGAGCAACAGGAGAAACTGTTTCTCTATTCTCTCTAGAAAGCTCTGTGTCTGTAGGTGATGCCTGGAGCCCCTGCTGCCATCTGATCTGAAGTTTGACCAATCACGAAGATGCCCCAGGCAAGTAGGATCCTTGTTGACATCATTAAGTCACAGAATTAAACACCCTGAACATGCTCCATCTATGGATGTTTCTATATGTGAGCTAATACTTCTCTTTGCGGTTTAGGTCAGCCGCTGAGAACGTCCCGATTCTGAATGCATGCCATTAAACCCTTTTATCTGATGCTACTTCCTGGATGCATTCATCTCCCATCTCTTCTAAGATCAGTTTTCAAATTACTCTTTCAAAATACAGAAAAAAAAAAAAAAGCTTGGAGTAGCTGTACTGTTACATTTGGTAACCCGATGCTCCAAAAGGAAAGCAAATAGTCTTACATTTTGAAGATTTTAGAAGAGAAATGTCCTTTATTAACAAATTTCTGCAGGCAAACCTCACAGCTGGATGGCAATATACCCAGAGATGATATCCATGCATCCTTGGGGAAAGCAATGTTTTTAGAGCTCAGACCACTTGAATGCACACGTATTTGCCAACCTTGCACACGATTCCAGGAAATTTTGTCTTTAATCCATCATTTCTAATTACAATCAAATGTTCACCAGGGCAACCTAACAAATGACAGACACTTGCATACGTGGCTTCAAAACAATAATACATTATAAATGATTTCTCTCATCTCAGTGTCTGAATTTCCTGTACTTATCTATCCCACAAATATTTATTGAGCTCCTAATATGTGCTGGATGTAGGGAATATAGACATAAAAAGGGCAACATCAATCCTTTAAGGGGATCAGAGGCTATCAACACTGTCCAACAGAACTTTCCGCAATGATGAAAGTGTTTTATATCTGGACTGTCCAATATAGGAGCCACTAGCCGCTAGCTGCCTGTGGCTAACGAGTACTTGAAATGTGGCTATGGCACCTTGGGGATAGAATTCTTAACTTATTTTTAATGAATTTACATTTACATGGCCTCATGTACCTAGCGGTACCATATTATACAGTACAAGTCTAGATGGTAAAGCAGGCAAGAAAATCAAAAGTGAGGACGGACTGTGATCAGTACCACGAAAAGGGATGCACGTAGTCCTACAAAGGTAGGTCTCCACGAAGACAGCACTCCAGTAACGCAGCCCGTGGCTAGAAAGTAGGGCAAGAAAATGTATCCAATGAAAGTTGACCCTTGAATCGAGGCCTAAAGGACAAAGATTAAACATGTAGTACAAAAACACCCATATGCCAGTTTGAATTGGAGAGCTGCCTAACTCGCTGCTGAGTGAAAACTACCAAAATAATTTTACGCGACCCCACTCTACGTGCGTTTTGCTCTGCTAGCTATTCTAAAGATTGATTTTCAATTTACTATTCAAAATACATATGTGACAGCATCAGATCTCCAGTTATAGAAACAGTACGTGCGTGGAGATTCATTTTGCTTCCTGCCTCCCGTGGTTCGCGGAGACAGTTGTTTCTGACCCTTCCTTGAGCTTTTTCTGCAGCCATTAGGCCCACTTGCCTTCTGGACCGGCCCAGAGGGCCAACGTCTGTGCACTGATGTTCGGTTCTATCACATCTTCCCTAAAAACAATCTTCTGTCTCTCTCTAAGGAGAGAAGTTGGGAATATCCGAGTTTCTGAGTACAGCAGGCTTTAGAAGGGTAATGGATACAGGGTGGAGAGGACAGATGGGGGTAGAGATACTGCTGCCTGGTGAACAGAGACGCTGGGAGGTCCTGACAATGGGGAAACGGAGAGTTAATAGGTGTTGGAACTCGGGTGACAGCGGCAAGAATGGAAAGCCCGAGGCAGAGGTGAGGAGGCCACTGGAGGGAGAACTATCAAGTTGGAAGCGCACGGAATGCTGGAGGACAGAGAGGACCAAGGCTGTAAAGTAAACGACTGGACAAAGTGTATGGTCACCGGTGTAAAAAAGTGTGGAGGAAGAGGTGGCTTCTTTCAGGGGCGGGCTGGGGTTTTGTTGGGTTTTAGGAGCAGCGGGCTGTGGGAAATGTAGATTTGAAGGCCAGTGGTACCGAATTCGGAGACGTCACTGAGAGACATAAGAAAGATGGAAAGGAGAGGGAAGTGAGGTGCAAGAGACCAGAGAGGGAGCCACCACAGACATCGACTGATGCTCTTAGAGGTTTCCAGGTCTTTGAAGAGGCATATGAGGCTCAGAGGAGGTTATTAAGCAAGATGACTGGGGCAGGGGGAGGCCTGGGATGGAAGCGCCGGACGTTGAGAAACTGGCCAACAAGTGGGTCGGGAGTATCCTCGCCATGAACGCTGGCCTCGGCGCTCGGCAGCTGACAAACCTTTACCTTATCTTCCGCTCACAGTAAGCCTGCAAAGTCAACGCTTTCCCGCTCTTTAGAAAAGAGAAATCATCGCTCAAGTGTTTTTTGGACGATGCCAAAACTGTCACCCATAGGATATGGAAGAGGAGCCCTCAGAACCTGGGCTTGTCCGGCTACAGCTCTGACGGGGGAAAGTGGGAGCGGTGGCGATAGACGGGACGGCCACAGTGGGGTGACTGTGGAGCTACGACAATGATGGCGAGAGAAAGGCAAGGAGGGACGAGCAAGAGGCAATTCTGCAAGCCTTACAAATAGTCAACAGAGGTTTCTCTAATTCGCAAAAGTAAAAGAGAACCTGGTTTATGTTATTGCAGTCGCTGAACTGAGCGAGCTTTTTGCCGAATGTCTGACGTTTTATGTCCTCTTCGTATTTCCTCGCCTGAAAACCTATTCCCCATGTAATAGTTCCATATTCTTTTGGAATGTGTGGCATGATAGCCCTCCCCTCCTTCTAGCAACCTGTCTTCTATGATATATACCATTTCATCCCTTTGGCAATTGGAAGATGCATTTCTAGAAGCCAGTCTCTTGGCAACTGATGCATCATTTTTCCATTAAAGAGAGTGCTGGTGCATTCACAAAGAATTGCAGGTTTAAAGTGTTTGGTAATGACCTCTGGCTGCTTGTCAAGCAGAACCTCTATCTGAACGTGAAAATACAACATTAATATGATTTGCAACCCTTTCACTGGGTTCCTAGTTTCCTCCAGCAACACACGGTGATTTTTTCCCCAAGCTTAAAATCCATTACAGGTGCTTACTGCATTTGGTCTCCTTTGGAGGTACATCTTCTAAATCTGACCCAGGAAAAAGTTAAAAATGTCCTAAATGAGTAATCCCCCTACCCTGCAATCTTTTAACTCTGATTTATTCCTACGCTGAAAGTATTCATCACTAGTTGAGCTAAAATAAACTAACTCTTAGGACATATAATTAAATTACAGGCAGAAATAAAATTTAAAATTCCTTCACAGTATTTCACATAAACATCAGCAGAATAAGTGAGCTGAGGTAAAATATTTTGTTGAAAGGCCAAAAAAAAAAAGTCACCTGAAAGAATTTGTTTCTTTAATCTCTGACAATGTTTAATTCTCTTTTCATGATAATTACAGAAAAAAATTTCACTTGTGTGTCAAATCCTCTCCTTTCAACTCCTCCTTGCCTCCCTTCCTTTTCCATATCTTTACCAGAAACTGGAAATAAAAACATTAGGAAATGGGGCACCTGGGTGACTCAGTCGGTTAAGCATCCCACTTCGGCTCAGGTCATGATCTCACAGTTCGTGGGTTCGAGCCCCGCGTCGGGCTCTGTGCTGACAGCTCAGAGCCTGGAGCCTGTTTCGGATTCTGTGTCTCCCTCTCTCTGCCCCTCCCCTGTTCACACTCTGTCTCTGTCTCAGGAATAAATAAACATCAAAAAAAACCCCATTAGGAACATGTTTAAACTTTTAGCTAAATGATAGCCTCTCTAAGTCTGGCTAAAAGAAATTATACATTCACTCAGTATTCACAACTTCTAAATTAAAATTCTAGAAAGAGGGAGTGTCATAGTTCCATAATGTCTACCTGATTTTCCTTTCAGTTGGCCCCCAAAAAGACTCAATTATTTCAAAGAATTTATAACCAGGGCACATTAACTTGAGGGAAAAGTGATTTCTGGGCCCCCGATGAAATAGTCTTGAGGAACACACACACACACACACACACACACACACACACACCACACACACACCCACCCACCCACCCACACACACACACACACCCACACACCCCACTCAATCACTAAGCAGATTTGCCCATTCAAGAACTTGCAAGAATGAATTCAGCTCTGTTTTGCTTGGGAGTCTGTCCTGTCTTTCCGTTATGTGAAACTCCAAAATGATGCAGTCATCTCGGAATCCAGAATCGCAGTATCCATACCACATGGAAAAAATTTAAGCCAACTCTTTCAGGATTCACCACAAAATGAACAACAAATCAACACAACAGTGGTTCACAAGGCAGTACATTTTTCCTCTAAGAATTTATGGTATCATTTTCATCTTTACTTCTAAGTTTTAAAATTTCTTTAAACTGCCTCCTCCCTTTTTTCTGTTGAACAGCAATTTTTAAATTATCTGGTGGCTTAATAAACTTCCCTTATTTTTCTCACACTCCCTTCAATGGTGCCAGTATTTTTCAGGCCACTCTCCTTTCGAGATGCAAATTAAAAAAAAAGAAGGAAAGAAAGAAAAAAGAAAGAAAGAAAGATTAGACTTGTACCAGAAAAATTGGGGAATCAACCCAATTCTGCCATTTTTTTTTAGCCACATGGACCGTGGCTGGTCCTGTAGTCCCTCTGAGCGCAGTGGGCCTATCTGTTAAACATTGCCAGAAATATCTAGAGCGCAAGTAGAGGATTTAAAGAAATGGTATAGTTTGTGAAGAAGCTTTGTAAATGTCAAGATGCTGCATGTAGGTATTTTTTATTCAGATGCAGCTGTCTGATGGGAAATACTTGGCCAAAAAAAAAAAATGTTCTGGCCTTCTCCTTCTAGGAAGAAAAGGCACTGTCTCAAGTATCAGCACTCAGTACAAAAAGAGAAACGTCTACCCACTGTAATCTCCACAAAATTATCCTGGCCCTCCAGAATAATCCTAGTCCCAGTCCCCAGAAGATTATTCCACTCCTATCCTTATGGAGCCCACAGTCTACTGATAACATACCCCTAAAACTTCACCTGACATTTCCAAAGGAAGATAGGTTGCTCCTTGTCACACTTCCCATGGCTCAGGGATGGTTAGAACGACGAGAAGGCAATGGAACATTCCTTACCCTCCTCTGCAGCTTCTAGGCTCCTGCCTCACCACCAACATGCAATCATATTCCTAGATTTTAAGTCTTTTACCATATGCTTACACATCCCTTCTTTGCCACTCACTGTTGTCACATCCCAGGACACTTTGCCAGGTCCTTTAAGACACCGGGCATTTACCACAGTCTTCCCTTTCAGTGGCCATCATCCTTTAAGGTTTCAACAACTCTGTTGAAGCCCTTTCTGATACCACACCTCATAGATCCTTGTACTTCCATCTTGAAGTGGAAGAAGGCTCCTGGATTATCCTGGCGGGCCCAATGTCATCATGAAGGTTTTTGGAAGAGGGAGGTGGGAGGACCACAGTCAGAGACTGGAGAGGTGGAGCCATGAGCCCATGAATGTTAGCAGCCTCCAGAAGCCAGAAGAGGCAAGAAACAGATTATCCCTTGGAGCATCCAGAGGAACTAGGCCTGCCACCACCATGATTTCAGCCCAGTGAAACTCACTCTAGACTTCTGACTTCCAGAACTGTAAGCTAATAAATTCGTTTTCATCGAATTCACTAAGTTTGTGGTGATTTGTTACAGCAGGGAGCGGAAACTAATACACCTCCCATGTAGCTGAATGGCCTCTTGACCCAGTTTTGAGGGGGCCTGTAGTCAGTGATTTCAGCTTTGCCCATATCTTCACCCTAGAATTCCTCTCATTAGGCACCTTCCTGGGTTCCTGCCTTGCCAGTCCCCACTCTTGATTGACTTCTATTCCAATAATGGATTTTCTCATTCCTGCTCATCAGTTTGCGTGAGGTTGGAACAAATCCCAAACGAGTTAGCTGGGAACATTTATAAATCTCCGGATTTTAGTTTTGTCCTTTAAGATTTCTCCCTAGTGGCTTAGTAGAAAATGCTACAATTATCTCTACTTTGTCGACCCACCTTACTCTTTGTTGAAGCTACCTTTTCTGAGAAGACGGGATCTTCAGGAAAGATCTACAGTCTTCCAACTGTGCTTCCATCTTGAGCTGCCTCTTTTATTCCCTCTCAATTCAAAATCAGTGCCCTTTCTCCTCAAATTCACATCCTTTCCACGTCCCCCAGATCCCATGCCATCGGGATATTCCTCCACCTCAGTCCATTAGTTTCTGTCATTGTAGCACATGAAGAGGGATCATAAACTCCACTCCGGCATGCAAGGACACGCCATCTAAGTTACCCAGGACAAATCACCCTCTAGTTTTTTCATTTGGATCTGTAGATCTCCAAAGCTAAAAATTCCTATCTTCTCTGATTTCCTCTCATAGTGTTTCCCTGCCTTCGAAATCAAGATGTTCTCAAGTGGGAGAGGATGTTCAGCTGTTCTGCCTTTTAGAGACACACGGGACGCATAATAGATATAATGATATTAACAGGAATCCTCTGAGATCAGGCAGATTCCAAATACTCTGTACCAGTGTCTTCGTAAATATAAAATTATTTTTTGTTTTGTTTTGGAAAATAAAGTCCCTCTTCCCACGAATCCCAAAGAACTGTGTCATTTACGTAATAGGTGCTCACTAGATGTTTATTGAGTCTTAATGGTGTAAGCAGCTCACCGAAATGGAAATTTTTCATGAGCTGACCATCACAGGCCATGGAACTCTCACCCCGAATAGCTGGATCCACCTTCAGGTAATAATCTCTCCATCTCTGTCTCCATTAGTTGGTTACAAAATACTACTTTAATCAATGTATAACCTTTATCATATGGCTTCCCATTATTGAAAACAGAATTATGTGACTCCTACTGCTGACACTTGTTATAGGCTTCAAAAACCTCACATAATATTCCCAATAATTTTTGCTGGCAATTGAGGTCCAAGGATAAAGACAAAGAAGCGTGATGGGGAAAAGTTACTTAAACAAAGAAACCTGACTTTGTGTAGCTGGTAAAGACATCAACATTTTTTGGGGGGGGGGGGGGGAATCTTGCCTACTTAAAAATATTTAACGTTATTCTAGCCAAATAAATATAGAACTAAGCTCTTTAAGAAATGTAATCCTTGTGAAAAAGATAGCTTTTCTTTTCATATAGCTATTTACTTTTTGCTTAAATTAATTGCATGTGCATGTAAAGCACACAGATCTATATTTTAAAAACATATTAAATATATTAACCTCAAAATTTATATGTGCAATCTATGAATTTACATGCATGTGAAATATGCAAGCCATTTCAATGATACTGCCAGATTACATTTAAAGTCCCGATTTATGAAAATATCGTAAAGAAATCATGAAGAAGTTAAAATGAGACAAGCATTATGGAGTAGCACGGAGAAAGTACATGCATGAGTCAGGACAACCTAGATTTGAATCTTTGTTGCTCACTATACAACATTTAACAAGTTCAATCCATTTATACCAAAAATTGGATATAACAAATTCAGACAATGTGAATGAATGACAGACATCATTCAGCAGGGTGAAAGTCCAAGTGTTTGATATCAAGAACACTTCTAAATGTATCTCACCACAGTTATAAATCAAAGAGAAAAGATAATTGCTCAGGAGATGTCGGGGAAACAAAGAATTCCTAATAAAACTCTAACATAACAGGAAAATGGATCGAAAGGGCTAGGTCAGTAGTGCTATTGATATAAAATATAGATTATCAATGTGTTTGCCTTAAAATAATTTGGGCTAAAAAGGAAGCTGTGCTCCTAAAGTGAAATGTGAGTATATTTTAATATCTTACTCTGTCATCATTATTCTATGGCATTTGAAGAGAAAAAAAGGATACATAATTTGGAAATAAAGCAATAATTTTTTTTTTAAGTTTGAGAAAATAATAATGTAATTCTCATCTCCCGGGGCTATTGTGGGGCTAAAATAAGTCACAGCCTCTCCAAAAACATAGCTTTCCCTTCTTCCTTCTGTTCAAGGACTGTGTCTAATTCTTTATTCCCCAAGAGTGTCTAATACAATGCTTTGAACACAGGAGACATTCAGTAAATATTTGCTAAATAAATCGATATCTTGGAAATCATTTAATGATGTACATTATCTGTTTTCCTCCACACTGAGAAAGAACCCTCCCCCCCAAATCAATCAAGTTAATCATTTCCCTTCACATCAAAACTGCATCTCAATTTCTTTTGGAGAACCTTACATTTTGAGTTTCTGAGAGTTTCTTTTAAATTATTTGTCTGATATGGTTGGCAACCACATGGCTAAAAAGAAAACAGATGCCAAAATTTAAGAAAAAGTAAAGCATAGCATCTTAGTCCTGCTGTTGCTGCAAAAGATTTCATACACTTGACCTTTGATGAATGTGTCATCTCTCCAAAGAGCTATTCCTGATTCTACTCCGGCGTGGCATTTCCAAGACCAGAACCAGCTCATGGAAAATAAGAGTGCAACGAGGGAAGGGTGACAGGGCAGTTCTCCGCCCTTTTCCTTGGTGCTCCTCACTCCCCTGAGGGTACCAGTCTCTTAGTGTCCTCAGGGGGCCCCTCTCTGGAATTTGGGCAGGGAGTGAGGGGGAAGTGCACTGCCCGTTTCCCCCCCACATGGGTCGGAGGCAAACCACACGCAAGGGCTCCACAGACATCAACTTTCATCCTTCCAACATTCCTGGTGTGCACTCTTCTCAGTTTTATAGAAGAGAGACATTTGGGGTTCAAAACACTTTCAATAATTCACATCCCCGTGTCACACAGACAATAAGGACTAGACCTGTTACTTCCAAGATGTAACTTATATACCATAAAATTCACCCTTTAAAAGTACAAGTCAGGATTTTCAGCAGATTTACAATGCTGTGCAACCATCGCCACTATCTAATTCGAGAACCTTTTAATTCCTCTAAAAAGAAACCCCATACACATTAGTAGACGCTTCTCACGTTCCCTCTAGCCCTAGGCAACCACTAATGTACTTTTTGTCTCTGTGGATTTGCCTATCCTGTACTTTTCATATAAATGGAATCATACAATATATGGTCCTTTGTGACTGGCTTCTTTCACTAAGCATAATGTTTTCAAGGTCATTCATGTTGTATGTGTCACTACTTTGTTCCTTTTTTCTAGCTGAATAATATTCCAGTATACGAAAAATATACTCTTATTTTACATTTATTTTAAGAGAGACAGAGACAACGTGGGTGGGGGAGGGGCAGAGAGCGAGAGGAAGAGAGAGAATCCCAAGCAGGCTCCGTGTTGTCAGTGCAGAGCCTGACACAGGGCTGGAACTCACGAAATTATGAGATCATGACCTGAGCCGAGCCCAAGAGTCGGACACTTAACCAGCTGGGCCACCCAGGTGCCCCAGAAAAATACACTTTTAAAGCATTACAGTGTTAGACAAAACACATCTGGGGTGACAAAGTTCAAATATGCTGAAGCAAGACATACAAATGGAAACACCAGTTTTCAACTATCAGATTGGCACCAATCTGTAAGTCTTAACAATACTCTGTGCTAGTGAAGTTGTACAAAAGCACCACTCAAGTATTTCTGGGGCAAAGGAGGGTGAGTTGGTTCATTCTTTTGGGGAGGGCGATTTGATAGTATCTATTAAAATTACCAATTCCCTTTCTGGGAATTCATTCTACAAGTACATCAGCACGTACGGGAAATAATGCATTTGTTTCAACATGATTTGCCGGAGCAAAAGACAGGAAACCACCCTATGGTCCACCACTAGTGAACTGGTTAAATCCAACACGGTTGAATACCTGACAGCTGAGAAACAGAATGAGGAAGTTCTGTCCATACCAATATGGCAAGTTCTCTAAGATACAGTCCTACTTGAAAGAATAAGGTGAAGAATGCTATGCGTAGAAGGCTACACCTTATAAAAGAAGGGAGTCAAGTAGAATGTTTATGTTTATACTCTATGTGCACAAAAAAACTGGAAGGATCACAAGAAACTAGTAATGGTGCTTCCCTGTTTGGTGACTGCAAATGAGTCGGAAAAGACTTTTGGCTGCACAGATATATACACCTGTGCGGCGGTGGGCAAGATTCCAGAGGGTCCCTTCAAGCCTCCAGTCTCCTGGTCACTCACTCAAGCACTACTCAGCCTACCTACTGTTGTGAAAGGACGTTGCAGATGGAATGAAGGCTGTGAATCAGCTCATCTTAAAGTAGGGAGAGAGATCCGAATGGGCCGGCATGTCGCGTGAGCCCTTGAAAGTGGTCACCAAATTGGCCAACAACCAGAAGGAGAGCCCAGGTGACTAACACCTAGATCCCAGCCCTGTGAGCCCCTGAGCAGAGAAAGCAGCTGAGCCAGCTGAGACTTCTGACCTGCAGCGCTGTGACGGTTTGTGCCATCTGAAGCCGTTCCATTTGTGGTGATATGTTACAGCGGCAATAGAAAATGAATTCATAGCTGGCTGTCTTGCTTGTCTTGGTCTTATGAATAAAGATTTAAAGTCAACGGAAATCCAAATGGACCTCACTAAGATCACTGAACGTAAGGTTAATTTTCCAGGAGCATAACTCTCTAGTCAAAAGTTCATGGTAGTTTTCTTTGTTTTGTGTGCCTACGCTTAAACAGTTTTAGTCAGAAAACTGCAATTTTGATAAAGATCCCCTGGGAAGCAAGTCTGTCTTGTAAAACCTGAATAGCTGTCTTGTTTTCCCAAGGCTCTCTGTGTCCTAAATTTAGAGTCTTCTCTAAAGACTAAAATACCAGGATATAAACACAGTTTATTTAATTCTTAGAAAGTTAGTTAAAACTGATAAAATTAAATTGATAGACACCAAAGAGGCAGACACTTGGCTTAAAGGAGAATGTTTGCCTTGTCTAATTGAAATGTCTAAAGGTTAAGCCTGTGCTTTGTCTAACCTTTAACTATGCGATTCTTCCCTTTGTTATTGGGTATGTTCCAGAGTTTTGCAAAAGGAGTTTATTGTTCTTACATGGAAAAAAATGGTCAAATAAGTGATCTTTAATACAGAATTAAGATGAAAGTTCTAAGGATACCATTTCTCTTTATTATCCTCTAGCTATTTGTAGCCAAAAAAACTGTGTATGAAAACAAAAACCTTCCAAAATTAACAGACTTGTGTGAGAAAAAGCAAAAATGTATTTCCTTTCTAATTTGTTGAAAAAGTTAAATTAATCTCACTGTTGAAAAAAAAAATCTACCAATTAATCTTATTGTTAGGTAAAATCCATTTTGTTTCAAAACCATCTTTCCCCTTCCAAGACCTGTGTCCACTTCTTGCTAAGGACTGCTGGTCAATATCTATCTCAGTGGTTCTCAACTGGGGGTGACTTTGTCCCATGGGGCAACATTTGGACCTATTCAGGGATGCTACAACTAGGAAAGTGATACTGGCATTTAGTGGGTAGAGGCCAGGGGTGTCGTTGAACCTCCTACAGTGCACAAGACAGCCCCACAACAAAGAATTATCTGGCTCCCAAATGTCAATAGTGCCAGTGTTGAGAAACCCTGGTCTAGATGGATCTAAAAGGATGGGTCAGTAATGAGTAAATAGGTGACGTTCTCTGATTAGGAGAAGTAGTGAAAGCCATGTTAGTATAGTATTGTTTTTAAAGAGAAAAAGAAAAGAAAAGGAAGGAATGAAGTTCCTTCTTCCAAAGTTCCCCAATAACTGAATTGAGTATGTTTTAAAATGTAAATTTATTAAAAGAAAGTAAAATTTAACGTTGAGTTTCTCAATCACATGAGCCACATTTCAAGAGATCAGAAGCCACATATGACAAGTGACTACCAGGTTGGGAGCATGAATTCAGACAATATTCCTGGGACACAGATAACATTTAATACACAGGAAGGAAGAAAGGTAGAGAGGAATTGACAAATGACTACATTAAGCCAATGTAAAGAGGAGGCAAAACCAAGTGATCAGAGAGATGAGATGACACGGAAAACAGAGAATCACAAAGATAAATAGACAGTTCTAAGGAAGACTTAGTCAGCAAGGTTGACTGCTATGGAGCAGATGCACTGAGTGATCATTAAGGAAAGTAGTATATCATGGGTGATGTCCAAGATGTAACCTTTAAGTGAACAGCTGAGTTTTAAGGAAGATCTCAAGGTTTGAGGGAGTAGGAACAGATTTTTGCTTTTATTTCTTTAGGTTTATTTTATTCGTTATTTCTTACTTTTTTTGTTTGTTTATGACAGGAGGACCAGAGAATGTGATTATGGTGATAAAATGACCACCAAGCAGTGTCAAAAATATCATTGTGCAAAAACAGCCTCCTCTGAAATACTCAGAATTGAGAATATAATTTTAGAAAATGTTCACAATTTCAAGCAATCACATTTAAAGAGGCATTTGTCATGTATGACATTTAAAGTGAGGTATGAACTACCTCATAAAAAAAAGGAAAAATAATCTAGTACAATGGAGACACTCTTCTCTCATTGTTCCTCTTACATCCAGTTGTAAAGTCCAGTTCATGAAATATACAAAAAACCAAAAGGCAATCCAATCTAAACAATGAGTCAACTGAGGTGAGGGGAATGTGGAAAGGAGAGAGTTTTAGTTAAATTGGTGTCTGGCAGGAAGAGAATCAATTGGTAAACTTTTTTTTTTCATTTCTCAGATACTTTTTCTGAATGGAATAAAGAGCTTAAGTCTGATTTTCCCATTTGAAACCAAAATGGATTTGACATCACAACTATTTCTTTAACTAAACCATAGAAAAATAATTAATCCAACTGCTTGCTTCCTTCATCCTGGACTGTTGGTTACCCACACTGGACTGTGAACTGTCATGCCCAGCCTGAGAAGCCGCTCCTTCACGCGGAACCTGGGCCACTCCTGCGGCCCCACCCAGCCCTGGAGTGGCCTGCTCTGTGGCTCCGTGGAATGAAACTGAAAGCTGGATGGTCAGCACAGGGCAGCAGACATGAGCTGCTCACGCAACAACTTCTCCCTTCTGGAAAGTACAACTACCAGAAACAATAACAGATTTCAAATTTCTGGGATGGAATCGCCTCAACCCGTCTCTAAAAAAGGGAACACTTTTGCCCAGACCCTTGATATAATTTGGTTCTAGCATTCCCTTGGCTTTCGGTTAGAGAATCTAGCTGAGTAAGGTCTAACAAACAGCATAATGCATGCACTTTCAAGTCTCTGACATTGATTTTGTACCCTGCGACTTTGCTGAATTCATGTATCAGTTCTGTCTTTTGGTGGAGTCTTTCAGGTTTTCCATGTAGAGTATCATGTCATCTGTGAAAAGTGAAAGCTTGACATCATCAATGCCAATTTTGATGCCTTTGATTTCCTTTTGTTGTCTGATTGCTGACGCTAGCATTTCCAACACTATGTTAAACAACAGCGGTGAGAGTGGACATCCCTGTCATGTTCCTGATCTCAGGGGGAAAGCTCTCAGTTTTTCCCCATTGAGGATGATATTAGCTGTGGGCTTTTCATATATGGTTTTTATGATGTTTAAGTATGTCCCTTCTATCTCGACTTTCTTGAGGGTTCTTATTAAGAAAGGATGTTGTATTTTGTCAAAAGGTTTTTCTGCGTCTATTGACAGGAGCCTAAATGTCCAACTGATGAATGGATAAAGAAGACATGGTTTATATATACAATGGAATACTACTTGGCAATGAGAAAGAATGAAATCATGCCATTTGCAGCAACGTGGATGGAAGTGGAGGGTACTATGCTGAGTGAAATGAGTCAGTCAGAGAAAGATATCAAATGTTTTCACTCCTATGTGGATCTTGAGAAACTTAACAGAAGACCATGGGAGAAGGGAAGGGAGAAAAATAGTTACAGAGAGGGAGGGAGGCAAACCATAAGAGACTCTGAAATACAGAGAACACACTGAGGGTGGATGGGGGGTGAGGGAGAGAGTGGGGGATGGGCATTGAGGAGGGCGCTTGTTGGCATGAGCACTGAGTGTTGTATGGAAGCCAATTTGACAATAAATTATATTAAAATAAATAAATGAAAATTAAGAGATGAAAGGCCAAAAATAAGTCTCTGACATGCCAGCTTGGGGGCTAGAACTGAAGCCCCATTTCAGATGCATTTCGGCCTCTGCGAGTTGGTTCGCTTTGCCCTGTGTTATAGTGTCTCATCCTAAATAAGCCTACATGGAGGGGTATGGACGGCTCAGAACATTCTTTGTAACTACTGGGAACTAAATAAAGACATCACCCTTGTGTCGTGTGGCCTATGGTATCTTCCATGTAAAGGGAGAACATTCTATTATTCTTGGTGATAAAAGTAGACACCACATAGAAGCCAGTCACATAAACAATTCTACTTCTACTTCATTAGTAGCTGAATGCCCCCACCATGCTATGCTTTCCCACTGATTTTGCAAGTCAACAGCCCTCAGTCTGTCTATCCACTCCCCTTCCACTCCTTCTTCAAGACTTTGACTTGACACATACTTGTGTCTCTCTAATCCCTCCCTACCCACTACCTTGTCCAACATTTCAGAAGGACACTGCAGGGTCTTGGCATTTAACTTGTGAAAAGTCACCGGGCCTAACTGTATCAATGCCCCTACTGAATGCTCACACAATGAAATTATAGTTTAGTATGAAAAACCCCATCGCTTTTGTAAATGCTGCGACAACACTCATTACATCAATACAGAGCAAAAGAAAGGAGCTCAGACTTAATCCGTTTTAATCTCAGTTATTTCCTAATATAAAAGACTGTGGGCCTTTTCACATTCTTTTGGAAGGATTAGCGAAGGCCAACATGAATAACAAATTGACATTTCTGAGTTCTGAAAGAGCCAAAAGCAATACAAAAGGAAGGCAGACAGATCAAATTTCTGAACAGAATTATTTTTCTAAGCAGAGTTTAAAAGTTAACATTAGGAACAAATGTTAAACAGCTCTGCACAGTTATTTTTCTTTACCTGGAATGCTTTTTGCCAAACAGTTAAACTGACAAGTTAGAAAGACACATCTTGAAGTTACAGAGACAAAGAAACTTTGTCTATGTGACAGGCATAATAAGAGATTTTTTTTTAAAAGAAGAGTTTCTTGCATAACAATTTTTATGTTCCTCTAGTCCTTTGATTTTTAGAGATACTTTAAAACTAATGGCATCAATTATTGTTTAGGGAGGAATATGTTGATTCCCATCAACTCACTGATTATTGGTGCTAAAAGAGAGTTTAAATTACCTACTTTGGCCTCCTCACTTTATGAATGAGGAAAACAAGATCTAGAGTCTCTAAGCCATCCATCCACTGCCACAAAGTCAGAGATCCATGACAATTCAGGACCAGGACCTTGGTTTCCGATGAAGCACACAACCATCTTTTCATTTATCGCTGTCCCGCTCCTCTACAAGATTATATTTTCTTATTATATAGTATTAATTTGCTCCCCCATTATAACCCCATTTCAGTTTGCTTTGATGTGTCTTGAATCAAAACAGGAAGAACAGAGTAATTCTTGTTGGCCCACTTGTCTTAATGCCACACAAAGTCATTGAGAAATGCTGGAAGGATCTACCCAAACCCTTTGACAGCAATTCATATCTAACCAATAGTATTATAAAATGAACATATCCCTACGAGACTAGTTCCACGATGGGATGCTGGATCCTACCTAACACGCTTCACCTTTACCCTTGATCCCAGATGTGGGCTTCAGTAGAAACCAGGATTTTTCAACCTCAGCACTGGTGACTTTGGGGGCTGAATGATGCTTTGTTAAGTGCCTTCTACCCACTGGATGCCAGTAGCCCCCCGGCCCTGAGCTGGGATAACCGAAAATGCCTTCAGACATTCCGGATGCCCCTTGGGGTTAAATCGCCCCAGATGGAGAACCACTGGTCTAAATCCTTCAGCACCTATATATAAACCTTGACACAAAATAGGAACAAAAGCAGAGACGAAAAGTACGACAAAAAGGAACTCACTGGCACTTTTGACTATGACCCTTCCTTGGCTCTAAAGCCATTTCAGTGTTTTGGTGAAAAAAAAAGGAAAGTTGTTTTAATGAACCATATGCCTTTCCTCACTCCCACCACACTTTTGCCTTCAAGTGTGTTTTTGTTGCCGTGAAAACAGAGCCTGCCTGTTTGTAATTATAATATTATTCCATAGCACATTTTGTAAAGACCCAATTGGTGCACGTCCAATCTCCAATTCTCTCTCTCCCCTCTTCTCCCTTCCTCAGCCAGGAGCTTGGAAAGAGGGAAGGAATGAGAGAAGGATGCCTTGTGTGCTCAGCTCTGACTTGGTTCTGATGCGTGCACTCGGCACTGACCTCTCAGGTTTCCAGGACCTGCCAACCGAACCTTCAAACATGGCCTTGGCTCTGCCTCGACTTCATGCCACAGCAAAGTTCTCATTTGCTCGGTGTTTTCACCTAAGACCACAGACTTTGGGGAGAGCCAGTCGGGACTCAACAAGAGTGATGCGGTGAAGGGAGGGAGGGAAGAAGTAGTTACCTGTTCTTAAAATTTTTTTTTAGTGTTTATTTATTTTGAGAGACAGAGAGAGGCAGACTGTGAGCAGGGGAGGGGCAGAATCCAAAGCAGGTTCCAGGCTCCGAGCTGTCAGCAAAGAGCCCAACGTGGGGCTCGAACTCATAAACCCTGAGACCTTGACCTGAGCCAAAGTCAGACGCTTAACTGACTGAGGCACCCAGGCCCCCCTGCCCATTCTTAATCAGAATGAGTTATGATCTTTTACTCACAGCTTGGGTTACTTCTCTGGATAGGTCAGTGATGGCCATGCCACAGAAATTTCATAGAAATGTTTAATAGATGTGGTTCTTATACAATTTCTTCTCTTTTTATAGACTGAGATGTAAATAATAAAATGCTCAAATCTGAAGCATAAAGCTCCACGAATTTTTACATATGTATACATTCGTGCAACTGCCTCCCAGATGAAGATACAGAATATTTCCATTACCCTAGAAGGCTTCCCTGCCTCCAACCAGTTAATACCCATCCCCCACCTTCCAAGACAAGTGCTATTCTGCTTTCTATCAGTGAAGATCGGCTTTGTCCGCTTTTTTTTTTTTTTGGCTTATAAATTAAGTTGCACAATATGTACTCTCTGTGCCTTTTTATCACACAATACATTTTAAGTTCATGCATAGAGTTTTGTGTGCCAGTGGTTTGTTCTTTTTTGTTGCTGTATAGTATTCCACCACGTAAATATACCACAGGCCCCATTAATGGGTATTTGTGGGGTTAAAAATTATTTAGGGACTATCACGAATAACACAGGCAGACAAAATGCATGTAAGTCACTGTTTGGATACATCCACTTGTTTCCCTTGGGTGTTTAACTAGGAATGGAATTCTAATATTAACAAACAGGAAATATCAATCATTAAACTGAAATTTTTATATCAGTAGAAAGACTTAAAGGATGCAATGACTATCACCCATTTATTTGGCATAATGGAAAAACAGATGAAACCTTTTCTATTCATAAATTAGGAAAAACATACTAATGCAGCTAACAGTAGAGTGAGCACAGAATTTGTCCTGAAAGTGGGACACTTTCAGAGTAAAGGGGGAACTACTAATACCTGCATTGGGACCATGTAACCTGGACTCTCCTGAGAAAACCTGAATCACATGGTCACTCAAGCAAATTCTGACTCAGGAGACGGATGCTAGGGCCAGGTATAGAACGCCAACTTCAGAATTAACTTCCTTTTTGACCTTGGCTAACTTGTTTCAACGCTCGTTCTCTAATCATGACATTGGTCAGAATCTTCTCCACCAACATGTTATAAATACTCCGTAAGTGGCAAATCATAAATCATAAACGCCAAATGCAGTCGAGCTGTCTAGGAAGGATCGAGGGCTGGAATGCAGACATCCTGGGTTGAGACATATGCTTTCAAGAGCTTGGCTACACCTGCATCTAAAGTGCCACTCAATTAATTTATGAGGTTCTCTCTCCCCTTTCAGTTTCTCTTCCACTTCTGAATACACTGTGACTTCAGAATAAGTTTAGGCTAGCCACATATGCTCTATGTTATTTTACTGAAAAGAAGTGAGCTGCAAATTACATCAACTGTTGTGACACATTTGGCAATATCTTCCTTCTTTATGCTTCAGGCACTGGACTCACTGTGTGATAAGAATCCCAGAAGCCCGGTGTGACAGTGCCTGAAATCTTCACTAAATTGAATCCCATAAAACTGTTTCATCAAGCTGATTCTCAATGCTGGGTGGAAGGGGGTTGGAGTCACCCTATGGAAGCTGATGTTCTCAGGCTTAGATGAGAGAACGATTTCTACCACGTTGAGAAGTTTGAAAACAACACGAGACCATAAAGTTGCAATGCATTCTGAATATGAGTGGCTGCCCGTTTTCACGAGCATTTAAAACTACATGTGTCAAAAAACAGGTAGAAAACTGAAAATTAAAATAGTGTTCCTTGGAAGGAAAAACAGTATATACTGGCTACATGTAGAACATACTCAGATTCACTGCATGGAAATGATTAGTTGCATGGAAAGCAGCCATTCCAATTAATTCACTGGGAGTCACAGACTGCTAACAAAATTAGAGGTGAGGACAAGGACTAGGAACATAGTCCGAGAGTAGAAAACTACAATAATATTTACAACATGAATTCTTTGTGGACAAATCCTTATTTTATAAAAGTCACCATTACCTTAATGCTAAGTTCACGTTTTCTAAGAAGGTATGAAATGTGTTTGACTGAGTCTGTACCTTCTAGCTGGTATTGAAAAATTAACCAGTGTGGTCATATTTTTATATTTTAAAAAATCTGTATCTACACTACCATACGACCCAGTAATCATAGCCCTACGCATCTATCTCGGAGAAATGAAAATTTATGTCCACATAGAAACCTGAATGCAAATATTCACAGCAGCTTTGTTTATAATAGTGAAAAAGTAAAAACAACCCAAACATCAGCAACTGATGAATAAACACACTAGCACAGCCATACCATGGAATGCCACTGAGCAATCATCATCATCTCTTGATATGGGCGACAATTTAGATGGGTCTGAGATAATCTAAGTGGAAAAAAAGATTATCTCAAGAGGCCACGGACTGTATGATCTCATTTATATAAAGTTATCAAAAGTGCAAAATTATAGAGATGGTGAACAGATTAGTGGTTGCCAAAGGTTAGAGATGGGGATGGGGAGTGGGTAGCATGAGGGAGCCTTATGGTCATGGAACAGTTTTGTATCTTGATTGTGGTGGTGATTACACAAATTTCTGTATGTGATACAATGGAACAGAACTTTACGCTGTACCAATGTCAATTGCATGACTTTGACATCGTAGTGTATTTACCTAAGATATAACCACTGGAGGAAACTGGGCACACAGCACATGGGATGTCTGTATTACTTACAGCTGCCTGTAAATCTAGTTATTTCAAAGTAAAAATATATTTAAAAAGCAACAGCCACATCTATGTCTGAACGTATACACACGGGTCTTGCCATCTACGTTTTGAGGGACGTTACCTCCCAGAAAAAAATCCTTCCTAGGTGAATCTTCATAAGTAAAAAATAAAATCATCATTGATAGCAAAGGGAAAAGTTAACGGGACACCCGGGTGGCTCTGACGGTTAAGCATGTGACTTCAGCTCAAGTCATGATCTCACAGTTCATGGGTTCGAGCCCCGCATCAGGCTCTGTGCTGATGGCTCAGAGCCTGGAGCCTGCTTCAGATTCTGTGTCTCGCTCTCGCTCTGTTCCTCCCCCACCTGTGCTCTGTCTCTCAAAAATAAATAAATGTTGAAAAATTATAAAACAGCAAAGGGAAAAGTTTTGATGTATTTCTCACAATCAAATTTAACCTATTTATGCTTAAAGCAACACCAAGTCATATTAAAATGAACCCAGTCATGTCAATATTTAACACAGGCTGTTACAACATAATAAGAAAATGTCTTTTAATTCCTAAAAGCATTGTCTGTTTGTACATTTCCACTCTTTCCTAGCAGTTGTGTATTGCGCATTGAAGCCTGTAACTATAACACAGGCAGTTTTGCTCACTGTTCAAGTAATTGCACATTTAATTAAAAAATAAGATGGGGGGCGCCTGGGTGGCTCAGTTGGTTAAGCGGCTGGCTCTTGGTTTCGGCTCAGGTCATGATCTCAGGGTTCATGAGTTCCAGCTCCACAGTGGAGCTTCACTATCAGTGCAGAGCCTGCTTGGGATTCATTCTCTCTCTCTCTCTCTCTCTCTCTCTCTCTCTCGCCCCCCCTCCCCTGCTCTCTCTCAAAATAAATAAATAAAAGTTAAAAAAATAAATAAAAAATAAAAAGAAGAACAATGACAAAACTATCAGTGATGACTACACAGGTGGAACCTGAAATCATCATGACTCCAAACTAGACACCCAGGCATTTTCTTGGAGGAAGAGACAGCAAAAGTCACCAACGGTCACGTGCCTGCTCATCTCCCAAGGTATGCGGCTACCTGGAAGGCGGGGTGAATCTAGCCCAGCCTTCTCGAGTGTCAGGAAATGTTCATAAGTGTAAGAGAAATATTACACCACACTCCCCTGAAAAGCCCAATTCTTGTAACCTAAATGACAGAAATGAGAAAGAAGATAGGCTGGGATGGCAGAGACCTAAATCTTCGAGGTAACTTGCAACTGGATGCTGAAATTATGAGGAAGTCTGTTCTTCGTATATTTTTATAGTCAATGTTCCTACTTTACTTATAAAATCACTTTTAAAAATATATACATGCCCACACACGTATGTACGTATGTGCGTACGCACCTGTAACTGGTAATGCTCACCGTGCAGCCTTGATCTGAGATGATCTTGTGATAGGCAGTTTTGCTCCTTCCGGATCCCCTGAGGTCCTTTTCAGTCTGTACAGGCCGCCTCCCCGGGTTCTGGGACATTTTGACCTCCGGGGACTCGACCTGGCGCTGCCCTTGGGCTACGGGAGCAACTCCGGCTGCGCCACAACCGGGCATACCCGGGAGCTGACACTTAGCTCATGACTGACAGGGGCGGAGCATGAGAAGGTGGCCCCCTGGCACCAGAGGGGGTGGCGACCTCCGAGGCATAACTTGCTCTCTGGCTCTATTCTGGGGGGTGTAGGGGGAGGGAGAGGGGAGGGTTTTGCTGGACGGCGCATGCCTGCTTGGCTTTCAGCCTTGCTGCCTGATCTACTTCCTTGACCTGCCCTACCTGGGAGCATTTTCTCTTTCTTTCTTTCTTTCTTTCTTTCTTTCTTTCTTTCTTTCTTCCTGCCCTACCTGGGAGCATTTTCTTTCTTTCTTTCTTTCTTTCTTTCTTTCTTTCTTTCTTTCTTCCTTCTTTTCTTTTTTTTCTTTTCTTTCTCTTTATTTTTCTTGTTTATTTCTTCTTTCTTTCTCTTTTTTCTCTTCCTTCCTTCCTCCCTCCCCCCCTCTTTCTCTTTCTCCCTCTCCCTCTCTCTTTCTTTCTCCCTCTCCCTCTTTCTTTCTTTCTTTTCTTTCCTTTTCTTTCTTTCTTTCTTTTCCTTTTCTTTCTTTCTCTCTTTTCTTTCTTTCTCTCTTCCTCTCTTTCTTTCTTTCTTTCTTTCTTTCTTTCTTTCTTTCTTTATGTTTTACTTTATTTTTGAGAGAGAGAGAACACACGAGTGAATAAGCAGGGGAGGGGCAGATAGAGAGGGAAACAGAATCTGAAGCAGGCTCCAGGCTCTGAGCTGACAGCACAGAGCCCGACGCAGGGCTTGAACTCATGAGCGGTGAGATCATGACCTGAGCTGGGGTCGGATGCTTCACCGACTGTGCCACCCAGGTGCCCCAAAAACACACTTTTGTTCCCAGAAAAAAATTTATAACATAGCACATTGATGTATTCTACTTCATTTTCTGATATTTATGTAAAAGTAATAATACTGAGTAATATCTTTGTGAAATACATATTGTTAGTTATTTGTAAGTATGCAAGAATAAATTTTATATTGAATTACAGTAAATGCATAAAAATTAAATTCACTAAACAGCTGGTGGCTCCCACCACATAAAATTGAACTATAGTTACAATAAGCAAATTAATCACAGCTTACGTTGCCATTGCCAACATTATAGAAAGTTAGCAATATCTTCTTTTTCTTTTTTTTTTTTTTTAGTAACTTCAGTCCTTTATTTATTTAGTTTTAATAGGAAATTTATTGCCAAATTGGTTTCCATACAACACCCAGTGCTCATCCCAACAGGTGCCCTCCTCAATGCCCATCCCCCACTTTCCCCTCCCTCCCACCCCCCCATCATTCTTAATAGCTCACATGTAAATTCATTTCAGAATTTCTGGGGACCAAACGAAAAACAAATCTTTTTTTCCCACATCAATAATTTTCTGAGGTCAAGGAGTATCTTACAATTGATATGAACATTTAATGCAGCTTTTGTTCTGGAAAAATGTATTATGAAATTATAATTTTATTTTAAAATTTATTATTATCAGCTTATAAGCTATGTAAGGGCAATGTGGGTCTATTCTCCAGTGTGCATCTAAGGCTCCACATGTTGTCTCATATGTATTTTACTCAATAAATTTTTGTCAAATTAATGGATTGAAAAAATACAGTGTTTTAAAAAATGTTAATGTTTTTTAATTTATTTTTGAGAGGGTGAGACACAGTGCGAGTGGGAGACGGGCAGAGAGTGAAGGAGACACAGAAGCTGAAGCAAGCTCCAGGCTCTGAGCTGTCAGCGCAGAGCCCGACGGGGAGCTTGAACCCGCAAACCGTGAGATCATGACCTGAGCCCATGATGGGCTGGTGGATGCTTATCCAACTGAGCCGCCCTGGCGGCCCCCCCCCGCCAAAATATAGTTTTATAATTTGTCTTGTATTATAATGCAAATTATGAATTTCCTTGGTGGTAGAGCATGAATCATGCCTGTAGTTCTATTTTCCATAATATTTAACACAAAGTCATGTCCAAATTCAGCACCAAGAAATGTTGACTATAATCGAAACACAGATGCAAATAATTTTGCAAAGGAAAAAATAACTCTAAACCAGGAAAAGAAGAGCAGAGAGAAAAAAAGGAAGGGGAAAGAAGAGATTGGAGACAAGAGGGGAAAGGAGCCTGTGAGAGAGGCTGGATGGTGGATGCTGGTCAAGTTTCAAGGGACAATGAAGAGATGACAAACACTATAATGGCTGGGAACAAGATGTGAACAGGAGGCATCTGATGTACATTGAATTTGAGCAGGAAGGGTACATGCATTTTTTGAGACCAGCAAATTAAGATCTGGAATATATCTCCCATAGTGTGCAAAATTCTCCATCCAGCAACTATAGACAGGGAGTATGAAGCCACGGTAACACAATGGTTTGCACAGCTCACCACACCACCCAGGACTTCAGATGCAACCACAACACGGGAAGACTCCAAAAGGCAAGGTAGAAACATTGGTCATCCATATTCTTTGGGCCATCCAATGAGCACTCAAATGCCCTTCCATCTGTCCTCCACCAAGACCACTTATCAGGACTGAGTCATCTTTCTCTAGTATTCTTTAAAGATAGCCAAGCAGACACAGGGGTGCTATTTGCAGTTTGGTGAGGACCTGATCAAAGGTAAGGGGACTTTTGAAACTGTCCTGCATGAAGAGGTGTCCAGATAAGACAATAGAGTAGAGGAACAAAAATACACCGTTTCAGTGGGAGCAAAAGTATCGTTATCTGTGTTTGTGTTAAAGTACATATGTGTGCATGTGTGCTGTGATGTGTCTAATCACATTTGGCAAGTATTGCTGTGGAATTTGCTGAGTTAAGAGAGTTAGTGTTATTGGAAGGGAATGACGTAAAGGATATGATGCTTCCTTTGACACACGGACTTTGACTCACCCCAGTGAGTCTCTCCTTTTACCTGAAATGCCCAAACTCTCCCTGGAAGGGGTAGAGAGCAGGGAAATGGTGAAGGAAACAAGAAACACTGGGCAGGAGAATACAGCAATCTGAGACAAAAATTCGTCCATTCAGGAGGGAGGAAGCATTGAAGATCCCTGAAGCATCAGCCTGTCCTACTCAGGGGCTCTCCCTCTCCATCCCCACCTGGCCCATCTCTTCTCTTTTAGAGCCATCATTGTCACCCAGCCTCTGCCTGGAGCCCAGGTGGCCCACTCAGCCCAGCTCACTTTAGGCACAGGTATCTATGGCCTCATCTAAGAAGAGCCAGCCGTTGGTATGGCAAATGTGGCTAGGGTGAGTAACGAGCAAGTGTTAAGGGAGGTGAGCAGAGAAGTTGAGTCACCTAAGAAGAGATGCCTTACAGTGGGAACTTCTGAATTAGCGGTTCTCCACCAGGGACAATTTGGCCCCTCATGCAACATTGAGCAATGTCTGGAGGTGTTTTTTGGTGATCACAACTGGGGGCAGGAATGCTGTTGGTTTCTAGTGAACAGAAGCCAGGGATGTTGCTAAACATCCCGTAACGCTAGGTCAGCCTCCCATGGCCAAGAATTATGTGACCCCAAATGTCACCAGCACAGTGGTTGAGAAACCCTGGCCTAGAAGAAGCCACTCCTAAAGGTCGGCTTGGTGATGCAGAAACAGCCAGATTACGTGGCCAAGAAGGACAGAGTTGGATAGAGCCAGGTGTGTGGCATCTCTGGACTTCAGAAGAACTTCTAACTCGGGGTGATGAACAAACAGGAACTCAGAATTGTGTAGTTGAAACGTCAAGGTCTTCGTAGTCAGAAGCCAGAACCTGCCTCTTCCCAACTGCGTGAGCTCAGGCAATTACTAAACGCTTCTCCATCTCAATTTCTTCATCTATAAGTTCAGGGTCCTAATAACTGCTCTATAGGAATCTGTAGGGGGTAGAGAAGATATTAAACCTTCTCTAAGTACTTCTCAACAGGCGCTCAACAAAGAGCGCTTCTTTTCCCTTTTTTTCTTGCTCTGGATGATTTCTGGAATGAACATCATAGAGGTAGAGGGAGGAAGGAGATAGTCTGATCCTCTCCCCACAGCCCGACATTTTCAGGGTTCCTCGATCCTCCTTCATGTCTTTTCTTTTTTTCTTTCTTCTCTACCTCCTTTTGACAATTGAGATTTCCCACCCTTTGGTGATCACAGACTCAGGCAGAGGCTTGAGCTACCACTTTTTTTTCTTTTCTTTTTTTTTTTTTTTTTTTTACCTCATGACTCAAGAAGATATAGCAGAGTGAAATCACCAGGTATCTATGCACAAAAGAAACCAAGAAGCCTCTTGGGAAATTATTCATCCTAAGAGAACAAAGCGTTAATAGCAAAAGTGTGTTTCAAAGACAACAGGTGAGTTTGAAAGATGGGGGTCATTCTGAGCACAGCATACATCCTGTATCAGAATCGTTGTGGATTCACCCTGCGTCTCTGGACAAGGAGACTAATAAAGATCGACTGGAAACCAAAATTGTTTCTGTAATATTTCCAAGGGCTGCAGAAAGCGTGAAGGATCAGAGGTTCTGTGACAGTGGAGGATCTGGCAGCGGCCGCAGCACCGATGGCAGTGGCCGCTCCATTTTGATCATGTAGGTGACACGGTGGCCCCTAGCCATGCTCTTGACAGAGGGCACTGGTTGCCACTGCAGGCAGCAATGCCCTCGAGAGCAATCAGTGGTGGAAACAGTTCCTGTGGGGCCTTTGACAGCTATCAAACTCCTCTGCACAGAGACCCAGAGCAGGGGAGGAGAGAGACAGCATGTACTCCCACACCATCAGAGAGACCCACTGTGGGAGTAGGGGGCACACCCCCTGGAAGGCCCCAGCGCTCTGGAGAGGCAACTCAAGCAGTGGAGGCAGAACAGCCAGCCAAACACAAGCTTGGTATCTTTCGGTTGTCATTGGCATCTTTTTCTCTTTTTTCCAGAGATAGAAATATAGTTTAATAACTTTCTGACGATAAAAGTAACACCTCCTTTAGAAAGACTGGAGACTTCAACAACAAAGAAGAAAAGGGCAATTGTCAGTCATGCCACTGCTCAGAGCCATGCACTTCCTTTGGTCTTTTCTTAGCTGTGGGTGTTTTTACATTGTTGGGAATATGGACGAAATCAATGGACATTGTTGGATGGATGGATGTCCATTTCCATGCCTGTCTTTTTTCTAGCTCACATTGCGGCGATCCAATAAGTTGATGTTGCAGGAGATCCTGCCATGGCCCCTGACCACCCAGCTCCATGAGGGGTGGGGGGAGTTCACTGTATCCTACTTCCCCACTTCAATGAAGAAAATATACTAAGCGCAGATCTTCCCCGTAGGGTGAGGGAAAGTGAAGGGTAGTTTGCCTTGCCTTGAAGCATATTAGGAGACAAAGGAGGACCCAGGATCTTTCTGTCACCCAGATGATCACCATGCATAGTCTCCCCCTGAGATGGCCTGGAACACATACAGTGTAAATAAAGACCTAAGGGGGAAATCAAAGCCTAGCACGATAGGATATATTAGAGGAATGCAAAATATTAGACCTCAGGCATTTGCATTGAATCCCTCACATTCCATTATTGGTATTCGAAGCTCCTTTTCTTGTCCTTTATGGTCTTTTTTTTTTTTTTTTTTTGGACAGGATATTAATCCTAAATCAAGACTGTAAAACTAAACCATTTAAAATATATGCGTGCTTAGCAAAAAGATCCTAGGGTTTAAGAATCATTTTTAAAATTAGATTTTTCAATTTGATTCAATAAACATGTATTGAATATCAGCCCTGAAGTCTACAACTCCATTCATTTGTAGGTACTAAAGACCCCCAAGAGGCAAGCCCACTCTAGACCAATCCCAATTAATCCAGCATCCAACCATTAATACACATATTTTCATTGAGTGCTTCCTATGTGCTGGAGGCACTGGGCAAAGAGTTGTTTGAGGTCTGTATGTAATATGTCTGAAATCAATATACATTTCCCTCTTTACTATAGACAGCAAATGTTTCACTTTCCTCTTAACTCTCCTATATGTGTATATGTATAAATGTGTAATCCTCCTATATACACATACATTTTACAAATACATGATGGTAAATGGCACCTAAAGTATGGCTTCAATATTGGGAGGTGATAAGAAATACAGGAGTCGGTGATGACACAGAGTGCTCATTGTCTACCTAAGGAAGACAGTCACCACTGATCCTAGCTGATTGACGCTTGAGGGTTTGTGGGGCCAACGTCAAGTTTTTCAAGAAAACACAAGAATTCGAAATTTTAATTTAAGTCTTCCTTTCCTAAAAATTAACTTTTGAAAAATGTTGTGTAGGTCAAACAAAAAATAACTAAAATGAGGAACATACTCTTACATATTATGAGAATGTGCATGAATTGGTTCAAACTCTATGGAGGGCAATTTGGAAATATCTGTCAAAATTAAAAATGTACATTCTTTCAGGAATTCCTGTGTGGCTCAGTTGGTTAAGCGTCCAACTCTTGATTTCAGCTCAGGTCATGAACTCAGGGTCATGAGATAGAGTCCTGTCTCACACTCCGTGTTAGGCTCCATACTGGGCATGGAACCTGCTTAAGATTTTCTCTCTTCCTCTCCCTCCGCCCCTCCTGTGCTCTCTCTCTCCCTGTCTCTCTTTCTCAGGAAGGAAGGAAGGAAGGAAGGAAGGAAGGAAGGAAAAGAAAGAAAGAAAATACAAGCATTCTTTCTGAGTCTGATATTCCAGTTCCAAGTATTTATTCTGCAGAGGTATTTTCACGTGTGTGAAATAATGTGTGTTCAATATTTGTTGCAGTATTGCAACGCTGCAAATCATATACTTGCCCACCGATGTAAGGCTAAGTATTGCAACACACCCATACAAAAGAACTCTATGCCATTATTTTAAAATTAAAGCAGCTTTATATAGAGTGATTTCACTGATAGAGTGCCAAGTCAAGGATAAAAACAAGCACAAAACACAAAAAAGTAAGTTGCCCTTTGTGTAAAAAAGTAAATAAAAGGATGCGTACATATGTAATTGCCTATGCCTCAAGATGGCCAAGGGCCACTGACTGTCCCTCAGACTTGGATGAGAGAAAGAAAAAATCTGTATGACTCTGGCCTCAAGGTTTTTGGCCACTCCGCCATTGCCTTGAGGCAATTCTTAGGAGCACCACACTTGTCCCCTACCATTATCTCCCAGTCCCTATTTCCAGATGGGCATTCCAATTTCTTAGTGTGGCAGTAGCCCTGCCTCAAAGAGCTAACAGAAGCTGTGATCACCAGAGTTTACCATTTCTCTTTCCTCGGGTGGGATTCTGCCTCTGGTCTCCCCTGCTGCTAGACACTGCCTGAAATATTGGCAACCCACCCAGAATGAGCCCTTCCTTTGCCATGCTTCTACAGGCATCAGGGAATGGGCTGCTGTCTCCTTCTTCTGAACCAAGTCCTTCTATTTAGAGCACCTTCTAATTAGAGCACCAAGCCCGGGTGGCAAGAGGGGTCCATGGAGCACAAGAACCTCATTACTTAGATGGTTAAATAAATCTAACAAATGCTACATACACTTACATATTCACAAGCACGCTAGCATAATAATGACTCTGAAGACTGCAGTGCAGAAAGACAGTTGCCCTTTTTTACTCCACAGTTGCCCAAGATTGTTTGACTAACAAATCGCCCCTCTTTGTTGTATGCTTGTGGACACAGTGCAAAACTAGTGTTTTCCAAGTGTAACACACTTGGGAAAATCCATCCCAACCAAAACCTAGCGTCCATGCTTTTCTCCAGCTTGCCCCTTATAAAAGAGACTCCAGTAAACTTCCTGAACAAACCCATAAGGGTTATGACAAACTACAAAAAAAAAAAAAAAAAAAAGACACTAAATAAAAGGAGAGAAATCCAATAAGGAGGGAAAACTCAAAATTAAATGTCTAATTCTATTATTTGGTGGTTATGGTCATCTCAGGCAGAGAAAATGAACCTGATCATGGAAAATAATAAATCAGAAACTAGAAGGCAAGCAGGCAGGAGAAAAGACAGGAAATGTTGAAGGTCACAGGAGGCAATGGGTTATAAATCAGTAACTATGAGAACACAAATGCCTAAGAGGAGGTCAAGGTCAATGGTTCCACTCTAGGCAGCCCATCAGAAACCATTAAAAAGCCACTGGCATGAGATGGTTATAGACTCTTCCCCAACAGAAGCTTCAAAGATTACTACTTGAGGTTTGATCTGAATCCGCAGGGGCCAATACAGTTGCGCGTGTGGTACGTGTAAGGGGAACCATTAATGAGGCAGATGCTGTAGATTTATGTATTTATTGCCATAATTTTCTGGCAGACTTTTTCTAGCAAAATTTTTAGATCATGACGATCTAGAAATAGATTACATTTCTAACCCATGTGAAGGTGCCATAAGAGAGAGCAGTAGCCCTTCTCCAAATGTCTACTGGGTCCACAGAAGGCCATGGGCATATGGCAGAATGCTAGCCATTAAAATAAGGTGATCTGCACCCTACACTTGACTCCACTGGACAGTTTTCTTCACTCACCCAAGTCTGAATATACTCATTGGCTAAATGAACTCTGGTTCTGGAGGACCTTTCAGTTATTGGAATACACTGCATATGTTCTCACCTCTGATGTTTCACACACGCTTTGCTTCTACTTGAAATGCTCACCCTTCACTTACCACCAGGCTGACCCTCCAAATCCTTCAGGTCTCAGCATAAATGCTAAATATTCTGGAAGGCCTTCACTTCTACCATGGCTAGGTCCCCTACTGAAAGCTTCTATAGACCATCTGTATCATCCACCATCATAGTTCACATCAAATTTTAGCAGAATTATTTGAGCGTCTGTCTTTCCCAGTAGACTTTAAGCAGCACCAGGACAGGAAACATCTCACTTGTTCAGGGCTATCTCTTCACGGCTAAGCATACAGAAGGAAGTCAATAAATATTTATTAGAGGAAGACATGAATGACCTCAAAATTTATATAGAAACCAACAAGTCTCATTTTTTAATTTTTATTTATTTTTCAATATATGAAATTTATTGTCAAATTGGTTTCCATACAACACCCAGTGCTCATCCCAAAAGGTGCCCTCCTCAATACCCATCACCCACCCTCCCCTCCCTCCCACCCCCCATCAACCCTCAGTTTGTTCTCAGTTTTTAAGCGTCTCTTATGCTTTGGCTCTTTCCCACTCTAACCTCTTTTTTTTTTTTTTTTCCTTCCCCTCCTCCATGGGTTTCTGTGAAGTTTCTCAGGATCCACATAAGAGTGAAAACATGATATCTGTCTTTCTCTGTATGGCTTATTTCACTTAGCATCACACTCTCCAGTTCCATCCACGTTGCTACAAAGGGCCATATTTCGTTCTTTCTCATTGCCACATAGTACTCCACTGTGTATATAAACCACAATTTCTTTATCCATTCATCAGTTGATGGACATTTAGGCTCTTTCCATAATTTGGCTATTGTTGAGAGTGCTGCTATAAACATTGGGGTACAAGTGCCCCTATGCATCAGTACTCCTGTATCCCTTGGGTAAATTCCTAGCAGTGCTATTGCTGGGTCATAGGGTAGGTCTATTTTTAATTTTCTGAGGAACCTCCACACTGCTTTCCAGAGTGGCTGCACCAATTTGCATTCCCACCAACAGTGCAAGAGGGTTCCCGTTTCTCCACATCCTCTCCAGCATCTATAGTCTCCTGATTTGTTCATTTTGGCCACTCTGACTGGCGTGAGGTGATACCTGAGTGTGGTTTTGATTTGTATTTCCCTGATGAGGAGCGACAAAAAGCCCACAGCTAACATCATCCTCAATGGGGAAAAACTGAGAGCTTTTTCCCTGAGATCAGGAACACGACAGGGATGCCCACTCTCACCGCTGTTGTTTAACATAGTGTTGGAAGTTCTAGCATCAGCAATCAGACAACAAAAGGAAATCAAAGGCATCAAAATTGGCAAAGATGAAGTCAAGCTTTCGCTTTTTGCAGATGACATGATATTATACATGGAAAATCCGATAGACTCCACCAAAAGTCTGCTAGAACTGATACATGAATTCAGCAAAGTTGCAGGATACAAAATCAATGTACAGAAATCAGTTGCATTCTTATACACTAACAGTGAAGCAACAGAAAGACAAATAAAGAAACTGATCCCATTCACAATTGCACCAAGAAGCATAAAATACCTAGGAATAAATCTAACCAAAGATGTAAAAGATCTGTATGCTGAAAACTATAGAAAGCTTATGAAGGTAATTGAAGAAGATATAAAGAAATGGAAAGACATTCCCTGCTCATGGATTGGAAGAACAAATATTGTCAAAATGTCAATACTACCCAAAGCTATCTACACATTCAATGCAATCCCAATCAAAATTGCACCAGCATTCTTCTCGAAACTAGAACAAGCAATTCTAAAATTCATATGGAACCACAAAAGGCCCCGAATAGCCAAAGTAATTTTGAAGAAGAAGACCAAAGCAGGAGGCATCACAATCCCAGACTTTAGCCTCTACTACAAAGCTGTAATCATCAAGACAGCATGGTATTGGCACAAAAACAGACACATAGACCAATGGAATAGAATAGAAACCCCATTAGTTGTCATGCGAGCCAACTAATCTTTGACAAAGCAGGAAAGAACATCCAATGAAAAAAGACAGTCTCTTTAACAAATGGTGCTGGGAGAACTGGACAGCAGCATGCAGAAGGTTGAAACTAGACCACTTTCTCACACCATTCACAAAAATAAACTCAAAATGGATAAAGGGCCTGAATGTGAGACAGGAAACCATCAAAACCCTAGAGGAGAAAGCAGGAAAAGACCTCTCTGACCTCAGCCGTAGCAATCTCTTACTCAACACATCCCCAAAGGCAAGGGAATTAAAAGCAAAAATGAATTACTGGGACCTTATGAAGATAAAAAGCTTCTGCACAGCAAAGGAAACAACCAACAAAACTAAAAGGCAACCAACGGAATGGGAAAAGATATTTGCAAATGACATATCGGACAAAGGGCTAGTATCCAAAATCTATAAAGAGCTCACCAAACTCCACACCCGAAAAACAAATAACCCAGTGAAGAAATGGGCAGAAAACATGAATAGACACTTCTCTAAAGAAGACATCCGGATGGCCAACAGGCACATGAAAAGTCTCATTTTTTTAAAAGTTTATTTATTTGTTTTGAGAGAGACAGAGACAGCGCAAGTGGGGGAGGGGCAGAGAGAGAGAGAGAGACAGAGAGACAGAGAATCCCAAGCAGGTTCTGCACCGTTAGCTTGAAGCCTGATGTGGGGCTCAAACTCATGAATCCATGAGATCATGACCCGAGCTGAAACGAAGAGTCGGACGTTTAACCCCTTGAGCCACCCAGGTGCCCCAACAAGTCTCATTTTTAAAGATTTGTTTCCAGAACTAGTATATCTGTTCATTTAATTTTATCAAAATAAGCCAAATTCACTTGTCTCATGCTTAAAAAAGTCAATTCTTAAATCCTGATATCTTATCTCCACATATTTTTAAAATTTTTGAAATATTTACTTATATGAGAGAGAGTGCACGCAAGTGGGGGAGGGGCAGAAAGAGAGGGAGACACAGAATCCGAAGCAGGCTCCAGGCTCTGAGCTGTCAGCACAGAGCTCGACACGGGGCTCGATCTCACGAACCAGGACCTCATGACCTGAGCCAAAGTCGGACGCTTAACCAACTGAGCCACCCAGGTGCCCCATCTACATATTTCTTAAAGAATAAAGTGCTATCTAGGTACAAATATATTCCTGTGAAGTTGTATATATTGTGAGTACATGAAAATGGTCCCTATTTTAATTGTACTCAGCAGCTCAAGTGGAATGGAGTCATCTTATGAAGAAACACCACCCCCCCCCCCATCCCAGTTTACCTGTTCCGTTCATTCAGATTAATTAGGACTATTTTTACTTTAAAGGAGTGGGATCTTGATATTAAAAGGGGGAGCGGTATTGAAGAAAGCTTACTATTGATATAAAAAGGTTTCAGTCATTTTCTTCAATGAAAAAGCAAGACAGAGAACACCGTCAGCATTATTTGCATGAGGCCCCGCTGCGGCCTCTTCCGCTGTTCTCCCAGAGGATTTGGTGCTTGGTGCTTCTCATGTGTGGGGAAGCCACAATGATCCTGTCCCACAAGCAGGGAGTAGAAAGATGAGATCACCTGGATCTTAATGGGAGCGGGGCAGAGTTCAAGGGAGATGACATATATCCCTGCGTGAGGGAGAATTTACTACTGGGGAGCAAGAATTTTCACACATGCACACCTTCGGCACAGACCCTGAAGCTGGACTGCCTGCGTTTAAATCCTAGCTCTGCCACAACTCCCTGGGGAAACTTGTATAAATTACTTAACCTCGTGGTGCCTAGTCCCCTCGTCTGTAAAATGGGAACTGTTTTGGGGAGCTACATATTGGGGTAACTGCATGCAGGTAAAACGATTCAATGGACTGGAGCCCTTGGAAAAATGGCCACCATACTAAGTACTCAATATATGTTAGATAGGACTTTTATTATCTTTGCTCTCCATTCATGGGCAGGGACCAGGAGGGAGTTGCTTTGGTAAGGTACACAGTACACCATGGTTCTCCAGCCTAGTGTGGGGCAACTGACAGAAACTGAAATGGCAAAAATTTCTTTGGGAGTGCCCAAAAGAGCCGAGATCATTTACAGGCCAGACCAGAATCGCTTGGGATTCTCCACATTCTCTGATTTGGTGTGGGCAGTAGTCACAAGGGAGAAGACAGAAGGCAGGGTGAAAACACCAGTGCCACAGGGAGGGTGATGGAATTAGGTAACAGTGGTCAAGAAACAGATATGGAAAATGCCAGGAGACAAAGATCATTAGCCTCACTGGTCAAATGTCTCCGGGCTTTCCTTTTTAGGTGCCTTCTGACAGAGTAAGAAATGCCTCATGGTAGGAGGCATCCGTAGCCCAAAACCTGTAGAGTTGTCCTTGAGTTTTTTTAACTCATCAGGGAAAAATTTCATTGGACAACACAGAGGCACTAAGCTGGGAGTTCAAAGAGTAAGTTTATCCATCAATAAATAATTTGTTAGCTTATTGTTCTCACTTTATAGTGTTGTACCATTTCCTGCCATTAAATATCAGAAACTAGTTTTTGCCTAAAATTACAAAAAGCTTTACATTTTTGCATTTTTTAAGTCTCTGTCAAATTCCAGTTAGTTAACATACTGGGTAATACTAAGTTCGGGTGTACAATGTAGTGATTCAACATCTGTATACAATACCCAGTGCTCATCGCAAGTGCCCCCCCTAATCCCCATCACCTATTTCACCCATCCCCTCACCCACCTCCCCTCTGTTAACCATCAGTTTGTTCTCTACAGTTAAGAGTCAGTTTCTTGGCCCACCTCTCTGTCTTTTTTCCCCCTTTGCTCATTTGTTTTGTTTCTTAAATTCCACATATGTGTGAAATCATATGGTATTTGTCTTTTTCTGATTGACTTATTTCACTTAGCATAATACTCTCTAGCTCTATCCATGTCATCGCAAATGGGAAGATTTCATTCTTTTTGATGGCTCAGTAATATTCCATTATATATATATATATTCCATTGTGTGTGTGTGTGTATATATATATTCCATTGTGTGTGTATATACATATATATACACATATATACAGTCCACATCTTCTTTATCCATTCATCAGTTGATGGACACTTGGGCTGTTTCCATAGTTTGGCTATTGTATATAATGCTGCCTACATACTTTGGCTATTGTAGATAATGCATCAGGGTGCATGTATCCCTTTGGATTAGTATTTTTGTGTTCTTTGGGTATATACCTAGTAGTGCAATTGCTCGATCATAGAGTAGTTCTATTTTTAACTTTTGAGGAACCTCCATACTGTTTTCCACAGTGGCTTCACCAGTTTGCATTCCTACCAACAGTGCAAGAGGGTTCCCCTTTCTCCACATCTTCGCCAACACCTGTCATTTCTTGTGTTGTTGATTTTAGCCATTCTGACAAGTGCGAGGTGACACTTCATTGTAGTTTTGACTTGTATTTCACTGATGATCAGTGATGTTGGGCATCTTTACATGTGTCTGTTGGCCAGATGGATGTCTTCTTTGGAAAAAATGTCTACTCACGTCTTCTGCCCATTTTTTTAATTGGACCATTCATTCTTTGGGTGTTGAGTTTTATAAGTTCTTTATATATTTTGGATACTAACCTTTTATCAGATAGGTCATTTGCAAATATCTTCTCCCATTCCGTAGGTTGCCTTTTAGTTTTGTTGACTGTTTCCTTCATTGTGAAGAAGTTTCTTATTTTGATGAAGTCCCAACAGATTGTTTTTGCTTTTGTTTCCTTTGCCGCAGGAGCTATATCTAGAAAGAGTAGCTATGGCCCATGTCAAAGAGGTTACTGCCTGTGTTCTCTAGGATTTGTATGGTTTCAGGTCTCACATTTAGGTCTTTCATCCATTTTGAATTTATTTTGTGTTCGGTGTAAGAAAGTGGTCCAGTTTTCCCAGCTCCATTTGTTGAAGAGACATTCTTTTTCCCATTGGATATTCTTTCCTGTTTTGTTGAAGATTAGTTGACCATATAGTCGTGGCTTCATTTCTGGGTTTTCTATTCTGTTTCTATTGATCTATGTGTTTATTTTTGTGCCAGTGCCATAGTGTTTTGATCACTACCGCTTTGTAATATAACTTGAAATCTGGAATTGTGATGCCTCCAGCTTTGCTTTTCTTTTTCAACATTGCCTTGGCTATTTGGGGTCTTTTGTGGTTCCATACAAACTTTATGATTGTTTGTTCTAGCTCTGTGAAGAACGCTGTTGGTATTTTGATAGGGATCATATTGAATGTTTGGATTGCTTTGGGTAATGTAAACATTTTAACAATATTTGTCCTTCCAACCCATGAACATGGGATGTCTGTCCATTTCTTTGTGTCCTTTTCAATTTCTCTCATCAGTGTTTGGTAGTTTTCAGAGTACAGGTCTTTCACATCCTTGTTTAGGTTAGTTCGTAGGTACCTCTATACACCAATAATGAAGCAGCAGAAAGAGAAACTAAGGAATCAATCCTATTTACAACTGCACCAAATACGCTTTTGCATTTATTTTTTTTTTAATTTTTTTTAACGTTTATTTATTTTTGAGACAGAGAGAGACAGAGCATGAATGGGGGAGGGTCAGAGAGAGGGAGACACAGAATCTGAGACAGGCTCCAGGCTCTGAGCTGTCAGCACAGAGCCCGACGCGGGGCTTGAACTCACGGACCGCGAGATCGTGACCTGAGCCGAAGTCGGCAGCTTAACCAACTGAGCCACCCAGGAGCCCCTACACTTTTGCATTTAGAGACTACGGATTCATCACTAAGTTGCCAGGAATTTTATATATACATACATATATGTGTGTATGTATATATATACACACACACATATATGTATATGTATATGTATATGTATATGTATATGTATATGTATATGTATATGTATATGTATATGTATATGTGTATGTATATCTCCCTCTCTCACGAGGTCATTTAGAAGAAAAAGAACACAATCATTAACTTCATTTATAACAGTTGGTTTATTAGAATCTGGTTGTTCCTTTCACAAAGCATCTGTGACACTGTTGGAACTTGTCATTGAGTCCCTTGGCAGCAGTATCTGCCTCTAATCGTCGGGGCACTGGCTTCTTACTGCCCGGTGTTCTCACCTACCTCCACATGCTGGCACTGAAAAACTATGGCTGGGCTTGCTTATGTAATTAGAGTTGTGCCTCCTTGCCAGGTGGTTTCTCCCTCCTCTACTAATTAGCCCAGCTCTCCCGTGAAGACACGTAGGGACGATCAGCTAAGTCAAATGAAAACAATAGGCCCGGTGATGTCAGTTTCAGAAACTGTTGATTACTTGCCATGTTCTATCATATGGCCGTGAGGATTACTCGGCACTTATGGGTAAACTGTTCAGCTACTCATTAGCTCCATCCAGACACATCACGGCTTGTCCTGGTTAACTAACCTTTTAGGCCACGTGACACAGGAAAAACAAGTCCTTCTCCAGGAGGTGTTAAGCGCAACATCATACTAGGACCTTACTTTCCTGGTGGCTTTTGTAGTCAATTTTCTCCCAGTACAACAGTTCCAAGACAAGGAGTGGAACCAAAAAACAACAAAAATAGTGGCATCTTGAGTATCTCTTAAGAAGCTAGAGTCGTATTCTGCAAATATATTACTGGTGCATTTTTCAAGCATCCTGACAAGGTAATAACAGAGTTAGCAAGTTCCGGGTATCAGGACAGGCTGTTCCAACTCTTCCAACATAGCAAGTGCGCAAGTTACCCTGGCACAACGAAGAGTAGCTTCGGACATTGGCTACGGGGCATTTGGTAGATACTCTTATTTCCTTCTCCAAGGGTTCTCAAACACTGTGCTCCAGGGACCAGCAACATTAGGATCACCGGGGAACTCGTTATAGAGGCAAATTCTTGGGACTCACTCCAGACACTCTGGATGCGAAGTTTCTGAATCAGAAACTCTGCCACAGGTAGGCAGCAATCTCAGTCTTCATGGACCGTCTGGGAGATGCACCAGCATCACTCAGAGCTCCACTGGTCAGTCACACGGCCGAGCAGAAATGGGCAAAGCCAGTTTGTACGGATTTGGGTGGAATCCTTAAAGCTCATCCTGTTACTATGAGTCTTAGATCACAGAAAACAGTGTCAGGATCATTGTTAGTTCGATGAAGAAAAGGAAGAAGGAAAAAATGCGCCAATTTCCTGGTAAATTTCCCCAATGGTTTTAACAATCCTTACCATATGCAAAGCGTAATGTTCTCAAAGATTAAATACCACTCTTGGGACTTAAAGAAAAGAGGAATAGAAGACCATACTTGGGAAAAGAAATTTCTCTCTTTCCTGCTATGGAAGAAATATAACACTCGTTAGGTCATTCCAAAATCTATTACATTGGTTTCTAAGACAAAGAGAACTTTTAAGACAGTGTGGCTAAGATGAATCCGAATACCTTTCTGTAGTGATTTCTCCAGCGCTGACACACAACGTCTATCAAGAAATTTTTCCTAAAGAGATTAACCTAATTACTAAAGTTCTCTTTGCTCCAGTCACAAGGGAAAGGGAGGTGAGTTCAGGTGAAATTGCCTTGAAATCAGAGCCCCAGACTTGTGCACATTCCTCACATTTGTGGCATTCTTGAGGCCATCAGACCACCCCTGGTGACAAAGAAAAGAAGACTGACTGGAGGCACAAACAGCAATTATTAAAGCCATTTCCAAGTGGATATCTCAGGAAAACACATTTCTTTATAGCCGCTAAGTGACAGTGAGGATAAGGGAGGGCATGGCAGCTAATGGAAGAGCATGAAGTGAGCAAGATCCTTCCTGGACTTATCAGCAGGAGAAGGCTTTTGAGGGGATGGAGACGCCTGGGCACTGAGGTCACCTGAGTTCAATCAGCCACCCTACCACTTCCTGGTCTTGTCTAAATCCAATTGCTTATTTTTGGATTAGCTCTGCCACTTGATGATAGATGCTTTAAGGAAATCAAAATAATTTAGTGTGCTAAGTGCAATTATATGACTAGGACTAGCTGGGCAATTTAACGTGGAGGCACAGCCACTTTGTTCATTAGCAGGGATTGATCTTGGTCAAATTGTCAAATCCCTCATTGGGCCAGTGACCTCATGAGTCCAGTGGGAATATTCTCACCAACTCATTACTAGACAACTCCTAAGAGAAATGTTGGGTAGTGCTGGACTGTATCCCGTAATTTTCTGTGTATTTTTATTTTTATCTTGAAGAACAAATTAGAAATAGTCCGTATTCCAAGCCCCTGTCACTGAAACTGAATGAGGAAATCACTGAGCCGGCAGGCAAGCATTGTATTTTGCACAACATTGAACATTAAAAGGAGACCAATCAAATGTTTCTATTAACAGAAGAGCTTTTCTTCATTCAGTGTGTGTGTGTGTGTGTGTGTGTGTGTGTGTGTGTGTGTAGGAAACAGTTCTTTAAGCCAACTACAATGCTGGATTGTCAAGAGCGCCTAGGAGTCTGAGAAGTTTGAGATAAGCGAGAGTGACACAAACACTATGAGCATTGATTCTTTTTGAATACATATAAACTAAGTTTTCAAATGAGGAAGCCACTGAGCCAGTAGAAGAGATGCCACGTTCTTGGCCATCAAGGTGGCCCTACATTCACTATCTGCCTACTAATGGCATTTCTTTGAGCTCCCTCTGAACCTCTCCCTAAGCAGCACCAGTCCTTCAGGCTTAGCCAGCCGGGGTTGTAGTGCCACGGCCCAAGGGCAGGCCAATTAAGATTCATTATGTCACGTCAAGGGAAGAATCCCAAACACTGGGCCCTCCACCAAGAATGAAGCATCCTCAGCCTCCCACGTCAAGCCCTGAGATGTTTTCAGTAAAAATAACCTTAGCTAATCATAACTGCTAGGGAGGATAGAGATAATCTCAGTGAGGTCACAAGGGGCTAAAAAAGGCTTTAGAGATCAAAGAGTTATACTAAGAAGGGGTCAGGAAATTCAGGATGTAATGACTCATCTTATATCCTCTGTTCTTTCTGAGCCTCAGCTGGGGCTGGGATGCTGTGCTGGGAAGCAGGGTGAAGCCTTACATTGACTCAATTCCTAGTCCCACGCTGAAAAGAGACCTCGTTTTACCGTCTCAAATAGATTAGCAGTATGCACCTAAATAACACTCAAAACAGAGAAAGTCGTCACTGTGACGGACTCATAAAAGGCGGTTGCAGGAAATTGCACAAAAGACGCAGAACAAGTATTACCGGAGTGAACTGGGTGCTTACGACAACCACCTGACACTCCAACTTCCTTTCAAATTTCACTTTTCCTCCCCTCTCTTTTTTTGCCAGATGAATGTACTTCCAGCTGGACTTAGGAGAAGCAATGGTGTCAAACAACGACTTGCTAAGAAATACACACCTGTCATAAATGCAAGACTCTCTCAGGGGATATATTGAATTGCGCTCCCTGCTTCCTAAGAAAAGGTGCAATGAAAAAATGAATTAGCTATCAACTACCAGATGTTTCTAGCATCTCTATTAGTTTGGGAAAGATGAAACAATCGCTGCATTGTACAGATGTATACCTCACATAAACATAAGCATTTAGGATGTGGGAAGAAGGCTCAACTAAACGTGTCTGGAGAATAATTGATCTTTTCTTCTTGGCAACGCTTTGTAATAACAGGAAGAAATCTCCTCCTCTCCTTGAATTGACACATTTTACGCCAACACAAAAAACAAATGGGCGTTTTTTCTAAGGGGACGGTCGTATGGATATGCATTTTTACTTTTACTTGGCCTCAATGAGTCAGTTGTAATGATCTTGGACTTCCGGGTGATTCTCATCCACGTACATTTCATAATTTGAACGCTTTCTAGTTACAGAAGGAGCTAAGTACTGTAAATGCCATTTTCCGAATAACGCAAATGGATTCCAGTAAGGAGAGATGATGTGGTCAACGGTACGGGAAGTACAGGGCTGTCCGCACGTTAAAAATATCAAGGAAGGGGACGCCTGGGTGGCTCGGTTGGTTAAGCACCTGACTTCGTGATCTCAGCTCAGGTCTTGATCTCAGGGTCATGAGTTCACGCCCCGTGTTGGGCTCCACACTGGGTGTGGAACCTACTTAAAAATAATTAAGGAAGAATATACACCACATACTTGGGTTACTTTTGACTACATAATATACTGCTCAGTGTTCAAGTATATGGAGCAGTCATCAACATGTGCCATTCAAGAAAAGGGACAGGAGCATATTGTGGCAGTAGCCTCAATCTCTGCCTCTGGCTGAGATATTATTATTGTGTCTTCCAAGTGACTGTGCTTTGAATTTAGCCCGTGTCATCTCACTCCCAGAGGAGAACCGTGGAATGGAAAGCTGGGGGGGGGCGGGGAACGGGACATCACTTTGTACCACGTACTACAGGGCTCACAAACAGGCTATAGCGAGATTCAGCTCATGTGTCGGATCCGATGGGTTTTCCCCAGTGGCTGCCTTGGCCTTTTCTGAAGGATTCTGAGATCCTATCTTGGTTTAGGCAGAAGGAAGGTAGGAGTCTATTAAAAACATTTGCCAGTACTCCAGAATGGGAGGGCGTCAGCTCATGGGGAGAAATTTTCCAGCTTGGGGCTTGGTGGTGGTTAAGAGAGTGGGCTTTGTGATCAACTAGACCTCAGTTCAAAGACACAAGTTCAGATGCACTGGAGAAATTTACTTAACTTCCCTAAGATTGTTTCTTCTTCTCTTGAGCAGGGCTAATAATGAAAACTCCCCAAAAAGGCTATTGTAAGTATTAAATGAGATACCGTGTGTAAAGAGTTTTGCCTATTTCACGCCACAGAGTAAGAGCTACAAGAATGACAACTGTGGCCGTGGTATGGATTGGAAACAAAAACTAATGTGAAAGGGGGGCGGGGAGCGAGAGCAAGAGTGTGTGTGAGCGAGAAAGGTATTCTGACTAGCCAAGTAAACTGGAACCAAACCATCACTGGAGATCATGGCCCAAGGGCAATCATCCTTTGATGGAAGTGACCCCCTGAGCTCCAGAGAGGTTTACCCTTCTCTCGTGGGTGCTTCCAGTAATGTGACATGTGCCACATCTATTGCACTAAAAGTATGCCAGTACTCCTGAGCTCAACATTGTGGTTTGAACTGAGTAAAGTGACTACCGGCCAAGAAAGAAAGAAGGCAATGATAGATGGTCAGGGGCTACTGAAAATCTTTAAGAGGCAGAGAAAACAGAAACAGAGGGAAAGCCACCATCCCTTGAGCTGGTCCCTCATCCCCTTGGTACCAGCTCTTGAAACTGCATTTTTTCAGCAGCAACCAGATGTAAGTTATCAGGTGACTTGGAGAGTTGAGGGCATGTGTGGATGAGTAAAAACAGGAGCTGGTGAGCAGGTGAATGCTCAGAACAGGGGTGGGCACTATGTTCCCTCTGGATACTGGAGCCCCTAACTGTAGTGGAGCGGGTCTGAGAGGGTCAAAGATTGTGGGTGTTTTACAAAGGCTGTATGCTCCTTTAGAAGTGTGGTTCGATCTGTTAGAGAAATAATGGCTACCTTCCAGATCAACAGTGAAGAAAGAACAAATTCAGAGGGAAGGGTTTAAAAGAATTTTAAAGAGCACTCTTGGTGAAATAATAAAGGAATAGCAGCTTACAGATCATAGACTTTTATTCCCGCCATAAGCCTTTGAGATCATTTAATCTAATCCCATTGTTCATAGATGAAGAAATGCATGTCTTATGGATAACAGACCTGTGGGAATAACATATTAAAACCAGGGGTCACTGTACGAGAAAGAGGTAGAGAGTTCAGAAATGGACATTCAGACTTCGGAGTTGTCTAGGTTCATGCAGTAAGTGACGTCATATATGAGGATACAGTTCTCCCTAGCAGAGGGAAGAGGTGCGTTTCGGCTTCCAAGCAAAGCATGTAGAGAGTGACACGCCCATAGTGAAATGGCCAAATGGACACCACCCAAACGTAGACGACTGTATGGTACAAACCATGTGAATAAAGGCAGAAGGTTGGACATGTGTATTTTCCATGATGTGGCATATCAACCCAACTCTAATTACTGTACACTCGTGGGATGGACCTTTCTGCTTTTCAAAGACAGTTAAGGAAATAAATGCAGATTCAAAATGTACACAGTGTGATACTGTTTGGCTAAAAGCTGTAAATACGTAAACTAAAAACAATATAAGAAAGGCTTAAAAGGTCTGTTGGTAAACACTGAAAACACTTAGATTCGGGGTGAGTCAAATGCTTACATTACATATTTGCAAACATAATTGCTCGTTCTTGATAGCAAACGTATATGAGTTAAAATAGTTTCAGGACTAATTAATGTGTCTCTAGCATCTCAGATACTTCCAGCAAGAATCACGAAATGTGTGTACAAAGAGGAAGGAGAAATAAAAACAAGCTAATGACCTCATCTTCCGTGGGATTCAAACAACTGTATTTCCTTTATGAAATTGACAATTAGAGATCTAGAAGCAGGATTTTTAAATTTAATGCCAAGTCTTACAATGAAAATATATTCAGGGTTTGTAGAGGAAAAGAGCCCAGGAATTAACTAATGATAGTTATGAACACTTACTATGTACCAGGCATGTTCAAGATATTTCTTTCCATAGCCCTCTTAACACTGTGAAATGGGCCACTATTTTTATACCAATTTTACAAATTTTGTAAATGAGGACATTGAGGTACAAAGAACTTAGGAGCTATTGATTCTTGAAATGTTGAAATTTGTTAGGCTCATTTAAAAATATTTAAGTAATAGAACTATACATTATTTAAAAGAGACCTAATGTATAGAATGGGATGATGTAGAAATATTAAAAATAAAGGGGAGCAAATATGTATCAAGCAATGAAAAGAAAATATGGAAAGCATTAAATTCAGAATATACCAGAATATAACAATATAACACTGATCAAAAGTATAATCCACAATAAAATATAATAGTCTAGATCAGTGCTAATAGAACTTTCTATGACAATGGAAATGATCTACAGTTGTGTGGTCCGATTTGGTAGACTCTAGCCAATTGTGGCTACTGAGCCCTTGAAGTACAGCTAGAGTAGCAGACAGACTGAATTATTAATTTTAATTCATTAAAAGTTAAATTTAAAAAGCCACATGTGGTGAGTGACTACAATATTGAACAGCACATGGCTGGGTTTCAGTATATGTGAAGTAGATGTTACTAAAATTAAAAGGAAAGTTTAAAAGGAGCATGTTTTAATGTAAGATTACAAAGCGATTTTGAATTATTAAATACACCCAAACCAAATAAGAATATAGATAATCCGAATGATTTAATTACTAAAATTACCTAATAGTTACATATAGAACTTTGTCCTCTATAAAGAATGTGTATTCACGTTCATGAATGTTTACAAATATCGGCGACAAAAGAGCTCCTATTTTTAGATTTCCCCAAAGTGGAAATTTTCCTGGCTACAATGCAACCAACTAGAAATCCATAACAAAATTTTAATTAAGTACATACGAAATTCAGCAAATTGGAAATTTTAAGGCACTAATCTAAATCTGTATACAATTTATAATGGAAATAAGCTCGGCAATTCAAGCTAATCACAACCTACCACAGTATACAGGCTGGGTCAAAATTATACCCAAAGGTAAGTTCACAGATTTTACTGCTATTAATAAAAGAAGACAATGGAAATGAATGAGCTAACTCAATTAAGAAGCAAACAAGAAGAGAGGTGGGTGGGGGTGATGGGGATTAAGGAGGAGCACCTTATGATGAGCACCTTGTGATGAGCACCGGGTGATGTATGGACGTGTTGAATCACCATATCGTACACCTGAAACTGACTGGAATTTATATTTATAACTGACTGGAATTTACATAAAAACTTAAAAAAAAAGATGTAAACAAGATTATAAGAAAAGTCAGGGAAAGGAAATAGAAGAAAGTAATTATAAAACCAAATACTTGAGAAATTGAAAGATAAAGAAATATGGGGAAAACCTTTCGTCAAGTTTTAGTAAAAAGATATTAAGAAGTATCAAACACAAAACCGTGAAAATGGGAAAAGGAATACATAACAATCACAGAGATACTTTTTAAAATATTAAAATATTAATTATATGCTAACACATTTAAAAATCGTAATAAGTGGGTTATCTCTAGCAAAGTAGAAATTACCAAACTGACAAAGGAAGAAATAGAACAGTTCTGGTCACAACAAAAACTTAAAATTTCTTTTATGGTTATCAAGAATTATTTCCCCAAAGTTCCACCACGTGTAAAGAGTTCTACACTACAAATGAGTTCCACCGAATCTTCAAGAGACAGAATACTGATGTTCTAGAAACATTTCAGACCATAAGAAATATGGAAACATAAGGCTGATTAAAAACTTGACAAGAACAGATTATAGGGAAAATTACAGCCTTAACTATTCTCAAGTCCACTGGCAAAAATCAACATTGAATAAAAGTAAATCAAAAGAGTGTACAAAAACAACTGCTATATGTTATTAGAACGACACACTTTGAAACCATGGGATTTATCTAAGATTTACTACTAGGAATTGTGTTATCTTGATTAAACATTTGAACACGTCAAAGGAGAAAAACACTATTTCAAATCGACGCTAAAGGAGTATTTTGTTAAATTCAACACTTGTTTCCAATTTTGAAAAATCCTAGAACCCAGAAATACAGGACTGTTTCTGTAACATAATAATATCTCCGTCAGCAAAACAGTGTGTTTCACGCTTAACTATAAGCTCAAATGCATTCTCATGGAAGTCAAGAGCAATTCGGAATGCCCAACAGCACCACATTTTCTAAAATTGTCACAGAAGCTGTAGCCTATGTACTAAGACATAAAAGAAATTAATACTTACAGCTATTCCCATAGAGAGGGAAAATTTTCACTTTGTGACTGATTTTATCCACCTAGAAAATGCTTGGAATCTCTTTATTTTAGGTTCAAATCATGTTTCAAGGTGCTCATTGAAGAAACACCTTCAAGTAGATTAAAGCTCAAAAACTATACTCTCATATGTTATATGACATCATTTATATGAAATTCTAGAAAAGGCAAATTTTTAATGACAGATCTGTTGTCTGGGGCCAGGGGTGGAGAGAGGGGATTGATTCACTCTGAAAGAGCATTGGGAAACTTTCTGACTGGGGTGGTAACAACTGATTATATACAATACCACCATTCATTATATTGCATACTTAACACGGGTGAATTTTATCACATGTAAACAATACCATTTAAAAATTTGTTTGTTAAAAAGAAAAAAAAAAAACACATAACCACCCTGTAGTCTCACTACTGAGATACAACCACGATTAATATATTGATGTGTTTCCCTATGTTTATCATAGGCATTTTTTCTTCATTTGTAAACATAAATGGGATCATATAGCCTTTTTGTAGCTTCTTTTACGACAATATAAGCATTTTCTTTATTACGTGGTCTTCAAAAATCACCATTTTCATTGGCTACCTAATATTCAATCAAGTGACAGGAATTACTCAATGGTTAAAACTATTTAACATGTATCTCTTGTCAGGCATACTGATTGTCACCAATTAGTTACGTACGCAAACCTTACCGAGAAGAAATTTTCTACATAAAGTTCTTTCTTCAAAATTAGAAATATTTTTAAGGATATACTCCTAGAAGTATAATATTGAGCCAAACAGTATAAACATTTTTAAGGCTCTTGCCAAACTCTAGATTCTTACCAAAAGAGCCATACAAATTCATACTGCCTCCAGCAACGCTTAATGCCTTTTCACCCCTCTAGAATTGGATACCATCATTTTTAAAATCTTAAAGACTTCCTTATGGCCTCTCCCCATAGCTGTTCGGCCGTAATTAATTCCTCAAATTTCTTGTGTGTCGAGCTGTTCAAAAGTTTTTCTTTTTGTTTCTGTCTTCGTCCCCCTCTTTCCTCTTCCTCCTTCCCTTCTCTTATCCACCCTGTTCCCTCTCTTCCCGCCCAAATGGTTTCTACTGTAACTGATGTTTTTCTTCTTTATCGAGTGGCATGCTCATTATAATATAAATATGGGAAGGAAGGTTTCACCTAGGCCAAAGCAGAATTAGGCGTGGGAACAACAGCTCTTCCCTGGAACGTAGTACAGAAAATAGAAGATCAAATGCGTTTCAGAGACTGGAGTGTCAGAGGCCAAAGACAACAAGACCATCTTAGGCCTAGGGGATAGGGAGTCTGGGAAAGCAGAGAGTCAAAGAGTCAGGCTTGAAGGCTGTTGTCTTCTTTCTTCAATCCTTCCTTTAAAAAAAATGCAAAAATCTGGGGGTACAAGAGTCACTGGGCCCTGGTGAGAAATGGGCATACCATAATCAGCTAAAGGAATAAATAAGTTTGTAAAGTGCCCTTTCCAACTTGGATCCCAGGGTCAGTCATTTCTTTGGCTCTCCTGAAGGCATTCAATTTGTCCACTACTGTCCAATTCTGTCAACCTCCACCTGTAGCCGTCCTTTACTTTCCCCATTCTTGGGTTTACACCAAAGGCTGCTAAAAAATGACCTAAGTGTTACTGGTTACCATTACAAACCTATAGCAATCAGGGTAATTCTGCTTGGGATTCTTTGTATAACCTACCAGGAGAAACACCAAGTAAATGTAGGATGGAGGGGCATGGGATGTGATATTGGTGGCGATTTCTTACATCAGCAAATGGGGTAAGGGTCCCCTTCCTTGTCAGATCTAGGGGTCAGAGGGAGAGTGTAGAGATGATTCCAGGTAAGAAGGGGCAAAATGGTAACAGCACATTAAAGGAATGGAGGATGTTTTCCTCCTCCTGGCATTCTCCAAGATGAAGAAATATGTGCCGGTAGGAGAGTCTGGGAAATTGAGTATTCAAAAATCACAGATGAGGAGTCCATGTACCCAAGAGCTAAACGTCTAAAAATAGGAAGTAAGCTAACTCTGGTCCTTTGAAGCTATTGCCAATGTTGAAAGTCACTAGAAGGACCGTGATTAAAATTTCCTGGTCAGAAAATACGATCGCTAACTTCAATCAAGTTACGTAAAGAAAGGTTTCTGTACACGTGCTAGATGTTTCAAATCATGCGAACATGTATTCTTGGATGTTATTTAGATCACCTGTTGAGAGCTTGAACTCACGTGTCTGGACTATCAGTATAATGTTGGTTTGGTTGCTTTTCCAAAAATAGTTGAGGGTAGCACTTACATAAGGAAACTTTTCAGGTCATCTGCTGTCATTTATCATAAAGAATTGTTTGTGGATTTAACTGTTTAGAAATCTGCAAGTGGAAATGGAGACTGCCTGTTTTCTGCAGAGGAGACCCTCTATAAAAATTCTCTTGGTAGGAAATCCACATCATAAATGAAACACTAATAAGTAACCCAAAAACTTTCCAGGAGGTATACCAGTCGGGTGCCTATATGTCTAACTCTCTTTTCTCTAAGTGCAACCTTTTTCCTCATGGGAATTGGTCTAAGACTCAGCAGAGTGATCATCTACTGGATCCAAGATGGGTCCACGATTCAATGGAGTTAATCCTCCCATGTGGCTTACCATGAAAAAGAGAGTCAAACCAATCAGATACCTGTCCCCTGGAAATTTAAATTAGGAAATGCAAAAGGAAGTGTTGGATTTTTCTTCCTGCTCCTCCTTAGGAATGATCAAAAGCCTAAGCTAAAAGGCAGTCAGGTAGAAGAAGGGCCACAGGTAAGGACCCTCAGAGTTGTGCAGTGCAGAACCTGGGTAATCCTACTTGACGACCTTGGCAACGAACATGGAAGCTGTGATTAGGAGGATACACACGTCATAAGTAAGCTGAAGCAATGAGGTAAGGAGAAGATTGATAAGCTGGAGAAAAAGGATGAACCAGCCATAGTGGCTTTAGGGGAGCAGTCCATGCTGAATGCAGATAAAAGGGGGGACATTATAGATAATCTAAAAAGAATACTAAAACTGGCTAAAAGGTGGTCTTGTTTTCATTATTACCATGCACCTGTGATTATAAACAATGTCGGTGATAAAATATGACTAATCCCCCTGGCCCCTGATTTTGGTACACCACTGGTCAGTGAGTAGCGAAAGGAACAGAAATCCAGAGTGAGAGTGAGACTCCATAAGAAAAGGACCACATAGGGTACGTGTGTGTATGTGTGAGTGTGTGTGTGTATGTGTGTGGGGGGGGGGGGGCACTGGGTCCTAGAGTTGTCTCAATTCTAGATCATTTTTCACTCCTTTTTTTGGTCTATTTAACTTGTACCTCGTTAGTACCCACCCACCCACCTCCCACCCCTGCAATGCTTGAGGTAAATTAAAGAGGCTCAACTGCTTGCAGTCAAAAGGCTAAGTGAACACTCATTACCAGTCTCAGGACACCCACAATGTGCTTAATGCTCGCTCTATTGTACTTATTTGATGCATATTACACCTTCTTCTAAAACCCTGAATACGGTGTTTTCAAGATGAATTACTAGCTGATAGTCCAATGTGTGCTATGTGGAATCTTCCAGCGAAACGAAAATATTTTATAAGATAATACAGCCTTCACGTTAAGGTCAGATAAAATAAAGAGGTTGATTTCAAACAACTAAAAGACTCAAGTCTGTCTGAGCATCTCTTCTGGTTTTCTTTCTACCTTGCTGATGGGCCTTCCCCAGTTTTCTGTCTCCTTTATTGGTTCCTTTCTACCCCTGAAGATGACACCTCCCCAGCTCCCTACTCAGATCACTGCTCCTTTGTCCCTGCACACTCTTGTCCACTCTATCCAAGCCCGTGACTCCAACTACCCCTCAATTACTAATGGCTCCAAATTTTAGCTACATTAACGGCTCTAAAGATCTCCCAGCTATGTTTCTCTTTTCAAGTACTTAAAATTCACTACCTCTAAAGCCAAATTCATGTCAGGGCTTGCTTGTTCCACTGTATTTGCCATCTCAATAAATTTCATTACCATCCACCTCGTAACTTAAATCAGAAAACTTTAGTTACCTTTATGTTCCCTCCTTATCCATCGCTTTCAATGTCATAAAGCTCTACCAATTGTCCCCCTAACGATTTCACAGCTCCACCCCCATTCTATTCTTCACTGTACCTGTCACATTAGGGCCTCATTATCTCTCACTTGAACGATGCTCTCAACTTCCAAACTGGTTTTCCCATCAGGAACAACTCTTCACTTCCGCTACCTCCCACTGCCACCAGGGCTCTCAGTTGAAAATACAGACATCAAAATATTTTTGTCAGCTTTCCAGTTAAATCTTCTAGAGTTCCCTATTTCCTATGAGGGCAAGTCTAGATTAGTCAGAACTATATCCTAATTTCCCCAGAGCCTGATATTAACTTCCTTTAATGTCAGCTTATTTACTCTGAAGCCAAAAACAGTACCGAAATGCTCTACTCTCCTCCAAGTAGGCACCTCTGACTGCTGAAATCTAGGTCGTGGGCAAGTGTCTGGCACCAAATGAGGTTACAGCAGAGGTTTTCTTTGCCTTCTGTTTTGGGAGGCAAAGAGTTGTCCAATTATTACGGGAGCGTTTAAATGGATCTAGGCAGCAACCACCAAGTATGTCCTTTCTTCTCGATGGCCGAATTCATATTCTCCGTCCAAGACTCATCACCACATTCCGTCAGGCATTGGGTTCCCAGTTTCATGGAGCATACCTGGGCCATGGCACGCTATATTGGAATTGCGTGTTTGTATGTCTCCCACCCCTAAACTCCGTAAGACCCTTGAGTGTCACGGGTGTGCTTGGACCTTTTTTGCATTATTCTCTTCTCCCTATTTAACACGTAGCCAATGTCTGGCATATGGTAAGCACTTAATAAATGTTCTTTCTGGGAGAAAGAGTAAAAATTGGAGAAGTCCTAATTCAAATGTTCTTTGTCTGCAAACATTCTAGCTATACCCCTTTAGCTGAAGTCTCTTTTACTCAATACCCTCAGTTCCAGGGAATATTTTAAACTCTGATGCAATAATATAGCCTTGTAATGCACAACGTGTCTAACCAATATTAAAAACCTTTTAAATAGTTTCTGGCTTTCTAATATACCCAAGGGAAATTGGAACTCTAATGTGAGTCTTCCCAAGATTTAGCAAAGTGCAAGCAATCTGAAATCAGAATCCCATGATATTATTACCAGAGATGTGACTTTGAAATGGAAACATAGTAGTGGGGAAGAGTCCAGAGAGGGGACCTCAACTGTAAAAGTCATTTTCAACGAGTTCTGTTTGTTTTGTTAATAACCGTGGGATTTGTATCAATGTTACTTTGCCTTCACTTTGACATCATAAAATGGTCTCCATGGGCTTGCTGACAGCTTCATGAGCTGATAGTGACAACAGTCTATGTCCAATGAGAAGGAATAGGCAAGTAGGGAGTACATATTTTTATAAGGGAACACAAAGAGAACAGTAAATAAGCAAGTTTCCTTTCTTTCTTTGAAATGTATATGCTTAAATTTAAAAAAAAAATTCTTAAACGTTTATTTATAATTGAGAGAGAGAGAGAGAGAGAGAGAGAGAGACAGAGACAGAGCATGAGCAGGGGAGGGGCAGAGAAGGGGAGACACAGAATCCGAAGTAGGCTCCAGACTCCGAGCTGTCAGCACAGAGCCCGACGCGGGACTCGAACTCACAAACCCGTGAGATCGCGACCTGAGCCAGTCAGATGCTGAACCGACTGAGCCACCCGGGCGCCCCTATGCTTAAATTAAAAAAAAATAAAAAATTGGTCATTGGAACCAATTGAAGGTATTTAACATCGATCACTGATAGCCACTTGGTCGAAATTAATTTTTACGAATCAGTTCCATGAGACAATTCATACAGGGCCCAAATGGTGGCTTCCCACCCCCGCCCCCCAAGTTGTGCAATTGGTCGGCCCTGCAGTCTTGTATTGTAGGTGGGAGATGCGTGCTTATTCAACGAAACCACTATTTTCTCCGTCTGTTTCCACAGTGTGTGAAGAAGGCTTCTTGCCATCAAATGAAGAAAAGAGAACACTGCAGAAATGTCTGTACTTGCAAATATTAGGCTGAAATTCAAACACTGCTCCTAATAAATTCTGACAGTGTTTATACGTGTTTTTAATCTAATCGTTTATATATTCTTTTCTCTTCTACAATGATTAATCTGTTAGTGCCTGTGGCTTTGGCAAATAGCAGAATTGTGTTTTTACAGCCATGGTCGCGCCAGTCTATACATTGTTAGGCCTTCTCTTTTTTCCCTACAGTACTTGTGTATTAGATTTCTCTCCCTCACCCTCTCATCCATCACCCGCTCTTTGTTCTACTTTCCTTCCTATTTCTGTTTGGATTCCCCTCTTCTTTCTCCATTATATGCTGTAGTAATGTAGAGGTGTATTTTTATTTATGAACTATGCCAAATAAAATGCAAATACTGATATCAACTTCATCGGGTTCTTGTGAGGATACATGCAAAATGCTTGGGACAGTGCTGGGGACAGGGGAAAAGGTATATACATAGAAGTTAGCAAAAATCACCTTAACTTTTGATAGATATTGTATACAATTCTGTAATCCTTGTTCTCAATTTAAAAAGCAGATGAGCGTAGGGGCTCCTGGGTGGCTCAGTCGGTGACGTGTCCAACTTCGGCTCAGGTCATGATCTCACGTTTCATGAGTTGGAGCCCCACATCGGGGTCTCTGCTGTCAGGGCAGAGCCCGCTTCGGATCCTCTGTCCCCCACCCCCCCCCCCCCCGCCCCTCTCTCTGCCCCTCCTCCGCTTGCTCTCTCTCAAAAATAAAATAAACGTTAAAAAAAATAAAAGCAGATGAGTGTGAAGTAGGTAATGAGGATGGAGGAGGCCACTTGTGAGGTTTGAAGTAAGGACTTTCGATAAAAATGTTTAGAAAATAAAAGCAGACGAGTGAACTATCTGGCATTTCTCTTATAAACGCAATCTGAATAACGTTCTCTTTATTTGCTCTTCGCGTTTCTCTCCTGCTCTTACGAAGTCCTAGCATCCCCAACTCTTCATCTCCTGGGGATGGTCACGGCAGGTCTGGCCTTCGTTCCAGAAAACTGCCGGTGTACACAACATTTTGCACACTATTCCACGCTCCACAGGAGTCCACATCGTTAGTTCATCTATTGGCCACGTAGTTGTCCATCAACTATCTCAGAGCCCCCGCTCCAGAGAAAAGGTTTTCCTACTCTGCCCAGTACCAGACTACACAAATGAAAAACAAAACATGTAGTTAGGACAACACCAAAGCAGGACACAGAGAGAGGGAGGGAGGGGAACGGTGGGGAAGGGTTCTTCGAAAATACGTGGTTCCTGGTATTTCCATAACAGCTAAACAAAATCATCACCTCGGGAAAAATGTAAAACATCACGGGACATCTTTGCGCTTACGTTAGGGTTTGGCATTATTTTATTTTGCATCACATTGGAGGGGTTCACCTTTTCAGGTGTCAGAGCCATGGCCCATCCATGGCCTGCCTGAGGACTGAAAACAGCATGGCCAAGTGGAGAGAGCAGAGATTCTGGAAGTTTGTGTTCTGGTTCTCTTTCATTTCCTTGCTTTGGACAAGATATTACATTTCTCAGAAGACCTGCTTCCTCGGTTCTAAGAAGGTAATATTACCTTCCTCTTAGGCTCACTGGGGAGGATACACGATTGGCATGTGAAGGTTCATAGTACTTGTAGACCTCCTCGTTCTCTCTTTTTTAACACTAGAAGTTTGCTGAATGAATAGATGATGGTGAAGCTTGCTGCCCTCATTATTTTAAGAGCCACTTCAGAGCTGTCACACCATGATTACTGTGGCTTACTGATCCTGGATGAATGGCAGGTTCACCTTTTCTCTTTTTCTTTTTCTTCCTTTCTTTTTTTTTTTTTTTTTTTTAAAGTTAGAAACATTGTTGTGGCAGAGTGCTACTCTGAGAACCCGCCATCCTTAAACAACAGAGGGGAAACTGGGTGCTCATTTTCTTAGACTTTAGACGGGAAGGTGTAGAGACATAAAATGGGAAAGGGGACAAAAGTGAAATGGTAAAAATGAGTATAATATATCTACATTCCTTTACATATTTTATAGTAGGGAAGAGCACAGTTTGCATGAATCCTCTGATAGTTTTCCATTTTTATTTTAAAGACCAATTCTCATCCTTTTACCCTGATTCATGGTTTCTACTTGCTTCATAACCTAAGAGCTGAAGAAATAAAATATCACATCTGGCAACGGTTTTTCATGGCAACATTTTGCTTGCGGTATAAACTTCTTCACACTGTTGAACTAAGAATTCCACACAAATTCCATCTGCTTATGCTGTGTGCAATAATTAATCTACTGTAAATAGACAACTTTTTATCTTATAAAAGAATTTCCACTGAGAGGCAAAAACTGCTATTTTCTTAAGCCTTTGTCATCCACACCTTATGCCAAAAGTGCACTTATTTTTTGTGTACTCTTAAATATTTCTACAAAATTCATCGATCAAATACTCAGAAAACCTAAATATTGAGATTGGTAGCTCAGAACCATAGTCTAATTTCCTTTTGAATGTCCATTCTCTCAGGCATTGGACAAATGTATAAAGTTAGAGGCAGATACTTGAGCAGCACGTGATTGTCCTTTGGGGGACAGAAGCCCGCTGTAGGGGTTGGACAGTGCAAATAGGGCAGCATCTTGGAAAATCATCCCCCCAAATCTATGTCTAAGGATTTTGTTCTTCCTTTCCAAACCCTGCCTAACCTTGATGGTTACTGGACTTCTCTTCTCCCCATCTTTCCCTTGACAAAACCAAAGGAGACACTTGCTCTCTAATATTTCCCCGTCTCAAGTATGCTAAAAGAGACACGTAAGTTTTCCCTCTTCTTTTACTTTCCTTCTTTTGTGTTTCGCCCTGCGGTGAGCCAGGGTGGCTCAGTTAGTTGATGATTTTTGTTTGAGACACTGAATTTACAAACACATGCAATTTACGTGAAATGCCAACTATTTCCACCAATAAACATTCACTGAGCATTTGTTATGCATACATCAACATCAGGCACTGGGAACACAAACATGGGGCAGGTATAATTGGTACCCTTCACAGAGATGCTTAAATAAGTTATTATAAAATGAATACCTTCTCTAAATCACATATGTGCCCAGGAGTCTGCTGGCACAGAGGGTGACATGATGAATTCTGCCTAGAAGCAATGGGTGTCCAAAATATAATCTCATAAAGGAGGAATGTGGAAATGAATCTTAAAAGGTGAAGGGTTCCAGGAATGACAGACTAGATCACTGGAACCACCCATCCCCCTATGAAAAAGCTGGACAGGATATAAAAACAGCTGATTTAACTCATTAAACAGCTTACAAAGGAGTAAACAACTTTAAGGTCAAGGAACTGGAAACAGAACCGCAGAGAGGTAAGCCTGCCATTTGGATGCTCCTTCTTCCTTAGGGAGAGCTGTCAAGTCCAAAAGAAGGGACCGAGAAAGGCTGAGAAGTTGAGAAGAACTTGGGACACTTTCCTAAATCTAAGGGAACAAAATAGGGAGTCCAGGATCACCAAATGAGTGAGAACCTGCTCACCATGTCAGGCTGTGGCACGGGTCTCTGAGGAGGGAGCTGCAGTCTAAGAGTCAGGGTAAGTAGGAAAAACACCATCCATCACAGGGACTGCAATCCACATGTCAGGCACATGGTAACATGCAATAAATAACTGTCGAATGGCTGATTAACTGGTCAGATCTGTGAGGTGCCAGGGTGGCTCAGTTAGTTGATCGTCTGACTTCGGCTCAGGTCATGATCTCATCAGTTCATGGGTTCGAGGCCCGTGTTGGGCTCTGTGCTGACAGCTTAGAGTGTGCTTTGGATTATCTCTCCCTCTCTCTCTGCCCCTCCCCCTCTCACTCTCCCTCCCTCTCTCTCTCTCTCTCTGACTCTCTCTCTCAAAAATAAATAAACTTAAAAAACGATCTGATCTGTGATTCAAGGAGGTGACGTCCCCTCGTTTTGCCAGCTGTGCCATCAGAGAGCATATAGAGCCTGGACGGCCATGTGGCAGAATGTGAATCCACAGAGCGGAGGTTCTGAAATAGGAAGATTTAGCCGAGAAAAGAAAAGAGGGTGGAAGGTACCTGTAGCTGTGACCATCATCTCTGGCCAACTTTGTCCCACCTGGAAAACTGAAATATGGAGAGAGGGAGAAAAGGAGAGTAGAAGGGAGTGAGGATGTGAGAACAGAACTCAGTTAAGAAACAGGAAAAAAAAAAAACCCACTCTATTAGATAGCAATCATAGTTTCCTGTGGTTGTACAGAAAATGTATCCCTTAAATCCACGATGATATTAACTATGTTAATATCAATTTCACTTTGTACCACATTGGAACTAGTTTTATTTTAACTGTGGTTTATGGGAATCTCTGATCTCTCTTGATTCCCAATCCCCCTGTAGATCCCCAGTATTTAAGGGTTTGAATCTTCAAATTGAACTGTTTCCTTATCCTGCTAAGATTTTTTTTCCAACATCTAAAAACTTAGGGTTTCATGTTGACTGTTCATAAGAAGGGGGAGTTGTTCAAATCTGTGCACGTTTTCTTGAAAAATTAGAGTTGTGAGTGAACAAAGGCCAAGTTTCCATTTTGTAGCTGAATGATAAATGAGGCAAGGCTAGCACAGCTTTTCCAAGATACAGAATCAAGATTTGTCTTTTTCCTTCTCTCACCATGCTTAAAAGGACAAGCTGACGGCCCTAAAAAGTGTATTTATTCACACAGCAAGCCTGGCTTTACTAAACTGTTTTCTGGTAGATGCCATGTGCTTATAAATATCTTTATCCTCAGTTTCTTCCTCTTCTGTCAAGTTGACATTCTGTATGGTATGCATTAATGCAAAATTGTTTAAAGGGTGAAAAATCAAAAGTCAGGAAATGCCTAGTTAAGGATCTTGGGAGCAACGAGAACTTGGCGAAATTACATACCCTGGGCAAATTCTGACACAGTTTTTACCACATGAACAGAACTGCATTGAAGGTATAAATTTACAAGGGAACGAGGGATAGAAAAATTACATTCAGGCCACAACACCCACGTAATTGGGCTGTAGAACCTTTGGAATTTCCTGACAACTGTTCTAAAATTTGGACGCTGCACATAGATATTGTGGTAACAGAATCTGCATTTAGTTTCCATGGGCTTACTAAAGGAAGAAAGCATTCTAGAGAAATCTTCAACTTATTAGTCTCTGCTCCAAAGCTTTTCATTCATGTATCTTTATGGGACTGCAATGGAACAAGAAAAAATCAGAACAAAAGATTAATGTCTTCATGGGCTTTCATTCTTTACATTTGCGCGGAGAATTTGCCTTGAGAAATGATGACCGTTCTGCTAAAATCAATTTTTAAAAATGTATCCCTCAGAAATATGAAAGAACAGATATTTATGCTTTCGAATTTGTCTTTCAGCAAGAAATAAACGGGTACAAGTGATTGAAAAAGTCTGAACTGGGAAACTTTCATTCTCTCATTTTTTTTCCCTGACCAAAGCCTTAATGACTGAAGGATCAAGTTTGCATAAAAACACATCTTTAGCACTTCTTCTGGCTTTGTCTATGCAAATAATAACCGCGTGTAGTAATGTGGGTTTCTAGATAAGGCCAGAACAACTCTTTCATATCTGCTGAGCATTAGAAAGCAGTGGCTTTCTAAACACGATTTCCCTACCACCTCCCTGAAGAGGCTGAGAATTTTAAACAAAATTTGTTACTAAATTCTAAGTCAGAAAAGTCACATTTTTTATGGATAAATGTGCCCCTGACATCAAAATCTCCTTTCAACTGCACGGGTTCAAATGGACACCAAAAAAGAGGATATGAACCCTATGCTTTGTAAGTTTGGGTTTCAGAAAAAGGGGAGAAGTGGGTTAATTTTCCATTTACCTCTTGGAGTGGGTGAGAAAATTCCATATACAGAATTGAAAAGTTCCTATTGGGTTAAAGATGGAATTTCATCGTTACGTTTATTAAATGTGACTCTAAATGCTTATTAGTGACAATGTGTCCTCTTGAATAACAATAACAACAAGTAATGCTTGTTGATTTCTCACTTTGTGCTAAGCCCTTTGCCTACTTATTTTTTTTTTAATTTTTTTAACGTTTATTCACTTTTGAGAGACAGAGACAGAGCAGGAGCGGGGGAGGGGCAGAGAGAGAGGGAGGCACAGAATCCGAAGCAGGCTCCAGGCTCTGAGCCGTCAGCACAGAGCCCGACGTGGGGCTCGAACTCACAAACTGCGAGATCCTGACCTGAGCCGAAGTCGGACGCTCAACCCACTGAGCACCCAGGTGCCCTGCCCTTTGCCTACTTACCACCTCATTTCAGTGGTCCTTTGTACAGAGACGGAAATAACCGCTTCACACGGTTTAGGAACTTCCATGGCACATGCCAAATTCTGGTGCCGACCTAGTGAATACCATTCAATAGAAAATGCAGAAGCCACCGCAACACATCTCCTTCTTGATCCAGCTAAATCATAGCTTCTGCAGGGTGGAGAGTGTGAGAAACACGAAATTTAGATTCCCACTACTCCAAATGAGAAGGTGATTGTCGAAGAAGCAAACTCTGAAATGTTTGATCTTTCACCAGGCAGAGGGTGTTAATATGTCACAAATATTTTAATTACTCCCAGGAACGGAATGGTAAGCAGAAACAATCTTCTCACTCTATGCTGTGCTAAAAATTGAGAAGTAGCAGCTCTTGTTTATTTGCTTAAGTTGGCTTCCTGAAGGTCATTTTTCAAGGGAAATGTACATGACTGGGAAAAAGAAAGTCTTTTCTTTTGTGGCTTTTGTTCACACATGGAAGAAGTTAATTGCGTTTTACCACTTATAAACTTGTTCATTTATAAATAGCCCAGAAAGGGGAGGGATTTGAAAATGCAATGAAGTGAAAATGTCATTTCAAGAACCAATCTTAGCTATCTTTATTCTATTGAACGTTCAATTCTTTGCTTTAGATTTGTTTTCACATTTGTGCAATGTATACATTCACATATTTTAAAAAGTCAAGTACTTCCCCAAGGTTTTAACAAGGTCCATAATAACGACTGATTACAAAAGTCACCTGCCCTCCTGATTCCAATGTTTCCCTTCCCCCAGGCACTGGGATAGACACAGTCTTGCTACTCCTAAATTTTCCAGTCCCGGTCATTAGCTGTTACTTCCAGTATGGAAGGTGATGATTTTTGTTCTTGCTCCGTCTCACTGCCACCGCTACTCCGACATACGATTCCCATCCCCACCCCTCCAATGCATTGCCAGGGTTTAGGACATGCTACCCTAAAATGTAGCACCTCGCCATACTGACCATTTCCAGCCGACGGAATCTGAGAAAAGGCACGTGCAGGAAGAACTGTGATCTTTCCCTGAGGTTGGTCAGAGAACCATGGGACAAGGGCCCTTCCCATACTTGGGGGAAAGGAGTAGCTTTACCTGTGAAGACGAAGGGTCACGAGAGGAATCTGAACAAACAGGACTTGCTACGCTTTCCTCAGTTAGCACATTTAGCGCACACCCCTTTAAGTCCTCTCACATTTTTTCCACGACTTCGCCAAAGCTAGCATGAAAACACTCAGGCTCAAGCATTTCTTTGGGTCTTCCTTTCCTTGTAAAGGTCCTGTGTCACCGAAAACTTACATTACATAAGTCTGTAAGCTGTTCTGTTAATCTGTCTTTGTCAATGTGATTTTTCGCACCCAGCCAGGGACCCAAAAAAGATCAAGGAACTTTTTCGTCCTCCACGGTACTTATCGTGTAATTTTGCTTAGGATGTCATCGGGTTTTACATTATTATGACTTTGTAAATCCTATTTATAACTGAGTCATGTTACATACCATGAAATTTGGTTTTTCTTCAAGTTACCGCTGGTCTTGCGTCTTGTGTATACTAATACCAACGTATTTTCCCATTATCCTCACGTTGTGCACATCATTCAAAACATTAGGAAAATTTAACACCTTTGGATAAATCCCTCCAGTGTCCCGAGCTGCTCCCATCTGGACTGGCTGTTTTCTGCACCTGCATTAGTTATCTACTGATACAAATGTAGTGGTTTAAAACAACACATATTTATTATCTGTTTCCCTGGGCCAGAGGTCTAGGCTTGGCACAACTTGTTCTCTATCCAGGGTCTCACTGGGCTGAAATCAAGGTGATGGCCAGGGCCATCTCTCTACATTTCTCACTGGGCTGAAATCAAGGTGATGATCATGTGGCTCTTCAGTTCCTTGTGGTTATAGAACTGAGGCCACCCGCCATTGCCTGCCAGGTGCTGGTCTCCACAAAGTGGCTGTCTGCTTCTTTAAGGCCAACAGGACAGAAACTCTGCTGTTTCAAATCTCTCTGACTTCTTTATGATCTCCAGCTCCTCTTTTAAAGGACTTACCCAATTAGGTCAGACCCACCCAGGATAATCTCCCTTCTGATTCACTTCGAATTAACTGGTGAGGGGCCTTAATTACATCGTCAAAGTCCCCTTGCCTTCATTATCAACATAATTTAATCATGGAAGGGCTCCCCAGTTGTGTTCACAGGTCCTGCCCAGACTCAGGGGCGGGGATTATTCAGGATATGTATATCAAGAGGTGGGAATCCCAGGGACCACCTTAGAAGAATTCTGCCCACTACTACACCTAATAACTAGAAGCCATCCAGAAACCTCCCTTCATTACCATCATGGGAATCCCCTTAGCCTTTCTCTCAGGTTGGAGTCCCTGTTTCCTGAGCCCCGCGTCTCTTCTTTCTTGATCAACTCCATAATTTTGTAGAAGCACATCCCAGCTTGCTAAAAAGGGCTGCATGGGAAGTAAGTTTTGTTTCTTAGGAACTGAAAATGGGATTCTCTGTTTGAAGGCGTTTTTCTTCAGAATTTTGAGTGTGATTTCTCCATTGCTTTCTAGCTTCTGCTATCGCTAAGGCTGATGTCATCTAACACTTGATACTTTGTATGAACCTGTTTTGTTTTTTTTTTTCTCCCTGAGAGCTTGCAGAATCTCTTTTCTGTCCCTGGCTTACTGACATTTCTTGATAACGTGACTTGGTATTGGCCTACTTCAGCCACTATTCTGGACATTTAGTAATCCCTTTCAATCAGGACATTCACGCTCTTCAATTCTGGGAAATCTTTTTTGAATTATTTTATTGATGATTTCCTTACTTTGTTATCTCTATCCTCTATTCATAGAACATAAGTATTCTAGAACATTCTAGACAGGTCTCTTTTTTTTAATCTTATGTTTCTTATTTTCTTCTCTGGTTTCTATTCTACTTTCTAGGGGGTTCCCTTGAGTATATCTTCCAATAGATTGTGCTATCATATTTTTAATTTCTAAGGTTTTGGGTTCACTGAATATTTCTTTTTTACAGTATCCACTTCTTGTTTCATAGCTCGATATCTTCTCTGAAGATATTAATAATGGTTATTATAGATTTTTAAATTTCCGTCTGTATTGGTATTTCAACTTAAAAAAAAAATGCCTGGCAGTCCTTAGCCATCTGGTCATTTTTAAGAATGGGGCACTAAAAAGATGAGTAGGCGCTCTTGGGGAGGATGCTTGTCAGCAGTGCTTTTCTCTCTAGGGTAATATTTGGAAGACCTCAGCTTTGAGTATTTTGCGCTCATTTCCCTTGGAAGCCGGGTTTCCAGAAAGAAGCTTCTGACCTCTTGCCTAGAAGGTACATGTCTGGCTGCCAAAATTCTTGAGTCATAAGAGGGAAGAAGGCTAAAGATCTCAAGTCCCATATATAAGGTTTATCTTAATCCTCATGTTTTCTAGTTAGTCTCTCTGTCTTAGCTGGGCCTGGTATTGTGTTCAAAGATCATCTGCTTATCCTCTTTACAGAATAAGTCCCGGGTGTCCTGCCAGAATGGGGGAAAGATGTTTGCTCAGCTGCCTAAATTTGGAATGGAGATATGAGGGACTAAATTCTTAAACAGATTTTCAACCAATTCTTCCACCTGCCAAATCCGTCTCCTTTGGAGGATTCTGCAATGTACATTAGGCTATTTCTCCCCTTTCCCAACTTCCAGTTTAGGATTCGGCTTTCTCATGTCTGTTAAGTCATTTAACTCTATCTGCCTACCAACTTCCAAAATGTTGTCACTGTTGTCTCCTATCTTGTTCTTTGTCCTTGTCTATTTATATCGTCTTTAGACGTTCCTTTACCCTCATTTAATGGGATTCCGAGAGGAAGAGGAGTTGAGGTACTTGTGTATTCAATCTGCCATTATTCATTATTTTTCTGCAAGACGATCACAATCAAAGCCCCAGTGGGTTTTGGGGGGTAATCTCACCAAACGATTTGAGAGCCTGCTTGGAGGAATACACTTGTGAGAAAGCCAAGAAACTTCTGGGAAAAAAATAAAGATGAGACATTTCTCTACAAGATACTGAAATATAAATATATAATTACTAACATGGAATCACATTGGCGGTTACAGAAATATTAATGGAACAAAACAGCAAAACCAAATAAATAAAGATATTTGGTATATGATAACATGATATTTCAAACTGGTAAGAAAAGGATTAACTAGCAAGTCGGCCAGTTGATAAATAATATCATAACAAACGACGAAGAATTTTCATATACATACGGTTGTAACTCGGCCATCTCTCTTTGCTCTGCCTCTGATGGCCCATCTGAAGGCAGCTGGCTTTTCTGGCACCCTCTTCCCTGCCCCCCACACCCCACTAGGGATCATGACAGCCTTTACTACCACTCCCAAGATCTCTGAGCTTAGCATTCGGTCCACAGGCCTGCACGCTGCCAGCCCTGTCAGAAGCCCGCCTCTTCTTCACGGCCCAGTTGGGAGTCCACTGCTCTCAGAACCCCCTCATGTCATCCATGGGGCTTAGGAACTGTACTCTTAGAGGCTGGGCTGATGCCTTACTTCTTCAACTCTTTGAGCTCTGATCTTGCTCTCCCTGACTTTTGAAAATGAGGGCCTCCTATCTGTCCCTGGAAGCAAAAGAAAAACGATACACACCATGAGAACAGGAAGCCCTGAGGTTACGGTCCTCTCATCCTGATTAAGAAGGCATCCCAAAACTTTGCACCTTAAGCAATGACGACACTTCGTTTGCTCAAAACTCTGCAATTTGGGGCTGCTCGCAGGATGAGGACTGGGATGTGGAATTATCTGGAAGCTAGTACACTAACATTTCTGGCGGCTGATACTGGCTGCCAATAGGGAATCTCGGCTAATGTTATCGGTCAGGAATGAACACATGGTGTCCTCATGTGCCCGAGGCTTCTTCACAGCTTGGTGAGCGTCCCAAAGAAAGAGCAGATACGAGCATAACACTACTTATGACCTGGCCTCAGAAATCATGCAGTGGCATTTCTACCGCGTTCTATTTGGTGAGCCAGTCCCAAAGTTCCACTCAGGTTCAAAGGAAGAGAACTAGATTCTACCTCTTGGTAGGAGCACGGCATGCTTCTGGAGGAACGTGCGGCATTGGATATACTGCTGAGGCAATTCTCAGAAAATGTAATCTGCCACACCTAGCTTCCTACATTAAAAAGAGGAGGAAGAAAGAAAAAAAAAATTTAATTTGTGTGTGTTAAAACCCCACAGGCAAGGAAAGATACAGGTGATTTCTCAGTTAGGTTACCTTGCCCATCTGGTTTTGTGGTTGAGATAGAAGTGCTGACAGAATCCTCTGCTACGTCAGTTAACTCTGCTTTGCTTCAAGGTCGGGGAATGGGTCCTTAACCTGAGCCAATCACCTTGACAGTGAACGATACTGCTAACAAGGGCATCCAAACCGAACAGAGCCGACGACAAAAAAAGAACGTCTCAGTGTAAATCCGTTTCTGTTAGCACATGATCTACCAAAGATACGCTGGGACTTCTTTGCCCAAATGAGGGTAGCCCATAAACACTTATGACAGGAGTACGAAATTATTTTCTGTTTTCTCTTCAAGTAAGTCATTTGTACGTTACTGCTCCACTGAACTCATTTACAGAAGACCAGATCACGTTTTTGTTTTTGTTTTAACTAAGAATAAGTCATGTTACTGCTAAAATGCAACATCACTGTCTTGGCAGCTACATTTGGCTAAGTCTTTGTGGAGACTCTATTGTTTGATTTCCTATCATGACTAAACTTTTAAACAATGCACCCATGAACAGTTAGTGATTGCTTATCACAGCGTTTCTTTTTCCTTTAGGAACTGGGCAATCTCCTTAGGATTTCTCACATTTGGAACAAACTGCATTTCCTTTATATTGTATTGTAAACATTTGATAATCCAAACCAAATTCCAGGATAGCCTTACTAAATGACATGCCAAAAAGTTACCTGAGAGAAGCTTCTATAATTCATAGGTGATGTATTTGTACCTAGAGTTAAAAGAGGAAGAAAGTCTGATTTGCTTACATTCTTTCTTGTTCCAAATAAGTAATCAAGCTTTGTCCCAGGTACTGAGAGTCTTTCTTAATAAATCAGTCAGAAAATAATTTGATGATGACCTCAAATCTACTGTGAACCAGAGACGTGGCCTATTTAATTCTCAATCTGACTTTGACCAATAGAATTTCCTGGGAAACTTGTCAGAAATACAGTTTCCTACTAGGAATTTATCCAAAGGATATAGGAGTGGTGATTCATAGGGGCACATGTACCCCAATGTTTATAGCAGCACTTTCAACAACAGCCAAATTATGGAAAGAACCTAAATGTCCGTCAACTGATGAATGGATAAAGATGTGGTTTATATATACAATGGAATACGACTTGGCAATAAGAATGAAATCCTGCCATTTGCAACAACGAGGATGGAACTGGAGGGTATTATGCTGAGTGAAATAAGTCAGTCTGAGAAAGACAGATATCATATGTTGTCACTCCTATGTGGATCTTGAGAAACTTAACAGAAGACCATGGGGGAAGGGAAGGGGAAAAAATAGTTACAAACAGAGAGGGAGGGAGGCAAACCATAAGAGACTCTTAAATACAGAGAACAAACTGAGGGTAGATGGGGGGTGGGAGGGAGGGGAGGGGAGGTGATGGGCATTGAGGAGGGCACTTGTTGGGATGAGCACTGGGTGTTGTACGTAAGCGATGAATCACAGGAATCTACCACAAAAACTAAGACCAAACTGTATACACTGTATGTTAGCCAATTTGACAATGAATTATATTAAAAGAAAAAAAGAAATACAGATTCCTGGGGTCATCCTTAAGAATTTGAGTAAGTCTGGGGTGACAACCCAGAATCTGCATTTTAAACAATGCCCCTATTAGGGACTGATATAAATGGATCCGCTAAGCTAGACGAAGTTTCATTTTTAGTTTTCACAATGTAATAGAGAACTCTTACTTTATACCAGCCATGGTTCAAAATGCTTTACAAATATTAACTCATTTAATTCTCATAACAAACTAATGATGTATAAACTCTTGTTCTCAAGTTAAAGATGAGGAAACTAAACCACAGAGAGGTCAATTGACTTGTCCAAGGGCCCACAGCTGAACCCAGGCAGTCTGGCTCCAGAGTCTGTGCTCATATCAGCCATGCTTTGCTGAGTTTTGAAAGGCTTAAGCACACACACATAAAAATAAAGTACTTAAGGTTATGGGACTATAGGATTAAAGACCAACAGATTGGAAGTTGTCAGCTTTCCTCCTTCTCAGCCCTTTGTAACTGAGACTGTCGTTGTAGGCTGAAGGCCATCAAGCTTAAGACAATGTTGCCATGGACTACCACATCCTATCACCAGGAGGAAACAGTGCTACCCAACTGTTGGCCATCATAATGCCCGTTGTAGCATCCATCCTTATCCTCTGGGTAGGCCTGGACCTCTCCCATGATCCCTACCCTCTCCCAACTCTTGCCAACTTTGTCCCTTGAGTGATGGGTGCCATTTCTCATAGACCCAGCAGCCAGATCCCATTACCTTGGACGTAGCCACCATTCAGAACCAAACTCACATCCTTCCTAGACTTGCTGTCCTCGGCTTCACACTAGAGCATGCCTCAGAGTGTTGAAATCCAGAAATAAGATACACAGTTCCCCAGTATGCTTTATACGGTATTCTACAACCTAATATCTGGCAATAAGTTGACATCTCATATAACTATACTTACAACTTGTTATTGTATCTAGAATAACCCATTCCTTCTCTGAAAATGAGGACAAGCCAAAAATGAGACTTTAACATTTTTAACTTACATATAAATAACTTATGATGGTTTTAAATGAGACATTTTCGACTTTGCCTTAAAAATATGGGATCTGTCAGGTCCCATAATCTGGTTGTGGAAGTTTAACTCCATGAATTGACTTTATATAAAATATTTATAAACATTAGAGATGTGTTACAGAAGATAAGCCCATTATGGTCCTTTTTTAGCTCATCAAGAGGTACATTAGAAAACTAGGACTTGTTCTTGGATGCTAATGCATTATGAATAAGTATAAGGCTAAATTTTTCATTCCTAAGCATTTGGGTCATACATAATCAATTTTGTTTTCTTGGTTTTATTTATTTATTTTTTATTTTTTTAACGTTTATTCACTTTTAAGAGACACAGAGAGACAGAGCGCAAGCAGGGTAGGGGCAGAGAGAGAGGGAGACACAGACTCCGAAGCAGACTCCAGGCTCTGAGTTGTCTGCGCAGAACACAGCACGGGGTTCGAATTCACCAACTGTGAGATCACGACCTGAGCCAAAATCGGCCACTTAACTGACTGAACCACCCAGGCGCCCATTATTTCTGAATTGTATTGATGTACTATAGGAGGCAGCAAAAAAGAAAGTATGGCAACTATCCATTCATATGAAGCAAAATTTAAAGAGAAAAATGACTTGTCAAGGTAGCATAGTATGGTAAAAATATTATTGGCAATGGAGTCAGACCAAACAGGGCTCAAATTCAACTCTGCACCTTCCGGGTTACTTGCCTTTTCAAAGTGAAGTAAAGGGTCACGGCCATATTGCCATACTAGAAATAGTTCCCAGGAGAGAAGCTACTACAGTGAAACAGGACTCACTGAAGACAATTAACTGGTTTCTTTAAAATGTGCTTTGAACCCTAGAAAAGAATGGAAGCAGGTACATATCAACTCCCACCATGTGCCTTTTCCAAATTTTTGAATTCTATCATCTGATTAAGTTGTTTCAGGGATCTAATAAGTTGAATCGGGTGGTTTTAATATTTGAGGTAGGATTAGCTAAGCAAAAGGGAACAGCTATTGTACTGTAGACGCTAAATGAAAGGGTTAGAGAAGATGAGTTCAACTCCTCTCCCATTTCCTGGCCCCATACCCCATCAGGAGGTCAGTCGGTAGAGGACAAGCCACCTTGGGCATGAACTGCCCGCTGAACCAATTCACTGGCACTGAAGTTGTCCCACCTAGCTGAGAGAGCTTCAGATGAGGGTCACGGAGAAGCACCAGGAATACTAAACTGAAGGGGTCATCAAGGGACAAATGCAGGGGAATCCCTATCCTTCTGGCAGAAATCAACAACAAAATAAGAACCCATGATGAGTAGACAGAGGAATCTCATTTTTGCTGTGATTTTGAGTTTTTCCTCTTGTAAGCTCCTGGCTTTTCAATAATTTAAATCTACATAAATAACCGACCTTTCATCACAGGTCACCCGTGAAATCTGGCCACCATGCTCAACAACTTGTTTCAACCTTTTCTTCTTTAGGTTCTACAGGGTTTGCCCCTGCTGGACACATCTTCTTTCCCAATGTGATGTCTTGGTTTCAGAACAGGTTGGGTTTTTTTGTTGTTGTTGTTTCTTCTGGTGTTCCTACTTCCTTTCTATGTCTTATCTGTTTTATTCCTTTTTTTTTTTCCCTCCCAAGTCTTCTAAACAAAGTCATACTTCAGAACTTAGTTTTTGGCCTTCTTTTAATATTTACTCTCTTTTGGTTAGTCCATTCACTTCTCTGGCTCCTACTTTTCTATGTCGATCCTTGATTGACTTCTTAAGCATGGCTCACAATTTCTAAACTGCTTGTACACATCTCTAACAGATGATCCACTGACCCCTGAAACTTTGCATCATACTTCCCTTTTTATGTTCCCTGCTCCCATAACCCCAAATTCCCCAACGCAGCTCCTCTTTGCTGCTCAGACTCACAAACTTGAGGTCACCTAGACATCTCCTTCTCATTCACCCTTGCACCTTAACAGGTGCTAATTACTACAGATTTCCAACCCCCCCCCCCCTTCACCAATTCACCCAGGTCTGTGCCACTCCTCTCCTTACCCACTGACATTGTGTTTCACACCCCCACCCCCACCCACCCCCATTACCTCCTGCCTAGAGTTTGCACGTCTCGAGAGAAATACAAGTGTTCTAGTTGTTCAAAGGAGATTATGAAATTTTAAATGGATTAATCATGTTATTGTTCCAAACAGCCTAAGGCAAAAAAACACTGAGTGATTATCAATTCATGGAAAACAACCCAAAAGGCTACTGAAAGACTAAAATGAATGTTACGTCTTTAAAGAGAAGCTAACTGTTGTAACAAGAATTGATATTTACAAGGGGTGGGGTTCTTTAAAATAAACAAAGCAAGGGTAAAAATCCATAGTCTGTTCCCTCCCCTAACCAGTCAATGTATGTTACTGATATTATGGCAACATAAGAACGTATATCAGATTTTCCCAAGTGTTTTTTATAGACCATCTGAATCAGAATCATCTGGAGTATCTGTTAAAATGCTGCTTCCCAGGCCCCATCCTGTACCCTTCTTTTGTAGTGAATGTAGAACATGGTTTATAAACAAGTTATCCCTATGATTCTTATGCACATTAAAGTTGGGGAGTCACTAAAATATAAGCAAGGAGAAAGGCTATAAAATTTACATAAAATATTATAAATCACATCAATTTTCTTTATATTTGTTTCTTTTTTCAAATTTTATAGTTATATAAGAAAAGTAATAAGTGTGATTTTAAAACAAACTTTGTAGACCATCTCTGAATTTTGCCTACATATATTAGGCAATAACTCACAGATAAATTCTTTGAACATGTTAAAAAGATTCTGTAAGAGAAGAGATTTGAAACAGATCTTTTCCATATACTCTCAAAACTACAATTAAACTAAAAAATGACTTAAATAATCTAACGGGATTTTTTTTTATTCAAAAAGTTTTCAAAATTCCAGATGTGTAGGAAAAAGATAATAAAATTATAATACCATTGTTCTTTTTTAAAAACTCAAGTTCTCTCGCTAATAGTTAAGGATACTGATTTATTTAAAACATAACATGTTTCTGCTTCATAACAACATCTGTATTATTTTACATTTTTATTGGCAACTTTCACTGTACCCTGGTGATTTCTAAAAATCCTCATACTTCCCTGCTGGTCAAAGTTTCCAAAAAATAATAAACAAATGATTATTAACTATGATCTTTTTATTCCATGACCATATATTCCATAAGAAACGCTTGAAAAAGCTGAACTATTAACTTTGGGGAAAATAGGGTTCATATAACAGATCTCAACTGTGGAGATCTTTTGCGAAGTGGACAGATCATCAAGAATAGAGAGTAAAACGCCCACCACAAGTGTATTATTCTCAGGAGAAAGAGTGAGCATCTGGGCTTCCATCAGCATTAAACACACTCCTAACTTTTTCACCTCACAAAAGTAATGTCCTCTGCTCATAGAGAAGCTGCTATCACGGCAAGTGTTGCCTATTGCTAAGGTTTCCGGCCAAGTTGTTCTCAACTGGGAAGGACTTAGACCCCCAGCGGACATTTGGCAAGATGTGGACATTTTTTTGGTTGTCAGAGCTGGGCGGGGGGGCGGGGGGAGCTACTGGCGTCCAGTGGGCAGAAGCCAGGGATATTGCTCAACATCTACAAAGCACGGGACACTGAAATCATAGTAGGTTGACCTGTCTGGTGGCAGAGACAATGCTATGAACTCACCAAACTCCATTCCTTATCCCCCCGGGCTCCGTGTTACAGATTTCCCAGCCTCCCCTGCAACCCCGCCAGGCCATCTGACTGAATTCTCGCCCACATCATGTCGGTGGCCGTGATGTCTGCCACTACCGGGCCAGGTTCCTAAATCCACACCCCCCACCCACCCCCTGGCCCTACACAGGTCTCCGTGCATTCTTTCTTCCTTCTTCTACCATTTGGTGGCACATGATCCCATCAAACTCTAAGGCCTTAGGCAAGGTAAAGGCGTAACATTTACGGAATCTGGGCCTCCGGATATCTGGATGCAGTCCCCACACCGCGCCAACCATGTTTGGGTTATGCCATGGAGATCTGCGGGCCACCTGTCACCGCAGCGTGTTGCTTACCTTAATACACTGGCTGCAGCTACATTTGAACGCAGCTCTAAGAGCTACGTTTGTGAGAAAACTCCTCGCTATTTGAGGAACCCTGTCTCAGAGAGGCCCTCTACATAATAACAATATCCTAGAAAATTCAGGAAAAAAGAAAAGACTTCTACGCCATTATAGGCATCGCTAGCTGAGATAATTTAATCAAAGGCGTAACCGCTTACAAACCAGGAATCAACTGCCGTCCCGCATTTAGCTGTGGAAGATATAAACGGATCGTGTAATTGCACTCACCCGAACACATTATACACATCATTGATTGTGTGTTAATGTGTTTAAGTTTTGTTTCAAAAACAAAATAGCCTGCCGGCAAGCTCTGAGTAAACAGGCTCTTAGAAAAAAATGATTCACAATGTCTGCGAAGGAAGAAGGAAAACTTGAGGAGAATGGACTAGGATTTTCACACTAACGTGACAACTTGGAAAAGACATAAGGCTGCCTGGGTAAATATAGAAATTAGAGAAACCAGGAATTTAAGAAATGGGTATCTGAAAAGCCAAGATAAACAAAACGTGATGAATATTAACTCACTGTTGCCTTGCTTTCTAGATTCCATATTTGGAAGAGAAAATAACCCAAGTCAAACAGGATGATTTGCTTTTCTCTTTTAAGTGACTATTCTATTCTATGTTGAGGGATTTGGCTACACTTCAGTTCTCTGGAGGGACTCTATTTCTAAAAGAGACTTAGATTGTTATCTTTGAAACCATCTTCACAAAGGGCTCAAATTTAAAGTAGTAAGAAACTTTGGTTTCAAACCTACAAACGCATCTGATTTCATTTTATTTTAAATTTTATCCTCAAGGAGCACATTACGTATTTTAAGTCACTGTGGAAGGGGGCTTCCAAAAATCTTTCAGTTCACAGAAGTATTCACTAGACTGCAACATTTTCATCCACTTACTAATGTCTGAGCGCTTCTAACTTCCATACTGGTTCGGTCCACACCGCGCGCGCGCACGCGCGCGAGCGCGCGTGCCTTTGCACGCACACAGGCATGCTTCAGGTCGTTTTGTTGCATCAGAGGCAGTTTTGTGCCTCTTCAAATTTGGAATCCCACACCACTTCAGGGAAAACACTGCATTAGACAAGCTAATATACAATGAATGGATATTTAAGCAGCTGCATAGAGTCAAACTCAAGTGTATGCTTCTGGGAGTAGAGGTCTGTGCAACTATCAACGCAACCTTTTGATACACTATACTTCTCTTGATGTCTGTAAACATGCAAAAAAGTGTGATGCATTTATAATGACATTTGCAGCATTACTGAGCATACTTCTGACGGGGAAGGATTCCTAGTTTAACCAGTCACCAATGAGAACCAAATCTGAAGCATGTAACTTCCCACATCTGCTGGTTGGGAAAACTGTTCGTAGACCGGCCTCTGGCTTCACACATTTCAAGCCTTGTTTTTCCCCTCCTGCCTACATACTTTTGTGCCAGGTGCCCTGGGGCACACTCGTACTGCAATACAATCTGTGGTCCTGTGCCTCAAGTCACCATACAGAGTCAGCAGCCTGGAGAGAAGAAATCTTCCTGAGAGCCACTCCCCCATCAGCACAACGGACCAGTGCCAATGTATGCAGGAGAGGCCGATGGTACATCAGTATTTCCACCAACAATTATGGGGGCGGGGGTCAAAGCGCATGTCTCTGCTGGGAGTTGGAAAGCTGTATCCTTCATCCGTATGTAAAGGTATCGAAAGTTGACTATTTGCATCCTCAACTCGACTTTCTCTAAGCTAGACCCCTCGAAAGCCCACAGCCTCTCAAACACCTTCCCCACGAAGGGGAGTGTAATGGAGGGGATTTTGACACGGGAAGAGACAGCAGTCTTAGCCCACTGTGGTGCAATTATCTCATGTTTGCAAATTTTCCAAAATAAAACCACGTAAACATTTGAAAACACCACAGGGGCTATTCCCACCATTCCAGGAGGGACCCGTTCAGTGGCGGGTCCTCAAGCTTAAGTTTCATCGGCTTAAGGACGTTTCTACTTCTACACAGGATTTCTTTCTTTCTTTGTAAAAACATTGTTATATGGAAACGTTCAAACATATGCAAAAGTCGGAATATATAATGAGCCACCAAGTACCCATCGCTGAGTTTCAGCAGCTATCAACTCAGGGCCTTATGTCCTCCACACCCCGCCCACTTTTCCACCCCCTCTCTTACCCCCGATTATTACCATTTCACCTCTCATCATTTCTGTACATACATATATGTTTAAAGTTTATATTTCTCATGTGAGATTTCATGCCAAATTTCTCAGTGGCCATAATTAAATGAATATAGTTTTTTATTTCTGCAAGGAGAATTACATTTATTTCTACTATTTTCATAACAGGGGCTGGGTCTGTTCAACACTACTCATTTTTAACATTTACAATGAAGACAAGATTTCATTTGACCTGAAACTTCCACAATGTTATATGTCAATTATATCTCAATAAAGCCGGGGGGAAAAGATTTCATTTGAACCGACAATGACCTTTCCTTCACAATCGAGCCATGAATGAACTTCTGCTTCACGAACTCCCACACGGTCCATTTTTCTTATCGTTCATAATAGTCATTAATCCGTCATCATATATACATACATACAAATACACACAGAGAGGCACATGTAATTTTTCTTCCATATCACATTCTTCTAGCCTAAACTAAACCAGATTTTTCAATCATGGGGAAAAACCTGTAAATAAGGCATTAGAAAAAGAAATAAGAAAAACACACGAAAAGCCATCTAACATGCTAACAGTTAAGAGAAACAAGGCCACTCCCCATGCCACACAAGTGCAGATTCTCATATCACAGCGTACACCATAGTTATATGCAATTCCATATGAACAGGTCTAAAGCATGCCTAAAATAAAAGTATTTGGAACTGTCGTTACCAGCCTTTTACTCAAAGTCAAGAGAAGGAATTTAACTGGGTACCCTTAGTTCAAGGAGAAATTTATAAGATTTTTACTGTTCTCACTAGTTAAAGCCTGTTGGGATACACCACCTTGGGGAATTTTCCTTGAGAGACGTCAGTGTTCTTGCATGAGACAGAGAGCATATTAGTATGTTAGTGTTGGTTCGCACCTTGGCTCGAGAACCGCTCTAATATTAGAGTTGTGATGAATTCCTTATGATTTGAAATTATAATCCTGGGCTGGAATCCAAGGATTCTGAGGCAAAGAAGACGAGCACAGTCCCTACCCTCACAGAGCTTGTAATTTACTGAAATGGATGACTACACGGGGAGTCACAATCAAGTGTGACACTTGTTCCAACAGAAGAAATTACAGAGGCTTCAGGAGGGCAGAGGAAGGGAGTTGAAACCCGGGATGGCCTGGGGAAGTGCGTTTAAGCTGAGACTCACAGTATTCTCTTTGGTGCAATTTTCTTTATTGAAAGTATGGTCCCGGGCGCCTGGGGGGCTCAGTTGCTTAAGTGTCTGACTCTGGATTTCGGCTGAGGTCATGATCTCATTGAGCCTCACCTCTGGCTCGGTGCTGATGGCGTGGAGCCCGCTTGGGATTCTCTCTCTCCCGCTCTCTCTCTGCCCCTCCTCACTTGCGTGTGCGCTCTCTCAAAATAAATAAATGAACTTTAAAAAAAAAAAGTTAGGCCCTATGCAAAATGTCTATTTCAGTTGATCCTCCAGAGACAGACCAACACCACGAACGAGAGCTTGGCCCTGCAATTCATGAAATGTTAAGGAATGTGTACACATGGTGTAACGACTACTGTAATTTAATAGCACTGCTTTGTGCCTTAAAGAAGGGAAGCAAGCATACCTTTGTGTGTTCAGAATGTTAATTGAATTACCTTTGACTTTAGTTTATGTTCCTTAAGTACAAACTCGTAGGTCAGGCAAAAGGGATCACAGTTATGTAGTGCCATACTTAACTGCCCTTTTTATAAGCGAGGGTTTTTATGCCAAAAATAAACAGAGGCACACAGACATAAACCCATAAATTACGTGCGTTAGTGCTTTAAAGGACCGTGTATTTGCGCAAGGACCAGGAGAGCCTTCCTAAAAGGGACTAGGTCCTGGGAATTCTCTCTAAAAGTGATTTATTTCTGTCAACATTCTTCTTCAGTTTAAACACATGCTTTCACATATATTTAAATTTCTCCAGACATTTGACTTTAAAGCTTTACTTCTGATGTCCTGAGTAAATACCTTTAGCAAAGAAACAATAAAATAAGCTAAGGCAGCTCTTCTCCTTGAATCTATCCTTCTTGTAAAATCTTCCTCTAAACAACAAAACATTATTTGCTAATGTTTCTTTAGAGATATTTCCCGTATTTATATATTTATACGTATAATGTAGGTAATACATATCTTACATACATACATTACAAACTATTCAAATGTTTCTGATTGCTTTGAATTTCTTCTTACAGAAGGGTTCTTTTTTTAAAAACTTTTTTTAAAGTGCATTTATTTATTTTGAGAGAGAGAGAGAGAGAGAGAAAGAGAGAGAGAGAAAACAAACAAGCAGGGAGGGGGAGGGAGAGAGAGAGAGAGAGAATCCCAAGCGTGCTCTGCACTGCAAGTGCGAAGCCTGACACGGGACTCGAACTCACAAGCTGTGAGATCATCACCTGAGCCTAAGCTGGACACTTAACCAACTGAGCCACCCGGGTGCTCCCAGAAGGGTTCTTGTCAGCTTTCCGACAACGTAGATTTCAAACTTTTTAAGTGTACTTATAAAATCACTTTCAACAAACTTATTTATTTATTTAGAACTGGCACGAGCACGCATGGGCGAGGAAGAGAGAGAATCCCAGGCACAGGCTTTACACTGAGTGTGGGGCCCGAGGTGGGACTCCATCTCATGACCTTGAGATCATGACCTCAGTCGAAATCAAGAGGCAGACATTTAACTGACTGAGCCCCCCGGGCGCCCCGCGACAAACATTTCTTAAACATCTGCTCTGTGCAGATACTCCAGGTGATTCTGATTCAGATGGTCTATTTCTTTAGACCGTTGACCTATTATGGTCTATGTAGTAGGTCAACGGTCTAAAGAAATCAGACGACTTTAACCAGTAAGTAATAACGTGAAACAAGTCTACAGCCGCAAGTAGAAACAGACCCATGCAACCATATTCTACCTTTGTAGCTTATCAAGGGGACAAGTGGAAACAAAAACAAGCTTTTGGTCCCCGGTCATCATAACAGGAATTATCCGTTCTCCACCCCAGAATCCTGATGATCACCTTCAACAAGAGAATGTTGCACATGGCCGATGGTACATGGTAAATTATTTCACAACCCAAGTTATTACTGAGTTCCCAGAAAGCCTCCACATTATTTATGTTTTCTGTAAAATAATCCTCAGTTCCAAGTAGGAGGGAACTTTGCATTAAATGATGATACTGCACTTTGGGACATGTATCCTATTAGCATGTATCATGTTAGTATATTACCCCTAATACAAAAATCTCGTCTGTTAGTTAAATGCAAAGCTTTACTTTCTCCTCACTTATAACTTACAGAAAGACATGTTGAACAAGTTAGTTATGTCAATACATGTCTGTTAAGCCCATGAGCTGAATTCCAAAAGGATTGGAAAAAAACTTTTAAATGCTCTGCTTAGCCGCCGCTGTGTTAACATTGCTGACCCAATTAAAAACATACACGGACAATTCTGTATTGGTAACATTTTATATGATTTACATGACATGGTACCTTAAAGGGGAGCCAAAATACGTGTTTTGATGTTTCAGCAGTGATTCTGGCAGAGCGAGTAGGATCCTCAAGCTAATCAGAGAGCGAGCCGTCTTTAAATCTGGATTGGGAGATTCTCGGCGTAAGAAAGAAAACGAGCGCAAAAGTTCGGAACGCAGTGAATTTCGGTGATGTCCTTCACACCTTGGGGTACCAAGGAATCTTGCTAGTGTGAAGACTGATACGTCCAAAGAGAAACTGCCCCAGGGAGTTGCTGACTTGACCTTGCGACTTTCAGCCAGACGACCCACCAAACAGCTGCACCGAATAAGACCGTGCTTTGGCTCTCCCTTTGCTACACGAGGAAACCTCACGGACAGACCCTCTTATCTCGTTCCAGGGCTTGTTCCTTAGTTCCTGCTCCATCCCTGCCTTTACTCGGCTTCAGACTTTTCAGCTCTGTTTCCTGTTTTCCTGCTGCCAGTCCCACACCTGCACTGTGGACAGATTTGGACACTTGAACACTTGGCACTTTGTCTCAGATACCGTTTGAACTCACTCTCTGGTACGCATGCCTTTGGCTACCCCTCCATCCAACCTCTGGTCTCTAGGAGTTCTCTGCTTGGCCAGTGCATCCGCTAGACTCAGTCCTGCCCATCCACAGCAAAGCACAGCCGGGACTATAACGTGCAGGCTCAGTGATGCTTATGTAAGCAGTGGCCTCAAATGCTCTGTGTTCTAAAGCAAACATTTGTTTTTTGGCTTAGTCTACACGCCCATCATAGGCCTGCCATGACTCTGCTCCAAATCACCCTCATTCAGAGGCTGTCCCTCGTTCTGGTGGCTGGGTGAAGAAAGCATGTTGCACTGCAAACAAGCTCTTAAAGACCTGTCCAGAAGTCACGCATTTCAGTCATATCTCATTGCCCGATGTAAGTCATATAGCCCTGCCCCAGGTCAAGGGGGCACGAAGGTACAATCCCACCCAAAGGCGGGGGGGGGGGGGGCAAAGATATTGCTAAATAATATTAACTATAACCATAGGCACCATTTTTTTAATGTTTATTTTGTTTTGGAGAGAGAGAGAGAGAGAGAGAGAGAGAGCAAGAGCAGGGGAGGGGTTCCCTTTTGAGAGACAGAGGCAGACAGAGGATCTACAAAGCAGGCTCTGTGCTGTCAGCAGAGAGCCCGATGTGGGGCTCAAAGTAACGAACCACGAGATCATGACATGAGCCAAAGTGGGATGCTAAACCGACTGAGCCACCCAGGTGCCCCCAAAGGCACCATTTTTAAGCCACAATTTTCTGATCTATTGGTTCATGGAACTGGAATATTGACTATAGTGTTGGTTGGCCATATCTGCTAACTCTTACTAATCCCCAGAGAAAGCTTTGACTTAAGGTTTAATCAACACATGAAGGGATTGACTGAGAAGAGCTAGGTCCTTAATAAAGGAACTTTTTATGCTATAACTACTGTCGTTAGTAGAGACATATTATTAATAACAGCTAGTGTTTCATTTATCAGGCATACTATGTGCCTTAGAAGTATGCTTCTAAACTCTTTACGTATATTTGTTGAGTCCTTTAGTAACCCTGTGGTGCAAGTTCTTTTTATTCCCTTTTTGTAGACAAGGAAACGGAGTCACAGTGATGTTTAGCAGTGTGCTCAGGGTTGACAGCTATCATGCTTTACTGGATGCTAATTTAGCCTTTAAATTGTTAACACAGGGGTGCCCGGGTGGCTCAGTCAGTTAAGCGTCCGACTTCGGCTCAGGTCACGATTGGCAGTCCGAGAGTTCAAGCCCCGTGTCGGGCTCTGTGCTGACAGCTCAGAGCCTGGAGCCCGCTGTGGATTCGTGTCACCCTCTCTCTCTCTGCCCCTCCCCTGCTCGCACTCTGTCTCTCTCTCATAAATAAATAAACATTTAAAAAAAATTCAGATTGTTAACATAAGAGTATATAATATAGTTTGAGTCTTCCACTAAGTCCAGGGTTTCCACACTGGTTTACCATGAACCCTTCGGCTTGTTATGTCTAAAGCAGTATCTGTCTCTAGGTTTTAGTCCAGAGAGTATTTCTGGCACGTGGCATGAAGGAACGGAGTGTGTGCGTGTCGGTGGGGGGATGGACAGGACTTGGCTTCTGGCGAGAGTGTAGAAAAGTCAAAAGAGGGGATCATTCTCACTCTCGCCACCCAAACAAGCCTGAGCAGCTACAAAATCAAAGTTTTATACAATCCATCTAAGAATGGGGAGTGCAAAGCAACCTAGATGAACCAATGTCCAGAGGACAATTTGCAGGTGAGGAGAGAGCTATAGCCTCTCTTTCAGAGCAGAATGATGGGGGGAGAGGAAATCCAGATCAAGAGGGATGAGGAGAAACTAGCCAGGGTTGTAGTGGGAGTTCAATGGCCACGCGTGGTCTGGCGAGACAGACAATGCCAAGGAGCTCAGTCACAGAGTCAGTCAGCACGGACTCGTCAGACCATTCCCACGGTTTGTCACCAAGTGTTCAGGGGTATTACGTCAAAGGGCTGGGACAGGGCCAAAGAAGGATTTTCCTGAGGTGAACAGGGCCTTTCCCAAGGGCAAGGCAGCCATCTCCATAAGCAGAAGTGAGAAGAAGGCATCGGAGGCACTCTGGGCTGAGATAGTGAAGGCAAGGGGCTTGGCACATAAGTCGAAAGGAATCCGTCTGTGACGCTCCCACACATCGACAGTTAACAAAACAAAACAAAACAAAACAAAACAAAACAAACAAACAAAAAAACCTCAGTAAAATTGAGCAAAAGAGCTGCCCGAACAGACCCTTCACAAATGAAGATTATATGAGAAGCAAGTAAGTACGTGAAATAGTGTCCCACGCCATTAGTTACCCAGGAAATGCAAATTAAAGCAGAACTTGAGAGACTGACATCAAATATTGGCGAGGATACGGCACAGCTAGAATTCTCATACATTTCTAGCCCGAGTGTAAAATAGTACAACCACTCTGAAGGGCTGCTTGGCAGTTCCTAATAGTTAAAAGTACGTCTGTCCTAAGAACCAGCCAATTCCACTCCTATGTAATTAGCTAAGGTGAATGAAAATACGTGTCCACAGAAAGACTTGTTCACAAATGATCAAAGAACTCTTATCAATAAGCTCAAACCTGGAGACTCCCTATATGTTCATCAACAGGTAAGGGGCTAAAGTTTGTTACGTTCGCACAACACGATCCTACTGAGCTATAAACGATGTGATATGTAATAACCAACATGGATGATTCGCAAAAAACATTATGCTGAGTAAATGAAGCTCAAAAATGGGCAAAATAATGTACGGCGATGAAAATCCAACTAGTAGAGGACAGTAGTTGAATTAACCAGAAAGGGGCACAAGGGAACTCTCCAGGATGATGGAAATGTTCTATGTTTTGTCTTGGATGGTTAACACACGCAACCGTTACTTAACTGAAACGAAGATTTGTGCAATTTATTGTGGCTTAGTTATACTGCCTTTTAAAATAGACCAGGTCAAATATCATTATTTCTGAACACTGAGAATGAGTCAGCTCCAAAGTCAGTCCATGATACAAGAGTTAAAAGCCAGGTCCTGTAGGCCACCCAAGGTCAACAGAAAACAATCACAGCACTTCTCTTATTCATAGCACTTAACAGTCAGGTGCCGACACGACAGGACTTGCTACAAAAAAAGGCACAACCCCACACCTAATGAGTGATCGTATCCTTCCATCTGTCTCTAGCCAGAGTTATCTCCTGCTGATTCACCCAAAACCTACAGATGAGTCACTGCCCTAATCTCTGTGTCAGCCTGTAATTGTCCAGGGTCAGCCCTTAAAGCACTGGGGATTCCCGCTCTAAGCACACAGAGCTTATCAACTGTGTGGCTTACTAGAACTCTACCATTAACTGCTCGGTTATCTCATTATTGCCCTTTCTGGTCTTAACTTCTCTATGCAAGTCCGTGCAAAGGCTTTCCTGCGAGGCTCCTTGGAAACTCTCAGAAACGACGATGGGCACAGTGACGGGGAGGGATAGGATGCGATGGGGTGACTCTAGAGGAGAACATACGCATCTTCCAGTCTAAATTCTGCCTAAGATAGACTTCTCGTGCCTCAGTGTGCATAGGAATCACCAAGGAGTAGTGTTAAAATGCAGATTCTGATTCGGTAGGTCTGGAGCGGAGCCCAAGATTCTGCATTCCTAACAGGCTTCCAGATTATAGGGTTTTGCTGGTCCATGGTCCACACTGAGCTGTAAGGACCAGGTCTTATTTTCTCTGTGGTTATGTACTCTGTTTCTAGAAGGTACCTCTCTCTCTGTGTGTGTATTCTCAGTCCAGGCTTCAATATTCGACTGCTTTAGGTTCAAAAACATGCAAGCTAGAGTCCCAGTAACGGACAAAGGATAGTTCTTGGAATCTAAGCATTCTGGAAAGGCATTCTAATTTTCATTCATTAGCTCAAAATCAATGTATTAAATCAAAATCATGCATCTTCTCTGATGTATTCACATCAATTTGTGGGACTCCCACTAACCAGCAGCTCCCACAGAGCAGGCAGCAGACCTTCCAGAATCATCTGGGACCAGAGCAATGGACCACATGCAACACCTCTCAACACTTCAGCTCACCTTGGTTAGCAGGAACACTCTGCCTGATGGTCTGGGAAGGAAGGAAGAATGCAGGTCGCTGAGTCCCTCCCTGGAATGGGCGAGAGCCTACTTCCATAGTCAGGTGGGGGAAAACAGCCTCTTTCCCAGTGACTGCTGGGTACAATGTTGCTCCTCAGACAGATACAGAAGAAAACAGATTTTTGCCCCAAAGTGACCTTTGGGCAACAGCATTACAAGAGATAGTAAAATTATGATAGTATGTTTGGCCTTCCATAGGGACAGATTTTGAGTCTTAAATCTTCTTTTCTTTAAATATTTTTAAATTTATTTTGAGAGAGAGAGCGAGAAAGAGAGCGTGCACACAAGCGGGGAGGGGCAGAGAGAGAGGGAGAGACAGAATCTCAAGCAGGCTGTGCACCATCAGCGCAGAGCCCAATGGGGGGCCAGGGCTCGAACTCACAAACTGTGAGATCATGACCTGCGCTGAGGTCAAGAGTCAGATGCTTAACTAGCTGAGCCACCCAGGAGCCCCTTAAATATTTTTTTAAAAATTTAAGTTAATGGGGTGCCTGGGTGGCTCAGTCGGTTAAGCGTCTGACTTCTGCTCGGGTCATGGTTCGTGGGTTCGAGCCCCGCATCGGGCTCTGTGCTGACAGCTCAGGGCCTGGAGCCTGCTTCGGATTCTGGGTCTCCCTCTCTCTCTGCCCCTCCCCTGCTCGTGCACTGTCTCTCTCAAAAATAAAATAAAATAAAATAAAATAATAAAATAAAATAAAATAAAATTATCTAAGTTAAAATATTATCTCTCTGCAAGAGTTCCAGACCTTCTTTAGAAAAACACACTTGAATCACTGAATCTAAAGAATTCGGAATATTCATAAGCTCTCCAACCATTTTATTTAAGCATGTGTTTTCTCATTCAGAATGAAACTTTATATGTAAAAGAAGAAATACCAATACTGAATGTGATATGGTATTCAAGAGTTACTGCAATTGATCTGGTGCCTCGCCAATCGGATCGCTGGCATGACTCCTTGGGCACACAAATACTTTGCCAAAGAAACACAAACAACTAAAACGTCCATGCAACACACAACATGGCAGCAAGAGCAGTCCATAATCTGCCCATAGTGTTACGAGTTTAAGGGGATGAGCCAGTCACGGTGAGATGAAGGTTAGGAGTTTTAGGTTTTGCATAACCAGCTGAAAATGTGAAAATGAAGTCTAAACGGAGGAAGCCAGCGACATACTCCCTGCAAGCTTCAGGGACCCACGTGAACAGCACGTACAGGACATACGCACGGCAGTCTGGGTATTTATCAGGAAGCAGGGGCATTGAGGAGTTTAGCTGAGACATTTTATGACAGCCGTTCAAGACTGTGGGAGTTCCTGCTCCTAAAAAGAAATTCAACGCTACCCAACTTCGCAACACAAGCATTCACCTAGGACCGGCCCAATCTTTTGGCGGTGATTACAAAATGTATGCTCTCAGGCAAGCCTGATTTTCCTAACATGGAGTTGAGGTGAAGAGTCAGTATTTCTCTCCACACTCGAAGTGAGAAGCCATAAAACTGAAAGGTGATCTGAGGATAATCAGAGCTGAACTGAACTCGGACAGAGAAGCCCTGGGCTTCTTTGCAATATAGCGTGACCACCACCACCACTGTCATCACTGCGCCCCATCGCTGTCACCACCAGAACCACCACCATCACCATTATCGCCACCGTCCTATGCTACTGCTGTACAGAAAATCGTAGAAGCTTTATTGAAAGGAATTTTGGCAGGAACTATTAGATCTTAAAAATTCATATCCCATTTGAATCATCGATTTCTCTCTGAGGTATCTGTCCTGCAGAAATACTTATGCAAAAAAAAATGCATGGAAAAAAAGCTCAATATTATAAAAATGTCAATCCTTGCCAATAAAATTCTAATCAAAGTCCCAACAGGATTGATTTTGGGCAAATTGACAAACTGACTCTAAAATTGAAATAGAAACGTTGTTTGAAACAAAGAAAAATTACGAACACTCTAAGGAATTTCAAAGACAAATTTGTTTAACGAATGTTTATCAAATACCTATTATGTGCCAGGTACAATTTTAGCCAAAGGGATAAGCGAATAAAACCTCACCATGCTCTTTCTAGGGAACACTGCGCTGCATATGATAAGAATAAAATACAACTAATTAACTGATGTGGAAAAACCTACAAGATATACTGGGAAGGTTACAAAAGTCACGGAACAGTACGTGCAGCAGAACGCTGTTTTCTAAAATTCATCTGGAGCTGAGCATGTAAATATATGAATGCACAGAAGATAATCTAGGGAGGCATCTTACTGAGAGGCAATGGATGATTACTTCTAGAAAGGAAAGCAGGTTGAGTAAATCATGGACAATGTTGGCTTTGTGTAATATCTGGATTTCTTCAAGTAGAATGTGTTTATTGCATGCATACCTAAACTATACCAGGTTACCTGAAAAATACTGACGAAGCATTCCTTGTCACAATCTGGCCTAGAATATATTATACTTAACAGAATGTTTACAAATACCTTCTCATTTTTGTTGGTCGTTTTCTAGGACTTCAATTTCTGTAGGCTGATGGTAGACGAAGTGGACTTTTGATAAAAGAAAAGGAAGGAAGGCAAGTGGCAGGTGGTTAAGAAAGAGAGAACAAACCAGGATGCTGCTTGTCACCAGTCAGACTTGGGGGTTAGTCCCTGTAGTGGTACCTGATAAACCTGTGTGTTCTTGGAATGTATACTTTTAATGGCAAGTGACAGGATGTCTAGCAAAAAGTCGCTTAAACGATAGAGATTTGTTAACGCACACAACTAGAAATCCAGGAGCAGAACAGTGGCCGGCAGGACAACCCCTACAGCTCTCCTTCGGCATTTTCCTCATGGTTGCAAGATGGCTGCTTCTGCTCCAACAAAGCACCACACCCTTACAAGATGGCAGTCCAATGTAAGAAGGAATGAGGTCTTTTATTTGTACAGGTCTCTCCTTTACCAGGGAGGATAGGTTTTCACAGCATTCCCCACAAATTTCCCCTTTCATTTAATTGGCCAGAACCATGTCACATGACCACCCCTCAAATCAGTTACTGGAAAAGAGGTAGAATAATCAGGTTCGACTTAAGTCCACTCACATTTCCTATCACGAGACTGAGTCCTCCTTCCCTGAGCATATAACTTTACCTGATACCCACAATAATTCTGGGTTCTGCTCTTAATGAAAGATAAAAAAAAAGACTGGAGTGCCTGGGTGGTGCCTCAGTTAACATCTGACTTCGGCTCAGGTCATGATCTCAAGGTTCATGAGTCTGAGCCCCGCATCAGGCTCTCTGCTGTCAGCACAGAGCCTGGACCCTGCTTCAGATTCTGTATCTCCCTCTCTCTCTCTCTGCCTCTTCCCCGTTCTCTATCTCTCTCAAAAATAAACATTTTTTAAAAAAAGATAAAAAAGAAATCACCATTGGGGCGCCTGGGTGGCTCAATCGGTTGAGTGTCCGACTCCGGCTCAGGTCATGATCTCACAGTTCGTGAGTTCGAGCCCCGCGTCAGGCTTTGTGCCGACAGTTCAGAGCCTGGAGCCTGCTTCAGATTCTGTGCCTCCCTCTCTCTCTGCTCCTCCCCTGCTCACACGCTGTCTTCTCTCAAAAATAAATAAAGATTTAAAAAAAAAAATTTTTAATATAAAAAAACTAAAAAAAAGAAATCACTATCGAACAGCCAATGAACTGCTACAATAAGTCATTAAAGGTTCCGTTTGTTTATCTGTAAATTAGGCAAAATGACCTATCCTCATAATTGTTTGAAATCCTAAATGAGAGAGTGTATGGCAAGCCCTTGGCTTATCCTAGCTGTTCAATAAATGTCAGTTTTTTCCTGAACGTCCTCCATCAATAATTATAGCATTATTTCCATAAGGAGATTTTTACAAAATAGGCAACAAAGCAAGCGAGAAGGCTAAGCGTCTAGTTGTAGCTTTCCATTCTTTGCATTTAGGCACTCCCATGCATGTAATACATTTATATTCAGAAACCGCAAGTGTTGCTACGTGTCTGATGACTGTTACCTAAGATGCCAAATTAGTTTCTGGAAAGAGTCCCGTTCCAAGGAACACAACTAAGCAACAGAAGCCATTAGAGGAGACATAATCTCAGGGAAAGCTATTTTCAATATTAATTTCAAGTTTATCTCTTGAAGAAAAAAGGGATACGAATAGGTACCACTACTTGGACGCTATAAGCTCACACGGCAGAAGGACAGAGGAAGGTCTCTGGGGCCTCTTTTATAAGGGGCACTGATCCCGGACTACCGCTCCCCTCTTTACAACTATGGATAACCACATTTACCTTCTTGTGGAAAAACACGTCCCTGCAAATTCCAAATAACTCCAGAAGCCCCTTGCACATGATGGCCATCAATTTAAAATTATTCCACCACAAACTATTTGCTGACAAATTTGGTATCTGGATTTCAGCCACAGCAGGAGGAGGAAGAGTAAAGGGGACTCAGGGTTGGGCTTCTCTACACCCAGGTAGACAGGTTTCCCTGGAACAGTGGTTCTCAAACTTGAGTGTGCATTCTATTCATCTGGAAGGCTGGTTAAATCACAGATTTCTGGGTCCCACCCCCAGGAGGCCTAGGGTGGACTCCAAGAATTGACGGTTCTCACACGCTCCCAGGTGATGCCGATGATGCCGTTCGGGACCACTGTTGGGGACCCACTGCTCCAGAGTGACGCGGGAGCCCGGAGCGTGAGCGATGGCATCGGTCACTCCCCGAATCCCCACCTGTGAACCCAGGCTCAACCCCAGTCAAATGACATTGCAGAGCAGAGCTGTGAAATGTATAACATTTCTGAATAGTTTCAAATTCTTTCCAGGTTGCGGAACTCGAGACTGGAAGACTCCATTTGGGGATAGACCCCTTCAAGTAAGCCTGAAAGGAGAAGAGGAAGGGCCACCTACCAAAACAAGCCAGCTTCCCACCGTCTCACCTGCCAACTTTCCAACAAAGGGAGAAGAAAATAACACTCAAATCCTGAATGCTTTCAAGGGTTTGCAAGCATTTCAAGTAAATTGTCCTTCCTCTCTTTTATGCCCGATAAAACTATTTAAACAGAGACCTCAAGAATGTAGGGCTCTTTTGCGTCTTTGCCAAAGGACAATTCCTTGATTGGGCTCCATGACAAAATTCAAGAGTGTGGCCCAGACGAACTGGCTGCATGAGCCTGCTGTCAGCTGCTTTGCCAGCAATGGACCAAAGAACTGGATTAGAAAAAAGCATTTTCTGTCATTTGATGCAACAGATTTTTCAAAACAATATTTTAATTTGCATACCAAGCCAAATTCCCTCTCCGAGGAGGAACAGAGCGCATTCCATTGTGTAAGACAATACTCATTCCCGCACGGTGATGTCAGTGCTCAGTGAGCAATGCTCTTTCTGCGAGTCCTTTTCTTGCCATTAAGGTTCCTATTATAAAATTTTAACCACTTCAGAATCAAGCAAGATGTGGCAAATCTTTCTGTTACCGTTTCCGCAAAACCGAAAGAGACACGGCTGTCAGCAACTGCCTCGAGCACAATTATTTTATGAGTTTTCCCTCATGGTATGAATAGGGTTTCTGAAATCTGTCTTCACCTCCCAGGACTTTCTTCTCTCAGGAATACTGATTTGGGTAGTTTATTTTTGCCAGCTTTTAATGTTTGGGGAGCAGTCTGATTGTTTGCTAAAATGATTAGGAGGCACTTCAGGGCTCTAAGACAAAACCCTAGTAGGGATTTTGAGGTTAATGGGAAACACACTGGGCATTTCGCTAGTTCAGGGAATATTGGGGCACAGGGAAGATTAAGGACAAAATGTACTCTAACACATAAATGCCATAAAATGGCAGGGAGATTTTGGCAAAGAGCCTCTTCCTATGATTACTTGGAAAAAACACCAGGTAAGAAAAATTGCAATACGATGTCTGTGTGTCTGCTGTCTATCCATCTATCTATCTCATCTACCTGCATACAAACCCCAAAATTTTAAGATTAAAGAAAAAATTGGATTTCCATTTGAATTCTAACAATGTGCTTTTTTTTAATTGGGAAAAGCTTGAAAAAAATATAGACCCGTGAAGAAAACAACACAGCACCAACCAGATGAAATTAAACAACTGTTCACATTTAGTCATTTTAAGTGAGCTAATTTTGAAAACTTTAAAAACAGGGGTGCCTGGCTGGCTCAGTCAGTGGAGCATGTGACTCTTGATCTCGGGGTCATGAGTTCGAGCCCCACTTTGGGTGTAGAGATTACTCAAATAAATAAATCTTTTTTTAAGTGGGAAAAAAGGAGCAGAATGGAAAAAAAATGAAATCTCCTTGATTTTTTTCCCTTGTCCCATTTGCCTGAACTATTTAATTTGTTGGGAACCCATCTGGCATACGGTTTTATACTTTTATTTTATACACATATACCCTAAACCACTGCTGAACATAGTCATGTATGTTTTCTAATATGTAAATAAATGCCATCAATTCAGCACTTAAGATACCACAACTTGATCTTTTTTTCATTCAGTGTTATCCTTTGGAGCCCATCTACTCTGATACATATAGATCGAGATCAGTTTTAACGGTGGCATCACATTTCATTCTAGAAATACACTTTAATTTATCTTTTAGCCAGCTGACGAAACCTTCAGGGGCTTTCCATTTTTCACAAATTACCAACAATGCCACAAAGAACAGTCTTGCCCGTGTTTCCCGAGGCTAGAGTAGAAGAGGTTTTCCTGGGACTCTATGGAGGCAGAGCTGCTGGGACAAAATGTCTGCACGTTTTCAGCCATGCTAGATATCATCAAGATGTTCTCCCAAGAGGTCATAGCATTAGTATTCCAATCAGCAGCATTACCAGTGTGTTTTCCCTCATTCTTGTCAAAACTCCAACTATGTCATTCTTAAATTATTTCACTCGTCCGAAGGTCCCTGATAAACAGCAAAGATGAGTTTTCTGCCCACATCAGGAATGAGACTGCAGTGGACATCTCTTACCTCTGCCTGCTGGCATCCAGAAGTATCTAGAAGCTGAGCCTCCCTTTTCTGTAGAGAACTGCCCTCCCACCCAGTGGGCTGTTAATCACACAGTCATGAAGGAGCTTCTCCCTAGGTAGAGTGACCCATCCAAAGGTAGATAACAGAATGTGGACAATCAGAATTTCTCTTCAGGGGTTAATATAGACAATGGGAGAGAAAATCTCTCCCATCTTTGAGGAACTTAAGGAGTAAGGAACAAACTGTCTTTGTCTACGTGAGGATAAAGCCACAGAGAGGAAGGAGGAATCAAGAGTAGATAGAAATTCCGCCCCAGCTATATTCCAGGAGAACTGAAAACAGGGACTCCAACAGAGATTTGTATGCCAATGTTCGTCCCAGCAGTATTCACAAGAGCCAAAAGATGGAAACAACCCAAATGTCCATCAACAGATGAATGGATAAACAAAATGTGGACTGTCCTTATGATGGAATATTATTCAGCCATGAATAAATTACTGATACCTGCTAGCACATGGATGAACCTTGAAAACATTATGCTAAGTGAAATAAGCCGGAAACAAAAGAACAAATGTTGTATGACTCCACTGACATGAACTATGTAGAACAGGCAAACTGATAAAGACAGAAAGTAGATTAGAGGTTACCAGGGGCTGGGGGAGAGGGGAATGGGGACTTACTGCTTTGTGACTGGTTACAGAGATTCCGTTTAGGGTGATGGAGAAGATTTGCAAACAAACGGTTAATGTGGTGAATGCCAGTGAATTGTACACTTAACATGGTGAAAATGGCATATTTTATGTGATATATATTTTATCACAATAAAAAGTATCAAAACCTACAAGACCATTGCAAATGAAAAAAGAAAAGATTAGATCGACAAAAAGAAAGACACGCATATGTATCTCCTAATGACATCATTTGAGTCCCTGGATCCTACCATGCCTGAAGAACGAATTCTTTTCTCTTAGTTACATAAAGCAATACACTCTGGGTTTTTTTCTTTATCTAGTTTGAATTGGCTTTCTGTCACTAGGAATGGAAATAATCCTAAATCAGGCATAATAGCATATAATCCAGAAGGAAAAAAAATGTGATCTTAATATCCACTTAGGCCCTAAACATTCTGTTTGAACCTCTTGCCGTTTGCAGGCAGGCAGGCGGTCAACTCTTACTTCAACTGAGTATGTGTGTGTGTGTTATTAGGAGCTGGTAATAACTTGAATAAACACGATAATCCCCTAATTTCATTTCACTGCTTGATACAAGGTCTATCCCAACTAAATTTTTTCCAGACACACTTCTCCTCTAGTTAATGCGCTAAAGAGAAATGAGTGACACAATGAAAGGGACAGAAAAGCAAGTAAGTCCACGACAATGAGAAGATGGATGTTAAAAGCGATTCTTTCACTCTACTACCAAACAGGAAAAGAAATGATCCAAAATCCTAAGGCAAAACTAATTCTCACATTTTATGCATTTATGCCGGTCTGGAGAGTGGGTCCTCCCTTTGAGAGACTCACCCTCCCTTCTCAGAGGAACTAGGCAACCCCCCTCTTTTTTTTTTTTTTTTTTTAGAAAGGCAGCTAATGATTCCTGCCTTGATTTCACCTGCCCTTTAGTAATAGAACTGGCAAAGCGGACGGGGCACCTGGGGGGCTCGGTCAGCGACTTGTCCGACTCTCGATTTCGGCTCCGGTCATGATCTTACGGTTTGTGAGATGGAGCCCCAAGTCGAGCTCTGGGCTGACGGCACGGAAGCTACTTGGGATTCTCTCTCTCTGCCCCTCCCCCTGCTTGCATGCATGCTCTCTCTCTCTCTCTCACTCAAAATAAATATTTTTTAAAAAGTAACTGGCAAAGCCTAAGTGGCAAAAAGAGAAGGTGGGGAGAGGAAGGAAACTCTTTGATTTTCCTCTTTGTTTCATCTGATGTTTTGATCTTTGCATAAATTTAGCAATAGACAAAATAAATACAGCTAGATGAAAATGATTGAAGATGCACAAAACAAAATAGGTAAGTTTAGCCCTTAACAAATTCATGGGAACAATTATACTGAAAATAAAATGAATCCATTTGCAAAGAGACAGGCTATAGATTAAAAGTATTACTTATTGCAGAATCTCCTTAAGGACTGAAATATGAGTGGTGGGCAACAAAATTGTGAAAGGGCCCGAAGTCAGTAATAAGAGTGAAAGTAATCCTAGAAGTGCAATAGTCTCCGGGACAGGCAAGAAAGTGGGAGGGATCTGCTTGCGTGGGGTAGGGGAAGGGAAGGCACGCCCAACAGGAAATGGCAGACATGAGTGATAGCGACAGGCAAGATCCGAACGTCAGTAATAGGTTAAATTATTTTATAAAATGTTTTCACAGTGGCCAAGTGCTGAAAATGCAAATTCGTAAGGAAATTAGGCAAAATACAACAGAAACTATTTGTTCAACATGAAAAGAAAAACACAAAGACAGGAAAGGACAGGAAAGGAATACTACAACATTATGAAAACTGAAATGTCATCTTTCTCCCATGTTTCTTTTCCTTTTTCCCTTTCTTTCTTTCTTTCTTTTTCTTTTTTTTTTTTTTTTTGGCTCTAAAATGACTCCAGAAGGATTAGGAGGAGCGGAGCGGCAAAAGAACCAGGGAATCTCCTTTGGAAAAACAAACAGGATTTCCAAAATTCATTTATGCTTCTCTTCATCCAGTTTAGTCTGCTTCTTTCCTTTCTAAATGCTTACGTGCATGCTTTCTCTGCCTGGTATTCATAAGCGAGACATTTTTGAAATATATAGCTTCATACCAGTAATGGGGTGGGGTAGGATAGCACACAAAGGAGTTTGCATTTCAAATATCAGCACAAAGAACTCCTTATTGAAACATGTAACATTTCCGACTCCAGGAAGGCACAATTGGCTTCATGTGTCAGTGGTACATAAGACCTTCCAAAAGGACGCAACACGAATGGACTACCATGTGTAGTCCACAGCTCATCGTAACACAATCCAAAATATGAGCCGGTGTTTCCACCTCCGACACTATGTGAGTTTTCAGTCTGCTTCACATTCATGGGGGTTCCGTTGAATGAATAATACCATACTTAGGGGGAAAAATTATTTGGCAGAACAGAAGGACAAGGAGGGGATAGAAGGAGTAATTGACATGGAAAGTCATTTGATATTACCAGTTAAGCTCCAGAATTGGGGTTTTGAGGATAATTCCAAACAAAATCCCAGACATTGGTTTGGAAACTGTTTCTCTATTAATCTGTGTTCTACTTTTGTGAAGTTCCAACGAATGACATCCCCAAATTATAAATGTTTTCTTCAAACCGAATTTCCTATGAATTGGCAACAATTAGTTTAATTGGATTGAAGGAAATAAGATTACTATTGAGAAGGATACGTTTGCTCTGAATCTCCCCGAGGAAAATCTATTCTGTTTCGGTAAAAGTATGAACCATGGTTATAAATAATTCATTAAACAACGCAGTTCTATGATAAATTTGAGGGCTCACTTAAATACTGACATCTTCTCTGTAATATCAGCTATGATTCAATGTATTACGGGGAATGGTCTTCTTCTCTAACATTTTTAATTCCAGTCAGTCAACAAACAGTATTATATTAGTTTCGGGTGTACAACACAGCGATTCAACACTTCCATACATCACCTGGTGCTCATCAAAGGTGCTTTCCTTAACCCCCATCACCTAGTTCATCCATCCCCCGGCCCCCTCCCCTCTGGTGACCATGAAGTTTGTTCTCTATAGTTAAGAGTCCGTTTCTTGGCTTCTCTCTCCCTCCCTCCCTCTCCCTCTCTCTCTCTCCCCTTTGCTTGTTTTGTTTCTTAAATTCCACATATGAGTGAAATCCTTTGGTATTTGTCTTTCTCTGCCAGACGTCTTTCACTCTCACCAGCATCTTCACAATTTCTCCTGTTGTCCTCATTTATGCGAGTATTTCATCGCATCCATTCATCGGCTCCCTCTTTAGAAACAGAAAACTATGAAATTTTTACTTAAGTATGTTAATGACTATCATTTCCTAAATAGGCACTCGAGCTCCTTTATATATTATGTCATTTAACCCTCGCGACAATGTTCTCCCCCCTGTTTCAGAGATGAGAAAGCCGAGTTCCTGAAGTGTTGGATAACTTGAGCGAGGCTGCATTCAAACCCACACCTAACAGCACCGCCTGAGCAGTTTTCACTACGCTGCGTTGTCTCCGCCGGAAAAAAGATGGAAAGCGAACTATGTAAAACTACCAACTAAATGTTCACTGAGGATGACTAGGACAAACTATATCAGGCAAAATACCTCTTCCAAAAGATTCGCTAAAAAGAGCTTTAAAAAAATGTCCTCGTTCCCTTAATCCTAAATCATTACATTTAAATTATTGGAGATTTAATGGGTAGTGTGTTAGACCCTAATTAAGTGCTTGTTAGCATCTTCATAAATAGAGCATTTACAACTTGTTAATAAAAATTCACAGCACCTACAAACTTTAATTTCTCAATACAATACTTACATCGGGCATAAAGTCTCTTTTCTATAAGAAATTGGCCACCTTCTCCTCAACCAGCCTTGGGCCTGTTTTCCTCTGTTCTAATGAGAAGCCTTGGCAAGTTATCACAGGACAAAACACAGAGTGTTTTGTGGCAGAGAACATTTTAGTTGAGTGACCTCATGTGGCTACGTTGGATCACCAAATCAGAGACGCTGAATTCGCTACTGACCCCTCTTTCTGGCATTTCACAGAGGTGAAATGTGAAAATGAGATGTCCTTGGACCAGACACGGGTGAAGAGGAGAGGACTCGTACACCAACTTAAGAATCTGACAAAAATCCATTTTTACTGAACGGGGAGATATGGAAACATGTAGAAATAACACCTTCTTATGTGACTTTACCAGACAGTTACACATATTTGAAATAAGCCTCTCCAAAGCTAATGTGACCGACATCAATGTAAGAACGAAGGTCTGTTATGAGTTCCATCCCGCATGTTTCCCCCGACAGAGCCCCAACGATAATTTGCAGCAATACACAGAGCTTACAGTAGACAAAATAAAGTGGAATGAAGTCCAAGTACTTTTTATGTACGCCCAAATCCACCCCTCCGTGTGTGTGTGTGTGTGTGTGTGTGTGTGCGCGATTTAAATTATTTCAACAGATCTCAGAATACAAAATAAGGTAACATATAATCATTGTAGGAAATCATGTAACACTAAGCTATATAAGTAAAAGTAATATTCTAACTCTTCCCAAATCCCACAATTTTGTTAGCAGTTTGTACATAGCCTTCTACATCTTTCTTAGGCTCATTGTGATATGTGCCTATTTCCTTTTAACTTTTTTTTTTTTCAAAACACTATTACAGTGCTGCACAATTTGCTTTTATCATTTACCAATACATCACTGATGCTCTTTGGATGAATGCACGAAGACACTCGCTCTGTGTACACAGTCATGCAGTGCTAACTAAAATGATCAGTAGAAATAAATGCTAAAGCCCCTAGATCTGGGCCTCTAATTCCAATCCCTACTGCAAGGTATTAGAGTTTCTCGGGAAAATGGCCACTCGCAGATCTCGTTCGGTGGCAGAGAAGACACAAGATGAGCCTGAGACATCACGTAGTGCCAGAAATCAAGGAAGGTGTCAAAGATAAAGTCATTTCAAAAGGACACTGGAAGCAGCTTAAAGAGGTTCCTTCCTGGTCAAGTCGATGACGATCTGAGCAACAGACAGTAAGTGCAGTCAAGTGCACCCACTTTATACGCAATCGCCCTAGAGACTCAGTGTGCGGGAAGGAAAGTACTGTGTGAAGTAAGCCAGCATCTGCACCAGTAAGAAGTACTCAATATTGGGGCACCTGGGTGGCTCAGTCGGTTAAGCGTCCGACTTCGGCTCAGGTCATGATCTCACGGTCCGTGGGTTTGAGCCCCGCGTCGGGCTCTGTGCTGACAGCTCAGAGCCTGGAGCCTGTTTCAGATTCTGTGTCTCCTTCTCTCTGTGACCCTCCCCCGTTCATGCTCTATCTCTCTCTGTCTCAAAAATAAATAAACGTTAAAAAAAAAAAATTAAAAAAAAAAAAAAAAAAAGAAGTACTCAACATGGAATAGGAGCTTTTGTGACTCCAAAGCAAAGCTTCTACCGCACACCATGCTTCCTGATCAAAGCAACGTTTACCCGAAAAGTGCTGAAGGGAGGAGGATAAAGAGACAGCTAGGAAGAGGCAGGTAAGGAAGCCTGAATTTAACTTGCACTGGAACGGAGTTTCTCCAAAGTGGCCCCATTCAACAACACACGCAACACCCAAGGCTGACTCCGGATACGTAAGCAGTGGCCGGATAGGATGGCGTTTAGAGAAACCACTGCAGTCCCTCCAGGACGGATGTTCAGGTGAGCCAAGCGCTCCTCCTTCGTGGCGGCACCTCCCACGGATGTGCCTGAAATGGTGGCAAAGCCCCACCTCACGCCACAGCGTGTTCTCCAGCCCGCGTCTCTGGGATGGAGATTCCTACAGACTAGACTATTCCTTCACTTCACCCTGGTGCCCTGTGGCTACTGGAATTCGGCGCTTACTGCCTCCCGGCCTTGCCCGGCCTTTCCCAGCTGCGTCAAGAGCTTTGTCCCCGGTAGGGATGCTGCCCATCCCCCCTTCGGTTTCACAGAGCACTGCTGACACCATATAATTTCATGATATAAATATAACTTCGGAAGTATAATTTGACAAAATTGTACTGACCACACGAGGCTAAAAGGTAAGGACTGTAACGCAGAAACGCAAATGTGAAACGACACAAAATAGTGTAGCTCCCGGTGTCGACCAGGCCGCAGAGTGGAGCCCTCCTCCCACTAACCACTCACCCTGGCAGGGTTTTGACCATTGTCTCCCCTATCCCCAAACTCTCCTGGGACCTAGAGAGAGGTAACAATAGTTTATCCTTCATCACCAGCCCCAGGTTCCCCTCCTGGGAGGGTACGATTCTGGCCTCCAATGAAGAATTATGCAGATGGGTTAGAGTTACAGCTTCCCTTTGGCATAACCAAAAGGTTTGCTGTGGTCATTTTTCTTCCCCACAACTGAGGAGCAATCGCCCTCAAAGGAGAATCAAGCATCCATCTCTAAGCAACAAAATAAACCACATCAACATTAGCGTCTTTTCCTCCCTAGGCTTAAACATCCCAGCCTTTCCTCGGGCTCGATTTCGAGGGTACCCTTGCCTCGTGTGATGGCCATTGAGATGTGTTATCCAGAACCCCCTCCCAGGATGGTTGGCCACAGTAATGGTAGAAAATCCGTGCCATCTGGCCCCAAGAGGGATCATTATGATGGGCCATTTCACACCGGAGCTACCCACGGGGATGGCCAAGGCTGACGTGGCCTGAACGGCAGCCCAGCTTCTCCCTCTACCCAATCCCGCTTCCTTCTTCTCCCCTTCCCAGCCGCTGACCCCTTTTCGACATGTGCGCACCGAACTCCTTCCCACGGCATACTTCTGGGAGAAACCGACTTGCAACACCCTGCTACAAGATCCCTGTTAAAACAACTGTGGGCCAATATTCCCATCACGTACTCCACGCAAGGTCTCCTGAATCCGTGCAACCCTGGAGGGAGGGCAGTTTCCTTCCAGAAAGAGGCCCCTCCCTCTGATCATGGGACATCCGGGCTTCATCAGGTGAGTCAGGCACCAGCCTTCCAGGCTCCTCAGATGCAAGGAACAGACTTCACATGTCTCAGCTCGGTCTCGCTGACACACTCCCCCCAGTAGGCCAGGGGTTAGGGATAAGAGTCCCCCTGCCTTCATTCTTGAGGGGGAAGGAGCAGTGGGACCCTCAGTGCCATTTCCCACAAGGAAATCCCTCCCCACAAGCGCCTCTGAACCCTTACCCTCCATGTCGGTGACTCCTCTCTTCAGGTTTTCCACAGTCTACTGAGAATGACTGTCCTGGTGGTATCTTGGAATGTGGCGGTCATTGTCTTCATTCCTTAGCCAAAAGTGACCCTAGAAGAGCCCCATTTTAACAACGTGTTACATGATGGAAATGCTTGAATATGGCAAGAATACCTTTTGGAAGAACTCTAGCAGTGGTCTCCTCTGAGGAAGGAAATGGAGGAGTAGGGGAGAAGGAAAGGATTGAGACCTACTTTTCACTCTCTTTTGTGCTTTGCGATTTTTGTACCATGTACACACATGTTACACCTATTAGACTGAACCCCACGTGCCAATATTTGACCAATAGACTGTACCAATATTTGACCATTTTTACTCATTTTTAAAAATATTTTATTGTTAAGTCATCTCTCCACACCACGTGCAACTCAAACTTACAACGAGATCAACAGTCACAAGCTCTGCCCACCAGCCGGGCGCCCAATACTTGACCATTTTTGGTCTACGGTTTTCTTATTATCTTGTCTACCCTCAGCATAGTCAATTATAGGACACAAGAGGTAGACTACTTGATGTTTCCCCTACCATCAGATTATAAGAGCTACAAGTGGCCCAAACTATCCCTTATCTCTTCCTCTCAAACCCTGACCCTGCTATATCATTTTCTTGCTTACATCTCTCACGCTCTTAAAGTTTGTTTCCCAAAGCTGAATAGAAGCACGACGCAACCTACGGAAGATAAGCAGTGACATTCCCGCTCTGTCCCTAGCCTGTGTCCAGTACTCTCCCCAAAGCCCCAGATAAATAACCCTCTTTCGGGACTCCGCTAAGACACCATCTTCTCAAAGTCTCTAGTCTTTTCTGAATTTCTTCTTGCTGTCTACAGCCCACTGAAGAGAGATTGACCGTTCTGCAGTGCAGATGTCTACCAGAGGCTCTATCGCAGTATTGGCCTTATGCCAATGGCCATCTGCCATTGGAGTGAAGGAGTCTAATGGCTCCTTCATTAGACGAATCTTTTTAAAGAAAAAAAAGTTCAGGTCTTCGTATCCCAAATTAGAACGCCACCAAGATTGGACCAGTAGGTTCTGACGGAACAGGATCGAGAAACCATTGCCAAACGAAGGAATGGCCTCGTTGTAAATGTGGGCATCACTCATAGCACAAATGAATTCAACAAATACTTTATGCTGCACACTCCTTATTTGGGTTTGAGTGCAATATTCCGTCTGAGCGTGCAGTGGGTTACAACTGTGAATCATTAGCTTATGCGGACTTGTACTCAATGATCCGTATATGATAGATGTCTTGGATACACAGTCCTAGCACACAGAAATGCACTCTTTCTGAAAACATACCTTGACAAAGGAGGGTAGCCAGTAAGACCCTGGCTCCTACAGACGATAATTCTGTTATGCTTCATAGCCTCCAAATTTCTATCTTGCTTCGAAGTGATGAAGAATTTCGAGTCTCCAAGGAGGACAAATAACATGAGAAAACTTTGTCAGGAAACTACAGGCCCTCAGGGCCAGAGTTTAGAAAACACTTATGCAGGTGAGGCTGCTTTCAAGAAGTTTCGACTATATAAATTCCTCTTTGTCAGAGTCACCGTGTATTAGTCTAAGACAGCTATTATATTTTCTTATTATAAGCATGCACTGTGTCCCGCATCTGGAGCACTTGCCAAATTGTAGATTTATTCCTATTTCTATACATCTGTGAAAAGAATGTGTGTTCTGTTTCATCAGGGAGTTACTTGAAGTCACAGGTTGCTAATTCCAAATGAATAGAAACAGTGATTAATCTGGGAGATACGAGCTCGCCACTATTCCTATAACAGATGTCCATTATGATGAGCTACACATTTGTTCCGTGTTTACACTAGAATTTAAAAAAAGGAGGGTCTGACCGTTTTGTGGAAGAAAGAAAGAAAGAAAGAAAGAAGAAAAAAGAAGGAAGGAAGGAAGGAAGGAAGAAAGAGGAAAGGAAGGAAGAGGAAAGGAAGGAAGGAAAAGGAAAGGAAGAAAGGGAAGAGAAGGGAGAAAGGAAAGGAAAGGAAAGGAAAAGAGAGGAGAGGAGAAGAGAGGAGAGGAGAAGAGAGGAGAGGAGTAGGGAGGGGAGGCGAAGGGAGGGGAGGTGGGAAGGAGGCATTAGAAAACACTATGAAAATGTTTATTCAGGTGCCAGGTTAGATGCGTGGAGATGTGCGGTACGTCTGCAGGGTGGCAGATAAAGAGTGGGGGCGGGGGGGTACAGAATGAGGGGAGAGAGGGGGGAACCCGGGGGTAAATGTTCCTGGCTTCATTTCAGGGTGTGGATATTAACTCCGTTCATCTCACTTGGCTGACAGAAGCACTAATGCCAAAACCGGCAATTTCATCAGCATCAGCTACACAGAAGATGGGATTTCAGAGGGAGGCACAAGAAAAGGGAGAATGATGTATGTAATTTTATTCAAATAATTAAAAACAAAGTTGGCAGTCTATCTTCCTGTCAAGAAGAATAAATGTCAGACTATGGAGTTGGAAAGGGGAGCGCAAGGGGCTTCCTGCTGCTCCACATTAACTCTGGTCCAATACAAACTCTATAGTTGACTCTTCACAAAAACATCCATTTAAAAGGACCCTCCTATGCTTTTTTTGCGGTCATTCTGTGAGCAGAGCTAACACGGCTCTAGAGGACACAGGCCAGGAGTAAGTGTGGAGGAGGCCGCCTGCCGGAGCCACACTAGAGCCACGAGCTTCACAGCCACAGACACGGGGTTTGTACGACCGAGCTACTTCTCCCGAAGGAGAGGCGTGTGAGGTTTTCCAGAACTTTCCTTTCTCTCCTTATTTACCTCCTGTCCTCCCGTGCCCAAAAACCGCGGCAGGGCCCGGCCTAGGGCAGGAGCCAAATAAATAAACACATACGTACACATATACACATACACACGCATACTTTTTGAATGGATTAAAAAACTTGATAACTGACCTGTGGACATGAATGCATAATATTTATCAATACATTCATTATCTTCTGCATTTGTAGGCTCACTGGGTTATAACAGATGCAATATCATAGCCAAACGTTAAAGAATCCTCTCTGAATGTCACAACGTGGCTGCTACATGTCGTAAACTATACCTTTCCAGAGTTTTTCAACAGCAACCGTTTAGAGGGGGCAAGCTCCATTTCGTGACTGACAAAGAGAAAGGATTCGCACGGCCAAGTGACAAAAAATAGAGTTCAAACACGCTCAGTGAGGGTTTTGCTTCGAAAGCATTTTAAGCCCTCTTCCTCTAGATTTCCGGTAATGTGTCAAATCGCTCTTCCGCTGCTTCTAAAATGTTGAATTTCGGACACAAAATGCTCCCCTTTCTGCAACACTTCCCGGTCCATGTGGGAACTGGGCTTCTGCGGGAACGGCACGACCATGGGAACAGCAGATTGGTCTACTTTTCGCAAGGCAGGGAGCAAAATGCTGCAAAGGTAGCCAAAATGATCAAGGGGGATGCAGTTAATGAAACATGACACGTTGCTATGCCAAGTTAGAAGTGTTGGTAAGTGGGTACTTTCAGACAGCTGAAAGGTTCCTTCTGGCATCCGAAATGGCTTTGCGAAAGCCTTAGTATTTTAGTCTAATCCCACTGAGCCAAGGTGATGATGACAGAGACAAAACCCTTACGTTTTGAAGGAAGCGGGAATGAGGACAACACGGGAGTCGGCAAACGTTTGCTGTAAAAAGGCAAATAGCAAATATTCTTGGCCTTGTGTGCCGCCTGGTCTCTGCTGCAAATACTCAAATCTGGCTCTACGGTTCAGCACAGTGGCCATCGACAGTATGGAAACAAATGGGCACAGCTGTGTCCCGATCAAACTTTATCTATAAAAGCAGGCGACAGTCTGGATTTGACTCACAGGCCATAGTTCGCTGACCCCTGAGATACGATGCAAATGGCTCTCCAACAGACTGAAACCTAAGGAAGGACCTTATCTCAAGGTCAGATTGAAAATCTTAGTGCTTTTTAATTCTCTATATTTTACCATGTGCTTAGCAGCACTTCTGATTCCTGTGCGGATCGGATGCTGTTTGCCTTCCAACAGCATTTCCCTTCAAGGCATCGAGATGCACGTCTTTTATCAAGCTGAGACAACAGGGTCATTCGGAACATTCCAGGAATAAAGAATTTAATATAATAATCAGGGCTTCCGTCGGAATCCATTAGCAGAGTCGGGTCAGGAGAATCACTAGGAAAGACCAGGGACGCAGACACTGACGATCTCAGCCTGGCATAGCAGTGTGGGTGCTTGTCCGAGCTCTACGGGAGTCTGCTCCCAGAGAACCTCGGAGAAACCTCGGTCTGCACCAGCAAAGCACCTGGTTGTGTCCATCTCTCCCGGCAAAGCCGCCGTGAGCCTCCCGCCTGCCCAACATCCCGCTGCAAACAGCCCTGAGCGGAACGGCTTCCGCTCCTCTGTCACCTGAAAAAAAAAGCCCCCCCCCACCCCCCCCACCCCCCCCACCCCCCCCCGCTACCATCCTCGGCAACCCTCACGTGGGACGCTACGGGGAAGGGGACTGTAAGAGAGTCAGTCCCCTACTTCTCTTCAGGAACTCAGAAGACACCTCGGAAGGGTGGTAGTTGTAGCGATGCACACTCCACCCCTTTGTCCGGGCAGCATGCACTCCTTTCACCCATTTTTAACTTTCAAATAAGTAAACAACATGATGCTTCTATCCTGCTTCATGCAGCCTGAATTGCCTCACGCTTTCCCCCAAAGTGAGGCTACAAAGTAAGTATTGAGTCATATGTTCCTACGTGATAGTCAAGGAAGGCCAAATTTTATTACCTGTACGGATACATATCACAACAGGAAGAAGTTATGTCCTCACCATCCTCATTCCTACGACTGGCCATGTGACCGCTGTTAGCTTCTATACCTTTCTTCCACCTACTGTTCACGGGGATCACGGACACCCAGCACGCTCAGGTGGGATCGCCATCCGTCCTGAACACCGAGCGGGGATCGGCCACCCTCTGGCCATCATCAGCGACCCCCCTCCCACTCTGGGCGGCAGTCCAGTCCAGATCTCCCCAACCCCGGACCCCCCAGGACAGCCCAAGGCCTCGCCTGTCCTAGTCGTTTACCTCTTGGCAGCTGCCTGGCTCACGGGAGGTAAAGAGATTAGAGTAGGAGTGGGGAGGGGGGAAGCACAGTCTGCCCACACTGCCAAGCTCCCGTCTCCACACGCTCCCCCCACCTCCCATCTCCACATTTTAACCTTTTAATCTGGCCCCTGGTCCTCTGATGGGTACAAATTTAACATGCCTTCAATTAATGTAATCTCCTATTCTCTCTCTCTCTCCCTCTCTCTGAAACCCAATAGATTTTAGACTATCTTTCATGCAAATTACACCTAAAAGGCATGTATTAACTCTCTTGCATTGAAGCTGGGTAGCTGAGCTGATTACAGACTGGGGTTCGTGGATTTAGACTCTGCATGAACACATTTTGCTTTGTACCAAGGAAAAGTCTGTTTCAGAACTTCAAAGTCTAACCCCCTGGCCAGCTAGTTTTCAAATATGTGCTGGTGGTCAAGGGCAAGGATAATGTGTGTGATGGTTCAGTGCAAACCCTACCTCCCATTCCTAAGCAACCAGTAGACTAGACTTCTCTTTTAATGATGGATGTTTAATAGGCAAGGGATGAGATTTTTCTTTTAAAAAAAAAAAAGGAAAAAATGGTCAAAATGTTGCCACCATCTGAATAAGCTTTGTCAGTAACAGCCCCCAAAACATCCAGGTTAGAATACCAGTTTCCAGGGGCTCAGTCAGTTAAGCATCTGACTTCAGCTCGGATCATGATCTCATGGTTCGTGGGTTCGAGTCCTGGGTCGGGCTCTGTACCGCCAGCCCAGAGCCTGGAACCTGCTTCAGATTCTGTCTCCCCCTCTCTCTGCCCCTCCCCTGCTCACGCTCTGTCTCTCTCAGAAATAAACATTTTAAGAATTAAAAAAAAAAAAAAAGAATACTGGTTTCCAAATCCTTTCCCCTGCCACACGTACATGTACATACACACACACACACACACACACACACACACACACAGGGAGAGAGAGAGAGAGAGAGAGAGAGAATTTTATAAACCAGATCAAAATGGATTTCACCTAGTTTAAGAGACTAGGCTGCAGTGTCAGAAGCACAGGGCTCCAGTTTTGTTCAGTCACTGCAAAGACTCCTTTATCACCTAATTTAACATCTCTAAGCATCCTCATTGTTAAAATGAGAATAAGTATAGCTTTGTTAAGAACACGTCCCAACTTTGAATGAGGTGAAATGGCCCGAGGTGTGACCTTTCAAAATCTCCCTAGGGCACTCACCTACCAACCTAAGAGTTACATCATTACCTAGGGAATGCACTTGTTTGACTGTCTATTTTTTATTTGGTTAGAAATCAGATGCTCTGTAGTTACATGTTAATTCATAGATTTCTGTCCAATTGAAAAGATAACCGCAAAGGTTGTGGCTTTAGTGCCCTATTAATCAGTTTTGAATCTATCCTGGAAATCTTATTCCAACACTTTTTTTTCCCCCTCAAAATGCCTACAAATACCAAGTTCCTCAAAATGCTTTTGGAATCAGTTGAACCCTCTTATGGTCCTCTCGTTAATGAGTTGAATAAATTCTTGACAGGTGTTCGTTCTGTGTTTTTACAAGATTATGTTTTTAGTTCTTTAAAAATTATACTAACAGTACCTATGTTATGAAGTTGTTATGAGAATTAAATAAAATAAAGCAAATAAAGTAATTAATAGGGCCCTGACATATATTAAGCAGTTAACGCGGCGCCTGGGTGGCTCAGTCGGTTAAGCATCCAGCTCTTGATTTCAGCTCCAGTCCTGATCTCACAGTTTGTGAGTTCAAGCCCCATGTCGGGCTCCACGCTGAAAATGCAGAGCCTGCTTGGGATTCTCTTTCTCCCCCTCTCTCTGCCCCACCCCAACTTGTGCATGCGCCACGCGCGCACTCTCTCTCTCTCAAAATAAACTTTTTTAAAAAGCAGTTAATGAATGTTAGCTATTATTATTAGCTATTATTTTTTAATGTTTGTTTATTATGAGAGAGATCGCGCATGAACGACAGCGCAGAGCCTGACACAGGGCTCCATCTCATGAACTGTGACCTGAGCCGACATCAAGAGTCAGTTGCTTAACCAACTGAGCCACCCAGGTGCCCCTATTATTAGCTACTATTAAATGCAACGTGATCCACAGGAAATAAAAAATGTAGCATATCCAAACTTCACCCAGAGACACCTATGCAGCTAAAACAAATGAAATAAAATTAAGAGACTATTCATGCTGAGCCCTAGCTTGATTTCCCTGGAGATTTTTGAACCCTCCGGAATTCAGCCCAATGAACGAAGCTTTTGAATTAGCGGCCATTTTCATGGATGGTGCCAGATCTTATAATTATTGGAATCTATAACTGTACACAGAATAAGGATTGTGCCCCATAAAGAAAAAGATACGCAATTGTTTCCACCACACAGAGCCAATAACAGATAATAAAATTAAAATTGAGACTAAAGTAAAAATTAACATTTTTACCCTCCATCCTGCTTTGATATACCTAATTGTTATCCCTCATTTTATTTCCTTCCACTTTAGTGGAAGGCTGGGTTATTCCCTGTTTTTTCTCGAAAAGTCTTCATGTCTTCCTTTGTCGGATTCCAGTAACGGCCAAAAATAATGGTGATTTCCCATGGAAAGCTTGTCCCCTAAAAGAAACTGAAGGATAATAAAAGGAGCATGACCAATTTCTCCAATTTCACTATGATTTTGGTGGCTGTTTATGCCCCAATAACTTTCTCATAAATCCTGACAAAGAGAACTCTGTCAATTTTAGTTTTTGTTTTTTGAATTTGGGGGGCGGGGAGAGGCGGTGTTTGTTTCTCAGAACCTGGCATAGGAGTTAAACCAGCTTTGGATCAGAGGAACCAAGTGAATCGAATAGTTGAGTAGATGCTGGAGTTATTAGAAGTAATTCACAACCTTTCCATACCGATGTCTAAAGAAGAATGAATAAGCGTCTATAGAAACACAAATAATGGGGCATAAAATTTCCCCACACAAGTACAAGGGAACCAGATGGAACTGGAGGTTACTCTGCACAGTTCACAAAACCACAGAGGGGGGGCCATCAAATACTTTTTAAATACCTTCAAACGTTGAAATACAATGAAGGAACCTACTGCACGCATTTGAAAAAGCAAACAAACACATATAGGGACTTAAATCCAGATTCAACATTCAGCTGCTGTTCAGTTCCAGGGACCAAAGAAGAGTAAGTTGAATTTAAAATAAAGTGAAGAAGGGGCGCCTGGGTGGCCCAGTCGGTTAAGCGTCCGACTCTGGATTTCGGCTCAGGTCGTGATCTCGCAGTTGGTGAGTTCAAGCCCTGTGTGAGGCTCTGTGCTGACAGTTCTGAGCCTGCTTCGGATTCTTTGTCTCCCTCGCTCTCTGCCCCTCCCCTGCTTGCTCTCTCTCTCTCTCTCTCTCTCTCTCTCTCTCTCTCTCAAGAGTAAAAAGAAAGTGAAGACACAGAACACCTCTAGTCATGAAGTGTTCTCTGTATTTGCAGAGCTTACGTATCTACACAAGTTCAGACACACGCACATATTCAGCTACATACACACACACACACACACACACACACACACACACACACACACGTATGGATGTACACATGTGTGTTTTATATGTATTCACACGATCACATGCACATCTGCTAGCCTTTAAAATGAGAGAACACCACTGAGCAAGTAGAGAAATCAAAACTGAGGTAGCCCTCCTTCAAGGTCACTGCAGTCCCCTGCTACTCAAAATGTGGTCCCTAGACCAGCAGCATCGGCGTCACGTGGGAGCTTGTTCAAAAGGCGCACTCCTAGGCTCCACCCCAGATCTCCCGAATCAGAACCTAGCTTTTAAGCAGACTGCCGGGTGATCTGATGCCCCCATTGAAGTCTGAGAAGCACTGCCCTGCAGCCGGGCCATCCATCTCCAACGCTGCCAGCCACCCGTGTCTATTCGGTAACTGGGATGTGATTAGTGAGCCTGACAAACTGCGTTCCTCGTTTTGGTTACAATTAAAACGAAAATTGAGAAAATAAGACCCGGTTCAGCTGTTGGACTACTCTTAGGTTAAATACGTTCGGAACAACTCGGTCGCGTCAATCTAAATATGGATCAAGTATTTCTGATAAAAACTGAGCAGCTGAGCTCAGTTGGAATGAAAATGAATGTGTGTAAAACGTGTAATTGATCATTTTGGTAATGAGACGTTAAAAAGATAAAACTTCAGATACACTGCGTTAACTGTCATGTGATCTTAAAGTCCACGTGGTAAATAATGGCCTCGGAGGGACCTGATATCTTTTGGGAGCTCCCATCAGCCCTCAACAAAACTGTCGAGTTGGGAAAGCAATGCTCAGTTCTTACCCAAAGAGTGAACAACGATCCCCACTGATGTCATCTGGGCTGAAGGCTGGGTGATTGTTTTTTTCTCTCAACCTCACGCAGAATCAAACATACCCGGATGAAAATCAGTGTTTTCTCAGTGTCTCTAGAAACCCGCCACCAGTTCTTCCAGGAATTCTCTCCCGTATCTGATGTAGCAGCTCTCCGGCTTCTGTATGTTTAGGGCCCTCTCCCGGGTAGTTTGTTTAAAAGCGGATTGCTGGGCCCTGGCAATTCACCAGAGATCGGTGCTAGGGTGACCGACCGCCCTGGTTTGCCTGGGACAGTCCCGGTTTCGGTTTTAGCACAGAAGGTCCCGCATCCTGGGAGCTGGTCAGTTCTGGGCAAACTGGGACAGTCGATCAACCTACCCCAGGGAAGTGCCTGTTTAACAAGCAGCCCAGGTGATACTTGTGGACCCCAGGTGAGCACAGTTTGAGCCACTGGAAACACAGGTTCTTGAAGACTGGTTGGCCATGTTCTTTCTGAATTAACCAACTACCCCAAGAAGACAGCCACTGAAGCTACACGAATAATCAGTTCCGCAAATAACTGATAGGGGAAATTGCTCTAATTTAATTAAACACATTAATAAATTGTTTAAAACTATGTGAGGGGAACAACTGCAAAAGAAATCACCCTGACAGCCTTGAAGGGAACTCTTTTGTTGTCAGGAATTCAGCAGATCGGGGCTGAGGCAGGGGGAGGGCAGAGTAAATGCGTGGCGTAATTCATGTCAATCTTGAGTTTGAATCATTGTTTCTGTCATTTGCTAGCTGTGCGACTTTAGGGAAGTTCCTTAACCTCTCTGGGCCTCAGTGCTTTCATCTGTAATAATGAAATCGATAATTTCTATTAACACTGAAGATTAGCCGTAAGAATAAGAAATAATGCATTGCATCGGACAAATCCCAGTTCGGGAGTGTTCTACAACATACCTGACCAGTGCTCCTCAAAACTGTCAAGGTCATCAAAACTAAGGAAAGTCTGAGAAACCGTCACAGCCAGTAATGTGGCATCCTGGAAGCGATCCTGGAACAGAAAAAGAACATTAAGGTAAAAACTAATGAAATGCAAGTAAAGAATGGATCTTAGTTAATATCAATGTATCAAAGTTGGTTTATTGCTTGTGACAAATGTACCAAACTGAGGTAAGATGTTAATACAGGACAAGCTGAGTGTGGGGTGTAAGGGAACTCTGTATGTCACTGCAACGTTCCTGTAAATACGAAACTATTCTAAAACTGAAAGTTTATTACCAAAAAATGCCTAGCAGAGTAGTGCCCAGGCCAGAAGCACATGTTAATAAGAGCTGTGACGATTACTGCGAACCGTATATGAGGAATGATCCCAACAAGAAGACCACCATCTTGATTCAACATTTGCAGGAGAAACTAGGAGCTGGAAAGCCTTGGGGATTGGGCTTGAGGGGAGGGAAGATGATGAAAGGGGAGGTAAAGAGGCCATGGCCACTGCGGATTTTGTCTCCAGCACACCCATGCCTGTAACTTCTGCCGTGTGGCCCAGTTGGTTTTCTTTTTTGAAGTTGTTCCGAGTCTGTAATTATTTTCTTCATTCAATGGTTCTCTGTTCTGAGCCCAACCTCCTCTCCCCTTCTGCCGGCGTGCGTACACGCACATGCACGCACACACGCGGCCCAAGCCTTTATCTGATTTCTCCTTTCTGTATCCACCGTACCCAGCACAGCACCTGACATAGAGTAGAAACTGTATCTGTATTTACTGAATGAAGGACGCGATACCACTGACCGTCAAAGAATGGAGGGAAAACACTCTGTCTGGACTAGAACCAGAATCCTTTCATACATGTTTTCTCCTCCTAGCTTCCTTATAACTCCCCTACTGCTCAAAAAAGGAGAGCGCCCAAGCAGATAAACACAGACACCACTCCATCACCCAAGTCACCTCGTGTGGGGGGCAGGAGGGAAGGGCATTTGGGACCAGATTTGCTGTCCCACGTAGTAGTTTGCATTTGCAACTACAGGTGATAGACCTTAAACGGAAATACCTTAGTGATAGCTTGTGCTATATCGTACCTTATGTTTTCTATTTAATTTAAGCCTCACGCAAATTTTATTAGATAAGCAGGGCAGATGTTTCTAGCTCCATTTGAGAGACATAAACACTTATGGAAAGGAAGGAGGGAGGGGAGGAAAGGAGGAGGAAGAAAGGAGGAGGGAGGGGGAAAGAGAAGAAGGAAATGTAAGGCAGCCACAGCATTGATAAGTTAATTAATGGGTCACTGTATTAGTCTACTGGGGCCGCCATAACAAAACACCACACGTGGGGTGGCTTAAACAACAGATACTTCTTTTCCCACAGTTCTGAAGGCTGGGAGTCTGAGGTCAAGGTGCCATCAGCGTTGCTGCCGCGCTGTGTCCTCATATAGCGGAGAGAGCGAGCTCTGGTGTCTCTTCCTCTGATAATGACATCAGCCCATCAGATTAACGCCCCACTCTTAGGGCTTCATTTAACTGTAATGACCTCCTCAAAGGTCCCATCTCCAAGAAGAGTCACATCTGAGGTTAAGGCTTCAACTTGTGAATTTGGTGGGGGCACAATGGAGTCCACAGAAGGATGTTCTCTGACCAGGGGCAAGAGGATTAACAGGACCAGGAGGGAGGAACAATTAGTGGACCAGAGGTCAGCAAACTGGGGCCCGAAGGTCTCAGTCGAAAGCCACCTTTATTTTGTGAACAAACTTTTACTGGTGCACAGCCACACCCACCCTGGCCACATTGCCCAGGTGGCTTCCGCTAGGAGGCAGAGCTGAGTAGCTGTCACAGAGACTGGCACACAAAGTCCCAGATATTTACTCTTCACCCTTCACGGAAGTGTGCTTACTCCTGGGCTAGGCCCGTATGAGATTGTTTCATCTGCAAAGCAACTCCCTAGGTCAGTATTCTTGCCACTTCGCCGATGAGGCAGTGGAGGCTCTAAGACGAGAAGTGACGGTCACCTTCACGGCCAGCAAGCCCGGAGGAGAACTTGAACATTCGGAAAGGTGCCCTTTCCAGGCCATCCCACCACAGAGCCTTGGGTTTTCTTCTAGACCTCAGAATTGTGTGTGTGTGGGGGGGGGGGGGGCGGGGGGTGGCTGCCAGGCCTGTGGCACCTTTATTTTAGATATAAAAGCCACCTTTAAATTGGTAAATCAGGACACCTGGGTGGCTCAGTGGGTTAAACGTCTGACTCTTGATTTCAGCTCAAGTCATGATCTCATGGTAGTGGGATCAAGCCCCACATCAGGATCCTTGCTGAAGGCCTGGAGCCTACTTGGGATTCTCTGTCTCCCTCTCTCTCTGCCCCTCCCCACTCGCTCTCTCTCTCTCTCCCTTCTCTCTCAAACTAAATAAACTTTAAAAAATCGGGAAATCATCCCGTCACACAATTGGCTTCCTTCTCCATGTCACAGACTGTTGTCACTCAGGCCCGAACGTCCCACTGTCTCCGGTCACACCTTACTAGTTTTTGTTTATAGCTATTTTAGGTCCTCGGTTTCTTGAAATTCTATTTCGTTTCAGTTTGTTGTGTTTCAGGGCATGTGTTTTATATGATTAGCATTTACATAGAAAGCAGATTACTTGCATTAAGGGAGCCTTGCAAATAATTATGTAGACCTTGCGGGGTTTCCAGGAATAATTTCGGGACTGTTAGTCCTAAATGCAATGGCCTGTCCTTTGCATTGTTAGACAGTGTGTTCCCTTTTCAGCATCCGGTATTGAAAGCAGGGTATTTTCCTTATTGTATTTATTACAACTCGGGTTCCTGTTTATAGAGACATTTGTCAATAGAATACAGTTCTTAGATCCTCTTTGAATTAGTAGAGACATTCCTCAAATGATTTGCACAAGAATCCAGAGCCTTTTCATTAGGCGTGTGGTGGAATTTAAGGAAGCAAAACTGCAATTGTGATTAATATTACTATTGGCTAATGGATCTCTTAGTAGGGCTTGGCTTCTTGATCTTTCTGTCCATACAAAGGATCTGCATGCAGATTCCTGCTGCCTTAGCATGTCCAGCATCGTTTCGTTGGGGGAGCGCCCTCTTTCCCCCTTCGTGTGGTCCTAGGTGGGCTGTGAGTTACAACGCTCCAGGCCCCAGCAAGTCACATTGCCCCATTCCAGCCTGAGACACAGCGGCTGGTCCAAGGGAAAGTATGTGACCGATAGGAGCTAATTCCCCAGAATGTTAAAGAAGTTGAGAGAGAGGCCATCAAACAAAGGAACACTGTGCTGAGAGAGGGAGGCAGAGCCCCCAGATTGAGCCCCTCTTGAGGTCTTACCCACCCCTGGACTTCCTAGGGATGTGAACCAATAAATTCCTTTTTCTGCTTAACTAATCCAAGTTGGACTTCTCACTCAAAACCCAAAATGTCCTCACTGACATAACATATTTCCAGATTCTCTGAGTGTCCTCAGAAACATGCATCAGCAACTCCCAGAGGGCACAGGGGACTGGGTATTGGGATCCACGGGTCCTCCTCCTAGCTGCAATCTTAGAACTCCTCGGCCATCCCTCTGCCAGGTTGGAGGGACTTAGAAATGGACAGCCTCGGGGCACCTGGGTGGCTCAGTCGGTTAAGTGTCCAACTTCGGCTCAGGTTATGATCTCACAGTTCATGGGTTCGAGCCCCACGTCAGGCTCTGTGCTGACAGCTCAGAGCCTGAAGCCTGCTTCAGATTCTGTGTCTCCCTCTCTCTCTGTCCTTTCCCCGCTCATACGGTCTCTCTCTGCCTCTCAAAAAATAAATAAATGCTAAAAAAAACATTAAAAAAAAAAAAAGAAAGGGACAGCCTCATTTCGAAGGAGCACATGCACCCCAAAGTTTACAGAAGCACTATCAACAATAGCCAAAGTATGGATAGAGCCCAAATGTCCATCGATGGATGAATGGATAAAGAAGATGTGGTATATATACAACAGAGTATTACTCAGCAATCAAAAAGAATGAAATCTTGCCATTTGCAACTATGTGGATGGAACTAGAGGGTATTGTGCTAAGCGAAATTAGTCAGAGAAAGACAAATATCATATGACTTCACTCATATGAGGACTTTAAGACAGAACAGATGAACACAAGGGAAGGGAAGCAAAAATAATATAAAAACAGGAGGGGAACAAGACATAAGAAACTTCAATATGGAGAACAAACAGAGGGTTACTGGAGAGGTTGTGGGAGGGGGGATGGGCTAAATGGGGAAGGGGTATTAAGGAATCTACTCCTGAAATCATTGTTGCACTATATGCTAACTAACTTGGATATAAATTTAAAAATAAAATGAAACTAAAAAAAAAGAAATGGACAGCCTCTAGGACATGGGATGCCACGTCATTTCTTGGATGTGTGTATGCTGTTATGCATTCCTGAGTTCTACAACTCCAGGTCCTTTGACCCGTCTTGGAGTAAACGCAAGACAAAAGCCTTATGCTGGGACACTGATGGGATCAATTGAGGGGCGGGGGGGGGGGGAGAAGACCAAGTAGGATTAGTGGCTGGGCCCACCACATTGACGATGCTGGACAGACTGAGCTAGCCACAGTCTGGGGCCACGGATGGACCCCAAACCTACCAGTGGTCCCAAGCACGGCTGACATAATCAGGAAGGAGAAATAAAGCCCCACATACACTACCAAGTGGCTGCAAAAATTACCACTTTGGTGAAGACACATTGTTTTCCTCCTTTGTCTTCCAAAAGATACCCCTCGGGACCTGTCTAAACTCTGCCTCACTAGATTCCTCAAGTGTCACCTGAAGTGTAAGCTATGACTCAGAGTTTCCTGAGATAAACTCCACAACCTTCCCCCTCCCCAGAGGAAAGGTCCTGACTGAGGCCTGCCCGCACCAGCCAAAACTCGGAGCCAGATGGCGGGCGATGCCTTAAGGCCAAGGGCACTGTGCGTTTCCGTGTGTTTGCAGGTAATGATAAACAAGCATGCTTCTTCACTGGCTCAGTTCTTTGCAGTTTAACTTGGCTTCCTCTGTTTCAGACTGATGGGAACCCAAGTCCATTCCTAAGACCCACAAGGAAGGAAAGCTCTTTGTGTTAAAGGCGGTCCGCCAAGGTGCTAATTCCATCTTTGGTAGGTTTTTCCCAGGACTGCGTTCCTCATCCAGGAATTTCTCTGAGCTCCGTGGTTCTCACGTCCAAATTCCAACTTTGAATAAATAAACCAGCTAAAGTGCTCGGTTGCCCCAGGGAATAGCCGGGCGGTTTCTGAACCTCCATCGCCCCCAAGTGGCCATTTCTTTTTGTCTAGGATTTTCTTAAGCCAGAAGGTTTAGGATTCTTCCCTCCGAAACTATTAAAAAAAAAAAAATTTTTTTTTAAATTCTGACACCGAAGATTATGAAAAGTTTGTGTGGAGGCCTGTTAGTAATGTCAAACTAAGAGCTGCTGGGTCACAGGGTCACAGATTCATGCAACTGACAAGAAGCATCCAATTGGACAGATCTCACCAATTGGGGGGCCCCTTGTAAAAAATTCCTGCAAAGTCTAATATGAAAGTGATTACCTCAAATATGTTTTTTTTTTAATTTAGAGGATCCAGACCTGGGGTTCCATTTGTCTGGTCCAATTAAACCACTACTGGGGGGCCTGGATGGCTCAGTTGGTTAAGCATCCAACTTTGGCTCAGGTCATGATCTCATGGTTCGTGGGTTTGAGCCCCACATGGGGCTCTGTGCTGACAGCTCAGAGCCTGGAGCCTGCTTTGGATTCTGTGTCTCCCTTTCTCTCTGTTTCTCCCCCTCTTGTTTTCTCTCGCTCTCAAATAAATAAAACACTAAAAAATAATGTAAACAATAAACCACTATTAATAACTATAATTTTTTAACTTGTATTATCCCTTTGTAAACTCTTCCACCATAAAATGTCTTCTAACATTGTCCAAGGTGATGAGAAAACATTCAATACCAACAAAAATGAAGGTTTATAAACCACGCGTGGACAACTTTGCAAAAGCCAACATTAAACCGGCACAAAGTACATAGAAACATCACTGCTGGGTTGGCAAAACTTTCAGCAGATCATACACAAAGAGACAGCATCAAAAGCATAAAAGTTGTAGTGATTTCAAACTTCAACACAATGGAAACTCAAAAATAGCTGACAGAGTTGCCCTAAGTCATCAGAGTTTAAGGACATTAAATCGTCTCACTGGTCAGTAGGGACTGATGTACGCGCCTTAATTCATCACCCGCCCAACCACCCACCTACCATCCCCCCCCATCCCACCCCCACCCCCCTGGTTGGTTCGCCCAACCACCCATCCGCCCATCCTCCCACCTATCCACCTATCCGCTTTAGGTTAAGAAAGGTATCCTATGGTAAACAAAAGAGAAAGAATGTGTCTTCAGAACAGGGATAATTTTGCAGCCACTTGGTAGTGTGCTGTGGGCTTTGTTTCTCCTTCCTGATCACCCTCATCCGTCCACTGCTACGTTAGGCATGTGGCAGACACCGGGTGAGGTTCCAAGGAGAAGAGATGGTTAAGATACAACGCCCGCTTTCTTGGTTCTGGAAGCAAAAGAGAGTTTCCAGGTGTTTCAATCTGCTCTCTAGTCTGAGGGTCCATTCCCAGCCTAGGCTGCACAGAGTAGACACGAGAACGCATCCCGCCACAGCCACTGAATGTTTTCTCTGAAAAACAAAAGGTGGGCTATCTGGGATCCCAAACATACGAACTATTTTGAGGGCGTGAACACGCATTACATGTGAAACAGCCAAGGAACACTTTCATAGCATAATAAGCTCACAAATTTGCGTTAAATACAGTCAGTGCTTTTTATGGCTGGCATAAAGTATTTCGCCGTGTTTCCTAGAAAAGGTGGAGCTAGAATTGAGGAAAGCAAATATGGACTGAAGAGGCTTACCTTCAACTCAGAAAAGGGAAGATTCTTGCCTCCCTACCCCTAATGAAGTTCGTATTTCAACACAGTTGTCACATCACGGTGAATTATTTTGGTTCACCACCTGCTATGCCTCGCTCCCGTGCTCCTTTTAGATTAGAGGCCAGGCTCATGGTCCTGTAAATAATACTAACCTGGTGCTAAGCTCCTACACACCAAGCATTCCTGCCACTCCTAAATCCTGAGCGGAAGTGCCTGTCTTTCCCTTACTCACATCTTGTTTCCTTTCCGGCCAGAACGTTCTCCTCCAACGGCCACCCTTCTACCCCTGCCTTTGAAGGATAAACTTCAACAAATCTCTTTTATTTATTTATTTTTAAAAATAAATTTCTCTTATTTTTTAAGTTTATTTATTTACCTCTGGGGGTGGAGGGGGTGGCATGCATGCACACATGTGTACATGGGGGAAGGGGCAGAGAGAGAGGAAGACAGAATCTCAAGCAGGCTCTGCACCATCAGCACAGAGCCTGATAAGGGGCTCAAACACAAGGACGGTGAGATCATGACCTGAGCTGAAATCAAAAGGAGGGTGCTTAACCGACTGAGCCACCCGGGTGCCCCTCAAATCTCTTTTAGATCCCAGTGGCCTGGGGGCCTCATTATTAGTGCCAAAGCACATCTTTTTGTGTGTGTTTAGCATGTCTTACACATAGTAGGTGCTCAATAATTTGCTAAAAGGGAAAGGGGAATGGTGGGGAGAGAAGGCTTGAAGGAAGAAAGAAGAACAGGAGGAAGGGAGACAGAGGGGAAAGAGCCGATAAGAAAGAAAGAAAGGAAAGGTAGAGAAAAGAATTATTTTACAACAGCCCAACGTTGCCTCTAATAAACACTACCCAACAATGCAATACTCACTGGTCCTGCTTCGCAAATCACCTAAGCATGCTGCTAAGGTTTCTTTTCAGGGACAAAACTTTCATAAAACAAATTAATCTATTGGAGTTAAAGGTTTAAAGTGATGGTTTCTATGGGGCGCCTGGGTGGCTCAGTCAGTTGGGCGTCCGACTTTGGCTCAGGTCATGATCTCACAGTCCGTGAGTTCGGGCCCCGCATCGGGCTCTGTGCTGACAGCCCAGAGCCTGGAGCCTGTTTCAGGTTCTGTGTCTCCCTCTCTCTCTACCCCTCCTCCACTCATGCTCTGTCTCTCTATGTCTCAAAAATAAATAAACGTTAAAAAAAATTAAAGTGATGGTTTCCAGTGTTTTCTTATAGTTTGGGGGCAGACTGAGCCGTTCACCGTGAAAATAAAATAATTAACCACTGGTATAAGACGCAGTCTATTCTATTTCACCTGACACAACAAAATATGTATTGCACGGCGCTCACGAGGACTGCCACATTTCCCCGTTAGCAGCCACTCCTCACTGCGGCACTGCAGAAAGGCTCACCTGGGGACAAGCGTGTTCGCACAGGGGAGCTCTTATAGGTGGGCCTCAAACCACATCAGTGCACACGCTCCCTTCTCACTTCGGGTGGCTCAGTGCTCAGCGCTGCAATACCACAAAAAGCAATGAATTAAACAATGCAGCCGCTTTGTGCAATAATCGAGGAATTAAAAAAAAAAATCAATCGAGCATATTATTATTAGTGAAATTATGTAAATAAAGGTAGGGGCACTGGCATCACCTGGGCACTTGTGAGGACTAGAAACAGATTCTCACGCTCCACCTAGACTTACTGAATCAGAATCCACATTTTCACATGATCCCGGAGGGATGTGTATGCACACTCAAGTATGAGAAGCGTTGGTCCAAACATATGATTTTAAGACCACAGAATGTTTTATTATCAACTCACCACGTTTTATATAATAGGTATTTAATAAATTCACCCTTAAGCAAAGTTTAAGCCATTGGAAGCTAGGCCTGGCCTCCCTATCCCCTGGAGCTCAAGATCTGATTCACTTGAATCTCCAGATCCACAGAAGATCAAGTTTCCCTAAGTTATATGATACTTCCCAGGGACTCATGTTCCCGTGGTCACCTCTGCCTCTGGGCTCCTCTTTCTGGCTGTGCCGGCTCAGTTCACATCAACTTAGATCGGAAACAACCCCTTTATCCTCTCCTGTGGAAGTCCATTCACCAAAGCATTTGTTGATTTTGTTACATCTCATAGTAAAACAGAGACATACACATTCTTTGCGAACATGATTTAGGAAAACTCTATTTATGCCAATCTAAAAGTTAACACGATGTTTAATGGATAAGTAATGCTAGAAGCGTTCCCATAAAATTTTGAAGTGTCCACTACCACTTCTATTATTTAAAATTTTGCTGGAAATCCCAAGCCCATGCAACTAAGAGGACAGAGAAATGACAGGCCTGAGGATTGGAAATGAGGAAGTAAAATTATTATTAGTGGAGATGCTATGAAAGAATTCCCAGAATATCCAAGATCAACAAAAAATAAGACGAAAGGCAATAAGAGAATTCAAAACACCGCAGAACATAAGGTGAGCGTAGCCAAAAGCTTGCCTAAATATACCAACTCCAAGTCTGAAGACCTAAGGAGAGAAAAGATTTCCCTTCCGTTGCAACAACTAGTTTAAATACCAAGAAATAATCTCAGCAAAATAATATCTAAGATTTGAAAAAACACTTTAAAATGATACTGAGGAACACAAAAGAACTCAACATTTGGGAAGGTGCTGCATCTTCATGTATAGGAGAACTCTTTTTTCTCAAGAGTTCTAGTCTTCTTAAATTAATATATAACTTTAACATAATCCTCACGAAATTACCATCCAGGTTTAAAAAAAAAACTTGACCAGCCAACTACAAATTTCATTGAGAAATATAAACAAACAAAAGTATCAAGAAAAAACCTGAAAAAGAAGTGAAATGAGAGGCTACTGATTTGCCACATGGTCCCAACACTTCAACTAATGTTCACCGATGCAACAATGGCTCAGGGTAAAGTCCAAAAATTGGTCCAAGAACTCACGGGGATTTAGCGTCATAATAATGAGCAGACATCTCAAATCTAGTATATGTGAAGGGGTATCTGGGGGCATAGTTTATTGGATAAATCATCCCGGGACAATTGAGTAAATGTCTGAAAAATATAGAGGGATTGGAACTGTAACTTATTCCTTACACCGGGATAAATTTCAAATATATTGATGTTTGAAAATAAAAAGTGAAAACTTTTAAAAATTTGAGAAAAAAAATATGAAAGGATTTATTTAAGGCTTAAAAGAGTACTTTGAACTATGCTCCAATACCCAGAAACCATAAAAGACTGAAAATGAAGGTGCACAAAAATTACTCAAAGCAAAACTTCCCACAAGCGAAAACACAAGAAAAATGACAAACAGAAAATACGTCCACCTCCTTGTGATGGACTGAATTGTGTCCCACTCAAAATCCTCACGTTCAAGCCCTAACCCCAAATATCACTTCAGGGACAGTAATCTTTAGGGAGGTAACCGTAGTTAAATGAAATCATATGGAATTAGACAAATACCGTATGATTTCACTTACACGTGAAATCTGAAAAACAAGCAAACAAACAAAAGAAAAGCCATGGATCCCGAGAACAGACTGGTGGTTATCAGAGGGGAAGGCGGGTTCAGGATGATGATGGATGGTGACTAGCCTTATTGTGGCGATCACTTGGTAGTGTATACAAATACTGAATTATTGTGTTGTACATCTGAAACTGCTATAATGCTATATACCAATTTTAGTGAAAAAATAAACAAAGACAGTTAAATGAGGTCATAAAGGTGAGCTCCTGCTCTGATAGGACTGGCGTCCTTACAGGAAGACATACGAGAGAGCTCCCTCTCTGCACGTGCAGAGAGGAGAAGTGAGGACACAGCAAGACAGTGGCCATCTATAAGGCCAGGAAGACAGCCCTGAAGGCAGGCTGATAGTCACTGGACTTCCAGCCTCCAGAACTATGAGAAAATAAATTTCTGTAGTTTAATCTACACAGTCTATGTTTTCCTGTTATATGGCAGCCCAAACAGACTAATACACTTATATTTTAGAAAAAGAGTTGATTTCTTTTTTTTTTAATGTTTCTTTATTTTTGAGACAGAGAGAGAGAGAGAGAGAGAGAGACAGAGAGAGAGACAGAGACAGAGCATGAACGGGGGTGGGGGGGAGGCAGAGAGAGAGGGAGACACAGAATCCAAAGCAGGCTCCAGGCTCCGAGCTGTCAGCATAGAGCCTGATGCAGGACTTGAACCCATGAACCACAAGATCATGACCTGAGCCGAAGTCAGACACTTAACCGACTGAGCCACCCAGGCGCCCCTGCCTTTAACTTTTTAAGGTATAAACCACACTTAAGGATCTCTCAACATGATTTTTCTTTTAGAGGGGAGGAACATAATAGACTATACTAGTTATCTGAAATCACCATCTTACTGTATAAAGAGAAAACTAAGCTGTAGAAAGCAAGTAGACAGGGAGTAAAAGAAATGGCTGCTGATTTTGAGAAATATACAGGTTTAGGAGGGCAAGATGAGTTCAGGGTCGGACATACCGCAGTTGTGATGACAATGGTTATCTAGGCAGTGAAATCCAAGAAGCAATTCGGAACACAGAACTGAAACTCAGGAAAGCGAGAGCCGGTTGCAAACAAAGAAATGTAAATCATCAGGTATGGTTGGATGTTAAAGCCACAAGTATGAATGATGACATCCACCAAGGCTTTTGTTTTTCTCTGCTATCATTCTACATTTACCAAAGAATCTTCTGACTTTAGTTGGGTTTCACTACTAGGAAGAGAATGCTTGACTAGGCAACCTATATATGTATATATATATATATATATATATATATATATATATATATATATACTCCTGCTTCTTTGGTAGTTTCATTTCTTGTTGGAGGCAGTGTGAGTTAATACAGAGAAGTAAAAATGGGGGGGGGGATCAAGAAGGTGAGGTAGGAGCGGCTGTAGAGGAAGGATGAGAAGGCTCTCTTAAGTAATTTAGACTCACTCAAAAGTGGGATTGAAGAGGGGGACCTTGGCTCAGTAGGTTAAGCCTCCAGCTCTTGATTTTGGCTCAGGTCATGATCTCATGGTTCGAGGGATCGAGCCCTGCATCGGGCTCTGCTCTGACAGACCAGAGCCTGCGTGGGATTGTTTCTCTCCCTCTCTCTGCGTCTCCTCTGCCCACACACTCTCTCGCTCTCTCTCTCTCTCAAAATAAATAATTTTTTTTTAAAAAAGTGGCATTGAAGAATTAAAGCCACAAAAGACAAGGCGATAAACCATTCTCTATCACCACCACAGCAGACATACTTTTCCAAGAAATATGCTTTAGGGGATATCAAAATTCGTATTTTAACTCTTGAATCCTAATAGGTATAGATATTTGTGATACTATCTTATTGCATGGTCTCCTTACACAATGAAAACCAAAGATACACACACACACACACACATATAATTAATTCATTTTTAGAGGTTATGTTAAAAGACCCCAGACTCATAAAAAGAAAACAAAAGCTTGAAACTTACTGCTTGGCAATAGTATGTCCTCTGAAGCTATGACAATGGTATTGAAAATACTAAACAGAATGATAACCTCTAGCAATCCAATTTGACTGGCAACAAATCCCTTTGAAGAAAAGTAGCATTTGTTTCAATGAGTGAGAGGCAGCCCTGACCCTTGATATAGACGTGAGATAGACATGGTGCCTCTGAGTACAGAAGGTGGGCCCTGATGAATAAGGAACCCTGAGCTATAAGGGGAGGTGGGGGCTGGCTATGTCTTAGAACTGTGTCTTAGGAACTTGCTTCATTCATTCAGGCCTTAGCAAAGACTGTGCAATTCATTGCCAGTGTTGGCAAGGAGCCAAGTGAAGGTCTCCAGGCATATAAGCACAGTGGTGAAGAGCAAAGTTGAGAATACAAATTCTTCCTATTGTCAGGTCAAATAACTTCTTTTCAAAATCCTTCTATGGGGGAGCCTGGGTGGCTCAGTTAAGCCTCCAACTTCAGCTCAGGTCATGATCTCAGTGGCTCCTGAGTTCAAGTCCCTGGTCGGGCTCTGTGCTGACAGCTCAGAGCCTGGAAACTGCTTTGGATTCTGTGTCTTCCTCTCTCTCTCTCTCTCTGCCCCTCCCCTGCTTGCAAGCTCTCTGTCTCTCAAAAATAAATAAAAATTAAAAAAATAATAATAAAATAAAATCCTTCTATGGCTTCATAGAAAAGGGGGAATTGTGGGAAAGAATGGGGAATTGTGGGATGCAAAAGTAATTGTGGGAGAGAACAGAGAATTTTGGGGCACCAGAGGGATTGTGGCAGAGAAGAGGGAATGGTGGGAAACAAGGGGAACTGTGGGAGAGAAACAAGAATGGTGGAAAACGAGAGGAATTGTGGGAGAAAACAGGGAATTCTGGGAGGTAACAGACAGTGGTGGGCAATGAGTAGAATTGTAGGAGAGAACAGAGAATTGTGGGGGACCAGTGGGAGATAAGAGAAAGTGGTGGGAAACAAAGGAAATTATGGGAGAGAACAGAGAATTGTTGAGCACCAGATAGATTGTGGGAGAGTACAGAGAATGGTGGGAAATGAGGGGAATTATGGGAGAGAACAGGGGATGGTGGGAAACAAGGGGAATTGTGGGAGATAACAGAGGATGATGGGAAACGAGAGGAATTGTGGGAGAGAACAGGGAATCGTGGGAAGTAACAGAGGATGGTGGGAAGCCAGGGGAACTGTGGGAAAGAATGGAGAATTGTGGGGGACCAGATGGATTGTGGGAGAGAATAGAAAATGGTGGGATACGAGAGGAATCATGGGAGAGAACAGGGAATTGTGGGGGACCAGAAGACTTGTGGGAGAGAACAGAGGATGGTGGGATAGGAAGAGAATCATGGGAGAGAACAAGGAATTGTGGGAGACCAGAGGACTTGTGGGAGGGAACAGAGGATAGTGGGAAATGAGGGGAACTATGGGAGAGAACAGGGGATGGTGGGAAACAAGGGGAATTGTGGGAGATAACAGAGGATGATGGGAAACGAGAGGAATTGTGGGAGAGAACAGGGAATTGTGGGAAGTAACAGAGGATGGTGGGAAGCCAGGGGAACTGTGGGAGAGAACAGGGAATTGTGGGGGACCAGAAGACTTGTGGGAGAGAACAGAGGATGGTGGGATAGGAAGGGAATCATGGGAGAGAACAGGGAATTGTGGGGGACCAGATGTATTATGGGAGAGAATAGAGAATGGTGGGATAGGAGGGGAATCATGGGAGAGAACAGGGAATTGTGGGAGAGAACAGAGAATGATGGGAAATGAGGGGAAACATGGGAGAGAGCACAGAATTATGGGGGACCAGAGGACTTGTGGGAGGGAACAGAGGTTGATGGGAAACAAGGGGAACTGTGGGAGAGAATGGAGAATTATGGGGGACCAGATGGATTGTGGGAGAGAATAGAGAATGGTGGGATAGGAGGGGAATCATGGGAGAGAACACGGAATTGTGGGGGACCAGAGGACTTGTGGGAAAGAACACAGAATGGTGGGATAAGAAGGGAATCATGGGAGAAAACAGGGAATTGTGGGAGACCAGATGGATTATGGGAGAGAATAGAGAATGGTAGGATAGGAGGGGAAATATGGGAGAGAACAGGGAATTGTGGGGGACCAGAGGAATTGTGGGAGAGAAGAGAGAATGATGGAAAATGAGAGGAAACATGGGAGAGAGCACAGAATTATGGGGGACCAGAGGACTTGTGGGAGGGATCAGAGGATAGTGGGAAATGAGGGGAACTATGGGAGAGAACAGGGGATGGTGGGAAACAAGAGAATTGTGGGAGATAACAGAGGATGATGGGAAACGAGAGGAATTGTGGGAGAGAACAGGGAATTGTGGGAAGTAACAGAGGATGGTGGGAAGCCAGGGGAACTGTGGGAGAGAATGGAGAATTGTGGGGGACCAGATGGATTGTGGGAGAGAACAGAGGATGGTGGGATAGGAGGGGAATCATGGGAGAGAACACGGAATTGTGGGGGACCAGAGGAATTGTGGGAGAACACAGAGAATGATGGGAAATAAGGGAATCATGGGAGAGAGCACGGAATTATGGGGGACCAGAGGACTGTGGGAGGGAACAGAGGATAGTGGGAAATGAGGGGAACTATGGGAGAGAACAGGGGATGGTGGGAAACAAGGGGAATTGTGGGAGAGAACAGGGAATTGTGGGAGAGAACAGAGGATGGTGGGAAGCCAAGGGAACTGTGGGAGAGAATGGAGAATTGTGAGGGGACCAGATGAATTATGGGAGAGAACAGAGGATGGTAGGATAGGAGGGGAATCATGGAAAAGAATTGTGGGGGACCAGAGGACTTGTGGGAGAGAACAGAGGATGGTGGGAAATGAGGGAAAATGTGAGAGAGAACAGGGAATTGTGGGAGACCAAAGGAATTGTGGGAGGGAACAGAGGATGGTGGGAAATGAGAGGAATTGTGGGAGACAAAAGGGAATTGTGGGAAGTAACAGAGAATGGTGGAAAAGGAGGGGAATTGTGGGAGAGAATAGAGGATGGTGGGAAATGCAGAGAATTGTGGAAGAGAACAGAGAATTGTCGGGGGCCAGAGGAATTGTGGGACAGAACAGAGAACTGTGGGAGATAAGGGGAATTGTGGGAGAGAACAGAGAATTGTAAGAAGAAAAAAAGATAATTGTGAGAACAAGAATTGTGGGAGAAAAGAGAGTATTATGGGAAAAGAGAATTGTAAGAGATAATGGTGTATTGGGTAAGAGACTAAAGAATTGTAGGAAATTAAGGGAATTGTGAGAGAAACAATTACAGGAAATAAGAGAACTGTGGGAGAGAATAAAGAATTGTGCTTGAGAGGGAATTGTTGGGAAGAACAGAATTGTACTTGAGAGAGGGAATTTTAGGAAAGAACAGGGAATGTGGGGCAAAAGGGAATTGTTGGAGTGACAGGGAAATGTGGGAGTCACAAGGAAGTGAGGCAGGAAAGGGAGAATTGTGGGGAAAACAGAATTGTGGGAGACAAGAGGAAATTGAGGAAAAAAGAATTGTTGGAAAGAATGGGGAATTATAGGAAACAAGGGGAATTCTGTGAAAGAATGGGGAATCGTGGAAAACAATAGGGAATTGTGGATGTGATAGAGAATTTTGGGAGACACATGGAATTATGAGAGGGAGAGGAGAATTGTAGGAGAGATGGAGAATTGTGGCAGAGAATTATCATTGTGGAGAAAAAATAGAAATGTGGAATAAAAGGGCAATTCTGGGAATAAGAGAATTGTTGGAGAGATGTGGAATTGTGGGAGAGAACAGAAAATTGTGGGAAAGAATAGAGAATTGTGCTTGAGACAGGAAATTGTAGGGAAATCAATTTCATTTCCATACACTAATAATGAACTATCAGTGAGAGAAAGTAAGAAAATAATTCATTTACAATTGCATCAAGAAGAATAAAATATCTAGGAATAAATTCAACCAAAATGGTGAAAGACCTGTATATTAAAAACCATAAGATATTAATGAAAGACATAGAAGAGGACACAAATAAATGGAAAGATATTCCATACTCATGGATTGGAAGAATCAATATTGTTGAAAGGTCCATACTACCCAAAGCGTTCTACAGACTAAATGCAATCCCTACCAAAATTCTACTGGCATTTTTCACAGAAATAGAACAAACACTCCTAAAATGTGTATGGATCCACAAAAGATCTTGAATAGCCAAAGCGATCTTGAGAAAGAACAAAGCTGGGGGCATTATACCTTCTGATTCCAAACTACATTACAAAGCTACAGTAATCAAAACAGTATGGTACCGGCATAAAGACAGACATCTAGAAAAACAGAACAGCATCGAGACCCCAGAAATAAACCCATGCATACATGGTCAATTGACTCATGACAAAGGAGCTAAGACTAAGGGAAAAGACCGTCTTTTCAATAAATGGTCCTGGGAATACTGGACAGCCACATGCAAAAGAATGAAACTGGACCACTTTCTACCATCATACACAAAAATTAACTCAAAATGAACATAAGACCTGAAATCATGAAACTCCTAGGAGAAAACATAGGCAGTAAGCTCCTCAACGTCAGTCTTGGAGATAATGGTTTTGATTTGACGTCATAAGCAAAAGCAACAAAAGTAAAAATAAACAAGTAACAATGAACATCAAACTAAATAGCTTCTGCGCAGCAAAGGAAAACATCAACAAAATACAAAGGCAACCTACCAAATGGGAGAAATATTTGTGAATCATGCATCTGATAAGGCGTTAACAGCCAAAATATATAAAGCACTCACACGACTCAATAAGAAAAAAAAATCCGATGAAAAACTGGGCAGAAGAACTGAATAGACATTTTCCTAAAGACATACAGATGGTCAACAGATACCGGAAAAGGTGCTGAACATCAGTGATCATCAGGGAAATGCAAATCGACCCAAGTGAGATTTCACTTCACATCTATCTATTGGAGAGATTACTCTCAAAAAAACCAGAGATAACATGTTGGATGTGGAGAAAAGGGGACCCTTGTGAACTGCTGAATGTAAACTAACGTAGCCACTATGGAAAACATTATGGGGGTGTCTCAGAAAATTCAAAATAGAACTTCCCTATGATCCAGCAATTCCGATGCGTATTTATCCAAAGGAAACGACTAACTCAAAAAGATACATGCACTCCTCTGTTCACTGCAGCATTATTTACAATAGCCAAAACATGAGAGCAACCCAGGCATCCATCAATGGACAAATGGGTAAAAAAAAAATATGACACACACATACACACATGCACTGTAATACTATTCACCCATATAAAAGAAGCCAATTCTGCAATTTGTGACGACGTGCATAAACCTTAAGGGCATTTTGCAGAGTGAAATAAGTCCTACAGAGAAATACAAATACTGTATGATCCCACTTATATGTGAAAGCTACAAATAAAAAACTCATAGGTGGAACAGCTTGGTGGTTGCCAGAGACTGGATGTGGGGATGGGATGAAACAGACAAAAGTGGTCAGAAGGGATGAACTTGTAGTTATAAAATAAATGAAGTGCTGGGGATATAATGTACAGCATGGTGACTACTGTTAACAATACTGTCTTGTATACTTGAAGTTGCTAAGAAAGATCTCAGAAGTTCTCATCAGAAGAAAAAAAAAGTTTGTAACTGTGTGGTGATGGATGTTAGCTAGACTTATTGTGGTGAACATTTCACAGTATTTACATATATCCAATCACTATGTTGTACACCTGAAACTAACATAACATTATCTGTCAATTATATCGCAATTAAAAAAATTTTTTTAAAAACCTGCCACAAAAATTGTGGGAAAGACAGGGAGTTATGGAATAAAGAGAAAATTCCGGGAAACAACAGAGAATTGTGTGAGACGGGAAATTGTGGGAGATCATAAAAAATTGTGGGAGACATGGAAGACAGGGAATTCTGGGAAAGGGCAGAATTGTTGCAGAGGGAATTGTGGACAAACTGGGGAATTGTGAAAAGGAGGAAGATTATGAGAGGGCAGAGAATCAGGGAGAGTAGAGAATTGTGGGAGAGATGAAGAATTATAAAGGAATCAGGGAATTATGGGGAAAAGGGAGAATTGGGCACAAGACAGAGAACTGTGGGAGCTCTAAGAACTATAAAAGCAACACTTTGTAAACATAAGCAACTGTAGGTTTGGAAAGGAGATTTAGTTTACTACAACCAGTCATAAATTCAGTTTGTAATTTCCAACGAGCTTCAGTTTTTCCTCTCTGCTAAACCCTTGGGTCTGACAGCAGGAGTTCATATCACATTACCATGGATTGGCAAACCCACAGGCGCTGCCTTATAGAGGCGGACGTACACACACAGGCACATACACACACATATATACTCACACACATGCTTGTACATACACACACAAAAGCACACACATATACACACATGTGCACACATGTCTTGGAAATTTCAAACATGGGAACAGAAATAAACTAGAATTTATGGTTGGACAAAATTTTAAGCCTTATAAAAAATAAAACAAGACGAAAAAGTGATAGGATAACATAAGAAAATTAGAGTGTCAGCTAGGAATCCAACATACGAGTAACAGAGGTTCCTTCAAAGAAGGGATGGAGAGAGTAAGAGTGAAGCAAGTTAAAAGAAAATTAATCATCCGAAAAAATATCCCCAATGTGAAGGTTATAGGTTTCCAGAATGAATGGTCCCATCAAGTGCCAAGCCAAGGAAAGCAAAGAGGTCTATATCACGGCACATCTTTTCCAACCACTGGAAGAAAGAAAGTTAAAAATAATGTTGACAGAAAGAAAAGAAATGACATTTGACTTTTCAACCTCAACCATGGAAACTAAAAGACAATGAAGTAACCGCTTAACGGTTCTGAGAGAAATGCTTCCAAACCTAGAATTGTATTTCCAAACTACCAATCAATTGGAAGGGTAAAACAGTTTCTGATTTTCAAGACCTCAAAAACCGATGTGCTCCCAAAACAATGCCAAGAAGAATACATGGTATCCAAGAGCCCAAGATCCAGCAAAGGATAAGAAAGGGCAGAAAGAAAATCCCAAGAAGACGAAGGGGGGGCATAAGTCATTTCCAGTTTAGAATTGAGCAGCTGCGGCAGCAGTGAGGTGCTTATCTGTGAGATATTTCCCTTATCTCCAAGAGCAAAAAGGAAACACACATTAGTTGATATATTTAAGTGCATTGAGAGGAGATTTACAATGCAGACAAGAAACTTAGGGATAACCTAAAAATCAAAAAAGACAACGGGGCGGGGAGGCAAGGAGTGAATTCCATTGAAAAAGTACAAGGAAAAAAAATCATCTTTGGTCATAACAAATATTTCCATAGTCACAATAATGTAAATACGAAACTGTGACGTATCCCAAACCATATAACTATTGGCATAGGGGAGGGACCCGTGTGTTTCTGTCGGCATGTTGTTTGGAACATGGACGGAAAACTAGAAGAAACAGCTAAAGAGCAGTAAGTCTTTGCCTGGGGACAGTGGGCGCTGTGGTTGAAAGTGTCCCCCCAGTCTCCCCACCCACCTACAGCTCTCCTTAATGCCCTGTTTGGTAGCTCCTTGTCTATAAAGCATCCTTGTTACTTTCCTTCGTAAGCACTTCCGGCACATCACCCTTTAACAGTCCCTTCTTCCCTTTTCCTCCACCAGTCGGAGCATACACGTACTGACACGTAAATATGGTTATTTGTGTGCCCGTCTCTCCCATTACCAGGGGTTTTTGGCCTTGTGGTTCCAATATGCCCCTTTGGACTGTGAAGTCTATGAGTATTTTCTCAGAATAATATTCTTACGTGCATAAAACAAACTACAAGAAATTAAAGAAATCAACGATAGTGAAATATAGTTACCATCAGATTTTAGAAAAACAGATTTTGATTGCTAAAGATCTGGCTCCCCAGGAACTATGCACGGATATAATACAGTTTTTAATATGCTGTCTTGAGCCAGTTTTGAAGCCCCAGCTAGAGGCTGGTCAGCTCCCCTTCTTGAGCAGCTAAGTCCACACCTGCCGACCAAGTGTCACTGGGCTCCCATACTCTGAGCCACCAGACACCCGCCCCCATCAGCCCAGGGCCAGGTCCCACCCAGCCCTGTGCTCCAACTCCCTGAGATTATTCAAATTAACCAGTCCTGGGGGCGCCTGGGTAGCTCAGTTGGTTAAGCGGCCGACTTCGGCTCAGGTCATGATCTCGCGGTCTGTGAGTTCGAGCCCCGCGTCGGGCTCTGTGCTGACAGCTCGGAGCCTGGAGCCTGTTTCAATTCTGTGTCTCCCTCTCTCTGACCCTCCCTGGTTCATGCTCTGTCTCTCTCTGTGTCAAAAATAAATAAACGTTAAAAAAAAAAAAAAACAAATTAACCAGTCCTGAATCTGCTTACCCCACCTCACCTATTTCTTCCCATGAACACCATAATAAAGGCTTCTGCCCCCCAGTTCCCCCCTCTCCCTCTGGCTCAAGAAAGACTCTAGTGCTCACACGTGTGGCACCCCCGGTGTGATATGTACTCCCTCTCTCGGAGTCTCTGAGTATAATAAACTATATTTTCAATGGCAGGTGTTTCCTGATCTGTTGACCTCACCAAACCTAAATAATAATAATAACGAAGCTGATTAAAACAGCTGAGACTCCAAGATTTGGGCTAGGAATGCTCTCGCAAACCGCAGTGAGAGAGTGACAGAAGGTCTGGGCAAAGGGGAGAAGTTGAATGCGAGGCAGCCACAATGGAAACCTCAGCCACTGAAGCTGGGATGGCCCTTCCAAGTTATTCCCCTTGAGGCTAGGGCCTGGGCCTCCCGGACCCTTGCAGACACCACTCAAAGGCTGCAGCCCATCCCCAAGGGAGGGGATGTGATTTTTTTTTTTTTGCCCGAGGCAGCTCAGCTCTTTTTGGCCCAGGGCTATTGCTGGAGAGAGACCCAGCCTAGTGGCTGCAGCTGCTAACACCCCCAGCACCCAGGAGATGGTCTGCTGACCACGGATAGACAGATGCTTCTTAGTAACACTTTTTAAGTAACAAGATAAAATGATCTTAATTTCAAAGTAGCGATGAATAGCATTTTAAGACAGAAACCCCCGTTATTTAGGACATAATTTCTCTGTGATTTCTATTAGTGCACATATAGCTAACGCTACTAGGATTTGTTGCCTGCATTCCTGATGGAAAAAAAATACTAAATTTCTCTTAGAGGTAAGTGAAAATACAGACCTTCAAGTCCACACACCCAGTTAAGAAGGCCTTGGGAGCTGGAACCTTGATTTGTTCATTTTGGGATCTCCGGAGTCGGCCACCTACTGATGCTACTTGAGTCATTACTATAATTCAAACTGACGGGATGCAATTTAAAAGCCGGAAATTTTAAAACTAACTCCTCCAAAGCAACCCCTCTGCGGTTTAAAGGAGCCATGGGCAACCTCACCCTAGAGAAGTCTCTGGCCCAGCCAGAACTCTCCCGGCCCGCGCTGGTTAGGAGGGGCGGGGCCGGGGAGCGGCCCTCAAGCTTATAGGTCGAGGCGGGAAGGGGCGGGGCCCGCTCCTCCGTGATCGACGGAAGCCGTTCCTCTTCAGCCCGCGCCCCGCCTCCCGCGCGCCCGGAAGTCCCGCCTTCGGAAAAGGAAGTAGCGGTGCGCTCGAACGCCAGCGGTGACCGCGAAGGCAACGGTGACCGAGAGAGGAGAAGGCGGCGGTGGCGGGCTAGCGGTTAGAGGCGGGGCCGGCTCCTCGGAGCGGCCCGGGACTGGAGTCAGGTGCGGAGGGGCAGGCTGGCCGAGGCCGGTGGGTTTTGGGGTCCCGGGACAGGGGTCCCAGGTGAGACACGCAGGGACCGCGTGAAGAAGACTTTGGCCGCGTCCTCCCGTCCGCGGTCCTTTCCTTCCTCCTCGAATCCCTTTTCTGCCCCGTACCCTTCCCTCATTCCCAGTCCTTGGTTAAGCCCGGGTCTGGGGTTCTGGTCTGGGCTGCCCTCTCCCATCTGGATCACCACTTTGAGGACCCCCTGCTCCCTAGACCTACACCCCCCTCTGTGTGGTGTAGTTTCTCAGGGGCGCCCTCACCTCACCCCCAAAATCCGGACGTCTTAGAAACGTGCGTCTAAAGGGTGGTGTGGTGTAGATTTCGCACTAGTATTTCCTAAAGGGGTTAATGTATTAAAGCTATCCCTCAAAGTGGATACCCTGCCCTGTAGGTTTACAACAGGATGACAAGGGGGAGGAACAAGGGTTGGGCAGATTAAGAATACCAAGGGAGTGGTCAGAGGCCAGGCATCAGCATTAATCGGTTTCTTTGCTTTTTGGCACGCGTGAGTTTAGAATTGTTTGGATTCGGCCTCGCGGTTCCAACCATGGGTTTGTCTGCGTCTACTCCTGCTGTTGCAGTTCAGACCTCAAATGCTTCTGATCATCAGGCAGCATCCCCGCCTTCAGGATGCCCCATGCATGAAGGGAAAATGAAAGGTAATCGACCCTTTGTCTAGAAAACAAAAAAGGGAATTCCCAAAAGGATTAGGATAGTGCGTGAGAGTGAAGCGATTGCTCCATACCTTAGCTCTTACCCCCCCAAAGTTTGCCATTGGCGGTTCTCAGCCTGGGTGGCCACCCCTCCACCCCCCCACCCCCCCAGGGGACATGTGGCGGTGTCTGGAAGCATTTTGGTTTGTCAAAACTGAGAGGACGTGGTGCATGTAGTGAGTAGAAGGCAGGAGCCCCGCTAAACACCCTGGAGTGCACAGCACAGGCCTGCAACAAAGAATCACCTGGCCCCGCATGTCAAGAGTGCTATACTGCCTTTCCCCTCTACCATTCAAAGTGTCAATCTTTTCTGGGTCACTGATCCCAGCTGGCTGTTAGAAAACACCTGCTTCGTCTGCCTCTGTCTCCATTCTTCTTGTATGGAGAAACCCTGGAAGAGCACTGTGTCTATAAACGTGTGGCCTGAAAAACACTTGCTTGCCTTGTAGTCTTTCATTGCCTTGGTCAGTCAGCAAGAATTTACCCACCGCCCACTCTTCGCCAAGCACTGGTGGGTTTTGTTTGTTTTTGCACTGAGAGAACAGCAACATACAGAACACAAAAAGCTTCTGCCTAATGGAGTTCACATTCTCATCTTCCTAATCCTGTGTGGTAGGTTTTCTCCCTATTTTATGGTTCAGGAAACTTAAAAAAGTCTCACAGCTAATAAGCGGCAGAGCCAGCAGAAACTCTGTGACCTGGGGCAGATCATAGAGCCCTAAACAGGCTTTGATTTCATTTACCGTGTATCCAAAAGAGCTGTCGGCCTGATTTGTTTGCATTAGTAAAGAATGCGGGTATTTGTAGGTGACTAAAGGGGCTACTGGTATTTTCTAACAGCCAGCTGGGATCAGTGACCCAGAAAAGATTGGCACTTTGAATGGTAGAGAGGAAAGGCAGTATAGCAAGTCTCTGTTCAGCCCTCAACTGGACAGCTATACAAGGTCCTAGTGAGAATGAGGGTCTGGGAGGAGAATCGGAAGACAGGAAGTGAAAGGAAACTTGTCTTTGGTGTGTAGGTCATCCAGAGTATTCTTGGTGTTACTGCTGCTTCCTGACACAGGGATTCCTTACTCGGGCAGCTGTCTCCCCGGGCCATGGCTCTCCTGGTGCCTGCGCCTCTCCTGAGTCTAAGACCAGCTTCTCAGTCCCCACACTTGCTTCCATTAGCACCCTGGAACTTTGGGCATCAACTGCCCTTCTCACTGCTGCTCTTATAGGTTCAGACCTTCCCTTTGAAGTGGCATCTGGGTCCAATGCGGATCCTGGACCGTTTTCTTTAATATATGCCTTTTGTTGCTAAATGTTTGCTATCTACCCATGAGGAATAGAACCTTGGCCAAGGAGTAGTTTTCTGTGCCTTGTTTCCATCCTAGAGCAAACACAAGCAGGGTGGCATTCAGACTTTTCTCCAGGAGCCTTTTTGAGGGCTCCTTTGCTCACTTTCATCTCCTGTGTTCAGTACCTGAGAGAAGGTATCAGGAAGCCAGGCCTCTGGTGTCCTGATCGGGGCTGGGCCTTTTCTGGAACTTGTGAATAGAAAGGGAGATTTGGTAAAACGTGGCCGACCCCCCACTTAGGTTCCTCTGCAACAGCTCGCTGCTGGGAGCCCAAGCAGGTACCTTCTAGCCCATTACTAAAACCATGGAACGAACGATATGTTCCTTTGCAAGTGTTGAGATTTTTTTTTTTTTTTTTTTGTAGAGTTGTGCTGAGGGCATGGCACAATAAGGGAGTGAGTACCCATTTCTCTTTCAAGGGGAGAATAAATATCTAGAACCTTCTCCTGGTCTTTAGGATCTTAGAATGTTAGCTAGCTTAGTTCTTGGCAGCTTGAAACAGTATGGTAACAGTGTTACCACAAAGTAACACTTTTTCAGTACCCTTCCAAGTTATTCCCCCTTTGATGGTGATCCCTGGTCAGAAATCTAGCTCTTTAGGGCCCGGATTGAGAGAGCTAGATGTCCTGCCTTTGCGGTGACACTGTTTTTACACTTCGTTTACTTCAGGCTGTCCAGTGAGCGCGGAGCCACCTGAGCCAACTTGTGAGAACAAAACGAGCTCTGTGCCCACCCACCAGGACCGTGCATATGAGTACGTGGAGTGCCCTGTCACCGGCGCCGTGGCCGGCAGTAAGGAGGACCTGGACCCTTCTAACCTGGTAATTCACGTTCGGCCCCCCTCCCCACAACTTGTCATACGGAGATGCCTTTGTGGACTCCCAGGACAAATCGCTGGCTGCTAGGATTGATTGTCTCTTCCTCTTAAGATACAGAAGTCTCATATTCCATCCACACTGAAGATCTAGAAGGCATTTCTGAGTATCGTTTCAGAGGGTGCCTGAAAAAGAAAACCGTGACCACCAAGTGCCAGAGTAGGTTGACTGGAAAGAAGCCACACCACAGGAATAGTTCCTTTGGGGATAAGTGGAAGGCAGGAAGTCCCATGAGGAGTGCAGTTAGGATTGGTAAAGGTGTTTCTGGTCTTGGGAAACCTCATAGGCGTGAGGCTGATGAGGGCACTTTTTCCGGCCCAGCTGGGTGCCAGCCTGCGTGAGAGTCACTGGTGTGGTACAGCGTCCCGTGGCAGCCACCAGTGGGATGGCGTGACAAAGCAAGGCTAAGACTAGCACGGCCTCACTACATTTTGTGACAGTGCGGGGGGTGGAGGCTTCCTGTTTGGAATCCCATTTTAATGGAGAGACAGACAGACTCAGATCTGTAGTTTAGAAGGCCAGAACAGGGTTCTTAGAAGGCCATGGTTACCAAAAGTATTTAGAAATCTTGGCCAACATTTGAAGGAACTAGAAATACTTAGTCTGGAAGAGAAGGGCTGTGATATATATGTGTGTGTGTTCGTGTGTGTGTATGTTATGTATGTAACGATACCAGCAGCTAGGTGGCTTGTACAGACATTTATTCTCACAGTTCCAGAGGTTGAGAAGTCCTCTTGGAAGGTGCCAGCAGCTTCAGTCAATTTGGAGGGACACAGACATTCAGCCTCAGCACTCAGTAATGACCCTGCCAAACTCTAAGGACGCTGCTGTGTTGAGGAGGAAAGTGGACAAGATCAGGGCTTCTCTGCCTTAGCACCGTTGACATTGAGGCTGGTGGGTTCCTTGCGGTGGGGGCTGTCCTGTGCTCCATAGGATGTTTAGCGGCTTCCCTAGTCTTTACCCACCAGTTGCCAGTGGGACCCTCTTTACTCGGTCATGACAACCTAATGTGTCTCCTGACATTTCTAAAAGTGCCCTCGTTAGACTACTGTTCCAGGTAACACTAGTTACTAGGGAACAGTACTGCTGTTAGAGAACAGCCTAGTGGTTCAGAACATGGGCCTTTTGGAATCCCACAGACCTAGACTCTTACCCCATGGGATTGTTACACGTAGTGAGAGTGTTAATAACAGCCGGCGTTTCTTTTAGTCGCATCCGTAGCCCTCATGCTAAGCACCATACACGCTTTTGAGTAGTTCTCATAACCACCCTGTGCAGCCAGTAGTGTCAGCGTCCCCGTTTTTAGAGCAGAAGCCACTGAGAATGATCAAGCGTGCGGTTTGGCCCGCATCCCTCAGCCAGCATGTGGCAGATCCCAGAATGAATCCCACCTGCCTCTGATGCGAGTCCTTAAACCCACTGTGGTGACCGTGCACATCATTCTAACCAGGGGCCACGTTGTGACTTAATAATAAATGCGGATCTGCTCGAAAATCCCGCATACTTCCAGCACAGAAAAAGTTCTGTGCCAGGGGTTCTCAACCTGGCTTGATGTTTGCCCTCGGGAGGACCCTGGTTGTCACGACTCGGGAGGAGGGGTACTGTTGGGTAGAGACCAGAGAGGTTGCCAAATACCCTACAGTGCTCAGAACAGACCCCCGTAACCAAAAGTTGTCCGGCCCCAAATGGCAGCGGTGCCCGGGGCGAGAGCCCCTGGTCCAGGGCAAGTATTTGCACAGCACTGTTGCCGCCCTTATGTCTGGGAGGAAGGATTCTTCCCCTCCTTCCAGTCCACCAGCGTCACTGCTCCTCTCTAATGTGTTCAGCCCAAAGACGGAAAGCATCAGCAGGATCGTAAAAGCAAAGAACACGTAAAAAGAAAGTGGTGGTCTACGTGTATCTTCTGAGACTCTTCCTCCGAAGACCAGGCATTTTTGAAGAGCCCGTCATCGAAAGGGCTTTAGAAATGTCTGCAGTCACAGTAATCATTTTTACTTCTTAATCCTTGGGGAGAAAGAGACAGAAAATATAGCCACAGTGTGTACCTACCATTTGTGAGAACTCCTTAACAAGGAAAAACAACTTTAGAACTAGAACTCTTCAGAACAACCAAATCAGCTGGCAGGTCTGAAATCGTGATGTCACTGGCTCGATAGGGAACCTGTGCCTCATGTGTGATGATGCACTGCTTTCCAGAATGTCGTCGATTATATTGTTCGTTTCCACTTTGTGTCTATTTCCAACATTTAAAAACCCGCTCACCTCGTTTAGATGCCGCCACCCAATCAGATGCCGGCCCCGGATCAGCCATTTGCGCTGTCTACGGTGAGGGAGGAGTCATCCATTCCGAGAGCAGATTCAGACAAAAAGTGGGTTTATCCTTCTGAACAGATGTTCTGGAATGCGATGTTACGCAAAGGGTGAGTGAGCATGTTAGGGTATAAATTTGCTCATCAAGTTCATCTAAGAATGAAATGTTAAAGAGGTTTTTATCCCCAAAACATACAGTAAATTTTCATAAGCTAGACAGTATATAACATTCAGCCGATTTTTCAGACCTACGAGAACGTCAGTACAAAGGCCAGCGTATTAGTCAGGATTCTCTGGAGAAACAGAACTAACGGGGTGTGTGTCTTTACAGATGTAAAGAGATTTATTGTAAGGAATTGACTTCACGTGATCAGGGAGGCTGAGAAGTCCCACAATCTGCAGTCAGCAGGCTGGAGACCCAGGAGAGCTGATGTGTAGTTTGAGTCTAAAAGCTGGCAGGCTGGAGACCCAAGAACTGTTGTTTTCATTCCAGTCCAAAGGCCCGAAAAAACCGTATCCCAGCTCAAAGGCAGTCAGGCAGGAAGAGTTCCCTGTTATTTGCAAGAGGCTCATTCTTTTATTAAGACCTTCAACTGATCAGATGAGGCCCACCCACATTAGGGAGGGCACTCTGTTTTACCCATTTAAAGCTTATTTTCTTTCAAAATGCTCTCACAGACACACCCAGAGTAATGTTTGACCAAACATCTGGGCCCCCCATGGCCCAGTCAACTTGACACACGAGATTAACTTATTATAGCCAGTAATAGATGTTTAAAAATTCTATTACGTGAAGTACTTAGAAAAAGTTAATCAGTGGTACTGACTGAAAAAGTGTTACTTTATGGTTCCTTGATCTGTGTGCAAGTGGTTTTTGGTGACTTGGTGAAACGAATATGTGGGTTGATTTTATGGCGTGATCAGTAATGTTATCAAGTTCTACCAAATGTCCTTTCCTAGGTGGAAGTGGAAGGATGACGATATTAGTCAGAGAGATATGTACAATATCATCAGAATTCACAATCAGAATAACGAGCAAGCCTGGAAGGAGATTTTGAAGTGGGAAGCCCTTCATGCTGCGTAAGTATGTCTGAGAGCTTGAAAAAAAAAAAACAGCATTTTTCCGACATCTTTCTTATTTGGGCTCTGCTTTCTAGAGTTTTAACGTTGTATTCAAACAGTGTGCTGTTGTAATACAACATTTTAGGTGGTAGGCCTGTTTCGGTGACAGTTGTATGACAGACCCGCTCCCACCCAGCTGCGTGAAACGGCAACCATTTTATTATGCTTGTGGATTCATTGGGTCCCGAGTGCAGAAAGGACAGAGCAGGGGTGGCTCATCTCTGCTCACAACGCCTAGGGCTGCAGCCAGGCTCTGATCGGGGATGGGCTTGACAGCCGTGGGCCGGGATCCTCTGCAGGCTAGACCATTTCCTCACCTGGTGACTGGTGTCGGCTGTCAGCCAGGACACCTGCCCCTGGCTGCTTCGGCTTCCTCACGCCATGGTGACTGGGTTCCGAGAGCTAGTGTTCCGGAAAACTCCAGGGAAGCTACATCTCCCTTGATGACCTGGCCTCGGCAGTCCCAGAGCATCACAAGCCTGCCCAGGTTCAGGGGAAGGGGCCGTGGTGCCCGCCTCTCAGTGGGAGGAATGTCACAGTACACGGAAGGCACATGGGGTGGGAGATGGCCCGGTGCTGTGCCCCAAGGGTGAGGAGAAGAGCAGTTCCGTTCCCTCAGCATCACTGAACTCCCATCAGGACCAGACCTCAGGAGAGGTCTCAGCAGTGGGCCTTTCCCTCGGGGGAACAGGTGCGGCAGTCACGTGTTTGTCAGCAGTGGTGGGCCTGAGGTCTGTGGGAGCCGGGGCCCCTAGCCCCAGGGATTCTAATTCAGTAGGTCTGGGATGAGGCCCAGACTTGGCATTTCTAGAAAGACATAGATGCCGCCGGTCTGCAGAGTCCACCTTGAGAACCGTAAGGGTGGGGGATGTCTGCACAGAAAGCCAGATTGTATCATCATTGATGAATTACATTTTAAATTTGTGATAAAATGGGATTAACTTCTTGGCTAAAGTCCACTTAATGATTTCGTTAAGGTATCCCAGTTTTTAAATATTTGAACTCTGAGATTCATTAGTAGCCCTCCGTGGGTGTCACTGGCTGGGCACCAGGCCTGGGAGGGGTCCGTGCGAGGAGAGAACGGCAGGGCACCCAGGACTCCCCTCCGCGACCCGAGACCAGCAGGAGCCATGTTCCCAGCTCACCGATGAAGCCACCCACAGGTGTCTGCAGTGACTAAAAGTCCACTGTAATGAAAGCCACCTGCCAACTACTTGTAGTGTGACTTTGGAGCAGAGAGAGACCAGGAGAAGTCCGCTTTGTCAGTTTCACCCCCTTCCTAGTCATTTTCTGGGGTCCCTCGAAATGAAGTTGGCCCTTTAGAGACACATGCTACAGCCTCCAGGAGAAAGCTTGCCTGGGTCGAATTTACTTCTTTGCTGGCGACCCTCTTGAGATGCTAGCGAATGGTTCGTAAAGGAAGTACAGGAACTCGGATGGGCCTCGGGTAGGGCTCGGTTACACTGGGGCTGGTTTTCTCCCCCCGCCCCATCATTAGGGCCACCAGGACTGAAGCCTGTCCTCACGGTGACAGCAGCTAACAAGACAGGTGGCCTCGTATATCCTGATGTGAAGAGCCGGCCCATCGCTGATTTCGTTTGTTCCTAGGGATTCAGCCAGCATTTTTCTTCATAAAGGCTTTGTTCACTGGTTTCAAATGAAAGAAGAGTAGGATTTTCTTCTGTTCGTCTTAAAAAACCCAGCTGCAGCATGTGAAAGAAGTGTCATGCCCACTACTTAACCTTTTATCTTTTTCCTAAGAACGTTTCCCTTTCCACCAAATGTAAAGTCCATTTCCTCACTCCTGGAAAGAAACAGCGCAGATACTTGGATTGAAGTGGAAGGAGTGGAACAGACTTGACCCCGAAATAAAGAGCAATATTTTTAACGAAAAGGGATATTTCTCTGAATTGTTTTCGAAGTTCTCTCACTCTGTAAATGTGATACATAAAATGCACACAGAAAAACGTGTGTTGTTGAAAAACTGCAACATCGCATTTCTCAGAGGGGGGAAAATATTTTAATAGGCTTTTCTTGTTGGCGAATTTCTAGGGAGTGTCCTTGTGGTCCATCGTTGATCCGGTTCGGAGGTAAAGCGAAAGAGTACTCACCAAGGGCAAGAATCCGTTCCTGGATGGGGTGAGTGGCAGCGCACAAATGTTATTTTACATGCCTCGGGTCAGGATCAGCTTTCTCTTGGCACCTAAAGCAGACAGCCTCAGGACTGCAGCTCCGTCTTGCAAAACTCAGTGTTCAGCTGCAGGTTTCTTCCTCTCCCTCAAGTGTGCCCAGTGGTGGGCAGATTTATTAGGGTTTTGTGACTTGTCCCCGGTCTGATTATCGTAGCACGGAATTCACTTGTCCTCCGTGTTCTCGGATCTGTCCTCTCGCTCCTTCCCGTGGTCTCTGTGCATCTGACCGCTCTGCGTCCCTCTCTGTTCCTCCAGCGTAGACAGACTCAGCTCACGCTTGGATCGCTGCAACGCCTCCTGGGACCTCCCCGGCCCGGGTCTCTTTTCTGTCGACTGCTGCTCTGCAGACATACGAGCCGTCATCTGACCTGGGCTGGGCTCATCGCGGCTCTTCAGCAGCGTCTCTCTTCAGCGCAGCAGACCGGTCCTCTGAGGCTCACCTCCCCGGTTGGGCGTGTGACCCCGAGAGCAAGCGCTTTCACGCTCACGAGCATGTTTTCGTTTCAGGTACGAGTTGCCTTTTGACAGGCACGACTGGATCATCAACCGCTGTGGGACAGAAGTCAGGTATGTCATCGACTACTACGACGGCGGCGAAGTTAACCAGGACTACCAGTTCACCATCCTGGACGTCCGGCCCGCTTTGGATTCTTTTTCGGCGGTGTGGGACAGGATGAAGGTCGCGTGGTGGCGCTGGACCTCGTAACCACCGCTCCGTTAGCGATGGGAAAATACGAGCTATTTTTTTCCTGAGCGATACATTAAACTCTTCCCCAAACCGAATTGCTCTCGTGATGTAATGGGAATGTCAAGTGGGTCGTGACACTGTATACCTAGTGAGGGTCCCATGCACCGTGTTCTTTTGTTTTCACCTCATAGTTTATGCCAGATCATTCTAGGTTTCCTTCCCACTTGGCCTCAGTGGGAAGCGGTCCCTTGGGTTTTCCTTTTGCCGCAGTATTGCCTGTGCATTTAATCTAGAAGAGTGAACAACCTCACATGTTCGTGAGGAAGAGTAAGGAAAAAAGGGGCTCCCTTCCAATTTTAAGAAAGATTCTTTTCCGGAGGTTGTGCCGTCATCCGTACGGTTTAGGAGCGCACCCTTAGGAAAACGCAGAGGTGTGCCCTGGGAACGCGCTCGGCAAAACTAAGGTGCGTCTCAGCTCCACGAAGTCTCGGTTGTGAGAATCGCTCAGGCTGGGCCTTGTTAGAGAATAGTTTCAAGACCCGCATGATTTGATGATGCGCCTGCATTGGTGTATATGTTTTCACTTTTTAAATATGTCCATTTCGATTCCTGCCATCCTGGTACGGAACTCCGCTCCCGCAAGCAGGTCTCGTTGCCCGTGACATTGGACGTGTTCTCCCCGCTCCGAGTCCCATGTCTTCTGCCTGAAGCCCTCCCTCCGGTCAGCCTAACCCGAACCTTAGAGATTTGGTGCAAGTCACAGTGCCAGGACGGTCCCTCTCGAAGACAGGATCCTATTCTGTTGAGTGTTAGAATTCACAAGAAGAGTATTTTCCCAGATACGGAATGTTTGTATCAACTCGCTGTCTCGGTGCAGGTTTTTTTTTTGCAGGGAGCTCTAAGTTTGCCGTTGAAATGCTTTTCTGCCCGTGATTCCTAAACTGGCTGTTCTGCTTAGAGCAGCACGTTACTGTTCTCTTAAGCATTGCCAATGTTAACCCGTTTGATGTACCTTGAATCTGTAATGTTAGGTTAGTGGAAGGAACTGGCAGTCTGCAGCGATTCACGTGACGTGGAATTTCTTGGTTGTGTCGGTATTGTGTGGTGTTTTCAAAATCCGACAGCTCTGAACGCTTCTACGTGTCAAAATATTTGTATATTTTAAAATAAAATAAAGCTGATAGTTAACAGGTTTTGATGTTAAGAGTAACTTCACATCTCCCGGCCATTTCTCCAGACAGAAATCACCTGTGCAGAAGTGACGCCGTAGTCTCCCTGGTAGCCGTTTTGTCATCCGTGAGTCACATTGGTAAACTGAGAAAAGTAATAACCGCTGGCAGTTTTTTGGTCCTACGTGCCATTGAGTGAGTGTAGGATAAGGTAGTGTTACGAGAAAGTGTAACACTGCGCCACAGGCAGGGGCTCCCCCCGTTGACAGACCCACACTGTTTCTCGAGAAAGACCTCATCCACAGTAAACTGTCCATCAAGGCTGAATGCAGGATTGATGTAGTCCAGCCTTCCACCGCTCCTGGGAGAGGTCATAGCCCACTGGATGTCAGAGCGGTTGTGTGCCTAGATCATACCCGCTCATATCTGGGGGCCAACACTTCTCCGCTCTGACAGGAGATGCATTTGGAACATGAACTCCATTTTGGATGTTCTCTGAGGTTTTAAATTAAGTCTTCTGTCTCCAGTATTCACACTATTCAGAAGCAGAACAAACTCCTGTCATTAGGGCAGGTATTAGTGAACAAGGCGGGGTTGGAATCGGGCTCGTATATCTCCCTGGAATATTCCCTAGCAATTCCGTGTGTCTAGGGAGCTGTGCCCTCCGCGTCGTCCCGGGAACACGACAGGCAAAAGGGGCAGCCCCGATCAGCACTCAAGCCTTTCAAGGGACAGTCTATAAGTGAAAGGGTGGTAAGTTCTAGATTTCCAATTTAAAGATAGGCTGTGGTAATCTAGGGGGACACGAGTTCACCTAAGTATTTTTGAATATACTAAATGTATAGTTAACGGATTACTGAGTCACCAATACAGTTAATTCTCTAGCAGAGCTATTCCTTCCTATCTGAAATGAGATGCAGAATTCATGCCTCACCTCTGCAGTGACTACGGGACTTGTACTGTGGATCATCTGTGTCTTCGTAGGCTTGAGGCCATGTGTGGTGATGAATGCATGTCCCCCAAAAGACATCTGTGCCCCCATGTTGACGGCAGCATTATTTCCAATAGCCAAGACATGGAAACAACCTAAGTGTCCACCAACAGAGGAGTGAGTAAAGAAAATACGGTATAGATGGACGACAGACTGTCAGCTTAAAAAAGGGAATCTTGCCGTCTGCGACAACACAGATGGGCCTTGAGGGCATTGTGCTAAGTGAAATAAGAGACAAATGGCATATGATGTCACTTGTATGTGGAATCTGAAAAAACAAAAACGGAGCTCATCGATACAGAGGAATAGATTAGTGGTTGCCGAACATGGGGCGGGGGTGAAATCTGTGAAAGGGCTCGAGAGGTCCAAGTCTGTTATAAACAAAGTCCTAAGGATGCAGTGTAACTGCGGTGATGGATGTTAAGGAGACTTAACTGTGGCGATCATCTCCAATAGATACAAACACCAATCCTTACAGTGTAACCCTGAAACTAATGGCATGTGTCAGTTATACTTCAGTTTCCAAAAAAAAGCGAGTCTCGAAAGCAGATGGCTGGCTTAGAGTCGCAGCTCAGCCCCTTCGCTTGCTGTGTGATCTTCACATCTCTGGGCCTCAGCTTTCTCAGCCTTAAAAAGAATAATAAATCTGTTTGGGCCCGTTCGGCCTGCTGTTACCGAATGCCATTGACCGGGCGACTGAGAAACAACAGAAATTTACCACTCACGCTTTGGGAGGCTGGAGGTCGGAGATCAAGGCTCCACAGACTCCGGGCCGGTGAGGAGAGCTGGCTTCCTGGTTCACAGCAGGCCGTCTTCACGTGGGTCCTCACAGGAAGGGGCAAGGGCGCAGGCTGGAGTCTCCTTTAGAAGGACCCGATCCCCTCGCAAGGCTCCACCCTACTGACCTCAGCGCCCCCCAAAGGCCCCACCTCCTGATACCATCGCGTTGGGAGCGAGAGGTCAACACTTGAATCTGGGGTGGGGGCCACAGGCATTCAGAAATCAACAAAGAAAGGGCGGTGTGAGGGAGAAGCGGGGCATCTGAGAAGTACTAAGCCATGATAGGTAGTCGGCCTCCCTCTCCCAAGGAGAATCTGCTGGGGGAACAGCAGGGTCTCCTCCTGATCCGGGTTCATTGGACAAGGCAGGGAGCAGTCTCTGACCTTTTGAAAACTAGAAACGGGGCAGGGGGACATGGTGTACGTAATATGCAAGTCCCGCTGGAGAAAAATAAAGATTATAACTGGGCTCCTGTGCTCCCTGGTCTAAAATGTAGCTCACCGCATCTCCAGGATCCCAAAGGTATCCCCGCTCCGTGAAAATTTAATCTGTATCCAGACTCAAAACAGATATTACAAGGGCGCCTGGGTGGCTCAGTCGGTTGAGCGTCCGTCTGACTGTGGTTGAGGTCACGATCTCACAGTTCATGAGTTTGAGCCCCACGTCGGGCTCTGCGCTGACAGCCTGAGATTCTCCATCTCTCTCTGCCCCTGCCCCACTCACACTCTCTCTCAAAAGAAACTAAAAAAACAAAACCATAAAAACACAAAAACAGATAATACAAGGTTATGTTTTCTGCAAATAAAATTACATAATGTTTCATAATTTCTTAAACCTACAGCATAAAGTGATATTATTCCTTCCCCCATGATAGACAGAATACACTTACTGCTGTGGCACAGTTACCTTAATAAAATTCCAGGCCATTTGTATAAGCAGTAAAACATCTACCTCATGCTTCCGTACGCTACTCCCTTGGTTTGAAGAGACGGTGACAGCGCTTCCTGCCAAGTGTTCAACCTGGCGTCACCTCCCATAGCAAGCGTTCCAGTGTTTTTGTGGGATCGTAGCAGCTGCTGGTGCAGACGTTAAAGCTTCTAAGACAAGTTCCTTCTCGGGACGCCTATGTCTACTCGGGGGATGAGGCGTGGACACGTGGGAGCCGTCTTGGATTTATAATTGTTTCCTTAATGCTTTCAGACATGCAGGGTCACATGTGACGGGGGCCACGGAAACAACGACTCAGTGCTACAACGGGGGAACCGTGTGAAGACAGAGACGTCACAACAGTAGCTGAGTGGAGTCCTGAAGGGCAGAATCATCATTTAAACACTTTGCTTTTCCTTCTCCATTTTCGGGTAAGTTCACTCAGCTAGTTCCCGGCCCTTCAATGGCTTGGCATGGAAGATGATCAGGACGTTTTTGGCGGCAGGTACCAGAGGCCTTGCTGGGACTCGTCACCACAGGTGCAAGGCTGAGTGTGCACCTGGTCGATTCCAGCTCCCCGGATGCCGTTCCCTTCATGCTTCATTTCAGCTTCGTCCCGATAGGGCGAACTCCCTTCACCATCCTCCTGAGTGGGTGAATTGTACTGTGTGTGGTTACAGCCCAAGAGAGCTATTTTGAAAAAAGAAAAAAAAATGTGCTGGCTGATCACTACAGCCCCCCTCTGCTATTAATTGAGAAGTCAGTTTACCAAGAGGCAAACCATAAGAGACTCTTGACTCTGGAGAACAAACTGAGGGCCGCTGGCAGGAGGCGGGTGGGGGATGGGCTAGACGGTGATGGGCATGAAGGAGGGCACCTGTTGTGATGAGCACCGGGTGCGGTATCTAAGTGCTGAATCACTAAATCCTGCTCCTGAAGCCGATACTAGCCTCGATGTTAACTAACTTGGATTGAAAGAAAATCTTGGAAGAAAAAAAAGAGCCAGTAACTCAATTAAGCAAAAGAAAAGACAACGCAATATAAACGGATAAACCAAGTCTATACATACTAACAAACGGCTAAGAAGGTTTTTGAAGGAGAATCACTCAAAATATTTCCCTGAAACCGGAAAGGGTTGGGAAAATAGTCACAAATGATGTACGTTTATGTGTTTCTGGTTACACTATAACAGGTAATCATGTTATGATTTCCAGCTTCATCTAACTTTTAAAAAAACAGACGATTCGATATCAGTCAGGCAAAGTATTGCATTAGAGCAGCAGTCTGGATCTTGCTGCCCATCCCTCCCTCCAGCTGTCTCCCTTTTGTGGCTTCCCAGCTTGATGCTTCTCAAACTTCCCGGCGGATCAGAATAGCCTGGAAGGCTTGTTAAAACAGAGGGAGGGGGCAGCCCCAGGATTCCTGATTCAGCAAGTCAGGGAGGATTTGCATTCCTAACGGAGCTCCCAGGAGACTGGGCTGCTGGGAGGAGGGGCGGGGGCCTGCGATCTCGGCCCCACTTTCCTCCAGGTCCTTGAAATCCTGCACACTGCCACCTGTCCCCGCCCCCGGCTCTGCCTGGCGCCGGCCGAAGTCCCAAGTAGGAAAGCGTGTTCAATGTAAATGCCGCTTGGCCAATTTTGCGTGTTTCCGTCTCCTCCTTCAAGCCCACCCGCTCTCCTCTGTTTTGAATGTCGCACAATTTCACCTTTGTTTTGTGTCAATAATGAAAATCTATCCTTTGTTAGGTTTTTTTTTTTTTTGAGTTTATTTTGAGAGAGAGTGCGAGAGCGAGTGGGGGAGGGGCAGAGAGAGAAGGCAACCACGAGATCATGACCTGAGCCGAAATGAAGAGCCAGAGGCTTGGGGCGCCTGGGTGGCTCAGTCGGTTAGGCGTCCGACTTCGGCTCAGGCCATGATCTCTTGGGTCATGGGTTCGAGCCCCGCGTCGGGCTCTGTGCTGACAGCTCGGAGCCTGGAGCCGGCTTCGGATTCTATGTCTCCCTCTCTCTCTGCCCCTCCCCCGCTCGTGCTCGCACTCTCTCTCAAAAATAAATAAATCATTAAAAAAAAAAAAAAGTCAGATACTTAACCGACTGAGCCACCCAGGTGCCCTGGAAATCTGTCCTTCCTCTGGAAGTTCATCTGCTCACATGACTTCTGTAGGTGATGGCGAGTTAGCAATGAGGTGAAGACAGTGTCCCCAGCGGGCACACAGAAAACCCCTCTTCTACTGCGAGCTGCTCCTGCGTGAATCGTGGTCTCAGAGGGGAAAACGCATCATCTGGGTTATCTGGGCTACTTGAGATTTTCTCACCATATTCGTTGGCGAGGGCACAGCAAAGCACCACGAACTGAGTGGTTTACACCACAGCAAGGCATTCTCTCGAGTTCTGGAAGCTACAAGTAAGATCAGAGTGCAGAGCCAGGCCCCTGGGGAAAATGGGCTCCAGGCCTCTCTGCCGGCTTCCGGTAGTTCCTTGGCCTGTGGCAGAACCCCAGTCTCCACATGGATGGGGGGCTGTGTCTGCACCCAAATTTCCCCCTTTTATTAGGACACCCAGCCACATTGGGTTTGTGCCCTCACTAATAATGACCTCATCTTACGTCGATCATTTCCAAAGACCCCGTTTGCAAATAAGATCACGTCCACAGGTAATGTGACTTCAACATCTTTTGGGGGGACACAATTCAACCCCAAACATTCACATTTGCAGAATGGCTTACCCAGGGCCCGTCCAGCCTCTCCCTCTGGTGTCTGCACTCTGTCCCTGCCGAAGGGCTCTGCCGTCTTTGTTTGCACACTTCGCTCAGCAGCGACATTGCAAACCAGCACTGGCTTGGTCCCTTGCGGATCTTCGCCCTTCTGCCAAGCTCGGATGTGCTCATGGCCGAGGCGGCAACCGCCCCTCCCCAGATGGCTAAGCAGCTGATGGAAATCTCTTGGTGGGAGGTGAGAGGGAGGGCAAGACCACCAGATGCAAAGTGTCCTGTGGCGCATCGGGAAGGAAGAAGGGCCAGGTGGCTCATCTGGCCTCATGCTCGTCTCATGACTGACCTTCCAGAGCACAGTCTGGCCCCGGACTGGTCCTTGATCTTGGAGCCAGCGAAGTAACCGGACTTTAAGGAGGCTCTGAGCACCGACTCGCCCTGTTTGTCTCCTGTAGGAAAAAGCATGTCTCTAATTCCTTTTCTAATGCATTTTACCTTTGTGGAAACCCACTCACAACCCCAGAGCTGGCAAGGAGACGATTTTAAGCTGAACACATTTGAGACGTTTTATGGTCCTGAAGGAGACGGGAAAATCACTCATACCTGTATAGACTCACATTATCGCAAACTTTCTTTTCTGCTGTCTGCTCTCCTAAAAGCCCATGTGTCTTTCTTACATAAACCTATTTGTTTTGCTCAAAGAAGCCGTCTCTCCCCGCTCCCTTTTCTCTCCTAAGACAGATAAACCTTTAACTTCAACCATTTAAGGGGCCAGCTACTCTTTGGCTGGCTCCCATTATGGGAATGAAATACACCCTTTTCTCCTGTTAAGCTGTCTTTTGCTAGTTTAATTCACAGGCCCTGGGTAAAACACTTAAGAGGGTAGGAGGAAATTTTTTTTTTTCCTCCTTCAGTTTCCGAGCAAACGTGGGCATATTATCTGTATGGAAACACCGGAAGGTCTGTCCAACTTGTCGCCCAAGAACCACAGAGCACAATTGGATGGCCTGCCACCACATCCTGGCTCTGCCGCCCTGTAGTTGTGTGACCTTGGGCGACTCGTGTGATGTCACTCTGAGTCATCTGTGCCCTCTGCCAACAGAGGACAGCTGTGGTTCCTGTCTACTGCTTGTGGAGGTTAGAGGAGTTAATGAGTGTAACACCTCTGTTGGAGCAGATGTTGTTAATAGATGCTAGTTACAGGACCTGCCCTTCGCAGCAGAGGGTCCCAGGTTGTATCTTCTAAAGCGATCGCACGTGGGACGCCAATTCGCGGCAATTTGTTGACTACTTAGTGTATGGCCGGCCGCTGCTCTAGGCAGTTTCTCGCTTAACCCTCAGAACAGTCCTGAAGGTCGGGTGTTATTATGCCCTGATGACTCTGAGGTCACCCGGCTAGTGAATGACAAAGCCGGGAGTCAAACCCTGTTCTCTCTGACCCCGAAGGCCACACTTCGAGAGGTCATTGTTTCTCCAATATTAGCAAGCGTGCACCAAGCAGGGAGCAGGCAAATATACATTTACTTGCCATGCCTACGACTAGATTTTTACTCTTAAGAATGGAAAGATAACACATCCAAGCCACCCGCCCTGCCTGTCCCAGATAGTACCGAGCTGGGCAACGTGTCTTCGTGGAGCATGGCTGGCGAGGACACAGGGTCCCTGTGCTCGCCATGCGCTTCTCCCCAGACTGTCCTGCCGTTTCTTCCAAAGTCTGTTAATTTGGAAAACATACCTCCATCTCTGTGTTTGCGGGGAGGCCCACGGACTTGTGTGTTTGCTCCATCGCATGGTAAATTGCTCGATCACATTTACACGCATACGCTCGGCCAACAATTTATCAAATGCCGACCGTATGTTGGGTCTCTGCCCAGTCCTGAGTGCACAGTGCCTCCCTTCGAGGGCAGAGTGGGAATGATCTCGAGATACAACGTACAGCGGTACTGATAAGGCACAGCAACGCTCGCGAAAATGGCCACGTGGGCCAAGTACCTGTGTAAGTTGTGATTCAGCACGTGTGTGCGACGGGAGGCGTCAAGCCAACTTTATAAGGAAATAATAGCCTTTGAGTAGGAAATGCAGGGAAGAGCAGTCGGGACCCTTGGAACAGAAGTGCGTCCTGCGTGTGGGGATGGGGTGTCTCCCGGATGTGGCCAGAGGAGCCGGTAGCGCTGTGGGGAAACACCAGGGGTGGAGGCCGGATTGAGGTTGGACTCTGGAGCGTTTGGATGTTATCACCGGGCGTGTGGACTTCGTCTTGGAGGCCAGAGGGGGAGGAGGCCATCGGTGGTTTTAAAGCAGGGACACGCCTGTGACAAGGTGTGGATTGTAAACTACACCCAGGGCGGTGGCGTGGAGGAACGAAGGAGCTGGTGAGGGCAGGCGCACAGAAGACACCTGCGAGACAGGCCGAGAGGGTGGGATCCCGGGGAGGCTGGGATCCCGGGGAGGCTGGGGATAAGATGCCCTGGACCAGGGGGTGGCTGGTGGCTAGAGAGAATGTGGCTGCACGTGGCAGGCATGCAGCTGGTCCTTCAGGGCTGGGGAGGCCCCGTGCAACATTCAGTGAAGATGTCAAGCCACTGGGGACTGAGTGGGGTACCATGGCTGCAGATGAGGGTGACCAGACTTACCAAGAGACACTCAGTTCAACTGAATGTCAGGTAACCAGTGAGTGGCTCTCTAACAGAAGTACGTCCCGTGTCGTATCCGGGACAAGAAATCTGTGTTCAGTATATTTACATCTCAGACACAGCACGCGAGGTGCCTCTACTAAAACGTGACCATTGAGGCAGGGCCCTGGTTTTTTTTTTTTTATCACGAAAGCCGGGATGTCCCCATCAAACTGGGACGAGTCGGTCACTCTAGGCTGAACGGATGTCGCCTGAATTGAATTTCGAGAATCTCCTGACCCTTTTGCAACCTCCGTGGGGTCTTCGGTTGGGGCGGGTGCTGCGCGCACCTCGGTGCGCGGGGGGGGCCTCACCGGGCCAGGGGTGCGCACCCCAGGGACCACTATCCGCCGTCGCCCGTCTCCGCCACGCCATCTGTCGCCTCGACTGCGCCGAAGACTCTCCACCTTTTTTGGCATCCGCCTTTGGTTTGCATTGTTTTCTCTCGAACATTTGCTGCCCGTTTAGTCCCGTTTCAGAAATCCGTCCGGCCGAGCCGTGGTCCCGTCTCTCGTCCACCCCCTGCCGTCCGCCTGCCAGAAGCCTGCGCCACAGGCCTGGACTTTGTTCCGGACGGCTCCTTACGTTTAATCCCAATGCTGTCCCCCTGCCAAGCAGGTGTGTAGTGAAACGCGCAGGAGAAAAGAAGCAAGCCGGGCTTATCTAGATGTTTCCTCAACTTGCGCAAATTCCACTGGTGGGAGAGGTTTGTGTTTTCTGTGACAAACCACAACGCGCGTACGTTAACAGCCACTTAGATGGATCAATAGAAACTCGCGTTCGGCCATTTCTGCCATCATCTTTCTGGCCCTGTTGCCAGAGACACACAAGCAGTGCTCGTGTTCACAGACGCAGAGACACCTGCGACATCGCTTCTTTGCTCACAGGAGTAAACTGGAACAGCCTGCTCCACGGTTTTGTCCAACCTGAGAGCGTCTGAGCTCTATTTGTTTCTTGTCAGGCGTTCTGTCATTTACAAGGTGTTACAAATTACTTCAATTTCCACTCCGGTCCTTGGGTCCCGTGTGTGTATTCTAAAACAACTTATTTTCAATGTGATAAGGGTATCTAAAAACCCAGCTTTCACTCGCTATGCTAAAGGTACGGCCGCTGGGCTTAAATCACACAAAGAGAGAGGGAGAGTGAATATTGTTTCTCTCTCTTTCACACACACACACACACACACACACTCAGTTTGATTATTTCAAATACATGCTGAGCCCTGTTTCCTGGACCAGCTATTCTCGATCTATCAACAGATGGAGAGACTTTTCATTACCCTTTGTGTCACCGACGTCCACCGCAGAGCCATTTGGTCTGGAAGCTTTAAAACATAAAACTCTTTGGGCAAGAGCCTGGCGGGCAGAGGGCCCGATGCACGAGGCAGTTCAGTCCAGAATGGGGGGAAACAACTGGCCAGGTCACAGTCACGCTCAGAGCCTGGAAAACACAGGGTCAGTAGGAGGAGAGGGGGTGGCACGGAAAAGCAACTTGCCATCCACAATCGAGTAGCGTTTGCTCGGAGCCTCGTTCACAACTTTCCGCTGCGTGCGGGCACCCGGGAAGATCCGGATACTGGCGGCCAAATCCTTCCTGAGTCCCAGCCGGCCGCTGAAACGAATGAAGCATCTAAGGCCTTTAGGACGGATGTACCTTACAGGGATTGTGTTGGCAACACCTGTCCAACAGGCGGAAACCCGGCCTGTGGCTAAACACAGCCCCCACTCGCAAGAAATGATTGTTGTAAACTTCTAAGTGTGTCAGTGTTCCCAAACCGTCTGATAATTTTTTACCAGCTCTTTAGCTGCATATGTATAGTAGTGCTGCTGTCTATTGCACTTGGACTTGTGGATAGTGAAGGGTAGGTCTGGAATGGCGGGTGAGTTCATTCATCAGATTTAATGCCAGGGAACAAAGTCTCTGTTTAACTTTTTATTCATCATGGCACAAGATAGAACATGAAGAAACACCACGGAAAATTTCATTGCCAACATGAAGATTAAGAGTAGCATGTTCCATAAAAAAAAAAAAAATTCCTTTTCTATAATACACATTCCCTTATGAAGTGAAAAAAAAAAAATCTCAGAAAATACTGAAGCGAATCGCCACCTGCTGGTCAAAAATGGTTTTGCGGTTGAAAAACTTCAAACTGAAGTGTGGCAGGAGCATTTTACAATACACACAAAATTCCTGAAGGAAACATTTCCTCAGCCTTTGGCACGACGTCAATACAAAGCTGTAGTTTTTTTTTTTTTTTCCAAACATGATTTACTTTACAAAGCACTGCGTATAATTTGGTTAATACTGATTATGGGGCAGAAGGAAAAACTGCGTTCTGTAATTTGAATACTCCATTTGGATTCTTAAACACTTTATAGTTGGATTCCAGTTTGTAGTTTTGGAAAATACATAAAAATTATACATTATAAATATATATTATATATGGTCTATATAAAACTGAATTTGATCTAAACTGGGAAGGACAACTTAATTATTCTTTCTTTGTTAGGCACGGCCTTTCTCTTGTTTGATTAACTGAAACCTTCCTAAACAGATTCTAAAAATATATTCCATAATGTATCAAATTTAATATTCTCCTTAAAACATATTCAATATGAAAAAGCATTCGGTGACTACATTTTTTTTTTTGGTATCTCACTACTATATAAAAATATGGCTTGGCATATTCTGTTTTGTTTTGTTGTGTTAGCGTTTTTTCTTAGGCATTGAAGGAAGGGCTATCCCCAGTTAAAAAGCTATGGCAAAAGCACAGAAACCTGCTTGTGCATATTCTAGAACATTCTATGGAATCTCATTCCTTAGTATGCGTGAAGTGATTTAAAAAAAAAATGGTTCCTTCTGTTTCTGTGAATATATCATATATGATTATCATACATAATCTGTTACAGAATATACAACAGTCAGAACGGAAGTCACATAAATACAATTAAGCGATATCAAAGCAAGAGTTTTATCTTATACAGAGCCAAAGTGAGTAGTTTTTCGATTGGATGTCGCCATCCGGTTTTGTTTTTGTTTTCTCCTAAGGCTGGCTATGCAATAGAACTTTATTATCAATGGCAAGGGTAGTGCTCTCTATCTTTGAGTGAACTCGGTTTCTCCTGTGTTATTTTTTTAAAGTGTAAAAGAAGAAAAATAAGTAGAAGGTGTCCAATTGTCCCTACAATGATTTGATGTCCCTACTGAGCGAAAGAAGGCTGTTTGGGACGTGGGGGCACGAACTCGGGCGGGCTCAGACCAGCGTTTCCGGGAGGGCGTCGGGGTTGTCGGTGGACAAGAGCTCCCAGATTTGCCACCGCTCTCTCTGCCAGTCGAGCCACTCGGGGTCGCCCAAAGTCTTGCTGTTCTGATCGCCGGCGGGACCGGAGTAGGCAGTGCTCGGGTTTTGCTCAGTGGCCCGAGGCTCTTCCGAAGCTGTTCTGGAACCTTCTTCGGGCCTCTGAGGCCTCCACAGCAGTGACTCGGCAGGCTGGCGGGCTGACGCCAAAGCCTGCTTCCCTGGACCAGGGTAAGGAGGAGGAGGCCTCTTGTCACGCTTCTCGCCCTCTCGAGGTCTCTGGTGCCAGGGCTTGGCTCTGCTCTGCGGCCAGGCAGTGTCTAGCTCGCTCTGGGTGAGGTCTTCGGCACTGCCCAGAGTCAAATACCGCCCTGCCTTGGGCATGGCCTGCTCGGGTCTCCTGCCGCCGCCCTGGATGTGGGGCGTGCTGCAGACCCGCGACACGGGAGGGCAGGCCGTGCACTCTACCACGGTGGCCGTGGTCCGAGTCCTCCGAATGACCTGCCGGCCACGTTCCAGTTCTGTGGGGCTCCCGTGCCACTGAGGCCAATTCGGGGACAGGTTCCCCTGAGAAAGGGAACATGGCCCCGGTCGCAGGGAGCTACTTTCAAAAATGTCTCCATAGGAACCTGGAGGCCAGAGAGAGGGGCAAGAGAGGGAATTAGTTTGCAGAATCCCCGTTGGGAGGTCCCGTCATTTCCTTCCCACTGGCAGCTTCAAAACCCGAAAAAGCCCAGTTGGCTCTTAGCTGCCGCTGCCTCAAGTAAAATATTTCCTAGTAAAAGAAATGACATGTGACGTTTTGGTCACCGGCACAGTGCACGTCGCAGCTCCAAAGACAGACATTAGCTGTCAAACTAGATAGTCCTGGCCACTGATTTATTTCAGGAAAGGCCCCTTCCACGTGGCTATGAAAACTCTTCCGAGCGTGGAAGGTAAAGGAAGCGTTCTCTTCTTGTTCGGGGCAATTTGCAGTCCTGGGGAGACACAAATTCTAATGCTTTCGTGTTTCTACGACGTCGGTAAAAGCCATTGGAACAGATGAACTGAATCTAAACTGGCCCCGTGGGAAGGACTGGTTGACATTTCCCAGCCTGCCTTGCATTTACGAGGGCCACATAACTGAGGCCTGGCCAGCCAGGGGGCAGAGATGTGACATCAGCCATTTCTAGGCCTGGTCCAATAAAAACACACATGCCTGTGAGTCTTCCGGGCTCACCCCTTCCGCCCACTACTAGGCTGGGATGGAGACACCCCCGGGGAGCCACCGGCTGGGTGGGGCCCGAGCCCCTGAATGGCTGTGTGGACCAGAGCTCCCCCGCCCCTCCTCGCCCTGCACGATCCACACTGTGACGTGATGTGAGGGAGAGATCAACCTGTGACAGGTTAAGGCTCGAGGAGACTGAAGGGAGGGCAAAAGACTGCATTTCACGAACAAACGGGTTCTTGGCGCCTATGTCCCCAGACCGCCATCGCCCCGTTCTCTCATTTACTAAAAAGTAGGCGGGGAAAGAGAAGACGATCACTGGGGCAAGAGACAGCAGCGTTTACACAGGGACTGATCAGAGTTGAAATAGCACGGGGAAATGGAGCGGAACATCTGGGACTAGTTTATCCTTGAGGCAAAAGGTAGTAAAGCACCTCATAGGATACAACGGGATGTAGTTAGATAAAGGACCCATTCGAAATTCAGCTGGATCAGATGCCACTAAATTAAAGATGCACTATAGACACACTCACATGTACACACACACACACACACACACACGCGTATTTGGAACAAAAAACCAAAACAGTTTACACACTTCATGCTGTGTATTAACATACGTTCCACATGGATGAAAGAATTAAGGGCTAAAATAATGAAATACTATGAAAGAGAAAAGCATATAAATGATTAACGCTTAAGTAAAGATCAGTTTTGTGGAAGAATTCACAAAAACAAAGAGCCATAGACTACATTATGTAAAACGTAACAATTCCAGATATGCAAAGGGGGACAAAACTGTAAGGGATGAAAGAAATGCAAATGAGACTAATAAATACAACTGTGGTTTCGAATGAGCAAAAATGCAAACTGGCGACTGCACCTCTGGATGTTTGGGAAGGTTCTTAATTTTGACTCGCTGCCCTATTCTGGATTTATGACTTGCTTTCCCAAATTCTGTGAGTCTGTTCTTCATTGAAAATACAGAACAAAACGCGCAAGAAAGAAGTTCCTGACAGCATCACTTATTACAACAATAACCAAAAAATGGGTTGTAAACCAGGCGTATGCAGGCTGGAACACTACGTGGCCCTTCACAATAATAATGGCAAATAACTGGAAAATGGAAGTGAAACAGATAATATAAAGTTGCACAGACAGAATAATTGTAACTATGTTTAAAAACTCTTGCAAAGGGGGTGCCTGGGTGGCCGAGTCCGTCGAGCGTCGGACTTCAGCTCAGGCCATGATCTCACAGCTTGTGAGCTCGAGCCCCGCGTCGGGCTCTGTGCCGACAGCTCAGGACCTGGAGCCCGCTTCGGATTCTGTGTCTCCCTCTCTCTCTGCCCTTCCCCCATTCACGCGCTGTCTCTCTATGTCTCTCAAAAAGGAATAAACCTTAAAAAAATAATAAAAAACTCTTGCAAAGGAAATGAAATGAGATATAGTCGACGGTTGACATACCTTGGCAGAAAGGCTAAGTATAGCTTTATATGGTTTTCCCCCTATTTTCAGCATTTTCCAGATAACATCTGACAAGTACTTAATATGATAGTAGGAAAAAAAGTAAAGAAACTTAATTTAGAAAGCAAGTGCGATAAACAGCCTTTAAAAGATAGTATGTCACCTGTCATTCCCGGGTCTTTGGATCCACTTTTTAATGTTGAATGCCAAGTTCCCCAGATATTGAAAGGCTCCTCTGACATATCTAGGAAAAAGTGTAAAGAGAAAGGTATGTGACTCACAATGGAAATCGACGAACAAAAAGTCAATCAACAAACATTTTTGTAACATGGTACCACATTCAAGATCGTGCCGGATACAAGACAGAACACGGTGCGTACCTGCCTTTCAGGAGGCTTAGTCTGTTGGGGATTTACCAAAAGGCTTTCTATATAATGGTCGTGGTATACAGAATAAGGGCCCCCAAAGATGTCTGCGTCATGATCCTCAGAACCTGTAAAGATGTCATACGCCAAAGGGACTGCAGGTGTGATTAAATTATGAGTCTTGAGATGAGACGATGATCTGGATTAGCTGGACGGGTAGACCCGATGCGATCACAAGGGTCCTTATGAGGAGGAGGCAGAAAGGGTGCTATATTTTTGGAGGAAGGGCCACGAGCCAGAGAACACAGGTGGCCTCTCGGAGCCTGGAGCCTCCAGGAGTAACACAGCCCTGAGGACCCCTTTGGATTGGTGAAGTCCAGAAGTGTAAGATAATACACGTGTGTGTCGTTTTCAACTACTAACCTGTCATTTGCTAGAGCAGCGATGGGGAGTGAATACAATGGTGACGGATGACAACAGCTCTGACGGCAGTTACTGAGACGGAGGAACGGAAAATAGTCACCGTCCCTCTGCTGGTACTACCCTCCGCCATACCCCGCTGCTGACATCAACAGGTTCACCCCCTGCCTGTATTCATTCACAAGCTGGCAGAGGAAGGCGCCGTATGGGGCGTTCTCTCCATCTCAGAGTCCCCGCTACGACCCTGTGATGTGATCGTAATGAGTATTTTTCTTTTTGTAATATGAAATTTATCGTGAAATTGGTTTCCACACGACACCCAGTGCTTGTCCCAACAGGTGCCCCACAATGAGTATTTCTTGAAGAAAGTGTCTACCGGGTGCTTCCCTGGGGCAGCCGTTCGGATGCCTTGTGACCTTGTCGAGCGCTCACTGCGCGCCAGGTTCTGTGTTGAGGACTTTACGTGGGCGAGCTAATGAAACTCTGAGTTACTGCTCCTGTCTTTCTTAGTTTCCATACGAGGAGGGGAGGGGACTCCGAAAGGCTCCGTCTCTCCTGCAGGCTGCGCGTGGCAGAACAGGTTACCGACGCCAAGTCTCGTGCTCTGGTCATGGGATACCAACATGACTTGTTTCTAATTCCCTCGGGGCGGGGTTGTTTGCAGGGAGACAGTTACAGAGTGGACAGGATTGCTTAGCCCCTGCACCAGTGACACCGGGGGCCGAATCCTTCTCTGCGCGGAGCGGTCCCGCATGCCGCGGGATGTTCAGCCCTGGGCTCTACAGTCTGGACACCAGTAGCAACCCCTCCCAAGTCGTGATAACCCCAAATGCCTACAGACATCGTCACCTGTCCCCCGGTGCGCAAAATTGAGGACCACAGTGCCAGAGTTTGCCAAGATAGCCAACAGACAGAAAGAACTAGTGAGTGCCTCCGTCTACCTGCTAACAAATCAGAGCTTTCCTAGTGGGAAGTTGTCGAATAACATCTCTCTGAATCTGTATTTAGAAACCCGAATATGCCGGGCCTCTTACAACGGCCAGATTCTCTTCAGAGCACGTTCCTGTGTTGTTGTTGCAGAGAATGTTACGTATAGAAAATCTGTCACTAATTTAAAAGAGCAAATATTAGAGATCATTTATATACGTCAGAAAGGGAATAGTAAATCTATGATGCATCGATATCATGGCCATGAAGAATGTGAGCAAAATGGAAAATGCTAAATGATATGATTTTAAGTGAGATACGCTTAATTCAAAAGGAGCTATACTTTGGAAAACAAAGCTGTAAAGTTAGGTATACATCTGGACAAGGACTATGAAAACTAAAGTTTTACATTTAAAAAATAAATTTTATGCTTGAAGGGAACATGGGTTACTGTTTTCTTTTAATTTTTATAATGTTTATTTATTTTTGAAGGAGAGAGAGACAGACTGTGAGCAGGAGAGGGGCAGAGAGAGAGGGGGACACAGAATCCGAAGCGGCTCCAGGCTCCGAGCTGTCAGCACAGAGCCCGACACGGGGCTCAGACCCACGAACCATGAGATCATGACCTGAGCCCAAGTCGGACGCTTCACCGACTGAGCCACCGGGCGCCCCAGGTTACTGTTTTCATTACGAATTTTCTCAATTATTTTTTGACATGATTATTTATAAAATAAAAATAAACATACTATGCTTTAAACACACACACACACACACACACACACACACACACACACACACACCAAACAAACAAACAAAGCCCTTTCAGGGTGTTTCTGTGGATTAAATTATAAATGTAGGATAAAATGTGTCTTCCATTTATTACTCAGAGCGTCCTGCTGAGCCCTGGCACTGAGGGATTACTCTGTGGAGGAAAAGAACAGAAGCAAACATTCGGTGGTCAAATAAATTTGGGAAAGACTGTAAACCACACTCTCTTTTCCACTTTAAAGAGTCTGAGAAATTGTACAATAGAGAAACCATTAGCTCGGTTAGCCCAGCATTCCCCAAACATATTTGACCATGGAATGCTTATTTTGCCAAACAAATCTTCCTCTCCCACGGAGACCTCTTTGGCACACGACGTCTCCTTATATAGTGGGTTCAGCTTCCTCTCTTTGTAAAAGTAACAGCAATAATCAGGTGACATCTTAGACACGCAGACATGCTCCCAAACTCAGTGGCGAGGACACATCAAGTCCCTCAGATGCTCGGGGGGAACAATCAGTGGGAGTATCGGGGGCTCTCTGGGCATGAGGCTGCTTGCCGCATGCCGGGGTCTGCAGGGACCCTCCCAGACCAGGACTGGGCCCTCCACCCCCTCCTCTTCCCAGAGCCGGAACTCAGCCAATCCCACAGAAGTACAGGAACATGAAACAAGGAAGGGATGGAGAGAAGGTCCAAGTGCCCACGCCATGCCACGTGCCATCAGGGTCACCGATCTGGCCGGCGCCGGCCGGGTTCCAGTTACCTTTGCCAAGCCTTGGTCCAGGAGAACTCTCCCTTGATTTCGACGATGGCAAGTGGCTCACCAGCACGTACTGCTCCGGCCCTTTGTAAAGCTTCTCTGAGCCCCCCGGGGCCGCGTCCTCTTGCATAGCCAGCAAGGAGCGCTCGGACAGCACTGGGGAGTTGTTGTCATAAGGGGAGAGGTCTCCGCTGGAGGCCTTGTTGGAGTCGGTGGATGAGTGCCTTCCTCCCACAGAAAATGAAACTTCCGACCGCAGCATGTCAGGGCTTCTGGTGCAAGGAGACAATAGCAAGCGCGTGAGTGTGTTAACACTTAGTGACCAGATTCAAAAGATACGACCGTGACACAAACGACAGGAGGAGAACGCATGGATGGGCACAGGGGCCGAAACCAAAAGACAATTCGGAGCAGACACTTGTACAGCGATAATGTGAAAGCGTTTCCACGACACGGCCAGCAGAGGGCAGTGAAACCCAACAGTCGTTACAGGAACTGTCCGGGCCAGGGAGGCGGGGACGATGAAACAGACAGGGACCCCTGTGTTCTCCAGGGGGCATCGCTCAAGTGCCTGTTGCATTAATGTCGCTGCCACTGGAAAATCAAAGTCTGATGCTCACTATCTGTTAAGTAAGGAAAAACTGGCAGAGAACTCTGTGACGTTCCTTAATAGCCTGAATTGAATAATTCACATAAAACGATGAAACTTTACGTGAAGTTCACGATGGCTTTATGGACAACGTTTCTTCCCCCACCCGAACACTCAGTGTGAGTAAATCCATCTTTCCTGTGACAGTGACGACAACGACGACGACGATGATGCTTCTGGTGGGAAGAATAGATTCACGTATGAAGAGGCGAAACACATGACAAATACATAACCGCCACTACAGTTCATGGGATTTTAACACTCCGAAAATGAGTCTACAAGGCACGAGTGCTTTTACAAATGGATGCGAAACATGCTAATCAGCATATCCATGATGTCTTATCGGTGCACAAGTTGTCACAGCAACAGAAATAACAGCGAACGTGTGAGAGGGGCAGGAAAATGAGACCGTCAAGAACATGAAGAGAGTGTTGGAAGGCTTACCTGGGAGCATCTGTATTTTCTACCTTCCTCAAAACAGTGGCCCTGACATCTTGAAGGGAAATGATGACAGATTAAAAGTTCCAGAACCTACTTCTGTCGCCCCCCTCAACCCCACTTCGCTCCTCTTTAACTAGCCTTTGCTTTCTTCTGGTTTAATTTTTGCAAAACAAATCCTTTGGGATCTTAAAGAAGGTAAACACACGCCCGAGCAATCTTTTCCTAACTAAAGGGCTGTGTGCACGCAGGACAGAGGACGTGCCCTCACAGGGGGATCTAGCTCAGTCTCGGGTTTCCAGCCGGGGTTAGCGTCCAGGAGAAAAGCATCTCCGTATCTGTGACGTGCCTCGCCTGTCACTGACATGGCCAGGAGCTCGAGCACTTTTTGCTGAGGAAGTTTCTCATCCACATGGAATAAATCAGTCCTTTCCTTGCCTCCTCTTTAAACCGATGATAGATAATCTTATGGGAAAGAGCCAGAGGACAACCACGAGGATGATTTTCCAGAAACGTGAGGCCTCCAGTGAAATGAAGGAAAAAGAAAGGAAACTTATTTTATTTCTGCTGGAAATGGGGGGCGGGGAAACTATTCAACCTCCATATCTAACGAGGCGGAATTCTCCCAAATTCTAGCAGGGGAAAAACAAAGCAAAACAAATGGACACTGCTGTGTCATCACGAATTTGACTCCGGCTGAGGAAACTTTACTATGAAAATGAGAAAAACTGAATGGGTTGAACATGGAGCTGAGCTCACAATCGGGGTTCTGACCAGGGCTAGAAATTAGAGTACGGGGCCAATTTCCGTTGTTTTCCCTGTTTAGTTGACAGCTTCCCCCGTCGTTAATGAAAATGTCTTAGGTCTCCTCGGCAAGAATAAGTCAGCGAGGACTAAAGCCTGATCTTGTGGGGTGTTTGAAGAGAGCCCAGTGCGTTCATTAGCCCAAACGCAATAACCATCAGGGCCACGAATGCTTTTTTGCCCCCTCACGTTGGGAGGAAAATGTTGGAACGGTGGCATTTTAGCCCATGGGGATCCCAACTATTCTGTCTCGCGTCTTGCTCATCTGTCTTAAAACACATAGAGAAGAGAATACATTCAGCCAGATATGATAAGCTGCAGACCCAGCCAAGGGTTGCGTGCATAAAGAAAGGTGCCCTACGGGGGCGCCTGGGGGTGGCTCAGTCGGCTGAGCGTCCCACTCCGGCTCAGGTCATGATCTCACGGTTCGTGAGTTCGGGACCCGCATCGGGCTCTGTGCGGACAGCTAAGAGCCTGGAGCCTGCTGTGGATTCTGTGTCTCCCTCTCTCTCTGCACCTCCCCCAAGTGCGCTCTGTCTCTCTCTCTCTGCCTCTCAAAAATAAAGAAAAATAATTAAAAAAAAAAAAAAAAGAAAGAAAGGTGCCCTACGGAAGAAACGTAGCGGGTCTCAGCACTAGGAACATTTCGGTTTCCGCCCAGTGAGGAGGTTACTTTGGCCCTATGGAAGCATGCATCAAGTTGCCGTACCGAGGCCTGTGGTCACCTCTGTGTGTCCCCACCCCGGCCTCGTCTTACCTTATGGCTCTTCCCATCGTTTTCCTCTCCCTAGCCTCTCAAATTACTCACTACAACGTTGTTCCACTTGCATAGTTTTGCAAGCTGCTGCAGTAAGCTCTTTGGGGACTGTACAGACGGGGAAATCACACTCACATTAATTATTGGGTGTACGGAAAAGGCTTCATGAGAACATTTCATTTGCTTAACCGAAACAGAATAAAACAGAGAACAGTGGTAACGATAACAAAAATAACCGAGCTGCCACACCGTTTCCTTTCCGTTTTCATGGCTGTGGTTGGAGCTGATGGAGGAGAGGTGAGAGAGGAGGAGGTGGAGGGCCACTGACCACTTCCTCTGTTCTTTGGGGAACATCACCCGGGAACTTGTTGGAAATGCGAGTTCTCAAGCCTCGCTCTGGACCTACTGTCTGGATTGGCTATAACATGGGAGGCCCCCGGTGAAAAAAAAATTAAGAATTTGCAGGTGGCGATAGCAGATCATCGAGCCAAGTGTGGGCCTCTTCTCAATGGAGGCCCTGTGCAGCTGCACAGGTTGCAGACTGTGAACTGGCTTTGCCTATTGAAAGGGCATCTGGGAGTGGGGCTAGCAAACTGTGTTTTAAAAAGCCCTTCAGGTATCTGTGACGCAGGGGCAAGTCTGAGAACCTCGAGGCCAAACTACCTTCCCTCCCTCATCCATAGATAGGACAGTGGCTAAGGATCTGTTGGGTCAAATCAGGAAGCACAGCACAGAGAGTGGCCCAGACGTCAGCACTGGTTGGCCGAGGGGGTTAATGTGGCGGTCCCGACCTGGAGGTGGCTGGGGCCACAGCTGAATAAAGGGGGGGTGTGCCCCTCCTAGCCACTCGTCAACGGCATCCAGATAACCCAATGCGTTTGGGTTGCGGATCAGAATCGGTAAGGTGAGAGGGAGCGGGAGAAGCCAACCTGCCTTTCTCTGCTCTTCTGGTTCATTCTCCTAAGTCAAGCCACCAAAGTGACTACAGCCGGGGCCCCAATCAGGGGAGAAACTGAAGGAGGCGGCCAAAGCTAAACCCTGCGGGTAGAGACGCAAGCAGGTCTCACAGTGGACACAGGCTGTGAACCTGAGGGTGGCTGGGCTCACGGCCAGGGACGCGAGCAGAACTGCACTCGTGCAAAGCGACCCTTTTGTAAAAGTGGGTGCTCACACAGGGTTCCCTGGGTGGCGGGCAGGGCACTAATCTCCTGCCAACGACTCTCCTAGAGGAAACGAGGAGGTCACACGTCTCTCTGGCAGTCGAGGCAGTAGGGCTTGAGACCCTTCTAAAATGTATTTGAGAAACGGTATCCAGCATTATTAAACCACCAATAGTCAAATGCTGTGTTTACACTTGGGGTCAATGGCCCTCTTAAGTGTTTAAGGCGGTTTCCACCCATCACTTCGTTTTCTCAGCAGAGGTCAGTAAGGCGGTGGCCAAATGTGCCCAACAACCCACGTGCGAGGAGTGCCTTTGCACGTGGGAGTCCGCCAGTTGGTAAACGAAACGAAACCATTGTATTCGCTTCTCAGGACTCCCACGTACCGCACGGGCAGTGCAGAGGCTAAAAGAAACTTTGGTGTCATCCCATTGCTTTATCATCGAATCTACCTGGAAACAAATCCGGAACCCCCACCGCCATCGCCTTTGCTAACATTTGCCTCTAAGATGATTCAGGTCTATGGAGACAATTTTTTTAAGTTCAGTGCTGCAAGTGAAGGCAATTAAATTTTTGCATTTGTTTGTGTAAAATATTTCACCAGCGGTTCGCTAAGATGAGCGAATGGTTTCAAAGCGCGTAGCGGGCCCTCTGTGTCTTGGAATTGAGCGGACAGGTTGCCCGTCGACGCGGGTTTGCCTCCACGAGACCTGAACGCACAGCGGGCACGGCCGGTCTCAGCTAACCAAATACGCACGAGATAGATATGGAGAGTGAAGCGCTTTCTCACCCTTAGCTGGTCCCTCCAGGTCAGGGTGTTAACACGCCGCTGGCAGGGGACTGTGGGCAGGCCTGCACTGCAGCTGGAGGCACAGAACTCGTTCTGCGGATAAATGGAAAACTCTGGTTCAATCACCGGATGTGGCAGCCCAGCCCCCTGCTGAGCTTTTCCCCAGCGAGAAACATCCTCGGAGATTTCAAGCACGTGTCGGCTTCTTCCTTGGCTTCGTCGCTCAACTGATAAAGCTCAGTCTGCTGGGACTCAGAGCACATACCCATCTCACACACTATTAATCGCATGGGGACATTCGAACTTACCCAGGGCTTGGGTGAAATTTCTCCCCTCATTTTTAGCTCTTGCTAACTCCCTCCTGATAGCCACGGCACACGAAGGCATTTATGACAGGCGCAGAGAAAACAACGCTGACTCCCGTCCCTTTTTGTACAGTGTGCCTCATAAGACATCTTCCAGTTAGTATTCTGCAAGTTTATAAAAGAAGTTGCGAATCATCGTAAAGGCGTTCGGAGAAAGGTGATGCGATCGATTCTCCCTTCGTTTTGAATTGGCTTTCCGTAGAAGGCACATTCATGCTTTTTGGAATTTTTCATTCTGGAATTTCCTATTCCACATGCATTTCTCCTGAAGTTGTCTGGCTGAAAGGGCTTTCTTTTTTTCTGTTTTTTTTTTTAATGTTTATTTAGTTTTGAGAGACAGAGAAACAGAACCTGAGTGGGGGAGGAGCAGAGAGAGAGGGAGACACAGAATCTGAAGCAGGCTCCAGGCCCGACGCGGGGCTCGAACTCACGAACTGTGAGATCATGACCTGAGCCGAAGTCGGATGCTTAACCAGCTGAGCCACCCAGGCGCCCCTGAAAAGGTTTTCTTGAACAGAGTGTGCATGGGGGGGGGTAGGGTTCATTGCTGTTATACTATACTGAGAAAGTCTGATTTCTCGTCTCTCAATTTCCTGAGAACTTTTTGACCTTACAAATCCTAGGAAAAGGAAAACTGAAATCACAGTCCATCTTGTAGCGCTCCATGGTTTTGTGGAGGAAGGCATTTTCAAGGACAGTCTTTGAAAGGTTAAACGAAATTATCTACATGATATTTATTTGATAATTTCAATGTGACGCCTTGAATTATGAGAAAGCCTAACGCTCCTCCATCATGAAGAAGGTAGATTTTGTTTTATTCAACAGGAGGAGAATCTGGTTCAAGAAAACAATTACCTTTCACTCCCAAACGCAGTGAAATTTGTTTTATTTCCATTTTGTTTCCAGAATATAGTAGGAAAATGCTATATTTAGCCTTGCATACCACATAGGTATGCATGGTTGTTTGTGATTTTTTAATGGTTAGCTTTTTTTTTCCCAGAACATTAAAGCAGCTGAAAGCTATTGAAAAATTGAAAAGTTGGCACATTAGGACTTACATCATTATATTAGGGTGAAATGCTTTATTTGCGCCCAGATAGAATTGTATTATTTAGTTCAGCTTAACTTAATTAAAACTTATTTAGGATTGTTACTTGCTCAGGAGAAACTGTCAAACAGCAGTTCTCTTGGTTGAAAAATAAAATAAGCAAAGAAGTATTTTCAAAGCATCACTGATGGGTTTGCTTCCATTTAGGCCAGCATACACATTTTCCCTTTGGCTTTGGGGTCCACGGTGGCTCGGCGTGGCAGTGGCCTTTAAAAAAAATTTTTTTTAATATTTTGCTCATCGTAGATTTTGGTGTTAACTTTGATTTTAAAAAATATGACAGGTCCACATCGTTCATTTTGATGCCTGAATTTTTATTGATTTATTTATTGTAAGTGTTTTACTATTTATTTTTGAGAGAGAGAGCGTGAGAGAGGGAGGGGCAGAGAGGCAGGGAGAATGGATCGGAAGCAGACTCTGCACTTAGAGCGCGGAGCCCGGCGTGGGGCTCGAACTCGCGAACCGTGAGATCATGACCGGAGCTGAAAGCAAGAGTCGGACGCTCAACCGACTGCGCCACCCCGGCGCCCCAACGCCTGACTCTGTAGCACACCCTCCACTTGGGCACCTACGTGAGTGCCTCACTCTCCTCGCCCTGCTCCGGGTCCTGCTTCGGTTCTTTTCTTCTGTTGCAAATGCCGGAGTCCCACATGCCTCGTCCTCTTTGATTTACCTTCCATTCTCATCCCCTACCTCCTTACATCCCTAAATCAAAGGAAGGGGATCTATTTTGAGTGTCTTTGAAGAAAAGAGCATATAATTCTAATAAATATTCCAGACAAGCAAGGAAAATACTGGAAGTCTTGCATTGTTAGTAATATAAATCTCTTCTAATCTCCCTTTGGTATTCCGTTTTGGTTGAAGCCAAAAATCTAAGTGGACAAGCACGAGAGAAAATAACGAGTCCTCCTTCCGCCGCCCCGATGCTGTCGTCGCAGAAGAAGGGAAAAGCTCCAACCAGAACAAAACATTCAATTCCCAAATGTCACTAAACGTTTGCTCCTTCAGAACAGAAATTATCGTAAACATGTTCTTGTTCTCGGTTCTGCACTCTTTTGAAAACTCGTTTTTCCACTCCCCATCCCATCCTGTGCAGTCTCCACGAGGGGCACAGGAGTCCACAGCTTTATCTAGGTATGTGGGCCGATGGCACAGAACAGAGGCTTCGGGTCACCTTTCCACTTGTGTGTCTTTTCACCCTCACCCCTCTCTCTGTTCCAGAACCAACACCGCCATCCCGATGCCGACTGGATCAGGCCGGTACCGGCGGGCTTTGCCTTTAGACATCGCTGCAGTTTAAAGCGGATGGCTTCCTTTTGCGTCATACTGCCTTCAGCGGTTGCTGTCTCGTGGATAGAAAGGTAGAAAGCAGTGACACCCAAGTCTTTGGTAAGCGGTTGCAAATGAACAAAATGGTGACATTCGAAGTAACATGGTAGCAATCATTGACATTTGTTAAGCATTCGTTAGAAATCAGATACTCTTCTAATAGCACAACAACTCTGTTTTACCTCCGCTTTACAGATGAGGGGACCGAGACAGAGAGAGACGAATCTATTTACCCAAGACCACATAGCTAAGAGCAATCTCCTGTCACTGGAATTCGCTGCCATCACTTCTTAATTTAAGTGCCACCCCAAGCCTGCCATTTCAGGGCTTCTGTGCTCTGTGCCGGCCAACACTTTCCTTAATCACGCCCACAGCCAGTTGACGGATTTATTGTTATGTCCAGGCCCTGGTTCAAGCTTCCCAAATGTCCAGGTATCCTGACACCTCTCCAGTCTTCCAAGTTCACTGCAAATCCTTGCTCTTCTCAGAAGCCATCGCTGAGACGATAGGTCACATCTCTTTCTCTTCTCCAAACTCCAGGTGGATTTATGGTCCGGAGTGTTGGTTCCCTTCCTTCGTCAATGCAAAGACCCCCTTTTAATGTCAGAAAATCACCTGCCTCAAATATAGTACCATGTGATGGATGGCAAATACGTAGTATCTAACGTGGCAGAACAGTAGAACCACAGGGGAGATTTAAAAAATTCCTAATGTCCAGACAGTACCCTAGAACAAACGAATCCAATCTCTAGGGGTGGCGCTCAGGTATGGTCATTCTCAGGCTCCCCAGGGCATTCAAATGGGTAGGCAAGTCTGAGAACCAATGAGCCGGCACATATCATTCCACACTCTGTGACACACTTCCTAACATGATTCGCATTATTTTTATCCTTGAAGGCCTCCTTCAACGAGTCTGTAGGCACCTAAAGTTAGGAATATGCCTGATATTTTAAGCTTTTGGTATTGAAAGTGTGGATCACAGACCAGCAGCATCACATCTGGGAGCTTGCTAGAAATGCAGATTCTCAGACTCCCTCCCCGAGATCTACTGATTCAGATCACCAGGAGGGCTTTGTAACAAGATCTCCTGCTGATCTGTATACACAGTGAGGCTTGAGAAGCGTGTTTAAGGTATGAAGACACTCTCTACAGCTCAAGGGTGGGACTCTCAAACCTCAAAAGACAACCAGGATGAAATAAGTATTTATTTACGTATTTTTACTTCACGACATCATTATCAACCCTTCTGGGCTTCTCCTTGGCCTGTACCTAGAGGAAAACAAACACTCCCTCTCTCCCTTACTAAGAAAGTCATCTCCAAATGTTTTCTGTTCAACAATGCTAGTCTCTGACATCCCCGGAGCACCAGTGAGCTCACTTCCCTTCCCTTGAACCCCTGACACACACCTATGATCATGGCCTAGGGTCGGCTTGCCTTGACCTTACAATTCTTATTCTTATAGGGATAGGGAACGGGAGAGGCTAGATAACTATGCAGCTTGGGATGGGCCTAACACATACGCTGCTTCCTTTCCCTAAGAGTAGAGAAAGAAAAGTTCACTTCTTGGCCTTTATATGCAAAGAACATACCTGAAAACCACATAAAAATAACTTTCATCTACCATTCTTCAAAGCACAATATTTATACATTTAAACGCACCATCTAAAAGTGGAAATTTGGCAAGTCAACATCAGTGGTTTTTTTAGGTGTGTGTTGTCCAGCTTTCCCACAGAGTACCCATGAAACGTCATAAATGCAGCTTAACGAGGGACTCACGAACAGAAATGCCACCATGTCTGTTTTCTGGCGCGGGGAGGGAAAGGAGTGAGTTCATTAAAATTCTGGTGATACGAGATCTGCTGTGAAGAAAAGTCATTTGCGTTAGTTTAAATTAGAATTTACACCTTGATGATGGTTAGAAATCTAGGAAAAATTTAAGAAGAGCAAGACCATGAAATGCCAGCCCATTAAGACAATTTGAATATATTTTTAGTCACTCGTCGCTCTTGGGGCTTGACTCCAGGCAAAGTGTTTGGCCTGATCATCAGTGGCACAAGGATGATTTTTTGAAAAGTGCATGTGAAATAGTTTCAAATGAAAATTCATCTATCGAATTCAACATCAACATAAAGGGACAACTCAACACGTGTTGGTATTTGTAAGACACCATTGAATAGGACATACCATTATTTTATACAGAGCCGAGAAAGGAAAAATGCTATGGATTACATCAGGACACGCCATTGATTGTCAGATGACTCTCAGTTTCAGAGACGATAAAATGTGGGAAGAAATGTGTCTTAGAGTTGTTGCAATTCGGTGTATTAAAAGCATAACATAAATGGCATTTTCATGAGACGGTGACAACTTTTCATGCCACAGATTTAAGGGTTGGTGTCACGGCAGCAACATCGCTCCTGGATAACAATGCAAAACTACCCTCTTAACTGGCTTTGCCAAAAGCTCAGCACCCCCATACGTGCTGCCTTTCTACCAAATAGTTGGGATTAATCCTAAAACCTGACTAATGTAAAAAAGCCAATGCTCTTCCTTTGGAGGCAAAATGGCGGCAAATCGCAGCCTACGGCACGGCATTCATTTTACTCATTGCAAACATGGCAGCATGTGGAGAGCAGTGTGCGTTTTTACCAAAAGGACGTCAACTGCGAAGAGGGGAAGAGTCAGGAGGGCGCACACCTCTAATTTCAAATGGGAACCCAGGCCTTGGTAGAGGCTTGTCTTGTGGTTTGGTAACGTGTCACTTGCGCTGATAAATGACACAAGTAAGATGCGTCCAGGCGTAGCCTGAGGGGCACGTAAGTACAGCTATCAGGATTCTAGAAGGAGAAACACTGATGTGCATCACAGTCCTTTGAGCTTCTTGCCAGTGATTTAGTTCTTTTTTCCCAGTAAACACAGTCAAAAAGACCTTGAGGGGCTAGAAAAAGCCAAAAATGAAACAGAAAGCTCCCATAAGGCACGTTCTAATTTAATAAGTGGATGAGTCATACTGAAGCACTTTTCTGGATAGGTGGACTGACAAGATTCCCCAGGAAGTTGCCAAAATTCCACTTCAAGTCACCCTGCATGGAGTTACATAAACCTCTTGAATTCTCTAGAAAAGGAAAGAGGAATCCCCACGGCAGCTTTGGAAGAGGGGGTGAGTGGCATACTCACGATGACTGGGAGGCCTTTCTTCTGAGTAAATAGTCCACCACATCGGGGTCGGTCTCCAACAGGCTGATCAGGACTTCGTTCTGGAGATCTGGCGGAACCTGGAGGGGCCAGACGTTGAGGTGTCAGTCAAACCATTCCGGAAGGGGGAGAACCAGTGTCACTGGCGACTTTACGGTAACATAAAACAGAGCCTAAAAGGTCGTAACAGAGCAGAGTGAGCAGAGTGGTTCACCAGTTAAAACCAAACCTATACCAACCCATAAAGCCAGTTTAATTCTTAGGACAAAGTGGATGATTGCCAAAAAGTCATACTCAATCCACATTGTCACACGTCCTATGACTGGAGATATAGCCTACTCACTTGGATACCTCTGTGCTTAGACTAGATTTTCTTGGCTTTGAATAAGCAAGACATCATGGTCAAGAGGGATGGTGTTCATAATTTATCGTCCAAATGGGGACACTTCCTAGAGTTCCTATTTATAATTATGCCAAGACAACGGACATAGATTATGATTGTTTTGGGCAGTTCTGGAACATAGGTTTATTAAGAGGGCGGCCCTTGAGCCAGACCGTATTTGAGTCCTAGTTCCGTTTATTAGCTGTAGGACCTTCGGCAAGGTACGAGACCTTTCTAGGTCTCCGTGTCCTCATCTGCAAAATGGAGAGAATGAGGTCCTCGCCACAAACGGTTGCTGGGGTGATCAAATGACTTACTACGTGTCGAGAACTTAGAACAGTACCTGGCAGAGAGCAAACATGCGAAAACATGCCGACGACTATATCTGCACGTGTCATTTTGTCACTCGAAGCCTGCACTTCCCCCCCTCCTCGCATCCTGGTCCATGGACAATGAAAAGGCTCTCGCTTTGGAATCTGACAAGGCATTCACTAGAATTCTGTGGGTGAGCGCCACGTGTTTCCCTAGGCTAGTCCACAGCGTGTTAGAAGACGGCCTTACCATGTTAAACCGCTTGTGTGAAAATGTTGTGTGAGGAAAGTCTGAACTCCACTCCACTGGGTTTTCTACTCTATAGACGCTGGTAGCTCAACTAACGGAAACTCAAGTTATTGAGAGAAAACAAAATTTCCGTCTGGTTCTCGCATACGAGGCCTCAGCGACCAGGCTCTTCAAAACTGCAGGGACAAGTGTTCACAGAATAAGGGGGCTGGTGGAGGAGTTTGCCTCCTGCCTCTTGAAGAACTCAACTCTTCTTGAGCTCTGAGAAGCTGGAAACAATTTTATTAATAAAAACAGGGATGACAAAGCAACAAAACGCTTTCCTTCTCTCATAAATCTGTCCCTCCCACTTCATCCCGAATCTTCATTAATCACAGTGCCAAACCCTACTCACACAAACTCAAAATCTGGGTTGCGTTCAAGCTTCTCTGTGTCCTTTCCCCTCCCTGTGCAGAACCAGGAGATCTATTCGATTTCATCTCTGTGAGGCCTGTTCCTACCTTCCCCTCTCTTCCATTCCATTGCAGTGATCCAAGTTTGAGCCCTCATGACCCCTTTGCAGCGGGCATCTGTTGGCCATTACCAGCTTCCATTTCCCTCTTGTTATAGCAGTTATGCCCCAAGTCCCCCAACCCTTAGCTCAGGGGTGATGCGTAAGCTGGTCTAAGGCCGCCATCATTCCCTTCCCAGACTACCACAGCTGCCTGTGGGACGGGTGTGCGGCCCCATTAGAGGTCACAAAAAGCCGGGAGGGTTTCCCTGAGGCATCTGAGGAGACAATGTGGGGCCAGAAGCCCCACGGGGCCTCAAGACTGTGCTGACGGTCCGAGGAACAACACCAAGAAATGGAAAGAAAGAAAAGGGTCTGTTGACAGCATTTGAGTCCTAGGTACAGCTCTGCCTGGAGCCGTATTTGCCTGTGGATTGTTCAGCTGTGTGGGCCTCAAGTTCCTTACAGCACTTAAAAGGTTTTAGTCCGAAAGAAAGATACGTCCTCGACGAACCCGCGACGCAGCAACTTGCTAACTTGTATACCCTCTGTTCCCTTCACCTCCGGCATCAAGTTTCTTCTCTGTGGGGTTGTCGGAGAGCTCTAATCAAGGCGCCTGCTCAGAAACCTTTTTATCCCCACTGCCGACGCCGTCGACTTGCTTGCTCGTCTTTGCCATTTTGTCCCCTGGCAGTCATCCTCACACACTCTCCATTGGCACCCCTGCACTTCTCCCCCGGGCCTCTCCCCACCCCGTTCCTTTAATTCATCACATAAATATTTGGCGAATGCCTCTCTTGAGTGCCAGGAGCTGGATGCTGGAACTCAGCTGCAAACCAAACAGACAGGAATCCCGGTCTCCTTGAAACTGACAACAAATATGGAAAGACCGGCCTTCAACAAATAAAGAAAACATAGCACGGGTCGCACGGAGAAAAACGAAGCAGAGGAGGGCGATGGAGAGGGGGGTGGGGCGGGGCAGGGAAGTGCAATTTAAGTAGGATGTCAGGTCACAGAGAAACTGACATCTTAACAGAGAACTGAAGTTGATGAAGGACTTGGAGAAAATCACTCCAAGCAGAAGGAAGAGAACAATCTCAGGATCGTGAGTCACGAGCAGAGAGGAGGCCCGGCGAGGCTGGAAAGAATGAGGAAGGAGGCGAGCGGTAGGAAGTGGATCAGGTGGCCAAGGCCAGATGCTGAGGAGTCTTACGGGTCATGAGAAGGACATCTGCTCTCAATCTAGGCGGTGGGGGAGTCACTGGGGGTTTCGAGCAGAGGACTAACGTGAACTGTCGTCACCGGCTGCCGCATTGAGAGTAGGTTGCGGGGGAGCAAGGGGTGAAGCAGGGAGCGCAGAGAGGGGCCGTCAACCTCTCCAGAAGAGAGGGACGGAGGGCTGAACCAGGATGCTGAGCCGATGAGAAATCTTGGGATCTTGGCGACAGTGAAGATAGAGATGATAGCGTTAGCTAATTTGCCGGCTGGAGGGACAAAGAGGGAGGGAGAGGGTGAACAAGAAAGGTGCCTGGAAGCACGGGGCTGCCACGGAGGCTGACCGGTGTACAGAAGCAGCAGCCAGAAGAGGCTGGAGGTCACGGCTAGGAGGGTGGCTTCGCTAGGGTAAGGGGACTGGCCTGTGGGACACCCGAATGAAAGATCCAGTAGGCAACTGGGAAGAGAAACTTGGGAGATATATCCCGATGGCATTTAAAGCTCTGCGACCAAGCCTAATGGCCTGGGAAGGAGAAGAGAAGGGACAAGCCTTTGAGGTCAAGGCTGAGGGATTCTGTCCTCTTTATTGCATACATTAAAAAAATAAAAAGACCGATAGGGGTGCCTGGTTGCTCAGTTGGTTGAGCACCCGACTCTTGCTCTCAGCTCAGGTCTTGATCTCAGGGTCGTGAGTTCAAGCCCCGCCTGGGGCCCCACGCTGGAGGTGAAGCCTACTTAAAAGAAAAAAAAAAAAAAAGACGGGTCATTTTTACTGTAAGTTTTTGAAACAGCACGGCCCCACAGATACACAGTATTATATCAATTTGTCAAAGAGTGATGCTTAAAGGGTAAAAATGAGAGGAGAGCTCCTGTTTAAAAGATGAACAGAAAGTGAAAAATAATATAAGCCCACAATGTATATCCTGAGCACTTTTTGAAAGAAATTCCCACGAGCAAATGAGGAAAAATATTTGCTTTTCATGCCGTTAGTTTAATTAAAAATTTTCCATCCTTAGACACGTAATAAGAAAATTTGCTCCAAGCCCCCATTCATTCCCACTGAGGAATCAACAGCCTTCATGCATATCCTTCAGGGTACTGCAAGCATCACAATATTAATTCTTTGAGAGTGTATGGTGTGTCTAATGATAAATTATTAACTTGGATACGCTATTAGAATAGGTTACGGGGAGCATCATTATTGAAAGCATAACTTTCCATAACATTCTGTTAAATCATTCTGTAATGCAGAGTTTTCACTCGTTCAACCGGGCTTGGTTCCCAACCAATTATAATCACTGAGGTTTATTTTGCGTAGCACGCACGACTTTTACTTGGTAACAAATGCAAATAGAAAGCGTCAGTGTTATAAATCTATCTATAGTTTCTTTTTAAAAGACCCCCAATGCCATTTTGGCTCGGGGACAGTATTTGCAAGTAAGTAAAAAGATATCATTTAAAAATGTAGATCCACGTATTGTAGGAAGGATAGGGAAAATTCTCCTATGTATTATGTAAGACTGACTACCCTGTACATGAGCCATTATTTTAATTTGTTTATTTATATCCCATCTTGTTACAAAATGATATAAAGCAGCTTTAAAAATTCATTTGATAACACCACATTTGTTTGTTTGTCATTAAGGAATGGCACAGAAAATTGGGGCCAGTGGGAAAATGAGGACAGAGAATTGGAAAGGATGCCTGGCACGGACTTTTAATATTCGTACAACAGCCTCTGGTGCTGTTTTCTCAATAATCCCTCCAATCTTTGCCCCTATCTGTGTATTTAATTTGCTATTATTTAATGAAACTGTCAAACTACTGGCTCAGTTCAGTTGGATGAGCGTTCATTTTCGGTGAAGTTCCATACTTAAGAGAGAAACAAAAGTTGAGGGAACGAACGGACAGGAAACAGGAGCTTACGTAAGTCAGAAATATCCAGACAGGCCATTCCTAGTTGCGCTCCATTGCAGGAATCGGGACGTTGTCAAAAGAATTTCTGAGTGAGATTCGATAGCCCCTGAGGTCCCGTTTTTATAAGCTTCATTGCTTATTATCAATTAGTGTAAACTTGGATACATCCATGATCTTCTTTTGGATTCTGTTCTTGCATCTCAAAGTCCAGGCATATCCTATGTGTCCCATTTGCCTTTATGGAAGTGTGTGAGGATCAGAAAGGCTGACGGATTTGAAAGCACCCTACCAATCGCCAAGAGGCTTAGAATAAAAGATTCTATTCGAAACAGACAAAACAATTAATAAACTAAACACTTAGAAGAAAAAAATAAAAGCAGATAACATGGAGATGGCCTCTATTTGTTCTGCGACTTTTTTCTAGGCTAACAGGCATCCATCTCTGCCTCTTTTCCTGTCCACTCACAGAGAAGCATCGCTCTCTTCTCCTCTGCTTAACACTTGGGTGGGTGACCAAGTGGTGGGATTTCCTCTTGATACATCTCTACTCCTGAACCCCACCCCCCGCCCTGAACTGCTAGAGTTAAAGTTTGTGACCAGTTGGCCGCTCATCTGCAATCGTCTTGAAGCCAACTCCACGTAGCTTCTCCCTTCTGGTTCCTTCTCTTCCGCCAGACCTCAAGACATCATTAGAAGGTAAGTTGCCTGAAGGCAGGGGTGGTCGGACTTGTCTGCCCAGAAGTGATACAGGCTCCCAGGGTTGTAATTCTCTTTCAGCTAGCCCCTTTCTCGGAGAGGGCGAGCACATGCCTGCCAATCCTGGCCAAGGTACCCCAAGTGGGGGTCTTGAAACATCTCTTTTCATCACGGGATGTGATGATGGCTGCGAGAGACACTGGAAATAACTGCGTCTTCTTCTTCCTCTTTGCTGCCTGCTCTTTTTTCTCCTGAAGCTCCTACCTGCACACCCATGACCGTTCACCTACTTACTCAAGTCAGTATTACGCTCTTCCAGAACACCAGCTCGGGTGGTGTTTTCTACCCAATGGATGCTCAAAAAACGTTGTCGGAATGGCTACAAATAATAAGCAAAAGAACCCAGAATTATTGGTCTTTATGGTATACACTTGTTCTGTTAGCTTCGTATGGATGCTTCTCCCTGCTTATAAGAGTACCAATGTCACGTTCTAGCAAAATACCCTTGCTATTAATTTCTAGAGTTGGCAAATAAACTTCCGTTCCCAACTGAGGATCGTGAGAAATTTTCTGACACGTATGCAAACTACTGTTCCCAGTCATATAAAAATGAGGGGTGCCCGGCTGGCTCAGTCAGTAGAGCATGCAACTCTTGATTTCCGGGTCATGAGTTCGAGACCCACGCTGGGCATAGAGATAACTTGAAAAAATGAAAAATGAAACGTATGACTCCATATTCAAACACATTTTATCTTTTTTCTTCTGGGATTCTGTATACAGCCAAACGGAAACTAAGGAGGAGGATTGCGAAGAACACATTAGTTTTTAAAATCAACCAGTTCTGCACATGTGAATGAAGAAACAGAACCCAGCCCCAGTGGCTTCTTCACTTACAATGTATTGTTTCACATCAAAATCTCTACTGGGTTTTAGTCAACTATTCAGTAAGTTTAGATATATTCCAAGGGTACCATTTATGGTTGTGTTTATCCGGAGACTCAACTCCTTAGCTCTTCATGTGTTCCTTCAGAGCAGAATGCTATTTCAAAAATCAAAAGAACTTTGGACTCTCCTGCTTCAGCGGAAAAATGTAAACAGTGCACATATGAACGGATAAAACTGTCACGATCAAAATCCACCCGATCAAATTAAAAATGAAACCTTGAACGACTGCCTAGGGCATAACTGCCATGGTGTAGTTTATTCTATAAACCACAGAGAGGGGAAAATGGTTCAAGTTCTCTCCATTTACTAAGTCACTACAACAAACCATTAGGGGCTTCTCGAAGAGCAATTCCCAGGACACAGCCCTATCGTACTTGCCTCTGGGTGTTCCAAACCAATATCCGTCCCTTTGCGCTGGACCACGAAGGATGCTTTGGCATTTAAAACTGCAACACTTTCCAGCAAAAGTAAATATCACTGGAAGTCATGGTGACATTTTTTTAAGTTAACAAACACACTGAAAGCAATCACTTGAGCTGTTTATGGGAGCCAAAGCTCAAACGTGGGCAGGCCCAGCCTAGAACCTTCTGTGTCACTGCGGTGGAGGATGGATTCCTATTATGTAAGGGGCTCTGGGTGCATCTGGAGGGTCAGAATGCATTTAAGTTCAACACATTTTTCTTAAGTGTCCGATACATGCGTGTTTGGCAACTAGGGCATGTTACTGAACAAACAGAGTCGAGGAGCCCAGGACCCGTGGAGATGGGGAAGGTGGGGGGAGATGCCAGGAAGGATGACGAAGAAAAACCAGCAGTCCTTGCTCCACGGCCACAGGGTAAAGGCGGTGAAACCCACTAGGGCCTCCGCCCCTCCCTGCCTGTGTGTCGCCAGGGGTGCCTGCGTTCTGTCACTGTGGGCAGGGACCAGGTGAACAGGCTCCAGAAGGAATGGGAGCTGGCTCTCACAGCCACCTGCCGGCCTGGACATCCAGCGGGGCAGTGTTACGATTCGTCCAGAGGGATGAACGCTGTTAATAGCACTCTGCTCCCCATTTTCAAACGGGCTAAAATTGCCTCTCTCTTCCTCCTCCAAATGGACTCCACATGCGAGACACCATATTAACGCACCTTGTCTTTGGGGGGCCTCATGCTGTAGAAATAATTCACTTAGCTGCCGCGTCACTTGGGCAAACTCTCTTGGCTTGCTCCTCACGACACGGTGCTGCTGAGGTACACAAAGACCGGCCTGAGCCCTGGGACGTAAGAAGTGGTTATTTAAAAAAAAAAAAGTGAAAAAAAACTAAACAGGGGTGCCTGGGTGGCTCAGTCGGTTAAGCGTCCAACTTCGGCTCAGGTCATGATCTCGTGGTTTGTGAGTTCGAGCCCTGCGTCGGGCTCTGTGCTGACAGCTCACAGCCTGGGGCCTGCTTCAGATTCTGTGTCTCCCTCTCTGTCTCTGCCTCTCCCCAGCTTGCACTCTGTCTATCTCTCAAAAAAAAACCAAAAACAAAAAACCCAAAACATTAAGAAAAAAAAAGCAACAGTGGTTGTATGAAAAAGGAAATGGAAATCATATAGAATTCTCCAGATACGTTGGTAGGGGGTGGTTTCCCATTTGATGACCCGGATCACTGCTTGACTCCCTTGGACTTGGCACGCAAAAGCGGTTTTAAGAAAATGCAATTTGCATCGGGGAATGGAGAGAACACAAAGCGGGGCTTGGCCTCCGAGCCTGGAATCCTCGTGTCGGCCTGTGACCCTTGCTCCGGGTTTTTCTCAGTTGAAAATTCCCATGTGGCGGGGCTGGTCCCCAGCTCCGGCCGACGAAGCAGCGGGGTGGGAGTGCGCTGGCGTTCCCACATCTCCGCGGCACGCTGGGCTCTTCACGGGCCTAGAAGGGGGTGCCGGCTCCACCTTCCCTCTCTCCAAAAAGGAGCCCGGGGAGGAATCAGTTAGTATCGGCCCTCAGAATGGGCTGACAGTTCTCTCCACTCTGCTCTGAAGCTCTTACTGATTCCAGGAGCAGCAATGACTTTTCTCTGGAGTTGCCAGCCTCGGTTATGTTATGTATGTCTGAGCAACGACTCTCAGAACGATGCACGCGCCAATGATTTAGTCGGGGAGTGCTTTCTGCCTTACAGAGATACCACAGACTGTTTCTGGATATGCATGACCCTTCTCTTTTATTTCCAGTGTTCCCAGAGAGCATCATTGCACGTTATCCAGTTATTCAACTGTTGATGTGCGAAATACAGGGTCATAATTTAAAGGCGAGGGGATCTAAGGGGTATGGGCACTGAACCAGAAACAAACAAACAAACAAACAAACAACAGAAATGCGTATTTTTCTGGCAATATATTGTTGCACTTATTCAACCAATAATATGTTATTGGCCTTTTGGAGCGCCAGTGGACAAAAGAAATGAGACTCCCTGCCTTCAGAAAGTTTGCACGTTCTATCAGGTTTCAATAAGCACAATAAATGAGTAAGTTATACAGCGAGTTAACAGGTGACGGGTGCTAGGGACTCTATACATGTGGGAGCAGGTCATGCTTCTACAGAGCCGGCAGGGTGGGCTTTGCCACAGAGGAGACACCTTTAAAAGTGCTGTGATAGGGCAGCATCTTATCAATTTCATGTAAGAAGAGCAGTGATCTTTCTTTTTTGCGTGCCTAGTCTATGTCAGTTCTTGTCCCAAGCGTCTTAAAGTGTCATTTCTAATTCTCAAAATGATCCTATAAATTAGGTGACTTCATCTCGCTTTTGTACTACGGGAAAACGAAGGCTTAGTGACGTTGAGCACGGGCCCGAGATCCCACAGCAAATATACAGCCGAGCACGGATTTGAATTCTGGTAGCGCCTTCCCCAGCTCATGGTCTTTCCCGCCTCTTGGGGATTCCCCAGGTTGTGGTTTCCCAAGGCGTGGTTCAGAGATGACCAGAACGGCCAGGAGGCGTTCATGAGAAAGTGTGGATTCCTGGGCCCCATCCCAGCGCTACCCCATCTGATTCTCTGGAGCGTGGCACAGGAATCTGAAGGTTGGGCAAATTTCCTTGCCACCCTGCTGCACGCTCAAGTTTGAGAACGACTGTTACCATCTGCTGCCCTGAGTTTTGATAGCGTGCTCATGATGGCTGTTATCAGGACCTCTCTCCAGCTCTAGCATTTCCGAGCCAGCGTCCGAGAAGCAAACAACGGGTGTGCTAGCCCGTCCTAGCCAGACTCTGGAACCGTGCGTCAGCCTCTGGATCTAGGCGCCTGTTGTGTATGACGAGACAAAGCCAGGTTCTTCTCCGCCTTTTCTCATTAACTCACATACTGGCCACGTGGGAGAGGCAGTCCCAACATCAGAAAATGAAGGACATTACTAACACTCAGAACAAACCCTGGGTCCTCGCCAGGCCTCTGCGGGTCTCTCTAGCCCTTCTGTCCATTCTTCGAAGGAAGCACTGCCTCCAGGCAGGTGCATTCTGCCTTCACGGACAAACTCGCAGCCACCTTTTCTGACAGGTCTTCCTGTCTAATGCCAACGGGGAACAAAGCCTTCCTTTCGGAGCTCGTAAATCCTTCCGAAAGCTGTGAAATGGCACAACGGCTAACACACTTCAACCATCAGGCTTCAGCCTTCCTTGTTTGGAGTTATTGTACTAATTCCGAAAGCTTCTTTGAAAACACAAAACAAAATGTGTCCGCCCACGCAGAGCAGCTGTGCCAACGCAGCCGTCGGCTTTGGTATAACCAACTAGATTCTGAAATGCCAAATATGCCAAGACAGCATACAAAGTGATGGGATTCTTTTGTGCTTTGTAGAAATAAAAGAGACAAAATCAGTGTGAGGGCATAGAGCCACGTAGAGTTTAGAACTAGAAGGGAGCTTGGATCTTGTTCGTTCTAACCTCGTCCTTTGATAACTAAAGAGGTGGAAATCTCAGAAGGTGACGTCACAAAGTTGATGTGTGGCAAAGACGGGGCTATAGCCAAGTTTTCTGACTCCAGAGTCGGTTTGCTTTTCACGGGCCCTGGCCTGGGGTCTCTGGCCCACCTCTCCCCCTACCTCACAATTTTTTTTTTCCTCAATACACAATTCCCATCATCTGTCTAAGGAAATCAAGAATGCTTATAGTAATGGCTCACATACTCTGACAAAGGTGTCCTTAATTCCCCCGCGTTTAAACCTTTTGATATGTATAAGGAGTAAAGATTAACAATACGGAAATCATATGTCCCAGAACTACCATGGAGTCACTCATTAATTCAACCACTATCGCTTGGGTTTCTACCATGTGTCAGGCACGGGGATAATGCTGTAAAGGAAGTAGATGGTAAAGGCCACAAATTCATCCCGTCATGGAGCTTGTGTTGTAGTGGGGAAACACGCAACAAACAAGAGAAATGAGTACAAACCCTGTGTTAGTAGTGATGAGTGTACATGGTGGGCGGGGGGAGGGGCTGTGTCGTAGACAAGGTGGCCAGGAAAGGCCTCACTGAGAAGTAAAGACCACAACTGGGGAGCACAAGTAGGAGCTACTACCCAAGAAGACTCTCAATATCAATCTCTACTGAGAACAGCAAGCGAAAAGCATGTTTGGAAAATGCTGGAAAAGGTGGAAGACTGTGTTCTTCCGCTGTTTGTAGTAGTCCGGGTGGCAGGAAATGGGAAGGAGGGGAATGACACAATGAAAATGGCGGCAACTGTGCTTTCAAGGAGGCCGAGACTGGCTGTGTTAGCATCCGACTGGATGAGAAATGCCTGATGGTTTGTGGTTTTATCTAAAGAACTTTGCTTAGAATATAGAATTTAGAGAACAGAATTAAGATTGGCAAGAGGTATTCTTTTGTTAAAAAAAAAAAATCCAGAGAGCATGAAGTAATGCCAAGATGACTTGGCAAGATGATATGTGACTTAAAACTTGAAGAAAATGTTGAGAAGTTCAGATATTTGACTCATCCCAACATGTAATTAATTATGAGCATTTTGGCTGAAGTGTGAAACTTATATACAAGCAATGACTAATTCTACATTTTTTTGAGAGCTTATTGTGTGCAACACAGGGACGGCGCTTCAGAGAGTCAAAGATGAGGGAGAGCCCGCTCTGCCTCAGTGAACTTTTCATTGTATGTAAATCCCTTTTCTCTTCTTCCTGGGCACCCAGCAGGAATCCATTTCCCAGCTTCCCTTGCAGTTAAGTATGGCTTGCGTGATGGGATTTGAGTAGCCATGATGGATGGCCCTTCTGGGTTCTCCCATAAAATCCTAGGGGGTCGCAGGGTCTCAAGATGCAAGGAGCTAAAGTCCCTAAATTGTTAGCTGCAAGGCCGTCTGACAAACATCTGATTAAAATTTATGTCAACAAGGTATTTACGTCTGTTGTGCAAAAATACTGAGACTTGAGCCAGCTCATGTGGCCCGACTGATACAATTATTAATTAACGTTTGCACAGAATTTTACAGTCTGCAGAATGTTTTCACATATCAAATGATTCTGGGCACCACCCTGGGAAATAGGTCGTATTTTTATTTTTTTCCCACTTCACGGAAGCTGAAATCGATGCTTATTGAGCGCTGAGTTACTGGGTCACGATCACACAGGTAAGACACGGAGGGCAAAGATTCTAAAGCACCGGCTCTCAAATGTACAAAAAAATATATAATAATTGGTGTAAGACAAGCATGGAAGTAAATCTAATGCGAGGCATTTGATAAATGTAGACGAAATACTAAGGAGATTCAAAAGAGGGAACTAGCATACTCGGGAAGAAGCCACACGAGGCTCTAGCAGAATAGGTAAGATTTATGATGAGTGCTTGCAAGTTGACAGGACAAATGGGAGAGGAAACATGGAGAAAGTTCCTGTACATTCTGATATGCGATAGGAGTGGTGAACAGAAATAGAAGAGAGCTGGCATTTGTTCTAATGTTTCAAGGGAAGTGGGAGTGAGCGGGGTGGTGTTTTGAAGCAAAACAGGAACTGGTAATTCAATACAAATAAAAAAGAATATTTATTGAGTGCCTGCCAGATGGAGGGCCTTCCAAAAGTGCACAGAGGATACAGAGAGGAGATAACGAGGGCACAGCCCGTGTTTCAAATGCATTTATAAACTACTAAGGGAAATAGTCATAAATGACTGTAACACAATGTTGAGTAGGATAAACATCAATAAGAACAGTAATGGAGTTCACGGGACAGAGAAGTGACATGAGAAGGACACGGGAGAGAGAGGTGAGGCTTCGTGGAGCAGCTAGAATGTCAAGATGGACCTTGCAGGAGGTGCCATTGATGGAGACGGTCATGAATTACATGAATTCATGAGGGCCACACATAATTCCCCAAAGAAGGGTTTTATCAATACTTTGAGCAAGGACATTGCTACCTGAATAATTAAATGACTCCAAATTGTGACCGTTGTTTAGGGGCCGACGAAATGAAATTTATAACTTGGGTAGGTTTGTTTAAACATGGAATCGCAAATTTCCAGTGGCATCACAGCTATGTGAATTTCTACGTCTGCTGAAACTGTCTGGTTGCCGACGAATTCAGGCAACGACCGGCACTCTAGAGCAGAACACGGTGTGCATGGGTCTCATTATGCCATTAAAGAGAATTAATAGGCCATTTACTGAGATGTCGTGCAAAAGAAGAGCCACTTACCATGAACAGGGCTTCATAATTTTCAATCATCTTCTGTACCACAGCGATGATGGCTGTGCTCTCCTCAGCCCGGGCTGAACTCTGGACCGAGAATTCTTTGTCTGAGGATTTCTGCTTGTGCAGCAGGTTGGGTCCAAATATGGTGGCCAAGTTTAGAGATGTCATTTTGTTCCCAGTGACCTACAAGAGCGGGGAATACAAGGACTGATGTTATTTTTGCTTTTCAAACTGCTGGGTGGTTCGGTAATCGAAGGAACCTTTTCCCCTTTCTTTTCTGCAAGGACTGTATCATTTCTGGAAGAATCCATGAGGAGCACTGTCATTTTCCTTTTGCTTCGTATCTTGGATTGACTCTCATAGCTCCCTGTTCATTTCAATAGCATATTAAGCACAATTTTACGTCTCTAAGTTATTCGTTGTGAAACCGGCACTCTATAAAATGTCTACCCTGTCTGCTTTTAAAAACTACTGATGTCCGTCCATCCATCCATCTAACCAACCATCCATCCATCTATCCACCAGGCAGCCTTCCATCTATCCCTGCATCCATCCCTGCATCCATCCATTCATCATCTCTCTATTAAATCACCCACTAAGCACCTACCATAGGCTATACAGTTTTCATGGATTCTCACTATTTAAACAATTTTCAACAATGATGACACTACAGTCCTTATTTTAAAGAGTTCACTTTCTAGAGGGGAAACAGACATATCAGGCCCAAGTGGTGAGTACAAAGTATGAAGCCATCAGCTCTGGAGGCCCCCGGGACACTCCAAAGAGGTGGCAATATTTGCACAACACCATGAAGGAAGAAGCGGAGGGGCTGGGGCAAGGGACAATTCCACTGCAGGAAGAACGCTGGATGCGAAAACAGAAACACGTAAAACACATCGAGGCATGCCAGTGCGGCAAAGGGCGCTGCAGGAGAGGCAGGCAAGGCCATTGCCGCGAGTCCCCCGGGGGGCTAGACTGCCCTTGGGCGAGAACCACCGATCCAGCCACATGTTTATTTCTCTTGTTGATACGAGTTGAAAATCGAGCAATGCAGGGATACGTCCGGGAACCATGGCTGCTCAGCCTGGGAAGATGTGCCCAACCTTCGAGGGGCACCCGGGCACACAGAGCAGAATTCAAGAGTCCGGGTTCACAGCCACGAGAGACTCCTGGTCTGACCCTTGTCCTGGGGAGCCCTGAGCTTGCGGCTATCCGGCCCTGCCACCCCTGCGTGGCCCCGAGTGGCACACAGTGGGTGCTATTTTTGGAAGGGGAGCCTGTTTTCAGGTTTCCTGCCAAGTGAAATGCTTTTGAATGGTCAACACTGGGAATTTTCAAGGAAGTGCTCTTTGTGTAGGACGGTTCAACTATTTTGTCTCTGTTTTATTTCATTCATATAAACCCTGCCATGTTTTTTCCCTTTATTTTTCATTTCTCTTCCTGGAAGTTTATGGCTAAGGATAAACTGAAATAGGTGTCATTTTCAAATTCACCCCTTGAGAGCTCAGGCATCTCGAGGGCCTCCCCTCCCCACCTCTTAAAGTCCTATCAGGGTTTTCCCTGATTTTTTTTTTTTAACATTAACAAATAGAAGATTTTGTTTTCTTTTAAAAGAATGTTTAGTACAAGGACGATCCAGAACTCGGTTTCCGTTCCCTTCTTCTCCTGTTGCTATTCTGGGAATGCAATTCAATCCGTCTGTAAAATTGTACATAGATCCCAGCTGCAGACCATGCTGCTGGGGCTTGTTAACGCATTTTTGTTTTGTTTTGATCTGTCTTTGGTTTACTGCTTTTGAACCTGGAAAGGAGACTGTTCACAGACAGCCTTCACTCTTGTGCTCGTGTGTCAGCATCTACGTATCCATATGTCCAGGTCATAACCATGTGCGCTTGGGGGCAGTTCGCTAGTTAATGATTAGCCAGCCAATTAAAGGAACAGTTTTATCTTTACCCAATAAGCATCCTAGATCATTTCTAAACAGAATATGACTCGCTCACATGTATTACAAGTTTGGCACGTACAGTCACCGGAGTAGGAACTTCCCACGGGCTGTTTCAACTCCTTTGCACTATAAGCTCATGAAGCAGCTGGGCTGTTGTCCTTTTTCGACAGGCAGGGAAGTGATGCCCGGAGCCCAGACCCGAGAAGCCACCCTGCATCTTTGTCCCAACCCTGCGCCTCCCACCCGTCACCCTTGCATGCTGGCCCCCGGCCCCTGTCACAGAATATGGGGCAATGGGAACACTAGCTTTAAAGGGTCGGGGGAGCTGGACTCAGGGTAGGGAGAGCGAGGCAGTGGGCCTGCTTCGGTTCCAAAGCCAACCTCCCATTTTGTAGAGGTATGCACCTCCTCAAAGATCACTAATGTCAGCTTTATGTTGGTGGCTCATGACTCCTTTTGTGCCTCGTAGACTCTTTGAAGAAACGAGGCCAGCCATGGACTCTCTCACCCAAACGGTGCATAGTTATACCACATTTTCCGTGCGATACCAGAGGGTTCCTGGACAACCTGGGAACCCACGGCTCAAGAGGTCTCAGTTATGTTCCTGCAATATTCTTTCTAAAAGAAATGAAATCTTTCGTACATTTGGGAATTTCTCTTCTCCCCCAAGGAGCAAAGCAGATAGTAAACAAAATGGAATGAAACAAAGCAAACACTGATAGCTAAACACCCTGATTTGCTAAAATACCATTCTTTTCCCCAAGAAAAGCACTGACGGACGAGCCAACAATTTTCCCCAGGTCTGTCTTTTCAAAATCTGTAAGATCCTAGCAGTTAGGGATGCAGTAAATTTTAGGTGCCAGTTCGAAAGGAAATATTATGTTCATTTTATCGAGGAGAAAAAGGACCTCCCCCACCCAACTCTGTACGTTTCCCTCTTCCTCTGTTTTACAGAAACAAGTTCATGTGGCAAGGCGCTGGCTAGACCCTGTGTGAGCCTCCAAGCTTCTAGATGTGCTGGCCCCCCTTCTTCATGCTCCGAGCCATAACAACTACCCAACAAATAGATAACGCACCTAACCCAAACCACCAAACAGGGAAGGGGAAAAGTCGAAAATTGCTTTGTTTCTTGACGGTAGTTTACAGTTTGATTTTTGCCTCCCTCCACTGCGCTCGGCCTGTATTCTCTACCACCAAACATTAAGCCAACAACCTCTCTCTAGTTCCTCTCCGTCCGCTCCTACTTTGACCAGAGGGGTTTTTTGCTAATTCCCATCCCTGAGCGGAGCTGACATTCGATCCCTACACGCCCGCTGATGCGCGGTTTAAACTCAGTCTCCTCGGTGATGCCCCTCTTTACTTTTCTGGACCACACTCGCCACTTTTTCTCTGCAGCTCCGGAGTGAGTCCTCACTGCATTCCCTAATTCTCTCTTTGCCTTGTGTCCTTGCCTCCGCCACCTCCCAGAGGCCACAGCTTCCGAGGAAGAGTAATACGAAAATTCCTGAACAACAACACTCACTCGTTTAGAGGAACTCAGATAGGTGCTCAGGATGTACGCGATTCAAATGCCAAGGCCACTGTTACGTGGAGACATTTACAACGTGAACTGCTGGTTTCCATATTGCTATTTATACAAAAGCCTCCCCACTTGCTCTCTCCCTGACTCTAACCAATCTACAGCGTGGGTGATACTACCTTAGTGGAATCCTTCCAGAGATTCAGGGCTTAAAAGAATTAAGCACCTATTCCCTTACAAAGGCATTCAGCACTCTACAAACACAGCTCAATTTCCCCTCAAACCTCACCAGCACTTTCCCACTCTATGGCCTTTACTCGAATCTAAGATGGCTGCGTGGGCCACCTGTTTTCCCATGACTTCGAACCAATTCACAGAAACAGCACTCTCCTCATATTTCCCCTGCTGCTTTAACGTTTGATTCCTAGCCCTTCGTTTTGATTCAAGGTTTAGGCCAAGGGTGTCCAGAAACCCTTGCGAACTCTTGACTCCCTGTACAACCTTGCTGTTACTGGGATATCTGCATATTCCTTAGAGTAAACCACTCTTCTCAACCGCTGTGCGGTGCCGGTCGAAGAAGTTTTATCCCCAAAGCTCAGAACTCAGGTTTAGGAAGGTTAATAGATTTCTCCAAGAACACATGGCCACTTAGTTATAAAAGCTACTGAGTGTTCTCAACCAGGGGTGACTTTTCCCCCCTCCCCCGGCCCCGACAGGATCCTTGGTAATGTCCAGAGATGCTTTCGGTTGGTCACACCTGGGGAATGGCGGGGAGCTGCTACCGACAACAGGTGGGCCGAGGCCAGAGATGCTACTAAGCATTCCAGAATTCACAGGGTAGCCCCTACAACAATTCCCTGCTCCCAAACATCAATCGCACGGGAGCTGGAAGACCTTGAACTAGACCCCCAGTGGAGGGTTTTTCCTAATTTCTGTTCTAGATTTCTGCTCTTAGTAAGCTAGACCACTTTGGGTTTGAGCCACCGCTGTAACTACTAGTCACTAGACCGCCCCGCCCCCTCTTCAATATGACAACTTTGCGTGAATTGGAAGAAGGAGCCCCTTCCTCAAGATATTTTCGTGCCACCTTCTGGGCTACTGTCTTACTAACTCTGCAAATCCACAGCGACTGTGGGGTGCACGGTGCCCTCCCCCAGAGTTGTGAAATGCACAAGTAAGCAACGCGCACAACCGTAAGTGGAGCTCCCCGTGGGCCACGAGGTAAGTTACTTAGCCCCTCTAGGCCCCGGTTTCTACCTCTGAAACACGGAGGCAACTATATCTGTCTTGCGTAGGGGAGGATGCGCTGTAACGTATGGAGCCCCTGGAGCACAGCCAGCACGAGGTGGGAGATACATCAATGGAAACATGCTAAGTTTCATTGGGACCTGTCTAGGAGTATTTTCTACTTTCGGGCATAAGTAAGGGAGGCCTGTTCCGCCCTTGGACGGAGCGTCTGAAAATGAATTCTAAAAAACGCGAGAGTGACTTCAATTGGACTTTCTGCTTTCCTCGCTGCCTCCTTAATCACACAGACAGGGTCCTGCCTCTACCCAATGATTAGGCAGAGGAGTCGACAGTTTCTGTTACATCAGTAGCTGATAAAGGACGACACCCAGACGGGTAATATAACTACTTAACAATTATGAGAATTACAGCATATCCCCAGAAGAGCTGTGTCTGCTGAAATCAGGTGTCAGTGCCATATTATGAAGCCTAAAGTCAGCAGAGGGTTCACTAACTATCACTACTATAGAGATAAATGGCTAACTCAGGAAAGTTCCGTCCTTACGCCAACTGGAAGGTTGAAGATAAGAACTGCAAAACTGTCGTTCTGGATTAAAGTGAAAACATATATATGTTTTCATATATATATATATATATATATATATATATAGTGTGTATATATATATATATATATATATATATATACACAACCATGATTTTTAGCAAAGAAATTTGACAAACAGAACAGAATCCATGATAGAGCTGAGTTCTGCTTAACAAGGATTGAAGAGAAAAGTTTCTGTGTTTAAATAAATTTGGAATGCCTTTGGCCTCTTCTCATCTGATTTGTAACGAGTGTCAGCGTAGTAAAGGGTCTGAGATCACCTGGGGAATCCAAGGTCAAGAAGTATGACGGCGTGGTATCCAAAAGGCAAACAGATCTCTTGGTAAGGTCAAGATTAAACAGGATGCTGGCTAAATGGTCACCTGAAATTGAAGCCGGCATCTCCTTTGCCCAAGGGTGAAACCAAAAAACACCTCGAAGCATATGAGTGTGACCAAAGAGAACCAGAGCCCAGGACTTCAAATGGGCAGAGGGTGGGGTCACACTAGGGCCTGAGTGGGGACCGGGCTCAACAAGAACATCCCAAAAGGGCCCACAGGACCGTGCAGTTCCTTCACCTGGTTTGGAAGCAGGACTGACCCTCCGTTGCATTGAGCCGGCCTGTCTTGGCGGGACGGTTTAAGGAGAGAAAGGATACCAGACTTGTAACTATCGGGCAGATGGGAGCTTGAGGGACAAACTGGAAGAATAACGTGGCCTCATATTTGGGCTTCAAGTGAAAGAAGCAGATCGAATTAATTACAAAGACAGCAATCTTCCCCCATCCCCATGACTCCATGTGGTTCATGATCCTAAGCCCCTCCGTAGCTCATTTGTTTGTCTTCTTCATACAAACGGAGATTCAAGGTCTTGAGCAAAGCACCGTCAGGGAAAATGACAGCCTCGTTTGGAAGCCGTCTTGAAACACAGGAGGTTAAGGGCCCGTGCGCTCTTAGGAACTGTCCTGCCGGAGAAAACACTAGTTCTCGTTCTACATGGACAGCTAGGGCGGGAAAGGGCAGGCGTCCTTTCCTCCAGGTGAAACACGTAACCGAACTGACGCCCACTCTTCTGCAAGGGGACAAAGGACGAGTCCCAGCATGCAGGGTGGCGGCGGGGGGTGGGGTGCCTACCTCTTGCCCATCTTTGCTGACGTTGTCGTTGGCGTGCCTGGCCACCATGGAGAGGAACTGGAGGAGTCGGTGGAGCGTGTCGCAGTTGCAGGGAGGTAGAAGGTAGATGAGAAGCTGCAAGGTACCCAGTTGTTCCTCTGGCTCCAACACTAAGCAAGGCAAAAGGAGGCATTCTAAGTCAGTTAAAGGGGGAGCTCCCACCATTGGGGCTCAGAGAAGAGGCCCCTCCTGACGGCTTTCCGAAAGGGATTAGCAAGGCAAGTCACATTCCACTCCACCCAATGGGAGCCCTGGCTTAGCAATTTAGCACGAGGTTCTATGAAGGCCGTAAAGATAAACCAGACCCAGGGAGCTGCAACATCGAGAGAAAGCATTCTAGTCCATGGTAGAAATATAACGTAATTTCGCTTACTTTCTTCTCCCTCCTTTCCCTGGCATTACCCATCATTTACTTTGGGGATCGCAGTCTCTCGTTTTCAGTAAATATTTACTAACGATGACTGGGAATCGGTGAACACTCGCCATGTTGAGTTTATAGCAGATGTGAGGCCCTTTTCCGTCGAGCAATGCACAAGGAATTGCCTTTTTGTTGGCAGTAACCAAGACACGGCACAATGAGTGTCTTCTCTCTCTTTTGTGATCCTATTTTAATGGTAGCGTTGGAGGAAGAAATGTATGGAGGCTGACACAGCTCTGGCCTGTCCCTCCTCCCTCTCTTCCTTTATGCCTCCACGGGATCTGCATCTACAGCCCCGGGGCAGCCATATTGAAAATTCTGGCACTGGACTATGCCATCCTGCTTTCCCTGGAATATCGCCTGCTGCCTTTTCTCACTCTGGGTTTCTGTGGCTCCCTCCTTCCTCCTACCAGTAATGCAAACTCATTTTTAGGCACAGACTCAACGGGAAATCTTGCTGTTACTTCAAAGCATCAATATATAGCACTCTCTACTGAGCTGGGGTCATTTGAAAGCATCCCAAATTCTTCTTTGTTCTATCACAACTTTCTTCTTGCTAACTGTCCCCAGGGGAAATCTCACAAAATTCCCCCAAATAGCCCACTCATTAGAGACCAATAAATAAGAACGAAAGGAGGTACTGGGAAACGCATGCACACGGTTTGATGAGTGAGTTGGACATCCCAGGACTCCCGGGACACATTCCTGGAAATGGGTGTATTACGCACAGAGAGTATTGATGAAGGCCGTGTACAGCTCCCTGGTGAGAAGGGGGTCCGGCATGTCCCTCAGGAACTCCTTCAACAGGGCAGCCACATCATGAACGCTGTGCTCTTCCTCCAGAGAGACATCGACCCCGCGGTCAAATTCCTCACGTAACTGGAAAAATAATGGTTCAAGTGGCAGCCTTATAACACCATACCTCAATGTTCAGTGTCCAGCAAAATAAAAAAAGAAAGTGCTGTGACATGCAGTATGTGGTATTAGGCTTACGCAGACACAGGAAAGGAGAAGAAAACATGTCACCTTGATCGACAAAGTCTATGCATCCAGTCATGAATATATAGATAGATAGATATACATACACATATACACATATATACATATATACACATATACATACATACATATACATATATGTATACATATACATATATACATATATACAATATATACATATATGCATAATACATAAATACATATACATAATGCATTAATAATAATAATAAAGAATATATATATATTTACATGCATTATTAAATAAAAGTATCTGTAGGTTTGAAGTTAATGATGCAGGCAGAAAAGCTTGATAACACCATCCAGAAGGTTGGGAGGAAGAGCTAAGGGGTTAGGTCAACAGTAAATGTGGGAGGGAGGAACGAACCGATTGCACAGCAGTTTTGTGTGTCAGCAATCCTACTAGGTTGGAATTTTGACATTTTACAGGAATACTCAACAAGAAAGCAAGGGTTTTTTTTTCTTGCAAACAACGAAATGAAAAAACCCTCATAAGCCGTTTGTGACTAAGGCTTGAAAGATGACAATTACTAAACAAAATGTGCCTTAGGGATGTCAGAGTAGCCTTATTAACAATTCCCAAAGGGATTTCCTGCCTTCATCATTATACTCGGTTTATTAGCATTTACAACAACAGGAAAACCCAATAGCGAGAGGAAGGGAGTCATAACCCTACACCCTACTTCCATGACCGACAGCCTAACTTCCCTTATGTACTGTTTCCTCCTGTGGAAACAATTATGTGAGTTCGTGAATCACCTCTATGCAGTGAGCTTCCCTAAGAATCTATTTGTTCAATCATTCATTCATCCGTTCAATTTCCCGTGTACCAGGCCTCGGTACAGGCTCTCAAAGCCCGGTAGGGAATAAAGAGGCAACGTCCTTTTCCACCCTCAGCTCTCAGACTGATACAGAGTCTGGCGATAAACTGGTAATCCCCCAAATGATTAATTAGCTCTTAATATTGTGACAACCGTTCTCAGTAAAAAATGCAGGGCGCTAAGACGTGATGTTCAAAATAAAATGCGGAGTTAAGGCATATTTCACACTAGAATCCAAGTCTAAATAACCACAATTATATTGTTATTGGATAATCCTTAAATGAATCTCCCTGCAGAGGTTTTTCCCCTTTGATGGATCCAGATAGAACTGAGGAACCATTTCTGACACCAGCCTCCTCTCCACCTGAGCAGAACGCGCGTTAGTGTCCCGAATTGCTCATCGATTCCAGCCAAGTTGTCATTAGTGCGCAGCAGGCTGCCGGAACGACAAAGGCTTCCACTGGTATCACTCCTACTTGCGATCATTTAAACACGTCACGTTTCTTTCCTGAGCGCACACACGTGCAGAAAGAACGGACCTCGGAAAGAGCTTAATCCAAATTGTGTGATCTTGGGTTTAACACCGATCTTGAATTGAGCACGGATCAAACTGTGTGATCTTGAATTAAGTTTCTTAGTCTCTCTAAGCCTCAAAGGAAGTGGGTGAAGGAAGGGGCTACTCTCAGAGCTGGTGGGTGGAGTCAATAAGGTAATGTTTTGAAAGTGTTCTCCAGGTCCGCATAGGTGAGCGGCCCCAAAATGTTACTATACCATCTTCCTTCTTGCAAGTCCTGTGGTGAAATGTTAAAAGCTGTTCAATAGTCTCTTGTGTGACTATGAAAATAAAGACAATACTCCTTTCGGAAGCCCCTTTTGTTTTGACAAAAAAAAGAGGCATTTATTTCAGTTAGTTTTATTAATATGAACAAATATTTCTTCGGCTTCATCAACTAAAAATTACTTTCCGTTGCCTCCATTTCTGAGTTGCTGAGTTCCTTCTTTCTGTCGGAACCAAGAGAGGAGACTTAACATTTTAATTTACTCTTGGCCAACAAATGAATTATTTTTTCAAAGGATGGCTTTTGCCTCTTTGGGAAGCCATCAGGAGCACAAATACCTTCCCGATCATAGGCGTCGATTCCTGACGGTCTAGGTATCAAACTTCTGTTGGGGGAATGTGGCACAGCGCTGAAGGAAACCAAGGGGTGCGGTCCCCACGTGCAAAATGAATTGGGGATCGAGGGTTTCACGGAAACTTACTAAGAATTGTTTATTTTTGAGAAGGTACAACGATCAAAAGTAGCATCTTATATGAAGAGAATGTCAATGGCATTATTCATATTGCATTTTAGTAAAAACAAGTGCTATACAAGAGTCTTCTGCTTATTATCACTTACTGTTTAGGTGCTCTCTGGATCTCCTACTTTTATCATTTCCACAAGATGCTTATGAATTAGTTTTGTTTGGCTGTATGTGCCACGGACACATCCAAATGTTTTGCTTTCAAGTGTTTGAGCCTCACTCTATCACAACCTTTCTCAGCCTTTTACCTCTTGGGAGTCAATTACACTCTAATTGGTGGGAGGATACCGCAGAGATATTGAGAAATGAATTTGCATACGCTTGAACTTTGCATGAGGTAATTCATTTGAAAGTCATGTGAAACGTACAACGCGGTCTTTCCTTTTCACTTACTTGTCTCACTCTCTTTTTTGAGCTTCCAACTCGGAATATCCCCACTGTCTGGAGGCCTGCAAAGAAGCAAACAAAATCAACAGTCCGGTTTTATGGCTCGAAACTCTGGAGGAAATCACCGTAGACCCAGAATAGGATGCCAGCACCCAGCTGCAACTCGCAGAGCAGTAACAGCACAATCGCATGCACTAACGGTTCTTCATCCCACTCTATGGTCTGCAGGCACCTCCAGCTTAACTCTGCAGGCACCAGGGGCGTGTCATGTTAAACGTTTGTGTGATGAAAAATTTGTCACGTGATAGTGTGTATTTCCACATCTTCTCCATATGAAAAAAGTAACCTTTTCTTTGTTATTCGGAATGATTACTTAAACATAAATTCTATACGAATTTTTAGCTCTCCCTCAGTTGTAAAACTAGATATTTCTTGTTTCACTGATTATAATGAACACAAGCACTTATCAACGAAAATCTAGAAAGTGCAGAAAAAGGTAAAAGGTAATGTACTTTTCAAAATAACGGATGCAGAAATAACCACCATGAATATTTTGGTTTATTTCTGTCCAGCCTTTACTCGGTGTGTGCGTGCGTGCGCGTGTGTGTTCTTTTTACATAGCTGAGCCAGAGTTTTTGTCGCTTCAGGTTTGATTCTGGGGGGCAGGAGTACTCCCTAAGAAGTATCATGTACTTCAGGGGCACAGAATGTCTGAACAGCTCTCCTTTTCCTATGCAAGCCATTAATCATCAGCACTGCTGATCACCATCTCCATTTATTTTTTTCATTGGTGGCTCATTTTCTCTTCATTTGGGATCATCAGTTATGAGGGCGATGGTGGGTTTGGAGCTGCCAATGGACATTTTGCAGCCACGTGAAGAGAGTTGGTCTGAGAGGAAAGCCACCAAACAGGCTCTTGCTCTCATGCCATCATTTGATTCCTGGATCCAGTGGTGCCTGAATTTAGATACAATACTGAGACTTCCATATGTAAATAGGATTGGGGGAGGGGGTGGTGGTGCTTTGCCTGATCTAGTTTGATCTGGGTTCCTCTCTCTTGCCACTGAAAAGGTTCTGACTAGTACAATGTATAATTACATTGGAAAGAATTTCAATCTTTATAACATTATTTCTTTCATCCAGAACCAAAGTAAACATCTTAATTTGTTTAAGTCACGTTTTAGATTTGTTGGTAGAGCTTTGCCGTTTTCTTCACAGAACTTTCTTGGCTTCTTATTACAGATATTCTGGGTATATTTTTGATATTAGTATGAGTGAATTATTTTATTGTGATGGTATACAACTGATTATTGCTCTCACATAGGAAATGGGCATCTTTTTGTAGACATATTTTATGGTCTTGCCACATGATGCATTAGGAATAAGCCCTTTTTGGTTGGTTTTCCAGGGTTTTTTAGTTAGAAGAGACAACATCTATAATTACAAATCCATTTATAAATATAATTATGAATCCATACATCCCATTTATCAGTTCTATATCTTATAAATGGTATCCTGAATTTCCAGATTAATTTGAGAGAATCATGGTGAGAGGCTAATTAGTGCTGACTTGCATCATCACATTTTTGTGCCCTTGGTGGGATTTTGCTCTGCGTCTGTTTGCAAAAGACTCCTGTACCTTCTTTGTCGCTTCTGTCAGTGTGTCTGCCTCCTAAGTGAGTCCAACCCCTAGCTTAATTTATTGTTTCTACCTCTCTGTGAGCTTAAAAACAGGGCAATTGAGCTATTTAGAATCACTCCAGAATTAAATTTCACATCTGCAAAAGGAGTATAAGTATCCACCTGAAAAGTTATGCAACGATTCAATTAATTAATGCATATAAAGGGCTTAGAATCCTATCTGGCATCTGCCATTATAAAGAGAGAAACAGACCCTGATTGAATGGAATGAGTCTCCTTTGTGCAAAATAGAAAACCTTAATATAATAGCAGGTGTTAGCAAATGTTCGTTTTGGCTGCATTTGCTCTCTGATTTTCTGATGGTTTCTGAATAGCTGAAATTTCTACAGAAATATCACATAAGGGCATTTTCTACACAAGCGGACTATTCATTTGGTTGAATCCCTCCAGACTCTTCAGAAATGCCCATTTCCATGACATTATTTCCTCAATGATAGTACTTTTTCACTCGGCAAAAATGACTGTCATTTTAAAAAATGACTAGTTACTGATCAAGTGCCAGAATTCCTATGTATCTCGATTGATTATAATCTGATTTAAGTTTCTAAAATATTTGTTTGTTTGCTTATTTATCGGCAGAGCAAACGGCAGCTTGCAGGCAGTCAATGCCATTCTCTGACACAAGCTATGCCGTGACTCTCCTTCAAAGAAAACATACAGTCTAGGCATTTAGTAACCCCGACTTAAGGTAGTCACTGAAAAAACAGGGGTACATCAAAAAAGGCATAGATCTGGCAAAGGACCGTGACTTTGCTGGGGCCTGTCCCAGAAATCGACATGATCACCTTTCTCTCCTTTTCATCAGAAACTACAAGGGAAACTTGACCCAGAGCACCTGGACCTCAGGCTTAGGAAGTATCAAGTAAAGAGGGCAGGCATGATAAGCCTCAAAATCAGCCCAAATCCCAGAAAGGTAATAGCACTTGAGTCTCCATTATACTGTCTGTGTTTTTGTTGTTGTCATTGTTTTGAAAGCTGTGCTTCTGGGAAATTGAGGATGCTTAGGGAATTCTTTTTCTTTTTATATGAAATTTATTGTCAAATTGGTTTCCATACAGCCCCAACAGGTGCCCTTCTCAATGCCCATCACCCACTTTCCCCTCCCCCCCAACCCCCATCAACCCTCAGTTTATTCTCAGTATTTAAGAGTCTCTTATGGTTTGCCTCCTTCCCTCTCTGTAACTTTTTTTTTCCCCCTTCTCCACCCCCCTGGTCTTCTGTTGGGTTTCTCAGGATCCACATATGAGTGAAAACATATGGCATCTGTCCTTCTCTGACTGACTTATTTCACTTAGCATAATACCTTCCAGTTCCATCCATGTTGTTGCAAATGGCCAGATTTCATTCTTTCTCATTGTCAAGTAGTATTCCATTGTGTATATAAACCACAATTTCTTTATCTATTCGTCAGTTGATGGACATTTAGGCTCTTTCCATAATTTGGCGATTGTTGAAAGCGCTGTTATAAACATTGGGGTACAAGTGCCCCTATGCATCAGCACTCCTGTATCCCCTGGGTAAATTCCTAGCAGTGCTACTGCTGGGTCATAGGGTAGGTCTATTTTTAATTTTTTGAGGAACCTCCACACTGTTTTCCAGAGCGGCTGCACCAGTTTGCATTCCCACCAACAGTGCAAGAGGGTTCCCGTTTCTCCACATCCTTGCCAGCATCTATAGTCTCCTGATTTGTTCATTTTGGCCACTCTGACCGGCGTGAGGTGGTATCTTAGTGTGGTTTTGATTTGTATTTCCCTGATGAGGAGTGACGTCTGAGCATATAGTAGAGAAAGCATCTGGGCGCAAGGGAAAGGGTGGCGCACACAGACACGGATGGAGTCAAGGTCATTGTCCAAGCCCAATTTCGGAGGGAATGAAAAGATCTTCGACAAAAGTTTATAAGGCTAAAGTGGATCATACTCTCTGCTACCCATTTCCCAAACTGGCAGATAGAGTCTTATGAAAGAATTGTTTTTATGGTTTGCTCTTTTTTTCATTGGTTTTAAGGGACCAAGATTAATATCCGTTTGCATCTGAACACGTCTCTTTTCTGGAGCTAAACACCATGGAAACGAGAAACGGAATCAGGGCCTTGAGAGATCACCCAGGATAATCTTGTCTCTTTTAGGCCCTACGCTGCATGTTAACTATTCCAAAAAAGGAAGCACTGTCCAGTTTTTTAGTAAGCTTAAAGGAAAGGCTATTTTTCAAATTATAATTCATGACAATTTATTTTAAAAAACAAAATAGAAAAACAAAGTTTTCTTTCTTTCACATAAGCAGTTACTCAACCTGGCACTAGATTTTAAATGATTGGAGTACAATTCTCACTTAGGACTCTTTAAAATGCTTACAGTTCACTCTCGATGCTTTTTACAGGTGAAAACTATAATTATAAAAGTATGAGTCGCTTTTTCTACCTCCTAGTGAAATTTTGGCTGAATTTACATATTTGCTGTACTGAATTCTTTAGTTGCTAAGCTATTTTTAAAAATAATTCCATGCAAGTAATATTTATTGGACACCTACATTGTATTAACCATGATAGTAAGTGCTGGGAATTCAAAATGACTAAGAAATTTTCCTTGACCTCCAGCTTACCTTCCCAGGAGAAGAGACATACGGACACACACACACACACACACACACACACACACACACACACATATAAAAATTCTGTATAGACAAAGAAAGCTTCAATATGTATCAGTTTTATTACGTCATCCATATGTTACCTAGTGATTAAGACATTTAGAAATCCCCTTAATAATTTTTTTATAAAGTCCCAGTTTTACTGGAAACAATTAACTTATCTCATGTCCACAAAACGCATGCGAACACTATAGGAAACACATTCAGGTTATGGAGATGGCAGTTCAATGGGCCAAAAGCCTACATCTCAGAAAAATTTTTGAAGAAGGCTATATTATTTTTAAGTCAACATATTACCTGGAGTTGAGTTGCCAAAAGGGTCATCGTGAAGGATCTGAAGTGGACATCTTCCCACAAAAACACAAATAGCCATATAGAAAGCTGTTGCCAAAAACCATGTATTTTCTATTCATTTAAGGAATGGCTTGCAAATCTTTTTGTTTGTTTGTTTCTTTGTTTGCTTGTTTGAAGCTGGACTCTTTTTTTTTTTAAGGAAGCCTTGTTAGTAACCTCGATGCATGAAAAAAAAAAAAAAGTGGCTGTGTTCTGTTTGAAGGGAGGCTTGGGGACAGACCCAGCCCAACAGATCTTGGCCTCCCCTAAGATACTTGGCCTCCAGGTTCACTTCTGAGGACCACTGGGCGTTGGGCGGCCTCAACACTGTCAAGTTGATTTTTGTCCCCCACAACCTTGTTCAGCCCAGTACCCTTTTAGGCACACACTCAGATCTGTAAGGAAACATCAGCCCAGAGTCTGATCAGACGACTAAAGCACTGAACTTGGGCGCTTAAATCCATGATGCTTGAATACATGAAAGTCTCTCATACATGATCACTGACAGACAAGTCTGCTTACCGTGTTTTTCTAGATGCTGACAGCAGCTGTCCACCAGCCTGGGGACCTGTCTGTAAATGGGATTCAGACTCAGTTTCTTATCTCTGGCTTTCTCTTTTTTACTATGAGCCTCGGCAGGCAAGGAGAGTTGTAAAGCTTCTAGTAGTCGAGACTGACTGTCGTCAAGATCTGTGATAGAATCCACTGACATCGCACCCTGCAAATTATACACAGCCGTGAGCAAAGAGTGCAGACGGGGAAAATGAAAACAGCTTCCCTCAGAGGCTCTCCAATAACGCTTTTGCCCATGACTGCCTGTCACACTTACAAGAGCGCCGCTTGGTTGAATCATGCTGTTTGTACATTAGACGGAAAGCAGCAAACACCTTTCGAAAAAGTTAGGAAACTACCACAACATAGGGCCAGGTAATGGCAGTCACAATTTCGACACACAACATTTTCCAAATGGAAGACACTTCATGCCTTGGAACAAGAGAAGAATCACATACTCGATGAATGAGGTCAAGTGAGAGGAGCCTTGGGAGTAAAAAGAAGATCGCAACTATGACTCTAGGGGGTAGAGTTTTAAAACTGGATTCCGTGGGACGGTCTTAGTGTTGCGTCCCCCCAGAAATGGCATAAAGGGCTTTATCGGGGAAGTGATTCCCGGAGACGGCTGCAGGGGTGAGGAAATGAGAGCGGGAAGAGAGGGCGGTGGATGAGAAGCGCCACTAAGCCTATGACGAGCCCGGGGGCAGCTCGTGCCCCAGGCCCTGGGGACGACTGGGAGACCATGGAGGTCAAGCATCTCAGAGGTAATCATGCCAGGGAGCCAGTGAGCTGGGCTATTTATACCACAAGCCTCAAGAGTCATTGATTAAGGGCAACTCCCGGTAGGGGCAGGGAGGCGACCTTAACGTCTCGGCACTTGCAGCCTGTCATCTGCATGGGTGGGTGCCTCTGGCCATCAGAGAGAGCCTTTGGCGGAGATGGGTTGCTGGCAGGTGGGAGGAGGGCCGCCATGTTGGGAAGGGTGAGGGCTGAGCATAGGGGAGTAGCACACCAGCCACGTCGGTAGAGCCCCCCGGCCTTCGATGAAGCACAGAGGAAGGAGTCCGCAGCCGGTGTCCCGGCAAGGCCTGGACAGAGGAGAGGGCATCGGGCAGGCCCATTGCCGGGGCCCCAGATTCCCCGAAAGTTCCAACGTGGAGCTCAGGTGTTACTGCCACCCAACATGCGATCCGAGAGACAGTGATAAAGCTGGAAGAACGACAATGGTGTCATTGCCTCATCTGTAAACATAGCTGGAGCCTTGAGCACAGCAGAGGCCCAGGCACCCCCTTGATCTTGGAGAGGTCTCGAACGTGGATTTTAAGTGGGGAGTGTTGGGGCTTTTACCGAGGGCAGCAGTGAGTGGCTGGGGGTGGCACGCGTTTGGGGTCTCCAGGCAAGAGGAAAAGGGGAGACCTCCCGGTGACCGGTGACCGAGGGAATTCTAGAGACCCTTATCAACGGACCCAGCCAATCACCAACCGGTTGGCCTGGACACTCAGCTTCCCTGGATCGAAACATGAAGTTTGAAGCCCCAAACAACAGCACAGTGCCTAGAACACAGCCGCCAATTAATAAATGGCACCCTGTTGTTACAGTACTAATTTAAGAGGACATATGTTCTCTCTCTCTCTCTCTCTCTCTCTCTATCTATATATGTATAGTGAAAAAAGTTCCATTGATGAAACAAAATCTCATTGTTTCTGAAGACCGGTAGCCAAGCCACTGGGCCAAGTGGGTTCCTGGGCTAGAGACCAAGAGAGTAACCAGAACACCTGGCCCTGCCCCCAAGCCCCACAGTCTCAAGGGCAAGTCCGGTAGTACAGCAGCAGATCACACTAGAGCACGGTCAACAGTGACACTGTGGAATGTTCAGGATCTCATGGGGCACACGGGTAACCAAGGAGGGGCCCCCCACAGCTCTGAGAGGGGTCAGGAAAAGGCTCCGAGGGTGCGCCCGGTGCCCTACGGCCAGTGCAAATTGTCCCCGAGTGGGGCCGTTGACAGATACCTGGACTACATTTCCAGTTTTCACATGAGCAAAGACTCCACGAATAACGCTCTGGTTGTTTCAGCAGCGGTGTCATAGAGAAAGCACCGGCCAACTCACCCTCCTCCTGGCCCGAGGAGCCGGTTCTGGGGTGTTCGGGGACGTTGACTCATTTGGTGTTTCCGAGGTGGAGCTGAGAGATGAGTTACTGCTTGAGAGTTCTTTGTTTTGTCTTTTATTTCCAAATGGGAGGAGGGAAGCCACGAAATCGGACGCGTCCTTTTGTTCGTCCCTCTGTGAGTCCTGCTTGAGTTTATAGGCCCGGTCATTTGCAATGACTTGGGATAAGGGCATTCCAAATGCCTGTGGGATGAATTCTGGAACCAAAAAACAAACATTCACTTTCAGCCATGACCAGGGAAGGCCCTCACTCGTGTTTTAGACCTAAGAGCCGACATATTCAAATGCCTGTTTCTCGAAGAACTGATTCATCAATCAAAATACAGAGGTGGCTTTTGTATTTATCAGAGTGGCCAACATTTCTATTTCTATCAAGCAGGCCAGTATGGTTTTAGAAATCTAGGCCTCTGGTCTCCCCACCCCCCGCCCCGCCCCACCGCCGACATATCTCAAGTATGTTTTAAAGGCAAAAACTTTGGGGCACCTGGGTGGCTCAGTCGGTTAAGTGTCCGACTTCAGCTCAGGTCACGATCTCATGGTTTGTGGGTTCGAGCCTCCCGTCAGGCTCCGTGCTGACAGCTCGGAGCCTGGGGCCTGCTTCGGATTCTGTGTCTCCCTCTCTCTCTGCCCCTTCCCCGCTCGTGCCAAAAATGAATAAACATTAAAAAAAATTTAAAGGGCCAGACCTTTTGTTAGCCTTACACTCCCCATCTTCGATTTATGGGTCTCCAGAGCCCCCGGAACATACAAGGCATGAAAAGGCTGCATGTCTCCATTTATTCAGCAGGGAGTGTAAGGCTAACAAAAGGTCTGGTCCTTGCTCTTGAAGGATTCAGAGTCGGGGAGGGGGTCAGATATGTAAATAGCTACAGAGGTGTGTCTGCCACGTGCAGAGATGCACGGAAGCAAAGACTGAAGTTCAGTTAAGTGGATCCACTTTGAGGTTCCCCGTAAACGAGCCAATATGCGAAATGAGAACCCGAGAGGGGGCGGAACAGCTCGGGAGCAAGTCTTCTCTCTTCCCTTTGTGTTCCTTGTCCCCACATTCTGCCTCCAGTTGCTGGCTGGGGCTGTCACTCTTATGATCTATGCTCCAGCCATTCTGCTGGCCACACGCACAAGTGGGCTCTCATCGCTAACTGACCAGTGAAGGGCCCAGGATACAACGTGTTAAATCCTCTCGTAAGGACAATTTGGGGGGAAGGAGCATAATGCAGAGATCTACGGCTTTATTTGGAGATGTACACACGGTTGCTCTCTGGATCACGGTAGTAAATCCATATGTATACGTGACTGTTGTAAGCACACTAATCCTTAGGGCCGGGCATTTTACTGGCAATATTTTAGATTAATGCTGAAAAGCATTAATAATTAAGTTAAATGCATTATTTCTTTTAGAGTCAAAATTACATCTCCTAGCAGCAGAATATTGGAGTCTAGGCTCTCCCTTGTTCTTATAACCCCTACAAATAAAACCAGAATGATCAAAACAGTTGTAAGACTTGTTTGTTCTTTGAAAGGAAAAGCTAACATTAAATCAGGTGGAAAGAGGCTTTGGAAGGTTTTCTTCCTTGATCTATGGCCAGTGATTTTTAACATCACTGGGCTAACGACCAAGTCTACATCAAAAGCAGAAATGGGGGGTGCCTAGGTGGCTCGGTGGGCTGAACGTGGGACTCTTGACTTCGGCTCAGGTCATGATCTCACAGTTTGTGAGTTCAAGCCCCACATCGAGATCCACACTGAAAGCTCGGAGCCTGCTTGGGATTTTCTCTCTCCCTCTCTCTCTGCCTCTCCCTTGCTTGCCCTCTCTCTCTCCCTCCTTTTCGAAATAGACAAAAAAATTATCTAAAAAAAGCAGAAATGGTACTTGAGAAGCCTGCACCCTTGGTTCCATCAAAACATGAATCTGTTTTAAAGCGAAAAATCAAAACGTCACCATTTGGGGATTTTCAGAGGATGTTTACCATTCTCCATCATTCTCAACAAACTAGGTGGCATATGATAACACACAAAAAATTAGGCATGTTTTTGAGTGACTGATGTAGACAAGTGCAGCAAGACGCAATGCTCACTATTGATAAAAGGCCACCTCCACCACCTAGCAAAATTAGAAAGCAAAGGGGACAATACCAGACCACTGGCTGTGCACGCCAGGATTTATCGCGTAAATCAGCGCTGTCTTGTGTATGGGAATAATCAAATCGTCTTACTTCAAAAAAACCGGGGAGGGGCGCCCGGGTGTCTCAGTTGATTAAGTGGCCGACTTAGGCTCAGGTTAGGATCTCACAGCTTGTGAGTTCGAGCTCCGCATGGGGCTCTCTGCTGTCGGCACGGAGCCTGCTTCGGATCCTCTGTCTCCTCTCTCTGCCCCTCCCCAGGTTGTTCTATCTCAAAGATGGGGCTACGGACTCCTCTCTTAGCCAGTTTTTCCACATAAGGAAAACCAACCAGACTCGTTTAGAGTTGCTGATATCCCTAGAAAAATGGTTTCCTTTGGTATCCATCGTTTTTAATGTCCAAACCTCTGTCACCCTGCTTGCAAATTGGAATAATTGAATACCAATTAAATAGATGGAATACAAGCCTCTCCATTTTTATTTCTCTTTTATTCTTACTCAAGAGCTGATCCTCTAACAGAGTTTTATTTTTCCCTAACAGGCTTTCTTTCCTGGCTGAGTTTATTTATCCTCTCAGTGACAGGGTTTTAATGTAGTCTCTGGTTTCTTGTCGTTGTCTCTTGAGAACCCTTACAGGCTTCAGAAAGGAGGCCTCTCCATGCTCTAAACTTGTGTCACAGTGTCTACAGTCCCTGGAAAATTCTAAGCAGGATTTCTGAATATTTCTGCTTCTCCAAATGTGGCTATTGTCAAATTGAGGACTCATCACAAATCTATTGAGCAAAACCTTCGTCGGGTGTAAATAAAATGTTGGGTGCACATGCTCGTCTGTGGATTCAAAACGCTTCTCTTAGGGGGGAAAACCCTAGAGACTCAGTGTTGATAGTGGCTAATACAGCTGATAATAGGTTTTTAAAACCAGATGGACATTTCCCAAGACTCACTGTTCTGGGGCCAGGGACAGTGTGTGTCATGTTCTAATCTACAGTATGTGTTTGCTAGGAACACTGCCTTCCCTGCTGGGTTCGTTAGTAGCAACTGTGAACTTTCCCGCCGGGTGAACCTTGGCTCCCTACTGCCACTTCCGTATCTGTGCCTTCCCGCCATGTGGCAGAAACCTGCCTGTGCGAGGTTCCGCTTGCCTCCCGCTCATGGCTCTCTTCTATTGTCACTGACTTTGACTCGTGGTCAGACCCCTGATCTACCCTCACTGTTGGTGGCTTGGATGTCTACCTAAAGGGCCCATCTAATTCCCCGTCCTCACATCTCCTGACCTTCTCCTCTCCTCTTCCTTTTTCCTTCCTGCCACCTTTTCCAACCACTCGCTCAGTCCCACTCCGGACCGTGTCCTCACCAGAAGTGATTCCGCCTCTAGATTCAGGCTTCCTCCCTCCACTCGTGTCCTACTCCCATCCCAAGTTCACGTGTTACACTGCAGTGTGGCAATCTGTTAAAGCACACCATTAAGATGTCCCTTCTCCTTCGTACGCTTTGATGGCGTCTCAATGTTCTCGGCATGCAGACCAAACATTGTGCTGGGGCCCACATGGTCCCGTGCAAGGTGGCCCCTTCTTACTCTGCCCTGCGACCACCACCACTGCCCTCGCCCCCACCTCTGGTTCTCTGAGTTCTGGCAACAGCACTCAAAGACAGCGTTTCGTGCGTTCTCTTCGCGAAGTTCCACATGGTGATAACTGATACTCGATTTTTCTACTTGGCGTGATACCAGTTCGGCACAAAGAAAGGTGCCACGCCTAAATTATCGCCAGATTTTATATCCATAAATATACGGCATAATCTGAAAATATCCTGTGGAGAGGGGACCTGCCTCGCAGACTTAGGCCACAAAAAAACCTACTCCCCCTGTGCTCTGATTAGGAACCACATTAACTGGAACAAAGTAGCTATTTTAAAATCCTTTTCCCCCAAATGATTTCTTTCTTGACACAAGAAAGAAACTTTCTGAGGTTCTGAAAGTTTAAAAAATGCTTTTGGGTTGCCAAGTAATTTAACTAAGAGAAATTAAGGACTGGGAAGCATTCTGTATGAAAATATGTTTTCCGACCCAGCATCAATCTTGAATTAGTTTCCATATGGAATTCAAAAGTCATATGGGCAGGAGGGACACAGCAGTGTCACACGATCTGCTGTGTTTCATGTCCAGGCAATTAAATAAAATGCAGGACGTAATTCATTCTGATTGAATCAATTAATCTAGCAGCATATCCAACACTTAATGAATCACTCTTTATTGGGAGAGCAATTCGATTCTAAAAAGCTGCCCCTATTTATTTTTAGATGACCTAACCCAAGAGGTCACTTAGAGTTTCCTGTTTTCCTTCTTTTACTCTTGGATTCAAATGATTATCATTTTCCACATGTGCAGCTGTTAGGAACCCCAGTGTTAATATTCAAGTGGAAGAAAATCATGTGAACCATTACAACCATGTAAGACCTACATGCTACCCCCTCACGCTCTGGTCCCCAGGTTGTTCAGAAAACATGCCATTTAATTAAGAGCTACTTTAAAAGAGAAAAAAAAAACCCTCTTTTGCCATGAAGCCTAATATTTCTCCCTTTAGTTGGATGGGTGATGTGTCTTTTCTTTTTTTTTTTTAATATTTTTTAAAGTTTACTCATTTATTTTGAGAGAGACAGAGACAGCACAAGCGGGGGAAGGGCAGAGAGAGAGAGAGAGGGAGAGAGAGAATCCCAAGCAGGCTAGCTGCCAGCGCAGAGCCCGACGTGGGGCTCGAACCCACGAAACCGTGAGATCATGACCTGAGCTGAAACCAAGAGTCTGACGCTTCACCGACTGAGCCACCTAGGCGCCCTGATGTGTCTTTGGAGCACCAGGACTTGCCTTCCTTTTCCCAGCCAGCTCCCTGGGCAGCCTTCTAGAACTCCGCCAAATTTTCACCGGGCCTGTGTAATTCCTAAGTACGATTTGGTCTGCAAAATGTATAATGGCTCAGTACATATTGGTCAATTACTTCCCCTGGCCCTTCCTTTTCTGCTCATTCACATCCTTGCTTCCTGTTGTTCTGTAATATAAGGAAGCACACACACATCTCCCTCTGTTGAGGGAACTCAGTCGTCTCCCGCAGAAAATGCTCATTCTGCTCAGTCTAGCCTGAATGGGCACTTGTGAAGAATCACTTGAAAGTCTGCATTCTGAGTATTCAAATCCTAGTATTCATATCATCACCCTAGAATAAACCAACTTTAAAGATACACATTCCTAATGCAAGTCTGTGTGGTCCCATTAATTCACTTTATAAACACTGAGAATTACTCTAATCTAGTGAGGCAAAGGTCGTCAGTGGCAGGAACAGAAGGAGCAAAACCTCTAGTTTAAAAAAGCTATCCTGGTTACTAATAGCCATCGAAAAATAAGGGTAAGAACATATGAACGGATTAAAAAGAACACAACTTATCAGACTGCGATAGGTAGCTGGACAAGAATTAAGGCCCTTTGCCCTGATCATACCAGCAACAGATTCTGCTGTGACACGATATGCCCTGGTGAGTCGCTAGTCAATATGGACCGGAATTCGCATGTCAGAAGCCGCACATTCATAGTTTATAGAATCTCTCCTGTCCAGTGCCCTTAGAGACCGGTGGAATTATACTTTCTGGGGTGGGGTTCTGCGCACTGGGAATTTTAAAGGCTGCACACGGTTTTATTCTCCTGTGCAGCCAGAGGTAGGGAATCACTCATATTTTCATCTCCTTTTCTCCAGCGTGAGGTAAACATTTGAAATGTCTGGAGACATCCTGGTGGGGGGCGGTGCTACTGGCATCTAGTGGTAGGGGCCAGAGATGCCGCTGAGCGTCTCACGCAATGAACAGGACAGCCTCCATAACAAAGAATTATCCAGCCTAAAACGTCAGTAGACCCAGGTTGAGAAATCCCGCTCTGAGGGAAGTAAAACATCGATTCTCCATTCTTTAGGACTTTTCAGATCTCCTTTGAGTCCAAAGAACCAAATGTCGTGACACTTTAGGCACAGTTCAAGACGTGGGTGTAGAGTCTGGGATCGATGGCGTGGACTAGGTCTCGTCCCGTGCCGACCGCAATGCGTTCATTTTTATACCTTCAGTTTTACTGCCTTCCATTTCTTTTCAAGCAGAAATTCAATCATTATAGAAAAGAACTCCGAGGTGAGACATACGGGTCTCCTCGCTCAACACTCATTCATTGTGTCACGTAAAATGGAAATACATTCATACGACGGCGCTGTTCCGCGGTCATTTCATATGGGCCCATACAAACAAGCCACAGAAAGTTGTACTGTGCTAATGGGGCCCAGGTGCCCATTATGCAGGCTCAGCGAGTATTAGTTAAAAATGACCACAAATACCTCTCAAAGAGTGGCTAATGTGTCAGCTCCCTAAATAGACACAGAAGGGACACAGAACAGTATGAAGACAGTCGACAACCCCAAAACATATAGGGCAAAACATAAGCCTGCTGTGATCTAACACAGAAATGCGGAGAATGGCCCATCTCCAGTAGCTCATGAGGATGAGACTGTTTCTTTCCAGTAGTCATGGTAGGCACATCCAAACTTTTTCTCATTCAACTAGCCCTGCCTAACTATCTGGCCTTGCCAGACAGCTGGTTAGCGTTAGAGATGCTGTCCAAGGCTACTCAACCCAGGTTCTTCTTATGCGTTGCTGATTGGCCAGCATCATAATTGGAACCATAAACTTGGCCAAGGTCACACTTTGCTCAAACCAGTTGAATTCATCAGCTCAGTACAGGGCCACTCAAACACAAAAGAGTAGACCAAAACAGGCTTTAATGACATTCTGTTGTAGAAAGCCAGTTTACATAATAGAGTTGAACGGCATAAATCTATGCAATTCAAAAACCCCACCAAATTCAACCATTATGCTCCACGGAGGATGCATCCGCTGTGGTTCCTTCTGTCCTTTACCTCGGTCTTTGTTTTTCTCCTTTCCTAGTGAATCCAGTTTCTTTCTCAAAGATTTCTTTCTCTTCTGCCCATCTGCAAATATTAAAAGAATGACAAATTGTAAACACAAGCTATACGTGTGACATCTTACACTATCAGTGACTACATTTGAGCAAAAGCATGACTTCTTGCTTACTTCACTTATAATTTGGCATTTTAAACAGAGTAATGGCTCTGAAAATACATGAAAATCCCTGACGCGGGCAGTACGCACAGCCAGAATCTTGATGTACGCTCCTAAATTTTGTTTCAATCATGGAAAGTACAGGAAACTTACCTCCTTCAGAATTAACTTAGTGGTGACACTTAGATATGTTTGCTATTACTATTACAGGAGTCTCTTCCTATTTTCACGTTTACGCAAACCTATGTCATCTGGAATCAAATGTCCAGGAGAGGAAAGTCAACAGTACATATTATTCTGACATTTATAAGCTGGTAGAGTGTAACTGGATAAGGAAATGAATCTAGAGGTCCAGAGAACTCAGACAAGCTATTGCTGCACCATCTACTAGCTGTGTGACTGTGGGCAAGTCTCACTGTCCTCCTCTGTAAAATGGGCATTTCATGGGGTTGCCGTGTGAACTAAATGAAACGACGCATCTAAAGGGCTTCAGGGGGACCCCGACACATGTGCATAAATTCAGCTCTACTTTCTTTTTGGTGCTTGCATCGTATTCCATAGTGTAGCTGTGCCACAATTTAATTAACCATTCCCCCACCCAGGGACATTTGGGTCATTTCTAATTTTTCACTATAATAAGTAAGGCATAATATCCTTTTAGCGTCTTGTCCTCACAACAAATGTACTTGCACATCTGGCTCGCTCACCAAATAATAAAGATACCACTCATATCAGTAGGCAGCTGCAGTCGGATTCCTGGGATGTCATGGCAAGAGTGCATTTCGGGATTACACAACCATCAATTTAACACGCGGGAGGTGCAAATTGGAAATCCGCACTGCCATCAAATAAGGGAAGTGTAGCCCGTGCCGTGAAGAAACTTATGTTTAAAAGGGGGATTACGAATTGTTTTCTTACAGGACACGCTAAAAAGTGTGGTGCAGAGAGAGACTCAGACACTCTCCAATAAAATTTAAAAGCAAGACTCTGATATCAGGAAAAGACAGCATGCACATTCTTAAACAGAAATGAGCGTTCCTGGGATCCTCTCGGGGCTACAGACGTTCCCAACTCCTTCTCTCTGAATTTTTGGAGGCAAAAGACATCACACAGTAGTCGACAGACACATCCGATCCGTCCTCTTTAAAAGCAAAGAAATATTTCAAAAATGAGTCTCCGCCCACAAGATAGAAATAGTTCCTAAGAGTCTTTACCTTTGCGGTCGTGAGATTTGTATAGAGGAAATTTAAGTAAGTCAGTTGTAATATGGTAGAGAGCCATCAGTCTCTTTCATTACAGGTATGTTCTTATCTCCAGTGTCTAAAAGATGATTAACGATACGGCCTCCCATAACTTATTATACATGTACCACAATAAACATACTAACAACCCAAGATTCAAATCCATTCTCCAAACAGGCTTTTACTTTGTAACACTTTATTCACTAGTTCACATCACCACATGTATTTGACTGTAACAAGAGTATATGTCCTTAAAAAATTCTATCATTCCTTCATTTTTTATTAGTTGACCCAGAAGAATAACTAAACCAAACAGTAAAGCTTAAGAGACTTGGTTTTTATAACCAGCGGGCAGATGCCAAAATTCAAGCAAGTTGTCAAAGAACCACAATCCATATAGGATAGGGAACATTTTCTTTTAAGATAGAAGGAATGTCTTAAACTTCTTTTTAATTGGAAGATGTAAAATATGTAAATATGTGTATAAATATAAATACACAGTTTAAATAATATTGAGGAGGCCAACTCCCACACGACCAACAGTCAAGTTCAGAGGTAGACTATTCCCTGTACCCAAGTCTCCTGTGTGCCTACCTCCCCCTCACCCAGGGTAATCATTGCTCTGATCTTTGTAATAATCAATCATCTGCTTTTCTTTACAGTTTTACTATCTATGTATCCATTTATAAAGAATATAGTTCCTTTTTCCTGCTTTCGACTTCACACAGATGGAATCACGCTCTAAGTATTCTTTCTTGCCTCATTTATTTCATTCATCGACATTTCTGAAATTCATCCTGTTGAGGCAGGTGGCTGTAGGTCACTCATTTTGATTCCTGTACACTGTCTTCTGGTATGAATATACCATGGTTATTTCCCCCATTGAACTATTGATGGAGATTTGAGTTGTTTCTAGCTTGGGACTGTCGAGAACAGTGTTTTTGAAAAATTTTGTGCATGTCTTCCCATGTACATGTCCAAGAATCACTCTGTGGTCCTTTGAGTGTGGTTCTAGGACCACTGGCATCAATACCGCCCCGGGAAATTGGAACTTGTTAGAGCTGCAAAGTTTATGGTCCCATCCCCAAAACTAGTGACTCAGGAACTCTGGGGTGGGACCCAGCAGTGTGTGCTTTAACATACACTCCAGGGGGGTTATTCTGGTTCTCACTGAAATCTAAGCACCACTGTTCTAGGGTAGATATGTACAAGCTGCATTGCCGGGTCAGCACGTATGCAATCTTAGGCTTTACTCCCGAACATCGAACGCTTTCCGTGTCGTTCTGCTAATTGCTATTCGCACCAGCATGAGAGTTTACAGAGTCCCACAAGGATAACGTGTACTTCAAACTCCAAAATTCCAAACAATATCTTGAAGCCTCCTTATAGGAAAAAAAAAATATGTGATCTTTGTGAATAGTGACCTATGATTAAAAAAATGCTTAGCTAGGGGGTACCTGTGTAGCCTTGGCTCTAGTGACATTTGGGGCCAGAGAGCTCTTGGCTGTGAGGAACTGCCCTGTGCACAGTAGGATATCTAGCAGCATCCCTGGCCTCGGTTTACTAGATGCCAGAACACCCACCCATTCCCTGTTGTGACGACCAATAATGTCTCTGGACATCGCCAAATGTCCCACGGGGCAGAATCACTCTGGTTAAGAAGCACTGGTCTGTGTGTCACAGAAGAATATAAAAATGTTTATAAATCGTTGAGCTTTTACGTATCAGGCTGAATAACAATTTCTTTCAGTTTCTAAAGAATGTGAGTCTGCCTATAGCTATGTTTCTACCAGATTCCTGACTACATGTAGGGGAATAAAGCAGGTTCTGTGAATAAGCAGCCTTCTATGTCTTTGTACGAAGTGTCTTGTCCTCATTTAGATCAGATGTAGAAGGACGTTCGACGGTGAACAGCTGTATGAATAGATGGTGGATGGATGAGGAGGCCTCCTGGCTAGTCCACCCCTGGCCAGAGCAAGGATTCAGAAAGAAATTGTACAAAGACAGGTTTCTCAGCAAATGGAGCTGTTCAGCAGTGGAATGAACTCCCTCAAAAAAAAACAAAAAAAAAGGCACCTTTCACTGTGGCCCTCCATCCCGTTTGCTCCCTCCGTCTTGCATCCCTCACTCTGGGGGAAGCCACATGATGAGTAACCCTATGCAGAGGGCCACGTGGTAGGGAACTGGTGTCTCCAGCCAGCAGCCACGTGAGTGGGCCCAGACCCTGACCCTCCTGCCCCAGTCAAGCCTTCAGATGGTTGCACTCCCAGTGGAGCTTGGGGGCAAACCTCATGAACCAGAACCTGAACCAGAACAACCACACTGGGATATTTCCAGAAACCCTGTGAGATAGGAAATATTGGTTAGTTTTTAAAAAAAGGGAGAAAAGAAAGAAAAAAAAAAAAAGATGCCCAGCTAAATGCACGCGGTATCCCAGATGGGATCTTGGGTCGGAAAAAGGATATTAGTGGGGAAACTGGTGAAATCTGAACAAAGTCTGTAGTTTGGCTGATAGCAATGGACCACTGTTGGTTTCTTCGTTGTGATAAGCATGCCAAGGTTACATAAGATGTTATCATTAGGGGAGATTGGCTGAGGGGCATAAGGGAACTCTGTGTTATCTTTATAACTTTTCTATAAATCTAAAATTATTCTAAAACAAAGTTGTTGCTTTAAAAATTTTTTAATGTTCGTTTTTTAAAAAAATTAAAAAAAATATTTACTTATTTTTGAGAGAGAGAGAGAGAAGAGAGAGGGACAGAGACAGAGATAGGGTATGCGCAGGGGAGGGGCAAAGAGAGAGAGAGAGAGAGAGAGAGAGAGAGAGAGAGGCACAGAATCCCAAGCAGGCTCCAGGCTCTGAGCTGTCGGCACAGAGCCCGACGCAGGGCTCGAACCCACGAACCGCGAGATCATGACCTGAGCCGAAGCCAGACACCTTGTCAAGCATGTTGTTTTTTAAAAAGCCCTTTCTCCCACGTCCTGGACGTATTCAGGCAAAAGGTTGAAACCTCATTTGTCAAGCATGTGAGAAGGTAGAGGCTTACACGGCTCACCGAAGCGCTTTGAAACATACAGACTTGGGAGCGCAACTCTATGGCAAGAGGTGACTCAAGAGCCAGAGTTTCTGACCTGGCTGAAACTACTGAGATAATCTTCCTATTCACATGTCCCTGATCTGAAGGAAAACATGTGTGTTAGGTCAGTATAAAGCATCAGTTATATCTGCCTTTCTGGCGTACCATGTTTTCTGGAAAGGGAGTGGACAGATGAGAGACTTGACCAGATTTATTTTTATGGCCCCAGTGATGTTTTCATAGGTGGCTGATTAGATTGTCTTATGATACTGCCTATTTCTTAGGTTCCCTAAATCCCTCTTCGGCGTAAGTTACCCAGACTTAGTGCTTGACGTTTGCATCCAAGAACACCGATCAGTGTATCAATCTGTTTGCTTTTTAAGTTCCCATGCCTGTTCTGATAAACCAAAATACGGTTTTTAAATTATATGTATGAATGTGGAGAAGGCGAGCTATACAATCTGTGCATGTCTTATAAAAATGTTTGCTAAAACTATATCCTTCACTAAAACTCAAATTCATCCTTTGGTCTCATCCTTCCCCTTTTGAGGGCTCTCAAGCCACAGACCTCCCAACACTAAGGCAAGAGGAAGACTAAACCAGATACTTTACTTCCAGTTTGGGACAGGAAGTCTGTCAAAGAAGTTGTAATATTATCACAGCCCCAGGGGCGCCCGGGTGGTTCAGTCGGCTAAGCGTCCGACTTCAGCTCAGGTCACGATCTCGCAGTTCGTGGGTTTGAGCCCCGCATCGGGCTCTGTGCTGACAGCTCAGAGCCTGGAGCCTGCTTGGGATCCTGTGTCTCCCTCTCTCTCTGCCCCTCCCCCCGCTCATACTCTGTCTCTCTCTGCCTCAAAAATAAACATTAAACATTTTTTTAAAAAAATATTAACAGCCCCTGGCACTTGAGGGCCATTCATCGAGCCCACACTCTGTGTCTAGTGCTTTCCAATGGTTAATGTCAGCGGTGTAAGTTACTTTGGTAAGTGAATGCGGAAAACACAGTGGAACTGATGAGAGCTGGGCCACCAGAACCCCAAAATCACACCCCGGGAAAAGTCAGCTGGGCATTGGAGACAGTCCCTGCCATTGCTCAGTAACGATGCTCATTAGAATGGATTCAAAATAGCCCCTGCTACTTTGAGTTGCCATTCAAAGTCCATCCTGAGAAATGGAAGGGAGGGCAGCCCTGACAAAAGGGGGTGGGGGGAGTAGTAAGCAGGAAAGCGGCTACCTCTGCCTCTTGGCAGGAAACGTGGCAGCAAGTCCAGGATAGGGGACCCAATGGGACCAGTGCAATGCTCCATCCAGTCTGAGAGCTGAACTAGGCTTAGCCCCAGAGGATTAGGAAAAGAGCCAAAGCAGCAATCTGGCCTCTGTTCGCAAACAAGTGCTCTCTGTCCAGGGATGTTGCACCACAGAACGTGACGAATCTCCTTGGCTTCAGACTTTATTTACACTCTAACGGTTATCTGTTTAAACGGCATCTTCCCCCCAGAAAGTGGTCTCATCCCCCATACTCTGACCCGTCCCTGCTCTGTCCACCCCTCCATCCAACGCTGACGAAGCACACGTTGTAGGCGAGACCGAGCTAGGCACTATGACCCCAGGTGAATGAACGCCATCTCTGCCTTTGAGAAACTCAGAGTTCAGTGCCAAAGACAGACACGTGGTAACTTCATGAAAGGAAAATGAAGAAAAGCCGCGGTGGGGGCATTTAGCAGGCGAGAGGTCCGAAGCGAGAAGGCAGTCTCCAGCGCTTCGGAAGGCTAACGTTTGCTTGCGTTCAGTCTTAAAGGACGAAGCGACGCTTCGCAGGGGCCTTTGAATTGTGGTGGGGGTTTCGTCCCAATAGATCACATGGTGACTGTTTAGTCTAGGAGATCCTTTCTCATCATACACCTGCCAATGTTTTATTCCTAGTAATCCAACCCTTTCTCAAGCAAAAATTCTGTTGGTGAGAAAAGATGAGAAAATTGCTAAATCAGGAGTGAAGTGACAGTTTTTTAGGTGGGAACTAGGGCTTAAGAGAGTGACAAATAAGAATCTGGAAGAAAACAATCTACATAGAAAAAGCGGAAAACAACGCACTCAAGCCCAAACCGGTCCCACTGTTCAGTCAGCTTTGGATCTCACTACATATATATTTTTTCATGCTATTTTCAAGAAACCTTCCATTCTATAGCCTCTCAGTAATTTAATCAAACCTATAGGTTCTTCCATTGACCTTGATGGAAATAGGAGGCAGGCAGAAACAGGGTGATTGAGTCATCTTGCTTGGTATAAACCTCGATGAATTAAACATTGTTTCTTTATCCTTCAGGCACCTTGTGCATTAGATTTTCTTAAGATCTGTTTCCAAAGTGTCTATTTCTCAGGGAAGAAAATATTTATGGCATTCTTAAGCAATACAGATGCCTCTCCTTGGGGCCAAGGCTCCCCGAAGTACTTGTGAAATGTACCAGTCCTCACAGTTTACATGTGGAAGTGGTGGTGAAATGATCAAAGCTGTGGTCAGAAAATGAGAACATTCTGTGAATCTCTCGCTGTTGTAAAGGGAGGCAGCTCTTGGGGGTCACCATGCTTCCAGGTAAATGCTAAGAGACTTTTTCCATTTTATGTCAATTATTTTGGCAACGTAATAACTGGTCATGATCAAATGATGTCCCAGAAGGATCTTTCACTTGCTGTCATTTTTTCCATATTCAAATGTTACGAGTAAAGAAAAAAAAAAGCTATAAGCTCATGTTCCAGAGGGGCAGCCTGGGCAGTGACTTTTCCTAAGCTAGGAGCTAGTCTGTCTCTCCTGGCATCTGAGCTTGCATTTCTTATCACACATTCCTTAAATCAAAAACAATGTTTTTAACTTAGCCTAGGTAGGCATTATATTCACAGAGACAGAAGTTTCCAAATATCAGAGCAAGAAAAATGGCTTTTGGCAAGTCTTTTCCTTGAGCCATATTTCTTTCCTTGGAGCATAAGGGAAAGAAAGCAGGCAGGACAACAAAAAGACAGAAATCGCTTATCCCAAAGAAATACCCTGGATTGTTAAGGAAATTAAACTCCAAATTACAGAAGTTTCGTCATTAGTTGATTTAAAGCGAAAGCCTGTAGTTTGAGTTGAAAAGGTAGAGTCAGACAAGGGTATCGACGCACGGTATGATTTTTGACCTGTGTAAGGGTCCGTTATTATTTACTTTCTTTTCGCAGATATTGTTCCATAGTGAACAAGTAAGAAGGGAATCAAATGTCTTTACCTCTTTGGTTAGATTTATTCCTAGGTGTTTTATGGTTTTTGGTGGGAATCAAATATCTTTAAACCATAAACTTGAAGCCTTGGGAACTCTTCCAAATCTCTGCCAGTAGCTCTCTGAAAACAGCTCTTACAGGTTCAATAACTGGATAAATGATGGAATTAGATGAAAACTATTAGGCTCTTCATCCTTTCCTTTTCCATCCTTGCTTTTGATTATTCTTTGAGCCATACGAAACAATTCTTTACGATATGGAAACAGTATCTGAAACATGATGAGATACTATGATTGAATTTTAAATCCATTCCCTTCAATTTCTCAAATACTTCCTGAGCCACAGATCTATGCAAAGGCCCCGTGCTAGGTACTAAAGCAAATAAATGTGTCTAGGCTTCCTCCCTTGCAACCTGGGATGAGTACTCACCCCAGGGTCATGAAAGGAATCTGAGGTTAAGCCAATTCTGGTGATTTCTTTCTGCCTGCCAGTATGGACTGGGGCACTGGCAGATGCTGCAGTTCTGGGGATGAAGAACGGAGGAAAGTCCACTGGGAAGCAGCAGGGAAAATACTTCTCTATTATGGACAAGATACCTGATGAGGAGTCTCTGCTTCTTCACGCTGCCAGAGAGGAAGTGACGCTGGTGGCTGCTGTAGTCATTTTGTGACAAGGGAGGCCAGCCAAAGAAGAAAGTGACCTACTGCTTACAGTCGAGGAGAAATGCACGAGTACCGGGACTAGCCTACCTGTGGGCTCCTTATAAAGTCATACAGTCAGTCTCTTTATTATTTAAGCCACTTGGGGTTTGGTGTCCATAATTTACAGCCAAAGCATCTTAGCAGTGGACAATCCAAAACTCTGCTGTGGGATGTGTTTTTCAACTTCTATTTGCACTATCCTCGTCCTGTAATGCCAGGTATCCCTAAGAAAGACATCCTTGAAAGGTTTGAATTTGTGTGTGTTGGGCGGGATCGAAGATAAAGAGGCTAAGAGGAGGGAGATCAGATTACAAGGATCCCTCAATCTGTAAATAAGTCTGGTCCTTAAAGAGAAATATTGCTAAGTTCTCGGTTAGCAAAGCAGAGAGCAGTAACAAAGCTAATAACCAACCCATACTGGAGATTGACTTATTATTGAAGTCGCCCATTTAATGTGTAACCTACATTCCTATAAACTGCATGATGGCATCAGTTATTTAAGCAACTCAGAAAAACACTAACTTTTCTTTCTTGTTCAGCGCCACCAAGAGAATCGGTTACCCACTTTGAAAAACTATCTGATCGATCTAATATAATGTAAACATTTAAATATAGTTATCTACATTTACATTTAAAATAACAATATAATATAAACACTTTAAATTAATATAAACACGTAAAACATCTGAGAGTTACAAAAAGCCACATTGTTAAAAAAACACTCTTATTGCAAAATAAGGTTAAGATAGTGAAGAAATTGAAACGAACAGAATAGTATACTTGATCAGTGGCAAAGGTAATAACTATAAATTACTATATGCAATTAATATGACTGTCTTAAAACAGAGGTCAACAAGCCTTTTCTGTAAAGGTCGAGATAGTGAATATCTTCAGCGTTGTGGGCCATATGGTCTCTGCTAAAAGCAACCTTGGACCATATGGCAACAAACCAGTGTGCTTGTGTTTTAATAAAACTTTATTCATAAAAATAGGCAGTGGGCTGGATTTGGCATTTGGGCTGCAGTTTGTCCACTCCTGTCTTAAGTGAAGACTGCTTAAGCTGCTTTTTCAGAGCTTTGCATTTGTAACAGTTTTATAAATGCCCGGTAATTCAATTGTTAAATCATCTTGAGGGCTCGATTTCAAATTATCTAGAAAGCCTGGTTGGTTTCAAAAACCCCTTGGTATTTAATTTCAATGAGTACTTATTTGCCTCTGTTTCACTCATGGGGAAATAAAGAAAAAAGCAAAAATGGGAGCTCCTATTCATATTTCCGGGATGAGACATTCTTTGTAATTATCAAGTTTACTTTTGGGCCATGCTCCCAACAGAGAGAATAGCATAGTCTTGAACTCTTTGAAAGGTGCCAGAATATTCCAGAAACTGCAGTGACAAAAGTTTTGTGCAAAATGCCAACACCTTGTGCAATAATCGTTGCTGCTCCAAAAAAGATATATAAATATGTACAAATGTGACCAGCAGGGACAAGACGTTGGATAGAAAACTTTTGTCTGAGAACATAAAGGGAGCCATTTGTGAATACAAAGGCACATAGCATATGGCTTAAAGAAACACATACTATCCTACCGGGCTGCCCGCTCAGCACCAGAACAGAATGGAACAGCAGCATACATTTGAGAACTTGACATGGTAACAGCCCTGGGGTACAGAGGAGAGCATCCAAGAAGAAAATTACAGAAGAGCCTGCAGAGAAATCTCTCCGTCATTCCTGGCTTTTGCTGGAATGGGTAGACAAGGCAGCTTGTATCTGTAAGGGTCACCAGTGGTAACTTGGATAAATGCCATCCACTGTTCTATCTTTTAACAGAATTGATGTACTCGTGCATTCTCCATTGACCGACTAGGAAATCCTTGAGGATGGGGACTGCTTTTGACATGATATTATAGCCTCCATTAAAGGCTTCTACCTCTTAAGAACCTAAAACCCCACATGTCTACTTCCTCCAGGTTGTACATCTAGCTTGGTATTGAGAGGGAGAGAGAAGGAGAGGGAGAGAGAGAAAGAGGGGCGGGGGAGAGAGCGAGAGCGCAGGGAAGCTGTACCAGAAGGCCTCCCAGATGGCACTCTACAGCCGGGTTCTAGACAGAGAAGGCACTAGATGCTTAGGCCAAGGGTCTAACCTAGGCTCATTTCTGTGGCCCTGCGGAAATAATGCCCCATCTACCTTACCAAGGCCCTAAGAGCCCCAGCAAAGAACAACTCAGTTTTCCACATTGACCTTTTTGTTCTTTTCTTCCTGATTGCCTCTTTTCTATTCCATCTGCCTTCCGAGACTGTGTTATTCAAACTGCGGGTCATAAACTATTAACGAATCAGGAAAACGTAGTGGGTCATGACAAGTGCATTATAGAAAACGATACAGAATCAAATAGAAGAGGGCAGGAGAGAACATTATAGACGACATCGAAGTGTATGTCTGATGAAGATAAGCAGCATTTGGTTCACGTGTTTCCCAGACTGAGATGTAAAATGTATGTCTTGCTGTAGAATTGAAGTTTGAAATTCAGTGCTCTAAGACGGACAAACTTAAATCTGTAGTGCATTCTCGGAACAGGCTGCAAACAAAATGGATTTCTTCTTTTGTATGCAATAGTGCGATAAATGGCTTTGATAGTGACCGCAGTTGGCAACAGGGGCCTGGGGGGTTTTGTTAAAAGAGGAGATTCGGTGGTTGAAGATTACTCTAATGGATTTAGGTGCGGTGGGCAGAGTAGGAGAGAAGCCCTGGATTGAGGAAAGCAGGTGGGGGCCTCTGGCTACAGTTAAGGTGAGACAGATGTGAGACAAAGTGATATGGCGCCGATGGCAATGGTGACACGTAAGGTTTGTTGAGAGTATATACAACTTCAGGAGATGTTTTCAGCTCACGTTGCTTACTTCGCTTAAATCTCACATCAACCCTACGAGACCATCAGTCAGAGTTGGGGACTGGGCATGGGGCGACGCGGTAGGGAAACACTGACAGGTCAAAATCATTCCTGGGGATCCTGGGGGAAAGGAGAGAAAGGCGTGGATGATGCTCTTTAGAGAGACAGGGAAGAGGAAAGGAAGGAGTTTAATTTGAAAGGACATGTGCATGCGTGCGTGCATGCATTCATCGACTTCCAAGGATTTGCTGAAGGGCAGTGGAATGGGGCGGACACCCGGGCAGTGTAGCCGGTGCTCCAGATTCAAAGAGAAGTGAGACTTGGCCTTGTCCTGGGGCAATCCCAGTCCCCTGGGAGGTCCCAGAAAAGGTGAGTGTGGGCACAGGAAAGATAGCACGGGCTCTGCTGCTCGTACCACAGAGATACGTGTGGAGGGCCTCTGAGCCCGGCGGTCCCACGTTATTCTTTGATCACCCTATTGGGTGACGTTTGCTTCCTCTCAGCACTTCTATCTACCTAAGGTGGGGTTTGCAGATTTTACCCCGGGCTTCAATTTCAATTTTACTTACACAGAAGGCTTTGACAAAGAGTTCTAGCACATCACCTCTTCACCTGGGCCACGCCAGCAAGAATAATACAGAAAGAGGATAGATAGATTTTCTGTCTAGGGCTGTTACATAAACACCCAAGCTCATGTTCCTGGCCCGTCAGGTCGCCCTCGTTTGTTTGAATCACCACTTACATCACCAGTCGCATTTAAATCCCAAAGACAGCTTCAGGGTGACCCTACCCCAAAATATCACTTTCTCGATTTCACGGAGTTGTTTACTTGGGTTTTACACCGCCTGAGAGACCACGGTGAGGGACCACTTCATAAGGAAGCCATATAATTGAGCGATTTTGAGGCATACTCTTTTCCTAGACCATTGGGCACATTTTCTTAGACCGTCAACTATTCCTCAGTCCATGACACTGTTTTCAAAATACGTAAACGAAGCCTTTCTCAGCTGTGATATCAGAAATTAACTGAAGGGAGGGGGGGGAAACAAGAGGACTAGAGAAAACAGGAATGTGCACTTCTGTCTCGTGGAACCATTCAGCTTTAGAAACTTGCCTTACAACATAATGAGGTTAAGCCATAGCGCCTACACTAACATGCTTTACTGACTGTGGCAGAAATCAGTCATTTCCTTTCGTGTTACCTTAGACAGCAAATTTTTCCTGTAAAGGGCCAGATAGTAAACACTTGAGCCTGCGAGACATATGGGCTGTCACAGCTCCTCAATTCTGCCTTCGTTACATGACCGATCTGTAGACGGCATGTAAATGAATAAGCATGGCTGGGTTCCAGTAAGATTTGATTTACCAAAACAGATGGTGAGCTGGGTTTGACCAGCAGGCCAGTTGCTAACCCCCGCTTAGACCATTTGTATTAAACGTTATCAAAATCGTATGAATTGAGCCTAACATACTATCTGATGCATAAATAGTACTTTGTTGGCGTGTTTTGAATAAATGAGAAGTTCATGCAGGTCATACGGTACTGTTTAATTTCTTGACCGTGCTTCTCTGCATTCGTCTCCTGGTTCTGCTGTTAAGGACTGGGACAGTTACACGCTAGAAAGACTCGTTCTGAAGCCCATGCCAAGAGCAGCCTTCCACCAGGAGGAAACATTCCATGGTTGTCTCCACGGGGCGAGCTCAGGCTCACAGGGGAAACTCATAGATATGATCCCTCCCGCTGAAAGGCCTCCCAAAGATTTCTCTAGCTTCTGTAGAGCATCTTCCAAAGTCCCTCTGCGAGATGGCTTAAGTTTAGAAGAGACCACAAATTAAGCTTCTCAGTCATTTTATAAGGTTTATGTAAATATTACCAGTTTTTAGTTTGTGTGTCTCCTGGCTAAATGGATACAGAGGAGGAAGGAGCCACAAGGTGTGAGAAGCTCAGGTCCCTGAACAAATGCATGGAGCAGAGTCCACTCTCTTGGCCCCCATGGCCATCTTCCACGGGAGAAATGTCTGGGTGAGGAAGAAACCGTTGTCCTGTTAAGGCACTGAGCGGTGAGCCTACCTCAGTTAACACAAGAGTGTATCTTCTTAAAAAAAATTTTTTTTAACGTTTATTCATCTTGGAGAAGCAGAGAGAGAGAGACAGAGCATGAGTGGGGAAGGGGTAGAGAGAGGGAGACACAGAATCCGCAGCGGGCTCCAGGCTCCGAGCCGTCAGCACAGAGCCCGACGCGGGGCTTGAACTCACGGACTGCGAGATCACGACCTGAGCCGAAGTCAGACACTCAAACGACTGAGCCACCCAGGTGCCCTCACAAGAGTATCTGTGAGATACAGTCTTAGAAGGAGGGTTGCTGGGCCATTTGAGAGTTAGATGTTGCCCAACCACGTTGTAAGTTGCTGCAACAATGAAATTCCTACCAATGGTATGAAAAGTGTCTGCCTTCCCATAAAGGATATTACCCAACTTTTGGAGCCCTTCCGATCTAGGAGGAAGAAAAAACCCCTTTGTGTTTAGCTTGCATTTCTTTAATACACACGTGGGTGCTTCCTGTAATTTGTGTATATATCAATTATTTTTCCTTCTCACATTAGTTTGTAATAAAGCTTCATATGGTACAGAAGTGAGCCTTTAGCTGGTCAAATGTGCTGTAAATTTCTATTGAATTATTTTTTTTCCACACAGATGATTCTATTTTTTGCCCTTCAATGTAGTGAAATGCGTCATTATCTTTATGTTTTCTGGGTAATGCCTTCCCCAATGTAAAAATATCTAAATAGGCAGCCATGTTTTATTTTGGTTCACTTATAGTTTCATTAAAAAAAATCCTCAAATATTTCTTCCACATCAGTTTATTTTGATATAAGGGGTAAGGTCAGAATCCAGCCTTTTCTCCTCAGTGGTCGTCTCACTGTCACAAATACTTAATCCATCATTTTCCCCCTGAACAAAAAACAAGCAACATTTATCATGTCATAAGTTGCCATATTTATTTTTGTTCATTTCTAAACTCTATTGTCTTCTATTGATCTGCCTGTTGCGAAACAGTATAATCCTCTTTTAATTGCTGTAGTTGCCTGGCATTTTAATAAATGGAGAGGGGTTCTCTCCACTTGACCTCTTTGTCAGATTTCCCCTGCCTACTCTCACGTAGTTATTTGTCTAGACGAAGTTTAGATCAACTTAGGGGTATCGCAAAAACAAATTCTGTTGGTGTGTTTTCTGGAATCACATTCAGCTCACAGATCATTAACAACATAATTGACATCTATGTATTACTGATTCTTCTTATTCAAGAAAAAAATATAGACTTTTATATTTATTCCTAACTTCCCTTCTTTCCCAACTGAGATTCCAACGTCTGGGATTACAATCATTCCCGTGGATACTGTACTAATTGGTTTCCTATCAGTTCTGTAACAAACGACCATAAACTTAATTGCTTAAACAACTCAAGTTTATTACCTGACATTTCTAGAGGTCAGAAGTCTGAAATGGGTCTCACTGGGCTTAAATCAAGGCATCAGCCGGGTCGTATTCCTTTCTAGGGTTCTAGGGAGAATCTGTGTCCTTGCCTTTTCCAGCTCTCAGAGGCTGCCTTCGTCCCTTGGCTGGTGGCCCTTCCTTCACCTTCAAAGCCAGCAAGGTTGCATCTCTCGACTCTTCCTCCATAGTCCTCTCTCTCTCTGACTCAGCGGTAGCTGGGAAAGTGTCTCTGCCTTTAAGCAGCCATGTGATTAGCTTGGGCCCTCCCAGCTAATCCAGGATAATCTCACTATGTGCAGGACCTTGATTGCTCACATCTGCAAAGATGTTGGGGCCTGTAAGGAACGCTGGCAGGCTCCGGGGACTAGGACGCAGCCCTCTTTGGGAGTGCAGTATTCTGCCTACCACAGATGTACTCTCAATGGCCATATCCCTACCATCCCTGAACTCAACTAGAAGATCCTAACTCTAGTGAGAGGAGAGTGGACTAAGGGCTAGGAAATTTAAAGTACAAAATGGCATGGTTTGCTTTGGCCATGTTTGGCTGCTGGCATGTTTGTGGTGCAAGTCAAGCTCCCAGCTACTAGCCTCAGATGGACCGTTTGGGCTGCCCTGTCATCTTGCAACACCGCTGGTCCACCAGCTTCCCTCTCTTCCCCTCTTTGCCTCTTTCCTCAAACCTCCTGGACCTCCTTCCCATCCTGGCTCCCAGCAGATGAAATTGCTTCCTATTTCGCTGACGATGGAGAGGCAGTCTCTGCTGAATCCACATGTTTGCCCACTGGCTTCTAATCTGGCTGCATCTGCGTTCATATAACTGATGTCCCCTTAGCATTACAGCTCGAGAGGACGTCAGACTCTGCTGGTGCTCTGATCCCACTCCTACGGTCCACTCTAGGAAGCCACCTCAGTAACTTCCCAACCCCCACTCCTCAAGTCTTCCCCTTCTACGGTGAGTCCCAGCAGCCGATGAATATGTCAGATTATCATTCACCTGAGCCCTGGAAACACTAGTTTCACAGAGGAAGAGGGGTCCCCAAACAGATACCCACAAACAAATCCCTACCATCATTCCAAAGTGACAGAGAACAGAAGTATGAGCTTGAGTATATTTCCATTCCATTATACCCACTATCTCATTAGTTTGCTGTCATTTATTTAGGGTCTAGGCCATGGCCACCGTATTTATTTTCTTGAATAAATTATTCACACTGTGAATTGACCCTGTTTAAAACCTCCACTTGGGGGTTTGCATGGACCCAAGTTGCCACCCTCAGCTGCCATCACAGCTCTCAGCATTGGCCCTGTATCTGAAGGATCTGGGTAAACATTCGATGTCTACAATCATGTGCCCCAAACAAATGCTTCAGAACTCTTGGGTGATGTCTGTTTCTCTCCTCCCAGACACACGATTCCTTCTCTCCTCCATAAGTAAATTATTTGTAAATCATTAGTTCCTACTTTGATAGAAAATAAAAAAAAAATAAGTCCTATAGCTCAAACATCTTTGAACATCTCAATAGAGCAAATATTTCCCTGAAGAGGCTGGGAACTACATAGTCTCAGAAACAAGTAATGGAGGGGTGCCTGGGTGGCTCTGTCTGTTAAGCGTCTGACTTGGGCTCATGTCACGATCTCACGGTTTGTGAGTTCAAGTCCTACGCCGGGCTCTGTGCTGACAGCTCAGAGCCTGGAGCCTGCTGCAGATTCTGTGTCTCCCTCTCTGTCAGTCGCTCCCCACTCATGCTCTGTCTCTGTCTCTCTCTCTCTTGCTCTCAAAAATAAACATTGAAAAAAAATTAAAAAAAAAAAAGAAACAAATAACAGAGATAGCTTCTAGCAGACAATTTTTATAAAACTGTTTGGTAAAGGTTATTTATTTAGTGGACTCTTTAAAAAGCAGGAACAAAGAGGAACATCAAATTAACTGGAGTTAAAAACAAAGCTACAAAAGAATGTTTGTTCCACGATATCTTATCTGATATGTATCCAATCTGAGTGTCACAGAACTTTTTTGAGCCATCATTCCCTTTGCTACAATTGGGTTTGCCAACAACATTTCTAAGTTGCTCTAGAAACTGAAAGAACAACAAATCGCCTTTCTGTTACACGCTTTTACAGATTAGGAAGTATCCTTATGGAAGATAGGAAACATTCAGAAACAGAATTGACAGATGAAAGGATTTCAGATACACACTTCTCATCTTTACCAGAATCAGGACCTGTATTTGTCAAAACTTCAGATACACCAGGTGAAAGATGATAAAAATGACTTAACGTGAGTAGAATCCCTGATTCTGGGTTAGCATAAGGTCAAATGACGAGTTTAATAGATTGTGAAAACATTCTTTTCAGCTGATTATTTTGATATCACGTTGCTACCCACACGGTCTTAGTTCGAGCCCTTGAGGTTGACCTTTCTGAAAGTTCTTTTTAATGGATTGTTCGGAAGCCATGCAGGCTGCTGAGATACACGTGGCTTTCCCCTTCACCCCTTCACTACCTCAAGCTGACCTTCCCCAAGCGGACCTTCCCTTTAAACAAACATATTGGTTGACACGTCAACTGTCCCCCTTGAACATGTCCTTCAGGATGGACAATGATGCCAGCCAACAACCACGAAGCTGCAGTTTCCTTCCCGTGTTAATGTTAGGTGCGAGAGGTGTTTCCAGCCCGTGGCTTTGGCGAAGCAGACGTTTGACTCGCAGCGGTTCCCGGGGGAATGGCAGGCGTGGTCTTACCTTTGGGAATGGTGATTGGACAGCTCAGGTCACAGTCCTGCTGCAACTGATAGAAAGCCACTTCCTGCAGCCGGGCCCGCTCCAGCTCAGAGAGACTCTGGATGGGAACTGATCTCAGCCGCACACTGCGGCCCGACATGCTGTTCCAGGTGAAATCACCCTGCACCAAGGGGGAAAACATCAGGAGTTAAACACGGTTCATCTATGTCTCACGAACCTCATCCTTTCTCTTAGTCGGTAATAAAGTCAAGCAAACTTCATCTCTGGGTGCCACCATCGGCTCTTATAATGATTTACATGCAGCCAAAGAAAACCACGGGAAAGAGACTTTAAAGGTCCTACTTCCTCTCTTTTATGGGAACACACGGGAACTTTTTCGGTCGTGTAGCTCAGTGAAAGGAAAAAGTGCCTCCAGTTGCCATCACGCACACTAGATTGAGCAAACCGGGTTTGAACCGCACAAGTCTGCTTATACACGGATATTTGGGGGTAAATACAGTACGGTACTATAAATGTATGTTCTCTTCCTTACGATTTCCTTAATCACATTTTCTTTTCTCTAGCTTACTTTATTCTAAGAATATAGTCTGTAATACGTACAACATACAAAATAGGTGCTAATAGGCTTTATGTTACTGGGAATTACGACTTCCCCTCAAGTAGGCTGGTGGTAGTTAAGTTTTTGGGGAATCAAAAATTAAATGCAGATTTTTGATTGTGTTGGGGGTTGGTGCCCTAACTCCCACAATGTTCAAAGGTAAACTGTATAATACTTAATAATATAATACATTACATGAGAATACAATCTAGTATATTTATAACATATAACATATTCTCATATGATAAATACTTATGGTACATAATTATATGTATGATACATTGTATTAATATTACGGTAATTTACAGCGTATGTAAATATAATATAATAGAGGTGAAATTGAGCCTTACAGAAGTTAAGTAATTTTCCTCAAATCATAAAACTTATAAGGTTTGGAACCAAGCAGAACTCAAGCTAAAAACATGTGCCCTTAAACTGTCTGCTAAATCAACCATTAAGTTTCTATTTATAGCACTCTGAGTTATTTTGGTCAATAGGTACAGAAATATGATCAATCACAACTACACATATTTCTAGACACATCTGATGTTAAAATACTCCAGAGCAAAGAATCAAAGCAAAGATTGCCCCACTCCTGAGTATGTTCTTGTGTGCACATACATCCACGTGGACCGAATAGCCCTGCCCTCGGTGTGGACAGTGAGAATGTGATGGCCTAAGAGATGATACGCCACAATCCTCTGAAACCCAGTGTCCCCTTACTGAGGAGGGTTTCCCGTGAACCACAGACATCAGCCACAGCACAAGAGCTTTGAACAGGTATCTACAATTTCTTTAGCAATCAAAAAAAGTTCCAGGAGGAAGGAGCAGTGCTGGCCCCACAGGCAGTGCCCAGGAGTCGTGCATGTGCAAAACATATAAGGAATCTCATAAGACTTTGACATCCTTATCACTCGCCTTAAAGAAGAGAGACAAGAACGATCGTCCCCAGCAGCTACCAAAACACCTCTGTGCCCTCGTGGTAGCAAATTCCTGCCTAGAATGTTCACTCCAAGAGTGAATGGCACTATGTTAATTTGTTGATATTTTTTCCTTTGTATGTGGGGCTTCATGTATTTATTCATTCATTTAACAGATGGAGATATTATACTCTGGTCGGGGCAGACAACAAACAAGGCAAGTATAGGGTACACATATGAATTTGCATCCGGTGCATAATGGTAAAAACAGGAGCCCAGGAGGGGTTCAGGGGGCATGATGGGGGGATAGTCTGGGCAGGGGAGGGAGTGAGCAAATCCAGGCAAAGTGGGTAGATTGCCATCGTTTGATGAACTGAAAAAAATTCTTCCAGGCCCAGTATATTTTGCATTTTTTCCTTCCTTTTCCGTTTTTGGTATAATTGGCCTAAGCACAAGTTTAGACAGGAGTTGAGGACTCAGGCCTTGAGTATACCTCTCACTCACAGTCTTTAAGCTTAGGGTACCATGAGGTATAATATCAGTGAATTGCTCTTTTTCCTCCAAAACGAAAGTTCCAGATGAGTTGGCAACTTTTATTTTTTAATTTTTATGTATTTTTGAGCGAAAGAGAGAGAGAGACAGAGCGTGAGCAGGGGAGGGGCAGAAAGAGAGAGAGAGAGAGAGAGAGAGAGAGAGAATGAGAGAGAGAGAGAGAGGCACAGAATCTGAAGCAGCCTCCAGGTTCCGAGCTGTCAGCACAGAGCCCAACGCACGGCTCGAACCCACGAACCTCGAGATCATGACCTGAGCCGAAGTTGGACCCTGAACCGACTGAGCCACCACCCCCAGAGGAGTTGGCAACTTTTAAATATGAAGTTTAGGTATCTAAGAAAGCCCATTGCTATTTGAAATGTCAAAATGGAATTGCATACCTATTCATTAAAAGCACTTAAGAATGTGACCTCCACTTGGCTCAATTATCTATAGTAGGGGTTGACCATCTTTTGCTGTAAAAGGCCAGATAGTAAATATTTCAGGCTCGACAGGCCATGTGGTCTCTGTCAAACCACTCAAATACACCTTTGTGGCAGAAAGCAGCCACGGACAATTCGTAAATGAATGAGTGTGGCCGTGTTCCAATAAAACTTCATTTATAAAAACAGGTGGAAGGCTGCATTTTTCCATTGGGCTATGTAGTTCGCCAACCTCTGGACCACAGCTTATGACTGAAATAAACCAATCCCTATAATAAACATTTTATTTTTATTTGCTATGTCCTCCTGGTTAATTAATTCAAACAAAATTTAATGGGCACCTGTTACATGCCGAGAATGGTACTAGGCTTGGGATAATCAAAGTGACAGCACAGTCCTTGTTCTTAAGGAGTTAAACTTCAAGGGGCGCCTGGGTGGCTCAGTCGGTTGAGCATCCGACTTCGACTCAGGTCATGATCTCGCAGTCCGTGAGTTCGAGCCCCGCGTCGGGCTCTGTGCTGACAGCTCAGGGCCTGGAGCCTGCTTCCGATTCTGTGTCTCCCTCTCTCTGCCCCTCCCATGCTCACGCTCTATCTCTCTCTGTCTCTCAATAATAAATAAATGCTAAAAAAATTTCAACTTCAATAGGAAGAGCACATACGACCCATAAAATACAGAGATTGTGATACTGGAATTAAGTACCAGATGCAATGGGGTACCTGGGGGAAAAGGTTTGGACATCTGTCTGGGGGATCAAAGAAAGCTTTCTAGAGAAGGCGGTGTTTCAACGGAGACTCAAAAGCTGAGTAAGAGGAGTGAGAGTTTGCCCAGTAGAAATGCAACACTGGAAAAACAGTGGGTGCCAAGGCAAATGAATTCGGGACAACTAGCTTGGTTTGGGAAATTACAAGGCTGGAAGGAGGGAAATTGCAGGAGGCGAAGCCATGTAGAAGTCAGGGCCAGATCCTGGAGGGCTTTTACTGCAGGCATTGCGAGGTAGATTGGACTCTACTCAGTAGTAGGTGATGCCTAGTCATGAAGGGACCTTGAGCGAGAGAGGAGCATGATCGGATCCACATATGGGAAAAATGACTGGAAAGAAATTTCAAAAGAAAGTGAGGGAGGGAGCAAGTCAAAGATATAGAGATCGGCAAAAACGTTGGGCTAGGTATGATGCTGATTCAAATTTGAACAAGTAGAGTCACACTCTCTAAGTCTCTAAGAGAGACACCTAGAACCTAAACACCTGTATTATTCTTGTGATTTTTTTCAACCATTTAAAAATGTAAATACCATTCTTTGCTAGAAGATAGTATAAAACAACAGGCGGTGAGCTGGATTTGGCCCACTGGCTGTAGTTTACAGACACTGGATCCAAAGAGATTAGGGTCTTTTAATATGCCGCACAGATTTATTTAACATCTACTACCATGTACCAGAGACCCTGTCCTGCATCATGAGCTATACACATCAGCTAGATTCAGGAGGGCAAGAAACTCGCCTGGTTTATCCACCTTGGTGTCCCCGGTGTCCAAGGCAGAACCTGGCACGTAACTGTCACTGAATAAATATTTGTCAATCCACAGACTCAATGAATCAGGTACGTCACCAGTTCAATAAGAAACTGGAAACTAACCACCCATGTAATGCTGTATCTAGGCGGGAGACGTCTTGTGGATTTGAATAAACTGCTAAGAAACAATCTTTTGAAAGAGAGCCTGTGGATGAGCCAAAAAATGCTGGTACGTGAGGACAGAAAATAAATGAAATAATATCAGACCCGAAGAAAAACAAATCCATGACACCTACACTCACCCATCAGAACTCCTATGAGCACAAGGACATGAAACACAAAGGTCGATACTGCCTTGTGATCCTCATGGGAGGTGCCCAGAAGAGGGCCACAGCCCAACAGCACGGCCTAGAATGTGCCTCTGGCTGTTCCTCAACTCTCAATTGTGCTCCAGGCCAGCATGTTTCTTTGGTGACTGTTCATCTACTAAACGGGTGACTCATTTTAAGGCTCTCTGGATCTAGTCTTCTGAGTGGTTGCCACAGGATGTTTTTTTTTTCCCCCCAAATTGAAAGTGGATGATTTTAAATTTGTTTCAATACTATAAATGTAAGTGAAGTTGAAACTGACCCAATGTTTCTGGATAGCTTAAAGGCCTTGACGGTTGTAAAACTATCCTTTCAATCTGGAGCACTACCGGATGGCATTAATAAAGGATATAACAATGATACAAAAAGATACAGCACAGTGGTTTTGGAGGGTGATTTTTGCCCCCCTCAGGAGACATTTGGCAATGGCGGGAAACATTTTTGGCTGTCGTAAGTCTGGGGAGGGGTTCGCTACTGGCATCTAGTGGGTGAAGGTCAGGGATCTGTTCAACATCCTACAACACCCAACACAGCCCCCCACGATAAAGAAATATCTCGCCCCATACGTTCATAGAGCAGAGGTTCAGAAACCTTGGCATAGCATACCTTAGGTCTGCTATTAGGCCCAGATTACATAGAATCTCCTTAAAACAATGGTGTCAGGAGCTATTAATAATCATTGATGAGTTTGGTTTAATATCAAATGCATGCACTATGTATCCTTAAGTATCTTGTGCATTATTATGTATATTACACATGTATAAATCTGTGTATTATGTAAACAAACAGAATTACGGAAGCTATTTAAAACTAGCATTAAGAAATACAAACAGCACAAACCAATTTAAAAGGAACAAACAAACACAAACGAGGTCTCAATACAGTAGAGTCTTGATCAACTGGAGAACGACTCCCCAAAAGCATGAACTAAAGAGATTTCCTTCCTCTACCAGAAGTATATGTCTCTACATTTAGAGAAAAAAAGAAGCAAAAGACAAACTGAAAAACCAACAATCTAATATCTGTGATCTATTCAGAAAGGCCATTCTTTTGAGCAAAATTGCATCTTTACAAACAGACCTGATTTTCCCATGAAATAAAATTGAAATCATTTTGGTTTTGGTCTATACCACATTGTTTTCTTATGTCCTTGAGACTAGTCTCTAATTGGGGCATCTCTCTAACCTCATCCAACTGTAAACTTCCAAAGGCCAAGGGAGCCAGCGAGGAGTGATTCAGGGCTGTTCAAAATTCAGCCTGCAGACCCAGGACAGTGGAGTTACCTGGGCAGATGATTCTTGTTAAATTCGCAGGTTTCTGGGCTTTAAGGCAGATTTGGGGAATTAGGGTCACAAGGAATTAGGGTCAAGCACCTTCATCATGAGCCAGCATCCCCAGATGAGCCTTATTTTTGCACAATAAAGGTTGAGACCCACTGGTATGGTGGTGGAGACTTGGGTTCACATACAGATGAGCTCTTTGGTAAGATTCAGAACATCCCTGAGCCTCGGTGTCCGCATCAATAAGATGGAGCAAAGAACAAGCCACCTCTCAGGTTTGTAGCGATCAGATGAGACAATGCCAGTGAATTTCTGTGGGGGAGGGCTTATTAGCTCCCAGCAAGCCCTGAATATGTGGTAATTAAAGTCATAATTAGCATTAATCATCATTCCTCTAAATTTACATCCCCTTTTTAAACCTGGCAGTTTTAGTGACACCGAAAACTCCTAAGAACCGTGCACTGAATTCATGAATAAATGGTTCCTCTATGTGCAAGATGCCTTTTCTAGGTGTTTACAAGCCAGCCAGCTGGATTGTGGCTCCATATGGGCAAGAAACAGAAGAAAAGACCAGATCGGTAAGTTAAGGCCTGAAAAATGGCACGCCATGTAGAGAAACCACACCAGGAGCTGAATTTCTTTTTAACTGTTTTCTGTTGCGGCCAGCCGTCATTTGTACAGCCAAGGTTCCCAGATAATCGCAATGTGTTGTTGAAACATGGCATAAGTTTAAATACCAGGCTCGCGACCAACATTTTTGAAAAGGGCTGCCTAGTTCTTTATAAGTCCAAAATAAACACATCACCGATGACAAGGAACCCCCTTCTTCATGAGCTTCCGGGCAAAGCTGAGCGTATTTGTGTAGCTGTCACACTGCTGTTTGGACTCTTAAAAGAGGTTATTCCTCTAGGAACTCAACAGAATATTCATATGTCCAGTCACTTTCTTCTCTGGATTCCTCAGCCACTCCTTCTCAAAAGATCTTGTTCTATTCATCGATTCTGGTCTGTCGCCTAAGAGAAGGACTTTTAGAAAATTCTGAACACTTGGTGGGTGTGGCAGTCCACTTTGTTACCTTTGCTTTGGTAGTAGCTATTTATTGCTACAAGGAGTAGCTATTTATTACTACAAGGAGTGTTACAATGTCACCGTAGCCTAATGGAAATGTACACTTAACTCATTCAACAAGTACTTAATGAGCAGCTTCTACAGGCCAGGCAGTGTTCTAGGTCCTGTGGATTCACTGGCGAACAAAACAAAGCACCCTGCACTCAACAAGCTTCCAGGTTCGTGAAGGAAACTGATAAGAAACAAAGATAATACATGAGTAAATTACATAACAACTTACAAGGTGATAAACCCTAGGAGGAAAAGAAGGTAGAGCCCGGTGAGAGGAATCAGGAGTGCTGGCGGGGAGGGGTTTCCAGGGCAACCTTATTGAGACGTGATCTTTGAGTCAACCCTCACTCAAGTAAGGAGGTGAGGTGATGTGCCCGGCAGATCCTAGGAGATGAGAATCCCAGGCAGAGATGAATTGACACAAAGGCAGTTGGAGTAGTGGCTAAAAGCAAGGGCTGGCAAGCTAGGCTGTTGGATTTTTCATTTTGGGTCTGCCACTTTCCAGTCATGTGGCTTTTAGCAAACTATTTTCTCTCCTGTGCTTTGTTTTCCTAATCTCTGACATGGGGGTGATGACTAGCCAGGGTTTGGCACACAAGAGCCTGTGGACCAAATCCTGCCTCCTGGTTGCTTTTGTAAATAAAGTTTTATTGGAACACAGCTGCACTCATTCACTTAGGTACTGTCTACTGCTGCTTTCACGGACTTGGCAAAGCTGAAACTGTTTGCTATCTGGCCCTCTACAGAAAAAGTTTGCTGACTCCTGGACGACACTAAAAGTAAAGGCACATCTATGATGAGGATTTGTCTTTAGGGTCGCCATTTTCCTCCTCTGCTAAGATTTTCTCTGGGCAACATCCCAAAGAGCCTGTAAAGAAATCACACAACATAGGAAGAATTGGGGATATTGGAAAGTATGTAAAAGTCGGGGTGGTATAAAAGTGGTTATCTGCAAATGGCCCATTCATCTAAATTATTGATAAACCAAAGAAGGAGAAATGAACATCGTCAAGCCGAGTGCTGTGCTAACACCATTCAAAAACAACAACAACAACAACAACAATAACAATAACAACAACCCAAAAAGTCAACATGTCTTAGTTCACTGACATTAGAAAGGCAGACCTCCGGACATGGATTGGACCGTGAAGATCCTGCTAACACTCATGGATGGTTCACTTTCTGCTCGTTACTGCTCTGAGCCCTTTATTTGTGTTAGCTCATTTATTTCTTACACCAGCTCTAAGGACCATGTTACCATTATTATTCCCGTACTTCTGATGAGGAAACCTAGGCACGAGTCTTAAGTAACTTGTCAAGCTGGCACACCCAGTGAGCGGCGGAGTTGGGATCTGAAGCCAGGCTGTGGGCTCCAGAATGTAGACCCCAAAGCACTATACGTATTTCATCCCTTCTCATGATAAATCGATCCAAACCCCTGCCTTTACAAAGGAGGAAAGAAAGGTCCAAGGAAGTCAGATGACTCCTACAGAAGCAGAGTGGCATCTGGGACGTAAGGGAACATTCGGCCTCTTCCCCACACCGGGTCTTTTCATTACGAGACACAGCCTTATAGTAAGGAGAGCCAGACAGTGTCCAAAAATCCAGGAGCTTAAGGTTTTCCCCTTTTGTAAAACAGAGCCCATTAGATTTATTATTAGCCTTATCTAATATCCCAGTTGTTCTCCAAAGGCCGGGTTCAAGACGTCCAGCGGAGAAAATAAGCCACTTTATTCTTTCAGAACTCAAAACAGCCCGTGCCGAATCTTCTGCAGAAAGCAGCCCAGTTATGCTGTCGCATTTCATTACGGCATGCGCCTCTCTGCTCCCGTTTGCTAGCTGCAAGCTGCTGTAACATTATCAACCGATCTAAAAATAACATTCTCATAAATCTCTACTGGCACAGATAAGTACTTAGCTGTCGCACATCTCAGACACTGATCCATCCACTTTTCTTCCCAAATCACAAGATAGATGTGGAAGAATCGCAACACTTTATCACCATAATCTTCTCAAAAAGAAGTTTAAGCAGAGACATATCTGTTGCTTACCCAGGAATTCTATTCAGCCGTGTCTTTGCTGTCCTAACGTAACAGAACTACGCTTGGAGTAGGAACTGGAGTCTGCTTTTTTTTTTTTTTTTTAATTATTCTTTTGGTGAAAAATGGATCCTGCAATGGCAGATTACATCGAGTATCTGAGAAAAGGCCCAGCTGGCATAGCTGTGATTCTCAGGATACTTTGTGTTGCCAGAGACCTCTGCTACCGTGAATCTTGGGACCAAAAAATGCAATCTTGTCATTGGACCATTGAGAAGTTCCTGTCCCTTCGGAATGGAGGCAGGCTGTGTCACTGAGTGAGCGTGTGAGTGAGTCGGTGTGTGTGCGTGTGTGTGTGTGTAGAAAGGGGGGGAGGGACAAAAAGAATGCAGAGAAATTGAAAGTGGTTTTCCTGACTTTTATTTTAATAAGGCTATTTAAAAAAATTTTTTTAACATGTATTCATTTTTGAGAGACAGAGAGAGACAGAGCATGAGCGGGGAAGGGGCAGAGAGAGAGGGAGACACAGAATCCGAAGCAGGCTCCAGGCTCCGAGCTGTCAGCACAGAGCCCGATGCGGGGCTCGAACCCATGAACCACGAGATCGTGACCTGAGCCGAAGTCGGACGCTCAACCCACTGAGCCACCCAGGAGCCCCATTAATAAGGCTATTTTGAAGAGATATTCTGGAGTGAGGAAAGGATTCCTCTTTTAAAAAAATCCTCTTTTCCACAGGGATCTACAAATGGTAATTGGATTGTAACTGTGCAAAGTGTCCTTATTAGGAATCAAGCAAAGAATGTTGGAAGCCTCGGGTAAAATCCCTGAGAGCATGATAAAGTACACAGGATGCTTTCTTTGTGTAGGACAAATCCTCAATTCTTAAATTATATTTTAAAACCACTGGCTTGTTCATTTTCCTAAGACCAGGAAAAAAGCATTTAAAAAGGAAAAGATTTCTTTCTCTTTTATACCGAAGCATAACACATGCTCTGAATTTTATGCTCTTTGTGAAACAATAGTCCTTGAGAAGTTGTTCATTTCCTGAACAGGAGGGTGTGGAGGGCGGCGTGGACATAACCACGTGGCCATGTTTAAGAGGGTGCAGGTGGGAGTTGGGGCTGATGAAGAGAACTCCGTGAAGAGCAGAAAGAAAAGGAAAGACTAAAACCATACCCCGATCACTAATTACCTTGATCTCCATGTATACCACATAGCACTGAAGCAAACACAATTCAAAAAGACATTTTTGTTTTCCAGTCGATACGAAGTTATAGTTCTTTTGTGGTCTAGAGTGAATTCCAACCGAAGAATTGCTGTGATTATAACCGACAACCTGAGAAATGATTTCACGGATGATCTTACCCAAAACTTCGAGATTTGGTATGTTTTTTGCTAGGATTCTGTGAGGTTAATCATCACTTGATAGAAGCCACACACAGCTTCTGCTGCTGCTGGGATTTATTTAGCAAGAGAAAGGAATTTGAAAACAATAAAACACATCAGATGGTTTTCTTTCCCAGAACGATTACACGTATAGAGAAATTCAGTCAAGATTTACACACCTCCATATCCACTACCCCCGACGTGCAGATGTTGAAAACAGTCATCATTCCAGCAGATACTGAATACGGTTTGTGTAATCTGGACACTCGCAAATGGAATTCAGATCCTCATTTAAATTTATTTAATATAATATTTCGCATGAAATTGATAAGTATGCAATTCACTTGTCATGGTTAGGCCAGTGATCTTTTAGTTTATGAGTACATGAAAACAACATGTAGTTCTCACTGTGAGCTTACTAAGCGCTGGACATTTTCCTAAGCATTTTATTCATTAACTGCTAAAGGAATTATAAAAAGTGGGTTACATCACATCCCATATTACAGATGAGGAAACAGAAGTTCAGAGAGGTTAAGTACTATGCCCAAAGATTCACAGCTCATAAGTACCACAGCTGTGATCCCAACCACTACGAGGCTTACAAATGAAGTGGAAGACAAAGCCACAGGCCACAACCCGCACCGGTCAGGGCCATGTCTCAACTGTCTAATGAGAAATAGACACGGCAATTTAATAAGAATGATAACCAAAGACTGGAGTGGCTTGTTAAATCAGCTACTTAATGGAGTCATACACTGTCAAGTCAACGCATGTTTCATAAGAAGGTGACTATGTCTTTAAATGAATAATCTCAACCTCAAGAGACAATGTCTTGAGAAATCCCTGGTCTGTTTTCAGAGTGGAACCAAGTTTGGCCTGGAGAGGCAATGCAGAGCAATGGAGAAGCTGTGTATCTGGCATTCTTTGGAAAAACGCACTCAAGCCAGAAAAACAAAGGGCGAAGATACAGAACCTTCTTTTTATTTAAATATCCAGTCTTTAAGTAGAACCAATAAGAGAACCAATAAGAGGCCCAAAGTCACCCAAACAGCCTGAGAAATAAATATCAGGAAGCAATTAAAAGGTCCATTCCATGGGAGAGCTTGCTAACCACAAAAATGCGAGAACACAACTGTGATCTTTTATCCATTGACTCTTCACTAGCCAAGAGTACCAAGCAACAACTATGCCATTAAGTATTCACTCCACCTTCTTCTTTGGCTCTTCTGGATTATTTCTGCTCATGCTGTTGGGGACATTTTGCACATTCAGGGCAAAAATATTATAGAACCACTATGTCAAATTTGGGGGGGGTGAATACATTTCTGATTACAACACTCTTGCCTAAAACTCTTTGATGTTTCCTCTTCAGCTCCTGGACAAAGCCCACGTTCCTGCGCATGGCATCCGCTGCCATGTGTTTTGATTTAACTGGAATAAAATCAAGTAGTCGCTGCACAAAGCAAACGGTAACAATGATGATGATAAGAGAAATTCACTGAGCATGTATTAAGTACTAAGCCGTGTACATGTGTCATGCATTCACTCCCTTCCACCACTCTATTTTACAGAGGCAGAGAGATGGAGGAAAAGACTGACTGACTGCTCCCGGACTCTCTTTCTCTTGGGCACCCAGCTCAACTCTACTTCCCAGCCTCCTCCGCAGGTAGCAGCAGTCATATCGCTAAGCTCTAGCCAATGGACTGTGGGAGAAAGTGACAAGCTTCACTTCTAGCCCTGACCCATAAAGCCTGGAGACAACAGTTCTCAAACCACACTTCTCAACGGTCACGTCCTAGCGCCCCCCGCCCTTTGATCATGGGCCAGCCATGTTGCATCCGTGGGACCCTTGAAGCACCATGTCTTAAGTCTGGCTACTGTACTGGAGAGACCGTGTGGAGAGAGATGTGTAGAGGCCACATGGAGAGTGGGAAAAAGCTTAGCGGTCCCAGCATCTCAGCTAAATCCAGCCTCCAGCCAACCTTCTAGTTGAATAAAGCCTCAGGAGTGACCACCGTCAAGGCCAGCAGAAATGTTCAGCTGAGCCCAGCTCAGATGGAAGAACCATGAGCAAATAACATGGCTGTTGTTTTAAGCACTAAGGTTTGGGGTGGTTGTTATGCAGCCACAGATAATCGAATCAACATCTTCTCGTGTTGAAGACAGCAGAGCCTGGGTCCTTGAATCACTGCTTGGAGCAAGGCATCCCACCAGTCGTGGACACTCTGACCACATGAGTGAGGAGTAAACTTGTACAGTGGGATTTTAGGATATATGTGATGTAGCAGCTAACCTCACCTTCCTATATTTCTCTGTACACACAGATAACAAATCTGAAGAGCCTGAATGTGGAGTCCTAGCCCCTGGAACCTCTCCTGTACTTCTCCCCACTGAACCACATAACAGCCCATTCCTTGACTGTCTACATTTTCACATGGAAAGAAAGCAGTTGGTCAACTGGATGATAAAATAAAAACTAATCATTATAAATCATTTTGTGGGAGATGAAGAAAGTCTTTTATGAGCAAGAAGGTAAATATATGTCTAATGGCATCCTTCAGTTTCTAAATAATATATCGTCAACATTTAGAAACAGGTGATGCTTTTGTCTTTCAGAATTAGGACCTACTATGAGAAAATGGCATAGTGAAATTTCATTTAGATGACATTCATGACTGATACAATAGTGACTTCATTGGTCCAATTAACCTCTCTCGACCAATACCATAGAATCGGCAAATTAAGGTCTTAATATTCTTTCTGATTATACATAAAAAATGCAAATTGTGAAGGACATTTCAGTCCTTCTGCTACCTTAAAGAGCACAATAAAAATGTGGTATCTTTAAGTTTAATTATCCATCAGACTCTACCTCTGGATGGATCAGAGCTTGCAGAAGTGAGGTGACAAGTCCTTAACCGCAGCTATCTGCCCTCCCCCCACGCCCCAGCACTTGACCTTGGTCTGATTTCTATCATCCTCCTGCTACTACTGTGACCCATTTGCAGGGAGAGTGGGAGAGTGAATTTTAGATCCTTCAGATCTAAAAATCTACCATCGAAGGCAAAGCCAGGTATTGGGGAGCTGGAAAGTTACTTGAGGCCATGGATCTGAAAGAGTCAAACTGTAATAAAGAACATCTAACATGTAGTCTGTGCTTATTCCCTCCGTGGATACTGGCTATACTCTAGAGGCAGATACGTAGGATTTTCCCTGTATTGCATACAAGAAAACAGAGACACAGGGTGCTTGAGTAACTTGCACGACTAGGGAGTAAGCAGTTCAAACCCGGGGGTCTGTTTCCAAATGCCACGCGTTTAACCCCTAGGCTATATCAAGCCGGTGACCTTTTTCTCAACGAATCCCTTATGGACCCGGTGCCCAAAGCCCTGATGGATAGAGGCACAGAAATGTGTGCGAACAGAGGCCAGGGCAGCAGGAGGAAGCAGAACAGAAAGCTGATGAGGCCATCACCTCCAGGAATAAGGGGAGGGACTGTGTTCGAGGGAAGAGAGGCAGGCATTTTAGAAAACCTTGGGAGTGTCATACCATGGATCAGTAGGAAGACGCACTTCACGATTTGGGGGAGAGGTGGAACACGAGGAAAGGGGCGTTTTAGGAAAGGTGAACGAGGCAGAGTGGTGCGGAACAGATAGGAAGGGGATAGTGAGAGCAAGCAAACCCTGAGGTCTACGGTGTGCGTGGTAAACAGAGGCGCCGTGCATGACATCAACTGACAAAAAGGCTTTTGGCAGCAATAGCACAGGTGCCCCTTAGGGATGCTTTCTTTATGAGAGTCTCTCAATTTTTCCAGTAAATACGGATCCCCAGGGAGGCAGGTCCAATATCCTACCTGGAGAAGTACCTTTGGGGGAGAGTGAGAAACTCGCATGTCATTTTATGTGTTGGGGGGGGGGGGAGATCTGGAAAAGATCATTCTCTTCCGGTTCTCATAGAGACACCTGAATTTGAGGTCACTGGCTTTAATGTGCTGCAGAGTGGGGCATTTCTTTTTCAGGCTGCTCCTTCTACCCACATTGTGAGGAAAGCTGAGTTATAAGAATGAATGCTTTAGGTTTCACCCAAAAAAGGATGCGCAGATGAGAGGACACTCATTATTGGTAAGATGTCATGTGGACGCTCTGCAGAGTGGGTCATTTATTCGGACAGGGGCAGACCCACTGCTCAAGAGACAAGGAATGAATTTGGAACAAGATTATCTAAAAGATACAGGGATGTTGAAGCAGCATTGTCCCACACTGGAAAGCTCAATCCCCTATCAGATATTTCTAAATCAGCAGGAAGTAAAGCAAGCCTTAAGCAGAGATGATTATCATATTTAGAAGGGGGAAAACTCTACACTGGAAACCGACAGGCAAAACAAAACAGGCAACAGCAACAACAAATACCAAAGTGAATTCCTTTCCCGTTTCTCCTTTCAATGCTACGCTTGACAACATTTCGTTTCATCAACTGCATTTAACACTCCACAGTCTCCTCTTGATGAGGTTTTTCTCTAATAGGGAAGGAAAACAATTCCCTACAAATGACCTTAGACTTAATAAACTTATTGCCCGAATGAATTAGTTTCAAGTATCACCAAACATGCGAACATCAGTCACCTCGAATCTGTTGCCCAAAACGTGAGCTGTACACGATCGGCCCCTCTGTCTCAGTTTAAGATAATGTATCTTATTAAACTCGCTCAATACCTAGTACAAAATCATCAGGCATTGTTGTAATACTTCAACCGGAGTGGGAAAAGGCAACTTACACATTTCAATCGAAGGCTCGTCATTAGCTCATCTAAACCCTTCGTTGTTGAGCAAATGAGCAAACACACTATTTTAAATAAAGGTATATGCCTCTGCGTTACTACACTGCAGAAAAAACCTAGCTTTAATACTATTCTTGGAGTATTTGCTTCAAAAGCAAAATTCGTTCCGATGCAAGTGGTGACAAATCTTTGAACAAACTCTGTCAGGACCAGTAGTTCCCTAACCTGGTTGCACGTTAGAATTACTTGGTGCATATCTCAACTGAAAGAAAGAAAGAAAGAAAGAAAGAAAGAAAGAAAGAAAGAAAAAGAAAGAAAAGAAAGAAAGAAAGAAAGAAAGAAAGAAAGAAAGAAAAAAGAAGGAAGGGAGAAAAGAAGGAAGAAAAAGAAGAAAGAAAGAAAGAAAGAAAGAAAGAAAGAAAGAAAGAAAGAAAGAAAAAAGAAGGAAGGAAGGAAGGAAGAAAGAAAGAAAGAAGAAGGAAGGAAGAAAGAAAGGAGGAAAGAAAGAAAGAAAGAAAGAAAGAAAGAAAGAAAGAAAGAAAAAGAAAAGAATTACTCGATGAAGTTTTCAAAAACACCCATGCCCGCACACCCCTCCAGACCAGCAAGGTCCGACAGACCTTTCTGTGATGATGGAAATGTTTGTTACCTGTACTGTCTGATATGGTGGCCACGAGCCACCCATGGCTGATGAGCACTTGAGATGAGGCTAGTGGAATGGAACCATTTAATTTTTAGTTTTATTAAAGCTTCCTTGATTGAAATGTAAACAGCCACAGTGGCTAGGAGCTACCACCCTGGACAGCACAGGTAGAGATCAAATCAGCTAGACTCTAGGGTTGACGCTCGGGCTTTGGTAGGTTTACAGGGCTCTCTGGGGGATTCTAATGGCAGTTCAAGACAAGAACCACTGCAGTGGCCTGGGATTAGAAAACTATCGGGTGGCAAATGCCTTGCCCTTCTTCCTTTTTCTCCAAATTCCACGAAGCATTTGCCGTGCATCTGGCCTCTCTCCCTCGTGCTTCCACCCCTCCCTTCTAGCACCCCTTCATACCCTGCTGTGATAGGTGTGCTATGTCTACACTCCTTTATCCCCTGATCCTGCCAGACTTCCCTGACACCAAGGGCAGATGGTTTATTTCTGCTACAGAAATAAAACCTAACGGTACTACCGACTGGGAATTAAATCCCCAAACACGCGCACCCGTGATTTAAAGTTGTTTTTCACTTGTACAGGCTTCACACAGATGCCACTTTTTATGATGTCGGCCGTGGTCGCCGTGGGGAATATTTCTAACGGTGGTTTGGTTTGCGGGCAGTGTGATAAGCAGGTCTCACGTGCTCACGTGCAGCTGTTTCCTTCCAATGGGACACAGTGTTACAACACAGCAGCTGCACAGGGGGCCCCGTGACCCGACCCGACTGCCAGCCTTTAAATTCCAGCTCAGCCCACAGCTGGCCACGGAAGTATCTGAGCATTTTAGCCTCAGTTACCTGCTCTGGGAAATGGAGATAAAGAACCGTCCTCTGGGGAGAGCGGAGCGACGCATGTAATTTGCATGATGAATGAGACGTGTGAGACACACACACTGTCCTGGACCCAGATTTTGATTCCCCATATGCTTGCGGACGCGCACGTGCGCACACACACACACACACACACACGCACGCACGATTTCGTGGTGAGTAAACTAAATAGCAGGGCACGCTTTTCAGGAGGAAGTCATGGAATTCACAAAAGCATGTTCTCAGCACATGATTCATTAACGTGGCAAGGCGAAGACCATTTGGAAAGTGGCTAATGAGGAAGAAAAATAATAGGCTAATGTGGTTTTTTAAAAATACTGAACTTAGTTATTTTAATGAGTCTTCACTTTTATCGACCCATTACCAGTTAGCATTAATGGAACACGGAAGTGTGTGCAAACAAACATAGATAAACATCACCTGATTCATAAAAATGGTAGGACTCGGAACCCCAGACCTCAGTGATCCCAACAGAAAGAGCAAACCACACGACTGTCAGGCACATAACACTTTGTCGACTTTTTGGTAATCTCAGTTGCTGTAGCCTAATGTGCTCCAACGTTGATTTCACTCACAAGGCGCCACTGATTCACGTTCACGTTTTCGACACTGAGTTTCGCTACCTTCTTCCTTGTTAAATATCCAGCTGTGGTAGAACGACTTTTTAATGTAAGAAAATACGAAATTACACCCCATTAGCACCACGAGAGTTTGTAGTCAACACAACTGTTAATGGTAAGGCTTGCTCATCGGTGACTCACGGCACAGATAAGCTAAGCTGGGAGCTATGTCCTGTCCCCAGGGGATTCAGAGATGTGAGGAATAGCTAACATTTCTTGTGAATGTACATAGGTACCCATTATTATTCCTAGCCCTAATTATGTACTCCCTGCTTCAATCATGAAATCACTTTATGAGTTATGTACCCATTTCACAGATGAAGAAATCAAGCACCAGGAGGTTAAGTAACTTGCCCGAAGCAATAGGATGCAAGCGACAGAGCTGGGATTCAAAGTCATAGGCCTTAACCCCAGAGTTTGGGGTCTTAACCACCACCCTACGCTACCTCCCTGTGAGTACCATACCTTTCTCTCACGGTATGGCAAACTCTGACTCAAGAAAGTACATCAGAAATGACCAGAAGTGTGAGGCGGTCCCAGGCTCACCGCAAACCCTCTCTTATTTTGTTTTCCTACAAAGTAAAATTCTAAAGTTGTTGAATTATTACTTCTAACACATCGATGGAGGCATGGCTTGACCTTGAGGTGGCAACTGTTGACCTAGAGCAGGGATGGACAAGTTACAGCTCAAGCCATATCCCGCCTCCGGCCTCCGGCCCGTTTTTAAAAACTAGAGCCCAGGGAGGCCCGGTGATTTCCATCTTGGGGAGGGCTTGTCCTGATACAACAGCAGAGTTGAGTGGTTGCCTACAATGTCTATGATCTGGCCCTTTACAGAAAAAGTTTGCTGACCTTGTTCTGGACCCACTGAAAAGAAATCACCAGACAGGTAGTACAGGAAATGATGGAGTTTCCTACAGCGTTTCACTATTTCAAACAGCAAAGGAACTGCCTCCTTTTACAACCATTATTACAACATACACGTACGTACGGATGAGCGGATGGGTCCATAGAGATCGCTCAACAGCTTATTTTTCCTACATGTTTCTTTTAAGGACCTAAATGACCTATGCACTTAAGATGTGTAGGAATCACTTGTGATGTCTCCCTGAGGGAAGCAAGGGGAGGACTGGGGATGTTTAAATGTCAGTTATTTTCCCAGAAAACGTTAACTGTCTATGATACTTCCCTCTTATGTAACCATCATACATCACCTCCCCACCCTTCATATTTCAGCTATTTTCTTGACTCTGATTTAAACGTTGATTCTCTGCACTTATGCCTTTTCTCCCTCACTAGGCGGTATGTTCCAGAAGGATAGACACAGCACTTAGAAGAAACAGCACTTGAGTTTTATACTTTTGCATATCTGTTGGTTGAAAGAAAGCTCTTGGGAAAGTACGCTTCTGCATCCATACAGAAAACCATTTGTGTCTATTAGCATGGAAACAAGACCAGCGGGTAGTATTTATATTTAGGACATTTGTTCTAAAGTAGCGAAAATCACTTCCAGTAAAATTGAAAAAAATCTTGCTTCCTGGCTTTTACTGTTAAGTGTCAAAACATGTAAAAGGGGCAAGTGAACAGAGAGAAACTATTTGCAGAATGACACAAAATGCGAGGTATGACATAAAAACAAATCATCTGAACTTACTGGCACAGACCTGAGTTGTCAGTTGCTACGTTTCGGACATTTTTTCCGGAAATGTTTTCTTCTAAATATATTACTTTTAAAATGATACGTTAAAAACTGTTTCAAAGACCTAGCTAAATGTTTTTGCGTAAGGAAAATAATGCTTCCTTTGAGCAATGAAACGTACAGAAACTGAAGGGTGTTTTGTTGTTGTTGTTTTGGTTTGGTTTTTCTTTTATTTTAGAGAGAGTGGGGAGAGGGGCAGAGGGAGAAAGAGAGACTCCCAAGCAGACTCCATGCTCAGTGCGGAGCCCCATGTGGGGCTCGATGCCACTACCCTGGGATCATGACCTGAGCTGAAATCAAGAGTCAGATGCTCAGCCGACTGAGCCACCCAGGTGCCCCGAAACTGAAAGTTCTAAAAATACATCATACTAATATATTATGGGGGCTTGGGGAGTTATAATTAATGGGTGCATTTTTAACCACCTTTATTTTTTAGGGCAGTTTCAGTTTCACAGCAAACTTGAGTAGAAGGTGCAGGCATTTCCCAAATATCCCCTGCTCCTACGCACAGCCTCCCCCACTATCCACGTCCCCCAACCAAAGGGGACATTTGTTACAACTGATGAACCTACACTGACACATCATCATCACCCAGAGTCCATAGTTTACATCAGGGTTCACACTTGGTGTTGTATGTTCTATTGGACTGGAAAGATGTATAATGACATGCATTCATAATCATAGTATCATACAGAGTATTTTCACTGCCCTAAAAATCCTCCGGGCTCCGCCTATTCATCCCTCTCTCCCTTATAACCCCTGGCAACCACTGATCTTTTTATGGTCTCCATAGTTTTGCCTTTTCCATAATATCAGATAGTTGGAATCAGGCAGTATGTAGCCTTTTCAGATAGGCTTCTTTCATTTAGTGCATTTAAGGTTTCTTCACGTTTTTGCATGGCTTGATCGCTCATTTCTTTTTCGCACCAAATAATATTCCATTGTCTGGATGTACCACAGTTTATCCGTTCACCCACTGATGGACATCTTGGTGGCTTCCAGGTTTTGGCAATTATGAATAAACATCCATGTGCAGGTTTTTGTGTGGATGTAGGTTTTCAGTTCCTTTGGGTAAGTACCAAGGAGTGTGATTGCTGGATAGTATAGTAAGAGTATATTTAGTTTTGTAGAAACTGCCATACTGTCTTCCAAAGTGGCCGTACCATTTTGTATGCGCCCCAGCAATGTACGAGAGATCTTGTTGGTCGGTGTCCTCACCAGACTTGATGTTGTCAGTGTTCCAGGTTTGGACCTTTATAGTAGGTACATGGTGGTATCTCACTGTTATTTTAACTTGCATTTCCATGATCACATATTATGTGGAACATCTTCTCAGGTACTTATTTGCCATCTGTGTATCTTCTTCAGTGACGTGGCTATTAAAGTATTTGGCCCATATTTTATCACGTTGTTTGTTTTCTTGTTGTTGAATTTTAAGAGTTCTTTGTATACTTTGGACAGCAGTCCTTTATCAGATGTATATTTTGTGAATATTTTCTCCCTGTCTGTGACTTGTCTTCTCATTCTTTTGCCATTGTCTTTCAAGAGCAGAAGATTTTAGTTTTAATAAAGTCCAGCTTATCAATTATTTCTTTCATGGACTGTGCCTTTGGTATTGTATCTAGAAAGTCATCACCATACCCAAGGTCATCTGGGTTTTCTCCTGTGTTATCTTTCAAGAGTTTTATAGTTTTGCATTTTACATTTAGGTCTGTGATCCATTTTAAGTTAATTTTTGTGGAGGGCATGAAGTTTATGTCTAGATTCATCTTTTTTTTTTTTTTTTGTATGTGGATATCTATTGTTGTTCCAGCACTACTTGTTGGAAAGACCATCTTTGCTCCATTGTATTGCCTTTGCTCCTTTCTCAAAGATCCCTGACTATACTTATGTGGGTCTATTTCTGGGTTTTCTGTTCTGTTCCACTGATCTATCTGTCTATTCTCCTGCCAATACCACATTGTCTTGATGACTGCCATTTTATACTAAGTCTTCAAGTCAGGCAGTGTCATGTCCAACTTTATTCTTCTCCTTCATTATTTTTTTTAAAAATTTTTTTAACGTTTATTTACTTTTGAGACAGAGAGAGAGCATGAATGGGGGAGGAGCAGAGAGAGAGGGAGACACAGAATCGGAAGCAGGCTCCAGGCTCTGTCTCCTTCATTATTATGTTGGCTATTCTGGGTCTTTTGCCTCCTCATATAAACTTTAGAATAAGTTTGCCAATGTCCACAAAATAGCTTGCTGGGATTTTGATTGGAATTGCCTTGAATCTATAGATCAAGTTCAGAAGAACTGACATCTTGACAATATTGAATCTTCCTATCCATGAACATAGGATCTCTCTCCATTCATTTAGCTCTTTGTTTTTATTCATCAGAGTTGTGTGGTTTTCCTCATATAGATGTTGTACATATTTTGTTAACTTTATACCTAAGTATTTCATTTTTGGGGGTACCAATGTAAATGGTATTGTTTTAACTTCAAATTCTACTTGTTCATTGCTGGTATATAGAAAAGCGATTGGCTTTTGTATGTTAACTTTGTATACAACCTTGCTACAATTGCTTATCAGCTCCAGGAGGTTTTTTGCCAATTATTTTAGATTTTTTACAAAGTTAATCACATCATTTGTTAACCTGGTGGACATCCAGGAGATAAAACCCACAAAATTATAAGGGCCTCCTGATGACTGGGTCTCCCTGGAGTTTTTAACTCTCAGAGTTGTCCACACCAAGCCTCCAGCAATTCATCAATTACAGTTCAGGTTTCCCTACCCCAGCACTGGTTCCCTTGGAGATTGCTGCTCCAATAAGTTTGACTCTCTGTATTCACCTGTTGGTCTCTCCAATATTTGGAAGCAGCAGTTTGCCCTGTGATCTCACTTCTCCTATGGATCTAAGAAGAGCTGTTGACTTTTCAGTTTGTTCAGACTTGTACTTGTTAGAGGAAGTGGTGACTTCTAAGCTTCTTACATGCCAGACCAAATAACCAAAGTTCTGATGCAATTTTTTTAGATAAAATTTACATGCCATAAAATTTGCCATTTTAAAGTATAGGATTCAGTGGGTTTTTTTTTTAGTATATTCACAGATATAGGCAAGCATTACCATTATTTAATTCCAGAATATTTTCATCACCCCCCAAAGAAACCCTAAACTCATTAGCACCCCAGGCCCTGACTACCACTAATCTATGGAGTTGCCTATTTTTTACTTTTAATATAAGGGGAATTTTACAATATGTGGCCTTTTATTCCCAGTTTATTTCTCTTAGCATGTTTTCAGGGTTCATGCATGTTGTAGCACATATTAGTACTTTGCTCCTTTTTATGGTCAAATAATATTCATGATTTGGATATACCAAATTTTGTTTTAGCATTCATTAGTCGATGGACATTTGGATTGTTTCCACATTTTGGCCATTATGACTAAAACAGCTGTAAATATTCATGTACAAATTTTCACGTGACTATACGTTTTCAATTCTCTTGGGTATATGCCTAGGAGTGGAATTGCTGGGTCATACAATGACTCTATAAATAGCCCAACAAAAACAACAACAAAACCTTAACAACGTGAGTTGAAACACTAAGATCTAAAAATATTTTTTACTGTGAAACTCATTTTCCACCTAGTTCCTTTCATGACAGAGAAAATATCAACAGCCATAAGCAAACCCATACAATGTTTCCACTTTGTATAGATTGGCTCTCAGAGCTTTTACCAAGCAGTGAGAAGAAACACAGTCCTTCAGTTTCTTTTCTTTTCACAGGATGGTGATCATGAGTATCTTGAAAAATTTAAACAATGTGGTAGCATTTGTCTTTTAATTTTTGATTTAAAGCTGATTTTTAGAAATTAGCCAGCTAATGGCTCTACCAAAAAAAGCAAGTAAACTCTTTTAATCCCTCTATGTTCATCTTTTAATTTCAATGACTAAGTGTTAATATCTAGTCTGGTAATTTGCCATAAAATAAAGTACAGTTCTGAGCCTAGTTCATTTCAAGGAGATATTCTTGTCTCTATCAGGAGAGAAGGTAAAAATAAAATGTTGCACTGCTTAGTTCAATAGCTTTGTTTTAATTGCTCCCGTGTTCTTTAATATCATTGCTCTTGGGGGGAGGAGCCAGAAGAACTTACTACCTCTCGCAAGATAATCATTCTATGCTACAAGAGAGGAAGCAAAGAAATGAGGAAGACAATCACCTGAGCTTCTTTCTGGCTCTACACAACACTACACTGCACCCTCTAGGGTTGAGAAATAGAGAAGCCACTGGGACGGACAGAGTGGTTGGCAGAATAACGGACCCCCGAAGATGTTCACAGTCTAATTTAGAAATCTAGAAATATGTGGCCTCACGTGGGAAGAGAAACCTTGCTGATGTGATTAAGCTAATGGGGAGCGTCTCCTGGATTGTCCAGGTGGGCCCAGTGCAAACACACGGATCCTTAAAATAGGAGACTGTTGTCTCCCTGATCTCACTCCAGTGAGACCTGTGTCAGATTTCTCACCTACAGGGCGGTAAGATAATAGGTGTGTGTAGTTTTAAGCCACGAAGTTCGTGGTGCTTTGTCATACCAGTGAAAGAAAATGAATACAGAAGGAAGCAGGACATTTGTGTCTACAAGGGACTCGTAAATCATCTAAAGCAGGATTTCCTAAATTGTTTCATGATCAAGTAAGTTTGAGAAAGTTGTTCATGTTAGTCCCATCTTAAACAGTCACATTAAACAATAACTAAAGAAAACTTGAGAGGTCCTGCACAGGGAGAATTGTAACACAGAGTGTCTTCTCACCTCCTTTTCTTTTCCTTTTTTTTTTTTTTTCTTTCAGAACATCTCTTCACGTCCCTCGGAGTGCTCAGAGAACAGATGGGAAATGCTGAACTAATCCCACCTGCTCAATTGAAAATCTGAGACCCAAAGGGAAGAAGAGAGTCGCCAAGAACACTTTAGCAACACAAAGATATAGCCTTGGCCTCACATTCCTCCTCTGGAACCCTGTCTAGGATGCCACTCTTCCCCACTGAGAAGACGACACCGTTTTCTGGCACCCAAGTTGATCTAAGATAGACCTCTGGTGGGAAGAAAGCATATCAGGTGAACATCAATCCAACAAAGCTCATAACGGATAAAATTCTCTACTCAATAATAACAAGGCCAATGTGGCTGCTTTAGCACGGAACATATTTTATTGTTTAAAATGAAAGCATTTAACCAACTATTGAAAATTTACTAATTTCATATTAACAAGAAGAATGCCATAAAATATTTCCCCACGGCCCTAAAAGTGCCCAATTCTGCTGCCAAAGTCCATTTTCCACAAATGCTGGTTTCCACAAATGCTAATTTGAGAAGGAACAGAGGTACAACAAAATGCCGTTGTTTTCCTTTGCAGCACTTAAATAATGCTTTCTCCACATTTCCCACTGCCTGTTCCAAGAGCTGTGAACCCACTGTCCTTTGATGTTTTTCAAATACACATAAGCCACATCCTTTTCCAGAAAGTGAATACTGTTTTTCCACCACCTCAGATTTTAGATGATGATGATGATGATAATAATAATAAAGATTTTGACTAACATGGCAAACAACTTTGAATACCTATTTTAGGCTGAACACTGTACTACATGCATCACAAGAGGAATCTCATTTAATCTTTATAAAAAAAACGATTAAGGAAAGTATTACTATTAACATATGTATGTATGAGCCAACTAAGGTACAGAGAGTTTAGGTACCTTGCCCAAGGTCACAGAACAAAAAGTGATGGAGCCAGAATCTGAACATAATCTGATTTAGAGCCAGTCTTCTGTAAGCAGTAGGCCAGTGGTCCTCAACTGGGGTGATTCTACCTCCCAGGGGACATCTGGCAATGCCTGGAGGCATTTTCTATCCTCACAAATGAGAGGTGGGGTGCTCCTGGCATGTAGTGGGAGGAGGCCAAGGGTGCTGCTAAGCATCCTTCCGTGCACAGGACAGACCCCCACAACAAAGAATGATCCCACCCTAAATGTCAAGAGTTTCAAGGTTAGGAAACACTACTCTAGTCTCATGCCTCCCAAGGACCGCCATTTTGAATGGGCCATTTGGGCCATTTGTTTGAATGGGCCATTGTTGTTTGGTAAGATATGTGGTTCTCATTTCCGGGTTAGAAAGCTCTGGCTCCACCTGGGAAATGAGGTTATCTTGTAGCATCCATTTGCTCAAGCATTGCAGTTGGCAGTTTTACACTACACCCTGGCATCCTGGGACATTAGGTCATTTTAGTTTTTGCCTTTCACTGGACACATGAGAGAGGCACTAGCCCAGTAGGGAGTGTCTGAGAGGGGCCAGGAAGAAGATTCTGGTTCTCATTAGCTTTGCCTTGTAGTCCAGAAAGCACGACAGCAGCATCTGCGTCACAGATAATGGCAACGGCAAAGGGACACAGCCACAGTGGGTTGCCTGGGGTGCAGACCGAGCTCAAAAGTCAAAATATTTTCAGAGAACAGTTCTGCCATATCTACTCAAAACGTAATTGTCCATACCATTTGACCCAGCAATTTTAAGAATGCATTTGATAGAAATATTTACAAAATGTGCAAGACACAGCCACAGAAACTCATTTCAACACCATCCCTGATAGCAAAGCAGAATAAAAACAATAGAAATGCATGCATATGTTCACCAAAGGATGTGTGCTCGAATGTTCATGATAGCATTATTTTCAACTGCTAAACTCTGTGAACTTGCCAAATGTCCATCAAAGGAGAATAGATAAATTGCAATATAACCACACAATGGAATACTACATAGCAGGGAGAATGAATAAACAAACTCCGACCATCTACAATAATATGACTGAATCTCACAGACACCACTTGGAGCAAAAGAAGTCTGGCACAAAAGAGAATGTACCGTATGAAATCACGAATACAAAGTATAAAATCAGGCAAAACCAATCTGTGCTATGAAAAACAGATTAGAAGTTACTCTTGGAGGGAAGTGACTCGAAGGGAGTCCAAGGGGGCCTCTTGGGTACTGGTCATGTTTCTTCCTCATCTTCCGCATAGTCGTGTTCGCCTTGTGGAGACTCATTAAGTGGTAGGCTTGTGCAGCTTTCTACACGCGCATTATATATGTAAGCATCAACAACCTAAATGTCCATCACTGGATGGCTGGCTAGATATACTATGAGGTGGGATGTCTACTCAAGAGAATTCTGTTCAGCCGTCCAGAAAAATGAAGTCACCCACTCTGTATAAACGTGGAAAGGTGACCGCTATATATGAAATTAAATAAGGATGTGGTAGAACGGCATGATAATATGTCTACTATGATTTCTACAGGAAATACGTGTTAGTGTAAGCACAGAAAGTTCCAGAAATTATATCCTCAAATGGTTAATAGTAGCTGTCCACTTGAGGATGGGATTCCTAGGGACTTTGACATTCTGCCTAATGCATACCTATATTGTTGAATTTATTTATAAATACGTTTTATGTTTGTACTCAGAAAAAAAAGGATAAGTAGAAAGTTAAGGTGAACAAAATACGCCTTAAGTTTGAAACTGTTATTATTTCATCGTTCAGGAAGATGAGGGTTGTTGATGGATGAAGGAAATGATCATGAAATAAACCCAGTTCCTCGCCTGCAGGGTTGCTAATTGAACCCAGTGGTGGAGGTCACGTTGGTTTTTGTGCTGGCAATCTGAACAATTGATTCAAATTAGCACTTGTGTGCTGGGTTGTTCCACATTCAAATCTAGTTATGGTGTGGCCACCGCAAACGGGATTCTTGGCCACACAAAGAATGTGTCTACAAAACGGCCAAACAACTGGCTCTGTTTGATTACATGAACAAAACCATATAGTCAGAGGAAGGAAAAATCAAAACAGCTGCACCCAAAGTAACCCACTCGGATGGGTGGCTCATGAAAAGTACCCATTCATTGAATCAACATTTTAGCAGCCTCATGCAGACTCCGTGAAAGATCCAGTTTGAAACGAAATACTCATGAAAAAACCGAGAGACCATATGAAACACTTTTTTGGCCCACCGTCAGCAAACGTTTGCTGAGTGCTCACTGTGGTCTGCCATCATGATAAAACTGTGGGTCTGATTCTACTATTTTATAATCGATTGCAAATGTCATCGTGTTGCGTGTTCTTAATTCCCTCCATGGCACTGAATGGAAGTTCACTTAAAAGAAAAAAAAAAACACTGATACGGGCAAAGTTGATAAAACTACAACTTTTCAAATATAGTAAAGGTCTAAGAGACATATAGGACAGGCGGGGAGATCGTATCCCACGGATCTCAACCCTGGCTCCCCATCAGACTCAACTGAAACATGGTATCTGGAGATGTTCCTAGCCATCGACGTTTTTGAAAGGTCCCCAGGTGATTCAAAACTACAGTGAGAGCTGGAACCGAGGCTCAGACCAATTGACTCAGAAGCCAGGTGTAATGGGACCCAGACATGAGTACTATCGAAAAGCTACACGAGTGGTTCTAAAGTATAGTCTTCAGAGAAACCAATTTTTTCTAAATTAACATTAAAGAAGTCAGAGGGGGCCTTCCCAGAAGCATTTTGTAAAGAGACCCCATATTACTTGCTCTCAGATTGTGAAGTATTGCTAGGAAAATGATCACATGAAATTCTACCATGATATGGCTTCAGATGTTTCACCATTATTCATATATATATATATAGAGAGAGAGAGAGAGAGAGAGAGCGAGAGAGAGAGAGAGATCGTTATAAAATCTTGAAAACATGTTTAGAACATGTATTTTTAAATAAATTTTTAAATGTTTATTTTTATTTTATTTTTCAGAGAGAGAGAGAGAGAGAGAGAGCAGGGGAGGGGCAGAGAGAGAGGGAGAGAGATCCCTAGCAGGCTCTGCGCTCGAACTCACCAACCGTGGGATCACGATCTGAGCCAAAATCAAAAGTCGGACACTTAACCGACCGAGCCACCCAGGCGCCCCTAAATAAATTTAAGTCGGCGTGAGTTTAAAGCACTCAATTAGATCCCTGATATAAACAAAAGCTAAAAGCAACATTGTGTAATTGTATTTATAGAGAAGACACCGTGTAACGGCAACCTACTTGTAAACACAATCCGAGTGAATTAACTAGCCTGATATCACTGCCATACACAGGGTGTCAAGTCCTAGATGGTCAAGGTTGCACAGCCTAAGGCAGACTGAGAAAACACTTCCTTAAAGTTGAGAGCAGGAAACATGCCAGTTACTACCTCAAGGCTTTTAAGAGTCCCAGTCTGAGCAGGGCACATCTTGAGAATGAGAATGGACGGAAGGCATGATTTAGCCCATTCATTTATAAATGAGTTACCAGGGAGGATGAGGGCCTCCTCCACTCATGCATTTCGGAACAGAAAAAAGGTCACGCTTATAAAGTGATTTTTTCTGAAATTTACGTATTTCTGAAGCCCACACACTTCCTCTCCTTCCTCCATTCCTTAGACTATGTTAGATTAATAAGATATGACTAAACTATGATTGCCCACTTGTTTTCATTAGCCACAGTATAAATCAAATCTCATGCTTCTTTTTGCTTGCTCAGGGGGTCAATTTTAACACTGAGTTAAACAAAACTCCTTGGGAACCATTAATACACCTTTACAGTTCTAACATAGACCATGCAAAATTTAAATTGTATACTTTTTCAATTATTAGCAGCACGCATGGTTCCAACCCTTTATAATGAAGAAGACCACTGGCATATTCCATTTACTTTTATTTTTTTACAATCATTTCAATGCTTTTTAAATAATCTGAAAAATGGGTGATTTTTCCCCACTGGATATTTTTTGAACAATAATTTCATCCAAATAACTATTGTGCTGCTTTCCCTATTCGACCCATTATCATTTTCTTTTCTTAAAAATTTTTAATGTTTATTTATTTATTTTGAGAGAGAGAGCACACAAGCAGGGGAGGGGTAGAGAGAGAGGGAGAGAGAGATTCCTAAGCAGGCTGCACACTGCCAACGCAGAGCCCGACGTGGGGCTCGAACTCATGGATCGCGAGATCATGACCTGAGCCAAAATCAAGAGTCAGACGCTTAACTAACTGAGCCACCCGGGCGCCCCTCTTTACCATTTCTAAAAGGAATGACAGAATTTTAGAACTTGGGGCTCAATGTTTGGACCTATAAGGACCCTGGAACACCGGTCTTTCCACAACTGCATGCTGGGTCCAGGTACCCACTCCATTTCCTGTACCTCTACACCCAGTTCAATTCTCTGGTAACTGTGGGTCTGTGGTCCTCCACTGGGAGCAATTTTGTTCCCCTTCTCCCTTAGGGAACATGTGGCTATGTCTGGAGACACTACTGGCTGTCACGACTTGGGGAGGAGGTGCTATGGGCAGCTAGTGGGTGGAGCCCAGGGAGGCTGTTCGACACCCTACAGTGCACAGGACAGCCCCACCACAATAAAGAATTATCTAGCCCCAGGGGCGCCTGGGTGGCTCAGTCGGCTAGCCATCCAACTTTGGCTCAGGTCATGATCTCACAGTTCCTGAGTTCCAGCCCCGCATCGGGCTCTGTGCTGACAGCTCGGAGCCTGGAGCCTGCTTCGGATTCTGTCTCCCCCTCTCTCTCTGCCCTTCCCCCGCTCGTTCTCTCTCTCTCTCTCTCTCTCTCTCTCTCTCTCTCTCTCTCTCTCTCTGTCTCTCTCTCAAAAATAAACCAATGTTAAAAATAATAATAATAATAAAAAAGAATTATCTAGCCCCAAATGCCAAGAGTGCTACTGTTGAGAAACCCTCCAGCACAGGCTCTCAGAGATCCACTTTCCAGCCACGTGTTCTATGATCCCATTTACACAAAGTGTCCAGAAGAGGCCAATCCACAGAGACAGAGACTAGACTGTGGTGGTCTAGGGCTTGGGGAAAGGGAAACATGAAGAGACTGCTACGGAGCATGGGATTTCTTTTCAGGTGATGAAAATGTTCTGGAACTAGACTGTGGGGAAGGTTGCAAACTTTGCAAAGATACAGAAAATATATTAAAACTCACTCAATTGTACATTCTAAGTGGGAACTTTATGATATGTAAATTCTGTATCAATAAAATGATTAAAATTCTTTTCATAGATCTTTTAATAATTTCTTTTTTTAGCATTTATTTATATTTGAGGTGGGGGGGAAGGGGCAGAGAGAGGGAGATACAGAATCCGAAGCAGGCTCCGGGCTCTGAGCTGTCAGCACAGAGCCTGACATGGGGCTTGAACCCACGGACCGTGAGATCATGACCTGAGCCCATATCAAGAGTCGGAGGCTTAATCGACTGAGCCACCCAGGTGCCCCAACACTTCATTCCTTTTTATGGCTGAATACTATTCCATCAGATGGATCCCATGCCATATATTTATATGTGTCCTAAACCTTGGATGTTACAGATACTCAACAAATACTTTATACTAATGCTTTAAAAATTCTAGAGACGTGTGAAATGCTATTGAGAATAAACTTAGCACGTGACTATGATTCTCCTGAGAGCATGATGATGATAAAGATGATGCACTAGGTAAGACAAAGAAAAATGGAGATTTTGTTACTATTTTTGTAAAACTATGTTAGCATTATCCTGGGGAAGATGCTGTCTACAATTAGAACAGACTTGCACTTACTCCACAGATTTCTGTGACAGACTAGTGCATCTGTTTAATTTCATTTCAAGTAAAAATTGCCTGTAATAAAATGTATGTGAGTAGAATTAAATTAATTTCTGGTCTTCTTCCTGATTTATTTCATTCCGCTGAATTATATCAGCTTCAAATCTAGTTAGTATCCCAAGCAGACATACCACTCATGACGTGATTTTTTTTTTTTTCTTAAACAGGCTGTGCTATCACTGGATCTTAACATAAGTTAGGGATGTGAGGAAGAAGATGCTTGCTGGACAGCTGCTCAGGGCTCTGTCCGTGTTCGAGGGGCCAGGAGCTAAAACAATAACCGGAGTGGTTACCAGGAGTGACAACACATCGCTGATACTTAGGTCCCACCACCTATCTCTTGTTTCCTGTAGAATGGGCAGATCGCATAAAAATCATATTCTGACATTTTGTATTTATATCCCTGTGGGCAGTTCCTTAAGAGACGGAGATGAAAAGTATGCCACTAAAGTGTAACAATATAAGAACGTTCTGTCCAAGAACAATAGGGGAAACTCTGCAGAGCACATATGTGAGAACGATCATTTCCAACCTTTTAGGCGGTGACTTATTTCCTATGCTGCATTAAATTTGCTCCTTTCTGGGCCACCTGGGTGGCTCAGTCGGCTGAAAGTCCGACTTTGGCTCAGGTCGTGGGTTCGAGCCCTGCATGGATCGGGCTCTGTGCTGACAGCTTGGAGCCTGGAGCCTGCTTCGGATTCTGTGTCTCCCTCTCTCTGCCCCTAACCCACTCGCATTCTGTCTCTGTCTCTCTCAAAAATAAATAAACATTAAAAAAAATAATTAAAAAAAATTTTCTCCTTTCTCCCCTTAAGCAATTACTGAAATTGCCACTGTTAATATTGGAAATCATGTTTATGAAGGGGTGAATGTATAGTGAATGACATCATTAGCTTTCCCTTACTGATGTCGTCCCATTTTCCGGGCAGTAAGGTAAGTGTGCCAAAGAGTCAGGAACACTGGCTGAGGTCAGGCGTCACGGGCCAGTGACCCAGCCACAATTTTGAGCTAGGCTGTCCTCCCAAAGAAAAGTTCTCCCCACCATCACATGTTGCTTTCGTTCAGAAAACACCAGTCTGTGCTTGCGTATGCTGAACCCCGGTAGGTAAATGCAACTTACTCTGGTGTACTTTGCCCAATAGGCAGAAATCAAAATGCTTGTTTTTACGTTACCGTGTTATCTCTGTTAACACAGATGTAATGTTTTCGCTCCCGACAGTTACCAGTTAATTATAACCCACCAGATATTTAGCAAATGTTTACATATCTTTCAAATTACAAGCGGTATGAGCCCTTTTGGTACATGCTTGCATTATTAGGATATTTTCTACTACTAATCTAAAAGGGGCCCTGTCGCTTTAAAAAGTCATGTTTTTGTCTTTGAGTTTATGTTCGGCTTTTTGTTTTTTCCCTCCGGGAATGAATATTATATAAACCCAGGGCCTATGGGAAACAGAGCCCTGTCACTCATCACTCTTACTGAACACAAATGAGAAATTATACCCCAAACCTCTTGTGTCTCCCCTGCATTCTTTCTACTCATGGATTATTTAGAATAAATAAAATAAAATCTTGGCTTCCCAGAGACTTTCAGAAATGAGACTCTTAGATAAGCATTGTTAATATTTTGGTGACGATCTCCTCAAATGGAGAAAAAGGAAGAGAGGGAGGGAGGGAGGGAAAAGAAGGAAGAGGAGGAGAAAGAATTGTTTTAGAGAACGCGAACTCTGAATATTTTTTTCACTTAACTACATGTCCCAAACATTTTTCTATGTCAACAAATACAGACTAACACCCTCCCTTTGACTATTACATGTACCATCGTTGATTTGAGCAGCCCCCTGTTGGTAGACATTTTGTTCTCAATGTTAGTTCATCGTGAAAACAGCAGGCACTGCCTATAATTAACTCTTCCCCCGATGACTCAGTGTGTGTGTATCAGTGAGTACACAATCACCGCGAAAGCAGAAAGTGTAGGACTACAGGCTGAAAGACTGAAGTGGTCTTATTACAATTAATACGCCCCTTCCCAATCCAGCCAAAGAACTACTGGAATACTCTAGATAGCCCACCTTTACCATAGCCCCCCACGTGCCTTTTGGTGTCACTACTCTCCCTCTGCTCCCCCGTCACCCCTTTCTCATCCTCGGACACGCAAGCACAGAATGTGTTAGTTTCCTGAAGCCAAGACGGATGGTTCGTTCCAACACCCACTCCCAGAATTCTCTGGAGAATTCCAGAGGCCGTGAGTAGTTTGAGAACTGGACCACTGTCCTATTCACATTTGTACTCCAAGGCCGATGACTGCATTAGGCATATACTGAGTGCTTGATAGTGGCTGCTGAAGTCATATCATAATTTTGGCCTTTGAGAGTTATGTTCAGAGCTTGTGACCAAGGGCCATGTCCCTTTCCTGTGTAGCTGTTTTATTTCCTACTGCTTCATTTATAAGTTTCACCTTTTCTTTTCAGGACACCTGTGGCTTGCTAAGCCTGTCACCAACTTTGATCACCACTCTGAATTACCCACCCCAATGCATTTCCCTCTTCTTCTTAAATTTTTTTAAGTTTATTCATTTATTTTGAGAGTGAGCGAGCGGAAGGGGAGGGATAGAGAGAGAGAGAGAGAGAGAGAGAGAGAGGGAAAGAGAATCCCAAGCAGGCTCTGGGCTGTCAGCACGGATGCTGACATGGGGCTCGAACAGTGAGACCATGGCCTGAGCAGAAATCAAGAGTCAGACACCTAACCAACTGCCCCCATTTCTCTCTTCCTACTTGTGCCCTTTTGCTTTCTGGTTCCTTACCTCTGTTATTGCTTATCTTATGCTCCCTGTCCCAAGTCTACACACTTATTAAATGCTGTTAGCCAGTAGAAGATCCCTCTTTTTTTTTCATAGCTTCAAACAACCAGGCAAAAAAACACAGCGAATTCCAGGGCATTCTGGAATAGGTACTAATGGGTTGCAATCAATAAAGTATATGAATGTGAGCCAGAGAGGGTATTTTGTTGTTATTCTTTTCAAATTGCTCCTTGGGCTGAAGTCATTCTAGAAGCTTAAGATAATAATAAGAGTAATGACTTTATTATATTAAGCAAACAAACTCAGTGACAAGTAAGAAAAGATCAAGCGGATCTATCATAGTATATTTGCTTATAGTGTATTCCAGTTTGAACTAACAGATCACAGCCAAATATAATAAGGAGGCTAGGATAACAGATTCTAAACCTTTTACGGTATCTCCCTTTTTAAGTTCTTATTAAAGTCCATTTGCTGGAAAGTCTATAGGAAGCATTGACAGCAATGCTGAGTCATCCATCTTAGCTGTTTAAAAGGCCCATCAAAATCAATGAATCAAGAAATCAAGGGCACCTGGCTGGCTCAGTTAGTAGAGTACGCAACTCTTGATCTTAGGGTCATGAGTTCGAGCTCATGTTGGGTGTAGAGATTACTTGAAAATAAAATTTAAAAAAAAAAAGCAACCTTGGCTTCTTTGTCTATGGAGAATCCACGTAGATTAAGTCCTTTTTTTTTTATATTTTCATAATGTCATGAAGAACTCTACACTTTCTTCAATTGATCAACACATCCATCTAGCACCTAGCTTGTAAAAGAGACTTTTCTAGGTAACAAAGAACTCCCAGGGAAGTATAAGACACAATATCTGACTTCCCAGGGTTGCAAAGGGAAGTCACTGTGTCCACTGGAATCACTTAGTGGTGGTGTACCTGAGTTCTGAAGAAGGTACGACTACACTCCAGCAAAAAAACCAGCCTAGAGAGCAATATTTTCTCACAAGTGAATATCAACAGAAGAAACGTTTAAAAGTCGACTTTGGCTCCAGTTACTTCAGAATACTCACTCGTGAAATTATTCCAGAATATCGGACAATCTGGGACCTGCTTTAAAAGAAGATTTAAGAGTTGAGCTCAGATAGATTAAAAAAGGCTTCTGGATCTCCTACTACCCGACTTCTCCAAAGAGCACCCACATACCTCAATGCCCACTAAAACCCAGGAAGTTCATTAAAACCCCCAAACAAAACAAAACATCCTCCCAGCAGCCAAAAGTCAACACCACAAGACTGAAATGCTTGAGCTTTTCTCACACGTGAGCCTCCGGAGCCAACGCCACTCAGAGCATCTCTTTACTTGCAGTCCACACGGAGTTCTAACAAGCTCGGACATAAGATTTTCCCAGCACACTATGAATTAGGAGCAGCCAGTTAGAAGGGGAGAAGTCGTTAGCATAAGCAACATGGAAAGAGCAAAATGTGATGAGTTGTAAGTCAAGGGAAAGAATAACTATAAAAGCCGTTGTTGTTGTTTAGCCAGACATTGCAGGAGGTGAAGACATTTAAAATATGCTTCCTCTCAGAGCTCAAGACTGCTGGAGCTCTTGACTACCATGGTCTTTCTTCATTAAACATATTCAGTTGGGCCAAAATGAGGAGACATAATAGTGGCGCGTCAGATTCTTACTGCCTGGGATTAACGCGTGCTTTCCCATCTCTGACCAGTGGCAGGCAGAAATCATCTGGGTTTTGATTTGCGCCAAAAAGAGTAGACGGCCTCCCAGCCTGAGGTCCTTCCACATGAGTTGCCTGTTTTGTGGCCCTGCTTAATCCTACAGGTCTCAGGAAGGATTGAGGGCAGCTGCTTCTGGACCAGAAGATGTCCCAAATGTGATTTTTGTATAACCCTTTCTTGGCTGTTCCTCCTTTCCACTAAGCAAGAATGAGAACCTATAGGGGAGCCTGGGTGGCTCAGTCAGTGAAACGTCCGACTTCGGCTCAGGTCATGAGCTCACAGTTCGTGAGTTCGAGCCCCGCATCGGGCTCTGTGCTGACGGCTCAGAGCCTGGAGCCTGCTTCGGATTCTGTGTCTCCCTCTCTCTCTGCCTGCCCCCCAACTCGCAGTCTGTCTCTCTGTCTCTCAAAAATAAATAAACATTTAAAAAAATTTAAAAAGGAATGAGAACCTATAATCCATAAGGGTGTATATTCACTCATCATTTTGGAGGAAAGCTGGAATGAGTGAATAAGTGAATGAAGACACATTCTGGAGTCATCTTGTTATAACTGTTCCAGAGATGATGCCATAGAGAAAAATATTTTATGCTTATGATCCATTGTTTAAAATAGTGATTTTTTTTAAAAGAGAAGACAATATTTGATATCAAAGTGCAAGGAAAACAAGAACACAACTGCTTGGGAAATGTTATAGCCTCTACATAACAAAATAAGCAGTCAGTCTAGTAAATTCTGTTTTCTTTTTTGACAAACTCAACTTATTGAAATAATTGCTTATAGAAAAAATTTTAATTGAAATTTTGTTTTTTCCCCCAAACATTAACTTTTAAACTGCATTTGTGGGACCTAAATTAGTGGAAGAAATTTCAAGCAGAGAGATCCATATTTTAATACCCTATGACTCAGAATGTGCAGTGGGAGAAAATAAACAGAAAGAACCACATAATTTCTATTGTATTTGCCATCAGAGCCTGAACAACTGTCCATAGTGAATTGGCTATAACTCGCTATGCAGTGGACCAGAGAAATTAATGCCACAATGGGGGATCTTTCTGTTGATCCTTGTCAACAAATATGAGTCCCTCATTTTTGAAACATGACAGAAAGGAATGAGATAAACTTGGTAAAACTACGAGACCACTAATAGCTCACCAATGACCCTATTAATAGAGATTAACCACAAATTTGCAGGAAAAACATGTCCTGAATCCTTTCGGACACCAATATACGTAATTAAATAAACTAGAAAAAAAAAGATTGAAAAAGAACATGATGTGATTCTACATTACCCTTCCTCTCCCTCCTCCTTTCCCTTACCACCTTGCTGCACAACCCCCCGCCCCCAACCTCTTCCTCTTCTAAGTAAGCGGATGCCAATCCTCGTATAGAATTCATCAGTAAACATATTCACAAGTAAATGCAAACCTGGACACAAATGGCTTTCAGGACTATATTCTATATTGACTTTCATTCATACCTTTCACCTGTTACAATCTTCCACTTCCTTCTTTGCAGTCTCTCTCTGTCTCTCCCTCTGTCTCTCTCCCTGATTGAAACCCTGATTGAAAGAGCTACCTTTCTTCACCGTGGTTATTCATTCCCTACTAGTTCATCTGTCAAGATCAACTTAGAATCTTATTTATTAGCACGTTTTAAACATTTATTGCACGCCAAGTGATGGGGTTGGGGAGGATGATAACTTTCCATTTCCCCCAGAGATGCTTCTCATTTAGTTTTCAACTAACCCTTGTAGGTAGATTCTATAATTATCCCCATTTCACTGATGAGGAAACTGAGGCTCGAATGGGCTAAACCTCTTGTCAGTGGTCCCTCAACCCTTGGTGAAGCTGGGGTCAGTACCCACGTAAGTCTAAGCTCTAGTTCTTAATAGTACTACATTGCCTTTCATGGGTATTTTCTCCTTGAATTTAATTCAGCCAATGCGGAGCATGTTTGTAAAAACATACGCACATGTACAAAGTTTAAAAATATGACTAAAGTAGTAAAAGAGATCTGGCTATACTGCCAATGGTGTCTGGGTATATACTCAGCATTTCCTTTACTGATCTAATGTTGATAGACAACTCATCAGCTACCTCTTATCACCAGTTACAGATCTGCTTTTTAACTGATCGGATCCTAGAGTAAAAGACAAAAATCCATGTGCTTTACTAAGGTAGAAGGGTAAAAGACATATGAAATTAATAGCTAGATCATAGATCCTCTCAGAGGCAGAAGGGCTTCGGTTTTTGTTGTTTAGGCAAAGGAGAGGCTGCTGAGAACATGGGAACAATGGCACCTAAAGGGGAAGTCAAGAGGCTCTGAAAAAGAAAGAGGAATTTGGAATTGTTTGTAAGAGAAAGTGGGATCGGGCCAGAAGGACGTGGGCACAAAGGACCATCGTCCTGCGAGATTGTCATGTGGGAGGGGGGCACCAGAGCAATGTCCCACACACAATGCTTAAGTGTGCAGTCTGGTGCGTGACGTTTCTCGCCTCGTCCTTCGGATCATCAGGAAAAGTCTGCTACTGTGATCATCTTGAGTTCATGGTTCCTTGGGGGGCAGGTGGGTTGTAGGATGGGGCCAAGGAGAGGTAACTTCGTCCCCTCTTTCAGTGGACACCAGAGTGGTGATAGAGGAATGGGCACAGGCAACAGAGAAAATGCATTCAATGGAAGTAGAAAATAGAGCAGTGGGGATCCCGAACTTAGAATCCCTCAGAGAAATACTGGGGAGAGCTTTGGGGTTTTACCAGAATGGGGGTTTTAATCAACTTATCCTGATCTGAAAGGGATGACCAACCCTAGGGGACATGTTGATTACACTACAGAAACTCAACTATCTAGCTTTTTGGGTAAAGAACAATGTTACGTTTGCCAGAACCAGGGAACAGACAATGACATAGCTCTTCTTGAATGTAACTTTGAATATATCAGCATGTGCAGTCAACTTATTTGCTGACTTACAAACAACCCGATGAAATTTTTTGCCAGTTAAACCTATTATTGCCCATAATGAAAGACTCTAAATGCACTAATCACAACATGCAGCCTTCTATTTGATCACAGTTTTTAAAACTTCATGATACAGGGGTTTTTAGGTATACTCAACACATTTTCCTTCAGAAATCTGATTGGTTGTTCTAGATGCTGTGAATGATATAAATTGAGCTCTCAGTTGGAAGAAATCTAAAGGATCAAGCATCCCTGAGTTTCAGACAGAAACTTCCTCTGAACACACATATTCAAAGGTATGTGGATTTTATTCATAATTTGGTATCCTTTCTGTTGTATTCATTTCCTTTACTGCATTTCATGTACGAAAAGATGCAAACGTATTCTGCATTTCTAATATTTTATGCTGTCATATTCAGTTACTTCTTCAGCCGGACCATAATTAAATTAGACTCTGATTACTTAGATGGATTATTTTACTCTCTAATGCAGCAACGTGTCTGTCTGTGTTTCGCTAAGTTTTACTTCCAGAATCCCAAAGCACTTTTGGGGGCCAAATTTCACAGTAAAATATTTATTTTCATTACTTGCCAACTAAGATAAAAATGATTTTTCACAGGCTGTGATCTACGACTTTAAAAGCCATCTTGTTTAATTACATCAAATAGAACCGCCAACTAAATGTGGGTTTTTTTTCTCATTAATTCAAACTTTAAAAAAACACATTTAGGAGGTAGAACGCGTCAGCGCACTTTTTACAGCTGGCATTATTACACAGGAGACTCACCTTCTTTGCAAAATTCAAGACCTTGCTTCTGACAGTTTTCATAGTCAATAATTTGTACCACAAAGCAATGTGCGTATTTTAGGATGGCCTGTTCCGCTTCATGTCCCAAGGGTCATAAAGTGTATAATTACGGTACAGTGCCAAACAAAAAGAAGATGTCATTGACTAAACATGGACTCTTTCAAGCGGAAGTCATTCAAAAGTCATGGAATGATCGCACAATATTAGCACCGTCCTCTCCCTTCCATTCAACCACATCTTTTGTTCCCGATCTGGAGCTCAGAGATGCCACCTGAGGGTCTTGCCTGAAGGCCTACCGGTTGACACACCTGGAACTTCACTCCACTCCTTCCTTACTCTATTTTGGTAAATTCCTTAAGGCCTTTTCGCAGACAATTAGTCTTTGTTTTTAACAGCAGCAGTGCTCAGGGGCACCGTACAAAAAAACCTTTTTTGTGCGTCCTGGTTCTGAAAGTATCCAATACTGTGCACCTGAAAGATCTCCTCAGCTTTTAGAGCCAGCTCTATTCTTTACGATCGGTAATCATATGCTACGTTTAGCTTCTATGAATCCACAGGCTACACAGGTATAGGAGAGTAGCAACCAAATCGTGTAGTGATAGATTGACATCTCTACAATTTGTTCTTCTCTCAACCTAAGTGAGAAGCATCCTTGTCACTCTCGTCATTCCAAAAGCAATGAAATGAGCTGAAAACTGGAAATCACATGTGAATGAAGTAACCTCGCAAAGAATGGTCCCATCCTCTTTACTAGCGACAGAGTAATATGGATTACGTGGGTTTTATGGAGTATTAATTGTGTCCATATTTGCGAAGAGATTTAGCTGTCAACTTATATTTCAGGGCCAGCAAGAAATGGGGACCTGGATTTTGTTTGCCTGCCTCCTGGGAGCAGCCTTTGCTATGCCCGTGAGTAAAACACCCCTGCATAAGTCAATATCCAATTTCACAAGCTTGGAAATAAAAATCTGCCCCACAGTTGGTAAACTTTAGGGCTCAAGACAGTGCAAGATCAGATGTCCTCAAATGTCTCTGTGTTTAAGAAACACTTTGAAGAGCTTGTTATAAAAAAAAAATATTCAGATGCCTCCACCCAAGATTCTGATTCAGTACAGCTGGAGTGGGGGTGGTGCCCAGGACTCTGCATTTTAACAAGCACCTCAGGAGATTCTGTGGAAACAATTAGCTTGTAAATATCATCGCCCATCTCTAGATGGAGGAAACTTTTGGAAGGAACCCTTGAAAGGCCTCCAGAGAAAATGCTTAATCAGCCTTAGCCAAATACTACAAAAAAGCCAGTTTTCTCTAAAACCCACTCTCTCACAAGTGTCCAGCTCTCTTCCTGCCCTCCAAACTCCACTGCTATTATCCTTCAGAGGGTAAGATTTCTGTGTTAGGAATTTCTTTCTCGAACCCTCTCCCTGTTGTCAGAGGCCGCATCCCTTTGGGTGCACCTGCTAAGTACATGGGTGCTTCCGTGTGGTTGTCCAGAATCCTACCTCTGCCCAATGCATGTGGATATATTTTACGTTCAAAGGTACCAAGGACCAGGACGCCTGACCCATTCTCTTTAGACATAAGCACATCAGGTCAGAGAGCTTAGATCACGGTCAGGCAAAGCAGGACCCAACTGCTTTTCGGTGGCATAAGGAACAGTTGATACAACCAGAAGCCGGCCAAGCTTGCATATCTGCCTCCTCTCTTCCTCTCTCACCCACAAGACCAAGATTCTGTGCTCTGCCTTCCTAAAACCCTGCATTGTGGCAATTTCTAGTCCCCTGAGGGGCCCCTGCATTACAAATTGAGCCCTATTTCCACTCCTCAAGTCAGCACCCCTATTCCCCGAGGGCTTACTTATATCAAGAAAGTACAGGAAAGGCAGTTCCCTAACGAAAAGTAGTTCACACTCAGATGAGAGCAAATAAACCTTCTAAAATACGAGCATTTAAAACTAATAGAGCCTTAATTAGCTCGATGTCTGAGGGAGATGTTCTGCATGATCCTGTCTCCTCTCCCTCTCCCCCACTCCAGGGCCAACCAGAATTGTACAATGCAGTCATCAGTCACACGGCCTCCACTTTTGACAGGCCAGCCAGTCCTGGTTTAGATCATTATTCGGGCTGATTTTTATTTTGAACTTTCCATTTTTTCTTCCATAAAAAACTGGGACAGAATAATAAAAAGAAGCCGTCGAAATCAACTCTCTCACTTTCCATGGGATTTATAATGTTTCCACCTTACCTCCCCATCTCCTCATGTTCATCAATAACTCACAGGCAGTTGTTTCCTTAGTTGTTGTTGCTGTGCTTTGCACACCAATTGTGAGGAATCTCTGGGATACTTAAGCACTTCTCCACCTCCTGATCTATAAGGGAAGGTTTGGCAAACAGTTCTCGTCGGTATTTCAGAATTGTGTAGGAGAAACACATCTCTCTTTCCAACACGGAGTGAGTTGCATTAAGACATAAAATGGTGGATGGGATAGACTAGGATTAGTTGACAACATGGGTGGGGGAGGGTGTCAAAGATCACTGGAGGATAAATGTGTCTGGTTTTTGCTTCCGGGTCTTGGGAAAGTCATTTAGTTGTTCTGGACGTCTTTAAAATAAGAGGGCTCCTCTCCTACACAGCGTACATGTTCAGACTAAAAGTAGACCTCAAATATATTCTGCACCATGTAGATTTTTTTTAAAGTAGCTTCAGTCTCCCTTAATGTGAACAATTGCATATTGACTTAATCTCTTCCTCTCTCTCTCTCCCTCTCTCTCTCTTTCCCCCTTCTCTCCCTCTCCCTCTTTCTTTTTCTTCTCCTTTCCCCTCTATAAAAGCTACCACCTCATCCTGGGCACCCTGGTTATATCAACTTCAGCTATGAGGTAATTTTTCTCTTTACTAATTTTGACCATTGTTTGACTTAACAATGCCCTGGGCTCTGTGAAGAGTAGTGTGTTGATTCTTTGTTCAAGATGTTTCTCAGTCCCGCTTTTTCAGTTCCCATTACCAGCTTCCTGGTTTAAGCCCTGATGGGTTGCCTGAAGCCCGCATTGCCCCCGGCACACTCCTACTCGGCCTCTCTGACTCAGTTTCTCCTCCTTATATGGCTATAAAATTATCCGTCAGGAACTACCACTCAGGGTGGGGCTGCATGGTAGGGCAGAAAGTGAACAGCAAAGCTGTTCAGCCTGTAAAAGTTGGGGGAGTCAGCTGTTTTTTAAGATCCTTTCCAGCTAGAAACTCCTAATTCTAAGATGTTCACACTCTATGTGTCTCCTTTGTTTGTCTTTGCTGAAAGATCAATGATCAGTGACCAAGTAAGTGGTCTATGAGACATTCTGCAGAGCAACGGAAAGCATGAGATTTCTGGAAATCGGGTTTGAGGGCTCTCCTCAACCCCATTCTAATCATGTGACCTTTGGCAAATCATTTTCTCTCTTTAAAACTTTGGTTTCCTCATCTGGAGAAGGGAAATAAGTATAATACCCACACTTCAAAGTATGGTTGAGGAGCAAAATAGTTATGCAATACAAAAGGTGTTCTGTCAAGTATAATTTGAGCAAGGTCAATAATGTGTTTGTTGTATTGATATCAAATGCTGTGCTACTACTATGTGAAGGAGTCCCCAGAACTGAGGCTGTAACCGAGTATATACTGTTGAAAAAGGAATGAAACTCCTACTTCTTTGGTAGGCTCAGACGACAATCTGTGAATCTGTTTACTCACGTGTAACCCGAGGAAAAGTGTTACTACGAAGAATTTGAGGCAACACTTTCTGTTAAACCTTAAGAGGTTGATATATTTGACCAGAAAATCTGTGTTTCTAGGATGAGGGACAGTTCTTCCACCTCCTTTATTTTTGCATTGTGACATCAGATCAACAAAAGACACGACTCATGTTATATCACATTAATTGTTTTGTTTTGTTTTGTTTTGCTCTGGCAAAGAAGAGCAGGAGCTGGGGAACTGAACAGAATTACTACTTTTGTGACCTCAGTCAAGCTCATAAACTTCTTTAACTCCCCATGACCTTGTCCGTAAAAGTGAGTGTGATGATACTTGCCTCAGACTATGTGATAAAACATGAAAGATGTGCGTGATGGATGTAATGTCGTGCATAACACATAGGAAGCACCTGACAAATGTTTACCCTATTCTTCGATCTGTAGAACTCACACTTTCAGGCTATCGATATTGACAGGACTGCAGCATCAGTGGGTGCATTTCATGTAACTAAACTAAAGCAAATGTATTCTAATGTCTCTTTTTCTTAAGGTGCTCACTCCTCTGAAGTGGTACCAGAACATGATAAGGCATCCGGTACGTACATTTTTTGCTCTTTGTTCCCTTAAAATATTAAGCATGTGTTTCAATTCCCTTTTAAGTGAAATAACATATCTATGCCACATACAGACACTAATGGAAAATCCAGTTTGTAGAAGGTCATATCTGTGTACACAGTTAGAAATTCTTGCACAGGAAAAATGCATAAATATTCATAGTCATAATGACAAAGACAACATGACTACTTCTCCAGGTGGAAGTCAATGGAGCCAATGGTAAACCTGACTCTTTGTTTCTCACCAGTACCCTTCCTATGGTTACGAACCCATGGGTGGATGGCTGCACCACCAAATCATTCCCGTGCTGTCCCAGCAGAACCCCCCGAATCACGCCCTGCAGCCTCATCACCACATCCCCATGGTGCCAGCTCAGCAGCCCGTGGTCCCCCAGCAACCAATGATGCCAGTTCCTGGCCAACACTCCATGACTCCAACCCAACACCACCAGCCAAACCTCCCTCTGCCTGCCCAGCAGCCCTTCCAGCCCCAGCCCGTCCAGCCGCAGCCTCACCAGCCCATCCAGCCCCAGCCACCCGTGCACCCCATCCAGCCCCTGCCGCCACAGCCACCTCTGCCTCCGCTGTTCCCCATACAGCCCCTGCCCCCCATGCTTCCTGACCTGCCTCTGGAAGCTTGGCCAGCAACAGACAAGACCAAGCGGGAAGAAGTGGTGAGTATCCCTTGAAGCCACGACAACATCTGTGAAAATGTGGTAAAGCAAAATTGGCCCCCAGAGTTCTAAGTTCTCAAACAAACCACGATCTAGAGTTTCAGTAGCTACAGGTCAATGACTCTATTAGTCTGAGCATGTGTTGTAACTTTATATTATAAACAAGTTTATCTATGAGGCATAGTTTTTATGGTGGGTTTAAGTTCTATGATTGTTTTGAACTTCTAGAATATGTATTACTGAAACCCATTAATTTTAAGGATAGCAGTATAAGGGAATATCAGTTTTTCTTATATTTCAAGGGTTTAACTAGCAAGAATAGGCTAGATTTGCACTGAAGATAAAAAAAGGTGGGGGGGGGGAAGTTTTGAGAGTGGGGAGGATGCAAATAATTGAACAGGCTACAAAAGGTGGGTAGGAAATCTCTCTGAGGACCCTTTGAATCTCTTTAAAGGAAGATTACCCGTCTAGAGCGGTTTTTTAATCTAACTCAGAGGAAGCTAGATAGTCTATCAGATTCCTTTTCAGGGCTGGGTTCTATAGGTTAATCTTTTAGCAAGAAGTTTTCACAATTAAGCACAAAATGAATTGCATTACAGAAAACTCTTCCAAATGAGTGGGAAATAGCCAATAAAATAAGTGACTCATATCCCTATTCCCAAACCCTTATTCTGTGTATATGAGATTCTATAATTCTACTGCATGTATGCATGCAAATGTGATTCCATGTTATAAATGCTACTGAGGATTTTCTCCTGAGAAGCAGCGAGGCGTGAGATGGAAATGACCTGGATGGGGAGCTAGCATACCCAGGTTCCAGTTCTGGCTCTGCTTCCAAAGAGGAAACAGTATTGTACAAGTTACTTCAAATTCATGGGTGTTTTCCCTTTTTGAAAATAAGAGAAAGTGACTAACTCAGATATTTCAAGCCTCTGTCCAAGTACAACTACCACAGTTTCCCAACAAAAAGTTATACTATCTGACATATGTGTCTTCACAATTATGAGCATATCTATGGCGAGTATGGGACAGAATATTTGAAATTGTATCCCAAATAATTTGGTGCCCATAGTTGATTACTAGCCTAAGGTAATGTTCCCTCTGTATAGAAAATGCATTTATTTATCTCTTTATTAATGATTAAAGCCATGAACTTTATAATGTGTTTGCATCTTGGCAGAGCTATTTATGGAAAGGTGACTTTGGGCAGGTAGTCTGAACTCTTTAAAACTCCTGTGTAAAATCGGAGTATAAATATTGATAGCTTCTTAGGGTTGTTTTACAGAAAATAAAATCAAGTGATGAGCTCAGAGCCTGGCTGGCGTGCAGGAAGAATTCAGTAAAGGGTAGCTACTGTTATTTTTTTATTAAATAATAGCTGTAGGTGTCCTGAAGGCAAGGTCGTCCATTCTGGATACCTCCCACCTAATGACAAGGAGATAACAAAGAAACTTTGAATACTACAGAATTCAACTTAAATGGTTATACATTGCTTCGGCAGAACTGAAGCCACACATGTGATGTAAGTGATACTCGCTAGGAATATTTGTAAATTATTTTGATTCTTCCTTTTGTTGTTATTTTTCAGGATTAAGAGGTCAGAAAATGGGAAGAGAACTGAAGGAAACACTTCAGATGCTTTCAGAATGACACAAGAAAACGAGTTTCGCCTGCCATCACTTCGCTTAGTAAAAGCTGTAACTAAAAATCAGTACCATTAGCAAACAATAAAATGGTTTAAAAATCATCCATATGTTTGTGCTGAATTGCGCGTAAAATTTCGTGTCACTTCAGGGAACTTATTATAAATGGCTACTCTTGAATAAGGTGGGAACTGCTCATTTACACGTGCAAAGTTGACCATTCTGCAGGCAGATGAGGACTGTTTTCCCTTTTAGAGAGAATTTATACAATCTCAAAACATTAAAAAAAAAAAACCCAGACGTTCATACAGTAGTTAGAATAGTAGATAAAGTGAAAAATTATGAACATGTATAGTCACTGAACCTGAACCAGATGAAAGTAAGTTTATATGAAGAATTCTTCAAATTGAAAAAAATAAGCTCTTGAGAAATGTTTATATTACAGAACAGATAGAAGACTTGGAACACTGACTTTATACTTCACACCACATTAGTAACCAAAGTCTGATCTTTTGATCTCATTCTATGGAAAAAGATTTTTTAAATGAAATTATATGATATGTACAATAATGTACTGAATTTTAAATTATTGGGGTAATTAGTTTTCCTAAGAAAACTTGTATTAAATGGAGCTTCAAATAGAGAATCGCGGTGATCTTGTATACAAGTCATTTCTTTCACTTAATAATTTTTAAGATGATAAACTGTACTGTATAGTCTTCAAAATGTTAACAGATGCATAAAATGGACTCATACAAGTTTTCTTTCCCACTCATATTTATATCTGAATCCTTTTTTCCTCCTACACCCACACAGAACTGTAAACAATCTTTTTAGGGTTTACATTACACAGCACCCACAGTAACTTTATTCCAGTACCTTTATGATCAAGGCTCCTTAATCATTTTCTGGAATGAATAAACATAACTTTACTGGGAGGGTCTTGATATTTAAACAACAACAACAAAAAACTTGACTTAAAAGAATTTAGATCCCATAAAGAATTAAGAAAACTTTTCATCAATTCTCATGAGCGAATTCCAATCAACATAGTAAATACTCATTTATCACCCTTTAGGATAAGGCACAATTCCAGACCCTGGTGAAAACAGTAAGTTCCCATCCTTAAGGAACCCAGAACATACCAAAGGGATAAAAGAAGCTCAGAAATACCGATTAGAGGAGGCCGAGCAGCACCGACACCATGACAGAATTAGAGGCAAAATGCCCTGGCCAAAATGACAGACTTCCTCAGCTAGCTGCACAACAGCTTTCCTCACCCCTCATTCCTTGTTGGCAAAGCCGGAATTATACCCAGCATCTGGCCTTTCACAAACTCAGGACAGATGAGGCCGTACCCTGGCTCAGGGAATGAGTGTTCACTCCTCCATGCCAATTATGGCATTAATTACAATAACATACCAAATCCAACAATACCAAATAGGAATGGGTTGTGATGGAACCTGAGCAACGAATGGGGCCAGAAGGAAAGTCTTCTAGGAGAGGAAGAACTTCTGGGGAAAAAGATTACTTTCCAATTAAACACACACACACACACACACACACACACACACACACACACGTGCACACACGTGGTCTTCTATCCTTGGATCTACTTGTTTGAGGATACGATGCCTGGAACTGTGCCATGTTATGACCAGAAGGGGTAAGTGGAAAGATGTAGAGCCCTTAAGTCTTTGGTGGCATCATTGTGTCCCTGAATTAACCAGCCCTGGAATCATCTAGATGGATGACGCACTCTATTTCCATGCTAGTGTTTTTCAACTGTGGGTCACAAATGATTAGTGGGTCATGACATCAATATCAGAAGCCCCATCATTTATATCATGTCAGCAAACTCTCTTCCAATAATGTAAAGCTTATATGTCCAGAACTAAGAATTATTTTGTCAATGATTTTCCTGAAAAAAAAAATCCAATAGATAGATAGAGATATATATCCTGGTATAGTCTCCAAAATCTATGCCTCTCTGCACACTTTGTCTTTCACGGTTCATGAACGTATTGCCGTTACGTTTATTTCTACTGAGAAACATTTTAAGGGTGTAAAGGATGATGTTACTCGGAGACTATGTGGAAAAAACACAAACCTTGTAGTCAGATCGGAGTTGCTTTCAATTCTTCGGATATAAGAGGATTCTCTGGAAAAGTCATTGACAAAATAATTCTCCTTTTATAATGAGTCAAATGACACACGTACCTACACACATATTCAAATCACATTTTGAATTACAGGGAAAAAGTCAAGCTTTGGACTCTGAAGACTATTCACTATGGAATGAGATGTACTGCATAAGTTAATTTTATGAGATATAGAAACTTGTGTATTCAGTTCAATCCCAGACATGTGTTTTAATGTCATCATTTTCATGGAAGGCCACAATGGACATTATTCCACCGCACTAAACAATGTATATTAACTGCAACATAGCATTTCCCTGATGGGCTAGAATGAGACTTATGAACACCCATCAGTGAGGTGTGTTGCCTTTGGCATTTTAGAGATCATAAAGCTCTTATGCCTGTTTTAAATCGCCCTCTCATTGTAACGGTTCCTTTCCGCTCTCAGTTACCGCTTCTTTTTGTTAACGTATATATACAGCTTTTAATATGTAGCTTACTTTGTATACATATTCTCCATAACAAAATGAAGTACATTGGCCTCAGGACTGTTACTCTCAAAGTTCCACGATCACTTTGAGACTATTTAATTTCCTGACTCCCCAACTGTGGCAGATGGCTGCAACTGACAGAATTCTGACACGTAGATGTATGTGGCTGTCACCACATAGTGTAACATAGCTGAGGTAAACTGAAGAAAACAGAGCGTCTCTAATTCATTAAGACTCAGGCTTAGTCAGCTGCCCAACGTTGTACGTATTTGAGTAAAATATGGAAGAAATTCACTAGATACTAATGACCAAGACTCAAAAGTACAGTCTGAAACAAATAGCAGTCCTAACCATAAATGCACTAATAAACCCAAACTTACACCCAAAGAATTCTCACATCAGGAAAAAAGCAAAAGTAGACTATCTACAAAGCTGTGCTCTGTCTTTGAAATTGAGCTGAAGAGTCAGATGAAGTCGAGGAAACCACCTCAAGGAAACTCTTATCTCACCGGAACCACTCCCATGTCACTAAGAAATCTGAAATCTGCTCTCCACTCATTCACTCTTTGTTGGTGAGGACTTCAATATGCACTGCAAATACACGTCTAGGAATTGCCTAAGAGAGTCATCAAAATGCATGAAAAGATACGTGCAGAGATGTTGATTACAACATTATTTATACCATGAGAAAGTGTACCTCACTTAAATTTTCTTACATCTAGCTGAAGGAATAATGGAAAAAAGTATGCCTTAGAAGAAACTTTAGTGGTGGAGCAAATGTTATAAACTAAAATTCAGGACCAAGATCATCTATCATATGTGCATATTACACACGACCATAACACAGAGGTAATTTAAACATATACCCATAAATATGCATAGACAAAAACCAGGAAGGCGATGCAGATGTGTGTACAAACATGCGATTTTTCCCACGATAAACATAAGTTGCTTCTGTAATCAGAATCACATTAAATTATTTAAAATTTTTTCTCCTTTTCTTCTGCTTCAATCCAGACACATCTCCTTCCTTCAGTTCCCTTTGATGTGACCTTTGGATCTTGGTGGGTCCCCTTCAGGTAAATTCCAAGTAGAAATGACTTCACGTGTACTTGATTTTTCAGAGAAATATTTTGACCAAAGAAGGGCAAAGGGAAAGGAACTAGGGGCTTTAGCAGGAAATGACCAACAACAACCAAAAAAAAAAAACCCCAAAAAAACCCGAAAATGAACGAGACCAAACAACAGAAAAGAGATGAGCATTATAGGATGAAGACAGAAAAAAAAAAAAAAACCAGAAAAATGACCATCAAAGTAGCTCCTGCTGAAATCCCGCCAAAGGTTAACTGGGTTCAAAGAGCAGGCAGGTCAAAGGTCAAACAATATCTAAGCCCTAAACCCTTAAGGAGGTAGGTGCTTGTAGTGATTTTTCATGTTAATGGGTCTCCTTTTGATTCAAATAATGTCTGAACTATTTTGACTTAAAACTCATCAATTATCTCATTTCACTTTTGGGCTTCAACTGGCTATAAATGGACTTTTTTGTGCTGAATGACATCAGGTCTGGATCATCTGAAGAGCTCAACCTCAATTAATAACAACTCCAATTAACCAGAAAATGCTCACAGCTCACACACTAGAAAGGGCAAAGGAAAATGCAGCCTAACAAACTAATTTTCAGGCTGTATTTCCAGAACCACCTATCTTGATGGCCTGCACTGAAGATAGAGGTTGAGAGGGTTACCCGGAAGTAATCTTCACTTTGTCAGAGACAGGGAACACATCAAAATTCACATTTTGTAGGATAATAATACCATGGAATATTTGAAATCAGAGACATACACTAAGTGCTAATTATACTCTATATTTGCCCTGTTCAGTATGTATCCCCACGTGGCTATTCCAATTTAAAATAATTAAAAGTAACTAGAACTTACATTTCAGTTCCCCAGTCACGCTAGACATATTTTAAGGGCTAAAAGGCCACGTGGGGCCAGTGGCTACCATACTGGACAGCAGGGACACAGAACATTCCCATCACCACCGAGAGTTTTATTAGACAGCGCTGTTCTATACACTATTTCCTGAGGTGGAAGAACAAGTCGTATTAATTCAAAGATTTTAAACAAAAGATGAGACAAAACAGACTTGCTGCTTAAAACTGAACATCCCAACTATCCATAACAAGTCATTTCCCCAGGATTCCAGGAATCGTGATCACGTATGGCAATTTTTTAAGAACTGTAGAAGTGCCATTCTCTTCCTCAGGTCAAATCTCATACACCACAACGCTTTCCCCTCCAGTCTTCTTTTAAAACAGATGAATTCCGAGTTCAACTAGATTATTTTTTCTACCCATAAGAAAAACTATTTTAGTTCCAAAGGAATAGCCCTTCATTTTCAGACCGCTACCAGCCATATCCACGATGGAGGTAGAAGGCTGGGGCTGCCCTTGACCTGGGGCTTCACTGGGAATAGGCCAAAGTTGAAGCTGATGGAAAGATAAAAGTAAGACAAAAAAAAAACACAAACTTTTGTCCGTCCCTAAGGGTGGCTGACTGCCTGGAAACATCAGAAAATATTTACATTCTTTTCTGTTCTGTGGTTCAAAGCAACAGCAACATAGGACAAATGGGTGCACACACACATGCACACACACGCACATGCACACACATGCACACACACACATGCATACCGCCCACTAAGTTTACCGGCAGTAAAAGGACACGTGTGGAGACACACGCTGTTTGAGAAAGTTCTTCCCATTCGAATCATTTAGAGACTATATGGCTATTGTATCAATTATCATCACGAAGGCACATTATAGGTCTTCCAATATGAGAGTCTATCAAGAAAAAAGATCAAGTTTCTTATTTACAAGCAGGGTCAAGTTGACAACCTCCTCTCCCAACTCCACATAAAATGAAAACACTGACTTTTCCCATAAATCTGAACTTTGCCTCTTATCAGTAAACAATTGCTGAAAATAACAAGATTGAATTGAAGGCCAAGACTTTAAAAAGAAGACAAAATAGCTAACAACTGTATTAATTAGGAAAACGTCCCAAAGAGATACGACTGTGAGGAGCTTAACATGGGAATCACAAGAGAAAAATAATTTCAACCAATTTCCCACGTTTCCAGAACATAGTGATCTCTAGTTGTGTTCCATATTGCTTTAATAAAACAGTCATCAGCCTATGTTTGTTGTGAAATTCTTGTTAATTGGAGTTTTTACTTATTGTTTCGTGATTTGGCTTATAATTCCTTTTGCCCTGACTGGTCTAGAGCCTTATCAGCAGGGATCGTTGGCTGACATTTAGTTATCCAAAAATACTTCCTTGCTGGGAAGAATTCATCTTGGCCTCATCTAAAACACCTGACTCTTCTAGAAGATAAACAATACTTGAGGAATAAGATTGGGCTGGGAGTGGTGAGAAGTGAAGAGGTTGAGAAGAAAGGAATGGTCATTTGGGTCCCAAAACATTTGCCTTGATAAATCACATCTGAATAATCCATTAAAAAAATAACCAAGATCAATGAAGCTCCCTTACGAACAACACTGCCCTGTGGTCAACGAAAAAGAGCCTAGGTTCCAGTATTTACTTTCTTTTGATAAGTAATAAAAAATTTTTAAACAATGTGAAAAATTGCCTCAAAATAGCCAAATCTTGTCTTCCTCTCCAAAAAAAATTTTCCATGCTTCAAATCTGTGGAATGTGGGGGCTCCCAGGCAAGTCAAATGTACACAGAAGGGCAAAGATGGCTTCCCAGTATGGTGGTGGGCTTTGCGGGTTCCACAACCAGACGGTCTTAGGTTCACAGTCACGAACTTTGCCTATCTCCTATGGGAATGTGGACAAGTTTCTTTAGCTTCTCTGTACCTCAGTTTCCTCATCTATAAAATGTAGTGTCTATCTCTGAGTCCTTTCATGTCGACGAGCCTCAAGCTCAATAAATGTTGGCTACGGTACTTATATCCAGAAAGGGAGCCTTCTCCGGGTTCTCCAGATCCCCCAAAAGGAACACTACACAGTTGGAATTGGAGATGATGTAGATTTTGGACCTAACACAGAAGCCTTCTATGCCAAACTCCAAAGTTGAACACATCCGTCATTTACCAATATGCCATCTCTGGCATACAAGCAGCTGAACACCTCCCTTACTGACTGCTACCCTACACGATCCCTGCCTCCTATCCAAAATCACCAGAGGCTGTTCTTTGCCACACCTAAGGTCACCCTATGACCTTAGGTAATATGAGAGTAAAACCACCAGGAGGGAGTCATGGGTTGCATAAGGCTCATTGGAGGCCAGAGCGTTAGACCTTCTCCCTCTGAATGTCTTCTTTTCACCTTCTTTGGAAGGCCAGGTTGCCGCATCTAGTGAATTCCAATTCCAACCCTTCCCTTGTTGCTCTGGCATTGGTCACAGTTCAGCTAATTCCACCTTAGGGCTTTCTTTACCCAACTCTTTTTCTCTAGAGCGGTGTTCTCGACCAAGGCAGCTGTGCCCACTAGAGGGCACTGGACAATGTCTGGAGTCACAATGGCGGGGGTAGGGGGTGGGTGGGAATGAAAGTTGAAGTGGTACTATTGGTATCTAGTGGGTGGAGACCAGAGGTGCTGCTAATCATCCCACAATGCACAGGACAGGCCCCACAACAAAGAATGATCCAGCCTTGAATGTCAACACCACTGAAGTTGGGAACCCTACTCTGGAAAACAAGGCCAATATCGAATCACACTGTGTGTTCAGAACTTAACATACAGAAACAATGAACAATTGTGGAAGTCTGAGTGCATTTAAAAAACTTTTTCGATGTCTATTTATTTTTGAGAGAGAGACAGACACAGAGCATGAGCAGGGGAGGGGCAGAGAGAGAGGGAGGCACAGAATCCAAAGCAGGCTCCAGGCTCTGAGCTGTCAGTGTAGAGCTCGACGTGGGGCTTGAACTCACAAACAGCGAGATCATGACCTGAGCCAAAGTCAGACGCTTAACTGACTGAGCCCCCCAGGTGCCCCAAGTCTGTGTGCAGTTTTAAAACATAATTGAGAAAGATGGGGCGCCTGGGTGGCTCAGTTAGTTAAGTGTCAGACTCTTAATTTCGGCTCACGTCATGATCTCACGGTTTGTGAGATCAAGCCCTGCATCGGGCTCTGCACTGATAGCTCGGAGCCTGCTTGGGATTCTCTCTCTCCCCCTCTCTCTCTGCCCCTCCCCCACTCATTCTCTCTCTCTCTCTCTCTCTCTCTCTCTCTCTCTCTCTAAAAAAAAAATAAATACATAAAAATATTTAAAACATAATTGAGGAAGAAAAACCTAGAGGTCAAATCTTAAAGTTAATAAACTTGATGTAGGACCTCCTACAGTAGGCTTTTCACTTCTTACACAAACTACATCAGCAAAATCCAAACAGCTTGGGGGGTGACCAAGATGCTAAAGAAAATTTGCAAGAGGAAGAGATAGCTGCCCCAGGATTAAGGGAGCTGGTGTCTCTAAATCAAAACCATTCTGCAGAAATTAGAATAGTTCTTTATTTCTTCAGAAGTTATTTAAAAGTGAGTGCGTTCGTTGTTTCTCGGGAGGTTGCTTAACCGTCGTTGTGTTGCCTCTGTAATAAAGAGGAGAAAAATAACCAGACCATTGGTATAACTGCTGAATTAGAACTCATTTAGTTTTTCTGGGAAGAGTCCTGTTTTGGGATTTGCTTGAATTTGGCAGAATAATGAGAACTAAGTGGGCAGGGATTTCAGATGCCGTAATGCTCGCGATTCTCAGAACCATCACCGCCCATGTATTCAGTGATGAATATAATCGAGTTTTTCTTACCAAATTATTGCCCAAAAGCTTCTGACAGCTATGGAGAGTGTGGAGAAAACACAGTTTTCTTGAGTGCAGACTTTGGGCAACCTACTATATTTGATGGATCCAGGACACGAGACATCCTACCTATCTGCCCAACTACCAAACCCAAGACGCTCCTCTAAGTGTCCGTCCGGCCCCCATATGCCACACAGCAGGAGAACGGCCATAAATGAGCATCAGTTCAATGCCTGCTCCTTTGGAGACCTTCTTTTACTGGTCCACATGGGCTGGAGTGCTCGGGCCTCGAGCTTTCCCAGGATATGCTGGGCTCGCTTCTATTTCAAGCAACTACTTGTTTCTACTTTGGTCTCCCCACTAGCCTGTAACCTCCTTGAGGAGAATTTGGAAAAACACGTAGAAACCGGTCAGTGTGCTTCATATCTGCTCAAGGAACCATTATTAGCATCAAAAAGCCACCATACTGTAATATAAAACTAAAGATCATAGTAACATTGAACATTTACTGGGCTCTTATTATATTCCAGGCATTGTTCTAAGCGCATGACATATATTAGCTCACTTAATTCTCACAACCTACAGAGGAAAAGCTGTCTCTGTCCCCAATTTACAGATGAGGAGTTGTCTAAACTTTCAACTTTAAAAAGAAATGCACTTCTTAAAACACACACACCCTGCCCCCTTTTTGATGAATGCAGTTTGAAAGGTAAACTAATTTGCCAGCCGCCTCTAGGATCCTAACTAAAATAATCTCTATCTCTTTCTAACAGTAAATACGAATTCAGCTCGATGGGACTCATGAAGCTCATCTCCTTGGTCACCGAATTTCTCCTACCCATTTGACCTCCCCAGGATGCACTTAGGAGCTAATTGTAAAGAAACTAAAGAAGCCCCAGGCCGATAACTTCTCTGCCACTGTGATAAACCACTACAGACGGGTAGGAGGCCTCTGTAAATATGGGGAGGTAGCACCACACCAGGACAACACCGCCCTGGCGACCGTCCCAGCTGCGGTGTGCACCTGAGCAGGAATGGCCCTCACTCCTTCCTTGGTTCCAAAAGATGGACTGAAAACAAATAAATGCAAGTCTGGTTCTCACAGGAACCGCAAGGTGCTTTCTTACTGACTCGTTCAGAGCAGGCTACAGTGGGAACCGACCAGGTCTTGTTAAAACAGGCAGGCCTCGGCCCTCCAATACCTCCTTTCCCAAGTAACCCACTAAACCCATACTCAGCACCTACGGAGCGTCCGTCTCAAGTGACATTCTGAAGTTCACGGACACTGACCAGAATAGAAAGGCTGCGGATATATCTCCAGCAGGACACTGACCCAGAGCTAATTGGCTGGCATACTCCCTCTACCTACCACTCCACGACCAGATTCATAGATGAAAAGGTTCAGGGGCGCCTGGGGGGCTCAGTCAGTCCAACACCTGACTATTGATTTTGACTCAGGTCAGGATCTCACGGTTTCGGGGGATCGAGCCCCACATCGGGTTCTGTGCTGACAGCACGGAGGATGCTTGGGATTCTCTGCTTCCCTCTCTCTCTCTCTGCTCCTCCCCCACTCACTTTCTCTCTCTGTCAAAATAAATCATGAATGAAAAGATTCAAATACCTCACTAGCTCCCGGCATTGCAGCTTCCACAAATGTGAGCTATCAAGGTGACAGTCCAAACTGCTCCTCCCGCAGGGTTCCCACTAGAGAAGGACATGTTTGCAAATTTGTACAGGTGCGCACAGTACCAAATGCAGGCTCGGAAGGCTTACAAAAATCCCATTTTCGCCCTGGATGCGGAACTTGGGCTCCACCTGGTTTCCACAAATGACTTTTTTCTGAACCTGAAGACAGGCACAACAGAGTGACTTCAAAATCGATTTCCTTTCCAAGACAGCGGTGGAGTTTGAAGGTACTTACCGCCTGAACGTGCAGTTCCTGTCGGCAGGATTTACAAAGACGGTTGGAAAATAAAGGGGGATTTACTGCCTTTGTGACTCATTTTCCCACAAACAAAACACAAATGTTCCCGAGGAACGGTGATAGGTATCGAGGAACCTACGATCGCTACAACCTGAGTTGACTGATTTTCTAGTTACTATTACTGTGGCAATATTCCAAGTTAATAAGAAGAAAAGATGGATTCTGAGGTTCTTTCTGTGAAATCATAACAAACTGGAAGCGTAGAAATCTAAGATTTGCACCAGAGACCACAAGCAGCAAATCCAAGGCTTTCTGATTTTCTGAACCAATCATCTGCCTTTGCCTCATGCAGTGGCCACAAGGGAAGAGTCACCCCACGTTTTGTGGTTTCACACGAGTACCTGTGTTGCTTGTCAATGTCGTAGAATCTGGCTCCTCTGTCATAGTGAGGAAAAGGACAATGTTTGCCCTTGTCCCAAATGTCTGTCATTATATGGTATCCACTAAACCAGAGCCAGAGAGGGGCTCAAAAGCACTGCACAGAAGACCACTGAGACCTGCCGAACAACAGCGTAAGTCTGGGTGCATCATTAAAGTCAAAGTGCGTCAATTTAACAATACTGAAAACGACAGCCCAAAGGGAAGGCGCAGAAGAAATGACGGGTCCTTACTGAGATCTGCTCTAAGCTTGCAATAAAAATACGAGTGTCTTGGCAATCATAGGTAACATTCCAGTCATCCTGGCTCAGAGGCTCCGAACCTTCTCCTAAAGCAACAGTCAGAGACATCGTAAGTGTCATTTGAACCGTCTGAACTTTGAAGCTGAAAGAGACTTGAGAGCTGGAACGAGCAGAGAGAATCCATCCAAAGCTATTGCCTCTCTCACTCTTTCTTGCTTGTGGCCACCTTCCCCCAGCGCCGCTCCAGGATTATCAGCCCCATGACGTCTTTCGCATCTGCCTCACTTGAAGCAGGAGGCTCCAGGCACAGAGCCCGAAGCGCATGCATCTTCTCACCTCCCCAGGGCCCTTACACCTCAGCAGTAGCAGCAGCTCCAGGGAGAGCTGACCCCCCATCCTCTCCACGCAGAGCCCCTGTCCGGTGTGGGAACAGAGAAGGAGGCTGGAGACAGGGCCACCGCTCAAAGAGCCGGAGTCGGGCAGGCAGGCTCCCCGGCTGGAGTGCACAGCTAGAGGCCCCGGGAGGGAGAAGACCTGGGGTCACCGTGATCCTCTGAGTCAGACACCCTGGGGAGCTCTCAGCTCCGAAAGGTCTCCTTCAGCACACAAGGCAGAGAGGCACCACGCACTTGCAGGGGGAAGAATCTGGAAGCTATAATGTGGAGGTAAATGCTTACATAGACATATGCCAGTTTATAGTCAACGGTAGAGATACAACAGGGATGTCGGAGGGAACCAATCATTTGAATGAAATGCTCACTCACTCACATATGTGATAGGGGACTTGTATGTATCCAGATATATAAAGGACTCTTACAACCCAATAGTAAAAAGACAAATAACCTGATTTAAAAGTGGGCAAAGGCTCTGAACAGCCATTTCTCTGAAGATCATACACAAATGGCCAATCGGCATATGAAAAGATTCTCGACATCATCAGCCATCAGGGGAATGCAGATCAAAACCACAAGAAGATATTAGATCACACTCACTAGGATAGGTAAAAAGAACTGTTGGCCAGGATGCAGAGAAATTAGAACTCTCACGTGTTGCTGGCGGCAACGTAAAATGCTTTGTAAAACGATTGGTTGGTTTCCAAAATATTAAAACTAGAGCTATCTTACCATATGATCCAACAATTCCCCTCCCAGCCATATCCCCGAGAGAACTGAAAATACACGTTCACGCAAAGCTGGTGCACAAAATTGTTCACGGCAGCACGATTCACGATAGCCAAAAGGTGGAAATAAACCAGTCACAGAAGACCACATATTGTATGATTCCATTTATATGAAATGCCCAGAATCCACAGAGTGGCAAATCCATAGAGTGGCAAAAGGTTAGTGGTTGCCAGGGGTTAAGAGGGACGGGAAGATTGTGGGCAGTGATGACTAAGGATTGCAGGCTTTCTTTTGGGGGTGATGAAACTGTTCTAAAATTGACTGTGGCGACGGGTGTACAACTCTATGAATATACCATTAAATTGTACACTTAAAGTGAGTGAACTGTATGGTATGTGAACTATATCTCAACAAAACTGAGACATTAAAAATGAAATGCTAACCCTTATTCCCTTGCCACAGCCCTTCCCCAGTTACACTGGGCTCTTCTGAAGTCACCATGACTCCTGTCGATTCACCAATGCGGCTTGGCAAAGGCCATGGTGAGAGAGGGCCTCCATCAAACAGGGAGTGACAAATGCTGGCCCCTGGCACATCAGGCCCCTTCTCCTCAACTTCATTTCGAGGCCACTGATGACAAGGATCCTGCTCCAGCTTCTTGTTTAGCCCCGCTTTTCCCCGACACCTTCACTCCCGAGTGGTGACTCCCTTCCCGACATGCCCATGGTTCCCATCTGTGAGAGTCCTTTTGAACTTACAGTTGCCCTTGTATCCCACGTGGCTGCCCTCCCCAAATAGATTACATGTGACTTGAGCACAGTGACCTCACAGCTCAGTGACTTTCTCATAGCTGAACTTCAGTAGTTAATTGTGATCCTTCAACTCATGGAAGTTTATGGATCCTTCCATATCCATTAACTTTCCAAACGATTTTGGGGCACAGTAGACCAATTCCCATGAATATTATTTTCTTTGTGATAGCTGGTTCCATCCTGCCCCCTGCTCAAGATTTTGCTCAAATCAGTGCATTCTATTAGAACCAAAGTCTCCAGAGAAAGGTTTGCCAGTGACGCCGGGTCACTCTAATGCATGGTGTCCGCAATTTATCACATTTCGGACCAACATGTAATTTCTGCCTATTCCGGATTTGCCTTCAAATGTTTTAACCCTTAAAAGTTCCTTATATTATTCACTTTTACGAGTTGGTACCATTGCCCTCAGAAGGATGTCCAGGGAACTACGAAGGAGTAGTCCTTCCCACTGGAGGATAAGCAAGGCTGCAAATGAATGTTCCCAAAAGACCCCGCCTGTGTTCACTCTGTGCTGCAATGTCCACACAGGCTTTTTCTCAAACACATTTGGGTGCTGTGGGTAATAGATGTCAAATAATAAAACTCAGAGGCACACGCTATGTTACTTTTTAAGGGAAAAAAGTGGGGGGAATCAAAGGGTTTAACAATTTTATTCACTGGCTTACATTCAGCGACTCTGACAATTTGGCCACTGCTCAGGTTTGTGAATTTCTATGGAAAATGAACTGTGTTTGGCAAGCCCGATGAAATATGAGGCTGATAAACAAATGTTTCATGCTTTCTCAAGACCTTATGCCACTAACTGTGTGGGATTGGAAAAACTGTTCAAATGTCAATTTAAATGTCAATCGAAGCACTGTAAATACACGATTTTCTATACCCATACGAATTGATATAATTCTGTTGACTTCAAGACCATAACTTGAACTAAAGTTTCTTAGCATTTTAATCACGAAATGTTTCACAGGGAATGCCAACTTCAGGTTAGGCAAGTTGAGTCAGTAGAGCTCTGTTTCAGAGTCAGAAATGTCAACGCAGTACTTTATTGTACGCTACGGAGAATCGACTGAAAAGTCAATTGACATAAAGGTTGTTAGGAAGCAGGTCTTGAACTCAAAAAAAGGCTTGGGCCAAAAGTAATAAAACATTATTGTAACAGCCCAAATCATTACATAAAAGAACACTGTGGTGAATTCCGTTGCAAAGTTCATGACTCGTGAATATCATCTCCAAACCAGTCATCTCTGAGTTTTATAGAGTCGGCTATCCAGCTGCCTTTTTGACCCTTCCATCTGGTATCTCAGGGTCATCTCAAACTTCACTTATCCAACGCTGAACTCTTGACTTTCCCTTCTGGCAAATGTCTTTGTACCTAAGCCTCCTACATCTTAAGAGGTGTTGATAAAGCATTTATCTCAGTGGCTGGCATGCACGCCCGCTCAATAAATGTTGCTGCTGCTGATATTGATGATGATTGATGACGATGATTTTTATGCACCCAATTAGTCGAGCCAGAAACCAAATAGCTTTTCTTTATTCTTCCCTTCACCTCACGTCCCACATGTAATCCATTCCCAGGTTCTGTCAACTCTGCCCCCCAAATAAATCAGGAATCCGAACCCTTCTCTCTTTCATCACCCCACCTCCAGCCTCTGCTTTCATCACCCCACCTCCAGCCTCCATCATATTTCTCCTGAACAAATGTGACAGCCTCCTAACCAATCCAACCATGTCTGCTCTTGCCCTTACCCAGTTAATTGTCCGTGGGGGAATCCAGAATGATCTTCTTGAACACCAATCTTCATTACTAAGACATATATGGTACTTACCATGCATTTATTAAATATGCTAAACTACCTTCTGAGGTAGGTCGTGTTATTACTTCCATTTTACAGGTGAGGAATTGAGCAAAGGGAGGTTGGAACAGGTCCAAGGTCACTCTGCTTCTAAGAGGCCAAGCTGGAATTCACACCGAAGCAGTCCGGCTCCGAGCTGAGTGCCGCTGCACAAAGTACCACGCCACACCCAAGCTTTGACGAATAACAAGCAAGCAGAGATGGCACTTCGCTTCCATTGCCCTTAGAGTAAAATCTATCTGCATAGGAATTCCCTATGCAGACCCGAAGGCTCTGGGCCTACTTCCTCCCTCCCCTCTCTGCCTCTCGCTTTCCTCCCGTTCTCCTGACACTCTTGGACAAGGCAAGCTTGGTCCAGTGTAGGCGGTTTTACCCATGCTGTTCCCAGTGCCTGAAATGCTCTACCCAGGGCTGGCTACTCCTTCTTTATTCTTTAATCCCACTCCCTCAGAAAAGCCTTCCCTGGCCTCCCCTGTCTGCAGTCGATGTCCCCTGGCTTCTTGATGTCAACGCCCTGTTGGTTTTTTTCCCCAGCATCATCTGAACTTGTATTTGCTTTCATATGCTTGCCCATTTGTCTACTGACTGTCTCTCCCACTTGCCTGGAAGTTTCACAATGATAAATATTATTTACCACTATGGTTCTCCCACCCAGCATCATGCCTGCACAGAGTAGATGGTGAGAAACTCTGATAAATGATTGGGTGCAGGCAAGAATGCTCTGGCGATATGAAACGACCATCTAGACCTTACGTTCTCTAAGTGTGACTGCAGGATCAGAACCAGATTCACCTGAAGATGCGTTTTATCAAAAGTAGAGTTGGGGCGCCTGGGGGGCTCAGTCGGTTGAGTGTCTGACTTCGGCTCAGGTCATGATCTCGCAGTTTGTGGGTTCGAGCCCCGAGTCGGGCTCTGTACTGACAGCTCAGAGCCTGGAGCCTGCTTTGGATTCTGGGTCTCTCTCTCTTTCTCTCTGCCCCTCCCTCCATTTATTCTCCACCCCCCCCCCCAAAATAAGTAAATAAATATTTTTAAAAAGTAGAGTCCCAGGACTCTGTGTTAAACACTTCCTTTTGAGGCCTATCACTTTATTTTCTAAAGAATTTTTATCATTTTGATTTTGACATGACTTGGCAATGAGTAACTCCTAGAATTATTGTTTGGCTGTGATTTTAAGTAATCATTGTTCACTTTCAGCAACACTTGCTAAAAGAGAAAAACATGTAAGTTGCTTTCGCATGTGATAAGATTATTTAAAATAGTCACTGACGATGAAATTGATATATACTATGGTTTTAGAGATATAGGTAAGCATTTGCATAATTACCTTGGGAGCCAATAACTTCCTTTTAAGCTTGCAGACATTTGTGTGGGCTCCTGGAAAGCTTGTGGTTCTTGGGCCCTGTAATCAGATAATGTTGTGTAATGGAGTCCAGTCCCAAAATGACCACAGCGGGCCTTCTGGGGCTCAGGAATCTGCATTTTTAAGAAACTTTCCAGGAAATTCTTGTGCAAATAAAATTTGAGAGCTATTTTGTCTACCTAGACTATATATATTGTTTTAGAAAAATATATCACAGAGATCCCGTGTCCGCTCTTTAAATCTGTGGTTTAATTCTGAGAAATCCAAGATAACATTTCACCTGGAGGAAAAACATACACTATTAATTGATCTTCAGCTCACTAAGTGCCCATGAATGCAAATTATCAGTAACCTTTTTGGTAAAATAAATCATCTCTGCTAAATATCTTTTATAGCCTGCATACACACAGGGAAAGAAAGAAGACATTTCCCACCTTGGAGGGGAAGGATGAACCATGTGGCCAGATAAAAAGAATAATAAGGTAGCTGCTTTAGCCCATAACTTGATTATGTTTTAGGCTATACGTGGACAGTGCCAAGGAAATTAAAATTGAAGGCAGAAGGAGCTTCCCGGCTCGCTCAAACGACAAAAGTGGCTGTTTTTTTCCCTGAATTGTCCGAGTTCTTCAACTTCCTCCCAACCTGCTCCTCTCTGGTCTCCCCCAGCTAAGTCAATGGCAAGTTCGCCCTTCCAGTGACTCAGGCTGAAACCTTGACTCCCTATTCCCTTTAACTCCCTAACATACTCCATGGCCAATCCATTAGTAAAACCTGTTGGCTCTATCTTCAAAACATGCCCGAATCTGATCTCTTCTCATCATTTCCACTGCTCCACGCTAGTCCAGGCTAACATCATCTCTCACCTCAATTAATAACATAATTGCTAAATGACGCAGCAGAGAGACTGGTTTTGTAAAACCGTCTCTAAAATAGTCACTTCTCTTCCGTGAAGACAACCCCTTGAAAAAAAGCTTTGGATTGTCAATGAACCGCTTCCTGTCATATCTTTTTCTACAAAGGTATGAATGCAGAGGACCCAGAAAAAACATATAGGTGCAGAAGAACTTCCCCAAATCCCGCAGTGAGAACTTGAATCGCTGTGGAGAATGTGTTTATTCTTTAGCAGTTCACAGGATTCTTAATGATGCCAAATTACCCTTTCTTGCTCACAACAATAGTATTGTGAACACCGGTCACATGGACAGTGTATAGGGTGGCCACTCCCATTTATCTGGGGGCGTGCTGAGCCGATCTTGGAGGTATCAGCCCTCCTGCCCATGACTGATCCTGGAACCCAAACTGAAAGCTGTCGGCCTTCCTTACAGCCAGGGCACGTGAGGGAAAGGTGGCTTGAGGCTTCTGCAAAATGTTTCTTTGAGCGTAAGCAAGAGACGCAGGAAAAGAAAACATTTTCTTCCTGTATGCCAGGGTTTCTCAACCTCAGCACTACTGACATTTTGGATTGGGTCATTCACTGTTGTGGGGGACTGTCCTGTTCACTGCAGGATGTTTAGCAGTGACGCAGGCCTCTACCCACTAGATGCCAGGAACAGCTCTTCAGTTGTGACAAACAAAAATGTCTCCAGACATTGCCAGGTGTCCCTTGGTGGTGGTGGTGGTGGTGGTGGTGGGAGGTTACCCCAAGTTGGGAACCACTGGCCTAAAACATCATCGGATTTATCTCAACTGCCCCAGGTTCTCTCAATACTAGCTTAGAGATGCTGAGAGGAACATCAAGTGAAGAGAATTACAGGAAAAAGATCCAGAGTCACTGGATGAAGCCCACCGTACCTGTGATTATCTAGAATTCCCAACCATGGAAGCTGATTTAAGTGGGTTTTGGTGTTATTATGTGCCAGGAGCATCAAGGGGATCTGGGGCCCACCAGCACGGTTCATAGTACACTGCTTTATTCTGGGGCATCCCACAGCTTGCAGAAACAACCTAGGTCCCACCCTGAGACAAGACCCTATGGGTTCAGTTTTATGTGTAGGACAAAAATAAAATGGCTCATTTCCCCATCTGTTAATTGCTGCTTATCCACACTCGCCATGGAACTGTAGAATTTCAGAGCAGAAAGAGTTATAGGGAAAGGGAATTCAGCAAAAACCAATGCCCATGTTTACCTTCAGAGGAAGGCTTTCAAAAGAGGATTAAGCCATGTGACTCCAAATATCAGGAAAAGAGTCATTATCCACTTTGCGTCAAAAGCAAAGGGAGACATTTTCTTGTGCCCACATAAACTCAAATATTCCCTTCTCCCTAATAGGAGATGCTACATGGTTTCAATGACTAAATCAATTACCTATTTGCAGTGGACTTCCTGTCATTTCTGTGGGAAGAACTGTCATTTAATTTCACCATCTAGCAGCACTTTCTGCCAATGTGAACACTGATGAGCGAACAGAGCTGGCACAGTTGAGAGATTCTTGAATTCAAGGTGTAATGGGGACGGGAGGAAGATAAAATTGTAATCCATCTCTCTTATCATTTTTACTGTCTTGTATATATTGATTTATAATATTATCTTTGCCTACTATAAAAGCAATGCAAGCATATAACCAAAAACATCAGACCTATAGAAATAAGCAAAATGAGTAACAGTAAAATACTCTATAATCCAAGAATCAATCACTGATTACGTCTTAGTGGATATTCTCCCAAATAGTTGTCTTGCATATTGAGAATTTCCTTCCAAATAGTACCATATGATTTTGAAACCTACTACAATGTATTTTAAAATGTCCTTTTGTCGGGGCGCCTGAGTGGCACAGCCGGTTAAGCAGCAGACTCTTGATTTCAGCTCAGGTCATGGTGTCACGGTTCGTGAGCTCGAGCCCCGCATCGCGCTCCATGTGGACAGCGTGGAGCCTGCTTCTGATTCTCTCTCTCCATCTCTCTCTGCCCCTCCCCAGCTCATGCTCGCGCTCTCTCTCAAAAATAAATAAATAAACTGTAAAAAATTCCCTTTTATCACATCTTTAAGTTGTTCTAGTTCATCACTACAAATGGTGCCTCGTATGAATGGCTGACTGGAAATAAGTTATGCACACTCAAAAACAAAAATGCAAAGGGCAGACACAAGCAAAAAGAGGTCTGAAATACAGACCAACGTTTGTGATATTATTGGCTTCCAACTTCTGTTCCCATTCACTTGTAGATCCAAACACAAAAAGCGACCTCAAAGAGGGCAAAGGGAAGAGCAAGCAGTCTTACAGGGAAGGGAAGACCCCAGGACGACAGGCACGATAGAGCACACGCTGCAGGAACGTCATGGAGAAACATTCGACAAATGCAGATTTTTCTAAGTCACAGAGCTATTGCCTCGAAAAAGAAAAGGTTGGCCCGGGGCACCTGGGGGGCTCGATCACTTTAGCGTCCTACTCTTGATTTCAGCTCAGGTCATGATCTCGAGGTTCGTGAATTCCAGCCCCACGTGGAGCTCTGCGCTGACGGCGGGGAGCCTGCTTAGGATTCTCTCCCTCTCTCTCTGCCCATCCTGTGTTCATGCTCTCTCTCTCTCAAAATAAATAAATAAACTTAAAAAAAAGAAAGGCTTTACCCAGTCACTTAGTACAATGAAATAATTTGCTCCCCTGCAAAACCTCCGCGATGGCAACTCCAAAGACCTATATTTACATATATATCCACACATCTGTATGCATATCTATATCTGTGTTTGTAATCGTATGTGTATTTCAACCTACACCTATGTCTGTACCTACGCACGTATTACAACCGTCCCTGCATATCCATCCACCCATGTACGTGTCAGTGGTTCTCAAACTTGAACAGGCACCAGAATCCTCCGGAGGGCTTGGTAAAACACAGATTCGCCCCCCCACCACCACACACCCCCATCCCGAGTTTCTGATTCAGCTCACAGTGCACAGTTTGCATTTCTGATAGGCTCCCAGGTGCTGCAGACGCTGCTGGGGTGGAGACTACCCTTTGAGAAGCGCCACCTACACGGGCACCTCTATGGTCACCTCTGTGTCATCACCAATCTGGATTCTAGGCAACATATGGCTACCTTCACATACTCTAATTTCCATGATCATCGGCCGTCAAATGTATTTACATTTTAACAATTCGGGTTTATTTTCCAAACGGTGAGACGAGACAGGGACGACCCAAGGGCTGCTTCATTTTGAAACTGGCCCAGCTTTTGGAAACAAGCTCTTGACAAAGCCATTTCTAATTCTCTAAACACTTGCGAGAAAATACCACACAGAACAGCAGATGCTGCTCTCTTAACTTCTTCTTTTCAGGTCCAGAGCCATTGTCCGCAGTAGCAAACCAACCACGTTACTTCCAGTCAATTTTCGCTTTGCTGGATGTCAACCCTGTTAGCCATATTCGAGGTGTGGTTCAAAGAACAAAGCTTCTCAGAGACAGCTCCGTGGCCTGCTTCCTCGTGTTAGTTTGACAGCGCTTGATGTAAGGGTTATGTTGGCTCATGTCTGCAGCATGCGATGGGAACACAGTTCCCCAGATTGCCAACCTTAACCTAAATAAAAGCTAGGCCTGCATCTCCTCAGGGTCAAGTTAAAAGAGTGTGGGCTGTGCTGTCTCAGACCTCAGCGGGTACCAATTAGTGGGAGACAAGACATGTACACAAGGAAATGTAATCGGTAATTTTAGTGGGTAAACAGTTGCAAGATTGAGGGAAAAGAAAAAAGTCACTCTGTGCTGGTGCAGTTGGGAAAAACTTCATATTCCATTTGTTCAAATCCTTGAGAAACAAAGGTTGTTTTCGTCCAGAAAGTGAAATGCAGACATTGAAAAGGGAGGCATATTTTTACAGATGAGGTCAAAGTAAAGACTGGAGCAAGGAGTTAATGTGTGTGATGAACAGGGAATAATCCCAAGAATGACGAATTTCACTACTGAGAAGGATTATAAATTATGGCCACCTGCAACCCATCACAAACGTCTTTCACGATGGGAGAATAGGAAAAAACTTGTGCCCTAATAGAGAAAAAGAAGATGTGTTTTGGCCAGTTCAGAGAAAATATCTCTTTCCCCGTTGGTAGACAGACAGACAGACAGACAGATAGAAAGATAGATAGATAGATAGATAGATAGATAGATAGATGCACATGCGTATGCACACACTCTCAGATTTTATGAAAAAATTCCAACTTATATATAAGATCCCCTTGTTCCATCAAACATTCCACATGCCCCCAGTTGCAAATATTTCAGCAAATAGCCACTGAATAAATGATGTAGTCAGAAAACATCGAAATAAAGCTGTCATTTTAAAAAATCACAAAGTGAAGAACTCCTAGGCTATAGTAACAAAAAAAAAATCTGCATTTTAACATCTACAGCTGTAGACACACGTAAGTGGTGGCTTTTTCTTTTTTGTTGTTAAAGATACATCCAATATAAAAGGATAACTTGTCACAAATTGTGCTGTGGAGAGAGTTTATTGGAAGCATTGCAGTAGAAGAAATGTGACTGTTCTTGAGAGTATTTAGATGCAACAATTGACCTGTGGTTTCAATTTGTTTAAAAACTGTTTGAATAGGCACAAATTTAGTTGCAAAATGGTATTTTGAAGCAAAAAATCAGTAGAAAAGACAGGAAAAGTGAACGTTTTCCAAAAGTAACATCCTTTCGAAAGAAATGTAATATTTTATATGTAAAAAATAGTGAGATAAATGCTACTCACAAGTAACTTCTCAATACAATGAATGAATGAAAACAACAATGCATTTTAAAAATCTGTTGGCTCTGGAGCACCTGGGTGGCTCAGTCGGTTGAGCCTCCGACTTTGGCTCAGGTCATAATCTCAGGGTCTGTGAGTTTGAGCCCCGTGCCGGGCTCTGTGCTGACAGCTCAGAGCCTGGAGCCTGCTTCGGATTCTGTGTCTCCTTCTCTCTCTGACCCTCCCCGCTCATGCTCTGTCTCTGTCTCAAAAATAAACATTAAAAAAATTTTTTTAAATAAAATAAAAATAAAAATCTGTTGGTTCTTCAATCTTAGCTCCCAGAACTTACACACGCGCGCGCGCGCACACACACACACACACACACACACACACATTCACTCATTTTCAAATTAAATGTAATCCTATTAAAAACATCAGAAATGCAAAGACATTTGTCACAGGAATGGAGTAAAACTTTTTACGCCCATCATTAACATAAACGGACCATAAGGGTTAAAGCTCCCTGTATCTTACTGAGAAATCTTTCTGAAGGAATTGCAGTTAAAATGACAGCTCTGGTAAAGGAAATAAGGGACCTATTAAGAGATTATCTTTTCTTTGTGCTGTGATGGGACATACATGAGTAAGACAGTTGGCATGCCCACCGAGACACTGAGGCCAGCTTTAAAGTTGCAAAATGTCCCAGGTCTGAGGAACATCTCAAGAAGTTGTTGGAAAATGAAGAAAAATATTTTCATGAATCATCTATAGTACAGCGTGTCTCAACCTTGGTATTCTTGACATTTGAGGCCAGGTCATTCTTTGTTGTAGCAGACTGTCCTGTGCATTAAGGATGTTTAGCAGCATCCTGGTCTTCACCCTCTAGATGCCAGTAGCAAACCATCCCCTCTCAATTGTGACAAAAAAGTGTCTCCGGACATTGGCACGTGTCCTGGGGGGCCAAATTCCCCCAGTGAAAAGCACTGAGAGCACACGTTTAAATAAAGTTGTTGATCAACTGATGTCTTAAATATTATAAAACTCTCCAAAATTTTATATTCATGCAGAACTCATTTTGTGAATTTTACCCGTGTGGTACACAAATTTTCATATTTAATCACAACAGATTGACAAATCTGGAATGACTGCGTCTTAGGAAGAAACATTTAAAGAAATGCACTAAAATGCTTTTGATAATTTTATGAAAATCCCCAAGGATCCTCATCCAGAATTTGTGATTTGGGGCTTAAATCACAACGGTAACACTGTTTTGCATAATGCTCTCTTCAGAACAGAAGCACAGATTGTGTTAGCATTGGAAAGTGTATGGGAACTGTGTTGCTTATTGGTACACTTTACATGAAGGAAAACAATTAGTTATCAGATGTATCTTAGGCAAATATTAATAGTTCGTATCAATTACTCAGTAATCAGCTAGGGGAAAAAAACCTCCCTGGTGAGATTATTACGGACATCCCCAATTACAATAACCACTTAAGTGAGATTTTTGCCCTTAAAATTTGTTTTAGCAGAACTCGCTAGTAAAATGAACAAAGAGAAAGTGTGTTCAAGCCAAAGGCTGTTGACTCTACTTACAGTTTTTTAACCTGGGAAATTAATATTCCAGATAAAGAAAATAGGCAAACATCCTTGGCTAGGTTTATTTAAAATTATGTGATGACATTGTTTAATGATAATAAATCTGGAGATCAAAATGCTTAACAATAACTATTAAAATTAGAATCCATTCACTGGCAATGAAGAGGAATTACTCAAAGTTGACAAGAAATGCTGTGCATTTTGAAGAATAATTTTTATTGAGCTATAATTGACATACGTATGGTGATGGATGTTAACTAGATTTATTGTAGTGATCATTTTTTAGTGTATACAAATATCAGGTCATCACATTGTACACTTGAAATTAATATGTTTTATGTCAATTATAGCTCAATAAAAAGTAATCAAATTAATTTTAATAGTTACGGATAAGCATTCTTTTTGTATCTATGTGCTTTGTTTTTTGAGCAAGTCAAGTGGTGACAAAATGCCTCCTTCACTAATAAAGGGGAAAATATGAAAGCTATAATATTTTTCTAAAGTGCTCCTTTCTTCCTCATTTCTTTTTATAATTTTCTCATGAACATGATTCATTCGCCCCTAAATATAATCATATTATCATATCACTAAAAGACATTTCACATAATTAAACACACAAGTCAGAAAGAAATCTTGGTTCGTCTGTACATATAAATTATTTGTCCAGAAAATACTGTCACTATGTTATTCACATTCCCACACAAATAAACATCTCAAACCTAAATTTTGGCTTCTGTAACTATTTGACATTCATTGTTGAAATGATAATGATCTGAATGAAACCTCACTTGAAAGAGGAAAGCATCGGGGCGCCTGGGTGGCTCAGTCGGTTAAGCGCCCGACTTCAGCTCAGGTCACGATCTCCCGGTCCGTGAGTTCAGGCCCCGCGCCGGGCTCTGTGCTGATAGCTCAGAGACTGGAGCCTGCTTCCGATTCTGTGTCTCCCTTTCTCTCTGCCCCTCCCCCGTTCATGCTGTGTCTCTCTCTGTCTCAAAAATAAATAAACGTTAAAAAAAATAAAAAATAAAGAAAAATAAAAGAAAGAGGAAAGCATCCTAGATCAAAGTTCTTTTTTTAAAAAAAAAAAAAAAAAAGCTAGGGGCGCTAGGGTGGCTCAGTCAGTTGAGTGTCTGCCTGACTCGATTTCAGCTCAGGTCAGGATCCCAGCATCATGGGATCAAGCCTCGCATCGGGCTCCGCATTCAGCACAGAGCCTGCTTAAGATTCTCTCTCTCTCTCTCTCTCTCTGCCCCTCTACTCCCCTTGCTCTCTCTCTCTCCCTCAAAAAACAAATAGCTATATTTCTCTTGCTAGATTAGTGGTTCTCAGCTTCGGTGCCTTTGCACCTCACAGGACATTTGGAAACATCTGGAGACACTTATGGATGTCACAAAGGAGAGGGGACACTACTGGCATCTAGTAGGTAGAGACCAGGGATGCTGTTTAACACCCTATAAAGCATAGGACAGCCCTTCATAAGTGGTGAGCATTGTGTATACAATTGTGGATCACTATGTCATACACCTGAAATAAATATAACATTGTATGTCAACTGTATTTCAGTAAAAAAAAAAATAAAGATTGGTCCCAAATGTCCATCAATAATGCTGAGGTTGAGAAACCCTGGTTTTACCTGTGCAACAAAGCAAGAAACACCTAACTGAAGATACTGTGATGAGAATCCCTCTTTGGAGAGCATGTGATACCTTACCGAAGAGATTTTTCTTCTTGCACGGCAGGTGGAATTTTAACTATCCCTTCTTGCTATTGTTGGCATTTTATGGAGCAGGAAACAAAATGGAAGACTGAGGGGACAGTCGAAGCGGCCTCGAGTGGGCAGTCCTTGCACTGTTGTCCTCTAATCGAAAACATCTTACATGAGCCACAAGTATGCACTTGGATACTGAGTCAAAGCAATGCCTTCCCTGTAAAGCAGGACTCACTTGACGTGCTAAGAAAAACACATCGTAAAAATCCATACAGCTAACGCGTAAGTAACGAGTTTGAATAACTGTCCTTTTTACCCCCTGATGTCAGCCATAAGTGATATCCTGTGCTGCTCAGGAGATGCTATTAAAATCAAACTTTTAACAGCCCTAAGTAAACATCTTCATTTTCCACGAAACTGAAGTGATGGCAGAGTAAGATGATTGCTTACAGCTGCAAATGCCTCATCATGAACTAAATAAAGACTTGTGAAACTTTGACAACAATTTCTCCTCAGTGGGTCATGCTATCTTTTCCAAATCAAGTCATTTTTTAATTAATTCAATAAATAATGCCATGGTAGACCCTGTGATCTAATCACAGGATAGGCTTGACACAAATAATCTTTTGCTTACACAATAAATATGCAATAAGAAAATGCTCCTAAATATAAATTACTTTATAATTTTACATTAGAGACTAGTGCTGTGTAAATTACTCATGTTATACCCTACCCAAAGGAAAGAAAAATAGAAAACTTCATGCTGGGAAGGGAAAAAATGTTTCCTGTGTGTTTACTTTCCTTGAGTGTCTACAGTATTCTTTAGATTACGGGTCATCAACATCTCAGGAAACAGGTCTCAAGTTTCTGAATGGGTAAGGAGTGAGAAGCTGAGGGGCTGGCATTCACTCCTCCAAAGAAAGAAACAAGATCTTGTTCACACATTCCACTGCAAAGACTTGAAAGGAAAAACAAAAGTTCCTCTTGAATTTCAAATACTCCAAGGCAAAATATATCACTGTGTCGTGTCTCTATAGGGTTCGTGACTGTAATGAGCTTCTTTTGTTTTAAGGCCAAACTGAGAGCAACCCTTTAAAGGTTGGGAGAGAGCTGACGTTCCCGGATGTTTCGCACGGTACCAAATAATTTTGAAATGGTAAACACCTCAGAGAAGGGCACAGCAAGTGAGTACCATAATCCAGAGGGCCACTATTGATGAGTATAGAGGCACTTGGATACCAAAAGCAAGGAACATCACTCCACCAAAACAGATACTGTAGGTTCATTTAGTGACTACTTACCAGTCCCACTAGGTGCCAGGAAAGTGGGTACTGGGATAAAAAGATATGAATAGTTGAATCTGAGCCTAACTTCACAATGGTACCGAAGCATTTTGAGTCAAACACAACTTGCTTTTGAGTGTAATCTTGTGCTAGAGAGGGAAATAGGATGTGTTTATCAAAATACAAAGACTGGGTCTTCTTTTACAACAGGCTTTGCAACTGCAGAAGTTACCCCAAATCTTTGGTCGATCTGCTCCGTTAGAAAAGCACTTTACAGGGATGGCCGAAAGCATCGACACAGCCCTTGCTGATTTAGTCAGCACTTGGCCAGCTTCTCTGGACATGCATCAATGTGGCACCCATTCAAACAACAATCAGTGATAGTTTATAGTGGATCCCTTACATTACAAGAAAATCACTTTTCTTTTGTAAATGCTGTTGTTTTTTGATTAGATTAGTGGGAATGTCCTCATTTTCCTGAAGGAAGAATAAAAGAGTGCCCCAAATCATTTCCAAACCTTGCACATTTATCCCCGAACATCAGAGCCTTATTATTCTGTGTGTCGGTATAGCTATTTTACAGGAACACATCCCAATGACTTAGTGGACCAGCATGAAGACTGGATCGGATGGAGTGGGGGGAGTACACAATCTTTTTAACAAAACCTAGTCTCCAAATGCAGAGTTATCTGAGGTTGCCAAAAGGCACCTGAGGCTTTGGAGTACAACAATTCTAATTTTAATCCCATTTTCAATGCATTCAATCCAAAGAATATTAACCTACAGCGAGACTGTTTTTCAGATCAAATAACTGAATGTTCTAATCAAATTCTCCCAAGGCTAGAGAACAGCTAATTCTGTGAAAGACAACCAACTCAGTAATCATAGAGGCATTAAGGTGACTCATTAAAACAGGCAAGTGTTAGAAACGGGCTTTTCCTCTAAATGGCACCTCTAGCTTTTTGTAATTCAACTAATCCCAATGCACCTACGCAGGGACAGGTTCCGTACTTCAGTAATGGACTTAACTTCACGAAGGCTGATAACACCGGGCAATGCTGACACCAGGGTTATGAGATCATTATGGGAAGTTCCTGGAACCGATGTCAGGGGAGTGATTCATTCATTTTGTCCATAATGGTAAAGCTTTTATGGATCGACATTGGAGTGGTCATTTTGCAACATTTCACGAATCTGGTTTGAGTATTCAATAATCTAACATTCTTACCATCAGCAGCTGTTTGTTTAGCTAGGAAGGACGGCGAATTGGAAAACTGAAGCCATTTGCCCCCTCACCGCACTGAAATTAACGGTCGTTTTAATGAATTGATAACTTCATGATTAAATAGCCCAACTACCTAACCCTTATTCCTGTCATCTGTCCCATCTCCTCCCAAGACAAATTGTTTGAGAGTTGGATCTGTGTTCAAGAACAGTCACAAGCAGACTCGGGCCATCATTTTGCAACTGTCACCACCGCCGCCACGGCAATGACGACAACAAAAGCTAACTATTACTGAGCACTGGCTCTGGGTCAGCTACTGCTACGAGCACGGTTCAGAGTGTCCACAGGACTCCACCACGCTGCTTCAGAATCCTAAGGGGACCCACCAAATTTCTCAAGGGTTAATGAGGTACGCATGGGTCTTAGAATTCCAGAAAGCACAGCGACTATGCTCTTGGCATCTCTGAACAGAATGATCTTCTGGTGGAAAACACAGAAACGTGACCCTTCAGACATCTCACAAGTATTAACTGAGGGTCTCCTGTGTGCCAGGCACTGAGCTGCTATGCTCCAGATGCGTTCCTCATTTAGCCATCACAACAACACCTCTGTTTCCGTTGCCCAGGCAGACAGGTGCACGAACTTGCCCACGGACCCAGAGCTGGTAAGCGGCAGAGACAAATGAAGAGTCACTCGGTTAGTCATCGGAGTCACTTGGCACATGGTGGCACTACTCATCTGGGCCCTCAGGCTGGAAACTTCAGGATCTCGCCCCTGTTACCTCCACGAAACTGGCCAGTTCTCCTGAGTGACTTCTCAGACCTCTCCCTAATTCCCCTCCATTCCCACATGCTTGCCCTGGCCCAGGCCCACCTTGGCTTTCTTGTGTTGTTTTGTTTCTTCTTGTTGAGGTGAAATTCATAGAATGTAAAATTAGTCACTTTAAAGTGTATTGTCCAGTGGCACTCAGGACATTCACGGTGTTGTGTAACCACCACCTCTGTCTACTTCCAAAACAGTTTTACCAACCCTAGAGGAAAGCCAGTACCCTTTAAGTAGTGTCTCCCCATTCCCCCTCCCTCCAGCCCCCGAAAACCACGAATGTATTTTTTGTTTGTTTGTTTCTCTGGATTTGCCTATTCTGGATCTTCCCTACAAATGGAACCAGACATTATGTGACCTAATGTTCTGGGGTTTCACCCATGTTGTGGCATGAACCAGTGCTTCGTTCCTTTTTTTAAATTAAAAAAAATTTTCTTTAACGTTTATTTTTGAGAGACAGAGAGAGACAAAGCACGAGCCAGGGAGGGGCAGAGAGAGAGGGAGGCACAGAATCCATAGCAGGCTCGCACCAGGCTTTGAGCTATCAGCACAGAGCCCGATGTGGGGCTCGAACTCACAAACTGTGAGATCACAACCTGAGCCGAAGTTGGACGCTTAACCGACTGAGCCACTCAGGCACCCCAGTGCTTTGTTCCTTTCTACTGACAAATAACCCATTGTAAAGACAGACCATGTTTTGTTTACCCATCCATCTGTTAACGGATATTTGGGTTGTTTTCACTTTTCTGGCTGTTGTGAATAGAGCTGCAATGAACACTCATGTACAAGTGTGTGTGTGTGTGTGTGTGTGTGTGTGCGCGTGTGTGCGTGCATACTTTTTAAATACCTGTTTTCAATTCTTTTGAAACATATACCTAGGAGTGGAATTGCTTCTTTAAAGCACACACCTAGGAACTGGATTGCTGGGTCATATGGTGATTCTATGTTTACTTTTTGATGAACCCCTCATAAGCTTCTGCATGGACTCATTTGACAGGATGGTCTCCCCTTTCCTAATCCCTCTTGTTCACTGCGAGCTGGAGCCTACTGGTGTCACTCCACTGCTCATACACTTTCAGTAGCTCCCCAAAATGTACAAGGACAACCGGCAACCCCTCAGCGCTTTGGACGGCCCACACGGGCTGGTCCCAGCATCCTGGCCTCAACCTATCCCTCGGTGTAGTCCCCATTTTCCTTAGACTTCCCCATCCTCCCCTCCAAGCCACTACCAGAGTCTCCAATCCTGGAGCTTACACTCCCTTTCAGGAATGTGTCCCTGGTAGACCAGCTCGCTGAAATTCCCTCCCACATATCAACACTCTGCCTCTTTTGGAGATCTGCTCAAATACCGTCTCTTCCAGGCCAACTTCAGGGATGCTCCCTTCCTTCCCCAGCTGGAGACAATCTTTGCTTTATCTGCTCCCCACTAGACATTTGATCTGGGCCACTGTCAGAACGCTTGCCCCCAAAGGCCGTTCATCCAAAAGAACTTGAGTACAAGTCTCATCTCCCACACAGTATGTACATTCTGTGAGAACCAAGATCATATTTTGTCTGCCCTGTCCACCATAATCTTTCGAATACGGTTGGCATTTAAAAAACATTTGATGAAGGATGGAATGAAGGCATGAATAGATACAGCATATCAGATGTAAGTACCTCCTCTGATTTTTCAGTTGGCTTCAGCAATCATGCCTGCCTAGGACTCTAGCCGAACAGAGGTTAATGGCTCGACCATAGAGACTGGTGCCTAGAGGTGAATCTCAAAGGAAATCATACTTGACTAGCTGGGTGATGGTGGGCAACTTACTTAGCCTTTCTGTGCCTCGCTTCCTCATTTTCAAAGTGCAAATAAGCTAGGTTTGCTTTGAGTATTAAAAATGAACTAATATTTCTGAAGCTCTTAGAATAGCTCCTGGCACATGACCAGCATTTTAGAAGAAAGAGTCTGTTAAATAAAATAGGAGAAATGAGCTAACTGCTTATGGTCTCAATGACAAAACTGTGATTAAGACAGGCAGAATGAATACAAGGCTCTTTGAGCTGCAAAGTAAAGGTATTTAGTCAGGCCCACTAACCAAACTCTCCATGTGAATTCACATGCTGTAGATCTGTAATTGATTTACTATGTGTTATTCTTCTACTTTATACGTTTGAAGGTCTGGGGCCATCACAGAGAAGCACTTCTGGTCTAAACCCGACATGCCACCTCGTCCAAGGTTGTCACGGGTAAGGTAAGTGATAACTATTTGTCGATTGGACTTCCCTGGGCAAATGCAACTGATTACCAAGAAACCATAGCCAGGTATGGCTGTGGCTTACGTTGAGACTGTGAAGTTAGGTAGAACAACAAACAAAACCGAGCATATCGCTAAATCAATGAGAGCCAAGTACCTAAGTACATTTCCAAATGATATGTTTCCTTCTCATTCTAATCCACTCATTTCAGCTCCTTTAACAGATTTTGCATTCTCACAAGAACTAGACCCATTGTGCACGCTCCGTGACCCTTTCTGCTACTGCTATCCTCATTAACAAACTCCTCTTAGAAATATGCCTTGTCGGAAAAAACTCAGACTCTCCAGTTGTTTTGTTTATTTCCCATGACAGAGTCTCCCCATGGCATCCGGTTTACTCCTGCATTTAAGAGCTGGTGAATCTCAAGAGATGTACACATGTACTCACCTTCCTTTGCAAATGCTAATGATGCAAACAAACACAAGGCAAACTAAAATGTTCCAAAGGGTACATGCATTCCCTCGTCCACAGAGCAGAAACCCCACCCCCTGACATACGTGTGGTGTGGCTTGCTGGTGATATCAGAGGACCCCCCCATCTGATATCTAGTGGTGTGAATATGTAAGGAGCGATTTCAACAATTTTGAGAAAATGCATTTTTTAAATTGAACTTTTTATTTTGAGATGATTACAGATTCACATTCAGCTGTAAGAAATAATACAGAGAGCTCTCCTGTACCCTTCCCCCAGCTTCCCCCAGGGGAACTTCTTGCATAACTGTAGTACAATGTCACAGCCAGGAAACGGACATTGATACCATCCAAAGACATTATTCCGATTTCACCAGTTTTACGTGCACTCATTTGGGTGTGTGAATGTGTGTGCGTGTCTAATTCCAGGCAATTTTGTCATGTGTAGATTTACGTGACTACCCCAACAGTCAAGACATAGAACATTCCATTGTTGCAAGGATCCCTCATGCTACCCCTTTAGAGCTACTCTCACCTCCCTCTCAACCTAATACCTTCTTAAATCTGGCAACCACTAATCTGTTTTCCGTTTCTATAATTTTGTCATTTCGAGAATGTTATATAAATGGAATCATACAGCATGTAGCCTTTTTTGACCAGCTTTATTCACTCAGCATAATGCCCTTGAGATCCATCCAAATTGTTGAGTGTATCAATAGTTCATTCCTTTTTATGATCAAATTGTATTCTATGGTATGACTATACCACAGTTTAACCAGAAATGCTTTTTGATTCAATGCAATTTTATTCGCTGCACTCACGCTATTCAATGCAATATGACTTTGTGGGGAATTACATAAACTACCTTGTTTTTTTTATGACAATACCCCCACAGTGAAGTAAAAATGAAGTCGATTTTCTGTATATTTTAAATTAAAGCTTGCACAGGTGTTTCACTCAGCTAAATATTTTAGCTGGGACTATTTTAGCTCTGAATTATCCAAATAATCATCTTAAAAATATTTAATTTAATTTAGCTTGCAAAGAACACCTCGCTGTGAAGTAAGTGGTGGTAAGTTAAAGTAACTAATGATCATGATTATTGCGATTTAGTCTTCTGGCCATTTTCTACTTTGGAATTTACAGGGAGCCAATGAAAGTTCAAACACACTGTATTTTTGGCAAAGGACCCTCATGCTTTGTCTGCATTTTACTGCTTCCTTTGCACCTGGGAGCAGCTATTTTAGGACTGTCTAGACAATCACTCCAGATTTAAAGGTCTTTTCCTTTCCTTTCAAATAATCACCAAGCATGGAAGGTAATAAATAGATGATGCCGCAGTCTCTCATCCAAGATACCCTTCAAATAGACTTGGGAATGAGAATGCCTTTGGTCTGGCTCACAAAATTGAGAGGCCTTAACATATCCTTCCGGACTTCTACCAACGCATGAAGCTTTAAACCAACAAGAAGGTCTCCCGCTATCCATACCTCTTCACTTACGGTGTTGGGATCACACTTTTTGGCTGAACCGAATGAAATGGCCAGGATGTCACCATTTGGGGACCTATAAAAATGGCAGTTTCAAGTGACCCAACCAAAGAGATTTGGGAAGGAATCTGGGAGTGAATCTCTTTGTCTTTCAAGACATGACAGACAGCATCCAAGCTTTCCACAAGACTCCGGGAGCCCACCGTCCTTAGGCACCATATGTATATGTGTATGAAGGATACCCAACGATCATTGGTACATTTTCCATTTCTACCATCATGTTCAAGTACTTTCTCCGCCCTTACTCTGTTTATTGTAACCATCTTCTCCACTGTGGATACGTGTACCCGAATTAGCTCGGGTGTCTGGGATCAAAAGCATTTCTCCTGAATACCAACGGAAGCATCAGAAATAAAAGCAGCTCAAGAAGGTGGAACCAAGGGTCCACTCATGATGGAGAACTCTGCCTGTGCCAGACGCTGGGCTCAATGAAGTGAGGGGGGTGGGGGGGGCGGATCAAAAGTGGACGAATACTCGGTCTCTACATGAACAGATTACATATCTGTAGAGGAATAAAATTATAACACCAAATGAAGCAAACACAGCACAGAACCGAGTCAAAAGACGTGAATTCCACATCCAGGGGCCACAGCTTACTAGCAGTGCAAGTTGCTTGACCTTCCCTAATTCCTCCCTTGACAATCAATTAATAATTCTGATCTTACTCTTGCTTTCACTTGATATTTAATAAGTTACTTAATGAGAAGTTTATATCATGTGTAAAGTGTAATAGATAACACTCTACCAATGCGAGTCGTTACTTTTTAAAAAATTCTTTAAGTGTTTTTATTTATTTTTGATACAGAGAGAGAGACAGAGCATGAGTGGGAGAGGGGCAGAGAGAGAGGGAGACACAGAATTTGAAGCAGGCTCCAGGCTCTGAGCTGTCAGCACAGAGCCTGACGCGGGGCTCGAACTCACGGACTGCGAGATCATGACCTGAGCCGAAGTCAGATGCTCAACCGACTGAGCCACCCAGGCGCCCCAGGAGCTGTTACTTTTAGTGAGTACTCACTGCGTGCACAGATTACCCCAGTTCATCCTCACTAATCTCAATCTTGGGCTTTCCTCCTATAAGATGGGCAAATTAGGCTAAGAGAAGATGATTAACCTCATCACTGCCACAAGTCTCTCCCGCAGGACAGTAATGAAGCCCCAAGCTGAAGGCAAATTTCTCCAGATTCATCAGTCATTTTTTGCTTTCTAATTGCCAATATCTACTCACTTTACCATGTTTCGCTTCTCGGTCACTCATTAATCAGACTCAGTCTGTTTTCTACTGCCACTATTCAGATAAAACTGGTTTGGTCGAGATCACCATGTTGCAACATTCAGGGGGACTGTTCTGCCTCCACTCTACCTGATGCCTCAGCAGAATTAGACTGAGCTGACCGTCATCTTGCATCTGTTTCCCCCCTAGCTTTGGCAAAGACATCACTTTCCTCACTTCTGCCTTCACTAGCCACTTGATCTAGCCTCTTTGCTGCTGCCCTTCCCTTTTTCAAGCTCTAAATGATGGCATGTCTCATGGCTCTGTTCTAGGCTAATGCCTCAAGTCAAACCTTCTCAAGAATGTGCTCAGGATCTACAAACCTCCAGATTTAGACTCACCAGAAATAAGTTCCATCAGGGAATGCAACTTTTTGACATTAACTGCTGAATTCCCAGAACCTGAAAGAGTCCCAGGCATACCTTGGTGGTCAATGAATATTTGTTGAAGAAATGAATTGCCTGAGGTGCTTGTGAAAATCTGGGCTGCATTCCTGGACTTCTAAATTGGAATCCCAGTAGATCTGACATCTGAGAACCAAAATCTCTGGTCTTCTGTCACATGATCTTTCATCCATGCTCTTTCTTTGACCCAATACTCTCCCCTCTTCCCCATCCTGCAGTGCTGGGGAAGGTTTTCCTAAACCTTGCCTTTCCTAGTGCCACCCAAACTAAATCAAATCTCTCTACTGTCCCCCCTCACAGAATGCTTGCCTTAGTGGAATTTAATGTCACTCAAATTTTACACATATATGTGTGACTCTTTAAAAAGTCCTATCTCTCCTGCCAGCCTGCCTCGGATCATGTAGGTTTCTCTTTATCATCATATTTCCCTTTCTGCATCTAAACCTTACTCATTGTGAGCCCTCAAGAAGTATCAGTGAATAAATCAATATATATGCTATGGATTGAAATTACATTACTATAGCAAAAGTATGTTAATAATATATAAAATATATTTCATTATATATTAATGATATGACAAATAATTAATAGTTACACGATGGCATACATTTCTCTCTCCAGCTTCTAGCTCTCCTCGGAATTCTAAAGTCATATCTCCATTCGGGGGCTTCATATCTCCATGTGGCTATTTAATGGGTCTGTCTACTTAAAACTGTCCAGGAACTAAACTTAATTCCTCCCACCCCACAGTCATTGACCCAGGTGCTCAAGCAAGAACTTGGGAGTTGCATTTGATTCCTTCTTTTCCTATATCAGCCTCCTGTCCTGCAGCCCTCTGCCTCTAGAACACATTGCGAACCCATCCTTTCTCCATCTCCACAGCTGCTCCCCAAACCCGGTCCTCTATCAACAGTCAACTGGATGATCACCATGGCCCAATGACCAGCCTGCATCCATTCCTGCTTCCCAGCAATCAATTGTCTACACATAACTCAAAACAGCTATCACATCTTCCCTAAATAAAGATGCATCCCAAGCCAGTGGCTTCCTGCTGCAATAAAGTATATACACTTGAGCTAGGCCTAGCTGTTTCTTCTGCCTGGAATGACTGTCCCATGTGCCTTCACCCCCTGCCCATTTCACACAGCTGGCTTCTTCTTCTCTTTCCGTCCCCAGATTAAATGCCACCTTCTCAGAGCAACATTCTCTAACACTCTACCTAAAATGAGATTCCGTGTTCTGATATCTGTTATAGCAGAAATCTGTTTTCTACACAGCCCTTACCACAACTTGGAGTTACAGATTTCCTATCGTTTACCATCTTGTGTCTGCACGAAAAGCTCCATGTCAGTCTTGTCTGCCATTTCATCCCTAGCACCTCAAAGTCCAGAACATCGTTCTCTCAATAAATGGTTGTTGCATGAATGAAGAAGAGAAAACCGGTCAAAATAGAATGGCCTCAACAGATAAGTGGCTGCCAGGACCTGGGGGGTAAGGGAGGGGGTGACGATAAAGAGGTAGCATGAAGGAATTTGCAGGGGGGTGGGGGTGACAGAACTCTTCTGTATCCTGGTTGTGGTGGTAGTTATACAAATTTATGTATTTATCAAAACTCATAGAACTGTACTCCCCAAAAGAAGAAGTTTACTGTATGTAAATCGGAAAATAAATGATTAAAATTATGATGTTTCCAAAACCCAAGTCAACTCGGAGCAAACCTAAGAATCCAAGCTTCACCAGTTTGGAGCTCTTTTGGGAGGCGGGGGTGGGGGGGGGTCAGTTAACTTCCCGTGTTCATGGTTAAGCACTGACTCAAACCATACTTCCTCATTTCTCATTTATCAGTGCAAAGAAAGGAAACAAAATAAAGATGTGGAGGATAAACAATACGAGCAAAGACAGTGGTAAAATAATATTTAAAATAATCATGTGATAAAATGTCAGCATTTGAGACACTTGGCTCTGTTTGTATTGGCTCACCCCTGCGGTGCAGAGGCTGTGGACTGATTTCATAATGGTGCCTCCCACATATACACCCACAGCTGACCTCTGCTTTGTGCAGTTGATAATGACTAAACTTCACATATTATGCTGGCAAAATCTATCCCTTCCCTGGAGGGCTGTTGCACACAGAGAATTATAGTTTCACAGCTGGACAACGTTTCTTTCTCAAAATATTATCACGATCAACTTTCATTAGAATGAAGTTATATAGGCTGATAAATTGTTGCCTTTTGCCAAATTATTACTCATCATTGTATATTCACCCAACATATGCCACTGAGAAACTCCATTCTATCGAATTCACAATATTAATAGATTCTTTAGGCATGAACTCTACACTCTAAAATAAGCACATGGCATACGTTTTTTATCTTGTGACCATTCCCCCAACCCCCACTATTGACTTTTATCCATTAGAACATGTTGATGGATATACCATTTCAAAATGAAATATTTGGATATCTGACTCCGATTTGGGGAAAGGGAAATGGTGAGCTAATTTCCTCTTTTATCGAGCTGAATCACTGAGCTCGTTCTGTTGCTATGCACGCATGAGTCAATGCCATAGCAACCTCCCAATTTGCTCTTAAACACACAACAGCAGTATGATGCTAATAGGTATGGGGTTTTTTTCAATCCTTAGATTTTATGTGTTCTCTCAGTAGTTTTAATGTTATGCTATAACATTATGCTATATGCTATATTGCATATATATGCATATATGCTATATTTTACAATACAGGGTTATCTAGTTATCCTTTGGAAGTCTTATCACTGCTGACTGTCATATATATCATCAATACCAGGGCAAAGGAGTGCTTACTTCTTGGAAAATTCTCCCATAGTTTCCCTTTGTTTTTCTTAATCCTTTGCTCACAATGAAAAGTTTGCATTTTGGACAGTATGGACTGGATTCTCTTTGTGAGGATCCTAAATTTAAATGGAACTAAAATATATTATTTGACATTCATGAAATACAGAAATGCACAGACTTCTTGTATACCCATTTAAGTAAATGCAACGAACATGTAATTATCACTCGCTATGCACTAGGAAATGTGCCAGGTTCTAGAAAGAAATTAAAAAAAAAATCTTCACTATCAAGGGATTCAGAAAATATGTAAGAGGCAAAGATAAGAGGATATTATAGTTGCCTTGAGCTCTTGCTGTAGAAAATAAGGCACAGGTACTCTTGAATTCTGCCACTTTAGGGTTTAGATTTTTCACCTACAAAATATGCTATAGTATCTGACTTCAGGCGAGTTTAAGGAAGTCACAAAACACACCATCTCAATCCCTGCTGTCTGTAAAGTGTCACTGGCCGATGGACTGGAAAATAACTGACTTGTTCCTGAAACACGCAAAATAGGTTTCTAATTCCACACTTTAAAATTATTTGGCCACCCATGCTAATATTCTAATTATTTTAGGTGTGTTATTTTATAGATGGGCAATACATTTGGCTGAAATTTTAGCTATCTATCCACCCTTCCATGATCATATGTCAAGGAATCCGAAGTGAAGGAAAAAATTGGTTCAGGTCATTTTTGTTTTCATCTAAGCATCTACTTATAACTTGAAGAAGGTGTATCAGGTACCTTCGGAAACATGCTCTCATTAGCCAGACGCATTGTGAAATGTCTCACCGAACTGGCATCTTTTCATTTCTGATCAGGTGGAGGGTTGCGTGTTCGTAACATTATGCACATTCTTCGCACGAAGCTCACTGTAGCCAGCTCCTGTTGATCTTAGAAGTGGGAGCAGGGGCGCCTGGGGGGCTCAGTTGGTTGAGCATCCAACTTGTGATTTTGGCTCAGATCACCATCTCAGTTCATGGCATAGAGCCCAGCATAGGGCTCTGCGCTGACAGCGTGGAGCCTGCTTGGGATTCTCTCTCCCTCTCTCTCAGCCCTTCCCCCCACAAATAAAAAAATAAAACCTTAAAAAAAAAGAAGTGTGGGGGTGTGCCCGGGTGGCTCAGTCAGTTAAGCATCCAACTTCGGCTCAGGTTGTGATCTCACAGCTGGTGAGTTCGAGCCCCGCGTTGGGCTCTGTTCTGACAGCTCAGAGCCTGGAGCCTGCTTCCGATTCTGTGTCTCCCTCTCTCTCTGCCCTTCCCCTACTCATGCCCTCCCTCCCTCTCTTCCTCAAAAATAAATAAAAACATTTTAAAAAGTAAAAAAAAAAAAAAAAAAAAAGAAATTCAAGTGCTTGAAACCCACCCCCGATCTACAGAATCAGCCACTCCTGGGAGTGGGGGTCCGGGAGTCTGTTTTCACACACCTACCCCCCCCCCCGCCCGGGGATTGACCCCATGGTCAGGTCTGATAATCACTCCTTCAATACACATTTCTTATTTAGGATCAAACATACATACACTTAAATTGGGAAATAGCTCCTCTCTTCTTTTGGATGCTGTGAGGGGTTTTTATTGGTCAGTTTTGTGTTACTTTTGGTATTCTAACAAAAGGATTTCTGCGGATCCTGGTGTAGTTCTCACACAAGATCACCCAGTTCCTGAGAAACTAAAGTCATCATAAACATTTTAGCTTCCAAGAACAACCTACTTAAAATATAAGCTATTGGAGCAGTAATAGGAAGACGACTAATTTGAATGACCTAGCAGCTTGGGTCTGAAGAGAGAGCAATGGCTTAGAATCAGAGACACTTTAGCCCAGCACGTACAGGTTAAATGGGGGTTTCTCAGCCTCAGGGCTATTGGCATTCAGGGCCAGATAGTACTCCGTTGGAGGCAGGCTGCAGGATGTTTTAGCAGTAGCCCTGCTCTCTATCCACTAGATGCCAGTCGCCCCGCCCCGCCCCCCAAAGCTGTGGCAATCAAAAATGTCCCATTATCAAATGTCCCCGGGGAGGGGCAAGTAGTCCCCAGTTGAGAACCGTAGGGTTAAATGATTTGGACCTGTTCTACTGGTCCACTGGGAACTCTCCACTTTGGCTGCACAGTGGAATCCATTAAAAATACTGATGCCACAGTCCATCCCGGCCTGGTTGTATCAGATCTCTGGGTAGGGCTCAGGAATCTCTAGGTACTTTTTCAAAGCTCATTAGGTGCTGCTGAGGTGCAGCTGAGACCTACAAACACTGTACTGACATCACCGTGCCTTAATTTCCTTCCCTGGGAGATGGGTGCAATACTATCTGTTCTAACCCTCACATAGGATGTCCCAAGGATCGAAGGGAGAATGTTTGTAAAAACACTTGTTCCTCAAAGCACTAAGTGTGTTAAGGGCAGCAGAGAAAAACACTGCGCTTGAAAAAGTGGCCATTGAAATGGAAAGCTGTATCCAGTCTTCTATTATGAACCAGGATGATTTATCTTTACTGTCTCTTGAACGCACACCTCATTTACAATAGGCAAGAGGTGTGGGGAATCTGCAAAGTCTGTCTTGAGAGTAAACCAGGAGTGTCATTTAGTTCTGGATGGACAGAGAACCATATCAGATCAGATCAAACTAGTCCCACCATGCACCAACAATAATGTGCACATCTAAAAGAGAATCACTAATATTTCTATCCTCTTGGCTCTCGATAACTCATTTTAATAAGTAGGAAAGGATTCAAATTCATCTGAAAATAAATTGCCCCTTTGAAAATTGTTAGCATGTAGATGAATCATATACATTAGAAATGTGGTATCAGCTTCAGTTGTATCCACATGTATTATTTCTTTTTTGAAAAAAAAAAAAAAAAAAAGATCAAAATACCCAAAGCAAGCAATACGAAATGTTAATGGTTATCAAATCTGAACAACAAATATACAGATGTGTTTTTAGTTTTTATACTTCTCAGTGTTTGAGATATTTGATTGAAACCAAGAGTATGTTAAAGTCAGTTTGGACAAAGCACCAGAGAAGTCTCTGGAGGAGAAATAAAGATAACATAGGGAAGGAGAGGCCAGCTGGAGGCAAAGGGGTCCCACCTCACAGTGCCTGGCTCTGTGTACATTGCTGGCATTTTGCAGGGAGGGGACACTAGGCCTTTGACATTCAAGACCAGTGTTAAGCTTGCCCAGTGTGTAAGGAGATCTTACTCGTTTATTTTCGTCAAACGTTCTACCAGCTTTTAAACAAAGCAAACTTCTCCCCTCCTGTACTTCTCTCCATCTCTAGAAACCAATGTGGTAGCAACTGTGACATTTTACACAAAAGGGAGTATGAGGACAGCCCTGTAGGCACATCTTGTAAAAGTACCAATTTGTAGGGGTGCTTGGGTGGCTCAGTGGGTTAAACGTCCGACTTCGGCTCAGGTCATGAATTCACGGTTCGTGGGCTCGAGCCCCGTGTTGGGCTCTGTGCTGACAGCTCGGAGCCTGCAGCCTGCTTCGGATTCTGTGTCTCCCTCTCTCTCTCTCTCTGCCCCACCTCCGCTCATGCCCTCTCTCTCTCTCTTTCTCTCTCTCTCAAAAATAAACATTAAAAAAAAATAAAAAAAAATAAAGGTACCAATTTGCTTAAAGCACTAGACTCACGTGTGGGTTGTAATCAGATAAGTAAAGAGAATAATTTTTCTCCTGGTGGGGGATTTGGCAAACTACAACCTGCAGGCCAAATTCAGTCTGCTGTTTCTGTAAATACAGTAATAATTTAACACAGCCTGGTCTGTTCCTTTACATATCGTCTCTGGACGCTTTCAGCTACAATATCAGAGGTGAGTAGTTACAACAAAACCCCTACGGTCCCCCTGCCAAAAGTCTCAAATATTTACCATCTTGCTCTTTACAAAAAAAACTTTCTGAACTCCTGTCCTAGAGTATTAACATACAAAATCTTCCCACAGAAGCTTAATCATAAGTGATTCGACAAAATAAAAAATTTTAATGACTTTTTGTATTGCAGTCAAATGATAATATACATGTATTCTATATTTTCTTTTAACACCAATAAGCCAATTATAACAATTGAAATATTAATTACCACTTTTTGTCTTTTAAAAAATTGAGGTAGGGGCGCCTGGGTGGCTCAGTCGGTTAAGCGTCCGACTGGCTCAGGTCATGATCTCGTGGTTCGTGGGTTCGAGCCCCATGTCAGGCTCTGTGCTGACAGCTCAGAGCCTGGAGCCTGCTTCGGATTCTGTGTCTCCTCCTCCCTCTGTCCCTCCCCCACTCATGCTTTGTCTGTCTCTCAAAAATGAGTAAGTGAAAAATAAATTAAAAAATACATAAATAATTGAGGTAGCCTACAAAGGAAACCTACAGAGGATGTATTGACGATCTATAATTTAACATGTTAAACTGTTACTGTGTGACAGTCTCTCAAACTGGCCCTTTCCTAGAGTAAAACTATTTTAATTGTACAGCTGTTTGTAGTTGAACAACAGCATTACATGTGAAAGTACCTATGGAAATTCATTGACCAAGAATCCTTCCCTTTTTGAAGAAATATAGAAGTCATAGCTGTATGCTAGAGAGAAATATAAAAATGATTTCTTTTAGTCCTTTACAAATAATTACCTTTATAGAGAGTAAAGATGACATTTATGTTTCAACATAAGTAATAGCCCATTTTTACTTCATTTCACATGCCTGGACTTTCCAGTGCTTGGAGAAATTTGAAGAAAAGAAGGTACTTTTGTAGCTGTATAAAGCTGTGCCATTCCCAGCAGCCTCATAAATTGAAAATGAGACCCTACTGATATGATTTCCTTTGTTTCTCCTCAAAATGATCACAAAATAGGAAAACAGTAAGTAATAAAACAAAGAGAGTGCCGAGCTATGGTTGCCAAGGCAACCGGAATCCTATTTCCTTTGAACTTTGGTGGAGCGTCCACTGTAGTTCGATCCGAGTTCGTGTTTCCTTAGGAAGCTGATATAGATTCAAAGTCTTTATTATCCACAGCAGTATCATTCTAATCAAGCAGGTGAAGACGAGAACACAGAACAGGAACTGAAATGCCCGTGGCATTCCTGTTATGGGGGAAAGATGGGGAAACGACCCTAGCATACCCAATGGCCAAGAGAGCAATTGCCTCCACTCCACTCCACCCAAGCATTTGGGGTACCAGCCGGCCACTGCCACGTATGGAAATGTGAGCCCCACCCCTAGATAATGGAATAACCACACACTCACTGAGCTGCAAACCTCTCGGAGATCCCTGTGGACCCGGAGAACTATGAGAAATGACAGAATGGCTGGTAGGCACACTCCACGGATTAGCATCTGGGGACCTTTCTCTTCAAGGGAGAGATTCATAAACATCAAGTTTGTCTTCATAGTGAAAGAAAGAAAATGTTTCCATATAATTATGAGGAAGCTATCGCTACTCAGTGGTGTCCCATTGACCGCTTCCTTCAAGACTGATGAGGCTATTATCTACTTGAAGTGCAGAGTGGGAAATATAAAGATAAGTGGGAACTCCATTCTCATTCATCTAAGACCCCGGAAAACAGAGAAGTTCTCCATCATGGTATAGGAGAAAGAGCACCGGGTAGGGGTCAGAGGTCCCTTTATGTGCCTCTAGACCAGAGACCATCTCCTGTGAGTCCTGTCGAATCTCCTGGGTCCATCTCAGTAGCCTGGCCCACTGTAAGAACTCAATCCAGAACTCGCTAGATAAATGAAATAATGAGCACCACTCGATTCTGGGCGTGTCACTTCAACATTTTGAGACTTAGTCTCCTACCCTGTAAATATGAATTAGATGCTTGAGAAAAGTAGAGAAGGCACTATGCTCATCCTGCTCCCTATTCACAGCGCCCTTAGATTTGTGGGAAATTCATTTTATTCCTGTTTTTTTGTACTACAGAGATAACAACGATTGCCACAAGGGGGGGGGGGGGGGACGGAAAGATGTATCACGAGGATGGTGACAGAGACCACTGGTGGGGATTGGAGCATCATGGTTTTGGAAAGGAATTCTCTGGAAAAAAAAAAAAAACCAGACACTTACTAGCATTTTTCACTGAACCAATAATGTGATAACAAATACTTCCCAAATTCACTCTCTCTGTGAGTGAATTCACCTCATCTTTCTGGGGTCTCCATTCCCTGATATTGTACCTTATTTCTTTATTTTTTGTTTCTAGGACAGTGACCTCATCTCACTTACTTTATTTTCTGCTCTTTGCTGGCTATCCCCTGACACCACAGAATGAAAGTATCACCCAAGACACAGATGTGTGCCTATTTTATTCAGAGCTGTACCTCCAAAGCCTAGGATGCCCATATTATGAGCAATGAACAAATCACCGAATGAGAGAAAAAAGTACATTCTTCTTTAGATCTAAATAGAGAGGAGTTAGACATTTCAAAGTATACATTTTCCAAACAAGAAAATGAAGCGGTAATTGAAGACAAATTTTGGAATATTATTAAATCCAGTAGGAGAAGGATAATCCTTTTTGTCAGAAAAAGTAAGGTAAGGAGACCAAATGTCCCAGACTACTACCCATCAAATTCAGTAACCAGAGTGGTTGCTCAAATACAGATGCTCTTGATATACGTAAACATGTATATAGAATGGATGCTGCCTGTATTTTAGGCTATACGGAGGCCTGGGAACTAGGACACAATGGGGACACAAGACCTTGGGAAGCTGTGCATTCGAATCCTTTCTCTGCCTTTTACTGCCTATTGACTTTGAGCAGTTAGAGAATCCCCCATGTTTCGGTTTTCTCCTTGCTAAAACTGGAATATGGCCCAGTGCCTTGCAAGGCTGTTGTGAGGGTGAAGTGAAGAGGTGTAAGTAAACTCAGGAGACAACTTTCAACAGCCAATGACTTCCCCAGCATTACCTCCCATCACCCGCCCAGCTCCGCCCTCACTAGCAGGAGCCTTGCCGCAGTCACTGAACCCCTTGGTCTCCGCTTCCCCTTCCTACAAGATGAGCGATTAGGTTAGAATGATTCCAAATAGATCTGCCACTCTGAAAATCCTGTGCACCCACTTTTACTTCCCCAAATATGTACTTATGGGGCTGGATGAAATAAAGAGATATGGTAGAGATAATCTAGACTTATCTACAGAGGATTGTTAAGTACTGTGAATTGTTTGTGTTATACTTCTATACTCGTAACCCTAAAATGTAATTTTTCCTCAACAAGTCTTCTGGAAGAAGAGTTCTGTTCCGTGTCTCAGCAGTTCAAACTCCCGAGAGTTTTTCAACGTTTGGCGGGGGCGGGGGGGGGGGGTACTGAAAAGGCCCAATATTTTCAAGATGTATGTAATTTTGGTGCTAAAATCTTCCTTTTGCACTTATTTTTCTTAAGTTTATTTCTTTTGAGAAAGAGGGAGAGCCAGAGAGAGAGGGAGAGAGAATCCCAAGCAGGCTCCACACTGTCAGCGCAGAGCCTGGTGGGGGGCTCGAAACCACGAACCAGGAGATCGTGACCCAAAACCACGAACCGTGAGATCGTGACCTGAGCCAAAACCAAGAGTCAGACAGACACTTAACCGACTGAGCCACCCAGGCGCCCCCTTCCTTTTGCATTTATGATTGTGTCCCACAATCGTGGAACCCCAGAATAAAGAAGTGCGGTTCAGATATATCAAGAGACCTCCTAAGAATCCGCCAAGTTTGCCTACACATTTCAGTTGATTTATGCTTTAAAATTGTTATTCGCTTACAAGTTCCCACATTTATAGTGCCCAAACAGGATGAATCTGACAATCTGTGAATAATGAAAAAAAGGAAGAAAATCAAGTTACCGAACACATTAGTTTCCCTTTGGGTCCTAGGCACCCAGAAGACACCTTGGATACGGCACAGAAATATTTACTTGGGATTAACAGAAAATAAGTTACCGGTTGCCATTTAGTCTTTAAAAATCCATTTTAAAATTTATATAGTCAAAGAGCTCCAGGGGGAGGAAAATCTTCTAACTCGAATACCTTTGTCTGAAGAAAAACAACGGCCTGAAATATTTCCAAATACACTAGTGAAAAAGAGCTCCCTTGAGTACAACCACGATTTTTAATTCCTTAAGGTTTGTCTCGATCATATTCAGTTCACACACCTTTGAGTCATGTTCCAATCTCACGCACATTTCTCCTGTTTCCTCCTATAGCCAGAAAATGGGATGTTTTACTGCAACCACGCACACCCTTCAATTTGCAGAAAAATAATGACTTTTAACCCACTGAAGAAGCATAAGATCATACTCGGGGCTGAAGTTAGTCAAAACGAATACAAGTTTTTCCAGTAAAAACACATCCTTAAATTCTAAATTAACGTTGCCGGGATAAACAGCTACCGTGTTAAAATCGATACCTATGTCACATAATGAAACACAGGTGACCTAGAAACACCCAACTTACAAATATCCTGTACGTGGGAACAGCCAGCCCAAGCGAGTCGGACCAGGACTAGGGCGGGCTCTCCCCAGGTCTGAAGGCGGGAGGAGGATTCCCCTTGGTCTCTTCCTGTTGGACACCGGTGTTGGTAGCGTTAGAGCAGGTGGGAGAAGTGGGAAGCCATGATTCTCGTGCCTCCACAGTAGTCCCTTCCCGCCATGCTCACCGAGGAATCCATTTCCCATAAATGAAACCAAGAGTGCCTTGGTTCCCAGGCGGGTCCATCAGAAGTCCGCTGGGCCCACAGTGCAGCTGGGACTGTGCTATTAATACTAGGCTGACTTCCCACTTGGAAGCCAACTCCAGCCCTGACAGTGTTCATCAGCTCTGTTATGGTTCAATGAATTTGTGGGCGGTCCTGGGAGCCTGCCAGTTAGAACATCCTTTCTGTGGGAAAATTCCTGCCGAGGCCCAAACAACTCACTGACAAACACGGTTGTGGACCACACGTTGGGAGACCCTTAGACATTGACAGATCAATCCTCACCTTTCCATTCTCGAAATGCTTGGGTGATTGTTATAATAAACCGTCGCACAGATAAACGTACGGCAGGTACAACACTCAGCACACGACCATGGTAACTAATGGTAACTAATAACTAATACCGTCATCATTAATGTAGTAATAGACCTACCTCTCCCCTGACTCACGTACACATGTACACACTCATTAGGACACCTTATACATTTCTTCTAAGTTTATGTATTTATTTTTGAGAGAGAGCAAAAGAGAGAGAGAGAGAGAGAGAGCATGCACGTGTGCCTGAGCAGGGGAGGGGCAGAGAGAGAGGAAGACAGAATCCCAAGCAGACTCTGTGCCGTCAGTGTGGAGCGCGATGTGGGGTTCGAACCCACAAACCATGAGATCATGACCTGCGCCGGATGTTCAACCGACGGAGCCACCCAGATGCCCCTAGGACACTTTAGACACATCACACACATGCACGTGCACACACACACACACCCCACCATACAATGTTCTACGCAAATATGTTTTCATCTATGCAGAAGTGTCTTTGTCTTTTCTTGGGGGAAAAGATGAACCATGATCCAGGCTTGAACTGTGTCCTTTAACTGTTGTTCTCTTGCTCTGGGGATTGATTTGTACTTGTTCATCTACATTCTTAACTGGCCCTCCCCAGGCCAAAAATACAACTGTAGGACAACCAGCCAAAACATGGAGATGCCCAGCCATGGGACAGAAAGTGAAAGAGTTGTAATCAAGATTAGAGCTGGGACCTAAGTGACATCATATTCAAATCGAGAGGCTCTCAAACCGAGAGACTCTCTATTACATAACAGGCCTCTTGGATTAGTGAAACTTACACATGCAAAAGTTACTGTCCTCATCAATGGCAAAGAGAATTGGTAAAAGCTGATGAATTACAGACCCGAATAGTTTCTACACGCACATACAGAGCTACCATTGCAACAAAAGAGATGTAATCTGCGAGGAGATGAAAAATATTCACTGCCTAGGAGCCTTAAAAATGCACACTGTTTACCAGCCCAAGTGAAGCAATGGCAACGCAGAAGCAGGTACATTCAATATGCCTTCAGGTTTTTCAGCCGAAGAAAGCCAGAGCTTTTGTTATTTCCTTCAAGATAGCACAGGGACCACTGGAGACCAAAGCGGTACATGAAAGAGCAGAGGGTTTCCCAAATCTGATACCTTCTTAAGTCAGTTGATCAATGTTTCACCAAAGGGCAGGGGCAGAGACAAAGGCCAAGCTCAGTACAGTGACCTGTCCTCCAGGGAGAGGACCGGAAGAGATTCCAGCACACCTGAATGATCTCCAGTACAGGGTCATTAATGACACTTCGGCTTTAGTGTTACATCTTTCTTACTTCATCATCCGCAAGGATAAAATATCCTAGCACCCACGGGGAATCTGAAATGAAGTAAGAGCAGATTTGGGTTTATTTCTTATAATAAATGCCTGAGGACGATCTTTTAGTTGTTATATAATATACATAAATATCAACCAGTCGCTAATTTTATACTATGTATCCATATCATGTTCATCTAGATTGGTGTATATACACTGTGTATATGTGTAGATAGACATACTGCTTTTTCATACAGTTTGGATGCTAACTGACCTTTCAAAATGTCTTCAAAGTGTGTTATCAAGTTCAAGCACACTCAGCACGACCTCCACCTGGGGTAGCTTAGAAACTACTGCCTCACTGGCATGTTTCCAACCTGAAAGTTGCAAGGACGCACATCTGTATTGGTTGTTAAAAGCATCATCCTTTGCGCTATTGCAGAAGTTGCAACAAAAATCCACTCCTGGGGTAGCCACAGCTCCTTGGACTGTCCAGTCTGATCAATACACAGAGGTAAGCCCCAGAAGAAAGTATTCTCTAACAGGCATTTGGAAAGAAGGCAAAAAATAATTTCTCCATCCAAGTTAAGTTAACCTGCATGGTGCGGTGGAAAACAGAAGAAGGTGTTGACTCCACACGGTACTCTCTCCCGGGCAAAAGCATTTTAAAATAAAAACAGCTATTTTAAGAAGTTCGAATTTCAAGTCACCCCAAGAACTAAACTCCTTCCTTTCAGGGACTTTGCCAATCCTGACCAGTTCTTTGAAGTCTTTAGTGTTGATGTATCTGTTAGGCTATTCTTGTTTGACCAGAAGCAATCTGTCTTGCTCAACAATAAAGCTAGAGTATACCGCCCCCCTGCCAAAAAAAGGATGGCAGATATGTTAATCTGGGCTAAGTTGTCCCATGGGCCACACCTATTTCTTGGTAGCTGATCAAACCCAGTTTAGGATAAGGCGTTTGCACACGTGGCAAGCGGCCCAAATGAATTTTTGCCAGATCCCTCCTTGTTTCAATTCCTTCTTCCCTAATTGCTCTGCTTCCTCTCAGGACTTTCTGATCACTCTCTCTGACCCCATCACTGGAGAGGGTGTGCTCGTAAAGTGGGTGTAGTCATATTCTAGACAAGTCGCTGCCTGGGATTTCTAAAGAGCCGACAATCTTTTAGGACTGCATCAGGCAAACTTTCCATGCAAAGAGATGCTTGTAATACCCGAAAAGGACAGAGAGTCTAACTTTTTAGTTTTTGGTGCCAAGTTAACAAGAGAGGTTGGATTTTTGGTGCCTGATGGCTAATAAATGGTTATATGTATGGGAGAATCTGGTCTTTCGTAAAACCTGATAGGGATACGATGGAGCACTAGTTAAGCCTTACCACCATGAACTTCTTTAATGGCTTCCACAATCTACCAAAGAGCACCTAATGGTTGTGAATGTCCAAACTAGTCAGGGTCAGTGTGCAATATCTATCCCACAAGATTATTGTCATGATCATGTGAAATGATAATTGGAAAGCATTTAAGACAGAGCCTGGCACCTTAAGACAGATATATAGATACATGCATTATAGATATATATATAGAGAGAGAGATGTTCACCACCACCATCATGATCATGATCATCATCATCATTATCATCATCATCGGCATCCGTTGTGGTGAAATAAGGACTACTAACCATAGAATTTTAGTTAGGAAGGGAATGTGATCTATCACAGAGCAAAGTCATAGGTAAACACAGTAATATACAGTTCTTTCAAATAGAAGGCTGTCCCAATAGTTCGTCCGTCTCAATATATTTCACCTCAACAGACCATCTATCACCTTTTCTCCCATTACCATGGAGCCAGAAGGCTTACATAAATGATCAATTTCAGTCAAGTACTGGGCAAATTTTTCTGGAACATTTGTGACCAGCCAGTAAAACGCAGCAGAAATGCTTGTACATTCACGTGAACTGAAGAAGAAATTACCAAAGAGGACAAAACTACAATGGCAGAAACTTGGCCCCATCTTGCTCAACATCTTCATCAAAAACTTACATGAAAATATAGATCATGCTTTTCAAATTCGCAGGTGGCACTAAGCTAGGAAAAATAGATAAGATAATAAAAGAGATAATTAGGGTTTTTAATATAGTTTCCATTTATGTATAATAATTTAATTAGATCCAAATGTTTAGGATGAGACTAATGCAAAAAGATTCAAACACAATAGAGAAGTTTGCATTTAAATTATAACAAAAATTAATCAGAGAGAGAGAAGCGACTTGAAAAAGAGGTAGAGCTCTTCAATTGTCCACTAGGCCCAAAGGAAGTCTGACAAAAATGCTAAAGCAGGTAGAGGAAACTTGAGTTGCATGAAAAGAACTTGAAGATCCAACTCAAGAAAAGTGATAATGCACTGGGCTCCATTCAGACCAGAGTACTCCTGGAGCAGCAAACTGTTCTTTTTTAAATCTTGTTTAACGTTTATTTTTGAGACAGAGAGAGACAGAGCATGAACAGGGGAGGGTCAGAGAGAGGGAGACACAGAATCCGAAACCGGCTCCAGACTCTGAGCTGTCAGCACAGAGCCCGACGCGGGGCTCGAACTCACGGACTGTGAGATCATGACCTGAGCCGAAGTCGGACGCTTAACCGACTGAGCCACCCAGGCACCCCAACAAACTGTTCTGAAGTCTAAAGACACTGATGCATCCAGCAAGCCCTGAATAAGGCAGTGTGGATGGGAGGGGAAGGTTCCGGAAAGTCACTTAATAAAACTTTAAGGCCCACTAAAGGAATTGAGGCTGTTTAGTCTGTCTGGAGTTGGGATACAAGAAATGCTGACTGGCTATCGGTCGAATTCAGTAGTAGATCTGGCCTATCTTTCCAGAGAGAAGATGTCAAATGACTGAATGGGAATTACAGGGAGTAGGCCTGGCCTTTCCCAAGGAGATCCTTTCTAAAGAAAATGTTGGCACAAGGATAAGTGACTTAGGGGTGAGGGGACTCTTAACGCTCAGAGGTTCATGCAGATAACTATTGGCTCACCCATCCCCAGTGTGGAGAAAAGGATTCTTGCTTTGGGTGAAAGACCAAACAAATGATCTTTGAGGTCCCACCGCTGTGATTCAATTCTCCCACATCAGTTTTGATGAGAGGTATAAACAAGATGCAGGGGTTCGTTACGAGAGAAGGAGATACTTAGAAATGGGAGATAAGAAGTCTACTGATGGCTCTGGGTAGCTGAGGAGTATAGCAGGTGGCATAGCCTCCTTGATAAATAGGTCCATGCTAATTAATGAATAAAGGCCTGGACCAAACTTTATTTTTTTAAAACATTTATTTTAGAAACAGAGAGAGAGAGAGAGAGAACATGAGTGGGGAAGAGGGGCATAGGGAGAGAGAATCTCAAGCAGGCCCCACGCACAGCACAGAGCCCAATGCAAGCTCAATCCCATGCCACTGGGATCATGACCCGAGCCGAAATCAGGAGTCTGACGCTCAATGGACTGAGCCACCTAGGTGCCCCTGGACCAAACTTTTTTTTAGAATTTCACGTAAGGCTGATCCTACTCTGAAGATGACAGAGTAGAAGACAGGTTTTCCAGCACCCTATAGGCTATCCATGCCCTCTGAAGAATGAGATGATGCCTCGTGTGCTCTCACATCCCCCACAACACCTTAGATACTAGGCCTCCAGCAGGAGCTCCGTAGCCACTTGCTGCTTGGTTAACTTTCTACTTTTCCTCCAGGGGATTCAGGTTAAAGAATGAGGAATGACTCATCAACAGTGGAAAGTCTAGTTAGGCCAAGTGGCTATTTGCTTGACTGCTTTTACTGGGGTATATGATCCTAACCTAACTGGAAGTATTTTGACATCAGGGTGATAAAAACATGGTTTGGGCTGTTTTGTGGCAAAATAGCATAGTAGTGTGTCAACGTGGGGTTTTTTTTCTTAAACCTTTTGATCGCTGTTAATTCTTTCACTTGTCTTTTCAAAAATACACTTTTCTTATGTCTGATGGGACATTAATGAATTTTGTTAGACTGCACTTCAACACTATAATGATTTGATATAATTATTTGATATAATATTATAAGACATTTTAATATAGGTATCTTTTAATAACTAACAAAACTTTCTAGAACAGTCACATCCATTTAATCACTGTACAGTTACATGACACCAAAGCAACTTGAGAATTTATCGCATAATGAAATAACACAAAATATCCACATTGCCTTGACCCAGAAAGGAGGAAAACGGTGCTACAGAGTTAGAGCAAGGTTAGAACATATTGTAGGGCATACTTGTTGGAGGGACTACATTTTCAAATATCTACTTTACCTCTTCGTTGCCATTGGTTACACACTTAGTACTAACTGAGACTGTGCCTCCCACTAATTCGTTTTCACCTTTTATTGCCAGGAGAGGATACTTTGGGTCAATTGGGAATGCCACAGCTATTGCTCGTGCAGTCTCTGAGCATTTCATTGTGAATTTTAATTACCATGTTGTTGTGCTTTAGGAACCACCCCCAAACTGCGTTGAACGGGGAAGTCACTTTCTTCTAGATACCTTTTTAATTAATATCAAAATGACAGACACATACACAATGCGTCATTCTTTACAGACACTGGTTCATCATAGGACTTAATCACTTCCAGAGCAATGCAGATGGATGAAATCCAAGGGGCTCTGATTCACAGGATTCCTGGCTTTTCTCCCATTCAGTTGGTGGGAAATTCTTTCTCTTTTTAAGTTAGATGAGGGGTGGAGTTAGAGAAATCTGTATCCTACACTCTCATGATTTGGCTCGTGCCTTTATTGGTCTCCAAATCTGATACGTTTTTTGGGCAGTTGATCAGACTCCTAATTCTACCCATTGCATTCAAACAGCTGTAGTATTTTTCTTCTCCTTTCTTCCCCCAGCGTTGCAGCGCTTTTCAAATATGGGGGCTCTCTAGCTGGCCGCACAGATCCGCCTGAGCGACGCACAGCAGCTCTGCTCTGTGCTAAGTCACTTACAGCCCAGGGATCACCTTGGGTATCCTATAAGTCATGACCAGCAGTGTGCTAGGGACCTAGTGATTTTCTTAATACATGTCTGCTATGACTGAGCCAGAATTACCAACCAGGTCTGCTTTCTCTCAAACTGTGCCTGAGCTATCACTTAAAAAAATTGAGATATCACTCACATACCATAAAATTCACCATTTTAAAGTCTGCAGTCCAGTGGGTTTTAGCACACTCAGCGAATTGTGCAACCATCGCATCAGCTGTAAAATGTTTTCATCACCACCCACCCCCCCAAATCCATATCCAATAACAGTCATTCCCCACTCTGCTCTTCCCCAGTCTCAGCAACCACGAATTTGCTTTCTGTCTCTATGTATTTGCCTATCCTGGGTATTTCATATAAATGCCATCATACAGTATGGGCCTGTCGTGTCCGGATTCTTTACTTAGCACCATGTTTTCAAGGTTCACCCATAGTGAAGCATTTACCATTCTTTTCTTTAATTTTTTAAATTTATATCTTAGTTAACATACAGTGCAATATTGGTTCCAGAAGTAGAATTCAGGGGCTCATCACTTCCATACAACACCCAGAGCTCATTACAAGTGCCCTTCCTAATACCCATCCCCCACCTAGCCCATCCCCCACCCACCTCCCTCCAGCTGCCCTCAGTTTGTTCTCCTTTTTATGGCTGAATAGTATTCTGTTGTATGCATGAATCGCATTTGCTTACCTATTCGTCAGTTGATGGACATTTTGATTGTTTCCACTTTTTGGCCATTACAAATAATGTTGCCATAAACATTCACGTACATGTTTCTGTGCGGATACAGGTTTTCGTTTCTCTTAGGAAGACATTTAGGAATGGAATTCCTAGGTCATATAACTCTATTCTTAACTGTAGCCTAATTGTTTTCCTCAGGTAGCCACGAGTGATCTCAATTCTTCTGTAAATTCTCCTATAATTTGACTCTATCAGCTTTATAATAGAAAAACCAGTTGGGGATATTTCATTCAATCTTCATCGTAAAGGTCATCCATTCATGTCTATGAACAGTTCAATGTAAAGTTCTACAGCAAGTCGAAATTAAATCTGAGGCAATTATCTCCTTAAAAATAAATTCATCTTATTTAGAAGACTTTTGTATGTAACAGAACGGGGAAATTCTCCATTGAGTAGTAATACTGTCTTAAATTAGTATCTGCTATAGCATTTCCTTAAAAGAGCAAACAGTTCAGGTACTAGGTATGAGAAGTCATTTCTTCCTTAGGTCAACGTCAAGTCCTTCAACAGCTGTTCACCCCCAAATCGGGTAGTGTCACACTCATCTTCCGTGAGACAATTGGCCCAACCTGAATTAGTGATGTCAGAAAAAACTAACTTTTTATATGCAACCTTCTTTTTTTTATATTCAGGAACACATAATTACTCAGAATAACAGAAGAATAAATTTCACTAGATAGTAAGAGAAACTTATTTACAATTGACAAATTAGTTCCGTAAATCGCCCTTACAGGAACATTAGATATAATCAGTCTTGCCTATAAGTATTGTCAGTATACCCTCCAAATCATATATAACCTATAACAAAAGACTAGCCCAAAATGCGTATCGGTACCAAACTTCCTACCACCAGGTTCCAGTGTATTCAAAGTTCCTAATTGTCTTAACAAAAGCATTATTAAACACTGATTTTATATTGTCTTGCTTCACACTTAGCAAAATATCCCTTCACTTAGGTTCTAAGAAGATGCTTCTCCAGGGATTTTGCAGGCTTCAGATTTGCTTTCATTCTCCTGCCTCCTGCAGCATCAGTGAAATCATTCTGTAAAATCCACCGGGACTGAAGGCCATTAGCAATTTATTAGTCAGTCGCATAGATAAAATTTGCCTTCGAATCTTATGCAAATGCTGTCTGCAAACACAAAATGTTTTTCCCACCTTTTCGGTTGGCTAAGAGAAATCACTCTAGATACAGGTATATAATAACAAAGGCACTATTTCCTTCTGATACTTCACTTTGAAGGCCTTCTTAAAACAAGAAGAAAGTGGTGAAGCCACATAAGATCAGGTTGCGTTACAGGATTTTGCAGCAGTCTCATTCTTACTGGTTTTGCTTTTTTGAGATGGCTACTGAGTTCCACAAATTGCTAATGAGGCCACCACCCTTGCAATCCAAGGGCTATGCCACATCCCCAAATGGAGCCACAGTATGTTAAGGGGAAGTGAAACTTCCAGGGTCAGCAGCAGGATGGTGTTGACAAGAAAACCCATGTGCACGGTGCAGTGCGGGTTGTTTTTCGAATTATCTCAAACTTTGAGAAGCCCACAAACATACAAGTGGGATGGCTCCCTCCTACCACTTGAAATAATCCCAGCTCATCTCAACCCCCACCCCACCGCCTCCCCGTTCACATGCTAGGGAAACACACGCTATTTTAACAGTTGGCTCAGGCAAATAACATCAGCAAGGCACATTTTCCTTCCATTACTACCCGTGGCCGAGTATGTAACTGAAGTGGTCTGTTCTGCCCACTGTTTTGCCACGTGAGCGGAACATTCCCTACGTGTATCTGGTTCCCACCAGTGCAGAAGTAACCGCTAACCTTTCGTATCTTTCAGCATATCAATGGCAGATTGTCAGCTAAACTCAGCCGGTAAACGTAGGTCCACTGAACTTGCTTTTCGACAACCTAAGTTGGAATTTCTCTTCTACCGACAGTTAGCCATGTGACCTTGGGAAAGTCACTCAACTTTGTTAGCAGCCCCTGTTAGTTGCCTACCTAGCAGTCACTTCCCCTGCCCTCCTCCTTCCAGAGGTCTGGCGTTGTTTAGCTCTGCAACCCTCCCCCACGTGATGAAGGGTAACCGACCCATCCCTGGTTCCAGTGATAGATCCTCATTATTTTTAGTCAGTTGTGGTAATACCACTACATTCGCCCGGACTGTTTTAAGAAGGGAAACGGGTATCAGATTAAGTTCAGTTGCATAACAAGCACAAAAAGAGCAAGAAAGAAAAATAACAGTGGCTTTAAATACGATGTAAGGAGAATCCCCCGTTGGAGGAAGAAGTCAGGTGTCAGGCAACCTGGGGCACTGCGATGGCCTCGATGGCATCGGGGAGGAGGCCCCCACCAGCTTACTTGTCTGTCATTTTGCTGCCCTGTCTCCGGCCCAGCGGGGCTGCTTGAGCTCTGGGAAACACATCTGTACTTCAGCCAACCGGAAGCCCTTATGGGTCACATGGCCACAGTGAGCTGTACGGGACACAGTGAAAGGTGGGCATGGGGAAGGGGCAGCAACCAGCAGTCACTGCCGCAGCATGCAACCCAATTCCAGCCGATGAGGCCTCAAGAGGATTCTAGGCAAGGCCCCTGCTAAGAAGGAGAAAGGAAGACATGGCCTGTACTTCTCTCTCCGGTCCCTGTCAGAGAGCGATGTGACGCTTGGAATTGACGTGGCCATCCTGTGCCTAACCTGAGAGTAAAGCCAACGTACGGAGCAAAACAGAGCCTGTGCAGAGAAACACCTTAAGCCACTCCGGATTTCTTATTATGTTTCTAGTTCATTCCACCCATCCAATAGGCCTTCCAAGTCTCAAGACCCATCCAATAGGCCTTCCAAGTCTGTTGGTCTGTATTATATCACACGCTAAAAATTCTAGAGACACCAAAGACCAACCAATTACTGTTTTAATCACTATTACCAAAATATACCTTGGTTACTGTTTGTTTTATTTAAAAATGAACGTAAAAAAAAACCATACAGCATGTTCATTTACTCAGGTATTCAAATATTTCCTTAAAAGCGTAACAGTTTTGAAATCCTGGCTTCGCCATTTCCGGCACTGGGATCTAGCCCAAGTAATTTAGTCTATGAGAGCCATAGATTCCTTCTATGCAAAGGAAGGGAAAATACCATCACTTTCTAGGAGTGTGTGAAGTTCAGAAATATATGTAAATGACATAATGTCAGATATATAATAGGGGCTCGGTAACTGGAAACCATTATATCACGCGCAGCCACTGAAGACACAAAGATGAAATTAGATCTGGTTCAAAGCTGCATTCATTTATTTTCTTCTTTCCTCCATTCATTTATACATATATACGTGCATAAATATATATTCCACCTACTTCCAGAAGGCACTGAAAGCAGCCAGAAGGCAAGCAGGGAAATTATAGCAATGTTTTAAGTTCTAGAATAAAGTGTATATACCAAGGAATTATGAATAGTCAAAGAAAGAGTAGAAACCAAGAGGCAAAAGAGAAGGAAAGGCAAGAGAAGGCATTTGAGAGTAGAGGGAAGAAATGGGTCAAGAAAAGAGGGGCGTTGAGGCCGGAAGGTAAGGCCTGGGTCAGGGGTGGGGAGGAGAGAAACTGGAAGAGAGAGTGAGTGAAGCCGAATCTACAGCCTGGTAAATGTCTAGCATCACTAAAGACTCGCATTTTGCCCAGCGAGGAGTTTCTTCTGAGTCCTGCCTGGATGAGTGCACCAGTTCTCTCAAGGATCAAGATGCCTTATTCCTCTTACCTTCCTTGCCTTGTAACTTTATAATGAATCCGTGCCATCTGAAATAATCGATCATGTCTCCGTTCCCTGCAACACAAAAGCTCCTAAAACAACGTAAGGGGTAGCTGAAGCCATGGAATTGAAAAAAGAGTGAGAGGAAATCAAGAGAAGGAAAGGAGCTGTGGGACATGGAGGAAAAGAGGTTGCCAAGGAGAAACCGAGCTGGGTTCAAAGGCCAGCGAATTTCAATGCAATAAGGACTCGTCCTCCAGAATTCGCCGACGAGGTCTTCTATAACCTTGAATAAAGGAGATTCGAGAGTGCTGGCAGAATGAACAGAGATGAACATGTGAATCAGCTTTGAGTGTAAACTATCCTCATGTGAGGTTTAGCTGGAAAAGAAAGAAGAGATGGCTTTCGGGAGGGGTTTGCTTGCGGAGGAGTTTTGACATGAGGAGATAATGGGGGCCGTAGAGAAGCTGAAGCTGGAGGAGAGCGAAATGATCCTATTTGGAGCGGACCACAAGGAAGCAGCAAGATCGCATGGCATTTGAACAGGAAGACAGAGGTCTTTACCTCAGAGATGGGAAGAAAAGGGGTCTGGGCTCCTTCTGTGAATTTCATTTGTGAGAGATCTTTCACCACAGGACAAACTGACCTGTACTTCCATGTGGAACCAGCCGTAAGAAAGGAATATTTCAGGTTTTAAATGAGCTGGTTTTAAGCCCACGAAGTAATATGTGTGAACGATAGAGCTGTCTATAATTTGCCAATTACTGTTACTTGCCCTCGATATAAGCCCATTTCACAAGAGCACTGATGGGGTTGGGTTTCTGGAAGTGATGAATCTAGGAGTTGTGGCTGGCCAATGAATCACCCAGGAAATTTGAGAGACCAGGATGTTGTTACCTCCAGATCTTGGGGCTTCCAGGCTTCCGCCCTATCGGGCAGGCACATCTGCTTCTCCAAATGAAGGAAACAAAACCAGAATAGAAGAGACAGTTGGCAAAGCCACAAGGTCAATCGTGGCCCTCCCCTTCCTGGTTTCCTGCACTGAACTCGGACTATCTACGTGAGCTGCCTCGGAGCAATTGTGCACTCGGTGAAAAGAACGAAAATAGGAACAACGAATACTGCTTTCCTTATTCGGCGTCTCTGAAATACCATCTGATTCACTGACTTGTCCCGCAAATTGTAATTGATTTCCTACTATGTGCTAGAATCTGTTCTAGGCAGAAAGGAGTGGTGGTCATCAAATAATTTTCCTGTGTAGTATACAAGGCCACGGGGCTTGCATAAGGTCTAATTATTAATAAGGATTCTCACTGTTTATCTAAACGGATGCATCTGTAAATCTCACTAAGCATATTGCATTACTATTTACAAAAGATGAGGTTGATGTTTATTTTTCAGCATGGAAAATGCACATGCTGTACTTTTCATTTACGAGATACGGCTTAGGGTGGACAAACCCTTAGGATAAATACTCCATTCTACAACCCACAAAGGACCACGAACTCCAAAGCTTATACGTGTTCCAATTTTCGTCATGGCCCATTTGGCCCAGGGTTCCATATGTGTCAGAAGAGCCAGGTGACACATTAGAGAAAGGCAAGTTAATTTTGTAATCATCCCAAATAACTTTCTTATCCCTCCTCCAATACTAACTTCCTAACTTGCCTTGATGATCACTTCTGGATTCATCTTCCATGAACTTATCTAAAATTGTTTTACAATTCCTGCATTTAAAAACCTTAGACTATATCACTTTCTTAAAAATACAGGATTAAAAATAGAACAAACATGCTTTCATTTTATGACTGCCACAAGCTTGACTGTTATTCTATAATCATGTTTCTTAATATTGCTTAAAGGGTATTATCTAGTCCTGTTAAGTTCTATTGTATTATGTCCACCTCTGCATTCCCTTGAGCCTATAAAATACCCGACAAAGAAGGAAAGGGCTTAATAAATATTTGTGAAATAAAATAATTTAATTAACAAGTAATTGGTGCCCCTTTTAACTTGTAGGCTCTAACCTTCCCATCTCTCCGCCTTCATTTTTTTACAGGCTAGAGAATGCTAATATTTTCAGGGATTCTCACCAGACAAGGTTTAGGTGCTATAACTGAGGTGACCATATGTCCCAGGTCCCTTAAGGCAGTCTCAGTTTATGCCTAATGTCCCAGTGTCATTATGACTAGTGATCCTTCCCTTTTCAAAAGTGTCCTGGTTTGAATGAACCTATATCCACTATTCCCTTGGGGTCCCTTGAGCCCCTCTATGATATTTTACACATGGATTTCAGGGGCACATGAAAACCTGCTTGTACAGTGCAGTAGTTTCTGTTTGCTTTGTTTCCCAGTTGCCTTCCTGATGATAAAGTGTTTCTGTGAGCCTTTGAACTATTGGGTAGGAGATGCCGAAGAAAAATCTAGGCAAGTGCTTTTCACATTTTAACATGCATATGTATCACCTAGGGCTGTTGTGAAAATTCTGGCTCTATTCAGCAGGTCTGGAATGGGAACACAGACTTTGCATTTTTAAAAATTTTTTTTAATGTTTTATTATTTATTTTTGAGACACAGAGAGACAGAACATGAACGGGGGAGGGTCAGAGAGAGAGGGAGACACAGGATCTGAAGCAGGCTCCAGGCTCCGAGCTGTCAGCACAGGGCCCGATGCGGGGCTCAAACTCACGGACCGTGAGATCGTGACCTGAGCCGAAGTCGGACGCTTAACCGACTGAGCCACCCAGGGGTCCCCAGACTTTGCATTTTTAACTGGCTCCCAGGTGATACTGATATTGTTGGTGTGGGGGCCACACTTTGCATAGCAAGAGTCTGCAGGTGTTCCTAATTAGCCACAACTTAGAGACCAGCCATTATGATACAGTACCGCTCGGTACTTATGAGTGCACACTTTGGGCACCACAGCATTTGAAACTTTGTCTCCTCTTTTTCATAACTGCCTGTCAGCAGGCAAAATTCCCAGTATTTCAGTTTTACTTTCTTTCCTTTCGTCTTTCAAAAGCCACATACCCGGAACCTTTGTTTTAACTATCATAAGCTGATAGGATTGAAATAGCATTTTGTAAACAATAACTTGCAATTTCAACCTATGGGGTCACAATCATTGTTGTAGTCACCAAAATTTCTCTTTCCTCTGATGTCAGTCCTAACGCAGGACCAGTGTTCTCTCTCCGGGTAGAGTCAACAATGCAAGGGGAAAACTGAGATCAGAAACTTGGATAATTGTCTCATAGAAAATTAATCTCTAATTTAGTCATTGCTAAACGAGACGCCGAGTTTGAAATCACGACATGCTGTATTTTCACCCCCTACAATTGAAAGCACCCTGTAGATTATAATTTTCCATCAGTTCGCTTATTAACATTTATTTCACACCTGACTTGACCACAGCACCTACAGCATGAAGAACATAAGAAAACGGCTCCCGCACTGAGAGCTCACAGATCTACCAGAACATGTTTCCTGAGGCCCATCGCTATGTACAAGCTAAACACGCTCCATCCTGGAGCCATGGCAGGTCACTTTCAAAGGACATCTAAGTGCGTTCGTTCACAGTACAATAGAAAATATATCCAGAAGCGAAGATTGGCCCAACTATCAGGATGACTGCAAAAGAGGGTCTGCTTACTGAGGAAATAAGTAGAAATAATTTATATTTTTTCCTCTTGTCACTGTCAGATCTCATTTGGTGCATAAATCTCAAAACTTCATTAAGATAATCTCCATGAAGCCAGGGAGAGAAATCTCCAGCACGTTTCCGCTATCTGATTGGAGAGATGGCTGGTCACTAGAGAACGGGCAGCCAGGACAAGGGCAGCATCAACATCGACACGGTCATTCAAGTGTTTCTCTCACCAAAGTGGTTCTACAGGTCCACGGCTGTTTCTCCTCTAAGCCAGAAGTTGGCAGACTGTGACCCAAAGACCAAATCTAGCCTGTTGCCTCTTAGTGTAAATAAAGTTTTATTGGAACCAACCACGCACACTCATTTATGTATTGTTTATGGCTGTTTTTATGCTAAGACAGCAGGGTTGTAACACAGACCACATGGCCAGCAAAACCTAAGATATTTACGATCTGGCCCTAACTAACTAAAATACTACGTACTTTACAAAAAAAAAAAAAAAAGTAAGCTTGCTCTGACAAATAATTGAGTTTGAAGAATTCATATATATGTTTAATAATTCACAATAATTATAAGCCTTCATGAAGATAATAAAAAGCTAGCATGAAGAAGTTTTAGCAATAATTTCTATACCAATATCCCTTTGGTATATAGTTAATCACTAACAAATGAACCAAATATTATTTGTGAAAAAGATAATGCCTAGTTTTACACATTAAACTCAAGTGGGAGAAGGCAGATAATAACATAGTCAGTATCTTTGATTTCTACAGATACATGATAAAGTAAAAACTAGTACTTGAGGTTATGCTCATATCCTAAGTACTTGAGGTTATGCTCATATCCTAAGCATCTAATCGGAGATAGACAAGTTCATCTGAAAGATTCCTCTGTTGAGTAACACAGGAAATATCCCTATAGAAGTATAGTATCATCTCAATTTAGATTCAATGAACTTCAATGCAAATGTGTAATTATTTGAAGACTGAGAGCCAGTAAGGGGAAATTATATTCAGGATTTTTATTTATTTTTATTTTAGTTTTTTGAGAGAGCGTGCACAAGCAGGGGAGGGGGAGAGGGAAGGAGAGAATCTTAAGCAGGCTCCACACTCGGCACAGAAACCGACCTGGGGCTCGATCTCACGACTGTGAGATCATGACCTGAGCCAAAGTCAAGAGCTGGACGCTCAACCAACTGAGCCACCCAGGCGCCCCAAGGGGAAATTATATTTAAATGGAGAAGAGAGTTATCCTCGTATCCTGCTTTAATTATATGGCGTGAATACTTATATTCCACATAACAAAAGGAGAGAGGAGATCATCTTCCATAAATAATTTGCAACTTTGGTCCAGACTACTTTTTTTTTCATATAAATAACCAATATATTTTATTTTATTTTTATTTTTTCATTAATTTATACATTTTTATTTAAATTCCAGTTAGTTAATATACAGTGTAATATTAGTCTGAGGTGTAGAACGCAGTGATTCTTTGCTTACATACAACACCCAGTGCTCAGCACAACAAGTGCTTAATGCCCATCACGCATTTAACTCATCCCCCCCCCCCCCCCCCCACCAGCAGCAACCTTCAGTTGGTCTAAGGCCCTCAAGTAGCTGCTATGGCTTTATTTTCACAGTATCTAGATGTGTCATTATCATCAGATGAAAAAGTCAACAAAATTATATTTTTTCTCAGGAAATGAAGTACATAATTAAGATCTATGTCTATCTATTATCCATTTTTTATTACTTGATGCCAGTATGTGCAATTAGACATTATTTTTCTTACTGCAAATATTTTCTGATCAGTGAATCAGTGATGAACTATTTACTAAGTGAGTAGTGATAAAGAATGATTTTATTTATAAAAATCTCAGGGCGCCTGGGTGGCTCAGTCGGTTAATTGTCCGACTTTGGCTCAGGTCATGATCTCGCGGTTCATGAGTTTGACCTCCATGTCAGGCTCTGGGCTGACAGCTCGGAGCCTGGAGCCTGCTTCGGATTCTGTGTCTCCCTCTCATTCTTCCCCTCCCTCACTTGGGCTCTCTCTCTCTCTCTCTCTCTTTCTCTCTCAAAAATAAATGAGCATTAAAAAAATTTTAAATCTCCATGTTTATAGAGTATTGATTTCAATTCCTCATTTCATGTGCATCATATATAATAGTTAAAAAATTATCAATAACTTAGTTGGGATAATGGTTTACAATTCTGATTATGCTGAAAGGCTAAGGAAAGACTTTGGAAATTCAAAAGTCAAGACAATTGATGTTGCTTTACTCCTGCCTTCCTTATCAGGTACAAAGAAATTACTCAAAAAATGCTTACAATATGGAGATACTCAAATAAAAATTATTTTTAAAAAATCATACAAATTCCTAAACATAAAACCAACATATTCTAATAATGTCAAATTGTTACAGGGATGTTTTCTAATTTTTTGACTTCTATATATTTTTACAATTAGAATACTAACTCTCTGTCCATCAGTATCAGCCTTTTATTCTTATTTACTCTTTTTAAATTTATTTATTTAGCGGTGGAGGGACAGAGAGACAGAGAGAGAGAGGGAGAGAGAGAGGAGAATCCCAAGCAGGCTCTGCACTGTCAGCACAGAGCCAAACACGAGGCTCGATCTCGGGAACCCTGAGATCATGACCTGAACCAAAATCAAGAGTTGGAGACTTAACCAACTGAGCGCCCCAGGCACCCCAGTAACAGCCTTTTAAAGAGCTTGTGGTAGCCAACTGTCAATCCCAGGACACACGGGTGTTAGCAGGTAAGAAACCAACCCAACAAATTTCTGCTTGGGAAGTAAGATAAAAAGCAAAACATAAAATAAGATATCTTGTTTTGTCTACTTTGGGAGGAAAAAAACACATCACCAGTCCTCTCAAGTTTATAATAAACACATGTGTGCGCATGCAAAACGAAAGCAAGAAAGCAAGCAAGAGAAAGAAAGAAAGAAAGAAAGAAAGAAAGAAAGAAAGAAAAGGAAAGGAAAAAGGCAAGCAAGATAGAGAAAGCAAGAAAGAAAGGAAGAAAGAAAGAAAGCAAACAGAAAGGAAAGGAAAGGAAAGGAAAGGAAAGGAAAGGAAAGGAAAGGAAAGGAAAGGAAAGGAAAAGGAAGGGAAGAGACAAGATGAGACAACAATCTTTAGCCAGATCTCTAAAGCAGAAAGGTTAAAATTTGACCCAAAAACTCCTAACTTTTGAAAATTAAATTGTTGCCTCTGTGGACTGGGAAAATGGAAAGTTTGCATTTCAAACACATAAATAACATAAAGGAATTGTGCCTCCACTTTGAAAGCTGTTTAAATAAAAAAAAAAGTGACATTCTGAAGGGCACACTTTGAAGATGAAATTTAAGCAAAGGGCACAGGTTCAGCTTAATCTGCTTTTCTCGAGTGGGCCACACTGGGCTGGGGTCACTGGACAGTTGTGAATGCCTCAGTAACTTGGGCACAGGTGGCATCAGCAAGGTGAATTTGATTGGTGATTTGTTTCTTTCGGAGGGGGACTCTGAATGATGACAAATAAAACATAGTACTTGTACCCAAACTTTTCTTTCCTCTAGGAAGCACAACTAGGATTAAGTTGATTGGCACTCTGTAGAAATAGCAGCAACCCCCCTTCTGATTAATATTCCAATGTAGAAGCAATTTCTTGTTATTGAGGCCGGGCAATTATCTGCCTTTCAGGAGATAGAAAATAAATAATGAAATAAAATAAAACAAAATAAAACAAAATAAAATTAAATAAAATTAAAATAAAACAAAACAAAACAAAAAAAAAACAAAACAAAACAAAAAATAAAATTAAAATAAAATAAAATAAAATAAAATAAAATAAAATAAAATAAAATAAAATAAAACAAAACAAAATAAAACAACAGAATCAAGACCCATAAGCCATGGAAATTATCCAAAGGTAGAAGCACAAGCCTGGGGAGACATGTCTACAGCTTGGCCTGCTGAGGCGAAGAGCTGGGGTTTCACAAGGGACGTTTCCTCCTTCACAGAAGCACCCCAGTGTAGGCTATGTACCCTGTCTGCGGTACCAGGCAAGGAGTGACCCAAAACGGAGCAGTTTTAAAATTCAAAACTGGCTCCGGGAAGACTGTAGCTTACTGGGCCAGGCACCTGAGAGCCGCCACTTAGATCTTCAGGAGGCCAGTCTCACAGAGGGTAGAGATTCAGTCTTTCTGGCCCTTGGGGGCATTTCAAACAACCAAGGCTTGGTGAGTCCAAAAGAACACCTATAAAATAGTTCCAGCATTACAGAACTTTCAATTGGACGATGCTGTATATCTAGATGCTGTAAAAATTTAAAGTGTCAGCTTTTTAAATTTTCCTTTTCAAGACTGATCTGCAACGACTGCTTCTCTCAATTCCCCAGAAGTGGGCAATCTAACCCTGCCTTTGGAGCTACAGTTTTAGTGGATAATCGTATGTTTGCTTGGTCAAATTGGAAAGCCAAATAAATTTGAAAAAGCGTCTTCCCTGGAACGTGTTCATTTCTAGTTACTCATGGCTATGTGTAGGAATTTAAACTAAAACCTGTTTTTCACATTAACAGACAAAAAGGGCTTTGTCTGACTATCTAAATTGACTTCCCACACAGGAACCTAAGTGATAGCAAGCTGTTATAATGGTTGACTCATCCTTTAAATACCAGCTCCCCCATTATGTCATATCTCTGATTAAATATCACCTTCTGAGAAAGCTTCCCTTACCATCCGACCAACTCTGCTCCACTGTTCTGTCCTCTTATTACCGCCTGGCATATTATATATTACTGATCTCTTGTCACGCCCCATTCTACGATGCAGTCTCTATAAAAAGAACTATTTTAACTGTTTTACTTACTGACGTATCTATCCATCCTGCCTAGAACACTAGTCCTGTTTTGTTCACTTTATATCTGCTCAGTAAATACTTGAAGGATGAATTTATGAATGGAACCTTCTGAAAATGGATACAAAATTGTGTGCGTGTGCGTTCCTCTGGAGAAGAAAGGTATAACTCAGATCTTATTCTGTATGGATCAGGCCTGTGGTCTAATAAGACTAAGAACTTCAGTTATACATGTGTAACCCCATTTCATTATCAGTAACATCGTTACTGGCAATGTCCGTAGAGGAAAATTCTGCAACTGATCAAATGCTCGCGGTACTAGAATCATAAATAAAGAAGCACACACTGAGAAAGCAATGACGTGGGGAACGTTTCTATTTTAAAGACTTGTTGTTGTAAATGTAGCAAAATTTACAGCCCAAAATAATTTCACCCGTACTTCAATAATTCAGATCACTCCAAATTCTATTCTGACCTTTCTTGTGGAACACACGTCTATATTCACATATGTGTCATCAATGACTATGTACATTTGGTTCATCAAGGCTCTCCTAAGAGATTTCAGCAGACGTTTGGATGCAGAACTTGGGGCATTCCAAGGCAGACCTGTACACGCCTCGATTGTGATTAACGGCACGGATGGCTTCCCCCCTGTTTTGTCTGGTTCCCCTCCTCCCCTGTTTGCTAAAATATGCACCACACAGTCAGGGCTGAAGGAGCAACAAAAGTGAAACCATGTGTATGTGTGGAGATAAGAAGTCTGGATGAGAGCAAGGGTTAGGAGAGGAAGTCGAAGGACAGAAAAAGAGACTGGGTCGATGCTGTGTAAAACCGGAGACCAAGTGGGCTCAAAGGGAAGCAAGTGATAAGGAAACCGAATTAGAAAAGAACAGGAAGATAATACAAGTTCAAAACAGCCATAAATAGTTAAATGAGTAAGAAACACAAGCAAAATGGGGGATGAGAACTGTAAGGAAAGAACAAAGAAACATGTAGCAGAGGGGAAAGAGAATGTGCAAATGGGATCGATAGTGATACGTCATGAAAAGAGAATACCAAAACAGGGTATAAGTAGAGAAGGCAGAAAATAAAGAGACAATCACGCACGCACACTCGCAGACCCAGCAGAGTGGAGTCGGGGGAGAGTCGTGCCCAAAACTCATCTGCGAACCGTCACGGTGGGGTGAACGTAGTCACAGCCCCCCAAAGAGGCCCGCACATTAACCGCTAGAGCCTGTGACTCAGTTACCCTACACAAGGAGGGGGACTTTACAGATGTGATTAAGAGCATGGACCTGGAGAGTAGCTGGGATTGTCCAGGTGGGCCCGATCTCATCCCATGGGTCATTAGAGCAAGAAGCTCCCCCAGCCGGAGACGGTCAGAGAGACAGACGTGGGGGTGGAAGAAAGGCACGAAGGCACAGACAGACGCAACATTGCTACTTGGCTGACTTTGAACCCCAAATTCACGTTGTGTTCTCCTACTTCTTGCCTTGCCTTCAACCTTGATCCCTGCCTCCCATGAAGCTCCAACCCCCAGCTTTAAAATCATGTTAAGACCATCTTCATTTAATATTGAAAAGGAAGGGCGCCCAGGTGGCTCAGTGGGTCGAGCGTCCGACTCACTCAGGTCATGATCTCAGGGTCCATGCGTTTGAGCCCCCACGTTAGGCTCCGTGCTGAGAGCAGGGAGCCTGCATGAGATCCTCTCTCTCCCTCTCTCTGCCTCTCCCCGGCTCTCGCTCTCTCTCCTCAAATAAATAAACTTAAAAAACAAGACCGAAAAGAAGGAAACAAATATTACAAATACCAGACATCTTAAAAAACAAAAACGAAACCAGTAGATCAGAGAATTGAAGGTTCCTGAAAGTGAGCATAAAAAGGAATCAAAGGCTTTCCTTCTTATCTCGGCTTTGTCACTTACTAGATGGTGTGATCTCGGTAAATCCTTCGATCTCTTTCTTCCATAAACCGTTGCTAATAATAATAATATCACTGCTACGTAACAGAGTCTATAAACTCCACAGTCCTGTACAAATGGAAAACCTTGCTACTAATCATTGGGTCTAGATCACTCACTGTCCTACTGTCTTCAGTTATAATACTCAGAGCCACCGTACCTTTATTTCGCTAAGCGCTGCTAATATTCCTACCTTCCAAACTTGACACAAATGAGTTGTTGCTCTTCAGTGAGTTACTTAAGGATCAAGGGGGAAAATGTGTCCTTGAAAAAAAAAGTCAGCGATTCTTTTCAGTAACACAAAACATCCATCTTTGTAATCAATTTGGGATTCCATGAATTATCTTTCTTAAAACAGGTCCCATCTGAATACAAGTGACCTAAAACAATGGCCCCTGTCTTGGTGCTCGTGATAAATTTCATTTTACCTGTTGGAGAGCCTCTGAACATATAAGACGAGCCTCTGAACATAAAATCTCATGGAGGAGTCCTGTTTCATCAACACGAGAGCCCCCCTCTCCCACCCCACAATGTGTTGTTGTACATTGGAGCCATGACCTGAGCAGACGAGCTCTTAACAATATTCCGTGTTTTTCTTTGCTCTGTCACTTGGGCTCCCTGGCATTGTCTCTTAGTGGCTATTGTGTTTGGCACAGGAAAAGATAAAGTATCCCAGAATCCGGAGGCTACTGGAACCCATCAAAGATGACAAGGAGGAATCTGCAAAGAAATTACCTTCTTGAAGAACATACGGTTCTATGAATTCTCAACAGAAATAAAAATATATTCCATGAGATTCGGCAAATAAAATCCTTTAACAACAAATAGCAATATTTATCCCTTCAGGCCCTTGGGAAAAATATGACAGAAATGCCTCCACTTATTTGTTTGTCATTTAGGGGCTTGAACTACCCAGAATAGAATCTTAAATCGGGAAGTAAACTCAAAGCTTTCCAATGAACTTTCCTCTCAAGATAGGGAAGCACTGAGAACCCCCCTCTGGCCACAGTTGACGAGTTTCATATTGGGTTTACAACTAAGGTTATTTAATGAGCGTGGTTATCTGGTTTCCTGTGACAGCCTTAAATTCAGCCCTCAGAGCCAAGAGGTTGGAGGACAGTGATGGATAAAGGGAAAGAAGGAAACCAGTTAGAGTTGCTGGACTGTCCAGAGCCATTGGAACCAGGCGAACATTCCCACATGTCTCAAGGCTCTCCGAAGCACCCCCCCGCCCCCCGCTCCACCATTTCGGCAGATTTCCTTTGCGAGTAACACCCACAGTGGAGAATCAGATGCATGGAGACCAGAGACACGACTTTCAGAGGCCACCTGTTGTGGCCCCTTGTTCTATATGCTCACCCAGAGCGTGCGCTGTCCCACAATCTGCTACTCTGTGATGAGTGGCTCCTAGCCCAGTCTCATCCTCAGAGCGTGGAGCTCTCGAGCGCTGGAACTGTGTGTCTTAGTCCCTGCTCTACACATTCTAGACTAAATTCGTCAGCAATGCTGCTATCCCTAAATTCTCAGCCTGCAACCGGGTTTGGCCTGTTTTTTTTTTTGTTTTTTGGTTTTTTTTTTTGTTTTTTTTTTTGCACTTCACAAAGTCCTAGGAACCTGGCACAGAGGTGATACAAATGGCTTAGGGAAACTAATTGTTTAAATTCTTATTAAACTTCTACATATATGTTAGCCTGTGGGATCACTGGTTTTTGTTTCTCACTACTTAACCACAGGATAGAATATTTACAGCAAACATTCTGCCACCCAAACCATGACTGTAACTAAGATACATCAGTACGATTCCCTCACATTAGGAAATTATTAATGCTGGAAACTCACGCTCAAGTGCTAACTACTAAACTTGGTTGTTGTTAAAAATATTGTTTCGGAGCTTCCCAGCTACCGAATCTGGGCCCCCGCAGAAGGGGATCAGGGAATCTATCACGCCAGATGATTCTAATGCAGCCGTCCTTGTGGAGAATACTTTAGAAGAATATTCATTTTTTCTAGCCACCGTATAGACGGTGGGGAAAAAAAATAGACAAGTTAGAAAGTTTTCTTTAGGTTTTACAAGAAGTTTAATCTTCTGAAGTCAAAGGGGTCAATCAATATAATGGCTCTAAATTAAGGAATATTGTTTTTGTTCAACTTTTAAAAATACATTTTTTAATTTTTTTAGTGTTTATTGAATTTTAAGAGAGAGAGAGAGGGAGACAGAGCATGAGCAGGGGAGAGACAGAGAGGGAGGGAGACACGGAACCTGAAGCAGGTTCCAGGCTCTGAGCTGTCAGCACAGAGCCCGACGTGGGGCTCGAACTCACGAGGTGTGAGATCATGACCTGAGCCGAAGTCAGATGCTTAACCGACCGAGCCATCCAGGTGCCCCAACTTTTAAAAATGTTTTATTGTTTAGGCTCCAGTGGCTTAAGGAATGAGGCAGAGAACGGCATGGTGTCACAGCACAAGCTACCTGCACCTGGGTGCTGTCTGACATTTTTGTTCTTTACAACTCATCTTCGTCTATAATATATGCCCCCCCGCACACACACACAGAATCACATAAAATACCAAGTGACGAGCAAGTTTTGAAGAGAGACTCAGATCAAAATAGTTATACCACTGGTTCTCCACAAGACAATTTGTGATTCAAAAAACGCACATACAGAATGCAAGATTTCCTTGGGGACTGTCAGGGTTCGAAATTGCAAATGACAAACCTCAAACCAAACCAATGCATGTGTTGACTCTTTTTTAAACCTGGACTGAGTCTCCAAGGCTTCTCTCCTTAGGCAGAGAAAAAAAAAAAAAAAAAAAAAAAAAAAAAAAAAAAAAGAGCCCCCTTGATTTTTTAGTCGGGCATGGTTCCTGAATTTGCAGTCATGCTGATTTCCCCATGAGTCACGCTTGTTCCTAGTATATGCCAGACTTTCCCCTTTTGGATGCCTCAAGAGGAACTTCTATTTGACAATGGAACACTGGAGAGTGATGAAGAAACCATACAATTGTGTCCGGCTCGAAAAGGCACACAATGGCCTGGCGTTTTAAAGCACAGCTTCTCCTAGCCGAGTGTGCGGGAAGGACCGAGGGGGCTTGTGAAAACCTGCGTTTCTGGGCCCCACCCCCAGAGTTTTCAGTTCACGAGGTCTGGGATGGGGCCTGTCATTCTGCACTTCTAACCGGCTTCCAAGTGATGGTTCATGGACCACATTTTGAGTAGCACTGGTCGAGAGCAAGTTTTCTCTGCCTCGCCGCCACTGACACAAGCAGCTGGAGCATTCTTGTCGTAGGGGCTGCTGGGCGCATCGTAGGATGTTGAACGGCATCCCTGATCTCCAGTCACGGGAGGTCAGCAGCACCTCCCCGGGCGTGACGGCCAAAAATGTCTCCGGACACTGCTAACTGTCCTCAGGGTACCAAATTGTCCCCGTTGAGAACCACTGGCTTGGAGGATATGATCTGAACAAACCAGATCTGAGTTGGAGTCTGGCTGCAGCACTTCACTACCCACGCGATTCGGGGTAGCGGTGCCCAAATGGTTAAATCAAGAGGATGATTTTGCGTCTCCCATAGAGCCGTTGTAAGGACGGATTAAATGAGGGTATCTTTGCTCAGGTAGCCCGGGGCTGGCCCCAAAGCAGGGCTCAAGAAGGGGCAGCGTGTGGTTCTGTTTGTTTGGCTGTGTGTTCCAACACCCTCCAAACTCTGTTTATCACAGAAGGGTAGGTTTCTGTCTACCGAGTTAGAGAAAATAGAGCGTTCAGAGGCAATAACAATAAAATAAGCCCCAGATCTATTTCTGTGGTCACGAGGCTTAAAACTTGGTTCTGTGACTAATATGCTGAACATACTGTTGTGATTCTGAAATAGTCTTGATTTAAGACATAGATATGTTTCTCAAGTTGTCTCTAAAGCAAAATGTTATGCCAGCTTGTCAAGTCTCCTTCATCCCCCTGACCCTAGAAGATAAAAATCGGTCGTTGTCCAAAGAACAAAAGCAACCAAAGGAGCTGAGATAAGAATGTCACAAGAGTTTGGCCAAAAGGGCAAAGCAACATTTGCACATCCAATAGCCTATCCCTGCTCTCCGGGAAGGAGCACTATTGTTAGTTTTCTCTTTCGCCACCAGGAGGAGTACCAAACTCTCACAGGCTCGCAAGCCTTTGTCAGATGTGCGGTACAGAGGCTGGCGGACCAGAGTCGAAGAAATTCAGTTGCTTCCTAACAGGATAAAAATACCTCCTGGCATGAATTCAGCAGAGAAGGCTGCACGAACCACTTATGTGTATAAGGTTCTTTTAAGCTTTTCTATTCCAAACACCGCAACCATAGCTATTTTTGTTCCTGGGAGGCAAGACACGACAGAGTTAACTGTCTCTTAGTGCGCTTTCTGTCTCTACGTTTAAGACGAAGCATTAGGAGTAAGGCAAGTAAAAATTAGTGTTACTTAAGAGAAAGTTTTGCAACCTGGAGGTGAGACAGTGCATGACCAGTGGCCAGTAAGTTATTACGGGGAAGAGGGCAGAGAGAAGTGAGTGGAGAGAACAGAGAGAAACAGCCATCCTTCAGCACCCCTGAGCCACGTGTTAAGGACAAGGCCATTCACTTCCCTGCCCAGGTCTGCGCATTTTCATCTAGCCCGTCAGCAAGAGGTGGACACGTTATCGCTGTCTTGACAATTCTGTGTGTGAAACTCTCCTGACCTTTATTTTTACAGTATGGTTTCATATACTGCCAACTGGTATGGCTTTTCAATTCATAACGGAGTCTGCCAAGATGTAACAACAAACTTTCAAGTCCCTGAACCAAAATGGTTTTCAGAGGGTTCCTACGTCCCTAGAGTCATTTGAAATGGCTCGGGATGTCTCTGCCTGCTGAAGATACAACAGTAAGATGGGCGATGCTGCCGATGGCAGCGATGACGGTGGTGGTGGTGGTGATGGTGGAAATGATGAAGAGGGTGGTAACGGTGATGAAGGTGATGGGGATTTCAGCTAAATTCCGCGAAAGCCTGCCACCACAGGACAAATACTGGGTGAAGCAATTGACGTTCGTGGCTAATCAAAGCCTCTCTCCAACCCTAAGAGGAAAGCATGGAGCTTTCTCCATTTCCGTATTTTAAAGTCAGGCATCCGGATCATTCTCGAAAACTTTCCAATGCCCCCAAACACAAAAGTAAACAAGTAAATAGATACAAAGGTTATTGTTAACTAAACACTAAATCAATGATTATCACATACAGAATGCTCTTATGTTCAGATAAAACTCCATAGAGCTGTATTTGTAAAGGCTGGCTCTTCACCTGATGAGTTTTGGGCCCATTTTCATTTATGTCCCTATAAAGGCAAAAATACACACACGGTATGGGGCCTGCCATATACACAGAATGTTTTCTTACTACAATCCACTCTTTATAATTTCCTCTACAGTCGAGACAACTTTACAATGAGAATATATTATACGTACGACGAAAATCAACACAGCTATGCCATCTTTGGACGGAAGATGTAGTTTCCAAGGATATTCTCAGAATACTTGCACGTAGAAGTCTGAAACATAGGTATGCATGTTTATTGAACTGTTTCCTAAGTCACTAAAAAGTCACCAAAGTTTTGCCCAAATAAGTCAAAGTATAACTGAAACCCACAACAACAACAAAACACAACTGAAAACGCACCAGCAATAGAATTCAAAAGGAGTAAGGCCAAAGACGCTTATATTTATGTCAAATACTATGGCATCTGTAGTCATATTATCCGTAACAATAATTGTTATTTTGTGTCTGAATATGTACACTTTACATTATTTGTTAGATACTCTATTTCCTCTTGGCCAAAATCATTGTGGGTCTTGTACCAAAGCCACCCTTAAGTAAAGGGCATCAGTCAAATTAGCATTTACCAGAACATTCCAAAATCAATAAGGCATGTATTTTTAAGAGCCTTTTTTTTTTTTTTTCTGGCTATCTTTAGGTCAGCAAAGGAAGGAGTTCTAAAGAACCAGAACTGGGAGTTCCACAAATAAACAGCCTGCTTCACGGTTCCTTGTGCAGAAAAATCTGGAAACTCTCAACGGGATTTTATTGCTGATCTAAAGTTACTTGACAAAACTCAGGATCTCAAATGAGGGAAATCCTTTGGATAGTGAGGGTTTGCCACTGTCTTCTCAGACTGAGTTCTGAAATTAAGATCTACTCTAAGTCAGGAAGATTGCTTAAGGACCTTGTTAGATATGTTACCTCTCTCTTCTTTCACCTTCCCTATAAAACACCCAGACGGAGTATACAACTCACTAAAAATAACATTCATGTGATTTGTATTATTAATGCTTGCTCTGTGGCCCCTGCCATTTGTGGCTGTGCCGTTCTGATACCAAATTTCTGACCCATATCCTGAACCCATAACCTCAGATACAAACGATCGGCCAATGTGACGATGGAGAAAGTAGTTCTGCTCGTTCATCTCCACTTCTTAAAATAGTATCAAAATAGCCACTTCCTTTCACTGCAGAGGAAAGTCTACTTTCCAGTTGATGCATAAAACTCAGCTGGCTATGGCTTATGAACAAATAGGCTAAGGAATGACGAAACTTCAGGAAATTATCAAACTATAAAAGGAAATCGAATTTGGGCCTGGAAAAGAGAACAGTGTGTTTCCTCTTGCCTCTGAGCATAAACCAGAAAATACACAGAGACCGTTCACATATTTTTCCTGCTTCAAACACAGCTGAAATTTGAAAAGAGAGTAAATAAAGAAGGGAGAGCATTTTAATGCTTGAGAAAGTACCAAGAACGTTGTAATAGTGGTTTGTAGAGGAAAAAAAAAGATAAAGTAGAGATTAAAAAAAAAAAAAACCTACAGGATAGCCAACGGGATGCTCAAGAACCACATGAGAGAATTAAGGATTTCAACTAGAGGTAAGGTCATGGGTCCAACATCTACCTGCTATTAGTACTTACATAAAACAACCCCATGTGCACCCCTACAGCCAAGATTTTGTCTCTAAAACTCCCCCCCCCCCACCACTAAAAAGAACCAGGGATCCTTGGAGAGTAGTCAAACTCAGGTCTTGCAGCAGAAGAATCAGGATAGACCCAGTACACTTTGCTGTCACCAGGAAGCACAAACGCTTTCAAGGATGTGTGAAAAGGACAAAGGAGCCAGCTGAAAGGAGTTCTCTAATGAAGATATGCCAAATTGAGCATCAAAAAGGAAAAAAAAAAGTGCAAAAAGCCAGGAGAACACAATGATATGCCAAAGCAACAGATACCACGGTAACTCAAGAAAGGGGTACGTTATCTCCCTTAGGGATATTCACTGCAAATAGCACATGCTTGTCCAATTCAAGATGAGCAGAATCGCATCAGGTCACAGCGAGCTTCGTGAAATGTTGTGCCAGGTGTTTCCGGCTAGGTAAAGACTACAGAAAAGTGGGTCTCAGCCCTGGCTCCATGTGAAAATCACTCGGGGAGATTTTTTTTTTAAATATCAGAGCTTGGGAACTACTCCAGACCAATTAAATCAGAATCTCTGGAGGTGGAACTAGGGCCCTGGGATATTTGAAAAGTTTCCCAGACCATTCTAGAGAGAATTGAGGACCACTGGTTTAGACTCCAGGGTGCCCAGCCATCCCGGGGACTTTCCTGGTTTTAGCACTGAAAATCCTATGTCTCAGAAAACCCCTCGGTCCTGGGCAAACAAAGATGTCTGGTTACCCTCTTCAGTCAGGCAATACAAAGCTGTCACAGAAATTTTCAGGGGAGATCAGATAAGAAAATCCTATGAAAGCATGGGATATAGGTACTAATTTATGATTTTAATGAATATACTTGGGGTTTACTGATTTACATTTGTCACTGCTGTTCAAATGTTGAAAGGAATACGAGGTATTAAATCTGGAAAGGTAGGGGTGTCTGGCCGGCTCAGTCAGTGGAGCGTGCGACTCTTGATCTCGGGGTTGTGGGTTTGAGCCCCACGTTGGGTGTTAAGACTACTTAAAAATAAACCTGGGAATGTTTAAACCTGGAAATACAGACCTCTAAGGAGTAGTTAGATGCTCAGCGAAACTTAAGGGTTAGGTTTGATGTGATGTGATGCTTCTGGAACCGGTATGCTGTTGTGGGCTCAAAGGAGACAAGAAAACAAAGACAATTCCTGGGAAATTAGAAAAGGGAAAAGGGCAGAGAAAGGCACAGTGAATCCATTCTTAAGTTTGAGTGACAGGGCCCAAGGGGACCCACACGTTCATTGTACTGTGGGAGCCTCGACTGCAAAATCACTGAGGCGGATGCAAGGGGCCTTTGTGCAGTCGTTCAGATACTAGAGTTGACAGCGTGTGACAGAAGTCTCAGCAGTGAAACAGCATATGATTTATTTTGGGATAATACGTGAAGAAGCAAGGTGAAAGCTGCTGGTGGGGCTTAGCAGAAATACTCTCCGGCAAGCCAAGGATAAAGACTGTTTAGGTATCATTTAGAAGCTCCAAGGCCGCGAGAGACAACAGGCTTTAAGGGGATGCTGGCTACATGGTTATAAGGCAGCCGAGCCTGTCCTGCGGGAAGGGGAGAGGTGAATCTAGACGTGACGAGACGCCTGAGGCCTGGGATGGTGGGCCTGGCCCAGAGCCACCAGCCATAATGGGAACCTGGGAGCCCTGCAGACATGAGGTGTCGCATTTAAGTGTTCAGGTGGGGCAAACAGGGACCTAAGAGCATACATTTTAAGTAACGAACGCACAAACAAAACACGCCGGTCTCGAGTTTAAAATAACAGGCAGGTGAGGATCAAAACAGCAAAGGGGAGATACTGTCCCGCCATCCTGAAACATCCTGAAGAACTCGCAAAATGTGCGCGTGTCATCTAAGGATGGCAAAACGAGTACGAGCGAACACGAAGAAAAGAAAGAAAATTAAGCTCTGGAGAGCAGAAAGGAGACAAAACAATCGACGCAGCTGAGGATGGAAAACCTACGTGGGAATCGGGGGTAACGAACTGCGGGCAGAGGCAGGAAAACGCCTTTGAAACCCATAAAGGCCTTTCAGGTGGAATGGGGTGAACAGTTGAAGGGAAGGCGGGGAAGGAAGGTCACGGATTGAGCGGACTAGGTCGAGCCAGCAGTTTCCTTCCAAGTCCGAGCAAAGGAAAAACGCTTGAAACAAACTATTTGGTTAAAAAAACAAAACAAAACAAAACAAAAAAACAAGTACTAAATCGGCAAAAGAGTTGGGCCAGCACTTTGCAGACAGGAAGCAAGCAGGCCCCAGGCGAATGCGGGAAAGTGATCGATGAAGGACAGGCAGTGAAGTTTTATCTCCTTCCGTCGTCAGCGTCAGCGGGTGTCAACCCTGGGCGGCCAGAAGAAATACCCGGGCCCCACTCTCGCCAACGGCGTTGGAGCCCCTGGGGGTTGCGGCCGGAGATGCCTACGGCTCCCACGTGACTCCAGTGTGCAGCCAGGGTCGAGACCCGCTGCTCTGCATGTAACCGAGTGAACGCGTGACGGCCCATGCCTCCGGATTATCGGGCCAAAATAGCCACTTGCACCTGAAGCACTCCAATAATTGCGGCCAAAGTCATTTCCTTATTTGAACTTGGCAGATAAATGGCTTGATTTTCCACTTGACTTCAGGAGCTTTAAAATTCAGAGGCCAGAAAGTCAGAAAGTTTTCTCAACTAATTATTTGGAATATTTGTAATCACTTCTCACTAGCAATCCGACGCACCGGTGCCCTTCACACGGATAACAAATTCACCCGGACACAACTTAGAAACTAGCAACACTCAGAAATCGTCTTATTTAAATCAGAAAATATCGATGGATTCTCAACTCGGGGCAATTTGGTCTCCTTAGGGGACATTTAGCACTGCCTCAGACATTTTTGATTGTCCTAACTAGGGACCATGTTACTGGTATCCATTGAGCAGAACCCAGGGAGGGCAATAAACGGCGTATGATGCACAGGACAGCCCCCCAGCACAACAGAGAATGGTCCGGCCCCAAATGTCAATGGTGCCGAGGTGGAAATACCCTGCTCTAACTAACACAGCCAACGTTTCCACCGGTAACAGCTGATATTCGCTGCCTTCCAATCTCAGTGCAAATAAAATAAGTTTGAACATGTACAAATGATATGCCAAATTAAAGGAAAATAGAAAAGGCCTCCCACAGAAAATTAAACCACTAGGAAAATTATTTTGTGGGCTTAGCACAATGAGAGATTAAGGACTGGGGGATCAGAGCCCTGGCCAACCAGTACACTTAAGTGAAAACGGAATTTCAAATCGAGTTTGATTGTTGGAGTTGAGTTTACATTCAGACAAATTGAGAGTGTTTTTAATGAAGACTTCTACAAAGCATGCTTTATCATCAATATTTAATAAGTGATGCCTAAGAGAAAGTATTCATGTTGAATATTACATTCCAAACTCCCCAGTGTATGCGTTTGTAGAAAAAAAAAATGTTTTTTTAAGCTATACACTTATATTCATTTCTCCCAAACCACTCAAAAAACGTACTCATTTTATGGAACTCACAATGAAAGCGAGATATTACGACGTTTTTTCGGGATTGCAAAGCAAGTAGACAGTGACCAATGACATGACCCCTAAATATGAGAAAGCAGGTGTGCTTAATGCTGGAGAAAGAGTCTCGTTTGGGCTAAAAGACAAAGAAAACTAATCATTCATCTCCAGCCTCCGATCTGTAATAACAGTAAAGTTAAATGGGAACTCAAAGACTATCTTAGGGGAAGATTTACATACAATTATTTACTATAGGCCCCAAAACATTAAAACATGACTTGGAGTTCTGAAACAGGCCGTTTAAATAGCTAGTGAAACCCATTTCCAAGTGCTTGCTAGTTATTGAGTCAGTTATTGACGGCGTGTGAGTGAGAAGGACCAAGCCAGAGGCTACCTAACTCAGCCGTACGTTTTATCGTGATCGACTGGGGACGGGGGGCTTCTCTTAATGATGCCTAGGCTCCTCCCCAGACCAAATAAATCAAAATGTCCAGGGGAAGGGCCTGGCCTTTGGGATGAGATTGCATAGCACATCTTAACTTTGAATTTGTCTACAGATTGCCTGGGGATCTTTCTAAAATGCAGATTCTGATCGCGTGGGTCTAGGTGTGCCCGTGATTTTGCATTTCTTGATACCGACATTGCTGGTCCAAGAGCCCCATGTTGAGTAGCGAGTGTCAAAAGCTTCCTGGATGATTCTAACGTGCAGCTGGCACTGAGAACCGTCAATGGTTGAGCCCCTGGCTTTGCGCTGGGTACCATGTGGGCGTAGAAATGGAACAGAAAGGGTGAAAACGCATTCCTCAAGTAAGGAATTACCCTACCCTAAATCAGAGCTTTCCTGTCACACAATCCGCAGACCACTGTCTCAACTTTCAAAAGTAAAAGCGAAGGTCAACTTGTTTCTAAAGGGAACACATTCCAATGTAGCCCAAATCAAGGGCAGTCGCTCCTTTGGAAGAGTGGTAGATAACTTTACACGACAGAATCATCACCCTCCTCACCCTTGCAGTTAACATTTAGTGAACATTTACTGTGCCGAGCATGATGTTCAATGCATTACGTGACTTCTTTCGCTCTCACGACAATTCCCTGAGGTAGGGCCTAACATTATTTTGTGGTCTAGTTTAGAAAACCGAACCTTGGACAAATTGAGTTGCTTATTTTTAAGGTAACAGCTTTGAGTGGTAGAGTTAGGGTTTCAACTGAGGGCCGCCTGAGTCCAGAGCCTGACTTCAAATCCATGGTATTTTCATTTTATTTGTTTTTATGCTGTGTAAAATATCTTTTTTAACGTTGATGAACATCGACTCAAAAAAAGCTTCTTTGCAGCTGTCAGAATACCTTTGTGAGTGACAATTCCAGGAAGTATACTTGGTAATAACTGAGTTCAGTTACCAAGCGCGTGTAGACCTTCAGAAATAGCATATAAATTTTCTCAGGATGGGGCGTGAATGGTTGATCTGGAAGGTGCCAAAATGGTATACGGGTAGATGCTGAAAATGGGTATCTTCTGGAATGTATTGGGGTTACCTTTTCAATCTAAATGGGACTTTGAAGTAAAATGAACGTGTACTCACAAAGCGGGTGATTATCATTCCTCCTGCACAAATTTCACACATCCCATGAATCTTTGCCTAATGAAGCGAATTGCAAAAGGACACGTATTGTGTGATTCCCTCTGTATGAAATGTCCATAAAAGGCAAATCGTCCGAGAAACACAGTGGTTGAGTGGTTTGCCAAGGGCTAGGGATGGAAACAGGGCAGCACTGGCAACGGGCATAAGCAATCACACTGGGTGACGGAAATGTCCTGAAACACACTGTGGGGATGTCTGCACAGCTGTGCCAATTCATGACAAATCACTGCATCGTATACTTAAACTGGATGAATTGCAAGATATGTAACTAATACATCAATGAGATTATTTTAGAAGCATGCATTAACAAGAAAATCAAAAAGCGCTTCCTTGCAAATGGAGGCCTGAAAGCAATCTTACACACTCAGACTTAAAATACATTAGTAGCATTACGGCCTATCTTTTCCCTTTCTAGGCCGCCTTCTTAGAAAAATCAAAATATAATAAAGGAGAACAAACACCATTTTTCTTAAACTCCTCACTCAGGATTCAGAGTGATCTGACCAAGCATCCATCTGCGGTTAATATAGAAACATCCCACTGATCTAGACGCCAGACTTCTAAGAAATTGGACTTTCTAAAATCAGAAGCAAAGAAGACATCTGAACAACTATCAGGATTGCCTACATAATGGATGGGGCCCTGAGCAAAATGAAAACACAGGTCCTCTTGGTCAAAAAGTATTCAGCATTTCAAGATGTTGTGACAGCAGAGCATTAAACCATGCATGAGGCCCTTCTGAGCACGGGCAGCGGGTGACTGCCCAGGGCTAACGCCCATAAAGTCAGTCCTGGCAACCAAACTGGCCCGTCACAAAAGCTCTGGGCCAAGGCTATGCACTTTATTCGAGAACTTTCTTCTGTAATAGAACTCCTCAAACTCTCATTTGTTTTTCTTCTATATGCATACCTAGAGGGCTTGGCTCGCCAAATCCTGGGCTGTGGGCAATCAGAGTGAACAAATGAGAAGTGAGTAAAGGCTTTCAGAAGGAAAACACCTCCTTCTGATGGGAAATGTGGAGAAAGAGAGACTAGAAAGCAGATCCAGGTATAGGAATGATTATAACGAGGCAAAGAAAGAGTGGCCTTTTCCATTACACCCACTGCTTACAAAGAGGGCGACAGATCACATATTTTAGAGAATACGGATCAAAAGGACTGAAGACTGAGTGTGGCAGCAGCGTGCTGGAGAAATACTTAATAGCTGACTCCCTGGAGGAGAGCCCGATTTGCAGCCTTCGCCAATTTCCATGGTGTAAATACTCCCATTGTGGCAGATTTCAAGGTACCAAGGTGGGGACTGGAACATGGGGTCGGAAAGAGAAGCGCACAATCGGTTCTCCATCCAGCGCAAGCCAGGTCCAGCCCACTGCCGAAATGGGGAAAACATTAGGTGCTACAGGCAGTGGAAATACAAGACAGGCCCGAGGCCCAGGAGCAGAAATAAAATTCAGTCCTGTCTCCTAATAAAACATTTTGTTCCAGGGGTTAGCAAAGACAGAAGGTAACTGTTGCTATTTGCTAACATGGGATTTTAATTCCAGTGGCAAAATCATCATGGGTAATCAAAAGTTGACTACAAAACTATTTTCCCTTGTCATTTTCCTTCCAAAAGTAATTATCTCTGAATGATTTCATAGTTAAAGATTGTACGCTTAAAGAGCAACCAATTGTGAAAAGAACTGAACACTACGCCAGTGATATGGTTTTTAAAAAAATTGTAGTATTTGTTTTTAAAAAGGAGGGCTTAGCCAAGTAAAAATATTTCCTCTTTTCTGTTCTAATGGTTTAACCTATGAATCACCCTGTAGGAGTACTATCATGCCAGAGACATGGAACCCTTACTCTTTAGAGTGAAAGCACTGAGACTTCACCATCCGGTTTAGTTGTTTCTAGTAGAAATGAGGGTAGATGGCAGGCTGAAATGTAAGCACTCCAAATCACCACAGGCTGTGTTGAGGATCGCTAACCCGCACCACAGCTCCCACCTCAGGAGAACTTTAAAACCTCTGAAAAGTCAAGCAGTCAACCAAATTCTGGCTCTGGGCACGATGCCACATGAGACGCTTCCCAGATGGTGTGTAAAGAGGCAGCCATCTTGCTACCCAGCGAGCCTGCGTTTCCCCAGCTCTTCCTCCATTGTACTTCCTTTACCCAGAGGCAACAGAGAGAGAGAGCTGGGGTGATTGCCCCCTCTCAGAGTAGCTGCTCCCTCCTCCCAAGTGGTCAGGGGTTTAAGTTACCTTCTTCTATTTCCTGGTAAAACTGTAGTCAATCCACTTATTTTTTTCAAAAGTATTTATTAAATGCTTATTGCATACAGGCACTGTTCTGAGATGCATGGTTTTGTTATTCTTATTAGGTACTGGTCCAAATTCTGACACAGTACTTGGAAGGCAAGGCAATATACTGTGCACATAGCAGCCCATTTAAAAATAAGTTCTGGCATGAATGCCAAGATGAGAAACACTGACTTAGATTAAAGAAGCCTATACAACTATGACTCTCCTCATCACATCTGTTTAATGTAAGCTCTATTTAAAAAAAAAACAACACCTCGGAGCCTATAGGGAGATTATTAGCTTTAATCCAGTGGCTTCCCTGCCTTTGTAACTAACTTGCTGTTATAAGCACATGCAACATCCTACCTAATTTGAGATCCTCTTGGCATGGAACAATAGAAGGTTTGTTAACACTCATTATTTTGGCCTATTTAAACACACACACACACACACACACACACACACACACGCACGCACGCACACATACCCTAAATGATTAGACATGGGGGACCTACTGCTGGTAAATGGGGCCCGTCTTTGAGAAGTCACTGACCAGTACATGAATACAAGTTTGCCATTCTTGGGAGTAGCTGATATTACAAGCAACTGCCATGAGATGTCCCTGCATGTAAGAACGACGCCAAGAAACTCATTTTTGTGAAAGGTGCCCCAGAGCAGAAAAGTTAGTGTCACACTGCCAAGCTGCGGACATGCCCGAGGTCTTTGGACCTCTCTTCCATAATCTAACCTTGGTGTCCGAAGACAGATGGATACTGTGGACGCTTCAATATCCTTCTCACCGCGAAGAAAGACTAACAGCTTCCAAGAATACTAGCAGTCTGCAGTTCTTGAAAGTCTGAGAAGGGAGGACCAAGGATGGAGAGCCCACATGATTATCGAGGCCATGGAGACACAGAGGGAAGGGGAGCCTGCAAGGGGTAAGGCATCTATGCATGTGTACAATATACGGACGTACATGTACATACGTATAACATGAATATATGTGATAGGGAAATGTAGTATAATATATAGAATCTGTAATGTATAATACACGGCATGAATAATGCATTATATAGACCACAGAAAATATTGGTTACAATGCATAAAATATTTTATCTCCCACACTTATTTCATTGCTCTCCTGGGCTATGCGAAAAATCCTGCAGCCAATCGCCCTGTGAAACCTGGAATGATGTCAAGCCAACAGAATCCCCACGTTGGTATAACTCAGTGATTGCATTCTTTGAGAGATGGGCTAGAGCAGGCACTCTGGTGTCAAATTGCATGGGATTACACTAACTACTTGGGTGGCCTTACACAAGTCACTGAAACTCTCAGTTTCCATATCTGGAAAATGGGGATAATAATTGTACACATTCCCTAGGCTTACTACGAAGATGAAAGAAGTCAGTATTTGTAAAAATCCTAAAGCAGCGCTTGGTAAATTAGCGAGTGCTCTGTAAGTGCTTATAAAATATCGAACCCATGGGAGAATCTTATTATTTTTCTATGTTCACAGAGTCAATAAAGATTTTACCCATCTGTATCTAATACGAACATACAAATCGCTGTTAATTTCTTAGTTATTCTTTTCTATACACAAACCTCTTTTCGGAGTTCAAATAAATCACAGAAGAATTTGTTAGTTCACTGTTAAAATTGATATGATTTACAAATTGGAATAAAAGTGTCATTCTCTTGCCTATCGGATGATCAATCAGGTGATCAATGACTTTTTCCTAAATACAAGAAATTCCTTTCTGCCTCTGCTCTGGCACTGCAAACATTGACCTTTTCCATTAGGTAATTAAGAACTCAGATGAAAACAATTTGATGCTATTGTTAAGTCACTTAAAGGCACAATATGAAACCTATTTTAACGATCATATGCCTATGTTTGGATAATCATACCTTTATATGGCATAATAATGCTCTCATTTCAACAGTTTATACTTGGATTCTTTTCATTCTTTTTTTTTTTTAATTTTTTTTTTCAACGTTTTTTATTTATTTTTGGGACAGAGAGAGAGACAGAGCATGAATGGGGGAGGGGCAGAGAGAGAGAGGGAGACACAGAATCGGAAACAGGCTCCAGGCTCCGAGCCATCAGCCCAGAGCCTGACGCGGGGCTCGAACTCACGGACCGCGAGATCGTGACCTGGCTGAAGTCGGACGCTTAACCGACTGCGCCACCCAGGCGCCCCCGGATTCTTTTCATTCTTGACACCATTCACGGATTCCAAATACCTTCATTTCTCTTGACCACGGACGGGTAGTTGAAGCAAGACAAACACAAAACCAGACTGACTGCAGGTGAAAGCAACATATGGACAATGTATTTTTGAGTCCAAAGGAATGAAAATTTTAGAAGGTTCCTTTTGTCTCCTTAGCCTAGAGTCTCAAGCAGCTTTTATACTTACAAGTCAACAGATTAACATTCTTGATGATTCACTGTTTCAAAATAACTCACATTGTACTTCCAAAGTGACGGCTAGAAATACTGCTGGCATTTATTTCCTTAAGCATATTCGCTAAGTGGTACTGAAATGCAAATACCCAAGAGAAAAATCAGAGTTTCTACATTTGGACTAAAAGGAGGACACACACAGAGATCTGTTCCTTCTCTGAAATAGAATGTGTTCAATAGTAGGCTTAAGCGGTGTTTGTAAGTATGGCGTTGTGGGAGGGAGGCAACCAAATGAATTCTGGGAAGCGAAGGCCATTCCTTGAATAGGTGCTCATGACTGCACCTGTCGCCCAGAAATGGGCTGATATGATCGCATGTGCCTCCGCCACCAAACAGAACGTTTTCATCTTCGCAGCCTGACCATTTGGTTCCTGGCACACGGCGGGCAATCAAGACACATTTGGTAGGACGAAGACCACGCAGTGGATCACCATCTTAAGTAGTTTGCAGTTGGACCGGGGAAGTGCAACTAACACGGGGGAGATAATTCATCCTGAAGACAAATAATAATATCAACAGACTTGTGCCGATCCAGATGTCAAAGAGGACGTGGGAAACTGAGAGCCCTTATGCACTGCTGGTGGGAATGCAAACGAGTGCCGTCTGGCGGTTCCTCAAACGGATAAACGTAGAGTTGCTGTATGACCCAGCAACTCCACTCTTAGGTAGGTTCCGTCTCGAGAGCCATGAAAACACACGCCTGCACAAAACCCTGCACGTGAACGCTCACAGCAGCATCGTTCATAATAGCCAAAAAGTGGAAACAACCCAAACGCGCACCAACTGATGAATGGCTAAGCAAAATGTGGTCGACCCATACAATGGAAGGCTATTTGGCCATAAAAAAGGAAGGAAGTTCTGATACGCGCTACAACATGGAGAGCCTTGAAAACATGCTAAGGGAAAACAAGCCAGAAAAGGCAAATCTATAGAGGCAGAAAGTAGATTAGTGGTTGTCAGGGGAGGGGGTGTCGGAGGGCCTCCAGAGATGCTGGAAAACGTTCTAAAACATGTCGTGATGGACGCACAGCTCTGTGAATGTACGGAAACCCACTGAGCGGTACACTTTGAACTGGTGAATTTTACGTGATATGAGTTCTATCCCAGTTTTTACAAAAAGATGCCCAAGAGGCAGAGGGCCAGGAGTTCGGCAGAGAGGGCGATGTTACCGCAGCTGGAGGAGGGCGTGGGGACGGAGTGAGGTCTTCAGGAACGCACCGCGTCCGGGTGTGAGGAGACAAGGCATTGCGGATGACAGGAAGAAGGTGACAAAGTGAGGCTGCTCACTGTCCCGGTCACGAAAAGAAAGGCTACCACGCGTGCACCCTCCTCTGCTAAAAAGCGCCTCTGCCTCTGCCTCTGCCTCCAGGGGACGTCGCCAAAATGCCACTCCTGTAGCTCCCCATTTTCCCTTTAAAACACTAACTTTTAGAATTCTACTCTAGCAGATAATGCCAAAAGAAGTCCCAGACATCTTATCATTTCGTCCAGAAATATTTCAGTATTAGACTCCTAATGTTTAACCTTCACCTAGCTTGACCTTCTACTGTTATCATGACACTCGTCCTATGACTGCACAGCATTCTATGTCTTTCCCGATATTTGAGGGTCTGAATTTCAAGAAGGGGGATGTCCATGTGTCTCAGGGGACAGCAGGGGCAGCATGTGGCCATGTGAATAGATTTGGAAACCTCTAGAGTTGTTGGTCTTCACAGGTTCTCGAGAGTTTACTATTAGACATTAGAGGTCATGCCTCCACTTGGACTCAGCTCCATTGAGGAGACTGTATTGTGGTGTTGCACAGCAGAATGCTATTTAAAAATAACATTCTCAGCACATTCATCAACTTTCCAAAAATACTCTGCTTGGCTCTAATGGCAGGATCTGAGAACAGGCTGGTCATGATGACCACAAACTTTGGGAAGGATTCTTGCTGAAAAATGGCTCTGTGGGGCGAAAGAGAAGAAGCATAGAATGCTTGGGCTCGGAGAGACATCCCAGGGTAGCTAATCCAGCCTCCCACCCAAGAAACAAATTCCCCTTGACAACCCTCCCGGGTAGGTATCACCTTGACCTTAACACTCACGGCTTTATGTCCAGCCAGCCTAGGAGAGGGCAGTTTTTACCTAGATGGTCCTAATAGCCTGGTCAAACCTTAAATGAAGAGAGACAATATAAACTCTAGAAAAATACATAATATCTACAGCAGGTTCTCTATCTCACACTGTTGTTTAGGGCTCGATAATTCTTTGCGGTGGGAGGTGTCCTGTACACTGTGGGTATTTAGGAGTACCGCTGGTCTCTACCCGCCAGATGCCAGGGGCACATCACCCCCACTCCATCTGTGAAAACCAAAAACGTCTCCAGACATCACCAAATGTCTCCTGGGGGCAAAACCGCCTGGGTGCGAACCAATGAGTTCAGGGGAGCACATTTACCAGAGGATATCTATTAGGCATGCGTGACTAATGCTTGACTGATTATTCTGACACTTTACATTTGTTGGTGGCTTTTCAGGTATTTCTTTCCAAGCTGGCATACTACACAATGCTGATGCTCTCTAAGACCACAACCGGAAACAGTTTCTATAAAAAAGACTGCGTCGGCTGCAAAAAGGCAAAGCAATGATCAATCATTTAAACCTACACACGGTGAAATTATTACCATGTTTTTTGTCCCATCTGTACACATGAATACTGATACGATGGGTAGTCACTATGAATAAGATGATAGTCAACGGGCAACCCCCACTGACAGATGGGTGAAAATTTTTTCATTAATTTTTCTTTTTTCTTTATTTATTTTTCAATCAGTTCTTAAGAAACACAATAAACACCTTCTCTTAAAAACCGTAAGACTACCATTGTTCTAGCTAACCTAAAAAAAATCTATTTAACCCAGGGCACCTGGGTGGCTCAGTCGGTTAAGTGTTCAACTTTGGCTTAGGTCATGATTTCACGTTTCGTGGGTTCCAGCCCCACGTCGGGCTCTGTGCTGACAGCTCGGAGCCGGGAGCCCGCTTCAGATTCTGTATCTCCCTCTGTCTCTGCCCCTCCCCTGCTTGTGCGCTCTCTCTGTCTCTCTCTCAAAAATAAATAAACATTAAAAAAATTCTTTTAAATCTACTCAACCCACATTTCAGCTGAAATGTATACACATATAGTGAAGAACCAAAGAAAGCAATAATGCTGCTTGATAACATAAAACAGAAGGACAGCACTGATTAAGACTACTGTGTTTACCCTGAAACCTGATGCCTCAGGACAAACAAATTTAACAAGAGAAAGATCAGAAAAGAGATAGAAGGCTGGGGTGGATACAGTTCCTAAAGGGACTTTCTGGCAATTTCAAGGGCTTCGAAGTTGATGGATATTGGTCTTAATATGGTGCTTCACTAACAGCATACCTTTGATTATAAACAAAGTCATTTTTTTTTCCTAAATATAAAACAGAAAGAGCAGGAGTCAAACAACATACGTTTTTAAAAATAACTCACCAACATTTGGAATAAGGGGAAGGAAGGAGGAGAGAGGAGAGGCAGGAAGGCATTAGTTGTGTGAAACGTGTGCCCTCACTGGTCATCAAGTGGTGTTGTCCACTGGCCATCTGGAGTGTGTACTTTTGTACAACAGGAATGGGAGTAGAGAGGGGCAGGCCAAATCCAGGGTGTCTTAACCTTGGCATTATTGACATTTAGAGCTGAACAATTCTTTGTGGTGGAGGCTCTCCTCTGCACTGTAAGACTGTTGAACATCCCTGGCCTCTATCCACTAGATGCCATTTGCACCCTTCCCCCAGCTGTGACAACCAAAAATGTCTCCAGACCTTGCCAGATGTCCTTGGGCGGGGGGGGGGGGGGGGGGCAAAAGTGCCCCCAGTTGAGGACCACAGGGCCGCGGGCATTACGTTCTAAGAGCCACAGGAAGGAAGTCGTGACCTAACAGCCATTCATGTACAGGATGTTAGGATACTCAAAACTTGACAATAATGTACACCTCATCACCCAACAGTAAATTCTTTGACATAACCCAAACTCAGCAAATGTTTGTTGACTTGAATAAAAATATATCATTGGACATATTTCCTGTTTTGGAATAAAAATAATTAGGTTTAAAAGCTAGTACGTTATACATTCTCATTACACACACACACACGCGCACACACACACACACACACACACACACACACAATTGAAAGACATCTGACAACATGTTAACTTTTACAACTGAGTAGTTACCATTTATTCAGGGTGTACTTTGTCCTGATCACTGTCCAAGCACTTCATGTACATCCTCCTCCATAGTTCTGACTCCAGCCTTGTGAGATAATTTTGCTGATCCAATTAAAAAATAATACTGAGGCTCACAGAGAACTTTCTCAAAGTCACCCAGTTAGTTAAGTTCCAGAGTCAGAATTTGAAGCGATGCCCGATTCCAAATACAAACTCAAAGGATGACATTGCCCAGAAATTTAGGGTCTCGTTCCCAAGCTCTTGGCCACACGATTGCACTCTACCTAAACATCTAAAGATTGTCTCGTTTTAAAGAAATTTATAAACGTTAACATACGAGAACAACTCAAATAAGCATCTAAATTTTCCATCCATTTTGGTTGCATCTTCTCTGAACGTTTTCCAAACATTAAAGACTGCCAGTGAGTCACACTTTGAGCCCATTCCTAATTTAAGCAAAGCTTTATATAGCAGATTAATTAATAAATAGAAGAGCGTGCTCCCCGTTTTGCGTGAGGAAACGCATCGTAACGACTCGGGCTTTATCTCCCAGGAGTCCCCTCTCTTCTAGGATGGCTTGGTCCATGATTGTGCTGGTATCAGTAGGTCCAGCAATCGCTGGCTGTCTGTGTGAGTATCGGCTCCAAGACGCTGCCCTGGCAACACCGAGCCCTGCTTGCAATGTAACAAACCCCGAAACTGGAAGCAGAAAGCGTCTTGCACCTAAATGCCAGATCCACACATTTCGCACATGAGCGATGTTTGACACATTCATTCCACTTTTGCCTGCCACTTCCCCTCTTCCCAGGACCCTATTACATAAAGTCTTAGGTGTTCTGGGGAATAATTGGGCATCAATTGTGGCAGGGTGTGGGAGGATGCCTAGGTTACCTCCCGTATTACACACTCTATTTAGGAGGTGGGCAATTCCTATTTATATAACCCCGATGAAGATACACCCCAGCAGTTCGGGAGGGAGGATTGCCAAAACCACTAGGTAATTTCACTTGAACACCTTGTACTAAGTACAAATCTGATTACTGCCTTCATCTTCTCAGAAAGGAACAGGTATCATTGCAAACAATCATTTGCGTTGGCTGCCCAGTGTGGGAAAGCCAAGGGGCTGGAATTCAAAGCCGAGTGGCACGCCAGCAGAGAACAGCAGCTGCATTTTACCATGCAACACGAAAACATGGTCCCATACCCATATCGCCCACAGAGATACAAAATCCGGACTATTTCAGTGGAAAATGCGGTCCTGGGGTGCCGAGGGCTGGGGCACAGGCATGGGGGAGAGTGGAAAAATCGCACTGATTGACATAAAAGTTTCCTCAGCAGAGAACTGAATCAGATATATCACCTTTTGTCTCCCAGTCCAGTCCTCTAAAGCCCTGGTGTCAAATATGGTGGCCACTAGCCACGGGGGCCACGAAGCGCTCGAAACGTGGCCAGGTAAAATTAGGATGTGGTGTGAGTACAAAATACAGGCCGCATCTCAGGGACTTGGAATGAAAAAAACATATACAATAATATACCTCCCCACTAATCTTTCTGATTGCATACCACAATGAAACTATTTCAGATATGTCAGGTAAAATATATTGTTGTTTCTCTCTGTCTCTTTTACTCTTTAAACATTTCTCTTAGAGCATTCACAAGTACCCATGTGGTTTGGGTTACATTTCTACTGGACAGCGCTGGTCTGAAGGCCGAATGCTACTTTAAGTCATGATTCATGTAGAGCTCAAAGATGCTTTCGTAAGAAAGTGTTGCTTGACTGAGCTTGGCTCTCTATCACCAAACGTTAACTTCAAACATAACTGGAAAACTGAAATTTCATTCACTGCCTTCTTGGCGAAATCTGTTGGCTAAACAAATCTGCTGTTTCGCGACATGAAAAGGGACGGTTAACAATGTAAGTAAATGTTCTTCCTTCGCAGACATACTTAAACCATGTTAAGGCAGAGATGAAACAGGCTCATAATTAGGTGCTGATGTCGAATATCCTGCAATGCTTCAAAAAGACACAGAGATGGAGAAAGGCCAGGCCTGCACAAGGCAATTGGGGAGAAAAGGCTGAATACAGGAACACAGACATGGTGCATACAGAGACCCGAGCTCCGCTACCCTGTGCTCGGCTGTTTCTAGTTCTTTTCCACATCTCCTGTCCATCTTCTACTGTCACCAGCACCCGATTGAGTCATGCCCGGCTCAGGGGCAAAAGCTACCTTCCTCGTCTCTCTGATGAGCCCCTCCACCCGTTCTATCTCCTATTGCTAATCTGTACTGCACCCCACCATCGTAAACCATCCTAACTACCTTTGGGCTCCAGAACTCTCCTCCAGAAGGCAGAGTAGCAAGGTGCCTTCAGGTTGGAAACAATGTTATCCATGCACCAAAGCCTTAAAATCCACATAAGCCACACGAGCGAGATTCCAAAGACGAGTGTTAGACTCATTCAGTGTCTCGTCTTCCAGTCTGTTCAAGTTCATCTGCAGTCTTCTTAATTCAACATATAAATTAAAAAAGAAAAGCAACCCTTTTGCTTTGCATCTGGTTCACCTAAAAACTATCCCATGTAATTAGAACTCAATGAAAGGAACAGCGCCTGCCAACAGGAACCACATTTTCTTTTCAGTTCATAAGTTTTATGCCCCTGAAAGCCTCATCTTAAGAAATGTCGTATTTGTGGGTGGCTATAGATTGTTTTTTCTCTAATCTAGAGCTCAAAGCAAATGTGGTCAAAGGATACTGCTGTGGGTAACCTCAGGAAGGAAAAATGTCTCCAAAAATATTTTTTAAAAAGAGCAGGTTACAGTTCTTAAGGTCCAGTACAGTAAATCCTCAGCGACCCTGGATCATCTAGGAATGAGTCATTCTAGATAAGCACACATCCTGGAGAGCCCAAAGTTTATGCACTAACCATCTTACTGTAAGAGTTTTTATTTTTCTAATGGAGATATTTTCTTGTCTTTAAAAGCCATTGAACCAGTTAGTCATATAGGTACAATTAGAGGTGAAAATACCGATCAAATTCAGAGCCGAATGAGCCCGTCACAGTTTTACCACCGGAAGTGAATGTGTCTCCAATCATCCTTAGTGACAATCCATTATGACTGATAGCATCTCTTCAATGTGGCACTCAGCTCGGCATCCTCATGGGTCAGGGGTCAGGGGCTGCTGGCTGCCTCTCTGAATGCTCGAGCAGTTCTTGGTTCTTCATCTTCATTGCCCTCTCTCCTTCCCACTGTCAACAGTATGGGCACATTGCTATCCCACCACTGCTTTTCACCTCTACCCCCAAGGGGTCATGGGTGCCCACCCAAGTCCCAGGTGACCAGCTGGCTGCTACCAGGCAAGCCCTACCACTCTAGCTCCCTTTTTGCTTTTCCCTTCATTGTCTATAACTGCTTCTCCACACTTTCCAGCTCTGAAGATGAGCTTCTCATGAGCCTATCACCAATGGGCGACCAATGTCTTTCCTTCTATAAGACAAATCCATAATGGATGACATCACTGGGTAAAAGCATGTGCCCACTGGATCCCAGCTCTCCTTCTCAGGAGAGTTTCTGCTTTCTTATTCTTTTTTTTTTTTTCCTTAATCATTAATTATTCTGCAGGCTGCTATCCTAAAACCTAAGGGTTTACTATATGATTTTATATTTTCACAGGAAAAAAGCCAACTAATTTTAGAATTTGAATGGCTAAGGTCTGGCATGGAAATCAGAAATCCTTGGTTCCTGGTCTAAGTACTGAATTGCTGTATAATCAATTTCTACTCAAATAATTAATTTCTGTTTCAGTTTTATTAATGATTATGATTAGCTCAACAGCAAAAGAGTAAAGGGTGTCATCTCTCCTTGGAAAGACAAAAAGCAGCTTACCCTGAAGGAGTCTGGAGATGTTCTTTTGAATCAGCTAACATGCGTTCAAAACCCAATTCTATCATTTAGTATCTCTTTGACCTTGAGAAAGTTACTTGGCATCTACAAGCCCCAGTTCCCCATCAATAAAATGGGATAAATAAACGCCATTAGAGGGCCGTTCCAAGGATTAGAAAGTATACATATAAGGCATCGAGTAAAATGATAGGGAGTGGATGTTGGAGGGAAGATTCTTTTTCCCATTCCTGGATCCTCTAGCAACAGAAGACTAAGGAAACCAGGCCTCAGCTGGGAAAAGCAATCCTTGAGCAATGGAGAGCATGCAAGAATACATTTTCAAAGATACTGATCGTTCTTCCTTTTTAGAGGCTCATCGCACAAGTTGGCCTAGGGCATTCTGACCGAGCTTGCTATAAACACACGCACACACAATGTAAACACACATAACACCACCACCACCACACCAGTTAAACAGATTATGCTACATTTGTCTACAAATGTCCACATAAAATGCATCCTAGTTTCCTGTGGTTGGCAGTCATGGTTGCTCCCAGCATGTTGGCCCTGATGAATGTGTGGGGTATGTGGGTGGTTTGGGGCATTACAATATATCCCAGTCTCCAGCAAAAGGCCAGACTGTGCTCACATAAACAGTCCTCGGCTCATGCTGTTTCTGTTTCCCATGACATAAAGTAAACTGGCTGCCACATATATATTGTAAGTAAACTGAGAACTTTCTTAAGTACATATATGGCCAAGTAACACATAAATAGATAACTGAGGAGCTTTTGTTTCGCAAGTGAATGTGCCTAGAAAATTACTGCACAGTGGACTACACCATTCAAGTCTAGCATTGGTTGGCTTTTTTTTTTTTTTTTTTGCTTATTTTTATGACCACTTCACTGAGATATAATTCACGTACTATATAACTTACGCGTTTGAGATGTTCGATTCAATGGTTTCTGGTATATTCAGAGAGTTTTGTAACCATCGGCACGACCAATTTTACAACACTTGTATCACTTCAAAAAGACACCCATACCTACTAGCAATCACTCCCCACTACTTTCTCTACTTTCTCTCTCTCTATGGATTTGCCTATTCTAGACATTTCATATAAGTGAAATCACACAATATGTGACCTTTTGTGGCTGGCTTCTTTCACTCAGCACAGTGTTTTCAAGGGTGACCCATGCTACTCAGTATGTATCGGTACTTCATCCTTTTTATTGCTGAATGATATTCCGCCGTATGGGTATATCATATTTTATTTACCCATTCATCAGTTGAAGGGCATTTGGATTCTTTCAACTTTTGGGCTATTATGAATAATGTCGCTGTGAATGTTCGGGTTTGTATGTGGACACATACTTCCTTTCTTTTAGGTATATACCCAGAAGTGGAATTGGTGAGTCATATGATACCTAAGTGCCAGACTGCTTTCCAAAGTGTCTGCACCATATTCTGTTCCCACCAGCATTGTATGAGGGTTCCAATTGTCTGGTCTTCTTGCCAACACTTGTTATTGTCTGACATTTTTATTGTTACCACTCTAGAGGGTATAAAGTGGTATTTCCTGGTAGTTTTGATTTGCATTTCTCTGATGGCTAATGATTTCGAGTATCTTCCATGTCCTTATTGGTCAACCGTATGTATGTTATATATGCTTCCTGGCCATTTGGAGGTGAACGGGTCGGAGGTATGTGATGGAACTCAACACAGTCATGGAGGAATCAGATAGAGGAATGTTATCCTACAGTTCTTTTTTTTTTTTTTTTTTTAATTTCTGCTAGCACAACGAGTGTCCTAAGGAATTTCTGAGTAACTTTAATCTTGAGACTGGAATTTGTGAGCCAGCCATAAATCACTTAACCAAAACACGATGAAACGCTATTCAACAAAACGTTGGAAGGAGCAGTAAGATTAATAACTAAAAAAAACAAATGACTTCAATACCATAACTTTAAAAAAAAAAAAACTATGAAAATAGAACAAAAAGTCATCTGTCCATTGGTCAAAGGTGTTATCATTGGCTCCTGTGTCAAAGATTAAGACCCCAGCCTGGTATCCTGTCAAGCACAGTCTACTGAGATGACGTATGTACGTATGTGTGTGCGGGTGAGTGGAATGGGATGGTCAGTAACAAAAATGGCAACCAACTTCTCAATGTACACTATGGGACAAGCGCTGTTGTAAACGGTGTGGGAAGCACTGTATAAGTGTCACCTATAATATCTGTTATCCTTGCAAGATATTTATTATTGTTACTCTTGGCAGTGGTTTGCTTGTTGTTACAGAGAAGGGCAACAACGTCCCATCCTTGCCCACAGCTGCCTCCTGCTGAGGCTAGCAGCCATTGTGGGCTCCTTAGGCACAAAACTCCATGCAGGTACTACAGACCAACACTGAGCCATAGCTAATTGGCCTGGGGTGGAGACTGATCCAACAGTCACCCAACTGGCAGAAATCTGTGAGGAGGCAGAGCAAGAGAGTCTTCCCAGCATGGATGCCACTGCCCAAACTAAACCAATGGGACTCTCTGTTGCTAGTTAGCAGGGAGATGTAGTAATTGGTGTTCAGTGGGTGTCAGAGAAGCCAGGACCAGAGTGAAGCAGATTTTAAAATAGTAGGATCCCACAGTAGCCATCCGTGAATTCTTCCTATCAAGGTTGACAAAAACCTGGGACTGGAGAGCCTGTGGGTGCCATGGTAATAAAGGACCTCCTATCTTGAGTGTTCAAAGGCTGTAACACAATTTCATCATGTCCTTTTTATGGATGAGGAAATTGATCATAACACACACACGTGCATGAGCGCGCGCGCGCGCACACACACACACACACACACACACACCCCGTCACAAGGCTTAAAATGTTTCAATAGCTTCCTCTTGTTCCTAGGTTACAATCCAATACCTTTAACTCTGTGGCGTACAAGACCCCACAATTCTTCCTGCCCACTCCGACTCATTTCTCCAAATGCCTCTTATGCCATTCTCCCTCCAACTCACTTTGGACTTTCTTCATTCAGTTCCTTGAACGTGTTATGCTCTTTGTTTCTCGGAGTCTTTGCACAAACTAGTCCTTCTTTCTGGAGTGTTTTCTCCTTCTCTTTGCCACCTAATGCCTGTCCAGCCTGGATGTTTTAACCTAAATGTCACTTCTGCAGGTGTGACAGATACAAGGAGGGCCCCAGCCAGGTCAATCTGGTTCCACAGCCCTCAGAGAAGGTGGAGGGAGGTCTCTGAATTGCACCCCACGGTTCACTGGATATCTATGTCAAGGGTTCACTCAGGAGCACAGGCAGGGGCCTGTGGCCACACGCCCTCTGGCCTTCTCGGAGTCTTGCTGCCAAGAGAGCTGTTGAGCTGGAGGACCCCTGCCGTGTCCCGGGACAACCGCAAAGGTGGTGCAGGGCCTCCGCGCTCAAGGAGACCCAGTCCTCCGCAAGGACAGGAGGATGGGGCTTTGTGTGCACTTTGCTTTTTGTAATGGATACCGCTGGAACGTGCAGCCTGCGGTGAGCTATTTCTTTTAAAGGACATTGTTTTAATTATACGGGTAGTTTTGTGCTTTTAAAAAGAGCACTACAGAAAATTGTGTTGTAAAGCAAATAATCACCTTCTTTTGTGCGTTTGCTTAAACCTACCAATTATAACAAAACTGAGATAGCACTTCACACCGACTAGGATAGCTATGATCAAAAAGGCAGACGATAACAAGTGTCGATGAGGATGTGGAGAAATTGGAACCTTCACACCCTGCTGGTGGGACTGTGAAATGGCGTGGCCATTTGAAAGCAGTGTGGTAGCTCCTCAAATGGCTAAACACCGAATTGCCACAGTGACCCATAAATTCCACTCCTAGGCATATACCCGAGAGAAATGAAAAGATACATCCATATGAAACTTATACATGAGTGACCATGGCCGTATTATTCATAACAGGGAAAAAGTGGAAACAATCCAAACGTCCATCAAGTCATGAGTGGATAAACACAAGGTGATTCCATAGGATGAAATACCGTATGGCAATAAAACGTACTGATACATCCGACACAAGTGAGCCTTGAGCACATTATGTTAAGTGAAAGGAGACAGTCGCAAAGGACCACAATAGTGCATGATTCCATTTGTACGAGATGTCCAGAATAAGCAAATTCATAGAGACAGAAAGCAGACTGGTGGCAATCGGGGCTGGAGGGCGGTGGAGTTGAATGGAACGTGGCTGCCAGTGCATACGGGCTTTCTTTTAGGGGGGACACAATATTCTGAAATTAGCTACTGGTGATGCTTGCACTGTCCTGTGGATATACCAAAACCCACCAGATTGAACACGTTCAGTGTATGACGTATATTTAAATGTGTGAATTATACAGAGGCATTAAACAAATGATGCTATACTGTAGGTTTAAGGAGGAAGGCGTCCCTACCCAACTGCGTGTGTCTGTCTGTGCTAGACCATCTAACAGGCAGGTCCCTCGGGTTAACACACACATCTCCAGCTATCACGGGACCATCTTCCTAACTGCTGTGAAAGAAAAAGCCCATCTGAATGGAATCACGGGGTATGAATGACCTCGATCACAAGAGCAAGGGAATGATAAATAGGAAAAAAAAAGGAGGAAAGAAAAGAAGGTAATGTTGGAATGGGATATTTCCATTGTGCTAGAAAATAAAGGGGAAAAAAATAAGTGAAAAGTTGTTTCCCGTAGAATCTCTTTCAACTAGGGTAATAATTTCAGCAGCCTCAAGGAAACCTCAGGGTCACACAGTCAAGGCCAAACGTTGATGAGGAGGAGAAGAGTACGAGCCTGTGGTGGTGACTTCATTATATGGAATGCAGGCATTGGACCTATGTCACCAAAGGAATTCTATGTATATATTCACGTTTACATTTATGAAGTTAACTTTATCATAGTAGAATTGATACATCGTAAAACTCACCCACTTTAAACGTACAATTCAATGACTTTTAGCCAATGACCAATTGTGCAACCATAACTGTCATCCAGTCTTAAACATTTTCATCAAATTATGTAGATAATTATGATGGTTGCTCAGATGCCTTTTTGGCTTTGGATTTGAGAAAGTCAAATTTCTGAGAAGTCTGGTGTTTAGTTCTGCAAGATGTGTCTGTATCATCCACAAATGTATAGTAAAAAAATGGTGCTTTTTGTCATTTGTTACCTTTTAATTTTTCTAAGAGGGTGGCCTAGAAGCGAAAACAGTAGGCTATAATGCTACTAATAAATACTTTTCGATTCTCTAGTCAGCGCATACTCTTTAAAATCAACTTTATTGACGTGAAATTTACATGCCATGAAATTCACCTGTAAATTTACTGAGTTGTGCAATATCCAATATCAGAACATTTCCACCGCCCTAATAGCGACCCTGGTGCCCATTAGCGCTCACCCCCTTTCCAACCCCCAGCCTTAGACAACCACTCATCTGCCTTCTGTCACCATAGATTTGTAGAAATCATTATATTTTCATACACACACACAAAATATAGATCAAAAACATTTCTCCTTTAACAGAATCCTACTTCATCTATACAAAGATTTTGGTGTCTGTAATATTTAAAATTGTTTAGGTAACAAATAAGCCAAAGGTTGCGAAGAGACCTCTGAATATCCGTGTTACAAACAAGTTTTCTCCGCTGGAGAATAAAAAGCTGGTGACAACCAACCAATAGACCGCATTTTTCCATCATGCAATATTTCCTCATTAAAGTCAAAAGTGTCCATTTTATCCACTTCCAGCATCCCTTCCCACAAAAAAAGCACAAAGTCTAACAGGTTAAAACAGTTTACAGCACACATTCTTTATTTTATTTGCAGAAGAAACCCTGAAGAGGTTTCGTCTCCTCCAAATTTGGATCACAGTCTGAATCAAGCAAACAAAACTTTCCCAAATGACATTCAGTTCCACAGCTTTTTAAGGGCTTTGGTAAAGTTTCTAGACATTAAACTCTCTTTAAAAATATTCTGGAAAGTTGTGACTAGTCAAAAAGCCACCAGCTTTCTTGGCAACCTGGTAACGTTGTGAGCACTTCCCAGTTAATCATAGATCTGTTATTTTAGGGAACGCTCCTTGAGATCTTCTAATTTAATTCACAAAGGGATATTATATAGCTTCTACAAAATAACAAGATTCTTATCACGGTGAGTTAGAGGTTGCCGCCGCCAGCCATATATACATACACTATAGTTCTCAAGAAAATATTGTTCCCACATTGCCTTTCTCTTTTAACGAATTGACCATTGGTTAACATGACAAATAGACGAAACTGAGTCATTTCCGCATTACCCTCCAGCCCAGCACAACTGTGAAAGTAGATAAATCATGTTTCGCTCTGGGTTTGTACCACCCAATCGCTACCATAAAACACAACGCCCTTATTCAGGCCAATCCATGGACTTCTGATAGCAGCCTTCACGGGCCACAGGTTGCCGGTTTCTGAGGCTGGTACACCCGCCCTCACAAGGGTGCTGACCTGGTTTCTCTTTTCAACTGGAATTTCCTCCTCTGGGGTCATGTGATCCCCACCCTGAGGGGCATTTTCCTGGTACTCTGATCAGTGCCCCACCTTGCCCCTCGCTTTGGAACTGAAGAGAATTCCAGGCTCACCCTCCTGCAGAGTCCAATGAGAAGGCGACTCACGGACATCAGGCCTCATATCTGGTGGGAACCAGGTTTTGCGGGCCTCCCAAGCTCCTCTTAGGAGACACCAAGGTGACATTTAGTCAGGAAGCTGCTGAGATCTAAGACAAGACCTGCAGGAAATGATAGCAGGAGGCCATGTTGTAGGCCGAAAGCTGTACAGACATCTCCATTCAAAGGGTCACAAGAATGTGGACGAGTCAGCCAAAAGAAACATCACAGAGCATAAGATGGGGCCACATCCCTTGGCAAAACACAGGCTGCACTGGCAGGACTGAGAGCTCTCTCACCACACACCTCTTGTAGCTAAGCATGCAGCAAGCACTACAGAGTTTAATGAACAGGGCAGTGGTGTTTTAAGGGTCAGCCCTTGGAGGCCCTTTGCATTCTTTCCTCTGAGGGAGTTCGGGATATACGAATGTAAACATCGCAAATGCAAAACAAGAGGAACCAGCATTTTTCAACCAATGAGAAAATGCCATTTTTCAGAGTTCAATTCTCAACTGTCAACTGGTAAGAATAGTAATGCTCATGAAAATTATTCTGCCTAGAATATTTACAAAAGAAGCTATGCAACAACAACAACAACAAAAAGATATTAGGCTCAACTTAAAAATTCCAAAGGGTTTTCTGGTGACTTAGAGAATTAGACAAGGCAGATAGGTTTCAGACACTATGACCTATATGTGGATGCATCTTACTTTTTATCCAAAGGAAGCCTGAGAGTAGAAACTAGGTATTATCTTTTCGAAATTTTCCTTTAGTGCTGGACATATACCCAGTTCTCCACACCTACTGCCAAATAAATGAATGTCCAATGGTATTTTGCCCTTATCTGCATGTTCCCAGAATTCCCTTCTACTCAAACGATGTGCGTCTCCTTTCTTCTGCCTGTGTTCGTACGTAGCACTAGACCTATCTACAGGGTCTGTGGTAACACGCAGCATAATTTTAGACCAGAGATCCACAAACTTTTTCAGTAAATGGCCAGATAATAAATAGTTTAGGTGTCTCACGCCATCCAGTCCATTGCAATCACTCAACTGTGGCGTCGTAGCGTGAAAGCAGCCATAGTCAATATATAAATGATGGGTGTGGCTGTTTCCAATAAAACTGGATTTATGGATGCTAAAATTTGTATTGCATATAATTTTCACATGTTATGAAACAGTCTTCTTTTGATTTTTTTTTCCCCACTGTTTAAAAATGTAATGTTTATTCTTAGTTTGTAGGCTGTAAAAAAGCAGGCGGCAGTCTGGATTTGGTCCATGGGCCATGGTTTGCTGACCCCTGATTTAGACAACCGAATGACTGAAATCTAGCAGGTGCTCCACTAGGTAAGATCGACCACAGAGCAAACTTGGGGGAGGGGGGAGAAAACCACCAGGATTTGGCAACTGTTCAAACAATTGATACAGTGGAAGAAGACAGGGCAAAGGTTTTAAACTTCAGAGAGGAGATTTTGCGTGTGTGCGTTATTTTTAATTTAGCTTATCCATTTACGTGTCGAAATTGACCAATTAACCATCTAATTTCCAAAGGCTGGCTCTGATTTGTTTGAACCAAAGGATTAAACATACTTTTCTTCCAATTAGAAACGACCTCATCTACAATTCTTCTAGGTTTTAAAACAGGAGCTAAATTTATAAATCTTTTTGAAGTGACACTAGTGTATCCCAGCAGATTAAAAAAATCTCCTGGGAGGTCATTCGGAATGTTTTCCTTTTGTTGGGTTGAGGAGCCAGGGCCGCGAAGCACAAGGAAACCGGGGAAGACGGTGACAATTCTGTTTAAGTGTTAATATTACTATTCATTCTATTTCTATAATAGTCCCTTGATCTCTGTTCAGTCTCTATCCAATCGATGCAGATTTGTGGGGACGGTTGTCAGTGGGGAGGCCCCGCCATCTTGCCTTTGTTGTCTAACTAGGTCTAAGGAAATACATGTTGATATCCATGACAGAAAGAGCTCATTGACCAAATGGGGGAAAAAATGAGATCGATCGATTTGCACCTTCTTGAAAACATCAGTATTTCCAGAAGAATCTGATTGCATGCTGTGGTCAGGTAAATGATTTGCCCCCGTTTCTCACCCCTCTCTGCACTCACAAACTTCCCAGGGCCCCATCAAGGAGGAAGCGTTATTTCCCTATCCTCTGACATCAGGCTTGGACATGTGACTCGCCTCGGCCAACGGCAGGTAGGCAGACATGAGCCTGTGCCAGAGTCCCACCCGTGCATGAAGAATCCTTAGTTCCCGCTGTCCTGTTGTGCCTCCGCACTTTGGCAGGTGGCTGCTGCCGCACTGACCCCGGCCCCAGAATAAACGCCACATGGAACAGAACCAACTGAGGAATCAAGCCCTGCGGGACGAGCAGATTGGCCTCGGGTCAAGCAGCTGAGCTCTGCCCAAATTAAGCCAGCCCCAGTGGACCCACAGATGCACGGGAACAAGTGATGGCTGTCTTACGGGACTGAATTTCCAAGTAGTTTGTCATGTCGCATTATTAGTGCAGCAACAGCTAACCAGGACAAAGAGCCGAGTCCACGTTTCAGACGACAGAATCATATAGTGAAGCACCATTTCGCGTGTCTGTATGCATCCACACGCCAGGAGTTCGGGATTTCATTTCTTTTTAAGACAGCCAAAATTAAAAAGTGTCCCCCAGTGCAGAAATCTCACAGAGGGCCCCCCATTTCTTCAAATCCAGGTTCTCCTTAGCGCCCCCCCATGGTGACATGACGTGCCTACAGGGCAATGATGGCATTATCTGCCTACCTAATCGAAAGCAGTAAGTTGGCCTACTCCATTTCTAATAAAGATCCAGGCAAATCATACAGTAAAAGTTTGCAATCATTCAACTATCCAATCAGAGCGTGCCTATGTTTGCAGACTCAGACAGCATCAGCGCGTTTTACACCTTTTTTTAAGTAGTGGGAACCAAAGAAATGCAGGAAGTCTTTCTAACTGTGTCCCGATGATAAGGTTTCACTCCGCGGCCATCCTGAATAAAAACAGCTATTAAGGTTTTGTTATGGTTTGGTTTTTTTTTTTTTTTTTTGAAACAGCTAATCTTGATAAGGTTCAAACTTCTCCCCAAGGGAGGTCTATGAACTGCCACTCCCTTTGAAATGAATGAATAAAAACGCATGTGTATCACGAATGCCAGGGTTTACATAAGCCTGTGCCGCCCAGAGCGTGGCTCCCGCAAACACATGCGGGACTTATGTCTATCCTTGCTCATAAATACTTTGGGAGGGCAGAGCGCCAGCTCCCATGTCCCTTTTCCGGGCTGCTGCAAGTTCAGCCGCACGGCTGCCGTTCCTGAAATGGACGCTCCATCGGAATAGCCATGCAGAGAGGGAGCGTGGAGCAGCCACGCAGAAGCTAAAAAAGTCTGTGGTGTTTCCATCAAAAGCACTCGGCGAGAGAAAACACACGAGCGGGACTTATAAAATTACCACAACACTCAGCTAAAAATACCAAACGGGATGTTCTTGATTTGTGATTGTGTGTGTTACTAACAACAAGGATACAAAAATCCTCTCTGATCCCATTATCAGTTCACCTTACTTTCTCCCGTTACGTTTCTGGATGTTTTCGGCAAAAATGATGAGCGACGACAGGTATGCTGCCATTGTGCTGGAAGTCACTTACAAGGTGTTGTTTTACGGAGAATAGGTGAGGTGAGTGGGTGCCTGGATTAGAGATGGGGGGAGGGAGTAAGGGAGAGCCTTCAAAGGGGCGGCGTGAAGGAGTTCTTTTGTGGCAGTGGGACAGTTCTGGGTCTTGAATGTGGTGGCAGATATGCCAATCTATACGCGGGGGGTGGGGGGGGACTGCATGGAACTGCTCACGCGCGCGCGTACGCAAGGGAATGCGTATAAGACACCTGTCAGACGTCAACAGGGTCTGCAGACACGTTCATAGCGCCATACCAGTGTCAGCGTCCTGGTTTTGATATTGTACTATCGTCACGTAAGAAGCTATCACCGAGGGACGCCGGGCAAAGGATAGCCGGGATCTTTCGTTGGTATTTTTGCAACTTCCTTTGAGTCTACGATTATTACAAAACGAAAGTTTTACAAGCCTCATCTCCAAGGTATCATCTCAAGCCACTTCCCTTTTAACCATCGGCCACTGTGTGGTGGGCCAAGCACTGAAACTCGGCAAACAGACAAGGATTCCAATCCTAGACCCCCTACTTCCACGTCCCCCTACGACCTGGAAACATCCAAACGCAGCGCCTCCGTTTCCTCACCTTTTCAACAGAGGTGATATTAGGACCTACCTCACAGGCTCCTTTTGAGAATTAAATAACGTAGAATGTCGAGGGCTCGTGGAAAGCACTCAATAAATATCGGCTGGTATTTTTACTGTCAGTCTGCCTAATTATTTCTGAGAGCTCTAAGCTATTAATTAATTTTGCTGGCATTCAAGACACACGAAGCGTCAGGTACAGGCCACACGCGGCCACGGACACGGAGTCCAGCTACGCCCCCGGCTCTGGCCTCTGCCCCTTTGGATTTTTCAGTTCTGTAGCGAATATGGTGTTTAAAGAAGCAATTACAAGCAAGATGGACATTATGAAAGTGGGTGGGAGGAGGCCTCGAGAGGGAACTCACTCAGGAATGAGAGGCACTTTCTGCAGTCCAGGTTGAAACGGGAGTTTTCTCTCTGCCACGTTCCTCGGAGTTAACAGGGGGTTTACACTGCGGTCCTCACTTGCAACCACTCCTTCACCAACGGAGATGTAAGTGAGAATAACTTTTCACGGAGGTTATTTTGTGTAGAGGCAGAAGGTTAAGGATTCTTCCTTTTTCCTTGTTTGGGAAATCAATTACATGAGACTATTCTACAGGGCAGAGAGGAGGGAAAACCCCATTAGAGTTAAAATTTATAGTAATAAATTTAGACCAAAGCATGTTTGAATGAAGCATGGGGCTCCTCAATGTGCAATTCATTACAATACATGTGTAAAACATATCATGGTATAATAAGTGAAAAGTCACTATTGAATAGGCTGGAAATATGAATATTTTTCAAAGACGTGCACATCACATACGGATGGAGCCGGCATAACACATTACTAGCTTAACCGTGCTCGTTGAAAGAACCCACAGGGGAGAGAAAAGAGACATTCTAAGCAACCTGAACGTCTTCCACATCCTCCGGGATTTAGGGTCGTTCATAACGTAAGTAAGCCCTAAAGAAAACCGAACACGCATAGGATGTGTTTCGTGTTTGCAAACTTTCCCCCGCTTCTGCCAAAACAAAACAAAAACTTCCGCCCTTCCCCGGGCTGGCCCGAGTCCTGGGAGTCTCATCTCAGGGGACCACATTCTGCCCTCACTGCAGTCCTCTCGGGGTACATTTCCAGGGTCGCTTTGCCTGAGGTTGGAAGTCACCGCGTTCTGGTAACACCGGCCCCTCCCTGTGCCCGTGTGGTAACAGCCTCCCCACGTTGCTAATGCTTCAGGCTGCACCACCCCTCCTGGGCTCCCTGACACTTACCAGCGCGTCAGGGATGGTTCGTTCCCGAAGTTAAGGCTTTCTGAGTGTTCCACCTTCTACCTGCTGTCGGTCAGCAGCTAAGGCGGGAGAATGCCTCATCTTTTGCGATAGATGTTAAGGCTATGCTTTACATGTTGCTCAGGCCATCAAAGTGACATCAGAATGGGACTGTTGAAGGTCATGCGCATAAATAAATACTTAACAAAAATAATATTTTCCAATCCTTCCAGCAAACTCGACGTTCCGTTTTCTGGCTAAACCATTATTACCCTGTGGATCTAATTACAACGGCAGCGACACGGCCAAGTGAGGAACCCAGAGGAAGCCCTGCCCCGGGCGGGGCGGCACCCACCTGGCATGGGGGAGCTCCGCGGATGCAGAGCAGAGGTGCCCCACATGCCGGCGAGAAACTTTTAGCCTCTTTATTTTACTTGGACTGACTTATACGTTTCTTTCCCAGATATTTCAGTCAGCTGCAGAAAGGGGTCATTCAAAAATATTTTTAAAGTTTATTCATCTGAACGTCTTCTGCTGTTCCCATGGCAACCCTTCCCCAAAGCCACAACTCCAAATTCTTCTGAAAACTTCATTTCAGAAATCTAATTTAGCCGACACTCCACACGCTCAAATCATACTCTACAAAATAGTTAAGTTGGAAGAGTTCGAAGGATGTGTCAAATAACCAGAGAGGAGGGGAGAAAATCCTGAGAGGTTTTCAATTCCAAGGGCCATAATGTCTTTAAAGGAAAGAGCCTTCAGTAACGCTGATCATATTTGAATGAACAGATTAGTCTTATACTTTGTGCAGAACTCATCCAAACCGAGAAGTAGCCTTTATTTGCATCGAAGCTGTGACTATAAAGACCGAGAAAGCGGTACCATGTAATGATTGCCGGGAGTCCTTGTTGTTTTATTTGATCTTCATCTTTCAAGTTTTTAAGTATTCAGGATGTATTTCAAAATAAAAGAAATCAGAAAGGTTGATCTTTGGAAAATAAGGTTAGAACCAGAAAATCTAAGAAGCTACATTAAAGGATATTAAATTCACTGCATTCATCTGTAAACACTGTGGATTTTTGTCCAAAATTTTACAAGAATTTTACTCCCATCATTTTGGAGCTTACAGTCTGAAACGGGCTGTGCTAATTAACGTTCAGTGACGTGGCCAGGACTTAAGAAAGGGCTCTGCAGTCCCTGTCAACGGCAAGCTGGACAGATCACCAACTACCTGCCAGCTGGGCTGCTCGGGTAGACTTCCAACCTGGATGGGACTGAGAATGAAAAGGTGGGGCGAGAGGCGGGGGTGGGGGGGGGCGCCTGGGTGGCTCAGTCGGTTAAGTGCCCAACTCTTGGTTTTAGCTCAAGTCATGATCCCATGGTTTGTGAGTTCGAGCCCCGCAATGGGCTCTGCGCTGACAGCACGGAGCCTGCTCAGGATTCTCTCTCTCCCTCCTTTGCCTCTCTCTCTCTCTCTCTCTCTCTCTCTCTCAGCTAGAGGGAGCCATCTCCCTCCTCCTTCCTTTTGCATTTTCCCCGGAGCAGACCTGTCCCTATCACATCCTCAGTGAGTGCTTACTGGACAGAGGTGGGCCTTAGCTCCTCACTCACATACGGTTACAGATCCAATGTCCGTGCACGGAGGCTTTCTGAGAATCACTCACGTCCTAGTTCAGAGATTATGATTCCTAATTTTAGACCTGGGACCAACTAACAGATTTAATAAACTGGTCTTTCAGTGAAATCAGAATAGGGGTATTTAGACAAGGCTGTTAGACCTGAATAAATCAAGAAGTCCGCTAAAGTCTGACGAGGAGAAAAGCCAGGAAATGTTTACAAAATAAGGCCCGAGATTACCAAGGGCATCATCCACTCCCGGATAGTTATTGGGTGCCTACCCTGTGCCGGGCCCACCCGAGGCAGTGGGGCCATCGTGGGAAAAGAATGACTGTGTCCCTGCCCTGAAACAGGGAGTGAACACAAAGGCGGTGGCTAGTGTGACAGAACCAGGGGTGATTGAGTGGGGTCAGAAGCACTTTGGAAAGAGCCGTCAGGGAAGGTGACATTTTCTTGTGCAATTCGGAGGGCACAACAAAAGCCTGCCACACAAAGAACATCTCAAGCAGAAGGGACAGCACGGGGAGACGCCTCAAGTGGGAACAAGCTGGTCACATGTGAGGAACAGAAGGGACACTAATGTGGCTGGGCAGGGGTAAGGAGAGGGAGGGTCGTGGAGGAGGACTCGGAAGGCCAAGGTCAAGGAGGAAGAGATCAGGCTAAGCGTAATGGAAACCAACTGGTGAGCTTTGCTCACTGAAATGTCACAACTTCATTTGCTTTTTAAAAGATCTCACTGGTCCCATGATCTAACTATAGGGTTACCATGTTTTCTTGGCATGGACGACCGGTGCTTCGGTTTACATGACAGCAGCAGAGATGGAAAGGAGAGGATGAATTTGGAGAGTGCTGTGAAACAGACCTGGCGGGGCTGACCCCGGGGTGTTCTGGCGTGGGCAGCTCCCGGAGGGGGCAGCCACTTAGTGAGGCGGGAAAGGCCGAGAGCGCCGCAGGCCAGGAGCCGGAGAGAAATCGGAAAGCCACTGAAGACGGCATATGACTAGACGATAGCATCACAACCAAGGTGAGACTCAAGTGCATTTGGTCCAGGGTCATCACAACGTGGGGAACGGGAAGAGCAAATAATAGAACCCTCTAGCCAGAAGGGACTAGGCAAAGAGTAGTATTTGTTTTCCGACGGTTGGCAGACGAGCAGTAGGAAGTGGCTTAAAGGGTGGGAGACGTGGCTTCCTAAGATGACGGGAGCTCCAGACCAAAGGGACCACATGAAGGAAAAGCTCTGAGAGCAGCAGAAAAGAAAGCATGCTGTGGGGTGGCGGTGGGGGTGGAAAAGGTAGCCACAACGAGACGAGCTGTTAATTAAGGGGATGCGATAATCTCCCATTTATTTGTAACGTGCGAGACGTTTGCTTTTGTGAGGAGACAAACGACAAGCTGACAGCTACAGAAGTGAATTCCGGGCCGTGTGGCGGGCCAGTGCCCTCCTGCGCAATTTCCTAAGATGTCTACACCAGCGGCGCTGATGGGCGATAACCGATTCGTATCAGCTCAGCCCTGCAACGGTGCCCAGCTCGGGGTGACTTGAGAATCGCCAAAGAGTGTCCCCTAATCAGCGCCACTGAATTATTAAGTGAACTCACTGGCTTCAAAGTCGTTGGAAACCAAATGTTCCTAGAGAGCACATTTGGAAACTTTGCTGTGAAGACCTTAACCATTTGTGGTAAAGAGAGGCCCCCTCCCAGGGTACGCAGGTCAGCCCTTCCAGTGGCTTCCTCAAGGGGGGGTGAACTAGAGCCAGGGAACAGCCAGCATTGAACGCTGAGGCTGTGGTCGAGAGCAGAGACGGTGGGGCGACCGCACCAAACAGGAAGTGAGGCCAGCCACAGTGGAGTTCAGAAGTAGACGGGTCCACGGGACGGACATGGCTGCACCTTGACAGCTGGGCTCCACAGGGATCGTCCCGGGTCAGAGTCTAATGCCCCTGCTTCCTGTCACTCTGCAGTGAACAGAACACGTGTCACCCCATGCATAGATTTATGTTAGCCGGAGGCATCATGAATCTCTCTTCCTGTTCCCCTTTCACAGAAGGGGGATGAAAGTAAGTGTGTGCCTCCAGGGGGTTGTTTCGGATAAAAGTATTCGTGGGCTTCTCCAAAGTGCCTCTGATCATCTGTTTGAAAACTAAGGCTCGGCCCAGTAATTCTACTGAAGGAGTCACCATACTTGATTGTATGACTTGGCATGAAATTCGACCTGTGCTGCATGATCTTGGCAGACAGGCAAGGTTTGTAGTATTTTGTTTGTGGATAATGGAAGAAAGCATATGAGGATTGTTGGGGAAGGTAGGCTAACGTCATCTTTAACCCAGGCCGAGCCACCTAACTCTGGGGGATCACCAAAAGCAGGAGGACACCGTTAAGGCCGTGATCGCTGAAAAGGAGCGAGTGACCCATTACTCTGTCCCCAGCACTTGTGCTGTGTTGAGCCTCTCTCTGAGCCTCTGCATCGGCCTCTCTCCGAAGTTCTGCATGTTCGCTGAACAGTATATATAATATTCATCATATGTACCATGTCTTTTCTTTTCAGATCTTCTTACTACACAGTAATTGTCACCTCTTCTTTTATTTTTTTAAATTTTTTACTGTTTTGTTTATTTTTGAGAGCGAGAGAACGAGAATGAGTGGAGGAGGGGCAGAGAGAGAGGGAGACCCAGAATCTGAAGCAGGCTCCTGGCTCTGAGCTGTCAGCACAGACTTCCACGTGGGGCTCAAACTTGTGAACCATAAGATCACCACCTGAGCCGAAGTTGGAAGCTTAACCAACTGAGCCACCCAGGCGCCCCAATTGTCACCTCTTCTTAAAAACACGCACGAAAATCACACGCACCAGTGGGTCTCAAGTGGGAGCGACTTTGTCCCCCAGGGGACATCTGGCAATATCTGGAGACATTTTTGGTTGTCACAACTGGGGAGGGGGTGCTATGCTACTGGCATTTAATAGGTAGGGGCCAAGGATGCTGCTAAACATCCTACAGTGCACAGGACAGCCCCCACCACAAAAAATTATCCTGTCCAAAAATGTTCATTTTGCTGAGGCTGGGAAACACTGAGAAAGACATAAAGACATGACATTGAACTCAATAGATACCTTAAAACTTGGCTTTTGTCTGTATCTGTTATCTGTCCAATGAAAGAGTTATTTGGCCATGCAATTCCCCAGTGTGGACGGTCACATAAAGTCCCTGAAGGTACAATATTTGATTGTCGGTTTATTATGGTGACAGAACGGGGAGGGGGAAGGATGACTCGGCTCATCCATCTCAACTGTCTAAATGAGTCAGAAGAGCTCTACGGTATCAGGGCACTTGTGCAGAGCACTCCATTCTGTCACCAGCTACCCCTGTGCCACCTTGACCCCCACCACTCTAGGCTTGGATTTCTTCAGCCACAAAATAGAGAACCTGTCTAAGCCACCAGCTGGATTTGACACAGACTGTGTCCCAACACTTTGCGACTTGTATAAAGACAATAATAACGAGGGGATTGTTGTCATGACTGGCTGGTCCGATGTCCTAAGTGTCTCTCCAATATGCGAACTGCTTTCCACCTCCGGTCCAGCTGCCATCCTATGTAGGCCATCCTTCTCTCATCTCTCTCTGGCCCAAATACCAGGATCCACTCTGGCTCCTCCTCGCACTCCCCTCCATCCTGGGCTCAAAGCAGGTGCTTCAAAATGCAAATCTGATCAAGTCGCCAAAAGGCATCAAGGACGGCACCCAGCTGGAAGGACGGAGTCGCCATAAACTGAATGTGGGAAAACCGTGGGAGGAAAGGTTGGGAGGAGAACATTAGCCGCTAACACACATTTTTGTCACGATGGTAAAACGAGAGGACAGTCGTGCTATGCTTTGGAAAAGTGTAACACTATATAAATGTAGGATGCTCTTGTCTACTCAAGTGTTTGTGTTTCTCTCCTTGTGACCATTATAACCATTGAAAAGGAGGAGTGAAGAGTCCACAGCAACTCTTAACATCCTCACTATTTAATCATCTCTTTGGAAGCCTGGCCAAATAGCTGGCACACAATAGGCACTCTACAAATGTTTGGTGAGTGAATAGAATGTGAACCACCGGTTTCTTACAGGCAGTCTCACCCCGGACGGATGAAGAAGCACTGAAGGGAGAACATTAAATGCTTGCCGTGTGGATTATATCTCAGAGTAGGCAAGAGGTACTGAGAACACACAGAGGGTATTTCTTTTTCAGGAAGACAAAGACCAAAAAAGAAGAAGAAGAAAAAAAAAAAGCCTCCAAGCCCCAGGACAATACCCAGTGGGGCAGAACCATGTGGAGCAAAGTAAGTGGAATATTTGTGCTAAAAGGCAAAACAAGCTTTTGAAATTAACCTAAACCAGTATGGGGGCAGCGGACGAAAGGAACAGTGCTAGAAGAGATATTAAGCCATAGAGGGTTATGTTAATATGGAAAGCGATGGGTCACACTTAATAAAGAACATTCTTTTGACTTGTGACTGGTACATCTCCCTGAAGTAAGCACGAAAAACTTCAGAGGAGCTGGGTGACTTCTTCCAACCTGAAAGCCAACAAATTCCCTCTGGAATCTTCTTTTTTATAGTCCTAAATCAGAAAATATGCATGTGGGGATCTGCGCTAGAATAAAGGGCTGTCTCATCAGCAAATCTTCAGAGCGCACGAGATGTTAGCATTAGCTTGCCTCTAAGTTCCTGCTTTTGGCAGAATGAAACAACTGAATGAAAATAATTTTTAAATTGTTGTGGGATGCATCTGCATAATTGAGGCAATAATCATTCATAGAATGAATAGATTTTTTTTAAGTTTATTTATTTTTGAGAGGGGGGAGGGAGGGGCAGAGAGAGAGGGAGGCAGAGAATCCCAAGCAGGCTCTGCAATGTCAGCACAGAGCCCGACATGGGTCTTGAACCCACAAAACCCGGGATCATGACCTGAGCCAAAATCAAGAGTCGGATGCTTAACCAACTGAACCACCCAGGTGGCCCTGAATAGATTTTTTTTTTTTAAGGAACCAGTTCTCACCTTTCCTCCTCTACCTTGTAAGTGGCATAGGGACCTCAAACTGAAAATCAAAGGGCATCAGCATAAGGAGCAGACTCCAGATCCTTCAGTGTAAAGGAACCTCTGCCGAAAATGGATGAACCTTAATATGACTTTAAAAGGAAAACCACTGAGCTGCTAGTGTCTCCAAAAAAATGAACGAGGGTTAGTAACTTACTAGTGTCTCCCTTGGCATTTCAAGGCAAGTAACTGGCAAAAACAGAGAAAGCCATCATAAGCTTCCTAGAATGTTTGCCTGGTAGGGACCTTAATAATTTTCTAATTCAGGCCCTCTTCCCCCGCCCCACCCCAGCCCAGCAAAGTTAAAGGGCAGAGCTTCAAGGTTAGCCCAATAGTCCCCTAGCTGATGGAGGACCCAGAACCTCTGTACCTGTCCCTCCTGTCCACCTGCACTCCTTTCTTTAAATATATATATATATATATATATATATATATATATATATATGGGTTTTTTAATGTGACGAGTGCATTTTGGAGGACAGGAATTCCAGATGGATATCTGTCTGCCTAATTATAAATACTGATGATTCTTGTCTTAACTTTTTGCCTGCCTCTCTCCAATTTGAAAGCAGCATGTACAATCTCAGCAGTGGAAATCATGTCAAGGAAAGCTCAGTAAAGTAGCAGATGGCAGAACAGTCCCAGTGGCCTGTCTCAAAACATCACAAGTCACAATTGGAAACTAAATGTCGGAAGACCGGAGTAAGCTAACACAGCTGTCTGCCTGCTTCAAGCAGGCAGCAATCAGAACCTTCTTCAGTTGTACTCGTTCCTCAGAAACACTCTCTTTTCTCTTTCTCAAAAATAAACTCCATCTAGAATCTGGATTTGGTCAGTCGGTCATTAACCTGGAAACCTGGACTCCTTCTTTAAAGGGGGAAAAGCCCACGAGCTTTTAGTCTGTTGTGCCCTGAGGCCCCCCGGTGCCCAGCGCAGTGCCTAGCGCACAGTAGGTCCCCAATGAGTATTTGTTGAGAATTTGACTCAACAGGGAGGAGAGGCGCCACTGGCAGACCCCCTCGCATCCTCCTGTATTAACCAGATAATGATTACAAACTCCGTTCTGCTACAGACTCTGAGGGAAATGCACACCCTTTTTTCCCCAGAAGCAAACGGGCTGCACCCGAAAGTGCCCCGCAGCATTTTCTCCGGAGAGTCAGCTCGGCTCGCTACACGCTCCGATCAGGGAGCAGCCCTGCTTCCCGTCCAGTTCTATTCTCGCTCTTGCAGCATATCTGCTGGAAGGCTGAATGGGCGGACGTGGGCTCGGCCCCAGGAGCCCCATTTCTCAGCCCTGGCCAGCGAGGCTGCAGCCTGGCTTCTGGCCCCGAACGCAGTGCCCACCGCGCGGGGCAAAGGAACGCGGGCTTCCGGGGTGGGGGCTCCCATTCTAAGGTGCAGCCGAGTTTCTATGCAGGTGACGCTTGGGGGTGACGGACGCGACACCCTGCAGCCCCTAACCCGAGAGAGGACCTCCGGGGAGACAGGGATCCATCAACCCCGCTCTGTCCCTTCCCAGGCCGGCCGAGTGGCGCCCCCTGTCGCCTCTGCGCGCGCCGGGACACTCACCGCGTAGTGCAGCTGCGGTTTCTCGCGGTATACCGGGTCCCCCATGTCGCCAGCGAGGAGTGGCGGGCCCCCGAGCGCAGCCTGGGGTCGCGGCGCCTCTCCGAGGTCCCCCTATTTCACCGCCATCCCGGGGCAGCCCCCGGACGCGAGCCCCGTTCTCTGCCCCGAGCGCCGTGCAAAGCCCGCAGGCACCAGCGTCCCGCCGGGAAGCCGACAGGGACCGGGTGGAGGTGGCGGCAGCAGCAAAGGGGAAGGCGAAGGAGGAGGAGGAGGACGGGGAGGAGGAGGAAGGGAAGGAGGGGAGGAGGGGAGGAGGAGGGGAGGAGGACGGAGAGGAGGAGGAGGAAGAGGAGGGGGAGGAGGAGAGGGGAGAGGCCGAGTCAGATGGGATGGGCGGGCGCTTAATTCCTTCCGCTCCTGGAGGGCTCCTGTCCCTGCCGCCGCCGCCAGCTGTTGGGGGCTGCAGCGACCTAGCGCGCCCACGACAGGTGTCGGGGCGGCCGGCGCTCCCACCTCCCGCCACTCCGCCCCTGCCAGGCGGGTGGGACCCGGGCTGCCAGGGCTGGGGCTGCTAAAGCCTCCAGCGCCAGCGAGAGGGCGAGCTTGGGTTTCCAAGAAAGAGCGACTTTCGCTAACTTTGAAAGGGGTGTGGGCCTGACGCTGGAAGGCGATTCGGAACCGCTCCGGCGAGGGCGGAGTTTCGGTGTTTGCAAAGCCCTCCTTGGGGAGAGTCAGGCACGGGGGGGGGGGGGGGGGGGGGGGGGCGGGCAAGTAATGCTGCCCGGGGGAACTGCGGACTGGAGGAAGGCTGGGCTGGATGCTGGCCTGACCGCGCCTATTTGGGTAAACTGAGTCCCGGAGGGTTTGCAGGACCCGGGCACGTCCCGGGAACCCCGCTGGAAGCGGGAGTCCTGAAGAATCTTCTGGAAGGCCAAGACTGGTGTCGGTGCCAGGCTGAACCTTAGTTGGGGGTGAGGGCAGTGCCCGGAGCGCCGCTATGTCTTAGTTCTTAGGTGCAATTCGGAAAAGGACGCAGCGAGAATTCGGAAACAGAAGAAACGCACACTCTTGGCAAACGCTGCCAGATGGACCAAGTAATTTTTAGCATGCATTGGAGGTTCACAACACCACCGAAAACTGGCCTCTGCTCTACAATTCCTCGTGGAAGCGTGCACTTTAGAACACCCTGGATGAGGGCGCTGAGGGCCCTCCCCAGGGGCCTGGCACTCTGGGACTCCTGTGCGGCTTCCCACAAGGGAAGTCCAGACAGAGGCAGGGGCTGGGGCCGAGTGGAAACTCCAGACCCAGTGAAATCAATCAACCCAAGCCCAAGAGGGCTAGAAATCCAGTGGAGGGTGGGTTCGTGGGCGGCTTGTCTCAGTTCTTCAGGGTCCCACCGTACTGGACTTGCCGAGTGGCCCTTCCCCTGCTCTGTGTAGGCAGAAGGGGTGGGGAGAAGGGAAACGAGATGTGTCCCCCATGTTGGAGCCCTTACGATTTAGTTGGATGGACTACCCAACTAACACGACATTACTATATAATATTTTGAAAACAACTGGCAACAGAATTGTCAAGATGGACAGTGAAAAAAACTGGGAGGGTAAAGCCAGGGGTACTGGTATCCCGAGGAATCTACTGCTAGACAATCCCTTGACCGTTCATCTTTCTGGAAAACTCTAAGATTATGTCTACTAAAGCTGATTATACGCCTGCCCTCTGATCCAGGAGCTGCACTCCTAGATACATAGAAAAATGGGTGCCCGTGGCCTCCTCACGTACATGCTGCGTGATGAGCCATCGGTGGTCTATCCATACGAGGGTATTACTCAGCAGTGAAAGGAAAGTAATACCGATGCGTAGAATGATGTGGATTCTTCTCACAAACGTTGAGAGAGAGAGAGAAATCACACACAAAATAGGACACAAGGTATGATCCTACCTATTTGTTGCAGAATTGAGATTCAAATGTTGAATTGAAATAGGCAAGTGTGACCTATGGTGATAGAAGCCAGAACAGCGATTACCAAGATAGGGAGCTGCAATTGACTGGAAAGGGGGTACAAGGGAACCTTTGGGGACACTGGAAATGTTCTGTATCTTGATGTGTATGACAGTGACCCAAGTGCACCCACATGTAAAAATTCAATTGAGCAGCACAGTTCAGACTTGTGTAATGTATACCCTTCACTATGTATATTTTATCCTGCAATAACAGAAAAATGTCCCCTGCCTGAAACAGGAACATGTCGCCAGGGTGCTGCCAGTCTTAAGAGGTCAATTTCACCATTCACCCCAGCCCCCCACCCCCAGCACGCCCTGCCCAGATCTCCTTTCCCTCTGAGAGGTGGGAGCACAGAGCCCATTCACCTTGGAGGCCCTCCCTGCTCCCTGACACATCCAGGCAGAGCTGGACAAATGACATGCTAAAGTCCCCTGTTCGCTTTCACTCTGCTCTGCTGCTGAAAGCACCCTTTAGAGCTATGTCATCAAAGACCCTTAGAAGAAGGCAAAGAATTAGCATAAGCTTCACCATACGGCATCTTTCAGAGAATGCACCCAGGACCAATTCAGGGACCTTTGCTTCACTGTGGTCTATGTAGAAAGATGAACTCACCAGCTTTGGGATTTCTTTCTCTGTCATACCTGCCATTAAACCTCCAGAGCTACAAATCCCTTTCCCTACAGAAACTGTTTCATTATATATATAAGGAAACACACACACACACACACACACACACACACACACACACACGGTGGGTCCCTGGATTTAAAAAACCTTATTAACCATAGCCCTTTGATCATTACCCCTGAGCAAGCCGCCTCCGTGTTGAGTCACCTTACTCTGTTTGTGTGCCACCTTTGAAAAATGTATTGTCACTAAACAACATTATCCTAAGCCAGAAATAATCCATCATTCCCAAACTGTGTACTTACATTCTAGGAATGACGTTTGCCTGCAAAGAATATTTCTTGCTACATTGCCATTGCTAAGTCAGAGTTAAATTCTTAAGTGCAATAGGACTGTTTTCCTGTGTTTGAAAGGACTGGGGAGATCAGACAAAGCATTTTAAGAAACGAAATGATCGATTCATGCTGCAAGACTCTTGAATTCCCTTCAGCGTGAATCCTACACCTTTTCAATTCTCAGTCCACTCGTTCAAGACTCAAGAAGGGGGACGCCTGGGTGGCTCAGTCAGTTAAGCGTCCACCTCTTGACTTCGGCTCAGGTCATGATCTCACAGTTGGTGGGTTTGAGCCCCGCGTCAGGCTCTGCATTGATAGTGCGGAGCCTGCTTGGGTTTCTCTCTCTGCCCCTCCCCTGCTCGCTCTCTTTTTCTGTCTTTCTCTCAAAATAAATAAATAAACTTTTTAAAAACACACGCACCAAAAAAAAAAAAAAAAAGACTCAAGAAGGGACCTAGGAGATTGGGCAGAACTCTGAAAGTTCTATTCAATCTGAAACCATTTGAATTCCACACATTATTTCTATCTGAGTATATTTCAAGGTATATTTTAAACACCGCTCTAATCAAAATGTCTTATTTGCACATCTCTACTCCTAATTATCCTTCCCATGTTGTTTATTTATTCATTCGGTCACTTAGATTCAATAAATATTTTTTTAATTTTTTTATTATGTTTCTTTATTTTTGAGAGGCAGAGAGTGACAGAGCACGAGTGGGGGAGGGGCAGAGAGAGGGGGAGACACGGAATCTGAAGCAGGCTCCAGGCTCTGAGCTGTCAGCACAGAGCCCGATGTGGGGCTTGAACTCACGAACTGTGAGAGCATGACCTGAGCCAAAGTCGGATGCTTAACCGACTGAACCAGCCAGGTGCCCCATTCAATAAATATTTTTAAGCACATACAATTTGCAGGTATTGTTCTAGGTCATTTAAACTATATATTAACATGGCAGGTGGCTTTGAAATTCAAGTTTTGCCTGTTGGGTGACAGAGGGAGCTGTAAGGGAGAACGTGAAATCTCCCCCAGAGAAGGCTGAAGTTCATCCCATTCCCTCATTAGATTAAGAGCCTGCTTGGCTAATGTTCTCTTTTGATTAGTCACTCTTTCAAAAAATAATAAATTTCTCTGATGTTTATCATTTCCCCCAGAGAGGACGCAAAAATAATCTCTAGGAGTTCCTCTAACAGCATCATTTTGAAGAAAAAATGTGTCACGCTCACAGTGGAATTTCCTCATCTTCCTGCCCCCAAATGTTACAGCATTTCCAGGACTGAAGGCTGCCCTTGCCACCAGGACCCTGAAATACAAATCCTTGTTTGCATTTACTCTGCCTGCCTATAAGCTGAGTCGACATTTTCCACATTTAGTGCCAGCCCAAGGGTGATTGCTTTTTCAGGAAAACTTTACCGTGAATTGACCATGGAAGCGAATGCAACCTCAGAGTTTAGGAGGAGCTGAGGGCACATCTGAGCACTAAAACCTATTTAGGATAGGACGACAAGGCCCAGCCAGGAGGCCTAGCCCTGCCACAGAGTAGCTCTGAGATCCTTTTGGGTGGGGGCCTCTTCCCTACAACCCAATGCCTACACTCTTTCATTCTATCGTCCTGTCAATCCACCTGCTAGAATGTTTTTCATAAACAATTGATAATATATAATGTGCAGCTTAACGAATTATTGCAAAACATATGCCCGTCATAACCATCACTGAGGTCAACACATAGAGACTGCGGGTGTCCCAGAGAGCCCCATGTCCCGCGGCGACATTGTAACACCTTCCCCGGATCCCAGCGACAGACGCTGCCCTATATTTTATGGACTTTACTTCTCAGCTTCCCTTTTATAGCAGGGTTTCTCAACCCTAACACTGTTGGCATTTGGGGACCAATAATTCCCCACCCCCCCCCACCAGCTTTATTGAGCTACAACTGACCTATGACATTGTGTAAGTTTAAAGCGTACCATGAGATAATTTGATACGCATATATATATATATTGTGAAATAATTACCGCAATGAGGCGGGTCCCTACTTCCATCACCTCACATAGTCACCATATTTTGTGCATGTGGTGAGAACATTTTAAGATCTATCTCTTAGGAACTTTCCAGTATAGAATATAGTACACTAGATGCCCAGAACTTATTCATCTTATAACTGGAAGTTTGTACCACCCCAGGCAAGCACCATTCCACTCTGTTTCTATGAATTGTGGGGGGTTTTCTTTCTAGATTCCACATATAAGTGAGATCATATAGTATTTGTCTTTCTTGACTTATTTCAGTTAACATAACGCCCTCAAGGTCCAAGGTCCATCCATGTTGTCGCCAGTGGTAGGATTCCCTTTTGTTGTGGCTGACACGTGTGGCTGAAATGTGTGTCAAATAGAGGGAGAAAGCGACAGATGGTGGGGGGGGGGGGAGAGGGAGAGGTGTCACATTTTCTTTATTCATTTATCTGTAGATAGACACTTAGGGTGCTTTCACGTCTTGGCTGTTGTAAATAATGCTACAATGAACACAGGAGGGCAGATATCTCTTTAAGATTCTAATTCCAATCTTTTGGGACATACACCCACAAGTGGGATTGTTGGATCATACAGTAGTTCTATTTCTAATTTTTAGTTTGGTAAGGAACCTCTATACCATTTTCCATAATGGCTGCCCCAATTTACAGTCCCACCAACAGTGCACTAGGGTTTCCTTTTTCCCACATCCCCACCAACACTTGTTACATCTTGTCTTTTCAATAAAAGCCATCCTGACAGGTGAGGTGATAGCTCATTGTGGTTTTGATTTGCATCTCCCTGACGATCAGTGACGTTGAGCACTTTTCATGCGTCTGTTGGCCATTGTATGTCTCCTTTGGGAAAATGTCTATTCAGGTCCTTTGCCCATTTTTAAATCGGATGATTTGTTTTTTTGCTATTGAGTTATTTAGATATAGGCCCTTCATCAGATACATGCTTTACAGGTATTTTCTCCCACTCCTTTTGCCTTGTCATTTTGTTGATTGCTTCTTTTGCTGTGGAGAAGCTTTTTCGTTTGATGTAGCCCCACTTGTTTGCTTTTGCTTTTGTTTCTTGTAGTTTTGGCACCCTACTGACAATCCTTTACTGTGGAGGCCCCCAACTGTGACAACCAAAAATGTCTCCAGACATTGACAAATACCCCCTGGGGTGGCAGCAAGATCCCCCCTGTTTTGAGAACCACTGCTTTTTAGGAAGTTGCACATCCATAAATATTAGACCTTGGCGTTACCTGTCTCCTTACTTTATATAAATGATTCCTGAGTATGTTTTATTACATGTGGCTTCTTTTAGTCAACATTATGTTTTTAAGGTTCTCCCATGTTGTTGTATGCAGCCCTGGTTCATTCATTTGCATTGCTGTCCAGTATTTCATTGTATGTGCTTAACACGATTTATCTTTTCAACTGAGATGGACATTTGTGTCCTTTCCAGTTTGGGACTACCGAAAACCATCCTGCTCGAACATCATTATACACATCTCCTCGTGCAAAGTACATGCATTTTTATCGGGTGCAAACCCAGAAACAAAACTGCTAGGTCATAGGTATGCATGTCTTTAACTTTAATGGACAATGCCCAATAATTTTCTGAACTGATTGTACCAATTAGAATCTTTGTTTACACTACAGTATAAATAGACTGAACATAGTTTATATAAAGACTGAACATAGTTTAGAGTTGTCTCTCTTCTAGGCTTTCTCAGGGGGCTACAAAGATAAAATTCAGGAAATCAAACTCAACGATCAAGAAGGAGAGGTGGGGAAGAAGCTTGAGATCCTCTTTGTCCCAAATCACATGTCTCCTGTAAGTGAAGAACTTGCCAGCCCTGCTGGGGTCCTGGCATTTGAAATGCCATTGCTGACTCCAACCACAAGTACAGGTAGGAGCAAGGGTTACATCACTTATGCCTTTGAGGGAAGACATTTTATTGTGCAGAAGTTCAGCGTCCTGGGGGGAAATACCTCAGCAACCCAAACGTAAACCTAAATGCCACTTACGGAATCACCATTTTGTCCCATAGCCATAATTTCTCCCCTTCTTCTGAACTCTAACAATGATATGGAGACGAGAGGGATCCAAGGAAGAATAAAGTGTCCCATTCCTTTCTCCAGGTAAGTTAGAGAGAGACACTCCCCAGCCTGAAGACAGATCTGCTCCAAAGGCCAGTGAATGAGGAATTCCTGGGGGTGCCAAGAATGGTGTCTGGAGCTGTGGTGACATAGGACAGAGGGGAAAGAGAAGAATTCCCTGGCATCAGCTGGTACTATTGCCCTTAGCCTTGATTCCAACTACAAAGAGTATCAAGAAGTTATATATCAACCAGAACTGATGACGTGATGATTTGTGAACGCAGGGGGGAAAGACAAGGGAGGGTAGTTGACAATAAACCGACCGTGACAGTAGGTTCAGCTTGGCATCGCTGGCTTGTCCTTTTCTTGCCAGTTTTGATGTTTTCACCGAAGCACTGCTACTCAATGTCAGGGAGCCAGGGAGAGTGCCCTTCAAAAGTATCCACAGAGCCATGTTTCTAAAACAAATTTTCTATTCAAGGGTCATTAGGCAAAAAGAAGAGGTTGCAATCCCTCTAGTTATGACCGTCCCAAAAAACAGGTCGAGAGTCAGGACACTGCTTCTCGTTATACCCATAATCTAACATTAGTCTATTGCCTCTGCACAACTAATGATAACGTCCTTTCCTCTGCATGGTGTTGCGAGCGTGTGAAGCCTGCAGAATGCTCATGGCGACACCAGTGCTGCAGGTGCTAGAATTATTATTTGAGACAATAACAACTCCACTAATTATTGAACGTGCACATCACCGGTCCTTTGTTCAACTAGATGCTTTTCAAATAGCAAATCTGGTCCTCGGAATAATAGTGCCAGGAAAGTACGATCATCCCCATTTTATTCATGAGGGTAATTAATTTGCTTTGCACATCTTGTAAGTGGTGGAGTTGAGATGGAAAGTTGGGTCCATGTCTCTTTGCAGGCCATCCAGTCCATTTCCAAGTAGAGACTCTTTTTGATAAGTCAGACTCATCTATTAGATTTCTACGGTGCCTTCTCGTAAAACAGGGTCAGATACTACCAGTGCCCCATCCATATCTCCTGGGCTAGTAGTTCTCAGTGGGGACAGAGGGACACTTGGCAATGTCTGGAGACGTTTTTGGTTGTCATAAAATGTGGGGGAGGGGATGGGTTGCACTTGTATCTAGTGGGTAGAAGCCAGGGATGTGCTAAACATCCCCCAAGGTGCAGGACAGCCACCCCCGGCCCCGAACAGAGAACTACCCTGCCAAACATGTCAAGAGTGCCAAGGCTGAGAAACCCTTCGTAGACGGAAGAAATTCGTCCTGTAATAATTCCCACTTAGAAGTGTATCCCACACCAACAACGAACTTTCTTTTAGTGGGGTGGGTTTTGCTTTCCTCGAGAAAACAAGGACAGCTATCCTCAGAGCAGAGGCATAGGGCCGAGCCATGGGACTTACACACAAGTGGGCCTCCCTCCACGCCAACACAGCACGCCGGAAGGCTGACAGGTAGGGTAAAAACTGGCCATTTGTGTGACCCAAACTGACAGCTCTAGAGTCCTTTGGAGCGCTTGACTAGTCACCCAACGACGCCACTGTTACAACCTCAACATCCCCTCGTTTCGGAGGCTCAGCAATATTACAGACGATGGCACGTGGCACTGCTCTGGTGCCTGCAGCTTTCAAACCAATTTCACCTGTAACAGTGTCCATCCCCATCCCTAATCTATTTTGTGGTTATGATTTTCATTTGTCATAGGGAACAGGGACACATAAGGCAAACATCAAGAATTTGTTGCCAGAAGTGCAATAAAATGAGAATGAAACGGTGTCCTTTGCTTGCCAAGTCACCTACCCTGTCTGTATCCCATTAATGCATCAAGTAGAGAGGATGGGCCAGAGAGTTCCAGATCTCCAAGAAATTCCTGGTACATGAAGGTTGAGCACCACTGGTCCAGCACGGACTTCATTGCCTTGCTGTGCAATGAGAGCCAACCAAAGAAAATTGTTCCAAGCTTCATCTCTTGATTTGTTTTCTTTGGTACCATGCTTTATAAAAGTGTTTTTCAACTGGGGGAAATTTTGTCCCTCGGGGAATATTTGGCAATGCCTATATATATCACACACACACACACACACACACACACACACACACACACACACACATATATACACACACATAATCAATATATATATATTTGGTCACAAGTTGGGATGGGGCATGAAGTGCTTAGTATTTACTGGATAGATGCCAGGGATGCTGCTAAACAGCCCACCATGAACAAGAGACACTGCCCGCCCCCCCTCCCCATCCCACCAACTCACACACACACACACACACACACACACACACACATACAGCAAAGAATGTTCTGGCCCTAAATGCCAGTAGGGCTAAGGTTGAGAAACTCTATAGATAAAATTGTTCTGGTCAAAAAAATCCCAATATATCAGAATCTAAGCATCAGAGTAGAACTTTTTCATTATTTCAGTTTTCATTGTCATCCTTCTTCACGTTCATAAACACAGCATCTATGCAAAGATGACCTGGAGAGATTGCGAGATTCGTCCTCCCTTTCGGCAGAAGACAGGACAAAAGGGATAGGGATCAGAAATAAATGGCTAATCAGTGTTTCTGAAAGTATGGTCTTTAAGTCCACACACATCAAAATCACTTGGCAGGGCGTATTTTAAAAAATAGATCATGAGGACCTCCCCAAAACACAATGAATGAGAATCTCTTGGAGCACCACCTCGGGGTTCACATTTTTAGCAAGAACGAATGCCTAGGAAGGCCAAATAACTCGTTCAAAGTCAGGCAGCTAGCATGAGACAATGCAGAACTCACCCTGCCCTCTGGATTGAATGTTGAAGTAAGGTAGAAAACATTCTGAACTCTCTGACTAACAAGCCAGAATCAGATCCATTTGTAGTTATTAAAATGTAAATGAACATAACATTTGGCCCAGTTCAGCACAACCTAGCACCTGCTAAGTGACTTGCTATATTTTCCTGTGGTTTTGTCAAGTTTTCTCCCCATTGTCTTTGTGACTAATGGTAAAAAGAATGCTACACAGGACTTCTTTCAAAGCTCTCAGGATAACTGATCTCCATGAAACTTTGTTTTTCAAAACCACAGAATTCCTTTTTCTCACATTAACATGTCAAAAAGTGACAAATGTGTATAAATTACGCAAATTATTAGTCCTTTTAGATTTTCCAAAGGGAAAATCCCTTCAGAGTCTATTGAAAATCCTTCCCACCTAGAAATAATTCCTGGTCTCCCATCTTAGCAAAATACAGTTGCCAGCCACTATTTCTCTGTGGTTGATGGGAAAGTCTGAGATTTGGAACAAAGGAATGCTGGTTTGTACATCATAGCAGACAATGTGACAACTTCAAGGCTATCAGTTTGCACTTCTGTAAGTCCCATTTTTACAGTGGAATGATCGAAAGAACAAAGAAAACTCAGTCTGTGAAAGCTGAAGAAGGCCACGGAGACAAATGATGAATGGTTTGAAGGGACATCATGTGTAAGAAAGGAAAACCTTGTCAGTTTTCTCCAGAAAGCTGGACAAGAATCAAGAGTGGAAATTATGACGACGTGGATTTTGGCTCAACATAAGAAAAAACGTTCTACATTTGACCTGGCAATTCCACTCCTAGGTATATAACAAAAGGAATTAAAACATATGTCCACACAAAAATGTGCATACGTATGTTCATAGTACCACTATTCCTAACAGCCTAAAATGGAAACAACTCAGATGTCCATCAACTGATTAGTAAATAAACAAAATGTGGCCTATCCATACAATGGAAAGTTATTTGGCCATAAAAAGGAATGAAATTCTGGTATCTAATAAAACATGGATGAACCTTGAAAACATTACGCTAAGTGAAAGAAGCCAGTCACAAAGGGCCACATATATTATAGGATTCCATTGATTAGAAATGTCCAGAATAGGCAAATCCACAGAGACAAAAAGATCTGTGGTTGTCTAGGGCTGGGGAGATAAGAGGATGGTGACTAAAGCAGGTGATAGCTAAAAAGTACAGGGTTTCTTTTCAGGGTGATGAAAATGTTCTAAAATTGATTGTGGGGATAGTTGCACAACTCTGAATATACTAAAAACCATTTCATTGTTCACTTTAAATGGGTTGCATTGTATGAAATGTGAATCTGATCTCCATAAAGCTATTAGAGAGAAAGAAAGAGAGAGGAAGGAAGGAAGGAAGGAAGGAAGGAAGGAAGGAAGGAAGGAGTAAGTGAAGGAGGGAGGAAGGGAGGGAGGAAGAAATTAGAAGGAAGGAAGGGAGGAAGGAAGGGAGGGAGGGAGGGAAGGAGTGAAAGAGGTTGGGAGGGAGGAAGAAAGTAGAAGGAAGGAAGGAACAAAGGAACAAAGAAACAAAGGAATGGAGGGAGGAAGGAAGGTCTTCATAATAAACTGAGTGGTGCCAGACAAGACAGGCAGCTATCCCGGGATGTGGTGCCTTCTTGCTGGCAAAATCTAACAGCCTGAGCCCGGATGCCCATCAGCTGGAGAGGCTACACTGTGTGGGCAGCTTCACTATCGGGCGTGCAACTCTAAAATGTCAGAGGCGATGTTTCATCACTTTCCTGTTTCCCTGACTAACGGAATGGCTCAAGGCTAAAGACAGGCTTCTATTAGCTCATTCAGTCCATTCTCTCATCCATTGTTTCAATGCTAACCGAAGGCAAGGCCTTGTGCCACTTCTCTCTTCGTGATATAGTGCCTTCTTGCCTCAGGCAGAGTTCCCCAGAAACAGACGAGAGGATAAGCATGCATGTGCAAGTGATTTATTAAGGGCTCGGTTCCCAGGAGAGACTGGTAAGGGGTAAGCGGCACAGGGGAGGAAGGGGGAGGAAGCCAAGTAAAGGTGTGATGTCTGGCAGAGTCCCGGTCTCCGCCTGACCCTGGGGGAGGGGGGGGGGGTCTGGAGTATAAATCCTATCTCAGAGCTGTCCCATCTCGGACCAAAGGAGCTAGGCTTTAACGTTCTCACACCTGCCAGTCAGGGGCTATGGGATGCCCCAGGGTGATGTAAAGTCCCAGGCACTTCCTGCTCTTTGTGGCTTTAGGGAAACTGCTCGAGAATCCCAAGGGAGGTCCTCTGGAAAAGTTCACAGATGTTGGTCATTAGAAGCAAACCACACAGAAGCTGGGGGATGGGTCAAGCACACAGAACTGATAACAGATCTGAGATATTCTGGGCAAAGCACCAATAGCAAGCGTCCACCACACTTTCTGGTTGAAAATTTGTTAAGCCCTAAAGGCCGTTGATGACTCTGCTCCTACGTTCAGAGGTCCTAAGCGGGGTAAAAGCCTGTAGCCGCCGAAGTGCTTCCATCAAGGTGAAGTGCGAGCTGCTCTCCCGAGGCCTGGCCCTCCAGCTTATCCTCTTCCTGGCTCAGAAATGCTTTATCTGCCATCTCTGTCCACATCAGACCTATTTCATGGCTTATACTGAGGTGGTGAATCTGTCCACGAGCACCGCAGAGAATTTCTCAGCAGCTTCGGCATCCCCGGTTGCCGTCTGGCCACTGACTTTAAGTTCGGGTCAGTTCCGAAAGAGGCCAACCCAGGGAACCATCCATGACTGGGTTACTGCACTTACCAGACTCCTTTCCTTTCGCTGAATTACAGACCATCACAAATATGTCTAAGATGCGGCCACCTAACAACACAGTTCAAAGTTCCCCGTTTCATCCATCATTTGTTGATTACCATCCTTTTGGGGGTGGTGGTGGGAATTATTCTAGCATGTGAGTGTGTGAGTGTGTGCGTGCGTGTGTGTGTACGCGCAGAGAGAGAGAAGTTAGAACAGTGCCAGGAACATATAAGCTCTATATCAATGTTTGCTATCATCACACGGGTACAGAACTTTTCTCAGGGTGCAAGGTGAGGTCTTTGTCCTCCAAATTGTTCTTCTGCTAAACAGCATGCAACAATTTTGCTGACCTATTTCAATTCTGAAAAATTGTTTCTAGTTTGCCTTCCCTGCTGCTACTTCTTATCAGCACCTTCTTCTCCCGCTTCCTCTGAGGTTACCATACAAGATGGGGTTAATGGTCAAACTCCTCAGTACCAAAGAGAAGTATAGTAAATATTAGGTAGGCTGAAAAACAAGGGGGGGGGGGTGGTGGGCAGGGCAGAAACAAAACCAGCTCCCAGAAACTCTCAACGCATATTTTTGGCAGTGAGGAGACAGCCAGAGGGCTTTGCTCCAGAGTTTGGTTTTGTTTGTATCTATGAAAGTGCACAAGTTGAAATTCCATAAATAGAGGCGCTTCTGTACCACTTTCTACTGCTAATATTTTCTTTTCCTCTGACGTCTGTCCCCAGCATTTCAGTTCACGGTGAGCACTTAATAAATGTGTGACGACTGATGTTAGAAAGTGTTAACGGGGCCCAAAGCATCCTAGCAGGGGCAGAGAGCATTCTAGAAAAATCTAAGAAAATACCAAACGTGAAAAGTCACCATTCAACTCATTTACACAAAAGCCTGAAAAAGAAAGCCTGTTGCACTTCAACATGACTTGTTTGCTTTGGTTTGTTCTAAAAGAACAAGTGACGGGAGATGTTTGTCTCCAATCTGGCATAGGTTTTTACGTTTCCAAATGGTTGAAAGACAAATCAAAAGCAGAATAAGGTTTCATGACACGTGCAAATTACCAAAACCCTCAGATTTCGGCATTCATAAATAAGGCCTTGTCCGTGGCTGCTTTCGACAGCCTGACGTACCTGGTCTTTTACAGAAAATGCTCACCGACCTCCGAATCAGAAAACTAAAATAGTATTTTGCCTTGTTTGATTTTTTTTTCTACTTTTGGCTTGCATTTTCTCCCTTCTGGAGTTTTACAAGTCCAAAGAAAAAACATCTACATATTCGTTTCTATTAACGTCTCAATTATTTTGTGTCGTTTATAGCCTTGAAGCAGACAGACAACTTGCCAAAGATAAACCAGCCTGTTTAGGTCAGGCAGACTTCCAAACTGGATTCTGCTGCGCTGCGTATCGGAGCTCTTAGAGACACATTTCTGCTATTTCTAGAGGTCTCAGGTAAATGTACGTGAGATTCATTTGGTCTGTAGATGGCATCCCACCAAGGTATCTTCCAGAACAATATAGACCCTAACTAAAAAACCGACCTTCCCTTGTTGCATTTGTATTTACTATTCTCAAATCATTTGTCAAAGTATTTCTCTCTCACCCACTGGGATTTTCTAAGTCCATCCAAAGGCAAGATTTCCCTGTGCGCTCATCTGGCAAGTTTGGTCCTGATTTTGGACACATGCTGTTCCTTGGTATCCCCCCATCCAATCTTGAAGTGGGTCGGTACACATCTGCACTGGATTCAATTACATACCATGCCGTGCCACACCACATGCTCTGAGACCAGAGAAACAGAAGATTCTAAAACACACTTGTCTATATTTGGAGCCAGACCATTTTGCCCTGTCTCAAAAACCCTGGTCCGTTCAGAGGAAGTAACCTCAAATTGTTATTTATTTTCATGGCATAAGCTTTTTATTAGGCTGTGACTTCCAGGTCATGCCATACTGCACAAAAATTTGTGTATCTAAAATGTTCAGACCAGTCAAGACTCTGGAAGGTAACCAGAATCCAACCCATTTTCTACAACTACCTTCTTTGGCATCTTGCCCGGGGACATGACCTTTGAAATTCTAGGTCACACACTGAACACGAGTCCTTTGTCTTCAAGGGGTAAAACCCTTCCGCCTGTAACACCCTTCTTCCTACATCACATCCATCACCACCTTCCCCCCACCCTTTCCATTTCCCCTTTGCCCATAGAACTCCCACTAGCCTCTCTGGGTTTCCTTTTTTTTTTTTTTTTTTTTTTTTTTTTTTTTTTTTCAACGTTTTTTTATTTTTATTTTTGGGTTTCCTGAACCTTACGGGCCCATCCCACCACCACCACCCCTCAGGAGGTCCCGCAGGCCTTGTGTTCAGACCACTGATAGGACACTCATCTTGTCTGTTTCCTCCTAAAACACTGTTTTCCTTCAAGACAGGGGCTGTCATTGTCGTCTTTCTACCTCGAGAGCCTGGTTCCATGCCTCCTATACAGCAACCACTGAAGAAATATTTGTTGAATGCTGTTACTAAATAAGATTCCAGAAGATGAGAACAATCAGCATTTGGTGATTATCGCACCAGCGAGCCCAGAAAGAAGCTGAACCGGAATCAACTACAATGGCAGTGATGGCTGCCTCGAGTAACCCGGTGATTTCTTCAACAGAATCATCTCCTTGGGCCAGTCTTGACGCCCCTGCCCTGATGTTCCATGTCGCAGACAGCTCTCAATTAGCATGAGGACACTGTGATGTGGTACGCAGGAGCAAAACCTTTCAACACCATAATTCTGATTTCCAGGAAGGAATATACCACTTCCCCAGAAAGGTAAGGGCCACGGGAACTTACAGGGACATCATCCAATCTCAGGGCCACCATCTTAGGTTACAGGAGAAATATATTCGAGAGCCTCCCACAAGGGAATTCAGCACGGCCAAGAGGTAAACGCAGCCCATAGAACAGGGGAGCTTCCCAAGGACACATCAGTCGATGTAGGATTTCGGAGGTAGGGCCTGCTTTGGTTTCTCATGAAACCAGGGAAATCTGCTCAAAATCCTGCGAAAAGGCAGGGTTTTTTTTTTCTTTTAAAGGGCTCTGTCAGCACAGAGCCCGACGCAGGGCTCGAACTCACGAGCAGCAAGATCATGACCTGAGCTGAAGTCGGATGCTTAACTGACTGAGCCACTCGGACGCCCCAAGGATAGTAATTTAAAAAATCTCACAAATGTCTACATATATGTATTCAAATATACATACACATATATGTGGTAATATGTATTTTTATGCACATATATCATCATGAGTCTCTTAGAACATATAAAAATGATGTTCTATTTTTAAGTTAAAGATTTTGGATAATTATGAAATATGAGAAGAAGTACATCTTGTATCTGTACCAGAACTCTGGATTGAATAGCTAGGTTTATTGACTATTATTCAATCGTTTAAATTTAGTTTATAGCAGCACCTTTTTTTTTAAGTATGGCCATCAATTACTGCTTGAATTATTACATCCCCTTTATTCATTTTTAGCATTTAACACTTTTCTTTCTTTTAGAACACCTCACTTGCACCCACGGGAGAAACAAGTTTAACTCAATACATCAGCCCAAAATTGGGGTGATTCTTTTAAAACACCTGGCTATTTGGGGGCTCCTGGGTGGCTCAGTCGGTTAGGCATCTGACTTCGGCTGAAATCACGATCTCACGGTTCATGAGTTCGAGCCTCGCGTCGGGCTCTGTGCTGACAGCTCAGAGCCTGGAGCCTGCTTCCAATTCTGTCTCCCTCTCTCCCTCTGCCCCTTCCCTGCTCATACTCTGTCTCTCTCTCTCTAAAAAAAAGAAAAAAACCACCTGCCTATTTCTTCTGACCTTCTCCTTTAAAACCTGCCTCAGTTGCATGGCTTTAGAGAAGTAATACTTTAATCCTTTTTGAAAATCGAAAATTGATGTTTTGGAGACATGCACATATCTTACCCAGCCTCCCACACAAGACTGGGCATCCAGCCCAGATACAAGAGTGCAATTGAGTCAGACAACACTTAGCACACAAACAGTTCCCTCGGTCTCCAGCGCCTCTTTACAATTTCACCAAGTTAAGACTAAACATAAATGAAAAAAAAAATCCCTCCTTCCAAACTGCCTTCTTAGGATCCATAAATTCCACATTCAGCTGGCCTTGCAGCCTTCACTTTCTCCTTTGGCCAGGGAGCCCAGGGACACGGAGTCTGCTCCGTGGGCTAATCTGCTGCGGTGAGACACAGCCTTCTTATCCTGGCTGTGAGGTGGGGCCGCTTGGAGCTGAGACCACCTGGAAGGCCATGCTACTGAGACTGGAATGCGAACACAGTCTCAAACAAAGGGCAGGGCCTGATGTGTCGCCTGGTGTGGTCGTCTTATGAGGAAGACGTCACCGTGGGCAATGTTTTTCTGCAACAACTTTTCTTACTTATTTTTCCAGCTTCATTGAGATAAAATTGATGTACAACATTGCGTAAGTTTAAGGCGCCCGAAATGTTGATTCCCTCCGCGTTTCATCTTCTTTAGTTGAAGTAGAGTTGACATCCAGTCTGATATTAGTTTCAGGTATACGACATAGAGATTCAACATTTATGGACGTTATGAAGTGATCGCCTCAATAAATCTAGCTACCACCTGTCAGCATGCAAAGTGGTTACTTATTATTAACTATTTTCTCGGTGTCGTACTTTGTAATCCCCTTGTCTTCTTTATAACTGGAAGTCTGCACCTTTTAATCCCCTTCCCCTATTTTGCCCATTCCCACCTCCAACCCCACCCCGCACAACCACCAGACTGTTCTTGAAGTCTGTTTCCGTGTTGAGTTTTGTTGTTGTTTTTGTTGTTGTTCATTTGTTTTGCTGTTTTAGATTTGGCAAAATATAAGTGAAATCATACGGTATTCGTCTTTCTCTGACTTATTTCACTTAACCTATTAGGCAATACTTTTTAAAAATTTTTAATGTTTATTTTTTTTTGAGAGAGAGAGAGAGAGAGAGGGAGAGACAGAGTGCAAGCAGGAGAGGAGAAGAGAGAGAGAGACAAAGAATGTGAAGCAGGCTCCAGGCTCTGCGCTGTCAGCACAGAGCCTGATGTGGGGCTCGAACTCACGAGCCACAAGATCATGACCTGAGCCAAAGTCAGACGCTTAACCGACTGAGCCACCCAGGAGCCCCTAGGCAATATTTTTAATAGAAAACTAGCTGAGAGTAGCACTTCTAGGTTTCCCTCATTAAAGAGATATGTATTCATTTTCTTTGGGGGGGATTATTGAACTAAAAAATATAAGCCAAACAGTACTGAATTCACAAGTGCACAACTCAGCGCATTTTGCCAAAGTGAACCCGCTTGTATAATGACTACCCAGAACAAGAAAACGCCCCCTCCCAATCTTTACCACCAAAAGTAACCACTATCCTGACCAGCCACACCATAGGTTTCATTTCGTTCGTTTCATTTGCCCGTTTCTGAACTGTAGATCATAGAATCCCACGATGGACAGTCTTTTTCTTTGGCGGGGGGGGGGGGGGGGGGGGGGCGGGAGGAGGGTGTTCTGGCTTCTTTCATCGCCCTTCATCTTCTTTGCTGAGAAGTACTCCACTGTATGAATAAAACACGGTTGTTTTCCTTCTCTACTGCTGAGAGACATTTTGCCAGAATAGTGCTGATGTGAACATTCTAGTCCGTGCCTTTTGGGGAGCGTAGGTAGGCATTTCTGTTGGGTATATACCTGGGGGTAGAGCTGCTCTATTACAGGGAGCACATATGCTCTGTTTTAGTACATACCACTCAATGGTTTCCCAACGTATCTGTACCAGTCTACACTGCCACGAGTGACGCGTCAGCATTGCACTTGTGCCATACTGATGCAATAGTTGCTATGGTCGGTTTTCTCTCTCTTGCTAAACTACAGACATCTGATGGGCAAGGAGTGGTGGCACACTGTTTCAATGAACATTTCCCTGGTGACTAATGAGTTGGAACACTCTTCACATGTGTGTTGGTCTTCAGATATCCCTTTTGCAAAGTGTCTGTTTCTAGTCTTTTGCCCCTTTTTCTACTAAGTTGTCAGTCGAGAACAGGGTTGGCAACGTTTTCAGGTAAAGGGCCACCAGCTGTATATTAATGAATGGGAATGACTGAGTCCCAATAAGGTTTTATTCACCAAAACAGCCAGTAGGCTGAATTTAGCCCGCAGGCCATGGTGTGCCGGCCTCTACTTTATCAGATGTGTGTGGTTTTGCCTTTTGATTTTTAAATATTGACCAGAGCTTGCTTATTGTCTATCCAACATCCACTCTTCTTACTGGTAACACGACACTGGAGGGGGTGCCGTAATACCTGGCTAAAAGAATTGCAGATGTCAGAGACCAAGTGTTGTGTAAAGGGCTTCTAGGAAGTAAAGGGAAGCTGTCTCAGTAAGGATTACCCCTTGGGCTCCTCTCGTCCTTATTCTTTCTAGCTGAGACACGGCATGTCGGCCGGATGTATAGCAGCCCTCTTGTGACCATGAGACAACGTAGAACGTGACAGCTGGTGCTAAGAATGGCCAAACAAAAAGAACAATTACTGCCCACCTGTTTAAGATGCTCTTACTTCAGTCCTGCTATTGGCAGCCCAGTGTAATTTGTAATAGATAAAAGAAAACTCCCATCCTGTTGAATTATATTTTTATCCCTCTTAACTCCTTACTGAAATTTTAGCCTTCGGTTTTATTGTTTAGCTATGTCATCCATCACCATCAAACACTTAGCACATGCTTTTGATCTTTTTGTGCTTTCTGTCTGTGTGTTTCTGTCTTGTTTTCCCCCTTAGTCACACACTTTTTCATGAAGAAGAAATATCACGTATTTCTTTGTGTCCAGAGCAAGTTCATCATGTGGAGTCAGCGCTTCAAAAAATAATTCTTTGGGAGGATAATGTTTATGTTCAAATGGTGAAGAACATACTTCCGTAGGCAGAAGGACAGTACATTTTTGGTCAGAAAGACAGGGAAAGAAAGGCAACCTTGGGGTCTACAGACAAAGGGCAGGGTTGTGTAGCCTCTTCCAAGGCATGCAGCTCTGTAATACTAACGATCTAAATTCAGGCGAATCAAAATTACGCTCCTTGGGGCACTGTTTAGCCTTCAGGCATACTAGCGTGGATTGATTTCTTGTATTTTGAGCGCACTTAAGCTGAGGTTCAGGTGATCATATGATGCTTTCTTTTAAGGCAGGGGAGCAGTTGCCGTCCCTTGCAGTTGTGGAGAGCCAAACTCACACCCTCCCAAACTACTATATCCTGAGACAGTTTTCTGTAGAATTTGAAAAAGTATAAAACATACTTTCCAGAGCATAATCCACTTCAACAACTTTCAAACAGCCCCTTCTCTCACACACTGCATAGTTGGCTTCCCTTAGTTTACACGGGGCTACTCTTTGGGGCTGACTACCAATTGTGGAGTTGATTGTTTCCATGGAAGGCTACCCCAGGAAATACCTGCAGACTCTACTGAAATCCATCGAAGACAAAGACACAACCTTCCTTGCGGTGTCAGAGATGATATCTACTACAAGTTAACGCCGGGTATACCCAGAGAGAAAATATCACAATGTGAAGACAGAGGAGTTGTCAGTGGCTGAAGCCTTCTGGCCTCATTGTTTTCTGTCTGGGATCTGAAGCTTTGGCCCTCCAGAGGCACTGGGTTTCATGTGAGTCAAAGACAAGATGAAGACACTAGGAGACTGACAAAAGAAGAAAGGTATGGGGAAGGAGGGAGATCATGTGAGTAATATCTCATGGATTCCATGAATTTCCATCGCTTTAAAAACCAAATCTCAGCTGGTGCTGAGTTGCAGATAACCAAATTAATGTCGACCTTTTGAACGGAGTGATCTCACATAATTATCTTGCCTTCATTATGGGCTGAAAATCTTGTCTTCATATTTCCAGGTAGGAGGCTGATTCTGATTACAGGTTAGAGTGCATATTACTACCTGGAGGTGTGTGTGTATGTGTGTGTGTGTGTGTGTGTGTGAGCAAAAGTACATGCCAGGAACCACACAGTCCAAATGTCCACTCACAGCTTTAATAAGCATCTGTTCTACATGTGACAGGGTTTACTAAGGGAGACAAAAATCTTTTTTTCCTTATTCTTTAGACCAAAGGGATGATTGCTTCTCAACCCACCTCTGATTTCAACTCTCTTCTATTGTAGTCCAGGCTGTTTTAAACTCGTTCTCTTCTGCCTGAAGTATAGCAAAGCACTTTTCTGAGCAGGAAGCCTGACCCCAGTAATAGTGTAATTGTAAAAGCCAACATAAACTCAGGAGCAACACCTTCTCACTTAGAATCTTAAACATTCTTTCTACTGAGAGAAGAACATTCTTTTAAAAGCACTGTTCTTGGGGCGCCTGGGTGGCTCAGTCGGTTAAGCGTCCGACTTCGGCTCAGGTCACGATCTCGCGGTCCGTGAGTTCGAGCCCCGCGTCAGGCTCTGGGCTGATGGCTCAGAGCCTGGAGCCTGTTTCCGATTCTGTGTCTCCCTCTCTCTCTGCCCCTCCCCCGTTCATGCTCTGTCTCTCTCTGTCTCAAAAATAAATAAATGCTAAAAAAAAATTTAAAAAAAAATAAAAAATAAAAAATAAAAGCACTGTTCTTTTCCCTAATGTCTGAGCTCACTTTGCCCACTTAGTCAAAAACTGAAGTTTTGAGGAGTTAAGGCTCAGGACTTGGGTATGCAGTCCATATAGGCATGAAAGAGTTCAACTTCCAGGCTCCTAAAACCGGACAGGAAGGAGTATAACACCTCTGCAGAGGAGAAAAGCCTTTTGAGATCATAGGCGCTCTTAAAACTCTTTGCCATTCTCCAACGCCAAAATGCCCTGATTGCAAGGGGAACAGGTACTTTTCACCCTGACTCGGGCATTCTTTACACTCGTGCTACTTAACAATTGCATGCAGGCTACAGACCAAAATCTGACTGTCCTGGACAAATCGAGATGTGTGGACACCCTACACATGTAGCCCCTTCCCTCCACCACTCAATGCAAAGCTGGTATCAAATGTACAGAGAGAAACCCAGAGTGGCGTGGGGGTGTGGCCAATGCTGTTTGGAACATCACTTTGATACAAAACCTGGGGCTGAGCAATGTCAAGTCGAGCTCAACCAGGGCAACTCTCCTCCCAGGGGGCACTGGGCCATGTCTGGAGGCACTTTGGTTGTCATAATGGGAAAGGATGAGAGAGGTGCAGGAGTGCTACTGGCACTTAATGGGTGGAGGCCAGAGATACTCCTGATATCCTCCATTGCCTATGACAGCTCCCACAAAAAAAAAGGATCATCTGGCCCCAAACAAGGGTGCTAAGGCTAAGAAACGCTGAGTTGGAGCAAGCGGAAGCTAGAACAATCCCTACGATGGGTCATGGCCATTTCAAAGCACACTGGCATGAGTGTGCAGTCTGCACCATTGAATGGTGCAGAAGGGAGCTCTAGTCACAAGTTGGGCACAGTTAACTGTCCATCACACCACATTCAGGGGCCCCCAGATGCTTCACACAGGGGGATTAGAAGTTAGCGTCAGACTCTTCTTATTGTGTATGTATATTCAAGCAGCATTTCTAAATACACTGTAAATCTAGTGTATCCCATCCAGAGGTTAATCATTTTTTTTTTAATTTTTTTTTTAACGTTTATTTATTTTTGAGACAGAGAGAGACAGAGCACGAACAGGGGAGGAGCAGAGAGAGAGGGAGACACAGAATCTGAAACAGGCTCCAGGCTCTGAGCTGTCAGCACAGAGCCCGACGCAGGGCTCGAACTCACGGACCGTGAGATCATGACCTGAGCCGAAGTCAGACGCTTAACCGACCAAGCCACCCAGGCGCCCCCAGAGGTTAATCATTCTTAATGAATTCTTTCTGTTTTTGCTCTGCAACCTGAAATAAAAGAATCCCTTCAGATATTATTCCCAGAAGTTGCCTCAGCTGGCCAGTCTAATGAGAAGTTCCATGCCCAGAGTGAGGCAAGCAGATCATGCTTTCTCGTATCTTCTTTCAGAAGGAGGCCTGAACAAGGCATACTCTATCTGGGCACGTCCCAAACGAAAGATTCAGTAATGATGCTTTAAAAAGAAAAAAAAAAAAAAAGGTACCCAGTGATGCTACTTGGTACCCATTTTCCAAGAGGAATGGGACCAATACGGATATAAGGAGTTGTTTTTTTCCCTCCTTAATTGCTTTCACTCCTCCCTTCGATGCCCTCCTCAGATAAATTCTTCGTGTGACTCACACTGAAAAGAAAAAATTGAGAACTCTTCTTTTAGCCACAAGAATCATCGGCAGAAAGCTGACATTCCATTCCTTTCCTGTCCTACCAACATGCCCACATTTAACTCCAAAGAATGACTGATGAAAAGTAGCCCTTCTGAGCCACGACTGAAACATCAAACCGCCTTAGAGAGCGGCAACTGTAGTAGACGATATTTAATAGGCCTTAGTAATAGGTATTTAAATCCTTTAAAGGGGCAATGAAACCACATCTCTCTGGTTGAGATCTTAAGAACCCTTTATTTGTGGACAAGAACCCTCCCCTATCACTCAGTCTTCTAAATCACAAGAGCAACGTTGAGTCTTGACATTTTGTCAGAGGCATTTTTGGAAAGGCCTATTTTACTATCCAAAAAAAACAAAAACAAAAACAAAAAACGGTGCTTATTCATGAAGAGTTTCTAAGAGCTAGGAATAGATTTTCAGTCCAGCGTTAGTCTTCCTAGAAGACACTGAGTTTCCATGAGGAAATATTTTAGAATACAGACATCAGTACAGCAAACACTGAATTATAGTGCTTCATTCACGCCGACTGATCACGTGGTTGAAGGAAATGGTGTGCAGCGTCAGACCATTTAGAACCTCTGGTCTCTTTCTTCAAGACCAGAGAGGACATGCTTGGGCGTGCAAGGAAGTACGTTAGGATACCAAACCCGGTGACTGTCTACACCAGACCATCACGACCTCTTGGGTCCCCGCAAACCCATCTGTAGTCAGAACCTTCCACGTGTCACCATCATTTACAAGTTACTTCATTTCTATAAAGTCATAACGAACTACAGTATAAATGTTTGTAGAAAGTCAAAATTGGAAAGTCGATCCAGTTAAAATATGAACTTGAGGAGACTTTCCCACAAAATTACACAACCTGCTGGAGTCTTTTATCAGACGAGGAGTCAGCAAACTACAGACTGTGGGCCAAATCTAGCCCATGGCTTGTTTGTGTAAATAAAGTTTTATTGGAACACAGCCACAAATCATTCATGTATTGTCTCTGTCTGCTTTTGGCCTACAAAGGCAAGGTCAAGTGGTTGTGACAGAGACCTTCTGGTCTGCAGAGCCAAAATTATTTACTCGCTGGTCCTACACAGAAACAGTTTGATGACCTCTGCCTTAGATTTCTGGCCTCTTCCAAGTGGACACTTTCACAGAGAGGTATTTGTGTGTATAATTAATAATCTTCAAGAAAGAATGCTATCTACAGACTTAGCAACAAAATATGCAGACGATTATAAATCAGGAACACAAGGTTCTAGAAAGGTAGGTGTTTCTAAAAGATGCTGACTCTGAAGGCATTGCTTGAAGCAATGCAATTTTCATAAACAATCCATGATTGACATGGAGAGTTTGGCTGACATGTACATTTCCCAGTGTAAGGGTGAGAGTTTTTGATTTGCTGCGGCGACTGTTTCTAAATAATGGAGATATAATATATCTACTTTATAGAATACAGCTGTGCTAAAACCCTCCATAGTCACTGCGCGATAGCCCTTAGGTTACGGAAATTGGCGATGGTCAAGACCGAGAAGAGGAAACTACAGAAGAAAGGAGTATAAGAGGAGTGGACACAGATTTCTCCACACTTACGCCTTCTACTCAACTGCAATGGCTTTCACTTCCCAGAAAATCCAGCCACCCTCTCTTACGTGTCCCCCCTAATTGCACTAGTCTGGAATCTCAAAATCAAATATTCTAGCCTTGGAGCATTGCCTCTGATCCTTCCTCTTCTCCTGACATTCTCCCACATAATCAGCCCCCTCTCAACTTCAGCATCTTCCTTATCCAGCTTGGGTCAGCTGCAGAAACTTCTGCCCTTCCTTTGTCTTCTTGTCGTGATTCAGCAAAGTCCGCTCCTGAGTAGCTGGACCACACCCCCTCCCTCAAGTTGGACAGTAGGTACATTGAGAAAAAAAAAAAACAACGCACAAATGTGGAGACTGCATTAGGCTAAGTGAAGTAAGTCAGACAGAGGAAGACAAATACTGTATGATCTCACTTACATGTGGAATCTAACACACAAACAAACAAACAAACCCAAACTGAGCTCACAGATACAGAGACCAGAGTGGCGCTTGCCAGAGATAGGGGTTGGGGGGGTGAGTGAAACGGGTGAAGGGAATCAAAAGGTACAAGCTTTCAGTTACACAACAAATTAGCCATGGGGATGTCATGAAGGTGACTCTAGTTAATAATACAGCGCTGCATATTTGAAAGTTGCTAAGAGAGTAAGTCTTAAAAGTTCTCATCACAAGAAAAGAAATCCTGTAACCTCGTGTGGTGACCAATGTTAATTGGATTTACCAGGGTGTTCATCTCGCAATGTATACAAATCAAGTAAGTTTCTACCCAAACTTGCACCGTGACTCACGCCCCTGTCCCACCCTAAAGTGTCTGTTTCAGGTAGAAGCCTTACCTTTACTCAATTTTCCATGACAAGGGGCCAGTGATACCTCCAGAATTTTGTGCACAGCACTTTGGTTTGGCGTGGGAGGCTGGAAGCAAGCTGTTTCTGATGTGGTTTCTCTGCTTACCTGGGGCGTTTGGGAGCAGGATGCTTGTAGAAATTATGAGAACTCCTGCTCTTCTTACTTACCTTTCATGGCTCAACTCTAAAGCCAGGCCTCATCTATGAAGCCTCCTCTGACAACCACAGGCCAACACAGCCCTCCTCCCTGGGCTCCTCCTGTCCCTGTACATGCTTTCTCTTGGATTAAAATTCCCCATTTATTTTCCACAGGCAACTTCCTCCCCTGAGTTCTCCTGAGAGCAGAGGTCACACCTTCCTGATTTCTAGATCTGCACCCTTGAGCCCAGGGTCTGGCAGGAGATGCGGTAATAAAGGCTGAGTGAGCTGATACAAGAAAGTCCCGGGGTTCAGAAGGATTCCAGGATGACTGGTGTCTGACTGCCGTCAGTGACCACAAATGCCTTGGGCATATGTGTGAGTAGATGCTCACAGGCTGACACGTCTGGAAAGTCTAGGCTTGGGGAAAAAATGACAGGCTGTAAACATCCACAGCGCTGCTGGGGACACGCAAAGACACTTACACAGATGTGATATTATTTCTCTGCGACAGGTGAGGTAGTCACCTGTCATCAGCCGAGAGCCCTGGCTGATGAGACAGCACATTCCAGAGCCGTGTGCCCTCACACAGGTTATCAGAACAGCCCCCAGATACCAACACGGCACAGAGTTTTCCAGCACAACAATGAGGCCAACGCATCGTTGGCATTTGCGCAGAGCTTGATAAATGATTTACACTTGAAATCCCCTTTCTAGAGCAAAGAACTAGCATGCATGTATGTGCACAAGTGTTCGTGTGCATGTGTGTGTGTGTGTGTGTGTGTGTGTGTGTTCTTTTGCCATCTCCTGTGTGTTTGATCCCAGACGGAAGGGAAGGGTGATGAATGAAACTCTCTGGAAAACAGCTCTTGCAGCCATTTGAACATATGGTGCTCGAGCAAAGCACAACAGACGTGTCATTCCCACGTGCTCCGCGACCTACGTGAAAGTCTAAACAAGTAGTAACAGCATGAGGCAAGACAGATCTGATTTCTGGAATCGAGCACCTGAGCCTCTCAGGCTTCTGAGTCACGTGAGCCTCAAGACTGTGTGCGTGTTCTTCCCAGGCGGGGCGTTGCTGATGGCCCCTGACAAGCCACAGAAAACGCACCCTGGAGAAATCCATTTCACGGCATCGGATTTCGACCCTGACCCTGCTGCTACTTCCTGAATGCCAGCCATTCCAAAACCACCAACTCCATGGAGTAAAGCAGGGTTTCTCAGCCGGGGCACCGTGACCATTTGTGGCCAGACAGGATGGGGCCTGGCCTGTGCATTGCAGGATGGTCAGCAGCATCCCTGGCTTCTACCCACTAGATGCCATCTGCACACCCTCCCCGCAAGACATGACCATCAAAAACGCCCCCAGACACCGCCAAGTGTCTCCGGCATGGAGGGCAAAATTACCCGCCCCTTCCCTCATTGAGAACCCCTGGTCCAAAGGGATGGCATCTCGCTGGGGAATCAAGGGGGCCTGTTAGTACAGACCCCAGGCGACAGGTACAAACCTCCCTACTTGTGGATCCAGGGGACGAGGGAACAACGCCACAGCTCGCCCAGCTCTGTGTTAGCCACACCCCCACAAGCCCAAGTCACAGGGAGCCTCAGGGAAGACTCATCAACAACAGTTGCCTCTTTCAAAAGTTCATTCCGATACGTTTAGTAGTAGCAGGAATATATTTCAGCTGTTAAATGCAAGGGCAAACACTAAGACATTGCCTTTATTTCTCTCTCATTGCTTTTTTTTTTTCATAATGAGCCCCAAGAGAAAATGCTATCCTTGTGGCCTCCTCGAAACCCAGAAGCTGGAGAACTACTTGTTGCCATAGCAACAGAGCCAAGGTGCATGTCCCGTAACCCTTTGAGTTCATAGTGCAGGCGCCCGGGGCCATGTGATTGGATTTTCTAACTGCTCTAAAATAGGAACACACTCACACATTACAATTCAAGAAATAAAACCTCAGTCACAAGTGATGATGAGCATCCACGTATGTGGTTCCTCTAGCTGCAAAGGGGCTTTATATTTGTAGAATATTCCTAGAGGAAACACCAGTCCTGGAGGCCCTTTACAGGCTGCTGCCCCCACTTCTGGGTGACCACAGAACTGGGAAGCACAAGCAAACGATCTGAAGAGCAGACTTCCGGCGACTCCCCACCCGACTAGCTTCTCCTCTCAGCCCTGCTTTTGTGGGGACCTCTGTCCACAGTGCCTTCTGTGCCCTGCACAGATGTCACCTCCCAGATTCCCCAGGCTAAGATGATGCCCCTTCTCCATGAGCCCGTAGCACCTGTTCAGAGTCTGCTCCATTGCAGTGATGTCCTTTTACATGTCTGAATTCACTGCTAGACTGGAGACTCCTTGAAGCTAGAGATGATGTCTTCCCTGGCATTTACTACAGGTCTCATAAATGTCTGCTAACCCGAGAGGGCCCTTTTACACTTGACACTTCAGAAAAGATGAAAACCACAGGATAACAAAAGAAACTCAGAAAAGAACTTGGAAAAACAAGAAAAAGCACAATTAATGAACCGGCCCCCCACCTCAAGACATCTGGCAGAAGATTTAGAGTATAGATGCAATCTGGAATTCTAAATATTCCATCGATGGGTCGAGGGTACATATGCCATTCATTCAAGGAATATCCACTGAATGTCTACTATGTGCTAGGCAGTCGACAGGTGAGAATAGTAATGTTTTATACCAATATAAGGTTTTATGGTGTATATAACAGTTTTATCCACATGATCTAATCCGAGTGACATCCAGAAACTCATGGATTGTGTGTCCTAAGATGATACAAAACGAAAGATCCACCTCTGCTGACTGCTGTTAGGCTTAGAGCTCTTTTGACAACCACTTCTATTCAGAAAAACACCTCTGAAGAACTTTATGCTTCTCAGTAAACAAACAATTAAAAACTCCCAACCTTTAAATTTTGACATTCAGCTCACACAAGAAGCACGTTAGTTAATCAGGGTTTTAGTCTAAGGAGATTTGTCATAGAAGCAGCACAAAAGAATCTCTCTCTGTGGCAAAGTCCCCTTGGGCTTTGTCCAGAGGAAGGACGCTCACTTAATTATTAAGATAAATAGCAAAGGGCAGTCAAGCAGAAGCTAAATGATCTCTACAATTTTTCTTAGCCTTGCAAAGCTGTCAAGTTTTCCAAAACTACTCCTCCCCAGTATGCTCAGAAAGGGTGACCTAGAGACAACTGGACACGGACATTTATAAAAGCCCCTGTTCAAAATAAGGTAATGCTCACGTGGGCTCTGAAAACCCGGCCATAATCAGATACACTTGGGTGACACAGAACCTAGAAATGGGAAAGCTACAAGTTCACTGGGGACATATTAAATTTATTTGCTGCAATTTTATGTGGGATAGGCCAAGTTTGTTTGTTTGTTTGTTTGTTTGTTTGTACAAATGTTTAAGAATGTTCTTATATACTCCCCTCCCCAACATGCTAAAGATCTTCTGGCTTGTCCAGCTTCAGTGAGGGCCCACCCTGGCGTCCAAGGGGGACTGAGTCTCCCAGAACTGCTTCTTGAGCTTTTGAGCACTTAAGACCATGAGAACAGCAGATGGGTGAGGAAGAAAGGCACCAAGCAGCAGTTCTGGATATTAAATATTTGATTAGTTCCCAGCAGTTCATGTAGGTTAACTGGGTTATTTCAAAATTACTTCTGGTTCTACCAATGGTATTTTTTTTGACTCTTCCAAAACTAAGCCAAACATGAGTTCCATGACATATCCCCAGCCCTCTGAAGGTATATTATTGCCCAGCAAGGCTCATAAGAGCTCATTATTCTACATTTTTGTTTCAGTATTTCCAAAAAAAAAAAAAAAAAAAAAGAGTAAGCAAAGTATCGGGTAGAACATACATGTCCGCTCTCATTTTAGGTATTATTCCATTTTCACATGCTTTAATAACCTATCCTCCTAAGCTATTGTGGTTTTGCACCTCAGGTGTGTTTCATCATCCTTCCTTGGCTTTGTCTCATGCTGTCCCAGAAACGAGAAAAAGGATCCATCTCAGAGGTGAGCTGTTTCTTAAAGGCTCATTTCTGAAATGAGTGGGCTCTTAAAGAACCCTCCATGGTGAAGTTCTTTTTTGATAAAATCACACTTCTGAAATACGAGCTCTAAAATACTTTGCTTGAAGCATTCAGGGTACAGAAAAAGAGAAAGGATGTCTAATTTGCAGACCCTGAAATAAAACCAAGGGAATCTTTTTTAAAGAAGGTAACTGCCTGCATAAGAGGGATTTATTGTTTCTTAAGGAGGCTTTCCAACAATCTGGAATTTGAATTCGCTGGAGTATTTCCTATAGTAAGTTTCCATATGGAGCTGCATTGGCGGGAACCAAGGAGTGTGGTTTTCGGGTCTTGGAGATGATTAGGCCGATGCCGTGCTCCGCTTACTGATTGTGCAGCCGGCCCAGCCTTGCCTTGTGTGAGTCAGCGCTGCAAGCCCTGCTTACAGATTCTCAATCGACACTTCCGTGGTTCATCTGGGGAACTTAAGAAGGAGTCCTTGGTCCACACTGAGCACCTTAGAGAGCATATGGCAGGGGAAGGCCTTCGTGACATAGGCCACAGACTACGCAAGCTATTTGCTACTCAGGACATGCGCCTCAATCCAGTTTGGCCTCATGACTGGAATTACTGCTGACTACGGACCAATACTGTACTACCTTGGGATAGGAGCTGTTTGGCTTTATAACCAAACACGGTTTTTTCAAGCACAACTTGGGGAGATGCCAGATCTTTATTATAAACATGGAAACCGACACTTAATCTTTCATGCGTTTTCCCGGACTCTATTTCCTTATTATTCAATGGGCAGATTCCAATATATCTACTTGACGTTGGAGAGGAAACATATTCTCCAAGGTGGTGGAAGAAATTCCTATATTCACCAAATGGAAATTCCTCCACTTGCTTTCCAGGCGTCTTTTGAAAATAACCACAGGAAGAAATGGGATATACTCTTACAGAATCCAAACTTTAAAGTACTTTTGCAGATTCTTCAGAGTAAAGACAACAGAAGAAAGCGTGACCTTCCACTTGGAATACTGGTTAGGATGATATAAACATGGCTAGACTCCCTGGTGACATCTTTGTCATTCTCTAAAGCATTAGCAGAGGCAGGACAGTTAGTGATACCAGCTCCTTGCCATTTGTGTTACTGCAGCCGAGGACTTCATTACCTCAGTAGTATTGGGACAAAACTGAAATGTTGACATTCAGAAACATAGCAATGACATTAAACCTTGCAAACTGGAAAAAAAAGCAAAGGAGTCTGTAAGTTCCTCTGGTCAGTAAATCAAGACTTGGCGGCAAATTCATGATATTTTGATGTTCCCATGGTAACTGAAATTGTTTTCCTCTTTTCCATCTACCTTCATTATCTGTGACTTCGCTCTGATTGTAACTTTCCTCTCCTTTGATGGTGAGTGATTTCAGAAGACATCATATCATATTGAAATAAGAGGACTAGAGACTAGATTCTTCCACTCCAGTCACTTGGTACCTATGACAGGTCACTTAAAATCTTTGGGTCTACTTTCTCGTTTCTAAGATGGGGATAATAATATTTGCTCTGGGAGAATCAGATACACATAAAAGTGTGTGAACATTGTAGCCTGCTGTCATAATCTGCAAATGACACAACGGCCTACACAGGTAACTGGAAAGACTCTACAGATAAACTATTAGAATTAACAGGCAGGTTCAGCAAAGTGGCTGCAATAATTTCAACATACAGAGACAAACCTGCAGCCAGCAGTCATCAGCAATAACATTAAAAGATGTGCCATTTATAATTGTAAAATAATGTATAACGTACTCAAAATGTATGAAATGTGACAGACACGTGGAGGTCAATCTTTCAACAGAGGTCACGTGCCGACAGTTTCCTATGTTCAGATGGCTTCCTGTGTCCGCCCCAGGACAGTCTCTGGCCACGGGGGTGTCCTGAATCACTCACCCAGGGCAGAGTGGAAATATAGAGAAGTCGAGGGCCCAGGAAAGAGTCCAGATGATGGCACACATACTCCTGCTCCATCACCCCCTGTCAGGACATTTCTCAAGTGTGTTCTACACAGTCTTTCGGCGGAATTCGGCCCCAGGTTCCTACAGCAGTAGTCAGCTTATTAACACATTATGTATTGGCTTTCCTCCTTTCCCTGTATCACCCCTGTACTCCCCCACTGTGCTCCTAGAGTTACGTCTCAAATAAACTACCTTCACTCAATTCCCGGTCTGAGAGTCCGGATTCAGAAAGCACATAGCGACACAGAACAAAGAAATAAATGCACAGTGAATTTTCAGTGTCCAAAACTGACATCTTTACTTTGTGACGTGCAGACACGGCCTCAAAAACGAAAGGAAGTCATACTTCAAAACCGATTGTCTCCTCCAATAGGATGGTTCCTGATTCACAGAGTTACCATGATGACTCAAATCTTAATTTTCCTGAGTTGCTAGTTGTAGTAAAGCAAGATAATCCTAAGCTTGATGGAGTCCAACCTTCTGCAATAGATTTACTGAAAACTTTGGCAGGGCGGCAGGCCAAGGAATGAGCTAATCCCTCAGAAATATGCCTTTGCCTCTTGCCACTCCAGTATTTTGAAATGCGGCAGGGCAAGCATAAAGAATTGGCTTGGCATAAGCCAGTGTATCTGAAACCCAATGTGTACAAACATACAAATTGCTTGTGGGTTCCTAGAGTGGGGCAATAATGCCTGCCTCATCGTGTGCGCCCCTGGGCTCCTCCACACTCCTTCACATGGCACACTATGGCGAAAAGAGCCTGTTTGGGGGTCATACCAACTGAACCATGCATCTTTTGGCAAGCCTCCACATCTCTCTAGTGTGTGCTTTCTTCATTTATTAAATGTGGTGGTAACACCTACCTCTCATTATATGCAATAATATATCAAATTCACGCCATGGGTGCCCATCTCTTTCATTCAGCAAGCATTTACTGAGTGTTGTTTATGTGCTAGGCATTGTTTTAAAAGGCTGGGATGCATCAACGGACAAAACCATTTTTTGTCCTAGGGGAACTTATGTTCTAGCAAGAAATGATAAATTATAAACAGGAAATACAATACACAAGCAAATTATTTAGGATGCTATATGGTGGTCAATGCTAGGAAAAAATGAAAAGTACAGCAGGGTAGAAAAGCATCAGGAGGGAAGGAGTGGGGTGGGTCAGTTTGCAGTATCAGATAAGGCGGTCAGGGTTCTCATCAAGAGGCTGCGATTAGAGAAAATACCAGAAGGAGAGGAGGAAGTTGAAGCATTGATATTTAGAGAAAGAGTGCTCTAGGCAGAGGCATAAATACACTTTAGTGTACATTAAATATCTTCTGCTGGCCATCTTTACAGTGGCTTTATAATTGAATTAAACAATATTGACAATAACAATAACAGAAACATGGTAAGCCTTTATTTAGTACCCATCATGTGCCAAGTGCTGTTTGGGCTTCTTGTATATTAACTAAATTGATTCTCTTTGTTATAGGTACCACCCTTGAGAGAGGTACCAGCTTATTTTGAGCTAACAAATCTGAGACATAAAAAATTAGTTAACTTTTCAAGGTCACACAGCAAGTAAGTGAGGAAGAGAGGAATCAAAGAAAGCATTCTGGCTCAATACTGAGCACTCGACCACGACACCATACTGCCTTTCTTTAATTAAAGGGACAGTTACAGGGTGTTAGACAGATTGCCTGGCGTGAAAGTTGCAGGGGGGTGGAGGGAGGTCTGGACTGCAAAGGGGAGTGGAGGGTCTCTTGGGGGCTGATGAAAATAGTTTGCTATTTTTTAGTGGTGGTCCTTTCACAATTGTCAAAACTTACCAGACTGTATACTTAAAATGGGTACAATTTATTATACACAAATTAATTATTCCTCGATAAAACTGGCTTTTAAAAAGGGCGCTGGAAAGCTTGCATTGCCTATCTTGAAATCGTCAATTCCGTTCACCCCGGTTACCCTACAGAATGTTTCCATTCAGCCATGTCTGTAATGCGTGGGCTAAGTGTGATTTATGTGTTTTCTCTTAATTCCCTTATGTTTCCTTGAGATGAGACTTACATGGACTATTAACGTTGAGTCTCTCCACAGACTCCAGGGCTGGGTTCTGCATTTAAAGAGTGAGTAGCCAATGAATTTGATGGACTCAAGAAAAGTATACCAGTTTCTCTTTGTTCATTGCTGTGATAGGCAGAATTCTAAGATGATATGCAAGCTTCCCACCACCTCGTAATCACTCTATAACCTTCTCCCCTTGAGTGTGGGCAGGACCTGGGAATATGATGCAGAATATATGGTAACATTTGATTAGGTTAACTTATATGGCAAAGATGACGGGCTGCCACTCCCATGATCACATTACATTATGTAAGATTCCACAGTAGCTGACCAGAGAAAGAGTCTCTCTTGCTGGTCTTAAAGAAGTGAGCTGCCACGTTGGCAGAGGGCCTGTGAAAAGGCCACATGGCAAGGAACTGTGAGAGGCCTCGAGAAATGACAGCAGCCCCTGGCTGACAGCCAGCAAGAAAGAGGAACCTCGGCTCTGCATTGACAAGAAACCAGATTCTACCAACAACATGAGCCTGGAAGAGGATCCTGAGCTCAAGATGATACCTTCTCCACAGCCTTGTGTGATCCTGAGTGGAGGATCCAGTTAGGTGGGCCTAGACTCCTGGTCCACGGAAACCATGAGATAATCAATGGGTGCTATTTCAAGCACTGCATTTGCACGACTTTGTTACCCAGCCAAAGAAATTGAACATACTGCTCCTTAAAAAGATGCACTCATTCACTGAACATTTGTTGAGCCCTTGCTATATGTACTGCCCCAGAACAGCTCCCTCGGGCCAGAAATTTCGTCATTATATTGCAGTGTTTTCCTCCGTGTTCCTTGTGCAGCTTACCATAGGGGTTAGAGCACAGTACTAGGAGCCAAACTACTTGGCTCCAATCTCAGTCCTGCCTACTAGCTATGTGAACTTAGGTAAATCATTACCTCTTTGTGTCTCAGTTTCCTCATTTCTAATGGCAGATAATAGTTTCTTCATCGTTCACATAGGTCATATTAGTCAGAGTAGGTTAGGTTACACTGGGGCAACAAATTAACCATGGAATCCCATGCTAGGCATTCAATTTGGGTTTTCGGGGGGCTCTGCTTCTTATAGTTACTGATGGACTCCTGCTTGGGCAGGTCCTCCAAGTTGAGGTGCCACCCTCTTGACATATGGCCCAGAGAGAGCTGGAGGGCATTTACTACCTTGGCTATGAACAACACGTGTTACTTCTGCTCACAGTGCATGCTTTAAAACCAGTCATAGCCCCACCTAACTCCGGTTGTTCAGGAAGTGGCTTGACCGAAGAAGGAGCCCATCACGTGGAGATCTTTCCAGGTAGAGAGAAGAACCGGGCTCTGAAGAAGGAATGACTGACATATTCAAGAAGCGCACTGTGACGGCTGTGTGGTGACTAAGGACAAGAGTTGCAGAAGAAATCACTGGAGAGGCAGCGGGGAGTAAGACGAGGCAGGGTCTTGCCATGATCCACACAGCAGCAGCTCATGCTTCAGAAACAAATCTCCATCTCCGAAAGTTTCTGTTGAATGTTCTATCTAAAACAGCATCCCCCCCTTCTTTAGTCTGATCTAACTTCCTCATTGCACTCAGATGTAATTGTACCATGTATTTATCATTCCTTCCCTACAGTCGCCTGTACCAGAGAGTAAAATCCATAAAGGCAGAAGTTCCTGTCTTATTGACTGTATCCCCACCACCTACAATGGTAGATGCACCCAGTAAACTTAATGAATGCTCGCTGATGGACTAAGTGAATGAATGAGTATTTGGCTTTCCTTCTACACACTAAATATGATGAGTTCGGTTAAGGACTGCATTGTCCACCTCAAGGGCCATTCCGAGACAAATGTTCCATTTAGATTCTGTAGGATTCAACCACCGGGGAGAGCATTAGTTCATCATCAGAGCTGATGGCAGGAAATACACCTGCAACTTACTCTTGAAAACCACAGTGCTTCCAGTCCAGACAAAGGAACAGGCCTGCATAGGAATGTCACTCGGCTCTTTCGATCAGTGGTCTCTAATAATACCTAGTATGGAGGATCTCTGAAGACAGGAGCAGTTCTGGAAGCCATATCCGTCCTCAGGCAGGCTTGCCCTCAACAAAAAGTAGATCCCATCTCCCTTGAGGATTTGGAAATCCAAACTTTCTTCCCCTGGAGTCATTCACACTGAGAGTTGCCTGAATAAAGCCAGACTGCCTAGGATCAGCTGAGTTTAAATTCAGTTCCCTAGGGTAGAATTTATGTATTTTGCCAAGATATTTTATGAAATATCTTTAAAAGTCTTTTCCTGAAACCCTTGCGTACTTTTAGTTTTTCCAGTAGGTTTTATTGTTTAGTAAGACAGAATCGACATATACTAGTTTCAGGTGTACGACATCAGGTTTTGATATTTGTGTATATTGTGAAATGATCACCACGATAAGTCTAGTGAACATCCATCACCATAGTTACAATCTTTTTCTTGTGATGAGAACTTTTTAAAAAGAATTTTGAATGTTTATTTAGTTTTGAGAGACAGAGATAGAGCACGAGTGGAGGAGGGGCAGAGAGAGAGAGGGAGACACAGAATCCGAAGCAGGCTCCAGGCTCTGAGCTGTCAGCACAGAGCCTGACGCAGGGCTCGAACTCATGAAGCGTGAGATCATGACCTGAGCTGAAGTCGGACGCCTCACCGACGGGACCACCCAGGCACCCCTTGTGATGAGAACCTTTAAGATCGATTCTCTGAACGTTCAAATATGCAACACAGTATTATTAACTATAGTCACCATGCTGTACATTAAATCCTTGAATATTGTATATGGGTCAGGCAATTGGAAACATTATTGAAATTCATGCTCATGATAATACTGACTATAGATATTACCATCATCATGCTATAGGTAAGGAAACAGAGAGCCAGAGAGGTACAGTCATTTGCCCTGAGTTCATCAAATTACTAAGGAAAGAATGTGAACGTGTATTTTCAAATTTGCAGTTCAGTGCTCACCCTATGTTCCATGACCAGAGGTAATAAAATACAGCATGCCTTCTAGATTAAATCTTGCTGCTCTTAACTCACTTTGTTATAAATACTTGTTTGAATAGCTGTGTCTCACCCAGCAATTCCACTTCTGGGTATCTATATGATGAATTTAAATGCATGCCTTCTCAAAGACTGGTACACAGATGTTCAGAGCATCATTATTCCTAAGAGCCAAAAGACAGAAACAATCCAAATGTCCCCCAGCTGGTGAATGGATAAACAAAATGTGGCATATCTGGACAATGAAATTCTTCAGGAATAAAAAGCAATGATGCACTGATACATACTACAACACGAGGAGCCTCAAAACTCATGGGAAGTGGAAGAGAAGAAGAAGCCAGACAGAAAAGGATCACGTGTTGTGTGTAGGATTCCATTTATAGGAAATGTCCAAAATAGGCAAATCTTTAGAGACAAAGTAGATGAGTGGTTTCCAGGGGCTGGGGACAGGTGGATGGAGGGAATGGGGCGTGACTACTAATGAGCATAGGGGTGTTACTGGGCAGATGGAAATGATCGAAAGCCGAATTGCGATGGTTACACAATTCTGTAAATTTTCTAACAATTATTGAATCGTACACTTAAAAGGAGCAAATTTCACGGTATGTAGGTCATACCTCAATAAAGCTGTTTGAAAAGTCACTGAGAAAAAGCAAGAGAATGAGTGCAGGGGGAGCGCAAGAGGGAGGGACAAAGATCTGTGTTACGTCTTAGACTATTAGCTATCTGAATGCAGGAGGCTTCTGTAACGTTCACTCCTGTACTCCGAGAACCTAGCACATTTGCTATGAATGAGGTGGTGGGTTTGACAGATTTGCCTCACTGCATTTTTTTTCCTCCGGATTCATCCGAGGCACAGACTTTTTCTTAACCATCACAACCAGGCTTTGCAAACACGCCTCCAGGATGATGAAAGATTTGTTTCTTGTGTACAGGACAGCTCAGCAGAACGTTATCAAGGAAACTACATTCCCATCTTGGAGGCTAAGGATGGAGTCAGAAGACGTGACTGAAGCTCAGACTGCTTGAAGGCAGTGACGCTTCCCTGCCGAAGGCTCTGGTGGCTGAGACCCAGGGGCCCCTGTTAAGGAGGAACGGATCGGCCTGACCAGGAACCGGCCAGACAGGACACCCTGCAGACTGCCCAGAAGCCAGGGCTAGGAGGGAGTCTGGAGGAGGGACTATAGTGTCTCTGGAAGTCAAAATATTTTCTTTTACCCAGTTGCCAACTTGCAGGGAAGGAAATTAAAGCAAGGCTGCTTTCCTAATTTAGGGCAAGGATATTTTCCATATTTTTGTAGAAATCTTTTATTTATAAGACACAAAAGGAAGCAGGGGCATACAGAAAGCAAGTGTCTACCAGCCTTTTAGCACACGGTAGGCTGCCCGTTTCCTTTTTGTGCTTTTAAAAATGGTTGGAGAAGAGTGCCACTTGTAACATCGCACACATCTAATTTTCTCTGAAATTTAGACCCAGAGATAGGACCTGAGCTGAGTCACATCTGAGTCAAGGCAAACTGCCCCGTCTCTCCTCCACCCACAACAGTGCCCTCTCCATAAAAAAAATAAAAAAAAAAAAATCAAACCATGTTTGCCTCAGATTAATATCAAACCTTGAGATGATGTGGGAAAGTGACCTTTTGCTTTATTTGTATGGTGTAGTAATGACATCCTTGTGTTTCCTCCTTCCCAACCCTCTGAAAACACTCTCTGAGTTTATTTTCAGCTCTGGTCAAGGAATGACACGATAGGAATACAGCAGTAACCGTGTCGTGTTCGTGACTCGGTCGAAAAAACAAGCATCACCACCAGGCCGTGTTTGAAAATTCGTTCCAAACTGATTCGTCAAACTTTTATGAGATTTGATATGACATTCTGACGTCCCAAATCTTAGAAAGCAGCCATTTCTTTCCATAAAGGCTGTACCAGAATGGTATTCCAATGCACAGTTTTGTGTGGTGGGCACCCCACAATGCATTTTCTTTCGCTTCCTAGAACGCTACGGTGACACAACAGAAGATAACGCACAGCACCGCCAAGAGCTGGACTCTCCTAGGTCGACTGAAATGGCTTTTTAAATGTAGCGGTGAGGTCCTTTAAAGTATTTGAGAACATTCTTCCATCTCTCGCCTCCTGTGGGCCCCATGATGGAGAAATTCAGTCTGTCTCAGCCTGAAATCTGGGCAGCCAACCTGCTACTGTGCTAGGGCAGCATTTCATGTGTGTCTCCTCCGTGGCATTGGTGGCCTTCTCTCTCTACATTCAGTGCAGGATTGCAGCACCCACAAGACGCCTGAGCAAAGCGGAAGGTAGTGTTGGAGGAGTGGGGATACAGGGAGGAGTTACATAGCATGTCGATGTATTTGCCTTGAGTTCAAGTATGGGTGCTCTTCAAGATGTGAGTGGGGCATATGGAGAGGGGCGTAAGGGAAAGAAAGAAGGGATAGAAGCCATGAGAAAGCACAATCATCATTTAACTATGGATTCTACACCACTTTCCACTCGATGAGTGGATCCCTCCAGGAGTGCAGACAACTTAGAAAACATCACTGCTCCAAAGTCAGAACTGACTTTGTTCCACTGGTGTCTGTCTCTGCGTGCCTCCCCCAGAGGGGGCAGCTCCCCATGCTGAGTTGGATTTAATGTTCAAAGTCACCCAGTTTTAAATACTACAGTGCTTTCAATTGGAAGCCGACTGATTCGGACAGTGCTCAACCAAAGGACCTGAGATGAGCCCCACTGTCAGAAAATAAACTAGTAGAGTCGTCAGAAGTAGAGGGGACTGAAAACTCCATGTGGGCCGGGCAGATCAGGATTGGTTGCAAGTAGACTGGACATGCTGAGCAGTCGCTGATCTGAGAAAGGATGTGACCAGCACTCACATGGGCAGCTTGCGCTCAGGGGGTTCAGTTATAAGGGTCATAAGTAATTGATGCAGAAGAGATTGGTGGCTGTTCATTCTCCCCCTGCTTCCTTGGTTAGAGAACCCCACTGTCTTTTGAGTAGGGCAAAGTGTTCAGCTAAAATATTGATTCTCCAGTCTCTCTTCCCTGCGCATTACACAGTCACTAGGTGCTGGGCAGTGAAACAGTATGAGTAGATTTCTTGGAAGGTCCCTAGCCAGACCACTCATTCATTCATTCATTCATTCATCCATGCATGTGTTCAGAAAACATCTACAGACCACTTATTGTGATCTAGACACTTGGGACAAGGAGCTGGGAAAGAAGACTGAGATGTGGCGCTTACCCCCTAATCTAGTGGGAAAGGCAAATGAAAAAAAGTAAACAGGCAATCATGGTACAATATGATGACAGTTACCCAGCACAGGGGTGAGTACGAGGTGCTGTGCGAAGAGGAAGGCCATGGACCCAGGCGGGCGTCAGCAGGTCAGCTGAGTTGGTGACAGGGGGGCAAGCCCAGCAGGATGAATGGCACATCTCATGGCCTTCGGTGTCCTGCAGGCACTTCAGTTTTCACCGTGTCCTTAATTCTGTGGCACCCAAGATCACTAGATCAGCAAAGGACTTAGAAGTTAATAAAGGCTTGGAACAAATGGTCAAGTTCAACTATTGAACACTAGAAGAGGACAGGGAATCGACCCTCTTTAAAACCATCTATCCATGTGGCTGCACGTCTATCTGGCCCACCGCTTCTAACCGCTGCGTCGTGTTTCACAGTGTGTGTCTGCCACATGTAACTTCGCTCCCCCAGGGCCGGACGCTTGATTGCCTGAAACTCCCTACTGCCGCAAAAGGCTGTGATGAACATCTCCTGTGCTGCCCTTTATGGACCTAGGTAGGATTTCCTCTGGGCCACATTTACTCAGGAGCAGAAGTGCTGGGTCATAGGATAAGGTGCTTCAATCTCACCAAGTACGTCAAGATTGGCTTCCAGAATGTCTGCACCTGTGTATATGCTGACAGTGCATGAAGAGTCCCAGATCCCCCATGTTCTCATCAATACTAAGCATTTTTCAGCTTTCCGACTTTGGCCAGTGGCAGTCATCTTAGGCCATGAAGCGCCCTTGAGGAGAAAGATATGTGTTGAAAAGATGGAGGGAGACCGAAGGAACCTGAGCCTCAGGTAGATGTGGGGCCACCATGCCAGCCTCCTTTAAATAAGAAAACACTGATCTCCTATCATCTTAAACAATCGTTAGTTTCAGTTTTTCTGATACACGCAGCCAAATCTCTCATCTTTATTTATACACTGTTTACAGGTAAAATGAATTCCACCTTGAGATATGACCTCTTTCTGGCCAAAGATAGACCACAGTGGAACTGTCTTGCAAGGAGGAACATGTACAAGCTTTACTGTTTGACCTCCAGGTAAGGCAAGACTGTTTACTTTTATTTTAATAGAAATCACTGTGTATTCACCTCAAATGTTTCTTGCTGGGCTTTTCTTGTTCAGCATTTTAAGCTCATGTGATTAATTTTACTGACAGTCTAAAGCACACAGACATGAAAACTGAAACTAAATCACAGATAAACAAGGGGTACACATAATATATTAAAAGGCCAAGAGACAGGTGTCCTAAAACCCAAACAATTATTCATAAACTATAATTAAAAGGGACGAGGCACAGGATGTTCCTACCTGTTTGTAAAAGTTAACCAATCTCAGCCAAATCCTCCTTCTTTTCTTTATCTCCAATTATTGCCGAGCAGGTTCAACTGCAAAGCTAAAGAATTTGCCAACCCCTTCTTTCACAAGTTCATTCCTCTTTGTATACACTGTTCATTTTCTTCAATATTTCATCTGAAGTCCCTCGACCTACCTTGAGATAAATCGTGGCTTTTTACTTGACCACAACGAGCCTCGGGTACAAAGCAAAACCAACACTTATGAACAAGTTACCTTCTACCTCTTTTCACCCAAGTAAACGACTGGCCCCAAAGGAATATCATTCTGCAGATGCAGAAAAGAGGCCTGGCGGGCAGGCTGCGTCCCACCGTCATCCAGGCTGTTCACAGCCAAGTCAAAGCTGGCTTCCAAGCCTAGAACAATCTCCCGGTTCCACGGCGTGCATCCCTCACCTGCCATCTCTTTTCAGCCTTCTCAATCCCGTTGGCTGCTCTGCCACACAGAGCTCGTCATTGCCCACTGATCGTTAGGGTTTTGATCCTTAGAACTGCTCATACCGTTACGTATTTTATAAAAGCAGGAAGTCTCTGTGCTTCCTCCCTTTTCTGCAACTTGGTTCCCTTCCACTTTATCTCTTGAAAGATAAGAATAATGACAGCCGGGTATCGAACCAGGTGCTCCCGTGTTTACATGGGCTTTGCCTGCAAATCTAATTTCGCCCTCTCACTACCTGGACAAGGTAGGAACCATAGGCAATAAGGAAACTTGGGCTCAGAGAAGTTTCTGTGCCAACCTTCTGCCTCGAGGAGCACTGCCCCATAGAAACATGATATGAGCCACATATGTAGTTTTAAGTGTTTTGGCAGTCAGATTAAAAAAGTAAAGATAGACAGGTGAAACCGATTATAACTATATATTTTATCTCACCCAAATACCCCAAAGAGTATCATTTCTATGCACGATCAATGTAAGCATAATTGTTAATAAGGCATTTTACATTGCTACAGCATATCTCGGTTTGGACCACACATTTTCATGAGAAATACTTGGTCTGGATTTAGATTTCATAAAATATACAGTTGAAAACGTAGACTGACATAACCAAGTTTCACCAAGCATGTTTAAAGGCTTTCCAAAAACCGAAATGGCGTAGTGTTTTTAGTGAAGTTCAAATTTAACGTCAGGATAATTACGTAAACTTAAAATTAGTTGTCAGTCGCAATAGCCACGTATGCATCAAGTGCCGAGCGCTTATCAGCTACATGGAGTCAGTGGCTCTGGTCCATGAATGTCCCTACAGGCAACTCACAGAGGGGTTCCCATCCGAGCTCACGCAGCGGGCATGTCTGCTCCCGCACTGTGAGCACCTTTCCATGCCGCCCATCCCCTGCGGCCCGGCTCAGACCTTCCTGATGCACAAAAGTAATCCCAAACCCCACTCCTCCTGCAAACTCAGCACCGTCTCTGGGCCTCCTGACTGGTGACCTTCATAACTCCCTTCCTCCGACTGCCGTCTCTTGTACAACCGTCTCTGGCCTACCTCAAAACTGTGTAAAGAGCAGCTCCTCGAAAAGCAATTTTTTTTTGCCTGTATCACTCAAAATGATTGTGAAGGAAGTATTAAAAAGAAGTAAGTCCAAATCTTTGAAGTGGACCTATTTGCCCTCCACAAAAAGAAGAGGAAAACAACGTGAGTAAAAAACACTACAATCTCTTGCATAAGTTGAGAAATATTAGGGCACGTCATCTTTCAGAAGTTTTATAACAGATACACTGGTCTCACAGACCAAGGGGCCTTTTAAAAGTACCTATTTATATAGGTTTCTCACAGTAAGGCATGATAAATATCCAGACAACCTTCCATGGAAAACGACTAGGAATGTTGGATAACATATTTTAAAACTATTAATGATATGTATGAGTAGGCAAGAAAGTAAGAAACGCTTAGGTCTCAAAATCATCAGAAGGGACGTTGCAGTCCTATAGCCGGGGATTGCCTGCAAGGCATTTGTTGAACCAGATGAACCCAAATTCTAGTTTTCCCGGCCTCACAGGATTTAGGGGACACAATGCAAACTGCAGCCACCGAAACAAGGTGGCAAGTTGAACAGGACATTCGTTCCCGTCATGCTGGGACTCCAACAGGATAAATCCTGGTGGTACGGAGGACACCCCTCCCTCTAATCATAAGCAGGAAAAGTCCTGCCTCAAAACTGGAGAATGGGTAGCTTGTGATATAGACGCAGTAGATACAGATGAATGCTTTGTTGTGGATGGACTCACATATATAACGATAAGCAAACACAGACACAAAACAGTACATCCTGCACGATTCCATTTATATAAAGTACAAAATGAGGCCGGCCAATCTATGGTCATAGACATCAGAATGTTCATTACCTTTGGAGAGGCTGGGTTAGGGACCGTGATTATTTAGCAACCTTCAGCAGCACCGTATTTTGAAACGTGAGGACATGATGTCCACGTGTAGTATTTGTTCATATACGTGTGTGTTTATATATACTACACGTTAATTATAAATACATGTAATTTATATTTTAACTTCATTTCTATAGTAATATATAATTATATCTATTTAGTTTTATACAGTTATATATCAAAAACTGTGTAATATAATCATATATGTAATGATAAACATATATATTTCCCTTATGCTCAGAGCCTCTCCATAGCGTGCTGATAGAGTCTCCTAAGCAGTCTCTTGCCTCCGATCTCCTACGGGCCTCCAGTAAGCCTAATCCTCAAGAACACAGCCCAAAATTCTGAGCGAGGGACCCGTCTGCAACCCCCGGAACTAAGGTCCGAGGGTGGCAGGATGTAAATATACCAGCTGCACACAGCGCACACACACGGGGAAGGGAATGGTGGCGAGTGAAAGGCTTCCCCCGATGTCATTCTCAGTGGCCATCTGCCATTTGCTCTCTGAGATGCCAGTTTGCAGAAGCCAGTGCGGCACCACCCATGTGGCACGAGAGACAGGAGAGAGAGATGGGCGCACGTCTCCCATCCGATGGGACCCTGGAGGAGAAAGCAGCCCCAGAACCAGAGTACCTCTTCTGACCTGATGAATGGGACCCAAGCGCAGAAGGGAGCGTGAGCCACACCGCAGGCGCGTGGCTCACACTGTCGGTCGATCTGCGCACACAGCTACCTGGCCAGCCCAGCTAAGCAAATACAAGTGGGCGTCATGCCCTCAAAGTTCAAAATACAATGCTGCGGAAGACTGATAAATAAATGAAGCCAAACCAATTTCCAGTTGTGTATTTCCCAGATACTTCCAAAATCCCAGCTTACCGAGAGCTTTCATAGTTCATTTCCTCACTGGCACGTCTGTGATTTCATCAGAAAAGACTGGCTGATGGGTTCCCTTGTGAAAGTGCCCCACTTGGACAAACTAAATGAGTAAACCTAGTTGAATATATATATTTATCAAGAGCCTCTGGGCATAAGGTACGATTTCCAAGAACCCAAGCATTCTTGGCTGCTTGTAAGTGTTACTGGAAGGCACTCAAAACCAACACTCCATTTGCCTGATCTTCAGCAAAGAAAATATCAGCCTGTGGGAGCTAATGTGGATGTCGTTTTTGAATTAGCTTTGCTGCCATTTCAGGGTAGGTAATACCACTGTCCTCACCTCAAAGCCTTTGAACTGACATTTAGCAGGTGAGCAAGCTGCAAAGCTTGTGACTTTGAGTGTGGTTCTAGACAAACTCACCCAAGAGTAGATTCAGCTTGGTCACGCAGAAGACATTCCTTGACTTACTAGGTATCTGGCTGATGGGGGACGTCGAAACATTGGTAGGAACGGCAAGGGTTGTCTTCATGGGTGTGCAACCTGGGCAGTCGCTGGGGCTTTGCACTGCAAAGTTCCCCACAAGCAGTTTAATACTCTGCTGTCGCCATCTCAAAATCCTGAAGTCTTGAGCAAAGGGGCTCTGCATTTTCATTTTGCACTGGGCCTCCCAAAGTATGTGACAATCCCGGAGAATATGAAAAGACAGCATCAGAGGCCACGGAGGCCGGGTGCACAGTCTATAGGAACTCTCTGTACAGTCTTTGCAACTTTTCTATACATCTAAGCTGATTTCCAAATAAAAGGTCAGCTCATCGTAAACTTACAAAGTAAAATTAATATTTTTAAAAGCACGCTTGTACAAAATCAAACCCCAAAACAAAGAGACCAGCCTCTCACATCTGAAAACTAAAAATGAAAAAGCAGTAACATTCAAAAAAATTACCAGATCAAAGAAAAATGAAAAACGGAAACTATAAACTTGACAATAAGTGCTGATGTTGTTTTCAGAACTACTAACCTCAGTAAAGCTTTAAAATGTTTTTATTTTTAAAAAAAAAGAGCTATGAATCAGCTAAGTAAGATGTTTGCATTAACAATATATGTGTGTGTGTGTGAATGGGCTATAAAATTACAGGAGGCCTGAAGAAATGAAGACCCATTCCCTATTCCTGGATGGAAAGATTCAATTTTGTAAAGATACCAGTCTTCCCTGAATTAATACATGAAAATAAATTCTTCTGGTAGTCTGCAAAATAATGATGATGATGATGATGATGATGATGATGATGATGATAAGGAAAAGAAAAATCTTTATATCGCCTCAAGGTGGGTCAGGAAAGCATCGTGGGGTGGGGGTAGCAAAAGGTCACAGTGTGACCCCCGAGATCCAGAGACACAGAGGCTGCCTAAGACTAGGGCTGAACAGTAGCTTGATTCACTGAGAGCCATGTGAGTGTCTCTTATGTGAGCACGCTCTAAGAAAGATGTTACAGTTTACGGCAGGAAGAATATTCCCTGTCCTCGCATCCAAGAAGTGCACACTTGACCATGAGAGAGAATTTGACCATGGCTAGAGAGGTAAGGCAAAGGGAAAGGACAAAGCTAAGATGGCAATCTCGAGTCAAGCTGGCCGGGAGAAGAACTTTTTCTTCTCTAAACATGGTAAAGGAAAAAGGACATGGAAGTCGAAGTTGAGGGCAAGGGCAAGGGCGTGTGGCAGCAGGAAGAGCTACCGTAAGCTGCAGGTCTCTGCCTCTTCCCAAGTGTGCTGTTCGATGTCTGAGGAGCACGCTTCTCACTCAGCTGGCACAGTAACTCTGACGCTGGCACCTGATGATCTCTATTTCACACAGGAAGCAACTGAAGCTTGGAGCAGTTAAGCAACGTTCCCAGGTTCAAAACGCTGGCAAAGGGCAGATCCAGGACTTGAAGGCATTCATTTATCCACCAATGACTTTGTGAGCACCAACCATGGCTTGGGCACTGTTCTGGGGGACCAGAGATAGAGCAGGGAAGAAAACACATGCCAGAACAGGTGTTTGCTCTCATGGGATGTACATTTGAAGAGGACGTTAAGCATGGAGAGAACAGAAAAGCAACAAATAAATCAGAGTTTCTCAACCTTGGCACGATTGGCATTTAGAGCCAGACAAAGGTTTGTTTTGGGGGTTACCCTGGGCTTTGTAGGATGTTCTGCAGCACCCCTGGCCTCCAGTCACTAGATACAGTAGGACCCTGCCTATTCCCAAGTTGTGACGATGCAAACTGTCTTTGGACATCATCAAATGTGCCTTGGGGGCAAACTCACTCCAGGTTGAGAACCACTGGAACCAGTGAACTTAATAATTTCATGCAGTGATGTGATAAAATAAAATAAAATTGGATGATGGATCGAGAGTGATGGGAAGGCACCGTTTAAATTAGAGGATAAGAGAAGCTTGTTCCCAGGATAAGAGGCCAAGCAGCAGACCCTGATCAGTGGGCACAGAGTCAGGCAGGGAGAACAGCAGGTGCAAAGGCTGTAAGCTGCTAAGAAGGCTGGCATGCGAAAAGAACATAAAGAAAGTGGGAGCGACTGAAGTGTAATGACATAGGATGGGCAGGCAGGGGCCAGTGCACACAGCGACTTCGGTCTATGTTTTAAAAATATAGTTGCTCTGTGGAGAGCAGTGTGGGCTGGCGGGAGAAGAAGAAGGAATTGGCGTCTAGGAGAGAGATGGTAGGGGCTGGAATAGGGTCTCAGTGGAGGGAGTGAGGAGACATTGGGCAGATGTGGCCCAAGGAGTGGGGAGTGGAGAGGCGTGGCTGATAGACTGGGTGTGGACAACAAGCTCCCTTCCTCTTTGTGCGTCTGCCGCACGGGCCTCGTTCTCCATATTCCTGGAAATCCACTCCTGCTTCCAACTGGGCCGGACTTGCTGCATTTCTGCTTGCTTGGGCTCAATGTCTGGTTCTTCACCCTTCTCTGTACCCTCATCTACTAGTGGCCCGTCCCTGACACCTGCCCAGGTCACCTCCACGTCCACGGGCATCATCCCTCGATCTCCCTGCCGTTCCCTCACATCCACCTTCCCTCCAAACGCTGCCAGTATTCCAACTCTCTCAAACCCTAAAGCTGAACGTTCTGTTTCTATGACTATAGAAACCCTTTAACTATCTGTGTTACAAATTCCACGGAAGGGCCCACGAGGTTTCTCGGAGTCATCTTATGAACGAAAGACATGGTAGATGTAGGGGTCAGAAATGCAAAAAGGAAGAATGACTTTCAGTTTAACAGTACAACCTAGCAGCCAAGGAAGGATACTTCAATGGTGATTTTTCTAGTGCAGATGCTTATAATGGGTTGTACTGTATCCCCCCGCCCCCCCCCCAAAATATATTCAAGTCCTAACCCCCAGTGCCTGTGAATGTGACCTTATTTGGAAATAGGGTCTTTGCAGATGTGGTTAGTTAAGGTAATCACATCGGATTAGGGTGGGCCCGAAATCCAATGACTGGTGTCCTTACGACAAGAGAAGAGGACACATACAGACACAGACACACCAAGGGAAGAGGGCCACGTGACAAGGGAGGCAGAGGTTGGAGCGATGCATCTACAAGCTAAGGAACTCCAGGGATTTCCGGGAGCCACCGGAAGCCAGAAGAAGCAAGAAAGGATCCTGCCCTACAGCCTTCAGAAGGAACATGGCCCTGCTGACACATTGATTTTGGACTTCTGCCCTCCAGAACTGAGAAGACTAAGTTTCTGTTATTTGAAACCACCCAGTTTGTGGTCATTTGTTTTGGCGGCCCTAAAAGACAAATAAAACACTCATTTGGACAATTTAGGCCCAAAGATACATTTTATCTACAAATGAATTTTCTGCTGAAAAGCTGCAACAGTATTTGAAAGATGAAGGTTAATGAGATCAAGAACTCCAGCAGAGTTTGACCTTCGGAGTTTGGCTGGCACTGTGCCCCTGTGCCCCGCACTTCACCAGATCCAGGCTCCTGGAGCCCAGGGCCCTCATGCTGGGTTCTTCACACAGTGAAATTCAATGTGTATCCTCGGGGCCCCGAAGCGCAAGTACCATGGGGAGAAGCGCCTCAGTAAAGGTTGAACAAGTCTTTGCCCGTTCTGATTACTCTTTCCCACAAGCCAGAAGCTTGACATAGGCCCACACCTCTCCAAAAGACCTGAGCACAGTCTTCTAGGAGCGTCACCCTTGCACCACACCTGAGTCGGCTTGGGCAAAATGCCAGGCTTCATCCCCAAGTCTATTTACAGCCTCACCGACTGGTGCCCCTCTGGGTCTGCATACCTCCTTCCCTACATCAGCTAAGTGTTTCTTGTTCACGTCTACGTCCATCTCCATCCAGTGGGAATGGAAGTGGGTATATAAATCTCCCCAAATTATAACTGACCCAAGGCATTGTGGCTCCAGTGGCAGAACAGCAGGCAATAAGAGAAACGATTTAGATGGAAACACTTCTCTGTCATGCTTTCAGCTTGTAGGCAGGGAACTAGGTAGGCCCCTTTTCCTAGTCATACAGAAGAATAAAGGTATGGTCTCAAAGGAACAAATTTAAAGCCTAAAAGCAGCAAAGAGATGTCAAATTTCAGACATTTTATAGCATGCTACAAAAGTTCTCATTGTAACACATTCCCTTCCCTCACACTTTCGATTCTTCTAGAATCAAAATTTTAATTTTTTTTTAACTTTTTTTTTTATTTATTTTTGAGACAGAGAGAGACAGAGCATGAACGGGGGAGGGGCAGAGAGAGAGGGAGACACAGAATCGGAAGCAGGCTCCAGGCTCTGAGCCATCAGCCCAGAGCCCAATGCGGGGCTCGAACTCACGGACTGAGATTGTGACCTGAGCTGAAGTCGGACGCTTAACCGACTGAGCCACCCAGGCGCCCCTAGAGTCAAAATTTTAAATATGTTGTTTTTCGTGGAATACACGTGCATTGTAAAGACTTCAGACACACACGTAAGCACAACACCCCAAGGGTAAGAATGGGGGCATTTACATGTGTGCACACAGATCAAAAAGCAATCAACTCATAAGCCCAGTTTCATAATTTGTCTTTCGCTTAAAAATGTATACGAACACCATCCATAGGACTTAATATTCTACAGCATTAAACAGTGTTCCATAACAGTGGTATATGATCATTTAAACAATCTGCTATGGTAGACTGTTTCCATTCTTTCTTTGTCCTGATTTAAAAAAAAAAAAAAAGCTGTGATAACACATCCTTGAAGCTAAATTTTGGCACACACTCAGGATTATTCCCACAGAATAAATTTCTGGATATGGATCCATGTGGTCTTGGGAATTAACATTTTTTTAAGCTTTTGATTTCTACTGCAGAATTGCCCCTGTCCACACCAAAAAACTGCATGTATTTGTACCTCCAGCAGCCGTATCTCAGTGTTCCTTTCCCTACCCAATTACCAACATCATGTACTATACATGTTTAATATTTTTCAAGTTTACCAATTAAAAATGGTAAAAAGACATTTGAATGTTATGTGAAAGAAACCATATGTGTGTGTGTGTGTGTGTGTGTGTGTATACACAGATATATGTGTATATATATATACATCTGCATATATACACACATTTATATATCTGCATATATACACACATATATATCTTTTTAAAAATAAAGAATCATAGATCTAATTGTAATAATTATAAAAACTAAAACTTAAAAGCTTGTAGAAGAAAGCATAGGAGAATATGTTCCTGACTTGGGGGTAGGCAAATATTTCCTAGGACATAAAATTTGATTAATTTGACTTCATCAAATTAAAAAAAAAAACTTTTGCTCATTAAAAAAAGACACCATTGCAGAAGTAAAAAAAGACAAGCCACAGAGTAAGAGAAATATGTACACAACATATATCCAAAAAAGGACTTACATTCAGATAAATATTTTAAAAGTCCTACAAATAAATAATGCAAAGAAACAACCTAATAACAAACAGAAAACAGATAAGAACAGTCAAGTCTCAAAATAAAACAAGTGGTCAAAGAACATATGAAAAGGAGTTCAACAAGGAAATGTATATAAAGCCATAGTGAGATTAACTACAAGATCCCAGACAGTAAGTACTACAAGGCAACTTATTGCATAAAGACCTATAGAACAATGGATCAGAATAGAAAATCCTCAGACACACACATAATACAATCAATTGATTTTCAACAAAAGTGTCAGAAGATAATTCAATGGGCAAGAATAGAATTTCAAAACATATTCCTCAAGCAACGTTTTTTAATAAAATGAAACTGGCCCACCTCATGGCACATGCACACACACACACACACACACACACACACACACTGGAATATAGACCTAAATGTACATGTTAAAACTATAAAACATTTTGAAGAAATACAAAAGAAAATCTGTGATCTTGTGGTAGACAGATATAAAAAGTCACAAGCATAGATAAAAATGTTAAAAACTGGACTCCATCAAAATTTAAAACCTCTGCCCTTTGAAAGATATTATTAAGAAACGAAAAGGCAAGACATAGACTAGGAGAAAATGTCCATAATACTTAAGTCTGACAAACAACTTGTCCCCGGAATACATCAAGAGTTCTTACAACTCAAAAATAAGATGACGAACCGATTTTTCAAAGTTGGCAAAAGATTTTGAAACTTTGCAAAGGAAGATATATAAATGATTGGTAAGCACATGGTAAGATATTTATCATCATTAGTCATCAGAGAGATGCCAATCAAACCATAATGAGGTACCCCTATAAACCTACTAAAATTGAAAACATATTGTTTGATTAGGCTATGAAAAACATACATCAACAAGAAGTTAGAACACCTGGAACTCTCATACCTCGCCAATGGGAGTGTAACAATGTGACAATCTTTTAGAGAACTGCATGGTAGTATCTTTTTTTTAAATTAATTTATTTAAATTCAAGTTAGTTAACATACAGTACAGTACTGGTTTCAGGGGTAGAACCCAGTGATCCATCACTTACGTACAACACCCAGTGCTCCTCCCAACAAGCACCCTCCTTAATGCCCTTCACCTGTCTAGCCGATCCCCCTACCCACCTCTCCTCCAGCAGCCCTCAGTTTGTTCTCTGTATTTAAGAGCTTCTTATGGTTTGCTTCCCTCTCTGTTTTGATCTTATTTTTCCTTATAAAATTAAATACACATTTACCATATGATCTGGCCATTTTACTTCTCATTATTTACCCAAGACAAATGAAAAAATATGCCCCCAAAAGAATCATACACGATGTTTATAGTCGCTATATTCACAATAGCCCAAAACTGAAAACAACTCAAATGTTTATCAACAGTTGAATAGATAAAACATATTGGGATATGTCCATACAATGGAATATGAGTCAACAATAAAAAGAAACAAACTACTGATATACACAAGAACATGCACGAATCTCAAAAATGTGTTGAGCAAAAGAAGCTAAGCAAAAAAAATTCACATACCATGTGATTCCAATTATAAGAGATTTTGGAACAAAGACTAATCTATAGAGTCAGAAAGTAGATCAGAAGTTGCCTGGTACATGGGAATGCAAGCTGGTGCAGCCACTCTGGAAAACAGGATGGAGGTTCCTCAAAAAACTAAAAATAGAACTACCCTATAACCCAGCAATGGCACTACTAGGCATTTATCCACGGGATACAGGTGTGCTGTTTCGAAAGGACACAGGCACCCCCATGTTTATAGCAGCGCTATCCACAATAGCCAAAGTGTGGAAAGAGTCCAAATGTCCATCGATGGATGAATGGATAAAGAAGATGTGGTCTATACATATACAATGGAGTATTACTCGGCAATCAAAACGAATGAAATCTTGACATTTGCAACTACGTGGATGGAACTGGAGGGTATTATGCTAAGTGAAATGAATCAGTCAGAGAAAGACAAAAATCATATGACTTCACTCATATGAGGACTTTAAGACACAGAACAGATGAACATAAGGGAAGGGAAAGAAAAATAATATAAAAACAGGGAGGGGGACAAAACAGAAGAGACTCTTAAATATGGAGGACAAACTGAGGGTTACTGGAGGGGTTGTGGGAGGGGGGATGGGCTCAATGGGGAAGGGGCACTAAGGAATCTACTCTTCAAGTCATTGTTGCACTATATGCTAACTAATTTGGATGTAAATTTTAAAAAATAAGAAATAAAATTTTAAAAAAACTTAAAAAAAAAAAAAGAAGTTGCCTGGTACAAGGGGAGAAGCACTGACTGAGAAGGGCCATGAAGGGACTCTTTGAGGTGATAGAAATAGTTGATACCTTGATTGTTGGAGTGGTGTGTGTGTGTGGTAGTTATAGGTATATACGTATATATTTGTCATATCTCATCAACTTAAACAGTTAAAATGGCACATTTTCTTAAACACTAATCATACTTCAATAAAGTTGATTTTAAGAAAAATTCAGAATGAGATACAATTACATACCCACCAGTATACTTATATTACAAAAGTTGGCACGACCAGGTATTGACAAAAAATATGAAGCAATTGGAACTCTTGTGCATTGACGGAAAACTTTTTTGGCAGTTAAGGTTAAATAAACAGCTTTCTTATGACCCAGCAATTCCACTCCTAGCTTTATACTCAAAAGCAATTAATACATATGTCCAGAAAAACATTTGTACAAGAATGTTCATAGAGGCTTCATTTGCAACAGCCAAATATTGGGAACCATCCAAATATCCATCAACAGGAGAAGAGATAAACAAATTGTGGTGTGTTAATACAATGGAAAAGGACTCAGCAATAAAGGAACAAACAATCTGGACAAATCTCAACAGCATGCGTTAAATCAAAGGCACATAAACGTACACAGTATGACTCCATCTATAATGTTTATAGCAGTGCTCTCAACAATAGCCAAATTATGGACAGAGCCTAAATGTCCATCAAGTGATGAATGGATGAAGAAGATGTGGTTTATATATACAATGGAATACTACCTGGCAATGAGAAAGAATGAAATCCTGCCATTTGGAGCAATGTGGATGGAACTGGAGGGTATTCTGCTGAGTGAAATAAGTCAGTCTGAGAAAGACAGATATCATATGTTTTTGCTCATATGTGGAACTTGAGAAACTTAACAGAAGACCGTGGGGGAGGGGAAGGGGAAAACCATAGTTACAGAGAGGGAGGGAGGGAGGGCAGCAAACCATAAGAGACTCTTAAATACAGAGAACAAACTGAGGGTTGATGGAGGGGGGGAGAGGGGAAAATGGGTGATGGGCATGGAGGAGGGCGCTTGTTGGGATGAGCACCGGGTGCTGTATGTAAGTGATGAACCACGGGAATCTACCTCCAAAACCAAGAGCACACTTTACACACTGTATGTTAGCCAATTTGACAGTAAATTATATATTAAAAAAAATAATAAAACACAGGCAGCACTAATCTATATGGATAGAAATCAGAATGGTGGCTGCCTCTGGGCAGGGGAACTAACTGGAAGAGAGCACGAGGAAATTTTCTGGCATGATGATGTTAACTATCCTAATCTGGGCAACGAGTATATGTGCGTTTCTCAAAATCCATCAAGCTGTACAATTCAATAGGTAAATTTTGCTGCATATAAATTACACCCTGATGAAGCATTGAAAAAGACAAAAAGGAAATCTGAAGCCAGAACAATGGGGGGGGCAGAGTGTTCTTCAGAGCTCGTGTTCATTTGTACTTATTTTTGCATTTTCTTAGAGATTCCAAAGATGCTACATGTCAAGAATATTCTTCATAAACAACAAAATTCCTCTGAGAGCAAAGTGACACAGAGCTCCAGGCCTCTGAGGACCCAAAGAAACAAAAACAGGAGCCTGCTGAGAGACGCGGAAGCCCAAAATGTTTGAACTCCCAGAAGAAGGAATTCTAAATTGAGAAGCCAAACATTTTCTGTTTCCTGGCAGAAACACTCAGGCGTGCAAAAGCTTCGGGCAGGCAACGAGGCTACTGACACAGCAATCCGGTCAGCACAGAGGTCTTCAAATGCACTCAGGATCAACTCAGTGCCCACGCTAAACAAATGCAGCTTTCTCCCAGAGTTACTCATAACAACCCGTGCACTCTGCGGTCACAGTTAATCTGAGCTTGAGAGCTGTGTGGGTCACAAGGTTTGTCACAGGCCTTTGGACAAACAGTTCTTGCCACACAAGAAGCGATGCATCGCTCATGGAGTTTTACTGTTGCTGCCAGGGACGTGGAGCTGTGTGACCGCGCAATCAGCAAGGGCCCTCCCATACCAGGGTGACCTCCCAGCCCAGCTCAGCACCTCCAAAGACTCAGCCAAAGAGATTTCATATTGGAGACACCTGGCTGTGCACTCATTTCTGAAGGGTAGCACCCCTCTGATCAACTGGTCAAGGGGTAAATTCAGTTGCTTAGGAGGCGGCTGCAGATGTATGATTCTGAATGCAGGCTGGCACGGTGTGCAGATGTAATCTATAAATTCTCAAATTTAGAAAATCTCTAATCAGGGCCAGCTTCACGGGTGTACGACGTGTGCACGGGGCTCCGTACTCAGGAGGGCTCTGAATTTGGTTGAATGCTTGGTTGTTACCATCTCGAGAGTCTTAACAACTTTTTTCAAAGGGAGTCTTGTGTTTTTATTTTGCACCGGACCCAGTGCAACTCAACACCAAATGGGTCATAAATGTAAATGTAACAGCTAAAACTAGACAACTCTTAGAAGAAAACATAAGAACAATTTTGATAACCTTGGGTCAGGCAAAGACTTCTTAGATATAACGCCAAAAGCATAAGCAACGAAAGAAAAAAATAACTTGGACTTCAACAAAATTAAAAACTTTTGTGGTTCAAAGGACACCGTCAAGAAAGCAAAAATGTAACCCAAATAATGGGATAAAAATATCTGTAAATCCTATATCTGATAAAGAACTTGTGTCCAGAATATAAGGAATTCTTGCAATGCTATAATAAAAAGACAACCCAATTTACAAGTGTGCAAAGGCTCTAACAGACATTTGTCCAGAGAAGATATACAAATCATTGATAAGCACACGAAAAGAATCTCAATATCATTAGCCATCAAGGAAACGCAAAGCAAAACCGCCATGAGATATCACGTCACCCCTACCAAGAGGGCTATCACCAAAAAGATAGATAATAACAAGTGTTGGCAGGAAGGTGGGCAAATTAGAACCCTTATGCACAGCTAATGAGAACAATAAAATGGTACAGTCACTTTGGAAAATAGTTTGATAGTTCCTCGCCAAATATTAAACCACGAGATTCAGCAATTTCACTCCTAGGTATGTACCCAAGAGAAATGAAAACACACGTCCTCACAAAAACTTGTACATGAATGTTCACAGTAGCATTATTCATAATAACCCCAGTGGGAAAACAATACAAATGGCCATCAACTGGTGAATGTATAGGTAAGTTGTGGTAGAGATAATCAAATATCATCCAGCAATGAAAAGATTGAAGTATTGATACCTACTACAATGTGGGTGAACCTTGAAAACATCCAGAAACAGACAAAACACTTATTGTATGAGTCCATTTATATGATATATCCAGAGTAGGCAAGCCCATGGAGGCAGATAGTAGATTAATGGTTGCCCAAGACTGGAGGCGAAAGTGGGGAAACCGGGAAATAGTGGCGAATGCTTGTGGGGTTTCCTTTTGGCGTGATAAAAATGTTCTAATTGATTGGGGTAATGGTTGTACAACTCTGTAAATCTACTAAAACCCACTTAATTGTGCACTTTTGAGGCAGAAGTTAATGGTGTGTGAGTTATGTCTCAATAAGGTTTTTTTTTTAATGATGTCAAGTAATTATTGAAGTTTTAGCATGTTCGCTGCTTTTTTTCCTTCCATTTTTTTGGGGTTGAATGAAGCAAGACCCTCAAAAAGAAATCAGCAACACACTAGAACCCAAGCCCAATTCCCCTGGGCTGTGACAGAAACAGAAACGTGAATTATCTGAGTGTCTTTGTCCTCAGCTATAGTTCCCTAAGGCACCGAACGCTCACCCCTGTCCTTCCTAACACAGGGTAAGCACATTTTCAACAGATGATAAGCAACCTTTTTTCCTTATTTTTTTGATTGCCTTTATCTAAACAACTCACGATTCAACTGCTCTTTGAGGCCATGATAGTATTAGCAACCAAACTCTTTTAGAAAAATCATCCAAAGAATCAACAACATATCAAAGGTTAACTGCATCTGTTCTTAAAAAATACAAACTACTAGGACGTCCCTTGGAGTGTTATTATTTACAGAGGATTTTTTCCTTCTGCCTCTAATATTTTCACGGCTGTGCTGACTGGAGGCTTTCAGAACAGGGGCTACTGTGGAATGCTGGAGAATTCCTTCCCCAAGATCCTCTGTGGCTGTATTACTCATTTATTCCGTTCCCATGAGCTTCTCTTAGGGACGGTGATTGTGTTGTTCTCACACCCATGCACATCCACACACAAATGCATCAGGCCTTGAACGTCCAAGTCCATACAGTGAATTTGGGGAAAGACACAAAGGCTGAAGAAAGCGAGGACTATGGAAGCAGCAGCAATGCTTAAAGCGCTGTGACGTAAATAGTCTAAGTGGTGAGTATGTGAGTGGTGGAAGAGTATAAACTACTCAGCCTACAAAGCAGGGATTCCATGGTAGAAGGTAAGCTGAGTGCACCAGCCATTAGCAATGGTGGGCATTTCCGTGGTGGAGTCCCTGGAGGAATAATCCATTTCAAGTACAGCTGCCAGATGAAATACAAGATGCCTAGTTACATTTGAATGTCAGATAAAGAACACATACTTTGGTAGTATATTTCAAATATTACACAGGATATCTACATTAAAAATATTCGTTGTTTGCTTTTTTCTTTTGCTTATTGCTTTCTGAAATTCAAATTTATTTGATTAATCCAGCAATTCTAATTCCAAAGGAGGAAAGCCTCAGCTCGGGTAATACCAAATAAGGGTGAGAGGGCAGAGAAGACTCTGAATGGGCCACAGTATTCTTCCCCTAGCACAGGAAAACCGAGACACAAATACCAAATTAACTCACGAAGTAATAAAGAAAAAAAGAATGGCTGCACTAAATCTGACAAATTCCCACAAAGGTCACAGAGTTCCATCACCTGGAGGACTTTTTCCCAAGTTTAGCAGGTGAAAACCTAAAAGCCAGAGTTCCAGAAGGCCATTGTTCTAAGCCAGGGGTTCTCAACCTGGGACAATTTTGACAAGGTCTGGAGGACACCTGTCACAATGGAAGGAAGGAGCAGTAGCGGTACTGGCATCAAGTGGGTAGAGGCCAGAAAAGCTGCCAAATATTCTACAATTCATAGGACAGCTCCCCACAATGAAGAATGATCTGGCCCCAAATATCAGTAGTGCTTGGGGCTGAGAAACCCTACCCTCGTCCTAGTTTGCTCGGCAACCATCAAGTAATGTCCACCCACTCCCTGGTTCTGGGATGTAGCCTTGATGCAAGTCTGGACTCTCATGGACCACATAAGAGATGTTCTCTAGGCTCTGCTCGTATCTGTTCCAATCCCTTTCCCAGTATTTCCTCAGTAGCCCTAGAGTGCTCTTACTCCAAACAGCCAGCGTTGTACCTCCTGCTTGGAAAATCACACTCAGATTTCCAGAACCATTTTTGCCTGCACATGTGGAGAGCATGAAGCACCTAGAAATTTACATTCCCTTCTCCACAGGGTGGCAGGGGCAACCCTAATGGGGACAACAGCACTGAGTGGGATCTACACTGACCCCTGTGTTCCTCTGTGGAGTTAAACTTAAGTAACTCTCTGAAGAGGACTTTGTGAAACCTTGAATCCTTGTGGAGCCTACTTTCCTTCCTCATTTCACTTCCCTTACCATTTTTTTCCTGAGAGTATTTCCTGATCAATCCCTTTCATATTAATCCTAGTCTCAGAGTCTGTAACTCAGGAATGCAACCAAACACAAAACTCATCCACCATCCTCAACAGATTTGAGGGATGGACATGTGACCCAAATGGGCTGTGGCAGACTTTGGCCACCAACCATCTGCACATATGCCTCCCCCTGCCCTGCCCAAAGAACCTGCGATGTATTCAGGTGGCATGCCAAGAACCCTTGAACCTCAGGGAAAACTGTCACCTCCCTTAGCCTCAGAGTCTGAGCCATGATTGCTCCAAGCCACCCATGGTTACCCAACGTTCTGTACCAGTGACTGGTCTCAGAGTGGACATGTGACCCACTTCTGGCCAATGGAATATAAAAAGAAGTCTGCTGAGGTTTTATAGAGGTTTCTTACTCCCCAAAATAAGAGCGTTATAGAAGGAAAACCCCCTTTACTATCCTTCCTGTCTCCCTATGACACTGAGGTGAAGAAGTGACGCTTGAAACACCAAATGAGTCACCAAATCAACCTGAGAACCCCTTCCCTTCCTACTTCTAGATCTGTGAAATAGTCAAACATTTTCTTTTCACTTAAGCCACTACTGATTACTCTTTTGCTTACCAATGAAAATAGCCTGAGATGAAATGCAATCATAGCCCTCCCATGAGATTAGTGAAGAAACTGGATGCTTTCATAGAGAGAGTTCCAGTATCCTTGGGACCATGAGCTATAAGGATAGCTGTTTCTGTTGGCCAGTGATCATTTTTCCATGACTATAGAGAGAAAGACATCTGTAGTAGGAGAAAGCAGACCAATCAGGGAAGGAAACAGAGCTGAAAGACTGCAACTATGACAAAGTTCATTCTTGTACTGATACTGGCTTCAGTCTCCTTTTCTGTAAAGGGGGAATAATGATTCTTACCATGCAGGACGGCCATGAGAATGATTTGAATGAACATTTGTAAAGTGCCTGGTTCCACTTCCCCTAAATTTAAAAACCTTGGATAATGAAGTATTCCAGCATTATCTGCAAAGAAGCTTAATACTGTTATTTGATAGCATTTGGGTTGCATCCTAGCAGTCAGCGTGCCTGAGCTTGAAAACTGGCTTCCCTTGAAAAAGACTTTGGCATCTTATCCAATTTTGCCTCGGTTTGTGCAGCAGCTGTGCTCAGAGATGGCAAAAGAGATGGGGCAGAGGGAGGAAGGAAGGGAAGGAGAAAGAGATGAGAAAGAGAAAAAGAAGAGGGAGGATGAAGAGTTGGGTAGGGTGGGGAGCTGTATACTTGGTTGAAATCCCAAAAAGCTTCATGGATCTTTCAATCAAGGATGTGTTGAGCTCCACTCCATTAAAAAAAAAAAAATGCTAAAATGTACTGACTGCTTCCTATCATATATACCCTCTTCACCATTTAATTTTCAATATTATATTTAGCACTCAAAAAGAAAAAGAAAAACTATTAAATAGAGGATTTTGTTACTTCTACTTTGCATTTAAGAAAACAGGAGCCCAGACAGATTTATATAAATTGCCCAAATTCACACAGCTAAGTACATGAATGGGGATTCAGCCCAGGTGTGCCTAAGTCTATAGTCCTGCTTTTAGCCACTTTATACTAAATGCCAATGAAGGCATTTAAATGTATTAAAGGCACTAAAAATGAAAATAAATGTAACATGTCACTCAGAGGGTCATGAGCTAGCCAGTGTCATTATCTCAATTCTATACACTTAGATCCTCAACATGGACAAAGTAAAACAAAATGAAATGCAACATCTCCCTGTCTGAAAGTTTGCAGCCTATGGTAGATACAGAACATAAATACATAACTTCGATTCATGATAATTGTTCGAATCAATTCACTGGAGAGCCCCTGGAAGTTTCACAGAGAAAATGTTCTTCATTACAGGCTGAGTGAGGACTTATCAGGGAAAGGTCTTAAAAGAGAAGGGGGAGGGAAGAACTAAGCCTTCCAAAAAGGCACGCAAGGCACAAGATGTTTTGAAAGAGGTGAGCAGTTGAATGCATTAGAAGTAAAACTGTACCAAATGCCATTTAACTTCTAAAAATATTCTGACTACATAATAATCTTCCTTCTCAGCCCCTGAGGCAATTCTTAGTCATGAAATAAACATTATTTTTAAAGGTCCATATACCTTTTCTCTCTTCCACATACATAAGTAAAATAAACTTTGAAACTGTACAATATTTTGTAGCATTTTTATGTGATTTTAAAGAAAATCCATTATAGGGTGCCTGGGTGGCTCAGTCAGTTAAGCAACCCACTCTTGATTTCGGCTCAGGTCTTGATCTCACGGTTCGTGAGTTCAAGCCTCACGTTGGGCTTTGTGCCAACATCATGGAGCCTGCTTGGGATAATCTCCTCCTCTCTCTGCCCTTCCCCTGCTCTCCCTCTCCCTCTCCCTCTCCCTCTCCCTCTCCCTCTCCCTCAAAAATAATAAGTAAAATAAACTTTAAAAATAAATCATTTCAAAATAAAATCAGTTATAATACATGCTAAATGAAAATATAATTTTATAAATTGCAATGCCTGTTCACATTGCTGACGTTCCTTCTGATGAATTGGGGTGGAGGCAATGAACCAGCTGCTATATCTCCCCAGTTTTCAGGTTTAAGAGGAAGGGATTTTCCCATGAGAATTAAGCTAGCTGGTGAAAGGATGAGAATACCACCTCCTGACCTGCAGGTACATCTGGATGGTGCCTTACTGTCCTCTCTCTCCAACTCCTTATTCATACCAATCACAGAAGTGATCCTCAGTTCTTTCTTCTTATGTGTAGAAGTAGCTTTACTGAGCAGATGTCTTATTTGATAACATTTTTATTCTGAGACAGAAGTAGCAATTGATTTTGATCTCTGTACATTGAAATCACCATTAGGCATACTGTTAAGTCTACATAGGGGATGAGAGCAGAAGTCTGGGAGGCATAAAATGTGAGCCCAAAACAAACACACAAGCCACCTCCTAATAAGGAAAAATGATGTTTTGGCCATTCTCTTGCAAGGATAAAAAGGCTGGGTTATGGTGACCTGAAAATAAACTTGCCCAGATGTCATGTTAAGTCAAGTAGGAAACCCAAAACAATCACTGGGTTACCATGGGTGAATTCTACATCAAAAGTCAAATGAGCTCAAAAGACAAAAGAAATTTTTAAGGGTGTTAGGATTTATTGGGGGAGGATGAACAAACTTCAGGTCTCCATGTATTCATTGTTCATTCATTCACTCACTTATTCATTCAGTGGACAATCTTTGAGTGTCCATTACAGAGCAGAAACTGTTCTAGGTCTTGGTAATATACCATTGAATGAGCCAGGTTAAGAATGGGAAACAAACAATGAAAGAGTAAATCAATTATAATTTTACATAATGAGAAATGCATGAATAGCTTCCTGCCCTCCTTCCTTCCTTTCAAAATAATCCAATCCAAGAGCCATGAGATGAGCTGTGCAGGGTAGGGATGAATCTGCATACTAGGGTAAACAGGACATTGCTCAAAGTGGCCTGCTGCTGGAGGTTAGAACCCAAGTGGCATAAGGAAGGCATCCACACAGAGGGGCGATGGTACTGGCCTGGTATGAGCTTGAGGCACCTGAAAGGGATGAATAGGGTATCCATGTGCCACATGCAGGAAATGACAGTGGCAACAGCTTGGTATGTGGTTTTGGAGCTTGAGACAGGGAGAGGCAGGCCACCGTGAGGTGTGGTAGCCCAAGAGAAGTGTGAAAGACATCGATGTGTAGGTGTAAGAGTTGGTGGTGACAATGCAAGACTGGGTACATATAATGGGGATTGATTGATTGATCCACTATGGTTATATTGATGGGGGGAGGACTCAAATTCCTCATGGTCAGAGAAGTGAAGGGAGAAAACTACAACTAGCCATGTGGTATTGGATTGGAATTGGAAATACAGGTGTGCAGTCATGATTTTCAACATGTAAAAATAAATATATACATTAACAATAAATTTTCTCAAAAAGAAATAAAGAAATTTATCCCATTTATAACAGCATCAAAAATAATACTTAGGCATACATGTAACTAAGGAGGAGAAAGATCTCTACTCTGAAAACCACCAGGCATTGATGAAAGAAATTGAAAAAGATGCGTATAAATGAAAAGGTATCCCATTTTCATGGATTGCAAAGACTAATATTATTAAAATGTCAGTACTGCCAAAAGCCATCTATAGATTCAATGCAACCCCTGTCAGGATTCCAATGGCACTTTTTTTTTTACAGAAGTAGAACAAAACACTCTTAAAATTTATATAGAACCACAAGGCAGGAGGCATTACACTTCCTGATTTCGAGCTATACCACAAAGCTATAGTCATTAGAACAGTATAGTATTGGCATAAAAACAAACAGACCAATAAAACAGAATCCAGTGCTCAGAAATAAATCCAAGCATATACGGTCAACTAATATTTCACAAGGGAGCTAGGAACACTCAATGGAGAAAAGACACTCTTTTCAAAAAATGGTGCTGGGATAATTCAATATTCACATGTGAAAGAATGAAACTGGACTCATATCTTACACCACTCACAAAGATAAACTCGAGATGGATTAAACACTTAAATGTAAGACCTGAAGGCATGCAACTCCTAGAAGAATACATAGGAATAAAGCTCTTTGACATGGGTCTTGGTAATGATTTTTTAGATATGACACCTAAAGCACAAGCAACAAACTCAAAAACAAGTGGGACTGCACCAAACTAAAAGCCTCTGCACAGCAAAAGAAACCATCCACAAAGTGAAAAAAAGACCTACAAAATAGAAAAAATATATTTGCAAACCATATCTCTGATAACAGGTTAATACCCAAAATATATAAAGAACTCATACAACTAGATAGAATAATAGTAGTGGTAGTAATAACACAATTAAAAAGTGGGCAAAGGACCTAAATAGAGATTTATCCAAAGATATATGAGAGGCCAACAGGTACATAAAAATATGCTCGACATAACTAATCATTAAGGAAATAGAAATTAAAACCACAATGGGATATCTCACACCCATTGGGATGGCCATCATCCAAAAGATAAGAGATGACAAATGCTGATGTGGATGTGGAGAAAAGGGAACCCTTGTGCACTGCTGGTAGGATTGTAAATTGGTACAGCCACTATGGAAAACAGTATGGAGCGTGCTCAAAAAATTAAAAATAGAACTACCATTTAATCCAGCAATTCCACTTCTGGGAATATATCCAAAGGAAACAAAAACATTAACTCAAAAAGAGATCTGCATGTTCATGTTCTAGCAGCATTATTTACAATAGTAAACACATGGAAACAACTTAAATGTCCATCGATAGATGAATGGATAAAGAAATTGTATACACACACACACACACACACACACAATGGAAAATTATTTAGTCATAAAAAAACAAGGAAATCCTACCATTTGTGACAACATGGATGGACCCTGAAAACATTATGCTAAGTAAAATAAGAAAATGATAAATACTATATCCACTTATATGTATAATCTAAAAATAAAACGAACAAACAAAACTCCCCAAACCTTTAGAAAAAGAGATCAGACTTGTGGTTATCAGAGGTTGAGGAGAGGGGGGGAGGGAACTGGAGGAAGATGGTCAAAAGATACAAACTTGCAATTATAAGATATGTTAAGTACTAGGAATATAATGTACAACATGATGACTATAACTAACACTGCAATATGACATATAGCTAAATTATTAAGGGATTAAATCTTAAGAGTTCTCATCACAAAGAAAAATAATTTGCTTTTTTTCTCTCTTTATTTGATTTATATGAAAAGATGTACATTGGCTGAACCTATTATGGCAATCATTTCACAATATATGTAAATCAAACCGTCATGCTATATGCCTTAAACTTATGCAGTAATGTATGTCAGCTATTTCTCAATAAAACTGGGAGAAAACTGGGACGCCTGGGTGGTTCAGTCAGTTAAGTATCCGACTCTTGGTTTCCATCTCACTCAGATGAAGACTGAGCCCCGCGTCGGGCTCTGTGCTAACAGCAAAGCCTGCTTGGGATTCTCTCTCTCCCTCTCTCTCTGCCCCTGCCCGCCCCCCTCCCCCAAACACATGTGTACTCTCACTGTCAAAAAATAAATAAACTTCCAAAAAAGCTGGGAGAAAACTAGATACAGAAATAAATACATATGCAGATGTAAGTAGGTGTATCTATATGTGTATATAGAATCATACATATATTCCCTGGATCTGTCCACTGAAGAGGTCTAAGAGTTATGACACTCAATAGCAATGAGTATACTTTGTGTTGAGATCTTGGTTTCTAAATACCATTTTACACTAAACAGAACCAGTGGCTGGTTCAGGTGCCGGGGCAAGAAAAGTACAAGATGATCCTGGAATATCTTGTTAGGCCAGAAAGCAAGTGCTCAAAGAATGATGGGGACTACTGGAAGGACACCAAAAGCATCTTGAAGGGGCTCCCACTGTAGGTTTGCCAGATTCAGCAAATCAAAGTAGAGAATGGCTGGTTAAATATTAGATAAACAGAGAAATATGTCCATGCAGTATTTCAGACATACTTGTATTAAAAAATTATTCATTGTTTATCTGAAATACAAATTTGGCTGAGTGTCTTGTATTTAATCTGGCAACCCCATCCCATCACTAAATGTGGGGCTCTTTGAGCGTCAAAATAAATAATATTTATTTAATAGGAATCCATGAGACCATCGGGATATAAATAAACTAACAGGAAGAGCAGAAAGCTGTTCCCTATGATGGAACGCCAAATAGTATTTGTTGAAGGAGTGATGGAGTAGAAAATTATCATCTGGCAATTATCACAGTAATAACTTAGTCAAGGAACGTCCATGGATGCTGAAACTAGTGGGCAAAAGTTTGATGAAGAATGGGATACTAAAAAAAAAAAATTAAAAAAAAAAAATAATAATAATAATGGGATACTTACATTTCCTCAAATGTGATATTCCTGACAAAAATGAATAGCCTGAATCTAATCATGAGGAATCATCAGACAAACACAAATGTAGGGACATTTTACAAAACAACTGGCCTATATACTCTTCAAAAATATCAAGGTCGGGTAAATAAAAAAAAAAAAAAAAGACTGAGCAATTGTTTCAGATTGAAAGAGATTAAAGACACATGACAATGAAATCCATCTCATGATCCTGGCCTGGATCTTTTGATGCAAGGGAGATTATCGGGACACTTGGTAAAACTTGCAAAGGGTCTATGGACTGAATAAAAGTAGTGTATCTATGCTAATTTTTTGATTTGGGTGATTTTATTGTAGGCATTGTTTGCAGGAATGACACGCTAAAGTACCAAGAGTGATGGGGTATCATGATGACAACTTGTTCTCAAGTTTGCATATATTTATTTTTTTTGATCACCACTATTCAAAATACATAAAGTGAAGCAGAGCTTTATTTTTTGGAATAGTACAGCAGTTTGTCCCACAGGCCTATCAACAATGTGTACTCGCTATATACCTCTTTGTCCAGCTCAACCTACTACTTAAGCATTTTATCAGATGCAAGGTACATGACATGGCTCTTGGGTGTGTGCCGTGATCTTACACTCTACAAAGGATCTAGGGCTCATGTGGGGTAAGAGAAAACTACTGAATCTGGACAATTTATGTGAAGTGCTAAATGAGTCACATACTCAACACAGACAAAACGGGGTAGTCTCTGAGCTAGTGTTCGCTGTCGGCCTGCCTGGGGAAGATGGGCTTCCATTGAAGAACACAGGGAAAGAGAGAGAGAAAAAAAGAACTTGGAACCAGACAGGGAAGAGCCTTAGGTACTCAAACAATAGCAATCTATTAAAAGCCTCAAAGGAGAGGAGCCTTAATTAGCTGCTGGTTTCCAATTAGAGATGACTGTGTCTATTCAGGTGTATGATAACAAGAGAGTCAACTAGTGTGAATAGTGGCAAAAGGAATAAAATGGATAGAATGGAGGCTACCGGAATTTTAAATGAAAAACCAAAAACAAAAACAAGCGTGGTCCTCTTTAGTCTAGAGCACAGGTCAGCAAATGTTTTCTGTAAAGAGCCAGTTAGTAAATATTTTCAGCTTTGCAGGTCAGTCTCTATAGCAACTACCCAACTCTGCCATTATTATAAAAGAACAACCATAGACTATACTTAGAAAAATAGGCATAGCTGTGCTCCCATAAAACTTTATAATAACAGGCAGGTGGATCAGATTTGGCCCATAGGCCATAGTTTGCTGACCCCTGGTAGAGGGCTCTGATCCACAAAACATTTTCAAAGCCAGCAAGGGAGAGTCTCTTGCTCTAGCCTTCTAGGATGGAACTTTATATAATGGAACATAACTATGAGAGTTGTATCCCATCATCTTTGTCATATTCAGTTGGCTTAAAGTGAAGCCCAGGTTCTGGCCACACTCAAGGGGAGTGGATTATACAAGAGTGTGACTCATTTAGGGGTCATCTGAGGGTGTGTCTGCCACACTGCTTTTATGGTTTAACTCACTGCCTTCTTTCCATTTTACCTCTAGTGCCCATTCAATGCCTTTCTGGTGCCTGGTTTCAAACTCCCACCTGTCTGGTCCACACATTATCTGGATGGATTCTCATCTACTTCCTGATCACTTTTCACCCTGCATTTTCAACACTTCCACAAAATATATCCCTCTACCTGTTTCTATGACCTCTTCTCTATGGTCAAATCACTGATCCCTTGACTCCACAGCCCCTCCTTTTAGCATTCAAATGCAATACAGGTAAAATGAAACTGATGCTGTTATGTTGAACACCACCTCCCTTTGGCTTTTCTACTCATACCAGTGATCTGACCGTTCCTCAAGCCACCAGAAGTAAAAAATCAGAGAGTTACCTTGAATCGAATTCTGCCAAAAACCACATTAGTTGGAAGAAAACCATGAGCCCCAGAAAGGAACACAGCTGGGCCAACACATTTACAGATTTGTGAAACCCTGAGCAGGGGACTCAGTTAAGCTGTGCCTGAACTCTTGACCTAGGGAAACTGAACTAATGAATGTGTGTTGTTTTAGGCCTCTAACTTTGTGGTAATATGTTATTCAGCAATAGGAAATTAATACAAATGATTAGGAATAAGGTGTCCCAGATGTTGGTGTTGTTTCAGATGGCAACTGGTGTCCAGATCTGTTTCTGTTTGCCAGCTTATGTCTACTCATAGTGTTTAAAAGACTCAAACATAGAAATGCCTCAGATATTACTAGCTTTTTACATTCTCTTCTTGCTTTTCAAATAATGGGTGGAAGGTAGAGGGAAACCATACTAAAATTGTTTTTACTTAAGCTCAAATTTGACTTAACTGTGGTCAATAGGACTACTTATAGTCTATCAAAGCCGTAGACAAAAAACCCTAACAATCTTTCAAAAGGAAAAATATCTAATGTGGAAACTGTAATGCCAAAGATGAAACAGTGAAGGGTGGGAATAAAACAAAGTCAGAATTGAAACAGGCTTCGTATTATGCTTTAGCCATCCTCTCCTCTGCTGACGTATGTCAACAGTGTCAAAGCAAGCCAGCAACAGACTTCAGAGGAATTTAGACTTGTCTCCAGTTCTTAGGAAATGGAAAACAATGTACTGTATATCATCTTAATTACCCTGGTTATTTAATGGTGCAACAATAAACAGAACAAATGAACAACTCTTTCATATATAATTTTAGAAAATTACAAACTAAACATTCTATATCAGAATGCAAGGTTTCATACTAGAAAAGAATGGCTGAAAAAAGGAAACCCTACCAGTCACTCAAAAAGCACTAATATATATTGGCCAAGTTCTATATATGCTGAACACTAAATCAACAGTTAAACAGACTGAAAGGCTCAAAAGAGTGATTTCACGGGGGGAAAAGTATACACTTGCCTCATGAGAGTCAAGAATATATAATCCATGCATTTAAGTTTTAATATAGTTGTTTTTAAAACAGAGGCATCTTTAAATCAGGATTTCTCAACAGTATAGACCTCTGGGGTCAGATCATTTTTTGTTGTGAGGATGGTACCATCCTGCACATTGTAGAATATTTATCAGCATCCCTGGGATGTATCCACTAGATGCCAATAGCATGCCTTCCCTCCCCCATTGTGACAACTAAAAATGTCTCCAGACATTGCCATATATTCCCTGAGTGGGGGGGTATCCTTTCCTCCTACCCAGGCTGAGAACAACTGCTTTAAGTGAACTAATAGAAATCATTACTTTCCTTCTACTCTGTTTCCTTTTAAAATCCCAGAAAATGGTCAGACCATTTGGGACATAACTGAGCACTGGCTCAGTCAATTAATGTGCCTGGACATGCTTTTAAAATTTGTGGCTGGCACGATGCTGAGCATTACAGTAATTAAGGGAGATTACAGAAGATGGATTCAGAAGGTCACAGCAAATGGACCTAATAAATATGACTCCATTTCAACATGATAAATATAAGCTTATTCACTTGAGTCCAGACCACCAACAGCAAATTATAGGATGGGCAGAGACATGATTTAGCTTCTGCAAGGGTGAAAAGAAGTTCTGCAAGAGCAAACTGCAACATGACTAGCCAAAGGAGTGGTACTCAGCAGTCATTTTGTGCAAATTCCCGGTGGTTGTCTATGTTGGCTGGTCATAGGCTCACCTGTGCAAGATTTTCCTGTAACCAACCCATCCTTTGTGTACTTATCTGGGGCCTTTAGCTGAAAAGGTAGGAACTGAGGGTAGATCAAAGACTCATACTATTGCTTATTTTTCTTTTAATAATTCTCTTTGCATGACTAAAGAAATGACTTCAATGATTACAAGTTAATGGTCCATGAAAGAACCAGTAATTTTTGTGTGAAGTGCAAAAAAAAAAAAAAAAATAGATAAATATTTACAGATGAGGACTCTTAGAAGAAAGATTTTATAACTAGCTTAGTAATTTTATTTAGGAAACATTGGGATAAAAATAATCATAACAATAATAGTGAACATTGGGCAGCTTCAGAACCTATATTTGCATTTGTTGGTACAATATTCGAGTCAGGTAAAAATTGAATGATATCATAGCTCACTGTATGAATAAATGTCTCAAGCAAGGAGAACAGATAAAAGAGGGAATTCAGCCAGCATGTGATACAGGGGAGTACAGATACATGCCCCTGAAAGAGCCTGTCCCTTAGTATATGGTACCTGTAGCAGATGCTTACTGATTTCTCAACAGCAAGTCCCCAACTCCTGCATCTTGCTTACCTTTTCTCCCTAGCAAAGACTTGCCTCCTACTAAGGGCAAAAATGCCAAATACTCACACCTGCTTTCCCAGACTCCTTTGCAATGTAAATATGGGCACATGACTCAATGCTGACACATGAGACCTAAGGGGAAGCCTGTCAGGAGACTTCTGGGAATGTCTTTCTTTAAAAATAACAAACATGTAAATGCCCTCTTTTATTCACTGAGTGGGTCCTGAGAAGCCCATATGGCAAGGAACTGAGGGTGGCGTCTTGCAATTGCCAGTGAAAAACTGAGGCCCTCGCTCCAATATCCCTTGAGAAACTGAATTCTGCCAACAACCGGGATGAGCTTATAAATGGATCCTTCTCCAGTTGAGCCGTCAGATGATACCCTAGCTCTGGCTGTCACTGACTGTAGCCTCATAAAAGACCCTGAAGTAGAGAAATCAGCTAAGATGTGTCTGGACTCCTGACCTACAGAAACTGTGAGATAATAAATCTCTATTGTTTTAAGTCACTACATTAGTGATATATAGTAACACTACAATCTGTTATATAGTAATTAGATAATGAATACAATGCCTGTGTGAGATAAAAAATATCCTTACTGTGTACAGAATTTTCAGTCATGTATTCTGTTACATGCAGCCAAAAGCAGCCTGGCTGATTCACAGGGAAATTTCTTGTGCAGATACTGTCTTTTTGTACTTTTAATAGTTCATTAGCATAATAGCAAGCTATTGCTTAGTATAAGATTTGTTATGCCATCTCTGCCATTATAACATTCAAAAAAGCTACTGTGCTAACTTCATATTCAAAGTCACTTAAACGAGTAAGAGTCACAGAATTATCACGGATTCTTCATTAGCATTGACATATGAGAGTGATTCATCATGGTTAAATGCCTTCTGATTATCTTGAACTAGCAAAAAAATTATTGTATTTATTAATATCATTTTATAGCACTCTTATGCAAACAGGCATCTTCTACATTTGTATTGTTGAAATCAAAGCACAGGACTGGATCTAAGTCCACTGGGGGTGTCAGAATAGAAAAACCATAAGACGCAGTTGAAGACTTGTCTACTCTCCCTGCCTCAAGATCTTACTAGTCATTGAGGATTTCGTGGAAAGGAAATAGAACCAAGACCCATGGACCTGGGGCCCAATCAGCCCTCAGAGCCCTGCCAGCTCAGGAATAAAGATCAGGAGGATTGAGGATGTCACCCCCATTCCCTCCAATAGCACCCAAAGGAAGGGGGGTCACCGTGGTCACCGTCTGTGAACAGAATTCCTCAAGTTGTTTTTCTGTTAATAAGTTGTCTTTGTGTAAGATTAAAAACAAAGAGATCTTACTTGTCATTTCACCTCTCTGAACTTCAATTTCATCATAACTATATAGTAGATTAACACTCACCTCACTGAATATATGGTAAAAGGTAAACCAAAGTTTGATTACATTGAAGCATGTGGGGGAGAGTGGAGTCTTAAAAAGGATAATATTATTGTCCCAGTTTATAAAGACTATTTCGTTGTTGTTGAAATAAAGCTATATACACATAGAAAAGGTGACCCCAATTATTTCTGGCCATGTTTTTAAGTCATTTGTTAAAAGAGCATTTCCTGGAAACATTTTAAGTTTATTTATTTAGAGAGAGAGAGGGAGGGAGGGATGAGGAGGGGGAGAGAGGGAGAGGGAGAGGGAGAGGGAGAGGGGGAGAGAGAGAGAGAGAGAGAGAGAGAGAGAGAGGGAGATTGGGAGAGGGGCAGAGAGAGGGGGAGAGAATCCCAAGCAGGCTCCATGTTGTCAGCGCAGGGGTCAACACGGGGCTCGATCTCATGAACCGTGAAATCATGACCTGAGCCAAAACCAAGAGCCAGACACTCAACCAACTGAGCCACCGGGGTGTCCCTGGAAGCATTTTAAAATGAGCATATTTAGCTGCATTTAGTCAGGATCTTAGCAACTTCTGATAAAGATTTTAAGAACCAAGGGCACCCATCAACTGAGTAATATCTAGGAAAGCACTTGTCCTTTTCCTTGTCCCAGTAACTAAAACAACATCTTGGAAGGAGATATTTCTGTTGTTGTAATATTTTCTGGTTGTGTCTACAGGATGCCAAAACAAGTAAAAACTAAAACATTCAGGCAAAGCAGGTACTTGGCACTTTAAGAATTGGTTGTTTTATTGACTTAATCTTTTCTCCCCCTACTGCACTGAGTCGAGCCGACTTTTGTGTGTAGACAACCTCGGTGTTTATAGTTGAACTTGGGGGGTCATTCATCTTTCCTTAGTCAGTCATGCATTTGACCTGAAGATATTTGTGAAGTTTACATTTATGAAAATGTTTTCTTGACTTCATCAAGTAGTTTTTCTTCCTCCTAAGCACATCATAGGTCTCTCTTTTTCTATTAATCTATTTATCTTCAAAATAGTAGTCCTGTGTTTCTTCACTTCTTTCCTTTCTTAAAGAAAATGGCGTCTCCTCTTTTTCCTTCTCAATGTCCTCAAAGAGCACAGGGGGGCCTCTGAGAGCACATATCTTCGAAAATTTCTTGCAGTAATTCCTCTCCAGAGAGCAAAGTTTGCTCCAATTTCCAGGTGTTTACAAAATGACCTGTTTTCTCACATCTCCTTGCTACCCTGGGATCCAGGTGTCCTGACCTCTGGTTCCCAGTATTAATGTTCTCATTTTTCATCCATCTCATTCTTACTGCCTGAAGGAACTCTGATCTCAGCCATTCCCAAGCATCGCTGGGTGCAAATGGAAAAAGGAAGGAACCAAGTGAAGGTCTGCCCCTGGACAAAGGCCATCTTTACATTCTGAGGCATCTGGCCTTGCCAAGCGTGACTTCAGCTGGAAACAATCTAGAAGCAGGAAGACTTAGCGAGCTGGATTTTGCAGTTTATGCGCACACCAGCTTTCTTCTCAGACTGGCTCACCCCTAGGTCGTTATGGGTTGTTTTATTTGTTTGCTGAATTTTCTCACTGAAAGAGTAACACTATTTTCCAACAAAGTCTTTAGCATAGGAGGATATCTGAGGAAGGAAGAAAGTTGTCCAGTCATATGTAAAAACTTTCCTGTATGTGATTTTATAAAATGAAAGAACTTGAAAGGGCATTAAGAGTCATCTGATCCACATTTTCTTCTTTGTATTCAGATAAGAAATATTTATTGGGCTCTTTCTTTCTTTGGCAGGTACTTCCCAAGATGCTCCTTGATCGTCGTTGCCTCTCCCCACTGTCTAACTGATAGTCTGTGACACTGTATCCCTGAGAATAAAATAGCCTTTTCCCAAGCACATTGGGAAACGGTTTTCATTACATCCCACAACTTAAGATTCAGAAGGAAAGTAATTTTTTTTCAAAATGAAATTATTAGTATATCATTTAGAAAAATCATATAAAATAATGAAGTCTTTTTTTGGTGTGATGCGGAGGATATTTAAAGAACCTCAGGTTGGGCTCAACATTTAACCACAATGACAGCTGTCTCCTATAAGCCTTAATTGTAACATACACAAAGATGTCAGCAAGAAAATGTACGTTAATACCATAACATGATACATGATCCCGACCAGAACACTCGTTAAGAAGAGCTAACATGAAGCAACAGATGGTGCAAGTGTTGGCAAGGTTGGGAAACTCTTGGAAATCTAGTACAGGAGTTAGAAAACTTGTTCCATAAAGCACCAGATAGTAGATATTTTCAGCTTTGCGGGCCATGCAGTCTCTTTCGCCACTACTCAGCTCTGCCCTTACTATGCAAAAGTAGACAACATATAAAAAATGAGTGAGGTTCTGTTCAAATAAAACTTTACCTGAAAAAACAGGCCTTCAGGACATAGTTTGCAGGTTCTTGCTCTAATATATTGTCAGCAATAATGTGAATTTGTACAAGCGGTCTGTAAAGCTGAAGATATGTGTGTGTATGTATGTATGCATATATATATAATACATATATAACATTGCAATACATATTACATGTTACAATGTACATATTACATTATACATCTACATATTACAATATATATATTACACTATATACACATTATTACATATATTATACTATATATGTTATCATATATATATATATATATATATATATATATATATATCTCAGCAATTCTATGTCTAAGTATATATACATGGAAGTAAGTAAATATGGTCAATAAAAAGCATGTACAAAAATGTACATGAAAACACAAATTGTAATAGTCAAAGACCAGAAATAAGACACATGTTCAATAGTAGAACAGATAAGTTGTGGTATATTCATAGAATGAAATACTACCCAGCGATGAAAACTAATGAACTACAACTACATGTGACAACCTAGACACGTCTCACAAAATAATTTTAAAGCAAGACACAAAATAACATATAACATATGATTATGTTTATATAAAGCACAAAACTAAGCTATGTGGTTACAAGTTGGGACAGTGGTTACCTTTGGCAAATGGGGGCAGATAATGGAGCATGAGGGGGTTGTGGGGTTCTATTTCTGGTGATGCTCTACTTTTTAATTGGGTTCTGGTTACATGGGTGGGTCCACTTTGTAAAAATAGATCCAGGTGTACATTATGATTTATACACTTTTCTACATGTATTTTATACATCAATTAAATGCTTACTAATAAAACCTGTGAAAACCTCTTTAAAAACTCCCACAGTTCAAATCTCACTTCCTCACTGAATCTTTCCCTGCAGCCCTGGGACAAAATTAATCACTTTCTCCTCTGGGTTCCTATGGCACACTGCACATTCCTCTACTATGTGCACTAACTCATGATTCATGTATCAGCTCTAGCATGATTATTTATACATCTTCTTGCTAGGGCTAGACTCTTTGCTGTCTGACAACAGGAAGCACCAAAGACTAACACATTGGATGATCCAAAGTAGGCCAAAAATAAATGCTACGGAATGAGCTTCAGCAAACACTATGGGTGTTCATCAGACAACTCCTCTACGAGCTGATTACCCATTGGCCCTTAACAGCAACTCTCTGAAGTCATTTGATAATCCAGGTAGAGTTCTAGAGTCTGATGGAAATGTCAACCATCTCTCTCTCTCAGATCTTCAGAGAACTCTATTCCTTATTTGTAGTATCACAAGCAAGTACAATACCCAGATCAGATTTGCTCAGCTCCTCAAAACAAGTTCCTTTAATTTCCCAAGACCTAATGTTATACCTTCTGCTACCTTTTGGCAAAGTGTTGAGACCAGAAATATCCATTTACATGCATGCACGTGCACGTGAGCGCACGCCCGCATGCACACACATGCACACACACACACACACACACACACACATCGGTGTCTTTTGCAAAATCACAGTTGAAAATATGTCTATTTGGGGACTCCTGGGTGGTTCAGTTGGTTAAGCATCCGACTTAAGCTCAGGTCATGATTTTGCGGTTCGTGAGTTGGTGCCCCGTGTTGGGCTCTGTGCTGACAGGTCAGAGCCTGGAGCCTGCTTCGGATTCTCTATCTCCGTCTCTCTCTCTGCCCCTCCCCTGCTCACACTGTGTGTCTCTCTCTTTCTCTCAAAAATAAATAAACATTAAAAATATTAAAAAATAAGACGTCTATTTTATTACACGTCTCATATATAAGCCCCTACCAGATATATTTCACCTTGAATTCAGTACTGGGTGGGGGAGGTAGTTTTTACTGATAAACTTATATATTAAAGTTGCTTTGGGGAACTCAATACCTATGTTTTCTTTCTTTCTTTCCTTTTTTTTTTTTTTTTTTTTTTTGGTTGCCAGGAAATTTCAAATTCAATCAAATGTTCAATCCGACTGATGAAGTCACTTCAGGACCTTGGTGACATCTATGCCCTTGCTCCTTTTATTTTGTTGCAGCTCTACTTTTATTCATAATGGCTCTTTATTATGCTTAATTTGGTAAGCCTCCTTGGAAAGCAGATAGAATATAAACCTTAAATCAGGGTTTCTCAATCTCAGTACTATTTACATTTGGGGCTAGATAATTAGTTGTTGCGGGGCTATCCTGGACATTGTAGGATGTTAAGCAGCATCCATGACCTCTATCCACTAGACAACAATAGCAACCCCATCAGTTGTGACCCCATCAGTTATGACCACCAGAAAGGTCTCCAGACATTGCCAAAAGCCCCCTGTTGGGCATAATATCTCCCAGATAAGAACTACTGTCTTAAATATATAAATATTTTTATATTTATTATATATTATATATATTTATATTTATTATATATTTTTATATATTTATTATGTATATATTATGTTCCTCTTTCTCACCAATACTTGTTGTTTCTTGTGTACACATCTTTAAAACTAGAAATATCTGTTCAGATGACAGGGACATTTATCCCTTGAAACTCCACTATTTTTATGGCATGGGAATTTGCATTCATGTCTTTAAAAATCACAGCATAATTATTTCCATACATACTTCCACTTATATGAATTTTTAATCCTTCAGAGTACCCATATGTTAGGGATTTTAATCTCCTTTTTGTAGATGAGAAACTGAGGCTTATAAAGTTTGAAGACTTTCCTAAAGTCACTCAAACAATGACAGAGCAGGCCATCCAATTCTCAATATAGGGCAATGGGTCTCAACTGGGGGCAATTATGCCCTTCAGGGGACATGTGGCAATGCCTAGAGTCGGTTTGGGTTGTCATAGCTGGTGTGTGAAGAGGGAGCACTGCTGGCATCTAGTTGGTAGAGAGTAGAGATGCTATGAAATATTCTGCAGCATACAAAGCAGTCCTGAGTGTCAATAGCATTGATGCTGAGCAACCCTGGTCTAGATCTCAATCTCTCTCTCTCTCTCTCTCTCTCTCTCTCTCTCTCTCCACACACACACACACACACACACACACACACACACACACTCATAATTTGGAGCACATTGCATTCTACTGCTGCAACCACAGCCTGTAGAGTCGTCTGGAAGATCCACAAATCCAGATTAAGTCTTAAGGCTGCATGGCCCCCCCAGCCAATGCTGGCCACTGTGTGAAGCAAGGAGTGTGGAATAAACAGGAGTGTTAACCAATACTTCTCTAAAAGGTTCTCAAATTCTTTCACTCTGTGATAGTGGCCACCATTCTCCCAGTCTTTAAATCTCTGAATATAGACAGTCAGGTTAGGAATATTTCTCTACCAGGAGCAGCTACAAAAATGTCATTAGACAAATCTCAGTGACTTAAAACTTATTTACCCCGTGCTGAATGCTCAGCACCGAAACCACCCTGGAACACTTCAAGCTTACATTTATATTTACCTCCTTACATTTTCTCGCATTTTTCACTTTCCTTCCCTCTTAAAATATTTGGGATCATTTACTCTTTGCCTCCCATTTAAATAAGCCCCTTTATTTAAACCATAACCAATGAGATCTAGCTGCATGGCCCAATGTGCTTTTAGGATCACAAAGGATCTTTCTTTTCTAGTCCTAGAATAAATTACTATACAGCTCTAGCCCAACTGCTTCTAGACAGATGTAGAAGCAGGTCCCTGGGAGGGATGGGGACTTGCCTTCTCAAGGGCATCCAGTGACAAACCTACAGCTGAGACCCAGACATCTATGCTGCCCACTCTCTACGCCTTCCCTGCCTCTCTCATGATGGCACCATTCCTATCCTTGTTACCATATAACCTCCAAATGCCTCCACTTTTTTTTTCTAATTTTGTTTGTACTGGTGAATGCATTTCATGGCTCTCTATGCTTACTTTTATTCTTTTAATCAAACATTGAGATCATGTTCATGGTGTGTCACATGCTGTCCTAGGTGCTTTACAAATACTAATGCACTTTCTCCACATACAACCCTGAGGTAGACGATGATTTCCCTCTTTTTACAGACCAGGCACACAGAGTTGCCAATATCACACAGCCAGCGGAAAGGAGCTCAGGGACCTAACTACCCTGGGCTCTGGCTCCAGGGATCCCCCCCGCTGTCAACCACCAGGCCTCCTCTCGAGGGTTTTTAACATACCACGAGAAGCCTTACCAGAGCTGTGGCTGTAAATATCATCTAGATCAAAAAGGAAAGTATACTTTCTGCTGGATTTGTTCTGAGTGTGACAGACCAGTATTCTGTTCATGAAGGTTATTTATATTCATGACTGTATGTGAGTTTAATTACGAGAGTGATAATGTTAGGGGAATGTCACCCGTCCTCTTTTCGTGTGCATGAAGGGAATGGGCGACCTCTCTTGTGTCTCTTCTTATAAGGATACTAATCCTATCAGATCAGGTCCCACCCTTAAGATCTCATTTAACCTTAATTACTTCTGCACCGCAATACGGAACCACACTGGGAGTTAGGGCCTCAACATACAAACTTGGGGGAGACACATTCAGTCTGTGAGAAACTCCTCAAAGACTCGCATCATCTTAACCAGAAAAAGGAAATAAAATTTGAGATTTGGGTAGCTAGGACCAAGAAGGGTTGAGGAGAGCCAAGAAAAGGAGGGGAGAGTCTGGGAGCTCAAGAATAATGGTTTTTGGGGGGCTAATATATAGCCATATCCAGGTGATAAAAATAACTTCCTGGAACTTTATCTCAAATTCTATACAGCAGTCCAGTTTTGTGTTTTTTGTGGCACCTCAGAATCATGCAATTTCCAAGTTGCAAGTCACTTTTATTTTTGAGATACAAACGCAGGTCCTGCAAAGCTAAATGGACCTTGCAGCCTGATAGGTGAACTCTACATAGTCTCAGTCCTCTCAGATGTTTTGCTGCTCATTGATTTATTGTTTTTAAAATTCAGGGTGCACGCTAAAAAAAAAAAAAGTGGTGTTATTTTGAGAAATGTTCTATTCAGGAATTCAAAGTCATGACTCTAAAACCCAGAAGGTTATCAGGAAAGAAATTCAGAAAGTGAGAAAGGTTAGAAAAACATAAGACACTCTGTCCTGTGTTAAAAGTTGCATCAACAAATGGCGAAGTGGAAGGAATGTGGCTAAAGGCACAAAAAGCTACGTGAAACAGTCCTCAGTCAATGACGTGGGTCCAGCCGTTGGAGGAAAAGGTCCAGTGGTTTCATAGGCCCCACTTCCAGGAATTAACTCCTCTCGCCTCCCCGTGTGCGGAACAAGAGGGCCTCTTGGGTAACGGGGAACCTTCAGAAGCTAAACAAAGACTATTCACAGATAGAAGTTGATGGTTTGAAATGTTCCCACAGAAAACATCTAGTTGACCTTTTGTGTATCAGATTAGGCTATGGAATGCCCAGTCAAAAACATGTAATGTGTACTTTCCAGGAAAAGAGATAGTGAATGAAGGCAAAATTATAAATGGCATTTTCCTGCAAATGACTAAGAATGGTCATACGAAGCTATTCTCCCCAGGAAGAATATAAAACGGATGATTTATTCCCTTCTCTTCTGTCTTGAAGAAAGTTGGAGGAAGGAAAAGATGGAAACCATTACATTTTTCAGTGAAGGAAAGGGAAGGTGAGTGTGGCAGGTGGCAATAATGGCCCCAATTCTTCACAGTTCCCTGAATTCCCACGTAGGGAGTCCCACTCGCTAAGGAGTACATTTTCCTGCCTGTTGATTTCGGATTCCACCATGTGATTTGCCCCAGTCAAGGGAAGTTAGCCTGCAGGAATGCACTTTGGTGACTGGGCTTGCTGGCTCTCTTGCGCATGTGCCGTGACCATGAGAAGAGCCTCCCCCAGGAGCCGCTGCCACGCAGCCTGAGCCCTGGAATGAACACACACACGCACACGAAGGCGCTATCCCCCACCCGGTGAAAAGCCAAGACCAGCTGGATCCAGAGCCTGAGCCTAAGCTTACATGGGCCCACTGCACCCCCACCCGACCCTTCAAAACTCTTCCCCAACCTGAAGACGAGCAGACTAAACCCAGCTACTGCCTAACTCACCCACCAGCCAGCTATTAACGGAGTCTACATGTTTAAAGGGCAGAACAACACATAAGAAGATCTTCCACCCATAAAAAATATATGAAAGTCAAACGCAGTGTCCATATAAAGTTTGACTGGAACACAGCCACTCTCATCCATTAATGTATTGCCTGTGGCTGCTTTAGCACTACAATGGCAGAAATGAATAGTCGAGATACAGACCCTGTGGCCCACAAAGCTGAAAGTACTTACTGTCTAGCCATTTCCAGAAAAAGGTTCTCAACCCTATCGGAAGCCACTGAGTTGTGTAGCAATATATATGCAGGCGATTTTTCCCCTGACAGTAAACTAGTAAATAACTAGTAGTAATTGTATCAAAGGAAATGAACATACTTGAAATAACACAAAAGTAGCAGAACTAGAGGATCCACTGAAATGAGCTGTACGTGCCTTGTTTTGCTTCATATTGTCAGGATTTTTAAGTAAATTATTTTTCCTGTGCCCCTGTGGATCACTCTGTGTCCAATGCAGCGTCTAAAACAGAGGAAGAACGCTCTGCCATGTTTGCAACCCAGGAAGAGATTGGCACTCGCCTCCTTACATTGGGTTAGACTTGGCACCCAGAGAAGAGATCAGAATAGGTGGATGAGAGTCCCTTCCCTACCCCCTGGGAGGACAGGGGCCAGGCCTCATATGTCCTGTACATTATCCTCTGCGTTTTGCGTATTTCAAGGCAAACAGTGGGTACTTGATGAACACACATTGATTGGAGACCCATCTTTGAAGACAATACGGTTTCGTGGAAATGCATGGGACTGAGAGTTAAGAGGCTTTCATATCTGACCCTCCACCTAAGTGGTGGGGATCCCTGGACCTATTATTATCTCAATCCATTGCAGAGCCTCGTAACCAGCCCACTCCGCTGGTGGGCTACAGGAGTGTGGAGATGGGAAGCCATCAGGCCAGCCAGATGAGACCTGGGGAAACCGGAGCCCGCAAGGCTGGTTCCCTTACTGCAGGCAGCCTTGCTCTTTTGCCCTAGAGTGCCACAAAACCACAACTATTTTCTCTATATACCATAACATGAACATAGTTAGGGTACACTTGGGGCAAACTGAGCCAGGATTTAACATACAAGGAGGTTAGTTTGGTCTGATAGCTATTTATTTTTAAAGTACAGGGAAGACACTAGGCCTTCTTAGTTAATTCTTCACTGATCAAGAGAAATAAAAATGACCTTGACATTATTCTAAGAATCTCATCAGATACTGTGGAGATCAGGATGCTCAAAAGTGAATAAAACAAGCTTAATGTTCTCTTTCCATGCTACATAATGACCTCCTTCCAGACTGTGATGGACTGATTTTATTTGATGGTACCAACGAATACTCTACTCTCTCCACATCCACACCCTTTGAAATGTGACGTTGCAACTAGATCCATCAAGAGTTGGGTCTATTTCCCCACCTTGAATATAAGCTGGTCCTGTACATTGCTTTGGTTCATAAGCGGTGGCAGAAGTAATGGGACTTCAGTTTTGACCCTAGACTTTGAGAGGTCTTGAATGCTTCTACTCTCCCTCAGATCCTTGCCTTCGCCATGGGAAAAGCCCAGGAGAGTCTGATGGAAGATCAAAAACCATACAAAAATGAGCCCAGTTTTGTCACATGACCACCCTAGACCAGCCAACGTCCCAACATAGAAGAAAAGCAGCAGAACCACCTTCAGGACCCACGGCTGACTACGTGCACACAAGATGGCCTAGGCAAGACCAGGAGGACCACTCAGCTGACTCCTAGGTATTTGACCCATTATAAATGTTTATTGTTGGAAGGTCTGAGTTGGTTTCTTACGCATCAATAGCTGATACGTGGATATATCAGCATCGGGTTTCTTCCCATGCTAGTGAAAGGAAAAATTATTCTTTTCCTCATTTCTAATGTTCAGGTATACATTGACCCATGCATTCAAAAAAATATTAGTAATCATCTACATTGTGTCAGGTTCTGAACCGGGTTCCAAGGATACAGCCATGCAATCCACTCTGCTGATAGTTGCCTGCACAACTACATCTCTAATGCTGTACTCTTACCTAATGTTTTAGGGCCCAGTTCTACTAGAATGTTTTCCCATGACTGAAAACTCATTATGTTCTAAATCTTAACTCATTATTCTCTCCTCCAGGAGGCCCCCGCATAAAACAAGCAAACCAACAATGAAAACAACAAAGGCTTTGTTCCTGCCTCCTTTATTTCTACACATCCATTTTTTCATGCATGGAACATGGACCATGAGCTGCCCGAGTGAGTCCAGACTTCAAACAGAAATAAGACTCAAGACTATCTTCAAGGAGACCCAGTTGGGAACAGCACATAATGACATCTCCCAGCCGCCGTGCACATAGGTGGGGCATGTGACTAGTTCTTGCCAAAAAGATGTGAGTGGAAATGATGGGTCACTTTCGGTCCAGTGCACATAAGAACAAATGTGACTTCTCTACAAGCACACTCTCCTTCCCCTTCTATGGCTACCTTGGCACCTACATATTAAAGACAGTGGCTTTACACAATGAAAGGTGCCTGGATCCTAATGACTACTTGAAGGAGAACTCCCAGGATTTCCAGCTAACTTTGCTTTAGTCTTTGCATGAGCAAGGCAGATATTTGTTAAGTCTCTGTGACTTAGGGTTATTTTTTAATAGCAATTGGCTTACATCAGTGTTTTCAAGCTCAACACTACTGACATTTAGGGCAGGAAAGTTCATTGTTGTGGGGAACCATACTATGCATCACATGATGTCTAGCAGCATCCCTGGCCTCGACCATCAGACACCAATAGAACCACCTCTTCCACTAGTTGGGACAACCCAACAATGTTTCTAGAAATTACAAATGTCCTGGGTGGCCGTATTGCCTCCATTTGGAACCACTGTCCTATACTGCTGAATATACCCTATTTCTGATTTATTTGGTGTGCACAGGCTTCTCTATTTTAGTATATCAAACAGGTCTCCATTCTTATCACTGGAAATCTAAAGTCTTCTGTGTGATTTTCGATAACTTCTTCATCTGAACAAAGTTAAACCTATTTTCCAAAGTTATTTTTTTTAAAGATTCCACATGTAAATGAGACAGGCAGTACTGTCATTTTCTGCCTGGCTCATTTTACTTGGCATAGTGCCTTTCAGGTTCATCCATGCTGTCACAATAGAAGAATTTTCTTCTTTTTTAAGGCCAAATAATATTCCAGTGTGTGTGTGTGTGTGTGTGTGTGTGTGTGTGTGTGTGTGTGTGTTTGCGTATAACACATGTTCTTGATCCATTTATCCATCGGTGGGCACTTAGGTTGTTTCCATACCTTGGCTTTGCGAATAATGCTGCAGTGAAAATGGGAGTACAGATATCTCTTTGAGATATCAGTTTCATTTCCTTTGCATAAATACCCAGAAGTGGGATTGCTGGGATCACATGGTAGTTCTATTTTTAATTTCTTGAGAAACCTCCGCATTCTTTCTCACCAAAGTTCTTGGCAGTTACCACCCAACACATCAACTGAGTCTCTTCAATCTTGCTTTCTTCTCCTCTGGGTATGCGTCGCACTCACTCATGCACTCACCCCATGTACTTCCACTTCTGGGTAGGTGCTCCTACCATCCATTCCCATGAGACTTTCAGTCCCAGCCTCACTGATTTCTCTACTCCATAAATTCCCATAAGCTCATAGGTATGGAGTGAACAATGAGCCTTACCTCACGGGTAAACTATAACTAATTCACGGTGGCTGCTTGGAGCATGGCGATGGGAAGGCAAGGCTGCTATACAGATTCAGCAACAGCACGTTGTGATCAATTAGTAATGTCTCCCATGGACCTGAAACAAAATGGTGGTATCCGGGCTATCCTACATAGACTGTCTCACGTGGTACTGTTGACTTTTCCTAGTCCCATTATAATTTCCTAAAATACAGGACCAGATACTCAGACAATAAAATATTAGTTTATAGGTCCCTAAGAGTATAGAGAACTTTTGAAATTATTCTTAAACCTTTTATTAATACATTAATCAAGAGGGAAAACTTGCATTCTGGTGCAGTCATTCCCTAGTCTCACACTGTCACATTAGGGAGTTTTATTTTGATTTCTTCAAATTATCAGTTTGAGTAGCATCTACGTACTATATACTTATTGGGGCATAAAAAATATACCCCCTCTTTTTTGATAACCAAAGCCCCCTCTCAATAATCTTGCCCAGATATCTGAACTTGGATAAAAGCTCTTAGGCCACGGAAAGTTATACCTTGTCAGATATTTTGAGGACATTTGCCTTCAAAACGTTTCCCTTTTATTTTTCTTTTAAAACATATTTTGTATTAAAAGAACCAAATGTACCATTAGTAAGGGCACAAACTCATCCTGTTTATTAAAAAGTGATTCATACAAATTAGAAATAGAAGAAATCTGTCCTCTTCCAGGAGCAGTAAACAATTTATTTGCTCAAAACATTCTCTAAAATTTAGTTGAGCTTTATCTCAAAACTTCATGTGATTAATGAAATTTTATTGGTATTTCTAAAATAAGAGAACTAAATTACTGAGATGGAATCAAAAGACTCCATAAGCCTCTGCATTGTCGGACCACCCCCAAACATGAAATCCCCAGTGGAAACTAACAATGTCCTTGTTAAAGCTGATTGTTTGAGAGGAGACACAGACCATCCAGGTTTCCTGTCAATCTTATGTGGCTATTTCTAAACCTATTTCTGGAGAACTCTGAACTCTCTCCACACTCACATTTTTATCTGCAAAAACAGTTTTTGAGCACTTACCATGTTTCAGATCTAATACTCACTGGTTGAGATGCTGTCCTCAACCAGATGGGTGGATACTACATCTCTTATGTCTTCCTGCTTCTTTCCCAATCCTGCTACTATCACCCTGGTCCAGCATCTCTCGACTTCTACCCATGCCTCTGCTTCCCTGTGTTGATTGCCAGAGAGGAAGTGGGAAGAGGAGTGGGTGAAAGATTTGGGTTCAGTAGAAGGAATATCAGCCAGAATACTTCAGGAAAAAACAAGAATGATAGTACAATGAGTAGAGTTCAGGTTTTACCATCAGGCAGTCTGGGTTCCTAACTGGACATTGACACTTACTAGTTGTATACTTCGGAGAAATTATTTAACCTCTCATATTTCTGTTTCCTGAAATGTAAAACAAAAATAATAACAGGATGGACCCCATTAGGCAACTGGGAGAATTGAATGGATTAATACATGTAAAATATACACAAATTCATGAAATAAATGAGTAGTATTCAACAACTAAAGTATTATTATCACTCTCATTTTTATAATAAAGGAAGTGATACAGTTACCCATTAGGGCAGAGAGTGGTAATCAGCAATATTCTTTCCTCTTTTTTCTGGGTAAATGACTAGTTCGTATCTCCCAACCTCCCTTGCAGTTAGGAGTGGCCATTTTGATCTCTAGCCAATGGGATGTGAGGGGAAGGGCTGTGTATTACTGTCAGGTTTGGCCCAAATAAACCTCCCACACATGCTCCTCCATACTGCTTCCCTGTTCCAGCAGGCTGGAATGGAGGGACCCTGGTGTGGCCCCGGAGACAATATGCTGAAAAGGAAAAGAGCACCATCACGTGGTATCTGTGCATGGAGAAGAGCTGGGTCTATCCCCCTTGACTCTCACAAATCCATCCTAGTCTAGCTTGAAGCATCCTAGACTGTTACATAAGAAAAAAAAATAATTTCTATTCTTTTGCGCCATTAGATGCTTTGGTCTATTTATTGCCTTATTCTAGCCAAGGATTTCTCAACCTTGGTACCAATGATATTCGGAGCTACATAATTCTTGGTTGTGGGGCACTGTCTTGCACACCATAAGATGTTTAGAAGCACTCCTACTAGGTGCCACTAGCACTCCTTCTCTCCAGTTGTGACAGCCAAAAGTGTCTCTAGATGTTGCCAAATGTCCCCTGGAGAGAAACAAAGAATCATCCTGGCTAAGAACCACTCTTCTAGCCTATCCTACCATGCTGCATGCATGGCCTCCTTCCAAGGGTGGCTGAGCAGAAAAAAAGGTTTGAGTGATGCTGAAGTCTGCCCGTGATCTAGGATCCCTTTCAATGTTGTGATTTACACTGGGGATTTTATTCTTGGAAAAGATCATACACATTTACTGGCGGATAGACTCTTGGAGATAATTTGGTCCCTAAGGAAAAGGGGAAACCTGGAGAGGTTATAGGATTTCCCAAGGTGAATCAGGAGTCCCAATTCTCAGTTTAATTTTGCTTTTACTACCCCATACTGCCTGACATGAGACTGAGTGGATACATCTGTTTCTTTACACAACTTTCTTACCAAATAAAATCATCTGATTTATCTCTCATAGATTAGTTCAAAGAAAATGCCTAAAAAAGATGTACAAGGGAGGCAGTGAAGGACATCGGTTATTCATGATGTGCCGTATACAAAAACCTGGCAATTCTTTATGTACAACGACCAAAATTTACAGAGGAAAAGAATCTACGCAAGAATAATTAATTGACGTCAGGCTCTATTTACACATGTTGTTAGTAGCTACATGGGCCCCTCTGTCAAGAATTGATATTAACCAGGCTCACCAACCTAAATCTCAAAAGGTTAGACTCATTGTAAAGGCACTGAGTATAAGAAAAAAGAACTAAGAGCTAATCTTTTCTAGTACTTTTACGTATGGCAGATTCTGAAAATATAAAAAAAAAAAAAACAAACCCAAACTTCTTAATCCTTATCTTAACCTTGGGTTATCCCAGAAGACATAATGTGATGAGAATTTGTAGGCAAGTAGTCCAATTGGGAAGAGGTCCCAAAAAGCATTTGGAAGGGAGGAGAGAAATGAGACCAGGAGGAGAAGGCAGCCAATTCAGAGGACATTAATGAGCAGGTGATTACTGTGGGCAGCTGGGACTCAAGCCTGCTGGGCCCCCTGGGACACTGTGTAGCGTTTGATTCAGTCTTCCCTCATAGGAGGCAAAGAAGCTGGTTGTGTCAAGGACTGCTTCCTGGGCAGAGCTCCCTGCCATTTCCAGATGCCTTGCTATAGGCTGAACACAAAGAGTAGGGGGGGGGGGGCAGAGAAAGGCTACTGGTAAAGAGTTTGAGGTGTTCACAGTATAAAGTCTGCAGGCGGATGTGCGATGTGCACCAGAAGCACCTGCTGTGGTCCACAACTAAATAACTGACCCTCCACTCCCTTGCCCCTTGCATTTCTACCCAACTCCGGTAGTCTGTCAGTCTCTTTTCCTTCGAGCTCATTTCTGCATTCAGGGATAGGAGGCTCATTCGTTTGGGGTCTATCTCTAAGATTTAATTTCTTCAGTCTAGAGATTTCCAACCAGTAGGACATAGACACTTAGAGGTGAAAATGGGGAGAGCCTCAAATTATATAAGGGAGTCTTCAAATCTCTTTTCACACCAAGCATAATTTCTAGAATAATTTATATCAAGGTATCTATTTTACTGTTTTTTATATGTGGTTTGATGCTACTGTGAAAAATCCTATGAATTCATTTTCAAGCACGACCTAACGTGCTAGTTTCTGTCATTGTGTCATAATTAGTCATTTGAACCATGAGAGATTAAAATGGGTGGTGGGGGCGGGGGGAACCTCCATAAAAAGTTTGGAAGCCATTGATTAAATGGCTGGAGAACACTAAAGGAGAATTCATCCCAATGATGCTTTGCTGATTTGGGGGGGGGGGAGGTGTTTCTTTTAGCCCATCTGCTTCCAAAGTATTACAAAATGCCATTTAGACTAACTACACTGATGTGTTTAAGAGTCCAGACTGCAAAGTTAAACGTGAGCTTGAATCCCAGCTCCGTAACTTGGTAGCCCTTTGACCCCCGCCGAGTGACTTAGCTTCTCCAAGCCTGAGTTTCCACATCTGTAGAATAAGGTTTTTAATGATATGCCTTTCTTCTATGAGTGCTGTGAGATTTAAATGAGATATATGTATAAAACTCTCAATTCAAAACCTGGTACGCAGTGAATACTGAGTGCATGATAGTTGTCTTAGCTTAACCACTCTTCTGCTGCTGTTCCCACATCTTTTTATTGATGACAATAGGTAAATCTGAATTTCAAAAATTCAAGTAATATTTTCTGTATAAGTATGTCCAAATGTTGCATGGTTCTAGATGGACTGGGGTCAGTATGCTTTTTAGAAGCCCTGGAATTCAAACCTTATTACCCACTGTGGTGTTTTCAAAGTATTGCATAGGACATACTTAAACTAAATACCGAATGTCGCATTGGGATATACTTACACCAAAAAAATTCACTGTTTTACTGTAATCCGTATAACTGGGTGTCCTATATTTTTATTTACTAAATCTGGCAATGCTGTATCACATGAATACGAATGATCACAAGGGCACAAAAGCCTTAAGCATTTGTGGATACAAGTTTCGGTTCAGCTTTATGATTTCTATTAAAATGTTTAGGAAGCATGGCCGGATTTCTTTCAGGGGCCATAGTCTAACGATTCATGTCCTTGGAGGAGGAATCACTGGAGAACCAGGACCTCGAATCCTGAATCCCTATTTGAGAAGAGACAGCCTATTCGGCTGTTTATTCTAGTAATAGACGGTGTTTACAGTGCCTTCCTGTGACGCGTTCATATAAAATATTTGCTAACCTTTCAGCAGAGAGTGAGACGAAACCCTGCTGGTGAAATCCAGCCTATCTAAGGCCCATCTTCCCATTCCATCACAATGAGGTTGTGAAATCTAGACACAGACTGAACTGAACCACGTACAGAACTGAACCAGGCACAGCAAGATCTACACGCAACAGGGCTCGTATTCTGGACACTAAATGGCTTTGTCTCTGGGTCAAGTATGCTAGGCTTCCTAGAGCAGAGGTCACTATGACACTTTTGAGTTTTCCACCAGGTCTCCAAGGCATGCATAAACAAACAAGTAACCTGAAACTCTTAGCCTTTCCTGCACCCGTGTATGAATTTAATGGTTTCAGGTCTCAAAATGTTCCTAAAACCACCCAGTAATTAAAGAGAATGAATGTACAAATCAGCATAACTGTCAGTGGAGTGGTTGACAGTCTAGACTGCGATAGGAAAACATTATTCCTAGAAGAAGTCTGGCTGGCATCGACCAAGAAACACACCTGTGATTCGGATGGCACCCTTCCCCCGCAGCCATATCTACCTTTACTTGTCTCCACCCCTTGCCCTCAAGATCTTTTGAGTCTCTAGCATAATGCCTGGAACACGGTAAGTGCTTGATAAATAAATGCCAGCTCTCAGCACCGTTGACAGGTACTGCCACCTGCCTGAAGTTTCAGGCTACAGAACTCCACGCTGAATTGTCAGTGTCCTCTGTAGTTCAGGTTTTGTGGGACTAAAGGCAGCACAAATCACACTCGAGGGCAATGTTCCTCAAGCGACCTGTACTGAAAGACCAGGGTTCTGTTCTGTTTCGTTTTGTTTTGACCCAGTGCAGCCTCACACTTTTGTAAAATGTAGTAAATATAAAATAAATTACTCAAAAATGGGAGAAAGGCATGTAAAACACAAGCCCAATTTTTGAGTTTATTTTTAAATGTATTTATTTTAATTAAAATATAATTAACATACAACGGTATGTTAGTTTCAGGTGTACAATATAATGATTCGCCGATTCAGTTCTGTACATTACTCAGTGTTCATCATGATGAGTGTCACCTTAATCCCCTTTATCTATTTCACCCATCCTCCCCCTCCTCCCCACCTCCTCTCTAGCAACCACCGGTTTGTTCTCCGTATTTAAGAGTCTGGGTTTTTTGGCTCTTTTTTTCTTTGTTTGGTTGCTCATTTTCTTCAATTGCACATATGAGTGAAATCATATGGTATTTGTCTTTCTCTGCCTGACATACTTCACTTAGCATTATACCCTCTAGGTTCATTCACGTTGTGGCAAATGACAGGATCTCATTCTTTTTGTGGCTGAGCAATATTCCACTGTATGTATGTATGTGTATATGTGTGTGTGTGTGTGTGTATATATACGTATGTGTGTGTGTGTGTGTATAACCTCTTCTTTATCCATCCATCTATTGAGGGACACATAGTGGTGCATATACCTTTTTGAATTAGTGTTTTTGTTTCCTTTGGATCAATGCTCAGTAGTGGAATGACTGGATCGTATGGTAGTTCTATCTTTAATTTTTCGAGGAAACTTTATAGTGTTTTCCAGAGTGGTTACACCAATTTGCATTCCCACAAACACTTCACTAGTGTTCATTTTTGTCCACATCTTTGTCAACAGTTGTTATTTCTTGTCTTTTTCAGTCTAACCATTCTGACAGGTGTAAGGTTATATCTCATCGTGGCTTTCATTTGCATTTCCTTGATGATTAGTGATGCTGAGCATCTTCCCATGTGTCTGTTGGCCATCTGTATGTCTTCTTTGCAAAAATGTCTGTTCAGGTCCTTTCCCCATTTTTAATCAGGTTGTTTTTCTGGTGTTGAGGTTTATAAGTTCTTTATAGATTTTGAATACTAACCCTTAATTGGATATATCAATTTGCAAGTATCTTCTCCCATTCAATAGATTGCCTTATTGTTTTGTTGATGGTTTCCTTTGCTGTGCAAAAGCTTTTCATTTTGTTATAGTCCCAGTTATTTATTTTTACTTTGTTTCCCTTGCCTGAGGAGACATATCTAGAAAAATGTTTCTACAGCCAATATCAAAGAAGTTACTGTCTATGTTTTCTTCTAAGAGTTGTATGGTCTCTGGTCTCACATGTAGGTCTTTAATCCATTTTAAGCTTATTTTTGTGTATGGCATGAGGATGTGAGGATGTGATCTGATTTCATTCTTCTGCACGTAGTTGTCCGGTTTTTCCAGCATCATCTGTCGAAGAGATCATCTTTTCCCCATTGTATATTCTTAGCTCTTTTGTCATAGATTAACTGACCATATAAGCATGGGTTCCTTTCTGGGCTCTCTACTCTATTCCATTGATCTATGTGTCTATATTTGTGCCAGTACCATACAGTTTTGATTATTATAGCTTTCTAGCATATCTTGAAATCTGGGATTGTGATGCCCCCGGCTTTGTTCTTCTCTTTCAAGATTGCTCTGGCTATTCAGGGTCTCTTATAAGGTTCCATAGAAATTACAGGATTATTTGCTCTAATTCTGTGAAAAATGCTGTTGGTATTTTGAGAAGGATTGCATTAAATCTGTAGATTACTTTGAGTAGTAATCAAAGTATTGTTAAAACAATACTTTAACAATATCGGTTCTTCCAAACCAGGAGCATGGATATCTTTCCATTTACTTGTGTTGTCTTCAATTTCTTCCATCAGTGTTTTATAGTTTTCAGAGTACATACAGGTCTTTCCCCTCCTTGGTTAAGTTAATTCTTAGGTATTTTATTCTTTTTGGTGCAACTGTAAATGGGACTGTTTCCTTAATTTTTCTTTCTGCCACTTCATTATTAGTGTATAGAAATGCGACAGAGTCCTCTATATTAATGTTGTATCCTGTGACTTGATTGAATTCAGTTCTAGTAGTTTTTCGGTGAAGTTTGAGGGTTTTCTACAACTAGTATCATGTCGTGTCCACAACCTCAATTTTTAAAATTAGATTCAATAGATACAAAATTATACTGTCGAATTTCTATGAAAGTTTCTAAATGTGTACTTTCACTTGATTTCCTTATCTCATCACGGACCTGCAAGGATGATCCAAGGACCAGCACTGGTCCAGGGACCACACTTCGAGTAGCACAGATCTTGCATATACATTTCGGTACTGAAAACATAGACTCTTGCACTACAAGCCTATTATCATTTTAATCAACGACGTGACATTTGGTTCTTTCATTAATGAGAGAGAAAAAGAACTGTGATAAGCCAAAGAAACGTGTTGGGTTTGAAATTTTATCTAACAATATTTTCCCTGGGAGATTACATTTCTAATTATATATAGTATTTAGGCTAAAGTTAAAACCTGTATTTTGCTGAGCACTTAAGACTGTAAACAGATGGAGGTGTCTGCCCAGGGAATACAACTTATTTTTGTTTAAAAAAATGTACTGTGAATAATACAGTATGTATACAGTCAATAACATTCCTCAAAGAAGGGAAATAAACGCGAGAAACACAAAAAAGCATCTGGATTTACGACTTTACCAGGATACATCATTCTCAAGTTTACAAGCCTGTTTCACTAAACCATGCTGTTTTCCTGCTTGGAATAGCTTTCCCACCCCCACCTATTACATAAAATTCTGCATATCTTATAAGATCCAGATCAAGACTTCTCAAGTGCTTTTCAAAATTCATCCACTCACTCGCTCGTCATCCATTCCTCCAACAAAAGCATATTGCCAGGCACCCTTCGAGAGGCTGGGGATACCACACTGAAAAAACCACAGCTCCTATCTTCTTGGAGCTTGCGTTTTAATGAGGAAAAAGGAAAGAAAAATAAATTAACAAATATATTCATCATACAGTATCTGGTAAGTGACAAGCCATATGAAGAAACTAAAACACAGACTCAACTTGGCTTTCCGCAACAGAACACGGAAAGAGATTTGGGAGACTATGTTCTCAATTTCCCCCAAAGACGATGCATAGCCATTTCCGTGTTAGATCCATAGGAGGGAATTTAATTCGGTACATACGACAAATGCCTTAAGGAATGGGGTCTCAATTCTCAGACTGAGGGAGAGTGAACTAGAGAGTAACTGAGATGCTACATTAGCTAATGTGCTCAGGGCCACCTCTCTAAGGACCGTACAGGTGAGTAGCGATTTAAAAAGAATCCCTAAGAGCGAGCCATGTGGATAAGTAAGGGAAAAGCAGCGGAGGCAAGGAAGAGCAAACGCAAATCCCTAAGGAAGTAGGGAACCTGAGTCTGAAGGAGAGCTGGGAGGCGTGTGTGACCAGAACAAAGCGAGTGAAGAGGAGAGCCACGGGAGACAGGGACAACACATCACGGTTATTAAGGACAGAGGTGCTCCCAGTTAACCTCGTTGGCCTAGCACTTTGTCTGTTCCTACTCAGCAATGCGCTGTTCGAAGGAAAATCCGCGCCATGTTCAGCTTTTGTAGTTCGGCACCCAGCACTGCAGCACGTTCAGGCTCAAACGTGTGGACTGAATAAGTGAGCAGATGAATGAACAGATCGACAAAGGACAGGGCTTTCACAAGCATTGGCTTTGTTAATCGCCCCTCTTCGAGGAAGCGGGTTTGGTATCGTTACATCCATTTTACAGACACAAAAGTCTTCTAGGACGTTCGGAAACTTGTTTGCAGCCACAGAATTGCTAAGATCCGGGGCAAGGACGTTCCAATTTCAGATTTGTTTGTATGACTCCTGGTTTAGTGCCCTTCATATGCATTAAGCTTCCAATGACGGTCCATAGAATGGGCAGCAGATGTAAGCCTTAAAAAATATCTCCTGGTAGCACAATACTTGCTGAAAACGCTAAGTGCGAGCTTGAAAGTTTAACATGTTAGCTTGTTTCCAGTCTGGGGACTGGCTGCCCTCTCCTGGCAACGTGAAAAATAAGATGAAATAAAAAATCTGCATTCTCAAGTTGGTCCGGGACATCCCACCTCACCCCGCATCATTCTTCCGTCACTGTTTCCTTTCTTTCCTGGACATACTTTTCAGTCATGTTTGTCAAGTTCATCTACCGAAAGGAGTTACGTTTTTGTGCCGTAAGATTTATCTTTAAATCTAAACTGCACAGTCAATTCCCATTTGTTTTCCATTTGCTGCTTTAAAGTTTGTTATAATTCAAAATTATTTGAACATGTAGAAACATCTTACGTTTTCATTTCATTCTATTTTTATGTGAAAGAGATCTCACATTAACTTTTCCTTTCGGTTATAAGTTCACAATGTACACAGGCCTTCTCATATGCATATAAAAGTTGTATCCACTATGGTCATGTGTGTCTTTATTAATTTCACGGGCTGAGAGTATGACTTCAGTATTATAGCTTTTGGCTAGAAATTATTTTTAATTTCCATTAATATTATTAGGTGTTGGTAAATACACTTAGGTGAACATTAAGAGAAAAGCATTCCCCAAAAATATATGACAAACTCTGAATATTGTTAGGATTTTAACAATTTATTAGGTTTTCTAGCACGTCTGAAAATGCCTACATTTCAACTAAAAACATCTGAAGTAGTTCCCCAAAGACCAAGTTAATTATTTATAGACACAAGAAAGTGACTGTGATGTAGGAAAATCCATTCCTTTTCTGTTATTTTTTAATTGAAGTATAACTAACATACAGTGCTATATAATTCTTGGAAAAGGTCTGACTACTACAGATTATGGTAGCCAATGAAATGTGCAAATACAGGAAATATCTAAATGCTCATTTCGTGGGGTACTAACGCTACAATACAAAATAGTTTTTGTTTTTCAAATGTCCCAAGCTAACATCACCAGAGAAATGCAAAGCATTTCATTAATTCTGCCTGACAATTTCAGTGGCATTAAGTTGGGCTGTGCTTTTATTTATTTATTTATTTATTTATTTATTTGATGTTTATTTATTTTTGAAAGAGAGAGAGAGAGAGAGAGCAGGGGAGAGGCACAGAGAGAGGGAGACACAGAATCAGAAGCAGGCTCCAGGCTCCGAGCTGGCAGCACAGAACCTGATGTGGGGCTCAAACCCATGAACCGTGAGATCGTGACCCCAGCTGAAGGTGGACGCTTCACTGAGACCCCCAGGTGCCCCATGGGCTGCACTTTTAAAACTTTATAAGGCAGCACGAAAAAGGCAAACAAAGGACTGCTGTTTCCCTGGCAAAAAGCACAGTGATAGCTATCCCAAGCTTCAGGTTTCAATTCACACTCCCCTTTGATTCCCATTTTGTCCAAAATCCTGACAGCTGCCTGTGGTCCCAGCCACTAAAGCCAAAATCATGTAAGATTGCTGAAATGAAAAAGAGAGAGAGAGAGAGAGAGAGAGAGAGAGAGAGAGAGAGAGAGAAAGAAAGAAGGAAAGAAAGGAAAGAAAGAAAGAAAGAAAGAAAGAAAGAAAGAAAGAAAGAGAAAGAAAGAACGAACGAACGAACGAACTGGTCCTGCCCTTATGGGCATAGTACTCTTCCTACTCAAAGTGCGGCCCCGGACCAGAAGCACCAGCAGCACTGATATTAAAGATGACAAAGCTCAGGCTGCCTGCAGTCACCCAGTGACTGGATGTATGCACACCCACTTTTCACCACCCCATCAGACACTATGAGAGCAGTGACCTGCATCGAGCTGGTGTACAGAAGGATTACAGAAGCATTTGGTAAGGACGTGGCAGTGTAGACATAATTTCTAATGGATTTCATGCTGTTTCTTTCAAAATACAATTTTCTGGGCACCTGGGTGGCTCAGTCGGTTAAGCGTCCAACTTCAGCTCAGGTCGTGATCTCACAGTCCATGAGTTCGGTCCCCGCATCGGGCTCTATGCTGACAGCCCGGAGCCTGGAGCCTGCTTCAGATTCTGTGTCTCCCTCTCTCTCTGCCCCTCCCCTGCTCACAGTCTGTCTCTCTCAAAAATAAATAAACATTTAAAGAATTTTTTTAATAAAAATAAAAATACCATTTTCTTCCATTCATTCATTCTTTATTTGTTGATGTCACTTCTCAGCCATGCTCCTTTGGTATTTATAATAACATAAACATGTTCCTGAACATATCTGCTTTAAGACTTTTGGCCTTTAAACTCAATACATATAGAAGGATTATGAAGAACATGGGTAACACACACACAAAAAATGTTTTTTTGATGCCTAAGGCAGGGGGCAGGAGCAGACAGACTAGTGATGCTAAATCAGGTGATCCGCATAAAGCAGATGTAAGAATGCATATTTTTAAGGATACGCTTGTTTTGTTGTTGTTGTTGTTGTTGTTTGCTTTATATTTATAGGTCTTAAGTCATGCTGGGGCTAACAGGATGAAGAGAACAAATTTTCAGTAGTAACACGTTTTTAAATATATTGTGTGATATACCACCTCATTCCCACTAGGTGGCACTTAAGAGCCTTTATACTTTCAAAACTATTTCAGTAAGTTCACAAGGTTGCAACTGAATAGCTACTGTCTAGAGAAGCCTACTGTATATTACTATCGCTGGAGATACAGAAAAAGGTATGTCAGAGCCCCTCTCTACAAAGTACTGTTCACTTTTAGATTTAAAGTAAAACAAATTTGCTGGTTTAAGGTAAAAAAAAATGTTTAAAGTAAAACCTAAATCGTCCTCTATAACTCCCAAATTAGTCTTCTCACGCCAATAAATTTGTTGCTGGTTTAATAATTATTTAAATATTTTGGGACGCCTGGGTGGCTCAGTCGGTTCAGTGTCTGACTTCAGCTCAAGTCATGATCTCACGGTTCGTGGGTTCGAGCCCCGCGTCAGGCTCTGTGCCGACAGCTCAGAGCCTGGAACCTGTTTCGGATTCTGTGCCTCTTTCTCTCTGCCCCTCCCCCTCTCATGTGTGTGTGTGCGCGCGTGCTCTCTCTCTCTCTCAAAAATAAATAAATGTTAATTTTTTTTTAATTTTCTAAGTGTATTTTCACCCAAATGGTCATGGCTCCCACTCTACACAAGCAAAATCTCCAAATCTTTGCTCACAGAGAGACATGACAAAACGTGTCCTCAAGATACATTTCTACTAATGACAGTCACCCGTGGAACACTGTGCAGTTATATTTGGATCCTTACCATACTTAGCCCAAAATACATCGTGCATCGTGAAGAAAAATTTATTGAATCCAAATCATAGTTTCTGGGCCATGACAAACAGTGTGGTCTGTACCTTCGGTGTAAAGAAATATTGAAAGGTTTGGGTTTGGGGGAAAGATCACTGTGATGTAGAGAAAAGAAATGGAAGACTGAAGTGGTCAACACTAGAAACCAGTTAGGCGGCCTAGACCAGGGTAGTGGGCCTGTCCATGGAATTAAAGGAATGGAACCCGAAGACCTGAACTTGAAGCAGTTGCAGTCCTTGTCTCTGGGGTGACTAAGGCTCATGCGCTAGAGTTAAATGGCTGTGAATCAGGTCCACCTCCCCACTTCCTAAGTGTGGTAGCTCAGCCAAGTTCCTTGAGCCCTACGAATGCAGGCAATTTGATCAGTAAAATGAAAATACTGCCCAGCTCATAGTGCTGTGACCGGGATTAAATAACATCAACAGAAGGTGCTTGATGTACCACCTGGCAAGTCACAAATAAGCAGCAAAGATGTTATTAAGGGTCTCACCGTCTCCACTCTAGAGAAAACCCTTACTACCCTCACAGCTATTGTGATACCATAGCCCACTATTACGTCTCCCAGCACCCTGTAGTGACGGTGTAGGGCAGGATTGCTCAGCCTTGGCACCAATGACATTTGGGATTGGCTCACTCTTCATTGTAGGGGGCTGTCCAGAGCTTCTTCAAGCTGTTGGCATTTAGTGAGACAATATAAGCAAAATAGTTTTGCTTCATCTAGAGTCTCTCAAATGCACTATTGACGTTCAGACTTAGACAATTCCTTGCTGGGGGGGGGGGGGGGGCTGTCCCTTGCATTGTAGGACGTTTGGAAGCATCCCTAGCCTCTACCCATTAGGTGTCAGCAACACCCTCTCGCCTCTAGCCGTGACAACCAAAAATGTTTCCAGACATTGCCAGATGTCCCGTGGAGGACAGGAATCACCCTCATTTGAGGCGCGCTGGTGTAAGACATGGTAGAGAACAGCCCTATCCAATAGAAATGTAATGTGAACCACAATTGAGGGCCACCTCGTAACTTAAAAATTTCTAGTAGCCACATTAAAAGAAAGAAAAGGAAACAAATGAAATTAATTTTTAAACTATGTTCTACTTAACCCTATATAGCCAAGCTAGTATCATTTCAACCCATAATCTTCATGAAAGCTATCAATGATGTATGGTACTTTTTTTTTTTCATATTAGTCTTTGAAATCCAGGGCGCCTACTTAACTCTTCATTTGGACTCACCACCTTTCAAGTGCTCAAAAGCTACGTGTGGTTAGAGGCTACTGTACTGGACAATATGGGTACAGGATGTTACAGCGTGCAGTTTTATACACGGACAGCCTCTTATTTTCTTCATCCTTGTTTCCTCTTCACCCCCCTCAATCTAGTAGCTTTATTGGAGACGTTCTATAAGTATCACATAGCTCCTTTTTTACTGCAGGGAAGGGTGGCAAAAATAATATCAACAAGTGGCCCTTCTGGTTTCTCCATCATGTGACCACTGCTACCCTCACTGGCCTAAAACACAAATTTAGTTGTGTCATTCTCCTCCCCACGTACCTCTGATGCACTCCCCGCACTCACTGTCCGTAGAAGTCTTTATGCCTCCGTCATCATGCCCATCTGATCGCTGACCAACACTTGCTTTCTAGAACCATTACCACTGACATGTAGACTCAAGCCGTACTGTCTCCTTGAGCAAATTCCTTAAATCTTCTATGGAATGGGTCAGCGAGCTTAACGTGATGTTCTGCAAACAATGTGGACACTACCGATATCTGCGGATAAGCTCTGGACCCTCGTATGAGGTTATTTGGTTTACTTATGCTCAAATTAATATGGATTCTTGCTGAAACCAGGCCACAGAGGCCCACCTTGGGACTTTTCTCCTCACTGGTCAACAGCTTCTCTGTACTATAAAAGGAAGCTTTGTGGGCATCTGCCCACCATATTGTTTTTCCACATTCCACAACCACCCACCTCCTCTCATTTCCATGCCCATCTGTGTTGAAGCAGACACTGATTCTGGGGCGGCATTCCAGACGCTCATTAACAGACGCCTGGCTTACATCTGAGAGTAAGTATGGTGCAAAGATGTCCCTGATTAACATCCTAGAGAGGAGGAGTCTGATATGTTCAAGTCAAACAAGGGCGAAGACATTCAATTTCCCATTGTTGCTCTGCAGATCTCCTTTGGGCTGGAATTTAAAACTGTATTGCAATGGCTCTCGCAAACTAGTTTCATATTTTTGGTAAAGTATGCGTCTTCCTGGGCATCGAGTTGATGAAAGCTGTTTATTTATTCATTATGTAAGGATTTTTGTCAGCAACCTTTTGAGGTCATGCATCAGCTGGTTTTCCTTTGCTTAGTCAACCTCAATAATCCCACAATATAATATACAACAAGGCTGTTTGGCCAGAGCCCGGTGAGTGAGCCGAGCCAACTAACCAGCTTAGAGGGTGAAGCAGGTGCAGTCGATGGCCCCTCACGTCCTCTGAGCATTCACTTGAGTGGCATCCTCCTGCACACGTGTGCAGCTCTCTGCCTAAGACTTCCTCTTGACCAGAGGACAAGGGCCAGGCCAGAAGTGTTGGGGAGCTCGTGCTCCAGGATGTAGCCCTGAGCCAGTGGCACATGGGATACCCCAACATACTTGCGCTTGGATGTGGGCTGGCTCTGAGACACGTTCTACACCAGCACCCAGGTATCCTAATGGGATTGTAGCTCATTGGCTAATGTGGGGATTTGTTTGGTAATACACTCTTTATTGGATTCCTTCCTTCTCTGTCTCATCTGCTTCTTTACTTCTCTACCTGTGTTCCCCAATTCACCCCCTTGAACCTGAATCCTAGAATCAGATCCTGTTTCTTAGACAACCCTACCCAAACGATGCTCACTTTCATTAAGAGATAAATATTTTGTTTCTTGTGAACAATAACCATCAAAAGAGATGATAAAAGTTGAAAAATAATTTAGCTTGTGGTGTGAAAATATGCACAAAATATGCACAAAATAATTTAGATGACGAGAGCTGAAAAATAACTTAGCTTATGGTGTGAAAATATGCACAAAAAATTTCTGGACTGAAATGTGACTGGGAGAAAGCAAAGAGCCTGTATGATTATTTTCATGTTTGTTTCTAATATTTGAACTTTGCCCTGTACAATATCTACCAGGGACAAATGGTATGTTTGAACTTTCCCAGATAATAGAATAGGATTTGCATAAAAGAAAATTACCAGTTAGAAGTTTTTCAATGGAAGGGCCTCCAAATTTCTAGACCTAAATACGTCAGTACAATCCAGTGACTTGTTTTTGTCTTAAGTTGCTAGAATGCGCTATCACAATCACAAATATTTCAGGCCTGACTTCTCCTTTCATACATGATGGAGACTTGGGGCTGTCCCCAGTACTTGTTGTTCCTCTGTCTGCCACAGTAATAAAGAATCCAATTTTAACTGGCATATATCCAACTGGCATAAATATTATGTTACCCTCCCTCCTTTACCGTTAGGAATGGCCAGGTGACTAAATTCTGGACAGTGGGACGTAAGGAGAAATGTCCTGTTGTAACAGAGAATTGCCTTAAGAGATAGTTCTTCTCAATTATAGTGATTTGCCACCCAGGGGATATTTGGAAATGTCTCGAGACATTTTTGGTTATCACACGGGGAGGTTGTTACTGACATCAAATGGGTAGAGATCAGGAATGCTGTTAAACATCCTACAGTGAACAGGACGGCCCCCACAACAAAGAGTGATCCTGCCCAAAATGTCAATAGCACCGAGATGTTGAAACTCTGGATTAGACATCTGAATTTGGATTAGACAATAGACATCTGGATTAGACAAGAGAATTTGAAGCAACAGCTCGGAGACAACCGCTTCTGGTACTTTCAAGCTCTGCACAGAATCCAAGTGCCTTTCACTTCCCTGGTAGCTACAAAGGAATAAGAAATGGTGCTGGCTTATGCCTTAGCCATGGTATTTGAAGGATTCTGAGTCCTGAATTTTTGTTTCACCCAATTCGTGTTCTCTATCATTCACGAAAAACAGAGGCTCTCATAACTTTCTGGTCTCAGGACCCCTTTAAGCTCTTACAAATCATTGAGGGTTCCAAATGTTTCATGTGGTTTTTGTGTTGCTGCTTATCAAATTGGTAATTAAAACTGAGAAAGTTTTAGAACATAAGCACACATTCCTATCAGCATGATGAGATCATCATATACCACGTGATCTCAGGAAAATTCTATTGTACATTCCTGAGACTATGAGAGTGAGCACACAAATAATATCTTCATATCACTATGAACATAGTTTTAACCTCAAGAAACTCCTAAGACTCAGAAACCCCCAAAGTTTCCTCAGACCATACTTTGAGAAACATAGGACTAAAGAACCCACTTTAAAGATGTGGGTTTTAATATTCTAGTATCCTTTGCGACAGAAGGGGGTCGTTCTCCTTGTAAACATATGCTCATCATTTCTAAAAGGTACAGATAGCTTTCTTTTTTTTTTTACTTTTCACTTAAAAATATCTATGAAAATAAAGATTAAACCTGAAAAAGAAGAATTACTAGAATGCAGCCCTTTGCCCAATACTTCAAGAATAAGAAAAGAAAGGAGAAGAAAAGAAATTCCTCTCTGTTCTTCCCGGAGAGCGGGGTAAAGGGAAGCCTGCCCACCCTCACCCAAGCCAGCAGCCTGCACTGAGAGAGCTGTGGAAGGTACCCACCACAGCAGAGGCCCAAGAGTCACAGACACCAAACCCAGAGAATAGATTTTCCCAAAGGTACGTAAACCAGGAATTTGATCTGAGTATTTTGAAAATCTGCAAAGTCTGAAGGGGCAGAGGCCCCGCCCAGGAGCCTCGAACTGCCCTTGGGCACCAAGATCTGCTGGATGTAGTTGACAACACTGCTGTGGAGCTGGAGGGCAGTGGCCGTGAAGGTTGCCTTGGCAAGGGTCTGGGCCCCCTGGCCGCTACCCATCATCACATGGTACGGCAGAACAGTACAATTCTGCTTCCCCTGGCTCTGCAGGAAATCCTTCACTTTCCAGAAATCCTTAAGGATTATCTGGCGCCATCACAGCCAGATCTCCACATTCTGGGAGTTTGGGCTAAGATAGCTCTTTCTTATAGCTTCTCTAAAGCCCAAAGTATATACACATGAGAGAGAAAAAAAATTAGCTGTGCCGTAAGAGTGACTTTTGATATTTTCAATCTTGAATACGTGCATTAAACTGGCTCATTGGTCTCGGAGATCATTTGAGAAAAAGGATCCGTTGTTCTAAATTTCCTCTAATCTGAGACATCTGGAACTATCAGAGGATCGTGGTTTCATGTTTTAAAGGTCCAAGCCCAATCAAATCTGGTAATGAAAGGGACTCTGAGATCTTGAATTAGATTTCTCTTTACTTTTGTCCTAGCCCTTCTCAGTTGAGCGCCTCCCAATAAAACTTCTCTTTAGGAGAACAACACACACACTGTACCTCCCAAGAAAATCAACTGCCCAGAGAACAGACCCAGAATGGCTTTTTCCTTATGAAGATTTCAGGAGAATTCAATATTTTGGTAACTTTTTTTCTTTATTTGATGAAGAATTAACTCCTAGGATGTGTACAATTAAAACCAATTCCTGAATTTCTCATAGAGCTAGGTATGGTCTCAGTATTACAACATCAGTAAATACAAAGCAGTTGACTTTTCAGAACATGTTTCTCATTTTTAAAACATTAAAGCGTATCCTTTTTAAATAATGATTTTCTCCATTTCTTAATTTTCCGGACACAGGTGTTCTGTGTAAATAAAGATCATGATTTCTCAAACTTGGCACTATTGACATTTGAAACGAGGCATTTCTTTGTTATGGGGGTACCCTATGCGTTGTGGGATATTTAGTAATATCCCTGACTTCCACCTACCAGATTCCAGTAGCACTCCCTGAGTTGTGACAACCAAAAATGTCTCCAGACATTGCAAAATTGTCCTCAGTTCAGAACCACTGATAGACATACCCAGGTTTACCAATCAACTGTGTGATACATTGGTTTTTGAGACAATTAACTTACTCACCACAAGCAAATTTAGAAGATTTGGGAAAATGACTCTACTTTCTTGACAGGATCCACATCAGACCTTTGTTTCATTACTATCAAATTAAAACTATTCCATTGATTTCAAGAGAGTTCATTTCTCTGTGATTGGGCTGAGCCGCCTACCCTGCTGAACAGATGACCCCTTAGCCATCCACATGGACATAAACCCAGGCACTTGGGGGTAAACATTTTCTTTTCATCCTCTCAGGAAGTGTCTCCCAGAGGCCCAGACCACTTCTCCCACTTCTGAACTGGCCTAAGTGACCTAACATCAAGAAATACCCTCATCCTCCAGAGGCAAGGGAAACAAAAGCAAAAATGAACTATGGGAACTCGTCAAAATAAAAAGCTTCTACACAGCGAAGGAAACAATCAGCAAAACCAAAAGGCAAACCAACAGAATGGGAGAAGATATTTGCAAACGACATATCAGAAAAAGGGTTAGTATCCAAAATCTACAAAAAAACTTACCAAACTCAACACCCAGAAAGCAAATAATCCAGTGAAGAAATGGGCAGAAGACATGAACAGACACTTCTCCAAAGAAGACATCCAGATGGCCAACTGACACATGAAAAAATGCTCCACATCACTCATCATCAGGGAAAAAGAAATCAAAACCACAATGAGATACCACCTCATACCTGTCAGAATGGCAAACATTAACAACTCAGGCAACAACAGATGTTGGCAAGGATGTGGAGAAAGAGGATCTCTTTTGCACTGCTGGTGGGAATGCAAACTGGTGCAGCCACTCTGGAAAACAGGATGGAGGTTCCTCAAAAAATTAAAAATAGGACTATCCTATGACCCAGCAATTGAACTACTAGGTATTTATCCAAGGGATACAGGTGTGCTGTTTCGAAGGGGCACATACATCCCAATGTTTACAGCTGCACTATCAGCTTTGACAATAGCCAAAGTATGGAAAGAACCCAAATGTCCATCGATGGATGAATGGATAAAGAAGATGTGGTGTATGTATGTATATATACACACACACACACACACACACACACACACACACACACACAATGGAGTATTACTCGGCAATCAACAAGAATGAAATCTTGCTATTTGCAACTACATGGATGGAACTATTATGCTAAGATTATGCTAAGCGAAATTAGTCAGAGAGAGACAAATATATGATTTCACTCATATGAGGACTTTAAGAGACAAAACAGATAAACATAAGGGAAGGGAAGTAAAAGTAATATAAAAACAGGGTGGGGGACAAAACATAAGAGACTCTTAAATATGGAGAACAAACAGAGGGTTACTGGAGAGGTTGTGGGAGGGGGGATGGGCTAAATGGGTCAGGGACATTAAGGAATCTACTCTTGAAATCACTGTTGCACTATATGCTAACTAACTCAGATGTAAATTAAAAATAAATTAATTTTAAAAAACCTCTGCAGGATGAAAACCATCAAGTTTAGTGGCGATAACTAACCAAGGTAGACCAGTTAAATCTGAGCTTATTGGACAGCAAGGGGCAAAAAACCAAAAAGTGCAATATTTAAAGGAATTAAACTAGAAAAATTACCATGAGGATCAATATTTTTAAGGGACCCTCAGCTACAAGGGACTCCAAATTTCCTCCTATTCTTTCACCCAGTTTTAGAATCTTCTTTTCAACAATCATGGTTGTACGGGCTGCAATCTATGAACAGTATGCAAGTCGCCTGCTGCACAAGCCAGGCCAGTGGGGGCATCAAACAGCTGCTGTGGGCCAGCCGGGGCACAGGAGCTGCACTTCGTGGCACAGTGTGGCATAGTTGCGAGTGGCCTGAAAACAATGTCTAGCTGTGCTCCTTTCCTGGGGGCCTGTATGGAGCTCCACCAGCACACGACTGTTGTGACATGTACGTTTTATTATTATACGTGTATGGTGAGGCCAAGAGATCAGGAGACAACTGCCGTTGAAAAGATAGCTTATTACTGACAGTTCCAAGAGGAGGGGGCACACCGTGCCACTCAGGTCCATGTGGGGGGCATACTGGGGCCCGTCAGGAGGCAGAGGGCAGGAGGAAGCCGTGGGCAAGAGCCTTGATTGTGGTTTCCATGGGAAACAATGGGAGAGGCAGGTGAGAAGGCTTTGGATTGGCTAGTGTGAATAATTTCAGCAGGCTCAGGGATGTGTCTAGTGCTTGGTGCCCTAGGGTGATTAGGGCAGGGGAAGAGTGGCCTGGAGTATGAGAGCCCTATAAAAGAGGTAGGTGGGGTAGGGACTGCGGACTGGCTAGCTTGCATATGAAAAGTAGGCCTGCAGGTCCCTAGGCGTTGGATAAACCTGGGAGGGCATTTCCCTCTAGGGTCAGCAAGGCTCCAGAGGTCAAATCATCAGAAATACAGAAAATTAAAAAGGCATGATTAACAGCACTTCCCCACTCCATCACAGGACTAACAATTTAGAGGTCTCCCCCACAAAACTCTAGGCGTTTAGGCTTTTCACTTCGTTGTCGAGGACTTCGCACATCTGACAGCTGCTCAATAAACCTGACACCACTTACTAGCCTCATGACCTTTGGCAAAAGACTTATCCCTCTGCACTTCAGTTTCCTTATCAGTGGAGGGAGAATATTAGTAATAAAGGATAATAGCAGTATCAACCGCATACGACCGATACGAGAATCGAATGATTGGTTACTATTTATAAAATGTACCGTCAGCACCACGTAAGTGTTGGGTTCTGAAAACGTCAACTGAACTGAAGGCATATCAATTTTGTATTCTGGAACGGGAATGATGAGCTTTTTGTGCATGACCTCGGACTTCTAGGGTTGCGTTTGGTTTTTTTGCCATTAGATTTCGACTGTAGTTGTTTCTTGAAACTGTAAATAATGGTTGGGCAAATCACTAATTTACTTTTTTTCTCTCTCCCAAAGGGAAAAGATACCTCTGCCCAAATAAATCCTATTCTTGTCAGCTCGTTCTTTCGAAGTGGGTCCTCCTGGCAATGGAATCAAAGGAAGGAGAAGGGGCGGGGGGGGGGGGGAGTAACCTTCTGTGGTTTATGGGTAGGTCATGCCCAGGTCCCACCGCCAGTCGCCTAGTTCAAGCAACGTGCCCAACGTTAAGTCTGAGTTTGGGATTCAGCCTTCAGAAAGGTGTGATGGAAGGGCGTGAGAGCTGACTCCCTTTCCTGGAAACGGTGTGCTTTCTCCCCTCCTCGCTCACTTCCACCCCAAGCACAAACAATCCATCACATCTTTGGCCTTAACTTAAGGCTGCTATGGAAAGACTCTCTTTGAGGTCGAAGAGTCTATGAATCTAAGATGCAAAGTTAGGAGGGCATGCTGGAGGGCAATCCCAAGGATCAGCTGGCATACATCAATCTTTTGAGCAACCACTTTATGTACCAAAAGTCAATACACAGACACGTGAGACTATGGGGTGGAAAGGGTCTCCTTCAGGCAGCAAAAAAAAAAAAAAAAAAATCATGTATCTGGGGGTAATCAAAAAGAAAAGTTTTTACTACCTGGGGTTAGAGATGAGAAATGAAACAATGACTTGAGAAATGGAGTTGGCAGAGTTTACATAATGATTCATTTCGGATACTAATGGAACAGGAAGGCAGGGAAGACAGACGGGAGGCCCCTCGAGCTCCTTAAGGGGCTTGTGAGCGCTGCAGCTCCATGCAGGTTCTTTGTTCAAATGGCCTTAGTGATCTGATTCATTTCAAGGTTCCTTCTCTTCAGAGTCTGAGAATGTTTAACAATTACTTTGCTTTATCAGAACGGGGGGCATTTCGTGTAATTTTAGAGCCGTGGTTCTCAACCTGAGGCAGTTTTCCCCAGAGAGGACATGCGACAATGTCTTGAAACATTTTTGGCTGTCACAACAGGGGGAGGGGAGCCTCTAGGGGGTGGAGACCGGGATGCTGTAAACACCTGCAGTACACAGGACAGCCCCTCACAACAAAGAATTATCCAGCTCCGTGTGTCGCGAGTGCAGAATTTAAGAGACTCTAGTTTAGAAGATGCAAGAGTATTTTGCTCAAATTATCTCACTAAATCCTAACAACCCCAAGAGGGAAGTATTATCCTTTCCACTTTGCCACTCGCTTGAGGATGGAAACCTGCCAGTTTCAAAAGTGAGCATGACAAAGCCAAGTGTAGACCAAGACTGCCTGGTTCCAAAGTGAGTGCTCCTAAACAGTACGCTGTATGCATGGCCCAGAAACCCTACGAATAATTACGTGTGTGTATAGAAAAAGGGAAGGAGAGAGTTTCAAATTCTAGTGCCAATTTTGGACATTTGCTTAATTTTTGAAATCTGTGTTGACGTCAAGATTCCCTAAGAAACAGAACAATGCAGTCAAGGCCATACATTGGTAGATGGATTACCAATTTTCAAGGAAACTGCCTTCATGCTAAAACCATATATCAAATGTAATTCAATCTTGGATGATTTCGAAGGTCACTTCGGCCTCAGAGTTTCCAACAACTCTTTCCTTGCATCCAGGTTGGTTTAAAGACTTTTAGACATTTGGGATTATTACGAAACAAAGTGAAACACTTTGTTTATGATTATATTTACTTTGATTTTGTTAATGATTATATTTATTATGAAACAAAGTGAAACATGAAACACACAACATGTGAAAGGTGCACTGCCCATGCAACGGATAATCCTCAGTAAGAGATGAAGAGAAACCATTTTAATGTTTATTTCTTTTTGAGAGAGAGAGAGAGAGAGAGAGAGCATGAGCAGAGAAAGAGGGAGACACAGAATCCAAAGCAGGCTCCAGGCTCTGAGCTGTCAGCACAGAACCTGACATGGGGCTCAAACTCACAAACTGTGAGACCATGACCTGAGCCGAAGTCGGACGCTTAACCAACTGAGCCGCCCAGGCACCCCAGAAGAGAAACCATTTTAAATATGAATGGATGACTACAGGATCCACATCAACAGCAGGTGCCTGTAAGTCTAATTATTATTTATTTAAGAGAACACAAAATGATTGAATCCATGTACGGGAAAATTCCACCAGCCAGACTTTAGTTAGGAGTCAAAGATTTACTATATGCGGGGCAAGCTGGCAACGATTTAAGCCATGCTAAAACTTGAGCGGCCTTAAGAATATGGCCAAGGTTCTAACCAACCCTAGGGGCTGGGTTATGCCTGCCATTTTGAAACTGGCTTCATGACCACTTTACTGTTGAGGTTAGAAACTCTGGCTACCCAGGACAAGGGTCTTTTAAGTCTTCGTTACAGTTGTTGATGCCCTATTTGGAACAGGGTTCACTCTGTCGTCCATCTTGTTTGCTTGTTTCGAGCAAGGGCTAATCCTACTATCATTAGTTCTCTGGTGGAACTGAATTTTACATTGACATCTTGACCATCTGAACAGTGTGATTTCGGTCTTGTGAATAACTTGATTGTCGACTGGCCTTTCTGCTTTCTGAACCCAGCCTGTTCCTATGCAATGGTAAGATCAAACATTTCAACCAATAGAGGAAATGATAAATATTTTATGCCAGACTTACATAATCCAAGTCTTCCAATAGGGCTGAAGCTATTTGGCAGAAATCAAGACACCTCAAACAAACAAACAAGACCTCTGAAGAAATGATCTCGTCACTCTGAAACCCCTTACAAAAAAAAAAAAATATGTAGATAGCTCATGATTCCATTTATTGTTCAGCTGGAGATCCATCCCAGTGTGAAATAGTCAACTTCTCAGGCTTCGCTCAGCTCAGACACTAGCAAGCTGTGTGACCTGGGGCAAATGCTTTTCCTTCTCTGATTTATTCATCTATAAAATGAAGGAGGAGGAAAGTGTTCTACATGAAACAGGAAGTGATTCTTAGCAACTACAAAAGGCCCATGGCCCTATTATATAATTCTCGGAAACAACAAGAATCTTATTTGGCAAACCAATCAATGTTCAGTTCTCCAAACAATAATGCTTTTCAACAATGTTGGGTTCAAGTAGATACCATGCTTCTTATTTGTAAATATTAGTTAGATTGAATAACAGCTCTGTTAATTTCAATAACCCTTAAATTTGCAATACAAAAATTCAGGTAGCTATGTAATTTATTTCCTTCAAAATTTTGTACAGAGGGAGGTAATTCCCTCAGATAAAGCTATTGGACTTTTGGTTTTTTACATATTTGGGTTTCAAAGTGGCCCATCGAGTATCACTTCTAGATTACAAAACACACCACGTGCGAGCTAACATTTAGAAGTGTAAGCATGGGGGTCAGGTGGACACCCTGACTCGATCCTTCATTTCTAGTGGAGATTTGGAGAAAATTATACCTTAAACTTTAGTCTCAAACGAGAACAAGAGTCCTTAGTTCAGAAGCTGCTCTGAAGGCTTCGTGAGCTGATGTTGGCTCGAGGTAACACCTCCAAATGCAGTTACAAAATGTGAATAATTTTATTTCACTCACAGAGTATCTTACCATCAATGACATGTTTCCTACCAGTTTAAAAAACCGAAATGGAACAAAATAATAACGGATCACGTTTTTGTGAAGCGATGTAAGCATTCCCAATTTAGGAAGGTAAACACGGGTGACGCCCATGTGGATTCGCAAGAATGGAGACACTGTGATTTGCCCTGCAGCCGACCTTCTGTTTTTATTTCTTTTGAAGTCCTGCCTTCAAAATAATAAAGAAAAACATGAAAAATGAGCCTGCTCCTACTGGGAGAATTAAGAAATAAACTATGATTTAAGTGTTATTTCATTGTCCTCTGTGGCACTCCTGATTTATATATTGTTTTTGCTTTTTAGGCTGGGACATTATCTCATTTATATTCATATTTATATCCCTAATGCCTGGCAATTATTGGGCTTGTGATAAAAGGTTACTAACTAGATGTAAATATCCTTCTCCATCCAATAAGCCCTTCTCCATCATCATAGTGGGAAGAATTTAAGTATGATAGCAAGAATTTTTAAAGTACGAATCTGTAAAATTCTATAAAATATAAGTGTGAGGATTAGGGAAGTGTTACGCCCAACCTCACATCTGCTCTTTCCCAAGTTCCATCAGGGTGCTGTTTGCTGTTCAGAGGGTTACAAAGCAAGGGATAATGATGCACATTTGGAAACCCCTTTCGACTCATTCTATTAGGCTTAAGTAATTTCCTTCTCCCATGGCCATTTTTTTTTTCTCTGAAGGACCGTGTTTTGCTGTTTGTTTTTGGCATTGCTCTTCCTGTCTCCAAGGACTGCCTCAGGTGGCTGCCTGCTTATTTGTGAATTACTTCCCTGCAGCGTCCAAACTCATCTAACTAAAATGGAGGAAATTCAAACGTCCACCACCCCTTCTCTTTTCCGGGTCTACATCCAATGTTCCTTATCTCAAGCCCCAAGAAAAATCTGAGATGGAGATGACCATCTGATTAAATGTTGCGCATGTCGAATCAATTTCTGGTTCTCTCTCTCTGATAAAGCAGTGCCAGGAAACATAACATGTTTTGGTAAATGAAGAGCGGGGAAAGGACAGCCTCCTAAGTGGGACACCAAATATGTGGGCTTCTTTAGTTAATAAAAACAAGGCTGAACTCAAGAGGAAACACCCAAGACGGTTTTTGAAAAGCAAGGGTTACAAGAAAATCTGAGATGTATCAGCCTCGTGTTTTCTGGAGTCATTTGGGCAGCAGAATCCTTGGCCCGTCCAGAGAGGCTAAAAATAGCTTATGGCTCTACACGATGGCATCTCGGTAGTGACTTTCCAATAGAACATGTCACAACAGTTACACTGCAGTGTGAACATGGACGTGAAGAATGCCCTTTGGGGCAAGTCCATCTTCCATGGCAGCAGAAGGTACAGGGGAATTGCAAAGGGGTTCCGGAAAGAAAACGCCCTCACTTCTCAAACTTTAATGGGCACCACGATCACCTGGGAATCTTGCTGATCCTGCGAGTCTGGTGGAGGCCCGAGGTTCTGCACTTGTAGCGATCTCTGAGGTGGTGCTAATGCCACTGGCCCACGGGCCACACTTGGAGGAAGATAACGGAGTATTTCTAAGTGGGGTTGGAGATCCAGTCCCTTTTCTTTGAAACTTCAGAAACTTTTATAGCAATTTGACATTGCTAAGACAAACAAGTGCCTAATTTTCTATTTTACAAAATGAAAAAAGCTGGTCCTTGCCCACACAATCTATGAAGTACAAATCTAGGGGAAAATCTCCTCCACCAACACAATTTGAGGGCAGGAATCACATCTTATTATCCACTGAACGCCCTGGACCGGGCCATAAAGGGAACTTAGCAAATGTTGTCGAAGGAGTGAATGAAAGAAATATTGGCCACCTGGTTGTGGTTAGGGATAGGTTCCAAAAGGAGACAGGTCTAAGCTTATGTGGACTTAGACATGCTTAGAAAAAGGCTAGAAGGTTGATGGTAGGCTGACATTTAACTTGGTTTCAAACATTTGCTGAGAACCTCTGCACTATACTTGGGAGACACGAAATTGGGCAAAATGTGGTCCCGGACCTCAGAAAGCTCTATTTATCACCCTGCTACTCACAGTGTAGACCAGCAGCATCACTAGTGGTTAGAAATGCAGAACCCTGGGGGCGCCTGGGTGGCTCAGTCGGTTGAGCGCCGACTTCGGCTCAGGTCACGATCTCGCGGTCCGTGAGTTCGAGCCCTGCATCGGGCCCCTGTGCTGACAGCTCAGAGCCCGGAGCCTGTTTCAGATTCTGTGTCTCCCTCTCTCTGACCCTCCCCCGTTCATGCTCTGTCTCTCTCTGCCTCAAAAATAAATAAACGTTAAAAAAAAAAAAAAAAGAAATGCAGAACCCTGGCTGGTCATTACCACACACATGAGAAATGGAGACCTACTGCCCTCGATAGGTGGTTCTCAGCCTTGGCTGAATATTAGAATCACTTAGGGGGCTTTTAAACAATCCTGACACATAGGCCACACCCCAAAGCAATGAAACCAGAACCTCTGGGAGTGGGATCCAGGCATCAGTAGTTCGTAAATCTCCCCCGGTGGCTTCAATGTGCAGTCAGGGCTGAGAACCACTGGTTTGGAGCTCTAGCAGGTATATGAAGGTAAAACGTCAGGCTGAGGAGTTTGCACTCAATGAATGGATGTTGAACAGCAAACTGCATTTTCAGAATCATACATCAGGAAGGTGATTTGGATCATTGTACCTTAGTTGAGTCCGATGAGGCAGAGAACAGCCATGGGCAAAGTCATCCAGAATGCTATCACAACACTTACCTTGGAGATGACGATATCGCCTCTTGTCAAATTCCCTACTTCGGGAGAAACCAAGGGGGTGCACTGTGTGTGCTGGTGACTGGATCTTGTTGGCAGTAGTAGCTGATGTCAAGGGGCTGGTTAGGGTGGTCCCTCTAACAGCTGGATCAAAATCAGGGAAAGCCAGGAGAACACATCTAAGACAAATTCTTTAGGGGAGGGGGAGCGGCGAAATCCAGAGAACAAATGCAAATGTCCAATAGCAGGAGAGAGAAGCAAGATTCGGGAGCTGGAGGAGCGATTCGAACAAGGAAGAAGGGCCTGAGGTAAAAGTCACGGACAACGTCAGGGTATAGACTTTTGCCGTAATGGGCAGGCATATGGGTTTATGAGTTGGAATGTGGGCCTGGGGAAGGGTAGGAGGTCAGGATGGGAAACTATGAGCTGAACGGGGAGACTGCTAATCATTAAAATTTCAATTTTGTATATTCTACTGGAGGAATCAGAGGTGACACCTCACAATGTCATGTACACGTTAATTCTCAAGTAAATTACAAAAGTCCATCTTGTTAGAGCATTTCTTCTGAATCAGGTAAAGCTTGACTATATCTAGAGTTAAAATTAAAGACTTGATAGGGGTGCCTGGGTGGCACAGTTGATTAAGCATCCAATTCTTGATCTCGGCCCAGGTCATGACTTCACAGTTTGTGAGTTCCAGTCCCGCATCGGGCTCTGCGCTGATGGTGTAGAGCCTGCTTGGGATTCTGTCTCTCCTTCGGTCTGCCCTTCCCGTGCTTGTTCTCTCTCTCTCTCTCTCTCTCTCTCTCTCAAATTAAATAAACTTTAAAAATTAAAAATTAAATAAAATAAAAAATAAAGCCTTGATAGAGTGGAAAATGGATTCCTTTTGGTCAACCCCAGAGCCTCAGATTTCAGAAGATGCATGTTAATGGGTTGTACTAAGATATCTTGGAACTCTTGCCCCCAGGGCCTCAGAACGTGACCTTATTTAGAGATGGGGTCTTTACAGAGGTATTCAAGTTAAAATGACATCATTAGGGTGGGTCCTAATCCAATATGACTACTGGTGGTCTTATTAAATGAGGAAATTTGGACACAGGGGTAGAAACCTCCGAGGAAGAGCACCATGTGAAGAAGATGAAGGCGGATATGAGCTGATGCTTTCACAAGCCCAAGAGACGCCAAACATTGCCAGCAAAGCACCAGAAGCTAGGAGAGAGCCCTAGAACAGATGCTCCCTCGGCCTCCTCCAAAAGAATCAGCCTGCAGACACCTCGATCTTGGACTTCCAGCCACCAGAACTGGGAGACAACACATTTCGGTTGTGTCAGCCCCCCAGTTCGTGCTACTTTGTTACAATAACCCTAGAAGACTAATGCCATGAGCTATAGAAGACGATGAAGACAGAGTCAAGACCTGGGAAGTTTCCTTGCTCTAAGATGAAGACAACGCCACCAACGAAAATGGTAACTAACGATAACTGTTAGTTCAGAATGTGTTTTGTGAGGAAGGACGTGAGAAAGTGTTTTTTAAGCTTCCTTTGTGACAATCTGACCCAAGTGAGTAGAAAATCCAATCCTGAACAAACAAAATACTTGCTTGAAACTTGTTTAAAGAAGAGCTATGACAGAATGAGATGTTCAAGAAATACGGAAAACAGTCCTTTCTGATTAGAAATGGAGAGCACTTTTACCCTTGAGGCAATTTACAATTAAGTTTACTAAAGCAGATAATAGATCCAAAAAGCCAAGGGGGAGGGAATAGAAGGAGTCAGGAAAGGAGGAAGGAGCCAAATGGATGAATAAGGGAAGGAAGAACACAGAATATCAACATGTATTGCACAACCCGTTCTTGAAAAATGTGTCAGCAAGTACCAGGCCAGTTTCAATTGGCAAGTAACTGGCCAGGCTCCTTTGAGTGAGGGGAGCAGTGACACTGAGTTCCATGTGAGCATCGACATGAGTTTAACTATTTCAGAAAGACGTTTCAAGGGCAGTGAGTGTGTGAAAATGTACTATATTCAGAAGCTACGAAAAATGCTAAAAAGTATGGCAAAAATCTAAATACATTGGCCTAAATTTAATCGGCTAGAAGTTCCTTCTAAGAATCGTCCTATTTGATCTTTTGAAGTTAGGAATTTGGGGTGCTTTTTGTTTTGTTTTCACAGAGCAATTTCATTTCGTCAAAAATAGAAACTAATCTCTCATAATCTTCTTGGTAGTTGGTCTTTGGTGGAGTGTATGAATAACACAAAATTAAGCCTGAGTCCACCATGTTTATCTAAGAGTGGAGGGACCAATGCTTTTGTATAATCTCCCTTCCCATGGACATCTACAATGAAAGAAAGTACGATGGCACGTAAAAACACAGAAAGGAAAACAAGGCGATGGGAAAATGTGGGCAAGCAGGACAGGGGAGGGCAATCCTCATAAGCTGGGCCTTTTGGGTGATCTACTGATACGTATTTACTGAACAGCTACTCTGTGAACGAGACTGTGCTGGGCTCTATTTGGGACGTCAAAACTTTCTGATGGGATCCCTGTACTGAAAGGGCTCATACAGCTGAGAGAGTGATGACAAGGACAAGCTTACAGAGATACCTAGAAATACAAGCCAGTTTGAGAATGTGTCCTCTGATGGTATAAACAATCCATTAATTCATTTCAAAGTCACTCATCGATATTTACAGATCTATGCCCACGTACCATGCGTGTTCTAGGTTCCGGGGAAATGGCTTTGGAGTAACAAAGCAGTTGCCCTCACGTAGTGTAGAGTCAGTGGAGACAGAGTGGGAGAAGAGAGGTGGTGATAAATGAACGCATAAATAATGCATAATATGTGAATGCTACAAAGAAAAATAAAGCCAGATATCTTAGCCAGTTTGGGCTGCTGTAACAAATACAATAGACTGGGTGGCTTAAATAATAAACATTTATTTCTCACACTATGGGGGCTGAGAATTCCGAGACCATTTTTGGTATCTAGTGAGAGCCCTTTTCCTGGTTTGTGGGCAACTGCCTTCCTGCTGTATCCTTACACGGCAGAGATAAAGGTTTTCTTGTGCCTTTTTTATAAGGGCACCGACCCTGTTCATGAGGGCTCCACCCTCATGACCTAACTCCCTACCCCCAAAGGCCCCACCTCCAACCATTCTCACACTGGGGGGGATTAGGGCCTCAACATAGGAATGTGAGGGAGGATACAAACACTCAGTCCTTAACACCAGATAAAGGGACATGGGAAAGAGATAGAGGTGATGCTTTTTTATACAGGGTGGTCAGGGGAGAGCTGAGAAGAAGAGGGATGAGCAGAGACTTGAGGAAGTAAAGGTGCAAGCCACATTTATATTTGGCGGAGAAGCATTTCAGGCAGAGGGAAGAGTGTGGCCAAAAACCTTGAGACGGGAATGTGCGTAGATATCCCCATAGAAAGGCAAAGAAACTGGTGTTTTTCTAGGGAGTGATAACAGTAGAGGCCAGAGTGATACCAGAGGAGGGCCAGAGGGCATAGGCCAGAGCACAAAATATGGCTGTTATGCTGATGAAATGAAAGTCCACTGGAGGATGTTGAACAAGGAGGGTAGTAATCTCTACATTCAATGTGGGGCTCAAACTCACAACCCTGAGATGCACCACCTGAGCCAGCCAGAAGCCCCTCTACGTTACCTTTTATTTTTTTAAGTTTATTTATTTTTGAGAGAGAGCGTGTGCATGTGAGTGGGGGAGGGGCACAGAGAGAGGGAGAGAGAAAATCCCAAGCAGGCTCCATGCCCAGCCTGGTCCCACGACCCCGAGATCATGACCTGAGCCAAAAGCAAGAATCAGAAGCTTGACCAACCGAACCACCCGGGGGCCCCTCTGCATTACCTTTTAAGAGGGAAACTAACCCCTCACTCCATCCTTCAACAAGCATTTTGAAATCCCTCCTCTGTGCCAAATATAGGCATATCAGACACAGTCCCTGCCTAGTATTATTGCCATCACCCGTCCTTATCATCGAGATTGCCAGCAGCAGCCCTATCCACACCATTATGATCACCACCATCATCATCAACATCACTCTCCTCCTCCCCCTCCTCCTCAAAATTCTGTTACTTACCATATAACCGGTGCTTGGTGCACTTTCCCAAGTAATAGGCCAAGGCCAAACACCTTTCTTGGCAGGAAAGCTGGGGGCATGGGGTCAGTTAGAGATACGTCTGACTTCCAAGTAGTTCTCAGAGCTCACAAGGTGACTTGAGTCTCAAGGAAGAGCCAAGGGGCCAGGCCATGTGCCAGTGCAAACTGGCCAACCTGTGCCATACCGCAGCACGGCTGCCCTCTGACTAGCCAGCACTCAGTTGGGTGACTTCCTGCAACAGACCCATTCTTTGTAGACAATAGAGCTTCTCCAAAAGCTAACACTGCCCTCAGCCCCTGCAGACTTACAGTTTCTTGTTTGGGGTCTCCCATGAAAGTACGGCTCCTTGAGGACCAAGGAAAAGAAATTCTCCCAGGACAGGAGATGAGTTACTATTAGGGTGACAAACTATGGCTAATCGTGTTACGGTATGATTCTATGGTTGCCCTTATTTCCAGGAATTTAATTTCAGAACCTCAATTTCTTCTCCAAGAAATAAAAATGACTCTGCTTTCGAGTCTTTAGTGCTTCTAGAATATCCTGTTTATTGCTTCCTCTACTGTACTGTATTATGCTATTGATCCTAAAATTCCCAAAGAGGGAGACTATGTCTTATCTGCAGCTGTACTCCAATAACTCACTCAGGGTCTGGCACATAGCAAGTGTTCATTAAACGTTTGCAAGAGTACATTGTTCTTCCTGCTTCTCCCCCCACAACAATCACATTTTCTGCCCTAGGACATTGCTATTGAAGAATACAAGGACACTGTCATAAAAAGGAAACATAAAGTTATTGCACATCAAGCTTTGCTAATAGAAAAGGAGAAGAAAGAAAAGGAAGAGGAAAGAAGAGAAGTTAGTACCTGTTATTCAGTTGACAGTTTCCTCTATAAATCCTATCACTCACGGAAAAGTTCTCTCTGGGAGCAGATTAAAAGTTTTGAAATTACACTGTCAGAGACAGTAAGACAACTATGAATAGAACGTAGCATGAATGCTAGATTACTCACAGTGAGAAAGCCCCAACGCGGCCACAGAGATAAAACTCTAGGCGTCTGCAGGGGTTACAAACGGCACCAAGAGACTGCAAGTTTTTGCCCCACAGCCACAAGAATCTCCTGCATCTTAACAGTTTTGTCTTTGCTTTTACTGCAATGCAAAATGTATATGGGAAAAGACCCAAAAAATAAAAAATTCACAAAAGAAATGAATAGCGACATTATAAGGAGCCCAAGCATAAACGACATTATTTTAGTGATAATCCTTTAAAACATTGGATGAGCCTCGTGATTCAGCCTAGTGTTACTTATTATGGAAAGACCTGTAAGCACATGGAACTTCATCCTTAAATAGAAAAATGTCATAGGTGCCACCACAGAAACTGGGGATTTGGGATCACATCACAAGAAAGGACGTTTCTTACCTCCGACTCGCTAATCAAACCCAGGCTTGTTTTTGAGCAAATCTGAACTCGCAAGTTATACATAAGGCTAATATGGCCTCCAAAGGCTTCCACAGATGAGAAAGGACCCAAACTGGGAGTCTACTCTCTAAATCATTCTAGACAGAAATGGCTTGTTGACCCACCACAGCGCGCACTCAAATCACCAAGTTAAAGAAAGCTGGTACGGAACCATCACCAGGAATTATCCGGATGGAGCTACCATTCCTGAGGCCATATGCTCCACATTATTTGCTGCCAAAATTAAAATCCAAGCAATCTTCCTGGGGAATGATGAAGCCTGATCATCAGGCCACTTTAGAGAGAGCCACAGCATGACCTTGAGGCACTATTTATTATTAGTATTTGCTTATTTTCCCCCCAAAGGCTGTGGTTTATCCACAACATCTGGGCTTCATCGTTGACTGGAAAGCTTATGAGAGCCCTCGTGCCGAGTGAGGCAATGGAAACAGAAAATGATGTCGAAGGATTGTCAACAGGCCTTTGGACATTGCCAAATGGCATGTTCTTTTCCAAAGAACATTCAGGATGCAAATAAAAATCAAATAACACTTCTTCTTGGCAAAAGAATGGGCTTAATTTGCTTTTGTTTTCCTCTCTTGCTTTTAACTTGAACTGGTCTGTAGAGGGTTATCAAGTCTAGTTGCCCTCCCAATACAAAGAGCTTTAGCCAGAGTTTGAAAAGGAGAATTGTTACTCCCAAAAAGATGCCCCCTCCCCATGGAGAATTCCAGAGGGAAGTCACGTAAACTCCCTCTGCCTCCAGATTAACTATTGCGGGGATTTATTGGGTCGTTCTGCCTCTGGCGACTTGTCTGCTTTGGCCATAGTCACTTTTCAGCTGAAGTGACAGGTGCTCACCCTCCCTTCCTCTGAAGAGATCAGACACAACGGCTCTTCCAGAACTTCGGAGTCCTTCATGCTCCAGCGATTTCAAGGTCACGATCCCCTGATGGCCCACGGTGGAATGAAAAGGGGAGGCAATGCTTTCACCTTACTCTTATATCATTCACGCCCTTGGTCGTCTATGATGAGGCTCTTTTCCTTCTCTGTCACTTCTTCTATTTCCTCAGGTGATTCAAAGTGGTCTAAGGCCTCAGCACTTTTGTACATATTACGTGTGCCCTCTTTCTGCCCTCTGTGCCTTTTGCCTCCTTCTTTGTCCAACTCCAACTCAGCCGTCAAAATGTAGCTCAAGCTTCACCTTCCTGCATAAAGAAGACTTCTCTGTCCTTCAGGACAGTATACAGGGCTCTTCGTCCCATAGTAGTCCCTTCACACCTCTGTCACTCACCATAACCACTGATTTACTGATCTGTATCTACCATCAGCACCAAGTGTTTTAGGACAGAAAATCAATCTCATCTGCCTTTGTATTCCCAGGCTTGAGCATAACGGGTGTTTGATAAGTGTCCACTCAACAAATTAGGAGTTCACTGTGTTGAAAAGACAAATCAACAGAACAACCAGGCCTGCTCCTTAAAAGCTAAGGAAGAGGCCTGTTTCAAGGTCTCTGTCTTGAAAAATCGGAATGGACCCCTGTAACTTCAGAGCAGAGAGCACCAAATTCTCCAAGTTGGGAAACGAAGAGTACAATATAAAAGGGGTTGGCAAACTTTTTCCTATAAAGGGCCACGGTAGTAAATACCTTTGGCTATGTGAGTTTTAAGGTCGCTGCCTCAGTTTCTCGGGTCTGCTGCTGTAACAGGAAAGCAGCCACAGGCAATACACAAACAAACTGGTGTGGCTGTGTTCCAATAAAACTGTACTGTGCTTCTCTTTTTGTTAGATGCTAAATTGAGAGTTACAAAGATGAAAAAGCCAGGGAGGCCATTCAGAAGAGGACATTATGGAGACGATACTCATTTTCGAGAAGATACACTCATCATTCAAAAACAAATGGTTTTGGGGCGCCTGGGTGGCTCAGTCGGTTAAGCGTCCGACTTCGGCTCAGGTCACTATCTCACGGTCCGTGAGTTCGAGCCCCGTGTCAGGCTCTGGGCTGATGGCTCAGAGCCTGGAGCCTGCTTCCGATTCTGTGTCTCCCTCTCTCTCTGCCCCTCCCCCGTTCATGCTCTGTCTCTCTGTCCCAAAAATAAATAAACGTTAAAAAAATAAAATTTAAAATTTTTCAAAAACAAATGTTTTTAATGACCATGAACCAAGTCCCTGTACCCAGTTCTGTGGGTTATTTTAAGTTTGTTGGTGAGACGGAGGGCCTACAGGACAGGAACTGAAATTTCACAGGGCAATACTGCTAGGAAGACCCAGATCAGTCTTTCTTCCACTACGTAATTGTCACATTCCTGTTTATCACACTTAAACAAGAAGTCAAAGCATCACCTGAAAAAAATGTTTTGGGGGCACCTGGGTGGCTCCGTCAGTTGGGCGTCCGACTTCGGCTCAGGTCATGATCTCGCGGCTCGTGGGATCGAGCCCCACGTTGGGCGCTGTGCTGCCAGCTCGGAGCCTGGAGCCTGCTTTCAGATTCTGTGTCTCCCTCTTTCTCTGCCCCTCCCCTGCTTGCACTCTGTCTCTCTCTCTCTGTCTCAAAAATACGCATTTAAAAAAATGTTTTTAATACCAAGAAGTAGAAGGCTCTGAAGGTCATGCATTTTCCATTTCATTCTTTTTCGATACCAATATGTCCTGTTCAAGTCGTTCATTGTTTAGCATTCTCCTTACGTCTACTACAAATTTCCACCCAAACCACCTATCAGTCAACAAACATCTGTTGAACACTTGCTACAGGCCAGTCACAGTGTCAGATGCAATGACAGTGCTTCTCAAAATTGATCATCCAGAGCAGGGGCCAAATCTCGCCTGCTGCCTGTTTTTGTAAATAAAATGTTACTGGAACGCAGCCACGCCCATTCATTTACATACCGTCTAGGGCTGCTCCGGTGACAGGAGGGCATTGGCTGGGCAGTTGCAACAGAGACTACATGGCCTACAAAGCCTAAAATATTTATGATTTGGCCTCTACAGAAAGTGTTCGTCAACCCCTGACCCAAAGTAAAGGACCCAAAACAACATAAATGTCCATCAGTAGGGGACAGGTTAAATAAAATAAGGGACTGCTAGTCTATAATTAATTTCCGTATTGTTAGATACTACGAAGCCCTTAAAGAGAAGAAACTTAAAGCCCTTTCATACCCAGAGGTATGAAACTATCGCCATGCTCTGTTAAGTGTAAGCAACTCTGTCCGAATAGCATACTACAGTTTGTATATATCTGGGGGGGGGGGGGGCGGGTAGGTGGTGAAAGGGACAGGAAGAGAGAGAGAGAGATGCATGCTTACATACGCATACGATATCAAGGAAGAATAAAAACATATGCAAGAATTTGGTATCAGTGGTGGACTCTGGGTAAGTAAACGTTGGACTCCAGATCGAGAGGGGAGGCACATCTGTTTTGGACCATCTGAATTTTTTAACCGTGTGCACTTATGATCTGTTTAACATCAATAAGCACACAAAAATGAAATAAGTTTTCTTAAGATTTTATTTTTACGTACTCTCTACACCCAACGTGGGACTCGAACTTACAACCCCGAGATTAAGAGTTGCATGTTCTATCGACTGAGCCAGCCAGGCACCCCTGAAATAGTATTTTTAAAAATACTATACATTAAATAAAATCAAGGCTGGCTATTACCTCCAAGAAAATAAAGTTATGTTTGGCCAACCCAAATTTCCAACCAGCTCTGGACCAAAAATGGGCCAGCCCTTCCAACTTTCCCCACCCCCATCCACTTTTCATTCAAAGAAAGGGCGCTGCGGGAGGCCGTGGCCTCCTTGGTCTCAAGAAGCACTGGCTGGCCCACATGAAAACCGGGGGTACAACATGTGGATGTCCATGCACGTCCAGAGGGCTGACAAGCTCAGGTGAAGGCCGGTGGCAATAGCCACTGGAAGACGGAAGCACTGAAGGGCCAGAGAAGGGATCAGGAGCTCTGAGGGAAGGCCAGGAAGTAAGGAAAACAGGGGTAATGCATCATTACCTCGACTGACCTTCACAACAGCACCCAGAACAAAATGGATAACGGCCACACTGGGGGAATCAGCAAAAAAGTGTGCATGTCAGCCTTTTTCAGAACATGCCAGAAATTATGTAAAATGAAAACTGTCTTTTAAAACAGTGGAACTACTGTACTACTTTGGGGAACTGCCCACAGATCTCCAAATCTTTGGATTTGAAAACCAGTCTTGCAGCGTGAAACACCAATGGAAATGGCATGATCCTTCGCTCATACGTTCTTCAAATGCTCGTGCACAATTTTTTTTTATTTTTCTTAACTTTTTTTTATTATTCATTTTTGAGAGACAGAGAGAGACAGAGCATGTGCGGGGGAGGGACAGAGACAAAGGGAAACACAGAATCCAAAGCAGGCTCCAGGCTCTGAGATGTCAGCACAGAGCCCGACGTGGGCTTGAACCCACAAAACCATGAGATCATGACCTGAGCCCAAGTCAGACGCTTAACCGACTGAGCCACCCAGGCACCCCGACATGCACAATTTTTTTAAATGTTTATTTATTTTTTGAGAAAGAGAGAGAGAGAGAGAGAGAGAGAGAGATCGTGAGTGGGGAAGGGGCAGAGAGACAGGGATAGAGAGAAGATCCCAAGTATGCTCTGTGCACAGAGCCGGATGTGGGGCTCAAACCCACGAACTGTGAGATCATGACCTGAGCCAAAATCAAGAGTCAGACGCTTAACTGAGCCACTCAAGCACCCCACATGTGCACAAATTTTTAAAGCCTGTTAGCATATAACTGATATATCAAGAAAGCACAAAGCTTAGAGCCAACGATCCCACACAATGGGAATACTATTTGGAATTGATTCTTTTTAAAATGAAAAAAAAAAAAAAACTTTATCATTACTTGAATGTTAGGAAAATATAAACAGCATGGAAAACTCAACAAAAATAAAGTTTTAAAAGCCATCTAAATTTCCAGATCCAGGGATCGTTTTATAAATCATTTGATAATCCACACACACAAAATAATTTCTTTACAGTACCAGGTAAAGATTTCAAAGTAGAGCGGCATGTACTAGCCTAGGTGATTTCGAAGTGAAATCTCTGCCCTTTTGGCACTCCAATACCGACAGCGACCTTCCCTCTGGCCCCCACCTTTGAAATGCAATGTCACTCAAGGTTCTCTGGCTATTTTGAGAATAAGCAAATCTCATTACTCAAGACTTTTGCAAACTCATGCCACCCAGAAAAAAGTTAATGCCTGTATGTTAATTTGATTCACTTTCTATTTTTGGAACTTTATTACTTTGAACACATGCCAGTTGCCATTTTTCTAATTTAATTGCCTAATTGTGAAATCTCAAGGCCATGGAATACATGGATCCTTAAGACCACATATTAATACCATTTTTAAAAGGCACCGAGCTGAAAATAAAGAAAATACTTTTTATTAGAAAACTCATAAGAAAACAAAAAAGACATTAAATGAATATATTATTTGAAATAAGTGTTTTCAAGATGTTAAAATTCCTTGAATGATTTAATTACTGACTGTAATTAAGTGATGAAGAGTTGAAATACCCACTTATGAAAAAAAAAAAAATCAGGAGGTATCACAATTCCGGACTTCGGGTCACATTACAAAGCTGTAGTCATCAAAACAGTATGGTACTGGCACAAAAATAGACACATAGATCAATAGACCAGAATAAAAAACCCCAAAATGAACCCACAACTATATGGTCAATTAACCTGCAACAAAGCAGGAAAGAATATCCACTGGGAAAAAGAGAGTCTCTTCAACAAATGGCGCTGGGAAAACTGGTCAGCTACATGCAAAAGAAAGAAACTGGACCACTTCCTTACATCATACACAAAAATAAACTCAAAATGGATTAAGAACCTAAATGTGAGACCTGAAACCTTAAAAATCCCAGAAGAGAGCAAGGCAGTAATTTCTCTGACATCAGCCACAGGAACATTTTTCTAGATAAGTCCCCTGAGGCAAGAGAAAAAAAGCAAAAATAAACTAATGGACTACCGCAAAATAAAAAGCTTCTGCACAGTGAAAGAAACACCCAACAAAACTAAAAGGCAACTTACAGGATGGGAGAAGATATCTGCAAATGACATACCCAATAAAGGGTTAGTGTCCAAAAGATATAAAGAACGTAGACAACCCAACACCCCCCAAAACCAAATAATCCAATAAAAAATGGGCAGAAGACACCAACAGACATTTCCAAAGAAGACATCCCGATGGCCAACAGACACACGAAAAGAACATCATCAGGGAGATGCAAATTAAATCCATAATGAGATATCACCTCACCTGTCAGAATGGGTACACTAAAAACACAAGAAAAAAATAAGTGTTGCCAAGGATGTGGAGAGAGGGGAACCGGTTCCTCTTGCACTGTCGGTGGGAATGAATGCAAACTGGTGCAGCCACTATGGAAAACAGTATCAAAGTTCCTCACAAAGTTAAAAACAGAACTGCCCTACACTCCAGTAATCGCACTAACAGGTATTTGCCCAGAAAGTATGAAAACGCCAATTCAAAAAGATACATGCACCCCTATGTTTATGGCAGCATTATGTACAATGGCCAAATCATGGAAGCAGCTCTAAGTGTCCATCGATAAAGAAATGGCTAAAGAGGACGCGGTATGTACAAATACATATGCATATATATTTGATGGAATACTAGTCAGTCGTTTAAAAAGAATGAAATCTTGCCATTTGCAATGACACGGACGGATAGAACTAGAGAGTATTATGCTAAGCGAAATAAGTCAGTCAAAGACATACCGTATGATTATGCTTATATGTGGAATTTAACAAACGACACAAATGAGCAAAGGAAAGAGAGAGAGAGGGAAACCAAGAAACAGACTCTTGCCGATAGAGAACAAACCAATGGTTACCAGAGGGGAGGTGGGTGGGGGGATGGGGGAAATATGTGGTGGAGATTAAGGAGTGCGCTTTTATGAAACCCCACAAGATGTATATAATCAGAAGCACATTAATCAAGAGTAAGCATTTCTCTCTTCCAGGCAAGCACACACATAGAAGTACGTATCCACTGGTTAATCAGAAAAATACTCCAATGAGCCAGAACATTAATGCGTTTATACAAAGACTGGAAATATACTTTGCATATCTTCATCATTTGTAAGAATCAGGAACTTGATCACAGCTACCAGTTCCTCATTTCATATCACAATTTAAGTCTAGAAGGAACTGGCATAATTTCACATTCATGTTTATCCATTAAATCAAGGTGAAGTGAAGTTCTGGAACAAATTCCAGTATTCTTGGTTTCTCCTAGAACTGAAACATTATACCCTTTGATAAGTTATTGTTGATTCGCTTAGAATGATTTCCTGCAGGCCTTATTTTCCAGAACATGTCTCTTAGCACTCTTAGTCTTGATGTCTCATCTTTATATCTGTCTAGGGGTCTAACATATCATACGTGAAAGGTCGCAGAGAGTCAGATGCAGCCCCAAAACTACTCTGTTGTAAAACATCTTGCTGACATGTTACCATTGTCAACAGAAAAATCATATGAAGAGCCTTTACTTCATGAAAACAAAATGAGAGACAGCAAGAAGAAACAATAAGCCAGTGTTCAGTGCAAGTAAAGGACAATTCAATATAGAGCAAGAAAAGAGTACAGCTTCCAGTTAATTAACTATCTACTTTGGAAAATGATCTTAAAATTTAATATTTTCATTATTAAGTTCTTATGCCCTTCCGTTTGCTTGCTAATCATTATCAAAGAAACAACATTTTTTTTTAATTTTTTTTTTTTTACATTTATTTGTTTTTGAGAAACAGAGTGAGACAAAGCGTGAGTGGGGGAGGGGCAGAGAGAGAAGGAGACACAGAATCCGAAGCAGGCTCCAGGCTCTGAGCAAGCGGTTAGCACAGAGCCTGATGCGGGGCTTGAACCCACAAACTGTGAGATCATGACCTGAGCCGAAGTCGGACGCTCAACCGACTGAGCCACCCAGGTGCCCCCAAAGAAACAAAATTTTAATAGTAGATATATCTCTACTTTCCAACCAGAATTTTTTTAATCTTTAGAATAATATCGATTAGAATTCCAACACAAATTTCTCAGAAGAAATAAATTAGAACTATCAGTTATTGAAGTCTTAAAAAAATTGAAGTTAATATTTCAGTTAGATTAACATATATTTATTTATTTTTGAGACAGAGAGAGACAGAGCATGAACGGGGGAGGGTCAGAGAGAGAGGGAGACACAGAATCTGAAACGGGCTCCAGGCTCTGAGCAGTCAGCACAGAGCCCGATGCGGGGCTCGAACTCACATACCGCGAGATCGTGACCTGAGCCGAAGTCGGACACTTAACCGACTGAGCCACCCAGGCGCCCCTATTTCAGTTAGATTAAATCAAGAGTCCCTAGGTGCTTAGGTAGAACACTTTTTATTTGGCTTATCCAAAAGAACAATCGGCTTTACTGAGTTCTGGTTTTATAAAATGTTCTTGAGGGAAAAAAAAATACATCACGGCATCGTATTTACTATTAATTAATCTACTAAACAGAGTAAAATTTCCTTCCCAATACCTAATCATGAATATACAAAGACTATTTCACTTTGTGATGAAAAGAAACCTGATTATTAACATTCTACGAGGAGTAAATCAGACTTCGTGACTCGTAAGAAGCGGTAACATTTTTAAACAGCATTAGGTCAATTTCATGGTTGCTTCAGCCTTTTAGTCTTGTACCCAGGCCAAAAGCACAGCTTCTGGAAGCAAATGTTGTGAATCAGATGACAAGCATAATATGCCACTAAAAGCAACAGCCACAGTGGTGTTAGCACTCAGCCAAGTCCCATGCCCTGGACGACTATGTGATGGAGCAGGTATTCAGGGATGACCCACTGGCCAGTCCCCACTGCCTCCTGGGGACTTTTTCCAAGACTCGTCTCTGGAGGAGCAGACTTAGCCCAAAACGTATCCAAGACTGTGACCTTGGCATACAGGAGTAGAACGGACACTGAGTCAGCTGACTGAAGTGTGGTACATATTTTACCAGGAAATAAGGAAATCTCAGGGTACAACTATACTGCGCAGAGTAAGGGTGTGGGTACGGAGAGTTGCCCAATTTTCCTGGTAGTTCTGCTTGGACTAGTCAGTAAGCCTCCAACCCTTGTATCAAATCACTTGATACAAGTGATTCACATCCACTATTAGAACCATTACAGAATCTTTGGTTGGTGTTATTGTTGCTGTTTAGTTTTTCTTTCATTATCATAAACATAACTCCACAATCCAGCTAGACTTGGAGGGGAGTATTAGGAAAATATGGAACCCACAGAACTGCAGCGAGAGCACAGAGATTATAGGATATTTCCAGCAGATGGGGGTGAAGGGGTGCCTTCATGAGCTACAGAAGCAATGGTCTGGTAGTTAAGATAAAACACAAGTCAAGTGTTGGTCAGCAATAGTGGTCTTCCTGTTGGCCTTGGCATTCCTGGAGCCAAAGCCCTCCATGGCTTCTGCAATATTCCTTCTCTCTTTCACCTTGCCAGAGGCCACATGCTTGCCATCCAACCACTCAGTCTTGGCAGTGGGGATGAAAACCTGGGAAGCATTTGTGTTGGGTCCAGCGTGTGCCACGGACAAGATGCCAGGACCCGTGTGCTTCAGGATGAAATTCTCATCGTCAGATTTCTCCCCATAGATGGACTGGCCACCAGTGCCATTATGGCATGTGCAGGCACAGTCCTGGCACAGAAATTCCCAAATAATCCTGCGAAAGCAGGAACCTTTATCACCAAATCCTTTCTCCCCAGTGCTCCGAGCACAAAAGTTTTCTGCTGTCTTTGGAACTTTGCCTGCAACCGGCTCAAAGGAGACATGGCCCAAGGGCCCGCCATCCACGGTGACGTTGAAGAACACGGTGGGGTCGACGGTGGCTGGACAGCACCAGAGCTTCCGGGGCAGTGGCATCTGCAGGGCCACCGTTACAGAGCTCCAGATAAGAAATGTTTTTCTTAGCATCTTTGACTTTGGAGGAGTAACACTGTCCTCTTTAAGTGTCCTACTTAAAGGCTCAATACTCAGCTTCAGAAAATTTCTAGAGACAGGATATAGCCTGTACTATCAGTAAGCTACTCAGCACTATGTTCTTTCTTTTACGATGTTCCCAGTATCTCTGAGGCTAGAAGTGTGTGAGCTACCTTCTCCAGGCTTTGTGTCATCGAGGTTCAGAGTGAGGCCACACAAACAGGACACACTCACGGGGCAGGAGAGAAGCCAACGCCCAGCGTGGTGGTGGCAGGCAGGTGTGTGGGCTTTGGCAGATGAGCAATGGGAGGTGTCGCCAGGTGCTTCTGGCTACGGCAGGTAGCTGAGATCACCGGTGGTTCTTTCTTTATGTTACTATCCGCCCCGTTTCGATAAAGGTGGCTGCCGGCCTCTCCAGTTCCTTAGTAAGCCTCCAACTCTTGTATCAAATCACTTTCTTCTCAAAATAGCTAAAGGTTTTCTGTTTTCCAAATAAATCCTGGTTAGTGCAGAATGCCTTAGTCATGACTCAGGTTCACTGTTGGTAGAAGGGCCCAGAGGAGGTAATCGGGTTGGGTTCCCATAGGAGCAACAGATGGGCAACAGGCAAAGGCTTCAGAAATCAGACTGAGCTCAGTCTCAGGGATGGCAACTGTCAGTGGGGACTCTGACGCCGGGCTGGGTACCAGAGGTAAGATTCCAGTCCTTGGCAGGAACAGAACCAATCTGCTTTGGACCTCGCCTCAAAATCCAACGTCGACGTTTGAAACAGTCGTGTACTTCCTCTTCTTGCCAGGCACAGCCTTAGCACAAGCAAGATAAAGAATTGCACTAGATTGTGTGAACCGACACAGGGGTGCCATGCTCTCCTAGATGCTGCCGCAGGAAAGATGGACCACAGCTTTCATGGTGCTGAGAGGTCGCTGGAGACTGACGGCAATAGTGAAGATTTCCTGGAAGGTCAGAAAAGCACCTGGGGACATGCTGCTATAGTCTCTGACTCACTCGTGTTCATTTTCTCCGCGTGCTAGCTGTTGCTGAGGGCCGTGTCCTCTCCTCCCCATGTTTCCCCACATCCTACAGCTCTACACCCCTTGGAGAGCATGTGGTCCTTCTTTGCGGTCTTTGAAGAACCACTGATCACATGGATGAAAGTTTTACATTAATTCGTGACTAGTTAAAAGTGCTAAACAGAAACTCACTTAAACTTTCTGGAACTTGGCTTTCTCTTTCATTAAAGCGTGATGCTAATCCTATCATCCCAGATTTGGGTGAGGATTAAATGAAACATTCTATGTTATAAGGGCTTTAGAATGTAAAGTATTACCAGGAAAATTCACTGTAATCACATCCGTATAAAAATGTCTACCAAATACTTCCATGAGCCTTCTGCAAAGCCACGCACTAAACAAAGGAAGCAAAGGCCCTCAGAGCAGAAAAGGATTGCAAAGCATAACAAAAGCCAGAATTAAAAACAAAACAAGACTGTTTTGTTTCTTTAAAAATAATATCACCAGCCAAAACTGTTTGACTTTCAAAGTCACAGCTTAGAGCACGCTCAAACAATTTCTAAAATGTGGAAACATTTGTGGAACTTGTGGGAAAACACAATTTCCAAGAGCTTTACTCAGAACAAACCCACGAGAAATAACAATGTGCACATCGGCACAGACACACAGCAGCGCGCACCCATCCCCAGCGTGGCCTGGCCCACCCAGGACGTAGGCCTTAGAGCACTTGGTGACAACACTGATCAATGGCGTTTCACGGACAAATCTTTGAGAACTGGCTCAAGGTTTCTCCAGACATCCCGAATTGCAATGTTTGGAACACGGAGTCTCAGCTCGCGTTCCCCTACGAGCGGACCCTGAGACAAGGATGTGAATGTATACAGTTTATTTGGGAGGGGAGTCAGCGAAGGGGCAGACATCGGTAGAGGTGCGTTATCAAACAAGTCACTTCTGTGGCCACTGGGGCCCGATCCCATCAGAGAGTGCTGGGAGACAGTGTGGACCACGCCGCGCATTTGTCCCAGCTCTCCGGCGCCTCCCCATCCAACACTTGCCCAGGGCTCCTTTCGTAGGCGTTAACTCCCTAGCACTGCCCATCATCAGAAGAAAAAGCAAAAAGAGCCCTCAGGAGCAGGGCTTCAGGTGTTCCTGCTGAAGGCTCTCCGGGTGTGGAGCAAATGCCGAGGGAAAACAAAGAATGACCCGGCCCCAAATGTCCGAGGGTCACGGTGGAGAACCCGTGACTTAGACGATGAGAATGCTAAAAGGCTAACACGGAAAGCAAAAGGGGCGCATCACCTTGTAAAGGACGTCGCAGGCGGCTGGGTCAAATGCAGGGGGGAGGCAGCAGAGCCAGAAGGCTTTCACAAGGTTTTGTTCACTAGAAATCTCTCTCCCCTCCCTACGTTTCCACTGCTGATTTCTAGAGGCTGCGGTGGGCGGAGGAGTGTCTACACCACGGTGCAGCTCCGACCGCAACACTACCATACCATGGAACGTTTCCACTGCTGATTTCTAGAGGCTGCGGTGGGCGGAGGAGTGTCTACACCACGGTGGCCTCTCCCACCCACACTCCCCCATCCTAACGGAGGTCTGGGCAGCCCCACGTTTTCTTCAGCGTATGCTGCTTAGAACCAGTCCCGGGGGCTCCTCCTACCACCTCTGTCCTTCGTAATTCTTCACTCAAATCTCTGCTTAAACCATCCAGGGGTCTCCAGCTTCCTCCCCACAGAGGACTCAACAGGCACTTCCGTCGGTCGCCACCAAGCCTTCATTCCATGACATTTCGTTTTCTCACATTGAAAAAGTTGGCTTCACAGCAGCCTAGGAATGTGGTGCAAATGCAGAAAGAGAAAAGATCTGAATAAAATGCAGAGCAAAAATACTAAAAATAAATTTCTTGTTTACAGCAAGCTCGAGTCTGGAGTAAAAGTAAAATGAAACATATGTTAGAGACCTTCCAATAATGGGTCTTGGATCAAGAGGGAAAAGGAGGAGGACACATTGAGAGGAGGGCCCTGAAAGTGACACAAGGGCTCGTGAATTATGACATGAAACTTATATCCATTTAAGTGACCGGCAGAATCGGAACCAAGCAGACAAACGCTCAGTTACATGAGTGGCACAGAAAAAATCCTCCCCTTTTATTCCTGAGTCTCCAAGAGATGGAAAAATCAGCAAGTCTCACACTTATTAATCCACAGCTGAGGTTTTCAGAAGCAAAGTCAAGTCAGCAATGAGATCGGGGGCATAATAGTTTTCCTCCCATTTGACAAATGCACATGATTTGTCTTACATGTTATCATACGGGATATAAATACTTGATATGCACTTGCTGTCTGGGCTGATGGCCGGCGAGGACCACAACACGATGATGAGGATAATGCTGGCAGAGGTGATGGTTAACAACTGAGTGCTTACTGTGTGCCAGGAATTATGAAAAACATTTATAAGTGTCATTGCTTCAGTCTCTCATGATGCAACTGTAAGATACTATGATTATCCCACTATACAGTGCTGAAACTGAGGCTTGGCATTTCAGAATGAATAAACGGTGGCTCTTAGAATTTATCCAGATCTGTCTGGGTAGCCCACAAGCATACCATCTCTCCGGTGGTGGCATGTGGAAAAGAGTATTACTTTGATGCACAATTTAAAAAATGTTAAATCTATAACTTTTAATGTAGGAATTATTTAAATTCTATGCCCCTAGGTTAGGAATTGGGGCTGGACATTCTCTTCAGGTATTGCCCACCACTCCTTTCGGCAAGAAGGGCAACCTGGTAGACAGAAAAGGGACTAACGCTGGGAACATTTGGTTTCCAAAGCTTGCTTTCCAACTCTCTAGCTGTGCCAATTGAGGCAAGTTAGTTACTGGGGCAGGCAGAATTCTAAACATGGCCCCCACAAGATTCCCATCCTCTGGTTAATCAAACACTAATCGAGGTACTGTTACAAAGGGATTTTGTAGAAGTAATTAAAGTCCCAAGTCACCTAACCTTAGGATATGGAGATTATCCGGCTGTGCCCTTTAAAAGGCAGAAGTCTGGGTGAAATATGTGATAGGAATTAAAGAGTACACTTCTCAGAATGAGCACTGAGTAATGAATAGAATTGGTGAACCATGATATTGTATACCTGAAACTAATATAACACTGTATGTTACCTATACTGGAATTAAAATTAAAGAAAAAAAAAACTTTTAAAAAGGCGGAAGTCAGAGAGATTGCAACCATGAGAAGGATTTGACACAGCATTTGTGGCTTTAAAGATGGAGGGACCATGAGCCAAGGAAGGCTGGTGACCTCTCCAAGCTGAGAAAGAGCCCAAGCCTACAGCCAGCAAGGCAGCAGAGACCTCAGTCCTACAGCCACAAGGAACTGAGTTCTGCCAACAACCTGAATGAGCTCACAGTTGATTCTCCCCCAAGAGCCTCTAGTACAGAACACAGTCACTAAGTTGGTAGTAATTTGTCACAAAAGTAATAGAAAACTAGCATAGTTACGCTCTCTAAGTTGGTTTTCTCAATAATCAAATAGAGGTAATCATGCATACGTTGCAGCATTACCAGGAGGATTAAAATGAGAATGTACTTAGAGCGTACCTGACATAGAGTAGGCAACAAGTGTCACCAGTGACTCTGGGAGTCAAGGCTGAGAGGCAACTGCACCTTATCGCTAATACAGACAAGATGTAAAATTAGCATAAAGTCACAAACTAAATATAAATGGAATCAAACTATGATCAAGTAGAAATCGAGTCAAAATGAACACGTGCTCTACAAAGCTGGTAGAGGAAGCCACTAACTTATGAAATAAGTTCCAAGAGCCTATTTTTAGGCCAGTAGTTTGGAACTGGGTAGGCATTCCCCCATAAGAGCGATGTTAAGACCTGGTGATGACGGCTCAAGTCATTAACTTATTAGGTGCCTGACCGTGTTCAGGAGAACCCAGTCATAACATGTAACAAGCTTGCTTTCAGGGGGAAAAAAATCCTTTTCGTTTATAGCACAATTTTGCTCTAAAAGGAACTTACGTCTATTTTGCATTTTTAACCCACATAGCAACATTTTGAGAGAAGCACAGCGAGGAAGAAATGGCAAGCTGACGACAAAGGATTTATGCTAAGCCAGGAGTCCACATTCCCCTTGCAGCTAGGACGGGGCCATATGACGGAGTCCTGGTCAACAGAATGCAAGCAGGAGTGATGCGTGTCCCCTGCAGGTCAGGCTCGTGGGACGTGCCACATTCTCACCCCACTCCACGGAGCACACGGATTGGACCTGGAGGAGCCACGAGACGGGAGAAGCCTGAGTCCTTGAATGCCCACACGGAAGTGTGCCCTTCAAACCCCTGATGTCATTCCAATACTACCAAAAAAAAAAAAAAAATTAAGTTCTAATGTGTTAAGCCACGGAAACATTCAGACTGTTCCAGCAATTAGCTTTGTGTTGCAGCCAGACACTTGCTGAAGTTTTCACCTGGGACGACCCGGAAGGCAGACCCCACACCTTTAGGATTAAACTGTTAGCACACGTTGGGTACTCCTGACTGAAATTAGAGCGAGGGACTGCAGAAAAAAGGGGGAAGCCTGGGAGGGGATTTCAGTCCTGCCAGCAGAAATGAATGGAAGAGGGACTCCAGAATTGGAGCCCAGAAGGTTGAAGAGGTTTACTCTTCTAGATGCCCAACTCCGTAAAATAGCGAAAGGCTTGGAACACGAGCGCGTGCTGGCCTCCATTGGCCAAATGACCTTAGAGGCTGACATCACCGTGGTTGGTTAACAGATGCAGTTCAGAGCGGTTACATTTTTGCCTGAGGTCACATGACTGTATGAAGTAATGGATCCAGAATTCGAACTCATGTCTTGTGAATCTGACTTCAACCTTCTTTCAGTATGTTTCGCAGCCAAATGCGGCAGTAAATTATAATTTTTAAAAATGTGTTGATGGTTCAGGAGCTAAACAACAGTGAATTTCCTTGGGAACAAAATAAACTTTCCGTGCTTTTTATGGGAACCAGGGGGTGAAAGCAGTGCTTCGATTTCCCTAAAATGGGATCCTGCATTGTTTTCACTTAGAACTCCTTGTTCTCCTTTTATTTTAGAGACAAAATGAGTTTGGCCTCTTTTAGGCCATTACTGTCATTTTATTAAAAAATTAGATTTGAGAATTTCCTTTTTTGTTGGCAGAGACTATAGCATATATTTATACACCCTATTGATCTGATCAATGTTCACAGTGGAAGCTTAATAAATACTTACAGTTACGTGACTCAGTGATAAAAAGCACTGAATAGCACAAGGCGCATGCTAGAATTATCTGTGGCTTATTTCCATGGTTCGATGGTAAACTCTACACAGGGAAGAAGTGAGTTTATTCCCTCTTTCTGACTAGCTTTAGAGCAACATCAAGCATATCGAAGTACACAATAACCAACTGCTACGGACAATTAAAAAGCATTGATATCTTAAGCGACATAGAAATAAACACACAATGTCAGACTGGGAAGTGTCTTAATTTGGGTCCCCCCAGAAGCAGATGCTGAAGCAAAGATTCGCGGACAAATAGTTGCTTTAGGAGGGGTATTAGTTACATGCTGCTGCCGTGATCAATTACCACAAATTTAGGGGCTCAAAACAAAAAACTTGATTATCTTTGAGTTCTGGAGGTCAGAAGTGCAAAAGGGGACACACTGGGCTAGAACCGACGTGTTGGCGGGGGCTGGGTTCCTCTTAGAGACTCTAAGGGAACCCATTTCCTTGCCTTTTCTAGCTTCGAGAAGCCACCTGCATTTCCTTGTTTGTGGCCTCTTCCTCCATCTTCAAAGGCAGCACTGGAGCATTTTCCAATCTCTCCCTTCTGTCGTCATACCTCCTTCGCTGAATCTGGCTGCCTCCCTTTTTCACCTCTGAGTGACGACACTGGGCCCACCTGGATAATCCAGGCTCATCTCTCCAGCTAGACATTCTTCATTGAACCCACATGTGTAAAGTCCCTTCCGCCACATAAGGTTCTGGGATCGGGACACGGACATCTCTTGGACATCTCTTAGGAGCCAATATTCTGCCCACCACAGGAGGTGACCCCAGAAAACGCTGGCAGGGGAGTGGCGAAGTGGGACAGAGAAGGGAAAGAAGTCAATGAATGTGAGTTAACAAGGCAGCCATCGCCCAGGGCAACTGGGAGTCCGTCCTGCATGGCGGCTGCGCGAGCTCGGCTCACACGCTGCCGTGATAGGAGAAGGGGGAGTGACAGCCTGCCAACTGCCCATCCATCGCCATGTGAGGGCTGCTCTCGCGGTCACTAACTCCGACACACTGGCTTTCCCGGTGACGCCAGTGGGCACCCATGACCAGAAAGAGAGTGCCGGGGAGACTGCTTCAGGGGTTCTGCTCAAGCACTTGCCACCAGGGAGAAGTGGCTTCCGGAATCATCTCATCTGACCATATTCCCTTTTCTTTGCAGAAGAGCAGAAGCCCAGAATGTCGAAGGGATTGCCCAAGATCATGTGACCAAAGAAACCCACCGAGGGCCGCTTCCATTTAGTTGGTATCTCAGGCTATTATGTGTGGGGCACTGTACCAAGGGTGTGACACGTGCTTCCACATTTAATCTTCATGGTCACCCTTATGATGTGAGTATAAATGTGGTCCTAACAAACTTAGCCAAAATTACACACCTAGGAGTCGTGTTAGATGGCTGCCTGGTACAACAGAAGTCTATGGAGCATGCGTAGGCCAAATCCAGCCTGCTCCCCCCATTTTTGTACAGCTCATGAGCTAAGACCTAAATGCATTATTCTAATTGTAGTCTTGACCCACCTGTAACACAACAGGACTATCACCTCCCTAATTCTAGACGCTATACTTCTATTGACACAATCCAAGAAAACGTTTATTTTTTGGAAATTGCCCCAATAAGTTAGCATACACTGACAACTGATTCTTAGTTAAAACACATACACCTAATTGTAAGTTGTGTCCCCTCTATCCAGGATTCATACAGGTGGTTTTTCTGCATTTACCTTTATGAATTTTTATTTATCCTTGTTACAATCCATTTTGTTAGATTCAATTCATTTTGTTATTTCTTTTTTTTTTTTTTAGTCTTTCCATGCCTTTCTGGGTCTTTATTTTTTTTTCTAATATATGAAATTTATTGTCAAATTGGTTTCCATACAACACCCAGTGCTCATCCCAAAAGGTGCCCTCCTCAGTACCCATCACCCACCTTCCCCTCCCTCCCACCCCCCATCAACCCTCAGTCATTTTGTCAACCCCTCTTCTCAGCTCTACAGCTACCTATGAGGCACCTCGATTTGAATGGCCCCCCGGCTCTGAAAATCACACAGCCAAAAGGGAACTCATCCTCCTTCCGCCCAAGCCTGTACTCCCCCCTTTATGGTCCCCAGCCTACAACTGTGCAAAGGCTGCCCTTACCATGGGCATCGTCTCAAGGGGACACTATGTTCTAATGTCTGGCACCTTCTCTAGCATGCAAGAGTGAGCTCACTAGATTTCAAAGGATAAAAAGGAAAGAAGGGAAGGAGAGGAGGGATGGGGAGGAAGGGACAGAGAATGGGGCATTTCTACACTTTTTAAAGGACAGTAAAGGGATAGAGGCTCAGCATGAAAAAGATGTAAAGGCAGCAGCATTGCTGTGCTCGGGACAGAGTGGATCCCAGGGTCCCCGGTGGCCAGGCATGGGCACCCCGACTGCCATCTCCTAAGGCCAGCCAGCGAACAGCAAGGTGGAAACTCCACCATCTCAGGAACGGGATATTGTTTCTCCGGGTTATCGCCCAAGTCGGTGCACGTGGAGGGTCTTTTTGGCTTCCGTGATGGAAGACGCTGCTTTCACTCAAGGGGACTTTCCTCAGAGAAACACTTGGAGAAGCACACGCCCACTTGGAAAAAGTAAACAACTTTGAGGACAGATTATGAAGCACCTCCACTTGCCTTCTGAACTAAGAAATCAAGATTACAAATCCTTAGCCTCACGGCGTTATCTGTATGGCGATGCTACAGCATTGCTGTATTATGACTTTATAAACTAATTGTGTTATTTCAGCGAAATTTAAAAGTTACAGTCATATTACTTTAGGGTGAACATTTTCCAATTTCATCAATATGTGTGCAAAACTTAATTATTCCAAGTCCCAGAAATAAGATCTTGATGAAATAACTCGACAAGTGAACCCATCTCCCACAGTCCCCCTCACCTTAGGCTACGGCAAATTCCCTAAGGGTCACCTATCTGGGGGCAGAGATCTCCAGCCTGCCTAACTTCCCCAAAGCTAAGATCCAGAAAATTCCCAGGGCTTCCAGCTGCCCAAAAGGTATCTCTAAATGAATTATTATAATTCCTCACAGCTTGTGGGTTTAGCTGTATTTTCAGAGAGAAATCTCTGAAAGGAGATGACTTCATCTGGGCAAATATTTTACTGTAAAAGGTACGAGACTCGGGACTTATGAAAGTCTCATTCAAAACTGCGTCAGGAGACAAAATCTCCCCCAAGGAGGGGCAGAGGAGAAGATGTTGACAGGTCCACTATGAGCTCTAACCATGTATGTGCATCCCGAGAGAAATCATTTCTGGCCTCATATTTTCCATCTTAATGTCTCAACAGCAGAACATAAAGCACCTCCAAATTATATCAGAAGCCACTGCAACGAGGCTCAACTATGGCCAGGACTCATTAAAGGCCAGAAAGACCCCTCCAGAAGTGAAATAATATATCTGGAGGGCAGGTGAGGAAACTATGAGTGATGGCCACCAAAAAAAGCAACTCGTTTGAACAAACCCCTGGTGTTCACAATTAACCTCGTTAAATTGCGCTTTTCATTTCCAGCCTCTTTTCTGAACTTGTGTTTCCTGCGGATCTTTCACACTGTGGGGGAAATTAAGCCCCCGCAAATAATATAATTTTGGTTTATACTTTAGTAGGGTCCCTGAACAGCAGCACTATTGGGAAATGCAGAATCTCAGGCCCCACCCTGAACCTTGTGAAGCAGAATCTGCATTTTAACCAGGGCCCCAGGGGACCTATGTGCACAGACACGTGAGCAGCACTGGCCCACCAGAGAGTAGCTCAATGATAACGACTGATCTTGCAGCTCAATACTTAAAAAGACAGTCCAATTTAAAAATTGGATCTAAATAGACATTTTCCCAAAGAAGACCTACAAATGGCCAATAAACACATGAAAAGATGCGTGGAATCATTACTCATTAGGGAAATTAAAGTCAGAACCACAATGAGACACCACTTCATACCTATTAGGATGGCTATAATTAAAAAGATAGACAATAACAAGTGTTGGCGAGGAGGTAGAGAAACTGGAACCTTCACACACTTCTGGTGGGAATGTTAAAACGGTGCGGCCACTTTGGAAAATGGTCTGACAATTCCTCATATGGGATATGAACCAATAATTCTGTTCCTAGGTACATACCCAAGAGAATTGAACACATATGCCCATGCAAAAATGTGTACGTGAATCGAACACATATGCCCATGCAAAAACTTGTACGTGAATGGTCACTGCAGCATTATTCCTATTGGTCAAAAGGTAAAAAGACCAAATTGTCCATGAGTGGATCAGGGATAAACAAAATGTGTTCTATGAATCCAGTGGAATATCATTCAGCCATAAAAAAGGATCATGCACTGATACCTGTTACAACACAAATGAAGCATGGAAACATTAAACTACATGAAAGAAGCCAGTCACAAAGGACTAAATATTGTAGAATTCCATTTATATGAAAGGTCCAGAATAGGCAAAACCATAGAGACAGAAAGGAAATTAATGGTTGCTTAGGGCTAGCAAGGAGGGTGGGGTGTGTGTGGAGGGAGGTGAGAGCTAAAAGGTGTGAGGTTTCTTTATGAAGGGACCTGAATGTTCTCAAATTGACTGGGGTGATGGTTGCACACAGCTGTGAATACTGTGAATATACTAAAAACCCACTGAGTTGTTTCAAAAATAAAAGGCAGTGAATTCCTCTGTCATCGAATTTTCACGTAGGACACGCTGCCCAGCTAGAGATATGACCTGCAGGCTAGAACAAAGATCACAGACAATAAATGCCTTGTGCTAATGGACCGCTTCCTGTGTGCTGGGTCCTATGTTGGCCCCGAACAGGGATTTTCTCTTAAAAATTCTCCCCAAAGTTCTAGGAGTTAATTAGTATCATTGCCATTTTACAGATGAGAAAACTGAAGCATTAGAAACCTATCGAAGGGCAACAGGCTGGTGAGCAGTGGTGAAGCTCAGCTCTGAACCCACAGAGTCTGGGAGCAGAGCCCGCACACAATCTCCCTCTCCATCTTGAGTCCCCCTATAAGCGACTTCAGCTAACTGCTAACTCTCCTAGTCAACACGCAGGTAGCAGAAGAGCCCCACGGGGCGCAGTGAGAGGTGGGGGTCACCGCTTGCCACTCAACTCATATTCTCCAAGTCCCACTGCTTGTTGACTATAGGCAACCAACGTTAAATGATTTTTCTCTTCGTATCAGGAGACAGATTGGCCTATTCCGATAATCAACTTCAATCTCATCCTTCTGAGTTTTCCCAAACGTAAAATATTTTGGAAAAATCAGCCAGCCCCCCCTTTTTTTTTAACTGGAAAAACACTTAGTCAAACAAAACTGCCTATTTTCAGAAATGCCCTGAATGAGTAAAGGACTAGTCAAATTCCACATGGGATGTGTTTCCATGAGTCATATATAAGAAAAAATATTTCATGTGTGATCACAAGACAATGGTGTCTATAACAAAACTCCTGCCAAATTAACAACTCCAATTTGATTATTTAAAATCACAGCTGACACATATATAATACTTACTATGCCCTGGGTACTATTCTAAGTGCTTTCTATTTACTCATTTAATATCTACGGTAGCTCACAAGGTATTTTAATAGTCCCATTCTAAAAATGATGAAACTGAGAATTAAGGTTTTGGCAGCCAGAGCTGGAGTGTGAAACCGGACAATTTATACTCTGAACTGCAGTCTACTAACTGCTCTTGACAACTGATGGAAGAAAAAGCTGTAGCCTCTGCAACCACTGAAATCAACAAAATTTCATGGTTGTAGTAACTTCCACAAGCTCCAAAAAGAGTTTTGTCAGCATGTGATGGTTGTGGCAGCTTAGGTGCATTTGACCAGGTTGTTTAAACATACAAACTAAGCCAGAAGGCTACTCAGTGTTAGAGACCAGATGAATTACCAGAAAAAAAATAGGGTCTACCTAGCCAAGAAGGCATTTCTCTTGAAGATGAAATCCCATTGCTCATGTCTGCATGGAATGGAATTAAGAAAGAAAGAAAGAAAGAAAGAAAGAAAGAAAGAAAGAAAGAAAGAAAGAAAGAAAGAAGGAAAGAAAGAAAAAGAAAAAAAAGCAAACAGTATAGCCAACTAGTCTATTTGTATTCCCTACCATAATTTCAAACAACTTCATGGTTCATTAGGTATTTTGGCATACTCGGTAAGTATTTTTTAATGGAGAATGATCACAAAGCTTTAAAGTAAATTAAAAGCTCCATAATAATCAATCATTATCAAGTAGGCTTTATCCCAGGGATTCAAGGAGGTTCAACATCAGGACAGCTATTGATGGAATTCTCTATGTGTTTACATTAAAGGAGGAGGAAAATAACATTGTCATCTCAACAGATGCTAAAATATATTTTACAAAATTTCAAAGGCTTGCACATTAAAGAAAAGCATAACTATTAATAAATCAAGATAGAAAGAACTGCTTCATCTTAGTCACGGGGTATCTACCAGAAAGTGATAGAAAGCATCCTTATTTAACAGTAGAAACTGAGAAGTGGCCCCATTATAGTCAGTAGCAAGACAAACATGCCCACATTCAACATCATACCCGAAGATCTCATCAATACATCTGACAAGAAGATGAAAAGAAACCTTAAATAAAAAAGACTATCGCCCCCACCCCCTAAAAAAAGATTATCCCAAACTATTGTTATTGGGAGATAAATGATTTCCTAGCTACAACTCCAACTGTGTTAATTTAAAATTTATTAGAACTAATACAAAAGCAGTAAGGTCAACATACAAGTTAATAGATTTCCTACATGCCAACGATAACCATGTTGAAGACATAATGGAAAACTAGATTTCATGTAGGAAAGCAAAACAGCCATGAAAGAAACAAAAATAAATCTGTAAAGTGCTAAGGAATAAAATTAACAAGAAATGTGCCAGACCTATATGAGAATTTTGCAAAAATGAAAATCTGCTCATTGCAGGCATCACTTTGATGAATAATTATCATCAAATGGGAGCATGTCAGCTCCTAAAACCTCACGAGACGGAGATGCTGAATTATTCACGTTGGCTGCCCAGGTCTGTTTTGCCAAGTAACGGATGCTTTGCCAGTGTGGCCAGCTTCAGAGCCAAAAGCATAGCCCAGCCCTTGGGTATTTATCTTCCCCTTCTTGAATGTTTATAAGCCCCCTCAAGAGTACAGGGCCCCACTGATGCCTTCCTGGCCAGCCTTCTGTCATACCCTGCACAGTGCCCTGAAGGGGAGGGTCTGCACACAGGCGTTGTGTGTTGGTGTATTGTGAATTGCCTTACCATTTCAAGGAATAGCAATAGCTTCATTTATTGAATGAGCCCACCCAGGTAGCTTATGTATTCAGGCCATTTTGCCACCAAAACTGCTTTGTGGTGCTGGTCCTTTGTGTGCATAGCTCCAAAATGTCGTGATCGTAATAACTGCAGAGCTACAGGAGGCAATAAGGCTACTGAGATTGGCATAGAAGGATGGGACATATGAACGCAGTCACAAGCAAAAGTAATCGCATGGTCCTGGGGCATCAGTTCCCAGTAATTTAAAACAGGAAACAAAGCTGGGATGTTTGCTGTCTTCAAGAGAAGATTGTGCTGCGACTATCCCATGGGGTCAGTCCTGGGAAGAGATCTGCTAGGAATAACTGCGGCACGGCACGCATGCTGTTGAGGGGTTAGAGGAGTGAGTCTTTCAGCAGAAATGGGTTTCCTGCAAATGCTAACTCCTGAACACGCTGCAAGATGGAGAACACTATAAAAATCTACGGGCCGCAGGATTCTTGAGCCCCACCACAAAAGCAAGTGGGAAAGAGTAAAATTTATTTAATAGAATAAATCCTTATAGTACCATGATTTGCAGTGGCTTGATGTTTTCTGTTTATTTAAACCTTCTCCCCGATTTCCCACGTGATACATATTCATTGAAGGAATAATTAATACTTCTCATGGTGAAAACCAGAAGCGTGATTTTACAGATGTATTTTGCCATTTAGGGAATGACCTTTGAGATGTTCAGAGTCTGAGGCAGACATGCCCATTACCCAGGTCCCAAGCCCCTGCCTTCCATCTCGGTTACCGGACATTCTTAAAGGAATCTGAAAAGGCCTCGCTTCTGTGATGATCCAACATTGTGACAATTGCAGGCATGGTTTATTAGTTTAGGTAGATTTTTAAAGCTCTCTGGGCCACCATTTCCTGATCTACAAATATAATCATCACTTCCCATGATTACTGTGAGTTTAAGAGAGTGTAGCCATTTTGTAACACAGAGCTACTGTATGAGCCAGCAATTCTACTCCTAGGAATACACCCAACAGAAGTGAAAACTTACTGTCCATACAAGAACTTGTACATGGAATGTTCATAGCAGCACTGGCCAAAAAAGTGAAACAACCCAACTGTCTGCCAAATGATGAACGGATAGACAAAATGCGGTCTCTCCATGCAATGGAAGACTGTTCAGCAACAAAAGGAAGTGAAGTACGGACACATGCCACAGCATGGATGAATCTCGGAAACGTCATGCTAAGTGAAAGAAGTCAGTCACAAAAAGATGATACATTGTATGATTCCACTGATATGAAATGTCCAGAAGAAGCAGATCCAGAGAGACATAAAGTAGATTAGTGGTTTCCCAAGGCTGGGAGGAAGGGAGGAACGAGTGACTGCTGAACGACACTGGATGTCTTTTGGGGGTGATGAAAATGTCCCAGAATTAGACAGTGATGATAGTTACAAATAAGGAAGTTAGTAAATAAGTACAAAACCCTTATTCATACACCTGAAAAGGGTGAATTTTGAGTATATCTATTGTATCTCAATAAAGCTATTATTAAAAAATAATCGTGGGGGCGCCTGGGAGGCTCAGTCGGTTAAGCACCCGACGTCTACTCAGGTCATGATCTCACAGTTTGTGAGTTCGAGCCCCGCATCGGGCTCTGTGCTGACAGCTCAGAGCCTGGAGCCTGCTTTGGGTTCTGTGTCTCCCTCTCTTCTGTCTGTCCCTCCCCCACTCACGCTCTGTTTCTGTCTCTCAAAAACAAATAAACGTTAAAACAAATCCCATATTCTGTTGTTTGTTCTATAATCCTATTGTCTATATCTGTACATAGGAAAATGAGATACAGTCACTTGCTGCACTGGAATTTATATTGGTTTGTTCTCCTACACTTTTAAATAATGAGGAATTTTATAACCATTCTTAAAGCTCCTTATGCATGAATATCAGGCAGAAGATTGCAGAGAAGGAGACACACTATGTTTCTAGGAGTTTGTGAGATTATACAGAACCTGGGAAAATATACCCATTTATAAAGCCTGCCTTTGAGAAGTATTTCAGCAAGCTCTTCTTGTTTTCTATAAAAACAGGGAGCTTCTCTGAGCAAAGGGAAGGAGGTGTTTGGCTACTGCCTGCTGAAATGCTGAGTCCTAACAAAATTATCTCATGAGGAACCTGATAAGCTCCTTTGGAGGGGAAAGGTTGATACATGAGAGTGACAAAATCCAGACCAGCCTACTCATGTGGTGCTGTCTCATTAAGCGACTTGCAGAAGAAAATTCACCTCACTGCAAGCACTTTTGCCCTCACGTCCCAAGTCCCCCTTCCTCTGTGTGACCTGGTAACTTCTCGCTAGCTTATGAGAAGCCAGTACATCAGCCTGCAGCTCAGCGATGAGACACGTTCAAAATGCTCCAATTAAGAAACGGGAACCCTCTTGCGCTGTTGGTGGGAATGCAAACTGGTGCAGCCGCTCTGGAAAACAGTGTGGATGTTCCTCAAAAAATTAAAATAGAACTACACTACAACCCAGCAATATCACTGCTAGGTATTTACCCCAGGGATACAGGAGTGCTGATGCATAGGGGCACTTGTACCCCATTGTTTATAGCAGCACCTTCAACAATAGCCAAACTATGGAAAGAGCCTAAATGTCCATCAACTGATGAATGGATAAAGAAGATGTGGTTTATATATACAATGGAATACTACTTGGCAATGAGAAAGAATGAAATCCTGCCATTTGCAGCAACGTGGATGGAACTGGAGGGTATTATGCTGAGTGACATAAGTCAGTCAGAGAAGGACAGATATCATATGTTTTCACTCATATGTGGATCCTGAGAAACTTAACAGAAGACCGTGGGGGAGAGGAAGGAAAAAAAATAGTTACAAACACAGAGGGAGGGAGGCAAACCATAAGAGACTCTTAAATAGAGAGAATAAACTGAGGGTTGATGGAGGGGGGGAGAGGGGAAAATGGGTGATGGGCATGGAGGAGGGCACTTGTTGGGATGAGCACTGGGTGCTGTATGTAAGCGATGAACCACGGGAATGAATCTATCCCAAAAACCAAAAGCACACTTTACACACTGTATGTTAGCCAATTTGACAATACATTATATTTTTTAAAATGCTCCCTGGGGCTCCTGGGTGGCTCAGTCTGTTGAGCGTCCAACTTCGGCTCAGGTCATGATCTCACGGTTTGTGAGTTCAAGCCCCGCGTCAGGCTCTGTGCTAACAGCTCAGAGCCTGGAGCCTGGAGCCTGCTTCCGATTCTGTCTCCTTCTCTCTCTGCTCCTCCCCACTTGTGCTCTGTCTCTCTGTCTCTCAAAAATAAATGTCAAAAAAAATTTTTTTAATAAAAATAAATTCTCCCATTAAAATCGAAAAAGTACTTGGTCAGCTGCTGTTAAGAAGGTAAAAGAAAGACAAGACTGATTAGGCATGCTTAATCGAATATACAGAGGGGTTGAGAGAGAAGACGGAGTGACAGGACAGAGTGAAGACAGATACAATAAACAAAGACGCAAATTATACAGGCTTTCTGAGTTCTGAGGTTTCTGTGGACCTGAATGGGGATCAGATATTTTTAAGATGTATTGCCAAGACTACAGTGTATGTTAACTAACTTGAATTTAAATAAAAATAATAAAATAAAATAAAAAACAAAATGTACTGCAATTGTAACAAAGAAGTTTAAAAAATCCATTCAGATTTGAGAAAAACTTAGATCACAACTCTACAAATATAGTCTCCCAGACATCAATTACTATATTACAATTCTTTGCAAGGATATAGAGAAACTAGAACCCTCATCTATTGATGACCCTGTAAAAGGGTCCAGTCACTTTGCAAAACACTCAGGCAATTCCTCAAAAACGTAAACATAGAGTTACAATATGACCCAGAATCACACTCTTAGGTAATCTATCTAAGAGAACTGGCCAAGCAAAGAACATGAATGTTCATAACAGCCTTATTCATCATAAGCCCAAAAAGTGAAAACAAGCCAAACGTCCACCGAGTGATGAATAAACAAAAGGTAGTGTGTCCATACAATGGAATAGTATTGGGCAGTGAAAAAGAATAAAGAACTGATACATAATGCAACATGGCTGAACCTCAAAAACATTATATGAAACTAAGGAAGACACAAGAGACCGCATATTTCATGATACCATTTATATAAAATGCCAGAATGGGTAAATCTATAGAGACAGAAAGTAGATCAGTGGTTGCCAGGGGCTGGGGTGAAGGAAAATGAGGATTAATGTCATTTAAATGGGTATTATGGGTCTGCTTGGGGTAACAAAAAAGTTCTAAGATTTGCGGTCCTGGATGGACAACTTTGCAAAATTTACTAAAAACTAATCAGAATATATACTTGAAAGGGTGAATTATATGATATGCAAAATATGCCTCAATAAGTTGTTTATTAATTCATAGAAAAAGACAGATGGTGGGTGCCTTGGGGGTGGAGAATGGTGTGTGATCTCTTTCTTGTTCTTTTTTTTTTTTTTACACTTTATAATGATTTGCAAATTTTCTACATGAGGGAATTCTTTTTTTTTTTTAATTTTTTTTAACGTTTATTTATTTTTGAGACAGAGAGAGACAGAGCATGAACGGGGGAGGGGCGGAGAGAGAGGGAGACACAGAATCAGAAGCAGGCTCCAGGCTCTGAGCCATCAGCCCAGAGCCTGACGCAGGGCTCGAACTCACGGACCATGAGATCGTGACCTGAGCTGAAGTCGGACGCTTAACCGACTGAGCCACCCAGGCGCCCCTCTACATGAGGGAATTCTTATACTAGGTTCCCCAGAAGTAGACCTGAGGTGAGGAATTGTATGAAAGTGATTCATAGGAAGAATTCCCAGGATGAACCTGAAGCAAAGTAGGAAAGTGAGACTGGGAAAGTAAGGATGCCAAGAAAAGATGTAGCATCAGGTAAAGATCCTAGGAAGGTTAACTATGGCTCAATCCATACAGGTGGAGGGTGCTGGGGAGATGGTGCAGGATCCACATCGGTGATCTGATAAGGAAGCTGGGATATTTATAACCACACACACACACACACACACACACACACGGCACCACAATATCAGCCATTTCCACTGGGGTGTTTGTGTGTCCTCTAGCCCTCTGAAGCTGCTGCCTCCTGCAAAACCTCATGTTCCCATGATTATTCCAGCATGAGTAGAAACGTGATCCTTGGCTCTTATAGAACGGCCTGTAGAATTATCCAAAGCTGGACAGCGGGAAAAAAAAAATCAGCGAGAAGCAGCTAACTGAAAAGGCTACATACTATATGATTCCAACTGTACGACGTTATGGAAAAGGCAAAACTGTGGAGACGGTAGAAAGATCAGTGATTGTCAGGGGTTAAAGGCAGTGAAACTACTGTGTGTGACCTGCAACGGTGGATGCGCGTCGTTACACATGTGTCCGAGCCCACAGACCGTACAACGATGGGCTTTGAGTGTTGGCAATGTGTCAACGTAGGTTCGTCACTTTTAACAAATGTACCACTTTGGTGGGGGATGTTGATAGAGGAGGAGGCTGTGCACCCATGTAGAGGTATGGGAAATCTCCACATCTTCCCCTCAATTGTGTTGTAAACCTAAACTGCTCTGAAAAATAAAGTCTCTTAAAAAAAAAAAAAAAGCAGGGTCACCTGGGTGGCTCAGTCGGTTAAGCATCCACCTCTTGATTTCAGCTCAGGTCATGATCTCACGGTTCGTGAATTCGAGCCCCCGAGTCAGGCTCTGCGCTGACAGTGCAGAGCCTGCTTGGAATTTTCTCTCTCCTTCTCTCTCTGCCCCTCCCCCACTTGAACTCTCTCTCTCTCTCTCTCTCTCTCTCTCTCTCTCTCTCTCTCTCTTAAAATAAATAAACATTAAAGAAAGCAAAGCCTGTAATGATGCTGTCTTCTGGATGAACACAATTTCCTGCCAATTTCTCCATTCTCTTAAAAATGAAGGATCAAGACAAGGCTTAGACTACTCCTTCAAAAACATTACTTTTATTATATCATAATGTTGGTCACAGATGGCCAAAATTTTCCAAATTATCCAAAATTAGCACCCTAGCACTCAGCAGATAAGGTCTACTCCTCCTCCCACCCCCACTCCGGGCTTGCAATTTGGAAGATGTTTGAATTTGGCCTCTTAATTTTCTGATCTCCTGACCTACACTTGTCTTCAAGCCTTGTAAACTAGTTCTTGAGGTAGTCTTTATGGTTTCACACCATGTTGTCTTTGATCATGCTATGTTCTTGGATTGTGAGTGCCTTCATATCTCTTCTCTGCCCACCTGATCCAAACATTTAATATGGGGCGCCTGGGCAGCTGAGCCAGTTAAGTATCCCACTCTTGATTTCGATTCAGGTCAGGCCGCCGTCTCACCGTTTGGGAGATCAAACCTCTGCACTGTCAGTGCAGAGCCTGCTTGGGATATTCTCATTCTCTCTCTCTCTCTCTCTCTCTCTCTCTCTCTCTCTCTCTCTCTCTCCCTCTCTCTCTCTCTCTCTCCCCCTCTCCCTCTCCCTCTCCCTCTCCCTCTCCCTCTGCCACTACCCTACTCACCCTCTCCCTCTCTCAAAATAAATAAACATACAAAAATTAAAATAAATCATTTTTTGTTAAAACTAATTGTATAGTTTTCCGTAAAATGACTCACGATATGAACCTATACCATGATAAGTAACTAGGGTGATCAAACCATCCCGGTTTGCTGGGGACTTTCCACCTTTACCACTGAAAGTCCTGTATGTATCCTAGGAACCCCGCTCCATCCCCCAAGACCCAGGCAAACAGGGATGGCTGGCCATCCTACAAAATTTGATGTAAAGTATGAGCTTATCTGTGTTTTCCACAGGCTTAACACAGGGCTCTGAGCATAATTTTTGCAAAACAATATTTCTGATTAATTTTAATTGCATGCATTTGTGTCAATGTTTTTAAGCAGGCATTTTCACAAGTGATTTTCTATGAATTCCTCATAAGGTCCAAGTACTGTTATAATTAGACAAAATGGTCCATTCCTGGCATCCTAGACATGAAGAGAAAAAGAAAATTTCACAGCCAAAATGTTAATAGCATTTAAAAATATGGTAGAGCTAGGAAAAACCTTGTTAACGGAGTCTACAGCTGATCTACGACCACCAAGAAATCCTTGAGTAGGATTAAAGTTTATGACCAATTACCACAGCTGATTAACATCTGTTCTATCACCTTTATTTTTTTTTTTTAAGTAAGCTCTACACCCAACGTGGGGCTTGAACTCATGACTCCGAAGTCAAGAGTCACATGTTCCACCGACTGAGCCAGCTGGGCGCCCTTCTACTACGTTTATTCTTGATAGCGACAGTAAGGTATTGAATCTGCCCTTTTATCCTTGTCAAATATATTCCATTAAAAATTACTTTGAATCCCTATGAGGGAAGCAAATATCACTCTGTGAGCTGTAAAGAATTACAGAGTGTATCACTGTTAATATAAAAGGCAAAGCCAAAGTCAACATTTTTAATCAAAAAGTGACATCAGGTCAGGCCTTGAACTTGGCTCTTGAGAACAGCAAGCAATCAAGAGTAAGTGATAATGTTCCAGGCAGAGGGAAGAGCACCACGAGGCGCATTCAAGGAGCTGAAAGAGTTTATTTTGTTTGAGACAGAATTTGAGAAGGGGACAGATAGTGATAGACTAGTGATGAAGAAGTGGAGAGGTGGATTCAGATCCCAGAGGGTCTTACAAACAAGGTCACGGACTCTGTACTGGATTCAAAGAGCAATGGAAAGACATCAAAGTATTTCAGTAGCGAAGTACATGTCAGAGTTTCATTTTCTGACAACCCACTCAAGTAACAGAAGGAGAGAGTACATTGCGGATGGGTCAAGTTGGAGGCAAAACGTCCACTCCTGAGGCTGTCACGGGCCGTGGTGCGGTGGAATATAGGGCAGTGGGGATGGAGAGAGGGAGATGGGAGAGATGTTTAAGAAGTAGAAGACATGTCACTTGATAACTGATCGGATGTGGGATGGGGACATGGGAGAGGGAAGGGCTGAAACTTACCTTTGAGAGTCTGGCTTCAGCAACCAGGGGACCCGGAAGAGGGTTGGGTGGGGGCGGAGCGACAACGAATTCAGCTGCTTTACACATTGACTCCTAAGCTGACAAAAACTTACAAACCCCAGCATACAGTGTCATGTTTATAATCCAAAGAGCTGTTTTCATTTAAGAAACACAGCCCAAGAACCAAACACAGTTTCAAAACCAATGTTTCCCCTTGTGCGAAAAGAAAAGAAAAGAAAAGAAAAAAGAAATGCAGAAAGTAGATGGAACAGGGGTGCCAATGTGTAATAGGTCTAGTCTTTCAACGATAAAATGCCCTGTGCTCTAGGGCAGCTTTTTGTTGCTGTACAGTTTCTCATAGGTGAGTGGCTCTGTGGTGACAGCCAAGATACCATGCGGCACTCTCAAAAGCAACTTGACCAGAACATAGGCCGGTGTGCTGCCCGTGCGAGAATTCCTGAGAATCCGAGGGAAGTCAAGGGGAAATGGTAACCAGAAGGATAGTTGTACTTTTGACTACAGAAGAATCCCAGAGCATATCTGGATGATAACCCAGCAGCTCAGTAAGATTGTCAGGGAACCAGATGCTCTCAATGTTTAACACAGAGGAAAATAGTCTGGCCTTCTAGTTCAAGACTCTCGGCCCAGAAACAGGTAGTAAAAACCTCGATGTTGCAGCAATGTAACAAAATCTCAGTACAGAATTTAAACACGTAGAGCAGATGTTGGTGACGCCCCACCCTTGACCTTCACCTTTGCCGGTTGAAGGCTGCCTACCAGGAACACCAGTAAATCTCTGCCGAAGGGCTTTTTTTTCTGGCTGAAGGAGCAAGTCTTCCTTACACAGGGCAAGCTGGAAATACCGGAAAGTTAATGCCCCTGGAAGCAGCCCTTACCGAAGACAAATGAGGTGTAGGTGGGCAAATACACCAATCTCCTGGGCCCCCAGTCCAGATAACTCTGAGGGGGGTTCTACAGTCTTCTGGAAGGACTGAGCCCAGTGACAGGTAGTGGGCAAACGCTTGCGTGCGTGCAGTTTATTTTGGAGGGGTTCCGAGGAAACCGGTAGAGTGTGTACAACATGCCTCGGAGTTCACCTGACACAGCTAAGAAAGCTGGCATATTTATGTCCCGATCACCACCGGTCATAGGCTAAGTCGATCCTAGAAGACGCGGCCTGCGTGGTGCTTTCAGCCTGTGGCCAGGCCAGCTGCAGTGTCCAGAGAGGTAGGGACCGTGGGCTGGTCGACAGAAGCCCGTGGGTCAGCGTGCACAGCGGTGATGCTAAGGGGCACCGGCAGCATCTACTGCAGAAAGGCACGAGCTCCACAGAAGGGCGCTGGCAAGCAGTTCCCAATGACTGACCGAGGTTAAGTCCTGAAGGGCAAGTAGGAGCCAGTAGGGTTTGCGGGGCAGGCCGCACCACTGTGGGAGACGGACAGGACAGTAGGTGGGAGCGGAGTCGGTCTGAAGGAGGCCGTTAAATGAGAGGCGACCCATCCGCAAGAGAACCGCGCCGTCCGTTATGCCAGGGACACAGAAAAACACACCATTTATGCCCCAGAGTAAACATCATGATTTAATTGTTTTTAACCGGTTGAGTTTGAAACCTATGGGGAACCCCAGGAGAGAGATGCTGTGGACGTTACTGGTCAGGAACTCAGAAGCAATCTGTGCCTATCATCAGAATATAGGAAGCAAAATTAATTCCAAGATTAATTCCAAGATTAATTCCAAGATTTTGTTTTCATATCCATTATGTGCCAGGCACCATGTTGGCCCCTAAAGGTATGTAATGGTGACTATGAAGGAAGAAATCTCTTCCCTGTTGGAACTTTCGATACAGTGCAGTGGTGGTTGATAAGATATCCAGGAAGAATGTGAACATTGGGAACAGAAGAACCCTGGGCAATTCCAATGTCTGAAGGACAGCAAGCAGAAGGAAAGCATCTGAAAGAAACCAAGAACAAATGGCCAGTGGAGTAGAAAAAAAAATACAAAGGATACAAAGACTGAAAAGAACTTACAATGACCACGTGGTTTTACAGGTCATAGTGGTACTATATGTATTGAGCTGGAGGGCAGTGCTGAGCAAAAACGTAAATGTAGAGATATTTATATCATAAATGCGGACATCACAAATAATCCCGACTGCCAGACATTTTGCTATAACATTAAAATGTAATTGACATCTTTTTTAAAAGTCTAATCTCAGATCCTTCGTCTTTCTGACTCATCCCTTAAGTTACGAGCTATCTCCATCAGACAAGCCATACTTCATATTAGTAAAGGGCTTTAAAGTTTATCAGATAACACATATGTCTGGGGATCTGCCAGGATTCTTAGTTGCAAGCAACAGAAACCGGACTGACTTAAAAAGAAAAGGAACGCATCACAATATGTTGGAAGAATATCAGTGTTTTCTGGGGAGTCGAGCTTGAAAAATGTACAGGAACGAAGGGAGGCTAGGTAACAAAAATGTTCTGCCCTAGATGCCCGCCACTGCCACAGTGCCCGTGCAGCGTCCCTGCCAGGGGACCCAGTATTGCGCCACCTTGCCGCCATCTCCAGGCCTCTGTCTCTGTATCACACACTCAAGGGAACCAATTGAGGCCGAAGAATCTGATTGGCCGAGTCTAGGCCACGGGCCCTCACTGTGCCTACCTGGGAGTGGGAGAGGGAATAATTTCCCCATTAGCCTCCTGCTTGGGATTCTCTCTCTCCCTCTCTCTCTGCCCCTTTCCTGTTCACAGGTGCGCTCTCTCTCTCTCTCTCTCTCTCTCTCTCTCTCTCTCTCCTTCTCTCTCAAAATAAATGAATAAACTTTAAAAAATTCCTCAAGATTAAGAACCACAGAACTGGCTCATCTGACTTTATGATTATTCTCAAGTCACAGAGATTGTCGTGATGCGCCTTCATTATAGACTTGACTGGGGCTGTGTGCTCAAGAAATGGCCAAGAAGGTGATATTAGTTGTGACACGTGGAGTGAAGTTCCTCCCTCAGAATTTAACACCAGGGTTGTCTAGCCCATTCCACTGGTAGCGGCTCTCAAGCAGCATTTAGACCCTGGGAAGAAATTGTGAAATTTCTAATTAGTTCTCAGGTATTTCAATCCGCCAAGGGTATAATTTTTACACTGGAAAATAGTAAATGCTATTCAGATGAAAAGGACCTACAGATGTGAACAATCCAGTCCTATTTTTTTTAATTGACTAGGCTTTGATATGGAAGTTTTTTTTGTTTCTCACGCTAAACAGAGTACAAAATAATGCTGTGGCTTCCTTTCCAACTGGGGCCGACCCAATGGCTCCCACAAAGAAGACTATCAACAAGGGCCATTCTGCCATCAATGAGGTAGCAACCAGAGAATACACCATCAACATTCAGAAGGGCATCCATGGAGTGGGATTCAAGAAGCGTGACCCTCAGGTACTCAAAGAAATCTGGAAATTTGCCATGAAGGAGACGGAACTCCAGTTGTGCCCCTCGACACCAGGCTCAACAAAACAGTCTGGGTCAAAGGAATAAGGAATGTTCCATACCGTATCTGTGTGTGGTTGTCCAGAAAATGTAACGAGGATGAAAGTTCACCAAACGAGCTCTACACGTTGGTTACCTTTGTACCTGTCACCACTTTCAAAAATCTGCGGTTAGGGGCGCCTGGGTGGCGCAGTCGGTTAAGCGTCCGACTTCAGCCAGGTCACGATCTCGCGGTCTGTGAGTTCGAGCCCCGCGTCAGGCTCTGGGCTGATGGCTCGGAGCCTGGAGCCTGTTTCCGATTCTGTGTCTCCCTCTCTCTCTGCCCCTCCCCTGTTCATGCTCTGTCTCTCTCTGTCCCAAAAATAAATAAAAAACGTTGAAAAAAAAAATTAAAAAAAAAAAAAAATCTGCGGTTAATGTGGAAGAGAACAAACTGCTGATTGTCAGATAAAGGCAAAAAACTGCAAAAAACAATAGTAATAATGTTCTGGAATATATTTTACCCTCAGCCAATTGCTGCTCTGATGTACAAATACTTGTGTGTGCAATATTTATAGACCCTGTGTGTGTGTGTGCGTGCGCACACACAGTGGGGGATGCTTTAAATACATCGGGCTTGAAACATCATAGGACCAGTGGTTTCTGTGAATTCTAATACTAGATGTTGTTTGATTTATTAATAGGGCGTGTTTTTTTTGTTACCTTATTCACATAGCAGGGAAAGAGGGGATTACGTATCTGAACATAGTTTACCAAGAAAAGTAACATAATTCATGCTTAAAGAAGAAAACGGGATTGTGGACAGAGAACTTAGGCTTATGCATAAAGAACAAAACCTTCTTAAAGGTGTACTTTTCTAGTCCATATACATACTGCCGTAGTCCGTTCAGCCTGCTATAATAAAAATACCACACAGTGAGTGGCTTATAAGCAACAAGCATGTTACTTCTCACAGTTCTGAAGACTGAGAAGTCTAAGATCAAGGCGCTGGAAGATTCGGTGTCTGCTGAAGGCCCACTTCTTGGTTCACAGATGGCTATCTTTTCACTGTGACCAGGGAGCTCTCTGGGGTCTCCTTTATAAAGGCATTAATCCCACTCATCTGTCCTCATGACTTAATCACTGCCCAAAGGCCACGTCCTGGTATGACCACCTTGAGGATCAGGATTTCAACATATGAATTTGGAGGGAACCTTAACATTTTGTCCATTGCACATATCCGATATTATGTGCCTCGGGTTTAACCAGATAAAAGAGTATACTAAATCAAAATGGAAATGAAACGTACTTATAATTATTTTAGGTAAATTGCTAACCTAAACTGGTGAGTTGCAGCTATGGCCTGGCAGTGACCAGCCTCATCCAATCCCCATAATGATCTTAAAGGATGGGCTCCTGTCTTGCAAAGTAGCACTGAGGTCCTTTGGCCCATTCCATTACTAGTTAGCTCTCAAATAGCCTTTAAACTCTGAGAAGTTGTGAAATTCCCAAATCAGTCCTCAAGCAATTTAATCCACTGACAGAAAAAAATTTTATCTTGGGAAATACTAAATGCAATTCAGATTAAGAGGATCTATACCAATGAATATTTGATGTGAACATGGTCCTCTTTTCCCCTTTTGACTGAGACCCACAGGTTAAGGAGGCTTGCCTGAGCTTACAAGGTTCATTTTCCTTTTTTGCAATATCTCCTCATTTCCCAGTTTGAGATTAAAATCAAAGGGAAAAATGTGTTTTTTTTTTTTCCCTAGAATGCTTTTCCACCTTCTTACTTTGCATCCACCACTCCGGCTACCAACCAACGTTCTTTCGTGTTAAAAGAACTCTAACCAATTGGGATGGATGCGATCATTTCCCAGACTTCACAGGGTGACTGAGGGAATGAGAAGTCCAGGGGTTTTCAGCTACCATTCTTGACACCTGCCACATCCCCAACCCCCCTCCACACAAATGGGACAGAGGAGGGGCCTGGTACCAAGGAAGGACCCTTAAATCCAGGGTGCTGCCCAGCCCCTAGGTGGGACTGACAGGCCTATATAGATATGAGCAGGGACCCTAAAGCAGCTCACATCAGCAGCTGCCATCGACACGGACCTCAAGCTCCAGAAACCTCTGCCCTCTCCACCCTTTGAGACTAACCCTAACACTCCAATTCAAAGCCTAAGATAGCATCTTGGCGCTTCAAACGCATGGCTCCTCTCTATGACCCCTGCCCAAGTACATAGCTTAATCAGGCTACTTCACCAACAATAAAGCTCAGCCCCTGGTGACCCATCCTGGTCAGGCTTCAGATTGTGAGTCCCTAGGTATTTACCTCCCGGTTTCTCCACCTTTTGATCATGCCAATATCTCTTTGTGCTACTCTGTGATGAATGGTTGCCTCCAAGACTAGACTATAAACTCTATAACAGGGATCTTGGCTGTTTTGCTTACCACCGTCTTCCTCAGTGCCTAGCACATACCAGGGGCTTATTGGGTGTTTACTGAATCACGGGACCTAAAATATTCCTTATCTTCCCTGACTCGCTCGGGGGTCACTTCCTGCATGAAACTCTCAGATTATGCCAACCAAGAGGACTTTCTCCTTTATTCCTCTTTTTACGCCACATGCGCCACCAGCTAAGTACATGAAAGCACAACAGGGAGGAATGGGGCTTTCTGGTCGCGGAGGCACTCAGAAAACGAACGAAGGAGATGAGAACACAAAGTGCAGAAGAGGAAAGGGACAAAACGAGAGAAAGATGGCAGCCCTGATTCAGGTGAACTAATCTGAAGAATGTGAAACCACAGGTCAAAATCTAATGATCTGTGTTAGTCAACTATAGCTGCAATAAAATTACATAACAAAATAGCTCACAAAAAAGCAGCGTTGTTTTCTCGCTCAGACATCTTAGTGGCTCTATTTCGGGCTACAGTCAACTGGGTTTGGCTCTAGGCTTCAGGATGGGTCCAGATCTGTTTCCTGAAGCCTAGGTTGAAAGCGTAGCTGCATGGGGCAGGCTCTAATCACTGCCCCATTATGAGGCGAGAGGCCAAGCCTAACCATGTGAGCATATGGAAGGCTTCTACTAGATGAAGGACTTCACATCCGCTACACTTCTATTGGCTACAGCAAGTCACGTGGCCACGCCCAACATCAAAAAGGGGTATGAAAATATACCCTACCCACCCTGGGACAGTGCGAGATCACCCTGCATGAGGGAATGAAGAATCGAGGACACAAGCTATCCCACTGTACCCAGAGCCCATCACTATCACCCAAACAACAAAAGCATGCAAGCACTCAAAGAACATTCTGACGAGGAACAGTTTTTTTGGAGAAGCTAGAAAGGGATGACTTATTCACTGAGTTCACCAAAAGCAGGAGACTGCTGCTTAAGTCACAAAGTAGTCCAGGGCTTAAAAACAGGATTGCCTGTTCGTAGCTCTGATTTCGGATCTGCTCCTCTCCACCTGGAAGTCAGTGGGAGGCGGGCAGGTGCTGGAGAGAGAGGTGGAGTGAGGGCCTGGGGGCGCGTGTGTGCCAGAGCCCTGGACCCCCCACTCTCTCCACCTATCGGCCCCTCTGGCCTTGACTCAGCTCCCAGCTTCAAGCCCAGGGACGCTCTGAGCGATACCGCAGCCCCCACCCCTCTGCCTGGAGATGATGTGAGTTAGGAAACCGGTTCTACAGACATCTAGAAATTTCCAGTGTTCACATGAAATCTACACTCTCCATGCAAAATACAGCTGTTACGTATTGTGTAACCGAGCTCAAACCTAGCATATTTGGAGCCTCGCCTGCCCCCAAGTTCTCCAACCTTACCAAATAGTAGCATCTGTGGTAGTCTTAGGATTCGTTTCTCTGGGAAAACATTATGAGCCAGGGAGTTGCATGCAGAGACTTTTTAGAGAATCCTCTGAGAGATAAACCTATAAGGAAGTGAGGCCAGAAGGATCAGGCACAGGGAGGAGCCCTGCAATGCAGTTGCATCAGAGGCCTCTGCTGAGCAGACAAGGAGCTCTGGAGCTCCGGTGGCCCTTCGGAGGCAAGGAGGCCAGGCCTTTGTAACTGCAAATCGGCTAGTCAATGGCTACGGATCGCCCCCTCAGAAGCGGCATAACCTTGAGAAAGTCGGTGCCAGGGGGCAGAGGACGATTCCAGTGACGGGCACAGCTGTGAGCCTTCAGAAGGTGGCTTTCCCAGCAGCTGGGGTTTAGTGGGGTTTAGATCCTGGAAAGGGGCCTCGGCAGAGCACCACAGCACCTACCACAGGTGGTATCCACTGATCTGGTGGGGAACTTCTGCTAAGTAGCTGGGGGAGGAGAGAAGAGTTGGTGACTGCACATTAGGGACAGGAGAAGGGAGGAGAATGAGAGGAATGTTCTCCATCTGGTCCCTAGGATTGGGTTTGAGTTGTGTGGTTAAGGCCCTTTCACTTCCATGAGGGACTCCACACCCAAGCTTCAGATCAAAGTGACAAAGGCTGACCCAGAGCTAGGGAGCTGTCCACTCTTCCCCTCTTGTGCGCGGAAACCAGGAGCATGCTTGGAGAGTACAGGGTCTGGCCTTTGTACTGATCTGGGAAAGGGGTAGAAAGGTAAACTGAAAGAAGACCAGAGGAGATAGCCTGAGCTATATGACAGCCAGGAGCAAGCCCACCCCAGGGCGAAAAGAACAGTTACAGAAAGGAAGGGGGCTGGGGCAGTGCGGTGAAAGAGACAAGATCCTGAGCAGGCCGAGTAGGGAGAGGAAAAGGAAGAGAGGGGAGGGAGCAGAGGAGACACAGAAATTATGCAAAGACGGTCACCATGCTGTAGAGCAGGATTTAGGGATTGAGATCACCGAAGATTTTCTCTGTGCCATGCAATTTAATTTCACTTTAATTCTTTCGAGTGCAACAAATTCTTTAAAGTGTAACTTAATTCTTTGACTGCAACACCCAGCTGGACTCGACAGGAAGTGGCTTGGCTCTATCCGCGTCATACAGAAGAAATGAGAGAACTAATAAACATTTGTTGGGATGGAGGTACACTTAATGGGATGTCCTTGTGATGGTTCTCAAAGGGCCGTCTTGTACTTTATGCTGCTCCTTGCTGTGTCGTTGACTTTTGAGGACCCCAAGAAGGGGCTGCGATCTCTACTTATGTATAGCCTGGCAGGTCCTCAGAGAGCACAAAATCAGTGAAGGAAACCCAGAGAAGGGATGGGTGGATCTGGATGGGGTCACACCATCAGCTAAAGTGGAAATGAAATCTATGGCCAGGATCCCCCTGAGGCCTAATCCAGGGAATATCTGAGAAAGTACAGAGCATCTTAGTGTGAAGGACACCATTTCCCAGAATGCTTTTAGATCTCTGGAGGCTCACTTTCACTTTTTAAAATCTTTAAAACTCCATCTGGACCCCATAGTGGGTTTAACCATTCTATCACGTGGGTGCCACTTTCACCTTTAAATGAAACCTGTCCATCATTAGTAGTTGAATAGCATAAGTATGTTAGGAAGACACTTAGCAAAACATAAATGTTGCTCAACATGTAGTGATCAAAAGTCCCACGTTGTGAAATCACCTCAGTCAATGCTTAACTCTCCAATGTGTTTCTGATTTCCTCTGATCTTATTTCCCATAACATGATGCTCAAATACTTCTTCCTCAGTAAGCATTCCTTTGACTAAGTGGGATTTTGTTCTTACAGTTGCCAATTTGCGAGCTATATTCACATTCCTGTAAGTTTTCTTTTTAAAAAAATTTTTTTAATGTTTATTTATTCCTGAGACAGAGAGAGACAGAGCATGAACAGGGGAGGAGCAGAGAGAGAGGGAGACACAGAATCTGAAAAGGGCTCCAGGCTCTGAGCTGTCAGCACAGAGCCCGATGCGGGGCTCGAACTCACGGACCGCGAGATCGTGACCTGAGCCGAAGTCGGACGCTCAACCGACTGAGCCACCCAGGCGCCCCTTCCTGTAAGTTTTCTGCATTACACATAAAACACCGGGAGCACCTTCGTCAGCATCCTTCGATGCTTAGCTACCACTTGCAGACAGCCAAGATTACCATCTGGATGGATGTGTTCCTCACAGACTATGCTTTTCTGCCCCTTTGCATTTCGACAACGTACAATGCTCAGTTCTCTCTGCATTCAATGCTGCCTTACAAAGAACATTATTTCTCTTACCGTGGTTCCCACCATCTCAAGAGGTAACATCAACAAAAGTCTAAAGAGACGGCAGACAGTGACTGCGCACAACTTACACAGCTCATTCACAGGCGGCATTTTCTGGCCAGAGTTCCCTGAAAAAGCCAGATGTGGAACTAAGTGGATATAGAAGGAGTATCATTGGCGGTGATTATATCACAATCATTGGTGCCACACTCTTTGTTTAATTAAAAGCAAGCTAAGAAAGTATTCCCAGCAGTATTTCGCGCGCAGAGACAGGTCAGGGGAGGTTTGACTTGCCCAGAGGAAAAATCCATGAAGCTAACAGAATTAGAATTACAGTCAAAGTAAAAAAAAAAAAAAAAAAAAAAAAAAAAGAATTACAGTCAAAGTAACTGTCGATGGAGGTGATGTTCAGGGTTTTAAAAACTCCATCTTCCTTCGTAAATACATATTTAAAATACAGCCATGAAGGAATGGAATCTAGTTCTTATTGCTGGCTACTTGGTTACTGTTAAATGAGACCGTGTAGAAAAGGAGAGCTTGCCACGGTGACCTTCTATTCCACTTTAAATTTATGTTTAGGTGTAGCCAAAAAGCTGGGCCTGGCAAATAACTTGCGATCTTCTGGCTTCTCTCAACCAAGCTTTGAGTGAACCAGTGCAAAAGCATAACAATAAAAAATCAGGGAAAACAATCACATTTTGGTTCTTCTCAGGGTATTTGCTTCAAAAACACCAATTTAAGAATTAAATCAGCAATCTGTACGAAATTATATATCTTGTGGATAAAACAGGCTATGATTTAAAGATGTTTTGTCCTCCCTACTGGGAAACAATAGATAAGCCTGGTTCTCGTTAATCTCCCATTTTCTACCATTTCAGAAATACATTTCAGTTTTATGAAGTGATAGTTCACAGCTACCCCACTAGACAAAGTAATGGATTATTGTGCAAAACTGGCAGGATTGTGTGAGCACGGTGACTGAAATGACGGTCTTCCCACAAATACCAATAAATTTAAGCGACAGAACAAGGTTATAAATAGGCAAACAAAGACGGTTCTGGTGCAGTTTAGTGCTCAAAACGAGACTTACTTTCTTTTCTGTAACGTTGAGCTGTGGGATGTATTAAATATGAGAACACGGCTCTGGTACATTGCACACCGATGGGCTAGGAAACTCTGGCCACCGAAACCACCGGCACCACGGAGAGGATAGGGTGCTGGAGAAGGGACCCAGGCTTCAGAGCGCGACAAGTCTGGCTGTGACTCATTATGATTTCCTGTCCTTTCAGCTGTGTGGTCTCTGCCCACTAGGGCATGGCTGGACATGCATGTGGCATCAGGAATGGCCGATCCCATCCGAACTCCTGGCCTGTCATAGGAGGCATGGCAATGGCCGAAGACAGACAGAACGTTCTGTGGCCGGATACACCTGGGCTGCGAAGCTGGCTCCACCTTTTCTGGCCAGTGGGCCTGGGGCAAGTTCTCCAACTCCTCCCAAACCGTAGTTTGCACATTTACAAGCTGGTCACCCACACGTGAGTTCCGGCAAGAGAGGACCCCGAAGAACGATGGGGGTACAGGTAGCTTACGCGGGGAAACGATCGCGGGAAGCTGTAGGGAGGGGGTGGGGACAGTGAGGTGGAGAAGGCAGCAGAGGCAGCGTCAGGCGCGTCTCTGAGCGGGTTCCGGCTCTGACCAGGTGGGGCTCGAGACTGGCACAGGCGCCTCGGGATCCCGCACTACAAGCAGGGAGGCTGTGGCATGTTTCTACTTGCTCCCGCCCACCATCCGCTGAGGGCCGCCCCGTGGTTGTCAATCGCCCTCGGCACTTCCAGGACCCCGTGAGGATCCGAGATGGGAACGTAACGTGCTTGTCTGTAACAAGGACTCAGCACATGGGCGTGACGGCGGCCACGAGGCCCTCCTCGAGGAGGATGGGCGCTACGAGACTGCAGAGCCTGCCAGTAACCTGGTCTGGCCACTGCAGAGCTCCTCCTCGCCTGCGGGTGGGGCCCGCCAGCCGGGTGCAGATATGTGGCTCTGCACAGGCCACATGCACTGCAGATAAACTGCTCGTGCCGTTTAAAATTTTTTTTCATGTTTGTTTACGTTGTGAGAGAGAGATTGACAGAGGGTGAGCAGGGGAGGGGCAGAGAGAGAGAGGGAGACCCAGAATCTGAAGCAGGCTCCAGGCTCCGAGCTGTCAGAACAGAGCCCGACGCGGGGCTCGAACCCACGAACCGTGAGATCACGACCTGAGCTGGAGTCGGGCGCTCCAGCGACTGAGCCACCCGGGCGCCCCATGCTCGTGCCATTTTAAACGAGGTTCTCATTGAGTTTGCAGAGCAAAAACACAGGCTCAACCTACGTCGCTGAGTTGCCACATCTAAGCATGAGTGATACCTTCCACGGGCATAAGGCACTTTGGCCTTCATGGGCCCCTTCCTCCATAAAAAATGTGTTAAAAAAATTTTATGACTATGTCGGTATAAATATGAATATGTTAATATTATCCATTGAGACACTTTTTCTTGGACCTAAAAGTTCATGTTTTTCATCTGAATTCAAAAGAAACTAAAACATTTTTTAGGCCCCAGGCACTACGCCTCCTATGCCTAATGGATCAGTAGATTTACATATATTATTTCACTGAATTCTTATAAGAAACATGAAAAAGTGATTTCTTATCCTCATTTCTCAGATATGGAACTGAGGCTAAGAACGGTGAAATGGCCCATCCAAATTCACACAGTCAATGGCAGAGCCCAGCGTTCTTAGATACATTCTGAATTCTTCTGGCAGTCCTATGGGACAAAAGAGCCCACCTTGATTCTTGCTGTATTTGCTCAAATCGGAAACATCACAACTATGTGTAAATATATGTACACAGAAACATACATACACACACACTCAGAAATATGCCCTCGCCTGAGTGGCTCAGTCGGTCAAATGTCTGACTCTGGCTCAGGTCATGAGCGGTTCGTGGGTTCGAGCCCCATGTCGGGCTCTGTGCTGACAGCTCGGAGCCTGGAGCCTGCTTCGGATCCTGCTTCGGATTCTCTCTCTTTGCTCCTCCCCCGCTCACACTCTGTTTCTCCCTCTCTCAAAAATAAATAAACATTTTAAAAATTTAAATATGTATTATTATTTTTTTCAACATTCATTTGTTTTTGAGAGACAGAGAGAGACAGAGCACGAGCAGGGATAGGACAGAGAAAGAGGGAGACACAGAATCCGAAGCAGGCTCCAGGCTCCGAGCTGTCAGCACAGAGCCCGACATGGGGCTCGAACCCACGAACCGCAAGATCATGACCTGAGCCGAAGTTGGATGCCTAACCGACCGAGCCACCCAGGCTCCCCTAAATATACGTTATTTTCCATCAGATTGTTTTCATATAATCCATCATAGCCTAACAACTTTTCTAACAAACAAAGGGAACCATTAACAAGAATCCATAAGAGAAGACACTTTATAAGAGAAGAGAAAACCTTTACAAGGGAACAAAATACCTTCCAAAGAAACAGCAAGAAGCCAGGGCATAATGTACTTACTGAAACGGAGTAAGGATACATTTCTGAACATAATAATGAGAAACAGTTATTCAACATCTTTGCTCCTGACATAGCACATGATAAGGATGAGGAATAAATAAATAGGATTCTTCCCCTTCAGGTGAAAGGTGTAGTTGCTAAAGCTTATCATTCCAAAGGAATCATTTAGGACCTCATAACAATCTAACCGTTTATGTGTGCTGGCCTAACATTCACCCAGAAGCTAAAGAAAAATTTTCCAGCAGAACCTTCCGGAATGAAGTGTCCAGCGACTTTTCTCAATTCAAACCAACAATGTTACATCCCCTCTTTACACCATCTCCTTTCACTTCTGCCCCCCCACCTTCCACCTAAGACTCATCCCATACCACTGAGTGCTCAGGACACCCAATAACCTGTGCCAAACACAGCGTTCAGTCCTGGGAACAGAAAAATACTAAACACAGACAAGGCCCATACCCTCAAGCAACTTAGGTCCTTCCGAAAAAGAGGGAGGTGAATCAATCAGTACACAAATAATCAAAAACATTTCACATACAGAGATATGCACACACTCTTTTGGTTGTAAATCAAAAAAAAAAAAATTCAGTTCTGACTAGCTTAATCCTCCGAATACAACCACTGGAAAGATATTGTGGTGTCTCAATCTCACAGAACTAGAAGGGCCACACGTACTGCTCTTGGGAGGAAGTAAAAGCCATCATAATTCCGCGCGAGTGTTCATCTGCACATGGCTGCACATAACTGCTTGCCAAAACGCAAGCGTTGATGGGAGCAATAACCTGTCTCTTGCTCAACACTACACCTAACCTCTACCTTCTGGCACATTTTGTGCCACGCAAACCGACTAGCGTCTCCCAATTTCAATTCTAAATTTCAGAAGAGAAAAACAGATCGGCCATCTTGGGTCAGGTGTCTACTTCTGATCTAATGAGCTGTCACTACACATACTGCAAATACGTCTTGGGTCCCATCCCTTGAGGCGGGAAGAAAAGAACGGTTCTCACAGAGGAGAATTCTATCATAACTCAATACCCATAGAGATGGCATTTCAGCGTTCTTCTTTCAGTAAGTAGTGTTATCCAGCTAATCTTTCTGCATTCTTTTTCCCTAGGTAATTGAGATATAATTGACATATACATATTGTGTAAGTGTGAAGCGTACAATGTGTTGATTTGCTACACTTACATGTCGCACTTTAAAGTGATTACCATCACCGCGTTAGCTAGCGCCTCACATAATTACCATCTCTTTTTGGTGGTGAGTACATTTGGTGGTGAGTGAGATCTACTCACTTGTTAACTTTTAAGTATATAGTACAGAATTATTACCTACAATCACCATGCTGTACATGAGATCCCCAGAACGTCTCCATCTTACAACTGAAAATTTGTACTCTTTGACCGACACGTCCCCAGACCGGCCACATGCCCTGGTGATCACCACTCTACTCTGTTCCTAATCCTTGTGCATTCTCACTCACCCCCTTTGGATCTACAGTAGATATTTATAAGAATTCTGGCTTAAGAATTAAGAATAAAGTCTGCAACACCTCCTGGGTTAACCCTCTGATTTCGGCTCAGGACGTGATCTCACGGTTCATGGTCTCGAGCCCCATGTTGGGCTCTGTGCTGACAACTCAGAGACTGTAGCCTACTTCAGATTCTGTGTGTGTGTGTGTGTGTGTGCGTGTGTGTGTGTGTGTGTATGTGTGTGTATGTGTGTCTGCCACTCCCCCGCTCATGATCTCTCTAGCTCTCAAAAATAAATAAACCTTGAAGCACCTCGGTGGCTCAGTGCGTTGAACGACTGACTTCAGCTCAGGTCATGACCTCCAGGTTCAGGAGTTCAAGCCCCACATCGGGTGCTGCGCGGACAGCACAGAGCCTGGAGTCTTGCTTTGGATTCTGTGTCTCCCTCTGTCTCTTCCCTGCCCCTGCTCACACTCTGTCTCTCTTTCTCTCAAAAATAAATAAATATTTTTTTTAAATATTTAAAAATAAATAAACCTTAAAAAATTTTTGTTAAAAAAAGAATAAAGTCTGAAAATTAAACTCAAATCAAGTTATTATTCCTTGGTTATATCCCAACCAACGAAGCCTACCAGCCATAGACTTAAACCAAGGTAAGAACACCGTTTAAACACTAAAGCTTCCATTGTTCAAAATGCCCGTGATTCCCTACAATTGAATGGTTTATCCCAGGTGGGGAAATCCGTGATCGCTGTCTGTGGCAGGTACCTTCGGAAGCCAACAATGCATTGTGATTTTCTCTGGGCCCACGGTCTGCTCACCCTCCCACCTCACTCCCGCTCCAGGGCTGCCCTCCAACAGCTGAGCCTGCTCCGCTCCAGCTGGCTGAACCGGAGCATTCACCCAGCCTAAGCAAGACCAATCATATTCTTGCATCTGGGAACAAGGACTGGAAGGCTGAAGGGCTGTCAGCGGCTCGTGTGGGGAGCAGGGCCCATTCGCTACAACCCCTGAGAGTAGATGACTTTTCGGCCACTGTGTGAGCCAAGAACCTGAAAAGGACTGTAAGCGGGAGGAAGTGAATAAAGCCGATGCACAGCAATTTGAGGATCCAGAATAACACGCGTATAATTTGAATTTCGGGTCCAGCCCTCTCCTGCGATCTGCCGATATCCCTGCTTTGGGGATACACAACCATCCCCACGTCCTTTTACAAAATGTCCGTTAGCTAGCTCAGTTGGCGTAGGTCACCAACAACCAAAGCCCTAACTAGCACATCAAGTTATTGATGCCCTAACAGAGCTTCTCACAGAGGGTGATAAAGGACAAATCTGAGCGCTCCCCAACATTTCTTAGCTCATATTTCACAATCTATAATGAAACTATAAGCCTTCTGAGGGTCAATCCCAACATACTTCTGGCACTATAATTTGTGGCCAAGTTGCTATTCTTTGGGAAAGAGGAAACGAAATCACACTTTTAGGAAGGGGGGTGTTTGGTAGCTCTGGGCTAAATCCTGCCTGCCATCTACCTCCATCCCCCACCTCTAGGCTTCTGAGAAGACTCCATGCATAAAGAAAAAGAGCAAAAGTAAAAACAAGATTCTACTTTATTTTTAGCTGAGCCTGTTTGTAATAAAGCCAGATGAAGCCAAGAGCACTTGGCAGGAAACAGGAAGGGTTCTGGTCTCCAGGCCATTATGGCGCCTCATCCGGGGCTCCGTGCGCCACGGGCACACACGGTCCATCTGAGCCGGGCAACTCTGCCAGTAGCACCTACCTCCCTATGCGTCGAATTCAGCAAACCGACCCTCCTCCATGGCCCACACAGCCATCCACCCCATTCCCTACCTCAAGGACTTCCTAGCCAGACACATGGCACACAAGCAGGATCGTAGGCCCTGCACTCCTCAGAATCTCCAATTCCGGTCTCTTCCCTCGAGGGTTGAGAAGGTGGTTGTTTTCGGGCCAGCCCCTGAAGCACAAAATTATTCTTTAGGCCTTTATCAGTCAAGGGAACTGAGGACAAGAACACAACTCATGAGTGATGGGCTTAGTGCATACATTCTCAAGGGGGTGATAGTGCCACCAAAGGAGTGAAAATTGACTCTTGGGAGAGAAGAAAACTTATTCTTTTTTATGTATAAAGTACAGATATACATGCACTGCATCTGTGCTATTGAAATTTCATGGGGGTGGTGATAACTATGGAAAAAATTTCTCGAAAAGGCTCCTTAAGGAAAAAGGATGAGTGGCATCTGGGGGACTCGGTGAAGCGTCTGACCTTTGATTTCAGCTGCGGTCATGGTCTCACGGTTCATGAGTTCAAGCCCCGCATCAGGCTCCATGTTGACAGCTCAGAGCCTGCTTGGGATCCTCTGTCTCGCTCTCTCTCTCTGTCCCTCCCCTACTTGTGCGCTCTCTCTCTCTCTCTCAAAATAAACAGAAAGAAAGAAAGAAAGAAAGAAAGAAAGAAAGAAAGAAAGACAGACAGACAGACACACACTGGAACACCTGTAAGGTGGATTTTGTGGTGCGCCTTCCAGGCTCTCACACCCCTGATGGACCCATTGCCAGCTCTGTGCACACTAGCTGCTAAGGACTCCTTAGCAGGACTCCTTCTGCCAAGGATTGCCCTTTGCAGAAGGGGACTCAACTTTTTCCAGGAAGGTTATGCTCACACTTTCCCCTTTTCTCTTTCTCTCCTCCATGCTATGCTCCATTTCTGTGAATGTCGAGCCCGTTCAGGCAGTTTTTCATTCTGCATCCTTCTCAGACCTTCCCCCAAACAACCCTTTGTTTTGCAAACTGAACCTTCTCTTTACGTTCCCCTCTTTCCAAGCATCACTTCCGTTCGGAATAGTCTCTGTTAGTGCCAATGCCGTTTCTCCTGTGACCTTTGTAAGCACTCTGAGAGAGAGAACCTTGCCTCACTCTCTTTTCTACTCCCAGGACCTAGCACGGCTCCTGGCAGGAACAGATGTTCAATAACTGTTAGACCAGTCAAAGTAGTTTATAGGACATCCTTGCAAGTCTTTGGCTAAGCTTCACCCTACAAGAGGTGAAAAGGCCACAAAGCAGTTCCTAGTTATTTCAAAGTTGGTCCATTCACTGCGAAGACCCAGTTCTACTTACTTTTGCACTCTTACAAGCGTCAACAGCCAAGAAAACAAACTACCGAAACCATCCTGTCCAAAATATAATCCAATCGTCATAAATAGAACTTTTTTAGAACAAGTCAAAAATTCTGAGAAAGTACATCTCTACTGAAATAGCTGTACTTAAATTCAAGTGCTAAATGTAAATAAAATATAAATAATACCAATTTCCTCTTGCAGACTACATATAGTTTTTGGTTATTTTATCTGCATTCTTTTGAGGCTCAATCTAGATAATATTTTATCCATTTTAAAAAGGATGAAAGTATTTGAACAAGTTCAAGTGGCTCCCTCAAGGTTGCAGAGTAATGTGTGGAGAACTGAATTCAAACCCAAGCCCTCCATACCCAGTCCAGTGGTTCCCAGTGAGGGGCAATTTCACCACCACCACCCCCCCCCCCCGGAGATTTTTGGCAATACGAAAAGACATTTTTTGGTTGTCACAAGCGGGGGAGAGGTGCTACTGGCATCTACTGTGAAAGATCAGGAATGTTCCTAAACATCCTACTATATACAGGACAGCCCTCCACAACCCAGAATTACCTAGCCCAGAATGTCAACAGTGCTAAAGTTGAGAAAGCCTGATCTGGTCCAATGTGTTCACCATCACATCACATTGTCTTGAAGTAGACAACTTGGCTTGTGAATGGGGGCAGGGGGGTGAATTATAAAAACTTTGGCCACAGGGCTGTGCTTTCCAACACAAGAGCCACGAGCCGTGTATCGAGTGCATGAAGTGTGTGTAGTCCAAACAGAGAGAACTCTAGGTTTTGAAGACAGTGTCAAAGAAAGCATATAAGTTCCGTCAATATTTTTATATTGATTGCAGGCTGACATGACAATATTTCAGATCTACTGCATTGAATAAAATATGTAACTAAAATCACTTTCACTTCTTTTCACTTTTTTTTAACGTGGCTATGAGAAAATTCAAAATTCCAAGGGAAATAAGTCAGTCAGAGAAAGCCAAATATATCATTTCACTCACATGTGGAATTTAAGAAACACAACAGATGAACATAGGGGAAAGGAAGGAAAAATAAGATAAAAACACAGAGGGAGGCAAATCATAAGAGACTCTTAAATACAGAGAACAAACTGAGGGCTGCTGAAGGGGAAGGGGGTGGGGGGATGGGCCAGATGGGTGATGGGCATTCAGGAGGGCGCTTGTTGGGAGGAGCACTGAGTGTTTTACGTAAGTGATGGATCACTGGGTCCTACTCTTGAAACCAACACTATACTGTATGTTAACTAACTTGAATTTAAATACATACATACATATATACAATCTATATGTGGCTCACACTTGTGGCTTGCATTATATTTCTTTGGATACTGGTGCTACACAGATTGTTGCTGTGGAAAATATCTAGTGGAAACAATGTATGGGGCCCCCTCGGTGGCTGTTGGTTAAGCCTCCGACTTCAGGTCAGGTCATGATCTCGCGGTTCGTGAGTTTGAGCCCCACGTCGGGCTCTGTGCTGACAGCTCAGAGCCTGGAGCCTGCTTTGAATTCTGTGTCTCCCTCTCTCTCTGCTCCTCCTCCACTCATGCTCTGCCTCTGTCTCTCTCTGTCCCAAAAATAAATAAATTTATTTTTTTTAATAAAAATTAAAAAAAAAATTTTTTAAAGAAACAGTGTATGTCATATCCATTATGCAAAGCAGCATGAGAACAGGCTATTTCAAAATAGTCTTCCAGTTGGTGATAGGTGAAATAATAGCCCCCACAAAGATGTCTACATCCTCTTACCAGCAACCCATGAATATGTCATCTTACATGGCAAAAGAGTCCGGACTTTGCAGATGTGATTAAGGACCCTGAGATAGGGAGATGATCCAGGACTACCTGGGTAGGCTCAAAATAATCACAAGGATCCCTATAAGGAAAAGAGGGAGGCAGGAAGGTCAGAGAAGGAGGTGTGATGACAGAAGCAGTGTCCGAGAGAAACTGAACGACGCTATGCCGCTGGCTTTGAAAATTAAGAAAGGGGCCACAAACCAAGGATGCGGGTTGCTTCTAGAAGGTGGAACGGGCAAAAGAATGACTTCTCCTCTAGAACTTCCAGAAGGAACATAGCATTGCGGGCACTTCAGTTTTCGCCCATTGATAGCCATTTCAGACATCTGACCTCCAGAACTGTAAGATAATAAATCTGCGCTGTCTTAAACCGCTAAGTCTGTGGTAATCTGTTGCAGGAGCATAGGAAACAGATACAGCATTATGCACACAGAGATGGATTACGTTGCACATCAGCTTTCCTTCAAAATGGAAAATTCTACCAAATATATGACTCCATTTTAGGAAGCAGAAATCTATCTGGCTTCGATTAGGCACACTCACTGAGAGCTGCCATATTCTGGGGGTCATTTATAATGCAGTGCATTGACCAAAACTGCTGCACCTAATGAATTACTGCAAATGGTACTGGGCCCCCGCACGGATAATTGATTGGTAAAAAAATACATGGTGTCACAAGTAGAAATCACTAAAGAGAAAAAGAATGGGAAGCTGAAAAATAAAAAAGTGATTGTCCTATACAACATACGTATTCATACACAATACCACGTCCCGTGGATAGATGGTCATTACCCAGCCCATGCTATTGAGATTCCAACATAAAAGCAAACTGCTGTAAGTGAACAGCAATTATATATACAAAGAAGATGACATTTTAGCTAAACACCTAAGTGAAGTGCAAGCACAGTCACTGTAAGCCTCTCTACCTTTCTATAATACCTAAGCTCATGTGATCACCAGGCAAATAAAGATTTTTAAAATGCAGACCATCCTTATTCACAAGCCTCTGTGTTTGCGGGAATAGCTGGAGCGTTAATCCTTTGGATAATATCGCTTTTCAAGGAAGGTGGGCTTGAGTTAAAAAAAAAAAAAAAGTTAAATAGGAGGGATTAATAATACACTAATCTCCTTAGTAACTGAAGCTAATTTATGAGAGCTATAAACTTTAATCTATTTCCAACTTTAAAAGCAGAGAACATAAGTCAACCAGAAAAGTATTTATGGCTAGCTACCAGAATTAAAGTTGAGTCTCTTTTGGGCAGAAGTGGCAAGAGCTCTGATTGGGGGAAGACAAAGGATGCAGTCCCTGTTCGGAAACCCGGGTACTAGGCAGCTTTAAGCAAGTCCCTTGGGCTCTCCTCTCCCAATTTTGTTTTTCTCCTTCACAGTATTAAAATATTAGACCAGCTGTGCGTCTCTATGGCTCTTTACAGCTCAAAACCCATCTATGCTTAAGCATTCCCGCGGGATCGTTTTGTTAATTTCACTTTTGTTAATATCTAAAAGCTTAACGTATAAAGACTCTTAAAGCTCAGGTTGTGTCCATGACACTGCACGTCTGTGACTCAACGAAAAGACAGCAGCAGGCCTTGTCCTATAGTTTACTCAGTGTTGAGGGGCTTGATGTCTTCACTTGGCTTGTAGTGAAAATGTTGACACAGATTACTGCCCTCTAATAAAAATAATTTTCATTACATTTGGCCAGAAGTATGTGCGCAGGAAGGGTAAGATCCAAACAACAGGTCAGCATATCAGCTTCTGCGGCTTTGCCTCCTCCCTTCCTCCCGGCAGGCCCCTCCCCCTTCTCCTATCACCGTCCAACATCATTAATCAAAAGCAAGGCTTAACTATAAATAGGCGCTGGAATTGACTTAACTAACTTTAACATGGAGGGAAAGGGCTGGGGTGGGTTCCAACTTGGCTACATTTCGCTTCATTCCTGAAGATTTTCCAGCAAGGTCTAACCCTCCTGCTGCCCTCTTCTCCCTCAGAGTCTTCACTGTCCTTCTGCATTAAAACTACAGGCAGCACTTTCCCTTACGGCTTACTTCGTAGGACAATCTCCTTGTCTTCATTTGCAACACGCAAGGCCTGTGCTCGGCCACAGAGATAATACATGAAGTCACAGATGTCTGTCTAAGTCGTTTGAAAATATCTCAAGGTTTTTTTGAAAAAAACGTCTAGGGGTTTTGGAGTTTAGAGTTAGCCTGATCAATATTACAAATACGGAATCTGGCTAAAAATAAAGCAGATTTATGGAGGCTTTGCTGCAAATACAAAAAAAAAAAAAAAAGGTAGAACCAAATCGTAATCAAGCTGGGACAAGAGGGTAATAAGAAAGTATCTAAAGGAATTGAACTATAGGCATACCTCGTTTTATTGCACTTCACTGTATTGTACTTCACAATGTGTTTTTGTTGTTTTTTTTTTTTTTTTATAAATTGAAGGTCTGTGGCAACCCTGCATCAAGCAAGTCTATTGGTGCAATTTCTCCAACAGCACTTGCTCACTTTGTGTCTATGTCATACTTTGGTAATTCTTGTGGTATTTCCATCTTTCCCATTATTATTACATTTTTTCTGGCGATCTGTGAGCAGCGATCTTTGACAGTACTATTGTAGTTGTTCTGGGGCGCCACGAACCACGCCGATATAAGATGGCAGATGAAACTGGTAAGTGTGTGTGTTCCGACCGCTCCACCGACTGGCCATTCCACCATCTCTCTCCCTCGCCTTGGGCCGCTCTATTCCCTGAGACACAACAGTACTGCAATCAGGCCAATGACTAGCCCCACAGTGGCCTCTAAGTGCTCAAGTGAAAGGAAGAGTCGCACGTCTCGCGTTCAAACAAAAGCTAAACAAGACCACGGTCGGTAAGAAGGAACGTTGAGAGCCCAGATAGGCCAAAAGCTGGGCCTCTGGTACCAGACAGCCAGATTGTGAATGTGAGCGAAAAGCTCTTGAAGGGACTTCAAACTGCTATTCCAGTAACCGCACAAAGGACAAGAGAGTGAAACGGCCTCATGGCTGATACGGAGAAAGTTTTAGTGGTCTGCATAGAAGATCAAACCAGCCACTGCATTCCCTCAAGGCAAAGCCTAATCCAGGACAAGGCCCTATCGCTCTTCAGACGTGAGGAAGCTGCAGAAGGAAAGTTGGAAGCTGGCAGAGATTGGTTCACGAGGTTTAAGGAAAGAGGCCGACTCCATAACACCAAAGTGTAAGACGAGGCTGCCGGTGCTGATGTTGAATCTGCAGCCAGCGACCCGGAAGATCTAGCTAAGGTAACCAATGAAGGAGGCTCCTCTAAACAAGACATTTTCAGTGTAGATGGAACAGCCTTGTACTGGAAGAAGATGCTACCTAGGACGTTCACAGCTAGAGAGGAGAAGTCAATGCTTGGCTTCAACGTTTCAAAACACAGGCTGACTCTCTTATTAGAGGCTAATGCAGCTGGTGACTTTAGGTTAAAGGGTAATGCTCATTTGCCATTTTGAAGATCCTAGGGCCCCCAAATATTATGCTAAATCTGCTCTGCCTGTGCTCTCTAAATGGAACAACAAAGCCTGGATGGCAGCACATCCGTTTACAGCAGGGTTTACTGAATGTTTTAATCCCACTGTTGAGACCTACTGTTCAGAAAAAGAAATTCCTTTCAAAGTATTACCGTTCATTAACAATGCCCCTAGTCACCCAAGAGCCCTGATGGAGATGTACAGTGACATTAATGTTATTTTCATGACTGCTAGCCCAACATCCATCCTGCAGTTATGGATCAAGGAGGCATTCTGATTTTCAAGTCTTATTATTTAAGAAATACATTTCATAGGTTATAGCTGCCATACACAGTGACTTTTCTGATGGATCTGGGCAAAGGCAATCGACAACCTTCTGGAAGGAATTCACCATTCTAGATGCCATTAAGACCATTCACGATTCATGGCAAGAGGTCAAAATCCCCACATTAATCGGGAGTTTGGAAGAAGCGGATTCCAACCCTCGTGGAAACCTTTGACAGGTTTAAGACTTCAGGGGAGGAACTAAGTACAGATGTGGCAGAAACAGCAAGACAACTAGAATGAGAAGTGGAGTCTGACTGCATTGCTACAACCTTACAGTACAACTTGAACGGATGAGGGGTTGCTTCTTCTGGATGAGGAAAGAAAGTGGTCTCTTAAGACAGAATCTACTCCTACTGAAGCTGCCGTGAAGGTTGTTGAGATGACAACGGAGGTTTTAGGTTACTGTATAAACTTAGTCGATAAAGCAGCGGCAGGGTTTGAGAGGACTAACTCCAGTTTTGAAAGCAGTTCTGCTGTGGGTGAAATGCTATCAACAGCATTGCAGGCCGCAGAGAAGTCATCTGCGAAAGGAAGAGTCGATCTTTGCTGCAAACTTCATTGTCATCTTATTTTAAGAAATTGCCACAGCCACCCCAACCTTCGGCAACCACCACCCTGATCAGTCAGCAGCCCTCAATGTCGAGGCAAGACCCTCCACCAGCAAAAAGATCACAACTGGCCTAGATCTCAAACGGTGGTTAACATTTTTTTTTTTAGCAACGAAGGATTTTTAATTAAGGTATGTACATTTTTTAGACATAATGCTATTGCACTAATAGACTATAGTGAAAACAAATTATACATGCACTGGGAAACCAAAAAATTCATTTGACTCACAGTATTGCAACATTCACTTTATTGCAGTGGTCTGGAACTGAACTCACCATATCTCCAAAACATGCCTGTGCCAAGGAAAAAAGACACTCAAACATTTTTTGTAAAACTTTCCTCTACGATGTCAACAGAAGAAAGCTTTAAGTTCACGCTGTATAGTGTCCCCTCTGCTCCAAAATATAGTTATGATCAGTGAAATATAAAAAGAGAACACCAAAAGACAACAGCAAAATACAAACTAAGATATATATCTTCACCAGTAGTGGTGAGCATGAAGTCACAGTCTGCTGGGTGCTGGGCCCTTAAACGGCCAGCAGGAGGTGGGAATTTCTTCCCAGTGGGGGATTAAAAGTCCTCTACTTAACATGAAGGACAGAATCCAGGCTCTAGGCTTAAAGCTGGATAGGATTTAGAACCACCTGCTTATTAAAGGAAGGTAAAATAAACGATTACCAATTGATTCCTGGATTTACAAGTTATACCATTGGTTATACCTTGGTTATCAAGGGGGAGGACATGACTTTGCTTCTGAGGGAGCATTTGGCAATATCGGGAGACATTTGGGGGCTGTCATAACTAGACAGAAAGATGTGCTACTGGTACATAATGAGCAGAGGCCAAGGATGCTGCTGAACATCCTACCATACACAATACGGTCCCTCGCAACAGAGAATCATCCGGTCCAAGATGTCAAGAGTTTCCCTATTAAGAAATCCTGGGTTAAGTGAAGCTGAAGACGTATGGAAGCAGGAGGCATCAACACAGCCAGTCTACACCAAAATCTGAATCAGGCTGCTACTGGTTTAGAGACTGGCTCCGTATTATTTCTAATTTCACTATGGGACAGGAGCTAAAGACCATCATACAAGATGTGATTCTGTCCTGTGGGCCCAGGTAGAAGTCAGCTGAAAGATCTGAGACATGAAGAGATGCCCATTAAAAGAGAGACAGAGAAGGGGGTACCTGGGTGGCTCGGTTGGTTGAGCATCTGACTCTTGGTTTCAGCTCAGATCATGATCTCATGGTTCGTGGGATCAAGCCCCGTGTCAGGCGCTGCACCAATGGCACAAAGCCTGCTTGGGATTCTTTCTCTCCCTCTCTCTCTTCCCCTCCCCTTCTCTCTCTCTCAAAATAAAGAAATGTACTTTAAATTTTTTTAATATTAAAAAAAAGAGAGAGATAAAGAGAATGAAAATGCAAAAACAAACGAACAAGAGAGAGAGCTTTAAAAACACAAACAAAACATTTCACTCAAAATGAGCCTAGGAACCCAAATTACAAAACCTGTGAAGAAATATAACACAGAAAAAGACAGCTAATAATATAAATATTCGTAAATGAGTTTACTCCAGTGAAAACAATTTTACAAAAAAGCTTGCCAAAAAGTTGAAAAGAAGTGTGTTTAAAATGTTCAGGAATATAAAAGATCACATCTACAAAAATAGAAGAAATTATGACACAAAATCAGGCAGAAGGATCAACTGATGAACGGAAAAGAAGACGTGGTTTATGGATACAATGGAGTACTACTTAGCAATGAGAAGGAATGAAATCATGCCATTTGCAGCAACATGGATGGAACTGGAAGGTATTATGCTGAGTGAAATAAGTCAGTCAGAGAAGGACAGATAGCATATGTTTTCACTCATATGTGGAACTTGAGAAACTTAACAGAAGACCATGGGGGAGGGGAAGGGGAAAAAATAGTTACAAACAGAGAGGGAGGGAGGCGAATGATAAGAGACTCTTAAATACAGAGAACAAACTGAGGGGTGGAGAGGTGGGGAGAGGGGAAAATGGGTGGTGGGCACTGAGGAGGGCACCTGTTGGGATGAGCACTGGGTGTTGTATGTAAGCGACGAACCACGGGAATCTACCCCCAAAACCAAGAGCACATTTAATACACTGTATGTTAGCCAATTTGACAATAACTTATTTGAAAAAAATAAAAAATAAATAAACAAGAAAACAAAATCAGGCAGAAGGGAGGAAGGAACAAGAAAATAAAGTAAATTTAAAATTAGAAAAACACTATTGGTTTTAAAGTTAAAAATTCAAAGGATAGGATAATCTCTAAACCTGTAAAAGCTGAAAAGTGAATTAGTAAATTAGATTTTGGTGCCAAGAAATCTGCCCAGAAGGCAGCAAAGGGAGAAAAAGAAATTTAAAATTATTAAAGAGCATTGAAGAATCAGGGGGGATGGCTTGAGAGTCTCCAACTCTAGAAGCTTATCAGAGATCCAGAACCTCTTATTAGAGATTTCTAAAAATAGAAGTCTGGGCACCCAGGGGGCTTAGCCAGTTGAACATCTGATTCTTGACTTTGGCCATGATCTCACGGTTCATGGGTTTGAGCCCCACATCGGGCTCTGTGCTGGCCGTGTGGAGCCTGCTTGGGATTCTCTCTCTCCCTCTCTCCGCCCCTCCCCCATTCATTCTCTCTTTCTTTCTCCCTCTGTCTCTCAAAAGTAAATACATTTTTTAAAAAAATAACAGAAGTCTGAAACAACTAAAGAGAAGTATTTGTACATAAATACACAACAGTTCTTTTCCACTATCAAAGAAAACTGAAAATCCTCAGTTGAAAGTACTCTATCGGTATTCAGCAGCATAAAGCCAAATAAATCCCACACATGGACATATTTTAGTAAAACTGAAAAATCAGCATTAAAAGCCAGCAGAGACAACTGGTAGCTTAACCTAAAAAGAAGTGACTGTCACACTCACAGCCAATTTCTGATGCTTTAAAATGTGACAAAAAGTAGCTGTCAATACAGAATTTTATTTCTGGACAAACTGCCATGTGACATTGAGGGCAAAATAATGATAGTATAAAACATTAAGCATGTTTAGCACTCCCAGGCACTCACTAAAAGAACTATTAAAGGACTTATTTCAGCAAGAAGAAATGTGAATTCAGAGGAAAGGCGTGGGGCAAAAGAATGCCCTTACTTCAATAATATTAATGTTTTACCGAATAATCCCTCCATTAATATATTGCTTTTAATTCACTAAAGGGTAAAATTCTACTTTCAAGTACAGAGACAAAAAAAAAATATTTGGCAAGAACAAGCATGTAGAAACTTAGAATGACGAGAATAAATCAATTATAGACAGAAACAGTGTACCAAAGACACAAACAAACTCTTCAAAGAAATAGTTACCAAACATTAGGGAGAAAGTAAAGAGAATAAAACCACCAAAAAATTGAGAATGGGGAGAACTGTTGTATCCTGGACAAAACTGAGATCACTTCAACCACTTTGTCTACAAAACAAGGAGATGTTATTAATCTAAAAGACAATTTTAAGGTATCTTTCTGCTCAATTACTTAGCAAAAATTATGTAGCAGTCACAAGTAAAAATCTTAGACTTGAAATAGATATGGATTAAAGTTTTAGTGGTTCCCAGAAACTATGCTGCATTTTCTCCATGGATCTATGCCAAGTTTTTCAAACTAGATATTCGATAAAGAGAATGGAACCAAAACATAGCATTTATCAACAGCCCAGGTAAAATCTTAATATCTACAAGCCAGAGAAATACTTTCTATGCTACCTTTAACACTTGTTGATAAAATTGCAAAGGAGCCATTTAACCATGACCTACACAATTTCTAGTAACTCCTGAAGTTTTATACTAATTGTATGCCAAATATCTCAACAGTGCTGGGTCTGTAATATGTTCTCAATACACTTTCGTGGATAAATAAAAGAAAATTACATGAAAAAAACCGGAATAAAGAGAAAAGCAAAGAAATTGATGAGATAGAAAATAATGTACAATAAAAGATATATAAAACCAAAACCTACTTTTTTACTAAAAAACAGATAAAATGGAAAACCTTAAGATATACCTAGAGAAAATATACATGTACACAGTATTAATAACACAAAACATACAAATAGAGCAAAGATTTGAAACCATAAAAAAAATAACATAATGCAACAAGTTTTAAAACTTGGGTAAAATGAAAAATTTTAAAGAAACATCTATATTACAAAAATTGGTCATGAGGAAACAGAAAACCGAAATAAATAACCATTAAAGAAATTTAGTTGGTAAATTAGAAGTATGCCCATGAGGGGCGCCTAGGTGGCTCAGTGGATTGAGCATCCGACTTCGGCTCAGGTCATGATCTCGCAGCTCCTGAGTTAAAGCCCCACATCCGGCTCCCTACTGTCAGCACAGAGCCCACATCAGATCCTCTGTCCCTCTCTCTCTACCCTTCCCCCACTTACACTCTCTCAAAAATAGATAAACATTAAAAAAAAGTATGCCCTTGAAAATGACGACCAGGCCCAGATGGTTTTACAGTTTGTTCAAAGGACTTCAAAAAATGTTGCAAAAAATCACCCAGTGCTCTGAGGCTACAATGTTCTTCATCCCAATTTAATAAGGACTGTGTATAAAAAATGAAAATTGGAGACCTATCGGACAATAAAGATAAGTGCCAAGGTTTAAAAGAAAATATAGCAGAACGTTTTTTAAATCTACTATGTATATCAGTAAAGCAAGAATGTTTCAAGCTTAAAAGAATCTAAAAATTTATTACACTACATTAATATATTAAAGATGAAAAACCATATCTGCATCTCCTTGTATTCAGGGGGAAAATCCCTAAAATTCATCACTTATTCATTACTTTAAAAACTCTTAGCAAATAAGAATTTTAAAAGATCCTCTGAACTTGATAAGCAGTTTTAAAAACCTAAGACAAAATATTAGATGACCACTTTTACTCCAACCTTTCTTGAAGGCCAGAACCAATGTAAACAAAACAAAGCAAAAATAAAAGAGTTAAGAGGTATATGAATTATAACGGAAGAGATTAAACAGCCCATACTAGTGAAGATATGATGATCTCCCACAGCAAATCTGAAGAATGTACAGAAAACTATTAGAACAAATAAGAGAATCCAGCAAGGTTGCTGAATCAAGACCCACACGCAGTAATTGACAGCCTTACCACACACCAGTAACAGCCAATCAGGAAGAAAATACAACACACAAGATATCAATGACAACTATAAGATCTCTAGGAATACATATAATAAAATTAGTACAAGTTAAGTTGAGAAAATTGTAAAATATCGCTAATAACATAAAATGGTAAGTAACAGAACATAAACATAATGGTAAGTAACATAACATAACCTAAAATGGTAGGTAAATGGAGACCTATACCATTTCATGATAGGAAGGCTCAATATCATACACACATCAATTTTCCTAAATTAATACATAAATTCAAAGCAATTCCAAACAAAATTCTGACATGATTGCTCAGGCACTTACTAAGCGTATCATAAAATTTATATGAAAGGAGAGTCCAAGAATGGCCAAGAAAATTTTGAAGACTACCCTGTTCATTAACACGAAAAGAGATGAATGAATTGATATTATACTCATAAAATAGAATCCTATATAACAGATAACATGAATAATTAGAATTATGATGAGCAAAGAAAACATGTTGTAGAATGACACCTATAAAATCATAATACCACTTACAGAGATTTTGTTTTAAACATGCAAAAATGCCAAGTTCAGCCATAAGTATACAGTTCACAGTAAACTGTCTTTATTATCATGTTTCTCCCAGTTGGAATGAATAATAACAACACAGCGGTAGTGACAATGTAATGAGGTCAACGTGCTTAGAACACAAACCTGGCTTCAAGTCTTGCCTCTAACCTTACCGGCTTTGTGACTGCGAGTATATTATCTAACCTCCGGGCCTCAGTTTCCTCATCTGTGAGGGAAGATGGACAGAGTGTGCATAAGACTAATGGGAGGATAAAACAAAGTACTGATCTAATTCACTACATACCTGGTCTCATTAGTAATAATCCCTCATCAAGTGATGATTGTTACCGTGGTTGTAGAAACCACTTCCCGCATGCAGTTCAGAGATTGGCATTTGCGACGTCGGACGGAGCCTTTGGGTAGCACGCACCATTCAGAACACAGCCACTGTTGCCCCAAAATTCAACTTCTAAAGGATACTTTTGCAGTCAACTCATTGTCTTTTGTTTCTATCTTTAGACCCACAGGTAAACTTCCATTAACCATGTGGTATGGAAGTGTACTGAATGTCACCGTAAATTTGAGGGAGAAAAAACGTGAAGTGAAGATGAGCCATGTTCTTTGCGATAAATCATTTTGCTATCCAATTGTTTATTAAGCCGCAACTCTGAAAAGGACTGGCTTGTGTCATATTTGAGATGGTAGAGGAAAACAAAATGTACTAGGTGGATCCGAGTGTCACCTAAAATGTTTGACATAGGGGAAAATATTTATGATTTTGCTGTCATGGCTAAGCTTCTGAAATAGAAATCACAAAATGATTCCACAGACAATTATGCGAAAGCTACAGAGAAAAGCATGTTACCGTTACCCTGAAAAGGCAACTGTCCGCCAACATCATCTTCTGACTCAATAAAGATACAAACAAAGCTGTGAAAAGAAAACTGCACTATTATCTACTGTTGAGAATTTAAAGGATCCCTTATTGAAAGCTGACAAATCTCTTATTACAAAAGCTTCCTTTTAAAACACCTATCTTCTTTGTTTATTCTGTACCTGGGCCCAGAGTAGCACATACTCTTGTGTAATCCTCTACAGCAAGTTGATTATGAGAGTGTGAAGAAACTCTAACTGCCCCCCCCCCACCACACACACACAAATTCTAAATTCTCACCATACACAATTTTAGGTAGCACCTGTCTAGTGGGAAAATGATAACCACTTCCTCCAGAGCTCCCCTGAAGATGCCACCAAAAACCTGCTACATCGAAGCAAGCAGGCAATGAACAGATCAACTCCTCTTCCCTAACATGGAACCTTTTCCACAAAATGGAGAGAAGGATAGGATGGCAAAGCTAGAACTGTTCTCTCCCTGCTTGAATACTTCAGACATATATGAATATTTCCTGTTTTGCTAGCAGCAGGAAATAATCGTGGGAACTAATCATTCCACAGCTCCCAAACATGGCTAATTTGGGTCATTTGCCTACAATGAGTGTTGATTGTGGTCACGTGATCACCTCAGCTGTTTCAGAGCCTACATGCTTCAGATGGAGATTTTATACATCTACACAAAATTACTTAATTCATCCCAAAAGGGAGCTAGGAAAGGAAGGGACTTGCCTGCTTTCCTCCACCTCCACCTCCTTCTTCTGCCATTCCCTGTAGTGACTTCAGCATCAATGAAGCCCGTTCCCTCGTGGTTCTCAATATTCTCAGGTGCACAGAACTTTGCATTTCTTCCATTGTTGCCATTCACGAGGCTGCTCATCTCACCTTGGATACTTGCCATCATTTGGAAGTACCTGACCTAGGCACGTGCTCCAACTAGAAACCCTTACTCTTTCTGCAGAAAGAGAGGGAGACAGAGAATCCCAAGCAGGCTCCAGGCTCTGAGCTGTCAGCACAGAGCCCGACGAGGGGCTCGAACCCATGAACTGTGAGGTTATGACCTGAGCCGAACTCAGATGCTTAACCAACTGAGCCACCCAGGCCCCCCAGCTTGCTAAACATTTTAATAAAAATAGTTATGTATACAGCTGAAATCAATAGATCTACAAGTGTATACACACACACACACACACACACACACACACACACTCTTTCTAAACCTTCTCTTCCTTGTCATTTTTAACTCGTCCATTCATTCCACAAATATTTATTATTTACGCAGTGCCAGGCACTGCACTTGGAGCTGGGGTATAGTAATGAACAAGACCGACATGGCCCCCGACCTAACAAAGCAATTAGGAATATGGATATCACATATATCCTCATTCTGGGGGAAAAAATGTGCCACAGTCACTCCTAACTCCCAAAGGCAGCATTCCATTATTAAAGCACATACTCCCACAAATTGGAAGACAGAGTCATTCTTTCTGTGCCCAGGAATAAGCTGTTCCCCAAGGCTGAGGTTCCCCTTCACACACCCTTAAGAGATCCCTGCCAAATCTGACCTCATGTTTCAACCACAAACACACAGCTAATAATAGCTTCTGCTCTTAACTTACAAAATACAATTCTTAAAGGCAATGTTTGAGAACCAGCCAAACGTCTGAAAGGAAAATTTAGAGCCTAACCAGTAACTACTACCAAAACAAAACTTCTCTGAGCGGCCACATGGCACTTTCGAGCTCCACCGGCAAAGTTGTTTGAAAAGAATCTGAGGCTCCCCCAACCAGTATGTGTGTCTATTCACCTGAGTTCAAATCTATTAATTACTCCCTGCTAGCTTCTGTTCTCTCAAAACAAATAACAGATAAAGACCCTTAGAGATAGGATCAAGAAAAATATATAACCAAATGTTTTATTTATATATAAATAAATATGCATTTATAGAGAGAAAAATATGCAAACATTTTATATACACACACACACACACACACACACACACACACACACATATAAAGAGACAGTTGGTAGTAAGATTTGACATATGTTTGGTAGCCCTGAAAAACATGTATCAAGTGTTACACCTCGTTAAAAATAAAGCTGATGTCTGGTATATTCTTCATCCTTCAATTAGAAAATCAAATTATAAGATTTTCATTCCACTGTTTGGTCTACTTGTGAAAGCAAAATATGCAAGCAATCCAATTCAAGTGACTTCTGAAAGGGCCGACTGTGAGCCATGCAGACATTGAACTCCACATGTGATGGGGAGGCCTGGACCCTAAAGATCTGTGGGCAAATAAAATTCACCCTCCACGTGGCTATGGCAGGTAAAAACCGACTATAATGCCTCTGAGGGGCAGGGACGATGTCTCTTCCGCTTGCAACTGTATGCCTAATGTTTGAAGTCAGGTGAATTCAAGTATAGATCCTGTATCAATCAGCTACACAATGTTAGGCAAATAATGTCACCTTTGTGGACTCATTTCCTCATCACTAAAATTGAAAAGTAAAATTCATTTGCGTTGTTGAGACGATGAAATGAAATAACAAGGAAAGAGCCCACTAGACTATCTGACACCGTGTTTTTAAATGCTGGAAAGAACTGTATTGAAGAGAGTCGATAATCACCTTTGGGCTAAAGGACATGCAGGGAACAGAGATGACACTTCAAATAAGTCAGGCTCCTGGAAATCTACGATTACTTCAACTATGCACAGATAAAAGATCTTGCATTACGTCTGTGCTGTAGCATTATGGCTTTAAGTGAAATATTCAAGATAAACTGTCCTGTCTTCCTTAAAAAGGTAAAATGAACTTTATTTTCACCACTGTGTGATTCCCCAGGTTTTGTGGGTCCTAGTATTGTTTTAAAAGATCACAAAGTGTGGGCAAAGGGAGGTGCAAAAGTCTACAGCAGGAAAAAAAAAAGTCCAGAGCAGGGGGCAACAGTTTCCATAAAGATCAAAATAGTAACTCTTTTAGGCTGTGAGGGTCATGTGCTGTCACAACTGCTCAGCTGTGGCATTAGAGCACAGAAGCAGCCAGAGATAATACATAAATAAATGGGTGGGTCTGTGTTCCAATAAAATTTTATGTGAGGGCGCTGGAATGTGAATTTCATGTAATTTTCACGTGCCACAAAATATTCTTCTGGGCCGTAAAGTGAAATGCGTGAAAGGCTGAATTGGGCCCATGGACCATCGTTTACGGACTTCCGGAGCAAGCCATTACTTTGATATTTGACTGGAGTCTTTCAATGAATCAGGAGTATTTGCTTTAAATGTGATGCTGATGATCTCCTGATGACCCCATGTTAACAACTAAAAAGTTTTACTACTTAATCTTTTATTTAGAAATGAAGCACTGCTATCAAGCTACTCTGTTAGTGACGTTTGGTAAGACTTAAAACATGCACACATTTGCTGCTGTACACAGATTAGCGAGCATCGATATTTCCTAGCAAAAAGAAAAGTAAGAAAACACAATTTTCTTCTGGTTTCTGCTTAATCAATTGTTGAAGTGTGTTTTAAGGTGATGACAATTGGAAAGGCACATTTCATTTTCTAATATAATAAATAATACATAACGATTTCCTATCCTGCTGTTAGAAAGCTTCTGGGACTACTATTTCCAGGACTTATTAAAACCTGCCTTTGGCGACAGAATTGAAATGCCCCAACCATAGCTTAACTATTACCATTTGCAAAGCTCCAGCTTGATTTGAACATGAACTCTCAAGTTAGAGACTTGGAATTATTTGTCGTCTTCTTTATTTTCCCTTAGAAAACTGCATTTTTAATTGATCTAAATCTAACTCCCACAGGTTTGGCATAAATGGTTACCGTGTAAAAAACTTAATATAACTTCTCTACTTCTGTTCGGTAAGTTAAGACTCAGCAGGAACTGCTCAACCAACAAATAAAAACTCTTTCCAGTTTTCACAAATACATGGGGGCAATATTTAAGTGGATACAATTTGTTCTCTTGATCCATTGTGGCCAGGGGCTGAAGTTTGTCTCCCCAACCCCCAAATTCATATGTGGAAGTTTTAACCCCCAATGTGATGGTATTGGGCAGTACCTTTTGGGAGGCAAGTAGGTTTAGATGAGGTCATGAAGGCAGGGCCTAAAGGACAGGATTAATGCCCTTATAAAAAGAGGAGGGGCACCTGAGTGGCTCAGTCAGTTAAATGTCCTACTCTTGATTTTGGCTCATGCCATGATCTCACGGTTCCATGGGTTCGAGCCCCGCGTCGTGCTCCACACACTGACGGAAGAGCCTGCTTGGGATTCTCCCTCTCCTCTCTCTCTGCCCCTCCCCCACTCACACTCTCTCTGTCTCTCTCAAAATTAATAAATAAACTTAAAAAATAAAGAGGAAAAACCTGGTGAGGTCATGCAAGAAAGTAGCCATCTGCAAGCCGCGAGAAAAGTTCTCACCAGGAACCAAATCTGCTCGCGCCTTGATCCTCCCAGCCTCCAAAACTGTGAGAACTGGAGTGTCTGTTGCTTAAGCTGCCCATTCTATGGTATTTTGTTGTAGCAGCTCTAGCTGGCTAAGACAATTGCGCTTCTAGGTAGTTTAAAAGCATGTTTTCCTTAGCTGTGCTGCCCTCAGCAAGTTGTTCTTTGCCTGCTTTCAGCAAAATAAGGATTACGGTGGCACCTGACTTGGAGTTGCCATGAGGGTGAATTAAGTTACTATCTGTAAAGCAAATAAGGAGCACCTGATAAACGTGCACTTATAAACATCCTCAAATTTATATATTTACAGGCGCCTGGGTGGCTCCATTGGTTAAGCATCCGACTTCAGCTCAGGTCATGATCTCATGGTTCACGAGTTCGAACTCCAAATTAGGCTCCTTGCCATCAATGTGGAGCCTGCTTTAGATCCTCTGTTCCTCTCTCTCTCTCTCTCTGCCCCTCACTGCCCCCCTCTCAAAAATAAATAAACGTTAAATATATATATATATATATATATATATATATATATATGTATATATATATATATGTATACATACTTGTAGATCTAGTGATTTCAGCTACATACATAACTATTTTTATTAAAATGTTTAGCAAGCTGGGGGGCCTGGGCGGCTCAGTTGGTTAAGCATCTGAGTTCGGCTCAGGTCATAATCTCACAGTTCATGGGTTCGAGCCCCACGTCGGGCTCTGTGCTAACAGCTCAGAGCCTGGAGCCTGCTTTGGATTCTCTGTCTCCCTCTCTTTCTGCCCCTACCCCAATCATATTCTCTCTCTCTCTCAAAAATAAATATTTAAAAAAAAATTTTAAATAAAAAAAGCAATGTTTAGCAAGGTTTAACCAATTCAACAATATGAGCGAAATAAGAATCACAATAACAAGGAGATACTATTTCTCAAGTTGGCTAATTTGTTTTAACTATTCAGTGTTGGCAAGTAAAATACTCAGCAGCATGTTAAATGGCCTAACTTTTCTGGAAAGTAATTTTGCAATATTCCTAAATCCTTAACGTTATTCATACCCCTTGAATCACTGACTCCTCTTTTAGTAATGAATCTTAGTGGAATAATAAGATGTGTGGTCAAAGATGGATGCATGAGAATATTTACCATAACATTATGATAGTAGCCGGTAACTAGAAATAATTTCAATATCCAACATTATAAGAATAATTAAAATATGGCATATCCTTACTATGTGATTCTTTGCAGCCATAAAAAAACTCACATTTTCATTAATTTTTAATGACATGGGATATTTTTTAAGAGAATGTCACATAAAAATACTAAAAACTCTACTAAAAATACTGAAAAACTCTAAATGAGATATTCCCTAATTATATTAGTCATCTATCAGTATCCAACAAATTACCTCAAAACTAAGAAGCTTAAACACCACATGTTTATTATCTGACAGGTTTTGTGGGTCATGAACACAGGCACAGCCTGGCTGGGTCCTCCACTTAGGGTCTCACAAGGCTATGATCAAGCAGTCCACTGAAGCGGGGGTCTCATCTGGAAGCTTGACTGGGGAAGGATATGTTTCCCAGTTCACTCATGTGACTGTTGGCAGGATCCAACAGATCTAATAGTTATTGGCCAGAGGTCTCCCTCAGTTCCTTGCCATGTGGGCCTCCTCAAATTCATAATCTTTTGTGGCCTAATCATGGAAGTGACATCGCCTGTAAGTTGCCATATTCTATTGATTATAAGCAAGTGACTCACGGGGAGGCAATTACACAAGACTGTGAACACAGAAGGCAGGGATCAGTGGGGGCTATCTTAGAGACTGCCCACCACATATATACACATCTATGCACTGCTGTAATATATAAATACACAGGAAAAAATACTGCAAAGAAATATGCCAAAATGTTCCAAGTAATTATCTCTAAAATAAAAGAGTATGGGTGATTTTAGCTTTGTCACGACACTTTCCTATATTAGTATTTTTTTTACAATGAGCATATATTACTTTTATAATTAGAGAAATACGTTTTACCTTTTTAATAAGTACTTAGTAAAATTTAAGTATAAATTTGCTCAGAATGCGAAAATGTCATTATTCTCAAATGATCCTTTCTGTGACAAAATATATCCTATAAAGGTCTGGTTATAGTTAAAATGTCTAAATCCAGGTGAATACTTTCTAACCTTGTAACTAAATAGGTACTTGGATCATGATTCTCTATATTTGGCTTAATTTTAACCCTTTCTACTGTATAAGATTACAAATCCGGGAGAAATATCTTCAAATAATCATTTTCTCACACCAGCACCCATGCTTTTAGTCACAACCATAGAGAGGCACGTTTCTATGAAGGGGTGTCAACAACCCAACAAGAATTTCCTCCCTCTTCACTTTGGGCACTGTAATGTCCTCTGTGCTTCAGGGAGATATAGTCCTTGTGCTCATGAAGGTCACGTTCTAATTGCTAAGAGAGAACAAATACCCAACAAATAATAGCACATAATTCTTTACTTGAGGTAAATAAAACATCCTAATTTCCAACATGATTGCACCACTGATGTCTTAAAAATTCAGATAAAAGAAGGCCAAAGTACTCCAAAGATCCTTCTTGGAGACTTGATCTGGGCCTTCCAAAGTGGGTAGCACTTATCTGTGGAAGGGAGAAAAACAAGACATTCCATGTGATGTTTGACCAGTACAATCTCAGGGTATGCTTGTTACTCTGGTGTAATAATTAATAGCACTCCTTTTCACATTCCAAAGTGTCCCAATCTTGAAATAAATGATACGAACACCCTAAGTAAATATTCCCTAGTAGGGGCCGTGATGTTCCCTAAGTTGAGTCAATGTATTCAATAGGTAATATTTCTTACCAGCACCAGCAAAACAACATTTACTAATTCGGATTATTTGTTCATTTATTCAACATGAATTTAACTTGAAAGGGTGATCTGTTTTATCCTGTTTTACTATTGTCGCAGAATACTAGCCAATTAGAGACATGGACTGGAAATGAGAGTGTATTTTTTTACATAGTTTTTCCCCCTTTTTTCCTTCTATACAGTTATCAGGATACTAGAGGAGATACCAGAAAGACACCTAAAGTTTCATGGTTATAGGCATATCCAGAGTTTACAGAGTGAACAAAGGTCCCCAGTGGCTTTGGAAGAGTATTATATAGATTTTCTAGGATTCTCCAGGATAGGGATTGAGATGAAGTTTGTTTTCCCCCAGCTTTCTCTTCAGAACTACAGTTTAAAGCTCACAGAATCAAAGGACTTGCTTGTCCAGGGGCGCCTGGGTGACTCAGTCACTTAAGCGTCCAACTCTTGATTTCAGCTCAGGTCATGATCTCATGGTTCATGGGATAGAGCCCTGCATTGGGCTCTGCACTGACAGCACGGAGCCTGCTTGGGATTCTCTGCCTCTCTCCCTCATTCATTCTCTGTCTCTGTCTCTGTCTCTGTCTCTGTCTCTCCCTCTCCCTCTCTCAAAAATAAATAAACTTTTAAAAAAGGACTTGCTTGTCTGAAATCAAGTGAGATTTGGGGGAGAGGTTGCCATCTCCATGGTCATCAGATCGAACCTAAGATGGGCATCATCATTTCTCAGCATGGCATTCTTGCCATCACAAGAAAATCACAACCTCTTACAGAGTTCACTCGTAACCATGGAATATGAAATCCAAGTTTTGGTCAGGCCAAATATAACAATACCTTCAGTCAACCAAATAAGTTACAGAAAAATTTAAGCCATGATCAGTTTGATAAAAATATCTGTGTAATTTCACTCTGTGCAAAGTAAAATTAAAAGGCTCTATGATATCAAAGTTGAACTACCTTCCAACAAGAATGCTGCTTCAAGGTACTTCCTTATTAATTAATTTATAAGCTATAAATTTAAGAGAGAAATTTGACCCAATGAGAAAAAAATAACCCATTAAGCTATATGCAATTAACAGCAAGATGGAGATTTTTTCTAAAGAAGAGCCATTTCTTAAAAGTCCTTACTGCACAGCATTCATTACTTAGCACATCATAGGTTTTACCGTGGTCTGATTGTACTGGCAGGAAATCGCAAACATAAGAGTTGGAATGGTCAAGTTGATGTTTAGGGCAGGGAATTCTGTTAAAATCTGGCAAAAGGCATCAACGATAAAACCTGGCACCAAATCCTGCCATTATCCAAGACTCTGCTGGGACCACATCAATTAATTTTAATAATACCTGAACTTTAAAAAAAATTATTCTACATTTTGCTTTCACTTTCATTCCATCTGGATCGTTCTTCTAATAATGTATGAAAGCAAAATACATTAGCCTAATTATTTAAATTCCAATTCAAGATTAAAGCCTACTTACACTAGTAGAAAACGAAGACAAAACTTTTGACAATAAGTAGTTTTAATTCCAGTGTCTCTGTGAAAAGCTCAAAACATCACCTCACTGGGTTTAAATAAGTTTCTCTTTCCCAAGTTCTTCCCAAACCTAATTAAATTTTTCTGTAATTGCTTTTACCCTCTGAAGTGTTAGCTATAATAAACGCCAACTTTGGTAATGTTCTCATTGGCACTTAAAAATATTCCTAGTTACCAGTGGCTGGGTGGCTTAAATTAAAATGATTCTTTTGGGACTCTCTGAAATTCGTTTTTGAGGAGTTTCATCAATGTTCGGGTGATAAACAGTGACGAATCTCTCCTTACGGAGAAAGAAAAGGAGAAAGGATGTTCAATGATACAAATGGGTTGTTTTCCTGTCAAAACAAGATGGTCAGGGCTAAAAGGATGACAATTTTCAATGATAACAGGAGAAATTCTATTTTTAATCTCCTTTAGGAAGCAAATCAGAGGATTAGGCAGGTAGACAGCTAATAGTACAAGTTTGCCATATATTGGTGGGACACCTTTTGAAAGCAGAATACAAACAACTATCACCAGAAGAAGCAAAAACAGGAGGAAGAGGCTGTTTTTAGGCATTTGGTATCCAGGACTATCTATTCCAGTGCAAACTAAATTCTGAATAATGTTTACAGTTGGACTGAAGAAAATGGGAAAGCCAAAAAAGAACAAGAGTAATACTGAAAAATGTAGACAGAAGCAATGGAAATTAATTGGTCTGAGGTAAATCTATCAGAACTAATCTCTGAAAGTTGTTTACAAGTTAGCATACATTAAAAACCGAAGCTTGAAATAACGTTCAGGTTCCGTGTGCAAATAACCAAATTCCAGGTGTTGAGATGATCTGTCTACATGACCCTACAACTCACCTGACTGAACTGTTTAGAGATTTTTAGTGATTACTGTCATCTAAAATTCATTCTATACCTCCATTAAAATGTCCACTTGTTTTCAGTTGCAATCGTTAATTACTCCTGGTATCTACCCAGGGAACAAGGAGTAGGCTTGTATACAGAGAAAACAGGGCCAAATTACTACTCTCCCCATATGAAATTCAAGTTTTAGCCTGCAACCCTAAAGAAAATATTAATTTCCAGCAGATGAAAAAAAAATCATATGTAGCTCCAGACTAACAAGAAATACAAAGACTTAAATTCTGTAACTTAAAAATGTTATTAGTAAAAAAGAAAAGTTAAAGTATGAATTGTGTATATTAGAATGAATGGGATCTAAAGGATACAAAGACTATTTTTAGACAACTGTTAGGCTGCAAAGGAACGTAACACTTGTCAATGCGCGAGCTTATACTTTAGCGAATCTGAAAGTCAGAGGTTTCAGGAAGCATGAACTGACAGTCTCATCTGAAGGGATTTCAGACTGACAAAAATCAGGAATGGACAGTGAATGTGAAAGAGTCTAAGAAATGTGAAGTGGTGAAAAAGAAGGGCAAGGCAGCAGGAGTGGAAAAGAGAAAAACGTTAAGGCGGAAACAAAATAGGGGCACTGGGGCAGGTTATGAAAAGAACATAAATTATTTTTAAAACACTCCTTCTGGAGTAGACAACCATATGATGTTGTGGCTTCATAATAAATTATTATAGGATTTCATCTTCGTCACATAGCTGAGAGAGAGAGAGAGACTGAGGGATCATCGCCAGCCTGCTTTACTACCGAACTCCCAACCCCCATACTCCTCGCCTTAACCATGGAGGGATTAAGTAAAAGTAGATGAGAACCACATTTAACATTTTTGAAGTTTCCGTTTAAGTCAGTGCTTCTTAAAATTTTCAGTGATTTTTAGTAAGCAAGGTCATCCTACAGCTATGATTCTATGCCAGAAAAAAGTACATGTTTGGATGACTGCTGATGTTCACAGAGTAATGAATCCTGTCTCCACTCTCCTATTCAGCGTGTTCTCTTACGGTAATATTTTTGATAAGCTCCTGATTCCATAGTTTTAAAATCTCATAAAATGTAAATGAGACATAAGAGTCATGCCGCGGGGAAGTGAACATGAATATTCCTCACTCATTGATTCATCCTCACTGCTCTCTCATAGGGCTAAAGTTGTTGATTCCACATCCATTGTTCAAGAATACATAAACTTGGCATTGGCATTATCTTCTAGGCTTGCATCTACATTTTTCTTCCCATAACAAAAACCCCCAATTACTGGGGTGCCTGGGTGGCTCAGTCGGTGAAGCATCCGACTTCGGCTCAGGTCATGATCTCGTGGTTTGTGAGTTCAAAGTCCGCGTTGGGCTGTGTGCTGACAGCTCGGAGCCTGGAGCCTGCTTCAGATTCTGTGTCTCCTTCTCTCTCTGCCCCTCCCCCACTCGTGCTCTGTCTCTATCAAAAATAAATACATGTAAAAAAAATTTTTTTTAATAAAAAAAAACCCCAATTACTAATCTTGTCAATGAACAGAAGAAGGAAAATTCTCCCACACTGCAATTGGGTGTTCATCCTCACTCTGCTTTTGTATGCTTCCCAGCGTCATAGGGTTTTAAAAATCAAACACATAAATGCAAGCCTAGTGAAGAATAGTGCTGACCTCGCCTTAAAGGACCTTCTATTGCCAAGTATGCAATGGGGCAAACAAGAATACGTCAGGAAAGTAAGAAGTTTGCTCAGATGCTTAAAAACTAGCTTCTGGTTTTGCTGCTCTGCCCTCTGGGGCTCCAGTCGCACTCTCACACACGCAGTGATGGCTTCTTCCTTGGAGCTGTCAGCCGGAGTCTCTCTGTCAGAACTATTGTTCCTATTTCTGCCCCAGCCTCAAATGCCTGCAAGTTCCCACTTCGTACCTTGTTGATGTACTTTCTACCTCCAGGGCCAGCTCAAAGTCCCCCTTCTGTGAGGTCTTCTTTGGTCACTCCCAATCCTCCCCAATTCTCCCTCCTCTCAATCTAGAGGGAATTATCAGGCGTCTCAACAGTTGTATCTCAATTTCATGCTTCCATGTTATTCCCTAATGTTTCCCATGTGCTATCCAACTAGAATGGTAGAATGAAGGCTAAGGCAGTTTCACACGACAAGATTTTGGACAGTAACAGGGATATGGATATTTGACAAAATACTTGCTGGTAGATGGACGGATGGATCAATTATTTTCCTGGCTGGGAAGTGGGAGAAGCCATAGGGAAACTCGTGCTTGGGACAAGCAGTCACCTAATTATCTGATTTCCCAAGGGGTCACAGTATAAGCATCGTTTTCTGCCTCGAGGGAAGCGCGGGCTAAATGTGGCCTCTTGCTTTGACATTCACGACATCCTTCAAGTTGGCAGGCCCCTGAATTAACAGTGACAAGGACTTGCCAAAATTATACTCACAGGGAGAGGGGAGAGTCAAATCTATTCCCTCCCGTGGAAGAAGGGGACATTTGTGGTTCCAAGAAGATTGCCCAGAGGGGAGAAAATTTCTTCCAAAGACATTTATCTTATCAATGGCAGCACCGTAGCCTGGGATTCGGCACACCGACAATTATGGCGAGTAGCTCAAAGTCTCAACGTTAATGGAAGGGGAGAACCTTTCATTGTGACATGCTCCATGGTTACTTTCCACCTCAAGATGGTCACACCACATGCGACGTCTTGTAAAGTCACAGATGATGCAACAAATGTGGTCATACAGACACTGAAAAGCTGGCGAGAAAAATAAAAATTTTAAAAGCATGCATTTAAACTATGTGAGTCAACTGACTAAGACGTGTCCATTGTAAGTATTTCCACAACCTGTCTTTGGAGCATTTCAGCACACCCTGCATTTTGCATGCTTGGATGGACTCTATAGTCAGAAAAAGGCAATATTCTCCTTGTGCAAATGCTCTTAGGCTGAAGAATTTTAACAGCCCACAGGGAGGAAAGCCTAGAAACTGCTTAAGCAAATTCTAAGCATGCCCACGTGGTTTCTGCTCAGCTGCAGGTAATTATCAATCATATCATTCTGGCAAAAGCTTGAAGATATCACTTGCTTTCTCATCTTTTTTTCTCATTATGCTTTTGTCCCTATAGAAAAATACCATTTGGAAAAAAGAAAACAAAAAAAAAAAAAACCTCCAGACTTTCTCTATGCTGCTTGACAGACCAATGAATAGTTTATAACTTTACTTCTTCCTTTGCTCATGCTCATTCCGTGGGCACAGAGCCATTTCATCTTTTCCAATTTGCCATGTATGCACGGTGATAAACTATATGCAATATGCCATATATTCAATATTAAATATAAGGTTTCTTTGTGTGTGTGTGTGTGTGTGTGTGTGTGTGTATATATATATATATATATATATATATATATATATATATATAGTACATCTTGGAAACAAGCAGAATGTTACATAATAACTTTAAAATACTCACCTAAGATGCCAAGGACCTATTCCAACTTTGGTGCTATTGCTTAAAAGTACATGCAGAGCTGCGTTTTGGAAGCACTTCTCAGGTATTCACACAGAACGTGTATTATAGTCACACCCTGGTTGGGCCAAAAGATTATATTCCCAGCAAAACCAACTACCATATTTGCCAAATGAGCCTAAGCAGTGAATTTGTTTAAACCTTAGTGTACTCAGAAATTCCACTCCTGGGCATATATACCCAAGAGAATTTAAAACATATGTCCAGACAAAGACTTGCACAAGAGTTCAAAACAGCATTATTCATAGTAGCCAAAAAGTGGAAACAGCCCAAATGTCCGTCAACTAATAAATGGATAAACAAGGTGTTGTCTATCCATGCAATGCAATAGTACTCAGCAACCAGATAAAACAAAGTCCTGATACATGCTACAATGTGCGGATGAACTTCCAAAAATTTGGGCTAAGTCGAAGAAGCCAAAGACAAAATGCTACATATTGTATGATTGCATTATTTGACTTATACAAGTAATACCTGTTTATTTCCGAAGAAATGAAAAAACAAAAATGCAAAATGAGGACTTAATTCATCAACAATATATAATTTAATGTTTTGATGTATTTCCTTCTGGATTCTCTTTTTATACACACTCACTTCAAAATTCTAAGTCCCTTATACATAAAATAGATTGATTAGTGAACTGGGCCCTTGCAATGTGGCAGAAATTTCCAACAGTAGGTGGAGTCTATGACCCCATCCTTTGAATTTGAGCTGGCTATGGGACTTGAACGCTAGGAGACAGCAGAAGTGACAATGTAGTTTCCAGGCTCTGCCTCAAGAGGCTTTGGAGGATCTTCTCGCACCCCATACCCACCAGGAGTACAAGCCTATGCCAGTGTGCCGGAGAATGAGAGACCACGTAGAAGCAACATGAATACCCTTTAACCAACATGCTACACGACAGCACAGGCATGAGCAAGTCCAGTGGAGATCAGCGAAATTCTGCCCACATCAATAGAACTACTCCACCAACCCACAGAAGGGTGTGCAAAAATAATTATTCATTGTTTGAATGAAGCCAAGTTTTATGGTCATTTGTTACACAGTTTTCTTGTAGTCATACATAAGTGATGCAGTATATCATTCTTGTCTAAGGTCTTAGAAGCTGACTCCATCTAATCAGAAAGGCCGCTGAGAAGACATTGGGCAGCTCAGAGGATCATGGAGATGCTCAGGACCAAGTCTCTCAAAACAATTGCCCAGGGGCGCCTGGGTGGCGCAGTAGGTTAAGCATCCGACTTCAGCCAGGTCACGATCTCGCGGTCCGTGAGTTCGAGCCCCACATCAGGCTCTGGGCTGATGGCTCGGAGCCTGGAGCCTGTTTCCGATTCTGTGTCTCCCTCTCTCTCTGCCCCTCCCCCGTTCATGCTCTGTCTCTCTCTGTCCCAAAAATAAATTAAAAACGTTGGGAAAAAAAAAAAAAAAAAAAAAAACAATTGCCCAAATCACATCATGGACTGACCTGATGATTAAATTGCGTTTGGCCCTCCTCAAGGGCTGCAATTTATGTTGCCTCCAAAACCTTGACTTTGCTACAACTACACTGCCACCAAACAGATGCTACTCTCACTAGAAACTCAACCTTTCTGACACTGCTGCCCCCAAAAGCTAGAAGCTTGTACCTCCACTGTTGCTTAAGAAACGAATGCCTTCATTATACTCTTACCCAGAGAAATCTAGGAAGTATTTTCTCTTGTAAAAATTAAATCTATCTGATTAAAAAATGGGCAAAAGATTTGAACAGGCACTTTACCAAAGAGGACATAAGGAGGGCCAGTAAGCACATAAAAAAAGATGGAACACCATTAGCTGTCAGGGAAATGCCAATCAAAACCACAATGAGCTACCATAACACCCCTTTTAGAATGGATAAAACAGAAACCACTGACAATCCCAAGTGCTGACAAGGATGTGGAACAACTGGAATTCTCACAGATTTCTGGTGCCAGTGCAAAAAGGTACAGCCACTCTAGGGGAGAGTTTTGACAGTTAAACATACATTCACCATGTGACCCAGAAATCCAACTCCTGGCATTCAGCCTGGAGAAATGAAAACTCGCATTCACACAGAAACCTCTACACAGGTATGTTGATAGCAGCTCTAGTCACCATCACCAAAAACTGGAAATCGCCCACATTTCATTAACAGGTCAATATATAAACTATGGTGCATCCATACCATGGAATTCACTACTCATCCATAAAAGAAACAAACTATTGTAACACATGATGATTGTAGGTAGAGTCTATATGACAGGTGACATTTTATCTTGATGGTAACAGGACTCCATGGCAAGAACTTAAATGATGATATTAGGTGTTAAGGAAGAAGAATGCAGGGGTCAAAATGAGAAAAACCTGTCATCCAGGAAACTAGGTATAAGGCCCAGCATGAGAAATGAGGGTCAGTGCCAGGATGGACAGAAAGAAAAAGAAAAAGAAGAGTATTATATAGAAATAAGGATAAGCTATCCCCCATATGGGGGCCATATGAATACAGAATATAAAAAAGAAGGAATAATCAAAGTATTTTCAGGGTTCCAAGGCTGTGAAGATGGTTATCACGGAAGCAAACAGGAAAGTTTAGAAAAGAAGCTGGTTGTGGTTTATTCATTTACTTACTTTTCCTTCTTGCAGAGAAAAGATCATTAGTTGTTTTGAACATTTAGAATTTGAAACGATGGTGAAACCTACGAAAAGAACCATCCTGCAGAGAAATGGAAATACGGGACTAGGATTCAACCCAGGAGGGAAATAATCATTTGCACCTGTAATGGATACAAGTGCGAGTTGAAACCAAAGCCAAGTGAACAAAATTGTTGGGAAAACCCATTTCTTCCACGTGACTAAAATTATTTCTGATAAATGCAAATATCCAATTTAATCTACAATCATTTTCTACCATGAAAGTACATTATGAACACCTGTTTTAGTACCAATCAGTTTCAAAAGATACCTTATGTCAGACTTACCTTCTAAAAGACATTTAATTACTGGGTATCATAGGGACTAATCACATCAACTTTTGTAAACCAAGAGAAATATTTTCAGTTACAATCAGGCTCAAAGATAACAAGATCAGCATATTCAAGGAATGCAGATTAAACCAGGCATATTTTGCTTCTCTGTGCAAAGCACCTCCCAAATCCATACTTTGTTCCCTAGAGATACTAACGTAATCGCTGAGGATGCTGGCCAATGGTATTTCCTCCAACGGTATTTATTATAAAACAATCTTGGCAAGTGAAAGAAAACAGCACACACTGCTAATATTTTGGTAGAATTCTGTGTTTATTCTAGCACTGTTAACAAGAGAGAAGCAAGCATCCAGAGTGCACAGAGGAATGCTGCTGATGTAAATGAATATTTACTCAAAGTCCAGCTCTTCCTCCCCACTCCCCAACATTGAGCAATGACAAAGCGCATTTGGACTTCGCCCAGCCTCACACACCAACAAATGCAGCACCCAAAGAATGGCTTGTTGATAGCACAGTGTGGCGGTAAGTGCAGACTGAGCGGTATCCTATGGCAGAGCTTCTCACGTGATGGAGAAGGATGGGCAAATCCAAGTTACTGACAGGGAAGAGGGCCAATCAGGTCAACTGGTTGTTCGCGAGGTCACTGTTACGGGGTGGCTTTCTTCAGTCCCCTAGCCACAGTCTAAACCCTCAATACTGCAACTGCTCTACAAGCATCCGGCCGTGCTACCTCGCAGACAGGCCAGGAGCAGCTGGGTCATTGGGTAAAAAGTATCACCATTAATAGACACGTTATATTTTACTAATGTCGATAAACAGTGACAACTGTGGTCAGATATGCTGCCTGGATTCTTCCCGTCACTGGGCTCTAATCATGAGAAACATCAGACCAAAATTGAGAAACATTCCACAAAGTGGAAAGGTCATGAAAGACTGATTGGAAGAGACTAAGAAGCAACGCTAACTAAATGCAAAATGGGTTCCTGAATGGGATCTGCAACTGAAAAAGAACCATAGTAGAAAACCTGGTGACTCCAGGTAAGTTCTCTATTTCAGGTCAAAGTACTGCACTTAACCAGCATCGCCAAGATTACCTTGGTAACAAACTTGTTACCAAGGATTATTTCTCAGTTTTTATACACCTGTCATGGTTATATGAGATGTTAACATTAAGCAAGTTATTGTATATTTGTTGTTTGTCCTGTTCTTTGGATCTTAAAGGCTGGTTGGGTATGAGATTAACTCATATGCAAAACCACTCCCGAATTCTTGGCCCACCTTCCACTCATATCAGACAACTTTTAGTTTCCACACTACTGCACCCTGCTTACTAAGTTTTCCATACCTTTGCTCATTCTGTTTCTTCTCCTTGCCTTCTTCCTCATCCTTGTTCCCAGGACATATTCCTTATTTTAATGTTGACTTCAGGGGCACCTGGGTGGCTCAGTCGGTTGAGCGTCCAACTCCTGATTTCGGCTCAGATCACGATCTCACCATTTGTGGGATCGAGCCCTGCATCAGGCTCTGTGCTGACAGCATGGAGCCTGCTTGGGATTCTCTCTCTGTCTCTCTCTCTCTCTCTCTGCCTCTCCCCTGCTTGCACATGCATGCACTCTCTCTCTCAAAAAAATAAACATTTAAAAAATTGACTTCAAATATCTTCTCACCTGGCTTTCCCAAGCAGAGTGTGACTTTCCAGCCTTAAAGTCCTGTCTACAAATCTGTTTTATAGCTACTACCATCTTTTCAAGTTTATTTATTTTGAGAGAGAGAGAGAGAGAGAGAGAGAGAGAGAGATAGATCAGGGGCAGGGCAGAGAGAGGGGCAGAGATATAGAATCCCAAGCAGGCTCTACACTGTCTGCATAGAGCCTGACACGGGGCTCGAAATCATGACCCATGAGATCATGACCTGAGCCAAAATCAAGAGTCAGACACTTAACTGGCTGAGCCACCCAGGTGCCCACAAATCTCTGTTTTAGCTCATAGGAAAAGGTACTGAATCTACACTACGTGGAGTGACGGTTACAAGCAACAGATCTAAAACCAGGCTATCTGGATTTAAATCCTCACCCAATCCTTTACCAGCAGTATAACCTTGAACAAATTACTTAATTCTCTGTGTCTAAATTTCCTTGTCTAGAAAATGGGACTAATAATAATAATTCATGGAGTTGATAGGAGAACTAAATGAATTCATGCAAATAAAGTAACTCAAGAGTGTTTGACTAGGCAAGTGATCAATAACTATTAGCTATTATTACGGTTACACATGTCTCTCTGGACTGAGGACCTTCCGAACAAGGACCATATGTATTTACTTTGCTGGATTCAAATCCTACCTTCCTTATTTACTGGCTTTAGACTTCCTTCAATTATTGTGAGGACTTAATGATCCAATGCCTTTAAAGGCATTTAAGAGGATAATTCGCTCAAGGCAAGCATTCAGTAAATATTATTCTGCTAAACCCAGAGCTTGATGAGATATGCTGAATTATTTGATGAATGAATGAGTGAATAAACTGGGGTAAGAATAATTACCGAAGGATAATGCTTAAGTAGCTGATACAGATTGTCATTATCGACTAATGATAGAAAAAATTTAATTTCTTCATTTGCCCCCCCATGCCTCCAAGCTTTAAAATGCCAGTTTTTTACCAAAGATACCCATTTGTTTTGCTCTGTTTTGTCAACATCCAGTCATTTGGAAGGATCTCCGTGGAGTAGAACAAAAAGTTCTACGAGCAAGTAGCTTCGCGCAAGGAGACTCTTATAGCCAATGGGGGTTATGTGCGAATTCCCTAAGGGCAGCAGATAAATCAATACAATAACTTATCGAATAAACAACTGCTATAAGTTTGGAGGGACAGTCTTAAATAACTTCTTTGCCCCTACTTTGACTATAATAAAGGGGGGAGGGCTTATTTTGCCATTTACTTATGGGAATGTGCATTTGACATTTGACAAAAACCAAACTGAATTACTTTTGATGCAATTTAAAATATAGTACACAGGGGTATCTGTGCGGCTCAGCTGGTTAGGTGTCCAACTCCCGATATCGGCTCAGATCATGATTTCACAGTCATGGGATCAAGCCCTGCATCAGGCTCTGTGCTAAGTGCTGACTGTGGAGCCTGCCTGGGATCTGGGATTCTCTCTCTCTCTCTCTCTCTCTCTCTCTCTCTCTGCCCGTACCCCACATGTGCTCTCTCTCACTCTCTCTCAAAATACACGAATAAACATTTTTTAAAAATTAAAAACTACGGGTGCCTGGGTGGCTCAGTCAGTTAAGCATCCGACTGCAGCTCAGGTCACGATCTCGTGGTTCGTGAGTTGGAGCCCCACATCGGGCTCTGTGCTGTCAGCGCAGAGCCCGCTTCAGATCCTCTGTCTCCCTCTCTCTCTGCCCCTCCCCCACTCGTGCTCCCTCTCTCTCAAAAATAAGCATTAAATAAATAAGGTATGTACACAAATCTTAAAAGTTAAAATGTAGAAGGAAAAGTACACCATCTCATAGTTCTTTAACTACTACGTATTTCCTTTACAGTTTAAAAAGCCTAAAATTGCCTCTTACAATTGTTATTGACATTTCCCATAGTACTGTTGCCTCGTTTCCCCCGAAGGCACTAGAAAATCTTTCATCTGCATCTGCCTATGATGTAAAGCATTTCAGAATGAAGTAGACTGAGTCATCAACAACAGACACTGCTGCATAATACCTCGTACTGCATGGGTCCTAAGTGCACTCATCAGTGCTTTCCCACCGCCTACAAAGAAAATACAACTATACTCTCTGTAAAGGTGAAGAAACCGAAATTCATAGCTCACAAATAGTGGCCTGGGATTTGACCCCGGGCTTAGACACCTCCAAAGTCTAGTCATGTTGTCCTTCAGTTGTGCTTTCGGTTAGCTAAGATTGCGAGTGACTAGTTCTAAATGCCGCTCCCCATGAGCCTCTACTAACAGTTTTGAATCCAGCTGGAACTGTGCTGGGAATTTCTGTGCAAGCTCACACTGATCTATCTTGTGCTGCCAGTGATCTATCTCTAGGAAACCCATAGTCATGTGCAAGAAGTCACCAGGTAAGTTAAAAACCCTGGAAGGAATCTGAACCAACGGAGGATGGAAACCAATGGAGACATTTCCCAGATCCCAGATCCCAACTTGTAGCTTGTGACAGATCAAAGAAGGCCACATGTTCTTTGTCGCTTCTCACGTCCACTTCCCTTATCCTCGAATCTGGGTGGACCCTGTGACTCACTTTGACCAAATATCATGAGATCACCATACAGTGAGGAAGCCCAAGCTAACCACGTGGAGAGAAAGGAGCCACACGGGGGAATACCAAGGAACGAGACATGTAAATGAAGACATCCTGAATTCTCTAGGCATCCGAGACACCAGCTGAAAGCAGCCGAGTGAGTGAACTCAGCTGATGCCATGTGGAGTAGAACAGCCCAGCTCAGCCCTGAATTAATTCCTGACTCACAGAATCACGCCACTAAGTTTTGTAGGTGGCAATAGGTAACTGAAACACAGATGGGTCATCCTGAGGGGCGTTCTACATGTTTTCCAGCAGTCCTGGTGGAACCTCGGTTATCCCATCGTCCACAGCTACAGCTTCCAAGACACAACTTACAAAGGCATTTCATTCTCCCTTAGTTTTCACTCCTGCTTGCTGGGATCACCTCCCAGATCAACTGCACTCACCGTGGCCCTGACCTTGGAGATACTCACACTAAGACACGGAGCTTTTTGCCCCTTTTACATTTTTATCATGGAGTTTTAAAGCTTATATTTTCATAAAAATAATTCATCCACATTGTTCCGATTATGCATAGTACTAACTAACCGTTCGTTTTTATTTCTAAAGACAGATGTTATTATGAAATTAAAAGTTACATGTAGAGATATATACAGAGACAAATTCCACTAACAGATCATGATCTAAAATTCCCCAAGAAGTCTTTTGACACAAATAAATGGAAACATATCCCACGCTCATGGACTGGAAGAGCAAATATTGTTAAAATGTCCACATTACCCAAAGCAATCTAGAGATTTAATGCCACCTCTATCAAAATACCAATAGCATTTTCCACAGAATTAGACCATCCTAAAATGCATGTGGAACCACAAAGGACCCCAAAGAACCAAAGCAATCTTGAAGAAGAGAATCAAAGCCGGGCGTATCACGACTCCAGATTTCAAGCTAGACTGCAAAGCTGTAGTCATCAAAACACCAGGATGCTGGCACAAAAAAAAAGACACATAGATCAATGGAACAGAATAGAAAGCCCAGAAATAAACCCACAATTATATGGTCAATTCATCTTTGACAAAGCAGGAAAGAATACCCAGTGGGAAAGAGTCTCTTCGACAAACAATGTTGGGAAGACTGGACAGCCACATGCCAAAGAATGAAACCGGACTACCTTTTACACCAAACACAAAAATTAACTCAAAATGGATTAAGGACCTAAATGTGAGACCTGAAACCATAAAAATTCCAGAAGAGAGCTCAAACAGTAATTTCTCTGGCCTCGGCTGCAGTAACATTTTTCTAGATATGTCTCCTGAGGCAAGGGAGACAAAAGCAAAAATAAACTACTGGGACTGCGTCAAAAAAAAAAAAAAAATCTTCTGCACAGCGAAGGAAACAATCAACAAAACTAAAAGACAACGTGCTGAATGGGAAAAGATACTTGAAAATGACATATCCAATAAAAGATTAGTATCCAAAATATATAAAGAACTTAGACAACTCAACACCAAAACAAACCCCCAAATAATCCAATTTAAAAATGGGCAGAAGACATGAACAGACGCTGCTCCAAAGAAAACATACGGATGGTCAACAGACACATGAAAAGATGCTCAACATCACAAATGATCAGGGAAATGCAAATCAAAACCATAGTGAGATATCACCTCACACCTGTCAGAATGGCTGAAATCAAAAACTCAAGAATCAACAAGTATTGGCGAGGATGTGGAAGAAAAGGAACCCTGGTGACCTGTTGGCGGGAATGCAGACTGGTGCAATCACTGTGGAAAACACTCTGGAGGTTCCTCAAAACATTAAAAATAGAATTACCATGTGATCCAGTAATTCTACTACTGGGTATTTACCCAAAGAATGTGAAAACACTAATTCAAAAAGATATATCTACCCCTATGTTCGTTGCAGCGCTATTTACAATAGTCCAATTATTAAAGCAGCCCAAGTGTTCATCGATAGATGAGTGGATAAAGAAGATGTGGTAGACGTGTACAAGAGAGTATTATTTGTCCATAAAAACGAATGAAATTGTTCCATTTGCAACAACAAGTGAAGTCAGTCAGTCAGAGAATGACAAGTACCATATGATTTCACCCCTATGTGGAAGAAACAAAACAAAGGAACAAAGGAAAAATAAAGAGACAAACCAAAAAACAGACTCTTAACCACAGAAAACAGACTGGTAGTTGCCAGAGCGGGGAGGACGGGTGAAATAGGTGATGGGGATTAAAGAGTACACTTATCTTGATGAGCACCGAGTAATGTACAGAATTGTTGAATCACTGTATTGTACACTTGAAACTAACATAACACTCCATGTTAACTATACCGGAATTAAAATTTTTTAAACATTAAAAATAGAAATACCAAACAACCTAGTAATTCCACTTCTGAGTATTTACCCCACGGAAACAAAAACACTAATTCAAAAAACATATGCACCCCTATGTTTATTGCAGCATTATGTATAATAGCCAAGATACAGAGGCAACCCAAGTGTCCATCAATAGATGAATGGATAAAGAAAAGATGTTAGCTATATACACAATGGAATATTACTCAGCTATAAAACAACAACAACAAAAAAGAATGAAATCTTGCCATTTGTGACCACATGGATGGATCTTGAGGGTATTAGGCTAGGTGAAATAACCAGACAGAGAAAGGCAAATATCATATGATTTCACTTATGTGTGGCATCTAAAAAACAAAACAAAGAACAACAACAAAGAGAAACAGACTCATAAATATAGAGAAGAAACTAACGGTTTTGGGTGGGAAGTGGTATGGAAGGCAAAATAGGCCAAGAGGATTCAGAGATACCAACTTCCAGTCATGAAATAAATAAATCACGGGGATGAAAAGTACAGCACAGGGAATATAGGCAGCAATAGTGTAACAACTTTATATAGTGATGAACAGTAACTGTTCATCACCAGTAATGGTGAACATTTCGTCATATATATAAGTGTTGACTCACTATGTTGTACAATTGGAACTAATATATTATAGGTCAACTATACTTAAATTAAAAATTTTTTAAAAGGGCACCTGGGTGGCTCAGTTGGTTAAGCATCCGACTCTTGATTTCGGCTCAGGTCATGATCTCATGGTTCATGGGATCCTCATATCGGGTTCTGCCCTGCCAGCGTGTAGCTTGCTTGGGATTCTCTCTCCCTCTCTCTCTGCCCCTCCCCTGCTTGTGCTCGCTCTCTCTCTCTCTCAAAATAAATGTGAAAAAAAATTAAGAAATAAAAATTAAAAATAAAAAAATATAAAATTTAAAAGATGTAACGATAAATAAAACTCTGCAAGAAGTCTTTCCAAGTAAAAGAAAAAAAATCAACCTTTCTGCACTATAAAAATATTGCATAGGAACAATTAATGACATGAAGAAAATCTTTTTTTATTTTTTTTAATGTTTATTTATTTTGAGAGAGAGAGGGAGAGAGAGCGCGAGCACATGAGCAGGGCTGGGGCAGACAGAGAGGGAGAAAGAGAATCCCAAGCAGGCTCCACATTGTCAGCACAGAGCCCAACATGGGACTAGATCTCACGAAGCATGAGATCACGACCAGAGCTGAAATCAAGAGTCAGAGGTTCAACTGACCGAGCCACTCAAGTGCCCCTCAGAGAAAATCTTTGTAGGTATACTAAGTTAATTTCCTTCTTGACTATTCAATCTTCTCATTCAATGAATATTAAAAGAATAACTTTTCTTTTTTTAGAATGGTTTTAGATTTCAGTGAATATTTACATAAGGTATATCTACCATATTTTTATATAGATTAGACATGATAATTTTTGAGGACAGTAAAATGCTTAGCAGGATTTTAAACATTTCCTATAACAGAGATATTTCTAGATAAGGAGATGCAAACTTGACATCACAACCCATTGACTCTTCTGCATCTAGCTTCCCCCTGGGAGGCCAAAAGCCAGGATAATATTGCAAAGGGGAATGAACGATTTCATTTGTTTACAACTTGAAACTCTGAATAACCTATTTCCACTAAAAGAACCCTGAACAAGAACCTAAATATTTGATCACTTCCATAACATTTTACCAATCTTTAACAGTGTGCTCTCAGCTATATAAGGAAAAGTAATGTATTTCCAGTATAATTATAAATTAAAAGATTATTAAAGATAAGTTAAAAGATGCCACTGCAGCAGAATGACTATATATTTGCTGAGTTCACAACTCGGTGCTTCTGAAGTTAGTCTGAGACCCATATCGGACTTGTTGACCTTCGAGTGGGCTTACCATCTCCGTATCGCCTTTCCTGCTTATTTTCTTGGCATTTTGACAAATACATTCTGACAACACATTAACATTGGAATCCAGATTTAACACACCTCTTTGGGGGCTTGCTGAAAGACCCACAACAATACTCTGTGATGTAATATGAAAACTGCACCTGTCTTTGAACTCACCTATAAATCATGAAAAGAAGAAACCTGACACACTGGATCTAACAGCAAAAACCTGGACACAGCAAGTTCTAATCCTGGATTTCTTTTTTTTTCTTTTTTTTCTTTTTTTTTTTTGTTAGAGAGAGAGAGAGGGAGAGAGCGCACATGCAAACGTGTTGGCGGCGGGGGGTGGGGGGGGAAACAGAGGAGGAGTGAGAATCTTAAGCAGGTTCCAAGCTCGGTGCAGAGCCCAATGCAGGACTCAATCCCATGATCCTGGGATCGTGACCTGAGCCAAAATCAAAATCAAGAGTCAGGTGCTCAACTGACTGAGCCACCCAGGTGCCCCCTAATCCTGGATTTCTATAAGTAGTTTGCAAGATAACTTTGGGTCAATAGTTTAAACTATCCTCCAATTATAGTTTGATATATGCACAATTCGTATCTCCCAAAAAGACAATACGAGCAAACTTTGTGTTGACACTGAGAGAGAAAGCAAGCCAACCTGTACTTCTTTCCCAATGAGGATAGTACAATATTGGCGATTAGCTGCAGAACAGGAGAGGCAGAATTCATTTGTAGCGTGGTAAAAGTACCAGGGAGGCTGGTTTTTAACACAATTTCAGGAAGGATTTCCATTTCCATCAGAATCTAAAGGCAGAACTGTGAAGGTCTTCATCTGGGGCGGGGGGGAGGGGGGGGTCTGGACACAGACTAGGGAAGCCATAGATAGGATTTAAGTATCAGATGGATGCCTGGACTACATAGAAAACTTTTCAAAACTTCTCCCCTCCTAAGATTCTGTTTTGCTCCCAGACTTCTGAAGTCAATCTAGAAATGTTAACGCAAGTTGCAGTTAGAATTCAAGGGGGGCAAAAGCATCTGAATGTAGATGGTGTAACCACAATTTAGAGATGCTGCCTCGTTTGCCTGGAAAGATGTTGGCAGGATGAACCACGAAAAGAAGTCAGCTGGCTCTCACGTGGCCGTAGTGGTTTGAGGAGGTGAGAAAAACATCAGGCTTGAGGTGAGAAAGCAGCCTGCCGCTTACCAGCTAGAGAGGCAGGGCTGGACTGGGAGCCATCCAGTCGCCAACGTTCTACGTATTCTACAAAGTGACGGACGCGATGAAGCTCCTATGACGAGAGCGTGGGAATGAAGGTTATTACCCCTGGGCCTGTTGGCGTGTTGGGTTATAGCAAATCCACCTGTTGATCACCTGAGCCCTCTTCAATTGCCACGGTGGAAAGACCAAGCTTCACGGCATGCAGTAGGTGCAGAATACATACTTTTCACTAAAGTAATATTTTAATCCAAGTCCTACCTCCGTTGCCTGGACACATCTTCCATTTATTTAATCTCGTTCTCCTCAGCAACTTTTAGTACTTCCTATGTGCTGGGCACTTTGCAAGTAACTAAGTCATGAGGTCCTCACAAAAACCCCTGGAGCTTCATCAACTTTATCACCATCGGACAGACGAGGAAACTGAGGCAGAAATACGCTTTGTAATTTCCTTAAGGTTGCAAGGCAGAGCTGGGATCTGGACCCAGGCGGTGTGGTTCAGAGTCCAGCTCTAACCCACTCACTTCATTTCATCTCCGACTGAGCGTGGCTACCTCTTAATCGGAGTCTCAGTGTCCTCGCGTACAAAATAAATGCCGATACGATCATCCCAGAGAATTGCTGTAATAACGAAAGATTGCTGAGCACTTCATAAATACTAATAGTTGTTTCACTTATCGTCATCATCAACACCTGTGAACTAAAATAAGCGCGCAGGGAATCCATTGGAAATTTCAATGTGAGTAGAGTGATACTTTGCCCAAAAGCCAGAAAACCGGGTAGCCCATTTCGGGATTTCTCTGGACCAAATTAGTAGCCAGAGCAGAGGCCTTGTTACAACAAAGCCCGAGGCAACGTGGCTGTTGTTACCTAAAGCTTCTGTTTCCCTTTCCCCACTTGCATTTAGGTCTCAGAGTATCAGCCTGCCTACTTTCTCAACCCCTGAGAGATGAAACTGTCAGCAGCGCAAGCACTGACCCAATGCTTATTCACACTTCGGCTCCTATAGGTGGTAGGGATTCACCTGTTTCGATGAGCTGTCCACGTATACAAAAACGAAAACGTGCCCTTTTCCTTGACCCGCGGGCCATCCGATTCAACTCACTTCCAGTTCCTCCATGGACATGACTATTCCGGGCTCAGCCTCTTCTTGGGTTCATCAGCACATCGCTTGATGGGTGGTCTCTCAAGCTGCTTTTAATGCTAATGGCTCCTGAAAATCTTTGGCTACTTAATAGTTCTAGTGTGATATGGCTGGACAATTTTTCAAGATTATAGGTAGTTTTTAAAGTCCCTGTGTGTTGTGAAAAACAACCTTTTTAATCGCTTGCCTTCAAGGCCTAATAATCAGGACACAGAATCTCCACGGTAACCAATCTCAGAAAAATCCCAGCCTGGCTGTCGATTCTTCCATTGCGTCTCCAAGGACAGCATTTAATATACATTAGGCCTAGGCCAACTGCATGACTCTGCTCCTCATTTATGTTTATGTTTTCTTGAAAAGATGACATAGTAACAATGTTGGTATATTTTCTAAAAGCTATAAACACCATTCTTTTTTAATTGACATTAAAATTCACATACTGTAAAATTCATCCTTTTACAGTGCACAACTCGGCAATTTTTAGGGAATTCAACCAGGTTGTGCAACCATCACCTCTATCTAGTTCCAAAACATTTTCAATATCCCAAAAAGAAACCCAGTAGCCATTGGCAGTCACTCCCCACCCCTCGCTACTGCCAGCCTCTGGCACCCACTAATCTATTTTCTGTCTGTCTAGATTTGCCTACTCTGGACATTTCATATAAACAGAATCATATAATATGTGGCCCTTTGTGACTAGCTTCTTTCACTTAGCATGTTTCCAAGATTCATCCATGTTGTAGCATCTATCAGTACTTCATGCCTTTTTATTGCTGAATAATCTTGCATTGTAGGGGCGCCTGGGTGGCTCAGTCGGTTGAGCATGCGACTTCGGCTCAGGTCATGATCTCAAGGTCTGTGAGTTCGAGCCCCGCGTTGGGCTCTGTGCGGACAGCTCAGAAGCTGGAGCCTGCTTCGGATTCTGTGTCTCCCTCTCTCTCTGCCCCTCCCCCACTCATGCTCGCTCTCTCTCTCTCTCTCTCTCTGTCAAAAATAAATAAACATTAAAAAATTTTTTTTTAAATCTTGCATTGTAGACCACACTTTGTTTATCCATTCATCTACTGATGGGCGCTTGGTTACTTCCACCATTTTGCCTATTATGAATGAATAATGATGCTATGAATATTCATGTACAAGTTTTTGCATGGACATACTTTCACTTCCCTTGGGTATGTGCCCTAGAGGTGGAAATATGGGGTCACGTGGGAACTCTATGTTTAATTTTTTGAGAAACTGCCAAACTTTTTCGAACCCGCTACACCATTTTGCATTGTCACCGGGAGTGTGTAAGAGTTTCAAATTCTCGACATCCTTGCCAACACCTGTTATTATCCTCCTGATTCCAGTCATCCTAGTGGGTATGAAGTGGTGCGTCACTGTGGGTTGGGTTTGCATTTCCCTAATAGCTAATGAAAACATCATTCTTTACCTGCTAATGTAATGACTAATTTCATTTTTTCACACATTACATTCCGCCTCTTTTGCTGTATTGTAACACAGTTGCAATTATAGTCTCACTCTTCTTTTTCATAAGCAGTGGCCCAGAGAGGATGCCGTAAATTTTATTAGAACAATATGTCGTGCCCCCAAAGGTGCGTCTCCAGGATTTGGAAAACTGCTGTCAGGATACAGACTCCCTCTGCCATTGACTGGATTCTGATATGAAACACACTTTCCCTTGTGCAGACACCAGACTGGAAGAATCAGAATCCCACTACGGAAAAAGGAGTGCACAATTCTGCAAATCCTGATTCTGTCTCGACGTGTACCATACTCAAAGCTTATTTATTCAGAGGTGGCATCTGGTTGAGGCAAAATGTGGAAATGGAGCCTTCTCAGATATATATGGGACCAGGTGACCAAAAGCAAAGTAAGAAGAGATATCTCTGCAGAAATATGTACATTAAATAATAAAATCTGGGGGTGCCTGGGTGGCTCGGTCGGTTAAGCATCCGACTTCAGCTCAGGTCATGATCTCAGAGTTCATGGGTTCGAGCCCCGTGTCGGCTCTGTGCTGACAGCTCAGAGCCTGGAGCCTGCTTCGGATTCTGTGTCTCCCTCTCTCTCTGCCTCTCCCTTGCTTGCATATTCTCTCTCTCTCTCTCTCTCTCTCTCTCTCTCTCTCTCTCTCAAAAATAAACATTAAAAAAATTTAATGATAAAATCTGTATCATGAATCTCAAAGACCAGTTAGACTTACTCTCAGCCATGTCTCACTCTCATACTCCATTCCAGTTGGATTTCTCGAAGCTCCTGAAGCATACTATGTCCCTTCTGAACTACAGGCTGTCCCTTCCAGCCAGCGTGCCGCCTGCCTTCCTTTTTGTTTGGCAAAAGCCTCCTCATCCACTGGTTTCAGTGTAAACATCCCAGACTCCCTTGGTCCTTGTATCAGTTTCCTATAGCCGCTGTAACAAATTAACGCAAACACTGCAGCTTGAAACAACACACAGTTATGGTTCTGGAGGCCAGAAGTCCCACTGGACTAAGATAAAGATGTTGGCAGGGCTGAGATCCTTCTGAAGGCTCTAGGGGAAAATCTATTTCCTGGCCTTTTTCAGCTTCTAGGGGCTGCTCCATTCCTTGGCACATGACTCCTTCCTCCATTTTCAAAGCCAGCAGTATAGCATCTTCAAAACCAATTTGTCCCTCCCCTTCCTCTCTCCCGCCGTCCGTCCTTCCCTCTCTCACTCATTCTGTCCCCATATCTGCTTCTCTGACTCGAACCCACCTGCCTCCCTCTTGCAACATTTCTTGTAATGACACTGACTCACCCAGGTAATTGAAGATCACCCCCCACCTCATGATCCTTAACTGTTAACTGAATCACATCTGCACAGGCCCTTTTGCCATGCAAGGTAGCATATCCATGGGTTCTGGGAACTGGGATGTGGATGTCTGGGGGGCCAGTGTTCTGTCTACAGTAGTCCTCCGGTGGTAACGCCACAGCATTCTGAACAGTATAGGGACCTATTTATTTGAAAGTATTGTTTTCATAAAAGGCTAAGCACCTTGTGGGGTCACACCTGTTTGTTTCATGTACATCCCCCACGTCAAGTGCATAGCCGGTATTCGATAAATATTTGATGACTGGCTGGGTGGCCACTTTAGCTTCCATGGACCAGAGTTCCCTGGGAAGGGGAGGAAGGAAGCTAAGATTATACTGTAAAAGGCTTTGAAATGACTGCCTTAAGCAGTTTGGATTTCATTCTGTACGTACGGAGTCCCAGCAAAGATTTTGCTCAGGAAGTTAACGTGATTACAATGTGTCTTTGGAGTAAAAGGCCCATAAGCGAGATGGGAAGAGGGACAAAGCGAAGGCGGGTGGCTACCCAGGAGGACACAGCCACTGAGGACCCAGACTAGGCAGCAGCAATGGGAAGGAACCGCCGGAGAGAGACGTAGGAACTGGGATACATTCCACTTCAAATCCTTTTTAGAACGGAGCAGATGAGAAGTGAACACCAGGGGACTGGACGCCTTCTCTGAGAAGACGGGAGAGCCGGAGGCGTCTGCAACCTGGTAAAAGCACGCGGGCAGAGGAAGAGTGGCGCCCGCCAGAACCCGCACTGTGGGCAGTGAACCCGGCTCCGAGGAAGGGGGCTGAGCTGCTGGGCTTCGGACACGTGGAATGTGAGGAGTCCAGCTGACGCTGTGAGCACATGTCCGGGAAGAAATCAGAAACGTCAGCAACTCAAACATAAGACCAGAGCCAGACATGGTTACGAGTGTCCCCGAGAGGGGTGATGGCTCAAGTGGCAAGAGTGAATGAGATCATCACGGGAGAATGATTTGAAGGAAAAACACAGGACCATGGAGATGGGCGAACAAAGGCAAGCACAGAGACAGAAGAGCAGGAAGAGACACTGGAGATGGACAGGCAGCAACTGAGACTCGGTGGTGGGGACGCGGGGGCGGGGGGGGGGGGGTAGGGGAAGTGCTGTGGGTTCTGCTCAGAAGTCTAGCCAGAGGAAGTCGAAGAAGAAGATCGCAGTACCCTCGAGAGAACCGTTTCAGTAAGTAATAAGCATAGAAAAGAGATTGCCAAGGTGTAAGGTGCTTGTGGCCGCTGACTTTTTCCAGAAATTTAGCAGTTTATATTGAGATTCCAGAAGAATTTCCGGGTAGCTCTGCCCTTAGCGTGTCTGAATTTGAGCTTAATCCTTGCAGTCTGTCTCTTGAGCTCCTTCCTGGGTGTAAAAATCCCTCTTTCCCACCCTCAGATCTCGAAATTCTGGTGAAAGCTCAATTCCCAGGCATCTGAGGAGTTACCTTCACATTAGTTTCTATTTAAGTTCAGAATTTCTTTAGAGATGAATTCTAGCAGAGGGATACTCAGAGAGAGCATATAAAAGCTGAGTAATTGTTTTCCTAATTTATAAATTCTTCTGGCATGCTGATTTCAGACCTAATTCCTTGTAAAATGCCCTTTGTCACTTTCATGTCTGAAGCCATCTTACTCGAATTACTTCCTCTTTGGTGACATCAGTGAGCCTCTATTTTTAATCACAATATTCATCTCTCCCCACGTTTTAAATTTTAATGCCAGTTTCCATCATTATATATTTACCACTCAATTTTTCCCTACACATATTTGTACACATATATGCCCCATATTTTTTTCCTTTCCTCAATACCTTTTGGAAAGGGTTTTTTTTTTTTTTCCAATTCAGAACCTTGGTTGACATATAGCAGAAAAGAAGAAGAAAAGGACAGAGACTGCAGGCAGACACGTGAGAGAAAATAGTACTGGAAAGCAGAACCCAGGACTCCGTTTCTTATATAAAGCAGCACATTACACAGGGTACCTCAACTTCAGTGCTACTGCAATTTTGAGCAGGATAATTCTTTGTTGTGGTGGGCTATCCTCCATGTTTCAGGACGATCAGCAGCATCACTGACCTCTACCCACTAGGTGCCAGTAGCAACCCCCCGCCCCAGCTCTGCAGCCAAAAATGCTGCCAGCTATCGCCAAGTGTGCTCAGGGCGCAAACTCAGCCACAGGGGAGAACCACTAGCCTATAGAGACCAACTTAGCAGCGGTTCAACAATGCAAGAAAACGATTTGCTAAAATGGCAAAGTAAGAAATACAGAAGTATTATGTTTATATGCCAACTCCCATCTGTTTGTAGGATGCTTGCCATGGTCTCCCCATGCCTGCCTCCTCTGAATATCTGCCCCGCTGCATGTTTCACTCTAAGGCATCGTCCCCCACCCCCACTCCCAGACACCGGAGGGATCTCTCTAAAACACGTCTGATCATGTCACACCCTCGTGCTAAAAAATCACCAGTTTCCCCCATTCTCTACCACAGGGTTTCTCCACCTGGGCACTCCCAACACTGAGGGCCAGAGAATTCTTTGCTGTGGAGCTGCCCTGTACATTGTAGAACAATCAGCAGCATCTCTGGCTTCTCCCTGACTAGAAGCCAGTGGTACCTCCTCCAGTAGTAAACAGAATAATGTCCCACGGGAGATGTCCACGCCCTAGTCTCTGGAACCTGTGAATATGTTAGGTTACATGGCAAAGGGGAATTAAAGGTTGCTAATTGGGGCGCCTGGGTGGCTCCGTCGGTTAAGGGTCCGACTTCAGCTCAGGTCATGATCTCGCGGTTCGTGGGTTCGAGCCCCGCGTCTGGCTCTGTGGTGACAGCTCGGAGCCTGGAGACTGCTTCGGATTCTGTGTCTCCCTCTCTCTCTGCCCCTCCCCTGCTCACACTCTGTCTCTGTCTCTCTCAAAGATAAATTTTTTAAAAAAGTTTAAAAAAAGTTTAAAAAAATAAATAAAAATAAAGGCTGCTCATCAACTGATCTTAAAATAATGAGATTAGCCTGGATTATCCAGGTGAACCCACTGCAACCACAACGGTCCTTAAGAGAGTCAGAGGGAGAAATGACCATGGGAGAGAGTCAAAGAGATACAACAAGGCTGGCTTTGAATATGGAAGACGGAGGCCACTGCAAAAGCAAAGGAAACAGACCCTAGAGCATTCAGAAAGAACACAGTCCTGCCAACAACATGACTTTAGCCCCGTGAGACCCATTTCAGACTTCTGACCTCCAGAACTATAAGGTAGTAAACTTATGTGGCTCTAAGCCACTAAGTCTGGGGTAATTTGTTCTGGCAGCAATAGGAAACTAATGTATCACCACCCCCAGCTGTGACAACCAAAACTGTCTTCAGACATTGCCAAATGTCCCCTGGGGACAGAGTCACCTCCAGGTCGAGAACCACCACTCCACAAAACGTTGAGCCCAAACTCCTGAGAGGTGCACAGTGGGCCTCTTCATAAGGAAGGCTACCCAAACTTTTGACTTCACGTACTTTGACCTCTCTGTAGATTTAATGACAAGAGGTGCTTTGGAGGGCGGGCCACACGCTTTGGCCCTCGTGCCATTTGCATCCATGCCCATAGCTAGTTATTATCCCCCAAATGTGTGTGTGGTTTCTGGTCTCATTAGGTTACTGTACAGACAGCCAGGTGGTTGCCACACACATTAATCCCCAGAGCTCCCAACCTCCTCCTCCAACAAATGCTGCACTCGAGCCCCTGTGAGCCCTCTTGGGTGGACACTCTGGCATCACCAACACCTCTGTGCCTTTGCATGTCCACTCCTTTCTCTTTCATCAAAGGACCACCTCCCTTCTTCTTCTAAATGCTAGGCATCCTTGAAGATCAAGTTCAAGTGCTCTCTGCACAGTGACGCCTTCCAAAATTCCCCAGAGCACAATGGCACATCACCCCCCACACCGCCCCGTCCCTCATTGTGCTGACCCTTCTGCACTGTACCTACTGGTCAACTCCTCTGTCCTCCTCACTAGACCGTGGGCTCCTTAAGCGCCAACACCATTTGGCAGCCTCCCTGCATTTCCGGTGCCTAGAGAAATCGTGTGCTCAAGACGTGCTTATGGCACGAATGAAGAAAAGAAGTCATGGATAGAGAGAGATCATTTTACTTCTGGATTATCAAAGCTGGCAAACTCCAAGTCAGCAATGAGCATAATCCCGGCTCTGATCCATGAGAATTAGGAGAATTCCAGGGTTGGAAGGAGACCTTACTCCTTTGTCTGAGAGCAGAATCAGGGACAGAGTTTGACCTCTAAGAATACAAGTTGAGAAGCGTTATACCAACTGTGCATCACGACGCACGGTTTATCCCTTTGTTTACTCAGTAGGCACTCTACCTCACACGCCCATGAATCCGATTTTGTTTAAGCGATCCTGAAACACATAGTAAGGAAATATTAATAGAGTTGTAACTGACTTTGTTTAATACCTCCTGCTTTTAGGCCATAAAATGGTCATTTGGGAGCTGTGAGTGAGTACAAGGCATAGAGCTGCAGGCATTTATGAGAGTCTTGGGAGCGGGGGGCCACTGTGTGAACAATTTAGTTGAAAACCAGAGAATCTGCTTTAAGAACTAAGCAGAAACAAATGTGATCCATCACTGGCTAAATCTGAACGAAGGTGAATTGTCAGGTTTGGCTATGGATTCAGGGGAAGAGAAACAGAATAGTTGAACAAACCACAAGACGCATGCATGACTCAAGAGAGATCCACCTGGTTTGGAATTGGACAAAAGCCCCAGGGAAACTTTGTGCCAGCTGAAACACTTCTGTGGGCACAGGCAGCTGGCTTGACGTGCTACATTCAACTCACGGGTGCAGTGGTTCTCAACTAGAGCGATTTTGGCCCCCAGGGAACATTCGGCAGTGTCTGTAGACACGTGTCATTGTCACACTGGTAAAGAAGAGTGCTCCTGGCATCTAGTGGGTAGAGGCCCAGGATGCTACTAAACATCCCACAATGCACAGGGCAGCCTCTCCCACAAAGAATCATTTGGCCACAACTGTGAATAGTGCCGAGGCTGAGAAACCCAGGGTAACCAGGAAAAGCACAAGAACCAAAATGCTCTTCTAGAGCCCACTTTAAGTAACCTTGCAAGATGTCCATTTGTTGGACTTTTGACATTATTGATACAGATTCTCTTTTAGGAGAAAGGATCCAGCTTGTTGGCAAGTGAGGACAAGCAGCGCTCAACTGGATGAATTTCCTTGGTTGTTTGAGAAGATTCCAGGGCATTAAACCTTTGAAAGGTAACCTAGGCCATTAAATTCCAGACCCAGGGGTTATGATAGGATATGTGGGCCTCTACTAAACAAAACCAGCCTTGAACCTTCATTCCACTCCTTGTCTGCCTCAAGAACAAAGAAATTACACACACACACACACACATTTTATGAGAAAATGTTGCTTTTGTGCTAGATGGCTACATGCTAAGTTTTAACCATTGCAAAGAGGAAAATCATGGTAGATGACCTTGCAGACTGCCCAAATACTGCATAGAACAGTCAAAAGCCACCAGTATCGCTGCAATTCAGATACTTGTCCATTGATTATGAGATTTCAGTGACTAAGAAGATAATTTCTAACCGGCCATGATCATCTACACTAGAATACCTTTGGGTCATAACAGCAGCAGCATCTGTGTATTCCAGGTATGTACAGTTGTTAAGAAAAGCAGAGACATTCTCAACGAGGCCGTTGGGTATAAACGTGAACGTCGGTGGCTATCGAATCCAAGAACTTGGCTTGCCTTCGCATTTCTCCCTCCTCTCAGCTCACACAGATTATTCTGATAATGCATACTTCTTTTTTTTTTAACGTTTATTTATTTTTGAGACAGAGAGAGACAGAGCATGAACGGGGGAGGGTCAGAGAGAGAGGGAGACACAGAACCCAAAGCAGGCTCCAGGCTCTGAGCTGTCAGCACAGAGCCCGACGTGGGGCTTGAACCCACAGTCCGTGAGATCATGACCTGAGCCGAAGTCGGAAGCTCAACCAACTGAGCCACCCAGGCGCCCCTGCGTACTTCTGATATATAGTGCGAATTCAGCCCCTTCTAAAGACCAAGAGAAATTCAACATCCAGATTTTTCATACTCTTTCGAATGCTGAGTTTCCTGGTTTGGAGAGGATCTCTTGTTCTCTGGCTTGACTTTTCTCTCCACTGCCTATCTTCCTCAAGAAAATAGGCAGAACAGTCAGCAATGTTTGTTAGTTTTTGTAGTCCATACTCAACATCCAAACCCAACAGCAAGTTACCTTGACATCATAACTAATACTGTATTCATATATGATACTAATATTTCTGATTAATACTGCTGATTTTTCTCAGGCGGTCCATTAAAAGCCAAAATTTCATAGTTATCTCATGTTAACAGAGGGAGGTATGATCTTGGATGCTATTTTCAAACTGTTTTTCTTGGTTGTGTTCCCTTTATTTAGTCCAAATCTCTAGCAATTACATGGTATTTCATTTCATTTCTGTAATTCTAACCGCACTTTAAAATATTTAATTACAACTGATGGAATCTCCTTTTCCTTATGGAAACAGATCCAAGGCAAATCTATAGAATTTGTGAACTGAAAGAGACCAGAGTTGCTCATTTCTAAAACAACTACTATTTATTCTCTAAAAGCACGTTGCTTTCCAAGTACCCAGCAACCACAGTTTCCCAAGAACTCTGTTCTCCATTCTTCTTTCCAGACAGCAAACATTTCAAAGGTACCAAATAGCTCCCTCTGAGTTCCCTATTTATTAAGGATTCCTGATTCACATATATTTCACGAACTACTAGTTGTCCTTAGTGCAACTGGGGCATGTTTCCATGGTATTTCATAGCCTGAAGCAGAGATTCTTTTTCTCCTAGATTAAACTAGTACTCACTAGCATAGTTTTCTGAAATTAGATCTTTAGGGAGAAGAAAAGATCCAAACTAGAGAATTCTAGTAGTTACTCCCTACACCACCCAAACACACACACCTCCACACATAATCAACAACACCGTCCAGAATGTTTCTGAATTCTCCGTAGAACCAGATGGCAGACATATTTCAAAATACATTACATCCGATCCTTACAAGAGCATAGGAATTAGATCATTTGAGTTCAGAAAAACACCCACATTGGATGAAGGGATAAGATGACCCTTGGAGATCGCCTGCAGCACAAACAGGAAAGCAGAACATCGTATCTCCCTCCAGTTCCCACCACTACTCCAAAGTGGAGCCAAGAAGTCCTAATAAGACACACATGGGTGGCCACTAGGGACGTCCCATTTCCAGGCATCATTTAATCGGCAAAAGAACAGCCACACGGTGGAAACCTCTCAGCGGGCCCCTGGCTCTGTAAGCGTTAACGGCATTAAACAACTGCCCAGGTGTCCAGCCTTGGGCCGTGAGAACGCGCAGCACCGGACCCTACCTACCTCGGACTTCCACACAACGTAGGGGTGGCTGTGGCTGTTGGGGGGGGACTGGAACTTTCTCTGCTGGAGCCACCTCCGGGGAGAAGCGAAGATGCCATTGGGGCCACCCCCCGAGGAGCAGAGGATGGCGCTGCGGCCACTGCCGGGCCCGGCCAGGACTGAGGGCAGGTCCCAGGCCATGCTCTTCTTGAGGCCGCCGCGACCCAGAGGGACCTCATAGTCAAAGTGGAAGCTGCCAGACGGCGACTTCTCCTGAGGGGTGCTGGGCGTGGAGTGGGATGAGCAGAGGGGTCTAGGGGGCGGGAGTCGGCTGGCCCGGGGGTGTGGGCCCCGAGGAGAGGACGCCGAGCGCGGGCTGAGACCCTCGGCCGGGGGCAGCGCGGAGCACAGGCGGCCCCCGGTGGCCCCCCGCGAGCTGCCCTCCACGCCCGCCTCGCCCCCACAGCCGCCGATCAGGGCCGGGTCCAAGCTGCGGGTCTGGCGCAGCTTCCTCTTGGAGAAGCCCTTGGCCGAGGCCGCGCCGCCCGAGGCCGGCGAGGAGCAGGAGAAGACACTGTGGAGTAGGCTCTGCGCGGACATCTCGGCGGGACTGTGCTTGAGGGCCACCCTCTTCCCGCTCTCGGGACGCTGGCGATTTGGAGCCGGGAAAGGAAGGGGACTCAGGCTAGGCTGACAGGCGGGGCTGGCCCGAGGCTCGCCGAGGGCTGGGGAGGGCAGTGCCCGGCTCACGCGCCGCCAGCGCGCTCCAAGTGCCCCAGCGGGTGCAGAAGCAGAAGATCCATCGCCAGCCTTCTAGGAAAAGAGGTCGGGTGGCCTCCTGCGGCCGCTAGGACCTTCCCCCCTGAGCCCGAGTCGCGAATGCGGGGAGGAAGAGAAGGAGGAAGGTCAGGCGCTCGCTGGAGTCCCAACTCCAGCCCACCAGCGCCACTCCCCCTTCCCAGCCGAGGCAGGAGAAGCCGCGCTGCTCCCGCTCGCTGGCTCCTCCGGACAGCCTCGAAGTCTCCAGCAAGCTCCTCCTCGCGCCCTAAGGACTGTCCCGAGGGCTGGGGAGGAGGCCTCCTGGGCGTGCGCCCAGGGCGCGTCCGTCGCGCTCCCCGCGCGCCGCGAGGGGGACTTCCTCCGGCTCCGGTGTTGGGCGCCCGAGCCGCGCCTGGGCTGCACCGCTGCTGTGTCCCGGGCCCTGAAGCTGCGCGGCTGGCCTCCACTTGGCTGTTGCGCCCACTCCTCCGACTGGCTAGGTGCAAGTGTGTCTCCAAACGCCAGGTTCCCGCGAGGTGCTAGCCCTGCTACGAAGTGGGGACCCAGAGCGCTCTGTGCCTAGGGCCTCCCAAGGGCTGAGTGGCCACGGGCGGGAGAGAATTCCTGGCTGCGCTCAGGGAGCTAAGGAGAGAGCCCTAGGGGCGAGCGCCCAAGCCCCACGGCAGAAGGGCTCTGGATATTCGCAGCCCAGCCGTGGGCCCAGCGCAGGAGCGGAGCTGTCCCCGCACGCTCAAGCTAGAGACAGCGGGAAGGGGGTGGGCGGGACGGAAGCCAGGTCTGGAGCTGGGGAGGAGCCAAAAGCAGGAGAAAGCAGAACGTGGAGTTTTCCAAGCGCCAAACCTGGGAGGCGCGGAGCGCGAGCGCAGCTCGCCACTGATACCGGGTCTCCAGGGGGGAAAGCCGTGAGGACGGAAGTGCGGACCTTCTCTCGGTCTCCCCTCCCCCAGACCGAGGGGGCGCCAGCTCCACTCACGTTTCTGGACAGGAAAGGAAGTGTCAGATTGCACCCCACCCACTGGTGTCAGATGGGCAGCCCAGGACGGTTGCTCTCAAGTTGGAGTTAAATCTCATGCCTTCCTTTTTCTACCCACTACTGTTTTTGTGTTTTGTTTTGTTTTGTTTTGTTTTGTTGTTGTTGAAGGCAGGCTAGAGATTCGGTTCCAAAGCAGTGGCCGCAAATGAATGGGCTGGAGATGGGGACCTACTATGGGGAGGTGGTGGGAGTCCTGGCCCAGTAAGGGTCCTGTATAAATATACTCGAGGAGGAGGGGTGAGTGAGGCCGGGCGGGAGGCAGGCGCCGAACGGAACGCGGCGTCAGCTCAGAGGCTGCGGAGATTGGCGCTCACACGCGAGAGCTCTCCGGGTTCGGCCCTGGGACGCCTCTGGGCGAAGCGCGCCGCGGCCACATTCCTGGGAAACTGGACAACGCTGGCGATGTCAATGTTCCGCACTTGGAAACGAGTCTGGGAGCAGCTTTCCCCCGCTACTGTCCGACCCCAGGAATCTAAAAAGCGCCAAGCCTCCCGCCTCTCGGACGGCTTTGTGATGTGACATTTAAGTTTTGCAACGCATCTGACGACCTTCTCAGCAGGGGAGTAGAAAGAATGTTGGAAATGCCTGCGTACTGTATCTAACCGTGTTCGTGGGTCCCCTTGTACCACTTCACGGTGAAAAGAGTTGTATACGAACGTAAAGGGGACTTGCCTTTACCATTTCTTTCATTAAAGAAAAAAAAAACCTACAATGAACTTATAACTACAGGTGTTTGGCACGAACGTTCCGTGTATATCAGAATTGTCCAACTTTGACTTTAGAATATTTCTTTTATTCCCCAGGATCTCTGATGCACACATTTTTGTAAATGTGGCGGACAGACTGCACCGAAGGAGTTCCTTCTGGTAACTTTCTGACCGGCCTGCTGCCCGAAGACAGAATGAGTTACGAATTTCCCAGCACTCTCACCGCTGTCCATCTCTCAGCCCCTGAGACTTAAGTGTTTTCATTCATTATCTGACGATTAAGTGAGCTATGGAGAGGCACAGCGTTTAAAATCGCCTACTTCCCTGCCTGACCACACAAGCCACATTACATTTGGGGGGTTGTTGGCATTTGCTTTCTTCCCTCCTCAAACAGGTCACTGTTGGAAGTAAAAGAAGGCGGGTCTCGCCTGCCCTTTCCTTACTCAACAATACCCTGTAACTTGTCACTAGTAATGAAAACACTTAACGTCTCTAATACCATTGCATGGAAATGGTTACGCTTCGTCGGATTTTGGCATTTGGAGTAGATGGTTAACAAAGTCACACAAAATAGGACCTCTTATAACTCAAGGTGGTTGAGCAAATGTAATTTATGGCTCATATACATTCTATTTCTCTAAAGCCCTATGATGACCATGGGGTTGAAAATGCAACCCTGCCATGGTTATGTAAGGCTAATAAGAATGCCCTCTGGGTACGAAGTCATACATTCCTGGTTATGGCTGTGGGAGAGCCAATGAGCAGAAGGACTCCTCTATTGCCACTTGGAGCTTGGAGCAGCCAAATCCAGTTAATTCATCATCTTGTTTCCAATGGGTCTTGACCCTCTATTAGTCTGAGGCTTGCCTCACTGTTGGGAACTGTGAATAAATTGTTTTAAATATTCATAAAATGAAGTTTGGACTCCTTTTTTAAAACCCAGTATAAGTATGTGAGCTTTTAAACCACAGGCGAAAGGGGCGCCTGGGTGGCTCACTCAGTTAAGCGTCTGACTTCGGCTCAGGTCATGATCTCACCACTTATGGGTTTCAGCCCCACGTCGGGCTCTGTGCTGACAGCTCAGAGCCTGGAGCCTGCTTCAGCTTCTGTGTCTCCCTCGCTCTCTGCCTCTCCCCCACTCTCTCTCTCTCTCTCTCTCTCTCAAAAATAAACAAACATTAAAAAAATTAAAACACGGGGTGCAATGTAGTGGTATTTCTGGAAAGAAAGCATTCACAAGAAAATTATTTGGATTTTTTTAATGATATTTTAAAAACTATTTTGATTTCCAACCTGACTGCTATTAGGTTTATTTTACAGTCATTGTGGTTTGTGGCATATTTATTCATTCCTAGTGAAGGCATCCTATTTTACTCTCGTTTGTTATATAATCCCTTTGCTTATATAGACCCAAATCACATTGATTGACTGCCATTTTACACCAGACTTGATTAAGGAAGATCTGGGTTTCATTTACCAATTTCAAAAATCACTGGTTCTGTTACATCGATCCTAAGAATCTTTCTTACAATTCATCAGCCTGCTTCATAAGCAATATTAACTAGTAGTCTAGAAATAAATGGCTCTGAATATATATACTTTAAAAATCGGATCTCTAAGACGTTGCTCCTTTATGAGGGCATTTGCTAGTGAAAAGTGGGGTCCAGGGACGCCTGGCTGGCTCAGCCGGTAGGGCATCCAACTCCTGATGTCAGGGTTGTGAGTTCAAGCCCCATGTTGGGCGTGGAGCCTCCTTAAAAGTAGTGTCCGTGCTTGTTTATTTTTCCCCCTCAGAATCAAAGATGATCAAAACCTTAGAATATCTTTTATTAAAGGCAGAACAGTGTGTTCACTATTCATTCCCCATTATAATGATCCTAGAAATTCAGGATACAAAAATATATAGTCCATCTGGTCATGGCACAAGAATATTCTAATGAAAGTTCTAGAGTCCTTGATCTGACATCAAGGCATCTTCTTATCAAAAGATACTAGAAAACTCATCAGTTTTCTTTCTACTCCCTTGAGATGCTATTCTACAAACACATACATCTTACTACCAAAGGATACATTCTGTTAAACCTAAATTTCCCTTTTCTTAACTTTATCCCTTGAAATTTTTCTCATCTCCAGCCAAAATTCCTCTTTCCTCTTGGTGTTCAGACCCTCAAGCTATTTGTAGATTTTTATCATCCCCCTTGGGTCTGACTGTGGTTTGGCTACACTATAAAGTTCATATTTTGCTTTAAAACCATCACTGTAGATGATCTCCTCTGCGTTCCCTCCAGTTGCTTATTTCTTTTTAGTCCTGATGTCTAATATTCTAGGTTGGGGCATCTTAGTTTGCCCTTGTTTGTCATATAATCCCATTGCTTATATAGTCCCAAACCACATTAAACTTCCTGATTGATTGCCATATAATATTTCAGAGTTCTATCTGATCGGCTCCCAACTCTTAGTCAGCATCTCTGATCTTTCTTCCATTCTGCCTGTGTCTCTCAAACCGATTGTGATCCGTCTGATATCATTTCTACATTTTCAGTGGTATCTGGGGTAAACAGTTCACAGCATCTCGCTCTCTCATAGAAGTGGTCAAGGGTTCTGCCTTAAGCTCCTGAAACATGAATGGGGGACAGGTTTTTAATCTGTGTGATGTGGAATATATGAGAAACGTGCAGAGAACTTTGCAGGATTTAAGAATGCTAATTACGTTGAATAGTCAGGCTGCCCCATGCTCAAACTACTTCTTGATTTTTAAGGTAGGATTTTTTTTTTTTTTTTTTTTGCAGGTGAACTAAGACTCTTCCTTCTGATTCCTATTCTAGAACCTCCCTGAATGAATATAATTGCCAAGGCACTTAAACTACAATTGATGGATGTTAGTGGAGGTAAATCTAGAATCGCAGGATAATTCCATATGGGCAAGATTAGCAAAAGCTTGCTTGCTTAAACACTAACCCAACATTGAGGAACAGTAATCATTTTCCAAAGACAAAAATATTGTCATCATTATTCTCTAGAAGGCAATCATCATTATAGATGATTTGCAAGATATAAGGGTATTTGAGAGCTTGAGTCATAATCTGTACTGTGATGTGAAAAGACTAAGATAGAAGTTCCACTCTCCACCTTAGAGAACAATTTAATATTATAATACCAAAAGAGATACTCAGGGGAAAAACCTTTATGCAAACACTATAGGGGAAAAAGCACCCAACACGACTATACCCTTTGTTAACTTGAATTTAGTGTTGTATTCAAGAGCTTCTATTCAAACAGCCTGGTCCTGACCTTTTACTTAGAACAATATAATAACTAACACTTGTTGGACCTTACTATACGGCAGGGGCTGGGCTGAAATCATGCATGTGCTATCCAAATCAAGTCAGTCTCACACACACACACACACACACACACACACACACACACACAGAGAGAGAGAGAGTTAGAATACTTTACTCCCCATTTCATCCATGAAGAAAACCGAGACCTAGAGCAGTCCCACAGGACACCCCCTGGTTAAGTGGCAAAGCTAATATTCAGGTCCACATCATCGAGCCTCGCTCTCTAACTCTCTCAGGACTGGAATTGCAGATTAAGGAGCCCTTCATTTTGGAGGTGCTTTGGGACCCTCTCCGGATGGATTTCAGTTTGTTGATTTCCCAGGTAGCTGTGTGACCTTGGGCACAGCATTCTCCAGCTCTCATTCTCACTTCCCCATCTACGAGATCCCATTCCCTTCAGAAAGCTTTAGCGATGAGTACAGAATCTAATGTACGCAGCATGCTTAGCAAAGAGCTTTCCAGAGAGAGCAAGCACAGTGACCAGAGTCACTACTATCATCTGTACAAAATCTGTGCATTTTCAATTACCTTATGAAGCCAGACATATTGAACGACCGACCATCCCTAATGTGAGCTCGCCTGGTCTGACACCCGAGAGACCTATTCAAACCTTTCCAATTTGCTGATGAATCATTTAATATTATTTGAAAAAGCCCTGTGGTTGACTCAGTGAGCAGTCATACCTGGAATTTCCACCACTCCCCCCAAGTTTTGTGAGATGCTGTCGATACCAACTAAATGATACCAACATAGTCTTTCAAGGCAGGGCACTTTTTTGAGTCAAATGAAGGGCAGTTTGGGATTCTCTATAGTCAGAGAGGAGGGTAGGAAACGTTTTGCTTCCTACTGCATTTGTATACCAACAGGCCAGTTTTTTGGCTCAATTTCACACTGCCCAGAATTAGAAGCATGAGCCCCCTTTTTAAAGGAGGCATGCAGTTGAGGCTTTCATAGGCATCTAGTTCATATCAAGATCTGACCATTTCTTCTGACGTTATATTCAGAAGTCAAAATGAGTACTCGTAGCCATCTTTCTCACTTTCTCCCCACTCCACGTGTCTAATTTTACCATCCCTCACCAATGATGGTCTTAAAAAACTCAAAATGAATTAAGAGAAAAAAAAAGTCCTGTTTCCATGTCAGCATCTGCACTGAACACACAAAAAAGCCACTTGCAACACTGTCCCTTCTCTCATTTTCTGGGTGAGTGTTAGCAGTGAGTTCTATGTTTTCTAGTACTTTATCTTTGTCTGTTCAACTTTAAAAAGCAGTCTTGGGGGCGCCTGGGTGGTTAATCGTCCAACATCAGCTCAGGTCATGATCTCACGGTTTGTGAGATCTGTACTGACAATGTGGAGCCTGCTTGGGATTTTTCTCTCTCCCCTTCTCTCTCTCTGCCCCTCCCCCACTGGCGCTCGCTCTCTGAAATAAGCTTTAAAAAGTAAAAATAAAAAGCAGTCTTGCACAGGCACATTGTTCTACCCTTTCACTTACATGTTTATTCCTCAAGCTGGTATGAATACAGTATTTCTAAATAACCCTTATGTTTTCAGGGTACCTGGTGGTGAGTCAGGTGAAAAAGCAAGGTTGTATAAAAATCTTAAGGCAAGTTCCAGTATGGATGTGCTTAGCAGAGCACCAGGGGCCACACATGAAACAAACAATTGTCATTTACCTACAGCCAGCATTTGAAAGAATCTTCCAACATCAAACCCTAAATGTATGACCATCACCACTTTTAGTTTTGGCTTTGAAACTTGATCTCAAGAGGCTTTTTTAAAATGCTCATTTACTGTATTTTTGAGAGAGGGAGAGAGCGAGGGAGGGAGGGAGGGAGGGAGAGAGAAAGAGGGAGAGAGAGAGAGAACTAATAAGCGAATAAGCGGGGAAGGGGCAGAGAGAGGAAGTAAGAGAGAATCCCAAGCAGGCTCCATGCTGTCAGCACAGAGCCCAATATGGAGCTCGATCCCATGAACCGTGAGATCATGACCTGAGCTGAAACCAAGAGTTTGATGCTCTACTGACTGAGCCACCCAGGCGCCCCTCAAGAGACTTTTTAATAATAATACAAGTTGGTTGACAACCAAGTTCGATTTCGGTTTATAAACACGTTTGAACACGTACTGTGTGCCAACGGCATTCCTTCTTTGTTTTACTTTCTCCTGTCTTTGCAGGTGAAGGTGCACTTGGAGTCTCAAAGTAAATTAATTTTACCTAAACCTGGTATATGGTTCAGTTGTACTTAGTTACTTAAAGTAGTTTGTAACATCTTCCCATAACATGTTAAACACTAAACTACTTTGGAGAGTGAAGAATTAGGTGATAATGTAAATGATTTTTCATGTTTTGTTACTCTAAAATTTTCATAATCTAAGCATTTTTCAGTATTTTTAATTTTTAAAAGTAAATAACGTGGAATCTTTTCCTCTGGAATTTTCATTTTTTTTCCCCCAGAATCCTGACTTCTCTACATCGAATGGAGACAGGAAAACCTATTTGCCCAACACTGTTTCTAGTGGCAAGATAGAGTCGGGCAGAGAAGGGAATAAGGGAAGAACAACGGGTACTGTGCCTAGGTAGGGTATAGCATTTGTTCCCATCTACTTTACTGAGGAATACTCTACATACAATAAACTGTACCAAGGAGTTTTGACAGCCGTGGATACCTATGAAACGACCAGCACAATCGAATCCAGAACATTCCCATCACCTCCTGGGTTTGCTTTTATTAACGTTCCATGAACACTGACAATGCGATTTTGCCCCATGTAATGGTTGAATTGTGCCTTCAGTCTATATATAAAGGGAGGGCGGAAGGACCAAATAGAGAACAGAGCTTTTTACTTCTCATAGTGGGCTCAATTATGTGCCTGCAAAAGACATGTCCAAGTCCTAACCCCTGGTACCAAGGAATGTGACCTTATCTGGAAATAGGGTCCTTACAGATGTGATCAAGTTAAGATTAGGTCAGACTGGATTAGGGTGGGACCTAAATCCAATGACTGATGCCTTTATAAGAGAAAACAGGAGATTTGGATACACACACACACACACACACACACACACACACACAGGAAAAGGCCATGTGAAAATGGAGGTTCAGACTGGAGTGATACATCTACAAGCCAGGAAACACCAAAGTAGCGGCAACCACCAGAACCTGGGAGAGGCATGAAACAGATTCTCCCGTAAAGCCTCCAGAAGAAACCAATCCTCCCAACACCTTGATTTTGGACTTGTGGCATTCTTAACTGTGACAGAATAAATTTCTGCTGTTTTAAGCCACCTACTTTGTAATAATTGGTTATGTTTCTTAAGCCACAGCTTAGTTCTCGTTGTAACAATTTAATAAAACCCAGAACCAAGGAATTCACTGAGCAAAAAGCAATCACAGAGAATTTAAAAATAAGGCAAGAGAATGGCTAATGAATGGTTCTAAGTACAGTGACCTCATTGTCATAGCAGCAGCTAAGCTACAGCTGGTCCCCACGCCTGGTTCTAACCCTCCTTCAGGATGGAGTTCACCTTTCCTGTTGGGAACCTTCTGTCCTTCCAGGCATTTGTTTCGAGTAAGGTGTTTGGCACTTGGTTTTGTAATTGATCAGCAACACACAGAAGTGCATATCACTAGTGCAAGCCAAAAAGAGACGCTCAAATTTGGAGGGCTGTGATGCTTCAGTCTACCTTCTTTGGTGTTTATTGCACTCTGCATTCAAGGGGCGGAGCAGACACCTGGGATGCAAACGAGTTCAAATGCCAGAAGAGGCTTGAGAGAAAGGACTTTAAAAGGACAGGTGGGCGCTGATCAAACGTTTCAAACAGGCACGGAGAACCAGAGCTCAGTACGGTTTTCTCTAGAGAGAACCTCCAGGGATCCAGTTGAAAAAGCAGAGCTGCTCAGGTTCATAGCTGCATGCCCTTCATTTGCCTCCTGTACGATTTATTGGGAATTCCTTGGGTAGTTTTCACAGTTCACTGCTTTGTGGCATGACACAGATTAGAGACATACCAAAGAACTCCCACCCCCTTTAAAGATATAGAAAAGAAAATGAGACGCTCACAGATTATAGTAAGCAGGCTGTGAGTCAGAGAGCTAAACTGAAGGGGGTTTCCCCCTTTTTAAATGGAAATGGCTTCATAAAGCAGTGCCGTGGAGCTGGCGAATGCAAACTGCTGGACCTTGTTGAAGGTTTACACAGCAGTGGGGAAAAGCCAGGAATGAGAATCATGGATCTAACTAGCCCGCTCAGCTAACCTTGTGCAAAAAAATCCCTGCTTACCTTCAAAGTCACTCTCCTGCTTGCTCTCCCTGCCTAGTCCCCCCCCCCCCCCCCCCCCCCCCCCGCCTCAGCTAAGTTAGGTCCCTGGTACGTGCTCTTTTACTCGCAGGAGGCTTCTCCTTCCTCATGGCACTTACCAGAATGATAATTACGTGGTATTCATTAGTGCAGTTGTGTACGTTCAAGCTCTAACATCCCCAAGCTCATGAGTTTCGTGAAGCAAAAGCCATGACTGATTGGTTTTCCCTTGTATCCCCAGTGCTGGAACAGCTCATATCACATAAGAAAAAGGACTCAAACCATAAATCGATCTGTCGGTCCCTGTCCCCTCATCTGGATTTTGGCTCTTTTGGTCCCTGATGGCTCTTGCCTTCTGTGCCTCAGAAAACTTGGAATTACCCTGAGGCATCAGAGGGAGGTGTCTTTGTTGATGTGACCTGTTGTGAAAGGACTGAAATGAGCAAGAATGATGTAGGCATCTGTTCATCAAAACTGTTATTTAACGCATGACCTTTGAGTTGAACATCTCCAAGTTTGAATCCTAGGTGTGTGTAGGTGGGGCGTGTGTGTGTGTGTGTGTGTGTGTGTGTGTGTGTGTGTGAGAGAGAGAGAGAGAGAGAGAGAGAGAGAGAGACAGAGACAGAGACAGAGACTGAGTACCTTGAGTAAAGTTATTTAATTCTTCACGGACTCAGTGCTTCCTCTAATACAAGTTTACATAACTATATGACATAAAGCATTTAATATATTTTCCGACATAGAACACACACATTAACAGTTAACGATTATTAATAAAATTTACTAGCATGTATTATAGAAATAAGACACATAGAATTGCTTATCTAGGCTTGTCTATCTGATGTACCATCATAAAATCAAATACCTAATAACAGTAATGTTAATAATAGCCAACCTTCAATATACACTAAGTACTTTGCCAAGTACTTTACATGGGCTCTATTTAATCCTCATAACTTGATGAGGTACTTATCATCTTCATTGCCCAATGAGGAAATTGAGTCACTAAGATGTTACAAATGTGCCTAAGTGAGCGAGTAAATGGTAAAGCCAGGATTTGCCCAAACTTAGCAGGTCAACGATGGAGCCCATAAGTTCCTCTCAAACAGACAATGCTAATTGGGTTTATAAAACATGTTTTCTTGGAAGATGCATGACAAAGGGAAAAGTCATGCTAACCTTCCCATTCACACGATCTAGACCACATAGGATTGGGGGGATCTGGGCGTGGGGGTCAGGTATGGAGGAAGGGTAGAAGGCAGGCTTAACATTTCCCAAACACCTGTTCTGTGCCAAAAACCTTGCATAGATTCCTACACAAGTTTACAATATGATGTAAATATTCTTATTCCCATCTACTATGGTGAAATCACCATAAATCAGTGATTCACACACATCTGTCAAAAGCCACTTACTTCCCACTATACTTCATGAATATCAAATCTGGCTAAAAAAGACCGTGGTCATCATAAAACCCGAACAGGAATGTCATTTCCCTAACTCAGACTTGCCCTTCATACTTTCTAAATGCATATGGAAATTACACAGCCATTGCTCTGTGTTTCTTATGCATACTTTCACTTATTAAAAGAGTTCTAGCCTTCTTTCCTCCGGGGTCAGTCTTCAATTTTTTTTTTTTTTTTTCTGGTATCACTACCGTGCTCTAAGCATGTTCTTTTGGACATTTTTCACTTACTGCATAGTCCTCTTAAATTGTCAAAACCCATATTGGACACCGTGCTCTTATAAGGGACATATTCAAGCTGTGTTTAGTTTGATTCACGTATGCCAAATAAGAAGTTGGGGAGAAAGCTTTTATTCACATTTTGTGATCTGCCTGATATGTGAAGGTGGGTGGTGGAAAGTTCATCAAATTCTTGTTCTATAAAGGAAGGTCAATCCTGCCAAATTGGGTTTTAAGGTTGTGAGAAGTTACTAAACTCCCTTTTATTATTCAGAACAGCTCCTTTTGCCCAAATGAGCTCTCATCAATGGAAAGTCAGTCTACTTGAGCCAGATGATCCTTGTGGCATTTCCAAATTGCATGCTGTCACAAAAAGTGTCTTTCTAAATGGAGACTGATCTGACGGAGCAGAGGGTCAAGAAAGGATCTATTTGGCTAAGCCATGTGACACAACGTGGATCATTAAGATAATGGAAAAAGTGTGTTTAAACTCCTTCAGAGCCTGATTTGAGGATATGTGATTGCATGAACCTTTTATTCAGAAGCCCTGAACTTAAAAAAAAAAAAAAAAAAAAACACAACCTTTATTGATAGTAAGCACTTACATCTCAGCAACTGCTAAGGCAGCCTTGTGTGCATGCAATATGTCCTCAGGTCTGTGCCCATCTCTTGGACCGAGTTTGTTAGCCCTTCCACCAGCAATGAGACTCATATAAGTAAGAGACACACAGCATCTAGTCCACTTACTTAAGAAATGGAAAAATCTGGGGCACAGAAATGGCAGGTGACATGCCCGTGACACGAGAGACCTGAGAGACTGTTTTCCATTCATTTTTTTTTGATCCCTAGAATATTCCACAATGGCTGATAAAAGATAGGCACTCATTAAAATGAAAAAATGAATGAGTGAGTGAATGAATGAGAGATTACTGGAGCTGGAGCTAGAGATCGATAGAGAGGACTTGCCGTCTGCCAACCAAGATCACCATTTATGGTTTATTGAGTCACATACCATAAAATTCACCCATTTTCAGCTCAGTTCACTTTCACTCAATTTACCTAAGCAGTGTTAAATTGTATGTATTTACTCAACGGCTGCTTCAAGATTTGTGCGGGAGCCTATCTTTTGATTTATTTGCTAAAGCATCCCTCGAGACCACCAACTGACAAATGAAAACTAAAAACTACAAGACACTGATAAAACAAATTGAAGAGCACAAACAGAAGGACGTTCCATGCTCACTGACTGGAAGAATCAACATTGTTAAAATGTTCATACTACCAAAGTAATCTACACATTCAATGCAATCCCTATGAAAATTCCAATGGCATTGTTAACAGGGCTAGAACTAATAATTCTTTTTTAAAAAGTTTTAGTGTTAATTTATTTTTGAGAGAGAGACATAGTGTCAGTGGGGGAGGGGCAGAGAGAGGGAGACCCAGAATCCGAAGCAGGCTCCAGGCTCTAAGCTGTCAGCACAGAGACCGACGTGGGGCTCGAACTCACAAACAATGAGATCATGACCTGAGCCCAAGTCAGACACTTAACCGACTGAGCCCCTAGAACAAATAATTCTAAAATTTATATGGATCCACAAAAGATCCCGAATCACCAAAGTGATCTTGAGAAAGAATAACTAAGCAGGGGTATCATGCTCCCTGATTTCAAACTATACAGCAAAGCTATGGTAATCAAAACAGTATGATATCGGCATAAAAACAGACACGTAAATCAATGGAACAGAATAGAGAGCCCCCAGATAAGCCCACACATATATGGTCAATTAATTTACTAGAAAGGAGGCAAGACTATACAATAGGAAAGGACAGTCTCTTCAATAAATGGTGGTGGGGAAACTGGACAGCCACATGCAAAAGAATGAAACTGCACCACTATTTCACACCATACACAAAAATTAACTCAAAATGGATTAAAGACTTGAATGTAAGAGCTGACACTGTAAAATTCCTAGGGGAAAACATAGGCAGTAAGAGATTGGTAAGACATCATTCTTAGCAATGTTTTTTTTTGGATTTGACTCCAAACGCAAGGAAAACAAAAGCAAAAATGAACAAATGGGACTACATCAAACTTAAAAGCTTTTGCACAGCAAAGGAAACCATCAACAAAATAAAAAGGCAACCTACTGAATGGAGGAAGATATTTACAAATCATACACCCAATAAGGAGGTAATATCTCAAATATATAAAGAACTTATACAGCTCAATGACAAAAAAACCCAACAACCCAATTAAAGATGGGCAGAGGATCTGAACAGATTTTTTTCCAAAGAAGATATATAGATGGCCGAGAGACGCATGAAAAGATGTTCAACATCACTATCAGAGAAATGCAAATCAAAATCACAAGGAGATATCACCTCACACCTGTTAGAATGGCTATTATCAAAAGACAAGAAATAACAAGTGTTGGCGAGGATGTGGAGAAAAGGGAACTCTTGTGCACTGTTGGTGGGGATGCGAACTGTTGCAACCACTATGGAAAATGGTATGGAGATTCCTCAAAAAATTAAAAGTATGATTCAGCCATTCCACTTTTGGGTATTCATCTGAGGAATACAAAAACCCAAATTCAAAAAGATATACCCACCCCTATATTTACTGCAGCATTTTTTTAATGTTTTATTTATTTTTGAGACAGACAGAAAGACACAGCATGAGCAGGGAAGGCACAGAGAGAGAGGAAGACAAGGAATCTGAAGCAGGCTCCAGGCTCTGAGCTGTTAGGGCAGAGTCCCTCGACTCTAGGGCGGGACTCGAACTCGTGAACTGCAAGATCATGACCTGAGCCAAAGTTGGACGCTTAACTGACTGAGCCACCCAGGTGCTCTGCAGCACTGTTTACAATAGCCAAGATATGAAAATCACCTAAGTGTCCAATGATGGATGAATGGACGAAGATGTAATACACACACACACCTCTCAATACTACTCAGCCATGGAAAAGAAGGAAAGGTTGCCATTTGCGACAACACGGATGGACCTTGAGGTTATTATGCTAAGTGAAATAAGTCAAATGAAGAAAGACAAACACTGTAGGATTTCATTTATATGTAAAATCCAAAAAACAAAACAAATGAACAAACAAAACAAAAACAAATTCATAGATATGGAGAACAGATTGGTGGTTATCAGAGGGGAAGGAGGTTAGAGCATGGGCCAAATGGGTGAAGGGGCTCAATTGTATAGTGATGAATGATAACTACACTTCTAGCGATGAGCACTTTGTAGTGTATGCAAACATCGAATTATAATGTTGTATACCTGAAACTTATATAATGTTATATATCTATATATATAAATAAATATAAATATAAATATAAATATAAATATAAATATAAATATAAATATAAATATAAATATATATTGTTTTTTACTTCAGTAAAAAAAAGAGAGTGTGTTTTGCAAAATATATATTGGCTATAACAAAAAGAGGTTACTTTGTGCATTTTTAACTTAGCGGAGAAATCATTACAATGATGAGGAGATTGCCTTTTTTAAGTCAGAATCTTGCTTGGTTAAAAACTGAGAACAAACTGAGGGTTGATGGGGGGTGGGAGGGAGGGCAGGGTGGGTGATGGGTATTGAGGAGGGCACCTTTTGGGATGAGCACTGGGTGTTGTATGGAAACCAATTTGACAGTAAATTTCATATATTAAAAAATAAAAAATAAAATAAATAAATAAATAAATAAATTACAGCATATCCAAAAAAAAAAAAAAAAAAGAATCTTGCTTGGAAAAAGGAGCTTCCAAAAAAGAATCATCAGATTTTCAGATGATTGACCAGGTCCAGAGGGTAAGACCTCTAAGGAGAAGCCAGATGGATTATTACAGATTTTCAGCAAGATAAAGTATTTGCTTTCACAGATTGCTTTAGTGTCCTGGATTGACATTTGCTGATGGTATAAAAGACAAATTAAAAACACTGGTAATGAGAAGGCCAGATAAAATATAATCCCAAACTACCCTGCAGGGACAGAGGAATTGATAAAGGTGACCTGGAGCCCCCTTCTCCTGCCCTGGACAGCCCAGGGCCCCAAGGACTATTGGGTTGGTGCCTCTCTTGATCATGGTCAACCAGCTTCTTTCTTTTCTAGGAGCTCAAATTATTATTCTAAGGCAGAACATCATCAGCTTTTTAAAGGAAGGAATTGAACTCAATGAGACTTTCCTCTGATAAGATTGAAAGACAAATGAAAGTAATTTTTTTTTTTGGCCAGCTTTATTGCTAAAGGAAATGAAACTTCTCCCAATATGTAGCCCCCTTCTTGGAAATACTGATTTTCACACATGACCTTTCTAAAGAAAGAAACTGTGGCACAGATCTTTTGACTAACCTGACTCAAATTAGATAGTTATTAGTAGGTGGGTTTGAACCTCTGATCTGTAGTCAAATACAATTTGTAGTCAAATGTCTTGACATAGGGTGATCATGGCTTTATACCTCTACTCAGTCGACAAACATTTAGTGAGCAACCACTTGTGCACTGGAAATTCTCCTCTGTGCTGGATATAGCAGTAAACAGGAAATAAAGTTTCCCTGCCTTCAAAGAGCTTACCAACTTGTAAAGGGAGGCACATGACAAACACATAAACAAATCAATATATACTTTTAAGAAATAATACACGCCATACAGAGTGGAAAACAGAGGAACCAGTGGGTTGCTTTAGCTACGGTGGTGAAAAAAAGACCTTTCTGAGGAGTTGGTAACAGATTTGATTTCTATTTGTGTGTAGAGAACTCAGACTAAGACAATAACCCAAAAGGCAAAGGGTGGTGACCTTAAATACCTTGGGCAAGCAAGGCAAATGTAAAGGGTGAGTCTCATTACCCTGAAATGGTCCCAAAGGCTTGTTTCACTGTCCTTCTGAGAAAAGCAAAGTCTGGCTTCTCTTAAGACACCAGTTAGAGGCTTTAAATAATCACTTGCTCTGGGGTGGCTCACCTTTAGGAGGCCAGGTGTTCTAATTCAACCCACAGATCTATAATCTCTCTGTAGAGACAGCACTTCTGCAATTTTTTTAAAAGGGGGCTTTGTAAAAATACTTCGCTTACACTCGAAATATAGTTTCCAGAACTAAATATAGTTTTGGCACTCCGGCCATTGGCTGACTTCCCCGCATTACATTCGCCTTTAAGGGCATGTTCACTTTCTAGCTCTCATGCTTCCAGACACGGCTGTCAGGCGGGTTCACAGCCCTGCAGGGGCAGTGTTTCAATGACCTCCCATGTTTTCATTAATTCTTAAAAAACTTCACACGAACATTTCTGCTCATATGAGGTTTTTCAAACCTTTGCCCTTGTGCTTTTTTTTTCTTTCACAAAATCCTAAATTTGGTGCTTAGACTAATTGGACCTCAAAGTATATCATCTTTTAAATAAATATAAGACTTTGACAAGATCCAGAAACCAGTGCTGAAATGAAGTCAGGATCCTCTCCAGTTTTCTGAGGCCAGGTCAACAGAGCCACAATTCTCCCAATAGCTCCAGGGGGAAATAAAACACTCTATTTTGGGGAAGGAAGATAAACAAACATTCAAGGGGAGTATCTATTTTGGGGGGAATCTACAAGAGAGATCTCACTGAGTGGTACCTGAATTCTTTATCTGCCCAACTCTTTGGAGGTCTTTTCTAGACTCTATCTCACCCTGGGCTCCTGACTCCCGACTAACCACAGCACTGTGGTCAATTTTCTAAACACTTGCGGCCCCTTGGCCTGCTAGACCACTGGTGAGGAAGGTGACAGAAGTCCCCTGCTGTATCAGGCATCATGGTGCACTCGCTTGACCACCGTGAGTGAGCACGGGATGAATGTCAAAGCCAATGCTGCAGTAGTAGAATCGGTTTTTAAAAGAAAATAAACATGTGTCTTACAAAGCGAAGCTTAAACATATAACTTTCATTACTTGTTAGGCTTTGAAGGGAAATTTGTAGAACACAATTTCTAAGCCATTTGCTTCATTATTTCCACAGAAACCACAAGGGGAATTAAATAGGAGAGCTGAGCAGTTATAGGAATAACTCACATGGAAAAAACAGCAGCTTTTTAATGAATTCCCTGAGTATTGCAACACTGTAGAGATGATGGAAGAATGCTTTTTTAAAGTGGGGCTGAACTGAGCAAGATTAATTAAGACACTGGCTCTTGGGTGCGTCTGAGTGAATTCATCCTAGGGCCAGGTTCTTTAGTCCAATTATCTAGGAGATTCAGAGAAAAACTCGCAGTTCCCAGGAAGCTAATTGTTTAGAATAAAGACCGAGAGCTGAGAGGAAGGTATGTGGGGGGGGGGGGGGGGGGGGGATGAAATTCCATCAACCCATTTTATTTCTTCTCTACCCAACTAGGCTTTTAGGAATAGAAACATGGGAAGGGAAGGGCATAAATAGGGTGGTGGGTCAGAAATTGCAGGGTGACAGGTTGCAAAGGGGTCCGAACCCTCTCAGTGGGGGAGGCAGAGGGAAGCAATGCGAGATGACAAACGAGAACACCCTCTCAGTTCCCGGCTACAAGCATCACTGGCTGTCCAGTACTGCAATGCTGGACAGTTTGCGTTGTCGTCTTTAAGGCCCACCACTGGCAAATCAGACAAACAGCAAAAGCATTTCAGAGAGGCAACAGAGTAAAGGCTGCGGAGCATGGAATGTGGAATCAGAGCCGGGTCCGAATTCAGGCTCTGCTCCTTACCAACTCTGTGCCTCCATTTCCTCCACCGAAAAATGGGACAATCATCATCTTTGCTCCTGGGCTACTACAAAAATTCAGTGAGTTCGTGGGGCGCCTGGGTGGCTCAGTCGGTTAAGCGTCCGACTTCGGCTCAGGTCACGATCTCGCGGTCCGTGAGTTCGAGCCCCACGTCGGGCTCTGTGCTGACAGCTCAGAGCCTGGAGCCTGTTTCAGATTCTGCGTCTCCCTCTCTCTGACCCTCCCCCGTTCATGCTCTGTCTCTCTCTGTCTCAAAAATAAACAAAGGTTAAAAAAAAAATTAAAAAAAAAAAAAAAAGAATTCAGTGAGTTCGTATTTGGAGAATGCTTAGACACATGGTGAACACTCAATGAGTTTTTAAATTAGTAAGTACAATTATACCTGGAATGCTTTATGCTGTGTTTCGGTAGGTTTATCAGCTAATAGAAAAGGGGAAATATTTTTGATTGCTCATAATTCATACTTCAAGTTCTATCTTTCCAAGAGTTTCTGTTTATAAAGAGCACCTTGTTATAATATTTCCATTTATTTTTACAATTTTTACAGTTCTGGAAAAATTCTCTAATGGGAATTTCCACCAAAAAAACCTTTTTTCTGAAATGAAACTGGTCTTCAGAAAGTTGATTAATTCCATGATGGCCACCTAATATTTTTCCCCTGCATAGCATGTATATACATTGCATTATAGGTACTGGGGAGTTTTTTCTCTTCTGCGAACCGCCTTGACTTTCTTTCACACTGGGGCTTTCAAAGAATCCATTTGTGATTTTATGGAAACTTTTCTAATGAATGGTGCTGCTTTTGAAGTTGAATACACTCATTCCGTGGAAAATATAAGTAACACTTGGCATAGAGAAGAGCAGGAAAATTCTGAGAAGTAAACCAAAATATTTATATATTGGTCCACAAAAGATGTGCACCAGTGATCTTAGAATATATAGGAAAATGAGCTTCGCCTTCGATGCTAAGACCTACATCCATTTGCAACAACAACATAAAAGATGCCATAAGCTTTCCCTTTGTTACTGGGTCACCACAAGAATGTAACTTGGGTGAACTGAGTGCGTTCTCAGCACTACCTTTAGCATCTAGTCTGGTGGTCCTTGGTGGAGCCAGACTTCTCTTGTTAACTCAAAACTGTTTTGGCAAAATGTAAAAAAGCTGTCTTATTGGTCTTTATATTTCAGAAAAGATAGTTTTGAGTTAATACTACTCTTTGAATTTATTCTGTTTCTTACACTACTTTGCTTTTACCTAGTTGCCTAGCAGTCTTGCATATTCAGTTTGAATATTCTGTAAATGATTTGTATTTGATGAACTTTATTTCCTCCAACATATTTCAGTGCCAATTTTCTCCACAAAGAAAGTAGTTTGAATGGAATTATACTAAATTTCAGCAAAGGAACTGAACAAAATCATTGTCCCACTATAATGATTTCTTATAGATTTACTTCTAGGCTACTGGTTAATTTAAAGGAAAAGGAAAAAATACGTTTCTAAAGAATAATCTATAATGTGTTCCAATTATTTTTATAAACACATAGGTATACACATACGTACATAGATATACACATATATGCACATGTGGACACACAGATGTTACAGATCCGCCTACGTAGCTTTCTTTCATATATAATGTTTCCATAATGGTTGGTAAGGTGCAGTAATTCTCTTCAGTGAATTATGTCAGGAAACCTTGAACACAGGCACTTTAAAATATCCCTCCTCAGCTATCAACAAGATAAATACCCGGTGATCATGTCCAAAGGCCATAAGATACGAAAGCAGGTCACAAATGAAAGTGCTCATTTAACTACCATCTCCCCCATTAAGCAGGGCATATTTTAGCATATTACGTTACAGAAAACATCAAGCCTGCTGGGAAAGCTGTTATAAGCAGGGCCAAAGAAAGCAAGCTAAGGTGTATCCACTAGCCAAACACTCTTCCTCCTGAGGTGTGTTTGCCTATTAGGAGTTAGTGCACGCTCATGGTTACAAATGCACTTTTCTCCAGGCAACTGTATTCCAGGCGTGCACCTGTGGCCAAGAATCAGGTGCATGCAACGCAAGAAGTCACGTCACACAGGTCCTTGACACCGAGTTCCCCAGGAACGCTCTTCCAAGGACACAACAAGCAGCCTTCCTTTGCTCACGGGAGGTCACACTTGTGCCGATCGACACTAACGTGGCTCCTTACCGAGCTCGCCATTCTCTTTTTTGTTTTTGTAGAATTCGTTCCGATGGTCCCATCTTAGCTCGGGCTGCTGTACAAAGTACCACACACTGGGTGGCTTCTAAATGACAGAAATTTATTTCTCATAATTCTGGAGGCTGGAAATCTTCGATCATGGTGCCAGCACGGTCAAGTTCCGGTGATGGCCTTCTTTCAGACTGCAGATGGCTGTCTTCTCAGTGTATCCTCAATGGCAGAAAGAATGCAAGGGTGCATTCTGAAGTTTCTTTCACAGGGGCACAAATCCCAACCATGAAGGTCCTCCTAATACCATCACAATGGGGAGTAAGATTTCAACATGTGAATTTGGGGAAGAACACATTCGGTCCATTGAAATTACAAACTGCATTTTCAGGGTGCAAGTGGATTGATTTGGATCTTGAGTTTTGACCAGATGTGTTCCATTGTTTCTATTTTCAGAGGGGCCCTTTGACCACTCATCAGTGCCTAGAGCAACGGTTGCATTCTAGGGAATATAACTACTGAGAATTACAGATGTTAAATAAAATTATATTTTTTTCTACCATTGGCTGGAAATATATAAGCAAATACTTCTCCTCTACAACTATTTTTTTTTTTCATTTTAGAAAAAGAAATAGAATATACTCTGCCTATCTCGCTTCTGGCACAGTAAGAAAAGACCCAAGCTTCATAATTCAAGTTACTTTGAGAACAATGTCAAGTCCACAGTTGGGAAAAAAGCAGTAATCCCAAAGGGCTGGCGGGGAAGTAAGGGATCAGCCTCCAGAAGGTGCTTAGGAATTTCAAGATTGTCATAGAGGATCACGATTCATTTAAAATGCAACTGATGAGGGAGGTATGCTCTTTATCTAGAACTTACAAGGCCCCGGTCTATGCAGAAACACATACCTCCCCTGGCAAAAGGAGAACTAAATCCCTTCCAGCTATGAAGTGAGTAATTTAAACCATTTTGAAATTTTAAAAAATGCAGTATTGCCTTTTATGTGGTTGCACCCAAATTTGAACTGAGTGAAGATTCTGGGTGTTAATTAGGCACATTCCCCCATTTAAGTGAAATGAAAACATCAAAGAGGGAATGAGAAGGAAAACACCAAGAGAACACATTTGACACTCGGGTACAATATGGTGAACCAATGAACCAAAACACACACACACACACACACAGACACACACACACACACACACACACAAAACAACAACACACAAAACAAAACTCTGAAGGCCATTTGCAAGACTCACCATGTCAGTCAGCACTTAAAGCAGCTGAACAAGCAGGTTAGCTTAGCATATGAGATTGCAGAACCAGAAGCTATCTTGGATCCAGTGTAACCCATCTTCCCTCAGTCACTGAGGGAACTGAAGCCACACCAAGTCACGTGAGCTGGACTTAGACACCTTGTAGGGAGTGTTCTGGTCTACGTGATTTGTTTATCTGTAAGTGGAGTGCCCAAGTCTGACCTGACACCCTTCCCCTGGCATCCAAATACAGTAACTCATGTCCACCAGGGTCTCCTCCAGTTCATACCACATCCCTTTAGCACTCTCCAGTTTTCAGGATTTCTGGCTGTGTCTACATCGTGGTGGATAATGTGGCAGACACCGGAACTCCTGCTCCCTACTAGCCCCAGTGACCTCTCCGGGCCTCTTGCTACCTTTGCCTTTAAACCACTTTGCCCCAGGTTGGATGCACAGAGTCTCTTCTTCACTGCCAAGGTGCAATGCAAAGAGGTGTGTGGTATGTAGCCAAGTCTACCAAAGACTGAAAAATGGGGAGAGGAATTGCCGCACAGTCCCCAAAATCCCTTGAAATTGGGCACCCACAGTCTCCTGGGTTTCCTCAGCTACAGCTATTATGGAGAAAGCTATTATTGACTCTCTTTCCATAGGTTTCCATCTCCCTCCTCTGTCCTCGGTTCTAAGACTTCCAATCTGTTGCTTTGGGGGCACAAAGCCCATCTTCCTCAAACCCCTAATGTGTGACTAGGTCCAGGGACAGAGCTTTGCCCATTTCGGTGTTTTCCTAAACCAAAGAGGAGTTGTTTTCCTGAGTTTTATCTCTTAGCATACATACATTACTGCAATTTTAAAACACAGCACCATTCTTTCTTAGGTCATGGCCACATTAAACAAAATAAAACTCAGGCACATCGAAATCATCAATCCAGAGGCCCCCTGCTCAACTTCCAGAGCCACTGGTGGTTTACAAATTAATTTCGTCCCCTGGACACCTCTCTAACCCATCCCCCATCCCTTCCTCTGCATCACCACTGCCACTGCTATGGACCAAGCCCTCACCATCTCACCCTTGACCCTGACAACTGCCTCCTAAATTTGTCTCCCTGACACCAGCCTCCTCCTCTTCCAATTGCATTCACTGGGCCACCAAAGTTTTGTCTCAAAAATTCAAACTTTATCAGGACACTCTCCCAGTTAAGTACCACAGTCACCATCACCGGCACTCAGGAGCACGTATGGTCTTACTCAGTCACAACGTAACCCTAACTTAGCATTCTATCCTCACACCCTTCCGTTCTCCTAATGACATTGCCTGGCTGCTATTAAAGCACACCTTCCCTTTTCACACCTTGGTATCTTAAAGAAGGCTTTTCCTTTTCAGAATGTGACCTATAACCTCTTAAAAATATCTACCACACCTGCTTCAAGAATCAAGGCCCAGCTTGAACATCACTTCTATGAAATCTCCCTCTTGGTTCTCATAATCTTCGGCACAAGTCCTCATTATTGCATTTTCCACATTATATTATTAATGAAAGTGATTTCCCTACCGGACTGAGAGGTAAAAAGGAACACTTGTTCTAATTCAACTCAGCTCTCTACTACTTGGTGCAATACTTAGCTCTGAGTATGTAGATACTTAGGGTACCATGTTAAGCATTTTAAATTAATTTCAACTTAAATTTCTATAAAATAAGGGAAGAGAGAGGACCCTGACTTATTTCATTCAAAATCAATGACAATGCTTCCTGGACAATGGTAGGAAAATTGACTCTATTTATGAAGAAAAATAATTTGTATTGCTATCTCAAATCATTGTGTAAAAGTGACTTCAGAATGACTTAAATACCCAAAAATGAAAGTCTCCCATTTAAAACAAAGTGGTGATCGGAAGCAATGAACTAAAAGGGCACAAAAATGGACAGATCTTAAAGACAGAGTTAAGTAAAATCAAGAAATAGGATCAGACCTAGAATACGACAGCATTTATGTAAATTAAAATCATAAATATAAAAATACAAAACCACAATAAATATTTTTCCAGGATACATTCTTTTCCAAAGACATATATCGACCATGGCCGGGTGTAGGCCTAAAGCAGAGTATAGAATGAAGAAGAGAATTAACAAAATAAGACAGAAAAAAAGACATTGCGTGAAATGATGATAGTGGGCTCTGAAAGAAGATTGTTTTTATATGTAAAGACACTGTTGGTCCTTGAATAAGACCAGTATGAACTGCATGGGTCCACTAATACATGGATTTTTTCAATACAGTACAGTACTTTATATCTTCTCTTCCTACTTAGTCAGAGAAAGACAAATATCATATGCCTTCATTCATATGAGGACTTTAAGATACAAAACAAATGAACATAAGGGAAGGGAAGCAAAAATAATATAAAAACAGGGAGGGGGACAAAACAGAAGAGACTCCTAAATATGGAGAACAAACTAAGGGTTACTGGAGGGGTTGTGGGAGGGGGGATGGGCTAAATGAGGAAGGGGCATTAAGGAATCTACTCCTGAAATCACTGTTGCACTATATGCTCACTAACTCGGATGTAAATTAAAAATAAATAAATAAATAAATAAATAAATCTTCTTTATGATTTTCTTAGTAACTTTTTTCCTCTAGCTTATTTTATTATAAGAATACAGTACATAATACATATAACATACAAAATATGTGTTGATTGTGTTATCAGTAAGGCTTCCAATCCACAGTAGGCTGTCAGTAGTTACATTCTGGGGGAGAAAAAAGTTATACATGGATTTTTGACTATGTAGGGGGGGTCAGAGCCCCTGACTCCTGCATTGTTCAAAGGTCAACTGTATATTGAACCTATTAAAATGGTGTAGCATGAGAGGAAAATACGGGGGGAAAATAAAAAATTTTAAATAGGTGATGTAGAGGATAGTACATTATGCACTGGGCAACATAAGTAACTCAACTGTGGATCTAATGTCTAAATAATGAAATTAAAAGCTTAAACAAATGCAAGAGAATATTCAAAGTTTGGTGTCATAAAACAATGAGCATGTAGGGCAGCAGAGCATCTGTCTTCAAGGTGTGATGTCACATTCTGGCATCTGAACATCAGCTGGTGGCTCCTTTCTGAAAGCAGTGATGTAGAACAGGCCGGGGTCTGACAGAAGACTTCAGTTCCTGCTCTGTCTGGGACTTGCTGGGCGATCCCAACAGGCCACCCACTATTCCTGGGCCTGCTTCCTTATCAGAATGACCCAGATAACAAAACCCATGCTTCGCCAGAGAGCGTGAGAGACCCAAGCAGGAGGGAATGCACCTTACAAATGCCTCATTTCCCTCCGGATACTGAAGACATTAAACAAACAGAGGGGACTCCAGCTCCCAAGTGGTCAGTGGTGCCCACCACCCATTGTCAGAAGCCTGCAGCCATTGTATTAGAATGTGGGAGGGAGAGTGAGAGCTGAGGGACAGAAATGGCCCACCCACCAAACCCACCTAGCTGTTGTCTATTAGTTTGGGTTCTGTTGAGGATCACTTAGCCATCTGTGTATCTTTGGGGGATCATCCAGATTCTAGGGATCTATGGTCAGTATGAACCAGACCTTCTCAATTACTGGACACAATTGGCCCCCATTTCATCTCTGGAGAAGGGGGTCAGGTGGAAGTTACATGATAACAGCCTGAGGCCTACATTTCAAGGACGTGAGGACAAGATGGTTCCCATGCAAGAGGGCTGAACTCGACATTTCCTTCCTGTTTTGATTAAATAGAAACCATTAACTGCATTTGCAGGACCAAATGCAAAGTTCACCTGTTTTACTTATCTGCCAACATAAACCAGGAAAATCCTCATTCTTTCACACAAAATAGCTCATCTGAATTTATTAAATATTATTGTTTTTTGACACAATTTATAGTTAGTATGTCTTACAATTTAGACTGAAGGCAAATATTTATAAAATGTGGGAAATTAATTTTCAAAAAGCTCCCAAATTACTTACATTCAGGCAAAGAGAACAATGACTTTTTTAACCACTAATGGTTGAATCAGCTGTGTTAAAGACATGAACTCTCCCAGAAGTAAACTGAAGACAACTTATACTGAAGTCCTTTCATGAGCTACCACTGCCTATTGCCCTATTCTGTAGCTTTCTTCCTGGGAACCTGGCACTGTTTTCACACCATACCTCACACAGCTGCATAACATGCTATGGGACAGGTGAGTGACCAGCGGAAACAGTCTCGAAGGAAAGAGAACATTGTTGAAATTACTCACAAGACTTACAGTCTTGTGGGCCTAGAACTCAAGCCTCTGACTTAATCTTAGAAACCTGAATTGATCTTGACTTCTAGGGGAAATGGTGGAGTAGGAGGACGCTAAGCTCACCTCATCCCGTCAATACACCTCCATAACACCCTCATCAGTGTAAATAACCCAGAAAATCACCTCAAGACCAGCAGAACAGACTCCACAGCTAAATGTAGAGGAGGGGCCACATCAAAGAGATGCAGTGGGGAGCTAAACAGACCTGCAAAGGCTGTCCCCTAGAAGGAGGGAGGGAGCCACAGGCGTGAAGAGGGGAGAGAAACAGACTCACGCCAAGGAGTCCACAAGGGGAAGACGAATCCACATAATTTTGGCTTTCAAAACTAGAGGGGCCAAATTTCATGTGTTCTTCTTACAATCAGTGGGACTTAACACGTGGAACTTTAAAACTCAGCAGGTTTGGCTCTGGGAGAGCCAGGAGGGTGAGAGGAAACTGAGTCTGCACAACAAACAGCCCTACAGAGATACAGCATAAAAACAGCAGTTTGGGAAATGTCTGGGGTTTATGGGAGGGAGATTCATTTACTAATCTCAGACCGTGTGCTGGAGAGGCATGCACCATTGGGAGACTTCTCAACAAAAAAGGAGCTGGCAGGTGCCATTTCCCTCCCCGACCCCCCAGCATACACACACGGAAACCTGCAGAAACCAGCACGGTGCTGACACTAACTTGCTAACACCGTGCATCCCACCCTACTCACTTCTGCAGTGGGCCTCTTCCAACCCAGCCTGCCTCAGTCCCAGAGACTGCAGGTCCTCTCCTGCAGCAGACCAGTGAAAACCTTGCTCATACCACCTGCCCTGCCTCTGCATTCACTGCAGTCCTGCCGGCTCCACTATGCTCTTGGCCGGAGCCCATCTGCAGCAGTACCACAAGCCTGGCAAAGTGCAAGCAGCCCCAACAGGGATCAGCAACACTCCAAAGTGACTCCTGCCCTGGGGAGAGGGGAAGATAACACAGACACTGGTCCCACAGGTGCCCCAGCAGTGGGCTAGGGGCAGATAGCTGATCTGGCTACAGGCCCCACTCACCAACAGAAGCTTCTCAGGAGACAACACAGGGAAGTACCCTGCAGCTCAGTGCTACGGCATCTTTGGCAAATGCCTGGTCTGACTCAACTCAAGCCCAAGGCGGCCTCAGACTGGCCCACTAACAACATACGGACTGACCCCTGCCCACAACAGGCAAAGAGAGACACTGAAGACAATTGGACTGAAAGAAAAACCAGTTCAGCCAAAACAGAGGATGCACACAACACACACAGGAGACACCTCTGAAGCGCCAGTTTCTGGTGAACAGGGGACATGGCACCACAGGGCACTACAGGACCTCCTCTTCATAAAGCCACTACTTTCAAGAGCAAGAGATGTAAATGACTTTCCTAACACATAAAAACAGACACAGAGAGTTAGACAAAATGAGGAGACAGAGGAATATGTCCCAAATGAAAAACCAGGACAAAATCACAACAGACCTAAATGAAACAGAGATAAGTGATATGCCTGAGAGGGAATTTATGTAATAGTCATAAAGATACTCACTGGACTTGAGAAAAGAGTGGAGGATCTCAGTGAGACCCTCAACAATGAGACAAAAACATAATAAAGAACCAATCAGAGATGAAGAACTTAATAACTGAAATTAAAAATATACTAGGGAGGGGCACCTGGGTAGCTCAGTTGGGTAAGCCTCTGACCTTGGTTTTGGCTCAGGTCATGATCTCACAACTCTTGAGATCGAGCCCTGAGTCGGGCTCTGTGTTGACAGCACAGAGTCCACTTGGAATTCTCCCTCCCTCTCTCTCTGCCCCTCCCCTGCTTTCTCTCTAAATAAATAAATAAACAAACTTAAAAAAGTACACTAGAGAAGGGATGCCTGGCTGGCTCATTTGGTCGAGTATGCAACTCTTGATCTTGGAGTGGTGAGTTTAAGCCCCATGGAGGGCATGGAACCTACTTTAAAAATATGCTAGGGGCGCCTGGGTGGCGCAGTCGGTTAAGCGTCCGACTTCAGCCAGGTCACGATCTCACGGTCCGTGAGTTCGAGCCCCGCGTCAGGCTCTGGGCTGATGGCTCGGAGCCTGGAGCCTGTTTCCGATTCTGTGTCTCCCTCTCTCTCTGCCCCTCCCCCGTTCATGCTCTGTCTCTCTCTGTCCCAAAAATAAATAAAAAAAAAAAAAATAAATAAAAAAAAAAAATAAATAAAAATAAAAATATGCTAAAGAAAATAGACTAGAGGAAGCAGGAGAATGGATCAGCAACATGGAGGATAGACTAAAATGGAAGCAACCAAGCTGAACAGGAGAGAGAAAAAATAATCATACAAAATGAATATAGACTTAGTGAACTCAGCAACACCATCAAGAGTAATAACATTTCCATTATAAGGATCACAGAAGAAAATAGAAGAGAAGAGGGTGGAAAATTTATTGGAAGAAATAACAGCTGAAAACTGCCCAAATCTGGGGAAGGAAACCTAAATCCAGATCCAGGAGGGAGAGAGGACCCATAAACAAAATCCACACCAAGGAAGTCCACATCAAGACATATAATAATTAAAATGACAACAAGTAGTGATAAAGAGAGGATTTTGAATGCAGCAAAAGAAAAGAAGGTGGTTATATACAAGGGAAACACCATAAGGCTATCAGCTGTTTTTTCAGCAGAAAGTTTACAGGCCAGAAGGCAGTAGCATGATATATTCAAAATCCTGAAAGGAAAAAAAACCTGCAGCCAGTAATACTCTATCCAGCAAGACTATCATCCAGAATAGAAGGAGAGATAAAGAGTTTCCCAGACAAACAAAAGTTAAAGGAATTCGTCACCACTAAACCAGCCCTACAAGAGATGTTAAAGGGGACTCTTTGGGTGAAAAGGAAAGATCACAAGTAGAAGTAAGAAAAGTAGGAAGCACAAAAGCAGTAAAAATAAGTATATCTATAAAAACCAAAGGACTCACAAAATAAAAGGATGTAAAGTATGACATCATATACCTAAAACATGGGAGGGGAGAGAAGTAAAGAATGGGTTCAAACTTAAGCGGCCAGCAACTTAATACAGACTGCTATATGCAGAAAATGTTACATACTAACCTAAGGGTAACGTAAGGGTAACCACAAATCAAAAACCAGTAATAGGTAGGTGTACCTGGGTGATCCAGTCACTTCAGTGTCCAACTCTTGATTTTGGCTCAGGTCATGATCTCACTGTTCATGGGTTTGAGCCCCAAGTAGGGCTCTGTGATGACAGGGCAGAACCTGTTTGGGATTGGATTCTCAGGTCATGATCTCACTGTTCATGGGTTTGAGCCCCAAGTAGGGCTCTGTGATGACAGGGCAGAACCTGTTTGGGATTGGATTCTCTCTCCCTTCCTCTCCCTTCCTCTCCTCTCCCTTCCTCTCCTCTCCCTTCCTCTCCTCTCCTCTTCTCTTCTCTCTCTCTCTCCCCCCCCGCCCCTCCCCTGCTCACTCACACATGTACTCTCTTTCTCTCTCTCAAAAATAAATAAATAAGCTTTAAAAAAAAAACAGTAGTAAGTATGCTAAAAGCAAAGAGAAATGAATCCAACCAAATCACTAAAAACAAAAGCCAACAAACCGTGAGAGAAGAGAGGAAGAGAAGGAACAGAGAAGAACTATAAAAACAACCATAAAACAAGTAACAAAATGGCAATAAGTACATATCTATCAATAATTACATTGAACGTAAGTAGATTAAACGCTCCAATCAAAAAATATAGAGGGTGATGGAATGGATAAAAATGAAACATATGAGATTCCTGGGTGGCCCAGTCAGTTAAGCATGCAACTTTTGATTTCAGCTCAGGTCATGATCTCATGGTTGTGAGATACAGCCCCATGTTGGGCTCTGTGCTGTGTGTGGAGCCTGCTTAAGATTGTCTCTCTCCCTCTCCCTCTGCCCTCCCCTGCTCACTCTTGCTTTCTCTCTAAAAAAAAATAATGCAAGATCTATCCATATGCTGCCTACAAGAGAATAATTTCAGACCAAAAGACACATGCAGATTGAAAGTGGAGGGATGAGGGGTGCCCGGTAGCTCAGTGGGTTAAGCATGTTACTCTTTATTTAGGCTCAGGTCATGATCTCACAGAGTTTGTGAGTCCAAGCCCTGCGTTGGGCTCTGTGCTGACAGTTCAGAGCCTGCTTGGGACTCTCTCTCTCTCTCCCTCCCTCCCTCCCCCACTCATGCTCTCTTCTCTCTCTCTCTCTATCTCTCTCTCTCTCTCTCAAAATAGATGAATAAACATTTAAAGGGGGCCACCTGGGTGGCTCAGTCAGTTAAGCATTCAACTCTTGATCTCAGCTCAGGTTACGATGCCATTGTTCGTGAAATTGAGTCCGGGGTCAGGCTTTGCACAGACAGCAGGGAGTCTGCTCGGGATTCTTTCTCTGCATCTCTCTCTGACCCTCCCACACTTGTACATGTGTGTTCTCTCTCTCTCAAAATAAATAAATATTTTTTAATTAAAATAAAAGAAGAAAATTCTCAAATAAACAACCTAACTTCACACATAGAGGAGCTAGAAAAAGAAGAATAAACAAAACCCAAAAACAGAAGGAAGGAAATTATAAGGATTAGAATAGAAATAAACAAAATAGAAACTAACACACACACACACACACACAGAATAGAACAGATCAATGAAACCATTTCAAATGGTTCATTTGAAAAGATCAGTGGGGCTCCTGGGTGGCTCAGTAAGTTAAGCATCCAACTTCTGCTCAGGTCATGATCTCGCAGTTTGTGAGTTTGAGCCCTGCATCAGGCTCTGTGCTGACAGTGCAGAGCCTGCTTGGAATTCTCTCCTTATCCCTCTGTCCCTCTGCCCCTCCCTGCCTGTGCTCTCTCTCTCAAAATAAATGAATAAACTTAAAAAAAAGATAAACAAAATTGATAAACCTTTAGCCAGACTCATCAAGAGAGAGAAGTAGGGGTAGACTCACATAAACAAAATAAGAAACAAAAGAGGAGAAATAACAACCAATACCAGAGAAATACAAAAGAGTAAAAGAGAATATTATGAAAAAGTATATTGCAAAAAATTGGACAACCTAGGAGAAAAAATGCATAAATTCCTAGAAACACATAACCTCCCACAACTAAATCAGGAAGACACAGAAAATGTGAACAGACTGATTACCAACAATGAAAGTGAGTCACCAAGCAATTTTAAAATTTGTATGGAACCACAAAAGACCCCAAACAGCCAAAGCAATCTTGAAAAAGAACAAAAAAACTGGAGGTATCACAATTCCAGACTTCAAGCTAGACTACAAAGCTGTAATAATCAAAACAGTATGGTACCAGCACAAAAACAGACACAGAGATCAAGAAAACAGAATAGAAAGCCCAGAAATAAGCCCACAATTATATGGCCAATTAATCTTTGACAAAGCAGGAAAGAATATGCAATAGGAAAAAGACAGTCTCTTCAATGAATAGTGCTGGGAAAGCTGGACAGCTACATGCAAAAAATGAAACTGGACCACTTTCTTTCACCGTACACAAAAATCAATTCAAAATGGATTATGGACCTAAATGTGAGACCTGAAACCATAAAAATCCCAAAAGAGACCACAGGCAGTAATTTCTCTGATGTCAGCCGCGGCAACATTTTTTTAAATATGTCTCCTGAGGCAATAAAAACAAAAGCAAAAATAAATTATTGAGACCACATTAAAATAAAAACCTTCTGCACAATCAACAAAACTAAAAGACAACCTACTAAATGGGAGAAGATATTTGCAAATAACATATCCGATAAAAGGTTAGTAACCAAAATATATAAAGAATGTAGACAACTCAATACCAAAAAACACAAATAATCCAATTAAAAAATGGGCAGTGGTGCCTGGGTTGCTCAGTCAATTGAGCATCCAACTCTTGCATTTGGTACAGGTCAGGATCCCAGGAATGTGGGATCAAGCCCACGTCAGGCTCTGCATGGAGCGTGGAGCCTGCTTAGGAATATCTCTCTCTCTCCCTCCCTCTGCCACTCTCCCCTGCTCACACACACACTCTCTCTCTTTAAAAAAAAAAATGGGCAGAAGACACAAACACACATTTCTCCAAAGAAAATATACAGATGGCCAACAGACACATGAACAGTTGCTCAACATCACTAATGATCAGGGATGTAAATCAAAACCACAATAGGGGCGCCTGGGTGGCGCAGTCGGTTAAGCGTCCGACTTCAGCCAGGTCACGATCTCGCGGTCTGTGAGTTCGAGCCCCGCGTCAGGCTCTGGGCTGATGGCTCGGAGCCTGGAGCCTGTTTCAGATTCTGTGTCTCCCTCTCTCTCTGCCCCTCCCCCGTTCATGCTCTGTCTCTCTCTGTCCCAAAAATAAATAAAAAACGTTGGAAAAAAAAAAAAAAAACACAATAAGATATCACCTCACACCTGTCAGAATGGCTAAAATCAAAAACACAAGAAAAAACAACTGTTGGCGAGGATGTGGAGAAAAAGGAACCCTCCTGCACTGTTGGTGGGAATGCAAACTGGTGCAGTCACCGTGAAAGACAGTATGGAACTTCCTCAAAAAATTTAAAATAGAATTACCATATGATCCAGCAATTCGACTACTAGGTATTCACCAAAAGAATATGAAAACACTAATTCAAAGGAATATTTGCACCTTTACATTTATTGCAGCATTATTTACAATAGCCAAATTATGTAAGCAGCCCAAGTGTCCATCAACAGATGAATGGATAAAGAGATAGTGTGTACACACACACACACACACACACACACACACAGAGAGAGAGAGAGAGAGAGAGAGAGAGAGAGAGGAATATTATTCAGCCATTAAAAAGAATGAGAACTTGCCACTGGAAACAACATGGATGGATCTAGACAGTATAATGTTAAGTGAAATAAGTCAGAGAAAGACAAATACATTACGATTTGACTCATGCACAGAATTTAAGAAACAAAACAAAGAGAGACAAACTAAAAACCAGACTCTTAACTGTAGAGAACTGATGGTTAACAGAGGGGAGGTGGGTGCAGGGATGGGTGAAATAGGTGAAGGGGATTAAGAGTACACTCATCATGGAGCGCCTGGATGGCTCAGTCAGTTGAGAGTCAGACTCTTGATTTTGGCTCAGGTCATGATTTAAGGTTAGTGGGGTCGAGCCCTACTTCAGGCTCTGTGCCGACAGCACGGAGCCTTCTTGGGATTCTCTCTTTCTATCACTCTCTGCCCCTCCCCCAGCCCCACCCTCACACATGCTCACACTCCCTCTCTCAAAATAAATAAACATTTTTTAAAAAGAGTGCAGGGTGCCTGGGGGGCTCAGTTAGTTAGGCATCCTACTCTTGATTTCGGCTCAGGTCATGATCTCGTGGTTCATGAGATCGAGCTCCATAACCGAGCTCTGTGCTGACAGTGTGGCGCCTGCTTGGGATTCTCTTTCTCTCCTTCCTCTCTCTTCCCCTCCCCCCAGTCATGCTCTCTCTCAAAATGAATAAATTTTTTTAAAAAGTACATTCATCATGATGAGCACTGAGTAATGTATAGAAATGTTGGATCACTATATTGCACACCTGAAACTCATATAACACTGCATGTTAACTATACTGGGATTAAAATTTTTTAAAAAAGGAAACTTGGGTTGATCTTGTTGCTTTGTGATAGCATTTATTCTGTCCACGCAGCAACAAAAAAAGGAATATTTTTCTTGATGCAAAAATTCCTGACTTTGGGCTAAAATGAAAGATTGGTGCTCTCTGTAGCAGCAGACAGAGAGGCGAGTTGCAAAGAGCTTGCTCGCATTCTGTCATTGAGTATGTGTGTGCTGTGATGCAGTTCAACATTGTTCACATGAAGATAAAGTAAGCGAAAAGGAGGGGGCTAGCAAGAGAAGAGAAGTAACTTTATCTGTGCCCTATTGAGCAGCTTTTTGAAACCTGAGTCATCAGTTCGGGGCTGTCCCGTGGGAAATGGCCAGGAAGTGATAAACAAAAGAAATGATGGAATCCAAATGGAAAAACACTGCTCTGTGAGCTATTGGTGGCACAAAGAGGAAAATGAGATAGAAGGTGTTTATCCTACCAACATGCATACAGTGCTCGGACAGATCAGTTTCCAGACTGAATGTATAGTCATGTCATGTTCTCTTCATTTTTTTCTGTGCATAAGCCTCATGATGTCATAAACTTAAAGTAATAAAACTGCTACTTTCTATTCAATTTACATGGGTACAGCCCAATAGCAGAAGAGATATTTGCACTGGAAAGGAACAGTGGTGACAGAAATCGAATTAGATAAACCTGATGGCTCAGTACCACTGATGTTAATTACTTGCTTGCCATCAATATGAGGAAAACTAAATCCCCAGTTCCCATTTTATTCAATTCAACTCATCACCAAGATGTCACCCCAATCTGGGAGGACAAGCACAGAAAAAGCTCATAATAAAGAAGAGTGGGATTAATCATCTATTGGACATGGAGAATCTTTTATGATTATTATAGTTGTATACAATTTCTATAAATATCAGGTACAAAATCTTAAATATTGCTACCTGTTTAATGGATTAAGAAATATACTCTTCAGAGTAGGAACCATGTTTTAACATATAAAATATATTAAAGATATTAAACACTCATATAATACTACCATTTATTGAGCACCTATGACATATTAATATGACATATTATGACATATGACATATGACATAATATGACATATGTAGGTTTATTAATCTGCTTCCTCAATACAAAAACCATTAAATAAACAATTATCATGAGCAAGGTAATCTAGCTCTCTTTAAAAACGTGCCTGGGTGGCTCAGCCGGTTAAGCATCCGACTTCGGCTCAGGTCATGATCCCATGGTCCATGAGTTCAAGCCCCGTGTCGGGTTTTGTGCTGACAGCTCAGAGCCTGGAGCCTGCTTTGGGTTCTGTGTGTGTGTCTCTCTCTCCCTGCCCCTCCCCCACTCATGCTCTCTCTTTCTGTCAAAAATAAATAAACATTAAAAAAAAAAAAAACCTGCCAGCTGAGTGAGTTCTCCAACGGAACTCTCTCTGGAGGTAGTGCATATTATGCTGTTATTGCTTAATATATGTGAAAATCCTTTACACAAAGGGTCTCCAGTGTCAGTTTAGAATCAAACAACACTTGTGTCTTTAAAAGTTATGTATTATTAAAATAAATGAATAAATAAAAGTTATGTATTAATTTGATTCAAAATATATGTGTTTCACCTTGACTCATCTTTCTTTATCAGGGTTGATCCAAGTGGCTTTTATCTAAGTCAAAACATTAAACACATTCGCAAAGCACTCATTGCTACTGTACTAAGCGCAATTTCATAAGACAGGTTGCCCAAGTACTCTGGGCGAAGGCATCATCACTGCTACATTTAACGCCTCCCAAGTCTTTGTCAAAGGGAATACCTGTGCTTCTTTTATGGGAGAAAATTCTGGTGAGGATGCATAAAAAGATCGGTCACAGGATGGTTAAGGAGTTGTAACTCCCTATCTGCCCTCCTCATTCTCATCTGAGGTCCCTGTGTCTTGTTTCACTGAGAAAATCAGAAGGCTTCTTCCTTTTTTCTCAGCACTAAATCTAAGCCATGCACCTTCTTTCCAACTGTTCCTCTGGAAGAGCTGCCCACATTCTAATCCAGTGTTTCTCACTAGCTTTTAAATCTCTGTGGCAACTGAAGTTAGCCCTTTTTATATTCCTAATAGTGGGTTGTGTGTGTTTGCCTTCTCTAGTTTATGCGTTGTGTCAGTTGTCACTACTGTTAGTCTTTTAAAAAATAACTTGGCTTTTATTTTAATCTACTTCTTTTAACTTATCTTTATTGCTCTCATCCCTCTACATTCTTTGAACTTATTCTGTTTCTTTTCTAACTTCTTAGAGGTTTCATTTATTTTTAGCCTTCTTTTCAATATAAGCATCAGAGTCTATAAACTCCCTGTTAAATCCCTCAAATTTCATATTATTTTTAATATCTTTAAATTATAAGTATTTTCAAATGTCCAATGTGATTTCCCCTTTCAATTGTACATACATTTTAATGTTTCTTCGTTTCCCAAAGTGTGTGGTATGTTTTTGTTTTCTACTATTTGCTTGTTCTTGATTTCTAATGTGGTTGTGATCAGAAAAGAGAAGATACATGATCGTGGTTTTTTGACACTTGCTTAGATTATTTTCTGTTCCAGTACATAGCCACTTGTTGTGAAGTTCCACATGTGCTTGAAAAGAATACATACTGTCTAGTTCTGTATAGTAGGCATGCCCCCTCGCCTCTCTCTCTCTCTACACACACACACACACACACACACACACACACACACAGGCACACATGCACATACATATATATATGACAAGGCTGTATATAAGATCTTCCATATCATAATGCTTTCCTTCATCTATGAATTGCTGAGAAGAAAAAGTGAAAATGATCCCGATCATTGTAAGTTTGCTATTTCTGCTTATAATCCCATCAATAGATGTTTTACAGATTTTGAAGCTATGTTATGAGGCAATCTAAGCTTCAAATTGTCAGAACTCCTTGTCCATTATGAATCACTGGATTGCACCCCTAAAACCACTATTACACTGTATGTTAACTGGAATTTAAATTAAAACTTCCAAAAAAAAAAAGAAAAAATTCTCATGCATGAAACCAATTAATGAAAATTAATATTTAACAGCCCTCTTAGTAATATATTTTGCCTTAAAGCCTATTTTGTGTGATATTACCCTGGACATACCAACTTTCCCTTGCTTAATATTTTTCTGATATAACCTTTCCCATCATCTTATTTTCAACATTTCTGTGCTGTTTTGAGATGTGCTTCTTATAAACAATATAACTTAGTGGGGCGCCTGGCTGGTTCAGTTGGTAGAGTACGTGACTCTTGACCTTGGGTTGTAAATTCGAGCCCCACATTGAGTGTAGAGATTACTTACAAATAAAATCTTTAAAATTATATATACATATAAATTAGAAAAAAGTTGTTTTTTTTTTTTTTTTAATTCAGCCTGCTGGTCATTACTTTTTAACTAGAGAGTTATTGTGGAGCACTCGGGTGGCTCAGACAGTTAAGTGTCTGACCCTTGATTTCGGCTCAGGTCATGATCTCAGCAAGGAGTGTGGAGCCTGCTTGGGATTCTCACTCTCTCCCTCTCTCTGTCCCTCCCCCATTTGTGCTTCCTCTCACTCTCTAAATAAATAAATAAATAAACTTTTAAAAAATTATTGTGATTATTAACTACTAGGGTTCATTTTTCTATCTTGGTGTATGCTTTTCCTTTGTCCCAATCTTTCTTTTCTCTTTTTCTCTTCCTCTATTCCTGCTGTCAATTGGATTAAGTTTCCTCTCTATTTTTCTCCTCTCCTAGGGTATATCTGGTCCTGCCAGATTGCTCCGCACTGCCCTAGAGACCTGCACACTGGCTACTGCTTCTGTTTCCCTGAGTTTTGCCCCAAGAAACAGTTCTCCAGCAGGCCTGGGGCATATCTGCTTCCATAGCTGCTCACGTTTGCATAACAGCAACTCTAGGTAGTTAGAGAGATATCTGACTCATTTTCATTCAGATGGATAAATAGGCCCAATCTAAATTTCTGTTTTGAGGATATTTCAACTGCCATGAATGCGATCAGCTGGTATATTCTCTAGATTTCTCAGATGAAGCCTACTTTATCTTAGTTTACTAAACCAATGAGGCAAAAGTATTTGCTAATTATACAGCTCAGAAAATGTCGGCTGCTTTCATGTGGTACAGAAATGTAAATCTCTACTACGCCTGCTCTTGGCAAATGGAAACTCCATCTGGGAAGAAGAACAAATAAGAGAAAGGTCTATGATTAAGGGCTAAGCTGGGTGCTAGAAGGCCGTAACTATAGACATTCAGAAATGGGAACCGTGAGCTAGAGCAGGCAGGAATGGCTTCGTAGGAGAAGTAGAAGCTGATCCCAATGAGCAGCACTTGCCCGGCACACTTCTCTATTGCATAATATACCATTCTCTTAAGAGGTAGCTATTTATCTATCATTGTTTACCCTGAAGTATTTCTCAGAATATGAATCACCTGGGAGTCTTGTTAAAAGGCAGATTCTGGTTCACTATGTCTGTTGCATTTGTAGAAAGCGATGGTGATGTTGACCCTGCTGTTCCACAGACTGCCCTTTGAGTAGCAAGGTGATGGATTATTAGTTCTCTGAGGCAGGGACCAGGTTTCACTCACGTTCGCATTCCCCAAGCCCAGCACACTGCATGGCACACAGTAGGCTCAATAAATGCTGAATGAACTCCAGAATGAATGAGAATGAAGAAGGGGCATCACTCCAGCGAAAGATATTGAGAAAGGCGACGGGAAAGGGCAATGCTGGGAGGACAAAGAGTTAACGTGACAGTTGTAGAGAACTGGGTCGATGAGGAGTAAATGATGACACTCCATGAAAACCAAGTGTAGAATTTTGTATTTAAAAAGTCTTAAAATGTGCAATCAGTAAGGACTCTGGACAGAAGAGTGATGAGAGAGAGTTTTAAAGAAATATTTGTCATGAAGGCATAAAACAGATTTCTTCCACAAGTCACTGCCATAATTGCACATCCAATACTAATCATATTCCTCAGCTATGGGATTTCTGTGAGATGGGCGCTCACCAACTCATGCTCTTTTATATACAACCAAGTCTTTAGCACCAGGACTGGCCTACACATGCTCCCTTACTTTTGCACTCTCCGTTCTACATTATCTGAAACATTAAAGCAAACCCACATCCCATAGGAAGCATAATTCACTGCTATAAAAAAAAAAAAAATAAGGACTTTATAATTATGTTTTATGATATTTGGCTACAAGTAACTTTTGATTTATGAATTGGTTATAATTTCTCAGCAGTCATCATGCATACACATCAGCTCTCGCAAAGTGAGAAAATATAACTTACAGATGGTTTTCAAATGTCATGAAATGTTTATGGATACTAACTGTATTAATTATTGAAACTGACATAGTGTCAGGCTTTGTGGACATTTAATTAAACATTTATTATTCATTTCTATTTTACAGTTTTCACTTTGTATTTTTAAGCCCATAAATTTGATTACAAGTCTCAAATATTTTTTAAATCCCTAAAAAGCTCCAAAGCCTTAATTATATGCTTACAGGATGTAATGAATAAATTGGCCCTACCTCCACCCCACACCTGCTTTAATCCTATATCAAGAATGTGATCAACCAGGGGCACCTTGGTGGCTCAGTCAGCTGAGTGTCCAACTTCAGCTCAGGTCATGATATCGCGGTTCATGAGTTCAAGCCCCACATCGGGCTCTCTGCTGTCAATGCAGAGCCAGCTTCGGATAATTTGTCTCCCTCGCTCTCTGCCCCTCCCCCACTCTTGCATACATTCATTCTCTCTCTCTCTCTCTCTCTCTCTCTCTCTCTCAAAAATAAACATTTTTAATAAATAACTAAAACTTTCATCCAAAAAAGATGTAATCAACCAGATGGTAACTATAATTACCGTTATCACTTCACAGTGTATGTAAATAGCCAATCATGTTGTACACCTAAAACCAATATATGTCAGTTATACCTCAACAAAAAAATATGATCGATCATTTTTATGACCTTAGAAACAATTGGCAACGGTGATCACTGTATCACAGATACAGTGTAAATTAGTTTACAGCCTCTAGCAGACTTAAGATCCCATGCACATTGGCTGATTCAAGTTGGTAAAAATGTCAATATAGTCTTGAATAACTGAAATCTGATTTTATCGATATTTAATATTGATCAAAATTTAATATTGATATGAATTTTGTTTCTCAACCATTTCCAAAGGGTTTTACAAAAAGGTACTTTCTTTGTTCGCTTGTCTTTTTCATGTTAAGAATTATTTTTCATGCAATTTTATTAGACATCGACTCATTTATTTGCCACTAGTTAAATATATTACTGCAACATGCGTGATTTCTTAAAATAGGAGCTAGAGTTATTTTCACTAAAATAATTTCTCCTTAGAAGCCCCATTTGCAAAAGTCTATTTTAGGCATGCCTTTTGAACTTAATTTTGATCTGTGTTTACTGTGTATCACTAGTCTTCTATTTATAGCCAGGGGATTAACATTCCCATGTTCCCTTTGACCTATTATTCCCAACATCTAATTCCTCCACCAAGACCTAATTAAATGTAAATTAAAGTATTTAAGAGTCCAAATTACTTAAGTGAAATTATGTGGCCTGTGTCTGTAAGAACTTGAACATTTTCTTAAATAGCTGAAAACTGACTTTATTTACCCACAGTTATGTTTTCGTGATATTGAAGATCATATTAGCCTTGTGTGATGATATAAAAGCTCTAAAAAACAACTGACCCATTAGGGCAGCTACGTAAATTTTCAAAGGGTTCCTGTCTCAGCCCTTTCGGGTTACTATCGCAGAATGCCACGCACTAGATGGCTTACAAACACCATACATTTATTTCTCACAGTTCTGGAGGCTGCGAAGTCCAAGATCAAGGTACCGGCAGGTTCAGTGTCCGGCCAGAGCCTGCTTCCTGGTTCATAAATGGCTGTCTTCTCGTATCTTCACATGGTGGAAGGGACAAGCAAGCTCTCTGGGGTCTCTTTAACAGGAACACTAATCTCATTCATAAGGACCTCTGTCCTCATAACCTAATCACTTCCCAAAGGCCCACCTCCAAATACCATCATATTGGGGGTTAGCTTTCAACTTAAAAATTTGGGTGGTATGGGGCACCTGGGTGGTTCAGTCAGTTGAGCATCTGACTCTTGATTTCAGCTCAGGTCATGATCCCAGAGTCATGGGATTGGACCCCACGTTGGGTTCCACACTGAGCGTGAAGCCTGCTTAAGATTCTCTCTCTCTTTCCCTTTGCCCCTCCCCTGCTCACTACCTCTTTCTCTCTCTCTCTAAAATAAATAGTTTAATTAATTAATTAATTAATTAATTTGGGGGGTGCACCATCTATAGCAGTTACTAAGTGTTTTTAAGTATATAACACGAGGCTAGGTATCAGAGGAAAGCTATGAGAAATGATTTAACAAAGGAAGGATGAACCTAGATAGAGGAGACTCTGCCAGCCACCTACTCAATAACCCAATATTTCAGGACACCTCAGTGGCTCAGTCGGTTAAGCATCCAACTCTTGATATCAGCTCAGGTCATGATCCGGCAGCTTGTGAGTTAGAGCCCTGCACTGGGCTCCACGCTGAATGTGCAGAGCCTGCTTGGGGTTCTCTCTCTCCCTCTCTGTCCCTCCCTCCCTCTCTCTCTCTGTCTCCCTCAAAATAAATAAATAAATTTAAAAAAAAAAAAACAACAACAATCTCTCAATTCTTCCCAGAAGATGGATTTTCCAAGTCTGTCTTGGAGTGAGTGCTGGTCATGTGACACCAAGATGGTCTATGGAACATAAGCCAAAGCTTTCAGAGGGTTTTGAAGAAGCTTCTGCACCCATCATTAAAGAAAACAGCTAGCATGGGCCTTCTCCCTTCTTATGGCCTTGAACATAAAAATGAAGTATGAAACCGCAGCACCCATTCTGTGGCCATTTACCAACACGCATGAGGAAAAGGCAAGCAAATCTAAGCAATGCTGGGCTTGATATCATGGAGTCATACGACCAATGCTAATGGCCAGCTGCCATTTCTAGATTTCTTGACGTGTGAGAACAAATGCTGTTAAGACACTCTTAGCTGTTATGTCACATGCAACTAAATGCATTCCTAACAATACACTTGTGAACTTCCCATCTAAGAATATGCCACTCAAAGTGTGGTCCATGAACCAGCAGCCTAAGTACCACCTGAGAGCTTGTTAGAAATGCAGAATCTAGGCCCACCTCAGACTCGGAATCAGAATTTGTATTTTTTAGAAGACCTCCAAGTGATGTGTATGCATGTTAACATTTGAAAATCATGTTTCTAAGATATTATGGAAATAGGGAGAGAAAAATATACTCTTTGTACATATATAAAATCCAAGTAATTTTTCCAAACAAGGAATTTATCGGGGGGGGGGGGGGGGGGGAAGGGAGGCAAGGGGCTTAGTTTCAAATATGTGTCTGCATATCACCTTCTATGTGCCAGGCATTTTGTTTATTCATACATACACAGTGAAGTTTAAATTCACTATATGACTTAAGCCTCAGATATGGTAGTCATTTAGTCATTAATCCACATGTTATAGATGAGGGAATACGGCTTTAAAAAGTGCAGTGATTTCTAGAACCATCCAGACAGAGCTGCTTTTTGAACCTAGGTCTTCCTGACTTCAATGCTTTCCCTCTCTTTCTGCTATACTACACTGAATTTCTGGCTACACATTGAAAGCAGGTGGAAAATGAATAAAACTTTTGAACAGAGGGAAGACGTGCTTTAAGGTGAGGGACCAACAGAACCAACTGTTAGGGTCTGTGTCTCTGGGCAGAATTTGGGAGATTAGGGAGATCAAAGGCTCCTGGAGGAAAAGAGAACAAGATGGGAAAAGATAGAGGAGAGAGGAGTTTACACTGTGAATTGCAAATTCCAGGCACACACTTAATTCAGATGAAAAAACTAAAGCTGTTAAGGATGAAGAAGCAACCAACGTTATGAAATTGAATTGCTTCAGAAATCCTCAGCCAGAATTCTAAACTCACACAGTTGTTTTCTGGCATGAAGTCCTGGAGACCACTTCTTATCTGAAACATTCATTTTTGTTCATATTCATAGGCAGTTCTGCTGACCATGTTGTTGGCTTAGCATTGCACATCTGGTCAGGGGGCCTCCTTTGGGCAAATCTGAACTGCCTAAAATTGTGTTGATTCACATAACCTGTGAAAACAGAGACTGGAACCAACAAGCCTTAGGATATATTTATTTTTCCTTAAGAATGATAATGTTCAATGGAAATGGCCACGAGGGAACATGGACAGTCACTGACACCGTATGGATCAAGGGGAGGCCCTCTTTCCAAAAATCATGGCTCCCTCCTTCAGCAACATCATCGTGAATAAAAGCCAAGAAAGAAACTTCCTGTTGACCTGCTTTGGGAAGGTGATAACTTGCCTTGAATTCATCACTTTTCTACTTGGATCAAAATCTCTATCATTAGAGATTCTCTTTTTTAACTTAGAAAGTAAAATTGATGAATTGTCCACAGAAAAGCTACACTCGGTAAATGTGTTATAAAACTCAGAAGAGGAGAGGCAGCCAGGAGACTACTCCTTCCCATTAAGGGGATGAGTGGTTACTGAGCCAAGATAAACAGAACTTCCTAAGATGTGATTTTGATAGTGTTATTTCCTTGTTTAAAAAAATATATGCGATTCAAATGTGTCCCTAGCCCCCAGTCATCACCTTTCTCATCATCCTGTTTTATTATTTTCACCATGATGGTCATTATCCAAAATGATCATCTTAAATTGTTTTCTGGCTTCTCTTCTGTCTTCCCCTTCTACATTGAAGACTCCGGGCAACAGAGACTCTGAGCATCTTAGTCATTACTGCATGATCAGCTCCAGGAATTAATCATGTCCACTACAGAAAAGATAAACATCAAACCCATCTGTACTTTCACATCCAAGACTTGTCCTGACTCCAGCCTCGGCTTCCCAGGCTTGCTCTTTCCCTCCTTTCACTGACCCCAGCCACACCAGCCCTGTCATTAGTCCCCAAATAGAAGAACTTCCGCCTGACCCAGCTTTCTTACTGAGTATCCCCGTGACCAGTGACCCTCCCTATGCTCTGCTCACCCAAATTCTGTCCGCCGCCTGTTGGTGTTTTTCCTTCTTTGTGAAACCACTCACGCTACTCCTGCCCATACACACCATGCTCTCCTCTGCACGCATATGGTGTCTGCTCAGTCCAGGTACTGGACAGTCATGTATGTTCTGCCTACATTCTGCTTCTCCTCTCCTACAGGTATACTTCATATTATCTGCTTCATATGTTCTTTGAAATTTTTTTTTAATGTTTATTTATTTTTGAGAGAAAGAGACAGAGCATGAGTGGGAGAATGGCAGAGAAAGAGGGAGACAGAGATTGGAAGCAGGCTTCAGGCTCTGAACTGTCAGCACAGAGCCCGACGCGGGGCTCAAACTCACAAGCAGTGAGATCCTGACCTGAACCGAAGTCGGATGCCCAACCGACTGAGCCACCCAGGTGCCCCTCTGCTTCATATGTTCTTAAATTTTCATGTGTTTCTATTTTGTTAGACTACATATATACTAGGCAACTACATTTTTTCACTTTACTTCTCAAATAGCAAGTTGTATAGGGCTTTTCATATCGTAGACTTTCTAAAAAGATATTAATTGAATGGATTGAATTAGCTAATTAACACTTAAAACGTACAGTTATAAGAATTTGAGAAGTTCCTTCTGATATGGGGAATGCTGAGAACAATCAAGGAGGAACTGCCTTTTGACTGGTATTACCCTATAGACCAGGAAGAGAAAATACATTTTCATTCAAAGGCCACATTGAGGGGCCCCTGGGTGGCTCGGGCGGTTAAGTGTCCGACTTCGGCTCAGGTCATGATCTCACGGTCCGTGAGTTCAAGCCCCGCGTCGGGCTCTGTGCTGACAGCTCAGAGCCTGGAGCCTGTTTCAGATTCTGTGTCTCCCTCTCTCTCTGCCCCTCCCCTGTTCATGCTCTGTCTCTCTCTGTCTCAAAAATAAATAAACGTTAAAAAAAAAATTAAAAAAAAAAAAAAAAAAAAAAAAAGGCCACATTGAAAGACAATTCTCAAAAAGCAACTTCCTGGGGAGCCTGGCTGGTTCAGTTGGAAGAACATGCAACTCTTGGTCTCCGGGGGTGAATTCGAGCCCCACATTGGGTGCGGAGATTACATATATGTATACATACGTACATACACTTTAAAAAGCAATTTCCCATGCCATTTTTCTAGAAGAAGCAAAATCAGTCGCATTGAAAAATCATGCTTGTTTTGTGTGACTGTTTTGGTGACTATCAGTCATACATGCCATGCTTGGCCCTCAAGACGTCCCAACGTATAATGTGTGGAAAACAACAAACACTCAGTGGGAGTGTGAAAGATTCACTGATGATTGTCTTACCCATTAGTTTGTTGGGAGATGTTTTTTTAATTACAGATAATAGCTCTCCACACCAGTGTTAGTTTAGCCCAGTCATTAATAGCTACCTAACAAATTATCTGAACCAATCGTTCTTCCTGGTACATCATCTAAGATTGCTCCCCACAGTTCGTTATTTGCTACACAGCAGAACAGCATTTCTAAATGTACACATGATCAAAGTCACTCCTTTTTTATCAAGATGAATAGGAAAAGAAGGTCATGTGCTGACTTAGAAACTCTTGGCATATTTGCATAGGTTAACATTTATATCTCAGCTTTTGAACGCATGAAAAACTGTTCACTGTATTTTTTAAATTGTAGATTTTTAAAATCTAGGATTGAGAATTCCTTGGAATAAAACTTCAAAAATTAAGTTTACTATCCACGAAAGGTTTTTGCTTGTTTTCCTGTTAAATGTGAAAGTAAAAAATTAGCTCCTTTTGCATCATTTGAACCTTAATCTGATGTTGAATATTTGTGTTTTGCTGCAATCTATGAAAGCATGCTGCCTGTGTTTTCAAAATTCTGATATAAACACAGAGTAACTCTGAATAAAACTTCAAAAAATAAATTTTCTATCACAAAAGGCTTTTAGTTGATTTATTATCAGTGTAAAATTACAGAATTAGCCCCACTATGTGAACTTTTAATAAACTTCAAAAAGAAATGCATCCTCATTTAAAATACTGACAAATAATTCCTCTATGCACGTTGATTTTTTTTTTTTCTGAAGCTGATTAAGTGTTTGATTCCAGATGAGTTTTCTATAGGATAGTTTCTATAAATGATTATTTTGGAACCTATAAATAAGAAGTTTCTTTTCTCTGTTCATTCCTGTAGGGCAAAATATTTGAAAACATGTGTCTGTGTGAGTTGTGTATGTGTGTTCTTTATCCACTGACATTTTGAAATTCTGTTTAATGATGTCTTCGTATTTAAAAACTCAGATGAGGGGCGCCTGGGTGGCTCGGTCGGTTAAGCGTCCGACTTCAGCTCAGGTCATGATCTCGCGGTCCGTGAGTTCGAGCCCCGCGTCGGGCTCTGTGCTGACAGCTCAGAGCCTGGAGCCTGTTTCAGATTCTGTGTCTCCCTCTCTCTGACCCTCCCCCGTTCATGCTCTGTCTCTCTCTGTCTCAAAAATAAATAAACGTTAAAAAATAAAAATAAATAAATAAATAAATAAATAAAATGAAAACTCGGATGAAACACGGACCTGATTAAATCAATCATCTTGCTTCCGCTAACGGACACTATGCAACTGTACATCCTATGGTCAGGAAGTTCACTACGTTCCAATGTGGGAAGATGCCCATGTTACACTTTGAAAAATGCAAGGCATATAACACTGTATATAGAACAGCACCTTTTGTGAAGAAAAGGTGGGAAAGAAGAATAAATATGCATAAAACTTTTCAAGTAGTGTTTCATGTATTTTGCCTTTTGAACCTGGTAAATCTATGAGCTATTCAAATAAAATGAAATAAAATAAAATCTATTAAAAATCAGGTGAAACATGAGGTGCCTGGCTAGCTCAGTCAGTAGAGCATGGGACTCTTGATCTCAGGATTGTCAGTTCAAGCCCCACGCTGGGCTTAGAGCCTACTAAAAAAAAAAAAAAACAAATCAAGTGAAAAAGTTTTATGATTTCGCTAACAGAAGATGAGATGACAACTGAGGGGGGCCTGGGTGGCTCAGTCAGTTGAGCATCTGACTTAAGCTCAGGTCATGATCATGGTTCATGGCTTCGAGCCCCACGTCTGGCTCTGTGCTCTCAGAGCCTGGAGCCTGCTTCAGATTCTGTGTCTCCCTCTTTCTCCCTCTCTCTCTGCCCCTCCCCTGCTCATGCTCTGTCTCTCTCTCTCAAAAATAAACATTAAATAAATAAATAAATAAATAATTCAAAGAATAAACATATGGGAATGCAAACTGATACAGCCACTCTGGAAAACAGTATGGAGGTTCCTCAAAAAACTAAAAATGAAACTACCTTATGACCCAGCAATGGCACTACTAGGCATTTATCCATGGGATACAGGTGTGGTCTTTCGAAGGGACACGTGCACACCCATGTTTCTAGCAGCACTATCCACAATAGCCAAAGTATGGAAAGAGCCCAAATGGCCATCGCTGGGTGAATGGATAAAGAAGATGTGGTATATATATACAATGGAGTATTACTCAGCAATCAAAAAGAATGAAACCTTGCCATTTGCAACAACGTGGATGGAACTAGAGGATATTATGCGAAGTGAAATTAGAGAAAGACAAAAATCATGACTTCACTCATATGAGGACTTTAAGATACAAAACAGATGAACATAAGGGAAGGGAAGCAAAAATAATATTAAAAAGGGAGGGGGACTAAACATAAGAGACTCTTAAATATGGAGAACAAACAGAGGGTTCCTGGAGGGGTTGTGGGAGGGGGGATGGGCTAAATGGTAAGGGGCATTAAGGAATCTACTCCTGAAATCATTGTTGCACTAGATGCTAACTTGGATGTAAATTAAAAAAAATAAATTTAAAAAAAGGAGTTGTTGAAGGAGGTGAAGAAATATTATCCGAAATATAATACAAGAAAATTTCCCAGAAAAAAAGAGCCTCTATGCTAAAAACATTGGCTGTGAATTCCAAGTCAAACAGTTTTTTTTTTAAAGTCTACTCCTAACCACATCACTGTTAAGTTTTTAAACTTTAAGGATAAAGAAAGTTCTGAAAAGCTTCCAGAAAGATACAAAGGTTACATCTAAAGAAATTACGATCAGGAAGATACTGGATTACTCGAAAATACTGGCACTGTAAGACCATGGAGCAATGTCCTCAAAATTATGAGGACCAATGAGTTCTAACCCAGAATTCCATGCCTTTGAAATCTATCAATTAAAACAAGGATCAAATCAAGTTATTTTAGACATGCCCAGACTGAAGAAAATGACCTTCAACAAAACTTTTCTCTGGCAGCTAAAAGAGTATATGTCCTAAAATAACATATCAAACCTACAGAGAATATAGGTCAGACTCGAGAAAAAAGGAGGCTTCAAGAAAAGACAGAAAGTGGGAGCAGATAAATCACTGATAATTTATTTGATGTTTTTGACCATTTAGGAAAACTACTGAGAGCCATGACAAATGTTCTAAAATAATTTTTTTTAAATAATTGATACATAGTCAAAAGCTAGTGGAAAAAATTCATAGGCAATTTTTAACTCTAGGAAAAATAAAAAAATTGTAGAAGGAAAAAATATATAGTTATAATGATACAGTCACTGTAAATGTAATGTTGATTACTAATGCAACCCCCAATTGTGAAATGGCTATATTGAGATTATGGGGTAAAAAGATGAAAGAGGGGCGCCTGGGTGGCTCAGTCGGTTAAGCGTCCGACTTCAGCTCAGGTCACGATCTCGCGGTCCGTGAGTTCGAGCCCCGCGTCTGGCTCTGGGCTGATGGCTCGGAGCCTGGAGCCTGCTTCAGATTCTGTGTCTCCCTCTCTCTCTGCCCCTCCCCCGTTCATGCTCTGTCTCTCTCTGTCTCAAAAATAAATAAACGTTAAAAAAATTTTTTAAAAGATGAAAGAGAGATAAATACTAATATAACATGTATTCAACAAAATCTGTCTAAAATTGATCAATCCATAAAGAGCAGCTAAAGTGAATTATTTTAAAATATAGTAAACATACGGACTATAAACTCAAATTAATTAATTAATTAAACATGAAATAAAATTGTTTTTAAAACATGACAACTGAAACAGGAACTAAAGCCACTAGCCAAATTTCTTTGTTTACAATTCAGTGGTTTTGGGTATGTTCACACATCGTGCAGCTATCACACTAATTGCAAAGCTTTTCCGTCACCCCCAGGAGTAGCCCTGTGCGTGAGCAGTAGCTTCCCACGCCCTCGGGTATTTGTTTAATTATAAAACATTCAAGCACAACATAAATTCCCAGCAAAAACTCAAAAATGCTTTTTAAATAGCACTTGTTAAAGTAGTGCCTGTGACCAAAATGAACAAATCAGGAGACTATAGCTGCTGGAGAGGATGTGGAGAAATGGGAACCCTCTTGCACTGTTGGTGGGAATGCAAACTGGTGCAGCCGCTCTGGAAAGCAGTGTGGAGGTTCCTCAGAAAATTAAAAATAGACCTACCTTATGACCCAGCAGTAGCACTGCTAGGAATTTACCCAAGGGATATAGGAGTGTTGATGCATAGGGGCACTTGTACCCCAATGTTTATAGCAGCATTCTCAACAATAGCCAAATGATGGAAAGAGCCTAAATGTCCATCAAGTGATGAATGGATAAAGAAATTGTGGTTTATATACACAATGGAGTACTACGTGGCGATGAGAAAGAATGAAATATGGCCCTTTGTAGCAACGTGGATGGAACTGGAGAGTGTGATGCTAAGTGAAATAAGCCATACAGAGAAAGACAGATACCATATGTGTTCACTCTTATGTGGATCCTGAGAAACTTCACAGAAACCCATGGAGGAGGGGAAGGAAAAAAAAAAAAAAAAAAGAGGTTAGAGTGGGAGAGAGCCAAAGCATAAGAGACTCTTAAAAACTGAGAACAAACTGAGTGTTGATGGGGGGTGGGAGGGAGGGGAGGGTGGGTGACGGATATTGAGGAGGGCACCTTTTGGGATGAGCACTGGGTGTTGTATGGAAACCAATTTGACAATAAATTTCATATATTGAAAAAAATAAAAAAAATAAAAAAAATAAAGTAGCGCCTGTGAACAGTATCCACTACTGAGCTCAGAATCTGCTTCTACTTCCATACTCCTCCTTGTTCTTCCCTGTTCTCTATTAGGATCACGGTTATCACTCTGAGGCCACTTGAGGGGCCGCGAAAGCGCGGTGCTCACATTCACACACTGGGGCCAGACCTGCCCGCTCCCATGAAGCCTTCTCCGCTAAGCTCTTCTCATATTGTCTTCGGCGAGCGGCATACTTGGGGATTTGCACATTCGTTGTGATAAACTCTGCAGTCTATTTGGTTTTGGTGTTTATGTTTTAATTAGAATGTCAGAGCGAACTTGCAAAAAAGAAAAAAAAAAAAAAAACGGGAGAAAAAGGAAAGAAGAGAAAAACAGTGGCCCCGATTTCAGTTGTGTCCATATTTTATGGGTCATGAATTATCCAGGTCTATGATACAAATCGAAATGTTTTACAGAAAGCCAAAGTTTTAAAAACTGTTTTTAAATAGGCTCCACACCCAAATGTGGGGCTTGAACTCACAACCCTGAGATCAAGAGTCAGATGCTTTACCGACTGAGCCAGCCAAGCGCCCTCAAAACAAAGGTAAAAAATTTTTCTCTCTAAAACAGACGTGTGAGAATAGCAATTGAAGACGGTTAGCCTGATTAAGGAAATCACTCAATAAATATTTACTGACATGACAAGGCGTGGCAAGCACGTAATGGAAAGAGGGCCACTGCAGGACAAGAGAGAAGTCAAAACTGCCCCCTGCCATGTCTGTAGTTCTCATTGTATCAGGAATCTTCCGGGGCACCTGGGTGGCTCAGCCGGTTGAGCGTCCGACTTCGGCTCAGGTCGTGATCTCACAGTTCGTGAGTTCGGTCCCCGCATCGGGCTCTGTGCTGATAGCTCAGAGCCTGGAGCCTGCTTGGATTCTGTGTCTCCCTCTCTCTCTCTCTCTACCCCTAACCCACTCGCATTCTGTCTCTGCCTCTCTCAAAAATAAATAAACATTAAAAAAAAGAATCTTTCATTCAGTTGTCATCTCCCGCCTCTCCTAGTTTCTGAGTGCTCACTAAACTTTTTTATTAGAATACTGGACGTCTTGGCATCTCCTTTTCTCCGCCTCCACAGACATCGTTTTAATTCATGGTCTTATCTTCTCTCACGTGGGTCTCACACTGCCTCTAATATCCTTCTCCTCCAATCCACCCTCTTCATGGCTACCAGAAACATGTTTCCAAAGTACAAAGCTATCCCCGTCGATTCCCCAATTAAAATCATCCCCGTAGCTGTGGGAATCAGTTCTACTCTTTAGCATGGCACGTAATTCCTTCGAACCTAGCCATAGCTCACGTGTCTAGCACGAACAATCACGTATACTCTGTCACCCAGGTCTGGGGCTACCCCTCCAACTAGTTTCCCACAGAGGATTCCCCCAAACAGGCCAGAGAGTCCCCCGGTCCAACCCTGTGGCCTCTGCTTCATGCTGTTCTCTGTCCCCCTACAACACTTCCTCTCATCCCCTAAGACCCAACGCAAATGAGATCTTATCTCTGATGCCTTCTTTGGTACAAACATGCCACCATCACAGATACAACCCTTTTTGAAGGATTCAAGACTCACAGAACGTATTAAGAATGTATTAAGTATCTCCTTCCAGAGTCCGATGTTCAAGAGCAGTGTTGGGCTGCGCCGTGAGGATAACAAGTTTTTCTTTTATGTCTGCTTGTTCTAGATTTTGTTTAATGTTTATTTATTTCGGAGACAGAGAGAGACAGAGAATGAGTGGGGGAGGGGCAGAGAGAGAGGGAGACACAGAATCTGAAGCAGGCTCCGGGCCCTGAGCTGTCACGGCAGAGCCCGACGAGGGGCTCGAACCCACGAATGGCGAGATCATGACCTGAGCCGAAGTCGGTCGCTCAACCGACTGAGCCACCCAAGCACCCCTCTGTCTGCTTGTTCTAGATAATAGGGAAGAATGGATGGGCACCTTGTGATGTAGGATAACATAATTATGGCTGCCTATCTTTTATCAACCACGGGAAGCATCTGAGGAGCCTGAAAAGGAAGTGGAGAGTGACACCAGAAACTGCCCATTGGTCTGCACAGTCCAAAGGAAGTCTGTCCAAGGTTCTCAGTGGTCAAATAGAATGTCATTCCAGCCATGTGGCATTATTTTAAGTCAGCCTAAAGAAATCAGGTATAAAACAGCAGCGAATGAACAACGCTGTGTGTAGCTTTGCCTATTTTCTGGTTAACTTTCTAGAAGGTTTGTTTTATAACATTATTTACTAGTTTTGTTTTTTACTGAAGTTCACGCACAGTTGAAAGTTTTCTTTATTCCTAATATTTTAGATGAGGACAAACAACTGTACTGTGGTAATATTTTGCCAAAGGTTTAACTTTTCCATCAGGGTCCAGTCAGGAGAAGAAAAATCATACCACGTATTTTAACAGAGATTGTGACATGAGGAACCTGGTTGATCACGTATGAGAGTACTGAAGAGACACAAAGGACCCACTGAGGTAAGGCAGACACAGTAACTTCAAGAAGTGGCTGCTACCCTCGGGCTGAGGAAATAATGGAGAGAGTTTGGGGTTATCAGAGTTTAGGAGCTCAGAGGAGGGGCCGCATCAGACTGGAAGCCAGGCCCCTGAAGAACGGGCATCGATGGGCTGGTGCTGGTATCTCTGAGGCAGTGCAGTGAGGACGGTTCTGGGAATATGAAAAAAACAAAAACACAAAAAACCAGCTCTGGAAACTTGAAACAAGGACACTGCCAGGTGAAGAGCCGTTTCCATGGGAACACTGACAGGAACAGGAAGCGAACAGTAAAGAGTAGGCCCTTCTGCCCCCTCCAGCCTCATAGACTTCCTGCGGCCCTCCCCTCCAGCCTCCCCACCACCCCCCCCCACTTTGTCCAACCCCGACAGGGAGCCAGGTGGCCAAAGAGAAACGAAGTTTGCAGCCTCACAGTCCCAACGACTGAGAGAAGAGTATAGAAGACTGGGTTTGATTTGAGAGACAATAGCTTAGTGATCAGCACATTTCCTAACTCAGTACCATCTAGGTTCATATTTAAGAAAACATTTAAGCTCGAAAACCTACGAGCTTTTACAATCATAAATCACATAGTTTGCGTGTGTTAATGTCCTGGATTCGTGATTTCAGGGCTCCTGTCAATTAACTCTCAGTGACAGAGGTCTGAAAACTTCTAAATCCAATTTGGAAATAGGGTCAACATCAATGAGATGTGCATCTACTGGACACACATTTCAAAGTTAGCATCTCTGGCCTCTACCCACAAGACGCCGGTAATGCCTTCACCTCCAAGCTGCGACAACAGAAAAAACATCCTCGGGCTTTGCCAAATGTCCTGTGGGGGCCCAAATCACCCTGGTTGACAACCACTGGTCTACCACCACACGAGCACAATGTGAATTAAATGCTCCTGATAATGATAAAGAGAAATGAGAAATGAATCTCTGATTTTTACGATCCCTAACTGGAATAGCCTCTGTGCTAACTCAGTGTGAAATCTGTAACTGGTTTTCAAAATCCTGTCAGCTTCATCTTGGAAAAAAATGTTTCTCATCTTTGGGGAGACCATTCCCATATTTGGGCCAGAATCTTTTCATCTATGCTTGTAACTGAGCAGAGAAGATTCCTGAATCTGAGTGTGCCTTGTTGCATTCCCAAGTACAAAGCTCAAAATACTGAGCTATGTTTTTTAACTTCTTCATACTATTTATCTTAGGCTTTTGTGGTCGAAGCCAGAGTTCTAAGATATCTGAGTTGTGAAAGCTCTCAAATTGGATCTAAAAAGAAAAGAGAAAAAAAAAAAAGGTAGGTGAAAGTAGAAAATAGTTTCTCTCAACAATCAGTTTTTGGACTCATTAGTAAAGGAAACATTAAATACAAGTACTAAAGACATAAGAATTATTTCTCTATTTAGCCAAATGCCTTAGAATGTTTGAACTAACTGTAGTTATGTGAAACGTTTCTCTCTTTTTCATATGCTTTCAGGAGAAAACCCAACAAAAATAAATACAGCACAAAGAAAATGAAGGCTTTCAAACCACATTTGGTTAGGTGAACTGATAACTAATTTTGCCTAAATTTCTTTAAACATGTGAAGAGGATGATTTATCCCACCAGAGCTATCCCACACAATGAATGAATACTCCATACGATTAACTAATTCCATACAATTAATGAAGCTAATTTTAACAGTCATAAATAGTGCAATCAAAAGCATGTCTTGGGGCACCTGGGTGGCTCAGTCGGTTGAGCATCTGACTCTTGATTTTGGCTCAGGTCATGATCCCAGGGTCGTGGGATTGAGCCCCACGTTGGGCTCCGTGCAGAGTATAGAGCCTGCTTCAGATTCTCTCTCTCCCTTTGCCCCTTCTCCCTGCTCACTTGTTCTCTCTCTCAAAAAAAAAAAAAAAAAAAAATATATATATATATATATATATTAAAAATTATCAAAAGCATGTCTCTTTGTTCACTGATCATGTTAAAGTACTCCTGTCCAAGGAGATTTAGTGTCTTCCCCTTGTTTTTCCTCCCTTCCTCTCTTTATAGTGTATAATACATGCTCACTGTGGAAAACTTACAAAATAATCAAAATAAGGCAGCTAATCTCAAAATCCAGACAGCATGCTGATGTATTTCATTCATTACAGCATGTTTTCTCTACCTGTTTTTGTTCAATGTATTCATTTGTCAAAAAAAGCACAGGTGCGACAAGATCATGCTTTAAGTTTTATAGCTGAATTTTTTATTGAATGTTACATCGTGCACATGTTCTCCTAGGCTAAATATTCTTTGAAAAGATAAAGTGTTCTCAACTTGTTCATGTTGAAGTAATAGTATGCTTGTGTTTATTCTTTTTTTCTACAAGTATTAGCACTCGTGGAATTAAGCTTATTTGATGATTTATTAATTATTTCTAGAATTTTTAGATTAAGTTCTAAATTTACTACTTTAAAAAACCTCTAGGGGCACCTGGGTGGCTCAGTCGATTAAGCACCTGAGTCTCGATTTTGGCTCAGGTCCGAATCACATCGTTCATGGGTTTGAGCCCCGCATGGGGCTCCGTGCTGACAGTGCAGAGCCTGCTTGGGATTCTCTCTCTCCCCCTCTCTCTGCCCCTCCCCCACTCAGATGCATGCATGCTCTCTCTCTCTCAAAATAAGTAAATTCAAAAAAATAAAAAATAAAAAGCCTCTAATTTTCTGTTTCTCAAATTCCCATCTTTATTTTCTGCATCAAAAATATAACTGAGATTTTGGAATTTGTATATCACTCCTTGCCGTGTATCACTGATGTAAGTCTCTCCTACTTATGCAAAGCAGTGCTTGGCACACAGTCAGATTTCAGTGAAAGTCAGGATTATTTTTAGAATTCTCACGATTGTTCTATTTGAAACTTCAGCTTTGAGAAGAAAACGAATTTCATAAAAGGATAACCTAAATATGAACTATTTTCACATGTGTTACTATAGGTCAGGGTTTCTCAACCCCGGCGTGACTGAAATTTAAAACTAGATAATTCTCTGTAGGGGGACTGACCTGTACATCGTACAATGTTTAGCAGCGTCCCTGGTCTCTACGTAGTAAATGCCAGTGACACTCCCCTCCCCACCCCCAACAGTTGTCACAACCAAACATGGCCCCGAACACTGTCAGCCTCCCCCTGGCAGGCATAACTGCCCAAGGTGGAAAAACTCTGCTCTAGGTAAATTGGTCCGAACCAGAAATATTCCTTTATAAAGACCTTCTGCCACCTTCAAGCCTTCAGCATGAGTGTTCTATTCTAAAATTTATATATAAGGTGAAGCCACCTTTTCTCCTGAAAAGTCTCTTAAGCTTCCTCATGTCCTTGAGATCTCAGAATGTGGATGGTGCCAGAACCAGTCACCAGAGACACCTGAGCCAACAGGATTGAACACAGAGGCACATAATGAAGCTATGTGGCTGAGAGTCCATGCATCTGGAAATTAAATCACCCTTTCATCCTCATCCAAAAGCCAGGGTGATGTTGGAATGATGAATGAAAACACCCATGAAGATAACATACCCACTGTCTCCTCCATCACCGTAATTGTCTCCTTACCTGTGCCATATAAAGACTGTGAACAACTTCACTATTAATGGCAATGTAAAAGCCAAAAATTAGTTTGAAATCACTAATATCTCTGGAATACATTAGAACTTTTCACTTTGGAGGAAACAGTATATAATATCTATCCCTATAGTGGATCTAAAGTTGAGATAATAGGGGCGCCTGGGTGGCGCAGTCGGTTAAGCGTCCGACTTCAGCCAGGTCACGATCTCGCGGTCCGTGAGTTCGAGCCCCGCGTCAGGCTCTGGGCTGATGGCTCGGAGCCTGGAGCCTGTTTCCGATTCTGTGTCTCCCTCTCTCTCTGCCCCTCCCCCGTTCATGCTCTGTCTCTCTCTGTCCCAAAAATAAAAAAAAAAAAAAAATAAAAAAAAAAATAAAGTTGAGATAATATATATATATTTTTTTGTTTTCCTTCCCTCATTAGCTGAAAATCATATTGGAGCTTAAAGGTGTATCTAGCAGAATATCAACCTCTGTGAGGATATGATGAAAGGAAAGCCTAATGCGAATTGAATGGCTACGCTTGACAGGACAGAGGTTTAGTTCTCACTCCCGTAACAGACCGATTTGGATATTTCTGGTCACTGGGCAGGCAGTTTTCCTCCATGGGGATCTGCCATTCTCTAAAGCCTCAGGTAAAGAGAATAGGAACCGTACTAGCCTTTGAAGCCCCATGTGAACTGACAAACTGAATTCGATCCGCATTTCATTGTTGCGAAGTAGCCGCACGGTCACATCGGAAGCAAGGACGGCTGGAAACCACAGTGTCTTTTGGTGGTCACACCTCCTGATGCAAGGGGGCACAGTTGTTGGTCAAAGCAGTTTGAAAAAAATAAAAGGCCTAGTAATTGTTACTGGTTGAATTTTGTCCCCCCCAAAGAAACGATGGCGTTCTAACCCCGGGGCCTCAGAATGTAACCTTACTTAGAAATAATGTCCCGACAGATATAATCAGTCAAGATGAGGTCATACTGGAGTAGGGTGGGCCCTTAATCCAATATGACTGCTTTCAGGACCTGCTTCTCTTTCTGGCCTCCTCATAATTTCTATGGCACCTCCCTCACAGGACCTCTGCTGCCTTCTGTCTGCTGCGTTATTTTCCGTGTCCTGACCGGACAGTGCTCACTGTATTTTCCCACCCAGACTTCACCAAGAGCTAGTCTCATCAGCTTAGCTAGTTCCCCCTGTCCTGTTATGCGAAACCTTTGCACCAGGTCATCTTGGAGAAGTCCCCAACCTGTGGAGACTCTGTGCTTTGCCCTTGGGCCACCCCTGAGCTAAGAACAGGACATTGCCATCTCCCCATCAGGGTGCTGTGTATGGGCTGTGGCCAACTAGAGGGGACCTCTGCACTTTGCTGGTTAATCCACCTCATATGTCTGACACAGACCCAACATACGTTCTGTTAGTCTTTCCTCCATCTTCATTGCTTATTCCCGATGCACATCATTTTATCTTTTGAAATGGCCTGGTCGCTCAACATGAGCAAAGGTACAAAAGGAGAGCGTAAAACCTTCATGAGCTAGCTTGGTGGCTGTGTGATGGAAGTAATATGGCTGGTACTAACTCTTACAGAGAACTTTCTAAGAAGCAGGCAGTCCTCTAAACACTTCACGTATATTACCTCATTGTTAACAACCCTCCGAGGTGGATGCCATTAATACCCCCATTTTAACTAAGGAAGTGAAGGCAAAGAGAGATCACGCAACATGCCCATCCTGCCCATAAGTTTGAACACCTGCCCATGAAGAAGGCCACAAGCTTCCTATTTCCCATTGGACCTTGTAATTTGGACAATCAGCCACCCTTCTAATCTGGCCTAGAGACAAGGAATCTCCCAAAATTGCTATTTTTAAATCTGCTGTCCTCAGACCACCTGCATCAGAAATAAATGTACTGCTGGTAAAAAAAAAAAAAATTCACTAACAGTGTGTCTTGGGGCTAAAAGATACCTTTTAGCAAGTATTCTAGATTCTTCTTTGTACATTACAGTTTGTGACCATTGCCTTAGGTCAGACATAGATTACTTACTCCCGGGGTGCTCCCACCTTCCCCAAAGCGAAGATTTGGGTCTCATCCTGTTTCCCCAAAGAGACTACTTTGAGTCTGGCATGATTTAGCTGGTATCTAAATACAGACTGTTCACAGCGTTCGTCTTTTTAAATAATGCATAAGGTATATCTGTAACTAAATGTTGAGGAACCTCTGAACCATCATTGGACTCGCCATCTGGTGGTCACAGTAGGTAGTGGCCTGTTTTCCTGAGAGGAAATGATAGGCGAATTTGTAAAAGTAGGTTTTGTTATTTTGTTTTTAGTTTGTTCCGGGTAGAGTTGACACACAGTGCTACGTTAGTTTCAGGTGTTAGTTTCTCTATATGTTATGCTGTGCTCACAAGTGTAGTCACCATCTGTCATCCTACAGTGCTATGACGGTCCCTGTGCTGTGCCTTCTATTAAAACTGGGGGAGTTTGAAATATTTCCCTGGTATCTTATGGGACTGACGATCACAGTCTTCTTTGTCTTGTGTGCTCCGAGCTTTTCTTTGTATCAGCAGAGAATTTGGACACACAGCTACGGAGCGTACTTTCACTTTCAAAGCGAAATGATTTCAATTAGATGATCTAGCCCAGCAAACTTTTTCTGGAAAAGGTCAGATAATAAATATTTTAGGTGTCGTGGGCCATATGGTGTGTGTTGCAATTACTCAACTCTGCCAGAGTAGGATAAGAGCAGCCACAGGCAATATGTACACAAATGGGTGTGGTATGTTCCAATAAATCTTTGTTTATGGACACTGAAATTTGAATTTCATGTCATTTTCACGTCATGAAATATCATTTGTATTTTTTTCAACCATTTAAAAATGCCACAACCATTCTTAGCTCATGGGCCCTGAGAAAACAGGCAGCAGGCAGGATTTGGCCCATTGGCCATAGTGTGTGGACTTGTGGTCTAGCCCACAAACTGCCCTATTCGGGGCCTTCCTTCAGGATGACTGTGAAGGCTATCTACTGCATGTGTGCGCCGGCTGTCTTTTGGGTCTCCACCTGGTAAAGAAAAGCAGGGCTATGAGACAAACATCCCATTTGAAACTTCAAACCCTGGGGAGCCCTGACAAAGACAACCATGAAAAGCAAATAAGAAGCTGAGTAAAGGATCCCTATAGAAGATCACTTTTTCTAAGATGAGCTCACAGACGTAATTGATAAAGCATGTGAGGAAATCAAATGCCATGAGAAATAACAAGGAGCGATAGATGAATCTGATTTGATCATTAAAATAACAGCGTTGTGGATCAGAAGAGAGATCTAAAGAAAAGACCAAATCATACTGTCAAAGACAGACGAAATGGGGAGCTCCAACATACAATTAACAGAAATTACAGCTGGAAGGACGGAGAGGGGATGTGGTAATAATTGTAGGGATAACGGCAGAGGTATTTCCAGGAAAAATTTTTGCAGGCATGTGTAGATTTAATTTTTGTATAGCGGGAGGCGTGAAAATGCGGACTTGGGAACCTGACAGATTTGGGCTTGATCGTGGTTCCATCATTTCCAACTGGAGATCTTGAGCAAATCACGGAAGCCTTGATTTTCTGTCAATCCACCTTCCACAGGAAGATTGTGACAACTGACGCAGGGGAGACTTGACCACAGGGAACGGCTTTTGTTAGCGGGCACTATTACCGTAACTGGGGAGCACTTGACAGATCTCAGCGACACTGTGGAACTGATTCGGGAACTAGGGCGGCGGTGTGGATTTCCTCACTTCAGTTCTTGAAGCGTTGTTCTTCTCATCCACAAACTTCTTCCATAAATCATTTTGTTTTAACTTCTCTCTCTTTGCAGAGGAGGGGGGAGTATTTTGTGTTCTTTTTCCTTTTCCTGCCATCTCCCACAGAATCCTCACCACAGCCAGTTTCCGTGGTAAACGGTGTCCCTGTATCATTATTGATGTATTCCATTTGGATCTTCCAACAGCACGAGGATATCTGGCATTGCATATGTACATTGAGTTCTTTTTATTTGTTATCATTTTGTCCTGAAGTTAGAGCCTCCTGGGACCTGTAACAAATGAGAAGCCTATGCCACTTAGCCATCCCTGGGACAGCAATTAAAAATAAAAATAGATTTCTTTGAACACACCGAGTGGTTTCTCACTCTTAAGGGACTTTCCTATTTATTTTCTTTTTATGAAGCTTGGGATGACAACTCCTCTATCTTCTCATGGATTTCAGAAGAAAAAGACGCCTAATTCAAGGGAGGAACTGCTCCTAGATTAGCACGTCTGCTTCGAACCTTCGTGTTCACCCCCACCTCGACACCAATGTCTTCTATAAATTGAAATTATTCTTTTACAAAAAAAGAAAAAATCAAGTAAATTTTCATAGAATGATAATTCGAAAACATCTCTGTGCCGGGAGAGCCCAATTTCAGCTGATAATGGGGACATCGGTTTGGGTAAAACCAAAGCCAGTAAAAACTTTTGTTCATTATTGAGAACCAAAGCAGTCAAAGCAGCTTTGGTAGAATCAAAAGCTGGCTTTGGTCGACTTGGCAATCATTCTCCGTGGCTTCACTTCGTCTCATAGAGAGTTAAAACTGGAGACCTGAAAGTCGTGCCGTCTTCGTTCCTTGCTTGGCAAATCAGCCAGCAGAGGCCCAGACGGATAAAGTGAGCAGCGCCTCCAAACTCATCCCCTCTGCACTTCTGCTCCTGTCTTCTCCTCTGAAGACAGCATATTGAGGTATTTCATCAGTGAAGGGTGCGAATTGGGATGGCAAAATACTGATTTACTTTCATTTTTTCGCTTTGACAGCTGTGGACTGTGGGGTCCACTGAAACGACATGGATTACAATGGCAAGTACATTCCCTTCCTGTGACCACTATCACAAATCGCTGCAAAGTCAGTGATGTAAAACCAATTTATCTCACAGTGGTGGAGGTCAGAAGTCCAAAATGGGTCAGCAGGACTGCCCCCCTTCTGGAGGCTCTCGGGGAGAATTTGTTTGCTTCCTCCAGGTTCTAGAGGTCATCTCAGTTCCTTGGCTTGTGGCCCTTACTCTGATCAACTTCCTCCTGTCTCCTTTTCTGCCTCTGACCCTCGGTCTGCATCCTAGAAGCCCATTGGACCCACCCAGATAATCCAAGATAATCTCTCCATCTCAAGAGCCTTCATTGACTCACACTCTTCAAGTGCCTGTCACACATCTTCCATTAATGTCTTGGTGTATAAGTAAAACATTTTTTGCCATCTCACTTATTCAACTCTATGTAATAATGTAGTTTCCTTGCGGAAAGAGAATGTTTCTTGGGCACCTTTCATCCCCTCCAAGGTCACAATTTCATACATGCTGGTTGCTTGGTAATACTGATGCACCACATTTGATTTTATGTAAGAGTATACTATGTTAGAGGATGATCCAGCTGTAGGTCCCTGATATTTTCCTCCATGAAGCGTATCCATCAATTCCAAAAAAATTTATAAAGATTAGTGCTAATAGCACATGTACAAATGTAAAGAAAAAGGCATAAAATATTTAATCTTCCTTATTAAGCTACTTGAAATCTGTAATTCTCCTTGCTTCATTCTTGTGTGTTTTCTATATACTTCCTTTGAATAGTTGACTCTAAATCATGAGTCAATCCCTTATATGTGGAAAGTTAATTACTGCCTTCAATAACGAAGCTTATGTGATGCTTTATGGTGACGATGATGTATGACCAAAATGTAATATGACCATCACATATGCAAACTGGGCACCTTCTATTCGTGATGTTTCCACATTATCAATATGACTCATTACTCCATTAAGCATCCACAAGGAAACAGAAGTCATTGAAAATGGCCCAAAGCATGTGCATATGCAAAAGAGATTTGTGAACAAACCCCTCGTATTTGGAAAGCCAGTGAGGTACTGTCATACTCAGGACACCACAATATCTCACTTCTCCCGTTTTGATAAAACTACATGCAGCAGTTACAAGACAGACTAGCATCTAGATAAATTAGTGGCTATTCAATGTTAGGGGCTGATAGCTACTCACAAGGACCATCTATCTCCTTTGAGAACCATTTTTTGGAATGTTACATATTATAAGATGTCCTCCTCTTTGTAAACAGAGATGCTTTTACTGACCCTGTCACCAAAGGATCACTTGAAGGTAGGTAGTGGCACTGATTCACCATTGTCTTCTTGCTCCTTTCCATATGTGAGCAAAGATATGGATTTTTCAAGGCTAAGCTGGGATCTACATGTAAGGACTAAAAAACAAACAAACAAACAAACAAAGGCCAGGTATACCTGGCCTACCTGATATCAGATACAGACCTTTAAATTCATTAACACCCTGGGGCATCTGGGTGGCTCAGGGGGTTCAGCATCCGGCTCTTGATTTCAGCTCAGGTCGTGATCTCACGGTTCATGAGACTGAGCCCTGAGTCAGGCTCTGCACTGCCTGCTTGGGATTCTCTCCCTCCCTCTCTCTCTCTCTTTGCCCCTCCCCTGCTCACAGTCTCCCAAACATAAAAAAACATAAAACACAAAAAAATAAATTCATTAACACCCTCACAAACTGTAAAATAGAACATTAACAAAGGGATGAAAATAGTGCTCAAAGTCATCCGTTAATGTATGTAGCGTGTGTATGTGTATGTTAACATGCACATACACATCTCACAAACCAATTCAAAAAATAAATGATTACATTACCGAGTTCTATCAGTCTTGGTAAATAATCCAACCAAAAATGGTGACAATGGTGCTGAAACTCAATACCGTCTGTGTGAATATATGTGCATATAAATGGGCTTAGTTGCAGAGTCCTGCTCAAGTTGCTTCAAGGGTCCCAGCTCTGGCATGACATTATTCAACATGACACATTAACTTTCTGACGAACCCTTTCATTTTAGAATACCAGCCCAGGCTCCTGGGCAGTATATTACATCTCCTAAACGGAATTAGCCAGAAGTCAATAAGTGCCATTTTGATAGCCAAGGACCTGTCACAGGTATGTTTTGCTTTCCATTAAATTAGAGGGAATTCTGAATGACTCAGGGCCCTGCCTTCCTACAAACAAGGCCAAATTTTGAGGAAAATGCAAATGAAAGCAGTTTTTCCTGCTATCTATTCTCAGCCAGATTTCTTTTCTCCTTGGGACTCTTCATTTTCCAAGCTGTCTTCCATTCTGGTTCATCCTCCATGTTAACTAACAGAGTTATTAACTGAGTAAGTTGTTTAAGAAGGAACCTTGAATAGAAAGTTTGTGCCACAACAGGAGAGAAAGCTTCAGAAGAAGGAAGCTATTATTGTGAAATGACAAGAGGTAGGGTGGACAACAGGACCTGAGGGCCTCCCCAGAACCCCCAAGACTAACCCATGTATACCATAACTTTCTAGAACGCAGTTATATAGACTAGACTGTTGCTTTTTTTTTTTTTTTTAATGTACCTCCAGGAAAATCCAGTTAGAAGTATTACTTTCTTCTCTGACTTGTATTTCGGGAAGAAAAGGAAGATAAGCAATGTCATACATTTCTTAAAGTTTTAGAATTCTTTATTCCAACTATCATCCTTCATTCTCTCACTGGATCTACCTTTTTTTCCTTAAAAGAAAATGATGTCTGAAGACTGACGAGCTGCCATATATAGACTCAAACATCTGGGTGCCAGACTGGAACAGATGTTTTTTTATGGATCCTGCTCTGTAGCAAGCTCCAGGCTAATTCATTTGAAGTGAATTGAGCAGAAGACCCATGAGGAGAGGGGGTGAAGGGGGACGCAAAAGTTCACAGCAGAGGGTAAATATCTTTGTCCTGTGTTCTCATTTTCTCCTCAAATTTCCATTGTTCTTCAGCCTCTCCTCCTCAATCCTGTTTCTAGTTTTAGATCACCGTATTATAGTTTAGTGAAGAGGAATATTTCATTCCACGAAGCATAGTTATTTTCGCAGACAAATGCTTCCTATAGAATATTCTTGCCTTATGAATTTCTTCCCCCTGTTCACACTTTAGGGAATGATGATTTAGTACAGTGTTTCTAAACTTTGGCAGCGTTGACATTTGGGGCTGCAAAATGCTGTTAAAGGGGTGGCCTATGCACTGTACGACATTCAGCAGCATCTCCGGCCTCCTTCCCACCCCACCCGCGCCCACCAAGATGTGACAACCAAAGATGTCTTTAGACATCACCAAATATCCCCTGGGGGACAAAACTGCCCCCCGCCCCGCGTTGAGAAGCACTGCTTTAAAGGAATATGCATTTCTTATTTCCCCAGAGTTACAATAAACAGAATTGAAAACACAAAAATCTCCAAGTCTCGTGCTGCAGCTGGACATTTTTATTCTTAAATCAGAACTGATTTCATATCATTTTGAGTATCCTTAACAGTCTTTCTAACCTAAAAAATAAGTAGCCCTTCTAATGTGAAGAGAGTGCCCCAAAAAGTTGAGGTCACCATCTAGCTGGATGCTCACGTACGGGAGAGCCACGGTCCTTATCTCCATTCCTCCCACAGGCTCGTCCTCGCACACCAACCTATACCACAATCACAGTGGTGACATCTGGACCTCTCCCCCTGCTCTTTGAATGTAACCCCATCTTCTATCTATTTTCCCTCCTGTCTCATTCTAAACTTTTTGTTTTGTTCTCTAGCCAGTTTCTCCTTTTTCCCAGGGTTCCATCAAGAATCCCTGCTGTCTTGGGTTGAAGCAGCCCATTAGATGGAACAGTATCAAAGGCTTTCTGAAAATTGAGATTATCCATGTTGTGTGCATTACTGTTTTCCAGTGTGTCTGTAAGCTGCTCCAAAGTATACAAAAGAGCCAGTGAAGTTAGATAGATAACATCTTTCTACATAAAACCCCCTCCCTCGGTCTTCTTAAGGCCAAAACGCCCATCCGAAAGGGAGAAAGATGCTTGTCGAATATGTTTTGAATGCAGTCCAAACATCTGAATGCTTGGCATCATGTCGACAGCCATCTGGAAGGCTGATAAAATTTTTCTTCTAGATACTGTGGTGGTATGTGGCCAGAACTTCTGAGTCTTCTTGGAATACTAGCAACTGTGGCTGGCTCAGAGTTAACTAACACTTACTGAGCCCTTCCCAAATATCGCACATACAATAACTATTCAATCCTGGTGAACACCCTGTTAGGTACGTGCTCTTGTTCCTATTCAACAAATAAGAGAAACAAGTCTCAAAAGACTGAGGTCACAAAACAGTTGGCCGACTCAAATTTGAACTGGACAGTTCTGGCTCTTCCGCCAGTCCCTCTCCTCTACAACACAGAGGAAAAGCACAGAGTCCTGTGCCCAACATACAAGTTAGGTTTTAATCCTCATCGAGTAACTCTCCATCATCACCACTCCAAATGTGATCCTTGGACCAGCAATGTCAGCAACATCTATGAGCTTCTTAGAAATGCAGAATCAGGGCTCCACTGCAGACCTAGAGAATCAGAATCTGCATTTCAACAAGAATCCCAGCTAATTTCTATGTACAATAAATTTTAGGAAGTACTGCTCTTCGGCTCTATGAATATGGAAAGACGATCGCCTAGTTAGTCACTATGCTATGCCCCTTTGCGACACCAGGTTGACCCGCTACTCAGCCTCTTCCTGTTGTCCCTGCATACCTTCCTCCACCATGGTACTCTTACATCCTCCTGCACATAGCATTCTTCCTCATATTCTAGGCTAGAAAAGAGCAAGAGGTTTCAACTCTTCCTTCCATTTCTTTCAATAACGCTCTAGTCACTTGCAATAAGATGCATTTTTAAGGTAATAGAAGAAGGTTGGTCTGCAAGTACATCGTGGGTTTTTTTTTTCCTTTTCAACATTATTATTATTATTATTACTATTACTATTATTACTATTATTTTTAGTAATCTCTACACCCACCGTGGGGCTCAAAGTCACGACCCAAGACCAAGAGTCCCATGCTCTTCCAACTGAGCCAGCCAGGTGCTTTTTTTAACTTTATAAAATGTATCCTATTAAGATGGGCTCGGATACTGTATTGTCTGGACCTGTGATACCAGCAGTTATGATACCAGGAAATTTGTTAAACTGCTGGAGCTACACTGTTGCTGCCTTCTCCACGGTATACCACGCATTTGTTTCCTATTGCTACTATAACAAATTATTAAAAACTTAGTAGCTTAAAATAAGACAAATGTATTCTCTTATAGTTCTGGAAGTCTAAAGTCCTAAATAAGTCTTAAGGGGCTAAAATGAAAGCCCCTTCGGCAAGGCTAATTCCTTCTGTAGGCTCCAGGGGAGAACCCATTTCCTTGTTTCTTCCAGCTTCTAGAGGCCATCTGTATTCCTTGGTTGGCCCCTTCCTCCATCTTCAAAGGTTACCCCAACCTCTGCTTCTATCATTCCATCTCCTCCTTTGCCCTGCTTGCCTCTCTTATATAAGGACCCTTATGATTACGTTGGGTCCATCCAGTCTGCTATGGCCAATCTGGAGGTCAAGAGAAGGATCTGACTGGACACTTGGGAGTCCTGAAGATACAGAAAGCAAGTGAAGCCATATCGGAGGACAGAACACGGTATGGGGCAATGGTTTTTAATCCTCTTTGAGAATCTAATGGACCCTACAGATCTTTGCTTCAGAAAAATGAAAATCCATATGCAACTTCACAGTAATTTCAGTTTAAGGGCTCTATAAGCAATCATGAATGTCAGGTTAGGAACCCTTGTTGTATAGCCATCTAGGATAACTATTCAGTTGGATCCTTTCTTCACACCTCTCACCAAAATACATTCTGATGGATCAAAGATTTGGTTATCACAAAAGGAAACTTGAGAGTTTTAAAAATGGTATCAAGGTGATAAAGGTCTTTCTAAATATAAGACAAAAATCACCAGCCCGTGAAAGAAAAGACTAACAAATTCAACCACATAGGAAGACATGGGTGTATTTTGTGTGGAAATTAAACCATGAACAAATCACAAGGCAAATGATATAGTGTAAGAAATATCTGCAACTCACATCAAAGACAAAGAGCTCATTTTCTCAATATCAAACACATTCTTAAGTTGATAATACCGAGAACTCAATAGATGTGAAAAGTTCCCAGAAGTTTATATAAAAATCATTCTAATATCTGAAAAGATGCTCAGTTTCATAGTAAATAGATGTATTTTCAAATATGAAATTGGAAAATATCAAGAAGACAGAGTACAGCCTTGGCGAAGGTAGAGAGGATATCATACATATACTGCTCCTGGGAATGCAATATATACCACATCCAGCCCAGGGCTTCTCAAACTGAAATGTGCACACAAATCACTTGGGGACCTTGTGAAAATGCAGATTATGGTTCAGTGGGTTAGGCCTGAAATCTTGTATTTCCAACCAGCTCCCAGATGAGGCCAACACTGCTGATCCACGGATCACACCCTGTGTTACAAGACCTAGTGATGTGATAACACTTTAAAATGTTTTCAATGCACATACCTCTTAAACCACAACACAATTTCTAGGAAATCATCCTGCTTATATTCTTGCATATGTGGGAAAGGCGTGTGCACAGAGATTTCCCTTGTGAGACTGAGTGTAATAACAAAAAACAGTAAGCAACATCAAGGCGTGTCGTCTTAAGCATGCTAGCACAGAACCTTCCCACCCAATTCTTTGTTCCAACTTTGCACCCACAGGGCTTTAGAAAACTAAAACCTGCACTGGCAACTCTCGTGCAGCTAGGATTTGTGACCTGATCTAGAGTTCATCAATGAGCTGTTAGTGTATGAAATTTAAAATTAAAACAAAACATCTTCCCGATGCTCCGGAGCCTGAAAAGGAAAGTGGGGTAGACATGAGGATTTGCAACAGCTGTCCCTCTCGCTCTCCCTCCTCTCTCCCTTCCTCTCGAGAGGGTCTGCTCACTAGCTCCAGGAGGAAGAGGCCCGCTTGGGGGGCAGTAGTGCGAGCAGCAGTGGCAGCTTCCTGACTTCATAATCACACCAATTACGGTGTGACCTTTAAACAATTAGCCCGGTGGTCACCCCGAATTGAATTCCTGACGTGCTTCCAATGACTTTTCAAGCACCTAATTTTCTGTAGTAAATCCCTTTCTACTTGAAATACCTACAGTGATTGGTTGCGTTTTGTTTCCTGCCATGTACTCTGACTACAACAGCATTTGGCACGAAGACCAGTTTGGTTTTTGAGGCAGTGACAACTCCATTGGCTTATATCATCCCACCATATAAATCACCCTCTCCAGGTGAAATACTATTCAAAGGCAAAAAGAACATGGAATGCTAAATGAACAAAAATATTGCAAATATCAGGTACAACCTCATGATTAGTTGTCAAATTGAGGAACAGCTACTTATGTTTTTCCTTGCCATTTTATGTATATACCTTTATATAGTAGCCAAATTCCTTTTTTCCCTTATCCTTTCAATTCTTATATTATTTGTTTTTAAGTTTGTTCATTTATTTTGAGACAGAGAGAGAAGGAGGGAGGGAGCATGATCGGGGAAAGGGCAGAGACAGAATCCCAAGCAAGGTCCATGCTGTCAGCGCAGAGGCCCATGCAGAGGCCCACACGGGGCTCGAACCTACTTACTATAAGATCATGACCCGAGCCGAAATCAAGAGTTGGACACTTAACTGACTGGGTCACCCAAGCGCCCCTACTTTTACGTTATACCAAGACAGTCTTCCCAATGAGCAAAGGCTAAAGGAGTTCATCACTACTAAACCAGCCTTCTAAGGACTATTAAGAGGACTCTTTAAGCTGAAAATAAATGACATTAATTAACAGTAAGAAAGCATACGAACGTAAAAATCTCACTGGAAAATATAAATATATAGTAAAGTTTGTGGATTATTCACTCACAAAGCTACTAAGGTTAAAAGACAAAAGTAGTAAAATTAAAACTGCAATAATTAGTTAAGGGATATATAAAATTAAAAGATATAAAAAGTGACACCAAAAACACAAAATGTAGTGGAGGGAATCAAAATGTAGAGTTTTAGAATGTGCTCAAGTTTAAGTTGCTACCAACTTAAAATAAACCGTTATATACAAAGGATGATATATGTGAACCTCATGCTAACCACAAAGCAAAAACTTATAGTAAATACACAAAAGAAAATGAATAAAGAACCTAAACATAACACCAAATACAGTCATTAAACCATAAGAGAGGAACAAAAGAAGGCACAGAGAGAAATTACAAAAACAGGGGCACCTGGGTGGCTCAGTCAGTTAAGCACCCAACTCTTGATTTCGGTTCAGGTCATGATCTCACAGTTCATGAGATGGAGACCCCTGTCGGGCTCTGAGCTGGTAGCACAGAGTCGGCTTGGGATTCTCTCTCTCTCCCTCTCACTGCCCCTCCCCTACTTGTGTGCACTCTCTAAACAAACAGTAAAAAACAAACAAACAAACAAACAAACAAACAAAAAACACTACACAGGACGCCTGGGTGACTCAGTCGGTTAAGCATCTGACTTTGGCTCAGGTCATCATCTTACAGTTTGTGAGTTCGAGCCCCGCATTGGCCTCTGTGCAGCTGGCAGCTTGGAGCCTGCTTCGGATCCTCTGTCTCCCTCTCTCCCTGGCCCTCCCCCACTTGTGCGCTCTCTCTCTCTCTCAAAATATTAAAGAAAAAAGAAAAAGAAAATATTCTTTATTAAAAAAAACTACAAAAACAGCCAGAAAACCAAGAATAGCAATACGTACATGCCCATCAATAAGTACTTTAAATGAAATGGACTAAATCCTCCAATCAAAAGACACAGAGCAGCTGAATTAGATTTAAAAAAGAAAACATCTATATACTGCCTATAAGAGATGCACTTTAGAAATAAAAATGCAGAAAAGACTGAAAGTGAAGGGATGGAAAAAGATATTCCATGCAAGTGAAAATGGAAAGAAAGCTGATGTAGCTATGCCAATATCAGACAAAATAGACTGTAAGACAAAAACTGCAATAAAAGACAAATAGGGGCACTACACAATAATAAAGGGATCATTCCAGCAAGAAGATAAAGCATTCAAAAATATATATGCACCCTCAAAAAATATATATATGTATACATATATATGTATATATATCTATATACATACATATACACACACCCAACACAGAAGCACCAAAATATATAAAGCAAATATTAACAGACCCAAAGGGAGCAAATGACAGTAATATAATGTTAGTAGGGGATTTTATCACCCCATTTATATCAATGGATGGATCATCAAAACAGAAAAATAAATAAGAAAACATCAGTCTTAACACATTAGACCAGGTGGACTTAATAGACATATACAGAACATTTCATCCAAAAACAGTGGAATACACATTGTTGTCAAATGCACACGGAACATTCCCCAGGATAGATTACATGTTAAGGCACAAAACATGTCTCAATAAATTCAAGATGACTGAAATCATATCAAGCATCTTTTCCAACCACAATAGTATGAAACTACAAGTCAGTTACAAGAAAAAGAAACTTAAAAAACTATAAATACATGAAGATTAAACATGTTACTGAAAAAACACTGGGTAATAGAAGAAATCAAAGGAGAAATTTTTTTTTAAATCTACAGACAAATGGAAACAGAAATACAGCATACCAAAATCTATGGAATACAGTAAAAGCAGTTCTAACAGTGAAGTTCATAACAATATAGGTCTACCTCAAGAAATAAGGGAAATCTCTAACAATTTAACTTTGCACCTAAAGGAGCTATAAAAAAATGAAGTCCAAAGTTAATATAAGGAAGGAAATAATGAAGATGAGAGTTGAAATAAATAATATAGAGACTAAAAAACCAATAAAAAACATTAATGAAATTAAGAGCTTGTTCTTTGTAAAGATAAAAATTGACAAACCTTTAGCTAGATACACCAAGAAAAAAAAAGATGGCTCAAATATATAGAATCAGAAATGAAAGAAAAGTTACAACTGATACCATAGCAATACAAAGGATCATAGGAGATTACCATGAGCAATTATATGCCAACATATTAGACAACCTAGAAGAAATGGATACAGTCTTAGAAATCTACAATCCAAGGGGCGCCTGGGTGGCGCAGTCGGTTAAGCGTCCGACTTCAGCCAGGTCACGATCTCGCGGTCCGTGAGTTCGAGCCCCGCGTCAGGCTCTGGGCTGATGGCTCGGAGCCTGGAGCCTGTTTCCGATTCTGTGTCTCCCTCTCTCTCTGCCCCTCCCCCGTTCATGCTCTGTCTCTCTCTGTCCCAAAAATAAATAAAAAATGTTAAAAAAAAAAAAAAAAAAAAAATCTACAATCCAAGACTGGATGATAAAGAAGTAGAAGACATGAATAGGCTAATTACTAGTAAGGAAATTGAATCAGTAATCAAAAATTTCCCAATACAGGGGTGCATGGGTGGCTCAGTCAATTAAGCATCTCTTTTTTTTTTTTTTATTTTTTTTTAACGTTTATTCATTTTTTGAGAGACAGAGTATGACCGAGGGAGGGGCAGAGAGAAAGAGAGGACACAGTATCTGAAGCAGGCTCCAGGATCTGAAGTGACAGCACAGAAACCGACGCAGGGCTCGAACTCACAAACCGTGAGATCATGACCTGAGCTGAAGTCGGATGCTCAACCGACTGAGCCACCCAGGTGCCCCAAGCATCCGACTCTTGATTTCAGCTCAGGTCATGATTTTGCAGTCCATGAGTTTAAGCCCCACCTTGGGCTCTGTGCTGACAGAACGGAGCTTGCTTAGGATTCTCTCTCTCCCTCTATCTCTCCCCTCCCCTGCTCTCTCTCTTTCTCTCTCAAAATAAATAAATTTTTTATTTAAAAAAATATCCCAACACAGAAAAGCCCAGGACCAGATGGTTTCACTGGTAAATTCTACCAAACATTTAAACAAGAATTTTGGCTAATCCTTCTCAAACTCTTCCTTAAAACTAAAAAGGGGAAGGGGAAGCTTCCAAACTCATTTTATGAGGTCAGCATTATTCTGTATATGTGTTGCTGAAGCGAGCAGAGGCCACCATTATTCTGATACCAAAACCAGACAAGGACGCCACAAAAAAAAAAAAAAAGAAAAGAAAATTACCAGGGGCACCTGGATAGCTCAGTCAGTTGAGTGTCCGACTTAGGCTCAGGTCATGATCTCATGGTTTGTGTGTTCAAGCTCTGTGTGGGGCTCTGTGCCGACAGCTCAGAGCCTGGAGCCTGCTTCGGATTCTGTGTCTCCCTCTCTCTCTCTGCCCCTCCCCTGCTCGCACTCTGCCTCTCTCTCAAAAATAAATAATAAACATTAATAAAAGAAAAAAGAAAATTACAAGTCAACATCACTGATGAACACAGATGCAAATACGCTCAACAAAATATTAGCAAACCTAATTCAACAATACGTGAAAACGGTCATACACCATGATCATGTGGGAGTCATTCCAGGGATACAAGGATGATTCAATATTCACAAATCAATCAACATTAATAAAAGATAACAGTCATATGAAGATCTCAATAGATGCAGAAAAAGTATTTGACAAAAGTCAACATCCATTTATTATAAAAATTCTCAACAAAGCGGGTACAGAGGGAACAAACCTCAACATAATAAAGGCCACAGATGACAAACCCACAGCTAATATACACAATGGTGAAAAGCTGAAAGCTTTTCCTCTAAGATCAGGAATAAGATGGATACCCACTATCCCCCCTTTATTCAACATAGTACTGGAAGTCCTAGGCACAGCAATTAGGCAAGAAAAAGAAATAAAAAGCATACAACTTGGAAAGGAAGAAGTAAAACTGTCACTATTTGCAGATGACATGATAATATATATGGAAAACCTAAGACTCCACCAAAAACCTGTTAGAATAAAGGAACTCAGTAAAGTTGCAGGATACAAAATTAATAGACAAAAACCTGTCTATACACTATTTCTATAGAGTATATTTCTACACACTAATTTCTATATGCTATTTCTATACACTAATAACACTGATACCAATACACTAATAACTATTAGAGAAATGAAGAAAACAATCCCATTTATAAGTACATCATAAAGAATAAAATACCTAGAAACAAATCTAACCAAAGCAATCTACAGATTCAGTGAAATCCTATCAAAATTCCAATGACATTTTTCACAGAGCCAGAATAAATAGTGTTAAAATTTGTATGGAATCAAAAAAGACCCCAAATTGCCAAAACAGTCTTGAGAAAGAACAAACCTTTCTCAAGGTATCATGCTCCCTGATTTCAAAGGATATTGCACAGCTATAGTAAACAGCATGGAATTGGCATAAAAACAAACACATTGATCTATGGAACAGAACAGAGAACCCAGAAATAAACCCACACATATCTGGTCAATTAATTCACTACAAAGGAGGCAAGAATATACAATGCAGAGGGCTCCTGGCTGGCTCAGTCAGTAGAACATGTGACTCTTGATCTCGGGGTCATGAGTTCAAGCCCCATGTTGGGTGTGGAGCCTACTTAAACATATACATATATACAATGGGGAAAGGATAGTCACTTCAGTAAGTGGTGATGGGAACCTGTCAGAATGGCTAAAATTAACAACTCAGGAAACAACAGATGCTGGCAAGGATGTGGAGAAACGGGAACCCTCTTGCACTGTTGGTGGGAATGCAAACTGGTTCAGGCCACTCTGGAGAACAGTATGGAGGTTCCTCAAAAAACTAAAAGTAGAACTACCCTATGACCCAGCTACTGCACTACTAGGTATTTATCCAAAGGATACAAAAATGCAGATTTGAAGGGGCACATGCACTCCAATGTTTATAGTAGCACTATCAACAATAGCCAAATAATGGACAGAGCCCAAATGTCCATCAACTGATGAATGGTTAAAGACGAGACGTATATATACACACACAATGGAATATTGGCGACCAAAAAGAATGAAATCTTGCCATGTGCAACAACATGGATGGAACTAGAATGTATTATGCAAAGCGAAATAACTCACTCAGAGAAAGATGAATATCATGTGATTTCACTCATATGTGGAATTTAAGAAACACAACAGATGAACATAGGGGAAAGGAAGGAAAAATAAGATAAAAACAGAGAGGGAGGCAAACCATAAGAGACTCTTAAATACAGAGAACAAACTGAGGGTTGCTGAAGGGAGGTGGGTGGGAGGATGGGCTAAATGGGTGATGGGCATTAAGGAGGGAGCTTAGTGGGATGAGCGCTGGGTGTTGTATGTAAGTGATGAATCACTGGGCTCTACTCCTGAAACCGATACTACACTGTATGTTAACTAACTTGAATTTAAATTTAAAAAAAAGTGGTGGTGAGAAAACTGAGCCACTATATTACATCATGTATAAAAATTAGGTCAAAATGGATTAAGGACTTGAATGTAAGACCTGAAACCATAAAACTCCTAGAAAAAATATAGGTAGTAAGCTCTTTGACATCAGCCTTACTAATATTTTTTTAGATGTGACTCCAAAGGCAAGGAAATTGGAAGGAAAAATAAATAAATGGGACTATATCAAACTACAAAGCTTCTGCACAGCAAAGGAAACCATTAACAAATGAAAAAGGCAACCTACTGAATGAGAGAAGATATTTGCAAATCATACAGATTAGGGGTTAATGTCCAAAATATATAAAGAACTCATATAACTCAACAGAAACAACAATCTGCTTTTAAAAATGGGCAGAGGATCTGAACAGATATTTTTACAAAGACAACATACAGATTATCAACAGGCACATAAAATAATGCTCAACATCACTAATCATCAGGGAAATGCAAATCAAAACCACAACGAGAGGGGTACCTGCCTGGCTCAGCCAGAAGAGCATACGACTCTTGATCTCAGGGTTGTGAGTTCAAGCCCCTGTTGGGTGTAGAAATTCCACCCAATAAGCTTTAAAAAAAAAAAAAAAACAGAAATGAGAGGAAAAATTTTAAACAAACAAAAAAACCACAATGAGATGTCACCCTACACCTGTCAGAATGGCTAGAATCAAAACGGCAAGAAATAAAAAGTGCTAGAGAGGATGTGGAGAAAAAGGAACCCTCACGCAGTGTTGGTGGGAATGCAAATTAGTGCGACCACCACTGAGAACACTATGGAGTTTCCTCAAACAATGAAAAATGGGACTACCATATGACCCACCAACCACACTACTGGGCATCTGTCTGCAGAAAACAAAAACACTAATTCAAAAAGATATATGCACCTCTACACTCACTGCAGCATTATTTGGAAACCAGACATGGAAACCACCTAAGTGTCCACTGATAGATGAAAGGATAAAGAAGATGTGCTATATATATACAATGTAATATTACTCAACCATAAACAGGATGAGGGGAGTCTGAGTGGCTCAGTCAGTACAGCAACAAGGTCATCAGAGGTCTTGGCGAAAGAAATGTTAATGGGATGCACGCTTCATCCCTCTGAAGAACACGGAGGGGTCAGTGGATTCAAAGAAGAGACGCAAGTGTACTTTTTTCCAAAGTTGTATTGCTTGTTGAAATGCTGAGTCAATTCAGACGGATTCTAAAGATTCAAATGATTTTGGAGACCCCTCCATACGGCCTCTGCATACAAACCGCTGTTATTAAAAAACCTGCAGAGCAGTCATTCAGTTGAGATTTAGAACATACCTGCTAATGTAACTTCCTAGGACACAGCTTGCTTCTCCAGTGTTTTCTGGCCTTTTATCTCCAAATTACAACTCTAGTCCTTTACTATGCCTTTATAAAGTCTTTAAGAGGTTGATGATTGCTGTAATTTGGAGGGTAACATGAAAGGCTACTTTCAGTTTGTATATGAAAATGAGAGTCAAAGGATTAAAGTGTTCTCAAGACTAAAGATAGGGCCATTAGGAGGAAACAGTGATGTCATGGTTTTGAGATTTATTTTATTTTGGTTTCTTCCACTAAATTCATGTTAAAGCCCGCTATCTTCATTTGTCTTCCAGAATAATTTGATAGCTCAGAGTAACTTATTAGCCACGTTGGGTTTTGTTTTGTTTTGTTTTGTTTTGTTTTTTTTGCTGTTGTTCCTTGGAACTTAAAACCTAGTTTAAACAATGTTGACAAAGTGGTGCCAGCTGGCTCAGTCGGTAGAGCATGCGACTCTTGATCTTGGGGTTGTGAGTTCGAGTCCCATGTTGGGTGAAGAGATTACTTGAAAATAAAATCTCTAAAAAATGTTTTTTAATGTTGATATGGACAATCAATGGTGCGGGCAGAATACAGTCTAATCATACGTAAACTGAAAAAAATACATATGTAATATATATTTCAGTCCATATATTTCATTCTGTAGTTATGAAACAACTTAAAAGTCCAAATACTCTACATTCTGTTGTTTTCATGCTCTTGTTTCAAGGTCTATTGGTCTCAAGTCTGTAAGAGACCAATCTGCAAAATAACCAGCTGTCATGATAAAATCGCCTGGAAAATGTTATTGAAGCTAAGAGAAGTGAATTAATGCTTAGACCTGGTTGAAATGACACAGTTTAAACAGTGAGTAAAGAATGCATGACAACATCATCCTTGTCTTGCAGCACAAGTATCTCCTCCAGAAAACCCTCCGCTGACCTTCCAACATGAAGTTGCCTGCTTCTCTGTGCTCCTCTAAGCGCTCTCTACTTCCTTTATCATTACACTGTTTTTTTCTTTACTGAGTTTGTAAATTTGTCCATCAGGCAAGTCCCTCGTTTCCTGAGGCCACGGATAAGCATTTGTGCTGTCACCTCCTCAGTTTCTCCTCTAGTATCTAGGACATACTAAGTACTTTTTGGCTGAGTTACTGATCAACAGGACCACGGCGCACAATCCTCTCTTCACTAGTCTTGCTGCCTCTCGGTCACTGTGTTTCTCCTGCTGGGACACACCTCTCAAAATGCAAAATACACATTACAGATTCACTGCAGTATAAATGTTTCCCCTTGGTGTAAAAGTACCATTGGGTAGAAAGGGTAAAGGTCTCTTTATGACTCTTGATTTCTGAATTGTGCCCACTGTACACTTTTATGTGTTCATCTCAGTATTCGATCAATTGGGGAAAGTTCACATGTCTTGTTTGACACATTGTTTACGAGTTTGCCCGCCCGTACATTCCTACCGAAAAGGAAAGCCTTCAAAACAGTGTTCAGGTCTATGTCTAGGGGTTACACTTGACAGGGGGGAGGGTCGGGAGGGAGGAGGAGAAACAGGGCAAAGGAAAGCAAACAATTCTACTTGCCGGGCACTGTTCTAAGTACTTTATAATACGCTACCATTCAATCTTTGCAGTAACCCTAGTTGTTAGAGAGGAATCTCTTAATTGCCACATATGGAAATTGGGACAGGTGCACACACATGGCGTGCACATGCACACATTACGCAGAATACGGAACCAGCTCAACCCTAGGTGGAATAAAGTCTCCACCACCTGCTGCTTCTGTGTGCCTCTTAGAATAGAAGCCAGCAGAGGCTTCCCGGGCGCTGCCCCAGCTGTGTTCCTGCAGGGCTCAGTTTGGTTACATAAGCTTTCACTTTACAATAATTCGTAAGCTATATATTTAGATTGTATGCAGTTTTTGTATGAATGCAATTCCTTGCAATTAAAAAAAAAAGTTTGAAAGACAAAAGGAAGGAAAGAAGGGAAGAAGGAGGGGAGATGGAGAAAAAGAGTGACAGGGAGGGAGCGGGACAGGAAGACCCTGACAAAGGAAGCATTACGTAATTGTTAGCTATTATTGTCTGAAAACAACTCGCTATGCTTTTGGATGCATTTTTGAATGTAGGAACAAGATACTGATCAGTAAGATGTACCGAGTGAAGTGTCATGGGCACAAGTAGCTCTTTTCTGGAGGGGGTTCTACTTTTGTTTGAAAACAGCACAGTGTTTCGCCTCTTCTTCCTGTGTAACTTTTTATTGTAAAATATTACAAACAGAGAAAGTTAAAGAGAATAACAACTATCTGCATACTTACCACACAGCTTTATCAATTCTTTATCTTGTATCCTGTGTCAGTTATTTTAAGTACAAAATAATTAGCTATACAATTATGCGGGTGGAACAACCCCTCCCCAACATGTGCATCTTCCCCCCTCCTGTTTGTCTTCTTTCGTATGGGCATCATCATGAATTTATTGTTTACTGCTGCTGTGCATTTATTAAATTTTTTTTTAATTTTTATTTACTTTTGAGAGCGAGACAGAGAGAGAGAGCAGGGGAGGGGCAGAGAAAGAGGGAGAGAGAGAGAAACTGAGCAGGCTCCACACTGTCAGTGCAGAGACTGGTGCGGGGCTCGAACTCACAAACCGTGAGATCATGATCTGAGCCGAAATCCAGAGTCGGACACTTAACTGACTGAGCCACCCAGGTGCCCCTGCTGTGCAGTTTTACACAAATATCATACATCATATATACTGTTTTGCATGTTTTTAAAATTATGTTTTACTCATTATTATGGTTTTAATACAATGTTTCTGCTATTTGCTGTATAGTGCTCTATTGTATGAACATGACACATATTTATCCATTCTCCATCTGTTATGTTTTTAGATCATTTTCATATACTTTTTAAATTTCTTTAATGTTTACTTATTTTTGAGACAGAGCGCGAGCAGGGGAGGGGCAGAAAGAGAGGGGGACACAGAATCTGAAACAGGTTCCAGGCTCTGAGCTGTCACCACAGAGCCCGACACGGAGCTCGAACTCATGAACCGTGAGATCATTACCTGAGCCGAAGTCAGACGCTCAACTGACTGAGCCACCCCAATCATTTTCATATATTTCTTTTTTACAACAAGCAATACTAGAAAAAACATTCTCATACTTGTCTCCTGTTACATAAAGTTAAGAATTTTCTAGATATATTCCTCAAAATGGAATTACAGTACATCTTCAGCTTTACCATCTAAGGCCAAATTGTTCTCCAAACCAGATTTGTCCATTTGCACTCCCACTAAAAGCATATAAGAATTCTCCCCAACTGGTATCTTTTCCAGAACTTTGCATTACGTAGCCTTTACATTTTCGCCAATTTGACAATGTGAAATTGGTATTGTGGTTTGAAGATATATTTCCCTAAACACTAAAGAAGTGATACATATTTTAAAATGCTTCTGTCATTTCAATTTTCTCCCATGTTGACTGCCTACTTTTGTTTTAGGTCATTAATCTTCTATTTATTAATTCCTAAGCACTCTCTAAAAATTCATCTCTGGTATCTCTTTCCTCTCTGGTAAGCAAATTCTTCAGGCAATTTTTTAAATTGACATATATACACACAGAAAAATACACACATGGGGCACTGGGTGGCTCAGTCAGTTGAGGGTCCGACTCTTGACTTCAGCTCAGGTCATGACCTCACAGTTTGTGGGCTCAAGCCCCACATCAGGCTCCGTGCTGACAGCTCAGAGCCTGGAGCCTGCTTCGGATTCTGTGTCTCCCTCTCTCTCTGCCCCTCCCCTGATCATGCACGCGCACATGCGCTCATTCGCCCTCTAAGATAAATAAACTTAAAAAAAAAAACCTTATTAAAAAAAGAAAAATACACAAATAATAAGTGCACAGGTCAGTAAACTTTCACAAAGGTAACCAAGTGGCCACATCACAAAATAGGACATTGCCAGCACCCAGAATATCCTCTTTTGTTCCTTCTCACAAGGATAAACACTAGCTCAATTCTTAATACTCTGCGTTATTTTTGTCTGTTTTTGAACTTCATGTAAATAGAATTACCCAGTACTTACTGCCTAGCGTGTGTGGCTTCCATTCAATAATATTAGCGAGAGATTCATCTGTTTGTTCTCTGTGATATATTGTATTGTATTGTATCAATATATCACAATTTATGTATTCAGTCTACAGTTGAAGGCTATTTAGACAGCTGACAGTCTAGGAGCTCTTTGCAACTAGGGATTATCAGTCTTTTCTGTTTAAGGCATTCTAGTGAGCATGAAATGATTATCTTGGCAATGTGCATCTCCCTGCTGAAGTTCATCACTTTTCAAATATCCTCTCCCACACCGTGACTTGCTTTTCCACTATTTTTATGCTGCCCTTTGATGAACAGAAGTTCTTAATTTCAATGTAGTACACTTTTTTCTTTTTAATTAGTGCTTGTAGGTGGCAATATTTTGCTACCTCCGAAGTCAGTAAGACATCCTCCTATGCTTTCTTCTAAATGTTTTGTTGTTTTTACCGTTCACATATACATCTACAACCCATCTGAGATTGATTTTGGCATATGGCTGAGTGAGAGGGTCAAGATACCTTTTTCATATGGGCATGGAGTTGACTCAGCATCACTTATTTAAAAGACCATCCCTGGGGCACCTGGCTGGCTCAGTTGGTCGAGCATGTGACTCTTGATTTCAGGGTTGTAAGCTCAAGCCCCACATTGGATGTAGAGATCACTTAAAACTAAAATCTTAAGGGGCGCCTGGGTGGTTCAGTCTGTTAAGCATCCTATTCTTGGTTTCAGCTCAGGTCATGATCTCATAGCTTGTGGGTCTGAGCCCCATGTTGGGCTCTGTGCTGACAGCGCGAAGCCTGCTTGGGGTTCTCTCTCTCTGTTCCTCCCCCGCTCACATGCATGCTTTCTCTCTCAAAATAAATAAATAACCTTTAAAATTTTTGAAAATAAACTAAAATCTTAAAAGAAAAAAGACCACTCTTGCCCAACCACACTGAAGCTATCCCTTTCTCATAATTCAAGTGACATGTGTGGGTCTATTTCTGGACTCTCTTTTCTGTTCAGTTTGTCTATTTTTCTATTCTTTTTTAAAGTTTATTTATTTTGAGAGAGAAAGAGAGAGAGTGTGGGAGGGGCAGAGAGAGAGAGAGAGAAAGGGAGAGAGAGAATTGAAAGCAGGCTCCACACTGTCTGCGCAGAGCCCAATGCAGGGCTGGAAATCATGAATCATGAGATCGTGACCTGAGCTGAAACCAAGTCGGCCACTTAACCGACTGAGCCCCCCAGGCTCACCTCCATTTTTCTGTTCTTATGTTCACACCACAGTATCTTAAATCCTGCAGCTTTATAATACGCCATGATATCTGACAATATAAATCCTCCAGGTTTGTCCTTGTTCTTCAAAGTTTTCTCTACAATTGCTGACCCTTTTCTTTCACACAAATTTTAGAATGTGTTTGTCAATTTTTAAAAACCTGCCAGAACTGCACTATTCCTCCATTTACTTAGGTCTTTTTCATTTCTCTCAATAACGATGCACTTTTTGCATCTTTTATTAGATTTATTCCAGGTGTCTGACATTTTTTTATGCTATTGAAAATGGTATTTCAAATTTCATTTTCTACTTGATCATTGCTGGCATACAGAAATACAACTATCTTTCTGTGCAACAACCTTACTAAATGTACTTATTAATCCTTGTAGTTTATCTACAGATAGAGCTTTGGAATTTTTTTTTTTTTTTTTACATAGACAATGGTGTCATTTGAGAATAATGATGGTTTTCTGCCCTTGAATCATTTGCCCTTGCCTTACCGTTCTGGCTCAGACCTCAGTACTGAATAGGACTGAGGTACAGTCGGCATCCCGGTCTCATTCCCCATCTCAGAGGAAAAGCTTTCCTAATTCACTGCTAAGTGCAATGTTCCACAATGACTTTTTTCTGCAATGACTTTTTATGCTTGGATCTTTAGTATTCACTAGATGGCTAGTTTGCTGCGTTTAAGAAGGTGTTTTTATAAAATGTAACCTTGGGTTTTTTGTTTTAAAAGTCAATACCTGGGGGTACCTGGGTGGCTCAGTCGGCTCAGGTCATGATCTCACAGTTTGTGAGTTCAAGCCCCCCATTAGGCTCTCTGCTGTCAGCACAGAGCCTGCTTCAGATCTTCCATGCCCTTTTTTCTCTCTCTCTTTCTCTCTCAAAATAAATAAACTTCAAGAAAAAATAAACAAAAGTCAACACCTGATAAATTTCTGGCATATGATTTCCATTTTGAGTGTCTACTAAGAAATCTTAACAGGATTTATTTTTTGTTGTTTGGGTATTATCTTTTTACTGTATTTTGAGAAATAAAAATATATAGATTTGGATTTATATCAAAGCTATTCAGGCCACTTATCCATGTTTTTAATTTAAACTGAAATCAAGAGGAGTTTTGAAGGCACTGGAGACAGAGTTCCCCTCAAAGAGGTCCTATTACACAGGGAGAGACTGAGACACAGATACCAATCACACGGCATGGGAAGTTCACTGACATATACATGCACGTGGTCACACACAGAGGGGCAGTTGACATCTGTGAAGACTGCATAAGAGGTGGTGCCTGAACTGAAGCTTAAAAGACAAATATAAGTTAATTAAGCAAAAGGGATGTAGAAATAGAAATATTGCATCAGGAGTAAAAGGCCAAAAGTAAGCGAACAAAACAGCATCATTCATTCATCAACAAAAACTTACTGAAGTTTTCTTCTGTCACAGACGTTGCACAGGGCACAAGGTACTGGTAAGTAAAAATAGATCTAGTCCCTGTTCTCCTATGTAGCTCTAACATAAAGGGTAAGAGGCATTCATAAATGATATATAAGCCTTTTGCCTAAATATCTATTCATTTCTAAACACTTTCTTATAATATAGTCTGTATGTTGTTGTATTACTAAGACAAAAGTTAATAACAGGTGTATTGACTAGCTATAATTTAAGAGTTTCTAATTTTTTTACTGGGAGGTCTCAGAAACTCATTTACAGTTTGGTGGTTCTTAAACAATATTTTCTAAATGAAACTATATTATAAATGATGCTTATCAGGTTTACCCATTGGTCCCCCAAGCCTACTTAATGCCTATTACACATCCTGTAAAGCATTAATAGTCCTATTTCAAATATACTGAATCACCATTATGTCAAGTGAGTGGAAAACTGGAAGGCTCTAGGAATACGCTGTAAAAGAAAAGACCTGCATCTCATAAAGGTACAATTTAAAAAAAAAAAAAGAAGGTACAGTTTAGTGAGAGACAAATCACTATACAAATGAATGTATAATGATAATCTCAGATGAACACTAAGATAAAACGAAGGGACCAGTGGACATATAATGAGCACCTGAGCCTACTCCTGAGCTCTGGGAAGACCAACCTGGCAACCAGGCAAAGGGGTGAAGGAATTAATGTTTTCATTTGCGGGGGGGGGGGGGGGGAGGGGGGGGGGGATCCTCAGTAGTGGAATCAATGGATCATATGGTAGTTCTAGCTTTAATTGTTTCAGGAACCTCCATGGTGTCTTCCACGGCGGCTGCACCAGTTTGCATTTCCACCAACAGTGCATCAGGGTGCCTTTGTCTCCACATTCTCGCCAACACGTTTCTTATGTTGTTGATATTAGCCATTCTGACGGGTGTGAGGTGATACCTCATTACGTTTTGCTTTGTTTTGTGACAGAAAGAGAGAGCGCGAGAGCACGAGCAGGGGAGAGGGGCAGGGCAGAGGAGAGAGGTAGAGTAAGGCAGAATTTTAAGCAGGCTCCACACTCAGTGCAGAGCCCAATGCGGGGCTTGATCCCATGACCCTGGGATCATGACTTGAGCTGAAATCAAGAGTCAGATGCTCGACCAACTGAGCCACCCAGGTGCCCCGTCCTCTGCACATTTTCAATTGTATTTTTTCCCTGGTGCTGAGCTGTGTACGTTCCTTGCATATTCTGGATATTAACCCCTTATCAAGTAATGTACGGAATTGTTGAATCATTACATTGTATACCTAAAACTAATACAGCACTGTATGTTATTTACACTTCGATAAAAAAAAAACAAGGGTGACTAAAGAACATTGTGGCTAGGATGTTAAAGGAACAGGGACAAGAACAGCATACATAATGTAAGAAAGGAGTAGAGTACCATGAGAAAGACCATATCCAGACTACACAGAGTCTTGTGAACCATGTCATTTTTTTCTAAGAGCAAAGGGAAGCCCCTGAGAGATCAAAAACAATGGAGTATCATGGCAGATTTACATATTAAACACCCATCTCATCTGCACCATGGAGAAAAGACTGTACAGAGTCCAGACTAGAAGCAAGGCATCCGGTTACGAGGTTACCATGCTGATCCAGGAGAAGGGTAGCAGTGGCTCAGACCACTGTGGCAATAGCAGAGATGGAAAAAAATAAAGTAAGTTGGACAAGTGTTTAGGTGACAGAACTTGGTGCAGGATCAGTGAGAGGGCAGAGAGAAAGGGGGTGTGAAGGATGACCACAAATTTTTAGAGTTGTTTAGGAAGAACTGATTGAATGGTGAAAGTGAGGAAGAAAAGTGAATAGGTGTTATCCAGACATATGACATGAACGATAGAATGTATAATGATTTAGCCACTGAAATTTACTGAGACACAGCAGCAAGTTTAGGGAGAAAGGTGATGAGTTTCATTTTGGACTCACTGCATTTGAGATATTTTGGGTATTCCATGGGTACAAGACAAGCAGGTAGTTTGAAGACCAGGGTCTGACACTGTGAGCAGAGTGTCTGGAGTAGAGACAAAGGTGTGGGATTCCTGATTTTGCAGGTTACAGCTGGCCCCCTCAGTGGGATTGAGATGGGACTCTGGGGGAGTACTACCAGTAAGAATTAGGATTGCTGCAGTGCCTGGGTGGCTCAGTCGGTTGAGCATCCAACTCGATTTCCACTCAGGTCATGATTCCAAGGTCGTGAGATCAAGCCCTGCGTAGGACTCCGTGCTAAGCATGGAGCCTGCTTAAGATCATCTCTCTCTCCAACTCTGCCCCTCTCCCCGCCTCGCACTCGCACTCTCCCTCTAAAAATAAAAATAAAGGTGCGTGGCACACCTGGGTGGCTCAGTCGGAGGAGCGTGTGACTCTTGATCTCGGGGTTATGGGTTCAAGCCCCACATTCGGTGTGGAGATTAGTTAAAAATAAGATATTTTTTAAAAAAGAATTAGGGCTGCAGGTCTTACAATCCCTTAAATTAGAACCCAACCTCTTTCCAGCCACATGTTTATATAGACCCTAAGTAAATCTTATCTTGTCTGTGCAAACTCCTCAGGTTTAATTACAACCTTTCCTGGCTGGGTGCTAGTGATTGAGAATCTGATTGAGAATCAGATACACTATTTTCCTCCAACGGAAACCAAGTGCTGAGTAAAGAAAAGCAGAAGAATTTAACATTTTCACCTCTTTCTGTTCCTATATGAGAACTGGTCTTTCTCCATCCTCTCTAGCCTCTTCATGCAACAAACCAACATTCATGAGACCGTATGCACAAGCCAGGCTTGTGCGTGCCACGCTCAGAAAACCATGTGCAAACCGGGGATGCGATTTATCATTATACGTAATAATTATTTGCTATTAAACTTTAATTGCACACCCATACAATGAAAAATTAAATCTGGTATAAGGCTTGTTTGTGGACAACCTTGCACCACGCCAGTACAACCTTTGGTACAATCTTTTATATTTCACATCGTCACAGTGGGATATCGGGAAAAGTTTTCAATTAGCAATAATCACAGTTCAGATAAACCTCATTGACTACGATCCTGCCCCTGTACAAAGCTACAATCCTCTACATTTCAAACGTATAACAAACGTATTTCAAACGTCCAAAATAATTTGGCTCACGTTCCTGCTTTTGCTACATACAAAAATAGTGGCCCTGTCAGCAGGTATTCAGTATGTTGACTATTACATTCATTAGGACTCCTGGTTGCAAGCGGCAAAAACCCATCTGAAACCAACTTCGAGAAAAAAGAACTATTGCCCTTGATAGCCAGGTAGCTCAATGAACCTAAGCAAAAGCCACAGAATCTGAAAAATCAGGGAACCCCACTACCAAGACGCTTTACCCATTGGGATTTCAACTTGTTTCTGCTTCTCTTTATAAGTTAGTTTCACACATTGTTATTGTACATCATCCTCTCCATGGGGTGGGAGAGATGTCACCCCAGTCAGGTTTTGGCTGCTTCCTTTCCACTCAGGTTGCTTTCTCCCCATGTTCAGGTAGCAAGAACAAGGAATGATTCTGTTTGGTGGGGAGACACGATATTTCACTGGGCCAGGCCTGGGCCAGAGAGATTTGCCACCACAATAAAGAACATGGCAACTCTTTTGAGGCCTATCAAAGAAAATCATTACCATACAATCCAGTCATTACCATACAATCCACACAACAGTGATGTTGAAAATCTAATCTTTTGGGTGGCATGAAACAAGCTGTGGCAATACCTCAGAATCATCCTTCTGAATGTTAATTCTCATTGGGGACTATTGTGCGCATAGGCAGAGTAAGATTGGGGGTGGAAGCCTCAATGTCCCTGAGCATCCCTAAAATATCGCATTTGTAGTAAATGTCAACCTCTAAAAAATGAGATATGAAAATCATTTTCAGTTACTTTTGAACCCAAACTTGCCAAGTTTAGTCTAGATTTTACTACATGCAAGACAAGTTTAATAAAGAGTAATCTAAACCAGTAACTTTTAATTTGGTGAACAAGCTAATTTTTTCATGATCCATTAATCACATACTCATATGGTATTCTCTTCACAAGATTCTGTTTTTCAAAAATAACATCAGCATGACATCTTATAAACATTAATTACAGATTTGAGTAAAGAGGAAGTATACCTCTAACCATGATTCCTGGGAGAACTGAAAACTAATGAACATTTACTGTAGCTCAATTCTCTTTACCGGGCCTTCTTCAAAAACAAAAAATTAATTATAGAGACCAAAAAGCCATTTTCCAAACATGATAAAACCAAACAACACTGTTTGCAAGATTCACTTACTGGAATGGGAACACTTAAGTGATTAAGAAACTAATACATTTCATAATACAGTTAACAGCAAAATGTACAGCTTATGTGAATTTTGTTTCCCAGTCAAGGTTCACCAGTAATTCAAAATATACAATTAGTTTTATTACTCACATTACAAAGTCATTTTTATGTAAAACTAGCCTAGAATGTGTTTTACACCGAAATGTCATCTGAGTCTTAAGTAAAGCAAATTTGAGATGAATTAGACATTCAGTGCTCCCTTTAAAATTACTGCACCAAACTTCAATTAGGCTTTAATATTCCAGAGGCCTTGGCATGTGGACTCTATTATGTAAGTCAATTTTTTTAAACACTGATTTGGTATTTTGGACCTTGTATAAAACTATTTTCTATAAATTTCTCTGGAATTCCAACTCTAAGGAGACTTTTTATTTATTTATTTTACTTTTTAAAATTTATTTGAGAGAGAGAGAGAGAGAGAGCGCGCTCCAGTGGGGGAGAAGGGCATAGAAAGAGGGAGAGAGAATCTTGAGCAGACTCCACGCCCAGCATGAGCCCAATGCAGGGCTTGATCCCATGACCTGAGTCGAAATCAAGACTTGGACACTCAACCAAATGAGCCTCCTAGGCGCCCCTCTAAGGAGACTCTGAATCTGGCCATTGTAGCTGATCTGACTCTCAATATCATGAAGACTGAAACGATTCTCTGACTGTAAGCTCCGTGTCCTTTTCTCATGCAAACGATATTCTGTGCAAGTGTGCATTTGATATATCACAGGTGCAGAGAGCATAGATGACATGGTAGTGTAAAGACGGACATTTGAAACCCTTTTAGATTTGTGCATGCCTTTTTTGAAGCTTGTAAAACTTGCTGGAATGTTAACAAGTAAACTGAGAAAGTAGCAGGACATGGGAACTGCGATCAGAATGACGCAATCATTGACGTGTCTCCTTGGACAAGTCCTTCACTGTCCCTGTGCCTTAGTTTTGTTTTTAAGTGGAGATAATAGTAGTTACATCAGAGGCTTGTTTGTGGCAATAAATAAAATGATGAATGAAAAACCTGGCATGTAGCCACTTCATAAATAGTTATTATTTGGTTCTGTTACAAGGAGTAAGCCTCAGCCTTGAGCATTTAATATTAATTTTGGTTGAGAAACAAAAGTTATTTTTTGGATTTATCACTAGGGACAAACCTAATGCCAACAGTGACTTTACTCAAACTTGCCAATGGATGTATATAAATGTAAAATGTCCAGAAGGAATGTTAAATAGCCATGTCCCACAGTTCTGGATTCCTGAGAACCCAATTCCATGCTGGGTGTTGGCCATCAATATTCTTGATCACACAACAGGAAAGTCTGATGAGCATCTGCCTCGGTTTACCCCTCAAAATGCTAGGCTTAGCCTGTGCAATGAGTTCAAATTCCTCAGGTGCCTGGATGGCTCAGTTGGTTAAGCGTTTGGCTCTCGATTTCAGCTTAGGTCATGATCTCACAGTTCATGGTTTTGAACTCATCATCAGGCTCTGCATTAACAGCGCGGAGCCTGCTTGGGATTCTCTCTCTCCCTCCCTCTCTCTCTCTCTCTCTTTGCCCCTCCCCACGCAAACACATGAGCTCTCTCTCTCTCAAAAATAAATAAACATTAAAAAATAAAAAGTTCCTCAGGTGAGCAGAAATCCAAATTGTGTTTTGTAATGCCTTTTGTTGCTAATGTATCATTAGCAGTTTTTCCATGTCAATAAGTATCATTTTACAACATGATTTTAAATGGATTCACAATATAGATGTGCTGCTATAATTTGTTTCAGATTTGTGCTTGGCTTCTAGTTCAGGCAAGGCACCTTGTATATCCTTGCTACTTACAAAGTGACCTTGACTTGAGTCTTAATGCCTAGGCACAGCCTTATGGTTTTGTAGACCTGAGTGGTTAAGACATCATGGGCTCTGACATCAGTCTGAACTCACACCCCAACCTTGGAAAAATTGGTTAGCAATGCCGGTGCCAGTTTGTACATCTGTTAAATAAGAATGATCATAATGCCACCTCATAAGATGGGGGTGATTCAATCTGAATATGTAAACTACTTTGCACAATGCCTAGCACAACAAAAACACTCAAATCTTAACTACTGACAAAAAAAAAAAGAAGAAGAAAAAAGCAGCCTCTGGCACCCATAAGCTAGCCAGGCCTTCCCAGCTGCTTCTGGCTGTTTTCCTACTCACCATAAACGATGTCACAGAGTATTAGACAAGCCCACCTTAGTGACCGCGGCCAGTAGGTGACCCACTCTATAATCCTGCCTGAACACGGACAAAACACAAACATTGTCCAAACCACAAACAAGGAAACAGCCCTTCTCCCAGCCAATGAGCGGCTGCTGCTTCCTTGCCCGTTACAGCCTCAGCATTACTCTGGTGTCCTCCTAGGTAAGATGTCCTCAAATATCCAACCAGAAAAATCCCTTCTTGTTGGCTGCATCCAATGCAAAGCCAAGCCCCAGTTCCTTACCTCCTCCCCAAATAACCTAACACAAGCCCCAATTCTCTACTAAGCCCTTTCTAACCTCCTCACCGAGGGAGACGCCTCACAGCTCCGCAAGGTATACATTCTCCCTGGCCGCAGCGCATGATAAACCCACCTTGTTCCACTCAAGCTGAACGAGTGTGTTCCCGGTGGTCTTCAGCTGGAGGGCACTGCTGGTATTATTCTGGAACCCTTTCTTCATAATGGAACTACAATGTAGGAAGCTTGTTTTCACCTTGGAACTACATCCGTGTATCATTTGGAAAAGCAGAGGTAGGAGCCAAGAAGCAAAGGTCATCTCCACTTGACTTGAGAGAAGCATCAACACAGATTAGGGATTAAGAAGCACTGCAACCTTTGGGCGCCTGGCTGGTTCAGTCGGTGGAGCATGCGACTTGATCTCGGGGTTGTGGGTTCGAGTCCCACGTTGGGTGTAGAGACTAAACATAAAATCTTTAGAAAAAAGAAGAAGCATTTCAACTTTTGTAAAAGGGTCACAACTTTTTATCAGAATATTGTTTAACCACAAAACAGATTGTTAGAATGTTGGCCTGCATATTACTCAAGACTAAAAAGTTTTAAGTGTCTAGCTGTTAAGGCCGTAGGTTGTTCCTAATTTATAAATGGATTGTTCTAGAAATTCACTTAAAGTTCGTTGGTAACAGAGCTTCCAATTTAAACCATATCATAAATGATCATTAGGTTTACTGTTCATCCCCAAAGCCTATTTATTCCTGAATACATGTGAAGTACTATCTCAAATGCACCATCATTTATGCCTTACTGTCCAGGTAAAAATGCATTCTCACTGTGGGACTTCCGTCTCACCAATATAGCCAAAAATAGCAGTGTATATCATGCTAGGTGCCAGTAACTTAAGTTCCTACAAATGTAGAAACGGTATGCCCAGGACAGGGTTTATCAGAGTGCATAGCAAGAACCTTGGAGTTAAAGCGGCAGGGATGGTTAATTCGGTGAGTCGGCCGCTGAAAAATGTATCAAGGAGTCGAGTGAGCGAGCCCACCCCTATCTCTCTGCCCTTGTAAGAGTATCATGGCGGGCTGCCGCGCTTAGCCACGTTCCAGCACAGACAATAAATCCCAGAGAGGAAGACGAGACTTTATGCCAGAGCGATCCCTTCCTGAGGCAGGGGAACCTTCTCTTAGAGAAATGCTCCCCCCTCCTACAATTTCCCTCACCGTGCAAACTTCTCTCATTGGCCCAGGAGTGTATCACATGACCATGCTGAAACTGACCACCGCAAGAGGTAAAGTTCTCAGAATCACCTGGGAGCTTTGGAAACAAAATTCCAATTCTCAGCAACAGTAGGTTTTAAAAGTTCCCCAGCTGTTCCAAGAGTATACTTAGAAGCCAGGCCTACTGCCCTAGCCTCATCAAGTTTCACCCCTGCCTGGGCTTTGGGGCTCTGCCAGCAGCCATGGCGCAGGGAACAGCTAAGGCCATGGGTGACCCACGAACTACACCTAGCACGCGGACACACCTTTTGCTATAGCTAAGAAAAGGGGTGTCTGCAGCTCGGTCCACCCGCTAGAAGAAGAAAGTAAAAAGATTTGTTATAAGAGATCTGACGCCTATCTTAATCCTTAATCCGCTGGAAAAAGTGGAAAATGAAGAAAATACCTTATAAACTTCCGCTCCTGAGTGTTGTTAAACATACAAGCCTGTAGACCGAGGTGGCTGTAAGGCTGTGGCACCTTACGGAAGCAAAGCAAAATCTAAGTCTCTAAATGCCTCAAGGTTATGAACTCAAAACGCTATGAACAACCAATCACAAACAGCCAACGAGGCTTGAAGCGATAGCCCATCCACCGTCTCCTGGCTTTGCTTCTGCCTTTCCTCCAGAAAATCTCTCGCCGGAGCTCCGGTCGGCGGAGCCCACCCAACCACTTCCGGTTCGGTGCTGCCACATTCAAAAGGACTTCGGCTCAAATAAACCCTTAACATTTTTCATATGCCACCGTTTATGTTTGAAGAGTTCTCATCTCAGAGCAGGGAGCCGGAGGAGGCCCCCCACAGCCCCCAGCAGCCCTGAGCAAGGAGAAGTACCTGCTGAGCCCCTCGTACTCGCTGCTCTGTAGGGATGGCGGGCAACCCCCTCGGATCCGGGTTCTGGCTCTGCAGCGGCACCTGCAGCTTCCCGCCTCATGAGCTTTCAGGCGTTCATGGCTTATTTGAGCATTTCTTTTTCCACACGGCTCCAGAAAGCGGCTGGCGTTGGACTGGGTCCGACTTCAAAACCAGACCGGGTCCCGGGCGGACGGGTTCCGCCCTAGAAACTGGTCCCGGAAAGGACTGGGTCCGCCTTAGAAACTGGGCCGGGTCCTGTGGGACACCTCAGCTGGATAAAATTTTGTCTTAAGGCGGAACAAGTAATAAAGATAATCTTCAGTTACAGTGAAGAACTTTTAACCATCTTAGATAATATTAACAATTTACAAGATGCCCTAAAGAAAAAGGGGGCTTCACACTCACTGTAAAGGGGAGACAGAGGGGTGCCCGGAGGCTCAGTTAAGCATCTGACGCTTGATTTCCACTCAGGTCATGATCTCAGGGTTCATGAGTCCGAACCCTATGTTGGGGCTCTGCGATGGCATGGTGCAGCCTGCTTGGGATTCTCTCTCCCCCTCTCTCTCTGCCCCTCCCCTGCTAGCCCTCTCACTCAAAAATAAATGAATAAACTTAAAAATAAAGACAAAATTCTTTTCCTCCTCTACACTTTCTGGCGACCAGCATAAGACCCGCAGGGCCACCCCACTCACTCTGGAGCGTACAGACAGCATCGTGGGAAAACTGGCACAAGCCAGCAAAGGGTAAGAATTCTTACCAAAGTCAACTCTCCCAGACCTCTGTTGCCTGGTTGAGAGAAAGTAAATTTCATGTTTTCCCTTCCTTTCCAAATTCAGATTGGCAGAAAATATATCAGTTATTCATCCTTTCTCTCCCAACGACAGGTATTGTGGCCAGATAAGGCTGGGCAGAAATGCGGACGGCATTCCATTTGCAGCTAGGGTCCTACCAACTGTTACGATACCCCAGCAATTGCGGCTCTCAGGGGGACTGTCCAGGTCTTTCTCTCTATTGGGTATTTTTCACAGTGGCTCTGGATTTGGGTAACTAGTATCATCTGCACCTCTTTGAGAACCCCCTCTTAGCTCCATGGGGTGGCTCAATACTGCCAGAAATATTTACTGTTTGCTCCAGCTGAAACCTGGCAAGATACTCAAAAGGATTTTTTTAAGTAGCTCTGTGGTCATAAATTAGCCAAATTGGAAGCTGATATTCAGAGCCTGATAAGAACTTTTTTAGGCCTTCTCCCCTAAGCTAAAACAAAAATATTTGCCCAGAAGAAAGAAAAGCATTGTAAAGGCACTGTGGAAGGATTTACTAAAATGTTGTAAAGAAACCCAGCTGTAAATCTAGAACATACAAATCGTTTGATTTGTTGCAGATCTTCTCCCTGATACAAAGAAGCAAATGGAGGCTCCCGTACTTCCATGGCTGGGTCAGGGGCTACATATTCAGATTGCAACCTTACTCTTTGAAGAATTAAAAACAAATGCACTACAGTATCAGTCTTTCTAAGAACAGAAATGCAGCTCTAGAAACAATACAAGGCCCACCTATCCTCTCTACCAACCCCAAATCCTCCCCTATTCATCTCAAAAGGCTTGCACATATTGTAAAAGATCTGGCTTTAAGAAACAAAAGCTCCTCTTGGAGAAACATTTTTTCTCTGTGCCTTTGAGATGCAAATGTTCTACCTAGTTTTCTCTAGGAACTCAGAGCCATCTCTTGAAGTACTGACTTCGGGGAGATAATTCTTATCAGAAAAACAAAAAGAAGCTATTTGGAAATTAGGTGAATGAATCCAGAAATATTAATAAAAGCTCTAGCCATCGGAGCAAGTAACCTTAACTTATTCCATCTGCCAGAAACACAATTTAGATACAACCATTCTTTTTAAACTAGTGAGTTTTGGGGTACCTGGGTGGCTCAGTTGGTTGAGCGTCCAAAATAAATAAACATTAAAAAAAATAAAAGCTAGTTTAAGTTTGTCGGCTTAATTAAAACAGGCATGTCTTCAGAGTTACCAGCATTAAACAGAATACTTCAATTCTACCTAGGTTTACTAAAAGTCAAATAAGCTAATATGTTATCTGTGTTACATAATATGTCAGCAAGAATGGTTAACTGGGGCTCAGTCAGTTAAGCATCCAACTCTTGATCTCAGCTCAGGTCTTGATCTCAGGGTCGTGAGTTCAATGAGAATGAAACGGAAATGAAGCCTAGTTAAAAAAAAAAAAAAAACAATGGTTAGCTGTTTAACATCTCATGAAATTTTCATAAGCACAGTAATCTAAATATAATTGTTAAGAACAAGTGAATTAAATAAATGTAAGTGAAAGTTTTAAAAGATATTTTTCAACAATAAATATGGTTTGTGGTAGGTCTACTTAAGATAGTTGCCAAAATCTTGAGAACTTGAAACCTTAGTTATACTGAGATAAGTTAAATGAGGGCTATTCATTGAATATCTCAATCATCCCAAATATGATAAAATACTAAAACAGCAAATACTGAACATGGGTTTATCCACTTTTGCCTTTCTTTTACAGAGGAACTAAATATATTGGGATCTATTAGTAAATATCTTTTGTGCCACACTGAAAATTTTACTATGAGAAAGAAGGTACTTCTAGAAATTGTGAAATGTATTTATAAATTTCCCGAATCCATAGAATGCTAGTGTAACAGACAGTCACATCGCTGACTTCTTAGTTTTCACAAGGAATAAAGGATCCTAAGGGGTAAGAATTCTAATCAACATAATTAGTAATTACAACTACTTAGGAATAATAAGGGTGCAAGGAAACCACTGGGTCTGTCTGTAACCTGAACTGGGCCCTGAACTCTCCTAGTTTCCTCAAATGTCTGGCGACAACTCTCCAGACTGACATTTCCCATTTTCTCCCACCCTTCTGACTTGGAATCACTAAGCACAAAGACTGCCCTGGAACCTCCCTGGAAGAAACCATCCCAGGTCCTTCTCACTGCCGACACCACAGCCAAACTTCAGGGACTGGAACCCTGGGTCCACATCTCCCCATTAAAAAGGGCTCCCCCAGACTCCTGGAACCACACACCAGCTGCAGACCTAAAATTAAAGTTATTAGGGAGGTTCCTCCCCAGAAGCAGATGGCATCTTGAGGTGGACAGTTCCTCCAAGATCATGGCTCAAGAAGATCTTCATCTCCAATATGAAACCTTTATTCCTTTTGCCTTTCTGCTATTTGCCTCTCCTCCCTGTGAATGCACAGGAAGATGATGCTCTTTAACTCTGGCAACGATCACTGAATGTACTGCTAAGGCCATAGCTACACAACAAAGTCTCTGGACTTTCTTGCTAAGATCGTTTCAGATAATAGAACTGCTTTAGCTTACTTCTTGGCTGAAAAAGGAGGAGCTTGTGCCACAGCAAATACCTCCCACAATACCTGGATCAACACCTCTGGTGTTGCAGCAAATATGATAAATTAACACATCAGCCACTTGGCTAAAACAGCTTGATGTCCCTTCTTTGATTTATCTGATACCATTTGGTTTGGCTCATGGGGGCCCTGGCTAAGGCTTCTGTATAGTTGTCATCGTAATGTCCCTTGTACACTATGTTCTCTCAAATGCCTTAAATGCATGTTCACAGCCGTCAGCAGTACATACATCGAATGGTCTCACTGGGCTTGGAGAACCAGAAACAAGATAAACGAGGAGATGAACAGGAAAAACATTTTTTCCATGGATCTGACATCATAACCCAGGAGTTTCACAGTGAGACAAAGAGCAACTTTGATGGTGGCCGAGAGTGGCACTAATACCAAAGTTCTGGTCACTCCTTCACGTAGAAGATGACCAAAAGGGGGGAATGGTTAATTCAACAAGGAGGCTGTTAGACTGAGGTAAGGCTAATGCCTTGGCAGCCTGAAACGTAAGCCTGTGAATGTCTCAATGTTATGAAATAAAATACTAAGGATAGCCAATCACAAACAGCCAACCAGTCTTTACACTGTAGCCAATCAATAACTTCCTTATTTCTGCCTTTTCTCTATAAAGTCTCCCTCTGAGCTCCTGACACTGAAGTGCTCTGAGTGCTTCTGGTTTGGCACTGATTCCGACTGATTTTTGCCTGAATTCTTCAAGATGTTTAATATGTTTCAGTGTATTATTTAACAAGGGAGACTTCCTCTCTGGAGTCTTTTCTGACACTCTCCCTCCTCACAGGGAGATGTAAGCACCTGTGTCTGCTCTCTTCCGTCCTGCTCTGTCAGAGAGCACGTGTGACGTTTGCATTTATTTGTATGCTGCTGTGCCCCTCCTGAAATGTGTCTTCTTCAAGGCCAGGGTAATATCTGCATTCTACTTTGTGCGTCTAGCATCCAGTACACAGGAGGCCCCATAAATCTTTGTTGAGTGGGGCCTCCTGGCTGGCTCAGCAGGTAGAGCATGTGACTCGATCTCAGGGGTCTGAGTTCAAGCCCTCACACCGGGCATAGAGATTACTTAAAAAAAAAAAATACATTTGTTGAATGAATGAATTAGGTAGAGGAGAAATGGCCAAGCAGTGCCTAATATTAATGGCAAGTGTTTATCCAAAACCTATTATACGCTAGGCCCTACGCAAATGCAAGTACATGGAGTAGATTTAATCCTGAAACAACGCGATGAGGTAGGAGCCACTATTACCTTTAAATATAAGAGAACTGCATCTCACAGAGACTAATCACTTGTCTAAGGTCACAAACTAGCAGTGACGGGTGTGGCACTGGATCACAGAGCCCACCAAGTCCTTTACCTTTACACTCAAGAGGGAGAAGGATGCTTCACCCACATTAAAGGAGAAGGCTTCTATAGTGGTTCCTAATCTAGAGAAGGCCTGCAGAGGGGACTGTCATTGGTGGGATTTGTAGCTTTGGGGATCCTGGAGGCTTCTGCATCCTTGGATTGTTTAGGGGGAACAGGGAAGAAGGTGTGGCTCAAGGACATAAGAAGGGGTGGAAACGGAGAGACAAGAAAGGATCTAAAGTCTTGCCCTGCAAGGTTAGAATCTGAAGAGGAAACCTCCATTCTCCCACAAGAAACATTTTTTTAAAAGCTAATATTCAGTTGTGGTTTCGCCACGGCAATTACTTGTGCCCTGGAGCTTCCCCTGTCATTTATGGGGAACATCACCATCAAGGGCTCATTCCTAATAAACCACAACCTGAAGAATCACAGCTCCAGTTCTGGTCCACCACTGTATCGTCATTATAGACATAGGTCACTATCTGTCCATCTTCCCCCAACCTGTCCCTCTCACGGCCCTTATTCTGGCCAATGGATCTATTGCTTACTCAAATCATTAGGCCAGAAAATCTGGATGTCTCTTGAGATTTCTCCTTTCCTCTCCCCCATCACATCCCATGGGTGACTTGAGTTTTGGGGATTCTATTTCATAAATCTGTAATGTTTATTTGTTAAACATTTATTGTGTGCCAGGAACATGCGGTAATGAACTGGATGAGATTCATCCAGTTCCCCGCAGCTCTGCCCTCCCAGCTTCAAAGAGATGGGCATCTTATGGAGGATATTTTGCAAACGAACAGCCCATTGTACGGCGGAGTACAGTAAACACAAGAAACGGAGAAGTAGAGGGCTGGGAAGGGGTATGTAATTCACCTGGGGAAGCCCGAGGGTTGTTCTCCTGACAGTATCCAAATTGAAATGTGAAGGATGTCTACCAGGAAACCCAGTGAAGCGGAGGACAAGTGCAAATTTCTGGAGGCCAGAACAGAGCCCAGAGTGTGGAGAACCGGCAGTTCACCACGACATCAGAGTCTCAAAGCTGGTCTCTAGGCCGGTCTCAATCCAGTAACTACACTACCCACTTTCCACCCCTCAAAGAAAGCAAAAAACCCAGCACCGTCCTTCCTGTGCCTGCAGGTTTGCCCTTCAAGAGTCTCGGAGCACTTGCCATAGGTTCATCAAAGATGTCCTGAGCACCCCCTCAGCGCAGGTACCTTCCAGGACCAGCCTCACAGTACTTTCCCCCTTTAGGGAGTATTCAATGTATTGCACCAGACCTCGAGGGAGGAACTCTTGAGTGCTGGGGGTTGAAAGACCACGCTGGAAGCGGGACTTAAAGATGTTAATGACCAGGCAAGGACTCATGGGCCTCACTGCTCACCCGCTGTCACTGGAGGGCTCCAGGTCTGCCACTACCTTGTCCCAACCCAGCTATGCCCCAGTGCTTTCTTCACTCCCCCTTCCTTCGCATATCTACACCCGACTCCGGCCAGACGTCCTCCTCGCGTTGCCACACTCGGCGGCGCGCAGCTCTGCTAAGATGGCCCACGCGGCGCGGCCAGTGGCTGCTGGAGGGCAGCGGCCGGCAAACCTGCCCGCCGCCAGTGCCCACCCCAGAGAGGCTGTCTCCTGGGCGCCTGCCACCCCCGGGCCAGCCACCTTTCCCACGGGGGCGGGAGGGGCCGTTCTGCCGAAAGACCACCGCCGAGGGCAGCGGTCCCCGCCGCAGCCTTCACCGGGCCCGGCGGGGACTCGCGGAGACGCGCTCCGGCGGGAGCGCGCGCGCCCGGAGGCTCCGAGGTCCGGCCGCGGCGCGGGGCGGGCCGAGGCGGGACTGAGGGCGGGGCGGCCGCAGCCTCCGCCATTCCCCGCTCCCTCCCCCCACCCCCGCCGAGGCGCGCCACCTCCCCGCCCCCACCCCCCCTCCCCCACCGCGCGCGCTCCGCCCGCCCCGGAGCCTCGCCCTCCGCCACGATGAGCAAATGAGCGCGAGCGAGGGCATGAAATTTAAATTCCACTCAGGGGAGAAAGTGCTGTGCTTCGAGCCTGACCCCACCAAGGCGCGAGTGCTGTACGATGCCAAGGTGCCGCCGCGGAGGGACAGGGAGGAGGCGCGGGCCGGGGACCCCGGGACGGGTGGCGGAGGCGGATGCGGGTGCGGACGGCGGCGCGGCGCAGGGGAAGTGGCGGGGCCCGGCGCTCCATGCCGGCTGCTCCTCGGCTTGCGCGGCGCCGTGCGTGCAGCAGGGGGCGCTCGCGGGACGCTGCGCGGGGGAGTCGGGGCCCGGGCGCTTCCGCTTCCGCCGGCGCGGGGCCGCGCACGCGCCTTCGGAAACGAAACCTCGCGCGTGCAGTGTCGCGAGGCCGGGGCCGCGACGTCGGTTTGCGCACGCGACGCCAGCGAGGGCTGCGCGTCGAGGAGGCCGTTTGCCGGCGGCCTCTACCTTCGTGTTAACTCTCACCGTTCTGCGCGGTGCATCGTTGCTTGGGCTCCCGTGCGGCACCCTGACTGACCGAGCCAGGTCCTAAACTGTAGCGCCAGAGCACTGGCCGTCGACCAGCGACGTCGTTGCCCTGGAGCACCAATCGTGTCTGGGCCCGATACCTCCCGTAGGCCGGACCCCCTCCCCCCCAAACCCGAGGGCAGTGTTGACCCGGAGCTTTCGTTCCTCAGCGTCTTGCAGCATTTAGGTTTTCGATCCCCGACTCGCGCCCCGTGCCATCTAAATTTCGGGGGCTGGGGGAAGGTGGGGGGCGGGGGGGAAAGTGAGCCATAACTGCAGCTCCTGGGGTTTGGATGGCGAGTGGGAGTGGGCCCCGTAGGCCGGGGATGGGGGCTGGCCCCGGGCCCCAGGGCCCCAGGTGCGTCTGGGCGACGCCGGCCTTGGGGGAATTCCCGAAGCCTCCGGGCTTTGTGAGTTCCGTCTTCCGGCTCCTCCCCCCGCAGCCTTGGCTGTTTGCTAACCCACCTCCCTCCCCTCCTCGAGTCTCCCCAGGGGTGACACGCCCCATCGTTTGCCCCAGGTGTTCCCTCTGGGGACTCCGCTGGGAGGGAGGGCGTAATCCTCTGCCGTCCTGGCCCTGGACGCAGCGGAGCTGGGGAGACTACAACTCCCAGAGGTCTCAGGGCTGCAGCTCTCTTGTCTGGCCTGGACTCTTGTGTTAGTGACAAGTCGGTCGGCCAATGGCTTCAGGAGCTGAACTCAGTCTCGGTATCCGAGGCCAATCGTGGGTCGGTTGGAGGGATGTTTCCTATTTTGAGGCATCCACTCAGGAAAAAAAATGGAATTGAAAGGGAAAATGTTTCAACCCAGCTTTCAGTCTAAAAAAGGAGAGAATGCGTTCTTTTCTTTTAAAAAGAGATCTGTGATCTAGTTTTCCTGATCTAGCTTGCACTAGTCTGTGTGTTCTGTCATTGTGGACAATATTTCCTGGTTTCAGATTGTCGATGTTATTGTTGGGAAAGACGAAAAAGGCAGAAAGATTCCAGAATATCTGATCCATTTTAATGGTTGGAACAGAAGGTGAGTGTACTTGTTAAACGGGATTGAAGATTGGTCATCTTTGCAGCACAAGAACATTGCAAACTTAAGTTTTAGAAACACTTGTAGAGAAGCTTCACTTCCTGTTTCTGCTTTTTTATCAAACCTTTCCTATTCTGAAGAATGATTACTTTCAAGTCAATTGTGTTTGGATTCTGGAAACCCTAGTTATTTCTGTGCCTGAATGAGTTCCTTTTTCAGTTTATTTGCATCTTTTTTGTGTGAATTTAAAATATTTCAGTAGTGTTCTAAAACTTCAGTACTTTTGGGACACTTCTGCTTCTGTGAGGTGCTGTTAGTATTTGTTCATACCAAACTAAAATACTGAATTTTGTATCCTTTTCTCTTTTTTTGTTTGATTAGCTGGGATAGATGGGCAGCTGAAGATCATGTCCTTCGTGACACCGATGAAAATCGGAGATTACAGCGTAAATTGGCAAGGAAAGCTGTAGCTCGCCTGTAAGAATACAAAAGTCATGAAATGAATGTTATTTAGTGTGCTTTCTCTCAATGTTTCGAATTTTTTAAATATAAAAGTAAAAATACGATAGACCTGGTTTGTTAAATAGTCATATGTTTAAAGCGTGTTAATGAGGAATTGCTATTCTAACTGCCGTGTTTTCAGAGAGGTTACTGTGGAATCTTCTGAGGTGGAGATTAACATTTATGTTCTAGGATTTAATGATTTTTAGGTCCCTAAGAATCGTTGCTGTTATGTCTTGTTTGTACCTCCAGACCCATATCAGGTGGCATCGGAATTTATTTCAGCGGTGTTTGGTTTTCTTTCAGAAGAAGCACAGGAAGAAAGAAGAAACGCTGCAGGTTGCCTGGTGTTGACTCTGTCTTAAAAAGCCTCCCTATTGAAGACAAGGATGAAAATGATGAAAACTGTGAGTGGCTTGACTTCGTTTTCTCTGGCTGAAAGAACTTTTACCTCGTCCTTTTATGTCACAGGATTGAGGGGTGGATTCGCTGCAATTACAGACAGGGAACCAGTTCAAGCTCGAGCTCGTTACGTGTAATGTCTACCCGTTTTGTTTTTGACAGTAGCAGCCCATAGTATCTCATCAGTCTTGCCCGTGACCACTGCCTTCTCAGCCAGTGTCTTTCTTTGTACTAACCCCTTATGTTTCCTTCTTGCCACTTCCTGGGCCTTGACCCCAGTTACGAATGCAACAGAGAACCATAGGCTCTCCTAGGTGACCAAACACGTTTAGATCATGAACTTGTGTGGTTTTTACCTTCACTGAAATCAGTGTTCCATTTCTCAAAATAAATTTCTTTTCCAAAAGGTCCAGTATTTGTGTTCAGCATGTAAAACATATGCAGGGTTGGGGCGCCTGGGTGGCTCAGTCGGTTAAGTGGCCGACTTCGGCTCGGGTCATGATCTCACAGTGTGTGAGTTCGAGCCCTGCGTGGGGCTCTGTGCTGTCGGCTCGGAGCCTGCTTTGGATTCTGTGTGTCCCTCTCTCCCTGCCCCTCCCCCACCTGCAATCTGCCTGTCTCTGTCCCTCAAAAACAGATAAATGTAAAAATAAAATTTTAAATATACGCAGGGGTACAGTTAATTATTGCCAGCGGCAAGACACACGTGCCACCTTAGCGAATTATGAGTGTAAAGGTTAAGGAAGTATATGATGCCGGTTTGCCTGATATTTTCTGTTTTACCTAGCAATAAGCAGTTCCTCTGATGACAGTAGTGAAGAAAAGGATGAAGAAATAAGTGAAGAAAGTGATATTGAAGAAAAGACGGAAGTGGTATGAAGTTTTTATTGTAAAATCTCTGTCTTAGGTATATATTTAGTGGTAAAATTATGTGATAAAATTCTCCACTTGTGGATCATTTTCTAAAAATGCATTTGCTTAACCAGATATTATAGAGCTGTACTTGATTTTTATGGGAAAATAACCTTTATTTATATTTATAGTCACCGTATGAACCTCTTGGTGGCTCTTCTTACCCATAAACTGTTTGCATGAATCATGGTTACTTCTTTCTTTCCAATGAAATCATGAACTTTATTTCTGTGATGGTGATTAGTGTTTAAATGTCGTGTATCAGAGTTCCGTATCTTCCGCCTGCCTTCAAAGTTAACATACATCTCACTGCCAACGCTGAAAGGAGACAGAAGCAAAGTAAGCATTTGCAACATGCTTAGTGCCCTAAAACCCGTAAACCTGGGGCCTTTCATGTGCTTTTCTCTAGGACATGTGGCATCATTACTGGTATGAATGTTGAGGATTAACTGCGTTTGTTTCATAGTAGGCTCTCATGTGTTTGTCTTTGGATATAGACCCCCCCTCCCCCTCATTATAAGTAGTTAAAGATGCAATTGTGACATTGCAGAAGGAAGAACCGGAGCCACACACAAGAAGGGAAATGGAAGAAAGGACAATAACGATAGAAATCCCAGAAGTTCTGAAGAAGAAGCTCGAGGACGATTGTTACTATATCAACAGGAGGAAACGGGTATACAGGGAGAATACATAAAACGTGGATTTGTAATAGAGCTTTCATTTAGCCATATTTTGCAATCACAGACTCAAATAATTAAAAACCTTGTAAGAATGAAATTCATATTTTAAGTTTTGTACTGAGTCAGGTTCTAAAGTTCCCTGACTGTGGCATTCTTGCTGATTGCATTAAGGCGTGCAGTCTTTCCCAGCCCTGGTTGTCCATTAGAACCATCTAGGGAGCTTTGCCAAACTCCTTATGCCTGGGCTTCATTCAAGAGGTTAAGACGTAATTGATCTGTCATGGAGGCCGACTGCCAACATAGTCTCCCCAGGTGGCCCTAATTGATCACTAAGATGTGAGTCACTGCTTACATTTATTTTGAAAACTTATACTGTGATCTTCATGGGGATATGATTAGGAGAAGCAATCAAGGAGCCTCAAAGTATATTTAAAAGATTCTCCTCAAGCAGAATTGGCTTTATTTTTTTAAGATTTTATTCTTCAGTGATCTCTACACCCAGCGTGGGGTGTGAACTCACAGCCAAGGTCAAGAGTCGAATACTGTACTGACTGAGCCAGCCAGGCACCCTGAGAACTGGCTTTATTTTTGAGTTAAAAAGTTTATAGAGACAAGAGCACTGTTTCTTGGAATGTACGATTTACACAACGAGATGTGTGCATCAGATGTCTATGTTTTCATTAACAGTTAGTGAAGCTTCCGTGCCAGACCAACATCATAACTATTTTGGAGTCCTACGTGAAGCATTTTGCTATCAATGCAGCCTTTTCAGCCAATGAGAGGCCTCGGCACCATCATGCTATGCCACATGCCAATATGAACGTGCACTATATTCCAGCAGAAAAGAAGTGAGTAGTGGGGAGGGGGGGATTGGTGGCTCAGTGGCTCACGCTCTCTGTGTATTAGAGAAGTGACTTCCATTTAGGATAGGTGACACTCTCCTTTTCTCTAATTTGGAATTCATTTAATACATCACTTAAGAATTCACTAATAATTCATTTAGTAACAAATTTAATCTCAAAATATCCCTGTTTCAAAATGCCCAATAACTTTTTAGGTGTCTGGTGTGGATACATTGAGCATATGCACTGCCTCAACACCCAAGACCTGGTTTTCTCAGTGATACAACATAGGGAGATAACTCTTTTTCCTCGAGAAGCACCAGAATGGGGGAATAACATTTTGCAAACAGCTTGTTTGCAAACAGGTTTTTATTCCAGTCAGGATTATCGTGTTCATGGCCTGTGTTCTGCATGTGGCCCAGCTCGATTAGAGTCCGCCAGGCAGAGTGTTGGATTTGAAACCAGTATTAGGAGTAGTGCATCGGGCTTGCCCCCTTCAGCTCCCGGTAATTGGGTTCTGTCCACCGTCGGCAGCGCAGGCTGCTTGGGCTCCTCATGTGACACTGAACATAGTCATTTGTGTTCAGTGTGATGTTAAAATCACTAGTGTACTTTTTTCACTTTGTACTATAGTTTTGTGTTTGCGCTTAATTTTCTGTTGACAGCATCTATAAACTCTTTATACATATAGGTGTAACGTATAGTGTTTAACTTTAAAACACCACCTTCTTAAAAATGTGCAACTTGATTCTGATATTTTGGAAAGTATTTACTGCATCTGTAATCTCTTACTCTCCTAGCGTTGACCTTTGTAAGGAGATGGTGGATGGATTAAGAATAACGTTTGATTACACGCTCCCACTGGTTTTGCTCTATCCATATGAACAAGTTCAGTATAAAAAGGTGACTTCATCCAAGTTTTTTCTTCCGATTAAGGAAAGTGCCACAAACACTAACAGGTAAGTTAGCCTGCAGTCTGACTGATGTCAGCAAATAGTTGACTCTGTCTTTGAAGATTTCTGTCTGATGCTATGGGGCCAATAGGTTTGGAGGAGGAGATTGAAAGGTGGAGTTTTTTCCTGGGTTAGCCAAGTCGTTCACTTTCAAATGGCTCTGAGGGGGCGCCTGGGTGGCGCAGTCGGTTAAGCGTCCGACTTCAGCCAGGTCACGATCTCACGGTCCGTGAGTTCGAGCCCCGCGTCAGGCTCTGGGCTGATGGCTCAGAGCCTGGAGCCTGTTTCCGATTCTGTGTCTCCCTCTCTCTCTGTCCCTCCCCCGTTCATGCTCTGTCTCTCTCTGTCCCAAAAATAAATAAACGTTGAAAAAAAAAAATTAAAAAAAACCAAAAAAAAAAACCAAATGGCTCTGAAAGATTTTACCAAGTGAAGATTCCAGTGTGAGAACTTGGTTGGATTTTGAGCAGCTAACTCGTCTTCCCAAAGACAAGTGGGGTGAAGACACAGGGCTGAGAAGGGCAGAAGATGTGTGTTTGAATTTAGCTCCTTTACTTGCTGGTTGTGTGACTTGTGGAAATGCCTTCTGAGCCTCTTCCTTTTGGCTCTGTTCAATGGAAAGAGCGTTTGCCTCCTCGAGTAGTTATTATTAAATGAGAAAGTTCTCCAAGGGTTGGCCACCTTTTGCTTTGAAGTAAAGGTTAGTTCCTCTGCTGTGTCACCACTTTCTTTCCTCAGCCACCAAGCATGCCCAAATCTCTATTGTTTGGTTGAGAGAGTAGGGTCGGAGATCTCACCCTGAAGTCTGTACCTTCACTGGACAGGCTACTTCCCTGTCTTCCTGGGCCTCTTTTCCTGGAAGAGCGGCCTGTTCTCATGTTTTCCGCACCTCCATCTCCGCTCGCCTGCCTACCGTCTGCCTCTGTCTACTGCTGCCCCTGCTCATTCTGCTTCCCCAAGAGAGGGTGCTGACAGCTGCCCGCTCGCCAGACGCCATGCTCTGCTCTGGCTACCTTTCCCTTCCATCCCCTTCCTTCCCTTCGTGGCTCCTCGTTCCTGGTTTTCTGCCTGCCTCATGATCATCTCTTTTCAGCCTGCCTGCCTGCCTCCCCGCCTCTCCCACTGGTTTCACCCTACGTGAGAGGCCTGTGCAACTCCTTGGGGACCTGTGTTGATGTCCCCATGCCCTGCTTCAAACCTCAGGGTGGACTGTGTGTTCCACAAAGCTTGGCGGATGCTTGTGGCTTTTCTTTCTAGTCTTGTAGTAGTTACAGCGTAACGGAACGACACGGTATTCCTACGCTTTTTAAAACAAAATCTATTGAAGTATAGCAGACCCAGTGTTACATTACTTTGAGACGAACAGCACAGTGATTGGACAGTTCCGTACGTTATGCTGTGTGGCCCACCACAAGCACAGCTGCCGTAGTATTCTTACTCTCTTGAGTAGGGTTTCTCAACCTTGGCCCTATTGACGTTTTGAACAAGATCATTCTCTGTGGTGGGGCTTTCTTGTGCCCTGTGGGATGTTGAGTGGCAGCCCTGACCTCTCTCCATTAGATGCCAGTAGCGCTCTGCCGGTGGTGACAGCCGAAACAGCGCTGTCTCCAGATAGTGCCAGTGTCCCCTGGCAGGGCGAGACAACATCCGATTGAGAACCATCGGTATAAGATATAAAAGGGGCATGGGGCTTTAATGCCAACATGCCTTGCAGAGTTATCAAGGGGATGTAAATGATTTAATAGGTCTGGTTACTCCCTTTTTTTTTTATCTTTTCTTATATTTATTTATTTTTGAGAGAGAAAGAGCGTGAGTGGGGAAGGCACAGAGAGAGAGGGAGACAGAATCCGAAGCAGGCTCCAGGCTCTGAGCTGTCAGAGCCCGAATGTGGGGCTCAAACCCACAAACCGTGAGATCATGACCTGAGCCGAAGTCAGACGCTTAACCAACTGAGCCACCCAGGCGCCCCAATCCGTTTGGTTACTCCTTAAGAAAACATTTGTTTTGTCACACTTGAAAGTGAAAGTTTATAAGCCTCCTGGAGGAGAGGCAAGAGTGTTTTCAGTGTGAAGGAGGACATGTAAGAACCGCTCCGGGTTTTGCAGAGGTTCTGTGTGCCAGGTGTGTGCGATGCTCTCTCTTCTTCCGTAGGAACCAGGAGGAGCTCTCTCCGAGCCCACCTTTGCTGAATCCGTCCACACCGCAGTCCACGGAAAGTCAGCCCACCTCCGGTGAACCAGCCACCCCCAAGAGGCGCAAGGCCGAGCCGGAAGCCTTGCAGTCTCTGAGGCGGTCCACGCGCCACTCTGCCAACTGTGACAGGCTGTCTGAGAGCAGTGCCTCTCCTCAGCCCAAGCGCCGGCAGCAGGACACGTCCGCCAGCATGCCTAAGCTCTTCCTGCACCTGGAAAAGAGTAGGTCCACTCCCAGGCGCAGGGCAGCCGTTCGCTTGTGCTTGGCCCGTGCCGGCCGCTGCTGTCCTGAAAGGAGGCTGGCCGGCAAGGGGGGTGGGGAGGGGAGTGAGGGCGAGCGCCCAGTCACAGCCACGTTCGCCCGCTCGCCTGTGGGAGCTCCGCTCAGGAGTTGGCTCCAACCGAGGCTCATGAAGCATTTTGCCTATGGCCGGGAGAGAGAGGAGCCCCCACGCCTGAGCCCTGCGGTCGGATGCTTGGCACCTGCTGGTGTAGCTGGGTCTCGTGGGTCTGGTAGCGGTAGCTCCCCGTTGCCTCCCCCCAGCCCTAATCCAGCAGGCTGGGTGACCACTGCTTACTTCCCGTCCGGATGGATTTGCCTCTTCCAGGCCTCATTTCCTGTCAATGCGAGTAACGCAGTAAGTGGTCTTTTGTCTGTGACGTCTTTCGCTCAACGTAATATTTTCAAGGTTCATCACATTGTAACGTACATCAGCACTTGATTTTTTTCCCCAGATAATCGAGGTACCGGCTTTTATGGTAGGAAAGTCTTCCCGTTAAAGATGAATAACTTCTCTGCCGTCGGTAATGGTCTTCCGGCAGTCTTTGGTTCAGTTCCTGTGACTTACGAGTGAATAATTAACACCTATTCCTTTCAAAGAGACACCTGTGCACAGCAGATCATCCTCACCTGTCCCGCTGACCCCTAGCAAGGAAGGCAGCGCAGTGTTTGCTGGCTTTGAAGGCAGAAGAACTAACGAGATAAACGAGGTAAAGCGTTGGCATTACTGCTCGGCCTCCTATGGCTGCTTGAGTCCTGTGGGAGGAAGTCGGGTTTGCTGAGAGACAGGATGTCGCTCCTGCTGTGGGTATTAACAAAATGCTTCAGATGATGATGCTGAATATTGGTTTTGGTTTCTAAAATGAGAAAATCATTAGGATTCCAGCCCTGTGCTTCTGCTCATCTCTCAAGTAAGCACGACTGTTGAAATATGAGTACTTTCATTTTATGTAACAAGCATCAGCACACTTGTTGTGCAAAAGGCCAGAGAGTAAATATTGGAGGCTTTGTGGGCCACATGGTCTCCTTCAAGAGTACCTGATTCCAAAAGCATCCATAGACACTATGTAAATGAATGGGCGTGCTGTGTTCCAATAAAGCTTTATTTAGAGACACCAAAATTTGAATAGCAGATCATGTTCGTGTTATGAAACATGGTTATTCTTGTGTTTTTCCAATCATTTAAAAATAAAAAATTCGTTCTTAATAGTAATATTAGTAGCCATCCCTTTGCGGGCATGCTGTATGTCAGCATCGTGCCAGGCACTTGTCCTAAATCACCTCAGATTTTCTAGAACAACCTTGCCACTAGGTTTTCGTTTTACAAATGGGGAAACTTTTCATTTAAAAATTCTGTTTTTAAGACCGGTTAACTGATGTGTAGGTAGTGAGTGTTTCAGGGGTTCAGGAGGCGTCTTAGTCTACTGGGATATTTTGTGAATCTCACTTAAGTAGGATTTCCTTGTTTCTGTGCACGACTTTACTAGGCAAGGAGAACACTAAGTGATGAAGGTTGGCAAACTTTTTCTGGAAAGGGTCAGATTGTGAACATTTTCAGGGTTGTGTACCATACGGTCTCTTTCGAGGTTAGCCAGCTCTAGTGTCGTGTGAGAGGGCTACAGACCACTCGTAAGTGAGGGGGTATGTCTGTGTGCCCCCACGATTCATTCATGGACACTGGTAATTGAATTTCATATCATTTACACGCCCTGAAACACTATTCGTGTGATTTTACTAGCCATTTAAAAATACGACAACCATTTTTTTCACAAGGGCGTTTGGGCTGGATTTGGCACAAGGCCTTACTTAGTTGGCTGGCCCTTGATAGAAAAACTGGAAAACTTAATTTGTTTTACGATGACATTGAGGGAAGATTAGGAAATTCCTAGGATGAGCAGTCCCTGACATCCTGTTCCTCAGACACGGCCCTGCAGGTGTTATTCAGGAGAGTCCTGTTTCTCGGAAAAGGCAGGGGAATATTCAGGCAAGGCCATTCCCACTCAGGTGAGCAGTGCGAGCCCACCATCTAGTGGTCACGGGTCCAGCCACAGGCCCTAGTAGAACAGGATTTCTAGTGAATGGTTGGAGGGTGCAACAGGCTCCCAACAGTGACTCCTGAGGCCTTAGTGAACTCCCCCCTCGTAAGTGCCTCTGTCTTCGTGTGTTGTAACCAAAGCCCTGCATCCGCCTCCCCTGAGACTCTCTGCCATTGCTGTTTGCTGGCCTGCATCGGGGGAGAGTCTGGATGCACACCTTTCTCATCAGTACTCACGGGTGGTTCTCTGTATGCCCCTGCTGAGACTGCCTCTGCTAGAAACCTGTTTTCCTCCGTGAGACTTACCTTCAGTTAATAGGAGGTGATACGCTGCATTGAAACGTGCAGTTGAGCGAGTGAGGCCGACTGCCCGCTAACCAGCCGAATGGCCTGCTGTCGTGCACACGTGCGTTTCATGGTTCCGGTGATTGCAGATTCCTCCACGTTAACTTTAGGTGTCACTGTCAAGACAGTTGCCGAGTTTCAGGTTGAGGTGCCGGGCGTGGAAGAATGATGCCGAAACCAAATCGCCACCCTCAGTGATCTGAGCCACGGATGGGTGGTGTGGGTGGGTGAGGCCAAAGCCGAAGCTAGGACCTTAGCATGGAGTGCCGCAGAGCCGTGGCGAGACTCACTAGCTTCTCCAGTTTCATCGTGTTAAATTGAGTACATCAGCCTTTCTGGGGTCGTTTGGGCATCCTTCTGCTTTGTCTTGTGGAGGATTTCCTTTGGCTCTACTGTTTCCAGATTAAACTTGATAGATCCCAAAAGGCAAAGCAGCAACTCAGGAGAATAGATCTATAATTTGCTAAAGTATTTCTGTGGAATCTCATCAGAGCACTTTTATTTATTTATTTTTTTAGTGTTTATTGTTTTTGAGAGAGGGGGAGAAGGAGACAGAGGGTCTGAAGCAGGCTCTACGCTGACAGTAGAGAGCCCGACACGGGGCTTGATCTCACAAAGCATGAGATCATGACCTTAGCTCAAGTTGAACGCTCAACCAACTGAGCCACCCGGGCGCTCCTCATCAGACGGTTTTTAAATACAGCTCTGCATTTCTATTTGGATAATGTGCTCTCAGAAGTCTGGCATATTGTTTTTGACAGAAAATAATTAGCTCTATTACTTGCTTAGTAAGCTTGGCTATTAGAAACAGAACAAACAAGTTTGCCCTCACTAAATAATATTCAACATCTCATTCTGAAACTATGTTAGGATGAGAATTTCGCTTATGGTAAAAGGTGGGATGGCATCTGATTTATGGAAAATAGGTTAGTCGACAAATATTGGTAAAACCAGGAATCCAACTAGGGGGAGGAAAATAGTTGAATTTATTCCTAACACCTTGTAAAATTCTAAAATTTTATTAGGGTAAATTCCAAATGGATCCAAGTTTTAAATGTAGAAAAATAAAACCATAAAACACCAGGAAAAAATAAATAAATAAATACAGCTCTGACTTTAACAAAACTTTATATCCATCCCCAGTTCTGAAATTGAAAAAGAAGGAAAAGAAATCAATTCCCAGGGTTGCAGTCTATTTTCACTTGATTCAGTGGGTCAGATTAGTTTCCAAAGTCAATCAAATATATTAGGAGATTAGAAAAACCTTAAAACATGTCTGGGTTACTTTTTACCACTTCATTCTCTAATATGGCATGATTTTCAAGAAAGGAAAAGAGACGAAATGACCAGAACAGTTACAGCTAATTTATAGGTAGTAGCTGTTGGAATCTCACTTAAGGAGGATTTCCTTGTTTCTGTGCACGACTTTACTAGGCAAGGAGAACATTAAGTGATGAAGGTTGGCAAACTTTTTCTGGAAAGGGTCAGATTGTAAACATTTTCAGGGTTGTTGTAGGAAATCAAATAAATTTATTGTTAGAATTTTTAGGTGACTAGAAGTATCTCCATGTTGCCAAGGAAGGTGGGTCCTCGTGTGCTTGGTTTAAAAGGCAAAAATATTTTGAAAAAGTTGCTGTAGGAAACTATAAGATACACGCTGACACGTAATCCATGTGGGAAACACATGCCTTTATCCTCCCCAACTCCCTAAATCATAATTCCACCAATAAGACATGAACATTGAACATTTTGGTATGTACTTCTACTTGGTAATTTTTCTGTATTTACATAATCATACACATCATATTGTGTATTTTTTGCAAGCGTTTTTTTGAACTTTGTTATTTTGTAGTTTTTGGTTCTCTTCAACATAAAGCATTATACTGGCCTATATGCTGAGATCATGCCCTTAAATGGCTTCGTGGGAAAGCTAGAGGAGTGGCTTTCAAACTTCTACATTGGTTTGTTATTATTGTGTACTCCCATTTTCTGGTCCAGCTGTGAAGCAACTCATGAGGCACCACAAGGACAGGAAGCTTGGGAGTGAGAATGTCACGCTGCATGCGAGACGGAGAACCTCACAGCATGTGTATTTCTGCTGCGATTCCAGATTTTGAGATCTCTTGGTAACAGTGTTAAGATGCAACAATTCATGCAACTCATGCTTTTCCCAGGTCCTCTCCTGGAAACTGGTACCGGACAGTTACCCCCCAAGTGACCAGCCGCCTCCACCCTCTTACATTTATGGGGCACAACACTTGCTACGATTGTTTGGTGAGAAGTCCCTGGCCCCTGCTTTCTTCTTCCTTTTTTTTTCCACTTTGGGTTTTTTTTTTAAGGTTATTATTTTTTTTTTTTTAACAATCAAACTCGTGACCCCAAGATCAAGAGTCGCACATTCTTCCAACTGAGCCAGCCAGGTGCCCTCCAGTTTGGTTTTCACACCCTTGTTCTTTTATGTACAGCTTGTAATTTTGAGGGTCTAAGAAAAAGCATTGAAAAATGACCTCTTTAAAAAAGGCACTGAATGAATCTTAAATTTCATAAAAATGGTGTTTGTATCATTTGTACCACTACCCTGTGTTCAGTAAGACTTTTTGGTTTTATCTGATAACGTAGATGTTAATTTCAGCTTGAGCAGGATAAATAAGGACCCTCAGTATGTCCTACTCATTGCCAGAGTCTGCTGATTGTAGATGGTTTGGGTTTTATTTTTAATGCAGTGAAACTTCCAGAAATCCTTGGAAAGATGTCCTTTTCTGAGAAGAATCTGAAGGCTTTACTGAAGCACTTTGATCTCTTTCTTAGGTATTTTGATTTCTTTTTTATTATCTTTTATATATCTTTTCTGAACTTCTCCGTGACAGCGGTGGAAGCTAATAATCTGTGTGGTATTTTTAATAGTCGCAGTATTACCTAAGTATGATTGGTTCTAACTGTAATCGTAACATAGGGGGGTTTTGGAAATTTTTTTTCTGTAATTTATCTGTGTTCTGAGTCCAGGATGTTCGTTGTATTGAGGTAAAATTTTTTGTGTCACACTTGAAGAATCCAGTTGGGTAACTGTGAATAGAAAATTAAATTTTTACAGAAGTGATTAAGATCGATAGTAATTTAGTTTTACATTTTTTCTTTATAAGTACCTTAAGTATTAGACTTTTTTGTTGTGTGTACATAAACCTAAATATTAGCATTTACAGGTTGGGTTTATGTGTTTATTTTTTTAAAGTTTATTTTTGAGAGAGCAGGCGCGTGAGAAAGAGAATCCCAAGAGAATCTCCACGCTGTCAGCACAGAGCTCAACGCAGGGCTCGACCTCACGTACTGTGAGATCATGACCTGAGCCAAAATCAAGAGTCAGACACTCTACCGACTGAGCCACCCTGGTGCCCTATCGTTTGTTTTTATAACATGAAAATGTAGAAGTGGTCAGAACGCTTTTTTGCAGGAAGCGTTTGTATAAGGCAGCCTGCCACCTAGTGGAGTTTAGGTTGTTTCTATTTGTACACTTGATAGTGGAAGGGTTCTGATGAAATGGTAATTACTGCAGAAGCCAGATACGTGCAATGAAAGTAATCTGTATATAGAAATCAAAATCATGTTCGTTTTTTTTCTTTGGAATACCGAGAAGGGGTGAAATGTTAGAGTGCTTGCAAGTTAAAATTTTGCTTGCTGGTGTTCAGCCCTCACTGTAATGATCATCGGGGCAATGTTTTTCTTCTTCCAGGTTTTTGGCAGAATACCACGATGACTTCTTCCCGGAGTCTGCCTATGTTGCTGCCTGTGAGGCACACTATAGCACCAAGAACCCCAGGGCGATTTATTAAAGTTTTGATGGTTCTGGAAGAACATCTTGTCTGTCTAGCTTTGTGCTCTAGGTTCGCAGTGAAGAGTGAAGGTCTGGGGAGATGGTGGGCCTTCTTTACAGGGCTGAGACAACAGCCACCCCCGGGGCTCTGGCGGAGGTGGGCCCGTTTGTTTGAGTTGCTTACATCCTGTAGTTATTCTGTAAAGGTTTACTTCCTGGGTGCCTGAACGGCCTCCAACATCTGACCCTTGCCACTGTACATGTCATCTGTGACAGCAGTTAAGGAACAGCTGTGTTCACAGTGAAACATTAATGGAAGTATGTATAGGTTAGGCTGTTTTAGTAGATGTTGGAATTGTTTGTTAGCAATGACCACGTTTTTTAGTTACTCATTAGCATTAAGCAAAATTGTTTTCCAAACTGTTTTCATTCTTGTGACGAGGCTCAACAGCTCTGTCCACCAAATTTCAGTTTTGCTTGGAAATCACAAAATAGTCCCAAAATATTTTAGAGGGAATTGATATCGATGGCAAAAGAAAATTTGCAGCCCCACACTTGCTTGTTATAGTTCCTTTCGTCCAAAACCTTATTTTTGGTGATCTAAATAAAGTGTTGCCTCTCTTGTTTGAGATTTTACAGCTATACTTTGTTGTGTAATGTTATGGTTCCCTTTCTGTAAAACCTTATTTTTGGTGATCTAAATAAAGTGTTGCCCATCTTGTTGCAAAGAAGCAGGAGTTTTCACTCTGGTCTTGGCCTCTTTGTTGCAGACGGAGAGTGAGGTAACCTCTTGACTAATAACTTTTTGTTGTACTTTTGTGCCTGCTTTGTTAAGGCCTTTTGTTTTCTATCCCTCTGTGATTTTGCCCCACTTGATGGCTTGACCAGAAGGTGACTACTGGGAGATGCTGCACGCTGGGCTGGGCCAACACGTTTCTCCTCCATCGTTACCAGCTGACAGTCTCTGAAGACACCTTTCTAATCCTCATTATAGTCTCTCGTGTGCCTCCCTCTCCCCCAGGATGCTTCACAAAGTTGTAATTCAATTAAAGGGGTACCAGTACCATACTAGCCTTGACTGTGGTGCCTGCCTTTTCTTACAGCTCAGTTCAGTGGACTTTAACTTCCAAAGACCACTGCTCATGAATGACAAAGGCCACAGGGAATTTTTTTAAAAATCTAAAATGGCTCAATGGTTCCATCAAAGAGATTTCTGCATGTACTGACCAGTGAGATTCAGAACCTGTAAACCAGAGTAAACATCATCTTAGTGCAGTTAGTTGCTGAGTAAGACTCAAGTCTTTGGTGTCTAATCTGGACTAGAACTATACTTCCTACTGTGTTTCATCCCATTTGGTTTATGCAGTGCCTGTTTAAATCTGGTGTACCTGCAGTGTGCTTGAATTGTTAGAAAAGTTTAATCTGTAATTACTCGTGGCCCAGAAAAGAAAAAAAAATTTTCCCTTACAAGAATCTTCTTAAGTGTCCCCAGTGAAATGAACACAGACTATCTGTTGGAACATTTTTTTTAATGTTTAATTTTATTTTTTTAACGTTTTTTATTTATTTTTGGGACAGAGAGAGACAGAGCATGAATGGGGGAGGGGCAGAGAGAGAGGGAGACACAGAATCGGAAACAGGCTCCAGGCTCCGAGCCATCAGCCCAGAGCCCGACGCGGGGCTCGAACTCACAGACCGCGAGATCGTGACCTGGCTGAAGTCGGACGTTTAACCGACTGCGCCACCCAGGCGCCCCTAATGTTTATTTTTGACAGAGAGACCGAGTGAGAGCAGGGGAGGGGCAGAGAGAGAAGGGGACAAAGAATCTGAAGCAGGCTCCAAGTTCTGAGCTGTCAGCACAGAGCCTGACATGGGGCCCAAACTCACGAACCATGAGATCATGACCTGAGCTGAAGTCGGGTGCTTAACTAACTGAGCCACCCAGGCGCCCCAAGGAACATTTTTTTTATTATGAATCTAATTTATTGTCAAATTGACTTACATACAACACCCAGTGTTCATCCCAGCAAGCGCCCTCCTCAGTGCCCATCACCCATTTTCCCCTCTCCTCACTGCCCCCATCCCCCCTCAGTTTGTTCTCTGTATTTATAGAGTCTCCTGATTTGCCTCCCTCCCTCTCTGTTTGTAACTATTTTTTCTCCTTCCCTTCCCCATGGTCTTCTGTTAAGTTTCTCAAGATCCACATATGAGTGAAAACGTGATAATATCTGTCCTTCTCTGACTGACTTATTTCACTTAGCACAATAGCTTCTGGTTCCATCCACATTGCTGCAAATGACAGGGTTTCATTCTTTCTCATTGCCAAGTAGTATTCCATTGTATATATAAACCACGTCTTTATCCATTCATCAGTTGATGGACATTTAGGCTCTTTCCATAATTTGGCTATTGTTGAGAGCGCTGCTGTAAACATTGAGGTACACAATTATCCTCAATGCAGAAAAACCGAGAGCTCTCCCCCCTGAGATCAGGAACACGACAGGGATGTCCGCTCTCAGCGCTGTTGTTTAACATAGTGTTGGAAGTCCTAGCACCAGCAATCAGACGACAAAAGGAAATCAAAGGCATCAAAATTGGCAAAGAAGTCAAACTTTCACTTTCGCAGACGACATGATACTCTACATGGAAAACCCAAAAGACTCCGAGAACTGATACACGAATTCACAAAGTCGCAAGGTACAAAATCAATGTACAGAAATCAGCTGCATTTTTATACACTAATAATGAAGCAAGAGAAAGAAATAAACTGATCTCATTTACAATTGCACCAAGGGACATTTTTTTTTAATGTTTATTTTTGAGAGAGGGAGAAGGTGCTTGCGAGCCGGGGAGAGGCCTAGAAAGAGGGAGGGACACAGAGGACATGAAGCAGGCTCTGAGCTATCAGTGCAGAGCCCGACACAGGGCTCAAACTCACAAACTGAGATCATGACCTGAACTGAAGTCAGATACTTAGCCTACTGAGCTGCCCAGGTGACCCTCTCTTGGAACATTGCAATAATTACACACCTTGAGTTTACAATTTATTCTGTTTCTAGTAATGAGATACTATTTTCTTCCCACAAGGCATTTCCTAACCATAACTTCCTTTAAGCTAATTATTTGGAGCTTGGGTTGATTTAAATATCTTCAAAATGTCCCTTGATTGTATATTACTAATAATTTTTCAAATAATTCATCACTTAAAAATATGATTTAAATGTCTGGACAGTTCTCATCAGAATTACACTTCATCCTCTTGTCAATTTTTAAATTGTTACTTGCCTAAACTGCCAAACCTTGCAATTAAGTATAATGTTCATCATGTTAATGTTTTCAAGTCCTTTAAAGATGTATCGAAAATAATATTTTAGTAACTTGTGTATCAAGTCCTTGTACTATCAGGCCCTTGGACTTTGAAAAGGACATTCAAGAACAACAACGACAAAAACAAAAACACTCCTGAACAGAAGTAGATTTATAAATCATTTCACAGAACAGTGTACACAAAAACAAAAGAAAAAATTATCAGGGCACCTGCCTGGCTCAGTCGTAAAGCATGTGACTCTTAATTTCAGGGTCATGAGTTCAAGCCCCACATTGGGTGTGGAGCCTACTTAAAATGTAAAAAAACATTTTAAAAATTACCAATTTATAAAAGTTGACGTCTGTCATAAGACTTTATTATCAACTCTGTAAACATTTGAGGAAGTGAAGTCACCCAGTTTTTCCATTATTGTTTTAATAAGTCGGTGGCCTCTGCCTTTTAATATTTAGCTTGTCAAATAAGTTTATCTGAACATTTATTGACAACCACCTCCTGGGATACCAAAAACTGTGCTAGGTATTGGAAAGATAAGGGCAAATGAGATATGATTTGGGGCGTCTGGGTGGCTCAGTCGCTTAAGTGAATGACTCTTGGTTTCGACTCAGGTCATGATCTCATGGTTCACGAGTTCGAGCCCCACATCAGGCTCCACACTGCCAGTACGGAGCCTGCTTGGGATTCTCTCTCTCTGCCCCTGCCCTGTGCTCGTTCTCTCTCTCGCTATCTCTCTTGCTCTTTCTCTCCCTCCCTCCCCCTCTCAAAATAAGTAAACTTTAAAAAATTTTCAAAATAAATAAGATACAATCCTTGCTGGGGAATATACTTAAGATTGATTCCTCCTTAACTTCTATATCAAGGAAGTGTGTCACTTTAACCAGTTCTTGATTTTAAACAGTATAATGTAACCATAAATGGCAACATTTTCCAAAATTAACCTTCCCATTGTGCAAGAAAGAATGGATAATTCTCTTAATTAATTGGTATGTGGATGTCAGCTTAGGTAGGTTTGATTATTAAGTTTTCACTATTGAAAAATCTGGCAAGATGATGTTAAGGGACTTGATATCCATTGGGGAAAGGAGTTTCAACAGATTAAAATTAAAAGCAGTTGGGGCACCTGGGTGGCTCAGTCGGTTGAGCATCTGACTTCGGCTCAGGTCATGATCTCACGGTTCATGAGTTTGAGCCCTGTGTCGGGCTCTGTGCGGACAGCTCGGAGCCTGGAGCCTGCTTCCGATTCTGTGTTTCCCTCTCTCTCTGCCCCTTCCCTGGGCATGCTCTGTTTCTCTCTATCAAAAATAAATAAACAATAAAAAAAATTAAAATTAAAAGCAGTAATTTGGGGAGATTGTGTTTACTTCACAATGAGAAAAGACTCCTCAATAAACCAATTAAATCTTTTTTTTTTTTTTTAAGCAATGCAATTGGAAAGACACCCTTTTACTCTAGCTTCTTTTTGTCTTAACGCTTGTGCCAAATTCTTCCTGATGCTCATCTGGGACAAATCCTTAGTGCGTATTTAAGCTAATTGAGTTGGGTCGTTTTTACCTAGTTTCAGTAAAAAGAGAATGCTACTTCCTGCCTCTCTGTTCTCTGGAATCCACCTAAACTCCAAGTGAATTTGCAAATGGCCATTTCTTTGCCTCGGCTTTTCCTCTGATTGATGAGCAGAATGTAAGTGCCCTGTGAACGTCCACAAGGCCTGGGATGAAGCTCCTCTGTAGCCCAGATCATCTTCTCAAGATTCTTCTACATGTTGCCGATGTGCCTCGCGCATTAAAAGCGTACATGTTGTATCTGTCCTCACACAGCAAGGGCTACAATTAGCATCAGTGAATAAGCAAGTGTTCACGTGGTGGTAGACAGTTGGCTGTGAACTCGGGAGAGTGGAGATTTCTGAGGACAAAAGGAAGAGAAAAGCGGCCAAGGGCCTGCTTTACAAAATTGGGGTGTTTGGGCTGGATAGTGCGTGGTGGAAGCCTCCCCCCTAAAGCTCTGTAAGATAACTCTGCTGAAATGTCGACCATTCACTTAAAGCTTGAGGAAATGGAGTTGTGGCCTTGACCCTCTGTGGAGATGGGTTGTCGGGCTGAGACTGACCTCTAGGCAGGAGGGGCAAGAGCCACAGCGCCCCAAGAGTTGGTTCATATGTTCTGTCACTTATCAAAAGGGTTCTAGGAGAAGGCAGGCACAAAAGGTCACATATTATATGATTCCATTTCTACAAAATGTCCAGACTAGGCACACCATAGGGACGGAAAGTAGACCAGTGGTCGTTAGAGGGTGGGGAGAGAAGGGAATTGGAACTGACCGCTAATAGTTCTGACGTCTCCTCGGGGTGGTGGAATATTCTGGAATTAGTCGTGATTGTGTACCACTCTGTGAATTTACTAGAAACCACTGGATTGTCTGCTTTTAAAAGGTGATTTTTACAGTATATGAATTATATCTCAGTTGAAACAGGGAGATCCAGGGATCAGCTGTGCCTGCAACTCAAGAAAAATCCACCATGAAAATGCATTTTTGAGAACTGCAAAGCTGTTTGCTCCAATACTTCAGCATGGCTTCTTTAACGCACCGTTGCCCCGCGCAGGCCGACGTTCCTTTTCTCACTCCACTGAGTTCACTCTTCACCTGAAGGTCAGAAAACCAGTGCTGTGCCTTCATACGATTTCCTTTGTGAGCAAATACGGAGCTGACAGGTCTTCAAACTTCTTTGACCTCCAAATTCTGCATGGCAGGGCGGAGGGAGTAAGTAAATACTGATATTATGACATAAGCAAAAAAGGTTCACAAGCAGCAGAGGTTAGTAACCGCAAAAATAGCATGCATTGAGAATAATGCCAGTACGCGTTCACCAGTCTTCATGTTTCGGAATTTCTTTGCAACGTCAATCTTTATCCTTCCAGAAGGTCGTGAAAAATCATAGGTAGGAAAGCGTTCGACTGTGTTTTTCTATTGATTGTGCTTTTCTCACTCAGATTTACAACTTTCGGTGGAATGATTTAATAAGTCATTTAGAGATCTGCTTTGGCACAAGGTAAATTACACCAGCCTGCTGATTCTATTTACTGCTCTGTCTTCACTATTGTAAAGGTGACTTCTGAGACCATTACTCTCCAGAAAATGATTTGGGGTGAGATGACTTGTGAGCTGTATAGAAACACACCTATTAATGTTAGAGGAGAAAGGCTGTTCCAGTGTGTTCGGGCAGTACGTAAAACGAAGTCTAAAAACCAAAAATGCTCTATTGGAGAGAAGCCTAGTAAGCTTTTCCTTTGATTTACAATAATTCATCTTATCGTTTATATTCCGTAGCATGTAAAGCTTAACCAATCATAGCATTGAAACCCTTTGTTAATTTCGTGGTCCAGAAGAAGCCATGGTGTGGTAGGTGGATTGAAAAATGTTTCTAAATCTTTACACACAAACACACACACAACCGTGTCTCTATCCTTCATCTTTCAAAGGCGAATTTTTAGTTTCTCTTATCAAGAGTTAGGATCTATTTTCCTTCCCCTTGAATTTGGTCTGGCTTTTATTTTTCTTGGGCTGACGGCTGACTTTCAATAGATCACAGCAAGAAGAGTGTTCTGCCCAGTACAAAACCCAGATTAGTCTGGCCTGGGGATTTGCTCTAGCCAAGAAAATAGGGCGGGAGTGCTTCCCTTCCCTTCTCTCCCTCGGAACCTTACTGAGCTGTGAAACGACCCCGGGCTAACCTGCTGGACGATAAGAGACATATTGCCTAGTTATTCTCTTCTCATCACCCAACCAACTACCGGCCAACTGCCCCACACGCGAATGAAACCCTTTCAGACCAGCCAACCCCCAGCCTACCTACGAGTCCACTATAGATGCGTACATAAGCCACCCCAAATCTTCCAGACCTGACCTAGGTTAGCAGAACCACCCAGTTGGCCTCTACATTGTTGATCAATAATGAACACTTACTGTTTTAAGCCACTGTCGGGGCACCTGGGTGGCTCAGTTGGTTGAGCGTCCGACTTCGGCTCAGGTCATGATCTCGAGGTCTGTGAGTTCCAGCCCCGCATCGGGCTCTGTGCTGGCAGCTCAGAGCCTGGAGCCTGCTTTCGATTCTGTGTCTCCCTCTCTCTCTTCCCCTCCCCTTCTCATGCTCTGTCTCTCTCTGTCTCAAAAATAAATATACGTTAAAAAAAATTAAAAAAAAAAAAAGATAAGCCACTGTATTTTGGGGCGGTTTGCTATACAGCGATATAGCTGTATCTTTGTGGTGTATATGTTTTGCATCCTATCTATGGAAGAGCTCGAGCTTCATTGCCTTAGCTGAAAGAGCTGAAATTCTGGTATGTTCAGAGGCCATCAGCTAACCAAGGGACCATGTACCTGCTCCTGCTCCTGCTCAGGTAACAAGGAAGAAATGGATAGAGACCGCAACCTCTCTTTGGGATTTGGTAGCTAGCACAACGTGGGTTTTATTCTGTAAGAAATTTAGTTTGCAGAAAACTCAAGAGGACATAGAATATGTTTTCACCGTAAAATTAACAACTATTATTATTTTGTAAGATTTGTTTCCAGCCACTGTTTTAAAACCAAATAAAACATTTGTTGCTGCCCGGATCTCAATCCCCAGCCCTTCTCCCAGAGGTGATAATTCCCTGAGTTTGGTGTAGTGTGGACTTGTATTGTGCACATGGGATTTCTCGGTCTCATACTCTACACCTTGTTCCTGACATGTTTTGATGCGTATTTACACATATACATGTACGTATAACAGAAATATGTGTGTATATAAGTACATCAACCTGTGTTTTTACATATATTCGTATTTAATTTAATCCTGTTAACTGCCGCAGAAGATGATCACATGGATATAAAACCTTTTATTAATTACCTTACCATTGTTGGACGTTCAGATTGCTTCTGAGTCCCCCTTTTACTAACAGTGCTGCAAAGAACAGTGCTTGTACGCAGGTCCTTGTATTCAAACAGCAGTCATTCTGTGGGTCATATGCCCAGAATTGCTGGGTGCTCAGACACATGCTTTTTCACATTTTCTAGAGTCTAGAGTTACCCTGTTGGACAGGGAGCTGGCTTTATCAGAGTTTCTGGGTGTTCAGTTTCAGGGCGGTTGTCTTGTGGGACAGATTTATAACACTGGGAGCTAAAAAGAAACTTGAAAACTTGAAATCTCGGAAACGTTCTCCACATTGCCTCATCTCATATCGCCCGCTCCCCCCTGCCCTGTGTTTTTGTGTAGTGTTGGGGGTTATTTGGTGGTCTCATAGAAATTAGAAATAAATAACTTCATGGTGGTACAAAGCAGGGTAGGAGTTGATGATCTGCTACTTTGCTCACAGGGCAACTGTCAATGACACTGTGGAAAGGAGTTGATTGGCCATGTGAGGAATATTTCAAATATTGCATGGAACGGGGCAAATGCACCACATTAGGTCATTTCTGAGGGGTATCAGGTTCATTATTCAATAAGGCAAACCAGGGGCGCTTGGGTGGCCCAGTCGGTTAAGCAGCCGACTTTTGGTTTCGGCTCAGGTCATGATCTCATGGTGTGTGAGTTCGAGACCTGTGTTGGGCTCTGTGCTGATTCTCTTTCTCTCTCTCTCTCTCTCTCTCTGCCCCTTCCTCCCCGCCCCCCCACTGCTTGTGCTCCATCTTTCAAAAATAAATAAACTTTTTTTTTTAAGAATAAGGCAAACCAGTTCTTTTGGCTTTCTCAATCTCGAGGTCAAGTCTAAAAACCTGCATTTTCACATTCCAAGACATGAGATGGTAAACATACTATGCCAGGATCAAGGTTAGGTCAAACAATATCGTCTCTGTAAGGGAGAGAAAATCATTCTTGTTGTTTAAGGAGTAAATGGCTGAATGTTCTTAGATTTTACACATCCCCTGTCAAAAGTGAATTAGAACATAAGAAGCCTGTCCTCATAATAAATGTGCTTCTCAACCAATTGTGTGTGCCCTTTGTCCTTTGGGTTCAGTCCAGACCAGCTGATCATAATAGCATGATGTCAACCTCACCTTATTGCTTTCAGTGTGTAACCGTATCTGAGAGCTGCCTGAAGTTTCTCGATTTATGTCAGGTTACATTATAGGCGCTCTGTAACGCAGCTGCTCTTAGTTTAAAAATTTTATAACTGGCGATAAGAATTTCTGGCTAGTGGAATAATACTCTATCGTGACTTTTGTATAGCAGAATGAGGAGAAATAAATCTATTGAAAAACTACATCCTTGTCCTCAAATTTCCAAGCTAGGCGGATCACAAAATCATGATTAAAATGAGCAAGAAGATAATATTAATGAAGTAAACTGCGTGCTCCCAGAAAGCACTCTAATAGAACATCTGGGGACGCCTGGCTGGCTCACTCGGTACAGCACAGCAAGCGACTCTTGTTCTCGCGGTGGGAGGGGTGGGGAGGGTGTCGTGAGTTCAAGCCCCACGTAAGCCGTAGAGCTTCCTTAAACGGAGTAATACACAATAATAAGAGGAACATCTGATGCTCGTTTTCTAGTTCTGTTCTTTAAGATTTTTGGAAACAAGGCTCTGGTTTGGGAAACAGCCAGCGTATTGTGCACACCTGAGGGAAATTTTATAAAGAGGTTTCAGGTGCTGGCCCGTTTTTCAGTGATGAGCTGGCCGCCCCAAATCCACCGCTCTGGGCTGGGCTCTGTGTTTGCGAAAACGCGACGGTGCAAAGCAAGCTCCGGTGACGCGGGCTTGCTTCCCGTTTCTGCCAGGGGAGGGCGCCCGAGAGCAAGGGAGAGCGGGCGGGCTCGCGTCTCCCCGCCCCGACGCTAGGGCAGCTGGCCCCCCGCGCGCCGGCGGCCCGCCTGCAGCCCACACCTGCCCTCGGTCCTTCCGGAAGCAGCCTCCTGGGAGGCGCCCCTTCCTCAGAAGCCCCTGCTCTGAAGCCCTGGTCCCAGCAGCGGCCGGGCAGCAGCGCCCCTTCCTGCACAGGTAGCCACATGTCTAAAGGCTTTTAAAGTTCTTGATACATTTGCGAATTGCTTTCCAGATGAGTTCCTATGATTTACACCCTCGCTGGTTATGTGTGAAGATACTTCTGGAAAGCTCTCTCCCACACTATTGGTAAGGAACTCATCACGGTCTTCTGCTGATGTTTTACGTTTAACTCTTGAATTCAGAGGTTCCCAAATGCCGGCGGAAATTGAGGGGGTGCGACAGAGACCGTATGGCCCGCAAAGCCTAAGCTCTGTATTGTCGGGTCCCTGACAGTTCAAGTTCGCCAAACCCGATCTAGATTTTCGAAAATATTACGATTGTGCCTGACTAGTTCATACATTTCCAAGGCTACTTTTCAGTAGCTGTTCTTAAGGTCCACTTGAACGCTCAGAATGTCTTTTGGAGGCATTTTCTTTTCTATGGATTACATGTGTCAAAGGTTGTCACTTCCTTTTTTTTGTTTTTTTGTTTTTGAAGAAATTTGCTCTTGGAGTTATAAATAATGCCGTATTTTGGTTTTCTAACGTATTTATTTTTATGTTTTATTTTCTTCTAAATACGTACACTTAAAAAACCATTTCCTAAAACCTTAACGATTTTATTTATCTATTTATTTATTTATTTAAATTCAAGTTAGTTAGCATACAGTATAGTATTGGTTTCAGGAGTAGAACCCAGTGATTCATCTCTTACATACAATACCCAGTGCTCATCCCAAAAGTGCCCTCCTTAATGCTTATCACCCATCTAGCCCATCCCCGAACCCACCTCCCCTCCAGCAGCCCTCAGTTTGTTCTCTGTATTTGTCTCTTAGATTTGCCTCCCTCTTTGTTTTTGTCTTATTTTGCCTTCCCTTACCCTATGTTCATCTGTTTTGTCTCTTAAAGTCCTCATGTGAGTGAAGTCATAGGATATTTGTCTTTCTCTGACTGACTCATTTCACTTAGCATAATACCCTCCAGTTCCATCCACGTAGTTGCAAATGGCAAGATTTCATTCTTTTTGATTGCCGAGTAATATTCCATTGTATATATATACCACATCTTCTTTATCCATTCATCTATCAATGGCCATTTGGGCTCTTTCCATACGTTGGCTACTGTCGATAGTGCTGCTCTAAACATTGGGGTGCATGTGACCCTTCAAAACAACACACCTGTATCCCTTGGGTAAATACCTAGTAGTGCCATTGCTGGGTCCTAGGGTAGTTCTGTTTTTAATTTTTTGAGGAACCTTCACACTGTTTTGCAGAATGGCTGCACCAGTTTGCATTCCCACCAACAGTGCAAAAGTATTCCCCTTTTTCCACACCCTTGCTAATATCTGTTGTTTCCTGAGTTATTAATATTAGCCATTCTGACCGGTGTGAGGTGATATCTCATTGCAGTTTTGATTTGTTATTTCCCTGATGATGAGTGATGTTGAGCATTTTTCATGTGTCTGTTAGCCCTCTGGATGTCTTCTTTGGAAAAGTGTCTATTCCTGTCTTCTGCCCATTTCTTCACTGGATTATTTGCTTTTTTTCGGGGCGGGTATTGAGTTTGGTAAGTTCTTTATAGATTTTGGAGACTAACCTTTTTATGTCATTTGCAAATATCTTCTCCCGTTCCGTCAGTTGCCTTTTAGTTTTGTTGATTGTTTCCTTTTCTGTGCAGAAACTTTTTATCTTGATGAGGTCCCAATAGTTCATTGTTGCTTTTATTTCACTTGCCTACAGAGCCATGTCAGGTAAGAAGTTGCCGTGGCCGAGGTCAAAGAAGTTGTTGCCTGTTTTCTTCTGTAGGATTTTGATGGTTTCCTGTCTCATGTTTAGGTCTTTCATCCATCTTGAGTTTATTCTTGTGTATGGGGTAAGAAAGTTGTCCAGATTCATTCTTCTTCATGCTGCTGTCCAGTTCTCCCAGCACCATTTTCTGAAAAGACTTTTTTCCATTGGATATTCTTTCCTGCTTTGTCAAAGATTAGTTGGCCATATATTTATTTGGGGGTCCATTTCTGGGTTCTCTGTTCTGTTGATCTATGTGTCTGTTTTTGTGCAAGTACCACACTGTCTTGATGATTACAGCTTTGTAATACAGCTTGAAGTCCGGAATTGTGATGCCTCCTGCTTTGGTTTTCTTTTTCAACATAACTTTGGCTATTCGGGGTCTTTTGTGGTTCCATACAAATTTTAGGATGGTTCATTCTAGCTCTGTGAAGAATGCTGGTGTTATTTTGATAGGGATTACGCTGGATGTATAGATTGCTTTGGGTAGTATCGATGTTTTAACAATATGTGTTCTTTCAATCCATGAGCATGGAATGTTTTTCCATTTCTTTGTGTGTCTTCTTCAATTTCTTTCATAAGCTTTCTATAGTTTTCAGGGTACAGATCTTTTACCTCTTTGGTTTATTCCTAGGTATCTTATGGTTTTTGGTGCACTTATAAATGGGATCAATTCCCTCATATCTCTTTCCGTTGCTTCATTATTGGTGTATAGAAATACAACCGATTTCTGTACATTGATTTTATATCCTGCGACTTTGCTGAATTCATGTATCAGCTCTAGCAGTTTTTTGGTGGAGTCTTTCAGGATTTCCATGTAGAGTATCATATCATCTGCCCTCAAGAAGGTCGGGATAGAACGATCATCCTCAACATCATAAAAGCCAGTTATGAAAGTCCCACAGCTAATACTATCCTCAATGGGGAAGAACTGAGAGCTTTCCCTCTGAGATCAGGAACACGACAGGGGTGTCCACTCTCACCACTGTTGTTCATCCTAGGAAGTCCTAGCCTCAGCAATCAGACAACACAAAGAAATAAAAGGCATCCAAGCTGGCAAGGAGGAAGTCAAACTTTCACTCTTCACAGATGACATATAACCATTAAGGTTGGTATCATTATTATTCAGCCAAGCAACCCCCATTTCTCTTAAAACCACGATACTAACATGTTCGACCCCCAAAGTAGCACTGGGTTTAACAACTAAAAGGCACCAACACATCAAAGCACAATTTAAAAAAAGGAAAAAAAACCACCCCTCTTCCCCCACCGCCATAGCCACTTGCCATAATCATTTCGGAGGTTTTTTCTTCTAGTCTCCTCTCTGAGGCTCATGCGTTTCAGGGGTCAGTTGGTCACTCTGTCCTCTGAGATTTAAATTCAGTTTGCCTGAGTCCCATTTCCACACCCCATGGGGAATCGAATCCCCTGCTCCAAGTTTCTGTGACTACAAGGGGACTTTTATTCTCTCATCTGTATCAATTTCTTCTCTCATTGCCTTTCTCTCCTTAACCATCCTCACTTTTTTTTGTGGGAGTAGTGATCAACTTTAATCCTTTGATCACTAGTCAATTACAATCACCTCTCGTCAGCAGACTTGAATTCAGCAGCTATGTTTTTTGTTTCCATGATGTCTTTCCTTCTCCTGACCTGTTTTCTGTTTAATAAGACAAGTGGAATGGAGGGGGAAAAAATGCTTTCTTCAAAGATGAGATTCTGAAATCCCTGACACTGAGACAGTAGATTTAAAACGATCTTTCCAGAGTTTAAAGTGTGATTGTATTTTGTGTCTGATGCTGTTGCTCAGTGATTTTTTCTCTTTCTTAAACAATTCTCCATGTCTTACCTATGGTTTAGTAGAAGCGTTTTTCATCCAACCTGCTCACGCTGCCATCTGAACAGAATGATGTTTCTTGCTTTTAAGTTATAAAAGAAGATGATGGGGTTGGCTTGTTTTAGAACTGTTTTTAAATATCTTAAAGAAAGTTTTGAAATACTAAATGGGACATCACAACCTTAAGTTGAGTTCATTTAGTGCCGCATAATGACAAAGCTTGGTAGTTTCAAACAACAATTCCTTCTTACCGCTCCCTTATTGCCTAGACCGAGCTAGGCAATTCTGCCCCATAAGGCTGTAGCCCTCCTGTGGTGGCATTCAGCTGGGAGCTCGTCTGGGGTGGGAACATCCAAGATGGCTTCACTCAAGACTTGGCACTTCCACTGGGCACTGGCTATGTCTGGAGACTGGCAGGACCCTTCTCTCGAGCAGAGGAGGCAGACTTTCAACGTGGTGACTTGGGGCACCCAGGGCAAAGCAAAAGCCACCAAGCATCGTTTGTCATATTCCGCTATCAAAATAAGTCACGGGGCTGCTGCGTATTCAAGGGGAGAGAAAACAAACTTCATATCTTGATCGAGAGAGCAGAATGCAACGCGGTGAGCGGAAGACTCTTTGGCGGCCATATTTGAGGATAATCTACCCGAACCTAATGTAAATCCCATTATGTACATTCAGGAAAATAGCACATTACATACTGAAAATTTACATATCTGGTATTTATTGTGCCATGGGGACACTGGGGATAAATAATTAAATGTCTAACGCATTGATTGGTAGAGGGCCAGATAATAAATAATGTAGGCTTTGTGGGCCATACAGTCTCTGCTGCAAGCCAACCTCTGCTATTAGAGTGTGAAAGCTGCCATAGACAATATATAAAAAATAGGCAGGGCTGGGCTGGCGGACAGGATTTGTCCTGTGGGCTGTACCTTGGTGCCCCTGAGTCTAGAGAAATAGTGCTTTTTCTGCATCTAAAGGAATTCAAGGGGCACCTGGCTGGCTCAGTAGAGCGTGTGACTCGTGATCTCAGGGTCATGAGTTCAAGCCCCACGTTGGGCGTGGGGCCGACTTAAAAAAAAAAAAACTAAAATAAAAACAAATAAAGGAATTTAAAATTAACCACGTAGGAAGGAGATTTTAGATTCTAGTAATACCCACATAAACGATCTAAAACCACCTGAAGTTAATATAATAATCAACACGTAGTGAGCTTGTACTTGTTATTTTTGTATCAATAACATCACCCCGTGCTAATAGCATTGTGCACCATGTGTGGAGCCATTTATTACTTGAGCGTGACGCATAGCAGCACATCGTGTTTCCTTACTTGATTACCGCTGCCTTTTACATTCTACAAAATCACTCAGTGTTCTTAGAGAAAGGATGTTTGATCCCGTGAGATCCTATTTGGTAAGCAAAAGGCAAACAGTGGGATAGTTGCTATTTTCAAAATACATTTCCTAGCTTTCTGTTCTCACAACTCCAAATATACGAGTTCTTCAGTTCTTAATAATGAAGTGCTAGGCAAGGCATATTGCAGAACCCTCTTGACCACTTCTGTAGTGAATGATTTTTTTGACTTCTGCACTTTTCTGTAACGCCCTCACCATCTCATATTTTGTCCATGGCACGTTAGTGCTTTATGAGGTCATAGTTTGTTGTTTTTGTTCATACGCACACATGTCCATATGTGGGTGGAAGTTGCAGAGAGCTTCTCGTCAGTGTGCATACCATTTAAAAGTACAAGAGTGGGGGCCGCCCGTGTGGCTCAGTCTGTTAAGTGTCGGACTCTTGATTTCGGCTCAGGTCATGATCTCACGGTTTGTGGGTTTGAGCCCCACATCAGGCTCTGTGCTGGCAGCAAGGAGCCTGCTTGGGATTCTCTCTCTCTCTCTCTCTCTCTCTCTCTCTCTCTGCCCTTCCCCTGCTCACACACACACACACACACACTCTCTCTCTCTCAAAATAAATAAATAAATGAACTTAAAAAAAAAAGTACAAGAGGGGTCGCCTGGCTGGCTCAGTCAGTGGAACATGTGACTCTTGGTCTCGGGGTTGTGAGTTCAAGCCCCACGGTAGGTGTGGAGATTACTGAAAAAATAAATAAATAAAGTCTTTAAAAGTGCGAGAGATCCCAGGGAAAATCATTTCCATCCTCAGCACCAAAGATACTTCTTTACATATATTTTTATGTACACACATTATATAAATCAATATCCCATTCTTTTCCTTGCTACAATATGGCTTACATTAAATCCACAGAGAAGTATTCCTTTTTGAAATTCAAATAGGGAAGCTAAGAATATGCAGTCTATTAAAAAGCAAATATTGTAAATGTTTCTCAAAACTGTAGTAATATTATTGCCCTTGACAGCTCTCAGGTATTACGGTGCAGTTTTGCTCTTAGTATAGTTTCTTTTCTTTTTTTTTAAGTTTACATATTATTTTTTTCCCCATAATCTCTACACCCGATGTGGGGCTCGAACTCACGACCCTGAGATCAAGAGTCGCATGCTTCACCGACTGAGCCAGCCAGACGTCCTTTGCGTAGTTTATTTTCTGCCTGCAAGTGAGACCCCGGAGTAGAAAAGCTCTTCCTTCCCGCCTGAAAGAACTAATGCGAAAATGCTGTCTTTTGTGGCTGTGTTGTCATATTTTCCAGCGTGCCACCTGGGCCAGAGGGTCACCAGGAGCCCAGCCCCAGGCTGCAGGCAAAGGGGCTCCGGGCACAGTGGAAAGTGACAAAGCCCCACTTCCCTACAGCCTGGCTTTTTGCTGAGTGCCTGTTTTGTAAGTGCCGCACCCTTGTCTTTGGAGCTCATGTCTGAAACACTGTCGGCCATCGGGTGGCTTTACGCGGACGGCAGGTGAAGTGCTTTGGACTGAAAATGTATACACGACTAGAATAGAGCTTCCTGCCTGGGCTTCTCCTGCCCCTGCCTCCTCTCAGCTCCTCTGCCCACCGCGAGTTTCTCCAGGAACTGCCTCGGAAAGGAAATAAACATAAATAGAATCCGTTCCTAACACCTTCCTTGAGACGCGGGTTTTGCCTCCCTCTTCAGCCCTTTCCAGCCCATACTTCCTTTGTATTATCTTTTCCTTTGGTGATTTTTCCCTTCAACCCTGAACACTTAGCCTGAAGGCTGGCTCCTCCCCTCTGGCTCCTTGGGACCAGGCTTCTAGAACCCAGCACAGAGCCTGGGTCTCTGGGCAGAGCCATTTTTCTTTTATGCTCCCTTCAGGAAAATCATTCCACAGCGTGGCACAGACTTTATTCTAGTCCATCCACCAGCCGGCTGACTGGCACTTTTTAAATACATATGAAGTTTCCATGCATTAGGTTAGTTTCTCTAAGCTTCGTTTTGGAACCATCTCCTTCGATTCTTGTCTTATTTCCTTTTCCACCATCTGTTAAACTATCTTTTTTAGAGATCCCGAAATTGAGGCATTAAATACGTTTGTGAGGCTGCTGGCTGATGTTGGAGATTTAAGGCTTGAGAGGGCAGTCGGAGATCCACTCTGAAACAGAAACCTCTTTTTCCTATTTTCCAAAAGGCCCACAGTAGTTTGAAAGTGCCAGTAATGAGCTTTTTGAAGACTTAGAAATGACAGTTATTTCGTTTTGATTTCCTAGATTACTGTGTAAATTGCCACCTCATAAGGATCCGGGCTTTGGCAGGTGCAAAATGAACACTTTATAACATGCCATTCGCTTTTCAGCCTAGCTGCCTTCGTAGAAACTTCTGTATGCTTTCCTTGGGCACATCACAGTACATGTTTCTGAGAAATGATTCTTCCAATAGGCTGTCCGGTCCTTCTAAACTGATTATTTTATCTTTAATGTCTCATTGTAAACAATAATCTGAAGAAGGACATTCTTTTCCCGTGTATATATTCCTGCTTCCCAGATTTTCCGTCTAAGTGAACCAAATCTAGTATCTTTTCCTGTGATGCACTGCAAAATTAGCTTGCTATCAGGATATGCAAAGAGAGTGATGTGATGCAAATTAGGTTTTCATGTTGACGACCGAGTTGCATATTTGGATCAAGTCAACCAAAGAGCATCTGAGCATATTTGAGTTACCTTAAAATATGGAATTATTTAAGACAGCATTACACAGATAATACCTCGTAATTAGTGGCAATCACGTGCTTTTTGCTGCAGACTTGCCTCCAGTCAGGTTGAAAAACGTTTGCATGCGCCCTAGGCCCGCGATGGCCAGGTTGACAAACAATACGTGCTTGGGCCCCTCTGACTGCACCACCGTGTTTCGTAGTTGGCTATTCTGTGGCCAATCTGTCAATGGAGTCTGCTCGAAAGTGTATTAAATTAAATGGTTTAACTTAGGCATTGCTACATGATTCTGTAATTTTCTTTTTGCATTGATGTAATAGGGAGATCCTTTCCACATAGACTACAAAACCAAAATCTAAAACAAACAAATATGTCTATCTTTTTTATGGTACCTCTTGAATAGAGGACAAAGAGAGGTTTTGTCTGACCAATGAAATGTGTTTCATATGTTTTATAACAGGAAAGGAGGGTGTAATGATTTTTTTCAACTAAAACAAAAACTACAAATGCATCATTTTTTAAAATTTGGCTTAAATTTATGAAAGGAATGTATCAAATATGTTTATTTTTAAACTTTTTCTTTTTTTAATTTTTTTTTAACATTTATTTATTTTTGAGACAGAGAGAGACAGAGCATGAACGGGGGAGGGGCAGAGAGAGAGGGAGACACAGAATCGGAAGCAGGCTCCAGGCTCTGAGCCATCAGCCCAGAGCCCGATGTGGGGCTCGAGCTCACGGACCGCGAGATCGTGACCTGAGCTGAAGTCGGACGCTCAACTGACTGAGCCACCCAGGCGCCCCTTTTAAACTTTTTCTTATGAGAGATGTTGAACATGTACAGATGTCGACGCAGTAGACAGTTGCAACCATTATTGATTCATAGCCAATCGTGTTTTATTCACACTTTCCCCACTTCTTACATAGTTCTCAAATTATTTTGAAGTACATTCTAGATATCGTATCATGTAAAAGTATTATGTCTACATATTCAAGAAATGGAGTGACATCTGGCCTTGACCACATGTCTTTCCTAAAAGCAATCGCCATGGTGGCCAAGGGTCTATGGGGAGCTAAATGTCAACCTTACGGCAGAAAACCAGACTCACAAAATAATGAATGAGGTAAAACCTGAGAACCAGTCCAATTGAAATATTCTAATTGGGCAGCAAGTATTTTTTAACAATCACTGCCATTTTCATCTTGGTTGCTCAGAGTAGTGAGATTTTTGTTTCTTTATGCATTTCCTTGTTTTACAGATTTCTTCCAATGACATTTATTGCTTCCGAAATGATTTGGAAAGTATTGAAAATGACTTTGCCTGTGTGCAAGCTATTGTACAAAGTGCCAGTGTGAGGTAGAAAGATACTGTTAGATTATTTCTTGTTCCCAGTTCATGATTAGTTTGGGTTGTGCCAGCTCTGTGGAAAGCCAGTGTGGCAGATGTTTTTGCTTTTTGCTCTTGTCTTTGTTCCCTCCTCTTTGCATTTCCTGTGGGGAGTACACTTTCCTCCCCCCAGTGCCTGTGACTTGTATGTGAGGTGGGAGGCTTCCACCCCAGCTCCAGGACTGGGCACAGAATATAGACTGGCCAGGCAGCTCCCCATAGACCCTCGGCCACCATGGTGATTAGTTTTAGGAGAGACATGTGGCCAAGGCCAGCCAGTCCAATAAGAGCTCGTGTGGATTAGACACCAGGAAAATGTGTGGGGAAGGTACTCAAAAAGTTAAACATAGAGTTATTATATGACCCCGCAATTCCACTCCTAGGTATATACCCAAGAGAACTGAAAATGTACGTCCACACAATAACTTGCACACAGATGTTCATAGCAGCATTCTTTATTCATAATAGCCAAAAAGCATGGAATATTATTTGGCCATAAAAAGGAATGAAGTACTGATAGACGCCATGTACATGGATAAACCTTGAAAACATACTATGTGAAAGAAGCCAGTCACAAAAGGCCATAAAGATTATATGATTCCATTTATATGAAATATCCAGAGTAGGCAAACCCATAGAGACAGAAAATAGATTAAAGGTTGCTTAGGGTGATGAGGAGGCCACAGATAGTGGGAGCTCTAGGAAGGGAAGACTAATGGGGACAGGATTTCTTTGTGGGGGTGATGAAATTGTTCTAGAATTGGATAGTGATGACAGTTGCACAACTTTGTGAATAAGCTAACAACCGCTGAGTTGTATACCTTAAAGGGGTGGATTTAATGACGTGTGAATCATACCTTGATCTAAAAAAATGCTATAAAAAATGCTATGGAAATAAGAATAATCATACCATAAGAAGGGAGATAGATCCACTTTGCCACTAAAAGCTTGAATGGTTAAGGCAGGGATGTTAATCATTATTGTAAAATGGCGAAGCGTTTTAAAAGCATCTAGTATAAAATTAGAGATGCCTGGCTGGCTCAGTTGGTAAAGCGTGCCACTCTTGATCTTGGGGTCGTGGGTTCAAGCCCCATGTTGGGCATAGAGCTTACTTAAAAGAAATTCTTAAGAATTAAAGAAAAATTTAGTACAAAATTAAACAGTGAAAGGAAGATATGAGAATTTATTTGATGTTTTCTGCCCAAGTCAAATTCCAGATTGTTAGGCTCAATCATTTTTATTTTCATTATGTTTTCAAGTTTTACTTACTTAAGTAATCTCCACACCCAGTGTGGGGCTCACAACTCTGAGATCAATTTTCATTTTGCTGCATTTTTGAACACTGGATATTAAGCATAATATAACCTTTTCTATTTTGGTCCAGGGTAATTACCACATGGCTTGGTCATGGTATGTACTCAAGAAGCCTTGGTCAATTGCATGGGTAAATGAGTGTTTTTACTATGTTTTCTTAAGATATTGGGTGTGTAAGACTCTCTTCCCCCTGAAAATGAATTATTTCAGAGTGTCGTATTTTGTACTTGTCTGCTTGAAAGTTTTTCCTTTATATTTATATACTTAGTCTTCTTTTTCACAATTTGTTTGGATCAGAATTGAAATAATATTTAAGCATTCTAATTATTGATCTGTCCTTTAGTCTTTAATCTGTAGGCTCTCTCCCTCCTTTTTGTTTTTAATCCTCTTGCAATTTATTTTTTTACGAAATTCGTTCTTTGTCTTGTAAAATTGCTCACAGGCTGGATTTTGCTAATTGTATTGGCATGCTATTGGTTAGCATGTCCGTTTGTCCTCTCTAGTTCCTTTACATTACTAGACAGAACCAGAGGCTTAATCAGATTCAAGTTCAAATTTCTTGGCAAGACTACTTCATAGCTGCTGTTGTTACTTATATCAAGTGGCACTCCCGGTCTGGTTGTCTCCTTGTTGTGATGTCAGCAGCCATTGGTGACTATGGTATAGATCCATTCACTCATTGGGAGTTGGAAGATGGTGTCTGTTGTAGCCAGCCTCTAAGACCCTCCCCGCCCCCCAGTGTTCCCTGCCTCCTTGTATTCCTGCCCTTAAGTGATATCCTCCCGCATTGTATCAGGGAGGATTGTAGTGAATGACCAATAGAATATGAGAAAAGTAACAGTATGCGACTTTTGAGGTGAAGTCATCAGAAGCAGTGTAGCTTCTGCCCCCCTCTTACTTGGGCCACTTTGAGCAAAGCCGGCAGCCATGTCATGAGGACCACGTGGGAAGGAACTGAGGCCTTCTGCCAATAGCCCCTTGGAAGTCAAGTCTTCAGATGGCTGTAGCTCCAGCTGGCATCTTGACTGCACCCCCTGGAAGGTCCAGAGCCAGAACCCTAGCTCAGCCACTCCTGAATTCTCGATCCACAGAAACTGTGTTGTTTTAAGCCTCCATGTTCTGGGGTAATTTGTTACTCAACAAAGGTGACTCATTCAGTGTTATTCTAATTCTTTCATTTGATCTTCATCTATTAGCTGGGATACTTCTTTTTTTTTTAATTTTTTTAATGTTTATTTATTTTTGAGACAGAGACAGAGCATGAACAGGGGAGGGGCAGAGAGAGAGAGGGAGACACAGAATCTGAAGCAGGCTCCAGACTCTGAGCTGTCAGCACAGAGCCCGATGCAGGGCTCGAACCCACAAACTGAGATCATGACCTGAGCTGAAGTTGGACGCTTAACCGACTGAGCCACTCAGGTGCCCCTAGCTGGGATACTTCTATAAAGAGAAACTTTTCTTTAACAGCTATTTAATTACTCTGTGGTACAGTTGGTATAGGAAATAATAGTCATTCTTTATACTCAGAATTATAATCCTATCATATGTAGGCTTTTGTATGCATATATACATTCATGCACATATGTATACATATGTGTACAGATAGATGGATGAGTGGAGATAAGTGTAAAAACTTTGGAGCATTTTCTTATACTTTTACTAGTTGTCCTGAACATCATGTTACTGGTTGTGTAATATTCCACTGAGTTCATGTAACCATTCTTTGTTGGAAATTTGATTTTTTACAATGTTACTCCCAATAGCCTGTCAATTGGAAATATTTTTGCAATAAGCCTTTTTATGGCTTTAAGACTATTTTTTTTAAGTTTATTTATTTATTTTGAGAGAGAGCGAGAGAGTGCGCACACAAGTGGGGGAGGGACAGAGAGAGAGGGAGAGAGAATCCCAAGCAGGCTCTGTGCTGTCAGTGCAGAGCCAGATGTGGGGCTTGAACTCGTGAACCCTGAGATCATGACCTGAGCCGAAGTCAGACGCTTAACTGACTAAGCCACCCATGTGCCCCAAGATTATTTTAAAAATTTTTAATTTTTAATTTAAAAAAAATGTTTATTTATTTTGAGAGAGTGTGCATACATCGAGCAAGGGAGAGGCAGAGAGAGAAGGAGAGAGAATCCCAAGCAAGCTCCTTACTATTAGCACAGAGACCAACATGGGGCTCAATCTCACGAACCGACCGTGAGATCATGACCTGAGCTGAGATCAAGAGTTGGACGCTCAACTGACTGGGCCACCCAGGTGCCCCAAGACTATTTTTTAGATCAGATTCCTAAAACTATAATTGCTGAATCCAAAATTATGGGCATTTTTAAGACTTGATATATTTTTCTAAATTGCTTGCCGAAAAGAAAATGTAGGGCCACCTGACTGGCTCAATCGGGGGAGCATGAGATTTGATCTTGGGGTTGTGAGTTTGAGCCCCACATTGGGTATCGAGATTACTAAAAAATACAATGTTTAATTAAAAAAGGAAGGAAGGAAGGCAGGAAGGAAAGGAAGAAAATGATTTCTCCTGGCAACAGCAAAGTCTGGTCACCATTTGACTGGATTCCTGTCAGAGATCTGTGTTATTTATCTATTCAATACTTATACGACAAACATTTGTAATGTGCCTACTATGTGTTAGGTGCTGTTCATAAAAAAATTCAACTTTTTTTTTTTTTGGTCCGGTCCAATAGTACCTCAGAATATTTTGAAAATTTTAGATCTACTTTAAAAACAATTCTTGATACGTCTTCTTCTCTACCCTCTGGGTCAGGCAGGCATCGGTTTCCCTCTGCTCACCACCACCACTAGCCTTATAGCCTACATCTCCGAACCTTCTCTCTCCATCCATCTCCTATTTTCCTTCTTTTATTTCTTTAAAAGAAAATTGTTTTTAATGTTTATTTTTGAGAGAGAGAGAGAGACAGAGCATGAGCAGGAGAGGGGCAGAGAGAGAGGGAGACACAGAATCCGAAGCAGGCTCTGGGCTCTGAACTGTCAGCACAGAGCCCGACGCGGGGCTCAAACTCACAAACCGCGAGGTCATGACCTGAGCTGAAGTCGGGAGGCTTAACCAACCCAGGCGCCCCTGCTCCTTTTATTTCTTGTAGGCTGGGAAGGCAGATAACCATACTTGTTAGGACAATGAATTAAATGAGGTGACTTTGATTCATCTACAGCCACCATCCATTCTCATAAATGGAAGTATAAATCCATTTGTAGGCCATATTTTATTTAGCTTGATTTATTATTTCTCACAAGGATAGTTTTCCCTGAAAGTCCTAGAGGGAAAGCAACCTTGTAAAGATGCAACAAGACATTTTCTAAGGAAGACTCTTTGTAACAGAGACTGTCACTTTCTAAAGAGACATGCACTGGTTTTGCTTTTGGCAACATTTAGGGTGATAAATTGAGAGCAGAGATTAGGCTTCCCTTAAAGTCGGCATCGCATAGATTACATCCTTAAAGGAACCAGTGGTTAATTCCAGACCAAATCACCAAGTAGATTTGTTTCTTTTGAGGGGCAACTATTTGGGTGGCTTCAAGTTCATTTGAGGTAACCATCATCCCCCACTCCGCTCTAAGGGTAACGTAGGAAATTTGCAGTCAGAATAGTAAAAAGAAAATAGCCGTTGCCTACAGCCCTGCCACCCAGATGTGATCACAGCACTATTTCAGCTTACGTCTGTCATGCAGGTATTACCTTTGGCTGCCTATGGGTCATCCGTCAAGATTTGGAATAGATTATATGTTACATAGTATGAAGTAAGAAAAGACATGAGAGGCATGGGCACCCCATCCTCCCAATATTCCACAGAAGGGAATGTTCAAGTTAAGGCTTCTTGCTGTCTATGCATCAGATCCACGTTCTAGTGGAACTACCCTGCCCCTCGTGAGTTTTCATTCTTCCGGGACAGTGTGAGAGCGAGCGTGTCAAGGGTGGAGTAATCCAGAGGTTGGCACTGGGAAGTCTAGATTTGATTGCCAGATGTTTGCAGGACTTGTCTGGAAACGCTAGCTACCTGGGACCTGAGGCTTTTGGAGTCCATGGGAACTTCAATGGGCCTATGGGAAGCTGAGTCGAGGTGACACCCCTTTCACTGGGAGAAAGAGCAGAAGCATCCTTTTTTTTTTTAAATTTTTTTTAATGTTTATTTTATTTTTGAGACAGAGAGAGACAGAGCATGAATAGGGGAGGGGCAGAGAGAGAGGGAGACACAGAATCGGAAGCAGGCTCCAGGCTCTGAGCCATCAGCCCAGAGCCTGACGCGGGGCTCGAACTCACGGACCGTGAGATCGTGACCTGAGCTGAAGTCGGGCGCTCAACCGACTGAGCCACCCAGGCGCCCCCAGAAGCATCCTTTTAACATAAACCGTGATCCCAACCACTTCATAGTCCAGGTGACCCAGATGGGAGTGGGGGTGGGTTCCTGGGTCATCCTTGTACCCTAATTTTTTTTAACTGATTACGTGTATATGTGCCTATTAATCTCTCTTTCTCTCTCTCTCCACCCCCCACCCCCCCCAACACACAGACATGTTTTCTATTACATGGTTTCTATTTTTTAAATTTTTTTAATGTTTTTATTTATTTTTGAGAGAGAGGCAGAGCATGAGCACGGGAGGGACGGAGAGAAAGGGAGACACAGAATCTGAAGCAGGCTCCAGGCTCTGAGCTGTCAGCACAGAGCCCAACACGGGGCTCGAACTCATGAACTGTGAGATCATGACCAGAGCCGAAGTCAGATGCTCAACTGACTGAGCCACTCAGGCGCCCCATATTTGCACAGTTTCTAAAGTGAATTCTGCAGGCGGGGGGCGGGCACCAGGGTGGCTCAGTCGGTTAAGCGTCTGACTCTTGGTTTCAGCTCAGGTCATGATCTCATGGTTCGTGAGTTTGAGCCCTGCCTTGGGCTCCATGATGACAGTGGGGAGCCCTGCTTGGGATTCTCTCCCTCTCTGCCCCTCCTGTTCACGTGCATTCCTTCTCTAAATCAATCAATCAATTAATCAATCAATCAATAAATAAAGTGAATTCTAGTTCACTTTCTGACTAGAGTTCTTCATAGTATTTCCACAGCTGTAAAGCTTCCTATCAATTCTGCTTTATTTTTAGTATGCTTTTAACTTGAATGGTTTTGTTAGTGTTATATTCCTGTTTTTTAATTAAAACAGCAAATAATCATCTTTAAGTGTATAAGCTTTTGTGTGTATTTGAAAGGTAAACACAGTTTGATCGATGAAAACTTGATTTATTTGCACCTTTCTAGGGACAGAGTTTTTATGTCAATCACACCATACATTGTGCTAATTTCTATTTGTCTTGTCAAGTCTGGCTACCTCTCCACTGTTGGGGGATAAAAATAAGAAAGGGTGAGGTTCAGGCTGTGGCTTATTTGTTTACCTCAATTTATTTCTTTTAAAAAACATTTTTTTTAATGTCTTATTTATTTTTGAGACAGAGAGAGACAGAGCATGAACGGGGGAGGGTCAAAGAGAGAGGGAGACACAGAATCTGAAGCAGGCTCCAGGCTCTGAGCTGTCAGCACAGAGCCCGACGCGGGGCTCGAACTCACTAGTGTGAGATCATGACCTGAGCCGAAGTCAGACGCTTAACCGACTGAGCCACCCAGGCGCCCCAACCTCAATTTATTTCTGTCAAAACTGGGATTTTTCCACAGAGAAGCCCCAGGTAGCTAGCTCTAAGACCATAATATGATTCCTGTTTAATCCCTCGCCCAGAGAGAACAAAGCAAGGAGGAGAGTTTTAGAAGCTTAGAACAAGGTCAAGGTGAAAATCTTGACGAAGTGCCCCCTGAAATGTCTGCCGATGCCATCTGACTGGGAGCTTGTATGGAGAGAATGGGAGGAGAGAACTGCCGTCAGTTTAGCATGTGCTGAGCCACAGCCTAATACACATGCTCATTTCAGCCTTCCAACAACTCCTGGAGGGATCTCTGTTCCCATTTAGCAGATGAAGAGATTGAGACACAGGCATGAATAACACGAATAACAATAAGGGAAAAGCAGGAATTTCAACCAGATCTGTCTGTCTCCCAAAGACCATGTATTTTCCACTGCCACAGCTGATGATGCCCTGATGAACCCCATCCTCCGGAAAAAAAAAAAAAAAGTGTATATATATACATATATATGTATATATTAACAATTATTATATTTTACCGTCATTTTGACATAAAGACAAGTATAATCCAGGCTGGATTTATTATTATATGTACATTACTATATATTTTTTCTTCCTATTTTTAAAAATATTTTATCTTTAAGTAATCTCTACACCCAACGTGGGGCTTGAACTCACAACTCTGAGACCAAGAATCACATGCTTCACCAACTAACTGAGCTAGCCAGGTGCCCCCCATTTTTTTAAGTGGGCTCCACACCCATTGTGGGGCTTGAATTCACGACGGTGAGGTCGAGAGTCACATGCTCTACCGACTGAGCCAGCCAGGTGTCCCTCTTCTGTTTTCAAAATAAATTAAGATAATTTTCACGGACCTCTAAACATATTGTGGGCCCTGGACTTACTGTGGCTATTGAAGAAGTTGGTCCTGTCCACTCTAACATGATTCCTCCTTCAATTTTTTTGTTTTATAGGGGAGGGAAAGCTAAGGGAAGCCAGAGCTGTAAGGTCAAGAGAAGTAAAATGAGTCACAGCAGCAGAGAATGTCTAGCACTGAGCAGTTTTAAAGTCATCATGAATAATTATTTTTCAAAATGTTTCTCTAGTGTTAGAACTCTTTGTGGTAAAATGATGAATTCTTACAGGCAGAGTCAATGTATAAAACTGGGCAAAGTGGGCAGATACTGGAGCTCCCATTACTGACCCCCCTCTCATCCCAAGGGGCCCTTAAGGGACCCTCGCTGACCCTTAAGGCACACTGGAATATAATCTGAAACCTCACCTCATTCTCAGGGGAGGGCGGTGAGACCCAGAGAAGGTGGGCGGCTCACAATTGCTCAGCAGATCAATAATTGCACTTGGACCCAGTCTGGTGTTACCTGGTCCCCAGGCTGGGGCTCTTTGCACTGGCCCTCTCTTCTACCTATGCCTGCCTGAGTCCAAAGACATATCCAGTTTTGAAGCCTCTAAACGTGATTCAACAGGAAGATATGTGAAAATAATGATGGTTACCAACCTTCCCTCCATCTTCCGATGACTTTTTAAGCTTTAGTCGCATGTTCCCTTGACGTATTGTTTGGGGACCAGAAAGTTGTGCTGTCAAGTGGAGGGATCCCAGCCACCCCTCTGTCCTTGCTGTGTCCTGTGCAGTGGGGCTCGTGGACAGAAGCTGAGCCCAGCCCTGCTGTCAGCCCTCCCATCTGTCTTTCCCTGAGGACCAGCATTCCGAGCGCGGGCACTATCTGCTTGTGATGTGGGAGTCACACATAGGAACAGAGTCCCCTAGATGATAGGTTTTGCTTGGTAGCTGATTCATTAATACTTGAAAATGAGTAAAAGAATGCATGGGGAAGACTTTCACACACTGGGAAACATTTGGAATTTCTTTGTGAAGTCTCCTTTGGGCTTGAGCCTCAGGCCTTCAGTCCCCCTTATCCTCCCTGTTACCTTCTGAGATTTGCTACTGAAGATCCTGGGGAAAAATAAAAGACTGGAAGGAAGACACTTCATCTGGGGAAAGGCGGAAGACTCTAGAATGTGTCTCCCTTCTCTCAGTGCTAGTTCTTCTCTGGGCTTCATTCTCTTCTGTATCTAGAAGTTTCTAAGGAGAAAGTAAGGTGTGAACTTCAGAAAATACAGACATTTGAATGCTAGCTTTGCTGGGTAACCTCGGGCCAATTACATAATCCCTCGAAGCTTTGGTTTCCCTGTTTCCCAGTGGAAAGCAATGATGCCTAGCTCACATCACCTCTTAGAAGATCTATTGTGATAATATCTGAAATAGCACTGAGTAATCTCTCCCCTGGATGTATGTCTCGCAGAAATTCTCCCACAGATACGTAAGGAGCATTTTAGAAGATGTTTCTTAAGACATTTGTAGTAGAGGAGCATTGGAAATGCCACCATTGGCGTTGCGTGGGGGCGGGGGGGGGGGGGGTGTTATTAGTAAACCACGATGAAAGTATAGTCTGGAATACCTCTTAGCAGTCAGGACCACGCTGGATTTGCACATAGCAACATGGGTAGATCTTTTTTTTTTTTTTTTTTTTTTTTTAGTTGTTCTTACAATGCATTTTATTTTTTTATTTTTTTTTCAACGTTTTTTATTTATTTTTGGGACAGAGAGAGACAGAGCATGAACGGGGGAGGGGCAGAGAGAGAGGGAGACACAGAATCGGAAACAGGCTCCAGGCTCCGAGCCGTCAGCCCAGAGCCTGACGCGGGGCTCGAACTCACGGACCGCGAGATCGTGACCTGGCTGAAGTCGGACGCTTAACCGACTGCGCCACCCAGGCGCCCCAACATGGGTAGATCTTAAAACCAGTGCTGTGTGAAAAAAAAAAAAAGAGAATGTTTTGGGTCTAGATCCCAATGCTGTGCATGTAACATAAAATACATGTACACAAACACACTGCTGGATAAGGTCATATGCGAAATAAAAAGGATACACATCACATACATTAGAATGGTGGAATAGGGGAAGGGGGATAGAAAATAAATAAAATGAGGCCTTGTAAAGTTCGATGATGAAAATGTGCCATACACTGCGGAAGTTGCTTAATTCAACCCTCTGCATCTAAAATCCCAAAATAAGTTTGCTTAGCAGTGAGCCAGTGACACAGTAGGCCTAGTTGTCCCTCACTAGTTATACGGACACTAGAGCAGAGTTTCTCAGACTCAGCACTACTGGCATTTTGGACGGGATCATTCTTTGTCATGGCGGGCTGGCCTATGCATAGTAGGAAGTTTAGCCGCATCTGTGGCCTCTAATAAATACATGCTAATAGCATCCCTCCCCCGGTTGGGTCAATCCAAAATATCTCCAGACATTGCCAAACGTCCCTAGCAGTACAGGGTCAGCCCTGACCGAGAACCACTGACTGACCCGGTGGCCATAGTGACGCTGAGACTGGGCTACCCAAAGCAGTAACATTAGCCTCCTGCTATGTGCTGGGTGAAGTTCTAGGTCAAAAATCTGTATTTGGTCTGAGAAATAGATCCAGGCAGAGAAGCAAAGAAGGAAAAGAGAAGAACAAAGCATTAACAACTGTCAGACCTCTGTACGGCTAGCAAACCAGAGTTCCCTTTCCGAGGGCACTCACACTGGAAGACACTCGCATATTTCATCCGTATTGAAATTAAGCAAAAGCACTTTGTCATTATTAAGGTATACACACACACACACACACACACACACACACACACGCATGCCCACATATATGATTCTTTCATTCATAAGAAGATAGTATCCTGAATATTCTTGTTTCTTCCCCTGTTGGTTCTGAGCGTGGTGACATATTATACTTTTATTTTGAGTCATCTTCTCAACAGGTAGACCATAATTTGACAGAGTGAAAGCATATTAATTCTTCAGGACAAATTTGGGAACTTTATATCATGCAGTGGGTGCTCAGTAAATACCCACTAGACAATATCTCTCATGATTTTGTCTGCCGTGTGCTAGGTGTTTTAATGCGTTCTCGTGTACCTTGTTTTCTGTCACTTGTAATTTATGTCCCTTTGGAAAGGTAGACCTTAGGTTTAAATATATTATTAGCATCCCTTGAAAACATCTGTTTTGTAAACATCCCATCAATTCTGTTTCCACGACATGTTTATGATCAAATTGGAAGATGTTAGAAGAGGTAAAGAAAAGGGGAATAAGGATGTTACAGCTTTCTGAAACTCTGGCTGGTGCTAATTGAAAATGAAGGCACTTTTATTCCCCTTGTCATTTTGATGTATCTCTGAATTTTTGTAAACGGATTTTCTTTTAAGCTTCAGAGATTACACGCTATGCAGTATTCCACCTCAGCTGCTGTAATTGATTAGCCACATCTTCCATTTTAACAGTGCAGCGGCTAGGGTGAAAAGTAATAGATTATAGTCCCAGCCTTCTAAATTGAACTTCAGTCTGTTACATTTCAGCCTGGGACAAAAGACTTTCCTTAGAGTGTCTAAGTTTCTCTTCAACATCAGGGTTTTCAAGTGTGATGCATACTTAATTTTGCAGAAACTATTCTTTCTAGTTCAGTCTATGAAGATGTGCTACTTGGCTTTTCTATAAGCTAAAGTTAGTTCCTAAACTCAGATGGGTAGAAGACCAAAACAGGGCCTCTTCATTTTTATTTATTAAAAAATATTTTTTTTTAATGTTTATTTATTTTTGAGAGAGACAGTGTGAGCAGAGGAGGGGCAGAGAGGGGGAGACACAGAATCCGAAGCAGGCTCCAGGCTCCGAGCTGTCAGCACAGAGCCCGACGTGGGGCTCGAACCCACAAACCACGAACGAGATCATGACCTGAGCCGAAGTTGGACGCTTATCCGACTGAGCCACCCAGGTACCCCAGGGCCTCTTTATTTTTATTTTTTTATTTTTATTTTATTTATTATTTTTTTTTTTTTATTTTATTTTTGGGACAGAGAGAGACAGAGCATGAACGGGGGAGGGGCAGAGAGAGAGGGAGACACAGAATCAGAAACAGGCTCCAGGCTCCGAGCCATCAGCCCAGAGCCTGACGCGGGGCTCGAACTCACGGACCGCGAGATCGTGACCTGGCTGAAGTCGGACGCTTAACTGACTGCGCCACCCAGGCGCCCCTCTTTATTTTTAGACAGTAAGTTGGTTCAGGGTCAATAAATGTATCTGAAAGAAAATGCTTTTATCAGATAACAGAAAAACTTGTCATCTTCCTGATCTAGTACACTATTTATGAAAATGCATTATTATCTCCTAAGCTTGAGTGTGTAGAATTGTAGCGGTTTAAAGGAAATTTCCATGGGGTGCCTGGCTGGCTCAGTCAGTAGAGCATGTGACTCTTGATCTCAGGGTCATGAGTTCAAGCCCCGTATTGGGCGTGGAGCCTACTTAAAAAAAAAAAAAAATTGTAAAGAAAATTTCCATTCGGAAATACACCTCAAAACACCAAATTGAGAAATGAAGAGATTTCAGTGTATCAAAACTCCAGTATGAGTTGCCTGCTCAAATTGTTATGTAAGGTAGGAATTTTTTCAACTGCTTTTAAAAATATGAAAAAGTGATTTATACACCTGCTAACCTTTCAGTTCTTTGAACCGTTCCCAAATATTAGCTTTCTCATCACTGTGTTCCTGCTCGTTACACATCATCTCTCAACTTCTGTCCAGAGTGATGGGTGGTAGTGAAGTGTTTGCCCCCGACAGACGGGGGTTTGGAATCTGTGGGGTGGAACATGGGATGCTGAGAGCCACATGGTTTATTTAAGGTCCAAGCCAACGTGGAAGCAGCTGAGGTTCAAACTCCTTGAAGTCTCCCTTCAGTAGCAGGGCCAAAGGGTTAGAGGTGGGCCGGGCAGAGGTCAAGACTTCACAGTTCAGAGACCAGTGAGGATAAGATTAGGGATTTGGGACTAGGCAGAATAGAGAGACCATTGTAAGCAGAGTTCCTTGCATGCTCTCAACTGTCCCCCCCCCCCCCCCCATTGCGGTTCATGGACATATGTCACAGTTCTGGGGAGAGGGGACCAAAAGTAGGAGTCTTTTTTGTAAGTGATGGAATGCACCCATGTGCTGCTTGAGGCCTGTTGGGATTGTCCAAAGAGGGGGTCACTGGAGAGGCTTAGGGAACCACAGAGCCAACAACATTTTCAGAGGGGACCATGGCCACCTGGCCACAGAGCCCCACAGCAGGTGACTGAGCGCTGTGCAGCTGTCACGATAGAACACAGACGTAAGACATGTGGGGCTGGTGAGACCACATTGATGAGTACAGGTGAGCTGCAGAGAACGCTGTCTGCTCTTCCTTGTGTGACCTTGTGCCTGCTACTCTCCATGTTATTAGACCCCGCAGAAATAGTGGAAAATACTAGCCACTTCTTATGACATCTGGCCTCTTTGATGGAAAGTAAATGTTAGTAAAACAGTGCTAGAACACTTGCTGAAGTTTCTTAGGATATTGCTCTATGTGGAACCTTTGGGGGAAAAAAATCTAACTTACATTCTATAATCTTAACTCTAAGATTCTGGAAAATTTCTTATGAGTGGGGAAAACATGGAAGCAGCAATGTATGTTACCCATGAGGAAGACATTTCTACTGAGGCATGATGTGCAGGCAGTAAAATGCAAAGATCTTAAGTGCACAGTTCATGGAGTTTTGACAAAGGAATACATCCATGTACCCATATCCTCAGTCAAGATGGGGAATATTTCTGTCTCCCCAGAAAGTTTCCTCATGTCCCTTTCCATCCAGATCTACCTCCAACCCTTCTGCCTCCAATCCTAGGTGACCACTGTTTGATTTCTTCACTATAGAAGCTTTGTCCTAGAACTTGATGTAAAAAGAACCATACTATATGTACTCTTTCACATCTGGCTTTGTTCACTCGGCATACCGATTTTGAAATTCATTCGTGTTGTCGCGTGTATCATTAGTTTGTCCCTTTTTATTTCTGACTAACATAACATGGTATGAATATACTGCAATTTGATCATCTACTCATTTGTTGATGGAAGTTAGTATCCAGTTTTTGGCTACCACGAGTAAAGTTCCTGTGAACATTTACATATGTCTTTGTGTAAACATATGTTTTCATTTCAACTGCAAAACTACCTAGGAGTGGAATACTTTGAAGTAAGAGTATGGAAGATTTATAAGAAAGTGTGAAAACTGGGGCCCCTGAGTGGCCCAGTCGGTTTAGTGTCTGACTCTTGATTTCCGCTCAGGTCATGAAAAAAGAAAGCATCAAGACTGTTTTCCAAATATATCACACGCCATTTTTCACCCCCACCAACAATGTGAGAATTCCTGTTGCTCCACACCCTAGCTATCACTATTATTAATGCTAATCTTTTCATTTAAGCCATTTAATTGAGTTTATAGCAGTAGCTCGTGCTTTTAATTTGCATTTCCTAATGACTAGTAATGCTGAGTATCTTTTCATATGCTTATTGGCCATCTATTATCTTTTCTTGTGAGGTGTATTTAAAATATTAAGTTGTTTGTCTTTTTGTTATTGATTTGTAGACGCTGTTTTTATCATGTAGATTCACGTACTTCCTCATGGATTACTATTACAAATCTGATCAAAGTTTGTGGCTTGCCTTTTCATTTTCTTTAAGGTGTCTTTTGGTGAGCAGAGGCAGTTAATTTTGATGAAGCGCATTTATCACTTTTTGTTTTCTGGGTAATGCTTTTTGGGTCCTGTTTAAAGAAATCTTTGCTTTCTACAAGGTCAAGAAGAGATTTTCTTTTGATTTCTCAAAAACTTTTATGGTTTTTGCTTTTAGGCCTATGATTCTATGAAGGTATTTCTTATTTACTACTTATATACAAATCTGTCAGCGACATGAAAAACAATTTATATGACAAAACAGTTCTTTGTGAAAATAATGGCATGCAAAACATATGTCCTAAAAATAAGCTATTCAGAGTGGCCTATTAAATTGCAATCATGTATTAGTAAGCAAGTGATTTGGAAAATCAGCTGCCTTTCATTCTGTTGGGAGAGCTTGCTAATTAATGTAAAACTCGCTTTGTAATAATATGGGAAACATTATCTATCTAGCTGAATTCAGTTTTGCTAACAAAAGAATGTGCAGGTTTTTACATGCATTTCTTTTACACAGATGCATTTCGCAATTTGAAATAATTTCTTATCAATGGCATATTGTCTCTGGAAATAGTTCCGGTTTTGGAAATCTCTTCCCTCAGCTTCTATGCAGAACTCATCAGCCCTTTTCTTTTATGAGTGGCACATGGTGAACCCTCCAAGAGGTGCTGAGAATGGTCTTTATCAGCAGCAAGGCCAGCTGTTATAGATGACTTCCATCTCCATTTCCAAGCAGAAACTCCAGAAAAGTTTGGTTTGCGCATGGAAATTCCTTCCTCTATTCTTCCTTCTTTTCTTCATCAGAAAGAATTATGAAGTAGGGGCGCCTGGGTGGCTCAGTCGGTTCAGCGTCCGACTTCGGCTCAGGTCATGATGTCACAGTTCGTCAGTTCGAGCCCCCATTGGGCTCTGTGCTGACCACTCGGAGCCTGGAGCCTGCTTCGGATTCTGTGTCTCCCTCTCTCTCAGCGCCTCCCCCGCTCGTGCTCTGTCTCTTTCTCAAAAATAAATAAACATTAAAAAAAATTTTGTAAATCTATAGAAAAAAAGAGGAGCACCAAGGATATTCTCGTTCATTAAATGTAATTTTCTTCTTAATTTTTACCTACATGATATATGTGAATAAGTAGCTATATTGGTCAGGTTTTCTAGAAAAACAGAACCAATAGGGTATATGTGTATGTATATGTATATGTGTGTGTCTATATGTGTACATACATACATACATTTAAAAACTTTATTTTAGGGTCACCTGAGTGACTCAGTCAGTTGAGCATCTGACTCTTGATTTCAGCTCAGGTCATGATCCCACGGTCATGGGATCGAGTCCCGCATCAGGCTCCGTGCTGAGCGTGGAGCCTGCTGAAGATTCTCTCACTCCTTCTCTATCTGCCCCTCTCTCTGGCTCGTGCTCTCTCTCTCTTTCAAATAAAAAATAAAAATTTTTATTGTAAGAAGTTGGCCCGTGTGATTGTAGGGTTTAGCAAATCTGAAATCTGTAGGGCAGGCTGGAAACTCAGAAGTTGATGTTGTAGTCCTAAGTTCTAAATGCGTATGGCAGACTAGCAGGCTGGAAACTCAGGCAAGACTGCTCTATTACAGTCTTAAGGCAGAATTCCATCTCTGGGAAACCTGTTTTTGGTCTTAATGCCTTCAACTGATTGGATAAGGCCCACCCACATTATGGAGAGTAATCTCCTTTACTTAAAGACAGCCGATTGTAGATGTTAACCACATGTACAAAATACCTTCACTAAGCTAGTGTTTGACCAGTCCACCGACAATAGCCTAGACAAGTTGACACATAAAATTTAACCATCACAATAATATTGAGCAGGTATTTGACAATTAGGTTATTTGGAACCAATATGTTTTATAATAAAGTCCAATTTTTCAAAAGTAATACCATTTATCACAAATCTTGTCATAAATAACTATATATATTCAATGCTCCGTATAATGAAAATACCTACTCCTGCTTACTTGAAGATAAACAATGTCTACCATATGCCATAGGCATAAAGTTATGGCTTAGTTTCAATAGAAATGATAAAGGGGGAATGGGAGTCTTTCTCTTAGATCCAGGCAGCAAATATACCTAGTGGTGTGATGTGAAAATGTTGAGGTTCAGAGCAAATGGTCAAGAAAGAATTCTTGAGACATCTTCGGTGCAAAAGGGTCGTTTCATTAAAGCATGGGGACAGGACCCGTAGGCAGAAAGAGCTGCACTGGTGTTGTGAGGGGTGGCCGATTATGTACTTTCAGGTTGAGAGGAGGTTAAGGATAGTGTAAGTCTCTAAAGAATTTGGAAACAAAGTTTCTGGGACCTTGAGGGCTTAGCTGTTGTTAGGAAAAGGTCATTTATTACTGTTTAGTAAAACCTCAGCCATGAGACCCTTCAGATGTATATCAGTGGGCCATATGCTTGGGGTATGATTGCTAACATACATCTTGTGCGGGGGGGGGGGGCACGGGGAGTAGAAATAAAGGGAGTTTCCAAAGGAATTTCTATATGTTAAAGGAAACTTACAGGATCCTGGAGGTTGGGATAATGTTAAGATTGCCTTTTGCCATTAGTAGAGTGTCAACCTCGAGGCAGTTGAGTTCCTAGAGGAAGGTTCCTCTGCCTGTTTCAAGGACTTGTCAATGGGCTGTAAGTTGTGAAGAAATTTAATTTTTTCCTTTGCCTTTGTTCTCCACATCATGGTGGATAACCCAAGTCTTGTCTTTTCCATGCTCAGCGCAAAGCCTGATGTGGGGCTCGAACCCACAACCCTGGGATCATGACCTGAGCTGAAATCAAGAGTCAGATGCCCAATTGACTGAGCCACCCAGGCACCCCACCTTATGTGATGATTTAAAATATGTCCACAAACTCTTTGACACATTATTCAATAAGTAGAGTCTAATTCCTCTCCCCTTGAGTGTGGCCTTGACTAAGTGTCTTGCTTCTAATAAATAAAGGTGTAAGTGATGATACATGACTTCTGAGACTACATCATAAAAGGCATGTGGCTAAAAGATGCTCAACATCACTCATCATCAGGGAAATGCAAATCAAAACTACAATGAGGTATCACACCTGTCAGAATGGCTAAAATCAAAAGCTCAAGAAACAACAAGTGTTTGGTGAGGATGTGGAGAAGGAACCTTTGTGCACATTTGGAGGGAAAGCAAACCTGTGTAGCTGCTGTAGAAGACAGTATGGAGGTTCCTCAAAAATTTAAAAATGGAACGACCCTATGATCTACTAATCACCCTACTGGGTATTTATCCCAAGAATACAGAAACACTAATTCAAAGGAATATATGCACCCTATGTTTATTAGCAGCATTATTTACAATAGCCAAATATATATATATACACACATATATGTATATGTATGTGTATATATATACACATATATATGTGTATGTATATGTATATACTTATATGTATATGTATACATATATATATAACCTCTTTATCCATTTGTGTATCAATGGACACTTGGGCTGCTTCTATTTGTCTATCTATATTATATATGTAGCATATAGATAGATAGGTCTCAAGCATGCAGCTCTTGATCTTGGGGTTGTGAGTTCAAGCCCCACACTGGGTGTAGAGCTTATTTTAAAAAGGGGGGGGTGGGGTGTCCAGTTGGCTTAATCAGTAGAGCGTGCAACTCCTGATTTCAGGGCTGTGAGTTCAAGCCCCATGTTGGGTATAGATTACTTAAGAATAAAAAAATCTAAAATATATAAAAGCATAAAAAAAAGAGCACACTTATGATGAGCACTGGGAAATAAATGGAATTGTTGAATCACTATATTATACACTTGAAACTAATATATATCATATGTTAACTATACTGGAACTAAAATAATTAATGAGTTAATTAATTAAATGGCCTGAGGCTTCCTCCTTGCCCACTCTTGAATTGCTCATTCTGGAGAAAGGCAACTGTCATGTCATAAGGGCATGGAAGCAGCCCTTTGAAGAAGTTCATGTAGCAAGGAACTGAGGCCTCCTACCAGTTGCCAGCATCAACTTGTCTACCATATAAGCCTTTTTGGAAATAGATCCTTCAGCCCCAGTGAAACCTTCAGATGACTGTATGGCTATATCCCAATGAATATCATGACCACAGTCTCATGAGAGACCTTGAACCAGAACCAGTCCCCTAAGTTGCTTCCAAGTTCCTTACTCACAAAAACTGTAAGATAATAAACATTTTTAAACTGCTTATTTTTAGGGTAATTTCTTATGTAGCAATAGATACCTAATACACTTTCCTTGGTTGAATCCCAATTTGGGCATTTCCACATCCTCATTCCTTAATAAGTCTTCATCCTAACTCACTCAAGGTTCCTAGGAGCATATCTGCAGTTCCTATTACCTTCGAACATCTCATATTTAAAATAATATTCGTTTCACAAATTCCCTTAAGTTATGCCTTGGATTGATTCTCACATGATCAGTGTTGTATTTTCTTCTGGTATTAAGGCTTTAAACAATGAAGCATGTTGTTGGAATTCTTCCTCATTCTTCAGAGAGGAATTCCCGTAAGTTGGGGATAGTTTTAATGTATTATGTCTATTCCACATTTTCCTTCTGGATGTTAAGAATTCAGTGATATGACTTCATTCTGATAAAGTCCTTTGGACATGAAGGAGACACATCCTCCTACTTTGTGGTCTGTGGTTAAGAAATATAACACATATGCTAAAATTTTACAGCATTAGTTCTCAACCCTAGCTACACATTAGAATAACCTGATGAGGGACGCCTGGCTGGCTCAGTTGGTGGAGCATGCAACTTTTGATCTCAGGGTTCTGAGTTCGAGCGTCACGTTTGGTGTAGAGATTACTTAAAAATAAAATCTTAAAAACAAATGGAATCACCTGGCAGTCTTCATAAAAATTTAAATCAGAATCTCTGTTGGGGTGGGGACAGGAATTTGTATTTTAATAGGCTTCCATGTGCCTCTATTAGGCAGCCAAAGTTGGGACCACGCTTTGGATCATACCCAGCATAGAATTTAGTCCTTTAGTACCAGCTCTAAAGAAAGCACAGTGCTGGTGGTTCTGCTACTATTTAGCTGTGTCATCTTTGGAAAGTCAATCTACCTCCTGGACATCTGTTTTCTAAAATAGAGCAATGGTTTTAAATCTTGGTTATAGTACTGGGGAGATATAAAAACACTAATGTTTTGAGTCCTACCCCTAGAGATTCTAATATAACTGTTTTGGGATGTGCACTGGACATCAAGATTTTTAAAAGTCCCCCTTGGTGATTCCAAATATTCGGTCCAGGTTGAGAACTAGTAAAGAGATAATTCCTAAGATCCTTTCCAACTCTGTTTTTATTTTCAATGCCAATGATTTTGGTGGCCACAGTCCATAATATGAAAATATTTTACACTCATGGGGAGAAGGCATTCTCAAGCGACATAGCTGACTCTTGACATATAGGTACCATTATTCATGAGTTATTTGAAGTTATTCAATGAATAGAATGGTTGGAACTGGAGAGGGCTAATCATGGAACACTTTCAGAGGAGTTGAGATTTTGGCAAAGTTGGGAAGTCAGGGAAGACTATGTAACAACTAAGAGGAGGAGGTTTCATGGATTGTGCATGAACAAAGACAAAAGGCCAACTTACAAACATTTCCCTAAACTACACACTGACTGATGTTTTCCATGGTTGCTCCCCTAACAACCCTAGTTGTTTTTTTTTTTTTTTAACTCTAACAACCTTATTGTCTTGATACGGCACCATTACAACAAATAAAGTACACATCATCTTTTCTTTTTATTCCTTGAATGGTGTGACAGAGGAGTAGTTGTGTTTTCATTTCTAGAAGCAGGAATGGAAACAGTAATTTCAGTAAGAGATACCTGTAGTAGGTGGTCTCTAAGATGTCTTCAATGATCTCCAGCTCCTGGTGGTCATGCCTTTGTGTAAGTTCCTCCCTTTGAGTATGGGCTGAACCTAGTGATATGCTTCTAACCAACAGAATACAGCAAAAGTGACTGGATGTCCTTCTGGTATTATAAGACTTATTTACAAAATAGTCACACTCTCTTTGACTCACCTCATGGGCCATCTCTGAATGAAGCAAACTGGATGAGGCCAAAGTGGCAAGGAACAAAGGGTGACCTCTGGCCAACTGCCAGTGATGACCTGAGGCTCTCCGTCCAACAGCCCTTGAGGAGGTAAATCTTGTCAACAATCACTTGAGTAAGCTTGGAGGTGGATTCTTCCCCATCAAGCCTTCAGATGGGAGAGGCTCCTGGCAATTACGTCACTGGTTCAGACCCTAACCTGTGTTTTCCTAAATATGAATTTTCCAGTATGCCAGGCTGCATTTATAACCAATCATTGTGATCTGGATGGGTTATTCCCACCTCCATTTACTGCCACACAAATATAAAAAATGACCCCTCTCCCCCTTAATACACACCAAGGTTTGCTGAGTTATCACCACCACCACCATCATCATGTCTGTCATTTCTGTGGAGAGAGCAATAAGCAATGCAACCCCTTTTTTACTTCTAGTTCCAACTTCAGTTGCTAAAGAACAAAAATCCAATGGAGTAAATTTGAAGACCCAGTTGGCTTTATGAAACCGTTCACGAATGGGGCAGCATTCCATCCAGCAAATAGAGGGGTTGCTCTGAAGAGATGTACACAATGGAAAGTTTCTTTCTTTGTTTGTTACTTTCTTTTTTAATTTGCATCCAAATTAGTTAGCATATAGTGCAAGAATGATTTCCGGAGTAGATTCCTTAGTGCCCCTTAGCCATTTAGCCCACCCCTCCAACTCACAACCCCTCCAGCAACCCTCAATTTGTTCTCTGTATTTAAGAGTCTCATGTTTTGTCCCCCTCCTTGTTTTTATATTTTTGCTTTCCTTCTCTTATGTTCATCTGTTTTGTATCTTAAATTCCTCATGAGTGAAGTCATATGGTATTTGTCTTTCTCTAATTTCGCTTAGCATAATATCCTCTAGTTCCATCCACGTAGCTGCAAATGGCAAGATTTCATTCTTTTTGATTGCTGAGTAATACCCCATTGGGTGTATGTATGTATATGTGTATACATATGCATATATGTATATATATGTGTGTGTATATATATATATATATATATATATGGTATATGGTATGTATATGTATATATATATATGTTGTGTGTGTGTGTATACACACCCCACAGATACCACATCTTCTTTATCCATTCATCTGTCGATGAACATTTGGACTCTTTCCATACTTTGGCTATTGTCGATAGCACTGCTATAAACATGGGGGTGCATGTGTCCCTTTGAAGCAGCACACCTGTATCCCGTGGATAAATGCCTAGTAGTGCAATTGCTGGGTCGTAGGGTAGTTCTATAAGATGGAAGGTGTCTATGGAAAAGAAGGTGAGGCAAGGAAGTTATTGGCAAAACAAAAAAACATTATTCCAGGCAAGGCTACTTTCTCTTAGGGTTAAGACCAGAAGATATTAGCATGTAGATTACCTGCTGTACCTTTGGTGGGGGATGAAGAGGGCCCTGTGACAGATTACCTCATTGGTGCTTATGGGGAAATTTCCTGACTGACCAGTTTTGGACTACATTTCTGGGGGAGGTGGAAACTGCAATTAGGTTAGGTATTAAGCCATGGTTTAGTGTTTGGGCCTCAGTGGCTCCATTTGGGGCCTGTGATGTTCCTTTTAATATTTGGAAATAGGTTTCGTTTTGTTGCATCCACACAACTCCTGAAACAGAATGCTACGGGCACCAGTGACAGTCACAACAAAGTTTATTGCAATGAGAGGCAAGGCCGACCGACACTCTTGATCAGAGTGTGGCCTGGAACAGCCGGGGTACAGTTTTTGTAGCCGACCACATTGTCTTATCATCACCTGGTAACAGAACAAAGAAATAGTTCCCAGATGGGGGTGGAAACAGTTCAGACAGGCCCTTGCCCCAATCCAATCAAACACTAATCCAGTTGATTTTCCTTGAACTTTTGTTCCCTTGATTGATAGGACAAGGCTGTTAATCTCTTAACCTAGTGTCAAAACAAAGCTGTTATTTCTCAAGGCTACAGGTTAGCCCTACACTACAATTTAACCCTTACAGTTTCCTTTGCCAATGTTAATTGTTTCATAGTGGTTGCTGGAACTCAGTGTTGAGAAGGATCCTAAGGAGGCCAAGTCTAGGCTCTGTTACAGGCAAAAAGAGTTGTGATCAGTTAGAGATTAGTCGGGGGTAGGGTATACTTGACAAGAATTGTTCTCTCTAGTAAACGTCAGTCCTGATGACGGGGTTTTGGAGTGGTGTTGGGGGGTGGGGGTCCAGAGCTGATGGCCATGAAAGAATTCTTGAGACATCTTTGGTGCAAAAATGTGATTGTATTAAAGCGTGGGGACAGGACCCGTAGGTAGAAAGAGCAGCACTGGGGTCGTGAAGAATGACTGGTTATATACTATGAGTTTGGGGAGAGATAAAGGCAAAAGGGAGGCCTCCAAAAGGACCTTGATATGCTAAAGAGGATTCCTAAAGCTACCTGAGGCCTCACTATTGTCAAGCTAAGGTTGTTTTCCCTCTGGTAAGGTATTAACATTGTAACAGTAAGGAACTCCTGGAAGGCTGTTATACTCGGCCTATCTCAAATATCTGTCAATGGGCTGCAGGTTGTAAGGAAATTTAATTTAACCTACCACTTCCTTCTGGCCTTTGTTCCTGACATCACTGTGGCGGGGAGGGTGGAGGGGAGGGTGATGCTAGGGCTCAGGAAACTGAGTCTGTAGGTTTCTGGAGATTAGGCTATTGATAAGATTGTCTTCTTCTTATAATTTACTAAGATATTTGTAAAGACTCCTGGCCTGCATGACTGTGATCTTTATCAGTTAACCGTTGGTTTTTCCCTTTCCTTTGTTCCTGGGCGGCCAGGAATACCTGAGGAATGTGAATGCTGGCGGGCGGTGGGGGGGCTGCTGCTGGCAGGGTGTCAGCTTGCCTTTTGCTCCCTGACTACTGACCGTCAGGCACCTGGGTTGGAGGACCAATTCTTCCTGGTTTTGTCTGGAACTTTCCTGATTTTAGCAAGGAAAACCAGGAACACCATCCTGGCACCACCCTCAATCCCAGGCAAAGCGGAACGGCTGATCACCCTATACCCAGGTATCTTTCTCAAAGCCAGGAACACTGGGAATTGGGTGTACTGCAATACCTTGCTCCTCAAACGTGATCCATGGACCAACTGTATCAGTATCCTCTGGGAGTTTATTTACAATGCACAATCTTCGGCCCCACCCCAGACTTACTGAAGCAGAACCTGCACTTTTACAAGGTCTCCTGGGGATATGCCCATTAAAGTCTGAGCAGCTGCCCTGCTGGAGGATCACTGTTTATGGATCAGTGGCTCCCAATCCCTTTTCACTTGGAGCACCCAAAATTGATCACATCACCCATGTGACATAATCTCACACACACACACACACACACTCCATGCTCTGCAGAAGTGGCCAATGGCACGCCTCTTTCCCAGATTTATACGAACAGGAGAGGAGGGAGAAGTGAGGCTATATTACACAGCTATGGTGAAACTGCTCTAATATTTTAGTGACACAGCAGTATGCGGGGGTGCTGTAGAGGGGAACTGCTGCTTGACACTTGCTCCAACAGCATGTTGGCCCTGAGAGAAGGGGAGTTTCCTTTGTCCTCTCTTGCTCCGTGTTCACCCTTTGGCCACGGGGTCGGTGGCGTCCGTCCCAAGATCCCCCTTCTAGATGCTGGTTGGGGGAGACAGGAGTTGGATTTGTGAAGGCTCGGGGGTCCTTAGACCAGTGGTTCTCAAACTTGAGCATGCATCGGAATCACCTGGAAGGCTTATAAAAGAGATTAGCGGGGAGCGAGAGTTGCGGGGGTCGCCTGCTGAGCGAGCAGGCGCTCTACGGAGAGAGAAGGAGGAACGCAGGGAAGCAGAAGCCGGAAGATCTCACACCGAAAAGCAACAGTGTAGGAAGCTAGGAAAGAGGAGGTGCCGGCGCTCCCGGAGGCCGCTCACCCCAGTTCCCACGCGCCGGTTTCCCAGGAAGAGGGAGGGGGGCCTGGGGGCGAGCTGGCTGGGCTGATGAGGCGGGGCGGAGCACGCGCGTTTGGAAGCTGCCCGGAAAGCTAAAGCGCGGGTTGGCGGGGCGGTCTCGGGGGGCGGCTCCTTGGGACCGGAGCGCGAGCTTCTGAAGGAGGGATAAACTCGCGAGCTCTGGTGGCGAATTGCCTTTTAGTAATAGTTAATCTTTTATGATTCTCGAGTTTTACTAGGGCCCGTCTCTCACTATTGGGCCAGGGGTCCTTTAAGGGGGAAAAAAAGAGAAGCCAATTGCGGAAGTCTCCTGCAGCTCCTCCCCTCCAGCCGGCGCGCGCAGCACGGGCGGGCACGTCCTTCCTGCGCCGGATACGTCATCACGGCCTGCGCCCGGGGCGGAGCGGGGCGGAGCCTCTGGGTCAGGGACGAGCCTGAGCAGAGCGTGGGAAAGGCATGCGTTGTGGCGTCTGACGTATCCGTGGAGACATCTTAAGTTTCCCTCAGTGGGCACGAAAAAAAGCAAGTGTAGGTCGGCTTCTCTCCCCGCCTGCATTCCCAGCCGGGCTCTGCCGCCGGCTCCTTGTTTCCGGCGAAGGGAATTTCCCGGCGCGATCCCTGAGGGTCCCTGAGGAGCAGCAGGCGCCCCCGCGCCGCCCCCTCGCCCCCGCCTTCCGGGTTCCGGCCGGCTCCGCGGGCCCCCGAATCCTTTCTGTGGCGGTAGCCTGGGGGAGCCGTGGGCGCCTGGCGCTCCACACGGTCAGTTTAGGTCGGATCCACGCCGCACTGAGAAAAAAAAAAAGAGGAAAAAAAAAAAAAACCCCAACCCTCAGAAATATTGAAGTACGGCGCCCCGCTCTGGTATAAGTTTTAGGGGACCTGGACTCTAGCAGTAGCTGCGAATATATAATTACAACGCATTTTGTTACTTTAGCGCTACAGTAGTTAAAATGGGAGTAGTTGTTGTTTTGAGGAACAAGTAATTCTTGACACGGTATTATCTGGGCCTTAACTGAGTTAATTTTAGGGATACAACAATGGTTTTTAGAAGACCCTAGTAACTGGCATGTAGATCAGCTCTACTGACGCTGAATGAGAAGGATCTATGTTGGATTATCAAAATCACTTATCTGTATGGTTGTCCACAGCTATTTGATTGTAAAAGGGAGGGCCATCCTTTTCAGAAGCCCTGTCCTTCGTGATGGAAGGATTCAAACTTTGAGAACAACCTTAGGACATCTGGATAATATATCAAAATTAAAGTGATTTTTAATGTGATTTAAATGATACCTCAGTGAATATAGATGGGAAGATTTAGTGTTCAAAGCCTTGTACAAAGTGACTAAGAAACTTGGCTGCTACAACTGAAGACTTTCTGCCATGTTGGGCAGGAGGTTGATTTAATCTGCCTTCAGGCACCTCAAAACTCCAGACCTTGTGAAGTTATGAGCAGAAACTTAGATGAGGATTTCGTTAAAAAAAAAAAGAAGAAGAGTTTGGTGTAATTGGTCTGGAGATGTCAGCTCTGCTAAATGCTACTGAATTGCAAACTAAGCGAATTTCTTACCCCTAACATCTTTTCTACCTGTTCTCTAGTTAGGTTCAATTAATATTAGATAACTTATGTGGAACCGCTTTAAGACAATAAAAGCACTACATACATTTTTATTTTTTGGCTAGAATGAATTATTCCATTGGCATTCTTGTCAGTAAACTGAGCTGAGAGAATTAGGGCTTAGTGAGACACTATTTAAGTGAGTGTAACAGGTTTAAGGAAAAGATGTATGGAAAAGCTCTTTGGACTTCTTAAACTATTCTGTTTCTGGGGCTCCTGGGTGGCTCAGTCCGTTAAGTGTCTGACTTCTGTTCAGGTCTCGATCTCACGTTCAGTGAGTTCAAGCCCCGCCTAGGGCTTGCTCTCTCTCTCTCTCAAAAATAGACAAACATTAAAAAAGTTTTTTTTAAAAACTATTCTTCCAAATCTTTGGAATTGAATAGGTGTTATTTGGAGAATGGAAGTAAAAAAAGGTTATTAGTCTATACAAATTGAATCTTGAAAAATATTTGCTTTGTATCTAAATATTTTACATTTGTTGAAAAGCCCTGATACTTTTTTTAATTTCAGTTTTCTACATTTTTGTCAAGAAGATAGCCTTCAAGAACTTAATACGTTCCTCAAGGGGGGAAAAAGGATTAGAGCCATAGGAGATAAACTCAAGAGTGTTTTAAAGTACTTTATTAGGGTTTCAAAAAAAGATTAGTAAGTGAATGTCAATGTACCTTACCCACCTAAATTTTAAAATGAGGATGCTTTTGGCTAATGGATTTGAAGCTAACATTTAAAGTTCTTCCCAATAAGTTTAAATAATGGCAAATAATATAATTTCCAGTGCATTATAAAATGTTATTTTACACTCTTGCGTAAATGTATGCAACTTATTTTCATACCTGTCATCCACTTAAAAAAAAGCGAACTAGCTCTTTGATAGTCAAAGCTTTATATTGTATTGCTTTATAGCAGTGGTTCTGATTTAGGGACTAGTGCTTCCTGGGGGACATTTGGCAATATCTGAAGACATTTTTGGTGTCATAACTACGGGGTGGAGGCTACTGGCATCTAGTGGGAAGAGGCCAGGGGTATTGCAAAACATCCTACAGTGCATAAGGCAACCCCCAACAACAAGGAATTAACCAGCCCAAAACGTTCTTAGTGCTGTGCTGAGAAGCCCTGACCTACAGAATTCTACTCTTATGTAGTGTGGTTTCAGGAATGAAAGTCTTACTGGTTATCATTCTTTCCTGCAGCAAAAATGTGTGTATATTTAAATTTATTGCATATCTTGCGGTCGTAAAGTTCTAAATGTTAAGTCAATCTAGAGAAACATTTTTTTGTAATCATTACAAGTATCCTCTGCTTTTTGAAAGTTTACGTTATGCCACTTTGCTTTTCAAAAGCCCTACATTAGCACTTGTTTTTGCTAACCGAAAGAAATCCCAAGAGGATTTTTGCTTTTACTAATAAGGTGAAAAGAGAAAATAGCCTCAGCTCCCCGCCCCCAGCAGGGTTCACGCCGAGGGAGAGTGGCGCCACCAGGCTCCTTCCCCAGGAATTACACTCAGCATCTCAGCATCAAGCAGCCATAGCTTTTGAATAGCAACTCTGCTATATCTTCATCTATTTTGTGCATCTATTGGCGAGATATGTTCTAAGGTATCAGAAAAGTCTAAGAGAAGTGGTTGTTTTGGGTCTGGGCACACTCACAAATTTTTCAATGTAAATTAATGGTAATTGCTTCTTCACTTCATGCCCTTTCGGCTTATGAAAGGTTTCATAGGAATGCTCTACTTTCGGATAGTGAGGGAAACCTGTATAACTATTACTAGTATATAGCTAATTAAAAGTATAAATATCCCAATTTTGAATAACTATGAAAGTAATATTTGATTACAATGTATTTCTTAATGAGATGGGGCTTTTTATCATTTAGCTTAAGTTTCCATGGATAGATAGTATTCATTGCTAGAATCTGACAAGAGTTCAACATCAGTTCTTTCTCTTTTATTTTTATTTATTTAAAAAATATTTTAAATATTTATTTGTTTTTTGAGAGAGAGAGACAGAGTGTGAGCAGGGTGGGAGCAGAGAGAGAGGAAGACAGTATCTGAAGCAGGCTCCAGGCTCTGAGCTGTCGGCACAGACGCCAGTGTGGGGCTCAAACTCACCAACTGTGAAATCATGACCTGAGCCGAAGCCAGATGCTTAACCAACTGAGCCCCCCAGGCGCCCCTATTTTTATTTATTTTTTTAATACTTACTTATTTTGAGAGAGAGAGAAAGAGCAGGCATGTGAGGGCATGCGTGAGCAGGGGAGGAGCAGAAAGAGAGAGAGAGAGGGAGAGGGAGAGAGAGAATGCCAAGCAGGCTCCCTGTTGTCAACACAGAGCCCAACATGGGGTTCTATCTCATGAACCCTGAGATCACGACCTGAGCTGAAATCAAGAGTCAGATGCTTAACCGACTGAGCCACCAAGGTGCCCCTCTTTTATTTTTAGTTATGTAAAGGGCAGAACATCTTGTTCATTCAAGTTGATAGGAGCAAAAAGAATTTTAATATAGTAATGTCATCCAATTCTTTTTATTCCTTCTGAGTTATATGTCAAAAACCATTTAGAGTGATCTATCAGCATAACTTAATGACATATCAGTTACATGCTCCAATTTAATCTGGTTTAGAAGTAAAGTACTAGAATCCCAACTTGAAAAATGATTCTACCTAGTCATCAATTTTCTCAGTATTGACTGTTTAGCACCTGGCAGTTATGTCCTAGAACAATGCACCATAGGAAGATTCGGGATGGGTCAGAAATAATTCCTCTTGTAAAGGCCAAAAGGGCAATCTCTGTGTACCTAAGTACCCAAATGTCTGATTTAAGTGATTGTTTATCAGTAGCTGTTGGACGGGTGGATGGGTGAACATTTGAACGAATGAATACTTTAGGATTAAATATTACTGTAATAATCCAAGCTAGAAATCATGAGTGATAGCCAGAAAGTTGGGGAGAACATTCTGGATATACTCTGAAGACAGACGTAACAGAATTTTCTCAAGGTTTGGATGTGAGAGAAGGGGAAGCATCAGCAATCGCTGCATGTTTTTTGTCCTAAACCCCGGGGAGTTACCATTTACTGAGCTGGGGAGAAGGAGGAGGGAAGAACAGGGCAGCTACAAGTGCAGTCCCCTGTGCGTTTTCTGGGTGCCACAGTTGTGTTTCCCAGCTTAACCAAGCTGTTGAAACCTGTGGGTTCTCTATCAAAATACATGTTGTATCGTTACTTCTGGTCTAATTAAAAGACTGATGCAATTGTTTTCCCACAAAATGATGGAGCCTTTCCCCTTGTTTCGAATTCGGGTGCCTCAAATTCAAACACTTGACAGTATTGTTAACTGTGTTACTAAGTGATGTTAATTATTTGATTTATGTATATTAGATGTTCCTTAAGGACAAGTTTTGTAGTTTAAAGTTGTTAAGTGTTTTAATAGATTATTTTAAAGATTTTATGTTTTGGGGATGCCTGGTGGCTCAGTTGGTTGGGCGTCCGACTTCAGCTCAGGTCATGATCTCACGGTCCGTGAGTTTGAGCCCCACCTCGGGCTCTGTGCTGACAGCTCAGGGCCTGGATGGAGCCTCCTTCCGATTCTGTGTCTCCCTCTCTCTCTGCCCCTCCCCCACTCACACTCTGTCTCTCAAAAATGAATAAATGTTAAAAAATTTAAACATTTTATGTTTTTAAGTAATCTCTACACCCAGCAAGGGGCTCGAACCCACAACCGTGAGATCAAGAGTCACATGCTCCACTGACTGAGCCAGTCAGGTGGCCCATAGAATTTTAAACATGAATTTTAAATTAATTAATTAATTAATTTAGAGTGTGTGTGTGTGTGTGTGTGAGAGAGAGAGAGAGAGAGAGAGAGAGAGGGAGAGAGAGAGAGAAGGAGAGGGGGAGAGATAGAGGGAGAGAGAGAATCCCAAGCAGGGTCCACACTGTCAGCACAGAGCCTGATGCGGGGCTCAAACTCACAAATTGTGAGATCATGACCTAAGCCAAGATCAAGTTGGCTTAACCAACATAGCCACCCAGGCGGTCCCTGTACTGTATTTTAAATCAATCATCCTCTACAGAGGTATTGTTTAGGACAGATTTAATAGTCAGCAATTGGCTCTTTTGGATATAAAATAGATTTCTCAAACTCCTAAACAGGAGAGCCATGATTTTGCTTCACATAACGGAATCCCAGCTTTCTGACTAGGTCAGAGTAATGCAAATTAGCTCAAATGCAAATGCAACTTGTAATTTATGATTTACGTTGACACAGATGAACATGCAATGTTGCATAGAGTTTTCCACCTTGATAGGCGAATCCAGAGAGACACGTTTTTCTCTTAGTAAATGTTGAATACTTGTTTGTTTTTTTCCCAGTTTGTTTCAGCAGAGAAAATAGTATATGCAAAGACAAAAAAAATTAACACCATTTCAATGGGAGGGCACTTGCATACCCAATTGTTAAGATCTTTTGAAAAGTTAACTGGAAATGTGTTTACCTGTGTAATGTTTTCAATACCTATTTTATGGATTGGCATACATACTGAGAATGCTCCTTATTCAGTTCCACCCACGTAAAAGATTCTGAGGATGTGGGTATTTAGAGTTCGAAGGGGGAGACAGATGCATGCGTACCAACTTTATTACCATGTTGGTGGTAAATATGGAAATTGTAAGCAAATATTAAGGAGCATAAACAATGAAGAAATTCCTGTAGCTACAGATGCCATCTTTGCATCGATCATGCTCCTCTTGGGAGAGGGGTTTGTACGCACTAAGATAATTTTCCCTGTTTCTCCTGTTTCCCTCCTAAGCCTCGCCTCCAGTGTCTCCTACCTCTCGGCATCTCCGGGCTTGTGCAGGGGTGGTCCTGCTGCCTCTGCTGGATGACGGCACCCGCAGCCCCCGCCGTCCTGTCTGAGAGAGCGTGTCAGAAAGCTCCGAGGTCCGCAGCTGCCCTTTCAGAGCAAAAGCATCCTCTGGGTAGCTGAAGCTTGGACTTCTTTCTAAGCAAGGTATGTTTTACCAGGATCCCTTCACGGAAGCCACATATATCCATAAAAGACCTGTCATAGACGTCAGCCTAATGGCTGTGCCAATTATGAGGACCAGCCACAGCCGAGGGAGGCCTTTTATGTTTTGCACTCGGGTATCAAACAGAATGTATAGTTAGTGCTCGAAATTAAATGGTTGAGACGTGTCGATTTTTTGTTTTTGTTATTTCCTTACAAAAGGGCTTATAAACCCTGTAGGTAAATAATTAAGATTTCCCATTTGGGGGAATTAAAGATTCTGGTCACCAAAATAAACAAACAAGCAAAAACCCAAAATGCCTCTGGGGATGTTCCTGATTCTGTAGGTTGGAGGTGGGACTTGAATCTTTGTAGCTCTTGCTCATTCCCAGGTGACCTTGCCGCTCAGAGTGTGGTCCATGGGCCGACAGCATCGGCATCAGCTGGTAGTTTGTTAACAGTGCAGACTCTCACAGATTCTCGGGCCCACGGCAGGCCTCTGTATCAGAATCTGCATTTTAACATGGTGCCAGCTGACGGGTGCACCGTGGCCCCCGGGCCACCAACTGTGAATAGCAAAGGTCGGATAGCCCTGAGAGGTTGTTTCTCCTGTTCCGGTCTTGTCGGAGGTGATGGCGGCCGTTAGAGCTGGCTCCCCTCTGAGCCTTGACTTGCTGGTTGGTCCCTGCCAGTCAGTGACCTGCTCTGTGCCGTCCCCTGCCCCAGTGTGACTTGCCTGCCTTGAAATATTCCTCTGTACATCCCTGAATGGAAATACTACTTGGCTCTGCTCCAGAACATTCGTTCTGAAAAAATGTAAAGAAGGCAAATGCCTAAACATCTGCTTACCTTCCTGCTTCCCTGCTTCCCACTCACTTCCCTCAGCTCCCACCTTGGCTAGCTGTCTTCCTCAGCGTCTTCTGGCAAACATGTGGGAGGCCAGAGCATCACCTCTGCACGGCACCGTGACAGGAAGGCTCCACACAGAGATTTAATGGCCCAGAAGAATGAATGGCAGTCGCGTGCCCATGCTGGGTATAGTGGGACGTTACTTGACAAGAGTCGCTGACCACCCTGATGGGTCAGGGCTGCACCTGGTGGTCCTGGACCGAGAGGAATCTACAAACATTCAGAAAGAAAGCAAGGACTGCAGCAATGTAATACATGTTAATGTGCTAGCCCAGCACCACACTGGCTGAAATTGAGCCAGTCTTTCTCAGATTTTGCCCCCATCAGCCACCACTCGTTTGTCTGCAAAAGATTATAGAGGCGCCTGGGTGGCACAGTCGGTGAAGCGGCTGACTTCAGCTCAGGTTATGATCTCACAGTTTGTGAGTTCGAGCCCTGCGTCAGGCTCTGTGCTGACGACTCAGAGCCTCAAGCCTGCTTTGGATTCTCTGTCTCCCTCTCTCTCTGCCCCTCCCCTGCTCATGCTGTCTGTCTCTCTCTCAAAAATGAATAAACATTAAAAAAAATTAAAAAGAAGATTATAGAAGTATTATTAAACAATGCAAAGGGTTTGGAAAATAGAATAGCAAATATTCACCCACCATCCCACCGCCCTATTATATAGTTATATTTATATATGTATATTTTTCTACCTGTTGAAAACCATATGTGATTGGCGGAATAATGGACTCTCAAAGATGTTCATGTCCTAATTCCTTGAGACTGGTAATTTGTCAGGTGACATAAAAATTTGGAAATTAACGTTGCAGCAGGAAAAAGTCTGCTTATTGTTGACTTTAAATATGGAGATTATCCGGGATTATCTGGGTGGGTCCAGTGTAATCACAAGAGTCCTTTAAAGTAGAAGAAAGAGGCAGGAGGCTCTGAGGGAAATGTGACTGGAGGGAAGTCAGAGCAATTTGACGGGAATACTCAACTGGCCTTTGCTGACTTTGAAGGAGGGCAGGGCTGCGGGCCAACGAATGTGCGTGCCCTCCAGAGGTTGTGAAAAGCCAATGGATTCTCTTGTGCAGCCTCCAGAAGAGAAGGTAGCCTGGCTGGATACCTTGACTTTAGCTCAGTAGGACCTGTGTCGTCTAAAGTCCAAAATAGTAAGCTAATAAATATGTGTCATTTCAAGCAGCAGAGTTTGTGGTAATGTGTTACAGAAGCGACAGAAAACTAATACGTCATATTTCTCATAGTATATCATGCCTAAATATTTTTTATGTTGCTATAGCTTTTATAATTATTTGAATGGGCATATCTTATTCTCTGGGGCTGAAGTACTGTCATTCCTTAACTCCACCTTCATTTGAACATCAGATGTGTGAAATGCTTTCTGTATTTTCCCTTTTTCATAGGTTTCATTATTTTCTAAGGCTATTGTATCAGAAATTACATTCGGACTTTGAATTTCTTCAAATTTTTTTGTAGTTAACTTAAAAAAAAATCTCCTAAGTCCGCATGAAATTTAACTTGATAGCTGACACAAAATAAGAATCTACTTTTTTCCTAATCTATTTTTTCCAACAGCACATGTGACATGATTTTTTTCTCTTCTGTTGTTTTTCATGCATTATTAAATCTTCAATTAAAAAATAAGCTCATTTTTGGGCTACTGATTCTCCTCTTGTATTAATTAACTTTTGTCAGTTCTTGAACCACTGCTGCACTACTTGAATTCTTGTTGCTTTATAATACATTTAAGTTCCTGTGAGGGCTAGTCTTCTCCCTTATTACACTTAAAAAAATAATTTTTTTGTTAAAGATTTTATTTATTTAAGTTCAGAAACGAGTCTATTTTTTTTGTTATGCATCAACTCCTCTACTTTTTATTTATTTTTTTAATTTTATTTTTTAAAATTTACATCCAAATTAGTTAGCATCTAGTGCAACAATGATTTCAGGAGTAGATTCCTTAGTGCCCCTTCCCCATTTAGCCCATCCCCCCTCTCACACCCCCTCCAGTAACCCTCTGTTTGTTCTCCATATTTATGAGTCTCTTCTGTTTTGTCCCCCTCCCTGTTTTTATATTTTGTTTCCCTTCCCTTATGTTCATGTGTTCTGTCTCTTAAAGTCCTCATGTGAGTGAAGTCATAGGATATTTGTCTTTCTCTGACTAATTTCGCTAAGCATAATACCCTCTAGTTCCATCCACATAGCTGCAAATGGCAAGATTTCATTCTTTTTGATTGCTGAGTAGTACTCCATTGTGTGTGTGTGTGTGTGTGTGTGTGTGTGTGTGTACCACATCTTCTTTATCCATTCCTCCATCGATAGAGATTTGGGCTCTTTCCATACTTTGGCTATTGTTGATAGTGCTGTTATAAACATGGGGGTGCATGTGTCCCTTCGAAACAGCACACCTGTATCCCTTAGATAAATGCCTTGTAGTGCAATTGCTGGGTCGTAGGGTGATTCTATTTTTAGTTTTTTGAGGAACCTCCATACTGTTTTCCAGAGTGGCTACACCAGCTTGCATTCCGATTTATTTATTTTGAATGTTTATTTACTTTTGAGAGAGACAGAATGTGAGGAAGGGGAGGGGCAGAGAGAGAGGGAGACACAGAATCTGAAGCAGGATCCAGGCTCTGAGCTGTCAGCCCAGAGCCCGACATGGGCCTCGAACTCCCAAACTGTGAGATCATGACCTGAGCCGAAATCAAGAGTCAGGTGGTTAACCCACTGAGCCACCAGGTGCCCCTAAAGATTTTATTTTTAAGTAATCTCTACACCCCTCATGGGGCTCAAACTCACAACCCTGAGATCAAGAGTTGCATGCTCTATTGACTCAGCCAGCCAGGTGCACCTACACTATTTTTTAAAATAGTACATACTTTAAACATTTAAACTTTTTTTTAAAAAAATTTGTTTTTCCTTTGAGGTATAGTTGACATATAACTTTATATTAGTTCTTGGACTTATTATACTTTCACTTATTTTTTTAATTAATATTTTCAGATGAGTCTTAATTTATTGTTTCTAGCTCCTGGGGAAATCCCATTGAGGGTTTTTGGTGTCTGTTGCCTTGGAAAAGCCCTTCAAAACCCATAGGCATGCGGTCAAAGCCCTCAATCTTGTGGTCCCACTCTTCCTATTTCCATTTTTCACCAACTTAAGTTATAACATTAGGCTATTTTTTTTCATAGCTTGATTGTTTTTGATCTTAAGTCTTTGTGTGTCCTTTTCCCAGTCCAGGTTGCACTTTTCACAGTGACGTGATGTGTGATTTGTCTTACAAGCTTTTCCTCAGCAGCTTGGTATGCGAAGAGCGTGAGCTTTGGAATCGGACAGCCCTGGGCTTGAATCTCAGCTCTGCTTCTCACTAGCTGGATGGCCTGGAGTGAGTCACTTGTCTCCTTGAGCATCACTTTCCTCTTTGGAACGAAGTCAACAGTTTTCTTTGCATGGTTGTCAGTTGGATTATAGCTGATGTATACAAAGAATCTAGGAAGATCCCTGCCACTTAGTAGGCCATCAATTGAAGATCACTGTTCATCTTAGGACTTTTTTGGTCTACCCTCATTAAACCATAAATTCTTTTTTTTTTAATATATGAAATTTATTGTCAAATTGGTTTCCATACAACACCCAGTGCTCATCCCAAAAGGTGCCCTCCTCAGTACCCATCACCCACCCCCCCCCCCTCCCACCCCCAAACCATAAATTCTTTAAACATAACGACGGTTCATTCTTTTTAAATGTATACCCTATGGAGCCTAGGATATAATAGGTGCTTGCTAAACATTTACTATTTCGACCTCATCCTCCCATTCATTTTCCCAGGTTCCTGTTGCAGCCCCATCTCCTTTGTGACTCATCCTCACCACCTTTACCACACTTAACCTGGGTGAGTGAGTACAGTTGATGTAAAATGGAGGATACGGGAGAAAAATAGTGGTTCATGGAGATGATCCATTGGATCCCTTTTAGCTCTAACTTTTTATGTGATTTTGGAATTTTCTGGGGAAGGAGTTATTACTGAGCTCTTGTTAATGTGCCCAAATGTTCCACATATGCTAGGGCTTGTTGTGCCATTTAAAACTCAACCCAGAATGAGAAAATATTTGCAAAAGACATATCTGATAAAGGACTGCTATCCAAAATATACAAAGAACTCTTAAAACTCAACAATAAGAAAACAACCCAATTAAAAAATGGGCCAAGGACCTTAACAGACACATCACTGAAGACAGCGTGCAGATGGTGAACTAAACATATAAAGAGATGCTCTACATCGTATGTCATCAGGGAAATACAAATGAAAAGAACAACAGGCCTCTTTGGCCAAAATCTGGAACAGTGGCAACATCAAATGCTGGCAAGAATGTGGAGCAACAGGAGCTTTCTCATTCATTACTGGTAGGGATGTGAAGGGCTGTAGCTACTTTGGAAGACAGTTTGGCAGTTTCTTATAAAATCAAGTATACTCTTACCATATGATCCAGCACTTGCATTTGTTGGTATTTATGCAAAGGAGTTGAAAGCTTATGTCCACACAAAAACCTGCAACCGCATATAGACAGCAGCTTTATTTGTAATTGCCCAAACTTGGAAGCAACCAAAACGTCTTTCAGTAGGCAAATGGATAAACAAACAGCAGTCCATGCAGACAATAGAATATTATTCAGCACTAAAAAGAAATGAGCTATCAAGCCATGAGAAGCTATGGAGGAATCTTCAATGCACGTTACTAAGTGAAAGAAGCTGATCTGTAAAGGGTCCATACTGTAGGATTCCAACTATATGACACTCTGGAAAAGGCAAAACTATAGAGACAGTAAAAAAAAAAGTGTTTGCCAGGGAGTGGGGCAGAGAGGGTGGGGAACGAATAGGCAGAGCACAGAGAACTTTTAGGATAGTGGAACTACTCTGTATGATACTATAGTAATAGATACGTGTCATTATACATTTGTCGAAACCTATAGAGTGTCCGACACCAAGGGTGAACTGTGTGGTAAACTATGGACTTTGGGTGACGACGATGTGTCAGTGTAAGTTCATCATCTGTAACAAATGTACCACTCTGGTGGGGATGTTAAAAATGAGGGAGGCTGTGCGTGTGTGGGGCAGAGGATATAAGGGAATTCTTTATACCGTCCTCTCAATTTTGCTGTGAACCTACAACTACTCTAAAAAAATCTTCAAAGAAGATCCCCAAAACTCAACCCAACACTTACCATATTATATGCATTTTTAGAATAAGGAAAGGGAAAGACAGAGTGGCAGAAGCAGGACTTTCACCTCGATTTCTCTACTTCCAAAGCCTGCGGTCTTTCTACCCTATCAATCAAAATGGTGCAACACTGACAGTGCCTTGTCCACAACCTCTTGGTTCTCACTCTTCCCATACGTGGCATACATGCCTACAGATTCCTATTGAGAGCCCCTTTGCTTCTCCACCTTCTCAGACTGCAGAGGTGTTCTTGGCCCATGTGCCAGGTAGTCTAGAAAGACCAGGAGTCAATATCTGGGGGATCAGCCCTTGAAAATGGTGGGTGGGTATCAATGGATAACTGTTCCAGCCTCCTCACCCGGTAAGAAAGACAGTGGGCAGTTTTTAAGAATTAGTTCATCATGGGAGTTTGAGAAACGCTATTCTATGGCAAGGAGTTGACAAACTGTAGCCGTTGGGGTGGCTGCCTGGTTTTGTAACTAATGTTTTATTGGAACACCGCCATACCCATTCATTTATGTATTATCCATGCTTTTGGTCTACAGTGGCAGAATTGAGCCTTTGTGACAGAAAACGTGTGGCTCCCAAAGCCTGAAATATTCACTCTCTGCCCTTGCAGGGAAAGTTGAGCCAAGCCCTGTTGTACTCTGTCTCCCCTGGTTCCCCAGCTGGCTTGAGCTCCACAGTGCTAGCTTGCTTGCTAACATACCTTCTATCAACTCTTTTCCCTTCCCTGTCTCATTCTTTCATTCCCTGCCAGTGTTTCCAAAATGTCCTAAAGAAATGACTTATACTCACATTCTTGACCCAAAGTGAAGTTTTGGGGGAGCCCACCCAATGCACACATCACATGCTTGTTTGTGCTGATCCCAGGACAGACTTACGAGCAGAGCAGGGACCACTTTCTAGCCATGTCAACCTAGGAACAACAATTCCCCTATCACATTCCTCCCACCCCCACCGTCCTGTCTCTTCTGTAGCACCATTTGAAAATTCAACCTTGTGGGTATGACTTTCTGGTTCATATATTCTTTCTTATTGAATACCACCGCGGCACCAGGGATGGTGGAGGAGAGGGTAAGGAGCAGCAGGAGGAAAGAAAACCCCATATTGTCCTAGATAGGATGCTCCCTTTTTACAACAGAAGCCTGCTTGGAGCCGATCCCAAGGTGCCCATGCACCTGAGTCATGGCCAGTTGTTCTCAGCCTCCTAGGACATGGCCAAGTCATTGCTCACCCCCACTGTTATAGCTGCTGCTTTCATTTGTCTCTGTCTACCCCTCCTAATTACTTAGGTCACTTCAGACTTTAATTCTGTCTTCTAAAGTGTAACACAGCCATAATTAGGCCATATGTTAATTAGCAAAATGACGTCTTGTCACTCGTGAGAGATGTGGATCATCCCAGAAAGTACCATAGAAAGGGCAGTTCAGCAAGAAGAGAAAGTCTAAGGAGGTTGAAGTGACTCTCTAGCTGAAACCACCTTAGAGAGCAGGGGAAAATGGCAGGATGCAAGAGGGCAAAAGGATGGGGTCGCACAAAGAAAAAGAGCTAGAATTGACCTCTTTTCCACTCCAGGAATGAGATGTAAGCCGGGAGACAAGCCTGAGGCTGAAAAGCCACCCGGGATGGCAGAATCTTCTGAAGGACTGGAGGCGGCCAGGGCTGAGGTCAAGGCCCCGATGGAGGCTACAGGCAAGGTGAGTGTCAGGCATGCTCCCGTCTGTTACTCCTGGAAGCATGTGGGGATGCCAATCAAACATCAAGGCCATTCTTTGTTTATGTGGCCACTCAGAGTGTCTTCCAGGAAATCTGGAAGAGTGGTGTTCTGGTAGCTTGGAGGCCGTTTCTACATGCTAATTACTTACTTAGTGTTCCCCATTTTCTGTTAACTTATTTTGTGACATTCTTGGGAAGACAGAGTTGGAGAGAGGATTGGACAGGTCATGATAATTTCCTTTTTCAGATAGTGTCACCTTTATCACTCAGGAGACAGTTTTCCAGGAAACTAATTACTCAGGGAATTCATGACTGGGTACAATGACATTTGAATTATTAAGATATTAACCTTCCTCCAGTTTGCTCTCAAAACATGATGTGATGAGAACTTGTTCTGTCATCACCCAACTAATGGATGAAAGGGACCAGGACAGCCGTTTCAAGTTGTGTATTTGCCTGGATTTTAGGAAAAGGCATTTGACATAGGAACTCAAAGCATATCAAAGGGAGAATTTTGAGGGGTAAAGTTTGTGTTAATATTGCTTCTTCTTCTTATTGGATTTATATAGTGGTTCCTACTATGCTCCAAACCTTTACAGGCATTACTTCTCATACTCCTGACAATCCTTAAAGGAAAGTATTATTATCCTCATTCAACGTGAGGCTCACACATGTTGGATCATATTCAAACATCACATTGCCAGCTGAGGTGAACTTGAAATCTATGTTATTTGTCTCTAAACTCTAAAATTTGAGCCCGTATCAGTATGCCGGGGTCAGCAAACTTTTTCTGTAAAGGGCCAGATAGTATTTTCAGTTTGTCGGCCACATGGTATGTATTGCAACTACTCGTTTCTGCTGGTGGAGCACGTAGGTAGCCATAGACAATACGGGAACGAATGAATATGCCATGCTCTGATAAAACTTTATTTACGCCCACTAAGATTTGTTTTTAGCATAATTTTCACATATCATGAGTTATCATTGTCCTTTGGAATTTTCCCCCCCAACTATTTAAAAAATGATAAAGTCATTCTGTTCACGGGCCATACATACTAAAGGCCCAAAGCAGGAGACAGCCCAGGTTTGGCCCATAGGCTGTAGTTGGCCGGGCCCTGCCCTCCACAAAAGTGTGTATCTAGCAATGACTTCTAAAAACAAGTAGAAGCAACTGAGCTGTGTCTTTTACCTGAGGAAGTCAAGTCATCTACAGGAAAGGTTATTAAATCCTTTAGGACACAGAAGCCGTAGGAAACGATACTCCTCATTCTGACTGTGCCATCAAGTTTAATGTAGACATGTAGGTACATCTCAAGAACTTCCGGGTCTCGCTCGCCTCATCTCCTGAATGAGACATACCCCTAACAGCTCCACTGTTCTTTGATTCTACACATAGTATGCCTGCACCAAACGATTTCCATAAAATCGGGATTGAAATCTAAGACAATTCCTTGGCCGATGCCATTGTCCACGTGGGGAAGACAGGGGGAGAAGCACGTTCGTGTATGCCAGCAGTAGTTTGGTTGTGGACAAGTTAAGTTTGAGGCCGTAATAGACATAACCGGAGACAGTTGCATGTAAGAACCTGGGATTGGCAGGGCGAGGCAGGACTAGAGATTGTATTTAGAAGTGGTTGGCATGTGCACTGATCTGGGTATATCATAGCATTGAGTAAGAGCTTTTAGGGCAAAATTTCATAACCTTGGCACTATTAACACCTGGGATGGGGATAATTCTTTGTCGCGGGGGCTGTCCCATCCTACAGTCTACAGCGTAGGGTGTTTAACAGCATCCCTGGCCTCTACCCACCCCACCCCCAGCTGTGACTACCTAAAATGGCTCCAGACACTGCCACATGTCCCGTGGGGTGAAAATCACCCTTGGTTAAGAGAGAATCACTGTCTTAAGGAAAAGGCTGAGGGTGGTCCCAAAGGTCCACAGCTTTGGAGGTCAGAAAGAAGAGGACAAGATGGGAAAAGGGATTGAGAGGAATGGCCAGTGAAGTAGGAGGAAAACCCAACTGTGAGTCCCCAGCTGTTTAGGCTGGACTTGGTGTAATAGTTGATGAAAGGCAGAGGTGGAGGTAATGGCCCATAGCTCAGGGCTGAGCCCCCCGCTGAGCCCCACCATGTTTCCTTCGTGGGACCCCCAGTGGTAGTAGAAGGGACAAGGGCACATGGAGCATTAAGGTCATACGTTTTCTAACTGCACGGAGCCTGAAGACAGTGCGGTGGACAGAGTGTTTTCTGGTAGGGGAACTAAACTAAATAGCAGGTTAAAAGTAACATTTACAAACCAAAGATAGAGACCTTTCCGTGTTTCTTCTTCTTTCTGATTTTATTTTTAGAAATAATCCTCAGAGGATAAAAATGTTATTGTCTGGGTGCAGGAGAAAAGCAAGAACAGAAATAGAGTTGCTATGGTTTTGAGGGAAAGCAAAAGGGACTTAAGACCTGGGGCTTTTGCTGTCCTGAGCTGCAGGATGGATCCTCTTTGTTTTGTGATCTCTTCACTCACTTCGTGTCTAACGGTAGTAAAAAAAAAAAAAAAAAAAAAAAATGAAGACGTGTGAACTTGTGTGAACTTTCTCTTTATACATTTGAAAATTGAAGAGCTATGACTTAATGAAGGCCCAATATAAAGATTTTAAAAATCAGTCCCTCATACTGAAATTGATGTCATCAGACAAGAGTTCCTGTTAGGCACATGCCTGATGGTAAAGGACCAAAACAAGGGGAGATGTATGCTTTCTCCTTTTTTTATATGTGTTCTCATTCCAAAAAGGAGATCGTAAGTTTACATCATGAGGTTATTATGTAAAATTGCCTAACAGTGTCTAGTGCCTAGTTGGGCTTTCATAAATGTTTTAAAATAATAACATGTATCCTGGTTGTGGTGGTGGTTACACATGTCTAAACGTGTAATAAAATTACATAGAACTAGACACTGAATCCCCACCCCGAAAACAGGATAGCAAAAGAGTGAAATCCAATTAAGGTTATTAGTTAACAGTATTCTATCAATGTCAATTTCTGGTTTTGACAGTGTACTATAATTATGGAAGATGTTCTCATTTGGGGAAGCTGGCTGGCTGCAGGTACACAGAACTCTATATTGTTTTTGCAACTTCTTGTCTTAAACTATGTCAAATAAAAAAGTATTAAAACCCCAAAGAATGAGATTTTAAAATAGATTGAAAAGCGCCTGTTTGTGACTATTGCGCATCTCTGGATCCTTTTGTTTTGTCGTAGATTCATTTTTATTTTATTTTTTATTTCAATGGAGACTCCTATCACGAGTGAACCAAATTAGGAGGTTTTATTTATAAATGACCAAGCAGAATCAAATCACTGTATGTTTAGGCTAATGCAATAGGTTATAACCCGGATCGTGAACCTGAATTGATCTTAATAAATATGCAGTCATGCAGCCCAATGACAGGTGAAAGTCTGAAATTAAACAGGATTACCATTTAGCCTTTAGTCTTGGAATATTTTATTTTTGGATGGTCCAAGACTCATCTAAGTTTGCCAAAGATTGAAATTTTCACACAACACATCCTTAAATTCCCCGAGAAGTAGAAAGTAGAGGTGGCTTACGTACTTTTTTAGGTGAGAATTTCTACTTCAGCAGACTTTGGGGAAGGCAAGCCTCCTCTATCTTGCTGATATGCCTGAGATGTGATCTATTTATATTACAAACCATATGCAGAGCCTGGCAAGCCTTTCTGTAAATGAGCTCATCGGTTCTACCCTAAAATAGGAGGCTGAAAGGAGGGTGCCAAAGACATTAGGGACCTTTCACAACCATTACACCTCTTGGTGGTGATTGAGCAGGAAGGATAAACAAAATCTATGGGTTCTGATAGGAAGGATAAATAATAAATACCTGTCAAGGGGAACAACATGCTTTCCTTGCTCTTTGCCATCAAAGTCAAGTTCTTAAAGACTCGAGTACTTTTTAATGGATTTTCCTTTTTTGTGTATCGTACAAATTGCAAGTAAAGATAATTTCAAATTTGTCATACTGATGGGCCTCCTTCAAAGTGTGATGAGTTTTATCTAGAGCTTCATTCAGAGCAACCAGTATTTATAGAACATTCTATCCAGTGTTAAGTAATTAGACTTATCTGTAAGGAAATAGAGAAGAGCAGTTGCTGACCTTAAAAGGCTCCCAGACAAGTAGGAAAGAGATGAGAAAACAAAGAAGTGCGTTACAAAATGGCAAGCACGGCGAGAGAGGCACATGCAAGGTTCAGAGAAAGGAGTAAGAGGGGGGTCATTAACCATGTAGGACAGCATGGGCCTTCAAAACTGGGCCTTCAAAAGCACGCATTCTTGGAGTGTGTCGTTTGCCACAAGAATGTAGAAAGGTTGTGTCTTCGTTAGGGGGAAATTATATGTATGCATATGCACACGTAAATATATAATTTTTCTAGTTCTCTGGATGCGCGTGTATGAAAAAATTTCTTTTATTGCAGTTAGAACATTTAACATGAGATCCACCCTCTTAAAAATTTTGAAGTGCACATTGCAGTAGTGTTGACTGTAGGCACAGTGTCGTACCGCAGGTCTCTAGAGCTCACTCATCTTGCAGAATCGAATCTTTATACCCGTTGAGTAGGATTTTGCCATTTCCCCCTCCCCCAGCCCCTGGCAACCACTCTTCTACTCTCTGCTTTTATGAGTTTAACTACTCTAAGTTCCTCATATAAGCAGAATCATAAAGTATTTGCCCTTCTGTGACTGGCTCATTTCACTTAGCAGAATGTCCTCCAGGTTCATTTATGTTGTAACAAATGGTAGAATTTCCTTCTTTTTAAAGGCTGAAAAACATTCCATTGTATGGATAGACCACACTTTCTCTATCCATCCATCCATCCCTGGACATTTAGGTTGTTTCCATAGCTTTGGTATTGTGATTTGGATGAACCTGTATGTTATTGAATAGCCATGTCCACATGAACTATTCAGACAAGAGTTTTGCTTTAGTTTGGATAGAGGGAAGTGGATAAGAAAACTGACTTATTCCACAGCACAGGGTAGCTGGAAACATGGAATTCAAAGAACCTGAACTGGGGGGTATCTGGGTGGCTCGGTTGGTTAAGCGTCTGACTCTTGATTTCAGCTCAGGTCATGATCTTACGATTCTTGAGATCAAGCCCCACCGGAGCTCGGGATTCTGTCTTCCCCTCTCTCTCTCTGCCCCTCCTCTGCTTGCACGTGCACCTGTGTGCTCTCTCTCTCTAGATACATAAAACTTAACAACAACAACAACAACAATAACGACAACAACAACAACAACAACAACAATGAACCTGAACTAGAACATCAGTGGCAAATTGTGAGTTCCAGGGGATGTTCTGCAGAGTTACCATCTTTATTTGTTCCAACTAGCAACCCTTCCTTAACAGGAAGTGTGGTAGTACCTATTCAATGAAGAGTTAGTGTACTCCTGACCTCAACCACAACTGGTTAAGAAGTCCATTCAGTTTCTGAATAATGCCCCAGTGCTTACCCTTCCTTTAACTGAACAGGAAAGCTGTGCCTGTGACAGACGCTTTCCCCTCTCCATATTCTTGTAATAAGCAAGGCAGCATCAATTTTAATACTTTAATGAAAAGGCCAGAGGAGCTATAGATACATTGACAGTATATGAATCAGAAATTGCATTCAGCCGCTAGTAATAAAATCCCATAAAAAGGTGGCTTAAAGTATGGCTTTATTAGTCCGGAGTGGGTTGTCTAAGACTGTTATGGTAGTTACATGATATAACTAGGGACCCATACTCCTTTTGACTCTGTGCTTTGACATCCTTGTCCTCCTGTTCTCAAAAGGGCTGTCAGAATTCTAGCCGTCATATGTTCATTTGGGGCATAAAGAAGGGGGAGAGCAAAGAGAAAAGAAGGTATATGCAAACCCTTAAAATTGCCTTCCTAGAAGTCCCCTTCAGTGACTTTTACTTACATCACATTGACCAGGACTGTCTCAAATACTCCTAGTTGTAAAGGAAACAGGAAATGTCATTTTTAGCTCGTCACATTATCCCTTCAAATAATCTCAGGGTTCAAGTAATACAGAAAAGAGATAATAGATATTTGGTAGACAGCCAGTAGCCTCTGAACATTGAGATCTCATTGTCATTGGGCTTTTGATCCGACTTGAGCAGCTACCTACTTCCAAGCTTCTTGATTTATGAAAGGCAAAACCCCTATTCGTTAAAGGTACTGTTATTTAGATGTTTGTTATTTGCAGCTAAACATATTCCTAACTGAAACAAATGTAAACACTGCTTTCAATAACACTTAAAATTGACTCATTTAGGGGTGCCTGGTTGGCTCAGTCGGCTAAGCAGGCAACTCTTCATGTCAGGATCTTGAGTTTGAGCCCTACATTGGGTGTAAAGATTACTCTCAAAAAAATTTTTTTAAGGGGAGTGGCTCAGTTGGTTAAGCGTCTGACTTCGGCTCAGGTCATGATCTCACAGTTCATGAGTTCGATCTCCACATTGGGCTCTCTGCTCTTAGCACAGAGCCTGCTTCAGATCCTCTGTCTCCCTTTCTCTCTGCCCCTTCTCTGCTCGTTCTCTCTCTGTCTCTCTGTCTCTCTCCCTCCCTCTCTCTCTCAAAAATAAACATTAAAAAAAATTTTTTTACTGAAAATTGACTACTTTACCAGGAATCACAAATTCAAATATATTCAGAGCTAGATAGGCAATGTGAGTGAGTGATGTTGGTTAGGAAAGAGCTCACGACAACCTGGAGAGCAAGTAGCCAATTTAAAGTGGGCTGCTGCTGGACTAAGAGGGTTGTTTTCATACAGGATGACCGACCCCTGTTACCAGATAAAGACATTTCAAGAGAAGGAGAAATCTGGATCTTTTTTTTTTTTTTCTTTAGTAGATTTTATTTCTAAGTAATCTCTGCACCCAACGTGGGGCTTGAACTCACAATCCTGAGATCAGGAGTCACATGCTCCACCGACTGAGCCAGCCAGGCACTCCAGAAAGCTGGATCTTGATGTGTATCACAGGGTCAGAGAATCCCTTTCACACCACATTGTAGATATGAACAAATTAAGCTTATTTATATAGTCCATAATTTTGGCCTCTCCCCACTTCCTTCCTCTCGTTAGGGAAAAACCATAAGAAGATACCAGCAACACCTGAGTGTCACTCTTGTGTAAGTGTTACTGCACTCTGAAATTTTAGGAAATGTTGTTTTCTTCTTTTCTAAAGTATTAAGGTATAATTCAAATGCCATAAAATTCACCTTTGAAAGTTTATAATTCAGTGGTTTTTAGTATATTCCTAAAGTTGTACAACAATTGCCACTATCTAATTCTAGAACATTTCATCACCTCAAAAAAAAAAAAAACCCATACCCATTAGTAGTCACTCTCCTCACCCCAGCCCCTGGCCACCACTAATCTACTTTCTGTGTCTATGGATTTGTGTGCCCTAGACATCTCCTATAAATGGAATCATGCGGTATGTGGCTCTTTGTGATTGGCTTCTTTCATTTAGTACAGTGTTTTTTAGCAATTATCCGTGTGTAACATGTATCAATACCTCATTCTTTTTTATGTCGGAATAGTATTGCATTGTATGTGGCTAGACCACATCCTGTTTACCTGTGAGTTGATGGACATTTGAGTTGTTTCCACTTTTTGGCTATTATGAATAATGCTGTTATGAATGTTCACGTATAAGTCTTTATGTAGACATATCTTTTTGCTTCTCTTAGGTATATACCTAGGAGTGAAATTGCTGGGTGAAATAGGAACTTTGTGTTTAACTTTTTGAGGAGCCGCCCAACTGTTTTTCAAAGCCGTTGTACCAATTAACATTCCCTTCAGCAGTGAATGAGGGTTCCAGTTTCTCCCCCTCTTTGCCAACTCTTGTCATTGTCTTTTTGATTATAGCCATCCTAGTGAGTATGAAGTGGTATCTTATTGTGGTTTTGATTTTTTTCCTTCATGGCTTATGTTGAACATCTTCTTATGTGCTTATTGGCCATTTGTATATCTACTTTGGAGAAATGTCTATTTAAATCCTTTACCTACTTTTAAAAATGGGTTAGGTCTTTTTATTATTGAGTTGTAAGGTTTTTATATAGTTTGAAACATATGTTATTATCATATTTTATGGATGATTTCAACCATTTTAACAAATGATTGAAAATTGGCAACTAATGTGGTTCTGGTTCAAACTAATATAAAAATACTCAGTCTCCTACTTCTTTTCTCCCTAGAATAGCACTGAGGTTGGTGGGGCAGGGTGTAACTTTTGTAACCTCCTGGCAGGAGGGAAGAGTCAGGCTCTTTGGATCTTCTTCTGGGCTCACTTCTTTGATGGGAGAATTGGTGATGTGGCCACTCTTGGCTCGTGAGGGTCTCGTGTGGCTCTGGCTGCTTTGGCCTTAGATCTCCCTCTGTTGTCACTGCAGATTCATCTGTGGTCTGACCCTGACTTTCATTTGGCCCTTAGTCCATTTGGGCTGCTCTAATAAAATACCAAAGACTGGGTATCTTATAACAACAAAAGTTTATTTCTCACAGTTCTGGGAACTGGAAGTCCAAGACACGGGTGCCAGTATGCTCACATGAGGGTCCTCTTCTGGGTCACAGACTTCTCATTGTATCCTCACATGGTAGCAGAGGCTAGGGAGCCCTGTGAGATCTCTTTATAAGGGCACTAATCTCATTCGTAAAGGTTCCAGCCTCATGACCTAATCACCCCAAGGACCCTCCTAAGACCATCACCTTTGGGGGTTGAGGTTTTAACATATGATGTGGGGGCAGGTCACAAACATTGAGACCGTAGCAGTCTTGACTTAAGTGGTCTTCTATAGAATCTCCAGTGGCTACCACCTTACCCCCACTACGGCCATTCTCTTTAGCAAACTCTACATCTAGATACACTGCTGTTTTCCATGTTGGAACCCAGGGCAACTTGAGCAAGCTGAATTTCAGGGTCTTCTCTTGCATGACTTGGTTATCAGGCAAGGTGATATGATTGCACTGCAGAGTGGGGTGAGGAAGCTTCCTCTCAGACTTGTAGATTCTCTCTATTCTCCCACATTTGTCCATGATGTCTCTCCTTTGCCAGGCACAAGATAAAGAAGTCAGGAGACCCAACTCTGCACTTGGCTCTCCTGCTTTTTTCTCTCTTTCTTTCTCACAGTTCCTCAGATCACAAGGCAGGAGGGTGTAATAGTTAGGGTTCTTCAGGAAAACAGAACCAGTAGGGTGTGTGTGTGTGTGTGTGTGTGTGTGTGTGTGTGTAAAGATATTTACTCTAAGGAGTTGTCTAATGCAATTATGGAGGCTGACAAATCCCAAGATCTATAGGGTGACTTGGCAGGCTAGAGACCCAGGAGAGACAATGATGTGGTTCAAGTCTGAATCCAAAGGACTAAGAATCAGGAGAATCAACAGTGTAGTTCCAGTCTGAAGGCTAGCAGGCTCAAGACCCAGGAAGAGCCAGTGTTTCAGTTAGAGTCCACAGCCGTGAAAAAGCCAATGTCCCGGTTTGAAAGCTATCAGGCCAGAAGAGTTCTCTCTTACTTGGGGAAGGGTCAGCCTTTTTGTTGTCTTTAACCACATTAAGGAGGGCCATCTGCTCTACTTAGTCTACCAGTTGAAGTGTTAACCTTGCTCCAAAACACCCTCCCAGAAATTCTGAGAATAGCGTTGGACCAAATAGCTGAACACCATGTGGCCCGGTCAAGTTGATGTATAAAATTAACCATCACAGAGGGCTGCCCCTTTACTTCCATTAGAACCAGGATGGCCCATAAAATGTATCACGTGACCTGGAACACATTTGAGAGTTGAAAGGAGGCACTGCGTGGGTGGGATGAATGGACAAGTGTAACCTGGGACTGTGCAAGCCAAACCAGGCTGTATAGTGACCCTCCTTGTAACGTCCTCTGACTGCCGTAGCGCGTGTCCAGCTGGCTGAGATGGATTGCCTACTGTCAGGCTACTGTAGAAGTCTGTGAGGCTCGGTCCTCAAAGCTTGATCCTTAGCAGACTAAAGAGGGACATAAAGTAATTTAGAAAATCGTCTCTCAAGCAAAGAGCTCGTTTTGGAGGATTAGTGTCCTGCTTTATAAGCCTGATTTTGAAGACCAGGAGATTAATATTTCCTTGGGTTTTCTCTTCAGATTTTTTCTTTAATGAATTCTAGTCTGTCTCCAGGCAGCTAGATGACTGAACAGGCCAAGGTGATGGTCATGAAATTCAGAAGGCAAAACAATGAAGCACAAAAGAAATAAGAAAATAGTACTTCAGTTACAAGTGAGATTCCTCAGCTTAAAATACTAGGAAACTAATTTATAAATTTCCATTTAAATTAAACGAAAAAACGTCTATGTCCTTGTTCACTCAGGGGCCAACAGTTTGCGACGCTTGCTGGGCAAATCACAGATGAGTTTTGTTATGAAATCAGGATGGTGGGGACAGTGAAGGATCAGCAGAGGGGAAAGGAGAGGGCGTTACTGCTTCTTTTACAGAATGAAGAGACAAGTGATGGGCCTTTGGTGGACAGAACATGGAACAGAGAAACAGAAGTGTACTTACTAGCAGCACTGACCAGTGGAGGTCTTGATCTGGAGGTATAACCGCAATATATGCCCGGAGCTAAGTGGGCCCTGATTATAAGTGAAAACATCCTTCTCCCAAATGAGAGAGTTGAAAACAACCCTTTTTTTTTTCAACTTGAATATACAATATTTAAAAAATTTTTTTATGTTTATTTACTTTTTTGAGAGAGAGAGAGAGAGCGAGCGAGCAAGCAAGCAGGGGAGGGGCAGAGAGAAAGGGAGACCCAGAATCCAAAGCAAGCTCCAGGCTCTGAGCTGTCAACACAGAGCCCGATGTAGGGCTCGAATTCACAAACCGTGGTGAGATCATGACCTGAGCCAAAATCAGATGCTCAACTAACTGAGTCGCACAGGCGCCCCTTAACTTGAATATACAATATTCAGGGAAGGAGTTTAAATAGCCAAATGTCTACTGACAATATTTAATTGAACTTTAATTATATCTATATGTTTTAAATCTCATGCTATATAAAATATACAGAACTGTTCTTTTTCACTCACATTTCATGATACAATTTTTTTCAAACTCCACATATGCACATCGACATTCATTTCTCCTTCATCAAGAGCCACTTGAAGACAGTGCCATATTCGCTTCCACTCAGTTTGATAGCAGCGTTTTTTGAATCTGAGCATGATGCTGCCATTAGAGAGTTTATCATGATTCACACATACCCATTCATTTGTAGTAAGCTTCACAACGTATGCATTTAATGTATTGTAATAAACTGATATTTTAAAAAGGCTTATATGCTGGGGCACCCAGAGCTGCAGTTTGAAGTCATTTCTCCAGAAATGGTGACTCAATCTGTGTTTTTATTTACCTTCCCCCATCACGTCAAGTGACCTCTATAAGCATTGAAGCTGAGTTTGATTGAGGTCATTTCAGGTTAATGTATCTTCCCCAAATAGCACTTTGTTGTTCAAAAGTAAGTAATTGAGTAATTGAGAGACTGCCTACTGCCTGTAATATGAAAATCTTAATAGGGACTTGATTTTATTTTTTTAGGACTTTATTTATGATGGGATAATTTTGAGGAAAAATCTTGCCTTATATTTGGGTATATACAGAATTTGGGGAAGAAGGACTCCTGGAGATTTGGGAGTCAGAGAGATAGGTTAAATCTCATTTAGAGTAGCAGAAAATTAATAGAAATTTTATTTTGATAAACCAAGAAGTTGTGACATAAAGCATACTATCTAGAGATACTGTGGCAACAACAAGATGATCAAATACCTGTAATAGTTTCAGTTAGCAGCTTGTAGGGAGCTAGACTGGAACAGGATAAGATCGAGTGAAGAAATTTGTTTTTCATTATAAAAGCACTAAAACTGTAGTATAGTATAACGAAATATGTAAAAGTTAAAGCAGGATGTTACAGTAGTCCCAAGCGAGAGACGATGAACCATGTTGTTGGTGATGAGGATGGAAGGAAGAGGCAGATTTTAGAACTGCCTGAAGATAGAGTTGATGGGACTTCATGCCTGGATTATGAAAGTTCATGGAGAGGGAGGAGTATAGGACGACTTCTGATTTCCCAGGTGTGGAGACTGGGTAAATATGGTGCCAAGTTGAAAATGCATGAACAGGGGAGTAAATGACAATGGGATCCATTGTGAGCACCTATACTCTTGGCATCCGTGCCCTGTTTAGGTAGAGATGAATTGGGAGTGCAGGAGAGAAGCTCTTGGGGAGATAGGCATTTGGGATGCATCAACATGTAAGTGTAGATACAGGCATGGGAGTGGATAGATTGCTCAGCAAAGGTGTTTTATTAGCAAGGCTGGGGACTGGGCTTTGGGAAAACCACCACTGTTAGAAGGAAGGGGAGAGAATCCAGTGAAGGAGGTTGAGAGAAGATAGGCCAGAGACAAAGAAGGTCAAGACAAGGAAGGTGGGGCGGGCGGGGGGTGGGGGGGGCGCCTGGGTGGCTCAGTTTGTTGAGTATCTGACTTCCGCTCAGGTTATGATCTCACGGTTCGTGGGCTCGAGTCCCACATCGAGCCTGCTCTGGATTCTGTGTCACCCTCTCTCTCTGCTCTACCCTGCTCACACTCTGTCTGTCTCTCTCTCAAAAATAAATAAACATTAAGAAAATGTTTTTTTAAGGCAAGGAAGAGGAAAGCATCAAAGCAAGAGTATTCAGTATAGATTTCTAAGGAATACCAAGCAAAATAAGGAATGAGCAGTATCCCCTTGATTTGGCAAAATTCTTTTATATTTTCTAAGTAAGGCTGTGAACTTGTTAGAAGATAGATCCTTCTGTCTATAATCAATTTAAAAGAACCTTTTGGGGGAGGAATGATACAGCAATGTTTAGTTGAAATAGGCTCAATAGTCGTCAATAGGATGATGACCCTCCCAAAGAACAAATGAATGTGCTCTTTGCCCACATTTGCCTGTGGCCCTACACAGTGATAACCTTACAAACACCTAAAGTGAGGTCCTGCCTCTGTCCTTTAGGACCTCAAGGTCACTGTGAGTCTAGCTTGCTGTCTGGTTTTCCCTGATCCCTGCTTCATTTTCTTGAAAAGTCTACCTGTAAGGCAAGGGCTTCACATTTACTGGGGGGATTTCTGTTGAATAGATATTAGATTTGCCTCCAGACACTTACTGCTATCTTTCTGATTCCCATTGATATATCTAAAGAGTGGGAATTATGGGGAGACAGGTTGGTTCAATGCTAAGATGACCTCAGGGTGATTTGAGGAGGTATTGAAAGAGTTAATCAAAGATGCACCAAATTTCCATTCTCTGAAGATCGTCCAGCATACATTAGATGACCTTTCAGCAGTCATGCCACAGAGAAAAGAATTCATCCATTGGATGACCTTTCAAATCCCTTTTTGTCCTGAGAGTCAGTGGTCTCTCAATATCAAACAGGGCATAGAAATCAGGGAACCTCAGGGTTGGAAGGGAGTTTAAGAGGTCATCTGATTCACTTTGTACCGAATAAATACATCCCTTCTACTGCCTTATTGATGAAGAACATCCCTACTTTTTTTATTAATAAACTTTTCTGAGAGCCTTTTAGATTCACAGAAAAATTGAGGGGAAAACACAGAGAATTCCCATATACCCCCTGCTTGCATACTTCTATAGCATCACTCACTATCAACACCCCCCCACTAGAGTGGTACATTTGTTACAATTGATGAACCTACATTGATACATCATTATCACCCAGCTATAAAAAGCCATGGAAGAACCTCCTTTCATTTTAGTGCCAAGTAATATTCCATTGTCTGAATATACTACTGTTTATGGATCCGTTCGCCTACCGAAGGCCATCTTGGTTACTTCCAATTTTAGCAATTTTAGATAAAGCTGCTGTAAACATCTATGTGCAGGTTTTTGTATGGGCATAAGTTTTCAATTCATTTGGGTAAATACCAAGGAACACAATCGCTGGATTATATGGTAAGAGTATTTATAATTTTGTACGAAACTGCCAAGCTGTCTTCCAAAGTGGCTGTACCATTTTGCATTCCCACCAGCAATGAATGGGAGAGTTCCTGTTGCTCCACATCCTTGCCCACATGTGGTGTTGTCAGTGTTTTGGGTTTTGGCCATTTCCCAGCTTCTGTTTGAATGCTCAAACAATGGTAATCCACCATGTCAGAAATTCAGAACTTACTTAATGGCTGGCAAGGAAAGCCTTATAAGGTAATAGGCTGAGGTAAAGAATGTTTGTGGCATCTCTGCCTGGAAGGGGTTTTATCTAGGCTTTGGGCAGTGCACCCTCCAATAACTGAGCTCACTGAAGTCCATTTCCTTCCCTGCATTTCCTAGCCTCCCTCATAATTGGGCTGGAGCATATGACTAAGCTCCAAGGAGCTTAGGAGAAGAAGTGAAGCCTCACTTTAGTTCTCGGTCACTTAAGAGTCCATGTGCTCCTGCCTTTTCCTGTTTCTTATATTCAGAGAAATTGGAGCCTCTGTGATACGGTGGAAGCAGCTATAAAGCATGAGACAGACCTCTGTGAGCCTGGACCTCAGAATTACTCTGGGAAACAGAGCTCCCTACCTACCTGCTTTGGAACATGTATTTTTTTGGTAATGTTTGTTTATTTATTTTGAGAGACACAGAGAGAGAGAGGGAGAGGGAGGGAGGGAGGGCAGGGCAGAGAGCAGTCTCCATGCTGTCAGTACAGAGTCAGCACAGAGCCCAATGCAGGGCTCGATCCCATGAACGTTGAGACCGTGACCTGAGCCGAAATCAAGAGTTGGATGCTTAACTGACTGAGCCACCCAGGCACCCTAGAACATGTATTTTGAGCAGAAAATAAACTTTGTTGTGTTAAACCACCAAGATTCCAGGGCTAATTTGTTACTTCCACATCGTCTAGCCTAACCTGGCCTCTCTTTGCTGACCCTTAAGTTTTCTCTTGGGGCTCAATCCCTTTCTCTCCATCCAGTTGCAGTTCCTTTCTTTGTTTATGCTAAACTTCAACTTCAGAACTCTTTAGTTATGTTGGGCAACTTGACCCTCTCACAAGGCGTTTGGAATCTGTCCCATGTCAATAAGATTTCCCAGTCTCCCAATTCATTCTTTGTAGCCAATCTTTGTCTTTGGGCTCTTTGGGAATCTCTTTGTTCACTCTTCTGTCCAGTCCTTCCATTGGCTCTCCACTGATTTCTCAGAGTCTTACTAATATCGGCATTCTTGAGCTCTCTCAGTGACAATGCCCTTCACTTGACAATTATAAATGGGGTAGCCATTCTTTGTCTAAGAGGAACTAACTGATAGCAGATACCAAGTTTTTCCTTAAGTGAGTTTAATGTGCCTAATGAAAATTGTCTTCTATTTGTTCAGCCTGTATTCTCTGGGCTTGTCAAAATATCTTCTTCTTTTTCCATGGGGTAGACTTCTAGGTAACTGAAGATGGAAAGGTATCATGTTCTTTCTAATTTCTTCTCTTACGTAGAAGATCTGTTTTTATCCAGATGTATACATATATATTTTTACGAAAGTGAAACCTTCTTGATAATGTGAAAATGGAATGATAGAAGGATATATATTTCAGTACATAAGTATAATTAATATTATACATTTAACACAAGAGAGATGAACTTGTTTAAAAAAACCATAACATGTGTGTAGGCGGTATGATTATACCTATAATCCATCTGCTTTTTACATATCTTTCAGTTTTCTTGGTAAGATTTCACTTAGGGTTGAAACTTGGCAAAGCCTTAGTCTGACAGCAATTTTTAAAATACAAAATGTGAGAAAAGGAGAAAAGGATCTGTTATATTTTTCAATTACAAAAGTACTAGGGCAAGAAATAGCTCGCTTATCTTCTTTTCCTTTTTATGAACTCATAAAGTCAAAAAAAAGGGAGGGTTGGAAGAATAAAACCCTAGTGTCTTTAAACTTTTTGAAAAAAACTTGCTCTAGGTATTTAAATGAGAGAAGTAACCAATGACCTCTCAGAAGTCAAGGAGGCCACCATAATTTACAAGTACAGCTGACCCTTGAACAACACTCGTTTGAGCTGCATGGGTCCACTTATATGTAGATATTTTACAGTACAGTACTGTAAATGTATTTTCCTTATGATTTTCGTAGTAATGTTATCTTTTCTCTAGCTTGCTTTAGCTTAAGAATATAGTATACAGTACACATGAAAACTATGTGTTAATCAACATATGTTATCTGTAAGGCTCCTGGTCAACAGCAGGCTATTGGTAGTGAGTCAAAAGTTATCCGCAGATTTTCTACTGCATGGTGAGGAGTCAGTGCCTCTGATGCCCACATTGTTCAAGGGTCAACTGTGCATTCAAAAGAGCCCATTGTGCCATATTTTCCCAGTGTTTCTTGTCTTCTAAAGCCAGACGGGCTATATATTTCTTTCAAAGTTCGGAGGGGCTCTGGGAGCCTCTTATTGCCATCTTGTTCCATTTAACTCAAATGCCTTTTCCTATTTAATCTCCTCACTATTGGGCTTTCCCTCCCTCATCCTTTTTTCTCCTTATCTTATCAAAGCAGCCAGATTACACCAAGCCAGCAGGGTAAAGGGAACAGCTATATTTACACGTATATATATACGTATATGTATATGTATATGTATATTTCTAAAGTCAGGGGATGAAAGTAGCATCTACAAGGCAGCATTGTGGCATCTGAGGAAGTGGAGAGTGAGCTGGGGCTTTGGGAGGAGCAGAGCCCAGCCAGGGAGCTGGAGGGCCAGGTGGCTGGGGTAGGAAGCCACATTGGGTGAGCCCGGGGATTATTTTCTCTTCTTCCTGCCCTCCCTCTTCCTTTTCCTGCCTTCTTTCCTTTACTTCATTTTCTCTCTTTCCTTTCCCCTATTTCGTCCTTTCTCTGCTTTCCCCAGTTCTTACTATTCTTCTTTCCTGAAGCTTCTGCCCTCTTTTCCCAGTCTGTCACTTGCCATGTGTGCAGGAAGCCTGAGGCTGCCTTCTTTCCAAGGCTGGCCCTTGGCTGGCACCTGGGAACTTTGCGTTTGGGAACATTCTCAAGTGGTGGGCACGAAACACCTCCTCCCTTCTGGAAACCTGGCATTTTGGCAGTTGTCCTGGGTCATTATGCTGATGTGACAAACTCCCAAGAAGACCTTGAACTCTGAGTCTCAAGAAGACTTCACGGGTACATGTCGCTGCATGTCATTGCTAGAGGAACACATTCCTTCCCGCTGCTGGGGGGTGAGCAGGAAACGTGGGCCCGGGTTTCTCTAGACACCTCCTGATGAGTCCTTCCCCCTTGGTGATTGCTGTAATACGCTATAACCCTGAGTGCAACTCTTTCTGAATCCTGTGAGTCCTTCTAGCAAATCACTGAAGGTATGAGTGGTCTTAGGACTCCTGAAACACATACCGAAGCTAATGTTTTATCTGGTCCATCTTTGTGGCCTTCAAAGTGGCATTTAAAACTCAGAAAAAGGACTGCTGATTTATTTTTTTTTTATCTTGTAAAAATTATTACTCTTCCTCATTGAGAAGAAATTTGTGTTAAAAGAAGAGGCGAGGGGAGTGGATACTGCTATATAGCAGGCACTGTGCTAAGTTCTTTCTACATATTGTGTCATTTAATGTTTTTTTTTTTAATGTTTATTTATTTTTGAGACAGAGAGAGACAGAGCATGAATGGGGGAGGGGCAGAGAGAGAGGGAGACACAGAATCGGAAGCAGGCTCCAGGCTCTGAGCCATCAGCCCAGAGCCCGACGCGGGGCTCGAACTCATGAACCGTGAGATCGTGACCTGAGCTGAAGTCGGACGCTCAACCGACTGAGCCACCCAGGCGCCCCAACATATTGTGTCATTTAATTAACATCCCTGTGAGGTAGTTCTATCATTCCTACTCTGTGCGAAGTTGACTCACTAAAGATCACAAAGATGGGAGCTGGAGAGGCAAAACATCAACGCTTTAGTTTTGCTTAATCAACACGTATTGAATAACTAATAGATACCAAGCATGTGTTCGGCACCACAGAGAAAGCGATAAATGAGACTAAGAACCGATTATAGAGTTGCTCACTGTTTAGGGAGGAGACAGATAAACCTAACAATTATGCTCTGGTGAAAGCTTAAGACAAATACACACCTGGTGGGCTGTGGAATTTGAAATTAGGCTTTTTCAAGTTCATTATTGCTATGGCCCTCCTTTCTTTCAAGGGACATACATATGAGGAAATGGAAAAGCTCTCTGTTCTTGAATAATTTTTATTAGGTTTTGAAACGTAAAAGAAGTATATGTGCATGACAAAAATGTCTGCCAGTCCAAAAAAGCAAAGCAAAAAGTCGAAATCCACATCCATGTTTCAATAATATCCCCCATTCCATCCCTCAGAGAGAACCTCACTTTTCCATTTTTCTATTGTCCTACTCACTCCTTAATGCCAGGAGATGTCAAATAAAAAGATGTGAGCCCGACAATTCCTAACTTTAATCCTTAAAATAATAAATGACTTTTCTTCCAGCCTTTCCGGGTACAATTAAAGCATCCTGCCAGCCCATGGCCATGTTGGACTGGATATACGTTTCTGACGATGAATTCTATTTCTGACTATAAATTCTATTTCTGACTATGAATTATATTTTAGTTTATCTTTGAGTTCACTTTTAAACTGAAAAAAAAAAGAGTTGTATTTCAATGCATTTCTGTTTTATTTTTAAAAAATCCTACTGGTTAATGCTTTACGTTAGGAATCTCAAATCTTTATGTCGATGTTGGATTTTGAGAAAGCTATTTTGAAATGTTCCTGGATTCAGCTTTTAAAAAGCTGAGATTTTGTTTCTTCTATTCTGGATTTGAAAAAAAAAAAATCTTACTTTCCTAAGGATTTATTCTTGGTAAAAGAATAGTGTGACAAAAATAGATTTATGCTCAGCTACTACAGAAATAGGTGATAATGGGTAGAAATGATAAATAATAGTCAGGAATAATAGGGGGTCATGATTTATGTTAGAACTGGAAGGAAGCTTAGAGCTCATCTGGCATGTCCCCTCATTTTACATGTAGAACTCTCCATGCTGCTAATGATGAAAAGCAGAAATGAATATTAATCCACAATGAGATTACAGCTTGTGGTTTGTTTTTTTTTGTTTCTTTTTTTAACTTTATTTACTTATTTATTTAGAGAGAGAGAGAGGCAGAGAAGGAGAGCGAGATCCCAAGTAGGCTCTGTGCTGTCAGTGTGGAGCCTGACATGGGGCTCGATCCAACAAACCTTGAGATCATGATCGGAGCTGAAATCAAGACTCGGATGCTTAACCTACTGAGCCACCCAGGCACCGGTTGTTTCTTGTTTTTATCCTAGAGTCTACTTTTTGTTTGTCCCTGGATATAAGTATTCTTGTGTATGTTTGCAGAATTCTTCACGATACAAGCTGAGTCATTAAGGAGTAGAAAAGCCACCATGTGTGATCCGATTCAGGAGAATGGCTCGGTTTCACCACGCTTATTCCGATGAATTTAAACCAAGTAAGTTTAGTTCAAATTAACTCATCGATAATTTGTCACAAATTCTTGCCTCATATTTACTTCATCTTATGGGAAATAGGACCCTCAACATGAAAAGTTAGAAAGCAATATCAGAGTTCAAATACAAGACACAAAGCAAAGGTACTAGAAGGATATTCAGACATTTTTATGGGCTGAAGAAGGCAATTTTCTTATTTTTAAATAAAGATTTTGGATTAAATTGACCGAGTGGTTTTCTTTTTTAATTTTAGTAAATTTACAGAGTTGTATAACCATTATCCCAATCTTGTTTTAGGATTTTCCCATTACCCTCAACATTTTCCTTGAGCCCATTAGTAGGCAAGTCCTAGCCCTATGCCCCCACCCCCGCCCCTACCAGGCCCAGGCAAACACTGATCTGTCTTCTATCTCTAGAATGGAGTTGCCTTTCTGAAATTTCATATACACGGAATCATATAAGATACAGTCTTTTGCATCTTGCTTCTTTTATTTAGCATAATTTTTGAGTTTCATCCATATTGTAGCATGTGTCAGTAGTTTGTTTTTATCGCCAAGCACCACTCCATTGTGTGGGTGCATCACATTGTGTTCATGGAGTCAGCAGTTGATGGGCACTAATTTACTTTGTGACTAGTATGAAGAACGCTGCTATGAACATTCACCTGCAAGTGTTTCTGTGGACATATGTTTTCATTTCTCTTGGGTAGATTCCTGGGAGTAGGCTTGCTGGTTTGTATGATAAATTTAATTTTTAAAGAAACTGCCAAACTGTTTTACAAAGTGGCTGTACCATTTTTTATCCTTCCCAGCAGTATATAAGTGTTCTAGTTTCTCCAAGTGACTGGTGATATACATCCTTTCATGTACTTATTATTTATTTGTGTGTCTTTCTTGGTGAAATGACTATTTATGTCTTTTACTCATTTTTACTTTGTTTAATGTTCTGTTTGTTTATTTTGAGAGAGAGAGAGGGAGAGAGAGATCCCAAGCAGGCTCCATGTTGTCAGTACAGAGCTCAATATGGGGCTCAATCTCAAGAACCGTGGGATCATGACCTGAGCTGAGATCACGAGTTGGATGCTTGGGGCGGTTAAGCGTCCGTCTTCGGCTTAGGTCATAATCTCACAGTCTGTGAGTTCAAGCCCCGAGTCGGGCTCTGTGCTGACAGCTCGGAGCCTGGAGCCTGCTTTGGATTCTGTGTCTCCCCCTCTCTCTATGCCCCACCCCCACTCCCACTCTTTCTCCCTCTCTCTCTCTCTCTCTCAAAAATAAATGAACATTAAAAAAATTTAAAAACAGAGTTGGACACTGAACTGACTGAGCCACCCATGTGCCTCTATCTTTCATTCAGTTTTTAAATTGACTTGTTTTTATTGAGTTGTAAGAGTTCTTTATGTATTCTGGATAGAAAGAACTAAAAAAATAAATATTTAATTTTTGAACTCTTCTTATGGATTTCGTTAACGAAGGATTTGGGGAAATACTTGGGTTTCGCTTAGGTATGATGACAGTAGAAATTTTCAAGAATGGCTAAACTCATACCTTGGAATGCAAATTATATATAGTTTACCTATAATAGCAGGTATAAATATATACAAAAAAACCCCAATTCTAACAGATACACAGTAAGGTTCTGTTCTCAACTTCTGATTCTTTATCACAAGGAAGTTAATGAAATCCTTTCATCTGGTATGGCTAAGAAAAGAGTTGTTGTGGTCCAGTTGCAAGACTTCCTTCTTCGCTGCATATTAGCTGAAAATAAGAGGCCAGCCCAGTTGCCTGAAAAGTGGATATTCTCGTTTGGGCATTTCGTGCCATTTGGGGCACATAGTTATACCTTCTATTTGGAAATGACTTCTATATGAGTAGGAGGAATCACCAGGCTTCATTAGTAAAATGGACCCACTCCATTTTCTCAGAGTCTATGGTGAGAACACCATTTGTACACCTTCACACTTTTCAAATTTATTGTGACTTTAAAAAAAATTTTTATGTTTATTATTTTTGAGAGAGGGAGAGACAGAGTGCAAGCAGGGGAGGGGCAGAGAGAGAGGGAGACACAGAATCGGAAGCAGGCTCCAGGCTCTGAGCTGTCAGCACAGAGCCCGACGCGGGGCTCGAACTCACGAACGGTGAGACCGTGACCTGAGCCGAACGAAGTCAGACACCCAACCAACTGAGCCCTCCGGGTGCCCCTATTGTGACTTATTTGGTGGCCCAGTCTATAGTCTATCCTGTGGAATGTTTCATGTGTACTTTTTTTTTCATATGTACTTTAAAAGAATACTTACCAGGAAACTCTTATGAAGTTGATTCAGACTATAAAGTAGCCTGTGAAATGTACTTTGAATGTTTATGATACCCTTGTGTAAATGAGGCTTCTTTCTATTCTCCTAAGGTAAATTTAACAAGGAGATGCATATTTATGATGCAGATTATTACGAAAGCAAATATTATACTTGCAGAAATCCTTAAAAATGTAGCTGTCAAAATAATTTATTTTTTCCTCTCCCTGGTTTTAATAAACAGTTGAAGGTATGAAAATATTATTTCTTCCTCAAAGCATTCTTCAACATTTGTGTACACAACAGAGGCTTAGTAAGGCCATTCCCATGCCTGAACTAAGCTATTTGACATTTATTTAATTAAAAAATTATTCATTTACTGCACATGGGAAGTAAATGTGGCAGACTATACTGGCAGACAAGGGCATAATTATCCAGGATATCAATTTTTATTCTCTGCAGTATGAAGTTGATAATAAGTAAAAGTAGGAAGCACAAAGAAGCAAAGCATAGCATTATGTAATGTTTTGAGGCTTTGTCATGCAGTGTTAAAAAGAAATTTCAGGTTTTCACATGACAAAATTTTGCAAAATATATTTACTTTTGTTCCTTTGAACTTGGAATTGATCATTTTGAGATTTGAACTTGGAATTGATCATTTTCAGATAAAGTCTTGAGATGAGGTGGACATTTTCTAGAGTAATTACAAAAAATAAAATCCATGTTAGGACAACAGAATTCCTTCATTTTGCATAAAGTAAGGAAGACCTCTTTATAAGACTTTGAATTTTTGCCTTTTAATGTTTTAGAAGCTAGATAGTTTAGACTGCTTTATTATTCAATTTATCACTTCTTTAGAAATAACGTTGAAGGTCAGGGAAGAATTACTAAGATTGTTTTCACCATGTATTTTAAGAGTTTTGCTGGGGTGCCTGGGTAGCTCAGTCTGTTAAGCATTAGACTTTGACTCATGTCATGATCTTGTGGTCCGTGAGTTCCAGCCCTGCATCAGGCTCTCTGCTGTCAGCACAGAGCCCACTTCAGATCCTCTGTCTCCCTCTCTCTCTGCCCTTCCCATGCTCTCTCTCTCTTTCTCTCTCTCTCTCTCTCTCTCTCTCTCAAAATAAATAAACATTTTGGGGTGCCTGGGTGGCTCAGTCATCCAGCTGATGTTTCAGTGTCCAACTTCGGCTCCAGTCATGATCTCGTGGTTTGTGAGTTTGAGCCCCACTTGGGGCGCTACACTGACAGTGCAGAGCCTGCTTCGGATCCTCTGTCTCTGTCTCTCTCTGCCCCTTTCCAATCAATATGCACGCGCGCTCTCTCTCTCCCAAAAATAAATAAACATTGGAGAGAGAGAGAGAGACAGACACAGAGCACCAGCAGGGGACGGGTAGAGACAGAGGGAGACACAGAATCTGAAGCAGGCTCCAGGCTCCGAGCTGTCACCACAGAGCCCGACGCGGGGCTTGAATTCACGAGCTGTGAGATCGTGACCTGGGCCAAAGTCGGATGCTCAACCGACTGAGCCACCCAGGCGCCCCCATAATAAAATCTTTTTTTTAAAAAAAAAAAACAAAAATATGGGGCACCTGGGTGGCTCAGTCGGTTGGGCGTCACACTTCGGCCCAGGTCACAATCTCACAGCTCGTGAGTTCGAGCCCTGCGTCGGGCTCTGTGGTGACAGCTCGGAGCCTGGAGCCTGCTTTGGATTCTGTGTCTCCCCTTATCTTTGCTTCTTGAGAACCATGCCCATGCTCTGTCTCTGTTTCTCAATAATAAATAAACGTTAAAAAAATTTAAAAACAAAACTCTTTGTTAAAAAAATTATTTTTAATCTTTATTTACTTTTGAGAGAGAGACAGTGTGTGAGCAGGGGAGGAGCAGAGAGAGAGGGAGACACAGAATCCGAAGCAGGCTCCAGGCTCCGAGCTGGCAGCACAGAGCCCGATGCGGGGCTCAAACTCGTGAACTGTGAGATCATGACCTGAGCCCAAGTCGGATGCTTAACCGACTGAGCCACCCAGGCGCCCCAGCAAAACTCCTTGTTTAAAATAAATATTTATTGGGGTGCCTGGGTGGCTCAGTTGGTTGAGTGTTCAAACTTCAGCTCAGGTCATGATCTTGCAGTTTGTTGGTTCGAGCCCTGTGTCTGGCTCTGTGCTGATAGCTTAGAGCCTGGACCCTGCTTTCGGATCCTGTCTCTGTCTCTCTTTCTCTCTCTCTCCCCCCCTTCCCCGCTCATGCTCTCTCTCTCAGAAATAAATAAACCTTTAAAATTTTTTTAAATAAATAAATAATAAAGATTTTATTTTTAAGCAATCTGTATACCCAACATGGGGCTCAAACATACAACCCCAAGATCAAGAGTCACATCCTCTACTGACTGCACCCCAAGAGTTTTGCTTTTGGAGTTATCTACCATGCTGCGTCTGCCCTTGTTACATCAGCTGGCTTACCATCAAGTTTAGGCTAGCTGCTGCTGCCGCCACTTCAAATGAAATAATCCCTTCTGTTTCTTGATGTTTTCACTCTGACTGTGTCCTTCTCCTTCTTTGGAGATATATTCCTATCGTCCGTGTGCTTTGTCTGGTCTTTATATTCAAAAGGATTTGGACTGTCACTTCTATTGACTTTGCTTGACTTTTGCCTCGTGTGTTGCAAACTTCCAAGATTTATGGTTGACTTAATGACTCAAATTAGCAATTAAATGCAACAAGGATACTTCTTGGGACAGTGTAAAATTAAGAACACATTTGCCAGAGCACCTGACAGCTACAAGAATAGGCATATATTTTGGAAATAATAGTTTCTCAATTTATTGTTTTCTCTCCAAGAATGCGTTGCTGTAGTTCTGGGCTGTCTGTTTTATTCTGTGCAAACGTACTACATGTGGTTACTATTTCTCAGGTTGATCACCTTCTTGAGATTGAAGAACTTTCTGTTTGAGGATTTTCTATGGGATGTTGGTCTAAAGTTCAGCTTCTTCCAGAGTGTATCTGGACTGTGTGCTTGAACCACTCCATGCCTCAGGTGGTATTTGTAATCCTGATTCATCCCTTGCAAGCAGTATATTGATATCAGAGAATGTCTCCCGATAATCATCAATGTTCCGTTTGCTCAGACGTACTTGGTTTTTCCAGGAAAGAGAGTCGGCAGCTTAGAGCCAGTTGGTACCTGACTAGCTAATGGTGATGTGTTCTTTTCCCTCTGTGTGTCAGTTCCCTAAGGGCTTTGTGACAATCACCGTTAAATGATATTTAAAAAAGACGAATTGTCTTGGAGAAAACGTTTCTGCCTTGAAAGCATCTTATGAGGTTCTTGAAACCTGATTATAAATGAACGCATGAAAGAGATAATTTTATAAAGCAGTTGGATTTTCTCTAAACCAAGTTAGGGATAGATGGTTTGTTCATTGCTTCAGGTATGGTGAGCTGAGTTTTAAGGGCTTTCTATTAAACTCAAATTCCTGGTTATCGGAAGGTAAGGTTATCTTGAAGGTAAGGATTGATTGATCTTCATTTACTACTGATTATTCTTTTATTGAAAAGTTTACAAGGTTCTCTATTTACAGAAGAGTAGAATTAATTTGGAGATTTTCTTTTGAGTCTGATACTCTTGAATTCAACTGAAATGCTTTCTCAAAGGATTTAATTTTAAAAACAATACAACAACAGTTACATCTTTGCTTTGAGACTCTTAAGCAAATTCAAGCCATTTAATGATTTTATTTCTTTGTATTAATTGTGGATTTGGTACAAAGCTGAACAAGAGCCAAAGGCCCAACAGAAGTTGGAGACTGAGAGCTAAGATGTGTGATATAGAGATAAAAAGGACATAGATAGCTGAAGGGGTTTTAGTAGGATTGTTAAAAGATAAACTGAGGCATATTGACAATTTTAAGACTTTGAGCAAACATCAGTTGGAATTGGGAAGCACCAAACTGAAAGTGGTTAGGAGCCCTTCGCCAACAGGAGCTTGCGGGGGGTGGGGGGTACTTGTGTAGATCAAAGGAGGAAGCAACGTAGCAAAGTAAGGAAATTATTGAATGGCTGTACCTCAAAGCCTAGTGGCTGTTTGTGCTTGGTTATCCTTAGTGTTTTGGTTTTATAGGCCTAGATTTTGGTTTCCTTCCGTAGCCTGCCACATTATGACAGCCACCTCAATCTAATGACCTCCTTGTTTCATTAATTTAACAATTTCTCCTTTTGGTCATCCTCTCAGAATGACAGATTGAACATGTCTTGGTATTGGTGGTACTCTTTTTTTTTCTTTTTTAACATCTTTTTGAAGTAAACTCTACGCCCAACACGGGGCTCAAATCCACGAGCCCGAGATCAAGAGCCACATGCTCCACCGACTAGCCAGCCACGTGGTTCTCGGTATTAATGCTACTTTTTTTATATACAGTTTATTTATTTATCTTGAGAGAGGGGGTCAGGGGCAGAGAGAGAAAGAGAATCCCAAGCAGGCCCTGCGTTATCAGTGTGGAGCCCAACATGGGGCTCAAACTCACGAACTGTGAGATCGTGACCTGAGCCAACATCAAGAGCCTGACAGTTACCTGACTGAGCCACCCAGGCGCCCCAGTATTAGTACTATTCTTAACCACCATCAGAGTTACGTTGTTCTTGTCTCACTGTGAAACTCCTAGGTTATGATGTCAGATCCATGAAAGAAATGTTTTTGCTGTTCATCTCATTAATCATCTTGTTTCTGGTTCTCTAAGCCCAGTGAAACCATCTGATGTACTGCTGATGGCTGTGAACATGCATTTAAGACCTTAGAGAGAAAATAGCATACTAGAGGACTAAAATGATGACTTATTATAAGGATAATACCAAGAAATTGAAGTATACTTCTTACTAGGGCCCCCATGAGCCAAATCAATTGGTATCAGATAAATCAAAGAAGGGACAGCAACCTGCTTTAGCCAAGTGGCTGATGTGTTAATTTATCATATTTGCTGCAACACCAGAGGTGTTGATCCAGGTATTGTGGGAGGTATTTGCTGTGGCACAAGCTCCTCCTTTTTCAGCCAAGAAGTAACCTAAAGCAGTTCTATTATCTGAAACCATCTTAGCAAGAAAGTCCATCTGCTTCTGGGGAGGAACCTCCCTAATCAACTTTAATTTTAGGTCTGCAGCTGGTGTGTGGTTCCAGGAGTCTGGGGGAGCCCTTTTTAATGGGGAGATGTGGACCCAGGGTTCCAGTCCCTGAAGTTTGGCTGTGGTGTCGGCAGTGAGAAGGACCTGGGATGGTTTCTTCCAGGGAGGTTCCAGGGCAGTCTTTGTGCTTAGTGATTCCAAGTCAGAAGGGTGGGAGAAAATGGGAAATGTCAGTCTGGAGAGTTGTAGCCAGACATTTGAGGAAACTAGGAGAGTTCAGGGCCCAGTTCAGGTTACAGACAGACCCAGTGGTTTCCTTGCACCCTTATTATTCCTAAGTAGTTGTAATTACTAATTATGTTGATTAGAATTCTTACCCCTTAGGATCCTTTATTCCTTGTGAAAACTAAGAAGTCAGCGATGTGACTGTCTGTTACACTAGCATTCTATGGATTCGGGAAATTTATAAATACATTTCACAATTTCTAGAAGTACCTTCTTTCTCATAGTAAAATTTTCAGTGTGGCACAAAAGATATTTACTAATAGATCCCAATATATTTAGTTCCTCTGTAAAAGAAAGGCAAAAGTGGATAAACCCATGTTCAGTATTTGCTGTTTTAGTATTTTATCATATTTGGAATGACTAAGTCAGTGAATAACCCTCATTTAGCTTATCTCAGTATAACCTTCAGGTTTCGAGTTACTAAAAAGATTTTGAAAACTATCTTTTTTGACCCCTCAAAATGTATTAATCATTGATAATCATAATATTAACAAAATCTACAGTGTTTTTTTTTTAAGTTTATTTATTTATTTTTGAAAGAGAGAGAGAGAGAGAGAGGGAGCACAGATGGGGTAGGGGCAGAGAGAGAGAGAGGGAGAAAGAATTCCAAGCAGGCTCCACTCGGTCAGTGTCGAGCCCGACGTGGGGCTCGAACCCACACACTGTGAGATCATGACCTGAGCCGAGATCCAGAACTGTACGCTCAACTGACTAAGCCACCCAGGTGCCTCAAATCTATAGTGTTTTTTATGTTCCAAGCACTTTATATTTAATTTTCATATTGAGTCTATGAAATATGTACTATTAGGGGTGCCTGTCTGGTTCAGTGGGTAGAGCATGTGACTCTTGGTCTCAGGGTCATGAGTTTGAGCCCCACGTTGGGTGTAAATAAATAAAAAAGAAATGTGTACCAATATACGTACACACAAATACATGCATGTATACACACACACACACACACACACACACACATAACCCACAGAGAAACATACATATATAATTGCCAAGAATACATATATGGTAAAACCTTAGCTTTCAAGCATAATTTGTTTTGGAAACATGCTTGTAATCCAAAACACTTGTATATCAAAGTGAATTTCAAGAACCATTGGCCCAGTTGTGATCATGTGACATTCAGTGTCACATACTACTCGTATTGCAAGATATCGCTCATTTATTAAGTTAAAATTTATTAGAAATGTTTTCTTGTCTTGCAGAACACTCACAGAACAAGTTACAATCCAAGGTTTTACTGTATTATTGATAATTATATACATAATTTTACATTTGTTTCATATCTTAAAAATAATTTTTTTCCACCACTAAAGTAATAGAACAGATGAGTTTTGGCAAATAAAAATATATACATAAAACACGTAACAAAATTGTACCACAATTCATACTATAAAAATGGCTTGAGTTCTTCATTTCATTAAGTTTTCTTAATATACTATATGGATTTGTTTGCATTATCTTTTTATTTTTATATTTATTTATTTTTATTTTTATTTTTTTAAGTGTTTATTTTTGAGAGAGAGATTGAGAGAGAGGGAGAGAGGGAGAGAGAGAGAATGAGTGGGGGAGGGGCAGAGAGGGAGGGAGACACAGAATCCGAAGCAGGCTCCAGGCCCTGAGCTGACAGCACAGAGCCCAATGCAGGGCTCGAACTCATGAGCCGCGAGATCATGACCTGAGCCAGAGTCAGCCGCCAAACTGACTGAGCCACCCAGGCACCCCATCTTTCTGTTTTTATTTTTAATTGTACTGTTGGCAGGTAATATTAGTTTCAGGAGTACAACAGTGATTCAACAATAGTAACATTATGAAGTGCTCACCACAAGTGTAGTTACAATCTGTTGCCATACAAAATTATCACAATATTACTGGCTATATTTCCTATGCCATGCTTTTCATCCCTGTGTCTTACTTTATAATTGGAAGTTTATACCTTTTAATCTCCTTCACCTGTTTTGCATATCCTCCCACCCCTTGGATTTGGGAAGCTGTTTTTTGGTAGATATATCATTAGGCATAATTATTATTGAAAAGTGCATTTATAAACCTTTATCTTCCTTACATATATTTAATTTACTTATTCTTAATTATGTTTAAATTACTTATGAAAATTTTATAAGGCATTAAACAGCTAAACATCATTCTTGCTGACATATTCTGTAACAGAACTAAAATTCACTTTTAGTAAACCTAGGTAGAACAAAAGTATTATATTTAATGCTGATGACTCTAAAGGCGTGCTTATTTTAATTAAACTAACACACTTAAACTAGTTTCTATTTACCAAAGATTATCCTAGATCACTTTGTACTTGAAAACCATTTGAGTTAGTTCCTATATTTCTGAGAGTATAATGATTTATGTAAATACCTTTTTGACTTTAAGCCTATTAAATAAAGCCCTTTACAAATTAATTTTGGCAATATCATCTGGAGGTAGAAAAATATCATATATCTGTAACACACATACATAGACATACACAGAAATCTTACAGCTTTCATTTTTAAAAATTTTAGCCATGAGACCAACAGACACATACAAAGATGCTCAACCTCACCAATCATTAGAGAAATTTGCAAATCAAAACCATAATGAGATATCACCTAACACCAGTCAGAATGGCTAGTCCCAAAAAGACAAGAAATAACAAACACTGGCAAGGATGTGGAGAAAAGGGAACCCTCATCCTCTGTTGGTGGGAATGTAAATTGGCACAGCTACTCTGGAAAACAGTATGGAGTTTCCATAAAAAACTAAAAATAAGACCTACCATATGGTCCAATAATTTCACTTCTGGGTATTTACCCAACGAAAATGAAAACACTAATTTGAAGAGATACATACACCTCTATGTTTATTGCAGCATTATTTATAATAGCCAAGATATGGAAGCAACCCAAGTATCAATTAAAACATGAATAGGGCGCCCGGCTGGCTCAGTCCATAGAGCATGTGACTCTTGATCTTGGGGTTGTAAGTTTGAGCCCCACATTGGGTGTAGATATTACTTTTAAAAATCTTTTAAAAAATGAATAAAGAAGATATGGTGCATATACACAATGGAATATTACTCAGCCACAAAAAAGAGTAAAATGCTGCCATTTATGGGGCACCTGGGTGGCTCAGTCGGTTGGGTGTCTGACTTCAGGCCAGGTCATGATCCCGTGCTTTGTGGGTTCAAGCCCTGCATCGGACTCTGTGCTGACAACTCGGAGCCTGGAGCCTGCTTCGGATTCTGTGTGTCCCTCTCTCTCTGCCCCTCCCCTGCTTGCACTCTGTCTCTCTGTCTCCCAAAAATAAGTAAACATTAAAAAAAAATACTATCATTTGTGACAATATGGATGGACTTAGAGGGTATTGTGCTAAGGGAAATGTAAGAGAAAGACAAATACCATATGAAATCACTTATATGTGGAATCTAAAAAACAAAACAAAGAAACAATAACAAAACAAAAATAGAAACAGATTCACAAATATAGAGAACAAACTGGTGGTTGGCAGGAGGCAGGGAAGGAAATAGACGAAATAGGTACAGGAGATTAGGGGCTTCCAAGTTATAAAGCTTCCAGTTATAAAATAAATTAGTCATGAGGATAGAAAGTATGGGTACAGAATTTAGTCAATGTAATAACTTTGTATACTGACAGATGGTAACTGCACTTATTGTGGTGAGCATTTCATAATGTTCATAATTGTCATATCACTATGTTGTATACCTGAAATACTATATATCAGCTATACTTAAATTAAAAATACATGGGAGACCTGGGTGGCTCTGTTGGTTGAGCATCTGACTTCAGCTCAGGTCATGATCCCACAGCTTGTGAATTAGAGCCCTGCGTTGGGCTCTGTGCTGACAGCCAGAGCTTGGAACCTGCTTCAGATTCTGTGTCTCCCTCTCTCTCTGCCTCTCCCCCACTTACACTGTGTCTCTTTCTCTCTTGAAAATAAATAAACATTAAAAATTTGTTTTTAAATACAGATAAATTTTGGGGCACCTGGCTGGCTCAGTTGGCAGAGTGTGTGACTCTTGATCTCGGGGTTGTAAGTTCAAGCTCCACGCTGGGTGTAGAAATTACTTAAAAAAAATCTTTAAAAAAATACAGAAAAATTTGAAACAATAAAAATAATAAAAGATGAAAAGAGGTGCTATAAAAATGTAAGATAACATTTTAGCAATTAGGTATGATAACGCAGAACTTTATAAAAGAATGGTTGTATATAAATTGTGTTTCTGGCAGATAGAATAAGTTTGCTTGCTCAGGTGGCTAAAGCTTTTACTAATATTTGTGAAAAAGACTTTTAAGGTTTTTCATTTACCTAATTTTCAAATAGCTTCTTTTTTTTTTCAAATTTTTATTTAAATTCTAGTTAGTTAACCTACAGTGCAGTATTGGTTTCAGGATTAGAATTTAGTGATTCATCACTTACAGACAACACCCAATGCTCATCATAACAAGTGTCCTCCTTAATACCCATTACCCATCTAGCCTATCTCCCACCCACCTCCCTCCATCAACCCTCAGTTTGTTCTCTATCTGTATTATTATTATTATTGTTATTAATGTTTATTTTTGAGAGACAGAGTCTGAGTGGGAGAGGGGCAGAGACAGAGGGAGACAGAGAATCCGAAGCAGGCTCCAGGCTCTGAGCTGTCAGCACAGAGCCCAACAGAGGGCTTGAACCCACGAACCACGAGATCATGACCTGAGCTGAAGTGGGACACTTAACTGACTGAGCCACCCAGGCGCCCCTGTTCTCTATCGTTAAGAGTCTCTTATGATTTGTTTCCCTCTCTCTCCCACCTCCCATGTTCATCTGTTTCTTAAATTCCGCATATGAGTGAAATCACATGGTATTTGTCTTTCTCTGACTTATTTCACTTAACATAATACACTCTAGCTCCATCCATGTTGTTACAAATGGCAAGATTTCATTCTTTTTGATGGCTGAGTAATATTCAATTGTGTGTGTGCGCGTGCGCACGCGCACACCACATCTTTTTTTTTTAATGTTTATTTATTTTGAGAGAGAGAGCACATGAGCTGGGGAGGGGGGCAGAGGGAGAGAAAGAGAAAATCCCAAGCAGGCTCCACATTCAGGGTGGAGCCCGACAGGGGACTCCATGTCACAACTGTGAGATCACGACCCAAGGCAGTGTCAAGAGTTGGATGCTTAACCAAGTGAGCCAACTAGGCTCACTGCTATTATACCACATCTTCTTTATCCATTCATCACTTGATAGACATCAAATAGCTTCTTCTTTTTTTCTTTAATTAGAATTATCTTCCTGAAGTTTGCATTTTAAGATGGCTCTGAGTTCCGGGGCACCTGGGTGGCTCAGTGGGTTGAGTGTCTGACTTAAGTTCAGGTCATGATCTCGCAGTTCATGGGTTTGAGCCCTGGGTTGGGTGGGCTCTGTGCTGACGGCTCAGAGCCTGGAGCCTGCTTCAGATTCTGTGTCTCCCTCTCTCTCTGCCCCTCCTCCACTCATGCTCTCTCTGGCTCTCTCTGTCTCTCAGTAAATAAATAAACGTTACAAAAGATGGCTCTGAGTTCCTAGAGAAAACCAGGTAGAACATCTGCATCTCAAAGGCACAGAGAAAGGATGTAAGTTTCTCCAAGAAGGGCTTTTGCTGTCTGAATCCAAATCTTTTACAATATCTGCAAGCCTTTGAGATGGATAGAGGGGGATTGGTAGAGAGGATAGGTGGGCTTTGTATTGTTTCTAGAGCTGCATGTCTGTTCTTAGAAAGACTGATACTGTAAGATGAGTACATTTGTTTTTAATTCTTCAAAGAATAAGGTTGCAATCTGAATATGTAGCCCCTGACCCAGCCATGGAAGTACGGGAGCCTCCATTTGCTTCTTTGTATCAGGGAGAAGATCTGCAACAAATCAAACGATTTGTATGTTCTAGATTTACAGCTGGGTTTCTTTACAACACTTTAGTAAATCCTTCCACAGTGCCTTTACAATGCTTTTCTTTCTTCTGGGTAAATAGTTTCGTTTTAGCTTAGGGGAGAAGGCCTAAAAAAAGTTCTTATCAGGCTCTGAATATCAGCTTCCAATTTGGCTCATTTATGACCACAGAGCTACTTAAAAAAATCCTTTTGAGTATCTTGTCAGGTTTCAGCTGGAGCAAACAGTAAATATTTCTGGCAGTATTGAGCCACCCCATGGAGCTAAGAGGGGTTCTCAAAGAGGTGCAGATGATACTAGTTACCCAAATCCAGAGCCACTGTGAAAAATACCCAATAGAAAGAAAGACCTAGACATTCCCCTGAGAGCCGCAATTGCTGGGGTATCGTAACAGTTGGTAGGACCCTAGCTGCAAATGGAATGCGGTCCGCATTTCTGCCCAGCCTTATCTGGCCACAAATAGGGTGCAACACAGATTTATGTTCAGCCATCTTTTGGGGGCCCCTAATCTGACAGTTGCCTAGCTAAGTTCTCAGGGTACAAAATGAGACAAATAAGAAGGCAATAGTTATCCTTGTTTGAGAAAGGATGGATAACCCATGTTTTTTTTCTGCGGATCCAAATTTGGAAAGGAAGGGAAAATGTGAAATTTACCTTCTTATCTTGACCAGGCACCACAGACAGTCATCTGGGAGACCTGACTTTGGTAAGAATTCTTACCTTTTGCTGGCTTCTGCCAGCTTTCCCAGAATGCCTTCTTCATGGCTGCATTGTGAGTGAGGTGTCCCAGCTGGTCTTATCCTGGCCAGCAGAAATTATAGAGGAAGAAGAATAATTTTCCCTCTACTTTTTATAGTGAGTGTCTGGCTGAGACCCCTTGTTATCAGGGCACCTTGTAAATTGATAAGATTATCTAAAATGGTTAAAAGTTTCCCACTGAAGCCAGTATAATTGAAGATTATCTTTGGTAAGGTTAACCTACTTGTTCAGTCTTAAAAGAAAGTTTTATTCACCTGAGGCCTCACGTGGGCACCGGTTCATTTAAGTCAGACCTAGTCTGACCCCAGACCCAGTCCAGTTTTTAAGTCCGACGCAGTCCATTTCCAGCAGTTTTGAACCCAGTCCGGAAGTAGAAATGTTGAAATAAAGTGGGAAAGCTCATAACGCGAAAGCTGTGGAACCCGGATCCAGGATCCGAGTAGGACTTGCTCACCGTCTCCACAGGCAGCAGGAAAGCAGCATGCTCCAGGGGCTCATGTTTGCTTTCCGTGTTTGGTTTCTCATTGCTCTGGAACTGGTAAAAGATAAACTGAGGCATATTAAAACACTGTAGAGTTTAAATGAGCAAAAATCAATTCGAATCGCGCTGCACCAAACTAGAAGTGGTTAGAAGCACTCTTTTCACAGGAGCTCGGGGAGAGATTTTTTGTGAAGAAAAGATGGAAGCAAAGTACGGAAATGATTGATGGGCTGTCACTCTAAGCCTAGGTGGCTGTTTGTGATGGGTTATCCTTAGCGTTTTGATTTTATAACTGTGAGGCATTTAGAGACTTAGATTTTGGTTTGCTTTTGTAGTCCACGGCATTAGAGCCTCCTCAGTTTAACAGCCTCCTTGTTTAATAAGATTTTATGTTTCAGTCTCTCACAAAATATTCATTTATTGGGTCAGTTTCCTATGTCAGCTAATTATACTGTGTGGATTCTCTATGACTACAGCAGTGATGATGTCCTTTCCCAGGTAGTTGGGTTTTTTTTGCCTTGAGTTTTAGAATCACTATTACCTTGGGTTTGATAGTTCCTGTTATCCTATAATTTTTTTTTTTTAAAGTCAACACAAGGGATGGGCTAAATGGGTGATGGGTACTAAGGAGGGCACTTGTTGTTATGAGCACTGGGTATCGTATATAAGTGATGACTCACTAAATTCTACTCCTGAAACCAATACTACACTATATGTTAACTAACTTGGATTTAAATAAAAGTAAAAATAAATAAATGAGTAATCAATACAAACATGAAAATAAGAAATAAAAATGGTCTTTTAGCCTTATTTTTAGGCCTGGATCAATAGATATGCACCAGGCCAGAATTTGTCTGTCGTTAATTCATTTGCTTTTTTCAGTTTATCTTTTGCACAATAGTATGGGAAGACACACTTGAAATGTGGACATTCCTCCTTGGGATTTGCTATGGAGATAAAACTTGTAAGAACTGAAGCAAGTAAAAAGTGCTTAATACTCTAAGTACAAGAGTATATGAAGTTCCATGGATGTTCTAAGGAGGGGAAGAACGTTTCCACTAGGGTAGCAGTTAAGTAGATGGGGTGGAGGCAGGAGTTTTGAAGATGGTCTTAATGTTGGGTTGGCATTTCAGAATGACCTTACAGAGTAGGTAAGATCTTAAAAAGAGGTTTTGAGGTGGGAAAAGTATTACAGGGAGGAAATAGTATGAAGGAAAGCATTTTGGTCAGCAGTGGGACTGATATGAAGACCAAGGGGTTACTTAGACTAATGTGAAAGTGCCAACAAAGAAAGTGCCAGAAACTAAGGTTACACATGAGTTACGCGGAGATTAGGGAAACTTTGGGTGCCAAACTCAAGATTTCTTGCACAGGTATAAACTTTTGAATTTCTACGTAGCAGTGGTATACGGGCCCTGAGAATGCACCTCATAGGCCTCCTGCATGGGGCGGGGGTGGGGGGGGGGACAATTGTCCCAGGACCCCAGCCTCCGCCCTCTGGAATCCATTGTAGCTCTTGCCTCCCATGGGCTGCTCCCCAGCAATGACTGAGTGGGGACACTGAAGCATGCTGTTTCAGGAGACAAACTCTTTTGTTGGTTGACCTTGGATTAAGAACTCCCAGACAGCTTTGCCGAAGTTTCCTTAGACAGTAAAGGTGGGTCTGTCAGCTCTCTTAACCTTGCCTGACCCCATCTGTTTTCTCCCTTTGCGTGGCATTTCTATTAACAAAATGCTCATATATTTAATCTTGGCTTGATTCCTGCTCCTGAGATAAAGGACCAGGACTAAATCAAGGTGTTTAAGGGTAGCAACCTGGTTGGAGGTGTAGGACTTGGGAAATTGTCTCGAAGATGTGTTTGTATGGCAAGCACACTGCTTTTATTTAGATCACGTAGATATTTGAAGACCCTTTGATGGAACCGGTGGCAATTATAGAGGTCTGTTAGCAACCCCCTAGGTTACCCTGGGTGTTGGCAGTGGGAGTCACTTAATATTTTTGACTTATTGGGGCACCGTGGTGGGTCAATCAGTTGAGCAACCGACTCTTGGTTTCAGCTCAGGTCATGATCTCAACGGTTCGTGGGATTGAGCCCTGCATCAGGCTCTGTGCTTACAGTGCAGAGCCTACTTGGAATTTGCTCTCTCCCCCTCTCTCTCTGCCCTTCCTCCACTCATGCTTTCTCTCTCTCTCTCTCTCTCTCTCTCTCTCTCTCTCTCTCTCAGAATGAATAAATAAACATTAAAAAAAACATTTTGACTTACAGGAATGGTGACACAGATTATTTCATAGTTCAGTCATTAACTATCTATTATTACATAATAACACTAATTCTTGCCTCTAGTTCAGCGCTTCTGACTTAGAAAAAAACTAACGTGTTAAGTGTTTGACAAAGACAGCTTAGAAATTATTTTCTCCATTATTTTTTCTCCTTGGTATCCTTTTAATACATTTTGTCAGGAATTATGGCATGGCTGTACAATTTCTTAATTTGTATGTTCTTTCTTTGTATAATTCGTGAAAGAACTCTCGTGGCGGCCAAAAATTACTTTGACTCCATTTAGTATTAATAAAGACATGTGTTAAAGCATGCGCTCTGTTTGCCTGTTACTCAGCTTTGGGTTATGCTTGGTCTTGCATTGAAATAATTCTATGTTAAGGACCTCGCCGTTGGTTGCCTTGGATATCATGGTACTGTCACAACTTTAGGCTGTGACTTTGCTGCAGGTGCTAACAGGAGGAGACAATAGGCTGCCAAGCAGAGGCAGGGAGGGAAAACTGGATTCCCACACATATCGCGGCCTCGGCATGTTGCACACATTGCATGAGTCTGTGAAAATAACTTCTACTGGGAATATGTGCCATAAATAAACAAAGACTGCTCAGAAAGTTAACAAGAATGAAGGAATGAGGGAGGAAGAAGAGAGGAGTCTGGGCGAGGACTGACGGCCCTTGAAGGCCATTGTAGTGGCAGCGCTAAATGGGTGGTCAGACACAGCGGAAGGCCGAGGACGGAGGAAGCCATCTGCGGGACACTAGACCCCACAAGAATAAGCCAAGACCATGAACAGGGTAAGTAGAAGTGAGGGGAAAATGGCCAATTGTTTTTGAGTCGTGTGCACAACTGGAGAATTGGGAGCTTTTGGTTCCTTTAGGGAGAGCTCGCACTTCCTCCCAGTGACAGTGGCGTTATTTAACAAATGCCAAAGCAGCCAGGCCTATTGTCTTTATTTGCAAAGCCATCCTGTCATTCTTTTGTTGCTCTGGGAACTTTATAGAGAATCGGTGCCTCGTTTATCCGTGGAGACTTCCGTTCATCTGCTAATCCCCTAAGAACAAAGCTGCATTCCAGAATTGAAGAGTTTAATGGACATTTTCCATTGACCTTCTCACTCTGATTTTGTTGGCATTCTTAGGTTCTGTTTATAGTAAAATGTGTTTCCTTGGGTAGTAAAATGGACTTTTTCCCTAGTAAATGTCTGTGCCTGTGTAGAAAAATGTGGAAGAAACTTTATTATTCATTGTTACGAGTAGTTTCATAAAGTTAATCATTATTTAAATTTAGTAGAGATAGGAAAAGTCAAAAGAACATCTGTTTGTGACATTTTCAGGAGATGAGTTCTTGCGATGAGTAAAAGGGAGTGGCTTATACTGTTCTTTAAAAATGTATAACACATTTTGTATGAAGAAGATAATCAAAACCAGATATCATTTATCTCATAGGTGGATGGAAAAGAGACCAAGAAAAAAAAATAAGTGGCTTGGTGACCTAACTTTACCCAGAGAATGGAAAATAAAATGCAAGACTCCAAACCCTGCCCTTCTATTTCATCTTCATTTTGGAAAAATACAGGTGAGTATAGTCATTCTGAAAATTGATCTAGGGGCTGTGAAAACAAAGTCTCCAAGACAGCAGTGCAGATGTGAGTCAAAGAAGTTTTTGGTTTCCTTGCAAATATAATTAGAATGGTATTGTTTTCTTATTCATGAATGTGGAAATGTGCGACTTGATTATTTTTTATTTATTCATTTATTTATTTTTAGTTTTTTGAAATTCAAGTTAACATATAGTGTAGTGTTGGTTTCAGGAAGAGAATTGAGTGATTCATCACTTACGTACAACACCCAGTGCTCCTCCCAACAAGCGCCCTCCTTAATGCCCTTCACCTGTCTAGCCGAACCCCCTACCCACCTCTCCTCCAGCAGCCCTCAGTTTGTTCTCTGTATTTAAGAGTCTCTTATGGTTTGCCTCCCTCTCTGTTTTTATCTCAGTTTTCCTTCCCTTCCCCTATGGTCATCTGCAGTGTTTCTTAAATTCCACATATGAGTGAAATCATAGGACATCTGTCTTTCAGTGACTGACTTATTTTGCTCGGGATAATACACTCGTTCCATCCGCTTTGTTGCAAGTGGCAAGATTTCATTCTTTTTGATCGCCGAGTAATATTCCATTGTGTGTGTGGGGGGGGGGGGGATGGATATATGTATATACCACATCTTCTTTATCCGTTCATCAGCGACTTGATTACAAAGCACATCTATGTGCTTTGTAGTTGTACAGGACATATGAAGATGTGCTAACACAGAACTCGGTCTGCATAGAAAAGGCGACTGTGACAACAGTGATGGTGACAGTCACAGCCTAGGGTGTACTCATTCTATGCTGAACATTGTACTAAGGTGTGCTCCATAGGTTTTCCAATCAATCCTTATAATAAGATTAATTATTTTCAGCATTTTATGAATATGGAAACTGAGGCATAGAGAGGTTAAGACACCGGCTGAGCTTCATGTATCTGGTATGACGAGTCCAGGTTTGTTATCTCTCTCCAAGGAGAATTCTCTTAACCAGGGCAGATTGTATAACTGGTATACTGAGTGACGATTGGAAAACACCAGCTTCTTTCACACATTTGATTCTTCCGAAAGGATATCCAGATTGTAGAGGAAGCTGAATCAGAATGCGCTGATTCGTACAAGGCTTTGGCATAGGAATGACTACTATGCGGCCTGGTCTTACGAGATCTTAGGTCCATCAACGACTCGCTTTTGGAAGAAGGACTTCACCAGGTAGGTTCAGTTTCCAGGCAGGTAGTTGGAGTAATGAAGGACCGCAAACATTGAATTTAGGCAACAGCAGGAGAAACAGGGTGAAAAGCGTAGTTCTCAGTTCATGGGTCCCGGAAATCCAGACAGCTGCTGAAGGTCCAGGGTAGACAAATTCTGTGAGCTGTAGTGGTGGTCTCCAAACTTATTTGTTCACACGTCACCTCAGCAAAAACTGCTAAGCCTGTCCATATATGCACATGTCTGTGTATGTCTATATATGTTTATAGATCACACACAGTAGGCCCCTCACACCCGTGCTGTCGCTTTCGGCGGTTTCAGTTACCCGCGGTCACCTGCGGTCCAGAAGTAGGTGATCCTTCTGCTGACATATCGTTGGAAGGTCGGTTAGTAGCCCAGCACTCCATCACAGCGCCTGCGCCACTAACCTCACTGCACCTCCTCGCGCGGGCGCTGTGTCCTGTCATCGTCACAAGAAGGGTGAGTACGGCACAATAAGACCTTTTGAGTGAGACCACATTCACATCATTTTTGTTACAGTACATTGTTATAATTGTTCTATTTTGTTACTACTTCTTGCTGTCCATCTCTTACTGTGCCTCATTTATAAATTAAACTCTATCACAGGTATGTACGCATAGGACACAACATAGCATTTATAGGGTTTGGTGCTACCCAGGGGTTCACGCGTCCACTGGGGGTCTTGGAATGCATCTCCCTCAGATAAGGGAGGCTGACTGTACTACTGAATTAATATATTAAGAGATCTTAAATGAGATTTTTAAACACGCATCAAGTTTAGTGAAGTTTTGTAAAGTAATGGACTGAATGTTGTCTCATGGTTTTTTAAAAGTTTTAATTCCAATATACTTACCATACGGTGTTACATTAGTTCCAGGCGTGCAATATAGTGATTCGGCGATTCCGTGTATCGACTCGGTGTTCATCACAAGTAGACTCCTTAATCTGCATCGCCTGTTGCCCCACCTTCTGCCCCTCTGGTGACCATCAGTGTGTTTTCTGTAGTTAAGAGGCTGTTTCTTGGTTTGTCTCTCTCTCTCTTTTTTTCCCTTTGTTCTGTTTCTTAAATTCCACATATGAATAAAATCAGATGGTATTTGTCTTTCTCTGACTTATTTTGCTTAGTGTGACACTCTTTAGTTCTATTCGTGTCTCATGTCATTGTAGACAGCAAGATTTCATTCCTTTTTTATGGCTGAATAATATTCCCCCCCCCACATCTTTATCCATTCATCTATCGATGGACACTTAGCCTGCTTCCACATGGTTTTTATTTTTACTGAAAAAATATGCTAGTGGTGTGTTTTTATAGTCTGGATATTTAATTTTAAAAGATTTCACAAATTTTGATGACTTTGTGCCACCATTAGCCAATTTCTCAGGTAGAAATATACTTTTGTGGTGCGATTGATGGTTAACAGTAATGGATGTTAATTAATTCGTATGTAGGGAGTCTTCTTAATTTTGATGTCCTGTAGCTGATTTCTCCTCAGATCTGATTGCATGAGTATTTTTCAAATACTGCATATCACAACCTATCGTGGGTTATAATAGTAATAGTAACTAATACCAGTTTTTAATAAAATAGAAGGGAAAATGTTAGAGTACATAATTAAGAGGTATTGTTTTGAGAAACTCTTACCTCGTGTATATACCTATAGCTCTATATTTGTAAATACTTACATGTCTATAGATACATATCTAAATACTGAATCAGGATGTGAAATGTGGTAGTCACACTTTTGAAAATATTGAATTAGATCATTATTTTTTTACTCAGGACTTGTCATTGTTAAAGAGCTTATGCTAGGTGACAGAGAAAAGTAAACTATTTTCTCTTGTTTTTAAAAAAATTTTTTTTAACATTTATTTATTTTGAGAGAGAGACAGAGAGAGACAGAGTGCGAGTGGGGGAGGGGCAGAGAGAGAGGGAGACACAGAATCTGAAACAGTCTCGAGCCAGTTTCAGCACAGAGCCCGATGCAGGGCTCGAACTCAAGAACCGTGAGATACTGACCAGAGCCGAAGTCGGACACTTAACCGACTGAGCCACCCAGGTGCCCCTATTTTCTTTTGTTTTTTTAATGTTTGTTTACTTTTGAGAGAGAGACAGAGTGGGGGAGGGGCAAAGAGAGAGGGGGTCAGAGGATTGGAAGCTGGCTCTGCACTGACAGCAGAGAGCCCAATGTGGGGCTCAAACTCACAAACTGTGAAATCACAACTTGAGCTGAAGTTGGATGCTTAGCCGACTGAGCCACCCAGGCGCCCCAAACTCTATTTTCTTACTTTTCAATTATGCTTGTGTAATTTGCATTAGTGTCAGTCCTTGACAAGTAGAGAATATAATCTGTAAATTCACTTAGGTCCATGTTAGGACCTTAGGTCCGCTTAAGGTCCACATCAACTGCAACAGAACGAAAGTATTCTGGGTGCCTGACAGAACCTTTGATAACTCATTTCCCTCGGGAGAGTTCCAGCAACGTACCAGGTTCATGGCCTTTAGACATCCCCACTGAGAGAGAGTGCCACTGACAATCTTTATATGACCTGTTAGCAAAGCTTAATTTCTTTCCTATTATTTTAGACCAAAAAAATGCATTTAAATAAAAGTGCTGATATTTTTATCCTGCACCCCAGTGGACTGTGTTGGGCCACACCCTGTGGAGCACAGTCTCTGCTTTGTAGGCACGTTCTCCACTGGCAGCCACCCTTGCCTTCTGTTCTGACCTCATGTCACACAACTGTCCCTGCTCTGGCCTAATCACACTGAACACACCAAACAGATTCCTGTCTCAGGGCATTTGAACCAGTGGTTCTCATTACCCGACATGATCTCTATGAGTCTAGCTCTTTGTCATGATGCAAGATTTGGTTCAAAGGATACCCTCTTGAAGAGGCCTTCCTGATTACTGTATTTCACAGAGCCCCCTCCTCTTTCCATAGCCCCCAGTTACTCTCTATTCTCTTTCTGTTCTATTGCTCTCTTTGATTTATTTATTTTTACAGAACTTACCACTATCTGTTTAATCCCCCTCACACATTCTAAGCCCCTCTAGAATGGGATCTTGTCTCTACAGTCCACCCCCCATATCCCCAGGATGTTTTGGGGGCTGGTAAATATTTATGGAGAGATTCAACATTTCTCCTGTCCCTCTGCCTCACTTGAACCAGTGCCTTTGGATCTAGTCTTTTCATTTGTGTCTGAAAACAGTTCCTCCCCATGATATCAGTTGGCAGAGACACTGTATTAGGAAGGATGGGGTGGTTGATTGTAGGGTAAGCTGGATGCTGTGAGAACTCCCTGGAAGTAATACTTGTGACCTAAGGATTGGGTAGGGATGCTTGTCCTGGAAATCCTGATGACTTATTTCTGGTAATGAAGTGATTAGTCCACTTTTATGTCTGAGAACAGAGACCTTCACAATTGCAGGTGAATTATGCTTTTAGCTCTAAAGGAGATCAAATTTTTGTGTTCCATAGATAATTTCCCCGATCAGAAATTTGATCTCCAACTGGAGATGTTTTCTTGAGACACAATTAATAGAGTCTGCTAAATTTTATCCCTGAAGACAAAATATTACACTCTGAATTTGGAGTTAACCAACTGTACCTAAATTCCCTACCATCCTGCCTTATGTCTGGTACTCGGTAGACTCTTAATAGGTATCAGTTAGATGAATAAATAAATAACCACAGTCATGGGGGTTTGGTCTGATCTGGCTCTGACATTATTCAGCTGTGCTACCTAGATCAGGGTCTGACAAACTATGGTTCATAGGCCAAGTCCAGGCCACCACAGTTTTTATAAATAAAGTTTTATTGGAACACAGTCATGCTCATTTGTTTAAGTATTGCCTTTCACACCATAGTGGCAGAGTTGAGTAGGTGTGACAGAGATGAGATAGCCCACAAAGCTTAAAATATTTACCCTCTGGACATTTATAGGAAAAGTTTGCTGACCCCTGGGCTGGGGAATGCCACTTAACTTCTCCAGGCATTGATTTGGTCATTCATAAAATGAGTTGAATGGACTCAGTGATGTCCAAGGTCCTTCTCAAAGCTTACATCCGCATTTTCTAGATTCTAAGATACTATGTTCCTAAAGAAACTCAAAGTGAATGGACTTAAGGTTACCCTCACTGTCTTCTTAGAAAACATATGATTTCATGAAGCTGTGTTTTCATTAAATGGAGATATAGGTTTTGCCACATTTATCTGAAAGACATACGGAATGTTGCAGGTTGAGTTTATTTCTCTGGTTTGGTGTTTAAGTGTTTGGAGGAGTAGATGTATTATGCTGCTTAGTACCTTCCCACTGCTTTTGCCAAGGGCTCTGCTGAAGTAAAAGTCAAGAGTTTGTAAAGAAACTGATAAGTGGGTTTGCTTACAATCTATAATGCTTTAAGTGGGGGTCTGGTATATTGAGCTAAGAAGTAAAAAATAACATTAAATATAACATTAAAATCTCAGCTTGGCCTACTGTGAGGTCATTCATGGTCCAGATAAGAAAATCATTCACTGCTACATGTTGCAGGAGAACAATTCTGGTCCGGGAAGAGACAAAAATTGTCTTCGTTAAGTTAGAATCAATTACTCTATCTTGATTGGTTTTCTTGTTTGGGCTTAAATTATAAGTGCTTAAGTACATAAAAGCCCTGTGGATCCCTTTGAAAGATCATCAGCCCTGCAAAAATTTTGTTCAGGTCGCGAAACTTGTAATGGGTATTTCTTCTCATACTTGCCTTCCGCTTGCCTTCCTCCAATTACTGTTGACTGCACGCTTCATCACAGATCACAGAAAATGAGCATCACCATCAGATCACGTAGTCAGGACTTTCTAACAAACTGAACAACAACAAAAATAGAATACATTGAAGTTTTATGAGAGGATAAGCAATGAATTGCAATTCTGGGACTCTGTCCCTCCCTCTTTCAACGTTTCCTGACCATGTACTATGTGGCAGTTCTATACCAGGAGCTGGAATATCTCAGGTATATGTTATCTTTCATAGATTGCACATCTATAGCAATTTAGAGATTTCACACCATGATCCCACTTGGTTCTCACACGAGACTTTGGGAGAGAATCAGAACAAGGATTCCATCTACCCCTAAGGTTTATGTGGGACCCCTCTGTGGGAATACTGGAGTGAGGGAATGGAGATGGGAGCTCAGCCTGACTGCCTGGAGAAACTCCGGCCTCCTCCATGTGAGGTTTTTTGTTTTGTTTTGTTTTAGAAGGGATCTTGGTGTGCTCTGGCGAACGCCTGGCACCTCCATCTCACTGATCTGAGGTAGGGAGCAGAAAAAGGTCAGTGACAAGGTACAAGGGCCCTAATTCCTAAGTTCCACCCTACTCTGTCTTCCAGACCCAAGCAGGAGGCTGGATTTTCAGCTCGCAGTGAGAGTGGCCCTTCTGAGCCTGCAGAATTCCCGGATAACTCTGGTGCTTCCCCAACACCCCCTCTCCTAACCAAACTCAAAGAGCTCCTTCCTCCTTGGGTGTAGAGTGCTTGCACGGGCATCTCTGAAATGTGAAAATTCTTTGCACATCATCCATCAGTGCTTGATGGTGACCTGGCAATAATAGAAACCACATCTTAGACCTGTCAATAGGTAACTCTGCCTTTGGGTAAGTGACTCTCTGAGCTTTAACACCCTGACTTGTGAAATAGGGGAGTTGGACTAGATTATCTTTGAGGTCTTTCCCGGTTCTTGCTTGCCATGTTTTTTGGACTTACATTTGATTCCCAAATTAACTCAGTTTATATAGGGCTCCTGATCCAGAGATATCACTATAGCAGATGCTGTCACGGCAGTGCGTGTTCATATCCCCTTGGCACTCACCGTTTCTGCAGGCTTTCACTATCACTCTGCCAGAGGCTTTCATCTGGCTGCCGAGACATGCTTGGCTGCAAATGCTGGGGAATTCAGATCCTCAGGAGTGGTCCTCAATTAATGCCAAATGCGAGCTGAAGAAGGATATTGCAGCATCCTTGTTCCTTGGGGGAGACATCTCTCAAGCAGGTTCTTGCTTATCCACAAGCAGTAACTGGTTAGTTAATGCACACTGCATTGACTTCTTCCCTTCCTTCTCTTACATCACCTCCCAAATGAACCACTTGCAATCAGATCCTTATCTCAGGGCTTGCTTCTGGGGGAATCCACCCTAAGATCAGTCCCAAGCAAGTCCTATTGTGATTCATCTAGTAGCACATGCATTGGTTCACAGTGGTCAGTTCCTTGAGGAATGTGTCTTGTTTACCCAGACTAGGGTTACCAGATTTAGCAAATAGAAATACAGGAACTCTAGTTATTTCTCAATTTCAAATAGTGTCAAATAATTGCTTAGTGCAAGTATATCCCATCTCAAATATTACATGATGTATACTTATACTAAAAAAAATCATTGTTTACTTGAAATTCAATTATAATGGGAGTCCTGTCTTCTATCGGTCATCCTTAATCCCAGTTCTCATTGGGAGCAGTGGTCATTGCACCTAGACCGACACCAGGGCTGAGGAAAGGAGGGTGATTGGGATTGGCTTAGAAGATATAGAGCGTAGAGGGAGGGAGGGAGGCAGACCTGAATAGCAATGCTTAGAGATAAAGACATGTTGAGTACCAACTAGTAGATGGGTGTGAGGTGGTAGATAAGGAATGATCAATTCAAAGAGCTTGGGCAAGGAGGCAAAAACGGGGTACAAGAAAACTGCAAGCTGCAGTTTCAAACATTGTGGGGAAGGAGGTGCCAAAGTCAGCGAACTTGCCGAGACGTTATCGATTTCTCTAGCCCTATTGCCTCGCACAGTGCCTGGCTCACTCTGGGCGCTCACTAAACATTAAATGAATGATGGGGTAGGAAGATTGGTGGAAATAAGAAATTCTGCCATTGTGAGCTTTATGGAAAATGGTGCCCACTAAAAAATGCACAGGGCCTTTTAGAGCAATGACTTGCATCTGATTATAGAAGCATAGAAAATATGAATTGCTATGTGAATTCTAAGTAATGAGCTTTTCTAATCCTTTCCTCATTTTTCATTGCAGGTACAATTCAACTTAAATCTTTCATGGCTAGTCGGGTTTTTGAATGCCACTTGTATGTTCAAAGCTAATTTACTTAATAGCTAACTTATCTGAACCTTGACCAATATTATTGGAGCATTTAGATTGACAGAAAGTTTGGGATGAAAATTCCCTATTCAATTTCAGAAGATTGTAATCAATTTATGTTTTTAATGACATTTCCTTTTCTTTCTGCAGGAAGGATAAAATCTCATCCTAGGTCTATTATTTCTAGCTATAAGTTCAAAGTTGAAAAAGATTGGTTTTATCCTCAGCAAGCGATGTGATATTTCCTAACTCTTTGGTAGAGAAAATGAAGAGAAATACAAAAATAAACGTCAGCATTTAGATAATAGAAAAGTAGTGCTAACACATCCTCAATTTTCATTAAAGTCAGCTTTTGTTACTAGAGAAAAATGTTTTTTTTTTAATTTTTTTAATGTTTATTCATTTTTGAAAGAGAGAGACAGAGCACAAGCAGGGGTGGGGCAGAGTTGGGGGGCAGACACAGAATCCAAAGCAGGCTCCAGGCTCTGAGCTGTCAGCACCGTGAGATCATGACCTGAGTCGAAGTTGGATGCTCAACCGACTGAGCCCCCCAGGCACCCCAAGAAAAACGTTTTTATGAAACAATAAGCAGGCTGGTCTCCAAAGGGTGGTTTCAGCTTAAAATCATTTCTTCTGTAGATGATGTATCTTTAGAGTTAATATGTCCATTCTGTGTTAACTGTGTGTCAACCACATGAGAAGGGCAGAAATCTGTATATGGAGAAGTACTAAAAATGCACCTAGGAATTCAAAATAATATACATTTTAATGTAAAATTAAAGATGTACTTGTTCTAAGCTTTCTATCAAAAGCAAAAGTCTTCTCCGATGCTATAGAGAAAAGAAAGCAGAAAACCATAAACCCAAAATGGAGTCACTTGTGCTAGGCCCGTGTCACCAAATCAGGGCTTAATACCTAACATAACTGCAGTTTCCGACTTCCCTGTGAGTGTAGTCTTACCGGGTCAGTCTGGAGTTTTCTGGTTAGCACCAGTGAGGTAATCTGCCACAAAGAGCCTCTTCTGTTCCCCAAAGGGAGGTGAGGTAATCTGCTCACTCTTTATCGCTGCTCTCTTCTGTCTATAAAAGCCTTCCATTTTGTATAGCTCCTTGGGCTCCTTTCTACTTACTAGATGGGATGCTGCCCAATTCATGAATCGTTCAATAAAGCCAATTAAATCGTTAAGTTTTACTCCACTGTATGTTTGGTATTTGAGGGAGCCCCTCAAAGCTGCTTTTTGACCTGTTACTTCGAGGTGTATTACCAAATCTGTGTGGTACTCTCATGGAAGTTTGCAGAGGAAGTAAAAGGAGGTCTCCTCTTTCTGAGAGTGTCAGGGTCAGTTATTCAGACCAATTCTCTGAATAAAATCTTCTTAGAAAGCTTAAAATTACTGAAGAGCTGACTAAAGCACAAAAGTGAAGGAAAATGTAAAATAACAAGCGTTGACCAGAATGTGGTGAATTGAAACCCTTGGGCATTGCTGTGGGAATGAAAAATGGTGTAGCTGCCGTGGAAAACAGTTTGGCAGTTTCTCAAAAAGTTAAACATAGAAATACCGTATGATCCAGCAATTTCGCTCCTAGGTGTATATTCAAAAGAACTGAAAGTAGGAACTCAAACATACTTGTACACCAATATTCATAGCAACATCTGTCACGATATCCAAAAGGTGGAAACAACCCAAGTGTCTGTCAGCAGATGAATGGATAAAAATGTGGTCTGTCCATACCGTGGGATATTATTCATCTACAAAAAGGAATGAGGGGGGCGCCTGGGTGGCTCCTTTGGTTAAGGGTCTGACTTGGGCTCAAGTCGTGATCTCAAGGTTCATGGGTTCAAGCCCCGCGTCGGGCTCTGTGCTGACAGCTCAGAGCCTTGAGCCTGCTTTGGATTCTGCCTCTCCCTCTCTCTCCCTGCCCCTCCCCTGCGCGCGCACACTCTCTCTCTCTCTCTCAAAAAAAAAAAAATAAATAAACATTAAAAAAAATTAAAAAGGAATGAAATTCTCATGCATGTTACAACATGGATGAACTTTGAAGGCATTCTGTTGAGTAAAATAAGCCAAACACTAAAAAACAAATACTGTCTGGCTTCACTTATACCAGATCCCTAGAATAGGCTATTTCATAGAGACAGAAAGTAGAACAGAGACGACCAGGGGCTGTGGGGAGGAGCAATTGGGGAGTTGTTGCTTAAGGGGTACAGAGTTTCTTCTGGGGATGATGAAAAAGTTCCGGAAATGGGTAGTGGTGATGGCTGCATGGCATTGTGAGTGTACTTAATGTCACTGAATCGTCCATTTAAAAATGGTTAAAACAGCAAATTTAATATTGTGTATATTTAATCACAGAAAAAAAGAAGGAAAAAAAAATGAAGGAGAAACCTGACAGGTAAATGAGCACAGAAGCTGCTTTTGACCTGAAGGCATTTACCAATTTTCAGAAAATTAAGACCTGTTCTTCACAGCCTCCTGCAGCAGGAGACAGAAAGCAAAGCACAGAGTCTTTTTGTTGGGTTTTTAATATTCATCTCATTGATTTTATCCTGATTGTGTCCGCGAAGTTTCTGAATCAGAGACAGACTGTCATTAGTGTTATTTACATAACAATCATTGCATTGACCGCCCCTCCTTGTCCCAGACCTTACCCCCTGGGGCCTCAAAATGAAAGTCAGGTGGAAAAATCTGTCCTGTGAGGGGCCAGATGATCCATAGGTGAGCAATGGAGAAGAATGGATTTTCTCTGCATGTATACTGGAGAATGAGATAGCTGCCCCCTCGCTTCTCTCAAAAAGAGGGAATAAAATTTTGCCTCCTGGGGATGGGATGAAAGGATCCTGGGTTCTCACTCTAACCTTTTAGTATGTGATTAAATCTTTTTAAGGACCAGATAAGCCTGAATGTCGCTGGCTCTCCAAGGCCCTGAGCCTCATTTTTCCCTTGAAATGTTAACACATACCTCCAGAGTTAAGTGAATCTCTCCAGAGTTCTCTCACTATCTATACAGTTCTAAATTACCTTCCCAAGGCTGCTCTTAGCTCTGGATCCCAAGTTTTCAGCAAGATTTATTCAGAAATCCCCACCTCTGCAGAAACACAAAACTATTTTCTCTGCACCCACACTGTTGAAGACCAGGCTTTAAAAAAATTTCTTTGTTAAAGTTCTGTTTATCAGCTCTTTCTAGTACTTAAGAATGATTTCCCCTTCTCACCGCTTCTATTCAACATTGCACTGGAGGTTCCAACAAGTACATTCAGACAAGAGGAAGAAGTGGGGGGAGAAGGACTCGGTGAGGAAGAAGCAAAATTGATTTCATGCGCAGGTTACACAATCATCTATGTAGAAAATGCTAAAGCATCTACAAGAAGCCTACTAGAACGAACTATAAGTGAGTTTAGCAAAATTGTACACAAGTACCTCTAACCTACGGCAGAACGTGATAGCTGCTTTTATAGAGGTACTGTGTCCTTTAGAAGTACTGAAGTGGGGACATTAATTCTCTTGGAGAAAGTAGAAGGCATCATAGGAGGTAAGCTGTGAATCACGTGTTTGAGGAAGGATTGATCTGGGTCAGGAAGAAGGCAATTGGTGTTCTGATGGGAGGACAGGGAAAAACACAAATGTTTGGAGGTGGAAAATCGTGGTGCTGAAATGCCGGACCTTGAATGTCAGACCCCAAATTAAGGACTTTATCTGAACGACTTGAAATAATTTTCCACACCTTCCTTAGAGTGTTATGTAATTATCTTCTCAACTATAAAATAGTAGGCTTACTTCTTTTTCTATTGGCTAGTCAAAAGAGATGATTATGTTCATAAGTAATTTAAATTGACCTTAGTATTTTGAAGCAGGCAAAATAATCCAGTTTGATGTAAAAGCAAATGAAAACATGAAATGAACATTTTCCAATCTGCTGCTCTTGGATATTTACCATCTTTCTACATAATCCTAGAATATAAGCTTTTCGAGGGTAGCACCATGTGATCTGAATCTTTCACGTTTGCCACCGTGCAGGCCATTCAGTAGGCGTTTAATCCTTGCTCTCCAGCGATGATGTAAAACTGCAATCATCTAGGTGGTAACTCTTGACATTATTAAAAAATGAGTGCTTCCAAGAAAAGAAAAATCCACAGCACACAGCCAAACAATAAATATGGGAAATAGGCTAGAAATAGATTTATTTCTTAAAGCCCCTGCTTCTAGGACCCAGCGCTTAACTGGAGTGTCCTTCCCCCATCCAGGTCACATTGAGCAGCCTGGACATTTCCCAAGGCAGACAGCTTCCTCCTCCTGTAATCCAGTCCGTAGAGGAGGACGTGGTTTTCCCTGATTCCGAACACCATTCCGCTTTATTAAAAACTCTTTCTCCTTCCTATCCCAAAGCAGATGGGGCATGCACCTCTCTTTCCCTGCCTATTCAGTACTCTCTCATAGGAACCTCCGAGCACAAACCTGAGCCCTTCGGAGCCGACCCCTTCACACCAATTTCCAAAATAAGCCCTGGAGTGGACAGACAGCCGTGCAGACACAGTTGACCATGTGAGCAACTCGCCTTCCTTGGGATCACACCCGCTCCTACTCAGAAAGGAAATTCTGAGGCTCTGAACACTGTTCTTTCTCCCAAGACAACTTTCTGTCTGTAAGATTTCTCCCTTAGGCATGCCATTCTTAATGAGAAGATGTCCGCCATCACCTGTGGACTTGAACTGCACTTTTGCTTTTGAAACCATGTGCCTCATTTTCTCAGTGTTGAATTTAAATAGACTGCTGTTATTGTATTTAGTTGAAAAGACTTTTTTTTTTTTTACACTAATATGAGGCTCATAAGGAAACATCCCAACTGGGTTGGTTAAGGTTACCCGAATAGGCAGGGAATCTATGTCCTCATTATCTCTGCCTTGATTTGTTTGGCTGTCAAAGATCTGCTCAGAATAGTTTGCCAGAACAAACCCTACTTGCAATGGGATGACAGAAACTGAGGTAAAATGAAGAATACGTAACAAAGGAGAAACTAGCATATTAAAAAAAATTTAATGTTTATTTATTTTGGAGAGAGAGTGCACTAGTGGAGAAGGGGCAGAGAGAGAGGGAGACACAGAATCCCAAGCAGGCTCCAGGCTCTGAGTTGTCAGCACAGTGCCCGACGTGGGGCTTGAACCCACGGACCGTGACATCATGACCTGAGTCGAAGCTGGACGCTTAACTGACTAAAGCACCCAGGCGCCCCTCGTGTATTTTAAACAGCAGGTTTGGGAGACTTGCAAACTATAGTAGTGTGTTATTTCGAAACAGAACCAATAGAATACATCCACGCACACACACACATATATTTGGACAAGGGTTCATAGAGCTGTCTTATAAGGAATTGGTTCACATGATTATGGAGGCTGAGAAGACCCCATCATCTGCCATCTGTAAACTGGAGACCCAGGAGAACCAATGGTATAAGTTCCAGTCAGAGTGCAGGAGAAGACCCATGTCCCAGCTCAAAAATAGGCAGAGAGAGCAAATTCTCCCTTCCTCCACCTTTTGTTCGATTCAGACCTCCAATGGATTCTCTAAGGCCCACCCACCCTGGGGAGGGAAATTCCTTTATTCCATCTACTGGTTCAAATGTTAACCCATTCAGATGCACACTCACAGGTACACGTAACATGATGTTTAACCAAATATCTGGGCACCCCACGGCCCAGTCAGGGAGACACAGAATTAATCATCACACGTAGTGAGCAGTTTAGTGAAAGTCCATGGAGAGTTGATATTCCCCACTTAAAATGTGTGTCAATTTGGACAAATCAAATTGGCCACCTGCATATGAGTCCTGTGGCTCACCCACTTTGACTTGACTTTGCCTGCCACTGGTCTTTGGCATGAGCCTATCTCAAATGTAAATGGCATCCCTCCTCTTTTGAACAACTTCACTAAAGCAATGGGTCTAGAACAGCAGTTTCAACCGGGGGTGATTCTACCTCAAGGGGATATTTGGCAATGTCCAGAGACATTTCTGGTCATCACAACTGGGGAGATGCTATTGGCTTCTAGTGGTTGGAGGCCAGGGACGCTGCTAAACAACCTCCAGTGTGCAGGGCTGCCCTATAACAAAGAAGTATCCAGCCCAAAATGTCAATGAGGCTGAGGCTGAGAAATCCTGTTCTAGAGAGAAAGAGACAGTCCACACTGCTCAACACAATATGCCCCACATGTCCCCTGTCTTTGTCATGAGAAACCAATGCTTTCTGAAAGCTTTCTAGATCGGGATTTTTCCACTGAGTTTAAATTACTGGGTAGGATCTAGTGTTAAAATTGGCAACTTTTGAATAACTGCATTAAGGTAGACACGTTACATATCAAATTTGGATGAGATGCAGGAAAGCCATGAGAGAAGTTAAGCGGCACTTTGAAATCGAAGAGAACTGTGTGGATGGTGTGCAGGTGGCTTTATTCCAGCTCATAGCGCAAAATACCCCATAGTGAGTTCTCAGATGAGGAAGAGCAAATACTCATTTTCGTCAGACGCAAATTGCTGAAACTGCAGTTATGACCTCTTCAGACCTTCAGAAGGTGCCAGTTCCTTCCCAGTATGACACCACTGTGATTCTAACTGCACTGGGTTGTCTTGAGCCAATAGGGGTCAGTGGGCAAAACTTCAGAAATCTTGTTTCTTGACTTGCCAGTTTGTGTGCTCTATTGCAAACCTGATTGCTTTTTTCTTAAATGGTAACCTGTACGTCTTTGCTCATGGTCAGGAAAAAAAAAGTCCCTGTTAATAATTTACAAAAGACAGAGCTCCTCCTCTCTTGCATCCTCAAATCTCTCAAAACACGTGATCGTCTAAGCATATCTGGTTTCCAAGTAGCTGAGTGAGGAAATATGATTGGCCTCTCAGCATTGATTCCTCCTCTCCTTCCTCTCTCACTCTTCTTGCCTAGCAGTTGTTTGCTACGAGACGGTCATTGTTCCTATAAACGAATAAAGAACAGAGTTCTTTCTTTCCATCCTTAGGAAAAGGTGGGCTGTTTTGCCTTCCTACCATGGACGAGGATCTTGAAGGAGAAACTTGGCAGACCTTTTCCATTCCCTGGGGCTTCGGCCAGGCAGTAGAGGATGAAGGAGGACATACATGCCAGTGAGTAACAGTCCTCAAGTACAAATAGCAGGGGTCCTGTCATTGCTTCCTGAGATTAGCTCCTGGTTTTCAGTAGGATGGATTTATTTGGACAAGGGTTGAAAACCATGTCTCAGAATTATACAAAAATGATGCCTTTGATAGAAAAGCGATGAGATCCTTCTGAGTTTTGTCTCAGTAACTGTAATTTTTACAAAAAGAACATTTGGAGGTGAGGCAGGAATATCCTGCAAAAGAAAAGCATAACGTCATACACTACTCTGGCTGTTTATTTTCTCACGACTACATGTCCAGAGGCATGCTTTTGGGAAGAGAGAAACTGATTTTAGCTGCTCATCCTTATATATGGTATTCTAATCGGCTATCACTCACAGTAAACTTTTGACTGCACTTGTGCACTTTTTGCAAGGGAAATTGGGCTGTGCTGTGTTTATTTTCTTTTGAAAGTGGTATCTTCTCAATGACAAATGTATCTATCAAGATGAAAACTTTTCATTGTTAAGCAGAAAATGCTATGTTGGCTATACAAATTAGTTTGTATTTAATTGCTTATCTTCAGTGGTCTTGATAAATAAGTGTTTCTCCCTTGGAAACCTATTTTACAGAAAGTGCAGATCCTTGATGAGTGGCTGATGGTTTATATAAATATGTAATTCTTTCTTGATTTTGTCTAAGTTTCAAGTATTTTGAAATTCTTGAAATTTGTCAGTGCTGCATGCATTTTGGAATGCAAATTGGAAAGTTTCCAGTCATTGTGCTATTCAATGCTTTCTCATTAATCACTGGTACTTGTGAGTTTGTTTAAATGATATTCTTTCAGCAGATTCTATGATTATCGAGTGTTGCAGCATTGCAATAAGAACATTATGTGAAGGGGCACCTATAAAGGAACTGCCACAGGTTAAGAGAAGCTCTCCAAATGGGTAGAATTCATTACCCTGGACTTTTATCACTTGGGACTTTGAGCCAAATGTGTTTAGAGTTGCCATCATTTTCCATAATAGTAATCACTTGGTGGCACTATGTGTTTTAAAACAGTTTTGACAGTTTGCATGGGTGCGAATGAAACCTCTTTCCTTTCGTTGTAAGGAAAATTTAGAAAGTGACGTTGTCATTCTTTGGGACTAGAACATACGAAACAGCCTGATGTTTTGGAGCTAGCAACAGTGATCTCCCAAAAACTACTGTTCGCTTATGATGTAATTTCATTGGACAGCTTTTCTTTGTAGTGCACACATTTTCTTCCCGATTTCATACCTGAAAGATGAAATGATTGAATACACTTAGGCTAAAGAGAACAGCCGCTTAAGACAGGATCCTGAGCTTTGTGGCTCTTGCTTGTCTGATTAGTACCATGAAACAAAATACATTTGGCTCCGAGCTCACTGAAGCATGTTGTTTACAGGTTTGGGAGAAAATAGATAATGAAAGGGATAAGGAATATTTTAAATCAGAACACTAAAGACAAACCACTGAATTCCAGTTGGATAGTTTGTTGGCCATACTTTTAACTCCATGTACCCAGTGAAAAGTCTAGTGTGTCTTGTTTTATTAGAATTAGTGCTAGATATGTGTCTAAAGACTGGAGTTCCGTGTTATCCCTGGATGTGCTTAGTCATTAGATGATTCAAGTTAATATATTATTAATTTTAATTTTATACATAAAATACTATTTTATTTTTATGACTCAACACAAAAAGCAACCATTATTATAACTTCAGCTCATTTCTGCAGTGGACGATGCTCTCGGGTATAGAACCATGTAAATGTGGTTCAAGATTCAGTCGGTGGGGACAGTCTTCGTAGAGCAACAAGTGAGGCTGGCCCAATTCCCTCAGTCGAGTCTCATTTGAGCTGCTGACTTTTCACAGGAGTACGATCTAAAATCCTTAGCCTGTCGTCCAGTCAGGCAGCGCAGGCTCCCTCGTCTGGGAGGTCCCTGCAGCCCTTCTCCACGTTGCTCATTGCTGATCCGAAGAAGCTATCATAAGACTGAAGTGAAGACGAGAATGGTTCACTTTCCTGAAGTTTGTAACCTTTAAAATTAAAGCGCCTCGAGACTGTTTTTGTTGTTGATTAAAGAGCAACTGGTTGCCCAGTAGAGCAGCCACACAGACTGGTCAGGTTTCCGGAACCGGTCTGACCTGGCTGTGTGCCCTGGTGCCTTCATTTATTGCCTACATGGCTTTGGGCAAGTTTGTCAGTTTCATTAAGCCTCAGTCCTCATGTCTGTAAGATGAGGATAATACCTACCTCATGGGGATGGAGGGCTAAGTTAGTTATTGTAGGAACATCTCCTAGCACAGTGCCTGCCTCAGCCAGTTATCTGATTACCGACGGTCATTCTTAGTATTCGTATTAGTAGCAGTGATAGCGGAGCCTTTCAAAAACAATCTGGATCACAGGCCTTCGGGTTCAGTTTAAGTTTGAGAGAAAGTTATAGGTTATTTGGCTATATCTTCTGGCAGGAAGATTCTAATCTTCTAGTAGGAAAAAGGATTCATTTGGAACCTCACCTACTAGAATGGCAAACAGGGATAACACTGAGAATGCCAAGTGCTAGCCAGGGTATGGAATGACCGGAACTCTCACGGATTGCCCGCACGATGACAGAGATCGATGGGTGCCAGGGGTTAGGGGTTGGAGAAGTGTGTGAAAGTACCTTCTGTAATGGAGCTATTTTGTATCCTAATTGTGGTCATGGTTATAAGAACCTATACATGTGATAACATTTATATAGAACAGTAGTATGTCGAAAAGTCAAATTTAGTATGTGATAATTTAAAACATGAAAAATGAGAATGCAAGCTTTTGGCCCTTGAGGAGTTCATAGGTGCACTGAGGGACAAACACAAATACTTATAATGCAGTGGGGTGAATGCAGTGATCGCAGCGCGCTGAGAGAAGAGCTAACACCTGGTGTGGCATTCCGTACTGGTCTGATGTGACTGGGTTGCAAGCGTACCCAGATATTGCTGCGCAAGAATTGTGGGGTCCTGAGGCCCGGGCCAGTTGCAGCCTTGTCCCTGTACCCTCAACCGTCTTCTATGTGTTCCAAGACCTGAAAAAGTCTGGGGGGGTCCTGGATTAGGGTATGATGAGACCCCTTTGCCTAGTCGCCTGGGAGGAGGAAGGTACCGAGAAACCTCCACAGGGGAGGTGGTGCCCGCAGTGGGAATAAAGGGTAAAAAAGAGAGAGCTAGGCAGAGCCAGCAAGCCAGTCATTGCCTGACAAAGGCACAGAGGAGAGAAAGTGAGTACAAGTTGGGGGCTCTAGGGTATCCAAGATGACAAGAGTACGAAGTGTGACGTGTGGCTGGAGAACGGAGACCGGGGACAGATTTCTGGATAGCCTTGTATAATAAAAGGACATTTGGTTTTATGATAGTGGATTCTGGGCGTATTTAGAGGCACATGGGGGATGAGGCGGCAGAGACAGCAATTTGATGAAAGCGAGAAGAGGCTGCAGGGGTGGGATAATGGGAAGAAGTACAGGGTTTGATCTTAACTGTCAAGTGCTCGAGAACACACTTGTAGCATGTGTAGCATTAATGGCAGACTCTCCCTCCTGGGAAGATCTTTTCACTCATTCGTTCACCACCAATTCATTCAACAAATCATCCACCTGCCTGATAGGCACTATTTTAGGTCCCGGGGATCCAACAGTGAGCAAAATCAAGTCCCAGCTCTTGTGAAGCTGATATTTTCAGGGCTAAATGAGCTAAGCTTTGGACAGTTTTGAAATGTAAAGGGGCTCTGAGGTAATAATGCCTAGTAGACAGGTGCTATAAAGACCAGTCTGAGCTGAAAATTCAAATTGGTGGTCACTGGTACAAAGATAGAAATCGGAGCCTTAGAAATTGATTGAATAATCCATCTTTTGATACTTCAATAAAGCTGGAAAAAACCTATTTTTTTCACCCAAATTCTCAATGATTTGCCATTAAGTCTTGTTCTTCTGTAAGAGGAGGGATCCGTCTAGCTTATGCTGTAATCTCAAGGGTGCTCATCCACCCAGATTCCTTTTTTATGACATCCTGGCAAAGGGTTCTCTAACCTTTCTAGAAGAGACTGTGTTACAATGAACAGATGTGTCTGACACGTGGAACATTATACTAAGCTCTAGGATGGGGAGGGGAGGGAAAAGAAAGAGTAGACCTGGTCCCTCTTCTGAAAACACTGAAAGTCTACAGGGAGAGCTAGCTCCTTAACTCTCTGTAAGTACTTAAGGTACTTGAGAATGGCCATAAGCAAACAAATAGAAATTCTGGGTGGCTCGGGGTGCTGAATCTTATAGTACATATATACATGGGCAGAGTTGTAAAGCAGTCATCAGTGACTTTCAAAAGAAGTATGTTCTTTTTTAAAAAATTTTTTTAATGTTTATTTAGTTTTGAGAGAGAGAGAGAGAGTGAGAGAGTACGAGTCGGGGAGGGGCAGAGAGAGAGAGAGAGAGAGAGAGAGAGAGAGGAAGACACAGAATCTGAAGCAGGCTCCAGGCTGTGAGCTGTCAGCATTGTACCTGACATGGGGCTCAAACTCATGGACTGTGAGATCATGGCCTGAGCCCAAGTTGGATGTTTAACTGACTGAGCCACCCAGGTGCCCCAAAAGGAGTATGTTCTGAAGCCAGTTATCGATGAACTGGCAATAATTGGAATGACATAGGCCAAATTCTTGGGTTTGACTTTGGGCAGCATAAATCGGCACGTGGTATTTTGAAGAGATTCTTTTAATGAAATAGTTTTAACCCGGCTGTGTTGTTAAAGCTGCTGTGACTCAGGTACGTATTCATGCTACCATGTCGATGTGGCCCCCAAACCAAAGCATTAAAATTCCGGCTGTTCTGACAACCAGGAAATAAACAAGTGGATGTCCTTTCTCCATCGTAAGTCCTCATCTCCCTGTGGTGGGTCTGGGATAAGGTGTGAGTCAAAAGTGGGGAGGCAAAAGGGTATGTTCAGGTACCATCTGGCAGGCAAACTACCCATGACCGGGAGTCGCGCGCTAACCATTGTCCACAGCTCATAAAGGACTTTTGGTTATTCTGAGCTGAGTGCCCACTCATTTTTGGAGCTGTCATGACAGCTTGGATGGTCTGCATCTCATGTCAATTAATTTCACCTTTAAAATGACAGTGGCTCTACTTGTTTACGTGTAACAAAGAATTACACGTACTCAACTAAAAATGTGACTTATTTCCTTTTCCATTTGATAATTCAGGGATAGACACCTCTGCTATTTAAAGACTTCTTGAGTATACTCAGTTTTATTGACCGGTGTTATGTTGGACACTAAGAGTAAAGAGGAGGAAGAATGTGTTTGTCTTTATTCATTCTCAGCTCCATATTGCACAGAAAATCTTCAAATAAATTTCTAACAGATCTAATATATATTATATTACAATACATACATTCTTTGTATATAAAATTCATTTACTAATGAATTACTAATATAAAAATTTCCTTTGAATTGATGTCTTTTTTTTAAGTTTATTTATTTATTTTGAGAAAGACCCACTGGGGAGGGGCAGAGAGAGAGAGAATCCCAAGCAGGTTCTGTGCTGTCAGTGCAGAGCCCAATGCAGGGCTTGAACTCACAAACTGTGAGATCATGACCTGAGCTGAAATCAAGAGTCAGATGTTTAACTGACTGTACCACTCAGGCACCCCCTGATGCAGATTCTTATCTATTTAAGAATTCTTCTCGGCGGGGGGGGGGGGGGGGGGGGGGTGGGGAGGAGGGAGGAAGAATTCTTCTCCGTTAAAGGGCCCATCGCTTTCTTCAGTTCTTCAAAGAGGCATATGACTTCGTCCCCGCCCAAAAAGGCTTAGAAGTGCTGCTCAATGAATTATCTCTATACAATAAACTTAATTATGTACAAAAGCAATTATTTCAACGTTTTGAGTTGAATATATACCCAAATAAAGCAAAATCTTATTGAGGGACACTTGGCTGGCTCAGTCAGTAGAGCACACGACTCTTAATCTCAGAGTCATGAGTTCTAGCCCCATGTTGGGCGTGGAGCCTACTTTGAAAAAAAAAAAAACATCTTATTGAGGCTCATTTACATGATTTATTATTCCATCTGAACTTTCAGCGGCTGGGATGAATTTATGGCCAAATGCTTATAAAACCAAAGTGCCCTTGTGAGATGCTCAGCTTAGAGGGTGCCTTACTCTACAGGATGCACACGTCCCTGAGGAATCATATTTGTTAGTTTCTCAGCTTTTCTCATGCATATCAAGAAGGTGTATCCAACAGTAATCAATGATTCAAACCCCACTGATTTGTACTCCCCATTCATAATTTTCCTCCAGTATGCACTTCTATTTTCTGAGGTTTTTAAAGATGGTAATTAAGGAGTCTTCTACTCTTTGAGTAAAGTGGATTTCTAGAAGGAAACAGCTGGGAAACATGTTGGAATTACAGAGAGGAGATCGATTTAGACAACTGCCCCCCCCCCCTTTTATTCTGGTTATAAAGCACAGACAAACTCAGTGCTTTGAAAAGCAAACAGAGATGTCAGAAGGTCCTTCTCCAGGCAATTCAACATGTACTTGAAGGACCCTTCTCGGACAAGGACTGTGCTTTGCCCTTTCAGAGCCTACTCTCAGGTAAAGATGGTTATCCTGTATTACAGATAATTGCTGATGGGATTGAACACAATCCTCCCAGGAGACTGAGGCTAATGGGTTGGAAGTTCTGTGTCTTTAATATATTTGCTGGGGGGATACCGTCTCCCCTTTCTAATACAAAACTCAAAACCCCGAAGCAGGGAACATGCACGCACACTCACACACAATGCCAGCTCCAGTAATCACATCTTTCATTTTTTGTTGTTTACTTTTTCTTTTTTGCTTATTCTATTTCTCTATTTTTAACTGTTCTATTTCTCTATTTTTGTTGTCATGTGATAATCATTTCTTAATATCACCCTTCCTTTCTGACTCAGGATTTTGTGCAAATCGTTCCCTTCTTCCGGAATGTTTCATCATTCACGTCTGTGTTCAAATGTCTCCTTTTTGGAGAAAGCATGCACACGTTGACATTCATTCATTTAATGACTCTATTTACTAACACTGTACCTGGCACTGATCTATATGCTGGTGGAGCCATAACATTATACCATTACTAAGCTGGTCTTCTGTCTCTTTGTGAAAATGTAGACACTTGACTAGGATTTTTTTTTTTTAAGTTTATTTATTTATTTTGAGAAAGAGAGAGAGAGAGCACATGGGAGGTGCAGAGAGGGAGAGAGAGAATCCCAAGCAGGCTCCGGGCTGTCAGCACAGATCCTGATGTGAGGCTCAAACCGACAAACTTAGAGACCCTGACCCAGGCTGAAATCAAGAGTCAGACGCTCAACCTAGGGAGCCACCCAGGTGCCCCTCAACTATGATTTTTGATTGAAACTTTCATCTGTAATGGGTACTGTTCTGAGGTCTCACATTACTAGTGTATCAGGAGTGTGTTTTTTTCCCCTTGAGTTTTCATGGGGAAAGAGGTAGCAAAATGATAACATAGATAAATGGAGTTTTGAGAAGTTGCCTACAAGATTAATTTCTTGTTCTAAAAAAGTAGATTGATTGATTGATTATCCAGTAAAGTTAAAACATGATTTGTAAGTGTATAATTTCCTTACAGGAAATGCTTATAAATATGATAAAAATAAGTATGATTTTATATTTTCTTGCATCTTATTCTTAAATATTAAACTCATTTTATTGGAATATTATTGGAAAATGTTAATTCTGAGGTTTCACATGACAAATAGCAACCATTTCATACAGCATATTTTCCCAAATGAAGCACATTATGACTGAAATGTGGATGAGAGGCCTAAAGGTGATTACTACGTACATCAAATCCTTTATTTCCCAATTCTAGTTTGTGTACACCTTTCACCTCAAAGTTCTATGTAGTCGTCTTTTGGCTTTACCACTACACCTTCACAATTTTTACCTCCATGACATCTCTGAAATTCTACTGTTTCTCTTTCTGGAGAATATATTCTATAATATCCTTGATCCTCCCAATTCACTAGGTTAGTGAAATTATATATGCCATGTGCCATAGCAATTCATAATTTTAAGAATCTATTTAAAATTGTCATCCTCTGTATAAAGGACTTGGAGAACTTTCTAGGATGTATTTATCGGTAGGGCTGACTTTTTTCAGTTTTCTCTACCAGATGTGATCACCATTGCTCAGTCATTACACATTTCTTTTTACTTCTCCATTTATCTATGTTTATTTTTTTTAATTTTTTTAATTTTTATTCTTTTTTTTTTAGCGTTTATTTATTTTTGAGACAGAGAGAGACAGAGCATGAACGGGGGAGGGGCAGAGAGAGAGAGGGAGACACAGAATCGGAAGCAGGCTCCAGGCTCTGAGCCGTCAGCCCAGAGCCCGACGCGGGGCTCGAACTCACGGACCGTGAGATCGTGACCTGAGTTGAAGTCGGACACTCAACTGACTGAGCCACCCAGGAGCCCCTCCATTTATCTACGTTTAAGTTGAACTTCCTCTATGGGACTGTTCTCTGATAACTCCAGAATATACTAACTGAACTTTTTCTAGGTGTCCATAGAATTTGTTTTTGTAATTTTTTAATGTTTATTTAGTTTTGAGGGAGAGAGAGACAGAATGTGAGCAGGGGAAGGGCAGAGAAACAGGGAGACACAGAATCCAAAGCAGGTTCCAGGCTCCCAACTGTCAGCACAGAGCCCCACGCAGAGCTTGAACTCACAAACCATGAGGTCATGACCTGAGCCGAAGTTGGATGCTTAACTGACAGAGCTACCCAGGTGCCCCAGAATTTTGTTTTTGATGTTAAAATATTTTGATTCCCAAATATATGCTTAGTGCACTATTATTGATTGAAGCATATTTTCTAATTGTTTTCTTTGTAAGATACTAGTATTCCCAAATCTATTGCAAGTTTCTTAGAATTATGTCTCCAACTTTTCTCACCATATCCACCAGCTCTAAATAAATATGTATTAAATGGAATTGAATACAGAAAAGAGGTTTTCATGAAGAAGATCTACTCCAAATGTGTGAGTCAGATTTTGCATATATTCTGCCTTCTAGTTCGTAGGCATGTTTCTATATAGTTCTTTAAAAAAATTTTTTTTAATGTGTATTATTTTTGAGAGACAGAGAGAGAGAGACAGAGTGTGAGTGAGGGAGGGGCAGAGAGAGAGGAAGACGCAAAATCCGAAGCAGGCTCCAGGCGCTGAGCTTTCAGCACGGAGCCCAACGCAGGCCTCAGATCCGTGAACTGCGAGATCATGACCTGAGCCGAAGTCGGACGCTTGACTATCTGAGCCACCCGGGCACCCCTCTGTAATAGTTCTTTCAAGCGTTTTGGCTTTTAAAATTTCTGTTATCTCCTATGCAAGCAGAACATGTATATTTGCTATCAATTGCTGTGTAATGAACCACCCAAAACATAATAGCTTAAAACAGCAGAGACTTATTATTTTTTTGTAATTTCTGTGGACTGGGCTTAGCACGGTGGTTCATTGGCTGCAGGAGCTCTTATCTGGGGTCACTTGTGAAAGCTAGGAGGTCAGCTGGGGCTGGAATGTCCAAGATGGATACGCTCACATGCCTGGCATCTCAGCTACAGTGCCTAGAGCTGAGGGCTAACTAGTCTTCTCCCTCTTTCCCACTCAGCAGTCTGTCTCAAGCTTTTTTTTTTTTTTTTTTAAGTTTATTTATTTATTTTGAGAGAAGTAGTGCAAATGGGGAAAAGGCAGAGAGAGAGGGAGGAGAGAGAATTCCAAGCAGTCTCTACACTGGCAGTGGCAGTGTGGAGCCCAATGTGGGGCTCGAACTCACAAACTGTGAGATCATGACCTGAGCTAAAATCAAGAGTCAGTCGCTTAACCGACTGAGCCACCCAGATGCCCTTGGCTCAACCTTTTTTACATGGCAGCTGGGTTCTAAGAAGACAAAAGGAAGCTGCCAGGCTTCCTCAGTCCTAGACCTAGAAGTCACATAGCTTTACTTCTGCCACATTGTCATTGTCCGAACAGGTCACAGGACAAGTCAGATTTAAGGGGAGGGGCTCCACCTCTCACTGGGAGCAGCAGCAAAGTCACACCCCAGAAGGACAGGTAGGGAGGGGGGAACTGTTGGCAGCCATTTTTGCAGATAATCTGTCGCAACAGGATAGTGTGGTAGGAGTGTGAAATGATCCAGGTACACTTTAAAATTTTTGCAGCTTAGAAAGCTGAAGCCTAGAGAAGTGAGATGGCTTGCCCAAGGTCCCATAGCTGTTTTCCCAGAACTTTGTTACACCAAGTGTGGCCCCTGGACCGACGGCATCAAAACCGGGAGCTCGCCGGAAATGCGGACTCTCAGGCTCCACCCCAGATTTGTTGAACCAGAATCTGCCTTTTCCCAGGATCCCCAGGGGCTCTGAATGCACATCAAATTGTGCTGAAAAGATCTTTTGCGCCTTTTACTTCCAAAACTGAAAACAGAAGACCTAGTTATGAAATAAGAATGTCTTACCATCTGAGACTTGACTCAGCACGACAAAGGTTTTGTTTTACTTAATACCTGTTATATATATTTTTTGAAGCACTTCCCTTAGCTCTTTAAAATTATTATTGAATTGGGGCGCCTGGGTGGCTCAGTCGGTTAAGCGGCCGATTTCGGCTCAGGTCACGACTCACGGTCCGTGAGTTCGAGCCCCGCGTCGGGCTCTGTGCTGATAGCTCAGAGCCTGGAGCCTGTTTCAGATTCTGTGTCTCCCTCTCTCTGACCCTCCCCCATTCATGCTCTGTCTCTCTCTGTCTCAAAAATAAATAAATGTTGAAAAAAAAATTTAAAAAAAAAAATTATTATTGAATTTAATTCTCACAATAGCTCTGAAGGGTAATTATTATAATTTACATTTTATAAAAGAGCAGACTGATGTTTAGAGACCCACACTCGTCCATGGTGGGGCCGAATTAAAACCTAGGGTTTTCCGACTCCAAACTCCATGCTCTTAATTACAGGACCGTAGACACTGGCAAGTGCCGTATAGCAGCTGTGAAGGAGTCTTAAGTGTTTAGAGGAAGAGATTGTTTGAGGGAAGCCGAGGCATGTGGCTCAGCTTGGTGAGCGGCTGCTTCTCTCCTGATGCCTCCCACTCCCACCTTGCCTAAAGTGAAGAGGCTGGCACGGGCATGTGACAGATGGCGAGACCCTGCTCTGCCGTATGTGCCCTGCTCCCTGTTCCTGGGCACACAGCTGCCTGACACAGACCTTGCCAGTTGGGCAGCTGCCTCTTGAAGTGTCTCCAAGGGCTGTTGCTCAGAGAGTGCAGTCCAGCATTTTTTCTGCTTTCCCTTTTAGACTTGTCTTCCCTCTGCTTCTAGGTCTCCACCCAGAGCAGAGAGTGCTCTTTGGGGACTGAAGGGGGGCCCGGGCCAGACCTTGAGCTGCAGATAACAGGTGGCATGTGGACGAAGCTCATCCCGAGGCGGGCGAGCCAAAGCAAGGAGCAGGGGACAGGGCCGGGCTCCTCCTGGATTCCCGCGTCCGGGAGAGCTTGGCGCCTGCCGGAGCTCCTTTCCGACAGCTGTGCGTGGGATGGAAAGGCAATTTCCTCCTTGCTGTTCCCTTTCCAGGAATGAGGAGCAAGTGCAGGCAAGGGCACTCCTCTTCCTAGACCCGGGGGCTGAGGGAAGAGGGGGCCAAGGACAAAAGCTCCAGAATCTTTCCATCTTGGAGTAAAGACAGCAATATTTATGTTTGCTTTGGTCCGGTCAGCACTTCGTGCCACCGCTGGGCAGGTTAACACTTGCCATCTGACGCTGACAGTGCAGTGTGAGCTAGCTTAGGTAGTGTGATTACCGTGTCTGGAGTAAAATCTACATGCTTTCGCTTTCTTTGGGTAAGTTACTTGATAAGTTTCAAGGTTGTCATCCGGAAACTGGGAATAATAATTTTCTCTCTTCATATGATTGCTGTGAGGGGTAAATGGGAAAATACGTGTAAAGGGATTCATAGCCTAATAACTGGCATTTAATACATATTTGATAAATATTATTTGGTAATGTTAGAATTTTTATGAGGGTAGAAACTGTCTTGTTCGCTGCCATATCCCCAGCTCCCAGAACAGTTTCTGGCACATAGTAGGTACTTGTTAATTATTTGATGAATGAAGGAATGAGTGAATGAATGGATGACTTAAGCGAATTAATGAATATATTCTATGACAGTCTAACAGTTATTTTTGTGCTTTATCAGAGGACTCGATGGCTTTAAGTGTAAACGGTTGAGTGTGATTGTGTTTGTGCACATGTATACATAGCAGGTGTATATATGTATGTATATGGGATAGAGATTTTTCAGATGCTGCCTAGTTAGTCAGAAATGACACGGCCCTTTTTTTCTGGAGCTATAGCTATCTTCCTGTCCCCCTCTTCCCTTTGCATGCTTGCACACTTGTGTACTCTTGCCCTCACTCTCACGTGCACTTGCTTCATCTTTTCTTTTCTCTTCTTTTCTTTTCCTTTCCTCTTCTCCTCTCTTCTCTTCCTTTCTTTTTCCTTTCCTTTCTTTTCCCTTCCTTCGTTTCCCTCCCTCCCTACCTGCCCCCTCTTTTTCTTTCTTTCTTTCTTTCTTTCTTTCTTTTTTTCTTTCTTTCTTTCTTTCTTTCTTTCTTTCTTTCTTTCTTTCTTTCTTTCTTTCTTTCTTATTTTGGCTTTGGTGTTAAAATCCTTCCTCAGAACCTATCGAAATATATAGCTTTCATACTCACAGTACACCCAAGGTCTTTGCCACGTGAAACAGTATAGCCTTTCTGCTCTGATGATGGTCTTTCAACAGTGTGCTGCTCACTTGCTTTTGTTAAACAGAATTCAAACAAGTAAATTTGGAAATTTAATTGTTTTATTAAACGATTTGTGAATTGGTCAGCATCCCATTTAGCAAGCAGAGGATACCTCCACTGAGCTAAACAAAAGAAAGGTTTTTAAAGGCAGAGAGAAGGCATTCAAAAAAAAAAAAAGAAATTTATTAGTGAGGAATGCATTGGTTAGGCAAGGTTGCCCTTCTAAGGGGAACGGAAGGGGTCTGTCAGTAAATTTCCAAGTACTGATTGGAATATTCCATGTTGACGGGTTAAAGGTTACATTCCTGGGGCGTGGGGGTTAAGACTGGACTTAGGTTAGGTATTAAGTCTCAGTTTACTGACTTGGGGCCTTAAGTGATACTATTTTGGGCCCATGATTTTCTTTTTACCGGTTGTAATTCAAGTGCCAGGGCAATCATTTTACAGTCCTCCTTGGGTGTGTGAGCCGTCTCCCAGTCTTGGCCTGTTGAAGGCCATGAGGCTCTGACAGCCACCCGCTCCTTCACTCCCACATGAGTTGCAAGGAAGACAGGATAAGCACAAAGACACATGTGCACTAGGATACAACCAGAGCCATAAGAATGAGTAAGTACATAAAAACCTGCTGTGCAGAGAATGGATTTACTCTGTTCAATAATTGAGTTCCGAGATGGTGAAACTGAAGGGACTTTTCACAGTTAAAGAAAGGGCAGGGGCACCTGGGTGGCTCAGTCCATTAAGCGTCCAACTTCAGCTCAGGTCATGATCTCACAGTTCCTGGGGTTGAGCCCCACATCGAGCTCTGTGCTGACAGCTCAGAGCCTGGAGCCTGCTTTGGATTCTGTGTGTCCCTCTCTCTCTGCCTCTCCCCTGCTTGTGCTCTGTCTCTCTCAAAAATAAACATTAAAAAAAAAAAAAAGAAAAAAATTTTTTAAAAAAGACAGTAATCACTTACTGAGTGCTATGAATGAGGTGCTGTCCTCAGTGAGTTGGATATGGTAAGGCATTTAACTCTGTGATAGCTTTAGATGTGTCAACTTGGCTAGGCTCCACTATAGTCCAAGGGTTCCCTTCAAGGGAATTGTACTTCTGGTTAGGGCAGGCTACCAGGGGTATTCTCAAAGGCATCGAAGGAAGAAAGGGACACAGTGACTGTTTTGTAGCACATAAGTCTTATCCCAGTTATTCAAACACTAGTCTCGATGCTGCAGTGAAAAGATTTTCAAGATGTGATTAAGACACACAATCAGTTTTAAGTTAATCAAAGGGCAGTTATCCTGGGTGGGCCTGACTTAGCCACCTGGAAGGTCTTTAAAAGAGAGCTTATGCTTCCCTGAGTCAGAGATGTTATGGACCAGCTGAAGCTTGTGCCCGTGGGCCTGCACCCTGCTTATGATCCTCCCTTCCTGACTGCCTACACTACAGACAGCGGGCCTCATAAGCAGCCTTCACAACTGCATAAACCAATTCCTTGTAAAATACACACACACACACACACACACACACAGACACACACACGCACACACGCACACACGCACACACACACAATCTCCTACTGGCTCTGCTTCTCTGATTGAACCCTGACTGATGGGAAGCCTTCTCATATGAGGTAGTTATTCCCATGTGCATCTGGAGAAGCCGAAGCACGGAGAGATTAAATAACTTTTCCAGGATCACATAATCAGTAAATGACAGTTGGAATTCAAACCCAGGGAGTTTAATCCCCAAGCCAAGCTCTTGACTGCTACATTATACTGACTCCTCTACAGGTTGTGAAATGTATAATTGAAAGTAGTCAGTATCGACCATAAGAAGAATGATTAATCCAGAGTAGTGGTTCTCAACCTGGACCAAACATTAGAATCTTATGGAAAGTTGTAGACATCCCAATGCCTGGAGTGAACCCCAGACTGATTACATCAGGCTCTGTGGAGGTGAAGCCCAAGCATCAGTGTTTTTAAAGTTCCCCACAAGATTCCAGTGCACGGCCAAATTCTAGAATCACTGCTCTAGCATAGAACGGCACATCTCAGACTTTGATGTGTGTGAGACTCCCCTGGGCATGGTGTTAAAATGGAGGTTCTAACTCAGTACACCTGGGTAAGGGTACAGATTCTGCATCTTGTAAGAGGCTCTTCCCCGGGGATTATGATATTGTTGGTGCAGGGACCGCATTTGGGGAGCAGGGCTCTTAAGTGTGCTTCAAAGAGAAGGATATTTGAGAAGAGGAGAGAGACTAGAAAAGAGCAGGGTATTCTTGGCTGTGAATAATAGGTATGGAGCAGTCTAGATGGAGCATGTGAGAGAGGGCACTGGGGACAGACCAAGCAAGTGGAGTCACCTGTCTGATGGCTGGACCCAGGCTGGATGTGAGAGCTGGGGGCTCAGGGAGGTCCATTGGTGAAAGGTCTTAGAGCTTCCCCCCAGAAATATGAACTCAAAGGACTGCAAAGATTCCTGAATGGTTGATTTGGACAAGATGATTCTTGTCCTTGCTTGTATAACAGATTATAGTAGAACGTGGTTTCTTAACAGTGGCACTAATTGATATTTAGGGACAGATGATTCTCTGCTGTGGGGCTGTCCTGTGCATTGGATGATGTTGAATGGCATCCTTGGCTTCTGTCCTCTCCATACCCATAGCACCCCCTAGTTGTAATGACCAAAAATGTCTCCAGACATTGCCAAATGTGCCCTGGCTGACAAAATTGCCTCTGGTTGGTGGAGATCCACTGGAATAGACTGAAAATTAGCACAGGGCTGTTGCACTAGGTTCCAAGATCCAGTATTTTCCAATGCCCTCTAATCAAGCTACCCTTCTGGTTTAGATGAATGCGTGAGAGCTGAAGGGTCCTCTCTTTTAGAGGAACTGTTCCTTATTGATGCTCTTCGATGTGATTTCTCAATTTTGGACTTCCAGCCATTGGGTTCTGACTGATTTCCCTTGTGCAATTGCACAGATATCCTTCTTGAGCTCTTTAGGCTATTGGAGTTTAGATAATCCAATTAGCTTTCCCTGATCTCAGAGGCATATGTATTTTTAAGAGGGAATTCAGGGGTGCCTGGGTGACTCAGTCGGTTAAGCATCTGACTTCAGCCCAGGTCATGATCTCACAGTCTGTGAGTTCGAGCCCCGCTTGGGGCTCTGTGCTGACAGCTCAGAGCCTGGAGCCTGTTCGGATTCTGTGTCTCCCTCTCTCCCTCTGCTCCTCCCCACCTCTTAAAAATAAACATTAACAAATTTTTAAAAAGGGAATTCAAACTTGACTACATTCGTTCCTTTCTACTGCAGTATTCCCTCCTTGTCTTTCCACCTTCTAGTGCCAAACTGATGTTTGTAAAGAGGCCAAGCTGATATTAGGAGTCGTTGCTTAGTTTATGTCGAGTGACCAGCAGCAGTGAAATGTGTTCCAGCTGAACCCGGGCACAATAGCCAGAGTGCGACGTGACGACTGCATTACTGAGCCCCTCCTCCTAAGAGTATTTTAACAGGTGCTTCAAAAACCGGAAGGTGCTCGCTAATTGCCTGGGCATTTTGTTAAAATGCAGATGCCAATTCAGTAAGTCTGGGACAGGACCTGGGACTCTGCATTTCTAGCAAGTTCCACGGGGATGCTGATGTTACCAGTCCCTGGGACAGACCACACTTGGAGTAGTGAGGATTTAAACCGGTCTTGTGGTTGGAGATTTGGAAACTACTAAATTCAGTATTTGAATTAATCTGAGTATAAATTGTTTAATATTCACCCCACCTTACTTTCCTCAAAAACCTTGATAATTATTGTTCCAGCTTTCTACTTTAAGATATGGTATGAACCATGGAGGAACTGCAAAAACATTATGCTGAGCAAAGGAAGCTAGACACAAAAGAGAACATACAGTATGATTTTATTTACATGAAATTCTAGAACAGGTGAAGCTAATCTAGAGTGACATAAATTAGATCACTGGTTTCCTGGGGCTGGGGTTGGTAGTGATGGTGGGGTTGTCTAAATTTGTTGGAGGTGATAATGGTCCTTATATTTTAGAGGTAATACTGATATATTTACAAATGAATGATATGATTCCTGGGACCGGCTTTAAAATAATCTGCTGGGGCAAATGGGTGGAGGTGTATATAAAACAAGAGTGGTCACGTGTTGATAATTGTTGAAGCTGGATATTGGGTATGTGGCCTTCAGTGTACTGTTGTCGACTTCTGTGTGTGTGTGTATATTACCAGAACACTTTTTTTTTAAGGCAATTTTCTGTTGAGATGTTTCCTGTCATGATGAATGCCTTTTCCAAAGGTAAGAGATGTTATTATCTCCAGTGACTGCTTTCATTCATTCAACATAGATTCATTGGGCACCTGCTATGTTCCATGCGCTATGTTAGGCAATGGGAATACATCAATGAATGAAGCTCAGAAAAATTCCTACAGCCACATTGCTTGTACTCTGGTGCAGAAGTCAGGCCATAACTGATTTAGGTAATAAATACGTACATTGTTTAGTATGTTAGACTAAGTGCTGTGTGAAAACTAGAACAGAGTAAGGGGGGTCACAAGTGGTGGAAGGGCCAGAGGGTGAGAGAGACAGGTGAGGGCTCCTTGAGGAGTTGGGTGCTCAGGGTAGGCCTTCCTGAGAAGATTTCATTTGCATCAAGTCCTGAAGGAAGTGAAGGATTTAGCCCATGCAGATAATGGGAGAGAACATTCTAAGCAAAGAATAACCAGTGAGAAGTCCTCGGGGTGGAGCAGCCAGAGACTGAAGCAAAAAGGAAGAGGCCCTTGTGACTGAATGGGGGGGTGGGGAGAGGGCACAGCAAGAAAGAAGATCAGGGTGGTGATAGGTCCAGATGAGTCATTGTAATGACTGACTTTCATTCTGAAATGGCAGCCTCCTGAGAGTTTTGAGCTATGAGTGATAGGACGTGACTGCTGTCTTGAGAACAGACTCCCGGGGGCAGAGGTGGAAGAAAGAGAGCCTGGCAGGCAGGAGACTTCACTTGCTTGGTCTGTCCCCAGTGCTTTCTCTCACGTGCTGCATGTAAATCGTTCCATATCCTATCATTCATAGCCAAGGATGCTCTCCTCTTTTCTAGTCTCTCTCCTCCTCTCATATATCCTTCAGTTTGAAGCACACTCTAGAGCCTCAGTACCCAAGTGTGGTCCCTGGACCAGCAGCCTCGGCCTCTCCCGGGAGGAGCCTAAGAGATACCCATCACTAATCCAAGTGAGAGACTATGGGAGAGTCAGACAAGATGAAAGCTCCCAAGGTAGAGAGGAGAGTTGAATTCTGGAAATAATTTGAAAGTAGGGCCGACAGGATTTCCTGACCAAACATATGTGGACTGTGAGAGTACCAGTGAGTGAAGGATGTCTCCAAGGTTGAAGCTTGAGTAAATAGGAAGATGGACTTGCCTTTGAAATGGGAAGACTGCTCTGGGTGTCCAAGTGAGGGTTTGAGGGTTGCTTGACATACCCTCCGCTCTTTAGTGAATATAGCATCTAACTACCTTAAAGACTTATGTTTGTGCAATAGCCTCATAAAAACTACCAAGTGGCTTTTCCATCAAAGCAAATTTGAAGAGGTTATTGAGGAATGCATGATGTGGGGACTATAAATTTGTGGGACATTTTGTGTGATGCTAGCAGCTAATGGCAATATACTCTACATTCCTCTCTGTAGCATCCTAATTTTTCATGCCTAGAATGCACTTGGGTGATTGAGACTGTATTTGCTTCTTTTCAGGATGTGACTGGTGACTGTAGCAAGAGCAACGTTGTAGAATAATTTGTTAGTACAGAGGAAAATGGTTGAAGGGTTTATTGTAGGCTAAAACCTGACATCAATCCTAATCTTATTTTCAATTACTGTGACTCAGGAGCAATGTCGACTTGCAGCTGACACTTTGTGGGGCCAGCCCTCCTTCTCTTTCTTGTTTTTGCCTTTTATTGCCACCCCACTTTCTCTTCTCATGAGAGTTAAGGACTAAGGTTTAAATGATAGGTAATAGAATAAATATTGGTTACTTAGCCATGATCACTGAGTTACCCGATAATACTTTCATATTTATAAGGAGTTTTGAATGTAAGTACACATTCACTGAAATGGACTATCATGTGAAAGAATTTTTACACTGCCTACTGGGTCATTTTGCGCCAACAATAGAATGCCCAATTCTAAATGGACGGTATTCTTTCCTTCCCATCACTTTGTTATTCACTATCAGCGTAGCATCATATTTCCTTGAATCATTTTCTCCTATTATCACAATCTCACAATAATATAAAAGTGTTGGGTATTAAAGAATTATCCAGATGCGTGGTCTTTGGAAAAATAGTCATTGATTCAGGGGTCCAGGTTTCTGAACAATTTTCTTTCAGGTCTGCCATGAGCTGAGTTCCTTGTTTCTCTTTTGCTTTTTCATCCAGTTGTAAGCAATACTATATGAAAGATGTAATAATTTGACAGAGTATCAAATTGCCTTTCAGTGAGATTTGTTATTTAACCCCCCCCCCCTCAGAAAAATACAATTCCTAGGAATCTGCTCTGTGGCTGCTGACACTTGGCATGGGAAATTATCTCTTAAAATGGAATTGGCATGGAAACGGTGGTAGCCTCTTACTTTCCTCTCACACTCAACTGTGAGGGAGAATTCCCAGAAGGAAAATGAATGGCTGAGCCAAGAGCAAAGGTGAGGGCCAGAAGACTGGTCGGGAGGTTGTTGCAGTCACCCAGGGGAGTGATGAAGCAGACTGGCACACCACTGTGCTTAGCTGGGGAGCGTACGGGAGATGGGTACATTCTGGACATGTTGTAAATACAGGGCTAATGGGATTTGCTGATGGGGTGAAGATATGGTGTGGGTCAAGGGTAACTCTGAAGTTTCGGGCCCGAGTTACGGGAAGGATGAAGTCAATAGGCAGGGTGTTCTTGGAGGCCTATAGAAAGGAAACTGAGAAAGGCAGGATTTGGAAGAATGAAGTGGCATTGGGCAGGAAGAGCTGCCATTTTTTATTTTGTCTACAGTCTTTGAGCGTGATTACTAGTCTTATCTACCACTGGCCACTTTCCAAAGCTTTCTAATAAATGAAAAATGCTGGGAAAGATAAGTGGTGCATGTTTATATGTCAGTATTGAGCATAGACTTCAACCCCAAAATGGAATATATTGCCCTAGTTTTCTAAACTGTGATATTTTTAACTTTAATATTTATGCTAATATATAATACTTTTTTGAAGAAAAATTGAATCAAACTTTGAAGAGCAAATTGAAGCAAACAATGCTTACATGTAGTCTAAATTCCTTGAGCCAGAACATCCAGCAAATAATGAGGCTGATTAATAAACCACTTGGAAACCCACTCTTCATTTTTAAGGCCCTACCTCCTCCTCTCCGATTTAAATCCAAATCACAATTCCATTTTGTTCAAGTTCCACCTTTTAAGTTCCATGCTTTCTTGTTTGAAGTAAATAATTTTTTTAACGTTTATTTATTTTTGAGAGAGAGAGAGAGAGAGATTGAGAGAGCATGAGCGGGGGAGGGACAGAGAGAGAGAGGGAGACACAGGATCCAAAGCAGGCTCCAGGCTCTGAGCTGTCAGCACAGAGCCCGACGTGGGGCTCAAACTCACGAACTGTGAGATCATGACCTGAGCCAAAGTCGGATGCTTAACCGACTGAGCCATCCAGGCGCCCCAAGAAATGTTTAAGTTACAAATTTAAAAGTAATTATATTATATTAGAATCCCAATACTTGAATCATAGTTGTAAATTTAGAGTTTATGTTCTCCAGCCAAAATTCCATAGAATTTTCTCTTTGTAGCCCTACAAGTTGTCTTTTTAACAATTACTGTTATTTTAATTCCTATGCTATTTGAGTTTTAATATATCCTGCTGTTTTGAGTCTGATTTTGAGACTATTAAGTGAAACATCTGGATATTGCAGAAGCATTGTTCATTTATTTTGAAATGGTTACATTTATCCCCTCTGTCTTTCATTTTCAAATAGGTGGATATAAATAGTCATCATCTGGCTTAAAGCATTGTCACTTTTATGTCTCGCAGTGTCTTTCTAGAAAAAGCAGACAGAACCCTCCATCATGAAAGGTAGTCTTCATAAAGTGCTGCTTTACCCACTGAACTCAGGTAACTGAGGAGAGACTTTGCCACTAAGTTTGAGGTGAAGGAAGGGTATTTGTCTCTTTCACCAAATCCTGTTGATCCTTGACCTTTTCAATTGAAGGGCAAGGGACACTGTTAAAATGTTGGCTGCAAGGAAGATAAGAGCTTGATTTGGGTTTTAAATTTAGCATTCAATTCTGTCCAACCATCATTGAGTCACGTGGTTTTTACACAATTAGCTGAAGTCAATATCGAATTTCCTGTCTTGGTCCTCACTTTCACCCTTCTCAGGAAGCAAGTTGGAATTGACTGCGTCAGCCTTGATTTCCCAGACCCATGGGAGGTCAATACTCATCAGCCACCTTTTAGGAATATCAACAATGACCTTTGATTACTGTTCTCACTTTAATGTTAGGACTCTGAAGTCTTGACCTTGTCCCCATAAGCTCTGGAGCTTTTATAATATGATTATTTTTAAAGATACAACATAATATCGACATGTAGAGAATAAATCTATTTTTGGTGATAATGGAAGGAGCTCCTCAAAGAGCAAGACTGTATTTTTTTCCTATTTCTTTCTGTGGCAAAGTTAGTTCTACCCATAATCACGTTTCCCCTTTCCTCTTGCCACCGGCAACTCGATTTTATTTAGGTGGCAATATACATTCCCACCCCCTGGAAGATGAATCTAAACCAGTGGTCTAAACTGGTGGTCTAAATCAGTGCATGGTCATTCCATTTCCCTTGGACAAATACTCCCTTTTCCACCCCCTCCTGCAAACTAGGCTGTCCTGTGACTTTTGGCCAAGCAGACAGTCTTACGGGGAAGACTGCTGAGGGGTATCCAGGAGAGTCTACTGCCTGAAAAAAGAGAGTTTAGAAGAGCACCTCCTCAGCACTGCACTTTCCCCCTTCTTCCTGCCTTGAATGTGGTTATGTGATGCTTGCATTTGCAACATCCCTCTTGAAACTACGAGGTTACAAACTAAGGGAAAATGCTGAAGATTGTGAAATGGAAAAGTAAAAATAATCCTGAGACCTTGGTGACTTTGTTGATTTAAGGCAGCAAACCAGCAACTCCCTGCCTTCCTTTATTTTGAGATAATAAAATATATTTGTTTTTCACATTGTTAACAATTCTTTTCCTCAGTAAGAAACATTTCTTATTGGGGTTGCCTCGGTGGCTCAGTCAATTGGGCTTCCGACTTCAGCTAAAGTCATGATCTCACGGTCTGTGAGTTCGAGCCCCATGTCAGGCTCTGTGCTGACAGCTCGGAGCCTGGATCCTGCTTCAGATTCTGTGTCTCCCTCTCTCTGCCCTTCCCCCATTCACGCTCTCTCTGTGTCTCTCAAAAATGAATACACGTTTAAAAAAAAATAAAAAAAAAAAGAAACATTTCTTATTGATTCAGCTTCTGTTGTGTTCTTCAGGCAAATTACCCATATACTCCATTTTGCAGAAGCAAGTTTTGCCTACTAAAGAGAGCCCTGAATTAGCCCAGACTTGGTCTCTAGTCTTTTTTTTTTTTTTTAATGTTTATTTATTTTTGAGACAGAGAGAGACAGAGTATGAACAGGGAAGGGTGAGAGAGAGAAGGGGAGACACAGAATCTGAAACAGGCTCCAGGCTCTGAGCTGTCAGCACAGAGCCCAACGTGGGGCTCAAACTCATAGACTGCGAGATCATGGCCTGAGCCGAAGTGGGACACTTAACCGACTGAGCCACCCAGGCGCCCCTAGTCTTAGAACACTTATATTTGAATGCTGACTATTCATCAGATTCTGTGCTACATATTGGGGATATTAAGATTGATACTATGTGCTCTTAACCACAAAGGATCTTAGAAACAAGTAGGAGATATCACCTTTAAATAGATAATTTTGATACAGTGAGTCAAGTATAACAACAGAGGTATCGACTAGAAGTTATTGGAGCAAAAGCTGGCATTATGGACTCTATTTTGTAAGGCACAGAGAAAGCTTCTGAATAGAAGCTGATTTTTCTTTTTAAATAAGTTTTATTAAGGTATAATTTACAAACAAAATTCACCAATTTTAAATGTACATTTTATGTATAGTCGTGTAACAGCCATCAAATTCAAGATACAGAGTATGTACATCACTCTGAAAAGTTCCTTGCAATTAATCCTGTCCCCAAATCCTCTGATCCTGGCAAACACTGGCTTTCAGTTTGTCCCCACGATCTTGCCTTTTCTGGAATGTCAAATCAATGTGGTTAGTTCCCTCTCATTTTGAAGGTTAATTCTGCCAAATTTGAATTCTTAGTTTATAGTTTTCTTTTTGTACTTTAAATATATTATCTCACTGCTTTCTAGTCTTCATTATTTATGATAAGAAGTCAGCTTTTTGTTATTTTATTCCTACTCTAGTGAGTTGTTTTTCTCTTGCCGCTTTCAATATTTTTCTTCTTCTGTGGCCTTTAACAGTTTGACTATGGTGTGTTTAGGTACAGATCTCTTTGTCTGTATCTGATTTGGGTTTTGTTCACCTTGTTGGGTCTCTAGATTAATGTGTATTATCAACTTTGGGAAGGTTGCAATAATTACTTCTTCAAATATTCTATTTATTTCTCTCTCTCATTTCCTTCTGGTACTCCCATTCCATGTGCATTGGTACACTTGATATTGTTCCACAAGTCTCTGATACTTGGCTAATTTTTTCTTCCATTTTTTTCTCTCTTTATTCAGATTGGATAATTCTACTGATCTATTTTCAAGTTTATTAATGCTTTCTTCTGCCATCTCAAGTCTGCTGCTAAGACCATCTAGCAAATTTATCATTTCTGTCATCGTACTTTTCAACTCCAGAGTTTTTATTTGGTGATTCTTAATATGATTTCTATTGCTATACTGATAATTCCCCATTTTTTGAGTCATAGTCATTACATTTTTGTTTAATTCTTAAATAAACATGGTTTTTCGTAATTCACTGAGCACATTTATAATAACTGCTTTGAAATCTTCACTGAATCTGGCATCTGGACCCACTCAGAGCCTCAACCCACCCACCCCCCTTTTTTTAAACTCCTTTTGTTTTCCTGTGTATGGGTTATACTTTCCTATTTCTTTGTATGTCTCATTTTGTTGTTGTTGAAGCCTGGATTGGAAGCTACATGTTTTAGGTAATATACTGTAGAAACTATGGGTTCCCTATTTTTTGCTCTTAGGGTTTTTGTTTTTGCTAATTTATCTTTTTTAGCTTTATTTTATTTAGTAACTTGCTTTGCTGTGATCTGTGGAATCTTTTCCTCCCCTGTTATTTCCCTTGTTTGTGGCTGCGATGTCTCTGTTGTTTTGTTTTTTCACTTCTAAGTTTTATTTTTATTTTTATTTTTTAAATGTTTATTTATTTTTGAGAGAGAGACAGAGCATGAGCAGGGAAGGGGCAGAGTGAGAGGAAGACACAGAATCTGAAGCAGGCTCCAGGCTCTGAGCCGTCAGCACAGAGCCCGTCGCGGGGCTCGAACTCACATACCGCGAGATCGTGACCTGAGCTGAAGTCAGACGCTCAATTGACTGAGCCACCCAGGCACCCCAGTTTTATTTTTATTTTTATTTTACTTTTTTAAAACTTTTATTTTCATTCCAATGTCATTAACATGTTATATTAGTTCCAGGTGTAAAATGTAGTGACTCAACAATTCCATACATCACTCAGTGCACTCCTTAATCCCCATCACCTATAGTGTCCATCCCACCACCTGCCTCCTCTCTGGTAACCATCAGTTCTCAATAGTTAAGAGTCTGTTTCTTGGCTTCTGTTACTCTTTTTTCCTTTGCTTGTTTGTTTTGGTTCTTACATTCTACACACAAGTGAAATCATATGGTATTTCTTTTTCTCTGACTGATTTATTTTGCTTAGCATTACACTCTGTAGCTCCATCCATATTGTTGTAAATGGCAAGATTTCATTGTTTTTTTTTTTTTTTTTTTTTTTTTTCAACGTTTTTTATTTATTTTTGGGACAGAGAGAGACAGAGCATGAACGGGGGAGGGGCAGAGAGAGAGGGAGACACACAGAATTGGAAACAGGCTCCAGGCTCCGAGCCATCAGCCCAGAGCCTGACGCGGGGCTCGAACTCACAGACCGTGAGATCGTGACCTGGCTGAAGTCGGACGCTTAACCGACTGCGCCACCCAGGCGCCCCTCATTGTTTTTTTTTTTATGGCTGAATAATATTCCATTGTGTATATGTACCACATCTTCTTTATCCATTCATCTATTGATGGGTGCTTCCATAATTTGGCTATTGTAAATAGTGCTGCTATAAATATAGAGGTGCATGTATCTCTTTGAATTAGTGTTTTTGAATGTTTTTAGTAAATACCCAGTAACATGGTTACTGGATCATGTGGTAATTCTATTATTAACTTTTTGAGGAACCTCCATACTGTTTTCCCCAGTGGCTGTACCAGTTTGCATTCCCACCAACAGAAGAGGAGGGTGCCTTTTTCTTCACATCCTCGCCAATACTTGTCTAAATTTTTGTATGTATGTATATATTTATTTATTTTATGCTCAATGTGGGGCTTGAACTCACAACCCTGACATCAAGAGTTGCATGCTCTATGGACACCCTGGGCACGCCATTTATTTTTAACCTGGCTTCCTATGAGTCTGTATAGCTTTGCTTTCCTTTTGTCTGTATAGCTTTGCTTTCAGTCAGTGATTGGATAGAAATTGTGCTAGAACAACCTATGTCAGTAAGGATTCAACTTTCTGCTGATGGATATGTGTGCGCGTATGGAAACACTTTCAGAGTCTAGGTAGTTTTCAATCTTGTTTAATTTTTGGCCGGGTCCACTTAGGCCTTCTCTGCATGTGCAAGCAGCTTCCCGGTCATCTAGGGATGTATGGAGAGCTTAGACCCACTTAGATTGTCCCCGTGCTTGTACACAATTCTAGCCCCTCTACGCACCTTAATTTTTCGGATCTCCCCGTTAAATTTCTGGCTTTCCAGCTGGACTGTCACTCACTCTCAGTGGGTTTACACCTTAGGGTAATATAGCTGTGGACTTTCCTTCTTGGTTTCCTACATACTTGTAATTTTCACTGACAGTACCAGTGTTGGTCATGGGTTTTCCACCTTCTGCTCCAGATCAAGGCAGCTCCATCGAGCAATAAGTGTTTTGTTTTATACAACCAAACCCACCTAATACTACTACAGAGTATTACTGTCTCGCTTAATAATCTGGGTGAGTAGATCGGGGTGTGTGTGATCCATTCCAGGCAAGAATGCCAATGGCTCCCATTATTCTACTCAAAGTTTACCAGTTTCTCATGAATAAATATCTCTCAATTTTTTTTCCTTCCTTTGGCTGATTTTGAGAGCTTTGAACATGGTTGTTCTGGGCAATTGTCCAGTTTTCTAATTGGATTTTGGGAGGAGATTTGCTGACTGCTTTACTGTGCTATCACTGAAGGTCTTGCTTTTACATTGATTAGTTTTTTTACTGTTAGATCTAACATTCCTAGAATAAACCCTACTTGGTCAAGATATGTTATACTTCTTTATATTGCTGTATTTGATTTACTAACATTTTATTAAGAATCTCCTATCTGTGTTCATAATGTTGCGGAAACTGGTCTGGATCACCCGGCAGGAGAACCAAGTGGCGCTCGGAGATCTTGAAAGGAAGGAGGTTTATTTTACACCTGTGGGCTCAGAGGAGATCATTCTCTAGAGATCTGAGCCCCGAATGCAGGTGGGGAGGGTAATTTATAGCGTCATCTTCCTCATTCGTGGAGGCTTTCGCGCGTGGCAAACAGGGCAGGAAGAACCCGGAAGAGGAGTCTCTAAGCTGGGAACTAGAGCTTGTTTTAGTCCCGTCAGCCACCTTGTGGTGCAGAACTTTACTTACTTTCCCAACAGTAGTAACTTGGCTCCTGAGGCAAGCTGGGTGGGAACAAGAATCTGGAAGGGAGGTCTTCAGGCAGGGACTGAAATTCCCTTATCAGTCCTGTTGGCCATCATATAACAGATTTTTCCCTAACAATAAGTGATATTTGTCTCTAGGTTTTTTTTTTTTTCTTGTACTATCTTTGTTTATTTTGGTATCAGAGTAATGTTAACCTCAAAAAGTTAGTTGGAAACATTCCCCTATCTTCTAGTTTTTGGAAAAGTTCATGTGTAATTGTCTTACTTCTTCTCCAAGTATTAGGTAGAAGTCACCTTTGAAACTATCTGGGTCTAGAGTTTATTTGGGGGGAAGGTTTCTTTAAAAAAAAAACAACAAGAGACAATCTAATTTCATAGGTATATGTGTGGGGAATCACACAGACATAAAATTCTGAATAAAATGAGGCAACATGAGGCTTATATGAGCTAAGGAGAGGTGTAGTCAGAGTATACAAAGGGGAGTAGGAAATTAACTGAAAGGTGAGAGATGTTTTACAAAACAAAGTTTGCCCTGTTATGCAGATAAGTCTCTTAGGTAAAGGAGAGAGTCTGTTAATAGCTGTCGTCCTAGTACAGGTTCTCCTTTCCAATGTAAATGTAGGCAGTTGAGGGGCCAGCAGAGAGCTTTTCCTGAATCTGCTGGGTTTTGATTACTTTCAATTTGAAATAATCTTTATGCCAAAGTGGCCCATCTTAGAGAAGCCTGCCCTGGGCTCCTATAGTTCCCTCCACTGAGGCTTTCTTTTTGGCAAAGGTTTTTAAACTACAAATTGCTCTTCCATTTCGTCTTGAGTGAGCTTTGGTAGTTTGTGTCTTTCAAGGGATTTTTCCATTTTATCCAAGTTTTGAAATATATTGCTATAACGTGGGTCATGATAATCCTGTAATATCCTTTAATGTCTGTAGGATCTATGGTGATATCTCCTTTTTCATTCCTGATATTGTTAATATTTGTATTCCCTTATTGTCTTGATCAGACTGGCTAACTTTTTTTCAATTTTATTTAACTTCTCAGTAATGGTTTCATTGTATTTATTTATTGTCTATTTTCTATTTAATTGATTTCCACTCTTTTTTAGTTAATTATTTCCTTTTACTTGGTTTGGGTTTCATTTGCTTTTCTCTGCCCCCCTCCCCCTCTACTGCCAGGTTTCCTTGAGTGGAAACTTACAATACTGATTTGAGATCTTTCTTCTTTTGTTAATGTATTTATTTAATGGTACAATTCTCCCTCTAATCACTGCTTTAACTTCATCCCACAAATTTTGATATGTTGTATCTTCACTTTCAAAATTCAATTTAAAATATTTTCTGACATCCATTGTGATTTTTTCCTTCAACCTACGAGTTATTTGGGATGGTGCCGCCTAACTAAATATGTGAGAGATTTTCCCAGTATCTATCTTATTGATTTCTAGTGTTGTTTTGTCATAGTCAGAGAACATACTTTTTAATCAATCATCTAAAAATTACTGAGACTTGTGTCCCAGAATATGGTCTATTTTGGTGAATATTCTTACATACTTTAAAAGTATGTGTATCCTTTTGTTGTTGGATGGAAGGTTCTATAAATGACCATCCTATCAAGTTGGTTGATAATGTTTGTCAAGGCTTTTATGTCACTACTGATTTTCTGCTTACCTGTTCAACTTCCAAGGCAAAAAATTTCGAAACTTGGGACTGTAATTTTTGATATGTCCATTTCAAGAAATCTTAATATTAAAGATGTGAAGCTTCTCTTCTCATTAATTACATGATTGTAAACAAACCCCTTCAGCCCATGGGACTCAGTTTCTTCATGGTTAAAATGCTAATAATTCTCTTTCTTCCCACCTCAGAGGGTTGCTGTATTCACCAAAATGGATAAATCAGGAAGGAGCATTGTAAACCATATACCACTGTGTAAATGTATTATCTCATTAATACCCACCTTCCAACATTGCATAAGCATAAACACACAAATTTAATAATATAGTAATAGAACACACAACTTTGCATTTGTAGTATGATACTCCTACCAAAGTATCAAGCCTTCTTCATAGGTATGCAACATGTTAAGACACAGGGTGATGCCTGGTAGGACTTAAGCGTTTGTCTTTTGTTATTTAATATTAAACATCCATAATAGACATTCAGAATCAACCATTTTCATCATTATTTTTAAAGCAATGTAGTTGATTTTGCTGTTAAAAAGAAGTGAAAATGTAGCCCTCAAATAAAGTCTGCCAAGAATCCCTGTAGAGGGACTGTCTGTTCTGTTTAAATGTTGTAACAGCATATTTTTGGCTTGTTGTTAGTCTAGCACAAGGGTCAGCAAACACTTCCTGTAAAGGGACAAATAGGAAATATGCTAGGCTTTACGGTCTCTCTCAACCAGTCAAGTCTGCTGCTGTAGTGCAAAAGCAACCGTAGACAATATGTGGAGGAATAAGCACAGGTGTGTTCTGATACAACGCTATTTACAGAAACAGGTAGTAGGCCTGATTTGGCCTATTGGGCCATGGTTTGCCAGTCTCTGCTGTAGGTAATAACATCGACTTGCCCCTCCCTCAATTCAAACACTGCCTTTGTGTATCTCCATACATATATTTGGTAACAGAGAGGTAAGAAGATATACTGTTCAGGGAGGGTGACAGGTAGAGAGGACAGAAGGATGAAAGAGGTTAGGATGGCAACTTGGGCTGGTTTTGAAATCCCTGCAGTGAAAGCAATATAGATGCCAAGGCTAACAAAATCATTCAAGTGCTTTAGGAGACCCTGAGCCCAATTGCAGAAGCTTTGGGGTGCTAACTGCCAAAGTATGGCACCGTGTTGTGGCAAAGGACCTCTCTGTCCTTCTGAATGGACTCCAATTCCATTCTGGCACTTCGGAGAGCATCCAGAGAGAGACTGTGGTTTAATTTTGGTGGGGCCTGATATGTGCTGGCAGCAGGGAGACTTTTGGCGACAGGGGATGGAGACCAGGTTCACAAAAACAAGAAAGAAGGACGGGGTAGATATCTTAGTTGGATTATAGCTGGCAGACATTTTTGTGGACACAGGGGAAGCATCCTCTTGAGAACTGAGAGATACTGTGATGATAATGGTAGGAGAGAGGGCTGGGACTTCTGTCCAGTTGCTTTACGAGTGAGTGTTATTGAGCCAGGAGAAATGTAAGCCATAAGAGGAAAGAGCCAAGATGAGGCAAAGTGGTGCCACAGCCAGATTTGGCCAGAGAAGAGAAGATGGGCCGGGAAGACCTATATACTTTCCCTCAGGGTGCTTTGGTGGTAGCGTGAAGGAGATATTCGGGCTCCGTTTGTGGGTTTAACCGACTGGCTGGTTATCAGGAAGAGATTAACAGTACGGAGAGGGAAAAGCTTTCACTGGCTATTTGAGCTGCAGAAGCTGATTCTTCCTCCTCGGAAACTCCCAAAGAAGAGGAAGAACATGCCCCTTGGCCTTCTCCATTGAAGCTGGTAGTTAGGGAGAAAGTGAGTTTCTGTGAGCTACTCCCAGATTCTTGTCTTACTCTTTGCTTCTTAGTTTCAAAGTTTTAATAAAACCAGATTGGCCTCACATCTTTCTACGTAGTTTAGCCTTAAGATGTTACCCTCGAAAATGGAAACTCCCGCTTAACAAAAAGGACAAATTGTATTGTCCTTTTCTCAGAAATCAAAAAGGAGATCACTTACCAGAAATATATTTTCCTCCTTGTCTTCCCTCTAAATGACTGATACAATGAACAGATAATTTTAGTTTACTGCTGCTCTTGTAGGTTCGATAGCAAATGGCTTGTTGGGATAATAACACATAAAAGAAATATAAAGGCTCAGATTCTTCTGAGGACAAAAACACCATTTGACAGATGAGTCCATTGGCCTGACAAGCTAGTGAACTTATTCTGACCTATGGAGAAAAAAAAATCCTATGTATACATGATGACAAAACAAGATTTGGGACTCTGCCTGAGGATTTCCTTTTGGTCGAACAGACTACTTTAAAATGCCCCATCAATTCTTGTAATATTTTTATATGTGGAGGTACTCTGTTATCCAATCACAATTGTAGGACATGACAACAAATTGCGTATTTTCTTTCTTTTTTTTTTAATTCTTTTTTTTTTAATTTTTTTGAATGTTAATTTATTTTTGAGAGAGAGAGAGAGAGAGAGAGAGAGAGACAGAGAAAGAGACAGAGCATGAGCAGAAGAGGGGCAGAGAGAGGGAGACACAGAATCCGAAGCAGGCTCCAGGCTCCGAGCTGTCAGCACAGAGGCCGATGTGGGGCTCGAACTCACGAGCCATGAGATCATGACCTGAGCCGAAGTCAGACGCTCAACCGACTGAGCCACCCAGGTGCCCCCAAATTGCTTATTTTCTGATATAGCAGAATAAATGAGATTACAAAACAAGAAGCTTCTGGGGCACCTGGCTGGCTCAGTTGGTAGAGCATGTGACTCTTGATCTCAGAGTCGTGAGTTCGAGCCCCATGTTGAGGGTAGAGTTTACTTTATTGTTTTTTTTGTATGAAATTTATTGTCAAATTGGTTTCCATACAACATCCAGTGCTCATCCCAACAGGTGCCCTCCTCAATGCCCATCACCCACTTTCCCCTCCTTCCCACCCCCCATCAACCCTCAGTTTATTCTCAGTTTTTAAGAGTCTCTTATGGTTTGCCTCCTTCCCTCTCTGTAACTTTTTTTCCCCTTCCCCCTCCCCCATGGTCTTCTGTTAAGTTTCTCAGGATCCACGTATGAGTGAAAACATATGGTATCTGTCTTTCTCTGCCTGACTTATTTCACTTAGCATAACACTCTCCAGTTCCATCCACCGTTGCTACAAAAGGCCACATTTCATTCTTCCTCATTGCCAAATAGTATTCCATTGTGTATATAAACCACAACTTCTTAATCCATTCATCAATTGATGGACATTTAGGCTCTTTCCATAGTTTGGCTATTGTTGAAAGTGCTGCTATAAACATTGGGGTACAAGTGCCCCTATGCATCAGCACTCTTGTATCCCTTGGGTAAATTCCTAGCAGTGCTATTGCTGGCTCATAGGGTAGATCTGTTTTTAATTTTCTGAGGAACCTCCACACTGTTTTCTAGAGCGGCTGCACCAGTTTGCATTCCCGCCAACAGTGTAAGAGGGTTCTCATTTCTCCACATCCTCTCCAGCATCTATAGAGTTTACTTTAAAAAGAGGCTTCTTCTAGATAGTAGCAAAAGAAGGAAGGGAATTAATGGAACACGAACTCTGCCCCAGATATAGGACTGGGTGTTTTATTACTTCATATTATTTCATTTCTATCTAAAGTCATTACCACTACTCCATTTTAGAGATAAAGAAACTAGGGCACCTGGGTGGCTCGGTCATTTAAATGCCTGACTTGTGATTTTGGGCTCAGGTCATGATCTCATGGTTATGAGATTGAGCCCTGCATCAGGCTCTGTGCTGACAGCTCTCTCTCCCTATGCCCCTCCCCCCTCAAAATAAATAAATAAATAAACTTTAAAAAATAAAAAAAATAAAAAACTAATGCTAAAGGTTAAGAAACTGACACTTACAGGGGGCCCATGGCCAAGTTGGACTTAATATCTGTATCTGCCTCCAAAGCCAGTTGCCCTTGTAGTGCTGTACTTTTGTCTAGCCTGTGGCTCACAGTCTTTATTGGGCTTACATATTTCAGAGGGAGCTGGGAATATGCAGATTCCTGAACCCTGGCCCCAGAGATCCTAATTCTGTTGCTTTTTAGGGTGTACAGTCAGAAATTCCCATTTTCTAAGCATGCCCTATGATGGTAGTGCTGACTGTCTGAACACAGTACTTGGAGGAGTGTTGGTTTGGACCTGAGGTCGTCCATGCTGGCTGCACACTGATCATGTAGGAAGTTGACAAAGTACCAGTGCTTGCCATCTTACCCCGGATTCTCTGGAGTGGGGCCCAGGCATTAGTATGTAAAAATGAGGTCCTGCCCCCTCTGGGTCATGGTCATTTTGACAGACGGTGAGGGTTGTGAATCTCTGGTCTAGCTGTTTCTAGAGTAATTTCATGATCACTGATAGTCCTTCCTCCTCCATAAGGTATTAGGCCGTGATGGTTAATTTTGTGTCAACTTGACTAGGCTAAGGGATACTCAGGTAGCTAATGAAACATTATTTTGAATTGCGTCTGTGGGGGTGTTTCTGGAAGAGATCTGCGTTGAAACCGGTATACTGAGTAAAGAAGATCTGCCTTCCTCAATGAGGGCGAGCATCATCCAATCCACTGGAGGCCTAAATGGAACAAAAAGGTGCAGCAAGGGCAAATTCTTGACCTCTATAACCACATGAGCCAATTCCTATTATAAATCTCCTCTTATACGTATCTCTCTATATCCTATTGGTTCTGTTTCTCTGGAGAACCCTGACTAATACATGGACTCTCCAACTTGAAGATCTCTTCCAGAAAACCAGGTCTTAGAGGAATACTAGTTGATATTGGATGCATTGTTCATCATTCAGTAAAACTTCCAAGTATACTATATATGGTTTTCTGGAATTAAAATCTTAAATATCATTTTCCTTTTGGCAAATAAGGAGAAATACAGTATTTGCTGGTGAAATCTGATTTTGTTTCAACGCTTCCTGTAGAATGAAGATCAAGAATTTTCTCAAAGATATGAAATGGAATGGGAGAAGAGGGACAGGACTGAAGATGGTAGATAGAGTGAGTGGGCAGAGGCAGGGTGTGAACCCAGGTCAAGTTTCCCATTTCAGTGGGATGCTCAACAAACTCTGGAGAAAAACAGATATGGAGGAAAGAGAATGACAGTATTTTTAGATTTGGCAATTATAATCATTTTAACTACAGTAGATTATGAGAGCTGCTAATACATCCTAGAATTCTAGTTCTGCTAGAATTCTCTGTCTTGAAGAACACAGGTCTACACATCCGTAGCCCATAAATACAGCTCTGTAATCCATAAGTATTTCCTGGATGAACTAATTTCTCCAAGTTTATAAATGGTTCATAGATGCATAAAGGGAATGTGTCCTTTTTGTTTAAGGGATTAATACATCTACCATGGTAAAGTGAACAGCACATTGCACAGTGTCTTTCAATTATGATGTCATTTGAATATAACTAGGTAGGAATATGACTTTTTTGGAAAGCGTTTGAGCACTCTGAGTTCCTGTTGTGGAATGCTGCCTAACCCCGGGTTGCAAACTCCAGTGTCTATGGGGATCCAGGCAGGTAACGGAGATAGGAATACCAAGCAGATGTAAAGGAAGGGATAATGGGAACGATGGAATATTTGAACATGCAAGTCCTATCTGAAAGCATTCAAATATACATTTCTGAAAAAACATTGTGTAAGCAGAATAAAACACATTCACTTTGCAACCCCTGATCTAAGCAAAACCGATTAGTATCCGGTCGTGGGCTTATATTGTATAGGTTTAAGACCGTAATCCCTTGAATTATTTGAAAATTCTTTACAACTTTGAACATACCACTTTGTTGCCAGGCTCTCTTCTCTCCCTGGGAAAGAAAACAAAACCCCAAACACACAAACAACCCCGTGTGTTCTTTAAACTGTAGCATCTGGTGACTAAACATATGGGAAAATTATTTCTATGGATATTATCATTCTCTGCACACTGTGCCAAATGGGGGAGAAAAATAAACTTTTTAAAATGTATATGTTAAATAACATGATATAGACAAAATATATATTGCCTTTGTCACTTAGATATTTTACACTGAGTTGTGAATAATGTTCAGAAATTTATATTAATGTAACTTCTTGATACAGGTATCTGCCAAAGTTTTTAAGCATAAATCTACATAGGGCATATTTTTTTTAATACTTTTTAAAAAGTTTATTTATTTATTTTGAGAGAGAATGTGTGTGCATCTGCACGTGCACAAGAGGGGGAGGGATAGAGAGAGGGGAGAGAGAATCCCAAGCAGGCTCCACGTTGTCAGCTCAGAGCATGATGTGGGGCTCAAACCCATGGAACTTTGAGATCATGACCTGAGCCAGAATCAAGAGTCAGATGCTTAACTGACTGAATCACCCAGGTGCCCCAGGATGCTTGTTTTTTTTTTAATGTTTATTTATTTTTGAGAGAGAGACACAGAGCACGAACAGAGGAGAGGCAGAGGGAGAGGGAGACACAGAATCTGAAGCAGGCTCCAGGCTCTGAGCTATCAGCTTAAAGCCCGACATGGGGCTCAAACCCACAAACTGTGAGATCATGACCTGGGTCAAAGTTGGACACTCAACTGACTGAGCCACCCAGGTGCCCCAGGATGTATGTATTTTTAGGGATAAAAGAAAAAGAGAGCTTTATAGCAACACAACACAAATAGCTTTTAAGATTTGCTTGTCTTTACTGTAGTTAACTTTTATTTCCTATTCTGAGGCACGTTGTGCTGACATTATACATGTTATTAGATGTTGATCTATAAATATAACTAAGAATTGTCAATAAGTGGAATTGTATTTGTGAACACAGAGGTCAGATTCTTCTCTAAGCTGCATGAAGTTGCTTGTAATATCAAAAGTAATAAAACAATTTTTTGAGAAGCATTTTCAGTTAGAGTGGTTGAGCAGATTTTACAATAATAGGGATTGTTCCACATACGCTACAAAATGGGAACTCGGGAAAATGGTCTTGTCTCTCAGTTGTAGGGGTAGAAAAAACTGGCCTACATTTTTCTGGCCAAAAAGGAAATAGGCCTATTTCAATCTAACAAACATCAAAAGTGGATTCTGAACAAGCTGTAGTCCCTGCCCTCATACGGAGATGAATATGCTGTAGAACTGTGTTGTCCAGTATGGTAACCAAGAGCCACATGCGGCTGTTTACATGTAAATGAAATTAATTAAAATGAAATAAAATTAAGATTCCAGTTCCTTCATCACAATGGCCCCATTACAAGTGCTTAATAGCCACATGTGGTTAGTGGCTACCATGTTGGAGAACAGAGATATATATACCATGTCCATTATCACAGAGTTCCATTGGACAGCACTAGTGTAGAAATCATGAACTCATCTCTAGAGTCAGCCTAACTGGGTTTGAAACCAAGAAGAGTTCCTAAAGATCACTGTGCCTCAGCATCCCCATCTGTAAAATGGGGATGATAGTTATAAGAGGGCTGCTGTGAGGATTAAATGAGTTTATCATATGTAATTCTTTTATAAATACTTCACCCACAGGAAGTATACAATAGGAACCTCAACAGAGGTTCAATAGAACTTTCTGAACTCCCAGAAGAGGCAGCAAATTCTGCCACAGAGATCGAGAAAGCTTCATGGAAATGGTGGCAGTTCAGTTGGACCTAGAGTGATAAATTTTAACAAGTCAAGGAGGGAAGTGGATGGGGAGGCAGGGTATTCAGGCTGTGCAAAGGCATGGAGGCATGAAATTTTGTGCCACATCGAAGTAATGGCAAATTGCCCACCTCGTGTGTGGAAAAAGGGAAAGCAGAAGGTGAAATTAGGAAGGCAGGTGAAGAAAGACTGTGCAGTGTGCCTTGCATGCCACACTAAGGAGGCCAGATTTTATTTTATAAAAACAAATAAAGAGGGGCACCTGGGTGGCTCAGTCAGTTAAGCATCTGACTCCTGATTTCAGCTCAGGTCATGATGTCACAACTGTGAGGTGGAGCCTGGTGGCATCGGGCTCTATGCGCTATCAGCACGGGGCCTGCTTGGGCTTCTCTCTCCCTCTCTCTCTGCTTCTCCCCTGCTCACAGATGCACTCGCTCTCTCTCCCTCCCTCTCAAAATAAATAAATATTTTTAAAAAATAAGGAGCCAACAAAGGATTTTGACATCACATCTAAGTCTTGAAAAGATAAGTATGGTGATATTGTGGAAGATGAATTAAAGTGAGGGTCCAACAATCAGAAAGGGAAAAGGGAGATGATGTAATTGTGAACTAAGGCTGAAAGTCTGGAAGTAAAGGAGAGAGGGCTGTTGATAAATCTTGGGGGTGAATCACATGTGGGGAGATGGGGGTCAGGCATGCATCTTCCAAGAAGCCTTCCTTAACCTCTCCAGATAGCACTGACTGCTCCTGTTTTGTGTTTCTCTTTCTCTCTCCTTCCTTCTTTCCTTCCTTCCTTCCTTCCTTCCTTCCTTCCTTTTTAAAGATTTTATTTTTAAGTAATCTCTACACCCATTGTGGGGTTTGAACCCACAATCCCAAGATCAAGAGTCGCACGCTCCACCAACTGAGCCAGCCAGGTACCCCTATTTTTTTTTATTTGTGTACAGTTGACGCACAATATTATATTAGTTTCAGGTATACAACTTAGCGATTTGATAGGTTTATACATCATTCTATGTTTACCACAAGTGTAGCTACCATCTGCCTGGAAATATTGCTATTACAATATCAGCTATATTTCTTATACTGTACCTTTTATTCCCATGATTTATTCATTCCATAACTGGAAGACTGTAGTATCTCCCACTCCCCTTCATCTGTTTTGTCCAACCTCCCCTCCTACCCACCAGTGACCATCAGTTTGTTTTCTGTGTTTATAGGTCAGATTCTGCTTTGTTTATTCGTTTTTTTCTGATTCTACTTATGAGTGGAACCATATGGTAGTTGTCTTTCTCAGGCTGACTTATTTTACTTAGCGTAATACCCTCTAGGTCCTTTCATGTCATCTCAAATGGCGTGTTCTCATCCTTTTTTATGGCTGTGTAACAATCCATTATGTTTATATGTATATATGTAAATATATGTGTATATACATACACATACCCCACATCTTTCTTATTCATTTATCTATTAATATTCATTTATTTTTCAGAGAGAGAGAGACAGAGTGTGAGCAGGGGAGGGGCAAAGAGAGGGAGACACAGAATCCGAAGCAGGCTCCAGGCTCTGAGCTGTCAACACAGAGCCTGACGTGGGACTCAAACCCACGAACTGTGAGATCATGACCTCAGCCGAAGTTGGACGCTTCACCAACTGAGTCACCCAGGCACCCCTTTATCCATTCATCTATTTATGGACATTTAGGTTGCTTTCATATGTTAGCTATTGTAAATAATGGTGCAATAAACATAGGGATGCATATATCTTTTTGAATTAGCATTTTTATTTTGGAGAGGTAAATAATAGTGTACTTATTGGATAATATGGTATTTCTGTTTTTATTTTTTTGAGAAACCTGCATACTGTTTTCTACCATGGCTGTACCAATTTATATTCCCACCAACAGTGCACAAGGGTTCCTTTTTCTCCACATCCTTGCCAACAATTTTTATTTCTTGTCTTTTCTATTTTAGCTATTCTAACAGGTGTAAGGTGATAGCTCATTGTGGTTTTACCTGATGTGCATTTACCTGATGATTAGTGAGACTGAGCATCTTTTTGTGTGTCTGTTGGCCATCTGTATGTCTTCTTTAGAAAATGTCTATTTAGGTCCCCTGCCCACTTTTTAATCAGAATTTTTTTTTTTTTTGGTCTTGGGTTGTATAAATTCTTTATATATTTTGGAAATTACCCCTTATCACGAATATCATTTGAAAATATCTTCTACCATTTAGTAGGTTGTCTTTTTGTCTTGTTGATTGTTTCCTTTGCTGTGCAAACACTTTTTATTTTGATGTAGTCTCAATAGTTTATTTTCGCTTTTATTTCCCTTGCCTTAGCAGACATATCTAGAAAGATGTTGCTATAGTCAATGTCAGAGAAATTACTGCCTGTGTTCTCTTCTAGGATTTTTGTGGTTTCAGATCGTACATTTAGGTCATTAATCCATTTTGAGTTTGTTTTTTGAGTATAGTGTTAGATGCTCTCCAGTTTCATTCTTTTATATGTAGTTGTCCAGTTTTCCCAGCACCATTTATTGAAGAGGCTGTCTTTTCCCCATTGTATACTCTTGACTTCTTTGTTATACATTAATTGACCATATAAGCGTGGGTTTATTTCTTGGCTCTCTATTCTGTTGAACTATGTGCATATTTTTTGCCAGTACCATACTGTTTTGATTATTATAGCTTTGTAGTATATCTGGAATTGTGATACCTCCAGCTTAGTTCTTTTTTCTGCAGATTGCTTTGGCTATTTGGGGTCTTCTGTGGTTCCATACAAATTTTAGTATTATTTGTTCCAGTTCTGTGAAAAATGCTATTTGGTATTTTGATAGGGACTGCGTTGAATCTGTAGATTGCTTTGGGTAGTATGGACATTTTAACAATATAAATTCTTCCAATCCATGAGCGTGGAATATCTTTCCATATGTTTGTGTCATCTTCCATTTCTTTCATCAATGTATTATAGTTTTCAGAGTATAGGTCTTTCACATTTTTGGTTTTTATTCCTAGGTATGTTATTCTTTTTGGTGCAATTGTAAATGGGATTGTTTTCTTTCTTTCTTTCTTTTTTAAGTTTATTCCTTTATTTATTTTTAGTAATCTCTACACCCATTGTGGGGCTCGAATTCATGACCCCAAAATCAAGAGGTGCATGTTCCTCCAACTGAGCCAGCCGGGTACCCCTGGGATTGTTTTCTTAATTTCTCTTTCTGCTACTTTGTTATTAGTTTATCAAAATGCTACCTATTTATGAGTATTAAATTTGTATCCTGTATCTTTACTGAATTCATTTATTACTTCTAGTAGTTTCTTGGTGGAGTCTAGGATTTTCTATGTATAGTATCACATCATCTGCATATAGTGACAGTTTAACTTCTTCATTACCAATATAGATGCCTTTTATTTCGTTTTCTTGCCTGATTGCTGTGGGTAAGACTTCCAGTACTCTGTTGAATAAAGTTGGCAAGAGTGGATGTCCTTGTCTTATTCCTAATCTTAGAGAGAAAGCTCTCCATTTTTCACCATTGAGTATGATGGTAGTTATGGGTCTTTCATATATGGCCTTTATTAGGTTGAGGTATGTTTCCTCTCACTCTACTTTGTTGAGAGTTTTTATCATGAATGCATGTTGAATTTTGTCAGAGGCTTTTTATGCATCTATTGAGATGATCATGTGATTTTTATCCTTTGTTTTGTTGATGTGATGTATCATGTTGATTGATTTGTGAATCTTGAACTTTTTTTGTATCTCTGGAATAAATCCCACCTGATCATGGTGAATGATCTTTCTAATGTATTGTGTATGTGGTTTGGTGATATTCTGCTAAGGAATTTGCATCTATGTTCATCAGGGATATTGGTCTATAGTTTCTTTTTTTGTGGTGTCTGTCTGGTTTTGGTATCAGGATGCTGTTGGCCTCGTAGAATGTAGCTTTCCTTTTCTATTTTTTGGTTTAGTTTAAGCAGAATAGGTATTAACTTTTCTTTATATGTTTGGTAGAATTTACCTGTGAATCTATTTGGTTTTGGACTTTTATATTTTGGTATTTTTTGATTACCAATTCAATTTTGTTAGTTGTAATCAGTCTGTTCAAATTTTCTATTTCTTTCTAATGCACTTTTTTTTTCTTTTATTTTTTTCTAATGCACTTTTAGAAGATTGTATGTTTCTAGGAATTTATCCATTTCGTCTAGGTTTTCTAATTTTTTGGTATATAATTTTTCATAATATTCTCTTATACTTTGTATTTCTGTGATGTCAGTTATTACTTCCTCTCATTTCTAAAAATATTTATTAGGCTCTTTTTTCTTTTTTTTCTTGGTAAGTCTTGTTAAGGGCTTTCATCTTTTCAACCAAGATTTCATTAATTTTTAATTTTTTTTTAGTATCAATGTCATTTATTTCTGCTCTGATATTTATTATTTACTTTCTTCTATTCATCTTGGATTTGTTTGTTCTTTCTTTGGTTCATTTAGGTGTGTAAGATTAGATTGTTTAATTGAGCTTTTTCTTGTATTTTGAGGTAAGCCTGTATTACTATATACTTCCCTCTAAGTAATGCTTTTGCTGTGTCCCAAAGATTTTGGACTGTTATGTGTTATGTTTCCATTTTCATTTCTCTCCATGTATTTTTTTTTTTTAATTTCTTCTTTGATTGCTTCATTGCCCCATTGGTTGTTTAGTGTCATGTTGTTTAGTCTCCATGTATTTGTGTTTTTTCCAGTTTTTTCCTGTGATTTATTTGTAGTTTCATACAATTATGTTCAGAAAAGATGCATATGATTTCTGTCTTCTTAAATTTATTGAGGCTTGTTTTGTGGCCTAATATGTGATTTCTTCTGGAGAATGTTCCACGTGCACTTGAAAAGAATGTGTATTCTTTTGTTTTTAGATGAAACATTCCATATATATCTGTTATGTCCATCTGGTCCAATGTGTCATTCAAACACATGATTTCCTTATTGATTTTCTGTCTAGATGATCTATCCATTGATGTAAGTGGGGTGTTAAAGTTCCCTAAGTATTATTGCCTTACCATCAATTTCTCTCTTTATGTCTGTTAATATTTGTTTTATTTTTTAGGTGCTCTAGTGTTGGGTGCATAAATATTTACAATTGTAAATTGTACAATATTTACAATTTACCATATCCTCCTGTTGGAGTGATCCCTTTTTCATTATGTAATGCCCCTTTTGTTGTCTCGTTACAGTTAAAATCTATTTTGTCTGATACAAACATTGTCACCTTGACTTTTTTTTTTTTTTTTTTTTTTTTGCTTCCATTTGCATGGTGAAAGCTTTTCTTTCTCTTCACTTTTTAGTCTTTATGTGCCTTTAGGTCTGAGGTGGGTCTCCTGTAGGCAGCATATAGATGAATCTTGTTTTTAATCCATTCTGCTACCCTGTGTCTTTTGATTGGAGCATTTAGGCCATTTACATTTAAATAAGTATTGAGGGTTGCCTTGGTGGCTTAGTCAGTTAAGCATCTGACTTCAGCTCAGGTCATGATCTCATGGTTCATGAGATAGAGCCCCACATCAGGCTCTGCACTGACAGCGCACAGTCTGCTTGGGATCCTCTCTCTCTCTTCCCCTCCCCAGCTTGCACTCTCTGTCTCTCTCTCAAATATATAGACATTAAAAAAATTATTGATAAGTATGTACTCATCGTCATTTTGTTATGTGTTTTCTGGTTGTTTTTATAATTCTTTGTTCTTTTCTTACTCTCTTTCTTTGTGATTGATGAGTTTCTATAGTGTTATATTTGACTTTCTTTCTCTTTCTTTTTTGTGAATCTATTGTCGATTTTGGATTTGTGGTTACCATGCGGTTCATATACAACATCCTAAGTAAATAGCAGTCTATATTAAATTGATGGTCATTTAAGTTCAAACACATTCTAAAAACATAAATAAAAATAAGGACAGAAAAAATACAAGGAAAAAACATTTCTTTCTTTCTGGTTTTTTCTTCTTTTCCCTTTTTACTTTCTCCTCCACATTTACGTATATGTTGTCATATTTTACATCTTTCTATTCACAGTTTTTTTATGTCTAATTATGGACATTTCTTTTCCACTTAAGAAGTCCCTTTAATGTTTCTTGTAAGGCTGGTTTAGTGGTTTATTTGAGAAACTTTATTCTCTCTCTTTGGTTGTTCAGAAACTGTTCAGTCGGCTCTCAGCTCTTCTGCAGGAGGAATTGTTTTTTTATATAGGTGTACTTTGGTGTATTCTGTGGAGGAAGTGGTTTTAGAGTCTTCCTATATTGTCATGTTGGACCAAAACCCCCATCCCTACATTCTTTTTTAATTTTTTTTAATGTTTATTTACTTTTCTTTTTTTTTTTTTTTTTTTTTTTTTTTTTTTTTTTTAACAGGAAACAGCACCCTCAAATTAGGTTGAGGAGCTCATTTATTTTTTTTAATTTTTTTTAACGTTTTATTTATTTTTGAGACAGGGAGAGACAGAGCATGAACGGGGGAGGGTCAGAGAGAGAGGGAGACACAGAATCTGAAACAGGCTCCAGGCTCTGAGTTGTCAGCACAGAGCCCGACGCGGGGCTCAAACTCACGGACAGTGAGATCGTGATCTGAGCTGAAGTCGGACGCTTAACCGACTGAGCCACCCAGGCGCCCCAATGTTTATTTACTTTTGAGACAGAGTGTCAGAGGACCAAAGCAGGCTCTGCACTGACAGAAGAGAGCCCAATGTGGGGCTTGAACTCCCCAACCATGAGATCGTGAGCTGAGCCAAAGTTGGACACGTAACTGCCTAAGCTACCCAGGTGTCTCCACTCATCCTTACATTCTAACTTTAATTGGCAGCTGCTGTCAGCCACCAGTGCTACCCTGTGCTAATCGGATTCTCTGTGCAATAGGCTGTGAGTTCCACGTAGAGAGGACCAGGCAGTGAAAGCACTGTCCTGTGCCTTCTTGTGGAACGTCCCACATTCTCTTTCTTGCTATATAACACACACCCTCCCACTAAAATACCAGATACCTGTGTTCCCAGCCTCCCTTGCCGCTAAGGCATGGACGTGGGCAAGTGATTCAGTCCTGGCCAGTGTGAACTGAGGGAACCATTGGAGCTGAGTCTGGGCAAAAACTTTCTTCTTTAACAGAGGAGAAAGTTTAACAGAAGAGAAAAACAGAATGCTTTAAGACATTATTCTGTGAAAATGTAACAGAGCTCTGGCCACCATACTGTCACAACGAGGCAAATCTGAATAGACCAAAGAAGCTGACTACCATGACATTGTTGAGGTCCTGGATCAAACATGGTACTGCCCTTCTTCTCTCACCTCCTACCACTTTTTAAATCCCCTTTCAATTGGTGTTGTCTTACATATGTCCCCTTAGATGCCAACTCTCCCCCAGTTGAGGATCGCTGTTCCAGGCAACTGTTTTAGTTATATGGCAAAATCTCAAGAGCAAATAATCGAGACTACGCAAATATCTGTTATGAATTACTGGTGAGTCCTTGAGAATCTATCAGTCTAATAGATTGGTTGGTGGGGAGGAGAGCCCCCATGGATGGTGGGAGGCTGTGCACAAGGGTCAGGTGGGCTGGGTGAGATCATGGGTGCTATGGAGGGAGGATTGGTCTGGCTGGAATGTTTCACAGAATTCTTAGGGAGTTAGAGTCAATAGTGGGCTCCATAAAATCATGCTTGACAGTTCCATTGCAGGGATCGATCCAACGACAATTCCTTCCTACTTCAAGAGTTGCATTTGGGGACGACTGTTCAGAGAAAATGCTACCCTCGTCAGGAATTTCACCATGAAAACTAGCTCATGTTTCTAATTCAAGGCTAGTCATTGAAGCCACATCACTCTAGTCAATTCTCTAGGTTTTAAAGCCTGAACAGAGAGAGCATCTTTTCAGACAGGCCTTCCCTCCTCCTTGCTTCTCTTCAGAGATTGTCTGTTCATACATGGTACACAGCTCAGGATCCTTGATGGCTTTGCATACTTTCTGCAGGATACATATTAAACTCTTCCAGAATGAGTACTGAATGACTGAAGGACAATGTGGCAATGAAGAATAAGGAAATGGATATTTATTAGTGAGTAAATCTCTTTTTAGGCCTATAATTCCTGAATTAAAACAATACAGCTGGCATCATTTTATGAAACATTACACAAACACACCAAACTCTCCTCCTTCCCACCATCTATATTCCTATAATTTCCAAAGCCACCCCCCTCTTTTTGTTTCTAATAAAAACAGAGTATTTTTCTTCTGGACCATTGAGATTCTGTATGGCTGAGACCAGCCGGAAAATAAGGGAGAAAAAAAAGCGAAGCATGTTTTCAGCTTTTGCAGTAGCTATGGGCTTCAATCACAATTGATGATTAATGCTAACATCTTTATTTAAATGCCAGTGTTGTTATGACAAGTAAACACCAGTCAGCTGCATAGTGGCCTATTAAATAAATGCAATGAACCTTTCTTCTTGCCTGAAGGTTGGCTCCAACAGCCTCCCTTCTTCCTTTCCCATCTCCACTCTCTCCAGTCCCCAAACAATTAATCACGGTATCTTCTGTATGGTAATTAGTCCTGTAAGATGAGCTCTGATTTGAAATAATGATTTATGGAACAAAGGAAAATGGCTCTTTTGATAAAACTGATACATATTAAGCTTTAAATTCCCTTCAGGATGGATTTCTTCAGTTCCTAAGAAGAATGTAGGAAGAGAGGAAAATAACATTTGCTGAAAACCTACTGTGTGGTAGGATTTTCTCTCATTTACCTTTCACAGCAACCCTGAGAAGCAGCATTATTCCTATTTGGCAAACACAATAGAACTCAATGAGTTGAAATTAGGTTCCAGGGACAAAGTGCTATAGCTATGACACCCATCTCTTCCACTGGGACAGCAGCTCATTCTGTAAGGTTTAGGAGCAGAGTCAGCCCTGGACAAATGGAGAAAAGAATGTTTTGCTGTTGGTGCCCCCCAAACTACCTTTCTCCATGTGTTGATCTGGACCTGTCGGGGCATTTGAAAAGTCAGGGTAATACTAACTCACTGCTTTAACAAACATCCTATGATTTTAGTGGCATGATGTAGTAGATGGTTTAATTGTCCCCTATTGTTTGTTTAGTCTCCTACTTTGTAAGAAGACTGTCATGCTCATCCATCACCATGTAACTTGTAATGCCCCTCTGTTGGGGTGTTTTAGGTTGCTAGAGCCGCCACAACAAAATGCCACAGACTGAGTGGCTTAAACAACAGACATTTATTTGTTTCACAGTTCTGGAGGTTAGAAGTCCAAGATCAAGGTGCTGGCAAGTTTGGGTTCCCCTGAGGCCTCTCTCCTTGGTTTGCAAGTGGCCACCTTCTCACCGTGTCCTCATATGACCTACTCCTGGTGTCTCTGCCTGGTATAAGGGCACCCGTCTTATCAGATTAGGACCCCGCCTTTATGGCCTCATTTATCCTTAATTACCTCTTTAAAGGCCATAATAAAGGTCAAATAAAGTCACATCGATGGTTACGGCTTCAACCTATGAGTTTTGCGGGACGAGGGGTGAGTAGAGTTCCCACCCTCGTAACTGAGGCTTGGCCACATGAGCAGCTTTGGCCAATGGAATGCAAGCAAATGTAATGGCTGCCATATCTGAGCAGAAGGTTGAAGAGCCTTGTGTGGCAGCTCTGCTGTTGGCTCATTTTCTCCCAAATGGGAGTGGCTCCTTCAGCCTGGATTCTGAAATAAATAAAATGTAAGGAGCACCGCCATAGCCAAAAAGCAGTTATCGTGTAATATGAAGTATAAATAAACATCTGTTGTCGTAAGCTACTGAGACTTTGGGAGCAGTTACCACAGCATAACCTAACAAAGACTAGCTGATGCATGTAACAACATAAAAATGTATTTCTTGGGGTGCCTGGGTGGCTGTTGGTTAAGTGTCCAACTCTTGATTTCAGTTCAGGTCATGATCTCACAGTCTGTGAGATCGAGCCCCACATTGGGCTTTGTGCTAACATTGCAGAGCCTGCTTGGGATTTTCTCTCTGTCTCTCTGCCCCTCCCCCATAGGCAAGCACGTGCAACCGAACACGTTCTCTCAAAATAAACAAATAAACTTAAAAAAATGTATTTCTTGTTCAGTTATAGTCTAATGCAGGTTGGATATCTCCCCTTTATGTTTCTCTTTCCAAATAGTGTCTCAGGAATCTGAGCTCCTTGCATCATAGAGTTCTGTGATCTTGTCCTCATTTCTAGCCATACAGATGGAGGCAAGAGAAAGCCAATGGTTTCTTGGGAGAATTTAGTGGACAGACCTAGAAATGGAATATATCACTCTTGTCTTCTTTTTTGTTGATGAGAATTAATCTCATGGTCCAAACTTAAATGTAAGGAAAGCTTAGAAATACAGTTTTCCAGAATGCCCAAAAAAGGGAATATTGGTGAGCATTTTGTCACCATCTGCTTAAGCATCTATCCTCAATGTCTACTTCCTGAGAGGGGTCCTCTCTCCCAGCTGTTAATAATACCCCCAGGGTATTAACTGACAGTGGCATAAAGTGTTAGATACATATCTGTTTTAAAAGAGGACTTTTAAAGATTAGAAAGCCTTGTGAACCCCAAAGGAATAAAATGCCAGTAAGCTACCTGATAGATGGGTATAGAACCTATATGCATCCATTCATAAGCTAAGCTTGACCCAGCTAGTTCAGTAAGTATCTATTAAGCCTTAGCTAGGCCCACGTAAGACCCTGGACAATGTGCCGTGGAAAGTGAGGGGTGGCTAATTTTGCCTGTGAGGTGTTAAGAAGATTGTATGGAAGAGGTGACATCTGAACTGGCCCCAAAGACTTTTTCTTCTGCCAAGGCATGTAGCCAATGGCATTCTAGTCAGAAGGGCACTGGCACGTTATCACTCTCGTGTAGAAACGCAAATGAACACAGTGTGTCATGGGAAGTCCAAGTGGCAAAGAGCGTCCAGATCACAGCATGCCCTGGGCCAGGGACAATGGGGAGAAAGAAATGACATGGGGAAGTGGCTTATAGTCGATTAAATGGTGGCCCCCCCCCCAAAAGATATTTCCACCTGGAACATGTGGATCTGACCTCATTTGGAAAAGGGGTCTTTGCAGAAGTGAATAGATGAAGGATTTCGAAATGAGATTATATTGGATTACCCAGGTGGGTCCCACATCCAGTAATAAGTGTCCTTATAAGAAGCAGGGGCGGGGGCGCCTGGGTGGCGCAGTCGGTTAAGCGTCCGACTTCAGCCAGGTCATGATCTCGCGGTCCGTGAGTTCGAGCCCCGCGTCAGGCTCTGGGCTGATGGCTCGGAGCCTGGAGCCTGTTTCCGATTCTGTGTCTCCCTCTCTCTCTGCCCCTCCCCCGTTCATGCTCTGTCTCTCTCTGTCCCAAAAATAAAAATAAAAAACGTTGAAAAAAAAAAAAATTAAAAAAAAAAAAAAAAAAAAAAAAGAAGCAGGGGCGTGGGGGGAGGGTGGAAAAGTCAATAAATAAAAACGAAGAGGAGAACACAGACACACAGAAAAGGCCATGTGAAGACAGAGGCAGAGATTGGAGTGATGTAGCCACAAACTGAGGGATACCTGGAGATATCAGAAACTGGAAGAAGCAAGGAAAGATTCTCCCCTAGAAGGGTTCTCCCTTTACTTCAGACTCCTGGCCTCTGAAACTGAGAGAATACATCTCTGTTGTTTCAAGCCATAAAGTTTATGGTAATTTGTTATGACCACCACAGGAAACTAATACATGAGGACATGAAAAGCCTGTTCTATCTTGCTGAGGAGTGTGGAGCAGGGGGATGGGTGGAGGAGGCAATATTGATGATCTTGAAGATGGAAGTGATACAGTCTGATTTGTACGTCAGAAAGAAAGGCAACTCTGGTGGCTCTCTGGGGTATCGGGTGGTTATTATTGGTCTGGTTGTGTTTAGGGAGATGGATGGTGATGAGCTATGGGTGAGCCCTGCGGTGCAGTGGAGCTAAACCGGAAACATCTACCTCTAGAGACACTGGCTGTGCCTTGGCCATGACATTGCATAGCCTCTTCCCACCGAGTGAGTTGCCCCGGCGCCCTCTCAGGGGATATTTAATGGGCTGCCTTTGTCTAGCTCCCAGAATGACCAGTTCATGGCTGGAGGGAGGGGAATGAATTATTTTTAGTGCCTCTTTTCTGGAAAAAGGCAGGACCTTTGCAGTCATCTGGCTGTACGTTGCCTCTTCTGGAAAACTGACCTCAGAAATATTCCGAGTGCAGTGTGTGTGTGGGAGTGTCCCATTTGAGTGTCTCAAATTCCACTGAGACTTGTTTAGTTATGACTGTATAATAAGCTGTCCCTAAACATATGGGCTTAAAACAGCAGCGCTTTCATTCTGTCTCAGTTCTTTGGGTTGAGTGGGCTCAGGTATGCAGCTCTTCTGTGGGCCGTCCTTGGGAATTCTCATGGTTGTCATCAGATAATGCCAAGCCTAGAGTCATCAGGAGGCTGAGCTGGAACACTGGACTGGGATTGCCAATTAGTTTCAGTACCTCTCCTCTCCAACTGCCTTCTCCAAGCAGTCTCTCCAGAAGAGGAGAGGGGCTTCATACATAGTGGTTTTGGGGTTCCAAGAGGGAGGAAATGGTAACTGGCAGTGCTCTGAAAAGCCAGGTCTGAAATTGGGAAAGCCTGGCTTCTGCTGCATTCTGTTGGTTAAAGCAGTCACAGTAAAGCAGACTCAAGGAAGGAGAAATAACCTCCATTTAAAAAAAAAATTTTTTTTTAATGTTTATTTATTTTTGAGACAGACAGAGACAGAATGTGAGTGGGTTAGGGGCAGAGAGAGAGAGAGAGACACACACAGAATCCAAAGCAGGCTCCAGGCTCTGAACTGTCAGCACAGAACCTGACACAGGGCTTGAACTCACAAGCTGTGAGATCATGACCTGAGCTGATGTTGGACACTCAACCAACTGAGCCACCCAGGCGCCCCATAACCTCCATGTTTTGATGGGAGAAGACAAAGAATGGGCAGCCATCTTGAAGTCCATCTCAAGGCGATTTGCAAAAAGTTGTACTTATATCATTCTCCCTCAGCAGAACAGATGGGAGTGGAAGAGGCACGATGTAGGTATTCATTGAATATTTGATGACTAGACTGAATACATGAATACACGCACACAAAGTCAGCATGTTTCAGAATGTCTACGTTACTTTAAAAAGAGAATTTGATAATAACATGGGCATGGTACTGACATTGCCCAGAGGTATTGTTTGAGGGTTAGATTAGGAAAAAGAGAAAAGCTTTTGTCTGGTTAAGAGTATAAAGTCAGCATAGAGTGGTGTTATTTTTTTTTAATTTTTTAATGTTTATGTATTTTTGAGAGAGACAGAGACAGAGACAGACAGAGTGTGAGTCAGGGAGCGGCAGGGAGAGGAGACACAGAATCTAAAGCAGATTCTAGGCTCTGAGCTGTCAGCATGGAGCCCGATGTGAGTTCCAACTCACGAACCGCGAGATCACGACCTGAGCCGACGTTGGACATTCAACTGACTGAGCCACCCAGGTGCCCCTAGAGTGGTGTTATTAATCAATTGTGTTGTTAATTACAGGAGGGGTGTGTGTGTGTGTGTGTGTGTGTGTGTGTGTGTGTGTGTGTGTATTTACATACCACAATGCTAAGGCCCAGGAAGACGCTGTTGCTTGCCCCTTGCCATTTAGTCAAGATACTCATTATAAAGAAATACTAATGACATTTAGTTTCTTTTTATGAATTCTAATCTAGCAGATAAAACTGCCACAGCATGAATTAAGAAAGATGAGCTATTCACTTAAAAACTTCAAGAAATTAAAAAGCTTTTAAATCAATATATATGCATTTCATCTTGACTGAACAATTCTGCATTCATAAATCATATTTCCTTTGCTTACCTGTTTCTAATCTTTACCTGTTTCTCTTTCCTATGACAGGAATCCTGAAAGTCATACATTTTCTAACCTAAAATACTATGATTGCTTTACTATTATAAATTAAATGCTACAGTTGTTTTTTTTTTAATTTTTTAAGAGAGAGACAGAGCAGGGTGCCTGGGTGGCTCAGTCAGTTAAGTGTCCAACTTCTGCTTAGGTCACGATCTCATGGTTTGTGGGTTCGAGTCCCACATTGGGCTCTGTGCTGATATGATGTGGAGTCTGCTTGGGATTCTCTCTCTCCCTGTCTCTCTGCCTCTGCCCCACTCTCTCTGTCTGTCTGTCTCTCTCAAAATGAATAAATAAACTTAAAAAAAAGAGAGATAGAGAGAGACAGAGCATGAGCAGGGAAGGGGCAGAGAGAAAAGGAGACACAGAGAATTGGAAGCAGCTCTAGGCTCTGAGCTGTCAGCACAGAGCCTGACACGGGGCTTGAACTCATAGACCATGAGATCATGACCTGAGCCAAAGTCGGTCTTTTCACTGACTGAGCCACCCAGGCACCCCTAAATAGTACTGGTTATGTTAATGATTCAGGCATCACACAAAAAAGTATACAAAATGCTGAGGGGAAAGTATCAATCAATAAGTTTTTTGGAAAATGTTATTCAAAGTAAGAGATCAGTCAGCTGTCCAAATGGCCGTGTCATTTTAATGGAGGAATCCCCAGCTGTATAATGTGCAATGAAATTCTCCAACATTCACTTCTTTGAGTTGGGCATCTCAAATCATGGACTAAGGTATTGAACACCCAAAGCAAATAGTGTTCTGTGTGAACAAAGGGAGGTCTTCAACGGCACCGAAGGATAAAATAAGAAACATTCCAAATTGCTTTGAACCCAAGAAGCATGTTCCTCGGTGTCTTTGCCTGGCCTACTCTTTCTCCAAATCCTCCTTTGCCTGGAAGTCACGTATTTGGCAGGACTTGCCCCTCGCTCCATTCAGAGGCCTGCTCACATTCCACCTCACTCACCAGGGTCACCTTTCCTGGCCACCCTTGCTAAAGTAGCATCCCCATTATCCTAAGTCTCATTCATGGCATACACATGGAGTTGTTCGTTACTTTATAATCTGTCTCTCCCCTGAGAACAGAGACAGTGCTTTCTTCCCTGCCACCTTATGGTGCCTGGCACATAGCAGCTGTGCACCAAATACCTGTGGATTATTCATAAGATCAGGCCCCCAAATATCAGCTTAATATAATGCACACGAGTCGAGGGCTCACACGCTCCAGAAACAGGTACCCTTTTCCATGATAGGGAAAGATAAACACTGCCGATAGACGTGCCAGCCCCAGAGTCTAACGCGGAGACATCTGCACCAATTGTGGAAAAGGCTGCTGGTTCCAGATTGGCCTTGTTATTCATGGATCATAAAAAAGAATGGTTTCTTCCTCTTGGGAGATGGCTCATCATCAGCACTGATCATTTTGTACTAACCATACCCTTGTAATGCTCTTCATGAAGACGGGCTTCCTATCTTCCGTGGTACTCCCCACCTGCTTCCACTGGCTGCCCTCCTTTTTGGTATTTAAGCTATGAGCTATCTCAGCAACCTCAAATGATTCTTTGGAAATATCTTTCATTTGGATCAGTGAAAGTTTTCCAGATGCAAGGGATTGCAATAACTAGGAAAAAGCAGAAAATTCAAACGTTTTATTTTATTATTGCAAAATGATTTTCAATCCTTCCTGCACCCAAAGTGGTGCCCAGGAATTCCAAAGGATTAAAAATGGCACCATCTCGGGGCGCCTGGGTGGCTCAGTCAGTTGACAGTCCCGACTCTTAAACTCGGCTCAGGTCATGAACTTATGGTTTGTCCCATCGAGCCCCATGTCAGGCTCTGCACTGATGGTGTGGAGCCTGCTTACGATTCTTTCTCTGCCCCTCCCCTGTTCACCTGCTCCCTCCCCCCACCCCTCAAAATAAATAAACTTAAAAAAAAAAAAGTCACTGTTTCTCAGTACCTGCACCATAAATTCTATTTCAGGAACCGGTTGTACCCACCCACTCTCAACCAGGGAAAATAAATAAATCCATTTGTAGGAGTGAAACTGAGTTTCCAAAATACTTGGTGACGTTATTGACGTTAGCTTTGTTTCTTTAGGGACGATCAATATCTCTCAAGAATAAATGTAGCATCAAATTGTATTATTTCAGTGGCAGGGCTTCTAATTATGATTCCGTTGATAAATCTGGTGCTAAATGCATGCAATAACCTTGCCTCTTCGTTTATGTTTGCCTCTGTGCTAATTTTCTTTTTAAATTAAACTCTTCAGAAGAGAGCTTAAGGTGTGGAATTTTTATTTCAGTTAAGTAGTCCTGGCTCATTCATGGCCTATACCCAGCTTTCCTGGTCCAGTGCTAGTCATACTTAAAGGGTGGATGAGTTTATCAAGGTGGTTTGATAATGGCGGGCAACAAGTTTACTAGCTGATAATCTCAATTTCAGAGAATTTCAAGCACGGGGTGTGGACTTAGTTTACTGTGCTGGCTAGATGGGGGTGGGGGGGACCACTGCATGCTTATTGGCTTACTGCATTGGGTGCAAGGACTTGATGTTGTTAAGGTTTTGTCTGCTTGCTTACCTTACTTGGGTCTCTGGAACTTTTAAACTAGGAAAGTGTGGCTGAGTTCTCATATAAGCAAGGTTCTGCCAAACCGCACGGCAGTTGGTCTACAAAAGAAACAGGGAGTTTGGGCCTGGAAGGAACATCTTCACCCCTACTTCTCCAAGCACAACACCGATACAAAAGTTACTGAGAAATGGGGAGCATCTCTCTGACTGCTTGAGCTTCTAGTTACAGTGGCTTCTGGACTATGGCCCCTCCCGTGGAAGTCTCCATGGTAAGGGTGGTTTGCCTGAAGTTCCTAAGAGAGAAGGCCCTCATTATAAATGTAAAGGGAGCATTTGGGGGAACATTTTCTTTTTTTTTTTTAATTTTTTTTTAATGTTTATTTATTTTTGAGACAGAGAGAGACAGAGCATGAACGGGGGAGGGCCAGAGAGAGAGGGAGACACAGAATCTGAAACAGGCTCCAGGCTCTGAGCAGTCAGCACAGAGCCCGACGCGGGGCTCGAACTCACATACCGCGAGATCGTGACCTGAGCCGAAGTCGGACGCTTAACCGACTGAGCCACCCAGGCGCCCCTGGGGGAACATTTTCTGTCCCTACATGAAGACAAAAGCTTCTTTTCTAAAATGATACCTTATTTCTGATTATAAGCTCTTTGAAGTTATGGACAATGTCTGTCTCTCCCACTGCTGTATCCCTAACCTGGGACAGGGTCTGATACCTGGCAGAATGTCAATAAATATTTATAGATTGAATGATGAAGGGATGAATGATATCCTTGAGGTTAATAGCAATTTACCACCCAAGTTAATTTTTGTTGTTGTTGAGCTTAATTTGTTTGTAGATGAAGAAGAACCTACGCCATATGATGTGAACAAAACACGGGCAAGACAGATTACATGCAGTTGGTGTTTTCTCGTGAATGTTGAAGGTCAAGTTCATATATACCAGTTTGTCAGTAAACTTTTGGCCTTTTGTGATACTGGATTTCTAGCAGTTCAATAAACTCTTGGTGAATTTTTTTTACAGTATTGTTGGGAGGTTTTAAGAGGTGATTATTATGAGAAATGCCATCTGTTTACCTGTAGGCCAGTCTGGTATTTGCTGGTAAGTGCGTTCCCCACGGCCCTCAGCACTTAGTGAAATAGAGAAGCACTCTGCCCTTCCTCCCCCACAGTTAGCCATATGCCACTTCATATCTATAGGTAATTCTTCCACATCACTCCCTCTTGGGAAAGAAAAACAGCTCCCGTATATGAAGGCCCATTCCAAAATGAGAAGCATGTACAATGTTTAATTTAAGGAATACTTCAGCCTCAAGTATTTAAAAGCTTAAAGGGAGCAGTACCTTTGTTGGAACAAATCCAGTGTTCAAAGTTTGAAAAAATCCAGTAGGTTTCAAACAAGCTTCTGGATTTATCCCCTACTTTGAAAGACTTAGGGAAGGGAGGTGAAGGCCCGGAAGTTATTTTTAGCACTATTGAAATCGTGGAGGGATACATTTATTGCTCTGCAAGTTGAGAAGGTTTTTCTGCTACGCTGAAAACAGGTGTGTTTCTTCCTTCCTAAGGCGATGCTAGCTTCTGATCCAGTGTGTGTAATAGAAGCCCTTGTTAATAATCATCAGTCCTCAACCGTCAGTGGTGACCAGGGGCTTCAGGAAGGACACGCAGTGGAGAGGTGAAGAAAACACATCACCCAGATGCATATGAATGCTAAAGCTTTGCGATGGACAAAGGCTAAACATTATTGCCAATTGGCTTCTGATTTTGATGCATATAAAATAGCAGGTAAAGGCCTTTCTACTGATCCCTCTCAGTAAACCTATCTTCGAAAGAGTTGTGCTTTCATGCGAATTTATGCTAGATTTTGCATTTTATTTTTTTCTTAGCAATTTTATTTTTAAGTAATCTCTACATGCAATGTGGGGCTTGAACTCAAAACCCAGAGATCAAGAGTCACACTCTCCACTGACTGATCCAGCCAGGCACCCCAGAGATTTTGCATTTTAATAGGAAGTTTGCTTCAAACTCTGACCCTGTGGAAGTTTTCTGAGCAATTATGTTGATTAGTAATTTAATTGTAAGATGCATTTTAAAATCTGTCATTACTGTGGGGCACCTGGCTAGCTCAGTCAGTAGAGCATGCAACTCTTGATCTTGGGGTTGTAAATTTGAGCCCCACGTTGGGTGCAGAGATGACTTAAAAATAAAATCTTAATGGGGCACCTGGATGGCTCGGTGTGTTGAGCGGCCGACTTGGGCTCAGGTCATGATCTTGTGGTTGGTGGGCTCCAGCCGCCGCTCCCCCCGCCCCCCCCCCCCCCCCCCCCCCCCCCCCCCCCGCCAGGCCTCTGTGCTGACAGCTCAGAGTCTGGAGCCTGCTTCGAATTCTGTGTCTTCCTCTCTCTCTGCCCCTCCCCTGCTCATGCTCTATCTCTCTCTGTCTCTCAAAACTGGATAAATGTTAAAAAATTTTTTAAAAATCTTAAAGATAAATAAAACCTATCATGACTTAAAGAAAAGCATTTAATTTAAAAAGTGTCAAAAGTTAGGCACAGAGGAAGTACACATAACATTCTGGCTATGGTAGAATTAAGGGAGAAATAGTAACCTGCCACCTCATATCAACCGAAATGAGTCAGTAGAAGTTTCACTGAAACGAATATAACACTGTACGTTAACTATACTGGAATTACATTTATTTTTTGGAATTAATTTTTTTTTAAAGAGAGAAAGTGGAAGTTTCCCCAAACATAGTGACATTTATTATAAATTTAGGACCAGATATTATGTCTGACAAAGGGGTGTTAGGGATTAGGTTGTCTTCTATAATATTGGTCTCTTATTTTTCAAATAAGTAAAAGGAAAGCACATGGGATCATTGTTTTTTTTACTGTGGCGAAATACATATAAAATTCACCATTTTAACCATTTTAAAGTGTACAATTCACAGCCATTTAGCGTATTCACAGGGTGGTGCAACCATCAGCACTAGCTAGTTCCCTAACATTTTCATCACCCCAAAAGAAAACCCTGTACCCATTAAACAGTCACTTCCTATTTCCGCCTCCTCCCAGCCCCTGCAACCAAGTATCAGACTTAGGCAATCAGTAAAATATGCTTTCTATCTCTTTGTATTTACCTATTCAAAATATTTTATATAAATGGGATCAATTTTTTTTTTTTTTCAACGTTTATTTATTTTTGGGACAGAGAGAGACAGAGCATGAACGGGGGAGGGACAGAGAGAGAGGGAGACACAGAATCGGAAACAGGCTCCAGGCTCTGAGCCATCAGCCCAGAGCCTGACGCGGGGCTCGAACTCATGGACCGTGAGATCGTGACCTGGCTGAAGTCGGACGCTTAACCGACTGCGCCACCCAGGCGCCCCCAATTTGTTTTAAAGATTTTATTTTTAAGTAATCTCTACGCCCAACGTGGGGCTCAAACTCACAACCCCAAGATCAAGTGTTGCATGCTCCACTGACTGAGCCAGATAGGCGCCCCTGGGATCCATTTTTTAACAGGGGAAAATCCAAGCCAGCAAAAGCCATTATTTGATAAGTGGGATATAAGCAAATGGTTGGATTTTGCAATCTGGAAACCTTCCTTCTGCCAGCTGGCTACACCAGAGCTGAAGGACAAGCTGGAGAATCTTGATAATTGAGCAGAAAGCAATGCTGGAATACCTAGGCACTGTAGATGAAAGTGTAGGATTTCAGGTGAATTCCTAGGTCTCCAAACCAGAAAATGTGGGCAGCATTCCATAGTAGAATCTCAAATTGCTACAGTGACCTAAGTCTGGTGTGAAATCACTAAACTGTGAGAACTCAGCTTTCTCCAACTCTCCTACCCTTCCTTCCTTCTTTTCTTTTTCCTCCTCTTCCTCCTCCTCCCCCTTTCCTTCCTCTTCATCCTCTTCCTCCTCCTTCTCCTCTCCTTCTTTCTCCTTTCCCTTCCCTGTTCCCCTTCCTGTCCTCCTCATTCTCTTCCTCCTTCTCCTCCTTCTTCTCCTTCCCTCTCCTTCTTCTCCTTCCCTCTCCTTCTTCTCCTTCCCTCTCCTTCTTCTCCTTCCCTCTCCTTCTTCTCCTTCCCTCTCCTTCTTCTCCTTATTCTTGTCCTCCTTCTTCTCCTTCTTCTTTTTTAAGTAAGCTCTATGCCCAGCATGGGGCTCAAACTAACAACCCCACAATCTCCACCAACTAAGCCGGCCAGGCACCCCCTGTTTTAAAACAAACTTTATTGAGGATGTAGTATGGTCAACACTCTGGAAACAATAGTGTACAAAGCAGGCATTATCTCTACAGTCACAGAATGCACACTCATGTAAAGACAGACAATAAAATAAGTAGCTACACTGTGCTGTAGGTGTTGAAGGAAGAGAACACCATATTATGTGTGAGAATATGGAAGCGGGAAGCTCCTTTAGACCAAACGTTCAGGAGTGGCCTCTCTGAGAATGTCACGTTCAAGCTAGGAGCTGAAGGCTGCGAAGGAGGCAGCCATGTGAAAAGTAGGATACAAGAGTTCCAGGTAGAAGAAACACCACGTATAGTGGCATTGCAGCAAGAAGGCGCGTGGCACATTCTATCAAGAAAAGATCGGAAACCTAGTGAGTGAGGTGCGGCTGGAGAACTACCCAAGGGCCCAGTCATGCAGAACTTTATAGTCTGTGGTACAGAATTTTTTATAAAAGCAATGGCCAGTCATCAGTATCAAGGAGGAGATTGACTTGAACCAATGTTTTTCACTTGCTGCTATGAGGAGATGGGATTAAGGGGACAAGAGTAGACTAAGGGAGACCAGTTAGAAGGGTAACGAAAAGGTCCAGGTGAAAGACAGTGGTGGCCGGACATAGTGGAGCTACATCTATTCATATCATGGTCACTTACGCCATCCTTTGGCTGTGCTAGGCAGAATGGACTGAGCATGGGTGTTCGCATTGGGATATTTGGTCCACGTAACATCCCTCTAGGGGAGCTGGGGACATAGAAAATGCAAACCAGGAGCCAAGTTGGTAATTGGTTGCAGTTTAATAAACATTTATTGAATACTTTTCTGTGCCAAGCAGATGGCACCATTTTTCTTCAGAATTTTAAAGGCATTGCTCCCATGTTTATCTTCTTGGTCCCAGTAGTGCCATTGAGAAGGCCCAGATCCCTTGCTTTGATCTGGTTTTCCTCTCCAGAAGCCGGAGGGATCTTCTCTGTTCTGCTCTTTCACGATGACAGGTTTTAGCCTGGGTCCCTGATCATCCCTCGCACTGGAAACTCACTGGGCCAATTCTGTGGCAACATTCATGCTTTTCAGTGCCTGAAATTTGAAAAATAGTTGTATCGATGATTTGGTGTCTCCCATTTTCTTTTTACTTTCTCCATATCTTATTGTATCCGGATATTGAACCATTAGACTGGTCCTTTGTCTTTTTTTTTTTTTTCCTGCTTTTGGAACATTTACTTAATTTTATCTTCTAACCCATCCATTGAGCTATTTATTTTTAATGCCTATGAACCCTCCTTTTATATATTTAATCTCTGGATGTTGCTTTTATACAGGATCTGAGAACCTGGAAATCTAATTGCTTCTTAAACATACTTTTAATCAACCTACTCCTTTTTTTTTATAACTCCATCTTCTCCCCAACTCCCTGAGGTACTTGACACTCCCGGTTACTGAGTCTTTGGAGTAATCTAGGCAGGGATCAGCAAACTTTTTCTCTAACGGGCCAGGTAGTTAATACTTTAGGCTTTGTGGACCGAGCAGCTGCTGGACTATCAAATCACATCTCCTCTCAACTGCCCAGCTCTGCTGCCGTGTCAGGAACGGAGCCGTAGACGACACCTACATGAATGGGCGTGCAACCTTCATTTACTCACCCCTGGTGCGTGATAAGAATTGGGCCGCGTAGTGGCTTTCCCCGCTGCTGCGTCAGGGTTTCTGCTTCTCGTGGTCGGCTAACTCAGCAGCTCCCCACCCGTCCGCTTTCCAGCTTCCCAAATTTTGTCGCTGTCATTTGTTTCCCCTCTAACCCTTATTTTGAGATTGTATGTTTTTAATCCTTTTACAGTCCTTTCACTGGAGTTTCAGGAGTAAAAGTAAGTAAATACCTTGTGTCTTCTGGCATCTTGACCTGGGCGCTGCAGTTAAGCATGAGGTGTTAATAAAGGGTAGCATAATAAAGGGGCAGCATGAGGTGTTTACATGACTTAGTTCTGTAATTTGACCCAACCACTGTAGGCCGTGTAAGTGATTTTACTTGTCTCACCCTTTTGGGGGGCCCCACTAATTCGGATTCTTCAATCTTTGTTTCTCTTTCCGGCGACACGAATTTTACTTTTATTTTAGCCTTTGTCAAGAAATCTATTTCCAGCAGTCGGCGGGATTTTAGCATTTGTAATTTCATGTGAAAGTAATACAACATAGATTTGAGGCAGCAGAGGCAACACATGAGGGTAACTTGCACGGTCGGTCCGAAAAACAGCTCTCCCGAGGTGAGGCCGGCACCAGCCAAATGTGCTCAGGTATCCTGGAGACTGCTGCTTCCATGATCACCCACCACAAGCAGAACCGAGGCCCACAGGAGCCGTTGCTAAGCCTCCCATCCTAGAGCCCTGAGCCATGGGAGCAAATCGAACAGGAAGCCACTCTCTGAACCAATACCTCCCGATAAGCTGTGTCTTCAAACCATGGCTAAGTTCTAGAATGCCTTCCCTTCCTCTCCTAGAGCAAAACACCAAGTTCTCAGTGTGCTATTGGCTGAGGAAAGAGGGCTGCAAAATAAACCCACTGTTTCTTCTGACTAGAAAATGCTGTTCCGTGTTGGAGGAAACGCCCTAGCATCAGTGGCTTTCTAACATGATTACACAATGGTGTCACCTGGGGAGTTTTAGAAATCCTAATGCCCAGGCCTCACTCTAGATTATTTACATCAGACTCTGGGGGAGAGGGGGTGCTGGGCATTAGCATTTTCAAGCTCCTGTGTGAGGTCCTTGTGCAGTTTGGGTATCACCCTTTATCAGAGATAGGGTTTGCAAATGCTTTCTCCCATTCTGTCTTTTCATTTTGTTGATGGTTTCCTTTGCTGTGCAGAAACTTGTTTGTTTGACGTCACCCTGCTTGTCTGTTTTCCTTTTGTTGCCTGTGTCTTTGGTGTCCTATCCAAGAAATCATTTCTAAATCTAATGTCATGAAGTTTCTCCCTATGTTTTCTTCTAGGAGTTTTATAGTTTCAGGTCTTACATTTAAGTCTTTAACTCTTTTTGAGTGGATTTTTGTATATGGTATAAGAGAAGGGTCCAATTTCATTCTTTTGCATGTGTATATTCAGTTTTCCCAGCATCATTTGTTGAAGAGACTATCCTTTCCCCATTGTGTATTTCTGGCTCCCGTGTGAAAAATCAGTCGACTGTATATATGCATGGGTTTATTTCTGGACTCTATTCTATTCCATTGGCTTATATTTGTGCCTTCACCATGCTGGTGGCCAAAGGATTTGAATAGACATTTCTACAAAGAGGACATACAAATGGTTACCAAAGCTATGGTATATGAAATGGTGCTCAACATCAGGGAAATGCAAATCAAAACTATAATGAGACATCACCTCGCACCTGTTAAAAAAGAAAAGATAACAAATGTTGGAGACAATGTAGAGAAAGCAGAACCCATGTACACTGTTGGTGGGAATATAAAATGGTGCAGCCACTGAGGAAAACAGTATGGAGTTTCCTTAAAAAATTAAAAATCGAACTCCTATATGATTCAGCAATCCCACTTCTGGGTATACATCTAAAAGAATTGTAATCAGGATCCCAAAGAGCTATGTGCACTCCCATGTTAATTGTAGCATTATTCATGATAAATAACCAAGATGTGGAAACAAGCTAAATATCCATCGATGAATGAATGCATAAGGAAGATGTGGTATATACATATATAATGGGATCTTATTCAGCCCTAAAAAAGAAGGAAACCCAGGGTCTGTCTCAGTCAGTTAAACATCTGCCTCTGTTTTTTTTTCTTCAAGTTTTTAATGTTTATTTATATTTGAGAGAGAGCGAGCATGTGTGAGCAGGTTAGGACGCAGAATCTGAAGCAGACTCCAGGCTCTGAGCTGTCAGCACAGAGCCCGACATGGGGCTTGAACCCACAAACCATGAGATCATGACCTGAGCTGAAGTTGGACGCTTAACCAATTGAGCCACCCAGGCACCCCAGCATCCAGCTCTTGATTTTGGCTCAGGTCATGATCTCAAGCTTCATGAGATCAAGCCCTGCATTGGGCTCTGCACTGATGGCACGGAGCCTGCTCGGTATTCTCTCTTTCCCTCTCTCTCTGCCTCTCCCCTGCTCACGTGTGCAAGTGCTCTCTCTCTCAAAATAAATGAACTTTTTTTTTTTTTTTTTTTTTTTTTTACAGAATAGGGGCGCCTGGGTGGCTCAGTCAGTTAAGCGTCCGACTTTGGCTCAGGTCATGATCTCACGGTTTGTGAGTTTGAGCCCCACATCGGGCTCTATGCTTACAGCTCAGAGCCTAGAGCCTGCTTCAGATTCTGTGTCTCCCTCTCTCTCTGCCCCTCCTTTCTCTCTCTCTCTCTCTCTCTCTCTCTCTCTCTCAAAAATAGACGTTAAAAAAATTAAAAATAAATAAAAAATAAAAAATAAATAAAAAAAGAATAAAACCCTGCTATGCACAACAACATAGATGAGCCTGGAGGACATTATGCTAAGTGAAATCAGCTAGACACAGAAGGGCAGATATGACATGATCCCACTTACACGAGGATTCTAAAATAGTTAAACCCATAGAAGCAGAGAGTAGAATGGTGGTGGCCAAGGGTCGGGGGGAGGGGGAGATGGGGAGTTGTTCAGTGGGTATAAAATTTCAGTTTTGCAAGGTGAATACGTTCTAGAGATCTGCTGTGCAACATGGCACCTATAGACAACAACTCTGTGCTGTACATTTAAACATTTGTGAAGAGGGCAGATCTCATGTTAAGTGTTCTTACCACAATAAGACAAAGTCATCAAAAATTAAAGAAAAAAATTAAAATTAAAATTAAAAAACTATTCCCCGGGTGATTTCAGTGCATAGCCAGGTTGAGACCTCCTGTCTTAAAGCACACCCTCTTTAGGGAATCTTTCTGCCGGAGTCTGTCTTCCCCACATGGCTGCCATTTTTCCCGTAATCCCAAGCATTCCCTTAGAGCAGTGGTTCTCAAAGTGTGGCCACCAGGCCAGCAGCTTCAGCTTCACCAGGAAACTTGTTAGATATGGAGAATCTTAGGCCCCGTCCGGCCCAACTGAATCAGAAACTGGAATGGGGCCCAGCTCTGGGAGTTTGAACAAGCCCTCCAGGTGATTCAGATACAGAGGCATTTGAGAACCACCGCAAGCTATTTAAAAGTGCAACTGCCCCAGGGTGGGGGTGGGGGAGCACCGCGTTTGCTTATCAGCTTCCTTTCCTTGGTGGTAAATTGACACCAGGATGTGACACAGGACAAAGGAGTGTTTTGACTTGGGAGAGGAAGTGAGGAAACCGTGGAACATGATTTTGGTTTTAGAACATAAGATTTTTTTTTAAAGTGTAAGAATATGAGAATTATGTCATATTTAGTTAATAATGAAGAATAACTCAAATTTAGGCACTATTTTACGTACTTTCCACAAACTGTCTCGCATTATCCTCGCAGCAACCCTATGAGAGAAGTGTTGTCCTTTTTATATTTTTACCACTAAGGAAACTGAGGCACAGAGAGGTTAAGTGACTTGTCTAAGGTTACACACAGGAAGTAAGTAGCAGAGCTGGGAGTCCATCTCCAGGGTTCAAGGTCATGGTTATACTGCTTCCACATTTAGTTTTTAAGTGGATGATGTCTTTATGAAAAAGAATCAAATTATAATAAAATGAATATAAAACTGAGCAAAAGTACACATCCTTGAGCACAGCGCAACTCCCTAATTTTTTATCTTAATTTTGAAATGCCCAAAGCTTGAAAAGCAGACAGTTGTGAAGTTTGGTCCCCACACTCATTTGCCTGTAACACCTGAACTGATCAGATATAAGGTCATGCATAATCTCTTCTTACTCTTCGTAGAAATATTCACATTCTTGGTGCACAGTTACTGGGTTTTACTCCTTCTTGCTGTGGCACACTCTGCTGGGTTATATAATATGTAGCTGTGGAAATCTAACGTGCTGTGTACCGAGTATTTCCAGCTCTCCACTTCTGGGCACATTGTAGGGTTGTACCTCCCCTCCCCTTTGAAGTTAGGTAAGACCATGTGACTTGATTTGGCCAATGAACTGTGACCAGGTGGAATACCTGTCACTTCTGAACTGAAGTTTTAGGAGGCAGTTTGCCATCAGCTTTAGCTGTCTTTCCCTCAGGAATTCTGACTAGCAGTGCTGCTTTCTTTCTTTTTTTCTTTCTTTTTAATGTTTATTTTTGAGAGACAGAGACAGAGTGCAAACAGGGGAGGGGCAGAGAGAGACACACACACACAGAATCCGAAACAGGCTCCAAGCTGTGAGCTGTCAGCACAGAGCCCAACGTGGGGCAGAAGTGGGAGAAGTGGGACGCTTAACCGACTGAGCCACCCAGGCCCCCCTGACTAGCAGTGCTTGTGATACTGTTTCCTGTGACCGCCTGAGCCCTGGAGGGGATGCAGAGCAGAGCCCCTCCCACCTGCATTTTGGAGGTCTTTGTTACTAGAGCATACTCTAGCCTATTCTGACAGATACAATGATGTAAGTACCACCTTACCTTTCTAAAATCTGAAAGATTCCGAATTCTGAAACAGGTTCAGTACTAAGGATTTCAGATAAGAGATTGTGGATCTTTATTTGACTATATGAAATTAGCATTTTTTTTCCCCTGAGCAAATCCAAACTGTGTCCTTGTCTTGAGCATAGCCATTTCCTGAAAAGAGTAAACTAGCAGCTGAGCAATGTTCTCTGGACTGAGTTCTTGAAGTCAGGGACGGTCTCATTTATCTTGGTAGCCTCACTGCCTGATGTGGAGTGAACACTTGGTAAATAGGGGCCGAGACAGTTGGTGCCACACAGACAGTTCCTGGAGCTCGAGGCTCCCGGGGAAAGAGCAAAAAGGGAATACATGAGGTGAAGGCAGGCGGCACCTGGGTGGCTCCGTTGGTTAAGCGTCCCACCCTCGGTTTTGGCTCATGTCATGATCTCACGGTTTGTGAGATCAAGCCCCACATGGGGCTCTGCGCTGACGGTGCGGGGCCTGCTTGGGATTCTCTCTCTTCTCTCTCTCTGCCCCTCCCCCGCTTATGCTGTGTGTCTCTCTCTCTGTCCAAATAAGTAAAAAAATTTAAAAAAAGGTGGAGGCCGAAGTTCTCTACTTGATCTACCTTACAGTTTGGCCTTGTCCAAAGAATGAACTGAAAGCAGAGCAAATCCCGTTTGACAGGACAATACAGGGGCTGGAAGTGCTCCTGTGTTGATAGCAAGATTAACTGAAGTAATTAGAACAAGTAAGGCTCTTAGCATAGAATTGGTTTATAGTTAACTTGTGGTAATTCTAGCCATTAATATTAATAAAACAAAATAGGTAGCAATCCTTATGAAACTCTGTGTGAGAAGCTAGCACTGTGGTTTCTGAAGCGTGCTTTACTGTGTTCCTTGGACTCGGAAGCACCTCTTCATGTCCCCATGGTGGCCGGTCTCGGAGCCCTGGGGAGGCCAAGGGTGCGTGGGGCTGGAACCATCAGTGTCTGCTCCAGCCTCAGCAGCTGTTCTTTACAGCCGTCGTGGATTAGTTTCCACATAGGACTGTTTGCTTGAAGAAAGGATCCTATGGATGAAAACGACTTTGAAAGCCATGAGAATAATACATTTTATTTTTATTGTTTTACTTTTTAGAGACAGAGCACAAGCAGTGGGGAGAGGAGCAGAGGGGAGAGAGAGAGAGAGAGAGAGAGAGAGAGAGAAAATCTTAAGCAGACTCCATGCTGAGCGTGGAGACAGAGGCAGGGCTCAATCCCACAACCTCGGGATCATGACCCAAGCCGAAATCGAGAGTTGGACGCTCAACTGACTGAACCACACAGGCACCCCTAGAATAACACATTTTAGAGAGATTTTCAGCAGCAAGTGTTGAAAACCAAGGTTTTTTGATAAATTTCATTTTAGAATAAATGAATTAGGTATTCATAGTATGGTACTCTGGCTAATTAAGGCTGTAATGCAACATGTTGACATAACATTAAAAAAAATATTTAATGCTCTAGCACAGGCATATGGATCCTCACATTTTCCCTGCCTCCTCAAAACCCAAAGAATAGATTTGGAAATTTGTAGGTTAATCACATGAGAGTTCTGCTGTGTTAGAATTTTATGAGATGTTACTTGAAGCTCCTAAAATGTCCTCCTTGGCTCGTGAATTAGTGGCTCTGAAGGGCACACTATTAGTATTCTGATTTAAGGTAAAATCAGAGACTTTGAGAAAAGGCCATTGCGTGGATTCCATTTTCGAGGGCCCATTTATGTGACAAATGGGATGTCGCTGAGTGACATTAGCTCAGTCTGGCTTATGAATTGTGTAGGGTGTTGGGGGTGGGTTATTTGTATAGTTCATGAGACTCTCCCCTCATGAGCTGACTGACCCATGAAGTCTCACAAAAGATGCTTTTCCCAGTCACCCTTCCTCACTGTTGGTGCCTCAAGGATTCCTTTTTCGGGAGCCCATGTAGGGAAATAAAAAAGAGACTTAGAACTTTCAGAGAGTATTTGTTCAGAAGTGGAAGAGGAAGGAGGGCTGCTCACAACACTTAACCCATTAGAGACTTTCAGAAGGTGGCAGGTTTCCAAAAACAAATCTGATTGCTTGGAAATTTTGTCTTGAGAGAACCCTGCTAAAGTGTGTATGTGCGTGTTGGTGAGGAGTAGCTAGAAGCGGAATGGAATTTTCCTCTTTTCCTCTTGTCACCTATCCAGAATGTCTCTGATTTCCAGGATTCTCAAAAGTGAGACCAATATTATTAGAAGTCTCCTTGAGGTCAAGTGCAGGCTCAGCGAGGGCTGCTGTTAGCCCAGGACCATGATGGCCCTGAGCAACATTATCAGAGGGTGTGGAAAAGTGCAACCTGGGCCCAAACTGGCTAAAATGGACTTTTGAACAAGCACTCAGTTCCATGCAGGAAGAAAATCAGTGACACAAATTTTCACATCTCATGTAAGTCTCATGTAATGTAAGTCTCTTCGGTGGTCGTTATTTTTAATATTTTTAAAGATTTTATTTTTTTAAGTACTCTCTACACCCCATGTGGGGCTCGAACCTACAACCCTGAGATCATGAGTCACACACTTCACCGACTCAGCCAGCCAGGCACCCCATTTCGTGGTAGTTATTAATATGCCCATTTAATAGTCGAAGAAACAGACTTTGTGAGTCTAAATGAGAAAACTTGAGTTTAAGCTAAAAATGCCTGATGCCAGATTCTGCCATTTTTCTCTCACTCATGGGAAAACCCTTCCTAGAATAGAACTGAAAATATTTCCTGTTAATTGTATTAATTTTGTTAGTGTTGTGTACAGAGCCTGATAACACCAAAATCAGGAATCCTCAGAGTGCAGAACTAATAAAATCAAGCAGACTTTTCATGCTTGATTGGTTTGGATGAACTGTCTTGACTATTGTATCTACTGTGAGTTTTGTTCACTCTCCCGCTCCAGGATTGACTGCTAAGTGGGTTTTTAAGAGGCTTCTGTGTGGTGCTTACTGGAGAAGAGATAGGAGGTAACTTTTAAGACATAGGTATAGCTACCAGTTAGGCTGTTTCTAAAAGGCTGGCAACCAGTTGCTTAAAGGGAAATCACACTCACACTGGCCCAGAGGTCCAAGTAGGGTGGGCTGTGGGTGGGCATACTTGCCTAGGAGTTGCCTGATGGCTTCCATAACATCACGTTCAACTTTTAGACTTCCAGAAGGTGCTAAGTTGTTTTTGTTTTTTTCGGTGTGTTAATCATTAAAGGCAATTTTATTTCTTTTTTTTGTAAAAAATTTTTTAATGTTTATTCTTGAGAGAGGCAGAGACAGAGCACGAGCGGAGGTGGGGCAGAAAGAGAGGGAGACAAAGAATCTGAAGCAGGATCCAGGCTCCGAGCGGTCAACACAGGGCCCGACGTGGGGCTCGAACCCACGAACCACCAGATCATGACCGGAGCTGAAGTTGGATGCTTAACCAGCTGAGCCACCCAGGTGCCCCTGCAATTTTATTTCTTTTTAAAAATAAATGTATAATTTATATACCATAAAATTCACCATCTTTAAAGTGTCCAATTCAGTGGTGCTTAGTATGTTCAGAAGATTGGGTCTAAGCTGCCTAGCCTCCTGTGTGTGGTCGATGAATTGGCTCTGCGTTCATGAGTATTCTAGTCACTGGTCAGTGATTTGAGTGGACCCAGGGCCCATGGGAGCTATTTCCCGCTTTAAGGGAATAATAGGATGCGGGTTTCTTCCCAGGCGAGCTAAACTTGGTGCTTTATTTTGTGAGGCTGCAAAATCGACACTTCTTGGAACATCAGAATAGGAGCATTAAATCACAGCTGGAAGGAAGGGAGGAGGAAGTAGGAGGGAAGTCCTGTTTATCAGGGTAACCTCCCCCTTAAGTTTATCTGAGATGCTGCAGTTTGCATCCCAGGAGAGCAAAACCTAATCTGCCTCTCCAGATCCCGGTTGGAGTCTTTGAAAGGCATGGGAATTGGCAGCTGTCCAGCCAATGTCTCCCTTGTCCTCCCATCACACGAGGTGGATGCTCGAGACTGAAGTGCTCAAAGCTCAAAAGAGTGCGTTTGAGGGACCCTGAGTTTTTGCATTTTCTCCTGTCCTGGAGTCTCTAGGAGGGTCAAAGCTAACCCTAGGGACATATTTGCAGCCATCACCCTATGCACATCCTATAGCGTCCTCCTGGAGACCAGTACCTCCCTTGGGGATGGCTGCCCTGGCCAGGGCAAAGGCCATCACCCTTTCACTGATGGTGGAATAATGAATAGACCAGTGACACTCAAGGTGGGGTCCGTCAACACCATCAGCGTCACCCTGAAGCTGGTTCAAAAGCAAACTTTCAGGGGTGCCTGGGTGGCTCAGTCAGTTGAGCGTCCAACTCTTGATTTTGGCTCAGGTCATGATCTCCTTGTTCGTGAGCTTGAGCCCCGCATCAGGCTCTGTGCTGGTGGTACAGAGCCTGCTTGGGATGCTCTCTCTCTCTCTCTCTCTCTCTCTCTCTCTGCTCCTCACCTCCCCCTCCCCCGTCTCAAAATAAATAAATAAACCTTAAAAAAACCCAAAATTTCAGGCTCCACCAAAATCAGAAACTGAGGGTGATGTCCAGCAGTTGTGTTTTCACAGGCCTCCAGGAGATTCTTTTGCACGTTAGCATTTGAAATGTGCTGAGATGATCCCTGATGAGGTGGGGCTCAGAGTGCTAGACATAATGAGGTGGCCCTGAAAGCCAGCGCAGAATCAACAAAAAGAAATCACATGACCAACTCCGAACCTCTGAAGGTTGTATACACATGGCGACAACTATGCATGCATTGTTCCATTTTCATATAGGCCACAAATGAATGAGACTTCCTCTCTCCTATCTGTATCTGTTTTCTCATTTGGTAATATCCTTCTTCCTTCAAGAAGCTCTTTATTGTTGACTGCATTGCAAGGAGATTAAATTTTAAAAAGAAAAAAATAGTGGGGAGGGAGTGAAAAGAAGGGATTTTTTTTTTAAATCCTGAGATACTTAGGAGTCTATGATTCCTAACCGTGGTTCTACTTAAAACTTTTACCTAGATTTCCATTGTCAAATAAAACCCAAATCTGGATTTCAGTAAGGCGAGACCTTATTCAAAAGGATTATTGCAACAAGGGGAGGGAACTTTGCAGCGGGGGGGAGGAGTCTGACCATAAGGTCTGCAAGTATCTCAAAGGCCAGGCAGAAAGGAATTTTTTTTAAGTTTTCATTTATTAAAAATTTTTTAAAAATGTTTTACTTGTTTTTGAGGGAGAAAGACAGAATACAAGCAGGGGAGGGGCAGAGAGAGAGGCAGACACAGAGTCCCAAGCAGCTTCCAGACTCTGAGCTGTCAGCACAGAGCCCGACTCGGGGCCCAAACTCACGAACCGCGGGATCATGACCTGAGCCAAAGTCAGACGCTTAACCGACTGAGCCATCCAGGTGCTCCTAAAGTTTTTATTTAAAATTCTAGTTAACATACAGTGTAGTATCGGTTTCAGGAGTAGAAATTCAGTGATTCATCACTTACATACAACACCCAGTGCTCATCACAACAAGTGCCCTCCTGTCACCCATCTAGGCCATCCCCCGCCCACCTCCCCTCCAGCAACCCTCAGTTTGTTCTCTATAGTTAAGATTCTCTTATGGTTTGCCTCCTTCTCTCTCTCTCTCTCTCTCTCTCTTTCTCTCTCTTTCTCTTTTCCCCCTTCCTTAAGATTCATCTGTTTTGTTTCTTAAATTCTACATATGGGTGAAATCCTATGGTATTTGTCTTTCTCTGGGGAATTTTCTTTTATAAGGAGGGGTAAATAAGGCTAGAAAGAAGCAGAATGGGCTAGAGGGACGAGCAGGTGATAGCAAGAACAGCTGAGCAGGAAATGTCTTTCCTTGGGGCCAGCTGATTCTCATGAGTGGTCAGTAAAGAAGGGTTGGCCGTTGGGCATTTGGGTGCTGTTAGCAGGTGAAGCAGTCCTCTCTTATGGGCCATTTTGCTTTCCGTGGTCTCAGTCACCTGCTGTCAACTGCGGTCTGGGAGCAGAGGCTTCACCTCCTGACTTCTCGTCAGAAGGTCCGCGGTAGCCTAACACTACGTCACAAGCCTACATTACTCACCTCACTGCATCTCGCACACGGGTCGTATCATGTCACCTCATCGCAGGAAGGGTGAGTACGGAACAACGAGATTTTGAGAGAGACCCCGTTTACGTGAACTTTTATGACAGTATGGTGTTATACTTGTTCTATTTTATAATGAGTTACTCTTGTTCATGTCTTACTATATCATAAGGATGTGTGTGTAGGACAAAACAGTCTATATAAGGTTTGGCACCACCCCCGGTTGCAGGCACCCCTGGGAGGTCTTGGAACCTCTTTCCCGTGGATAAGAGGGGACGACCGTGTTTTGTCCAGACTGGTCAGTGGGTATAAGCAGTCCAGCTTATCATGTACGGCCATGAACAGGAATGTGGAGGGTCTGTATCTGGTGTTGAGCTGGAGGAATTCACAAGTCTTTTTGAAGTCCTATGGGAAAGATAGTTTTCTGTGGAAAGGAAGCCGTTTCCCCAGAATACAAAAAGAATGGAGAGATTTCTTTTTTTTTTTTTAATGTTTATTTTTCAGACAGAGATTGCTTCTCGGCCTTTTGGCTAAGATCAAGTGTAGTATTTTTGAGACAGAGAAAGAGTGTGAGTGGGGGAGGGGCAGAGAGAGAGGGAGACACAGAATCTGAAGCAGGCTCTGGGCTCTGAGCTGTCAGCACAGAGCTGGATGCGGGGCTTGAACCCATGAACCATGAGACCATGACCTGAGTTGAAGTCCGTCGCTTAACCGACTGAGCCACCCAGACGTCCCAGAACGCAGAATTTTCTTGACCATTGTTGTTTTCCATGTCCCCAGGGCTCGGGTAAGGTTTAACGTTGTCACCTGTATCATTGAAACATTTTCAAACACACACCTCTTAGCATTTCTCCAATAAAGCAATTCTCTTTAAAATAAAATACATTTGTTGACTTCATTTTGGTTCACCTGTGTGTTTTGTAATTAAAGAGAATTGGCTTTCTTGGGTAAATGCTAAACGTTTTTTAGGAGAGGAAACAGTAACCAAAGTTAGCAATAAACACATGCAAATATATAGCACAGATTTTTTAAAAGTACTTTGAGGATAGAGTTGACTGAACTATTTAAAGCTGGCTGCAGGACTTTCAACTGAAAAAGATACTTTTTTCCCCATGTCAGTAAACTGGTATACACAATGTGTGACTTTGGTGAACAAAGAACTTCAATCATTACAATAATAAGAGAACAATGTGGCTAAGAGAATGTTCACAAGTTGTCCCATTAGCACCTCTAAAAATGATCATCATAGCTGAAGTGCTTTTTTTCATGCGGAAAGCTTAATAATTACAGCAAAACAATTAAAAGCAGGAGACTCTTTAAGTCGAGGTGAGGGTGGAAAAAAGGTTAATTTTTTTAACCCAACATTTCTCAGTGCTGTGGTCCACTGTGACCCTCAGCTGACTGCAACGTCTATAAAATAATGCAAATCCTTTCTAAATATCATCCTGGGGTCTTGCCATCAGTGTTCTACAGTTTGCGCCGCTGTTCTGTATCATTCTATCATTATAAAATCATAAATGGATTGTAGGAACTGCTGCTTTCTCACTGAGGATTTGTTCTTGACCTTGTTAGTGTCCTTGGGGGTATTTTAGCAGAGTAGGAAAGTCCTATCACCAGGGATTAGTCGAAAACTCCTTCAGAACAACCATACCGACAGCAATGACAGGAAAACCATTTATTAGGAATCAGCCAGACACTGTCTTAGGCAGTGATAAAGTGAATTCTTAAACTGGGACCACAAAACAGGAGGCCGCCCCAGCCCACATAGCAAATGTAAACCTAGGTCAGCCTGCACTTACAGGAAGCACCTCATTGTCAGGGAAACCTAATACCAATCGCGATCTTCCAGCTCTGCTTTAGCTAGCTTCCCTTACCCTAGAAAACAGAAGTTTATACATCTTATTTCATTTAAACCTCACAACTTATTAAGTGGATAGTGTTTGACTCCACAGATGGCAAAATTGAATTTCCAGATTAGTCTCAGTCTTTTCACTATGCTACAGGAAATTTCTAAAATGTATGACAAAGAAAGGGGTCATACATTTAAAAAAAAGTGTTTTAGGGACCCCTGGGTGGCTCAGTTGGTTCAGCCTCCGACTTCGGCTCAGGTCATGATCTCACAGCTTGGGAGTTCGAGCCCCACGTCGGGCTCTCTGCTGGCAGCTCGGAGCCTGGAGCCTGCTTCGGATTCTGTGTCTCCCTCTCTCTCTGCCCCTAACCCACTCGCATTCTGTCTCTGTCTCTCTCAAAAATAAATAAACATTAAAAAAAATTTTTTTTTAAGTGTTTTATTTATTTTTGAGAGAGTGTGTGTGTGTGCACATGAGCAGGGAGGGGACGAGAGAGAGGGAGACAGAGGATCCAAAAGGGCTCTATACTGATAGCAGAGAGCCCGACGCAGGGCTCAAACTCACGAACCGTGAGGTCAGGACTGAGCCACCCAGGTGCCCCAAGAGGTTCCCTTTTGAGCCCAGATTTCTGAAGGATGACCACGGGGGCTATGGAGGGAGTGGGAAGAGGTAGGCCTGCTCTTTCCAGCTCCTTTCAGCTGTGGGCCTTGGTGACTTCACATTTTAGGCTCCTCTTTGCCAAGTTGCAGACACCTGTAGGCAGTATGTTAATGGTTATGGGGTTCAGGATACGCTACCCCCACATCTGGCACCTCAGCCTTTGAATATGTGAGGCTGAAGGGATCTGAGGAAAGGCAGGCACACGAAGGGCTGCCTTATCTTCCCTTGAAACAGGTCAGAGAACCATGTGAGAGGTGCCCTCCTCCGGCCTGGAGGAAAGGGGGCATCCTTGTCTGGAAAGGTAGAGAGGTACTAAGACCCTGAAAGAATGGGCCTAGCTAGGTTTCCCCTGGATTACTAGCCCTAGCTTGTACCCTTCTGTCCTATTACATTTTTCCATTACTTTCAATTCTTTTTTTAAAAAAGTTTTTTGAAATGTTTATTTATTTATTTTGAGAGAGAGAGCACGCATGTGACCTGGAAAGGGGCTGAGAGAGAGAGAGAGACAGAGAGAGAGAGAGAGAGGGGGAAAGGGGCCGAGAGAGAGAGAGAGAGAGAGAGAGAGAGAATCTCAAGCGAGCTTGGTGCTGTCAGCACAGAGCTCGACGTGGGGCTCGAACTCAGTGAACCCTGAGATCATGACCTGAACAGAAATCAAGAGTCCAGCGCTTAACCGACTGAGCTGCTCAGACGCCCCTCCATGACTCTCAATTCTTAAACCAAGTATGAGAGCACTCAGGTGTAACTGTTTCTCCAGGTCTTCATTTCATTATGGAGGCTCCCATATAATATAAAACTTATATTACTTAATTTTGGATGCTTTTCTTTTGATAATCTGCCTTTTGTTATAGGGGCCTCAGCTGAGAACCTAGAAAGAAGGGTAGAGGAAACAGATATTTTCCCTCCGTGATGGCTCACACCCTCTGGAGTTCTCACTGCCTGCCTCGTGCTTGATCATGTGTGTGACCTCAGAGCCAGAGCCTCCCCTCACCCCAGTCCCTGGCCTCTCCCTACCTGGAACTCGTTAGCCAGTTCCACTCAGTCTCCTTGTTGGCACGCCATTTTCCTCACCGGGACCGGAGGCCACTTTGTTGTCTATTTCTTGCTTTCCACAAAGTGGGATTAGAATACATTCAATTAAAGATGTATGTGAGGTTTGGAGGGGTGAGGACTACTTTAGAGAACATGAGCTACTCAAGCAGGATGTAGAGCCACTCCCTTAGAAAACACTGAATATAGAGACAAGAGGGGCTCATTTTCCTGTTAGTACATAGATTAACCCTTGGTGGGATTCACCGGTGCTATGGTCCCATGATAACTGTATGCACTTTTTAAAAGACCCTCTAGTATAACCTAGTTCTTCCTTCCATGTAGAAAATTCTTTGAAACTTTCTTTTGTATCCGTTTTAAATAGCATCTTTGTTCTCTCTTTTTCATTTTTGGCCTTTCAGAAAATAAACTTAGAGTGTTTCAAGAGCATTAGAATTTTTTTTTTTCCATGTTAAAGTTAGAAAACTGAGATAGAATTGTCACTGAATAGAAGCAGACAGGCTACTAACATATGTTCCAGAACTCGGCCCTCAGGTTTGGAGTTTCAAAAATGGGAATCATGTGGTACTCAGAGTCAGTCAGCCTTCAATGTAGCCTAACCATACTCCTAGGAGGCTGGTTTATCATCTGTGTCAGAATTTGTTTACCCTGAAAAATCTAGTTTGCGGGAAGACTAGAGTATCTATCGTATCTGATACTGCATTTTCCCCCTTACAGAAAAGCTGTGGGTTTTGGTAAACTGGAGGAATAAATAAGGAAAACCTGGATGAACTCACTGGCTGGCCCCCTTTCCCTCTAGATTCCTTGAATATTAACTTCCTTGATAAAACGTATTAAGGGAGAATTTGTAACAATAGGTAAACTCATGACTCTCATACAAATATAAAATGAACACATAAAATATTTTATGTAGCTCATTAATTAAATGAGGGCCCCAGGAAGATGCTATAGCTAGTTCAAAGTAAAATTTGTATGAAGTAAAATGTTGAAATGAATTTACAAATGGACACAAAACTGGTTTTTCCTAAGGGATATGGTGTAGGGAGTCGATTGAACTGCCACCAGAAAATTTATTTGCATGTCTTGGGCAAGAATTATTTTACATTGCTATTACCTGCAATTTATAGAGTTGTAAAATACCTCAAAGAAAATGAAATGCTAGAATCAGCCCAGAAGATTGTGCTCTACACAATGCGTAGTTTTTCTTTTGGAGATACCCAATAATCTTTTTTGCTTATTCCAGGTGTTTTTTTTTTTTAATAAACTTGTCTGATCTCTTCTTCTGGTGGACAGTCATAACCTGGAAGGTCAATTGTAGAACTGCTTTCTCCTGGCCTTGAGACCCCTTTCTTCCCTCCCTTCTCTGGTCACTGGCACTGAGACTCCTTTCTGGATTTTCTGATCCGGGTTCTTGAGCATTGGAGCCTTGGGACATGCAAGTCTTTAACAAAAGCTCACGTTAGGAGTCTGTGGATATACTCTGGGATAGAGATGAAGGGACCTGAAAGGAGGAAACGCGGGCCTTGCTGGAAATCGGGGTTGGGTTAGAGGAATATTTGAGGTGAAAATGGCAGGACTTAGTGACAACTAAATATTGTAGTGGATGGTGGGGGAGGAGCAGGAGTTTTCATGAGTTCAGGGTGACTTCCAGTCACTGAGCAACTTGTTGGATGGTGGTGAGGCTCATTATCATCTTTAGAATGTTTAAATCATTGAGACACTCCTATTAGTATAGCTTTTCCCTCCACCACCAATCTGGGATTAATTCCAGCAGTTACCATTACTTTAGAAAGTTGCATTTTGTGAGAAAATATGATTCTCTATATTGCATATGCTATTTTATACCAAAAAGCAATATGAAAATAAAAGACATGTTTGGTAGTTTTAGACTCCATTAAATTTAATTAAATGGGCATTAAAAAAAATCATGCAAAAAGGGGCACCTGGCTGGCTCAGGTGGTGGAACATGAGACTCTTGATGTTGGGGTTGTGAGTTCAGGACTCATGTTGGGCATAGAGCTTACCTTAAAAAAAAAGATTGTGGGGGCACCTGGGTGGCTCATTCGGTTTCTGCTCAAGTCATGATCTAATGGTTCCTGAGTTCGAGCCCCACATCAGACTCCTTGCTGACAGTGTGGACCCTGCTTGGGATTCTCTGTCTCTACCCCTCTGTGCGCCTCCAGTGCTCGCTCGCTCTCTCTCTCTCTCAAAATAAATAAATAAACTTAGAACATTATTTAAAAAAATCATGTAAAAAAAATCAAAATGTAGTTTATGTCCCAAAAATAATCTTAAGGGAAAACCCAAACTAGTATTGCAGGTTGGGTTTGTGGTATTGTGATGTTGGGGAGGAAAAAGTTTTCCTTGACCCTCTTAGGGTCCTTGGCTGGGTCTGAAAATTAAACTGACAGATGAACAGGAGAGAAGCATAACCACATGTATTGAGTATAAGCTTTACATGATTCCAGAACCCTCATAAAGAAGTGAAGACCCAAAGAAACTTGGTCCTAAGAATTAAATGAGGGGGGCAGGGGGAAGAGGAGTTAGCAAGACCTCTCCATTCACATTCTCCTCGCTTTGTCTTGAGAGCTATGGACACGGCTTTGCTCCTGGAGTAGGGAGGCCCCCTCTCACTTGAGGTTTTATGAGCTGTTTTAGGGCAGCATGGGATGGGGGCAGGGCCAAGAGTGACCTCCTTGCATCTGCTGTCTCCTCAAACTCCTTCGGCTTCAGTATGCCAAGATGCCATATTTTGCAGCATTGTGTTCGGATCCCATCAGTGATTTATAATAAAAAATATACATTTGATCTTCGTCCCATTCCTGGCCCAGAACTCCTGAAGTCCTAGTTGTTTCCTAAGTGATAGAGTGACAATGCCTTTTGTTATTCATAGCAAGTCCCTTTCAAACACTCCTGAGTTTGCTAATGAAGTAACTTTTGAAAAGCCCCAGGTATCCTAAGGATGGGGGCTGGTTGCCTGGGGAACCCATCTTGATTTGAGGGCTGGAACTTTCAGCGTCCCCTCCCCTCACCTCCGGGGAGGAGAAGAGGGCTGGAGGTTGAATTAATCACAAACAGCCATTGATTTCACCAGTCATGCTGTGTAATGAAGTGTCCATGAAACCCCCAAAGTCCAGGGTTCCGAGAGCATCCATGTTGGTGAACAAGAAGCGTCCATATGTAAGAAGGGTGACCTACCCCAAACTCCTTGAAGACCGAAGCTCTGTGCTTGGAAACTTCTGGAGCTACCCCTATGTATCTCTTCATCTGGTTGTTGGTGTGTTCTTTGAATGTCTTCTGTGATAGGTCAGTGATCTAGTAAAATTGAGTTCTGTTCAATGAGCTGCTCTAGCAAATTAATTGAACCCAAGGAGGGAGTCCTGGAGACCTCCAATCAATCAAAAGCACGGGTTGTAAGCTGGAGTTGTTATTGGTGTCTGCAGGGTGGCGGGCCTGTGTGTGTGTGTGTGTGTGTGTGTGTGTGTGTGTGTGTGTCTGTGATGGAGTGGTGGGGGGGGGGGGCATGGCAGAACTGAGGCCCTTAACCTGTGGGATCTGATGCTACCTCCAGGTAGATAGTGTCAGAATTGAATTGAATTATGGGACACTGAGCTGGTGTCACAGAATTTGTTCGTATGTGGGAAACCCACACACTTGGTGTCAGAAGTGAAGCTGTGTCGTTGCAGAGTAGTGAGTCAAGGAGACCCAGGAGTGTGTTTTCCTTTATAGTATTTCTTGAAGCAGTTTCCATAAGTGAAGCAGACCTGCTTTGTTCTCAACACAACTACTTTCTATAAAGGACATGAAAGGCCTTAAGTAACATATGCTCTACATCATAGGGGAAAAAAATCACCTCCGCAAACAGTAATCCTTGATGCCTCAGACAGTTCTGTTGGAGGTTCAAGCGTCTCCAATGATGGCGCATCATTCACCAAATTCAGGAAACCCTAATCCATCAGTGTTGAAAAGGAACAACATGCACAGAAAATAGCAGGTGTGTTAGCCTTTTCAGCAGATGGGGCGTGCATCCCAGAGCGGATCCGCTGTAGGACATACCCTGCGGTACTGGTTATTGCAGTGTTGGGGAATAATATATCGATATGCAGCTGCTTCCTTGTGGAGCGTTTAGGACTTCCTGTGATTCCCTTCTTTTCCTTCCTCCAGTTTTCCTTCCCAGCTGCTAGGTGTGTGTGGGCGTTGCCAGGGACCATTTGGATTTTAAAGGCTGAAGAGGAAGTCAAGTTCTTTTTTCCCAGGGGTTGACCAGTTACCAGCGCTTCCTTCTTTTGGGTGTCCTTGCGTTCTGTCATTGGCAAGGCCACACATGGCCACCACAGAGAACCTGAGAAGCAGTCTGCAACTGAAATGCACTGATCCATATCAAGGACTTGTTAAAGACGGTTGCCAGTGATCTGTTTTGTGGCACAATTTTCCAGGGACTCTTACTCCACGCTTTAAGCGTGGTTACAAATGTTGATGTCCACATAGGTACTTGAGGATGTAAATGTCCTACCATACAAAGATGGATGTGCCCTGTCTTTTTTGCAGATTTCTTTTGCCTTTATTCCGTAGTGTAATCCTGCGATTTACTCTTTAAAAATTTTTTTTTAATGTTTATTTATTTTTGAGAGGGCAAGACAGCACGAGCGGGGGAGGGGCAGAGACACACACACACACACACACACACACACACACACAGAATCCAATGCAGGCTCCAGGCTCTGAACTGTCAGCACAGAGCCTGATGTGGGGCTCGAAGCCGCAGACCGCAAGATGATGACCTGAGCCGAAGTCGGACGCTTAAGTGACTGAGCCACCCAGGCACCCCAACAGATTACTCTTGATGAAGCTCTGCCTTGTACATGCCATCCGCTTGGCACATCTTGATCGTAGCACTCATCGCAGAGTATTGGATCATGTTAAATTCATGTGTATATGTATCTGCTACCTCTATGGAGGTACCTCCCGTTCTATTCATTTTTTATATCCTCGCTGTCTACACTGGTGCTCAATACTGTTTGAGTTAAATTTAATTTATTCCCTATTGCCTGAAAGGATGAAATCCAAACTCTTTAGCCCGATAACCAAATCCTTATTTAACTTCTCACCTTACTGTCCTTTGATTACCTACTTATAACCAGTATGTGGAACAAGAAGGACTTAGGGGGTGGAATCCAAAAGCAACTTTCGTTTTGCTTCCTTTCTCCCTTTAAGTCTGTTCTGTAAGGTTTTGTTTTACTCTTGTGCGGCAACTCTCGGGTAATACAGATTCCCATGGTCGCTTCAGTTTCACAAGACCATCTCAATCCAGTGATTCAGCTGTCTGGTGCCGCCAGACTTCACGCCTGAGCTTAAACCTACTGCAGCCAGAGGATGCGTTTGACTTGACGTTTACTCTCTTTGCTCCTCCGAAGCTTCTCCTCCCCTCTCAGGTTGTTAACCATGGTTTCTGATTCTTCCAGAGTAGAAAGAGAGGCAGAAGAGGGGTAGGCAAGAAAACTGTGGGGGGGGGAGGGGGGAGGGAAGGAGCTTATTTATTCAGAGTGTAACACTGTAAGACTTGTAAGACTTGTAAGACTTGAAAAAGAACAAAATGGGATAAATACACAGCTGATACTAAAGATGTTTCAGAGACCTAGGCAGAACTTCCCTTGTAACCCTTTCACAAGTATAAAAAAGAAAAGTCAAGAGAGTGGGGGCGGGGGGAGGGGCAGCCGTCAACCACCCATCGTCACCGTATTACTTTTCCACTGGCTGGGTACTGACAGCATGTGACCCATGAGAAGCCCTAGTATGCAGATGAGGATGTGACAGTGAGTTTGGAGTGACCATCAGCTCCGGAGGCCGTAGAAGCACCAAACAGAAACTCGTAGAGAAGCTGAACGAAGCTAAAGCATTTTAAAACCTATTAAATGGGTATCACTTCTTATCTTGGAATGCTCTCAAGTATCATGTCACTAGAGAACCTCGTTGGCTGGAAAGAGCAAGGCAGTTGTAACCTGGGGACATGAACGACCCTGACGCACCCCGGGTCGACAGGAAGACCAGAAGTGGCTTGCTATAGGCCGTTATGGCACAGAGAACCACAGTGGCAATGTGGATGTAAGACCGAAAAAAGATGACAGCAAGAGAGCATGGTGCCCCCTCAGCCTATCTTCCGGTCTCCACAGCCATCTGCTTCCCCAGCTCCCACCTAAGGATTGTTGGGGCTGCGGGAATAAGATTTTTTTTTCCCAACTTCCTTCCTCCTGGTGACTCCTCATGTCACCCTGAGGGCCGTGGTGACTATTTGTCTGGAGTAGGAATTCCTGTGATCTTCTTTTCTCTATCCTCTCTCCTGTACAAAATGTAGTATTAAAATGGCCTCTACTGAATGTACTGTCATTTCCAAACGTATTTACATGGTAAGATAAAAACATTCTCTTTAAATATTAAAGGGGGGAGGGTGCCTGGGTGGCTCAGTCGGTTGAGCGTCTGACTTCGGCTCGGGTCATGATCTTGCTGTCCATCAGTTCAAGCCCCATGTCGGGCTCTGTGCTGACAGCTGGGAGCCTGGAGCTGGTTTCAGATTCTGTGTCTCCCTCTCTCTGCCCCTCCCGGACTCATGCTCTGTCTCTCTCTCTGTCTCTGTCTCTCTGTCAAAGATAAATAAACATTAAAAAAATAAAATAAATATTAAAAAAAGTCCAAATTGATGAATAGAATAAATTCAAAAGAAAGAATTTTTTCTGCTGAAAAGGAGAACATTCACTTTGCACATGACGGTTCAGCCTACAGCAAGGTGCTTCTGATCTTCCCGCAGACCCAGGGTGCGTCGGGGTCGTTCATGTGCCTGAGTTATAATTGTCTTCCTCTTTGCGGGCTTTTCGACACATCTATGTGTTTCCCCAGTAAGTCCTGTAATTGTTCCGGGTTGCACCTAAAACTCTCTGGGGTGGGATTGGGGGTCTGTTCACTACATCTGAGGTCACCGAATATGCACGTCCGTACCTCTTATGAAGTTGATTGGTCTTTGTCTGCTATTCTAAATACCAGGGAATGTCAGCTAGGAGGGAGGGCTCTGCCCGTGCTGAAAGGATACAATGATAATTTTGTATGTCATATCCACTGAATAGCTTTCAGTGATTCCAGAAAGTTCTTACATGCCTGGTACTGCCAGACAGGTCTAGCCTTGGTGTCCTCACTAGGCAGGGATATAAAGTTGATTTGTTTTTGTTTTTGTATCTTGAGCATTTTCATCTGTTCTTGTTACTCATTTGTTAGCCCTGACAAATCTGGAAGTATCTCCAGTTTCTCTCTGCCAAGTCTGTTTGCCCCTCCCGGTGGTCCTCTTCTATAGGATTAAAGCGACGCTGTGCCTTCTCACCTTCATTCAACAGCTGACATCTAGTCCTTGGGAAGCACTTCTGCATTATCCTTCATGACTGACACTAGGAGCTCAGATCCACCACAGGGTTGCCCTTCACCTTTCGCCCTTCAGATTTTTCAAGTGGGAGTTAGACACTCAAGCTGGAGGGCACTCCTCTTAACTCCCCTGAGGATTCCTTTTGGAGCTCTTTCCCCCAGGTGTCCCTCCACATTCCACTCCTGATTTGTCTGTCCCGTCGGGAGGAAGAAAGCACACCGGCAGCGTGAACAGAGTATCGCTCTGAAACACTTAACGTTAGTCGTTGACTGCTGAAGAGCTACAAGGTGGCCCCTGGGAGGTAGCTATTGCTAAAAACTACTGCCATCTCTATGGCTGACGGATCCGAGGCACCAGGTCGCAGGTAGGAGAATTTAGAACCTGAGAGGAAGAGCCTCCAAGAGCTGGCGTCTCTGTGACCCGTTCTTCTGGGAAGGGCACTGTTCAGCCACAGGAACAAACTTCTGCTGCAGTGAAGAGGCATTACTGAGCTCCCACTAGGGAAGTGCACGCCAATGGGCTGACCTTCAGCAGAACACGCGTGTCTTCCTGTTCCAGGCTTCCAGCCTCCCTCTAGTGCCCCTCTTGAAAGAGCCTATCGGGGAGAGGCTGGCAAAGCAGAAGCTGACACGGACATCCGGCATCACAGAGCAGAGTATGGAAGAGTGGGTTTTCAGCCAGATGACGATGACTTTCTTGGCACAGCAACTCTTGGGGTGGAGCCGGACTCTGGGCACGTCAATAGCACACAGTCTCTTCAACGATCCTTGAAGCCCCTCTCAATGAAGCTTGGGGTACCCCGCTGTTCCCCCTGGAGGGGCCCGGGCTCTCGGCAGAGTTCCTGCCTCCTCCCCGATAGTCTGTGCAGGGGGGCGGGGGGGGGGTGAGGGTTAAGGGCCACGTAGCTGGTTTTTGGATATCTCTTTAAAAATTTTCTGTTACGGTTGGGGCGCCTGGGTGGCTCAGTCGGTTAAGGGTCTGACTCTTGATTTTGGCTCAGGTCATGATCTCACAGTTTGTGAGATCGAGCCCTGCAGAGGGCTCTGTGCTGCTAGTTCCGGAGACTGCTTGGGATTATCTACCTCCTCTCTGCCCCTCCCCCCATTCGTGTGTGCACATGCTCTCTCTCAATAGACGTTTAGAAAAAATTCTCTTATAGTCAAGCACTTTCCTTTAAAATATGATCTCTACTGTTTCTCTTTACCCCGTTTTATAGCTTTAACTAACTCCAGCTGCCTCTGTTTCCTCTATTCTCTCCCTCCTACGAGCCCCTCCCACCACCACCACTAAGCAAAATTTGTGCCTGTGTTCTTTCTTGCCTTATCTTCCTTATTTTTTATTTATCTCATTTCTTTCAATACCTGTACTAGGGTAGGTGAGATAAGAGAAAGGATAGAATTATTCGGGCATGAATCAGAGATCTTAATAATTTCTAAGATCCAAATTGCGAGGCACAGACAGGGCTGGAACCACTCAGTTATTGCATGTCTTCTTGTGGAGGATACAGTCTGTTAGAGACTTAACATGTGAGGCTCCAAAGCATGTATGCTGCTATATTGATTATACAGTAGGGCCACAAAACATTTATACTTCGTTACATGGCTTAGATAACCTTTCCAATGCCCTATAAATCAGTAGATTCCAGGCCTGTTTGCCGTAAACCATCCTAGACCGATCAGGTATGTCTTGGTAAAAGAATTTTATAAATAAGGAATCTTGCACCAGCCATCAGTTTGCCAGGAGGTCTGTTGTTAGCATCATTTCACAAGGATTTATTCAAGTAAACTTTCTTTTAAGAAAGATGACAGATTGTAGGCCTGCCACCATTTCCTTTCCAATGACCATTTCCTTTGCAGCCAGTGAGGTGGAACCGACGAGAATTAATACTAAATATGTTGACTGCAGACGAGCGGAATAGAAAGAACAGAGATGCATGGACAAGCTCATTTATGTTCCATCTGAGACGTGTTTTCCTTAAGAAGGTAGGGAGAGTCCAGGCTGCAATTGGTGAGCCTCAGGCAAGGAACTGGAGCAAAGCCAGTAACTCCCCCCCCCCCCCCGCCCCCCCAGCCCCCGCCATGTGTATTTATTGTGAGAAAGAGAGAGCATGGTAGCAAGCTTGAGCATGGGAGGGGCGGAGAGAGGGAGGGAGAGAAGCTGGCTCTGCGCTGTCAGCATGGAGCCTGATGTGGGCTCGATCTCACATGACCTGAGCTGAAATCAAGAGCCTGACCCTCAACCTACTGAGCCACCCAGGCACCCCAAAACTGGTAACTCTTAACTGAATTAAGCAGATAGATTACAAAGGAGGTTTGGGGGTGGGGGATGATAGGAGGCAGAGCCAGCTTTAAGTTTCCAGACTGCAGAGAGGGAAAAAGTCGCTAGGGATCCTAAAGCCCAAATAAACTGCACTGATGTGCTCCCAAGTTTTTCCAAGTTTGTTAGGTGCGCGACAGGAGATCTCCTAGGAGGTGTTCCCCAAATTTGGCTGGTCATAAGATTCACCTGGGAGATGGGGAAGCTTTTAAAAACTGCAAAATCCCAGCTCCCACATCAGACCTACTTGGATCAGAATCCGGGGGTGGGGCTGGAATTCAGTATTTTTAAGATGCTCCTGAAGAATGTTCTAATGATCTTTGTGGTTGGGAGACCACTTCCCTGTACTACAGATCAAACACAGTGGGCCTTCCCATGTTGCCCTGTGTGGGAACTAAAACACCCAGTCAGTAAGATTCCAGGCCCTTTGGGAAAGTGAGCCTTTCCCTTAGGGTACCAATATCCTGTGAAACGTGTGGTTCCTACCATCTGGCACTAGGCAGTTACTACTGCAGATAGTTATTTTTCTGTTTATAATTACACTTGTGTTAATTTTCTATTGCTGCCGTGACAAATTACTGCAAACTTAGTGATTTAAAGAATGCACATTTATCATCTTGGAGGTCAGAGATTGGAAATGGTTCTTATGAGGCTAAAATCAAAGTGTTGGTAGGGCTTCATTCCATTCTGGAGGCTCAAGGAGAGAACTTATCTTCCCATCCTTTCCAGCTTCTAATGGGCAACCCATATTCACTGGCTGGGTCTGCCTCCTGCCATCTGTGGAGCCAGCAACAGCAGGCTGGGTCCTCCCTGCATTACCATTTCTTTGGTTCTTCTCTGCCTCCCTCTTCTAGTTTTAGGGATGACAACTACAGGAGTCCCCCCCCCCCCCCCCTTACCAGCCCTGTCGCTTTCCACAGTTTCTGTTACTTGTAGCCCATCACAGTCTGCAAGCAGATGGTCCTTCTCCTGATGCATCATCAGAAGGTCACCAGTAAGGGCGCCTGGGTGGTTCAGTTGGTTAAGCGTCCGACTTTGGCTCAGGTCATGATCTTATAGTTCGTGGGTTCGAGCCTGCATCGGGCTCTGTGCTGACAGCTCAGAGCCTGGAGCCCGCTTCAGATTCTGTGTCTCCTTCTCTCTCTGCCCCTCCCCCGCTCATGCGCGCGCGCTCTCTCTCTCTCTCTCTCTCTCTCTCCCTCTCTCTCTCTCTCTCTCCCTCTCTCTCTCCCCTTCAAAAATAAACATTGAAACGAAAAAGGTCGCCAGTAGCCTAACTCTTAGGCACAATGCCTACGTCATTTACCTCCCTTCATCTTATCACATAGGCACCTTACGTCACGAGAAGGTCGGATATAGTACAATAAGATATTTTGAGAGACCACATTCGTGTAACTTTTGTTACACATATATTGTAATTTTAGTTTATTATTAGTTGTTAATCTCTTACTGTGCCTAATTTATACACTAAACTATCATGGCTATGTATGTACAGGAAAGCCATGACATATACAGATCTTCCTGGACTTATGACGGGGTTATATCCTGATAAATCCATTGTTTGTTGAAGATCTCGAAACCTGAAATGCATTTAGCACGCCTAACCTGCCAGACATCATAGCTTAGGCTGCAGTTGGGCAAAGTCCTCTCACACAAAGCCTCTTTTATAATAGTGTTGACTATCTCATGTAATTTATTGAATACTGTACTGAAAGTGCCAAACAGATGGTTGTCTGGGTACAGAATGGTCGTCAGTGTATCGGTTGTTGACCCTCGTGATCGCGTGGCTGGCGGGGAACCGCGGCCGGTGCCGCTGCCTGGTATCACAGGAGAGGATCTTCTTGCATATTGTTAGCCCGGGAAAAGATCCAAATTCAAAATTCCAACTACCGTTCCTACCAAATGAGTATTGCTTTCGCACCAGCGTAGTTGAAAAATCATAAAATTGTAAAGCTGGGAACCATCTGTACAGGGTTTTTGGCACTACAGTGGTTTCTGGCATCCACCAGGGGTCTTAGAAGGCGTCCTTCAGGGATGAGGGGGGACTACTGTATTGTGATTGCATTGGGCTCACCTGGAAAACCCAGGCCACTCTCCCATTGGAAAGTAAGCTGATTACTGCCCTGCAACCTTAAGTCCCTTTGCCATCTAATGGAACACATTCACAGGTTCTAGGATTAGGGTGTGCACATCTTCCGGGGCGGCGGAGGGGAAGGGGGAGTGCTATTCTGCCTCCTTCATATCCTGTTCTCCAAATTAGATTCCTAGGAGGACAGGACCACATGCTATCTTAACTAGAAGGGTGTTGTGCCAGAGTAATCATTCAATAATTGATGGTTGAATGGTTGGATGCATTTGAGCTAAATGCTGAATGAAAGTGCCTCCATTTCCAAGTTGTAGTTTTCTGCAGAGGATTCCTTCACGTTACTGAGCTTATACACCAGAATAATTTCATGAAGTACATTGTAATCGGGAAGAGAACTCATCAATACGCTAGAACTTATCTCAGTGTCCAAAAAGGTATTACTTCTGCCTGTTTAGATCAATACACGTGCTCCCAAAGCTGTTGTCATTTCTCCAGGATCACCCGCTTCTCCCATTGTTTGCGTAAATGTTTTGCTCCCTGAAGAGTCCCTGGAGTGTCTGGCAGGATGAGTCCAGCAAAATCATCTTCCTGTTTAGTCATGTTTTTGGGAACAGAAATCAGCATTCATTTGTCAGTAGTACATGGTTCCCGTAGGTTGCTTTCCATTCTCTCCGCATCTTAAATTTAAAAAGAAAAAGAAAAACAATACACGAATACAAAGGAAAATGGTGTTGCCCGTTCTCACCCCAGTATGGAACTTGAATAGTGTCTTGATTTGATTGTTATTTAGAAGCAACCTTCTTATGTTCCCAATCAAAAAGTTCTTTCCTTTCTAAAAAGGAGGAAATGATAGCTTTTGGATATCTCTCACAATATTGTCACACTTCCTGAACTCCGTATTTTAAAATTCAATGAGTCAATAAGGGAGCATTTTGTAAGCACCGTGCTTGATAAAACACATCTAAGACACAAACCTCACCCGAAAGAGGCTGAAAATCTAGTGGAAATCTATGCAAACCTGGAAGGAAAGAAGCCTTTATACAAAGAGTAGATTTAATTGAACCTTTTCTATGCCACGGAAACATTTGCATCTAATGATCATAATGTTATTTTAGCTGTAATAGCCTCAATTTGCTGTGCAACGAGTTGAAAAGATAGCATGGATATGTAACAATCCTGTATGATTTTTGAAATATTTTAACCAAGATTTAATTTTCTTACCAATTTTAATATTTTTCCAAAGTGAAATCAATAAGGAAAACCAACTCGGTTGAATTTCACCTTCTCCTGTTTAACCTTTCCCTTAATGCCAAGCGACAATTCCTTTGATTCACACAGACTCCCACTTCGATCCAAAATCCTCCTGAATACTTCATCTCTTAAATCTCCAGTTTCACTTATATTTAAGTGCCCAACTTGTATGAATGCGGCTGATTTTTTTCAAGTAGGCTCGATTAAACTTTCCGAGTGGCCACACTTATCTGGATTACACTAGAAGATTCTCTTCTAATGATCCTCATTTCAGCCCCTACTTCCCCAAGCCATCAGCAACTAGGTGGCTTGGGTGTGAGTTTTAACTGCTTATCTGAGTTTCTTTTATGCTTTTTGTGGCAAGAGGTAACAGCAATGAACAATATGAACAATAAAATGAAAAAAGAGTATTATTGCCGTCCTGGCGTTGCAGCCTCAAAAACTTTAGATGTAAAGATACCTTAGGGGCGCCTGGGTGGCTCATTCAGTTAAGCATCTGACTCTTGATTTCGGCTCAGGTCATGATCTCACAGTTTTGTGGGTTTGAGCCCCAAACTGGGCTCTGTGTGGATGCCGTGGAGCCTGCTTGGGATTCTCCCTCTCCCCTCCCCTGCTAGTGCTCTCTCTGTCTGTCTCAAAATAAGTAAATAAACTTAAAAAAAAAAAAAGAGATATCTTGCCCATGTCGGGGGCTTCTCCCCATTTCATTGCCTCAGAAAGAGGAGACACTGCCTCTCTCTGTTGTTACTACTAAAAACGTGCGAAGTAATGAACTGTTTTGCCCGGAAAGCGCTGTTCTATGATGGTGGGTTGTGAGACCCTGACAGATGCGTTTTTGTTAAGTTGAACTTGAGAGTCCCAATTTACTGCCTCAATTAGAACTGTGCCTTCCAAGTTCCTGCTTGACTTGTATGTGCAAGATGCATTCAAAGCAATAAGCTTTCGAATTTGTACATTTTCAATGCCTTGAGCACTCACCCTAGGCCCTGATCATTTGCATTTTTGCAATGAGCACCTGTTGTTAAGTGACTCAGGCCTGCAGGGGCAGCACAGCAGCTTCCTTCAGCTTAGACGGGGACTGTCAGAGCCTGGGATACACTGAGAAGTGGAGGAATCCTCACCAAGTGTGGTAGCAGCTGGAGCAGGTTTGTTCCTTGCGGGTGCTCCTCTCACTGACCTGGTTTCCTCCGAGGAGAAACGGAAGGTCTGTAGGTATCTTCACTGAGGGACACGGCCAACTTCTAGAGTTCTGTATGCCCTTTTTCTTGTGACCGCACAGGTCCACCAGTTCTTCCCATTCCATCTTCCTCTTGCTCTTCCATTCCCTTTTCGAGTGATCAGCTGGGGACCCCTGCACCCCCAACCCCCCTTGTTTGAGCCTTGGTTCTCGTTCACGAGAAAAGCTTTTATGTTTTGGGCCAGGCACTGTGCTAATACCCTCAACAGCCCAATGAGGTGCTGTTATTGTGTAGTTGTTACAGGGAAGTATTTTTAAAAGGTGGCAGATGGTCCCAAGGAAGACAAGACAAGCGTGAGTTTGCTGGCAGGGGGGAGGATGCCTCTGTTGTCTCATGAGGAAATTTAGGACTGTGGAAAACGGTTTTTCCCTGAAGGTTCTGATGATTCCCTAAGTCACTTGCTAGTTTTGAACTCATTGTGTTTTGGTCAAAAATGCCTGTCATTTATCTCTTACCACAGTAATTGAAGCAGAGAAATCTCTCCCAACCGAAAGTCTCCCAGAAGTTGGATCACGTTTTAGGGCAGTTCGTGGCCTCCGGGTTGTAAAGATACGTTTATAACAGGATGCTAGGGTGGGAAGACCGTGTGTGAGACCATTTCAGGCAAGGCTATTATTAAAGCAAAGCTTACAACCAGGCAGGCCATGGTTGGGTATGAATTGGGGCCTGAACAGTCTGGATAATTGGATCTTCTCTCCAGTTGTATTGTGCCAGTGGAGACTAGACCAAAAACAGAGGCTATTTCTCATCAACGTTTCCTCTCTGCCACAGGACCGCTAAGAGGGACCTCTTGTCGGCTCTCTCTGTGGCAGAGTGCCTTGAAAGTCTTCTTGGGTGACACCTCTAGTACAGCCTCAATCTGTTTGCTGAAACCAGGCCGAGTTGCTGAACTTCCTCATCAATACTGATGACTTCAACTGTGGAGGCACATTACCAAGAACATTACTGATGGGGCAATGTCATCCCAGGGCGGGGAATCACCCGTGGATTTCCATGGGTTTAGACCTTCGATCTGAAAATAGGGAGCCTTTCATCAATGACTTGAAGAATGGAATAAAAGAATCATAGGTATTAAGATTCCAAATGGCCTTAAAGCAACTGTAGGGGGTTGTCCTGCAGCTTGGAATTAGGTCCAAGTTTAAAGCTGCCTTGGGGCGCCTGGCTGGCTCAGTTGGAAGAGGATGCAACTCTTGATCTCAGTCTCCGGGGTGAGTTTGAGCCCCACATTGGGTGTGGAGATTACTTAAACAAATAAACTGAAAAAAAAATTGCCTTGATGGCATTGGTCATCAAGATCACATAGGAGCCCAAGGCCACCTTGATGTAAACCCACTGATGAATTTAAGTGCAAGATGTTGCAGTCTGTGAAAAGCTGGCTAAATTTGAGATTCGGGAGATGCAGAAAGCCTGGAATCTACATGATTTAACAAAACAATGACTTTGCTGTTGAAAAATTTGTAACAAACATAGCAATTCATTCCTACATCTCTCAAGGTAATTAGTTTCATAGATTAAAAGGGTCTATTCCGCTGCTCCCTGCCTTTATTCCTACCTCTCTACTCTCACAAATCCTCATTGGACTATCCAAAGCACAGGTAGTCTTGTTATGAATTACAGTGATAAACCATTGCTAGTACATTCCTCCCCTACCCTCAGATCCAGTAGTTGTGGTATTTGGGGGGTTGCTAGGATCCTGTAGCAAAACCAGGGACAGGTATCATTTGCTGCATTTGGGAACGCTTTACTAATTTTGTAATGGCTCTTGGCACCAAGAGATTAGGCAATTTGAGTCTCTTGCCCAGTTCAAAGAAAGACACTTTTCCAAAGATGTATATTATTAAGGTGCCCTTTCAACTCTGTAACCCTCTGTGCAACCGTCTTGATCACTCTTTTGTGTCTCCATTGCCCACACCTTATGGTCTGTGGTCTGGGTAAATGCTTCATCTCACTGACTCTATCTAGAAAACAGAAGAGAAGGGCTTGGTCCCAGCACTAACTGACTGTGCCCAATCACAAAAATTAACTAAGAATGCTCTAAGCCAATGAGCTGGATCACCACTCTTCATAGATAGGAGCTACCCCAAGAACCATCAGGGGAACAGAAAGAGTAGGTGTTTAAGCCAAGTCAGGAATAAAATTTCTGCTGACTGCAAGTCTCTGCCACTTTGGCTGGGTGAAATGATTTTTCCCGGAAGGTTTCAGTGATTGCCTAAAGCACTTGCTAGTTTTGCTAATGTGGTTTGACCTCACTGGGGCTCTCATCACAAATGCCTGTCATTTATCTCATGCTACACATAGCTGAGGCAGAGAATTTATTCCCAGCACCAAGAATCTCCTAGAAATTGGATAATCACCCCTTTGGTTCAATCCAATTTCATTTGATTGTCCCCTGGTTTAAGCCTCCTCTACGAATAAATATAACATTGATCTGGTGGTCGGTTTGTGTAATTGGCAATTGTTCTTCCCCTCTTCCAGATCATTTGTTTGTCTCACATGGTTTACAATGGTTGGATTTGTCAGAGGTATTCCCATTGGGCCTTCTAGATTTCTGCAGGCCATGATCTGATCCCCAGGGTTTCTTTATTTCCTCCCTTCTGCAATCTGTGAGTCACTGTATGTGTCTTAGCCATGGGCCAGCCTGCCATCTTTATTCCAAAATCGGAATGTGAGTTGCTGCCTTGCTTGCACCAGATTTTGTTAGGAGCAGGGAGACCTGTTTGCTTTCACTTGAAGCGAAGAGTTTTGAGTGTGACATTCCATAGTACGCATTAGCTATGGCCTTGACATTTCTTATATTTGATGGGTATTTGCTTATTTGCAGAGTATGACTCAGGAATGATTGCAGTATTGTAACTGTATTACTTATGTAGAGATGTGTGTGTGTGTCTATGTAATTTAACACTGTAAATATCAGCATAGGGTGTGAGCTGTTCCGTGGCTTTCATTTTGATGAATACATAACTGAACGAATGAATGAATGATGTTGCACTGTTAGATTTTTCTCTTTAGTATGTAGCTAGTAACTTCACATTTCCATTGTCTTCCCAACAGTCGGCCCATCCTCTCTGATGGCAAAAAGCAGTAATGCATTTGGTGCAGGGTTTGGGGCCATTCCAGCTCTAGGGACCATTGTTGACTGGTCTTAGGCCTATTGCCCCAGCATTAGATACCCAAAGGGGCACACTGGTTTAGGTACCACTGAGAGGAAGAGTGCGGAAAAACCTTGACAGAACTATACATCAACATGTAACAAAACATGTAACGTACATCAAGGTGTATTTTACTTCAGAGCTCTTACAGCATGCAGAATATGCATCTTACAATGCGGGCAATATGGTGAGTTGGTTCAGAGTGAAGCTCAGAACTTTTGTTTGATAGTTTGGGGAAGAGACACCCCCCCTTCTCAAGTACAAGCGAGGAAGTAGTGTTCTGGCCACCAACATCTTATGACTCTGAGGAGGGCTGCCCCAGATGTGGCCAGTTGAAAAGAAACTGGGTTCTAGGAGCTCCTGGGTGGCTCAGGTGGTTAAGCATCTGACTTTGGCTCAGGTCACAATCTCACAGTCCGTGGGTTCCAGCCCCGCATCAGACTCTGTGCTGACAGCTCAGAGCCTGGAGCCTGCTTTGGATTCTGTGTCTCCGTCTCTCTCTGCTCTTTCCCTGCTCACGCTCTGTTTCTCTTTCTCAAAAATGAATAAACATTAAGAAAGAAAGAAGGAAAGAAGGAAAGAAAGAAAGAAGGAAGGAAGGAAACTGGGTTCCTGACACTGTCCTGTCTTGGCAGTGAGTTCTGCACTTGTGTGTATTAGGACATTTTCTTTATTATTGAAGCCAGTTCCAGTTGGTTTGTTTTTTAATTTGGAACCTAAAGCATCCTGTGTCAAGTATGACTTTTAATAAAGGATACTGAGCTCAAGAGGACGGACCATACACTGGGCAGCAATTAGAATCATAAAGAAAGAAACCCAAGTGTAACAGTGTAAGATGTGAAAGAAAGAATGACCTGTACATGGAGCAAAATATCCCTTCTGTGTCCTCACTTTTGCCTCGATTCTCTGATCACACCTGGCTCCTGCTCTTGAGTCCACTTGCAGGCCTTTTCATTGGAATTCCAGAGGAGTTTTCCAGGGAAAGTACATAAAAAAATAAATGGGAATTATCCAGTTTGGGAGAAAAACAACCCCAAAACAAAAGAAGTAACAGAGAAGCGGAATAGCAAGCGGTTGAAAGCTTAGGGCTAGCGTTAGGTCCTGATTTCAAATCATGACTCTGTTGCTCACTCCTGAGCCACCTCACTGGCTCCTCCTTGTCTTCTCTCATCTGCCAAATGGGTCCAACCCTTGGCACTGTTAAAAGAATTAAACAAGGTTGATGCATGTAAAGATGTTAATGAATGCCTTACAGATGCTAATTTTTAATACTGGCAAAACTTAGAAATCATTTTCAATTATATACAGTATCCAAAAGAGATTGTAATCCAGTGGCCTTAGCCTCATGAGTATGTAAGAATAAATAAAGACAACTCTTCAGCCAGTAATAGTTGCTAGGCCTCAAGATAGATAATAGACCAGTAAGGTTCTTCATTGTCTAGATTCAGTAAAGTCCTCTCTGGAGTCGTCGCAGCACAATCTTTGGAACAGAAGGCTTGACTTTGCCTCCCTCTCCCATGGGCTCATGTCTTTGGGGTTCTTCTGTTCTTTCAGGTGCAGACTTCAGTAGCTTTATTTTTGCCTGGTTGTCCAGTAACCTCCACTTCAGTGCCTCTTTTCTTTTGTTTTTTTGTTCTTTTTTAATGTTTGTTTATTTTGAGGGAGAGAGCGAGAGTGTGAGCGGGGGAGGGGCAGAGAGAGAGGGAGACACAGAATCTGAAGCAGGCTCCGGGCTCCGAGCTGTCAGCACAGAGCCTGAGGAGGGGCTCGAATTCACAAACCACCAGATCCGAGGTTGATGCTTAATGGACTGAGCCACCCAAGCACCTCTCAGTGCCCTCTTTCTAATTCATACTTACTCTATCCATTTCCTCCCTTTGTTGAAAGAAACAACTTCTGCGTTCCCATCCATTGCTATGAATAAAGAAATCATTGTTCAAAAACATTGGGTTTTGTGTAAATGTATTTTAAGATGTGATGTTTCAAAGAAAAGGATTGTGGTCTGAATCACAGACTAGAGCTGTCTAATTTTGTGGGTATTGCTTAAGAAGGAGGTCAGGTTTGGGGCGCCTGGGTGGCTCAGTTGGTTATGTGTCCAACTTCTGCTCAGGGTCACGATCTTGCGGTTCGTGGGTTCTGACCCCACGTCGGGCTCTGTGCTGACATCTTGGAGGCTGAAGCCTGCTTCAGATTCTGTGTCTCCCTTCTCTCTGCCCCTCCCCTACTCACTCTCTGTCTCTCAAAAATGAATAAACATTAAAAAAAAAACACTAAGGTATCTTAATAGTAGATACTAAAAAAAAAAAAAGCCAGTTTTAAGTCCGTCTCCAGGTATGGGTGTACCTAGGGCTTTGCTGCTGAAAGTGTTGACCTTGATGTAGCCAGGACATCACACGGGAGCCTGTTAGAAATACAAAATCCCAGCACCCCTCCCCAACCTGCGAACCAGAATCCCTACATTCACAGGTACTTCAAATGACCTTGACACTGGAGGAACTCTGCTCTCAGAAGCATAGTGGATGAGGGTAGAGAACAGACTGTGAGGCTCATCTTCTGATTGGTAGAAGGCCTTTGTGTGACTTTATGCTAAGTGTTCATTCTTTGTTTCTGTCTTTTGTATTATTCTCCTTTGTCATGAAGAGAGAAAGCTACTCATTTATTAAGAAAGAAACTACATCAGAGACCAGCCGTGATAAGGGATGCCCTATAGCACTAGGGAATATGCAATCAAACATGGCTTCTGCCAGAGAAAGCTCAAGGGCTGTAAGGATGGCAGTTAATGAATTCCACTCAAGTCTTCAGGAGAATCAGGATTAGATCCAGCAGCAGTTGGCAATGCTAAAAGATTCCTCTGTACCCTAAGATAAAAGGGGCTCAGGGGAAACAGACCCTGGTCACAGCTCAAGGGGGGTGAGCACAAGGAGTCAGGTCCCGGGAGGGGCTGCGAGCTAGGAGTCAGGCTTGAACTAGAGATCTGGACCGAGTGGTTTCCACTGGACTCTGGTCAGCCCAGAGTTGAAGAGTTGGCAGAGAGAAAAGGTCAAAGTCAAGAGAGAGGGTTATGCAAGTGGCATAGGAAAGAGCAAAGAAAAAGATTGAAAGTCCAAAGCAATAATCAGAAACCAGAAGTGCCCTGGGAGTTGAAGAGGTAGGCAGAAAGGAAAATAGGAGATCTGGGACATCAGCCCTTTGGACACTTTGCTGTTGGTGAGTGCTGGACATTGAGATTTGCCAGGAATCTAAGGTTATTATGAAATGGGGGCTCCTAGCTGGAGCGAGGAGAGAGGGTCATGGAGGGAGACAGGTAGTGACCAGGAGCTGTTGACCCAGGCAGACTTCTGTGCTGTGGGCGGCTGGGCAGGAAGGATGAAGTCCACGAGGTCGAAGATGCTCAAGTGAGAAAGGTTCATGGAGGAGCCCTGGTTTCTCCACTATGCCAGGCCAAGGAGCAAAGAGTTCCTGAAGGATTGTTGGGGGCAGGAAAACAACGGAAGGGCAGCCCAGGTCAAAGAGGCGAGAGGAGTGAGGCAAACAAGGCTGTTGACTGGCATGCCGAGATCTGCCTGTTGGCTCTCTGTGCTCTTTCGTAGAGCCTGATGGGCACAGATGACCCTGAGCATAAATCACAGCACAAAGGAGGGCAGAGGCTTGCGAAGAATGCAAGGTACCTCAAACCAGTAATGTTTGTACTTCGGTTCAGTATTTCAGTTGCTAAAGTCTTAATCCAAGGAAAAGGATATCATTTTGAATATAGGACCAAGCATGCCATCAAGAAAATGTGCAGGCGTTGCAATCAGACACATGGGGGCTTTGGAAAATTATCTTTGGGCTTTCGTTTCTGTATCTATAAAATTGAGAAAATGCTACCTTCTCCGTAGGGCTCCTGGAAAGGTTTAACACATGTGGAACACCTAACATGGTAACACCGAACGCATAGCAGGGGGCTTGATGCAGCTGGGGAAGTGTGGGAAGGAGAAAGCATTCATGCTTGTCTGCCTGAGCCTTCTACCTGCTTTTGCTCATTATGGACGTTCCACTATTCTTTTTGTATTTGAGGGCTACTAATTTTTTGTTTTTGTTTTTGTTTTGCATTTACTGCACGAAGAAGATGATAGTTCTATTTCTGGTAGGTACTGAAAGAGGACAGAAGTACTTCTTAGTTTAAAATAGAATTGACCGAGGGAGAGTTGAACTCTACCTAGAAGCTACACACAGCACAGCCCTAGGATAGACAGCTGCCATCTACTGCCTGCCTCCCTCCTGGTGGGCAGAGAACCTCAAGGAAAATAAGAGTCTTATAAGCACTAACCCTGAAAGTCTAGGTCTGTAAAGGGAGGGCCAACATCTCAGCTTGTATCAAGCCAAAAGCTGCTATTTACTTGGTGAATTATGGAAAGGCCAGCTGCTTTCGAAGCTAGTGGGTGGGTATAGTTAGGTCACTACCCTTTCCAGACAGGACGTTGGCATTTTAACCGGGATCTTCAGAGAAAAATGCCACCATTCAAAGCAGTGACTCTTACACTAAGAAGTTTTGATGCTGTGGCAGATCCACTGGAGAAAAGTTGAGAGACAAGGAGACTTTAGGATATTTCTGTCCTTGGTGCTCCCAAACATTCTCTTTCCGGGTGAGCCTCTCTTCTTCCAAATTGATCCTAAACTTCCCTGATGTCGAGGTGGGGAATGGTTTCTTAAGCTGCTTCCTGGCCTTAGAGTATCTGAATAATGTATAGCTTATCACACTCACACACACACACACACACACACACACACACACACACACACACACATTAAAGATAGATTCTCCATGAAAAAGTCAGCCAAAGAAGAAGGGCCTACTGGCCTTTTGATAGTGAAGACCACAGAGGATAAAAGTATTGCCTCTAAAAGATACTGTTTCTTTAAAGAAAAATCATGTAGCTCTGATGTGCTGGTGCTGTCTTTTCAAAACAAAACAAAACGCTTTAAAACACAAACACTGTTGATTACACACCATTCTCAGGTAAGCTGTGGCCTTGATCAATACATTGATTTTTGTTTAAAAGGAGAGGAAAACCTACTTTTTGGCAAGGGCGTCAATCTGGTTGACCCTTTAAATGTGTTAATTACACTTGTCAAAGCAATTGGGAAGACATAGCTTTTAAATATTAGATCAATTGATCAATTATAATGTGATTCCTCCGCTCACACACTCTGTTTTGTATCAAACAAGCCCTTGGCTGTTCAGAGAACAGAATTCATGCCAAACAAATTACCAGTGACTAGCCAATTTAAGAGATTAACCTTGCTTAAAAAGAGCCCCTGAATGGCTGTGATTCAGCGGTCTTCATTAGACTCAGTTCTTTCCTCCTTATTTGCCGTGACTCATCAGCTTTGATGGGACCAATTCTGTGATCATTTTCACTTTGTTTTGTCCTTTCTTGTAAATTGCATCAGATTTTTAAATTTTAATTTTCCATCACACAGGACCATATTTATGGTAGAAGGGCTTTTTCTTGTAAAACAAACGTATAAATTCTGGTTCACGGAAACATTGGAAACCGTACTACCTAGCAGGTGGTGTTTTTCTCATGTATAATGAGTAAAAAAATCTTAAGGCATTTAGATTGATAGATTTTGCTGCTGCTTCCTATTTAAAAAGTAGCTCAACAGTGGAAAATAAATGGAGCGAATGGCTGCATTTCTGTAAATTTGCTTTTCAGAATTACTCCAGCATGGTCCTGGGTCTCAGAAATGGAGTCTGTGTCCCAAGTGGAGTCCAGGGCATTGGCCAGCCCATGTGTTTTTATTCTCTGGTGTTCTGATGGGTACTCAGAACGATCTGATGTCATGGTGGCTTCACAGTGGTCCTTCCTCCTAAAAAAGCAAAACCAAAAACAAAAACACCTTTCCAAGGCTGACATCCCCTGTGATTCAAAAGGGATTGGTTATCTTTTTCAAAAGACTACAATATGTTACATGGTGTTAAGTAGAGGTGTGAGACTTACATCTAAGAATCCTGCAGCATATCTACTTTAGCAAGATTGACATATATGGGGCATTTTGCCTGTTTAAAAAAAAAGACAAAACAAAATACATTTGGAATTGGAAACCAAAGAATATATGCTACCCATCTTTGAGGGGAAGAAAAAGAAATCCTTCTAGTAATTACTGCATGAGAAATCTAAACTGAATCACTGTATTAATGAAATGGTTATTATGAGCACTATAATTCAGTACTGGTAGGAAAATTGGAATCTTAATGAAGAGAATGTGTTTGTAGAGAATAAATTGTGCCCCACAAATACAAAAATTTATTTTGAAGCAATTATAAAATTAGGGGACAAAACAAAAGAACATCTTTAAGATTTTAAATTTTTTCCAGCTTCATTGAGATATAATTGACAAAAGTTGTATATATTTAAGGTGTACAAAATGTTTTGATATGTGTACATTTTGAAACTATTACAACAATCAAGCCAATTTGTATATGCATCATCTCACATACTTGTGTGTGTGTGTGTGTGTGGTAAGAACACTTGAAATTTGCTACTAGAGAAGATCTTAAGGGGCATCTGGGTTGCTCTTTGGGTTGGGCTTCTGACTCTTGATTTAGGCTCAAGTCATGATCTCACAGTTTGTGAGTTCGAGGCCCATGTTGGGCTCTGCACCGACAGTGAGGAGCCTACTTGGGATTCTCTCTCTCTCAAATGTACAGTACAGTGTTGTTACCTATAGTCAGCTTGCTGTATATCGGATCTCCAGAACTTATTCATCCCGCCTAACTGAAACTTTATACCCTTGGTCTAACATCTCCCCATTTCTCCCAGCCCCTGGTAGTTACCATTCTACTCTCTGCTTTTATGAGTTCAACCTTTTAAGACTCTGCATATAAGCGAGATCATGCAGTATTTGCCTTTCTGTGTCTGGTTTATTTCACTTAGCATACTGTCCCCCACGTTCATCCATGTTGTCACAAGTGGCAGGATTTCTTTCTTTTTTGAGGCTTAGTAATATTCCACTGTGTGTGTGGGGGGGGTGTGCGCGCGTGCGCATGGTACATTTCCTTTATCCATTCATCCATTGATAAGCACTTAGGTTGTTTCCATATTTTGGCATCTTAAAGATCTGAATTCACATCCAAGTGAGTGGTTTTTGTTGAAATCTGGCATATATGTAACTGTAGTATTCCTGGTCTTCTCTCCGTACCACCACTCTCCACTCTAACAACTTACCCTGGGATACATCCCTCTTTATTCCCGTAGTACCTTGTTCTCTGTAGCACTAAGCACTTTTGTAATTACCACTGTCTCCGAAAATTAATTATGGTGAACTATATCAACACCAGGAAGTGGGATTCACTGGGGGCCATCTTAGAGTCTATCTGCTACAGGATCTAATCCTTAGTAGCATTTTATTTATTTATTTTTGAAATCTTTTTTTATTTATTTTGAGACAGAAAGTGTGAGTGGGGGAGGGGCAGAGAGAGAGGGAGAGAGAATCCCAAGCAGGCCAGCACTGTTGGCCCAGAGCCCGACACAGGGCTCCCTCTCATGAAATGTGAGATCACGACCTGAGCCAAAATCAAGAGTCGGATGCTTAACTGACTGAACCACCCAGACACTGCCTTAATAACATTTTAAAACAAGGTCCGATGTTTCAGACATAAACACTCTGAAGTTAGGATTCCATAAACTAATTATCACGTAAAACAAGGAGCCAGCCTTTTACTGTTGCCTGTAAAGATTCCATGCCTTTGAATCTATTTTATCTTTTTCTGGAAGCAGACTTATATGATAAGATGCCTCAATAAAAGACACGTAGGTGCACACTAGAGCAGAGTTTCTAACTTTGTACCTCTATTCCAACAACAGACAGGGATTTAAATTTAGACCCTAATTGTAGTTGAATAGACTTTTAAAGTCAAGTTTAAGGATAGTGATTGCTTCTAAAACTCCCACCCATCTTACATCCACTTGAATCTGAAGTGTTTCTTCTGTGCTTTGAACAGTAAGAAAAATGATTTCCTTTAAATTTTAGTCATTTGCCTTAGTCCCCTGAAAACATTTCATAATTTGCTCCTCCAAACCAAAGAGCAGACAGCCCTGTCTTTGACATTGATAAAGCATGTGTTTCAGTTGAGATCCATTATGAGAGTGCACAAGAGTTGATTTTAGGTTTCCTTGCCCTAATTGCAAAGAGTGGCAATTGAAATCATATTGAAGTTTTACCGCAAGTGCACTCACATCCAGATCACAGGGAACTGTTGTATTTTTATATCTAGACTACTATCCAGTGATTTAGAAGATAGATATACTCTAATTTTATTCAGTGTGTTCTTTCTGAGTGCTATAATAGGCTTTTGTTTGCATGCGGGCACCTAATTAAGAGAGGGGGGAAAAATCCCTTGTTAAAATCAGCTGGGAATAATCAGAATGATCATTCTGTGGCTCATAAATATTACATGAGCAATATGGGTGCATCAGTAACATTTAACTGTTTTCCAATTCCACTTAAAACTTTTTGTTCTGAAAGTCTCCAAGCCCAGGAGAAGATTGGTGCTTTAAATTCTTAATCTCAAGAAGAGCTCATGGGATTTCTATTTGCAGCAGTTTGGTTTATTTATACACTTTCAAGGATTACAAAAACCAACATGTTATTGCTGTGGCCACGTGTTTGGTTTCTCAGGCTGGGAATCTAGTGTGGCTTACGCTGAGTCCCAAGGGTGAGGTGCCTACATTTCCTGAGCTATTTCACCACCCATGTCTCATACCTTAATATTTTGACTGCCCTTTTTTGTTTTGTTTGAATTCTACTGCCTTTTGAGAACTTGGAGAAATGGGACACGATTATATAAATCTTCCAAAAAAATTAGATCACAGTTGTCATTCAAAAATTTTAGCTATAATTCCAGAAAAGAGATGCAAAGAGAGAAATAGATGGTAAAGAAATTTACTTACAGAGGGAGGAAGATTTAAGCCCCACCTGAGTTCTCTTTACTGTCCATTTTTTGCCCCCACCTTCTAACACGGTGGCCTCCTTGTGCCCTCAGAAGGCCCTCCAAATGATTACCTGTCAGGGAGCTGCCTCCTCTTGGTAGAGGGCAAGGGGGTAGAGGTAGCTCTCCAGGGTGAGGAAGAGTCTTGAGCACCCTCTGGAGGTTCAAGTGCACAACCAACAGATACTGTGTTCCAACGTAATCAATGATTTGTGACTTCTATTGCCATTTTTTGGTTTTTGTTTTTTTGCAAATGTTACAATTCATCCATTTGAAAATAGGATTTTAGGGGCTCCTGGGTGGCTCATTCGGTTAATGTCTGACTTTGGCTGGGGCCAGGATCTCGTGGTTCGTGAGTTCAAGCCCCACGCTGGACTCTCTGTTGTCATCTGGGAGCCTGCTTTGGATCCTCTGTCTCCCCTTCCTCTGCCCCTCCCCCACTTGTGTGCATGCACGTGCACCTGCACACACACACTCTCAAAAATAAATAAGAATAGGATTTTGTTCCAACCATACTTGAAGTTTTTGTTTTCCCAAGAATGTTTTAACCAAAAAGAATAATGTTATTTCTTTGTCTTCTCTTTCCAAAATACTGGATTTTTAAAGTGTATTTATTTATTTGGGTGGGGTGGGGAGAGAAGGAGGGGCAGAGAGAAAGGGAGAGAGAGAATCCCAAGCAGGCTCCACACTGTCAGCACAGAGCCTGACACAGGGCTCGATCCCACAAACCGTGAGATCATGACCTGAGCCAAAATCAAGAGTTGGACCCTTAACTGCTTGAGCCACCCCGGTGTTCCCAAAAGCCTGGATTTTTCAGGTAGCAGTTACATTGGGTACCTGCAATGGATATAACTCTATACTAAGCATCATGGACAGTAAACAAATGGAGAAGACATGGGTACCATGCCTAGGTTGTAACCAAATCAGGGGTTATGAGTGAGTGTTCTAATTATGTGTCTAGACAGGGATTTCTCAGCCTTGGCACTATGGATAATTCTATGCATTGTGGGATATTTTCCAGCATCCCTGGTCTCCACCCACTGGCTGTCAGTTACACCCCCTCCCCTCACCCCTCACCCTGTGCCTCTGAGTTGTGATAACCAAAAAATGTCTATAAACATTGACAATTGCCCCAGTTGCAAACCACTGGTCTTAGAAAACTATAGGGAATGGAGATGAGGAGTACAAAAATAGAAACAAAAATAAACATTCATTTTAAAATAGTATGTTCTATAGATTACTGTGCCGAACTTGAGCTAGAGACATGCCTCGTACAAGTCAGTGATGTAATATGAGAATTTTCATAAAAACAAAGTTTTTGGATGTTCTTAAAAGTTATTTTTCATTTTAACACTTTTTGTGGTGCAGTGATTGCAAGGGCTACAGTGAGTCTAAGGGAATATAGTCGGTTTTTTGCCCTTTACATTTTCAAGTAGATATTTGTAAATCAGGCTGAGAGCAAAGAATGATGATGTACTGAGTCCTTGTTTGAGAATATTATTCATGTGTCAATTTTTATTCAGTGAAACAAGAACAAAAGCTCTTGACTGGAGTCCAATTCTGCTAATTATTTTGTGACAAACAGGTTTCCTGTTTTGTTTTGTTTTGTTTTGTTTTTCCAAAGAGTGATTTATGTGCTAATAGCAACTGCACAAGAATAAACAACAAAATCTGAGGCAATGCATTTAAGATTATTGGTGTTTGCAAGCGAGGCCTATCTTCATGTAGACTGGCAGTTCTTAACTGGTGATTTTGCTCCCCCAACCCCCCTCCCCCCCAAACATTTGAGAATGTCTGGGAATTTTTTTTTTTAAGTAGGTTTCATGCCCAGCTCAGAGCCCAACCTGGGGCTTGAACTCAAGACCATAAGATCAAGACCTGAGCTGAGATCAAGAGTGAGATGCTTAACTGACTGAACCACACAGGTGCCTCAGGATTTTTAATTTTCATAACTGAGTAAAAGGATGCTATTGACATCTAGCGGGTGGGAACCAGGGATTCCGCTAAACAGTACACACGGCGAGGAATTCTCCAGCCCCAAACTTCAACAGCGCCAAAGTTGAGAAACCCTGGCATATACATATGAGGAAGGAGGGTTTCAGAAGCACATAAGGAGACTTGAGCCTCAGAAAAGTTATTTATTTGCAGAAATTCCTCCCCTGTTGACCTAGGGGAGTTCATTCCTTTGAGTCTAGCATAGACTTCTCATTCCCTTCTTTTAAAAGGCAGATCGTCCTGGGAGAGATAAACTATGGAGTTACTAAAACACAGTCAGAACCCTCCAGATGGTTTGTTCTTAGGGTAAGAAAACTGCAGGATAGAGCAAGTACAGCTGCTTTGGGGAGTGCATTTGGGGGTGGGGAGAAGTCTTTGAAATGAGGGAGAAGCTGCTGACTGGGTCTGCGGAGTCTGTGTGGTTCAACTCTAGCCTCGCTTCATTTCCTTATGGTTGGTTGTTTTCAGGAGCGTTCTTTTCTTTTAAGTTTTTACTTAGTTAGTTTGAGAGAGAGACCGAGAGAGTGAGCAAGGGAGGGGCAGAGAGAGAGAGAATCCTGAGAAGGCTTTGCACTGTCAGTGCAGAGCCCGATGCGGGGCTCGAAACCAGGAACTGTGAGATCATGACCTGAGCTGAAACCAAGAGTCAGTCGCTCAACGGACTGAGCTACCCAGGCGCCCCTTTTCAGGAGCATTATTAACGTTTATGAACACACCGAATGGCAAGCTCTTCGTTCAGGGGCGTGTGTGTTGGGGTTGTATTTTAGATTAAATCTAAATGACGATTCCTGTAAAATGAACGTCCCATATTTTCTAATTCTTCAGCTAATGAGTGATAATGGAGCCTACTCACCCCAATAACTCAACTACTCCAAACTTTACATTTTGCTCATAGACTTCTAGAAGACATCAATTCTGTTGGAAGCTCTCGGCTTAGTCCTTCATTCTAGCTCTGTGCCTATGCTCTCTCTTTTCACTGTTGCATATTTAATCCCACATGTCTGCTCTGAAGGAGGCCTAGAATAATTTGAAATACTGGTAACACTTTAAAAAGCCCTTTTTCCCCAGTCCCTTTTCCACCCAGGGCTCCAAAATACTTGGAAAATACTTGCAACCGCTCTCCTTTTTCTCTCAGAACAGCTTGAATCCGTGGTCCTTGGACCATTTCTTTTCCTCCCAGATTATGCGTTCTGTGTACTGAAATGTTTCTGATTTTTAAATTGTAGTTATTTATAATGAGAGGTGGGTTTAATTAAGAGTTTAGCCGAAACTTTCAAAAGTGATCTGAAGATCAAAGACAGTCACACTACAGTGTCATACTTGGGGGCACAGCTTGCCCTACAATTTGGGTTTCCTGACATCTGGTTTTTCACAGTGGCATACTGTAGCACTTCATATTTTTTCAGTCACAGATCAGCTGGAAGAGGTCCCAAGGAAATTTAATTTTGTCATTCCATCTTTCCCACTCTTGCTTGGGTCCTGCTATCTTTATTTTCGCAGGTTTCCCATTTTAGTTGCCAATGAGCTGTAAATAGAGTTGAATATTCAACATTTCAGCCTTCTTCTCCCACCAACAGGCACAAGGGAAGACTCTACTTTCCTTGGAAAACACTCCTTAAAATTGAAAGATTGAAAATTGAAGATAATGAATTTTCTGATGCTCTTTCATCAGTTAGATTTTTAGGCATGCAGTTATTTAAAATATTAAGAGAAACTTACTTAAATTGTTAAAATCTCACTGTTAATGTCACCATAATTATTCATGTTGTCCTTCTTGATCATTTGAAGACTTTCACCCGACAGGTATATCAGCCCCTCCCTATATTTGGCATCTGTCGTAGCCGGGACCATTGTGGATTTGGACTAAAAGCGTGGGCAAAATCATCTACTTCCATAGTTGGTATCAGATTGCATTGGAATATCTAAGACTCCAACTCTTAGGTTCATTAAATGTGAGTGAGATATTAGAGTCCGGAAGTGATCTTCAATCAAATTGTACCTTGGTAGACATGGGAAGGCTAATTTTCAGGATCTTGGGGCAATGTTGCTTTACAATTCTGCTGTTGAGTTCTATTTCATAATCAACAATAGGACTTTATACCTGGCACATTTGGGGGGAAATCTTAAGGTTTTATTTAGATAGCTTCCCCATTTATAAAAAGAAAAAAAAAAAAAAGGGAGAAGACAGTGTCCGTAGAAAATGCCGTTCCATTAGCACACTGCCTCTTTGATAAATTATGGAAGTTGCTATCTTTCTGTCAGATGACAAAGGGGAAAATTAAGAAAATACATTTAAATATTTGTTTCTGGTAAAGTGGAAAACTATAAATAGCGCGCTTTAGCAGAAGATTCCTTCCTCAATGCCCTTTCGGCCCTTCCTCACTGCATTGGCAAAGGAAATAAATAAGAATTGACAGTCACATTCCCAGAGTGGTGGCAGTTAGGTTAAGAAAATTCTCTGGGTAAGACATGATTGCGTCTTTAGGAAATGCATCTATAGTGCTCTGCTTCCATCTTCTTAGTCTGTAATAGATAGAAATATTTAAAATATATGCAGCAAATAGAAGGAAATTCCTTCAAGGGAAAACAGTAATGCTTCCTTTTATATATTTATTTGTTGTTGTTATAAATTGTAAAGCCCTTGAGGCCGTAGGTGATGGCTTGTTCATCTTTTTTCAGCCATTATGTATCAGTGCCTGGGACATAGTAGGTGATTAATCCATACATATTGAACAAATGAAAGCCTATTTTGGGGTATCAAACTAACATCCATTGCCTTTTGTGTCCAGCCATTCTGCAAAGAACTTTGATGGGAAAGCCAGAGAATGGAGTAAACTTTGATGTAGTTCTGGCTTTCGAGGAGATTTCAAGGTAGTTTGGAAGATGAGATATATACATATGCATACATACAAAGTCAGCTTGTAACTAGATGCTCCTGTGATATAGACTAAAAATGTCATAGGAGTGGTACAGTCCTTGTAGCTCTAAGAAGTCTTGGAAGGGTGATTACTACATGAAAGAAAGGTGGCTTAAAAAGAAGCTTTGTAGATGGGCTGAAAAGAAGGAAATAATATTCTAAATGGGGTTCAGGGAGAGAGGTTCTTCTGTCTGATCAAAGATATAGCATAAAGAATTACTCTGGGATGCAAATGGGGAAGAGATTAAACTACTTGGTGGTTTTTGGAAACAAAGCAGAATTTGAATCTGAAATACTTTGCAACAGGAAACCCTGCAAATTGTGAGAGGAGATATGACGTCAAGGTGGTGTTTGAGAAGAATTGTTGAGACATAGACTTCAGGATGGATTATAACTGAGCAAAACCAGAGTCAGGAATATTGGTTAGGAGGCTGTTCTAGTAATCTAATTCTAAGGAAGGATTACAAGAATATCTCATTGGTGTTTTGGATTTGGAAGAAGGGGTATAAGGTTAGATGGGAGGTAAAAATTGTTCTCATATTTCCTAACATGCATGTATTAGTCAGCTATTGCTACAGTAATGCTGTGTAACAAATCACTCCCAAACTAGTAGTTTATAACAACGAGCATTTTCTTTTCTTGCTCATAAGTCTTTGGGTTGGCTAAAGTGATTCTTTTTTAGGCTGCAACTTGGTGGGGCTTGGTTCCAGGTTTTGGAATCCATGGATCAGGCTTTGAACTCCAGGCTTCACATCTGCAGCATGGGTGTTATTGTGGGGCTCAGGCTGAAGTGACAGAAGCTACCTAGAATATGCTCTCCTTGTGGTCATCACAGGAGGGCAAAGTATACTTAAAGGTACTATTAAGAGTTACATTCCTTTGGTCAAAGTCAGTCACATGACAAAGCCCAAGTCAATGGGACAGGGATGTATATACTCTACCTCAAGTAGAAGGAAAGTTAAGTAAATATTTTCTGAGCAATAACCCAAACTTTTAAAACTGATGTGTTTTTTTTGAAATGCATCTGGACATCATTCAAGTGGCTCCTTACTTGAGTATATGTCCAGCTTCTCAGTGAATAGAGTTCTTCACGATCTGCTCACATTCCCATCCCAGTTCTGCTATGTTCCCACCTCTGTCTTTCACTCTGATCATACCGAGCTATTTGCAGTTCACCATGAAATCTCACGCCTTCTTTTCACACATTGTTCCTTTTTGCCTGGAATGCTCCCCTTCTCCTTTGAATCTTTTCATTCTCAGGCTAAGTGTTGTCTTCTCTCAACGACCCTCCCCACCCCCCAAAGGCTGTGATTGATGCCACTTTTCTTTATTCCCTGAAACTTTATACATTACTCTGTCATAATACCTATCCTGGATGTTGGGCATGTGACTTGTTTTTCTATATCTCCCTTGCATGTGTTGACTGAATAAGGCTAGGATAATGGGGGAGTCTTTCGAAGGAGTTGAAAACTTGGGAAGGTTTTCTTGGCTTTGTTTTTGTGTTTTGTTTTTGTTTTTGCTGTTGTGTGGGTAGATGAAGGTTAAGAAAATGAAGTGTTCCCTTTGGGCCTTTTTAGCTTTGAGGTGAGGGTGGGATATCCAAGTGGCTCTCCATAGCCAAAAGTCTGGGACTGGAGCAAAGGTGAAAGAGAAGTCCAGAATAGGAAATCCAATTTGGCAACCATCTGCAGTAAAACTTGTAGTGAAATCTTGACTGTGATAGTATAGTCTTTTCTGCCTAATTGTCTTCTAAAATCCTGTTTTTGGAAGTTCTGCCATAAAAGGGGATTTTTTAAAACCTTTTTTTTTTTTTTCCTGGCAGTCAACCCCTAAATCATGCCTAAATAAATCATAGGAAATGTGTGATTGTTCATGCTTGGAGGAAAAATGATTGTTTCAACTTAACATATCCTACCTCCAAAACTTTTATTTCTAAACAGCTTACATCAGGAACAGCTGCATAGTTACTTAAAAGAACTAGTTGACTAAGTGCTTTTCAGTTTGTATGGGATGATGTTTTTCCTTTGCTTAATAAAAAAAAATCTGCTTTGGTTTTTTAAAGCAGGAGTAGCTCAGGGTTGCTATGTAAATGGGCTGTTAGTCTTTGCATAATTTCATAGGTCTATGGGACACACAGTAAATAACAGTTGGTCATCTGACTGCTGGTGTATATGGATCTCATCTAGAAAGCCCTTCCACGTGCTACTTCCCGGAGAGGCCTTGGGAGATGGTCACCTATGGAACTACCCCACCTACCTCCTCACTTTATCCTGGGTGCCCACGTCCTGCCTATACTCACGTCCACGAGGCTCTCTTGACAGTCGCCATATTTGTCCATGACCTGCCACTCGATCCAAAAGCAATAAAGACATCACTATAAAGAGCAAAATGGAAGAGGTCAATTTGCAACTTCTCAATGATAAATGTCTTAAAGAAACTTGAGGAAGAAAGAGATCCAGAAATGGCCCAACCCCACAAATTAACATAGAGTTTTAATAATGAAACACTAACATTAGCAATTAAATCAGAAAACCTCCAAGTTAAATAATTTTTTTTTTTTTAGCAACTCTGACAAAAGTTCGTCCATTAAGACAAATAACATTGGGTATGTTGCAGTGATTCCCTCAAGATGTCGTTAAAACATGTTTGAAACTTGACGGGGGAAGTTACAGAAGTAACACATTCAGCACGACAAGATGAATTGGCTCACGCAAAGTGACGTGAGCACCTGGAACAGTCACTCGGGAACTAGGTCTGCATCTCCCACTGCTCATCACATCAGAGACTCTCAAAAGACAGAAAGCAAGTCTGAATGGGAGATTACAGAAAAACAGGCAGAGGAAGCAATTAGCAAATGGAGTGCTTCAGCTCCCCCAGCTGAAAACCTCTTCTTCAAATGATTATGAGCATCTGTGCATGCTGTTGATGGCTGCGTCTGTCTTTGGAGCCCATCAGCGATATTCAAAAAGGGGTAAAGATGAGCCTTTCCTCGTCAACACACCAAGCACATCCTGAAAAGATGTTCTGTGCTTTGAATTCTCTTCTACTCTTTGAGGAAAAGCATTCAACTTAGAAATACGTTAAAAGCCCGTGTTTGAGAATTAAGCCTAAAGTGAAAAAATGATAGACCTTCTCAGATTTATTATTTTTTAATTACACAGAGTCATGTATTTCAATGATAGTTTTAAAAACTCACTTTTCTGCATCTTACCTCCTTGACTTTTTCTGCCATCTCAGTTCCACCCTCTCTTTGCTCTTACCACGTTATATCTTTTCTGTAGGTTTTGATACAAGCTTGGATTATTTTTACCCAGTTAATTTGGCATAGAGTAGGGCTCTGAAAATACCTGTGAGGATTTTGACTTACGTGGAGGTAAGGTGCTACCTAAGCCAAAGAAACATAAGCCAAAGAAAACAGCTCTTATTTTATTTATTTTTAAGATTTTATTTAAGTCCAAGTTAGTTAACATGTAGTATAATAGTGGTTTTCTACTTGATACAATTTGTAACTCATTGGATGCATCTTAAAAACTGACATAAATCCATTTTTAATCTTGGTTTGTCTTGCCCAGTGTGAACGTTCGTGCATTTAGCTGCTGGAATCTAAACGTGCTTGAATGTTAGGTGCTATTCTAGACCCTCCTGGTGGGTTATGTATTACATGGTATATGCATTGCTCACCTTTCTAAAATCGGAAGAAAGAGGATGAGTTGAGGTATGCATATGACCCTAAGAGTTCCAGGTAGAGGCTGGCAGATCTCTCCACGTGCACACCATTCCCTGGCCCAGTACCTATACTTAGTGGGCATTTGCATCAGTTAAGGTTGGCTGCGCTAGCTGCTGAAATAAAGACTGAGAGACAACCACATCCGTTATATGATTCCTAATATTCTTTTAAGGTGCACCACCTGGAATTGAACTGAGCTGAAAGTGCAAGGAGTTTCAGTTAGTTGCCTTTTCCTATGATTTACTTGACAATCACACGAGTGTAATTGAAAATAGAGGAAGGTGATAGATGATAGTTTACATTAAGAAAGAAGGGACGATATGAATGACCATTTATTTGTCAGATATTTTATGAGTGTGGACAAATATTGATTTAAGGGAGCAATGTTGCCGTACCATGTACTCCAGCCCCGAGTGCCAGAGACACAAAGAAACTGGCGTTATTAAAAAACAAACAAAGCAATCAAGTTATTGAAGAGGAGGGTGAAAGTTATCCCATCTAGTACACTCACAACACCAATTTTCACTTTGGAATCTTTCCTCTGAGAGGCTTGTTGGAATGACTTGACCTGCAACTCTGATGCATTTTTATCTTTGTAATGAAATGAGACTTTTGGAATTTTTCCCTGTACGTGAATCCTTCAGAATTGCCATTGAATTAATCCTCCCTCCCCCCTCACTTTTTTCCTGAAGACTATTGGTTTTGAATAAAGCTTGACGTCCCTTAACAGACTAGGACCAATGCCTAGGCTTTTAGAAAAAACGATCTAGAGTGGGCCATGAATGTATTGTTTGTGTGTAACCAGAATCTAGGAAGTAAATAATCATAACCGTGGTTCTCACTCATCCCAGGGGCCAGCAGAGCATCCATAGACACACAAAGCTCTGTGTTAAACACAGGATTAGGCGGCTCCTCAGAGGCTCATTCTCATAATGCTGGAAAGGAAGATTCAAAATGTGACCACAGAGCATTGGACTTTCTTCTCCATGCATTCTGTAGAGCATTTATTACCTAAATTCTGGACAATGAAGGATGTGTTTTAATTAACTTTCTGTGTCTCTAGTGAGTTCTTGGACCCCTCACTCCGGTTTATGTGCCCGGAATGATATACAGGAGTAATAGCCTGCCTGCCTGCTTCTGCTCATGTGGGTATAGGGATCCGTTATTTTCCTAGGCTTATTCATAGGCAGGTGGCTTTGACTGTGTGTCAAGTCAGCGATTCGAAGAAACTTGAGAGCATCACTCCTAGAATTGTATTTCTAGTCACAGGACAATGCCACAGACTGATTTAAAGCAAGTATGCAACAGAAAAGCCAAGTAAAATTAAGTAATGTTAGCAGTCAAAAGCTATCATGCTATATTCTTATTCCTCTCTACCTTATGCCTAATTTTTAAGCCCTTAATTTGAGTGGAGTGGTGTTGACAACTGAGAGCCTTTGTGCTCATTGCTATAGCTCTGCTTCCTGGAATTGTGCATCAACTATTTGTTGAAGGAATAAAAAAAAAAGTCCCTTAGAAACTGGTGAAGGAATCCCCTGAGCAGTCATGCCTGCATTCTTTCATTTTCACTCATTCAAAAGACTATTCTTGGGGCGCCTGGGTGGCTCAGTCAGTTAAGCGGCTGACTTCAGCTCAGGTCATGATCTCACGGTCCGTGAGTTCAAGCCCCGCATCGGGCTCTGTGCTGACAGCTCAGAGCCTGGAGCCTGTTTCGGATTCTGTGTCTCCCTCTCTCTGACCCTCCCCCATTCATGCTCTGTCTCCCTCTGTCTCCAAAATAAATAAACGTTAAAAACAAAAACAAAAACAAAAGACTATTCTTTTTTTTTCAATATATGACATTTATTGTCAAATTGGTTTCTATACAACACCCAGTGCTCATCCCAAAAGGTGCCCTCCTCAATACCCATCACCCACCCTCTCCTCCCTCCCACCCCCCATCAACCCTCAGTTTGTTCTCAGTTTTTAAGAGTGTCTTATGCTTTGGCTCTCTTCCACTCTAACCTCTTTTTTCCTTCCCCTCCCCCATGGGTTTCTGTTAAGTTTCTCAGGATCCACATAAGAGTGAAACCATATGGTATCTGTCTTTCTCTGTATGGCTTATTTCACTTAGCATCACACTCTCCAGTTCCATCCACGTTGCTACAAAGGGCCATATTTCATTCTTTCTCATCGCCACGTAGTACTCCATTGTGTATATAAACCACAATTTCTTTATCCATTCATCAGTTGATGGACATTTAGGCTCTTTCCATCATTTGGCTATTGTTGAGAGTGCTGCTATAAACATTGGGGTACAAGTGCCCCTATGCATCAACACTCCTATATCCCTGGGGTAAATTCCTAGCAGTGCTACTGCTGGGTCATAGGGTAGGTCTATTTTTAATTTTCTGAGGAACCTCCACACTGTTTTCCAGAGCGGCTGCACCAATTTGCATTCCCACCAACAGTGCAAGAGGGTTCCCGTTTCTCCACATCCTCTCCAGCATCTATAGTCTCCTGATTTGTTCATTTTGGCCACTCTGACTGGCGTGAGGTGATATCTGAGTGTGGTTTTGATTTGTATTTCCCTGATGAGGAGCGTCGTTGAGCATCTTTTCATGTGCCTGTTGGCCATCCGGATGTCTTCTTGAGAGAAGTGTCTATTCATGTTTTCTGCCCATTTCTTCACTGGGTTATTTGTTTCTCGGGTGTGGAGTTTGGTGAGCTCTTTATAGATTTTGGATACTAGCCCTTTGTCCGATTCAAAAGACTGTTCTTAAGTTACAGTGCATCTCATAGTATTAGGTATTGGGGATGTAATGCTGGAGTTCCTTAAGCCTGGGAGGTAGGATTTGGAACATGTGGACACAATGACAGAATATACTTACCCAAGTTGCCGTGGTAGGCATACGTTTCTGTACTCCCACTGATAAAGGAAGGGATGGCGATTTCTCAAAGACTCAGGCTCTGAGACACTAATGGGTGGTTTTAGTAAAAGCAGGGACTGAGTAGGTGTCTACCATGTATTCTAAAAGCTGTTCTTACGTTAAGCTCCTCTTATCAAGTCCCCACCCATTTAAGGAACTCAAACTCAAAAACGCAAACTACAATGACCCAGGGACAGCAGCTGCCCTGAGCCGGGTCACCCCCTGGCATTCCTACCTGTTCTAGGCCAAGATAGTGGAAGGGGGTCTGAGATCTGAGGGGATTGATTTGCAATGTTGCCTCTGCAAGTTGCTTTACACTTGTCTGAGCCTTGATTTCTTTATCTGTAAAATAGAGATATAATAGGGTAATAGAGTCATGGGACTGAGGAAAGTGGGTCTATTGCACCTTACTAGAGCCTGGCACATATACACCCATCAATTTCATTTGGTTTGACAACTACATACTGAGATTCTGCTGAGGAACTGTTTGTTCTCTTCCCCATTTGTCACCTGGTTCCTTTTGTTGGTTCCTCTCACTGTGCCTTTTTTATCTACCCGTCATCACCCAAACATACATCATTAATGTTATGAAATGCACAGGTTTTTTTTTTCCATCACACTTGATCTCAGGTTGTCGACAACCTATTGAGGGTGGATATTTCAGGCACATGGGCTCCCAACATAGTTAGCTCAACTGTGGTTCATCACAGATCAGTCCCTTCCCTCCCTCGCTCTACGTCCCCAAAGACGGGCTGAGCCGAGACTGGCTCTTGATGGTCGGTTCTCTCCCCTTGGTTCTCAATGCTGGCTGCCTACTAGAATGATTTTGGCGAGCTTCCTAAAACTACTTCTGGGTCCCACCTTCAGCCGTACAATTGATCTGAGCCTGGGCAACATCATGTATTAAAAGTGCCAGAGGTTGAGAACCACTGCCTGGGCCAAGGTCTGCCAGCCTGATTCAGGTGAATACTGCTTCTGAGTTCAAGCAGTCGGATCCTGATTCTGCGGCCTCTTGGGCTTGCTCAGTCGTTGTAGAATACACGGGTGAAGTTTCCTTGCTTTGGACACACCAGCGGTGTACTGAATTGTGAGCATAGCCTCTGATTTGCATTATCACATTTAATTGCCACACAGTCCACATAGTACCTGTCTGGTTATGTTCACCACGAAGCCTGGCCTGGCCCATACCACACAATGAACCAGTACCTAATAAAGTTAGACCCCTAAAGCCTTATATTGTTTATCACCTTGGTGTCGAGCCACTTAAAAATGGAAACAGATTGGAACAGGTTAGATTTTAAGCTGGTGATTTACTGTTTCGTCTTGCTGTCCGCTATCTACAGTTGTCCCCTTATATTTATGTGAACTCTCCAGCTCTGCTTCCTCTCACTGCCAGGGGTACATGTTCTTTCCAGCCCAGCCTGGCCCCTTGGCCTCTGTACTGGGAGCAGGAACCATGATCTGGCCCAGCACTCTGCCTGACTTCTTCCCTGTTTTGATCCTGACACCCCACATATGACCGTCATCATCATTTCCTGAAACGTGAAATACACCATCACTAATTTGGGGACAAATTATTTTAGCTGATCTATGAACTTGTCCAGTTTCATTGATTAGCATTTATTCAGATTCTGTCAAACTCTAGGCTATCTTCTAAATAACTAAATGACATGTGTATTAGGCCTCATTTTATTATACATTGTTTGGAATTAAGCCAGTTGTCTATTTTATTAGTTTTCCTCTAGCCACATTCCAAATTGGGGCTTCTCACACTATAGTGTGCTTAAGAATCATCTGGAGAGCTAGTTAACACACAGCCTGCTGGACCTCACCCCTAGAGATTCTGATGGAGTCAGGGATGGGGCCCAAGAATTTGCATTACCAACATGCCAGGTGATGCCAGTGCTGCTGATCCACGGACCGTACTTTGAGTAGCACTGGCCTAAATCACAGGCATCCCATCTTGGGTTGGCAATTTATATTTGAACTTCAGCTTCACCATTACTGAGGCTCCCCAGCATGAAAAAGTTGTGACAAGATAATCCTTTGCTTGGTTCTCTTTGTTTTGCCATTATACGTTTTTGTAGTCTAGACAGAGTCCATTTCATTTCCAGTGTTTCCTTTAGTTCCTAAGAACCTGGAGATGCCGAACCATTCTGTAGAATTTTATTGTCCTAGTTTTTACCCTGATGAATCATCTTTTAACAGACATGTGAGCCTTCACTAAATGCATTATGTCATTCTTCTGAGCTCTGCAGAGAGAATTGATATGCCTTTGGGTCTGATGTGAAATGAAGGCTTCACTGAGTCCATCATGCAACAACTCTGACTTGAGGGGGTGGCCCAGAAATGTGACAGAAATCCCTGTGGCCAGTGCCAAGTGGGAAAGGGATGGCTCGTGACCCTGTTGCTCAAGCCTCCTACCTCCATGCTTGTGCAAGGAGGTCTGTCTCCTCCCAGGCTGCCACATCCAAAAGTGGGATTTATTTTTAGAGAAGAAATCATTAGTCATTAGACTCTCTCCTGCTTCTTTTTTCCCTTTGGGTAAATTTTAAGAACCTGATCTTTTAAGAAAATGTTCAGGCTGTTAGAAGAAATGGTAAAATGATTATAGCCTTGGAACGATCAACCTATTTGCCTCTCTTCCAGACAAAGGCAGTCTTCACACAGGAGCCCCCTGCTCATGGTCCCTACATCTAAACCAGCTTTATTGTTTAGCTTGATGTGAGAATCCCCCAGCTCTTTTGATTTTCTGGCCCCCTCAAACCTAGGATTTGAAAAACTAATTCTATCAGACACTTAACATTCGCTCTTTAGGCCCATTATAAAATCCATAGTGGAAGTTGAATCTTAGCAAAATAGCCCTCTGGAATAGGTATGTACAAATTTTCACTTAAGAACAGAAGGATTTAATAGATACCTATATTGAAGCAGAAATAACTGAAAACAAGATTTCTCTAATATCTCTAAATTTGGGGTTGTATTACAAGAACTTTTTGCATGTTCCCATTGCCTCGGGCTAAATAAATGTCATGTTAATGGATTTACTACCAGAAGGCCACAAAAATAGCCAATTTTTTTAAGTTTATTTATTTACTTTGAGAGAGACAGAGAACACGTGAGTGGGGGAGGCACAGAGAGAGAGGGAGAATCTCAAGTAGGTTCTGTGCTGTCCGTGAAGAGCCCGAGGCAGGGCTCGAACTCACAAAATGTGAGATTGTGACCTGAGCCAAAGTGAAGAGCCGGACACCCAACTGACTGAGTCACCCAGGCGCCCCACCAATTTTTGTTTTTAAATGCCATGTTAATGGTTTTACTACCAGGAAGCCACCGAAATAGCCAATTTTTGTTTTTAATTAACTTGTATCTATAAATATGGAGTTGGGAATGTCATCATTTTGAAGCATCTCAAAACTTCATCATCACCTGGTAGCTGATAGGCCAAGGATCCCCAGGGAGGGACACAGCACGTATCATTATATCCTTCCCTCCCTCCCACAAATGTAACATTTTGTTTCTGCAGTTTAATCTTAGTGAGGCAGAGACCATCAATTTTAGGAAAAGCAGGAGGTAGATTTTGCAGAGGGATATGAGCAACCCAAAGTCCAAAGGGTTTCTGTGGTCTTGAGTCTTAGAGGAAGGACCATGTCACTATGAGGTAGCCGATTGGAACTCTACTTTGCTGAGATGATGGAGAAGGAGGAGAGGGATGTTATTTGAGTATTAGTCTTCTCTTCTACTTTAAGGCAATTAAGTATAAGGGGCATCTGAGTTGGAAGAGCATATGACTGGATTTGGGGTTGTGAGTTTGAGCCCCATGTTGGGTGTGGAGATTACTTTAAAATCTTTTAGAAACCATGTGGCAAGTTGAGACGGCCACACGTTTTTTGTGGTGCCTCTTATTGGAAGGTTCTATGTCCCCTGCACTTGAATCTGGGTGGGCTTTGTGATGACTTGGACAATAGAATACAGTGGAGTGTTGCTGTGCCAGTTTTCCAGGCCCAAAACTTAAAAGACACGAAGTTTTTGCTTCCTGTCTCTTGTAACACCCATTCTTGAAACCCAGCCTCCATGTTGTGAGGAAGCCCAAGCAGCTCTGTGGGCAGACCCACATGGAGAGGGACTGAGGCCAGCTTACAGTTGACACCAACTTGCTAGTCACATGAATAAGCCGGGTTGGACTTGAACCCTCTGGCTTCAGTAGAACCGCCCCAGCTGCCACGTGTGGTACAGAGACCAGCGTTCCTGCTAAGTCCTGCTCAGCTTGCAGATTCGGGAGCGACATAAATGATGGTCATTATCTCAGACTGGTGCATTTTGAAGTCATTCTCTGTATAGCAGTAGACATCCAGGACAAAGAGCATCTCCTTTTTCTACTCTTTTCCACAATGAGGCATTGCTAAGACTACACAATAGCTCTCATGGCAGAGCCTCTCAGGCGGGGTCCGGCTGGAATTTCCAGAACACACGATACACATGAAACTGGTGTCTTTGTGCCCTCCCAGCTCTCGTCCCTGGCAAATGCTCTGTTCCAAACTGCTTCTCTGGACCAGCTCTGTCATCCGTGCACTGTTCCTCACTGTCATCCGGAGCCTGCTGGTTAACCAAGTAATGTGAGGCCAAAAGCAAGAAGTAGCCTGCGATTGCCAGCCTGCTGCTGGTTATCATACCAACAGAAAGCTTTTATGAAGGTTAAAATCTTCTCAGTCTTCTGTATCTGCTCCCTCTCCCCTCTTCCTTAGGTGACATAAATATGCCTTTACAGGTGTAGCTAAGATCTGTGACCTTAAATTCTGAGCAGGGGCTGATGACAATCGGGGAAGAGGAAAGACTGGTCTATTGGTGGCCACAGGATAGGACCCGCCCCCTGAAGAGTGCCAGGAGGGTGGGGACACTCACCATTGAGAAGAGGAAGCAGAGATATACCGAAGAAAGAAACAGGAAATGGGGGGGGGGGCGCATCAGAAATACACTTAACAGGTTTATCCCCGAGTCACTGCTTGCCAGGCTGGTGATGCAACAATGCCATGAGGAATACTCATGCTCCTTCTCTGCGATGTAGCCGGGCTTTCTTTGTGCCAGGTGATGTCCCAACTTCCTGTAGGAATCGAGGTGGGTGTTACTAGTATCCCTGACTTACGCCTGAGGAAACTGAGGCACTGGGAGGAGGGGCCATTTGGCCAGGGTCACATGGCACAGCAGTGCATAATCTGAGCCGGAACTTGGATTCAGTCCCAGGGGGGCCCGGCTCTGTCATCTGTCACCGCTTACATCAGGACTGTAGGTGCAGACTGCAGGGAGACCAGTTTGAGTTCCCGATACACTTGTGTTACCCTTTGGCTCGTGTCGCACATCATGGCACATTCCTGTCACACAGGCAAAGAGATGCCTCATTTTTCTTATTTTAAACACACTTTAATCCCAGATATATCATGTGTCCCTTTGTAGGCTGTTTAACATTATCCCCAGAAGAAGATAGAGTGAAAATAAGCAAATACACAAATGTAGCAAAACTGATGTGAAAGGCAACAGAGTAGTTTGGTGTAATAAGAATGAAGATCTGGGGGCCCAACCCATCGCCCAGTTAGTTCACTGGCCTTTACTGTGATAAACCAGGAAACCAGGTCACATTTGCATTAGGTAGGTACTCCTGAATTTACAGGCATTCTAATAACCCTTATTACAGTGACTCAAAAATATTAATCTTGGCTTTTAAATAAATAGATGTAGATTTATTTTAGTCTACAAATATTTATTGGCTGCCCACAGTGAGTTGAATGCACATTTGATGACATGTATTTTGCCAATAGGGTAGCCTCCAGCTCAGAGAACCACCTGCTTATATTGAAACCTTTCATTTGCATTAAATTGCATGCATAATTTAAGCTGACTGGAACACCTCAAAGAGGCTCAAAAACAAATCCATTCTTTCTCACTGGGCAGAAATAAGTAGATTCTCAGTAACTGTAAAGAACGTGACCCATTTCAGAGAAGGAGTTTGTTTTTTGTTTTTTTTCAATCCTGCTTGTGTATCAAAACACAATGTAGTTATCTAATATAAATGCAAAGACATTACAAATATTTTTTAAACATTCATGAGTTTACTGTTTAATATATTCAGAATAAAGTCAGAATGTTTTTATGGGAAGACATAAAACAATTGTCCTATATTCTCCCCGCTCTGCTTTTTCCAGTGTTTCCTATCAGCTGTGTAAACGGTCGATACTGAATAGCAAAGAGGTGTTGCTGAGCAGATAATGGACTTAAATTAGATAAAGTTGGCTTGGACAGACTGAACATACCATGGGGGCATATTATTCTTACTTATGGTTTAATCTGATAGCTACTAACTTGAAGTCAATAGCTTTACGATGTTGAATGAAAAAGAGAAAACAATTGCCTTTGTAAGGAGGAAAACGGATCAGGGAGAATCAGTGTGACCAGGGTGGGAAATGTACACTTTCTGTATCTTTTGAAGTTTTGGAAAAAAAAGTTCCCCTCATATTTTGTTTTTTTGGGGGGGAAGTTATTATTTTTTTGCAAGGCTTTTCATATCTTAATTAAGTTATAAATTTAATTTTAATTATTTTTTGAATTTAGAAACAAATGTATTTTAAACTGACTAGTTCTTAAAAAAAATGGTTCCATTTCGATGAAAAAGAGCCATGGTTTACCTGAGCCTTGATTATTAATATACTAGGTAGGTATAGATGCATTGTTATCGTTATTTTGGGTTCCATTGGCACCTTAGTTCAATTTAAGGGAAAGCTGGTAAGCACAGGGAGGCAGAATGAGGTAACTTGAAGCCAGAAATTGGAAGATCTGGGTTTATGACCCAGTTTTGCAACTCCTTGCTCGCTGTGTGACCATGTGCCTTAATTTTTCACAGTGTAAAAAGTAGATAATGAGACCTACTTTCTCTGTGTCAGGAAGTTATCTTGACTAGGAGATGGCAAAGTGGGTGGGATACTGTTTGCAAATAGCAAATTGATATACATAAGCAGACACTACTATTCCTTATCAACAAAAAATTCATGTAAAATATTTATGATGATTCTGCCATATGTAGGGCAATGCTGTAGGTTTTGCGAAGATTAAAAAAAATAAATAAATCAGATAATTCCTGTAGTCCACTCCAGAAGCTTATAGTAATAGAGGACCAGCAAACTTTCTGTGAAGAGCCAGAGAGGAAATATATGAGGCTTTGCAGGCCAGATGGTCTCTGTTGCTATTATGCAATTCTGCTGTAGTAGGGCAAAAGCAGCCATAGGTAATATGTAAAATAATGAGCATGGCTGCGTTCCAATAAACCTTTATTTACAGAAGCATGAAGTGGGCCAGATTTAGTTTATAGACTGTAGTTTGCTGATCTTGGGTCTAATCAGAGATGATTGGCACATGTAACTGTAACATGCGGTCAGAGCACCAAATGTTACGAAATAAATGAAGAGTAAAGGACATCCGGCTGATGCATTACAGTCTTGCAGGAGATTGCAGATTGAATTAGGCCTTGAAGGATGTGGTCATGTTTGATTTGTAAGGTGGAGGAAGACATTCCCGGCAGAAAAGAGTCCAAGGAAAGGTATAAAGGTGGAATAAGAAGGAGGCATTTAAAGAAGAGTAAAGTTAGACGCAAGAATTTACTGGAGTGGGTGTAAGAGAGGAAAAGCATAGATAGTCGCTTAAATGTAAGCTTTATTATTTCTGACCTCACCCTGCCCCCTAATGAATACTAGGCTGTAGGTGTTAGGAAAGTATTTCTTATATTTTTGCTGGGTTAGAACTCTTACATGTTTCTGTGTTGCAGAATCATTTTAGGTATTTCTAAGGATAGGCTGCAGCTTGTAATTATTCCCAAGGGTGGTTTGTTCATGGTATTATCCCCCATCAGCCAATGAGGACCTACACACAGGTTGGGTACTCCAGGGACAGAACCATGAGAAGGAATGTCTGATTCAGAGCAGAGACTGGCTCTCTAGGGATATACTGTCCAACACGGTGTCCACTGGCCTCATGTGGCTATTTAAATTTTCAACTTTAGTTGTTCAGTCATACTAGCCTCATTTAAAGTGTCCAATATCAACTTTTGCCTAGTGGTCATTATATACTGAACTATATACTGAACTATTTTCACCATTGTGGAAAATTTTATTGGACCATGCTGCTCTTAAGAGATAAGAAGCCGGGGCGCCTGGGTGGCTCAGTCGGTTTAGTGTCCAACTTCGGCTCAGCTCAGGATCTCACGGTTCATGGGTTCAAGCCCCGTGTTGGATTCTGTGCTGACAGCTTAGAACCTGAAGCCTGCTTCGGATTCTGTCTCTCTCTCTCTCTCTTTCTCCCTTTGCCCCTCTCCTGCTTGCGTTCTGTCTCTCAAAAATGAATAAACATTTAAAAAAATTAAAGACAAAAAAGAGAGATAAGAAGCCAAGCAACCATTATGCATTGGCTTAGAGTCCTGGGACTAGAGATCTGGATGACAGTGACATTTAGTGACTAGCGCTGTTAACAAGTACAGGTTTCCCTGGCTATCCAAAAGTATAAAGCAGCATAAAGCGTAAAGCAGAGACTTTCCCCTACTTTCCGAAAGTTTGCATTAGGCCACTATGCTTTTATGAGAGACCTATTTTAGTACAGTAATGGCTTTTTTGGTGAAAGTGAAAATTCTGCTTGGATTTCTTTTGATTAGCAAAAATAGGTATTAATGTAGGTCTTTTGTAAAAATCAAGTGGGTTAACACGATCTTTTGGGAAAGCAAGTGATACCTGTGCATCAGTTTCTAAGTGGAGTTGACCCTTGGATAATGAGGGGATTAGGGACACCAACCTTCGGCACAGTCAAAAATCCATGTATAACTCTTGACTCCCCTAAAACCTAACTACTAGTAGCCTCTTGTTGGCTGGAAGTCTTATAGATAGCATGAACAGGTGATCAATACATATTGGTATATGTATTATATACTATATTCTTACAATGAAATAAGCTGGACAAAAGAAAATGTTATTAGGACAATCGTAAGGAAGAGAAAATACACTTAACAGTACTATAATATGTAATATCGAAAAAACAAAACTTCACCTGTCAGTGGACCTGCACAGTTCAAATCTGTGTTTTTTAAGGGTCAATTGTATTAGTTTTGTCATCTGTGATCTGGGTACTAATAGTCCTTATCTTACAGGTGGTTATGAGTATAAAATGATGCACAGCTCTTTGAACGCTGTGAAGTACTTTGTAAATATAAAACATTGCTATTATTTCAATGATACCATATCTGTGTCTTTAGTCAATTTCCATTATTTCCTTGTTTACTTTAAAAAAAATTTTTTTTTTAATGTTGATTTATTTTTGAGAGAAAGAGACAGATGGAGTGTGAGCAGGGGAGGGGCAGAGAGAGGGGGAGACACAGAATCCGAAGCAGGCTCCAGGCTCTGAGCTGTCAGCACAGAGCCCGACGCGGGGCTCAATCCCACAAACCATGAGATCATGACCTGAGCTGAAGTCGGTCGCCTAACCGATGGAGCCACCCAGGCGTCCCTTCCGTGTGTACTTCTGTGGGCAAAATTATGTCCTTTGCAAATAGAGATAGTTTTGCTTTATCTCCTTTCCAGTTGGATGCCTTTTATTTCACTTTCTTGCCTAATTGCTCTGGCTGAAATTTCCAGTATAATGTTGAATGGAGTGGTTAGAGCAGACACTTGTATCTTATTCCTGATCTTACATGGAAAGTTTTCAGTCTTCTACCATTAAGTATGATATTATCCATGGATTATTTGTAGATGCCCTTTATCAGGTTGAGGTAGGCCCTTTCTTTTCTTAGTCTCTTGAATTTGTTTTACTTTTTATCATGAAATGTGTTAGTCCTTACTCCCTTCTGCTCATTCAGTTTATTTTTTTACCTTATATTAACTCCTTCACTTCTGTTTTTCCTCTCTTAGCTCCTTATGGGAGTGGAAACCAGCTGGGTAACTAGTTATACCAAGCATTCCCTAAAGAATTTTCTTTCCAGGAAGGCCACACCAGAGTATATGGAGGCGTTAGATAAATCCCTGGCACCTATGTTAATAAGTCTATTGCTAATGAATCAATGCAGAACTCATGTCCTACCACAGTGGGCAACAGATCTCTTGCCGAAGAACCATACACCCTTAGTGTTTGAAATTTATTATTTTCACATGGAAAACAATAGAACAAATAGAATTTGTTTCTTTTTTTTCTTTAAAAAATTTTTTTAATGTTTATTTATTTTTGAGAGAGACAGAGACAGAATGCGAGTGGGTTAGGGGCAGAGAGAGAGGGAGACACAGAAGCAGAAGTAGGCTCCAGGCTCTGAGCTGTCAGCACAGAGCCCGACACGGGGCTTGAACTCACGGACCTCGAGATCATGACCTGAGCCGAAGTCGGACACCCAACCGACTGAGCCACCCAGGCGCCCCAGTAGAATTTGTTTCTTGATGTGGTAATGTGGTGGTATGGGGAGAAGAAGATAGAAGATGAAGATCTGAAAAGTATAAGATGAAGCACAGGAAAGGAAGGGACTCTAAATTAGGGAAACTGCATGAACAAAGACAAGGAAGTAGAAATGGTCATGGAATATTCAAGGCCGAGTGAGTGATAAGACAGAGCTGATGTATATGAGTCAGGTGATTTCGCTGCATAAATAGGTAGCACGTGAGTCTGTCCATAAAGGTCCCCTCATAAAACTTTAATTTGTGGACAGATCTAATGAGCTCTGATCTGGAATCCCAGACTGTTGATAGCAGTCTGGTGGTTATGTCTTCCCAGAGTGCAAACATTTAAAAATACCAGGACAGCAAGGAGTGGTGTGGTAAGCAGCTTCTAACACAGTCCCCAGTGAACTCTTTCTCCTGGTAGTCACTCACTTGTGTGATTCCCATCCCTTAGTGTGGGATTAGTTCGGTGTCTTGCTTCTAATGAATAGAATTCAGCAAAGTGACAGAATGTCACTTTTTTGATTACATTACAAGTGATTGTAACTTCTGTCTTGCTGGAGACACTATTGCTTTCTATCTTTTTTCTTTAAATGTTTATTTATTTATTTTGAGAGAGAGAGAGAGAGAGAAAGAGAGAGAGAGACAGACAGACAGAGAGAATCCCAAACAGGCTGCGCCCTGTCAGCACAGAGCCCAACGTGGGGGCTTGATCTCGCGACTGTGAGATCATGACCTGAGCTGAAATCAAGAGTCGGACGCTTAACTGACTGAGCCACTGGTGCCCCCTTTAATGCTTTCCTGATTGAATGCTTTGGTGAAGCAGGCTGGAGTGCTGGGGGGGGGTGGGGGGGTCCCACATGGCAGGAACTGATAGCCACCTTTGACCAAGAGCCAGTCAGTAACTGAGGCTCTCGATTTAACAGCATGCAAGGAACTGAATCCTATCAAGTTCTTGATGAGCTTGAAGTGGATCCTCCTCTAGCTGAACCTTCAGATGAATCCCCAGAGCTTGGGCTGACACTGTTGTTTCAGTCTCCTTAGAGATGAGGAAGCAGAGGACTCAGCCAGGTCATATCCAGATCCCTGACTCACAGAAGCTATGACATAATAAATGTGTTTTATTGTTTTAAATGGTACAGTGTTTAAGTCATTAAATTGGGAAGTGATTTGTTATGTAGCAATAAGTCATTAATACAAGTGGACAATACCTAATCCTGAGTAGTGACTTCCTGATGGTGAACTTCCAGATACCTAGAAGCAAGAAAGGCAATATTTTGGAGCAGGGGCTGTCCCTGGTGCTGCCCCATGGACACTACTGCTAACTCTTCTTAAACGTAATGTCATTTTTATTGGTAGCAGCTAACAACCTTACAGTGCCTAGTAATCAACTCTTTAGGATTTGTTTGGCTCAGTTTACGATTACCTGTAGTATATGAAGCTGACAGGCCAATTGCTGAGGTTATTAGTTTTTTCTTCCTTTATGATTTGACCTCGTTATTGTGTCAATTGACCTGCCCCAGGTTTGGACTCACATAGTTCTCCAACTTGTCAGAATTATTTCACCATTATTTCACCGGCTTCTCTTTAGCTGTCAGCCACATCCCCCCGCCCTACCCCCCAGCCCGCCCTTACCATTATTAAGAAAATACCTTGTGAGTTTTCTCTTTAAGCCCATTGCCTAAATCACAAAGAAGCCATCATGGTCTGAGAACTAAGCTTTATGGAACCGATTCCATACAAATCACAAAATAGTACTTCTTTGAAAATGATCTTCATTCAAATTAGGTACATTGTTTAAACTATGTTTTCGTAGCTTTTTTGCGAAGCAAGGACTGTGCTGATCAAAAGCCCAACTAGGCTCAGATCTCATTTTTCTCCTACATGTCCCCCAAGACGAGAATGGAAAGGTGTCTGCTGAGGCTTCCTCCACTCCTTCATCCAGACGACAACAGACAGATTTGGCAGTGCGAGTAATGGCTGTCAGCAATGCCTCGGTGTGTCCCTGATAGGAAGCAGCAAGAAAAAAACGGGGGCGGGAGCTTCGGAAGGTCTGTCACTCACTCTGCTCGACCGGAAAGGGGACAGCCACTGCCATGAAACCTCAACCCACTGTCCTTCTAACTCATAGCATTCATCATTCTGTTCAATGAGTAGTAATTGACCTGTTTTTGTACCATTTAGATTTTACAATGTCAGGTGAACGCTGCCTGACTTAATAGTTACAAGTTATTATTTTGGATGCTGTGTTCCAGTTGCTGTGGGCGTCTGGAAGCTTATTTCTACCAGCTCAAATGTTTGACTAGTTCTGACTTGTGTGATAGGATGTGAACATGTCTGTCTGCTCAGTGCCTGTTTTGCAGAATATTAAGCCAGGTGTTGTGGAAAGTAAGAAAGAGAGCAAAAGATAGTGTTCCTCCATCAGAGTCCTTACTGCTTTGAAAGGAAAGCACAGAATAAAAAAAAAAAAAAGTCTATCATTGCAAAAATAGGAATCTGTACATACTTGATTATGTGTGTGTAGAGTGTGGGTGTAGGTGTGTGTTTAAGGAATTCTAGAGAGACAGCTGTGCCTGAATAGCTGCTGAAAATACACAGCATCAAGTGCTCCTTCATGCTACTGAGTGTGGGCTTCCATGGAAGCAGTAACTGTACAAGGACTACAAGCTTGACAGAGAAGTGGGATCCAAGGACGTAGAGGTGCAGTTGTGATGATTAAATTGCAAATCTCCCTCCATTTCCCACCAGATAACAGTGTAAAATAACATTCCAGACCGTAAAGGACAAATACGTTAGCTTGACGAGGACTGTGTAGTTGGACCCAAGGATGTATGAAGAAGGGCAAGAGTGGGTGTCTTTGCTGCATTTCTGGAACTGGCAGCGCTAGGCTGGAGTTTGAAAAAAAAGGAAAAACACATCTTGGCTTTTCTTTTTTTCTTTTTTTCCTTGTAATTCCAAGAGTGTAGTTAGACAAAGGGATTGATTTTTAGGTAGACTGGCTCTGGCAAGATTGTCATCTACGAGTTTAGGAATTTTAAAAACTCCGCATCTGCCATGTTATAGTTCATTCCGTGGTAAATTTTAAGAGCTTGTTTCCAATTTTGGCTCTTTGGCTATCTCCCAGTTTGAAGGTAGCAAGGAGAAAACACATTGCCCCTAACCTAGTTCACTCCTATTTATTTCTGCGGTTCCACGTGTTAGTTTTTTGTGATCGTCTCATCTTAGCCACACTAGATCACATTGCCCCATTGTACCCTCTCCTGTCCACTTGTACTTTTCCCATTGACCATTTATGAAAGCTTGTTACTGTATATTTTTGTCATTAGCTTCATATCTCTCACCAGATAGGTGATATTTATTGCCCTCCCCCATTCTTTAAAAAAATTTTTTTGGGGGCACCTGGGTGGCTCAGTTGGTTGAGTGTCCGACTTCAGCTCAGGTCATGATTTCACAGTTCATGAGTTCGAGCCCCGCATCAGGCTCTGTGCTGACAGCTTGCTCAGAGCCTGGAGCCTGCTTCGGATTCTGTGTCTCCCCCTTTCTCTTCCCCTCCCATGCTTACGCTCACTTGCTCACTCTCTCTCTCTCTCTCAATAATAAATAAATGCTAAGAAAAAAAATTAAAAAAAATAAATAAAATTTTTTTTTATGTTTATTTATTTTTGAGAGAGAGAGAGCATGCAAGCAGGGGAGGGGCAGAGTGAGAGGGACACAGAATCTGAAGCAGTTTCCAGGCTCTGAGCTGTCAGCACAGAGCCCGACGCGGGGCTTGAACCCACGAACTGTGAGATCATGACCTGAGCCGAAATCGGATGCTTAACCGACTGAGCCACCCAGGCGCTGCTCCCCCCTCATTCTTTATTGAGATATAATTGACATGTAACATTCTGTATGTTTGAGATGTGCAACGTGTTGATATTAATACATTTATATGCTGCACTGTGATTACCCCCGTAGCCTTAGGTACCATTGTCATCATGTCACATAATTGCCATTTCTTCTTTGCTGTGAGAACATTTAAAATCTAGCCTCAAAGCAGCTCTGAAGTATATCGTACAGTACTGTTGACCAGACTCGCAATGCTGTGCATTAGATCTCTAGAACATACGCATCTTCTGGTCGCACGTTTGTGCCCTTTGACCAACATCCACCCAATCCCCCCTCCCCTCAGCCTCTGACAACTCCCATTTTACTCTGTTTCTACAAGTTCATCTTTTTTAGATTCCACATTTAAGTGAGATCCCGCAGTATTTGTCTTTCTCTGCTTTATCTCCCTCAGCAGAATGCCCTCAAGCTTCATCCGTGTTGTCACAAATGGCAGCATGGCCGCCTCTCTCATGGCTGAATAATATTCCGTCGTGTGCATATACAAACACCTTTTTATCCGTGTATCCGTTGACAGTTTATTTCCATCTCTTGGCTATTATGAATAATGCTGGCGTGTGGCAGTGGAAATCTCTCTCCAATATCCTGTTTTTATTTCCTTTGGGTAAATACTCAGAAGTGGGATCGCTGGATCTGAGGGTAGTTCTATTTTTAATTTTTTGAGGAAACTCCATACTGTTTTTGACAGTGGCTGCACCAAGTTACATTGCTACCAAGAGTGCACCGGGACTGCCTTTTCTCCACCTCCTCACTGTATTTGTTATCTTTTGTCTTTTTTGATGATAGCCATCCTAACAGATGTGAGATGACCTCTCATTGTGGTTTTCCATTTGCATTTCCCTGATGATTAATGGTGTTGAGCACCTTTTCTTGTGCCTGTTGGCCATCGGGATGTCTTTTTTGGAAAAATGTCTATTCAAATCCTCCGCCCATTTTAAGTCCGATTGGCTGTTGTTTTGCTATTGGGTTCTTTACACATTTTGGGTATTAATCCCTTGTCAGATATATGACTCGCAAATATTTTCTGCCATTCTGTAGGTCACCTTTTCAATTCGTTGATTGCTTCTTTTGCTGTGTAGCAGCTTTTTGGTTTAATGTAGTCCCACTTGTTGATTTTTGCTTTTGTTGCCTGTGTTATTGCCATTTGAATCCATCTAAAATGACTCTATTTTGTTTGAGGTGGAAAATTTTCTATGTAAAATCTACACTTCCTAGGCTCCTATGCATCTATAGCTGTTCACGGGACATAATTCAGACCATTAAGATGTAGGTAAAATTACACAATGAGGATTTGAGGAGTGCTCTTTTTTATTTATTTACATGTTTATTTACTTTTGAGAGAGAGAGAGAGAGAGAGAGAGAGAGAGAGAGGGAGAGTGAGCACGGGAGGCAGAGAATCTGAAGCAGCCTCGGAGCTGCCAGCATGGAGCCCGACATGGGGCTCGAACCCACAAACCGTGAGATCGGGACCCGAGCCGAAGTTGGTCGCCCAAGTGACTGAGCCGCCCAGGTGCCCCAGGGAATGCTCTTTAAAATGGCAACAGACACCCTGGACATGGGTGGCTTTTGCCTGTTAGGCTCCCTCTTCTCCTGCTTCAGGCGCAGTTGCAACTCTGGAAGGGGAGCTGCCGCTTTGCAAGCATGAGGCAGCAATCCGCTTGGCGGATTTTCATGGCTTTTTTTTTTTTTTTTTTTTTTCCAGTCTCTTCTGTAGTGGTACGCAAGGGTAAACAAAGAAGGGATGCTATGGACTACGTTGCCTAGAGAAAGCTGGGTTTTCCTAGACTGAGGAGCGATGTGAGGGAGTCCTCTCCCTCCCTGGGAACTCATGACTGAAGGAGTCAGTAGGGGAGAAGGCCGGGAGGGAGGGCAGCACCCCAATCCAGAAGGGGAAAGCGCTCGTTGAACGAGTTAAGCCAAAGGAAGTGGAGGGGAAGTTATGAGGGTCTGCGGTAAATCTAATGTTCCTGTTATGAAGTGTGGTTGAATCGGAGGAGAGAGGCTCCATGCGGTTGATACACTTATTATGTGCATTAAGCAGACCAGAGTGCATTAAATGTGGAGTGAATTGATTTTACACAACTGGCCACTGCCATCTTTTTAGAAAAATAATGACTAATGCAATCCTGCAAATGTGTTTCTCCGGAAAAGCTTTCGGGGAAGAGAGGCTTATTTTATCTAATCCCTTTCATCTGTGTTATAGATTACTTAGTGTGCTTATTTGACCTTGGGAACTATACTCCTGGCCATTAGGCAAAGGAAGGGTAGCCTAAAAAGGAAAATTACATTGAGCACTATCCACACAAAATCAGCCATTAAAGTCAACTTTTTCCACCTGTCCTGAAATACAGAGTTCCCCTCCAATAGATGGAAAACTGCTTGTGGAAGGTGAGGTCTGCAGGCCAAGGCACAGTCTGTATCATGGAGCTCAAAACAGGGCTTACTTTCTACTTCTCTGCGCCCCCCCGCCCCCCATTCCTTCCTCCAGACAGATTGTCCCCAATGACTCCAACCATGGGCATCAGATTGTCCACACCAGGGAAAGGCCCAGACTTCCCACGAAGCAGGCCAAAGCCTCTCATTAGAGGCAAACTCTGGTCTCACTGCTCCAGAGCTTGTATCTGACCTCCTGAGTTTTGCACTGTTTCTCTATTTTCTCCCTTCGCTGGGCTATTGTTCGCCTTAGAATAGCGCTTGCCCCATATACCAGTACTATTTATATCCTCCCACTTCTTGCTGATTGACCTAGCTTTGGAATCCTTACTTGCCCTGATCTTGGATAGTTGTGTACGCTTCCTCACTGGCTCGTCTTGTGGCTTCTGATCCATTTCCTGCTCTGACTTCCAGTATTTGTTCAGTCGGCAACTAATACCCCGTGTCTGCCTCCCCGTTTCCTTGGCCGGGCCCTTGTAACTCGTTGAGTTCTTTTGTAGGATTAAATGCAGAGAAGCAGAAAGATGAACTGCTTGGCAGGAAATTCATAAGAGCCCATAACCTGCACATGTCCCATACAGTAGAAGCCAGGCTTCCTGCCTTCCACTGTGTTTATAGAATCCCTTCCTTGGCCAGTCAGGAACTTGTTAATTGCTGGAATCTGATTTTATGACCAGGCTTAATTTCAGATGTCCACATTTTCAGCACTTAGCTAACAATTCTTTTTGTTTTCTTCTTCTTCTTCTTCTTTTGTAACACTTTTATCTCAAAGGAACATCAAAGTCAACCCTTCATAAGAGAGCTTGTTCAGGCCAAATAAATGGTCAATGAAGAGTCAAGAGTCTATTGTCCAAAAATAAGGGAGAAATTTATGGCGCAAAACTATTTTCTCTTGCTTTTTTTTTTTTTTACATTTTTAAAATTAAGACTTTGGGTTTGTTTTAGAGCAATATTAGTTTCACAGCAAAACGAGGGGAAAGTACAGAGGTTTGTTATAATTGATGAATCTACATCGACACATCATTGTCACCCAAAGTCCACACTTTACATTATGGTTCAGTCTTGGTGTTACACATCCAGTGGGTTTGAAACAATGTATAATGACATGTATCAATCATTATAATATCATAGAGAGTATTTTCCCTGCCCTAAAAATCCTCTGTGCCCCACTGATTCATTCCTTCCCTTGTAGCCCCTAGAAACCACTGATCATTTTACTGTCTGCACAGTTTTGCCTTTCCCAGAATGTCATAGAGTTGAAATAATATAGTACATAGCCTTTTCATATTGGCTTCTTTCACTTAGTAATACGCTGATAAGGCTTTTCGTGGCTTCATCGTTCATTCCTTTTTGGCACCAAATAATAGTGCATTATGTATCACTATTTATGGATCACAGTTTATGTATGCATTTACCTATTGAAGGCCATCTTGCTTGCTTCCGAGTTTTGGCAACGATGAACACAGCTGCTATAAACATCCATGTACAGGTTTTTGTGTGGACGTAAGTTTTCAGCTCCTTTGGGTAAATACCAAGGAGCATGATTATTGGATCAGATGGTAACCGTATGTTTCGTTTGATAAGAAACTGCCAAACTGTGTTCCAAGGTGGCTGTGCTATTCTTGCGTTCTTCCCACCAAGGAAGGAGAGTTGCTGTTACTCTATACCCTCACCAGGATTTAGTGTTACCACTCGTCCTGTGTTTGGCTATTCTAATAGTTGTGTAGCGTCCTATATATTGTTTTGTTTTGCAGTTTATTTCCTATTGACAATGCTTCTGTTGTTCCTAGGGAACAGAAACTAGAGATTATGTGATGCTCTGTTGCTAGTTCAAATTCAAATCTGCCGGTCCTAATCCTTTCTCAAATGTTTAAATGAATAGAAATCGGTAAAGCAGTACATGTAAAGCATTTGGGAAAGTGTCTGGTACAATATAAGCACTGTACAATTGTTTGGTATTATTTTAAGTAACAGTCCATCTGTATTCATGAGAACTGCTGGCCGCATGCACACCATTAGCCCATTTGCTAGCACAGGAATTTTGCTGAGTTGAACCTTTGTTGGCAGCTAGGCCCATCCACTCGTTGCTGAAAAGACACACATCAAAGATATTCAGTACCGGGGCACCTGACTGGCTCAGTTGGTAGAGCGTGTGGCTCTTGATCTTGGAGTTGTAGGTCTGATCCCCATGTTGGGGGTAGAGATTACTTAAAAATAAAATCTTTTTTTCCCCACTCCCCCCACCCCCACTAAAAATAAAACCTTAAAAAAGACTTTCAATACCAGAATTTCTCTCAGAAATGGACTGGAAGATGAAATACTTACAGATTCACTCAGCACCTGATCTTCTCCCTTTACCAGGGGATGCTCACTCATGGGTCATTCTGTGTTGTTCAGTCACCGCAGAGCTGGGCTGGGGCATGGCGCACCAGGCCTTCTCTGTCATGCTCAAGACATCATCAGCATCGTTATGTCTCTGAGAGCCCAGATCTAGATGTCTCCTTGGTCATCTCCCTTAGGACTCGGGCTCTCTCCTGTACTGATGCCTTTAATCATAGCGTTTGTTATAGTTTCTTCCAACCCAAGCAAGAGTTGAGCACCAACAATGTCTTTCTTCTTCTCTCGGTTCAGTCTTTCAGTAGGTTATTCAGTTCAAACTACTTATAAGACCAAATCAAAGTTGAGTAGGAGCCCCTGGGCTCTGGCCAGTGTGCAGCTGGCGGGATCACTCTGCCCCCCTCCCTCCCCTCCTTCCTCACCCACACTCACTGCTTTGATGCCACTATTGATGTGCCTTGAAGCTATCAGATCAAATTTAATCCTGTCCTTTATCCCTGTCGGAACTGGGAGTCACAAGAAGTTCAGACTCCCCCGAGTCATCCCTCATCTCCTGACTCTTCTCCTTACACGTGTCACATGTCATCTTATCAGTGAGTGTTCCTGGTGCTCACCTGCATTATTCTTCTAAATTACCATTGCCTGTCATTTCTCTCCTTGCTTATTGTCTGTGTCCTCCTGCTACAATATCACCGTCATGAAAGCATTAACTTTGCCTTGTTCTCCATGTCTTTCTAGTGGCAAAAACAGTGCCTGGCACATGGTAGGAACTTGAAAGACAAGTGTCAAGCAGCTCCCTACTGATAATGGGCACATGGCACTTGGGAATAGATGCTTATACTTCCTCATCCACCTACAGTAATTCTCCGTTTGTTCTTTTCAGCATCAGCTCCTTTAAATTGGTGTTCAGAGTCTCTGAGCTTAGGTCGCCTCTCCCATCCTAAGTCATAACTACAATGACCATACTCTTGAGGCTCCAGCCTCAGCCTGTGTTTTCCTGGCTAAGCAGTTGCTGAAGAGATGCCCACTCTCTTTTTTTTTTCCTTTATGCTTTTTTTTGGGAGGGCAGTGGTGGAAAGGGTAGGGCTAGAAGATGGCTTTCTTTTGAAAGTCACGCAACTACAGTCCAGCCATAAGGTTTGGCCAGCTTCTGAAGCTCTTCCCTCTCCTTGTTTCTTTGTACTAATACAGACTGATCCAAACACCACTTGGCAGTATTCCCTGCCATTTTCTTTCTCCTGCCATTTCTTTGATCAGTAATCTATACTCTAGCTAAGCTCTGAAAGATTGTCTTTTTTTTCAGTTCTCACTGTGAAGGTTGAATTATAGCTATCATTTATTTATTGCCTGCAATACATTTGGCTCTGTGTGCATTTATAGGTGTGTATTTGCATGTATGAATGTGTATGTGCATATACATGCACACACACACACACACACACACACACACACACACACACATGCATACCACTTTATAGATGAGGAAACTGAAGTTCAGAGAGGTTAGATGATGTCTTCAAGATCACTCAGAAGGTGAAGTAAACTTCTTAAAAGAATACACCCTTCATCAACTCTCTTAATTCCAGTATAATTAACATGCAGTGTTATATTAGTTTCAGGTGTACATTATACTGGTTCAACAATTCTATATGTTACTCGGTGCTCATCATGATGAGTGTACTCATCATCCCCTTCACCTGTTTTGCCTCCGCCCCCCCCATAACTATCAGTTTCTTCTCTATAGTTAAGATAAAATCACTCTTAAAAGATTGCCAAATCTTGTCAGTCTCTGTTAATTTAAAATTTTCACTATGAAACATTTCAAACATATAGGCAAAAACAGAAAATAATATCAGGAATACTCCTGTTTTATCCTATATTTAATTCAAACTTTTAAAAGGAATAGTACATTACAGATAAGCTGATGTCTATTATATACTTGTCCCTGATCACATGCCTCCACTTCCTCCCAGGTGTAACTGCTTTCATGAATTTTAAAAAATAATTCCTATCCTTGCTTTTACATTATTCCTATATACAAATGGGTCTATTAAAAAATACTTAGATTTGTATTTTAACTTTTAAATGTTACCTGTCTTTGTAACAATTGCTTTTACTTAGCTCAACATTATGTTTTTGGAATTTTTCCATGTCGATGGGAGTGTCTTTCTCTTTCATTCATTTTAACTGCTCAGAGTATTCCATTGCATGAACGTGCCATAATTTATTTACCTGGCCTCCTGTTGATGTAGAATTAGACTGTTTCCATATTTTGACTTAAAAAAAATGATGATGTCACTTTTCAGTCTTCATCTTATTCTCCCTCTCAGCAACATGTACCATAGTTAGCCATCTTTATTCTTCTACGCTTTTCTCTCTTGGTTCTGCAACACCAAGAATCTTTATTTTTCTCCATTTCTGCTCATGACTCCTTCTCAGTTTTCCTTCCCTTCCTGCCCTCTTCCATTTAACCTGAAATTTGGGGAGTTCCCTAAAAGTTGGTATTGGACCCTTTACTCTTCTCTCTCCCTCCCACCTCCTTCCTAGATGGTGTCATCTATTTTAGGACTTCAAACACTCACAGTGCTGTCTCCTGCCCACATCTCCCCTCTGAGCTCCAGGCATGAATCATGACAATTGTCTATTTGACACCTTTTCTTGGATATCTTCAGAGGCCACTCAAGTTGACACTTAAGACACCTTGAGAGAGAGAGAGAGAGAGAGAGAGAGAGAGAGAGAGAGACTCTTTATTTTTTCTATCTAATCCTGTGGTAAAGCATTTCTACTATAGTTCTCAATGATCCACCTCCTGGTATTCACATTTTCGTGTAATCTCCTCCCCTGAGTGTGGGCTGGAACTAGTGACTGCTTCTAATGGATAGAGGAGAGCAGTAGCCACGGGCTGTCACTTCCAAGAGTAGGTTAGAAAAGACTGCTGTCTTGGGGTGCCTGGGTGGCTCAGTCAGGTAAGCGCCTGACTCTTGGTTTTGGCTCAGGTCATGATCTCATGGTTTGCGAGTTCGAGCCCTGCTTTGGGCTCTGCACCGGCAGTGTGGAGCCTGCTTGGGATTCTCTCTTTCTCCCTCTCTCTCTGCCCCTCCCCTACTTGTGCTCTCTCTGTCTCAAAATAAATACATTTAAAAAAAAGACTGCTATCTTGCTTGTATTCTCTCTAGCTCTCTTTAAGTTCTCACCCTGATGAAGACATTTGTCATGTTGTGAGCTGCTCAGGGAAGAGACCTACATGACAAGAAACTGAGAGGTGTCTCTGCCTAACACAAATGAAGAATTGCATTCTATCAACAACGCCATGAGTGTGAACTTGGAGGGTGTCCCTGCTGCAGTTGAGCCTTGTGATGGCTGCAGCCCCTGCTGATGCATGGACTGCACTCTTATGAGGCTCTGAGACCAAGGATCCAGCCAAGCCTCACTGGGATGCCTGACCCGCAGAAACCATGAGACAATAAACACTTGTTGCTCTAAGCTGCTAAGCATTGAAATAATTTGTTACACGGTGTTAGATAACTAATACAAATCCTCTTCACCTCCCATTGGTCCCCATATCAATAAACCATCCTCTTGGTAACTCAGGTTGTAAACTAGCTTCTTCTTTGACTCATTCCTCTTCCTCATCCTCTAGAGCAATCCATTTGTTAGTATTATAGTGTCTGTCTTCAAAACCTACCATAAATACCTCTACTTATTTCTTTATTGATAGACACTAGGCCAAGTCATCATCATTTCTTATTTTGAGGAACAAAGAAGAGGTCTTTGAACAAGCTCCTTAGGGGATATTAAGGTAATTTTATCCTCCTGCCCTTTTATCTTGTTGATTTATATGTTTGCCTATTTAATAGATTTTTATTACTGACCTCCTTTTAAGTTCTAGGGATGGTGATCAAAACCTAACATGGTCCCAGAGTCCTAGAGTTTGCAGTAAAACAAGGGGGACACATCTTATAAAATTAACAGAGAATGTGAAAATTCTCTGAAGAAGAGATATCTGGCCCTGGGAGAATAAGATCCCAGTGTACTTAGGATTTCTCAAGAAGTTGATATGGTGGATCATTCTCGATCAGAGGGGCTTCCAAACTTGTTTGTTTGAGGCAGAACTGCAGAAAATGTTGGTTGGTAAAGCTATGCATGTACCATTATGTTCTATCATCTGACGAGTTATTCTCTTTCTTAATTCTCCTTCCCATAGATGAATCTCTAGGGACACGGCCTTAAATACCAGGAACTATGGTTGGGTGCGCTTCCCCACCTCTACCTTCAAAGAGTTTGGGCAAATTGGCAAGGTTGCATGATACCTAAGGAAAAAAGGCCTAAAGTTGTTCCTATAATACACAATGAGTGAGCGTTCCAATACAAGCATGTAATGGTGTAGGATATCTCTTTAAATGATTACATCTTTTTTTTTTTCCTTTAGAATCATAAGAAGTCTTAGACTTGAAATGGGGACTTGATTGGTCATTGGGTTGACTCCCCTGTGTTATGTAGGAATTTCCCTACAGTCTTCATAACCGGTGATCTTCCAACCGCTGCATAATCATTTCTAGTAATTGGCAACTCATTGTCACACAAAACATCCCATTTAATTGTTACAAAGGTGAAATTGTTGTAACTTCTTAGATTAATTAGAATTTTCTTTGATTTATGTCTGTGGGGCCTGTTTACTTTGAGCAAAGCTGAATAATTCTAACCTAGGGTCCATTGCGACTCTGTAGATTTATATCAAAAAGCTTCAACCCCTCATGACTAAGTCTTTTTAGGTGGCTTATTATTTCTGGGTCTCCAAAGTTAACTCCGTGTGTCCTTGCATCAGTTCAATGGATTCTGTATAGCAAGAGACAACCTTAGAACTTGAATTGTGTGAAACTATAATTTCCTCAATCACATAGATATTGGATGCAGTCATCTCATGTGAGTCAGCAATATATGTGAGGAAAACTAGAATCAGCCTGCAACAATTCCTTCCCGTTCCATGGAGGGTGACAGAATGAGCAGCAGAAGTCAACACTCATTCCTCAGTCCTTGCTTTCTGAAAACAAATTTGCCTGGGGCACGAATAAGATAAGAGTAAATAAGTATGAAAGATAGTCCTAATTAAAAAAAAAAAAAGTCAAACAGAAATATCTCAGCTCTTGCTTCCTGTAAATTGGATTTTGTGATGCATTTATAGATTTCTAATGCAATATTTTGAACTAAATTGTACCTTCTTTTTCTAGTCAAAAGTAAAGCTAATATCTGGGATACATTACCTGTGCAGATAAAGTTATTGCTGATAAGTGGTCAGTGTAGTCTTAACTGCATGAGAATCATCTGCTTATAAACTATTACATCTTTTTCTATTGTTGGTGTTTAAATATTGCCCATGCCTTTGAGGCTTCCATAAGACAGAAGAAGCAAGTTAATTAAATATGTCACTGGTCTCCTTCTGTTGCCAACCACTGGATTTCATATTTCAACATTAAGGTTGCATTAGTTTTCAATTACTGCGTAGCAAATTGCCACAAACTTAGTGGCTTAAAAAGCATCCAGTTTATATGAGTCAGGAGTCTATGCATAGCTTCACTGGGCTCTGTGCTCAGTGTCTCACAAATTCGAAAGCAAAATGTTGAGTGGGCCGTGTTCCTTTCCAGAGCTCAGTGTCCACTTCCAAGTTCATGTGGTTGTTGATGCAGTTCAGTTTCTTGCAGGTGTATGACTGGCATCCCCACTTGCTCTTGGCTGTCAGCCAAGGGCTGCAACAGCTTCTAGAGATCCCTGCAGTTCCTTGCCACTTGACTTTCTCACAACATGACAACTTTAGACATCTTCAGAGCCAGCAGGAGAATCTCTCTGATCTCTAAAGCCTCTTTTAAAGGGCTCACCTCTTTAGGTCAGAACCACCCAGGACAATCTCTCTTTTGATTAATTCAGTGTCAGATGATCAGAGATTTAATTATATCTGCAAAACCCCTCTACCCTTGACATATAATGTAACCTAATCATGGGAGTGACAGTCTCATGATATTCACAGGTGATGTCCACATCTAAAGGGAGGGGACTACATAGGGCATGCACACTAGGGCAGTGGAAATCTTGGGGATCATGTTAGAATTCAGCCTACTACATTCCATTTGCTTATTACTGATCCTACTGTCTCTGAGCCTCACTTTTATCATCTATCAGGTGAGAATTGTTAGGCATTAGGACCTCACTCCTAGCAGCAACTCTGTGTTTCTCTTTATACTATTGTGGTAAAGATAGACACTAGTTTGGCTTATCGAATCATAAGAAACTTCCCAGACTTCTTGAGGTACACTGGCATTTTGGAAGGAGAAGGAGAATATTATGTCTTCTAGATCATCTCAAAAGAACAGGCTTTCCAGAAAAGTTAATATCTACATTGTCGCATCTTTCATAGTCCTCTTCCAGTTCAGTGCCACTGCCATTAGCACAATACCCCATGATATGTCAGAGTGACATCCACAAACAGGATGGCAGAGTAAACCTCCAGATGAGACCTTTTCCCCCAGTGAGATCTGTTGGTGTTTGGATTCCTTTCTAGTTCTTTGAGGTGTCTTGACTATGGTCATCATCATGGAAAGTGTCATCTTGAGCTACTTAGTGAGGCCTTATTTCTTGACAGTTGAAATTTCTGCAAATCCAGCATCAATTGGTGAGATACGCAATGAACATGGCATATATTCTCTGTGGCAAATCTGGGAAGCACAAGCATCTGACCATTGCTTAGTTCCACAAGGAATGCAGACCATTTGAAGACAAATGGACGGGACGATTGTTAGAGAAGGCACTATCCTTGAGCACTAATATGAAGGAAAAAGGAAACCAAAAATCAAGTTAGAGCCAGCCATTGACTCACTAGAGATAAGGAAAGACAGAATGTTAGTTGAAACAAAGCAAAAGGGTGAGAAATCCAGCTATGCTTTGATAATAGACATTTTTCCCTTCAGCTGAGTGCCCAGTAGGACCCCAAATCGAACTGAGCATTTCCTTTTCGCAGATTCTCTACCAGATGCCAGTAAATACCTCTATAAATGAGTTTGGGTGAGGAACACTGATAATGTTTGTAAAATACCTACCCTAATGCTGGCAGATAACGAATGCACATAGCAAAGGCTAACCTGTAGCAGTTGTAGAAGAAATGGTACGAGGAGTTGACAACACCAGTGTTCACAGTAATCATGGGAGGATTGCAGAGAGGAGGAGTGAATACAGCAAAGTGTGTTTCAACATGCCTTGTCAGTTTTCAGTAACGAGAGTGGTTGTGCTTTCCCCCCGAGAGTTCAGTCTTCTGGTAGAAAGTGTAGAGAATAGAAACCTGTACCGTCTGTGTCCACATGATGACTGCTATTCAGAGGAAAGAATTCTTTATTAAGATCTTTTGAAATTAAGTCTGTAAGAGCTATTTGGCAGGTTAAGAAGAAATGTGGAGGAATAGAGGAATGTCAAGAACCGAAGCTCAAAATGTTGAAGAAGATCATGTCCATCGTGGTGAATTTCCCATGAGGCCAGCGGCAAGTGGAAGCGATCAGTGGACAGGAGGAAATGGAAGGGTAACAGCTGAGGAGTCATTTGCTTTCAATTGCTGTAGGCCACTGGTTTTCAACCAGCAGTGGGTGTACGCATCAGGTGCCATTCGGCCATGTTTGGAGACGTTTTCAGTTGTCACAACTGGGTGAGGGGGTTAGGGGTGGGGGAGGAAAGGTGGCATTAGCATCTGGTGGGCAGAGGCCAGGCATGATGCTAAATATCCTACAATGCACAGCACTCTAGAGCAAAGAACTATGTGGCCCTAAAGGTCAGTTGTGCCAATGCGTGAAACCCTGCTCTAGGGACTTTAATTCTATTATTGGCCACCACTAAAAATAAACATACAAAATGTAGCACCACATTTATGATTGTATTTTGTACGTATGTATGTAATCTCTATACCAAATGTGGGGCTCAAACTCATGACCCTGAGATGAAGAGCCACATGATCCTCTCACTGAGCCAGCCAGGCGCCTCCATGACATTTATGATTTAAAAAAAGGTAATGTTGGGGCACCTGGGTGGCTCAGTCACTTAAGTGTCTGACTTCGACTCAGGTCATGATCTCACGGTTCATGAGTTCGAGCCCCGCGTCAGGCTCTGTGCTGACAGCTCGGAGCCTGGAGCCTGCTTCAGATTCTGTGTCTCCCTCTCTCTCTCTGCCCCTCCCCTACTCATGCTCGCTCTGTCTGTCTCTTTCAAAAATAAGCAAACATTAAAAAATAAATTAAAAAAAGATATTGTTCATGCCCAACATGAAGCATTTAATGTTAATTTCCTTGCTGATCAAAAAGAATACCCTTTGCTGAGGAATGTTCATACATTTCCTGTTTAATAAGATCCACGTAACAGATCTTCTTTCCCCTTTTGCCTTTAGTAGCCAGGAACTTCAGGGCAAAACTTGAAACTCAATTGTGCTTTTTGCGCATTTGAACATGATAGCTAGAATAGTTTGTATCTGTATTTTCTTACATTTCCATTGAATTACTATTTATATAATATTCATATATGTGAATATTATACAGATATTATCTATTCACATATAATACCCGTTATATGATTTTCTCATAATCAGAAAGAACCTCTCTTGCTTTATAGAGTTTCTCCTCATTGTTAACACGAACTACCTGAATTACTTCTACGTAGGTTGTTACTGTGGGTCCCTTCCAAGCAATGTACATTCATGCAATTTTGTGCATTAAATGCATTCTTGGAATGTCTTGGAATACATCCTTGCATCTCTCACAGTGCTGCTGTGAGAACTACAAGAGAGGTATGACCAGAGAAACACGAAGGATTGCCAGTCAAGGGAATTCTAAAGCCCCGTTAAGGCTGGCTGCCTTCAACGTGATGCCACAAATCCATTCTGTTTTAGATTCTCTGTAGCACTTGTCAGCATCTTAGTGAAGGCAGTGTCAGTGTGGAGAGTTTTGTCTACTAGGGCCACGGTTTGGCTAACTGGATCTCAGAAAAGGGGAGTGAAGAAAGGGTGTTGTGGAATAAGTGTCCATAAAACTAAATGAAATCGAGAAGGAAGTGAAGATGGGTTGGGGGGTGGCAGATAAGGAGAAAACAGTAGAATGACTAAGGAAACCAAGGTCCCCTCTAAGTGAAAGGATAGCTACATGAGAAAACTGGAGGCGGGGGAAGTCATGGTACGGGGTGGGGGGGCTATCCGAGTTTGAGATTTCGGACACGGAGGTGTTGTGAATGAAGACAAAATAAAAATAAAAATGGGAGAAGGCAGAGGTGAAGCAAAGATGAAGGTAGTTGCAGGTGAGCAAGTCAAGGGCGTGAGAGACAAGGTTGTTGGGCGCGATACCCAAATTAATGTGGACTCGAGAGGTAGTCATTGTGGATTTTGAAAGGAGAAGCACCTTCATGGAATATGGAGAGAGATTTAAAGGTAATGGCAAGGAGGATGCGAGAGGAAGGTGGTGCTGAGTGTCATCCACAGATGAGGTACTTTAACCAAGGATACAGGATCCGTGACTTCCAGAAGTAGGCTTGTAGCATGACGCGGCCCTGGATCTGTTTCTCTACCACACTGAGATGTGGAGATTATGCAGATTTCGCTTGACGGACTCGGAGGGAACACATGGAGAAGAAGAAAAAATCAGCCATCATTTCACGGTCCTGGGCAATCACTGTTAACACCTTTTAAGGAGATCGCACTAGAGACGGTGTAAGAATTGGCCATAGTGTTTTGGCGTGCCAGGCTGGCTCAGTCAGTAGGGAGTGTGATTCTTGATCTCGGGGTTGTGAATTTGAGCCCCACGTCAGGTGTAGAGATTACTTAAACGTAAAATTAAAAAAAAAAACACTGGTCAGAGTGGGGAGACACAACTCAGACAAAAAGGTAATGAAGTCTTTGATCTAGGGCCGTGGTTGTTGGGAGAGACAGATGGATACAAGCAAGATCAGAAAAGTTAATTTTCCTGCACTTCGATGCCAATTTCTGAACATTGTGTTCACAAGGGCCAGAAATTCTTTCTGTATTTCTCTTGCTTATCCTTCATTCTGAGCTCCAGTCCATCTAGCTCTTGCCTCCTGCTGCTGCTTTCCATTGAGAGTTGATTTAGCTGAAAACATTTTCATCCGGTTCATAATCCTCTTTTACACGAAGCTTCCGGGGAAGTCAGTATCTTTACCAGAGTTTATTTAGCACTTGCTTATAGAGCCCCGATTATAATACAGCTGGACCATTTGCCTCCACCCTTTCTGGTTCTTTCACTGGGAAGGTCCACTCTGTCGCCATCCCTGTAGTTTATTCACGAATCGGATTAGATGTACTTACATAACAGCATGGAGGCATCACTTGAAGGGAATTCCACTGTGGTTAACTGATTTGTCGCTCTGCCAGAACCACAGTGTGTACGCACACACATGCGTGCGTGCGCACAACTGAGAAAAGCAGCCCGTGTTTGAGTGTTTGCTATAACCGTGTGTTCCGGTAGCTTCGGCATCACTGTAAAGAGGATGCGGTGGGGAGTCACCAAGCTGGCAGTGGTCCCTCTACTTCACTCCATGAAGTCAACATGGAGAGCAGTCAGTCTCTTGAGAGTTTATGCCTGGTTCCTAGGATCATTAAAATTCTGTTCTGTTCAGTGTCGCTTCATTTGTACCATCAAAATCTTCATTTTCAGACAAAGCAGTGAAACGTCTTTAATAAATAGATTTTTACTTGGCATCAAGTCTAAGTTGGAGGTTTCTTTCATGTGGGAAATAACAATGTAATTGTGTTTTGGGGGGCATTTCCCCCTCTTTGGCTAACATTTGTAAGTGCTTTAGGGCTTCCAAAGCCCTTCAGTGCACAAGATGTTTTCTTTCTTTATACAGCCCCACAGAGGTAGTCCTGTGAGCCCTGATTTAAAGATGAGTAACTGGATTTTCAGAAAGGAAAAGTGGATTACCAAAAGCGAGCTTTGAGTAATGGATTTAAGGTAAAAACACCGTTTGTTGTAAACTCTAGGGACCTCTCACTTGTAACATGCTCACCTTCAGCAAGTGGAGTTTCTAGTGTGCTACCAGTTCGTATTGTGATAAAGTGTCTTCAACTTGGTCTCAAACTATATTTCAAGGTTAACACTTTATAAATGGAACTAAATCATTGGAGCTTAGGCCAGGGGCTGAAGGTTTATTTATTGATCTAGTCGGGCCTCTTGGGCTTCTCGATATTTGGTGAGGTGGTACATTTGTCAGTACATTGGAAAAGCATTTTGTTTCTTCCAGAATGAACAGCACTGCTCTTGAATTTTAAACAGAAGAAATGACTGTCCAACAGGGCTTATGGGCACGAAGCATGAACAACAAGCCTCACATTGGTACGGGAAGAAAATTGGCAATTTCTCTAGACCTCTTCTATCAACATATACTTAAATCTATGCCTTAAAAATCATAGAAATGTTACTGGGGCGCCTGGGTGGTTCAGTCAGTCAGGCGTCCGACTTCGGCTCAGGTCATGTTCTCACGGTTTGTGGTTCGAGCCCCGCGTCCGGCTCTGTGCTGACAGCTCAGAGCCTGGAGCCTGCTTCAGATTCTGTGTCTTCCTCTCTTTGGCCCTCCGCCGCTCATGCTCCGTCTCACTCTCTCTCTCAAAAATAAATAAACATTAAAAAACAAAAATAAATCATAGAAATGTTATGATAGTAAGTAAACAGATTTTTCAATCCTAAAACTGTATCAGGTGAGGTTATTAGTGGTTCAATGTGTTTATTTTCAAAGATACACTTTATAATGTCATAACATTTTAATATTACCATATATATAGGGGCTCTTGGATGGCTCGGTTGGTTGAGCGTCTGACTTCGGCTTGGGTCATGATCTCACAGTTCGTGGGTTTGAGCCCCGCTTCGGGCTCTGTGTTGACAGCTCGAAGCCTGGAATCTGCTTCGGGTTCCGTGTCTCCCTCTGTCTCTGCCCTTCCCCCACTCACGCTCTGTCTCTCTCAAAAAAGAAATATTTAAAAAAAGAAGCGTTAATATTATGATATATATAATAGAACTAAATTGTGAATTATCATAGTATTTCTACATGGATTACTTATCAACTACAAAGGGTGAAAGATCCCTTTAACATAGAGAAATCTGACAAACACCACCTGCACCAAATGATCTGAGTTCACAACTTCCAATACCAGGACAAATGATCATCATGTGTGTCCTGATGTGATGTGGGGTGAAGGACACAATATCACGACTTTAGGTACCTGCCTAAAATGCTTAACTGCAATCTAATCATGAGAAACATCGGACAAACCCAGACTGAGGGGCATTTTCCAAAAAAAAAAAAAACACTGGCCTCTCCTCTTCAAAATGGAAATATCATGAAAGATAAAGGCAGAGGAACTGTTCCAGATTGAAGGAGTCTGAAGAGGTGTGACAACTAAATGCAATGAGTTTCATCTGGCTCAGAAAAACAAAACTGCTATAAAGGATATTATTAGGAGAATTTGCAAAATAAAAAGTTGAGCCAGGAAAAATAGCAGTATCTTTACAAATAATTGAGAACGTTTTGACATTTCTTTAGAAATAATATGAATTGATTTGAACATTATTTTGAAAGCAATCTAGAGCTAAGAAATGAACAGCTTGCAGAGAAGCCTCTGAGTTTGCTTCATGATTTCAAAATGCAATAAAATAAGAGATTCTGCCTATTTCAAATGAAACAAATTTATTACAGAACCTTGTTTCAGCTCAGGCATTACCTAACTTAGATCAATTTTACTTGAATGGAATTTTAAGATTTGGGTAGGGTTTCTTTATTTTCATTTGCTTATCTGTTTTCATCTTTACGTGAGTCATTTGAGAGGCATTTTGATCTTTATACATGATCCCTTTTAAAAACTGTTGATCTGTTCACTGGTTTTGGCAGTACAGTTATATGCGGAGATTCTAGAACAGCCATCCGGACGCCTTGACACAGTAGTGTGGGGAATTAGGTTAATTCATACAGTCTTCCGTGTTCCTATTTCACCATTTAATATTCCTCCTTCACACTTGGAAGAGTTTCTGATTTTGGCAAAGTATCTTAGAAACCTTTATCTGTCCATTTGTTATACAGATATTGATCAAACTGCTATGAGATTATGGCCCTTTGCTGGAAAGCAGAACCCTACAGGTGAATTAGAACATGTCTGGGCACCTGGGTGGCTGAGGCGATCAAGCGTTCGACTCTTGGTTTTCCTTCAGGTCATGATCTCATGGTTTCATGAGTTCGAGGCCCACGTCGGGCTCCGTACTGATGGCGCGGAGCCTGCTTGAGATTCTCTGTCTCCCTCTCTCTCTGCCCCTCCCCCACTCCCTGTCTCGGTCTCTCTCAACATAAATCAATAAACTAAAAAAAAACAAAAACAAAAAACGAATCACACAGGCAATGCATTGACTTGTGGACCTTCTAGGTAGTTTTCCAGTGTTCTCAGCTGGATTATAGATAAATCTTTAGAGTTTTTAGCATGAGAGGATGAGGAAACCTACCTCTTTTTTTTCTTTTGTTTTCTTTTTTTTAGTTTTTGTTTATTTAAGCAATCTCCGTACTCACGATGGGGCTTGAACTCATGACCCCAAGATCAAGAGTTGCAAGTTTCTGTGACTGAGCCAGCCAGGTGCTCTGGAGGAGACGTACTTCTAAACCTCTATTTTCTCATGAGGAGTATACTTAACAATCCTCTTTTTTTCCCTTTTGTACCTATTCATTTAAGGCGCATTTCAACAAATGTATACATTCAGGTAACCACCGTCACAACCAAGATGTAATAGAACATTTCCATCACGCCCAAAAGTTCCCTCTCATTCTTTTACACCTATCCCCTCTTCCCCTCACCCCTGGCCCCTGTTCTGATTTCTGTCCTTATTGTTTTGCACATCATAGGGTGTGATATAAATGGAAACACACAGTGTGTAAATTTTGGGGGCAGGCTTGTCTAACTTAGCATAGGATTTTTGAGATTCATCCGTGATTGTGTATCAGTAGATTGTTCCTTTTATTGCTAAATAGTATCTCATTGCATGGATGTACTATTTCTTTATCCATTCAAAGATCGATGGTATGTTTGCTTTTCCGGTTTTTGGTTATGAATAAACTTAGGAACATTTATATGCCAGTCTTTTTTGACATGTGATTTCATCTCTCTTGGGTAGTTACCTAGGAGTGGAATTTCTGGGATGTATATTAGATCTATATTTAAGTTTTTAATACATCTGAGATTGTTTTCCAAGGGGGCTGCACCACCTCACGTTCCCACTGACAATGTATGAGATTTCCAGTTATTCCGTATCTACCTTAGTACTTCATATTTTCAGTTCTTTTCACATTAACCATTCTAGGACGTGTGTGGGGGGGTAACATTGTGATCTTCATTTTCCATCCTCATATCCCTTTGTCAGCTCATTTACTTGAGTTGTAATAGTTCTTTATGTATTCAGCATACAAACCCTTTAAGAGATAGGCGTCTTGAAACCATTTCCTCCCAGATCAGTGGAGTGCCTGTTCATTTTCTTACGAGTGTCTTTGGTAGAGTAGAAATTTGATGAAGTCCAACTTACCAACTTTTGTTATAGTTTGTGCTTTTTATGTCTACATCCAATAAATCATTGCCTAACTTGAGTTCACAAAGGTATTCTCCAATGTTTTCTCCTAGGCGACTTCGTTTCCACTCTTGTGTTTGGGTCTGTCATCAAAATGTCTTCTTGAGAATTTGTCTGTTTCATCGAATTTGCATAATATGTTGGTATGAATCTGTTCATAATGCTTTCCTGTAATCCACTTAACTTCCCTAGAGTTGGTAGTGATATCTGTTCATTCGTGAGTTTGGTCATTTATTTCTTCTTTTTTGGCACAGGTTGAGTAGAAACTTGTCAATTTTAGTGATTGATTTTCTTTATTGTTTTTCTGTTTCCCATATGATTGATTTCCCCTATAAACTTTATGATTTTTTTCCTGCTGGCTTTGGATCGAATTTCTCTATTTTTCCCTAATTTCTCAAGGTGGAAACGTTATTGGTTTGACACCTTTCTTTTTTTCTAATATAGGTCTTTAGAACTGTAACCCTAAGTACTACATTAGCTACATCTAATAAATTTTAATATATGTGATTTTATCTTAATTCAGTTCAAATACTTGATAATACCCTTTGTGATTTTTGTCTTTGCCTATATGTATAGAATTTTTAAAAGCATTATTTAATTTCCAAATAATTAGTGGTTTCCTAAATTCTATTGTGTTGTTGTTTTCTAACTTAATTCCATTGTGGTTGGAAAACATACTTTAAATCATCTCATAAGTCTAAATTCACTGAGTGTTTTTTTTTTTTTTTTTTGTGGTCTAGGACAAGGTCTATTCAGAGGAACATTTCATGCATGCTTGGGAAATATGTATTCTGCTGCTTTTGAGTGGAGTGTTCTATAAATGTTAATTAGGTGTGTGTGGTCTTTGTCATTGCTCTTTCTGCGTGTTTTTTTCCCCTCTAATTGTAATTTTGATCCTGGATATATCGATGCCACAGCTCTGTCTGCATAGCTGAACAGTCAGGCAATGATTGGGCAAAGCTTGTGCTCAAACACCTCAGGCTGCCCATGAATGTGTGTGTGGGCTGGGAGCACATTCAAAGTTCAGGCAATTTGAAAGTCTGCCTTTGCTTTTACTTTCCACAGGGCCCTTTTGGCTCTCCCTGCCCATACACATCATTTTCCCAGTCAGCCAGGGATGTGTGGAGAGCCTCTCTTGCACTTCTGAGGCGATCTCATTTCCAGGACTACCTCCTTGTTGACATTTCTGCCTGGCTTCCCATTTGCCCTGGAACGGGGACGCTGGCGGGGGTATGGGATTTCTCCTTTGGTTTCCTACTGACCGCTGCTACTCTTACTGACAACACTGCTGGGAATAGATGTTCAGCTCGCCTCCAGATCACGTCCTGGCTCTCAGGCGGTGAGGTGGCTGCTTTTCAATCCAGCGGCACACCTGTACGACGACTATTCTCGTCTACTGAACCAGGCAGGGGAGATGGGAGCGCCCGGGGCCAGCAGGCCACAGACTCTCACAGCTCCAGCCTGTACTGGGAGCTTCTCATCAGTCAGGGCTGCTCTCTTTATCATTTGCCTTTGCTCAGTTTTTGGAGCTCTGATAATGGTTGTTTGTGACCATTTAAAAAAACATATTTTTTAATACTTATTTATTTTTGAGAGAGAGAGAGAGAGAGACAGACAGACAGACAGCACGCCAGCAGGGGAGGGGCAGGGAGAGAGAGAGAGACAGAATCCGAACCGAAGCAGGCTCCAGGCTGTGGGATGTCAGCACAGAGCCCGATGCGGGGCTTGATCTCATGAACCATTGAGATCACGACCTGAGCCGAAGTCAGAGTCTTAACTGACACAGCCACCCAGGCGCCCCTGTTCATGACCATTTTATGCAGCTTTCTAGGTGTTTGTGGAGGAGAGAATTTGCCACAATCTCTACTCTGTCATAGATGGAAGTTCTGCCAATATATGGGTTTTCAAAGAAAAATGTATGGCTTTTTTTGTGGTGAAGGAAATGATATATGGCTAATTTAGTGAGGTAATGATGAAAACCAATAAATCAGACAAGAAGATAATTGGAATTGATAAAAATGTAAATTAGAAAGTAAATTCAGCATCAAGTTCACGAAAAGTGGAAAGCTTCTGAAAGAACTGTCTGTGTTGATGTGTCATGAGGCTTGCTATCTGGGGAGAGGCGTTTATTAGAGATGCAGAAAAAAAATTTTAATTAAGTTAAAAATTTCACGTTAAAAGAGACCTTGAATACTTTGTAATTCAGTAACCCCCCAAACGGTGGGCCATGGATTGTTAGGGCCTTTGGGGCCTGTGAAATTGTTTTCTCTAATCTGTAGCACAATTTAAAAAATACTAACGATTTAACACACTTTTCATAAAGCTAAGTCTATTTGATTTAAAGGACTGCTTTTTAACTAAAATAACATTGTTTTACCATGTTTGGTATAACGTGTCCTGTCTCTTTTATGAAATGGTGGTGATAGAGGAATGTATATATCCCATTGTTGTTTAGCAACATTAAAATCGATCTATTGCATGTTATTCCCTAGCACTTTGAAATTTTACTGCAAGTCCTGAGATGTTAAATTCTTTTCTCAATTTCACTCAGACGGTTTTTTAAAAGGAGAAAATAATATCTTATGATATTATAATATGGTTTGTTCTTCATAAGAAAGGCTTTTATATAACTGACAGGAGAAATGAATTACTGCTTTCCCTTCTGTGTAATTTAGCTATTTGAGTTAATTTTTACCAATTTTCCGAATGATAAAATCTTATTTGGGCTTGGGACAAAATTCACCCACAGTTCTTAAGTCTTTCTTTGCTAAATCAATTTAGCAATGATTAGATGACTTTATAATCAGCAATCCAGAATCCTACTCATAGAATTTCATTAGGCTCTCATCACAACACTTGTATTCTGAAGATCCTGAGCTTTGCATGGGGATGCAAGAGATTTATATAGCACATCGTTCTTCTTGTGTTGTGTGATGAGCGACCAGCTCATTCTTACTCTTGCCACTTGGTCCTGTCTACTGGAAATGCATGAGCTGTGCTCTATGGAGACCACATTCATTTATGTAATAATCTTTGAATGAGCCATTCCCAGGTGTCGGCTTCACTGGTCTAGATACGAGAGAGAGGAACGTCAACAAGGAACACTCAAGCGAGAGAAAAGAGCAAGTTTGCAGTGCACTGCTAAGTGCTACAGGGAGTACATACGAAGGATAAAGTGAGTGCAGATGACGGAAGCATTAATGCTGGCCAGTCCAGACAAAGGGTCAGGCAGGAGGTGACCGATTTGAGCTGGATTTTGAACGATGAGGAGGGTTCTCTGTGCCACTCTCCTGGTGTCAGACACTGATCAGGTGACTTGAGCATTTCAGTTCCCAGTTTCCTAAGACCTAGCTCTAAAGTTCTGCTTTCCCAGGTCAGTGCAGACCTGGCCATCTTCTTTGATCAGTAAAGAGGGGGCTGTGGTCTCCTGTATGATGAGCTCTCTCACTTTGCTGTAAGTGGTACAATAAGAGCTTCCCTGGACTAGACTATCTGCTGGGAAACTTGATATGAAAAGTATCCTTTTTTTCTTTTTTAGTTTGTTTGAGAGAGAGAGGGCACATGTGCACATGCAAGTAGGAGAGGTGCACAGAGAGAGAGAGAGAGAGAGAGAGAGAGAGAGAGAGAATCCCAAGCAGGCTCCACGCTCAGCAAGGAGCCCGATGTGGGGCTCACTCTCCCGAACCTGAGATCATGACCTGAGCTGAAATCAAGAGTCAGACGCTTAACCAACTGAACCATGCAGGTGCCCCCAAAAGTGTACTTTTTAAATTAGTGATTATTGATGCCTCTTAGTTTAATAGTAATAGCAAAGACAGACATTGTTCTCTATATAGTACAAAATATCCTACACCAGGGGTTGGCAAACTTTTGCCTGTGGGCTAATTCTGGTTGGCTGCCTGTTTTTAGACTGCATAGAATTAGTAGTGCTTTTACATTTATAAATGTTGAGAAAGAAATAATATTTATTGACATTGGAAATTACACAAAAGTCAGATTTCAGTGTTCATTAATAAACTCTTCTTGGGATACAACTGTACTCCTTTGATTATGAGTCTGAGTCCATGATGCTTTCGTCCACTCTATAACGGCCAAGCCAAGTAGTTGCAACAGAGACTATATGGTCCACAAGGCCTAAATCTAATACATGGTCCTTTATAGAAACATTTTGCCAACCTGTATTCTAAACACATAATAAGGAATCTTTTGAAGGCCTAGGTTGAAGCTTATTTGTCTCCACATATGTTTGGATTCCTACCATTCACCAAGGACATTTTTATTATTTCTTTCTTGGCTTGGGGTTTGCAAGGATGTTTTTTCTTCACTTCTAGGGGCATTATAAAGATGGAACCATTTTTAATTATGCTCTCTCTGGCTTAGAGAGTCTTACATCACATCAACATTGAACATATGAACCCCGAAGCCATGTGAGGGCTGGTCTGGGATTGCAAATTCGGAAGAAGCCTTCTCTTTGTTTTTCCCTGCAAGAGCCCATGTTGAGATGAACACATTACCCTGTTTACTTTGGGGATTTTTTGTTAGTCTTGTCTTCATTGCTCACGTCTATAACCCTTCAAGGGTCCTTGGCAAGAAGGAAATTAAACTCAGAATTGAGATTTAAGAAGTAAAAATATCACTAGAAAGGTGGGTAAACCTCAATACTATCACTGTATGAGACAATGTTAATGTATACATTTTAAGGGCAAATAAGTGAGGGGGAAATAAATTAATGGGTTACAGTGACACACAAAATGGATGGGGCATTTGCGGAGTCAAATTGCTCTAAGGTTCCTTTATTCTTGAGAAAAACATAGTAATGTTGAGTAATTTGTGACAAAATATGCTTTAAGTTAAAAACCACTGTTGGGGATAAAGGGGGTCCTGACACAGTGGGAGAAATCTACACATCAACCTAAAGATAGACACACTCTAAACTTTTTTTTTTTTTGGTAAGTCAGCTCTGTGCTCAACGTGGAGCTTGAACTTGCAACCCTGAGATCAAGAGTCACATGCTTTACCTATTGAGCCAGCCAGGCGTCCCCATTCTAAACTTCTTTGATAAAGTAAGAACATAATCTTAAATGTATAAAAAGCAACTATTTACAGAGCTGCAAGGAGAAACTAACAAATCCATAGTGGGAGATTTTAACACACAATTTATTCTCAGTAAGTGGAACATTTACAACACATGACCAAGAAATAGGTCTCAGCAAATTTCCAAATATCGGTATCATACAGACCCAGTTCTTCAACTATGATGCAGTAAAGTTAACAACAAAAGGGGCACCTGGGTGGCTCAGTTGGTTAAGCTTCCGACTTTGGCTCAGGTAGTGATCCCAAGGTTTGTGAGTTTGAGCCCCACGTCGGGCTCTGTGCTGACAGCTCAGAGCTTGGAGCCTGCTTCGGATTCTATGTCTCCCTCTCTTTCTGCCCCTTCCCTGCTTGTGCTCTCTCTCTTTCTAAAATAAATAAACATTAAAAAAAAATTTTTTTTAATTTGCAAAAAAAAAACAAAAAACCCCCAAAAATACAACTGAAAAGTGCCTGTACACTTGGAAATTTAAAATCACATTTTATTTTTATTCATTTTTTTTTTTAATTTTATTTTTAATTTTTTTTAAATTTACATCCAAATTAGTTAGCATATAGTGCAACAATGATTTCAGGAGTAGATTCCTTAGTGCCCCTTATCTATTTTAGCCCATTCCCCCTCCTGAAAAGCTCATTTTAAATTAACCCATGGGGGCACCTGGGTGGCTAAGTTGGTTTAGCATCCTACTCTTGATTTGGGCTTAAGTCATGTTCTCAGTTTGTGAGATCAAGCCCTTGATTGGGCTCTGTGCTAACAGTGTGGAGCCTGCTTGGGAATCTCTCTCTCCCTCTCTCTCTCTGCCCCTCCCCTGCCCTCACTCTTTCTCTCAAAATAAATAAATAAAAACATTAAAAAAAATAAACCCATGGATCAAAGAAAGTATAATGAAATTAGAAAACATTTGTAAGTAAGCAATGATAAAACAATGCTATGTTTCATAACTTATGAGATGTAGCTGAAGTGAATATTGAAAATTAATAATCCTAAATTCTTTTCCTTTTTGTTTCAAAATTTCTTTTGTGTTTATTCAGTTTTGAGGGAGCATGCGTGTGAGTGGGGGAGGGGCAGAGAGAGAGGGAGACACAGCATCCAAAGCAGGCTCCAGGCTCTGAGCTGTCAGCACAGAGCCTGACACGGGGCTCGAACCCATAAACCGCGAGATCATGACCTGAGCCAAAGTTGGGCGCTTAACCGACTGAACCACCCAGGTACCCCCTAAATTCTTTTCTTAATAAAAAGAAGAAAGCTAGGAATTAAAGAGCTAAACATTTCTATTAAGATGTTAGAGTAAACCCAAAGAAATTAGAAAGAACTAATAAAGAGTAGCAATGAAATGGGAGACAACGATACAATAGGAGAACAAATTAACCAAAATTTCATTGCTTGAACACTGTACACATACACAAATTTATGTGTATATATTTGTATATATGTGTGTACATATATTTGTGTATATGTATATAATACACACATACCTACTCATGCAAGATTGGTCACATCCAAGCAAACATTATTTCGAATTACACAATTTTTATAATGCAAGAAACAAAACTTTAAAATTTAAAATGTCTATAGGCACCTGGGTGGCTCAGTTGGTTAAACATCCAGCTTTGGCTCAGGTCAGGATCTCCTGGTTTGTTAGTTCCAGCCCTGCACTGGGCTCTGCACCGAACAGTGCAAAGCCTGCCTGGGATTTGCTCTATCCCTCTCTCTGCCCCTCCCCACCTCAAAAACAAAAACAACAGCAACAACCAACAACTGTAGCAGATTAAAAATAAATAAATAAATAAAATTTAAAAATTCTGTATTTTGAAGAAAATACAGGAGCATAATTTGAGACTTTAGGGAAAGATTTCTTAAATAAGATACAAAAAACACAAACCATAAAGGAATAGAGAAATACATTAGCTGCATTAAATGTTATAAGCTTCTATGCATCTTGGGGCTCCTGGCTGGCTCAGTCAGTAGAGCTTGTGACTCTTGATCTCGGGGTTGTAAGTTCAAGCCAGCCCCATGTTGGGTGTAGAGATTACTTTAAAAAAAAAAATATATATATATATATGTGTGTGTGTGTGTGTGTGTATATCTGTGTATATATGTACATATATATATATATATATAATTAAAAAGCTTCTATGCATCAAAATACAGTGTAAAAAAGAAAAGTTAAGCCATAAACTTAGAGATGTTTATTATATATAAAACTGACAACAAATTATTTAGAATGTATTAATTAATATCAATAGGAAAAAACCCCACAAACAATGTAATTCAATTTAACCAAAAAATAGAAACAGCCAATTCACAAAAGGGGGAGCCTAAACAGGCAACAGACATGATTATCCTTATTAATAATGAGATAATTACAAATTAAAATAAGATACCAGTATGTATCATTGAGATTAAGAAAAATGTCTTTTATTTATCTGAGAGAGACAGAGAGAGAGAGAGTCAGCGGGTGAGGGGCAGAGAGAGAGGGAGACACAGAATCCAAAGCAGGCTCCAGGCTCTAGGCTCTGAGCTGTCAGCACAGAGCCTGACATGGGGCTCGAACCCACAAACCATGAGATCACAACCTGAGCTGAAGTTGGAAGCTTAACTGACTGAGCTACCCAGGCACCCTGTGATCATGTGACTCTTAATCTCAGGGGTTGTGGGTTTGAGGACCACGTTGGGTGTAGATATTACTTAAAAATAAAATCTTCACGGGGTGCCTGGGTGGCACAGTCGGTTAAGCGTCAGACATCGGCTCAGGTCATGATCTCATGGTCAGTCTCTGTGCTAACAGCCTGCTCTGGATTCTGTGCTCCCTCCCTCTATGCCCTTCCCCTGCTTGCGTGGTCTCCTCTCTTGCACCCGCTTTCCCTCTCTCTCTCTCTCTCTCTCTCTCTCTCAAAATAAATATTAAGAAAAAAAGTGCTACTTAAAAATACTTGAGGGGCAACTTGGTGGCTCAGTCGGTTAAGCCTCTGACTCTAGGTTTCAGCTCAGGTCATGATCCCACTGTTTGTGAGTTTGAGCCCCACATCAGGCTCTATGCTGACAGCTTCAGCCTTCTTGGGATTCTGTCTCCTTCTCTCTCTTCCCTTCCCCCACTTGCTCTCTGTATCTTTTTCAAAATACATTAAAATAAACTTTAAAAAATTTTTAAAAAATCTTTAAAAAAAGGAAAATTAAAAGTTGATGATATTAAGTCTTGGTGAGGATTTGGAATGATCAGAACTTTCACATGTTGCTGGTGGGCATATAAATTGGTACAGTCACTTTGGAGAACAGTGTGGCAATATCTAGTAAAGCCAGAGACATTCGTGTCCTATGACTGAGCCATTTCAGTACTCCCTAAACATTCACATTTGTGCACAAGTACAAGAAGACTTGTACAAGATGTTCATATTAACATTGTGAGAGCTGAATCCTGTAAGCAACATAAATATCCACCAAGAGGAGAATGGATAAATAAGTTATGGTATGTTACTACAGCGGAATACCACACAGCAGGAAATACGAATGAGCTAGAGCTATATGTATTAACATGGATAAATGCCATGTTGAAAGACAAAAAAAAAAAAAAAAAAGCACGTGCTATAATGATGTATATAGTATAATACCATTTCTGTGAAGTTTAAAATCATGTGAAACAATAGTATTTATGGTTTCGGGATACATGCCACATAGCAAAAAAGTAAAATGGGGGGTATGGAAGTGGATAAGCAAGAAATTCAGAATATTGCAAACTTTAAGATGTATACGGAGAAGAGTACACAAAGAACTATAAACATATTTGTAATATTTTATTCAGATGGGTGATGGGTACAAAAGTATTTTTTATAATGTCATACTTTATTGGTTAGACTGGGTAGCAAAGGAAACCTTACTATAGAAGGTGTATACTAATTTAAAAGGACAACTTGGATAAAACGTTATATGGTGGTGGTGCTTACATGTTATAGATATCACAGCCATCCATCCATCTATCCATCCATCCATGAACTAAATAAATGCCCAATATTATACCAATCACCAGGATGGTTAAAGTGATGGAAAATAAAGAAACCATGTTCCATTTTTCCCAAGTCTAGCAGAAGCTGACCTAAGAAAGTAAATAGTTACATCACTTTATGAGTAGAGATATATTTCAGATGCTCCAGAAGTACAGAAGAGGGAAGTGATAACTTGGTCAGTGGAGCAGGTTTTCTGCTGTGTTGAGCGTAGAGAATATGAAACAGTTCTTTTCATTAAATGGAGTCCGCGATTTTGTTCATGAAGCATTTAGACATATTTTATGGTGTACCTCAAGGATATTGGTCCAATGATACTCCGCCATTTTGATGTCTCGTGCTAAATAAGGGTATCAAGATTTTACCAGGCTCCGTATTCTTCAGGTTATTTCTGCTAGTTGGAGGTAGATTCAAATGAGTCCTTTATAAATCACTGTGTCAGATTTATAGAGAAGGGAAGCTTGTAAAAGTGTTTCTTGTGGTCATTAAATGCCCTTTGTCTCCTGCCTAGCTTGGTATATTGATGGTCTAACCAACACATCAAAGAAATTTATGGGTTGTATCTTTGATCTCACTCTGAGAGAATAAGTAGGGAGTTGGGGAAGAGAGAGCATCTGAGTACTCAAATAATGTCTTTACAATATTTCTACAAATACAGTGTTTTTTGTTTGTTTTGGTGGGCAAAGGAATATATATTTTGACTCTCATCCAAAATGGGTGGAGTAGAAAAGCCCTGAAGGGAAAACCAAGGAACATGAATTCTATTGTTTTGTTAGCTCTGTCACTTTGTGACATTGGGCAAATCAATTGGTCATTCCAAAGCCATCATAGAGTGTCCTAGATCTCTTTATCTGCTTTATCCACAGCCACCCAATAACCATGTAGACAGGATTTCCTCCAGTATTAGGAATCCTTTTCAAGTCTCTTTAAACATTCTGTCAGTTAATTTATTTTAAACAACAAGCAACAACAAAAAAGCACCTATAATAAATTCCATATTATGGACAATAATTCCATAATATTAATATTAATAAAACCCTTAAATGCCAGTATTCAGGGCCAAGAACCAAGGTATCAAGGAAGGTAGAGGAGTGTTTTAGGGAAATAAAAAGACTAGTCTACAAGGGTAGTCAACATAAAGGTATTCTAAGCTTGGACCATATTTACTCTGGTTAAATCTATGACCTATTGCAAGATTTGGGATTTTTGTAAAAACACTCTGAAGAACTGAACCAGAGGTACGGATTCAGGTGGGAAACAATCAAGGCCTACATATCACAAATGAAAAAGGTGAGAAGAAAATATTTCAGTCAACAACCGAACCATGGCCAGTTCTTAATTGTAAGTGTCTGCAAACTCCCTGGATGATGACACTTGGGAAACAAAGATGAATTGGCATTCAATTCCAATAATGGCCTCTGGGGTGAGAGGCCTGACTGTCTGTACTTGTGGAGCCACAGACAATGGTTTAAAGGACAAGCAGATGGAAATGGATGACAGATGTCTCCCTTCCCACAGGCCAGTACCCTCCCTCTGCAACTCGGACTTGCGATCAGGAGTTTGGTTAGCTTTTGATTTATCCTGGTTCCTCATAAGTCTGTTTAGTTTCTTCAAAGTCTAATGGACACATGCATACCCTCCCCCCCCCCCCATTCTCATTATCCATTTTTTCTCTTCCTCTTCCCCTCCATAGAATTCACTGATTTATTAGGTCTGTTGTTTAAGCATTTGCCTCATCTCCCTAGAATGTAATCTTTATGAGCACATCCATCTTTATTCTGGTCACCAACTGGTCGAGAGAGATTTATTGAATAAAGCTTAATTAAATCTGATCAAATGTCGGTATTTTTAAAAATTCTAGAAGTGTGATGTGAAAAGTCCTAATTTATTACTGTATAGATGTTTTCTGTCTCCCTACCTGAGCTCACTCCAAGGAGAGAAGACTTACATCTTGTGGCAAAGAGTTTTCTTAGGTGTTTGGGGGTTAACCAGAGACGAACTGGAGGAAAATGAGGCCTATGTGCTTGAGGCATGAGGGCTGAGAGAGATGTGGTTTAACAAAAAAAAAAAAAAAAAAAAAAAAAAAGCTGCATCTACTTCAGCCTGGTTGCCGTTGGTCGTAAAAGGCCACAGAGCAGAGAGAAGGGCAGTGGACTGAGGGAAAAGGGGAAGGAAATAGGACTCGTGTCTCTGGGGGGTTCACACTTCAATCCAAAGTGATGTTTACAAGATGTGTAAGTAGACATTTTAGAAATTAGATTAGAAATGAAGCATTTTCAACAATGATTGTTCTGTGTGCGTGGACCCTGTGGGTTCAGGACTCAGAGGGGGTGTACTGAACAAAAGAAAAGAGAAATTCCCAAGTCCCTCCTTCTACTTATGTCTTCTCCCTAAAGGTTATCTTCATTTAGCAGGTTATTTTTTAATCTTTGTTGTTTTATTTTTACACATCTTGTATTTTGAATTTTTTCTAAGCACAAAATATAAATATACACATCATATTTTTAACATAAATGCCATCAAAAAATAAAACAAGGGGTGCCTGGGTGGCTCAGTCAGTTGGGCATCCAAGTCTTGATCTCAGCTCAGGTCATGATCTCTCGGTTTGTGAGTTCAAGCCCTGCGCCAGGCTCTGTACTGACACCACGGAGCCTGCTTGGGATTCTCTCTCTCCTTCTCTCTCTCTGCCTCTCCCTCGTGTGTTCTTGTGCTCGAGCTCTCTCTTTCTCTCAAAGTAAATAAACTTTAAAATAAAAGTGTCATCAAAATACATTACACATTTTTTCATTCAATGAAATATTATGCATATCCAGGTTAGTACATTCTGAGAAGCTTATTCTTTTTCATGGTCACATAGTATTTTATGATCTGCAGGTACCAAAATTTATTTAACAATCCTTGTATTGATGACTATGTGGGATGTTTCTATGTTTTATTAGAACAAATAATGTTGTAATGATCATCTCTATGTATTTTAGGAATTATGCAATTATGTCTATTCCAATGACTCTTAAAATAGGTAAAAACTGTGGCGCCTGGGTGGCTCAGTCAATTAAGTGTCCGACTTGAGCTCAGGTCATGATCTCGCAGTTTGTGAGTTCAGACCCTGCATTGGGTGGCTCTGTGCTGACATCTCAGAAGCTGGAGCATACTTCAGATTCTGTGTCTCTCTCGCTCTGCCCCCCCGACTTGCATTCTGTCTGTCTGTCTGTCTGTCTCTCTCTCTCAAAAATAAATAAACAGTCAAAAAAAATTTTTAATAGTAGAAAACTTGAGAGTAAATTATGTTTTCTTTTTTTTTTTGCCACTGTGTAAGTTTAATTTCTAGTACCTATTTTTTCTCTTATTTAGAAAAAAATTTTTAATACTGTTTTAAAATAATTTTTTAAAATGTTTGTTTATTTTGAGAGAGAGCATGAGCAGGGGAGGGGCAGCGAGAAAGGGAGAGAGAGAATCCCAAGCAGGCTCTGTGCTGCCAGCACAGAGCCCGACATTGGGCTTGAACTCAAGAACTGTGAGATCATGACCTGGGCCGAAAACAAGTCAGACGCTTAACTGACTGAGCCACCCGGGCACCCCTAATTTTACTTTTAAAGTTTATCTAAGCAATCTCTACATGCAACGTGGGGCTCGAACTCACGACCCCAAGATCGAGAGCTGCATGCTCAAACCAATTGAACCAGCCAGGCACCCTGCTAGTACTTATTTTTAGGAAAAAAAAATTGATATTATAAAATTCTCTGAAGCAAAGAATATAAACACCATTCACTAATTGTATGATAAATTTAATGTGTACATAATGAAGATAAGCATTTATTTTAATTACCCAAATTTTGGCAGATGTCCCTTTTGCTTTCATTTGTCAATTAGTTACATTACTGGTAATGGTGTTTTTGGGCAGAGCACAATTAGTTTCATCAGCATCACTGAAAAGAATTAAAATCAGAATTACTATTTTTAGTTACTTCTCATGTCACTTCTTTGTCATAAGTGGAATATACTTAAATATCTAGATCATGAATTTAGACTTGGATATGTTGTCCTGTGTTATGTATTAATGATATATTTCAAGAGGTGGTGAAATACAGAAAACTGTCCCCTTTTCACTGAGCCTTGTTGGGGACTGAGGCTCAAATGGAATGGATTTTCAGATAAAATAATTGAAGTTGACTTTTTCAGGGGCTCAAATAATCTAAGCATTTTCACAAAAGTTATCCTAAATCAGTATTAGTTACCTCCTATAGTGTTAGTTTTCCTTTCCAGGTAGCTTCAAACAACATACATTTCTTAACTCACAATTTCTGTGCGTCAGGAGTCCAGATGTGGGCTTGCTGGGTCCTCTGCTTGGGGCCCCCTCCAGGCGGCCGTTGACACAGTACAGAGCATGGAGGCCACCTTACAATACTATCTTTTCAAACAGACTATATTATACTTCATTTGATGTTTCTGAAAAGGTACAAATAATAGCATGAATGTCCATTCGTGTACCTTGTTACAGAAATTAGAATCGTGGTACAGTGCAACTAGTAGCTTTTGAGTTATAGTTACAATCGGTTCTTCTGGCTTGCCTTTTTCTCTTTGCTTTAGGGTTGGTTTCCAGAGGACTGAGTTTACTAGACTATCTATTACTAGGGACGTAAGCAATTCTTGTTCTGGGCTGGTAGGAAAGAATGCCTACTTCCTCTCACAGTGGATCTATGCACCCTTTACGTTGCTATCCTCACACCATTTCAAATCTTCCAAAGCAGTGGGGTCAGGGCTAATGAATTAAAATTATACAGGGAACACAGAGGGTATCATCTGTCATTCAAAATTAGAAATTACTTCAAGAAATATTGTCATAAAACAGACGGATTATATTTCATATAAGACTCAGTCATCAAATAAAATGACTTCAAGTTCATTGAAGGGTAAGTAGGAAAAGAAATGCTAATAAATAAAAATAGTTCACTGTGAAGTGTTATGTCATTTTTCATGCACTGGTTTCATACATAATTTTTATCAAGTATCGTACCACAGGGTTGCTTAGTGTTGGTGGCATAAAAACACATTTCCCCTGCAAACAAATTTGTCCTTTGATTCAGCATTTCTGGAAAGTGGACCACAGATATATTTAAAAAATGTTTATTATACCCTTTGACTGAATCATTCAGCCTGGGAGTTTATCCTAAGAAAATCATAAGTTATCCAAAGAATTTTGTGCATTTCTTATTTATCATGAAACAAATTAAAAGGTGATCAAATGAAAATATCTAATTGTATGTTAATATATGTTGTGATATTTTCAAATCATTAAAAGATGCATTTAGAGAATATTTCATGACAAAGGAGAATGTTCATCAGTTGACAAAGTCAGTGATTTTTCAACCTGGGGCCGTTTTGCATACCCTCCCCCCACTACCAGGAGGTATTTAGCAACGTCCAGAGACATTTTTAGTTGTCATAACTAGGAGACAGGGGTGCTTCTGGCATGTAGTGGGTAGGGATGAGGGTTGCTGGTCAATATTCTGCCGTGCACAGGACAGCCCCCCGTAACAAATAATTATCCAACCGAATAGTAGCACCAGTCACTAGTGCCGGGGTTGAGAAATTCTGCACTAAGTGAAAGTAGTTTACTAGATTAAATGTGATTCCAGTAGAGTGAAAAGAGTCTGTCTATGGATTTTCTAGGCTATGTCTATATCTTTAAAGAATGAAACTCTTTCCCCTTTGTCTATAAGTTTAAGCAAAGAACATAAAAGTTGCTGCTAAGTGGATCATTGGCCAGGAATGAAAGAGTAAATCTATGAAGCCTCTAACTGCTTTGTTCTCACCCCTTTTCACCTGCTGTGTGTATTCCCTATTCCCCTTTCTCTGTTCATATAAAGTCTGTTTAAAAATAATGTGTTTTGGGGTCACCTGGGTGGCTCGGTTGGTTAAACCTCCGACTCTTGATTTCAGATCAGGTCATGATCTCAAGGCTCGTGAGTTCCAGCCCCACGTTGGGCTCTGTGCCCACAGCGCAGCCTGCTTGAGATTCTGTCTCCCTCTCTCTGCCCCTCCCCCACTTGCTCTGTCTCAAAAACAAACATTAAAAAAACTTTATAAGGGGCGTCTGGGTGGCTCAGTTGGTTAAGCCTCCGACTTGGACTCAGGTCATGATCTTGCCGTTCGTGACCTCGAGCCCCACGTTGGGCTCTGTGTTGACAGCTCAGAGCCTGGAACCTGCTTCAGATTCTGTGTCTCCCTCTCTCTTTCTCTGCCCTACCCCCAGTCGCACTCTGTTTCTCTCTCTCTCTCTCTAAAATAAATATTAAAAATTTTTTAAAAAACTTTATAAGAATAATATATTTTTTAGGTATATCATGTAGTTTTATTTTTGTATTTATGTACAATGAGTCATGATTATATTGGTAATTTAATGTGCTATGTATCCAAATTGGCTGCTACACATTTTCCTGACTCTTTGCTGTTTGGGAATAATAATGACTCACATATTTTACTGCATAGTATTTGCCATGTGCCTCACTTAATCTTCATGTGTAATGGGGAAGATTATTATACCCATTTTTGAGATGAGGAAAGTAAGAAATAGAAATCAAGTTCACCAACTAGGAAGTAATGGAACTACAAAAGCCAAATGGGGTCCTACAATTAGGAGAAAAGACAAAAGTAGCAAACAAAAAGAAAAAAAAGCATGCTTAATTTATGATCACCAAAAGCAAGTGGTATTTTTTTTTGAAACCTGAAAATGAAGATTTCGCATTTTTATAGTAACAATACATGTAATGATAGTGATGTTTGTGCTAAAAAATCTATTAAAAAATAATTTACTGGGTATGCCTGGCTGGCTCAGTCAGTAGAGCATGTGACTCTTGATATCAGGGTCATGAGTTCAAGCCCCGTGTTGGGGATGGAGATTACACACACAAAAAAATTTTAATATCTTTATGTACTTTTTTGTTCTATTGTATTAAGGAACATTTTTTTGCTCCCAAAACTCAAAGTCTAACATATATTTATTATAAATCAAGGTATATTGAGCTGACAGATGAGGGAGATTTTGTTAAAATCTATTTTGAGGGACACGTGGGTGGCTCAGTCATGATCTCACAGTTCGTGGGTTCAAACCCCATGTCAGGCTCCACACTGTCAGCCCCTCCAATTCTTTAAAAAAAAATGGGGAAAGGAGTGCCTGTCTGGCTCAGTAAGTAGAGCATGCTAGTCTTGATCTCAGGGTTGTGAGTTTAAACCCCACGTTAGGTGTAGAGCTTACTTAAAAAAAAAAAAAAAAAAGAGGGACACATGGGTGGCTCATTTGGTCGAGCATCAGACTCTTTTTTTAAAAATTGTTTTAAAATGTTTATTTATTTCTGAGACATAGAGAAACAGAGCACGAGAAGGGGGGTGCAGAGAGAGAGAGGGAGACACAGAATCCGAAGCAGGCTCCAGGCTCTGAGCTGTCAGCAGAGACCCGGATGCAGGGCTCAAACACACGAACTTTGAGATCATGACCTGAGCCAAAGTCGGATGATTAACTGACTGAGCCACCCAGGTGCCCCAGCATTAGACTCTTGATTGGGACTCGGAACATGATCTCTTGGTTCATGGGCTCCAGCCCCGCCCCGCATCAGGCTCTATGCTGACAGTGCAGAACCTGTGTGGGATTCTCTTTCTCCTTCTCTCTCTGCCCATGCCCAGCTTGTGCTCTCTCACTCTCTCTCAAAACAAATAAATAAACGTTAAAAAAAAAAAAAAAAGGAAATAGATCATAGGAATCCCTGAAAAGCTATACCAGAAGAAAATTTATTCTAGGGCTAGATATAGTAGTTAGATGAGCCCTAAGAAAAATTGAAAACATGTTTATTTCAGTGGATTAGTATTACTTTTTAATAAAGATTACTAAAAATTCTCTGGTCTGGTTTAGCAAAAATGAGCTAATTTTTGGAGGAAGTTTATGGTTTGTACCCTTCAAGCTAGTAATAAATACATAGAATTCATATGGTTTTTAAATGTCAGTGTGCATAATTAATAACCCATACTTACTAAATGAAGAGGAGACATTTAACATGAAAATAGAGCAATTAGGCTTCTGTAGTTTGTAAAAGGATGCAAAGATTCCTATTTGCAAATACTATTGACTTTTAAATCATTCTCAATTGGCAAATTGAGTGGGTGTTGTGACTTTTGAGAACTCAGTGAATACTAGAAGGAAATAAATTATTAAGCCTTTAAACAGATTTCTGTGTGAGCTCCAGGTATTCGGATTTATACCTTTCTAACTTAGTTGTCCCTGGCCAGTCTCAGGTACTGATCGACTGAGAGAAGTAGGTATCTGGAAATGCAGTGACTTATAGTGGCGGAAGGCTTGAAAAGCAGAGTATGTGGGGGCACCTGGGTGGCTCAGTCGGTTAAGTGTCTGACTTTGGCGCAGGTCATGATCTCACTGTTTGTGGGTTCGAGCCCTGCATCGGGCTCTGTGTTGACAGCTCAGAGCCTGGAGCCTACTTTGGATTCTGTCTCCCTCTCTCTCTACTGCTCCCCCGCTTGTGTGTGTGCTCTCTCTCTCTCTCAAAAATAAACAGTAAAACAAAATTTTTAACATAAAAAATAAAAAGAAAAGAAAAAGTAGAAAAGGAGAGTATGTGTTCACCAGATGCCAAACACTGGCGACAAATTTCACTTTGTCATCAGGGGAACTGAGGTTTATTCACATGCCCATTTCAGCACATAGGACAGTTCCATTCAAAGGGCATGAGCAGGTGGATTGGCTGTGTCTAGGTGGACCAGTATTCCCCCTTCCTCCCTCCCTCTCCACTTCCATGTCAACCCTCGAGGTTACTTATTGAATGTGAGTGTCTCTTCTTTGTATATGTATTCCTGCAGCAATTTACCTACTGTGGCTGCTCTCATTTCTGCTTTTGGCTTTATTCTTCAAGGCTACCTTTGATGATTATTTTAAATAAAATATTCCCTGAATATGAATACTACAGCAAGAGTTGCAGACTTAGACACACCTTATGGTTTGCCCTTGGTTCTTATACCTTGAGGGATGGCTCTCTTTGTATCAAAGTGATTGTAATGTTTATATGTTTAGTAATCATACCTTGGGACTATGTGGGAGATTCTTCTTTTTTTTTTTTTTTTCAGCCTGTATATATCTCATTTATGCTATGTCTCTAGTCCTACCCATTGTTAAGGTTTAGAAATCAACCACAATTGTTGAAACGTATAAATCTAACTGTATTCCTCCTCTGGGAGCTCTATTATGTCACAGCTATTGGGTTAAACTATGAGGTATTTCATATGTTTTGGAAATTTAAATCATTTTGTTGGGACCCAAGATTAACCTGCTAGATAACAACATCCTGCAGTGAATTAAGTTTCGGCAAGTTTCCAATTTTGTTTCTTTCTCCTGCTATTTTTGTTAACTTAAATTAAATTTCTTTCCAGAGAATGACATCCACCCCAGATCCTTCTTTTAGGATGTCTGCTCATGTCATCTTCTGTACCTGAAACTTATACTAGGCAGTTTCAGGCTCTTTATCCATGTGTAGGAGCAAAATGATGAGGCACGGATACCAGATTTGAAGGGGTGTTACCTAGGAAACAAATCAAATTCTAAGACTGTGTTTTCTATAATTGTCCATGATTAGAGATGAACCCTTGAAATTGAACTTCCCAGGGATGTGCCTTTTTGTGAGCATGCTGTGCACAGAAACCAATGAAAGGATCAATTAAGCAAATATATTTGATGAGATATTCAGCATTTCTTTTCTGCCTTTTGCCCTTTAAACAGCTTAAGTTTTGTTTGCCCTGTAACAAATATAACTACTTTGGGCTTGCTGATGGGGAAAGAAAAATTTAATTATGGAGCACTGAGGTTTTTGAATATTTGGGATGCTTGAAGAGTAATGAAAAGTACAGGATTCATATAGGCCACCTAAGTTCTTGATATAATGGTTTTTAAAAATTTTTTAACATTTATTTATTTTTGAGAGAGAGAGAGACAGATCACGGGGGGTGGACAGAGAGCCAGGGAGACAGAAAATCTGAAGCAGGCTCCAGCCTCAGAGTTGTCAGCACAGAGCCTGATGTGGGGCTTGAACTCATGAACTGTTGTTACAGAACCAGGCTGGACCTCTGGTGGAAAAACCAAGCGACACTCGGAGATCGTGGTGGATCAAAGTTTTATTTTACACCTGCAGGCTCAGGGGAGATCCTTTTCCAGAGATCTGAGCCGAACGCATGCGGGAGGGGTAATTTATAGCGTTATCTCTTCTGCATTCAGGGCGGTTTGCACGTGTGTGGAAAACAGAGCAAGAAGAACCCGGAAGAGGAGTCTCTAAGTTAGGAACTAGAGTTTATGTTACTCCCGTGGGCCATCTAATGGTGCAGAACTTTACTTATTTTCCCAACACTGTGAGATCATGACCTGAGCTGAAGTCGGCCTCTCAACCCACTGAGCCACCCAGGATCCCCTTGAAATAATGTTTTATTATAACTTTAAAACAAATTCTGGATGATTTTATTTTTATAGAAACAGTATAAAGCAAGCATTATTGGGGGGGGGGGACACTATTGTAAAACTCAAACTCTAGCTCCTATAGTTTATAACTCCAGATACCATAAAAACTGCAAAACAAAATATAGCAACCCCAAGATTTTAAAGAAACGTTGACCTCCATGACAAGTCTCTTGCACGGTGAACTTCTTTCACATGAGATGAGAAGATGGCCTGCACACCCTTGTTCCCCGCCCCCCCCCCCCCCCCGAACTGGCCTGCAGGCAGTGTCCAGGTCCCAGAAGTGCCCATGGCTGATCAGGGCTGTCAGTAGTCAGCCTTTCTGGCCTTGGTCACTCAAAGCCAAGCACTACATGGACGATGTTTTATGTAAATAATTTGTATATTCTTGACTTCTGCTGTAGTTTTGGTATGCCTAAGTTGCTGATCCGATGGCTCAAAACAGTACACGTTAGGGAAGCATGGGGTTTAATCGGTTAAGCATCTGACTTCGGCTCAGGTCATGATCTCATCGGTTTGTGAGTTCGAGCCCTACGTTGGGCTCTGTGTTGACAGCCCAGAGCTTGGAGCCTGCTTCCGATTCTGTGTCTTCCTCTCTCTCTGCCCGTTCCCTGCTGGTGCTCTGTCTCTCTCTCTCAAAGATAAATAAACGTTAAAAAAAAGAAAAAATAGTATATCTTTTCCTTTTGGTCTCACAGTGAATGACTACTGTAGGCAGTATAATGCCCTTTCTCCAAAAATTTCCATGTCCCAGTCCTGAATGTTATCTCATGTTGGGGAGCAAGAATTCTTATGCCCTCAAAGGTTCTTCTAGCTGGACTAAGAATCAAATTGACATGAGAAAATCTAGTTTAATAGGCATACATATGTACAAGAATCCACATAGACATGGGAATTCCAACGACAGACAAAATGAGGTATGTATGTCATTCTGAACTAAGGAGAATGGGTAGAGTTCTGGAATTTTAGAAAAAAGAAATAATGTGTGCTCTACCATACAGATGGGTCACTCAGATAAAGTTTATCTCTGCTAATAGCCCTTATTCTTGTGAAGACCCCCAATTTAGATTCTTCTGTGTAGTTAAGGGAAGGACAAAGGTTTCTTTTGAGGCTGCAGGGTGTCAAGTGCCTGACAGAAGCAGAAGTTGGGGAGGGAGAGGGAGAGGGAGAAAGAGAGAAAGATTTGATGATGTGATTGTGCTGGCTTTGAAGATGGAGGAAGGGGCCATAAGCCAAGGGATGCAGACAGCCTGTAGAAGCTAGAAGAGGCAAGGAAACAGAATCTTCCCTAGAACCCCCAGAAAGAACAGCTTCTGACCTTTGATTTTAGCTATGTGGGACCTGTTTTGGACTTGTAGCCTCCAGAAATGTATCATAATAGGTTTGTGTTGCCTTAAGCCACTGAGTTTGTTACAGGAGCAATAGAAAACTAATGCAATGACAAGTTCGTGTTTTTTCGAATAGACCACTTTTTTTTTCTGATTATAATAATCTTCGATAATTCCAAAAATATTTACTCTTCAGAAAAGTATAAAAGGGGGTGCCTGGGTGGCTCACTAAGTGAAGCACCTGACTCTTGATTCCAGCTCAGGTCATGATCTCTGGATTCATGGCTTTGAGACCTGCATTGGGCTCCATGCTGAGTGTGGAACTTGCTTGGGATTCTCTCTCTCTTTCTCTGCTCCTCCCCCATGCTCACTCTCTCTCTCTCAAAATAAATATATTTTTTAAAAATTCTCTTTAAAAAAGTATTAAAGGACAAAGGAAACCATGACTTAGAGAACACAGCAGTTCTGTTGAAGATTGATCTGTGTTGGGACCTTCTGACCCTCAACCCCCAACCCCTCCTTTCTTACTGTCAGAGTCTAATGAACACCTTATGCCATAAACTATGGAACTGGACTGCTTATTTTTTGAACTTTCCCCTTAAGTGTGAGATCTTAGAGCTCCGTTTTCTTCCATTGCGTTCCTGGCTTTTAGCAAAATTCTTAACACACAGTAGGTCCACAGTCAACAATTGCTGAACTCATTGATTAGTTGATTAACTGATGCAGTGCTATTAAAACAGTCCTTGTTAAATATTTCATTTGATACTTAGTAAATATTTAACATCTGTTGAGTATCTATTGTGTGTGAGACTCAATCCTAGGCACTGTATAAAGAAGTTCCTTCCCCTGAGGTGCTTATATTTGGAGGGGATGCACAGACAACAAAGAAACAAGAAAAACAAATGAATACACAGCTGTATCAGTGCTTTGAAGGAAAATAAATGGCTTGTGGAATGGAGGGGGTTGGGTTGCTGATTAGATAGGGAAACAGAGAAGACCACTTGAAGAAGGTGACATTGGAGTAGAACCTGAAAGACATGAGGAAGTGGGCAGTGTTATTAACCCAACTAAGAGCAAGGGTCCTGAGTCGGGAGGATGCTTGGCATATTCAATGAGCCACAAAGTGATGCCTGCGGATAGAGCCCAGTAAATGAATGGCAGACTGTTGGCAGAGAGATTGGAGAGGTAAATTGGGCCGGTCCTGAGGGCCATGGTTAGGACATGGACTTCTACTCTGAGTAGCACAGGAAGCTTCAGGAGGCGTGATCTGATGGTCTATAAATACCACTCTGCCTGCTGCATGGAGATTAGGCTATAGGCAGGGAGAATAGGAGTCCAGGCAAGTGATAATGTTGGTTTAGATCCCAGTTGCTGTGGCAAAGGTGGTGCGAAGTCACCATATTTTGGATATATTTCTAAGCAAGTGCTAATCGGATTTTCTCATGAATTGGATGTGAGATAACAGGATATGAATCTGGAGTTCTGAGAAGAGGTCCAGGCTGAAGACCTGAATTTTGGAAGCATCAGTGGATAGATGGAAGAGATCTGGGCTCAGAGCACCACAATGTTTGCAGGTAAAGGAAATGAGGACACTGAGAGGGATTTTCATTGTTGACCTTGAATGAGCAGTTCAGATAGAATGGTGGAGAAAAACACCTGATTGCAGTAGGTCCAGGGAGAATAGGTAGGCAGGAGGTGGAGAAAGTGTAGGCAAACCAATCTAGAAATTTAGCTACAAATGCAAACACTTAGGCAGTAGCTGGAGAATGATGTGGGACCACAGAAGGCCTTTCACTTTTAACACAGGAGATGTTACAGGATATTTGAATGCAGGTAGCGATGATCAAATAGAGGGGGGGGGGGTTGAAGGTGCAGGAGGCGTGGGCGTCCTTGCTAAAGTGATCCGCTTGAGTGATCAAAAAGTGGGGGTGGGGCCCAAGGGTCCTGTGAAAAGCTTGGCCTTAAAAGTGATGAAGGAACAAATCACATATTTTCTGAAAAATTGACAGGGACATATATTTTAACAAAAGGGTTTTTATGCCAGTTTTTAGTGTGAGAGGCTTTTCAAAATTTGTAGCTTTGATACAAAAAAGAGAAATACAGAAACTTGTGGAAATTTTCCTGATTTCGAGGGGATAACAGGATGTAACATGTTTTAAAAGCCTGGGCTTTCAGGAGTGCCTGGGTGGCTCAGTCGGCTAAGCGTCTGACTTCAGCTCAGGTCATGAGCTCATGGTTCATGAGTTTGAGCCCCATGTTGGGCTCTGTGCTGACAGCTTGTAGCCTGGAGCCTGCTTCACATTCTGTGTCTCCCTCTCCTGCTCAACCCTGTCTATCTCTCTCTCAAAAATAAATAAACATTAAAAAAAATTTTTTTAAAAGCCTGGGCTTTCAGAGGAAACCCATATATACCGACACCTATCTAACTGTCAGTTATTATATCTGGTTTAGCTCATTTTGTGAGAATCGTAAGTTGAGGCCACGGTTCAAGGTTCCAACCCGATGTAGTTCTGTGGGCTTTGAACAGAGAAACAATTGTTCTCTAGCTGTGGATTGCACCACCAAAGCGAGCCATATAAATAAACGTTGGGGAGCTTGAGCACATGAGGCTGATTCATCTCAGGCTCCTCCAAGCCACTGGAAAAAATCCAGCTCCAGTGACAGTGCGTTAGCATCCTTATCTCATATAAAAGATGGCCCTCTGGGCCAAAAAATAGATATATATTGTGGAACTGATATTGTCAATGTAATGAAACAGCCTTTTCAAAGATGAGATACAAGTGAGCTAAATCATTTAAAGTTGTGAAACTTGGAGCTTCTTGGGCATTTGCATTGCAGACCACTCTGTTCCCTCGTCGCACTAGGCTCTATCGGTCACTGAGAAGGTCCAGGGGAGCGCGTGCTCTGGATTTATTTTGGGGAGTCAATTTTTCATCTCAGAAAATTACTTTGCAGTATTTTGGAGAGACTGGTTAAATTATCTACACACTGCAGGTGACAATAATAAGATGGTTCAGTTACCTGCCCAGAGCCCATAAATAGTGCTGATAAGAATGGGTCTCTGAGACCTCGTCAAGATTTACCTTTGGAGGCAGGAGACAGGCTTCATTCCCTCCTTCCCTCCCCCTTGCCTCCTTCCCTCACTTCTTGCTTTTCTCCCTCCTTCATCTTTCTCTCCCTTCCCCCTTTGTCTCCCTTCTCCCTACCTCCTGCACTTTCCCTGCGTGCCTCCCTTTTCTCTTTCCTTCCTCCCCTCCCTCTTGCCTCCCTCCCCTTTGTAAATCCCATGAACCATGACATACACCACACAGATCGCTGGAAATGTTCTCACTAAGTTGCACAGTGCACAAAGCAGCTGGTAGAACAGCTCCTATTTTTTACTGAACTTAACCCTTTCTAAAGCATGTTTGCAGAAAATTTCCTTGAAAACGTTCCACAATCCTGTGGGTTAGATATTACCCTTATTAGCTTACAGTTTCAGTCATTTGGCCTTGGAGAATACAAGATGCTCACCCAGGGTTGCACAGACAGCGAGTGGCAGCGCTGATAACAAAATCCAGGTTTCCTGGCTCCAAGAATCTTGCCCTAATGCTGCATAATCTCTCCTCCTCGTCGCCTCCTCATTAGTGAAGGCAAACAGGCACCATCGCGAGGCTGATAGAGCCTGACAGAATAGCCGTGCCTGCTGCTTTCTCCATAAAATTTCCCCAGAGCGGTCAAAACTTTTCCAGGGCTCCACCTCCACCCTGACCAGCAAAAGGAAGGACCCACCAGGCAGTTGTTTGACCCAGCAGTGAGTGATTATACAGCAACACGAGTTTCCACGAACACTCGCTGGCACCCGCGAGCCTCAACCTGCCCAGTGGTAAAATAGATGGTGTAAGTTTCCCACCACGTCTGACATCGTTCTCATTAGTACTTAATCATGCTTCTCGACTTATAGCCAGGAAGAGCACATTGCTATTTCGTTTCCTGATACTGCTGTTGGAAACGGGGCTATTTTTCACTCACCGTGTCTGGGAAATGTACACTCTTTATTAACAGAGGGGTGATTGGGAAATGCGCACTCCCCGTGAAATATATGGCTACTGAATCTCTTTTCCGTTTCCGTCTCTGTTCCAATATTCATAAAAGATTTGTCTAGGGTTACAGCAATTATTTTGTCACCCATACCCTATGGTGTCACAGTAATTAGGTGGATGGTGGGAGAACACAGCTTTATGGACTATGTAATTAATCATGCCTGCTGGTGTGCATTGCCTAGTATCCAACAATGCAGGGCTGACACTAACCAAACCTCCCACCTGACTGCCTTCCCCCAGTGTTATGTAATTCAAAGGGCATTTACAGAAAAGGCTGTGGTCAGCTGAAAATGTGGACAATAGAAATAATAGCTATCGGGGTAATTTTGTAATTCTGAGATATTTTAAATTGCGAAAATAGCTCATACATTTCAAAGGTATGGATCACATTGCAGTAAACACACATACACCCATAATAAATGTATTGTTTTTTAAAATTTGCTACCAGTACTTCTTTTTTTTTTCTTTTCAAGGCAATAGAGCATTATAGATGCAGATGAAGGTCTCCATCCCATTGCCCTCTCCTCCTCTGCAGAAATAACTGGCATCCTGAGAGTGTTTATTTTTATACTTTTAGTCTCTCTTTATATATATATATGTATATATATATATATATATATACATATATATATATATATATCCATATACCATATATTGTATCATTTAAGGTTTTTCAGAATGTATCTAAATGGTTTTATCCTGTATTCTTTTGCAACATTTTCCCTGCATGCAGCATTGAGTATTTGAGGTTTGTCCAAATTGATACATGTAGGTCGATTATTTAAAACCTATTAGAGTTCATTGTATAAATAAACTAAGATTCATTTATCCAGTCACTTCTTAATGAACATTCGTATTACTTCTAGTTTCTTTCTAATACAAACAACACCCCAGTGAACACTCTCGCACACACGTATGAGAGTTTCTCTACGGCCAGAGTCTACAATTTTTTTTTTTTCATAAAGGACCAGATAGTAAATATTTTCACCTTTGCAGTTTTATCTCGCCTCTGTCACAACTACTAAACTCTGTCCTGGTAGCGTGAAAACACCATGGACATTATGTAAAAAAATGGGCATGGCTGTGCGCCAATGAAACTGTATTTATGGATGCTGACATGTGAATTTCGTATCATTTTCATGTGTCATTATTACGCATTTGATATTTGTCCTCGGCTACTTAAAAATGTTAAAAAACATTTTGAGGGTGACCTGGGTGGCTCAGTCAGTTAAGCATCCAACTTCGGCTCACGTCATGATCTCACGGCTCGTGAGTTTGAGCCCCTCGTCAGCCTCTCTGCTGTCAGCGCAGAGCCTGCTTTGGATCCTCTGTCTCTTTCTCTTTCTCTCTGCCCCTTCCCCACTAGCTCTCGCTCTCCTTCAAACATAAATAAACATTAAAAAATGTTTTGAGCTCATGGGCTATATAAAAACAGGCATTGGGCTGGATTTGGCCCAAATTATGATTTGCTTCCCCTTGCTCTAAGGAGAATGCCTAGAAGGGGCATTACTGTACCAAATGGCAAGTGGGGCTCCTTCTTTACTAGATAGTGCCAGATTACTCTCTAAAATGGGTGTGTTCATTTATCGTTGTACTCTTGTCTACATTTTCCATTAGCCTCGTCTACACTTGTCATTATCAGACTTTTTGCGTATTGCCAATCACATGTGTGGGAAATTGTGTTTCATTTTTGTTTTAATAGTTGTTTTCTACAAATGGGCATTTCCATCATTTTATTCAGGATTACTAGATAATACTTCATGTGTTCATTGACTTCTTAGTTTCTTTTCTTTTTTGTTTTATTGATTTGCCTGTTTCCTTTTCAAGTGTTTCACTGGGTTGTTGGCCTTTTTTAAAAAACCAATTTGTAGGACTCTATATACTCTGCATACGAATTCTTTGACAGAAATAAATGCTGTATTGAAAATGTCTCAAGTTTGTGTACACTGGAATAGTTCACATGAAATTCATCAATATTTTATTCATAGGCTGTATTTTTTGTAAAAGAAACTTCCAGAGTAATTTACTTGCTTTAAAGTCATTGCTGTCTGCAGCTCCCACTCCAAAATCGAGAAGGAGGTGACACTTCTCTTAGCCGAGCCCATCCTCCTGACTTTTCTTCCTGTGTCTTCCCTCCAGCCCCCATCTCCCAGAACTGCCCCTTCCTCTCCTCCTTCTGTGCGCCTTCTGTGTCCAAGTAAATCCTGTTCTCAGGTCCTCACTTAGATACAAATCCCTCATGCCTGCGTAGAGATTTTTCCTAAGAGATCAATGTCTTCACCCAAAGTGATAATTGATGCAAAATTTCAAGGATCAGTCAGCTTAAAAAAAAAAAAAAAGGAGGATTTTCTTGATTCCCTGAAATCAAGCCAGTTAGACTGCAGTAGACCTGCCTTACTACTGCAAGATAGGTGAGAATATTCCTTCAATGCAGCATATTACTGATTTAACGTATGGTTCTTATATTCTACTAATGAAATTTGAGATATAAGAAGATGTAAGTGTTGCAAAAACGCATTGCATGTTTTTCTAGCTTTTCTCTAGTGACAAGAGATTGAAACCACTTTTACCCTGCATGGGTTTGCACGATGTAGAGTGCAAGAATTAAGATAACTTCTCTTTTTCTTAAGTTTATTTATTTTGAGAGAGAGAGAGACCATGAGCAGAGGGGAGAGAGAGAATCCCAAGCAGGCTCTGTGCTGTCTGTGGCTGGAACCCACAAACTGTGAGATCATGACCTGCGTTGAAACCAAGAGTTGGACACTCAGCTGACTGAGCCCCCCATGGATGCCCATAAGATCATCTCTTTTATCCTGTAACTCTTACAACAGTGTTCAGAAACATTCTTCTCCAAATGTTTTATTTCTTTTTTCACCAAATGTTTTAATTTATGGTCTTTGTAAAGAGAAGTGCAGTGTTTGTGAAGGGAAGAAGGATCTTGCAGGCTCTGTAGGTGTAGAGGATTGTAACCAATGATAAAGAGGTTGAGAGAAAAAAATTTTTTAAAGGGGCACCTTGGTGGTTCAGTCAATTGAGCATCTGACTCTTGATTTCAGCTCAAGTCATGATCCCAGGGTTGTGGGATCGATCCCCGTGTTGCACTCCACATTTAGGGTGAAGCCTGCTTGAGATATTCTCTCTCTCTCTCTCTCTCTCTCCCCCTCTCTCTCCCCCTCTCTCTCCCCCTCTCTCTCCCCCTCCCTCTCCCTCCATCCCCCTCCATCCCCTCCCCTGTGCACTGTCTCTCTCTCTTTCTATATATAAAATAATATTTAAAAAAGAATTTAAATAAGTTGAGGAGTAATAAGCTTACAGGTGGAGGAAGGCAATTTACTTGGCCAGATCGTGTCAGAAACAGGTGTGAGTGGGTCTGATGCCTATGAAGGCTCTAATCTGAATCCACCCTTGAGCCCGGTGACTGAGCGTGTCTACTACCTGGAGATATTCCATGGCTTTGCCTGGGCATAGAACAAACCAGGTAGCGCTTCATTTCGCTCTTTAATTTTTTAGATCGGAAATTATTATCTGTATATGCCTGTGTTCATTGAGCATGAGAGGTGGCCAGAGACCAAAAACTTTGGGCCAAATGTATTGTCAACGCTATTGAAGTTTGGGAGGGCACAGGCTGTGGTGGAACGTCTCATAAGTTGCTGCCTGGAGGTTTCTGGAAAGACCACAGGAATGGTGATGGTGACATCTGGGAAGAAACCAAAGATACCTTTCA